>NC_054056.1:69643048-72043048 GCF_017639655.2 Falco naumanni
ACCACAAACCAGTCACCCGAATGTCCTCACACTTAACTAAACCCAGAGAGAAAGACTAACCATGTTCCAAAAGTCCCCTAAGAGTACATGCTGATTCTTCTTCATGCAAGTGCATGAAGTAAAATTCTCATATGTAATTGCCCAGAGTACTCAAAAGACCAGTATCTTGCCCTCAAACCAGGTGGAGGCTACCACAGCAGTAGTTCTAAGGCACCAGTAAAATTAAGAGGCAAGAAGGAACTGTACCTAAATAGAAGGCTCAGCATTTGCTTTCACTGCATTGGAGATGTGACATGCCTTGTGGGTTGCTTAACAACGGGCGCAGTATTTTATCAATGGAGACATCCAGATTGCAGGACAACAAAAACAGGCCAACATTTTGTTAACTGGTAAGGGTTTGTATACTTAATGTTGTGTGATGTTTTTTAGTTACTCCAACTGAAAATTTTAGAAGTCATTTAATGAACTTATGGCCATATAACTACAAATGCTTACTTCATCTTAAGAAAATAAAGCAGCACAGACACTTAAGACATTCTAAAACAAATACTACCCAGCGCGTATTACCATATTTTTAAATTTGTGTCATTAGGGGGGCGGGGGGGAAGAAGACATAAGGAAAGATTTGAAAAGAATTCTAGGACTGAAAACTGTATCTTAACAAAAGTAATGTCCCATGTCTGAAATTTTTCACTTAATTCTTCAGCTCCCAAGCCTACACACATCCTCTTACTTTTCCATGTAGTTGCACTTTGAGGCATTAATTATGATTTTTCATTATGCATGTTTCAGAATTGCACTAGATTTTACATTATGTGAAAACAAATTGTGAGAAACTTTTTTTTAATTGCCACATCCATAATAGAAAATGCAGAAAAGAATTTCTTCCAAATTAGAACAGCACTCTTGGCAAAAGTAAAGTACATTTGAAATATTATGAGTGAAGAAATTACAATAAAAACTGGTTTGCAATCTTAGAAAGAGCTTTGTGGTTGTAGAAAGAATAATTAATAATTGATTTAATTTTGTAAAAATAATTTTTAGGCCATTACAATAGTTCTCATTGATGGTATTTAAAATACAGCAAGGGTTAATTTGCTTTTGATTATGTGTATGGCTTGGTTTACAATGAAGAAACATAAAACTATCCTTTAAAATTTCTATTAACCTTCCATTTCTACATCCCCTTGATTTTCACTCAGAGTATTATTACTGTCATGGCACCCAACCTCTAGCTATGCATATTCCTCAGAAGGGAAGGTACATGACTTCCCTATGAGCCAATAAAATCAGTGGGATGGTTATTTGGGTAATACTACCAGCACTTCCCACAGGACAGCATGTAAGTCGATACCCTGACTATCCAGGAGCATGGGGTAAGATTCAAAAGTCTATCTTCTAACATGGGAGTCCCACATACCAGTGTAGCACGCTGTTGGAAGCCATTGAGTCAATTAATTAAAGACAATTTTATAACCAGACTATTTGCTATCCTTACCCCACACACACACAAAATAGCCTAAAGGGAGCAACAGCTCTCTAGCTTTTAAAAAAATCCCCTTTCGTCATATATCTTCAAATGTAGCTCTTGAGTTTACATGGATGTGCTGCAACAAAGCTCTTCCGTAACATTAATACTGATTAACAGTATTTTTTGAAAGTAAAAGATGGAAACTGCTCTGAAGGTATTAGTGCAGCAAGACTAACAAGAATCACTAGAAGGCAAGATAACCTAAATAGATTAATAGTAAATGATAAAAGACACCCACTGGATTTTACCTAATACCATCATGATAAACGGCCCCCTGGATCTAAGTTTGTTTTCCCTATTTCTTAATTCAGCTTTCAGCAGTATATTATCATACTTCCATAACAATCTTTTCTGAAATATGCCATTTTGTAGATTATGTCATCAGTAATATTCTCAGTATCTAATGAAACAACATATCATGACTAGCTATTAGAACTGGACATGGATTTTCTGATATATCATTCCTCAGATGGAAAATGCTTTTCTATAAAAAAAGAAAATGCTTATAGGAACATGTTGATTTGTTTTAAAATGAAAAACATTTAAGTTAAGATAAAAACGTACCAAGCAAACATTTGCAGACTAAACATTTTTTTAGTAAAAACTGATTCAAAACTCTAATATCTGTATCTATAAAATTTGAAATAAACATTTTTTTAAAAAGCATATTCCCCCTTTTTTAAACTTTCTGCACTGTGATAAGGAAACAATCTTGCCATTCCATTAAAGGAATTTCCAAATGTCCTTTTATATATCAGAGAAATCCTCATTCAGCTTTAGATGAAACATCACTGAACTTGGTGCAGTTTTAAGGTACAATGCTAAAGAAATATCAAGTTATTACCATTGCCTTTCCCAGTGTCATGCAACAGTCAAATTCATGGAAAATCTAGAAACAGTTGGGATGTAAGAGTAATTTAGTGGAAGGCTAATGTTAGTAGAATTAGGAAGTTATGATATTGCTACTATATCAAAGCAAAAAGAAAGTAAAAGTATCAGCATATCTGTTAATGCTTTGGGTAACAGCATTTAATGTGTTTATCAAAAGCACAAGTCTGTACATAAAGATGACTGACTTTAAAGATTTATACATCTGCACTTCAGAAATATATTATTATGTGTCCAACAGCAAATACTGATGAAGACAAATTTCATATTTCAAGAGATTTTTGGTCATTCAAAATGTCTTGCTATTCAAAATCCACAGTAATCATTTTTACCATTACTTTAATTGAAAGTACAATAATCACGTTAGCAGCAGAAAAGAAGAGCAAGCGGGCTTCTTTTGAGGTTAAGAAAACAAGGCACAACATAATCATTCTGAATGTGATCCAAACTCATTATGAATTGTTATGTCAAAGAAGTCTTATCTGTGTGTTTAATACAGCACGTATCAGCACTGAACCGAATGGCAAAAGACTGTACTGTCTCTATAGAACATAAGGTAATGAGGTGCTATGAGAGTAGGTGCAAATAGCGCAGTGATAAAATACGCCTGTAATGTATAACTTCATCATTATACATGTAAATTTTGCGGCATTTAGTAGCATGCATGTTAGTAAAACAAAAGTCGCACCTTGTATTTAGCTGTGACATTTGTTCCGTTTATGTGTCATAGTCTTACCACCTGGCAGCCTTTTCTCCTGTGAGAAGACAGAATCCAGGTCTGCAAATGGGTGACTCAGCTCTCCAGCCACATCACACACGATGTCTGTCCCTGCAAGAACCAGGCACGCTGATTCTTCAGTTTAGCAACCTATTCAGTCCTGATCATGAACAGACTGTTTCTATCCTTCAGTGTACCGCAAGTCACCCCACAAGATCTCTTTCTCTGTCTGGATCTGTGCTGAAGCCACTGGTTTCTTACACAGATTCTCTATCCATTCTTCAACTCCATTTCCCTTTATGATGCTGACAACAAGGGTCTCTAGTTTCCTCACCAAGTTTCTGGCCAGTTTATTTCTTTATAAAAGATTGTTTAATCACCTTTATGGACTTAACAGTTCCATCTAGCCTCCAGGAGAGAGGGACCTCTTGCTTGAACAAAGATGCCACTCTCTATCCTCTTCCTGTCAAGTTATTCAAACCTTTTTTTTTCTTGGCAAAAAGTTTTTCCTTCCTCTTGTTCTTGCTTACTGGCTTTTATTCACCCTCACAAAATCTACAAGTCACCACAAAAAGGACATTTTATTGGATCTTTTCATAGATCTCAGGCTGGGATTTTCAATCTCACTGGTCTTTCCATATATTACCGCATCATGCTTTTCTGCATATGGTGTAATGGTTCACACCTGTTCATCTTAAAAATGAGATAATGAGGATAACTGGTAATTCTAACCTCCAAACTGTATTCTTAGCTGTGCACCCCTAACTTTTTGTAACATGTACACCTGCATTTCTCCTTAAGCAGACAGAACTATGAATTAACTTTCAATTTTCAGAGTCAAGAGTTTGTCTTCCTGCTTAAATCTGACCCTGAGTCAACCAAAGCATCCAACAGTACTTCTCCCAAACTAAAAGATACAACTTATGTTGAATTGTTTGAGAATTTGTTTTCACCTTAGCTATGAACATGTATGACATTACTATATATATTCACAGCCTATGTAGGAAACATCCCCTTTTAGTTTTTGCACTTCATGACACTTGGAACAAAGTATTCTAATTTTTTCAACTACCAAGACAGGCAGTTCTCATTCAGTATATTTCACTAGAATTTCTAGGAACCCTAGATCAGATCCTCTTGAACTGCCTCCTATACTCTGTACTCAAAAGTTAGGGCATTGTTTTTTAATGTTTTCTCCCCATGGGGTTAATCCTGTGATGACTACTCTTTTTAGCCACTCATCTCTCACCTTAAAAATATGCTTAGTCTATCCCTATTAAATTATCTATCAGTTGGGGTTTAAATGGTCTCACCCAGCTTCAGACTCAGAGAAGCAGACTGTGAAATCTGGTCTAACATGTATGCTCCATTACTACTTCAGTAAACCAGCTTTCATCTCCAGACCCTGGGTGACAAAGCCTCATAATCATTGTACCACATTCCCTGATGTCATGACTTTTACAGGAACTGTTCAGTCCAAAATTCAGAATTTTCAGAATGAAAAATGCTTTTTCATTCAACCCTGATTAAAGGAGAAAATTTATCTTTATCATTCAATACCAAAGCAAGGTAAATGATTTGAATTTTTACTGTCAGAAAAACTTCTGAAAGCTGGTCAAGTGACTTTTTCCAGAGAGCCACACTGGTCATCCTTCAAAAGCCATAGCACAACTTCTGCACATCACAGCCAGCCTCCTTGAAGAGCCTGCCTGTTAATCCCAGCTCCAGTGCCCTCAAGAACTTTCTCCACCCACTGGTATGAGGCCTTGAGCCCATTTCTGCTGGGTAACAAACTGAAGAACCTGCTAAATATTTTTGCGTGTCCATAAGGTACTGAAGGAATATTTGGCTTTGCTGTTGTTATTACCACCAGTTTAGTCTTTCCTGATCAGTTAGAAAAAGAGAATAAATGAGCTTGATGTGAAGACACAGAGAGAGACCTTTCTGATATAATAGAAATATTTAGGACATATTCTATTTTTCTTTTCTTAATTAAAAAAAAATCAAATGGATTAGTGGAGTTTGGGATTTTATGGATGTGAATAAACACTTTTAACTGCATTTTACATAAAAATTATGAAGAATGACATAAAAATAACTAAGTCATAACAAGGTAAATATTCAAAGGGTGACAGTGCGTGCCTCCATCCTAGCTGTAGGCCTGGATGGGAAGCTGTCATCAGAGAGACTAGCAACACGTTCCAGTAAAAACTAAAACTGGCTCTCAGGTATGCAGCTTATTTCTGCTTACATTTAGCCACCAAAAGCTTAGCATAACCTGATAACTCCAACATTAATTTAACAAAGAAATACTGGTAAGAGCTCTGCACTTCATGCAATACACGTAATTCAGTGTCTTAAGGAGATGGGAGAAAAGACGAGATAGTATGAAATGAGACGCATTAGTAGAAACAAATCTGGATGTCCTGAGAAGGCAACAACAAAGGTACCACACCAAATTATCCTTATAGCTATTTTTGAAGTGAAGGTGATGATGAGCAAGTCAACATACCAGCAAGTATTTTTTACCTCAGAATTAATTTAACACAACAAAGGAGCCAAATCTGGTATTTTGAAATGACTAGTTATATCTGTAAAAATTAATGAAGTAGTAATCTCTATTTTTTTACAAAACATGTTATTATTGTTGATATTTCCCTTTCTTTCATATTCTGATCAGTACAGATTTTGTGAAAACAAACAAAATCAGTAATTAATACATCAGACATAGAAAGTAAAAGTGAATACTAAAGAGAATGTAATTGAGAAATTTACTTTATCTAAACTGTTCTAAGCCAACTGAGAAAACTATATGATGGGCATAAAAGTAAAGAACACAAGATTAAAAGTGTTTAATTTTTTTTTATTTAATTATTTAATTAATTATTATTTAATTATTTTTATTTTAATTATTTTTAACACAGCTAGAATTGCAAAAATCTTAATCTGGGAATGTGTCCCCAAAGGAGAAACATTTGATGTTATCATTTTTGTGTAAAACCAAACAAAATTATACATCAAGAATTCGGCAATTATCCATTTTCTTAGGAAAAAGTTTAAATATGAAGATAATACAGAAAATAACTTAGAGAATCACACTCACACCTGATTTCTCTGAAGATTTTGTGGTTATTACCACTGTGCATTTTATACTTCTATTTCAGATAGCTCTGATTCCTCAGTTACATCTACACAGACTCTGGGTCCCATTTGCCAGTTACCAACCACAGCACCTAAGATACAGGTGAGTGTCTTGTTAAGATGTAGCTCCTAACAGTTCAGAAACAGCATTACCCAAAAGACCAAAGTTTGACTGCTGCACTATCAAGATTTTTGCATACACTGAGCACTATTCTTGTACTTAAGTGATTAAAAAGGAATGGAAACTTATTGATGCTGATCATAGTCAAAATTATCTGAGATTTATTTATTACTGAGCACTTGGTGAAAAGGAGAAAAAGATTTTCAAGTCAGAAGAAGTGATGTCTTGTTTTTTCTTTCCAAGAGGTATCCACAAATCAAAGCAAAAGAAAACAGGGAAGAGAAAGTATACAACAGCCCTAAGCATTAATGAATAATTGAAAGTGCTAAAGCAAATTAACAATTTTATAATTTTCCTAGAATTACTTCTTTACTCACAGAAATATAGAAGTCTACTATAGAAAATCAGTAATTTCTTTATTTGGAAATACTTGCATATGGACAAGAAAATACTAGTTATTTCAAACTTTTGATAAAACTAGTATCCTTTTTAGACCTAAAAAGGGCCAGAACTAACCAAATAATTGCTTCACTTCTCATGTAAAGAAACACAGCTCTGATAATACTCACTTCTGAATAGTTCAGGCTTTTCTTTCTAATCTGTAGTAATTCTCCATACTTCCTACTTTAACCTTTTCTCATACTCTGCTAGCTCACCTTGGAGATGATTAAATACCATCTGAACGTTTTGCTGCTTAAACATCACACCACTTAAATTTTTCCTTTGAAAGAAAAAAAAATATTCAATTAAGTAATCAAGATATTCTGCTATACTGTTTTTTTAGTCTTTACTTAGAGGTTTAACTTCTAATTTTATAATAGATAAAACAGTCTCTTTTTGTAAATAGTGATACTCAAAAAAAAAAAAGAGGTCTATGATGGAGCTTACCATTAATGTTTAGACCACTTAAAGTTACTCTGCCTATGAATCCATATCCAATGTGTCTATTGAGATACATAACTCTCACAATTTAAAAAAATAACTTACATTTTTAAAACAACTTTCTAGTGAATGGGCTGGTTGACTCCCACATGCAAAGTATCTGTTTGATTAATTGTATTCTGAGACACAGAGTGAGCCCATGACCAGTGCCATATTGGGTAACAACTATTTTATTATTTATTGGGACTGGAAGTAGGAGCTTCACATCATTGGTGTAATATTTTGTTCCTATCTCTGTCCATACCTAGTATGATTTCTTTCTTCCATACATATAAAATGTGTTAGGCAATTTTAAGAGGTTTTCACTTTGTACTAACATTCTGATCTCTCAGAGTCTGTATTTCTGTTAATTTTAGACAGAAGCATATTTTTATAAAAAGAAAAAAAGTATTTCTAAGCGATTTTCTGCAAGATAACCTAAACTAGAGGCTTGTAGGTAATGTAACAGTTGGCTGCATAATAAAGACTGTATCACAATGTGCACAGAAAAAAGGAAATTTGAGACAAGTTTAAGCCTACTTTTTCTAATTTTAAGGATTTGTTGTGTAAAGTCAATGTTGTTTTGACACTAAAATAAAATATTTTTAATTTTAAAACAAATCAACCAGTCTGCTAAAGGGAAAAATCTATCATGTAAATATTATGCTGACCGCTCAGGAGCCATTTATGCTGTCAAACTAGGAACAGCTGGGACCAATAATAAGCAGTTATCCTTCTTATTGATTAGCTGATACTTGACAGAACAGATGTGTTTAGGAGTTTTGGAATTTAGTTCTAAATTCTGGAGGTCACAAGATCCTCCTCACAGTCTCTTCTGAGACTGTCTGCAGAACATCAATTCCCCTTTGCAGAAAATTAAAGCGTCTAAGGCCTCCTCCGAATCAGTGTCTACACAAATCTCTCTAAAAAGGGGCTAAGGGATCCACCGGAAACTTCCTAGGGTTTCTTTTCACTGAAACCCCCTTCCAGTGTTCCTAATCCCTGGCACATCCCTTTAACTTTCCTCCTATCCTTATTTCCTTCTGGCTGGAGGTAGGCACACCATATGGGAACTGATGCATATCAACAGTGGGGGCTCCAGCACAAGCATGGATGCTCCTCACATAAACATTAAGTTCACAGGATTTGCTTATCATCCTCCTAATTTAATTAGCACAAAACTCCACTGAGATAAAAAAATGAGTGAATGTATTACATGTTCATTCTTAACTTCAGATATGAAGACATGTTTTTAAGTCCTCCAAGAATGCAAAAACAATTTTTCAAAAGTCATTGTTACAAGATGGTTTCTATAGGGGATACCTGTGACATATAATTTTCCCTTTGTCAGCAGGTTACGCTAAATTTTCCTGTAGACTTCATATTTGTAGTCAATTTTATTGTGGAAAAAAGTTTTTATTTCAAATTACTCTTATTTTGATAACATTGTGTCAATGTTTCTATTTCACTCTAGTAGCTATTATTTAATCTTTTTATTGCATTAATGATAAGCAATAACAAGTCAAGGAGGTGTTATTCAGACAAAGATGCTAGAAAGTACCTATAAAAGGACAACAGTGAAGACTGAAAGCAAAAGTAGGAACTCCTTTACCTCAATTTTCTCCACCAGATCAGGCCAGAATTAGCCTGATTAGATGCCAAAAAAATGGAAATAATAGCCAAAAGTAAAACTCAAAAAAGTTTATCCTTTAGTTCCAGTTTTTCTACCAAGTCAGGTAGGTATCAGCACTCTTACAAAAAGAAGAAAGGTCAGTTCAAATAGGTAAGTACATTTGATATTCAACTATATGTATAACAGGAAATGGCTAGAGCAGACTTTCTTAAGATAGATTGATGAAATGCCATGTCATATGTCAGATTATTGGAAATATTAATAGAAGAAGGTAGATTAGACTGAAAGAGATTTTTTTTCCTGAATATTGCCACCATTCATCTTCACTAATGAGAAGCAGGAAGCAATGAAAAAACACCAACTCCAAACTCTTCTTCTGCTTTGTCCCTCAAGCACAGACAGTCTGAATGCTCTGAACACCAGAAGGCATAAGTATGCTGCCAGTTTTCAGCAAGTCACATGATGGAGAAATTCCCATGTGCTGTACCTTCTGTGTTCAGAGAATGACAAATAGGAATACTAGCCATCAGGTTAGATAATCTGGAAGTCAGAGGGGTTTGTTTGGACCTTTTTTGACTTTACAGTTCTTTTTGTTAATGGGATCTCTAAAAGCATGTTCTCAAGAAAAATGCAAAGTTTTCATTACTATCTATTTTAGGTGTAGAAGTTGGAGAATCTGCAAGAAAATTTCTCTTTGAAAGAGATGGACTTCTTAGCTATATAGAAATAATGAATTGCTGGAATGAACTTTCAGTGCCACTTTGTGTTGATAATATCCCTTTCTTCTCTGATTCTGAATAAAACATGTCATTATATGAAACTACTGGCTAAAGAGCTGTGGAAAACGAGAAGAGATTTTTCAGTCATGGAAAGATGCCTTCCATTCTTGAAGTTCAGGAAGTTCAACTGCACATTGGGTCCCTCTGAATCATTCTGTTTGAATCAAGAGTTGGAAAAAACCACAGCCAGTCCCACATACTCAGCTAAAAAATTTACATAGAAAGAAAATTTCCCCAGTAAAGAATTTCATGGAATAATCTCTCAAAGGTCTTTCAACAATGACAGTACATAAGTTAAAGAGATCACAGAGCTGTAGTATAAAGATGCAAGGATCAGTTTCTTACTATTCAGTCATCTTGTACAATTCAATAATCCAAGCTGCTTTCTCTTCGACATTGCACAGCAGGTTCACCTTTATCCTTGAAGAGTAAGCCTGCTGTGCAATCAGCATATACAGCCCTCCAAGGCTTGTGTGGCCTAGAAGGCAACCTGTGTTATCAGCTGGATAGAGCCCTTTGAGACTATTTTCAGGACTCATCAGTCACAGTAAGTGTAGGTCCACACTTCTTAAACCAGAGAAAACACAGAGTGCGTGGAATCCTCCATTAATTAAGGATGCAACTGACCATGAATATTATCAAATTTCCAAAAGTAATTCTGATGCCTGAAATTCAATTTGGTAAGCAGACAATTTATCATGAATAACTTCTACAGATATGTTAAAACTACAAGCAGCAATCAGACAAAAATACTCTCAATTATTGATGAAAAGTGCATTATATTTCCTAGAAATAATACTGCAAAATAATAAAACTACCTTTGGTAATAGCAATAAAGTAGGCTACTAGATTACTTCAGTAAAAGTAATAAACTGTCCTTTAAAATTCATATAATAGGTAGGTCTTACCTCAAATCAGTGAAAGATTTCTCTGTATTTTCCATCTGTATTTGCTTCATGTTCCATAATTCATTTAATTCTTTAAGTTCATTTTTAAAATTGTCCATGTGTGAGAGTATTCAGCGATTTGATCGGAAACAAATATTTTTTTTTCCTGGGAATTAGAAAAAATACATTGCATCTAAATTAGGCAGGGATAGACTTCCAAATACTGTATTTTAAGTGCATGACTGTGGGCAATAATTCATGAAATTGTATACCTAAAGAAAGATAATTTCTTTCAGGGGGGCAGTTGAAGCACTTAGTGCAACTGGAAGAACTGCCTTGCTGTGAAAGCATGGCTTTGCACATCCAGTTATATTTCTCTAACTTGTTGCACAATTCTTCTACTCTATATCCACACATTTTATTATACTGCTTGTATTTTTGCACTTGCCTATGTTGTATATGGATGTATGCACATTGGGGGGCCACCACCATCATAAAATACATGCCCTCTTTAATTATTGCTCTCATACATAGAAGTTTTTCAAATAACCACTGGCTTGCACAGCAAAAACTTTATTAATAATAGTGAAAAGTAATAAATTTTGCATATGATCTAAGGCTGGGCCTATTTATTTCTGTGTATGCAGATTCAGCATCTTAACTGGCAGCTTTTATTTCTAGACTGTCAAAGTACTTACAAAATGTAATACTAAAAAACTTGGCCTTCAGGAAAAAATAGTATTTTTAGTTGCCATTCTCCAGAGAGAATATGGCTTACTCATCTCTGAAAACTGGCATTTTCCATTTAGTTGCCTAAATAGACAGTTTTCCTCTTTCAGATGTCAAGTTTTTGTAACAGTTGTCCTGTACTCCAAACTGCGGAGGATTACAGCACAAAGATTCCTGAATTCCTGCCTACTTTCCTCAGATACAAGTACAAAACTCAGAGAGATGTTGACATTAATCTGCTGATAAATGTTTAATTTAAACAGTGTTTTCACTAAACTTCCTATTCTACAGAAGAGACATCAAGTTGCAGCGTCTTTATCATACCAAAAGTGACTACAGCCACAGGACCCAAAAAATGTAAAGCTTCATGACACAAGCAAACTCTACTTTCAAGAGCAACAGTACCTGGTAAACAAAGCTGCAGCTCCTGACAATGAACAAGGTAAACATACAGCATTGTAGCAGTTCAACGGTAATAAACAGGTGGGAGTCTTCTATTTGGGTGATACCTCTAAAGTGGTCTTGCTGCATTAGATTTTGTAACTTATACTAATGAACTGTAAGCAGCTACGTAAATGGGTTAAATTAAGAGGGAGGAAAATACCTTTTGATTATCCTTATATACACACATATAATCTAAGTGCACACATGTATAAACACCAAATTTCAAGACATCACAATTCAGTAGGTAAAGAATGCATCACATTATATTTAAATAAAGACCAGTATGTTAAAAATTTCTTGGTTAGATACTGCCCCATTTTTCTGAAGCAGTAGCCTGATGCATAGTGTAATGATCTTTTTCCTTATGATAAAAGTGCTTCTTAGGTATACCTAAAAGGTAGCTGGTACTAGGAATCAAAATTTTTGTGACAGATGTTAGCACAGATATGAAGGTGTGCAAGGTACCGTAAGAACATGGAATTTTTAAGGCCGCTGAACTTTGTAAAAGTGTAATCTGTATCTGATATGATTAGATGGAAATTTCAGGTTTCTTGCAGGAACACAGACTCGAAAGAAAATGAAGATATGGTAATTAATGCAAGCCCCTGTGCAACTGAACTGCTCATAGAGAGTCTCAACCCTCAGGAAAAATGGTATTTTTAGGCTTAGTATCAGAAGAACCTGGAGAAATGTGATAGTCCAAGATATATAGCATGTCTCTGTGATCTGTCCTGGCCTTAAACTTTACAAATAATGAAATCTGAGATGATTAAGATATGAAGGCCAGATATAGATATGAACACAAAGAAGCCATGACTTTTTTCTTTTTTTTCTTTTTTTCTTTTTTTTCTTTTTTTTCTTTTTTTTTCTTTTTTTTCCCAGAGTCAGGTTCACATATGAGCTATGTTACAACAAAGCTGACAATGAAGAGCTTTGTCTCTTTGACTTCCTGCACTTTTTTCAGGACTTTTCAACCAAGGCAGAGAAAATCGGAAAATGTTGGCTTCCACGCATGTGGAATACTAGCCATTGAGTCAATGCAACCTGGTTCCTATCATAGACGACATGCAATCAGATTTTAGGACAAACAAATGAAAGTGGTGAGACACTACATTCTGTGATCCAAATATAAATACACTGAATATCTGCTCCTTATGGCTTGCTGTAGTGGATAACAGTCCAGTATCCTGCCTAAGCTGAATGAGTCCCTTAGCACTTGGTCATTCAGCTGTTCAATATGTGAACTGTATTTTTCATTCTTCTGAGCTGCTAAACGAGACTACTGGTGTATTAAGTAGTAGAATTCATATGCCCATACCTAGTTACCTAACTTTTAGACACTTAAAAGTCAGCACAGCAAACTAAGTCACTTCACATTCAACAGTGAGATGGAGAAGCTTCCAGTGTGTGATTCATCTTGCCCTAAAGTAGGTAAACCATGAAGGGTTGTGAATTGCTTGATCAGTTAGAAGATTAAGACTCCATATTACTCCTAGACTAAGATTACTGTGGAATCATAGCCATTTCTTTCATAACATCATTTAAGCTACACTAGGCAACCTTTAAACAAGCCAATGTCTTAATCATGGAAGAGCACCAAAATCTTGGAATGTAACTTTAAATATTTTTTCCTTGAAAACAAAATAATACAATTAACAGAATCATATAGTGTGACCCTGCACAGCTAGAAATATTAGTTATTAAAAATAAGACATCCCCTTTTATAAAGCCTCACTTTTACGAAACATCAGTTGCTCCAATCAAGGAACTGTATCAGGCTGTAAAAAGGAACATTTAAGGTATCCAAGTATTGTAACCAGCTTAGAGCAAAACAGGCTTTGTACATTGTTTTATTCCACCTAGCCAAAACACTCCTCTAAAACACTTACACAACACCAACTCAAATATTGCTAGTTACTAACTAATGTATACAGGTATTTACAGTTACTAGGAAATGCAGCATTAAAAATCATAATATTAAAAGTATAGAAAACAAATGCACTGAAAAACATTGTAGAATTACTGCTTATCTGTATGCTGACTCATCAGTCATTTCCACATGTTCTAAGATCTATTGGCAAACCTGCAGTTTCATGGAGCACAATCTTTAACAGAAAGAGATGTATAAACTCTGTCTTCCCTGCCAAATTTAGAAACCTGTGTGAATCAATGAATTTCCCAATCCTTAATTTAAGATTCTGTCATACATAGGAAGTCTCATAATTTTTCAATAGAAATTACCGGATTTATGAAAGCTACTCTGGACAAGATGATTTTTTAAAAAAATCTATATATCTCATCTTTGATGCTGTAATACCTAACTCAAGTTTCTACAATATGTAAAGGAAAGAATAATAAAAATGAACAGAATCTTAGAAAGAAAATGCTCGTTTCTTCTAATGCTTATAACCATGTTTATATAAAGCATAGTGTTCAGTAATGAAATTCAATAATTCCCTTTGGTGGATTATACAGTTTAGTAACTGATATAGCAGATATAAGCCATCATTTACAAAAAGATGCCATCTGCTGAGCAAACATGCAATCAGCAGGCACTTCCTATTACACTAGAATCTTTTTTGTCCTTTATTGATTTTCTCCATTGCATTTCTAAAGCCCCAAAGCAATCTGAGCCAGTGTAGCAAATGAAGAAAGCAAAGGACTTCTCAATGACCCCAATATCAATTCTGCTTTGTACTTTACACTGTCTCAAGGCTATGAACCTCATAGGTTAGTTCAAGCACGAGACAGAAAATAGTACATATACTCTATATATGTTTATAGTTTCAAGGCAACTGTGTAGAAATGACAGCCTAACCTTTGAGATTAAACATGCTTCAAAAAAGCCATACAGGCCTTAAATTCTTTACCTGTATATC
Organism: Falco naumanni; assembly: GCF_017639655.2. Classification (NCBI taxonomy): domain Eukaryota; kingdom Metazoa; phylum Chordata; class Aves; order Falconiformes; family Falconidae; genus Falco; species Falco naumanni. The sequence goes on from NC_054056.1 coordinate 69,657,720, forward strand.
ACTTAATTGTTGCTGCATAATAGTTCTTTGTTGTTCCAGTTGTTCATTTTGCTTCTGCTCTTTGTCTAGCTCTTGTACTCTCTGATCCAAATAGAAGAGCTTCTGGAGAGTTTATGCATAAACAGACAATGTTAGTATTCAAAAGTTATTGTCCTACATTCTGTAGAAATCAGAAAATATATTAGTCATTACATACTTTAATAGTTACCATTCTTAAACTCATTTTTGTTTTCCATTCCATACATATTTCTCCATCATGTACATTTATATACTCTATGCTTTGAATGAAAAAATGCACATTTATAATAGAAAATATTTGCTACTTCATGTAGTGTTTATTCTCTAGCAGCAAAAAATTACCACTTACTCTGCTCCCCATGCTTCTTTACTTCCTTTCTGCAAAAGAATTTATAAATAAAGTTCTGAAGTCAAAATATATACTTGGAATAGCTTCCATGGGGTTTGTATAAAGGGCAAAATAAATGTTTTTGACTTACTATCACTAACACATGAAAAATATAGCTATAGACAGCTAACAAGAGGAAGAAGAAAGAAAATTAAAAATTGGGATATGTCATGTTTATATTTTTAATTAAGTCACTCTGTTATTTATTAGCACCTCAAGAAAAGCCCAAGTTTTTGTCCATTTTATCAATTCCACTTGCATCATCAGTGTGAGCACCAAATATTAAATTACAGAAATCATTATTAATACAGGTAATAAGAAAAAACTTACATTACTAAATATGATTTTATAAATCGTATAATAGTTCTATTATTCAAAGTTTAAAATTTCATTTAGACTCTATAATAAAGAAAACTAAAATAGGTATTAATATTTCCATTCTGAAACAAGAATTTAAACCTTTCATCAATGAAAAAGTTCTTCCTTTAAATTACCAATATCTTTTACATATCATTCACATACTGATCTGCTTGTGCAAACTCTTGTTTCCAAGCTTTTAAAACAGAAGCAAATACACAGCTATAGACCATGATGTATAACTTACACCACACCTCTCTAGGTTTCCAGGATACTAATGATGTGGTCTTTGTCACATTGTTTCTACTCAGTTTTATTTGGGGAAGGGCTAACAACATTAGTCACTGCCATTCATGTGTTGTTTTGAAAATACTATTAACTATTAGAGGAATCTCTTCTTTTAATTTTTCAATTTGACTTATTAAACTCAAATCAAAAATAAACTATCACATAATCCATTATCTGAACTGAAACTATTCAACAACCTCCATCTCTCCTCCAAAAATGGTGAAGTATTGCTACATGCAGATTATGTCAAGAGCCTTTCAAATAAAATAACACTAGAGAACTGGAGAAGACAATCTCCCATGACAAGCTATTTACTAGTAGTCAGATAACAGAACTACGAACCTACAGATTGATTCTGCAACAAAAAAATTCCTCTTGCTGAGGCAGCAGATATTCTTTATCTGGGCTTTGAGCAAAAATAAAAAAAAAAAAAAACCTGTATCTAAACTCAAAAAATGTTGATCTTACTTGACTGTGAGAATGTTCTGTAACAAGTATATGGCTTATTTAAAACTCCTTGCCTTAATTCTGGACATAAACCATCAATAGTTAGTTTTGTTTCCTACTGATTTGGAAACAAAAATGAAGGCATTCTGCTTTTTCTTTTCCAGCAGTAAGCTCCAGTAAAAATGCCCTCCTTTTTCAGACACTTAAGAAAGAATTACTTTTTTCATACAGATTACTGTATTTTCAGTTCTGTTCCCTAAGACACTTACTTCCTGGGGCTGGTGGGGTGGGGATGGGAGGAGTGGGGGTGGGGGGTGGAAGAAAAAAAAAAAAAAGAAAGCTTCAAATGCCTTCCCTGGATTGTAAAACTGCTCATCACAGTGAACAATGCATGCCCACCTATTCATGCAGTGTGGAGCAGCTCACATTTGGAAGGATCTGTTTGCAAGGATTTGCACATATTTTGTGGTGCAATACAGAACAAAGGCTTTAAGTAGTACACAAAGCTTAATTTAAGCATTATGATAGGACAGTCCCCAATTTCAGTGTTGCAGATTTGTATAATTACCACTGTGAAAGCCAAACTGTTTCACTCATTATAGAAGACTGGAAACAATTGAAAAATATTCCCGTGTTTCCAGTCATTTTCACAGCCACTGCCTGAAAGAAGAAAAGGAACAAGCACCTGCTCAAGAAAAGGACATATAAAAAGGAAAAAGCAGAGTTATGAAAATCCTCTTAATTTAAAAAATAAAAATAAAAAAATCTGTGAATAAATTACATTCCAAACGGCTCTGCAAATAAAGATTGAATGGTTTTGTTTGAGGGTTTTTCTTCAATACAATATACAGAATTTACATCTTGCACCAGACTATGGTTCAGATTTTGAATATTTCCACATAATTTCAGAACAATAAGGTTTGTTAAAGTGGCAGGGGGACATAAAACTATCAGCACTGCCTAAGGAAATGATTGTCTGCTTAGCTAAGGTCTCATGTTTGTAGAACTACTAGTCAACTGATCCACGTACTAACAAGTATTTTTCAAAAGCATCCATCATTTTAATATCTTGTTTTTAAACACTAATTTATTTAGAGAACATTGTTCACTTTGCCATCTCCTATCTATCACCATTGTTGTAGCACTGCATATAAGCAAAGCTTTCAAAGATCTAAAAGATCACCAGGTCTAAAAGAGGAAGGTCTAATAATGAAAGAAATATTTCTCAGTCATACAAGTTTAGTTAGTATTCCTGTTACTCTTTTGAGCAGGACTGGACAAAAGGTTATTTCTCTGAAAAATTTCCCAAGGTTTTAACCACAGGGAAGGTTAACACCACTAGTATACCCTGCAGATATGGGGAATAGGCTACTAGGTCACCACTGGACAACTGGATGAAAATGGCTCTTTGGCTGTACTTTCAAGATGATGGGGGGACAACCAAAACACATCATACTATAACAGGAGGAATGCTATAGTAGAAGCAAAAGAAATGCTTGGAAGAGAAGAATGTACTTAATTAGGTCGATACAAGTAGGTTGAGGAACTGTTTTTAAACATCTGTCTCTTTTTCTTATATAAAACAGACCTTTCATGAGAGGAAGGGAAAACATTTTTATCAGTATCTTCCATAAAGCAGAGAAGCAAAGAGGGTCCCCAGCATGCCGTAGCTGCGGGCTTATACACTAGTTGCTCTCTTCAGCTTGTAAGCCCACAAAGTAGTACAAAGGAAACAAGCAAGTATTAAACAGTCTTCCCTTTTGTAAGAAAACAGATCACAGAAGCTAAAAGAGATGGATTTTTCTAATATAGAAAGCAAGAAAGGTCAAAACTAAGACTGGAATTACATTGTATTTTGTTATGTTGTACCACAGCACAACTGCACAGTTGCAAAATCCAACTCTTCTGAGCTATGGACTTCTGTTTCCTCTTTTTTTTTCTAATAATGACAAAAAATATGCCAGTTAGTGGTCCAGAATCTACTACTTTTACCTCATAGTTGTCTTTAACGATAGCTTTATTTCTTCTAAATTTTGTTTCTAGATCAACTACTTGTTCTCTTCTATTCTCTCCATATCTTCCTCTCTTTTCTTGACTTTCTCTTGTTGCTTTTCCTCTAGTTCATCATTTAGCACATTAATCCTGGCCTGTTTATTAAGGGCTGATTCTGCCAGGTGTATTGGGTTTGCATGGCCAGGTTTTGGTAGCAGGGGGCTACAGGGGTGGCTTCTGTGAGAAGCTACTAGAAACTTCTCCTATGTCCAGTAGGACAAATGCCAGCCGGCTCCAAGATGGACCCGCCGCTGGCCAAGGCCGAGCCCATCAGTGATGGCGGCAGCGCCTCTGGGACAGCGTATTTAGCAAGGGGGGGGATAAACTGAGCAGCAACCTGCAGCCAGAGAGGAGTGAGACTGTGAGAGCAACAGCCCTGCAGACCCCCAGGCCAGCGCAGAGGGAGGCAGGAGGTGCCCCAGCCCCCAGCGCAGCGGTTCCCCGGCAGCCCGCGGTGAAGCCCCTGGCGAGGCAGGCTGTGCCCCTCAGCCCGCAGAGGGCCGCGGTGGAGCAGATCCCCACCTGCAGCCTATGGGGGCCCCACACCAGAGCAGGCAGACTCCTGAAAGAGGCTGTGACATGTGGCCAGCCTGTGCTGGAGCAGCTCCTGGCAGGGCCTGTGACCCCATAGAGAGAGAGGCCCAGGCAGGAGCAGGTTTGCTGGCCGGGCCTGTGAACCACGCTGGAGCCATCTGTTCCTGAAGAACTGCACCTCATGGAAGGCACCTATGGTGGAGCAGTGCATGAAGAACTGTGGCCCTTGGGAAGGGCTCACCAGGTTTTGGTGTGGGAACAGTGTGGTTGGGGACTTTTTGCTTTCTCAGGCCTTGCTGGCAGGAGGGCTGGAGGGCCACAGGAAACTAGGAGGGACACAGCCAGGACAGGTGACCTGAACTAGCCAAAGAGGTATTCCATACCATAGGATATCATGCTTGGTATATAAACTGGGGCCCGGGGGGGAGGGTGGGTTGGCTGGGGCTGCTGATCCCTGGTCAGGGACTAGCTGGGCATTGGTCAGCAGGTGGTGACCAGTTGTATTGTGTGTCACGAGTTTTCTTTTCTCCTTTCCTTTGGATTTCATTCCTCTCCTCTTCTCCCTCCTTTTCGTTAAAACTGCTGCTGTTGTTATTATTGGGTTTTTTTTTGGTTTTATTTTATCTCCATTGTTAAACTGTTCTTATCTCAACCCTTGAGTTTTACGTTCCTTTCCAATTCTTCTCCTGACCCCCCTGGGTGATGGGAGAGTGAGCAAGTGGCTGAGTGGCAATTACAGCTGGGGTTAAACCACGACAAGTTTCAAAGAAACTTAGGAAAAATATACAAATTCAAATAATGTCACTGCATATATGGAATATTACTAAAGGTTTTTTATCTTTTAAAGCAAACTGGAAAATTTTGCGCATAACTGGGATACAAATAAAGTATTTCATGTTTTCATGAGTATTTGAATTTTCCTAGCAGCTGAACAGCAGGCATCATTACTTAGCAAAATCTGTTAGCCTTCTATATGTGAGGTGGTCACAAAGTACTCAAAGTTAATTCATGGTAGGAAGTAAAAAGAAGGTAGAAGAAGATTTTAATTTGAAGTAAAATGTCTACTGTCATGTTTACCTGAGTCACTTTCTAAATTCCTTTTTGATCTTGAATTTCTTTTTTAAGGTTCCCCTCCAAATTCTTAGAAAAAAAAAAATAATCCATACATAATGCATAAGAAAACAAGGTAATGGACAACATCAATGAAAATTTGACACTAAAATCACAGCAAAGAGCAGCACAGCATTTAAAATTTTTCTCAAGTATCATAAAGACTATATTAAAAAAGGAAATTCCAACAGAGTCTCAGGCATAAAAGGTAAATAAAAATAGACCATACTATAAGTAACAATATTTTCTAGATTTAATATAATTTATTTTGATATGTTAAAATAATTAAATACATGAAGAAGCTGAGCTGGCTTACCTAAATGGATATTGAACATCAAACGTTCAAAATTTAAAAATCTCGGTCCCTTCTATATTTTATATGATGAGACTTTTTTTTGTAGTTTCTAATAAAAAGAACTGAACCTGTTTTAGTTCTTTCTTATGACTATCCTACTCATATCACTTCTAGGATAATAGTTATATAGCACATCATTATAGTCTGCACCTTGAAAACCTCTAATTCAACATACATCAGATTACCAGACCATCATAACTATACCTGATTACAATCCAAGTAAAACTCTAGGGTTTTCTGTCTCTTTTTTAAGTTAATTTAGGTAGTGGGAAACTGATTATTTAAGCAGGACAAGGCACAACGTGGCCAACAGTGAAGTAAGAAATTAACTCAATCAACTCTATTATTGAAATGTATTTATTCAAGATGTTTTATTCACATCCATATCTGCACTTTGGAAGTGCATATGCCATCAGCACTTGGAGAGGGAGGTTCCTGTATAAGGAGGTCATAAACATCTCCCAGATGCCAAATACATAAGAAAATTCAAAACCAGGTCCAAATATCCCCATATAGTCTCAAACCCCAAATCTCAAAGGTTGTTAAGAACTTCAAGGAAACAAGTGACAGAGATCAGTGTTCATGTGGAAAACACATCCTGTAATCAATGAGTAAAAGCTTTTTTTCCCCAGATGAAAGTTTATGCATTTGCTCCAATAATAACTCCAAGCAACAACTTGTGCCCATGGCTCTGCCCTTCGCCCTCACACCTCCTTGTCCCCATATGTATATAGTGTATCTGAACCCAAATCCTGAGTCTAGTAAATGAACTGTGGCATCTGGACCAGTCTCCAAAATGCAGCAACATCTTGAATGACTAATGATAACACTTGATGATTGCATGAATCACTATATTTTTCACTCTATTCAGTAGCCCAAGGATACAGTTCAGCTGCTGGTTACAGACAGACACTTTTTTCAGACACACCAGGAGGTAATTGCTCTCCTAGAATATCAGCAGAGACCAGGCAGTGAAATACAAATTGCACCTTCATTTATGTGTTCATATTCAAAATTCACCACTATTCAATTATTACTTAAGTAGAGACCTTCTCCATTCATGCTTTTACCTTGCAATCAGCTCTTGAAACTGGTCGCCTTCCCTGTGTATGTCTTCACATGTATATGTATGCTTTAACTATTATAATTACAAAACTTTTGTTAATTTATGGTAACTAAGACTAAATATAGCAATGTTAACTTAAAAGCTGTTAACAGAATGGTTATTCTGGAGGTGGTAGGAATAGAAGTATTAATTAACAACGGCACCGAAGCAACTTGAGCAGTACTGGAAAGCAATCATTACTGAAGGCAGGACCGCTAGTAATAGCTTCATGTAGGAGTTAAGTTGTGCCAACAGGTGAACCAGAATACCTACAGAAATAAATTCCATCTTTAACCATAAATGGATAGATACATGGCTTTGAAATACATTTCTGACTGACTACATGCCCGGGATGTTAACACTAGCTATGACTTGAAAGCTTAAGGAACAATAATATTCAAACAGTAACATTGCATTCAAATTAAAAAAATATGTTTTATAAAAGTTACAGGAGTTTATTAAAAACTTTATGAGGAACAGCTAAAAGAGTAAAATACTTCTAATCCAGGGGGAGATTACTTTACAGATATCATACTGGAGGCTCAAAGCACATGCAAATCAAGTTTGTTTGACAGACACTTTGGAAATATCAAAAAGAAAATCAGTTCTACTAAACAGAAGGGAAGATATTAGCAGCAAGACAAAAAGTTGAAATTATGTCTAAAAAAAGGGAAAAGATCTTGAATTTTGCATATTTAAATCTAAAAATACCATCAGGCAAGCTAAGAGTTCTTGGGAAAACCAGCAAGAGACTTAAAACAAGTCTTCCAAACACATCTGATATGAAGCCCGCTAGAGAATATGTAAAGCCAACAGATGATCAGAAGCACTTAAAGATGAACTTACCATGAAGCACTCAGAAAACAGCATATGAAAGGGGGGGAAAGCCCAAATTCCAAAACAAATAAAACCTGCAAAGCCCTAAGAAGCAAACTCATAATATGAATTGTTATGAAAACAAAATACTAGTTGACACATGCAAAATTTGATGCATAGGAGAGGTATCAGCATGACTGGGAAGCAACGTCTAAAAATTTGTCAGTTTTCTTTAGTATTTAAAAGTATGTGGAGAAGAGATATCTGGATAATACAGTCTACTTGGACTTCTAAATAGTATTTGGTAAATGAATATAAATAACTCCTTAATTAATTGTTCATGAGTTAAGGATAAAACTCCACATGTGAATATATAATGCATTTAAAGACAGAAGACCTACAATAGAAATAAATTACCAGTTTTCACAGTGGCGGGTACAGTGGGGTGTTGCAAGTATCCATGCTGGATCCTGTGGTTTCCAATTTATTCAGAAACAATATGGAAAATGGGGGATTTTGTGAGATGACTTAAAACCAGCTGGACTTCTTATTTACGAAGGTCAACATTCGATGAAGGTAAATGTATGTTTGCACATTGGGACAAAGTCTTCACTTTATACAGCGCTTGACTCTGAGCTGCCTAGTAATCCAACAGGAACATGATCATAAAAGAAAATGCTCCACTGCATTTAAAAGTCTAAATGTAAAATTAAGAACTATTACAAAAGGAATACAGAATAAAACAGAAGTCATCTTTATACCACTATATATACACCCAAGATGTGTCTACACACTGAATACCCTATGCTCTTTCCCCATAACAACAGAACTGGAAAACAGAACTGAATGACAGACATGGGACAGTTTCCATTAATTAAACAAGTTGATGGATTAGGCGACCACAGCTTGAAAAAGAGGAAGAATATGATAAAAGCCTATAAAGTCATGTCTGACATGTAGGAAGTGAATATGGAATGACTGAACAATACATCTTTGAAAATAAGAACCAGGTCCTATACAAAGATAGTATATGCCAGGCAGAAAATAAAGAAACAATTTAATTTTTAACACAACACATGGCAAAGCTGTTGAATTCCTTACCACAGAATGTTGTGGATGTCAAAAGTCTAAAATATGACTGTAAAATTAATAGAAGAAAATATTACCAATTCTAAATTAATTTTTAATAGTAAAGAGTAAACATAAAATAAGACACACACACAAAAAAGGGGGGGGGGGGGAGGATGTAGGACAGCAAATATCTAGAGGCTTTACCTGAATCCCTTCTAAAATCCTTGCTTTTTAGACTAATATTTAGCATCCCTTAAATACTTAAACCATAAGAAGACCCATAGTGGACTCCCCTGATTGTACAGTTCAACATCCATTTGTGTAAATATTTCAGCACCCAGTGCTGAGAATGTGAAGAAAATAGTGCTTGGGAAATTTATATACAAACAAAACAGAAAAGCCATACAAATTTAGTATTAAAACATATGGCTATAAAACAGCATAATATACCAAAAAAATACAATGTATAAGACAAAACTACATGGTGCAAATTCAGATATTGTTGGGAATAGAATTTTGATCCAAGAGACGACAACCTGGCACTATGAAGGACTTTAACAAACATAAAACTGACTCACTCCTATTCATTATGAAAACAGCTCTAAAGTTCTCTAGCTCATGTTTTACAGTTTTTTACCTCGATTCTATGAGCTTTTTAGCTGACTGTTTTAAATCATATCCCACAATTCCTTTTTTCTTTTCAGAAGCAGAGTCTGGTACTTGGACATACGTTTATTTTTGGCCAGCAGCTAGGTGAAAAGGCAGGCAGGAAGCATGTGGAGTGCCTAATATACCAATGCCTATTATAACCAGGAAAATACTATTACTGTTCCTAATTTTACTGATTACAAGTAATGAAATCCTAAAATTATTAGGGAAAATAAAACTGTGAAAGACTTTTCAGGCAATCTATACCTTTTATGTAGCAGAAGTTCTCTAGTGAAGAATATGCAAAACACCACTTATACCTCCATGGTAAAAAAAGACCCTTAAAAATTCCCCATTTTATTTTCTTTCCATATTTCTGAATGCTGAATCTTACACTTTGCAATAACACTGATCCTAAAAGTTGTATGCATATGTACCATATTATTCATTAAGAATTGTGTGAAGTGAAAAAACAAGTCTTGCAAGTCTTCTAAGTCTTCATAGTCATGGCAAGGCTTCTATAGAAGGATGAATTAAAATTTCAATTCTAGATAACTAATGATATCCAAATGATAATTAATTATTCTAACCTAGTATTTCATTTGCAATGATTACATTTAGCATGAAATAAAACTATACTGATTTACAAATTATTCTAATCATTTAGTTACATAAAGAATGAGATTGTTATTTGTTAGTATTCATTTTAAATCACTTAGCAATAACAAATTCTTTGTATGGCTGAGAATATTTAATCTGTTAACTTTACTTTTTAGCCTGCTATTACCTATGACCGTTTAGTAACCAATTTATTTTATCTTCCAGAGACTATATTATTTGCTATTTTTCAAGTGTTTTAAAATGCACCATTAAAATCATAATGTTTTAAATTCTTTTTTTTTAATATTTGGTTGCTTGCCCAATAATTCTCTGATACAAAGAACATTATTTTCAATTCTTCTTCTCTAAAAAATGAATTTGATGAAAAATTAAATCTTGTAAGAGATTTCTTCTGCAGTTTTGGCATTTTTTAAGTCCTCATACTTCCTTTTATTTTCACTGTAGGACAATTCAGCATTACAGAGATCATCATTTAGTCTTTCTATTTGCTGTTAAGTCTTACACAGGCTTTTGCAGATATTTCAACAGCTCAAGACAAAAGGTGTATCAGTCAGAAGTTGAAACTAAAATGGCCAATCTTACATTTTTTTTTGTAAAGTGTATTAATAAAAATAAAACCCATTATTGAAAAAGTAGAGCTAAAACATTCTAAAATTTTATTATTAAATGAATTATTATTAATTAAGATTAAATTATTCAGATTTACTGAAAACCAGTATTTCATTATCCTGCTATTTGATGTTGAATACACCAGGCTCTACATCAAAGCCTTAAAGTCTTTTTATTCATGAGCATAAGGCCTGATAGTTTACTGATATCAAACAATTATACGTATCCATTTTTTCATTTTCCTGTATATCTGTACTGTGTTTCCTGATTTTCATACAGAATCTCCTGTGTTTTGGTTTTTGCCCATCGCCTCTGGTCCTGCCACTGGGCACCACTGAAAAGAACATGGCTCCATTCTCTTTGCACCTTCCCGTCAGGTACTTATATACATTATTACTATCCCCCAAGTCTTTTCTCCGGGTTGAACAGCTTTCTCAGCCTTTTCTCATAGGACACATGCTCCAATCCCTCCATCATCTTCATGGCCCTTTGTTGGACTCTTCTCAGTACATCCATGTCTCTCTTGTACTGGGAAGCCCAGAACTGGACATAGTGGGGCCTCACTAGTTCTGAGTAGAGGGAAAGGATCATCTCCCTCCATCTGCTGGCAATGCACCTCCTAATGCAGTGCAGGATACCACTGGCCTTATTTGCAGCGAAGGCACATTGCTGGCTCATGTTCAACTTGGTGTCCACCAGGACCTCCAGGGTCTTTTCTGCCAAGCTGTTTTCCAGCTGGGTGGCCCCCAGCATATCTTGGTGCCTGGTGCTGTTCCTCCCCAGGCACAGGACTTTTTACTCTTCCTTGTTGAACTTCATGAGGTTCGTTTCAGCCTATTTCTCCAACCTGATGAAGTCACTCTGGATGGCAGCACAGCTCTCCAGAGTATCAGCCACTTCTCCCAATTTGGTGTCATCCATGCAAGCCTCCTGGCATTTTTGCCCTCCTTCCTACTCATTGGAAGGGACTGCTCTTGAGCTTGAAGGAGGTGAACCTTGAATATTAAACAGCTTTCTTGAGCCCCTCTTCCCAAATATAATATAAACCTATCAATTCTGGATGAGAAGAAAGTGGCAAGAACAGCCCTTTTATCTGGAAGCGTTAAAACTGGACAGAGTCTCAGTTCATCTATCTTATAATAAAAGGCCATGTCTAGGATACTTATATCAGTGCAGTGGTACAGGTCATACAGCTGATGAATTCAAATTCCTAAGTATGTTGCTATTTGTAGAATTCTTAGATCACATAGAACAATTTCAATTTATCTGCATACAAACAAACTTTCAGAGGTGAACTGTTTAACAGAAGTGAACTTAAAATACTATGTGATTAGACTGCTGGATTATACAGCAAAACCCAAACAGAATCAAATACAAAAAAACTACAGGTAAACCCTGATATTGCTTTGACTGACAGAATACAACCTCTGTATCATCAGAACTTAATATTCTTCAATGGAATATTTCTTTGTAGAAGAATGGGATCATTGAAAAATAAAGTTACTGAGTGCTGAATTAGAATGATAAACCTAAATGGTATTGTAAGGAACTTCATAGGATATATAACATTGTGTCAGACACTTAATCTGCAAACCCACAACGCACCAGCACTGATCACACATTTCCTTAGCTGAATTAGTGGCCAGAATATTTTTCTCAAAGATCAGCTGCTTTAACACAGGGTGTCATTTGTTTAGTTAAAGGAAGGAAACATAATTTACCTTACAAAATCCAAAGATTTCTAAGTGTACAAGGACTAAACTTCACAGGTTATTTCACACAGGCATGCACACACACACACACAAACACACAGTCTCTCTCTGAACATTCCGCTTTCAATGCATGTGAACTGCTGGTTCCTAAATATACAGTCTTACAGCCAGTAGTATCTTCCATATACTCCTTGAAAAACTTGTAAGAGAGTGCAAGCCCACAGCGACTTAATTTCCCTTCCCAAAATTCATGTAACAAAGAAGCACAAAGCAAGAGAACAGAAAACATTGCCCACATGCATCTCGATGAACTATACCTAACATATACCATGTATACAGTATGTATTACAACTGCCCTTTCCCTGTTAAGAGATCGTCTACAGCTAGACTCAATGTACTGTGATTCCCAAGCAGCTGATCAATCCGATGGAGACAAGAACTCAGCCCCACTAGAACTAAAACTGCAATACAGTCTTTACAAAATATCACCTAGACCAGGGGTCCTCAAACTACGGCCCGCAGGCTGGATACGGCCCCCCAGGGTCCTCAATCCGGCCCCCAGTATTTACAGACACACCCCCCCTCCCCGCTGTGGATTGGGGGGAACCAAGCAGCCGCAGTATTTACAGACACCCCCCCCCTCCCCGCTGTGGATTGAGGGGAACCAAGCAGCCGCAGATGACTGCCTGCCACTGCATCCGCGCCGGCCCCCTGGTTAAAAAGTTTGAGGACACCTGACCTAGAGGCTTCAGCAATGTCACACACCTGTAAGACCCTGTGCTTAAAAGCCAGGACTGACTGATTTACACAAATCCACCTACAAGCATTTTTCAATATTGCAGAAGCTGTAACAGCCCTACTCACAAACTGAGCTCCACATGACACAGGAGGGACCTGTTTAATGATACTCTCATCGGCTTAATCCCACATTTCTGGGACTGCTCAAGAGTCATCTGGCTGTTTAGATGCCGTAGGGTAATAACAGCTGCTGCTGAGGATGGAAGATGGGGTTTTCCCTGCACCAGCCGGGAATCGAACCCGGGTCGCAAGAATGGGAATCTTGCATGATACCACTACACCACTGGTGCCTCTGTGCAACTTACAATGAAATCACCCTGGGCTGCACCAGCATGCAAAGTGCTGCACCAGCATGCAAAGTGCTGCATAGTCAGTTATTGATTTAGACAGTCCTTAAATACAAAGGATTCCTCCCCTTTTTTTTTTAACTATTGAGACAAAAATCTTCCATAGATCTAAAAGAGCTTGTTCCTTGTGAATTAAAACACTAGAGATTATCAGGATCTACTACAAGCATCTTAGGAAAACCACAGCTGAATGGCCCAAATCTTCCCTACATGTTAATGCTCAAAGACAATTACAAGAAAGAGCAACAGAAATTTTTTGGCTAAAGGGTGGCAAGATGAAAGCAGATGTACTTTGCTACTTCCAAGTCTAAGACCATTTAGTTAACAGCCATCTCATTAGACAGTAATAATAATTCTATTCTTTAGACTCACAGGTCTGCCTCTGTCCCATGCACTGATTACATTTTCCTGCACACTAGTGAGGTTGGCAATGAGATATAGAGCAACTATACCAGAGTGAGTAGTAACAAGGGCTGTGACATAACCATGATTTAAGAGAGTTATAACTGTAAGTGGATTACCAGTTACAGACAGACTGATAAAAGAGGTCAAGAAGATACTGTTATGGAGAATCAGTGAAAAATAAGGAATTTGTGAAGGTACAGTATGGCCTTGAGACCAAAGACCAAATAATTAGCTGGGATCAGAAGTAATTACAATACTCCATCCAATAAAGAGAGTTTCAAGGATATTCTGACTACCAGATGAAACTTCAGTTGCAAATTTGTCCCTGAACAAATGATTTCCATACACTTTTGGTAATGGTTTTGGTTAGTTCTTACAGAATTTCTGAATCCTGCAGCCTCTGATAACACTGATCTGAACTATTCAGACCACACCACATCACTTTCAAACCAGAAAGTTTTTCTACAGATGGTCTTGTGACCTGATTCTGAAATAGCTCTCACAACTATTCCAGAGATAGATGACTTAATTTTGCAAATTCTACATGTAGAAGACTTACAGATCACATACTTCATGACATATGCAGTTCTCCCTAATTAAGCACTTTTAATATGTCCATATAACCCATAACATCCTCATATAAACAATACTTAAGGACTACATAGGAAAAAGAATTCTCTACCAGAAGCAAATTACCTGAAGAAAGTAACATATATTCTAAAATACTGGAAAAAGGTCACTAGGCAATTAACTGCTCACCTTGCCTAGGGAAGTTTTGACACAACCAACACCAGCAACCCTAAAAAATTAATCTGATTGACTGTTTCTTAAAATGGGTATAAGTATAGCTGATCTTATTTTGGGGAAGGTGATGACTAAATGGCTTCACAAATTACTTCCAAAATGTCTATGATGTAAAAAGACTTAAATTTCAAAATACCAAAGCCAAGAGAGCAATTCATCTGAACACTGCAGAGTAAGCGGATCTGTGCTGAAGCTGGAAAGAAACAAAAAGAACCAAACAATGACTGTTCCACTCTGATTTCCTATACCTTTCATGTGGAGCAAAATTGTTTTGATGCATATAAAGAAGTCAAATCACTTTAAGCATGGATGCTAGAAGATATAAATATTTCAAGCAGAAAAGCAAGTGGACTACAGCTAAAAGAACTACTGTTCTTTGGTGCATGTGTTCCGTACTACACCCCTTTGTATAGGTCTTTAAATTTATCACGGCTTATGCAGCTCACTCAGGATCTCTGCCCCAATTTGAGAAGCATGCTAAGTTTATCTTTCTTTCCCTAAGCTTTCATACATTCAGTAACTTCGTATAGCATGTGTACCTGATATTTTCTGACCTAATGGTATCTGTAAGATGTACTCAGCCTTCATAGGAAACAGGTATACATCAAGTCAAATGCACTGTTTTTCCTCAGCTTCTTTCATCCAAGATGCTTAACATACTATGAAGGAAAGACAACACATATAGGGGGTGAATGTTCATATAGACAACAAATCCCAACGTATTTCAGTAACTGGAACTTTTTTCCCCACTGAAATTTGCATAAGTTTTGTATTTTAGATCCTTCTAAGCTCAAACACAAGTTAGCTAGAGAAAAGTCTTGGAATTCTTTGGGGGAAAAAATGAATTCAGGATCATTTTCCCAAAGGCAACACTATTTCCAGATGCCTCTGTACAGCACTCAGTATCAGCGCGTGTGAAGATATTGTCATCAATGCCTTCAATATAATTTGAAGTACACTTCTGATTATAAAAGCAGGCCCACTTCAATGGGCTCATAAAAGATACTGAGAATATGATAGCCATTTTAGAAGACGTAGGAGGTAGAATTCTCCCTTTCTCTCATAGCAAGAGAGACAAGACAGGACAGGAAATGAGACTATTTAAACTGCATGTGCTCCTAGAATCTCAGGTGAGCATGAAACTTATTTCTTGCGTGTACTGCATGTTCTAAATAGGAAAGAGACACAACTAATCTTTCTAGGAAGAACACTAGTAGATAATTCTCTGTCTTCTTGCAGCTTAGTAGGAGCTGGAGAGTCACTCACTTTCTGGTCTTGTGAAGTAACATGTAGGGACTCCATTAGTACACAATTAATCAAAACACGCACTCCAGTTCTTAGAGTAGCATGAGACAATGTGTTGATTTTAAGAATCCCATTCTGATGGAATATAGCAATTCCATACAATACTGCAGTCCTTCTCTAGTACAAAAGACCACGCAGAAATCACAACATAATTATATTGAGAAAGTTTGTGAGAAGCTAGAAAAGTCTCAGAGTATCAGACTAATGATCTGACATGTAAAATAGCTTCAACATAAGGCAAGAGATTACTGGCAGATCAAAGAATATAAAGGTTTCTGAGCAGAACCAAACATACTGCTCTCATAGCACTTAACAGCAACACCCCAAAAAGAACTATAGTTAGTTATAGCCTTTGTTTAAAACACTCCTTATTCAGTCAAGAACTCCAAAAAGATAAAAAAGGATTTTCAAATAAAAAGCCCTACATTCTTCTTTTTTAAAAAAATACTTCAAATTGAATTCTATATTCAGCCTTCACTCCTTATTTCCTAGGAATAGACCAAATAGCAGTCTTGAAATGGTATTTCCCCTTCAAAGGATATCTTCAGATCATCCATTGAAAACATAAATAAACTTAGCTCCTGGTATCCTTCATTACTAGGAACTTGTCATAACCATTCTCTGGATCTTGAATCTGAACTTTCATATGCATTTTATGAACTCCTGAACATGTGGAAGGACAACAATCAGGACACACGTCAATACTAATTATATATGAAAAAGATAATGCTCAAAGGATTTGTCTTGTGAACTTGTTCAGTCTTTCAAGGATCCCTGTAAAGCGTTAGTATATAAGATGGTCTCAAGTAACAATGTTTCCTAATTTTGTTTTCCAAGAACTCCCCCCTCTTTCCTGATGCTCTGCATTTGTGTGTACATGTTCTTGCAAATCTGAGTTTCCTCTTTCAGCTTATCAGTTAATACTTTGAACATGGCCGAGATCTCTCTCCATTATTACATGTATGATGAAATAAAAGCTTTAATCCATCAAAAAAAAATCCAATGAAATTGAAAATAATAAATTTGGAAAGCTACACCACTAATTCCAAAATGTTCTAATAACCCAAATGAGTAGTTCCATCAACATCAGAACTAATGAAGCCTGGTTTCTTACCCATTTGTGTCCCATCATTGATTGACTTAGGTATGTAAGGTATGAGCTCCAACTTGGAATATTAACAAGGAGCATGCATATAGCTGCTCTCATCTTTTTATATCCTCCCTTTTCCCACATCTCTTGTATGGGCATTTTGGGGTCTAGTAAGGAATGTTTTTATGATGACAGGGTGTCTGTATTCAATTCAGTCATCAATTTCTACAAAACTTGTAAGAACCTAATTATTTTCAAGAACTTTTCTTTTCAGATGACTTTGCTGAAACCAGACAATAAAATCCAAAGTAACTGGGGGCACAAAGAAGATAAACTGTCAGATACATAAAACCAGCATACACCTAGTGTCCAAAGGAAGAAAGAACTAAAAACTGGGGGGGGTGGGGGTGGGGGTCGTGTGTGTGTGTTTCTGTCGTATTATAAAGGCTCTGAGAATATTATGTACAATGTAGTTTATAGCTAT
Source organism: Falco naumanni (assembly GCF_017639655.2). NCBI lineage: Eukaryota > Metazoa > Chordata > Aves > Falconiformes > Falconidae > Falco > Falco naumanni. The sequence continues at coordinate 69,675,084 of NC_054056.1, forward strand.
TCTGAATCATTAAACTGAGAAGCTACAAAAGATGTGTACATAACATCTTACAAAAATTCAAAGAGAATAAGAGAAAATCAGTATTTCAGATTATATGTTTATAACCATCATATATGAAAAAAATACAAATATAATTTATAAAAGATTTTACCAAGATGTTTTGGGGACTGAGGTTTCTGTTAACAAAAAGAGAAACCTTCCTCATTTTGTTTTATTTTAATTGTCAAAGTATGTATTTTTTCTTTTGCAAATTTTTAGTTATTTTTCTTTCAAGTGAAGGTCAAAAAAGTTAGATGATAAATTTCAGCCTGAAATTACTTGAAATTATTGAAGTGTTGAATAACAGATGATTATAAAAGTGAACCTTGCTTTTATTTTACATTTATGTTTTCAGTGAAAAAATAAAGCTTCCTTCCTGTATTTATGTTGCAGGCATTACCTATTTCTGATTTTTTGCAAAAGCTCTTTATTTTCTCCCTCAAGTTCTTCACTTTCACATTTCAAACCACCCAGTCCTTCATTAATATTGAGGATCTTTTGCTTTATATTCTGTAGATCACTTTCCCTGGTGGATTTCTAATGAACATTAAAACATTAATACATCCTTAGCATAAGCTGAAATTATCTCAGGCCAACAACAGAACACACAAGTATGCAAGCATTTTTACATAATTTATACATAAACAGTAAGAAACTTACTACTTCCTCCACAGCTTCAATCACTTCGGAAGAAGCATCTGGTATTTTTACACTCTCATCTCTTTAGGCTGCTATTTTATTATTCAAATCTTCTATCTAGAAAATTTTTTGTAAAGTAAGTAATACAAATATCTTCTACGTTTCTTTTTAATGATTAAACAATCTATTTAAAAATTAAATTTCAAAAGAAGGCTATTAAAGAGTTAATAGAGGTCTTTCATGCTATAGTATTCAGATGCACATTGCCATTGCAATGTATTCTAGCAGAATCTTTGGACTTCACAGTATCAGTAAGCACATACTGCCTGCTAATTCATACCTGACATATGTGGTATAATTAAACATAATATTTTAAGTTCCTCTCAGCCTCAAGATTTTCCATAATATCTCCGTATTGCTATTAATACAGATTCATGCAGAGATTCAATGATGGATCAATCATTGGAGCTTAACGAAAAATGAGGGTGTGAGGGAAGCAAGGATCTGCAGGATAAGGAAAACATCTAAAGTGCCTTTAGACAGACAAAGGCATACCTACTCACACCGAATTTAATGAACTTTGTTTCCTTCACATCTCCTTCCTCTGCAGAGGCTGAAACAACATAGCTACCCTGCATAACTTACCTATAAAATCTCCATACAGACAAAGGTCTAACAGGAATATGACCAGAAAACACACATGTCCAAGCAGGATCAGAGTTGATAGGGATGTCAGAGAATACATGTGGGAAGTTCAGAACAGAATTAGGACACAGATACTTTTGATGGCATGTAATTTCCTACTGCTACCTCAAGAATCTGATGAAGAGCAGATTTACTTAAGATACTTTGTGCCTATGTCCCTGCAGCCAAGGAGGGAAACATACAGGCTTTGTCTTGTTATCTTGTCGAGAAAGTCACAGTTCTGTTTTACTTCTCTAGGATTCTGCTGATTGTCCTTGTATGGCTGCACCTTCCTAACTAGCTGGAGACTGAAGGTCCTAACCAGAATGGTTAGGAATTATAAGACATTATCTGTGAGAAGAAACTGCAAAGAAGCACCTATACTAACCTACAGGGGGTGGGGGTGGCGGGGAAAGAAGAGATAAAACAGCAAATTGTTAAGTCTCTCAAAACATAAAATATTCTAAGAAATACAGTTCAGGGGAAGTGTGGGACAGACAAAGAGAAATTGGTTACATCTACAGGGGAAAAACACCCAACAGATTAAGTATAAGCAAAATGTCCCAGTTTTTAAATTACTAACACATAGGAAAAACATGATTCAGAAATGGTTTTCTCTCTTTCAATGTTTTTAGAGCAAACATTTTGTCAGGAATGACCTGAAATACTGCCACACTGTGCAGGTAATTAATGAAGACAAAAGAATAAAGGAGGAATAGTTAAGTATGAGATTAATTTTGTAAGAAGGGTTTCTTCTAATCTTTGAAAAGCAAAAGCCATGTAGATACAGAAAATGGATTTAATGCATACAGATACCTTTTGTAATGCAAATCTGGGTAACATGGGAAAAAGATAACTCAAAGTTGTCCTAATAGTGTCAAAAGTTGAAACACTCCTAATAGGTCATACATTAAATTTAAAAACCAGCATGAATTATAATGAGAAAAAAAGTCAGGGAAAAAATGCAGAAAAGTATTAGTTCACATAACTAATTCTGTCTTCAAACTTACTGATGCACATGGTAATTGTTGTGTTATAATTTTGATCCAGTTCAAACCCCAATGAAGTCACTGAAAATAATCCCAATGTTTTCCCAATTCCCCAAATAACTCTATTATGCCAGTAACAGTTCTATGATGATCAGAAGAATCACTTTGAGCTTTCTGAAAATCCAATATTATTTATAAAGATTTATTTAGTTAGATACTTTAGTCATGTTTTTGAAGGAAATCGATAATAACAAATCACTTTCTGCTAAACTTAACTGTGGTTCACATTCAGCATAAACTAATCAAACCAAAGATGGTCACCAAATGGAGAAGTTCCATGTTCCACCTTATCCCTGTTATATATTTTTCTCTTTTCCTTGTGTTGGTCTTCATACTCAAGCAATACACACTGAAATATATCAGGTCAGGCAAACCCATGCCCACAAAGAAAAAAAGAAAAAAGTTTACTTAGAAGTATTGGCTTTATTTGAAAATAGTGGTTTTCTAGATATCAGTTGGTAGCAGTTGCTGGTGCCAGTAACAGGAAGAAGACTGTAATACACAGTTGGAAACAAAAGAAAAGAACATGCCCACTGGTGGCTGTCTAATGTGACTGTATCTTTATTTTTGCTAGCAGTATGCTTTGGGGTTTGGGTTTTTTTGTTCTGGGCATGCTTGGTTGATCCAGCTTCTCAGAACTACTCTATCTAGATTCTGGGTTCCATCGGATCATTAGCAGAACCTAGCTATCTAGATGCTCAAACCACAACAGTACTGGGTATGTACAAGAGAATGAATTTCATACTTCAAACTTGTATACTTACACATATACACACGTTCTTACAGATATTTAAAAAATAAAAAAGTTCTATTGTGGGCATCTAAATCTGGTTTTAGGTATTTTCTACTTGTTCCACATATGGAGCTGTCAATAAACTGAAAACTCCTAGTCAGGCAGTGTGAGGAACTCCAAATTTTAAACTACCAAGTACAAGATTTCAAAATGAAACTTAGACAAATACAGCAGAAAACAGGGGAATTTTAAGTAAAATAGGGTATCGCTATGTGTGCTGTAAAAGTGCATCATGTGCCATCTCAGGTCAAAAAATCTACTAATTCAAAAGGACACTTATGCTGTCCCTCTAAATGCACACTTTCTTCCAGATGATTTAAGACAACAAACAATACTAAGCAGATATGCATCCAACAGTTAAAAACATCTAGATCACTTAAAGGAATATAAGACGATTATGATATTTTTAAGAATTAAAGCTGAAATATAATACTACAACAAAAGAATGAACAGAATTCTAGAGAACCTACCACTTATTATTTTTAAATCAGTATTTGTATTTTTACTTTTACAGAGGACCTTAACTCTTAAACATATAAAATATTCAGGCATTCATGTACTTTTCAATAAAAGATACTCATTTACTTGCTTGTTTATAAATATTCAAGACTCACTTTGCTGTTCCAACGTTTTGCATCTTCCTGAATTTCTGCTTTTTGCTTCACTAACTCCTCAAGGTGTTTTTCATCCTTTATAATCTTCTCCTCTGTTTCTTTTAACTTCATACAGTATTTGGTCCAAATAAATTCAGAATGCTTTAACTCATTCCTAATAGAAATACACACAAAGTGAATCCATCTATTTGGAAATATTCCAAGGTAGTCCCTCTCCATAAAGGAAAATGTAAAGCAGATCTGAATTAGTAAAGATTTATTTTGATTCTCTACTACATTTCTTGAACAGGTATGCATGAGAAAATTTCAAAATAGCTACCCTGGCAGGTTCATGCAATTTCAGCCAGATATCAAAAGTACTCATGCTACCCATTCACTTGCACTTGAACAGCCTGCCAACATTACAGCTTCTAATTGGACTTGTGAAGAGGTATTGCTGTAGTTAATCACAAGACTTTGTTTCGTACCTCACACATTAATTAAACAAAACAGGACTCAACTTATTTCTCTGCTAGTGGCTGAATCTACTTCAAAGCCATCTTCACTTATTCAATCTACTGTACTCTCATTTTGTGGACAAATGTCACCTGTGAAGAACATTTTTTATGGACATCCATTCCTCATGTTAAAAGGAACTTGTAGACAGTAGACAAGGGCAAAGGAGGAGATAAGGTCTTTACTTCCACTCTGAATAGCAGATTTATCAACGTTATGACAAAGAAACTGGCCATAATTACAGAAAGAGATAATAATAACTACAACAACCATCAGGAAAACATTCCCTCAAGACAGTGTTAGGCCTCATTATAGGCTGTGCACAGGCCTTTTGTTACAGCTGTGTATGAGAATAGATTTGGTGAAAGGCAAAAGAAACAGAGGGACACCAGATTATAATTTTACAGTAACGGTTGGTGCTTATCCATTATTTTTATTATTGTTTCAGCAGGCAGAAAAAAGGAGTTTCCTCCATGCTCCCCAGAGAACTATCTTAGTCAATAACATATTCTGAAGCATGCCTTAAATGACAAAATAAATCCACCACAGCAGAACTAAGACCAACAGTAGTTGGGTTTTAGAGACACTTATTGCATAACCCAAACCCCCCTGAATGTGTGTTGCATACTTAAACACAATAAGATAACTGAAACCAATAATGAAGAGATTTCATCACGAATCCAAGAGCCATTCCTACAAGATTATTTGATAGACGTTCTTCCTTTTTTTTGCTTCCAAGATTTCATCTAATGATGGAGTACAGATTTGTCTTGCAAAGTCACATTCCAAATATCACAGAATGTGTATAACATGAGCATGAAACGTAAAACTTCAGACACGTCTACTTTCTTAGGTACCACCACCCATGAAAAAAACATAAATGATACTTGAATTGCTCTAATGACAGACATGTAACAGGCATAGACTCTAATTTTGTTCTCATATTACTTATCAGCTACAACTTTCTGAGTACAATTTCATGGAAAAATACAGTAGTACCAGCCACAGTGAGCTTGTGTAAAAATAACAGACTGTGCTGTGTGATGCACCCAGCCACAGTATTTTGAGTTTCATGCAGTCATCATGATTTTCTCACTGATGGCACTGAACAGAAATAAGAGTATCAACTGCAGAACAGTCTTTCAAGTCTGTGCCATCACAAATCTGCCTTTCTCACACTTATCAATACAACATGTTATTCTAGTCCTCCTCAGATGGCAGCTGAAGGGTCTACTTCCTCTGTAACATAATTATGACTTTAATTATCAGTCTAGCAAATGGCTGGGGGAAAAAGAATACAGTAGTCAAAAAAAAAAATTGATTTCTTCACAGAGGAATAGAAAAAAACGTCTTCTACTCAACTTTTCCTGTAAATGCTGATATTCCTAAAAAGACTGGTATCATTAGCATTTTTAGTTCAATTCACATTCACACAAACAAAACAGGTTATAAAGTGCACAACAGTCTACATCACTGTCATGTGGTATGAGTAGAAATCACTTAACTAGGTGAAACAGAAAGCATACATGTTATATTTCTGTCAGTATTTCTGGTATTAGTTACCCATTGTCATTATCATGGGGATTTTACTTATAGTATGACTTTTTCCAAAAGAAAAAAGTTCCTGTAAAGCAATTTTAATGCACCTCAGAACAAAGGCTTGTTACAGGAAAACATCACACTTTCTTTAGTGCATGTGAAAATCTCAAGAGCCTTGATTTCCACCAAGACTACCAAAACAAAAGAGGAAAACTGCCCACACTGACCCACAGCTGCTAAGCAAGCTGACAACTGTGACACAACCACAGAATTCTAAAGGGAATTGAACAAAATCCTGCAAAAAAGATTATTAGAAACTGAAGTAGTCAGAAGGCAAGATGAAAACTTCTAATACTAATGAAAAAATGCAGAAGTAAGATTAAACAATCAATTTTCATTGAAAGAATAGGTCAACAGCATGGTATCTCAAAATCTCATATCTGTTGCTTTGATATATTTACAAATGATCTCAAAGGGCAAGGACTAGTAAATTTAAAAGTCTGCATATAGTGTCATTACAATAGGCAAGGCCAAAAAGAACTTAGAAACTTACGAAAAATTTGAAGACAAACTACGTCACTGGGGAACAAAACAGCATGTACCATTTCGTGTCTGAACTCAAAAGAAGTATAAGATCAGAGAGATTAAGTACACCTTAAAACTAAATTAACTGTATCAAATGGAGAAAGACATGTACGCATTTCCACAAACACTCAGAAAGTCTACTCAACATTTAGCACAGATAAAGAAGCTAAGAAGATGTTAGATTAAGTAATAAATAGTATGAAAAACATTACAATAAAAAAATGAGGGGAAGACATCCCTGCTCAAGTAACTGACATGGCTTAATTTGGAATACTGTTTGCATTATCTTTCAACACATTTCAGAAAAGTATATCGCAGAAGTGAAAAGGAATTAGAGGACATTCTGAAAAGGTTATAAAATGCAGAAGTCTTCTGAAAGCACATTGAAAATAATGGAAGTTCCTTTAGAAAACAGATAGGGAGAAGGAACGAATTAAAAAATTGAAAATCACCGAGAAGAAGGATCACAATACACAGCAATATTTATCATTGCACACCTCTTAAGGCTTAGACTCCCAAACTACAGCAATTTGCCTACAAGAGGACAATAACAAATTGCTGCTGACCACACATTCTAAATATGAATTGATAAGGAATAAAGTTTAATAGTAGGTACATGCTGGAACAGCAATAAATAAATAAATAAATAAAAACTAAAGAAAAGTGCAATCCTATACTTTAAACAGCATTTATTCAGGTATTACACAATAAAATCACCTCCAGCAATGGATCACTATAACCATTGTTAATAATTCTTGCCTGCAGCTAGTAATTCAGACAAGTTGACAGAACACTAAATAGGCCAGTAAAACACTAAACTGATATGCAGAGCATCTGAATACACAGTAATAAATCACACTACATTTTTGGTAATACTTCTTACTCAGGACCTGATCTTTCCCATAATTAAAATCACCATGAGGTTTGCAATGAACTTAACCAGTTACAGAATCGGGGCCCATGCTGTCTGATTCCTCTCATCTGGAACCCACAGAGGAGCTAGCTAATGAGCATTTGATCAGATCATCTCTATATACATATTTAAGCTATAATTAAAATTCCAAACATTGTGAAGACATTGTGAAACTTGCATTCCCAGCCTCATATCCATCAAAACTAAGTATTTCCTACTCTTCACACCCCTCTTTCTCTACTTGGGCATATGTAGTGACTTTAATTGGAGAATCACATGGTAATTTCCAGAAGTCACTCCAGCTTTGGCAAGTTGTTGGTATTACAGAATTCTGGTCTTAGATTTTGTATAATAAAATATTTGGGTTTTAGCTAAATTTCTGACTAAGGTTTTAAGTTTCATATACTAATATTCTTTCCAGATTGCAAAGTAGGCTCTGAAACAAAAAAAAATTAAGCTTTAGTTAACTAAGCATAAATACGCGAATCTTTTTAATCTTACAGGTAATAAAATATGATTAGCATGAATACCTCTAATGTAGTATCAGAATTATCCTGAACTCAATAAAAACAAGACCAAGAAATTAACTGTAAATGTTAGAATCAAAAAAGGAAAAAGTCAAACATGCAGACAAAAGAAACAAGTCAGAGACACTTATTTTTCTAGTATTGCTAAGCTCCCCATCTTACAGAAGAATACATTTATTTTATCCTACATTGACCCATCCTTACTGAGACATAGACAGTTTGGATCTTACAAGTTCACAGACACTTTACGAGTGCAAGACTGGAACTTCTCGAGCAGCAGCAACATCATTTGAGAAAATACATGTCACCCAGGATGCCTCCTGCTCCCATATAAAAGTATAAACATATTACAGGAAGAGCCATGATCTTTCTTTAATTCTGCAGTTTAGCGCCAATGGCAGAGAGATCTACAGTGATATGGTATCTTAACGAAACAGGATTACTGCATCTAAATAAGCTTCCTTTCATCAAGAATGTGTCAGTAAGGTTTCTGCTCTAGCTGACTGGCAAGCACAGATCTCCCTGGATAGCAGACATCAAAAGCACCAGTCATATTAGTCAAAGTAATGATTTCCTGAGGTTGATATCTACCCCAAAATACACTGTTAAGAGTGCTCTGTTTCGCAGAAGTCAGTATTACTTTGTGCTGCAGGTTTAACAACTTAGAAGATTCTGAGGCAGGCAGCAGGTACTTACTTCTTCTGTGTGACTGGAAAAGGTGTTTCCAGTTTTTGAAATAAAGTTGCTGAGATGTTATAACCTAAAGAAACTGGAAATGACACAACCAACCACTATTATTTTGATCAGGACCATCTCTTTACTATGGCCTACTGCACACCATAAACAGCAAGCAAAACAATCACGCTTATTAATTCCAATTAGTTCTTGAACAAAGCAATGAAAAGAAAATCTAAACCCAACAGAAAACAGCTACAGCAGCTACAGCCTCTTCTTTACATCCCTCTAAGAATGGGTCTTTTCATAGAGGGGACCAAAACACCTTACTCTGAAATTCTACTGTGTGCCTTGTTTTATTCTATCATGTATTACTAAAATATATACTAAAACAGTAACAGTTCTTCCTATTTGGTACATCAAACAAAAAGGTCACTTGCAGCACCCTAAGCTCTCACAACTACACAATTATTTGAGGATTTGGTTTTGGCCTTCGTGGTTAACAAGCCTACAAAAGGTATTTCACTGACAGAATGCAGGAATTACAATGGGCTTGTGTATAAGTATACTGGTTTTGGCTGGGATAGAGTTAATTTTCTTTATAGTACTTTGTATGGGGCTGTTTTGGATTTGTGCTGAAAATGGCATTGATAACACAGGGATGTTTTATCTGTCGCTGGGCAGCTGGCACAGCGCCAGGGCCTGTGCTGCCTCTCACCCCACCCCAGCGAGCAGCCGGGGGGGGGCACCAGGAGCTGGGAGGGGACACAGCCGGGACAGCTGACCCCAACTGGCCAGAGGGATGTCCCAGACCATATAGTGCCATGCTCAGCGTGTAAAGCTGTGGGAAGAAGAATGAAGGGGGGGGGAGGACATTCAGCATTATGGCGTTTGTCTTCCCAAGTAACGGTTACGTGTGATGGAGCCCGGCTTTCCTGGAAGTGGCCCATGGGAAGTGGTGAATGAATCCCTTGTTTTGCTTTGCTTGCACACATGGCTTTTGCTTCACCTGTTGAACTGTCTTTATCTCAACCCATGAGTTTTCTCACTTTTACCCTTCTGATTCTCTCCCCCATCCTGCCCGTGGAGAGAGAGAGTGAGTGGTGGTGTGGGGCTCAGCTGCTCACTTGGATTACATCACAACAATAAGCTGTTCGTAACTGCTTACTTTCTCTCTTTTAGAAAGCCTAGCAGTGTGCTGCTGGCCTGTAAACACGCAAAATCACAAAATTTATTTCTGCTAGTAGTAGTTTCTAGATTTCAATGTTTTCTTGACAAAGATAGGTTGACACATGGTGTAAGATTCTTAGATATGTACAGATGAGAATCATCGTTGGTAAACAGGCCTTCACTAAACATAAGCAAGTAAGAGCTCTTACATATATCACAATTGTGCTGGTGTGAAGAGTAGCTCCTGTAGTTCACAGTCACATTTGGAAGCATAAGGAAAGACTATCACAGCATTCTAGAATCATGCAGTTACCTAGTCCATACCTATATCTATCTACCTGGCCCATTTCTTTGAGGGACCTAACACTACTGCCAGGAACTTTGCTGTATAAATTCCACTGTTAGCCCAACAATCCTCTGCAAATGGTCAGGGAGTATTTTATGTTTGCAGTAGATCCTGTGGGGTGAATGGATCAGTGTATGGAAAGAGCCATTCTGCAGTAAGAGAAACTGCAGTGTCTTAACTTTGAAGAGAAAGTATGATTGTAGAATAGATAATGGCACTAACTTGAGATTATACATGGGTCTTTAGATAACAGACACCCTTCCTTCTAAAGCCCTTATTTCTTTAAAAATTAGAAATCCTGTAACTAGAAACTTCTCTTCAGGTTTGTAGTTGCTCCTTTACTGCTCTTAGGTAAACTAAGGAGGCCAAGCCAACAGGAAATTCTCATGAGAATGATCCTTGAGAAGAAACAGGGAATAGGAGTTATATGGGACGGTCCCTGGCAATGGTTTTGCTGGATGGGAAATTAACATCTGCTGAAATAAGGTTACCAAGAACATGAGTCTACATGTACAGCTCAACCATTAGCATTAGTCTCACTGCCTTGAATGAAGCATCAGTGAGCAGGACAGGTTTTCAGCCACTAATGTACATCACGTGCTTTCTAGTATCAGGTCTCTGGAATGCCAAAACAGTGCATGCTGTCCCAACTCCGGTAGTGCTTAGCACAACTTGAATTATAGAACTGGCATATAAATTCTTAGTGAATCTAGGGAGTTTCAGATGAATAGGATGGACCAAATTTGGTGACTTACTACAAAATATATATACTCCATAATTACCATACACAGTTTTTGAAATACCTGATACTTGAAGAACAGTTGCTGTCACATGGCTGAAATACAGAAACATCTGCTACTGCCAGTAAGGTTATCTTGAAAATTTACTGATGTCTTTCAATTCTGTCTGTAAGCTTTCCTGATCTCAAGTGAAAAAGAGCCACTGCGTCACTTGCTACTTTGCCAAACAAAACCTGGCAACTAGCCATCGGCGTATGCAGCAAAATCAAGTGCAACCTCCCACTAAACTTGAAAGTACTTAGTATTCTTATTCTTTGGCATAGTTATTTGTGATGCTGAATTTTGTCTGTATGTCCAGCAACAGAAAAGAGAGATTTCTTGTCAATGACTCGCCATTAGTGGTATTCTACTGTTACTATCACTTGATAATTAAAGGGTTAATAACCTGACAGGTTATAGTGAGTAAACTGCTACATAAGTCATTATCATACAGAAGCTATCTTGAAATCCAATAAAGTTATAGTAATTTTGTTGGTTTTCTAAAAAAAAAAGGAAAGGCAAGGTATTTTGATAAGTTTGAAAGTATGTGCTGTTGGCTAGAATTGTTCTGGTTAATATACAAGTTCAAAATTAAGCTACAATTACAATATAACTATGGTACTATAATAAATGCTGATGTTCAATGCAAATGATTTGTGCCATCAATAAGAATGATAGCTAAAAGCTCTGTCAAAGGGATAAAAAAATTCATAAGTAAGTAATAGAACATTAAAATGGCATGCTGTAGGAGCCAATTCACGGAATCTTCCATTCGGGTTTATTTCTGGACATCATCCCTTCCTTACTCTGCTAATACAAGCTAAAACAAACAAGGAAAACACTTCTTTTATGTGTAATTCTGTTATTTTTTTCTAAACCCAGAATTTAAGGTGCTTTCTAAAAACAAATTTTGCATAGTTTGATCGTTGCTATTAAAACTAACAGGACATTATAATACTGTACTGAATAGCTCTTACTTGTACTGACTCAATAGCATCTCAGCATATTTAATTTTCTCATACACAGACTTTAGCTTCTTTTCAGATTCTTCATCAATTCTTTTCATTACCTTTTGAATTTCCATGAGTTCACAACAAACATCACTATACATTTTTGATGTCTAAGAAAATAAAACAAGTTTCCTGAAATATGTTATATAAAAATTATAAAAAATGTTTAAAACAAAAAATAATTTCAAGATTTATCTGATTCTTTGCAGTTTAAAAATTGAAGTGTAAAGTTGAGGTAGCATTTTGTGATGTCATACAACTTAACAACAAAATCTACATGGTCTGCAATAGATAGAACCCTAGCGAAAGACAACAGAATGTGTTGTAAAATTGCATAACAAAGAAATGGCAGCAAGAGGGCTTTCACTCTGTTACAAAACTTTGAAGTTATTTTGAAAAGGTGGCTACTTCCATGGGAAGATAGTGACCTCTGGAGCAGAAAGCAAGAAATAATGTTGAAAGAAACCACTGAGGTATCTATCACTCAGTTATCTGACAAAATCATTACTTAAACATCTCCTAGAAGGTATGCAAGCCCAGCAGTCACCTATATAAAAGAGGTGCTTCAGACAATGCAGACAATGAACACAGTTTTCAGTGTTATAAATAGTATTGGGACACTCCGTTCCTAACAACTCTCAAATAGAGATAAGCACATCTGTTGTCTCACTTTTTAAAATATTAAAAATATAAACAAACATTATATAAAATCTGTATGAGAATCTAGCACTTCACTACTCAAACTAGTTCTCTGGATATTAAAAATTAAATACTTGTTTCCATTACAAAGAAGATTAAGTACCAGTTGCCTTTTTAAGGCCATGGGAGGAAAAAAACACACCTGAGTAACAAACAGCATATACGTTAGAGCACAGTGATAGTCATAAATAATTTACTTGACAGTTAGAAATTCTGTTGAAATTAAATATATAAATAAGTTACAGTACCACCAAATCTATCTTCTTATGATATGTAGTGTCACTTTTTGGAAAGAAAGAAAAAAAGAACCCTCTATAAAAATGTACTTAAAATAGTCTTTAGAAAAAAAATATTTTATGTTTACTTTCAGAGTTGTAGTTTAATACACCTCAGTATTTTATATGCATACAATATATTCTAAGACATTAACAAGAAAAAAGGATACAAAATAAACCCCAAAATAACCAAACTGATTTTTCATTAGCCAGTATTTTGAATGTACCTCATAACACTGATAGAACTATAAGCTATTTCACAGGTCAGAGATAATTCACAGTAATTCTCACATTATTTGTGTAATAGTCAATTAACTTTTTAATTCTAGAAGTATTTTGTACATGACTGTTGAGTCCTCAAAAGATGAGTTCAAAATAAAACAAATTACAATAAACAATATTTATTAAGAACCACCAGCAAACAAAAGACCGTTTTTAGATTGTAAGTACCTTGAAACAGAGATTATTCTCTAGATTTGTATTTAGAAGTTACTATAGAAAATATACAGAAAAGATAATAAGTAGTACTAAAATCTGCACTTGAAGTAATAGTATTTCCCCTTTTTAGACATCAGTTTTAAGCTACCTACAACTTTGCCACACTTTGATTATTCAGCCTGACATGATCCACGTTAGATATTATCTACAAATAATAAATCATTAGAAATATAATAATCAATAAATAATATAAACAAATAAATTAGGAAAAAGGTACACCAGCATTGAAAATTAATTAAATCTTAAGAAGATTTTTTTAACAGCTTCTAACATATTCTGGAACAAATGGTGATATATGCGAGAAATCCGAGAAGAATCTATGCAAATATCAGATATGTGCCTTCTACTTCTCCCATGAAAAGTCCCACATGAAATCAACTTACAAAGTTAGAATTACATTTCATATATGCTTAAGAAACATTTATTAGAGGCCAACAGCATTATCCTCCCTGGTTTCTGCTTGCACTGAGTGCCTGTATGTAGTGGTACAGGCACACAATTCACAGTCTTCGTGTACAAAATATAAACCAGACCTTGGCACTTCCAAAAGATTGCTGTTCTCCAAAAGGGTATGCACCTATGTAGTGGCAAGGTTCTGAAAAACATTTTTGTATTGTTTGTATTTACCTTTTCATAAGCCAGTAACACATCTTTCACAGCTTCACTCTCCAGATGCAGCTTTTCTTCCAGCAGAGGGCTGTGTTTCTTCGTGAACTCTGTATCCTCCTGAATCTTTCTGTTGACTGTTTCTCTCTTAAGTATTTGGTTTTGTGCCTGTCACAGCTGATGGCTTTTACAATCAAAATGCCGTTGTAGCTCCAAGGTATTTTGAACACACATTTCATATTCTGTTAAAAAGATAATTAGCATAACAAAATGTCAGTATCTGAGTGATACCTAGTGAGATTAGGAAGTGTGTTGTCATAAGACTAAGACTTGCAAAATTTTGCTGTAAACTACTTTGAAGGCCAAAAGAGGACACGGGTTACAAACGTCATCACCAAATACTGCCTTAGCAGTGGAAATGTTTTTAAACTCAAACTTAATAATCCCAGTATGTAATTCAAGCAAACCTTCAAAGTGAGGGGTAGTTTTGTTTTTATGAAGGAAATTAAAACATCTAGCCTTAAGGCATATCTATCGGAGGCTATTATAACACAAGAACATCTCTAATGAGCTTCCCAGTCTCCAGCAACAGACATATGTGAATGCAGAGGAAGAACAGGGAAAATATAAATCCCACATCCTCTTACTATGCCAACTATTTTCAGTTTTGGGGACACTTCCTGAACTAAACATGGCTTCAAGAAAGCTAAACTAAAGATACAGACTCAAACCCAACAAACAAAATATATACATGTTGCCACACAGAAGTATGTCAGTCTTAATTCAGTTTGCTGCGTTTACTTTTCTGACTTTGGCATAAATTTCCTATGGGTCTTTACAAGAAAGTATGTGACCAGACCACTGCTTGCTGAATGACATCATCTATTTTATTTTGCATAGGAGAAAAAAGCTTATTAGAGATGGTGTCCTGCAGCAGCTATGTTATATATGGAATAATTATTGGTATGAAACTAGGGAAAGTAAAGTAAGATTATCTGATAAGAAAAAGATCAGAAAATGTCCCCAGAGCAGTAAACTTTGCCACAAATTTGAGAGAGAAAAGCACATTTCACTGAGAAATAAAGGTGCTCTGCCTCTGAGAAGTAGCTGTGGAATATTCAATGCGATCCCTTAACAATCAATACATGTTGCTGTGTCAACAAGACATAAATCACAAATTTACAAAATTATTATTTCATTGCTACTAGAAGTTAAAGAGACATTGTATGAATAAGTAGCTTTTCTACCTAATACAAAGTGATACCTAACATTATGATGAATAAAATGTCTTTTACATTGGATTTTTGTTATATATCAGAGAAGGTAATTTCTGAAGATAGGTTATGTCACTACAATTACCTACAGGACATGGATGCAGCAGCAGTTAGTAATAATGGAAATCAAGGGAAGTCTGAAGAAATAACAGGATTCAATGTCTACTCTGAATGGGTCATGCAAACTCTTAATTAAGAATCTCCTGCATTTGCAACACTTAAATTAGGGATAACTATAACAAGCCTGAGGGTCTTCTCCCTTTATTCTCGATTCCATGTTAGTGTATGTTTGTCTTATAGATAATACTATAACTCATAATCCTGAAAATTACAAATTTACTCCAAAGACACAATATCATACTGACATAGCCCACTGAAAAATCAGCGAAGAAGAATCAGTTAATTTTCACAGCTAAACTTCATGCTGGTTTCTTTTTCTTTCTTTAAATACTGTATCGTTGCATATATTAACAGAATTGAAAATGTGTTAATTATATTCCACTATTCCAAACTTTTGATATTTATAGGCAATGCTAAACAGTAAAGTAAAAGCAACAGGAATGTATAGCAACACACAAAAATTATTACAGCTGGATCAATGTAGGTAAGTACATCAAAATGCAAAAAGTAGCATCTCTGCAGCTCAAATCCTGAACTACTGTGCTGAAGAATGAAGATTATATTATCAACCTTTCCTTCTTGTAGTTCTTTACTTCTCTAAAATTGACATTTTAATTGCCATAGGATTTTCTCCTGAAAGCAGTTTCTAACTTATCAATGAATTTAAATTCTGATGCTTTACTCAATCTCCTCCTCTGTTTTCAGGACATCATTAATTGTCCTTCAGAGGCAATTGCTTTCAAGGAAAGCAATCTCTGCCAATTGGTAACACCTTAATACAGGTTTCTAGCTTCCAAGTCAAGAGTAGGCATTGGCTAAAATAAACATACTTTTTTCTCATAGATTGGTAGGGATGGGCACTACTTGACATTTTGTCTTCTGGGATATGGAGGAGGAGAAATAAAGCATTTGGGAATAAACAACTCCTGGCTTGCCTCCATTATACACTGATTTTCACTTAGTGTTTACTCAGTAAACAGTTATGGCATACTCTTATGCTGTCACCACACTCCGGATTGTAAGGTATTTGTTGAAGATCTCAGGATGATGTGCACCAGAACACTAGAGTACCAGCTGTGATTTTACATCCTGGAACCTACTGTTACAAATTAGGCAACTTTTCTATAAGTCTAGATTCAGATGATACCTGCTTCTGACCATGAGTCACACGGCAAACAGCAAACAGCTGCTAATTAGCTGCTGCTTTTTATTTAATTTTTTCTTTAATTCTATTGTGTAGGTGCCAGTTCATCACAAAATGTAATGGTAAACCTCCTTAAAATCTGGGATAGGAGCCCTATCAATCATTACATCAATCAATTTCTACTAAATATGTAAGTACTTTATTCAAGTTTATCACATTTTTTTTTCTCAAAACAAATTTATTTTTTTATTTGTGGTTTAATCTATGGTTTAACTCAAATGCATTATTTTATAATTCTGTTTCAGCTTCTCATTCCTTGTCCCAAACTAGGCATTTATTATCATCTTAAGAGTGTCTTGTTCGCTCTTACGCTATTTCTCAAACAATGCTGAACATTCCACAGTACTCCCCTTATTTTTTCCTGAATACCAAACTCAGAAGAGTAAATATTGTACTCCTATTACAGTACTATAGTCATATCATACTTTTTACTTTTAGTCAGTAATGAACTGACTGAAAAATGAGAAATATTATTTGTTTCAAAACCTTTTTGCACAGCTGCGGGGAGCTGCTGAAGCCTCCAAAGTGACATACGATCAATTTTCATGGCAAGCTTTTTCCTTCACTGTTTCTCCAACTCCAAAGTTGCTTCTGCCTCGCACGATCAGCCTCCAGCCTCTTCATTAGCTCAGTAACTTCCAATAACAAAGCTTCTGTTTCCTGCGTCAAGGTTTATGTCTTGCCATTTTAAAATATTTTTTATGAAAGCTTAATCACATGCTCTTTATTTGCACTTCGTTCTTAACACAAAGTTGGCCAGTTCACATGTATCACAGTAAGTACAACTGGTTACATTTCTGTCTTGAAAAATACATTATAATTATTTCTTACGAAGGCTTAAACACACACTCTGTATTCCAGCTTCTTTCTCAATATAAAGCTAGCCTCACATCTATCAAGGCAAACAGAACTGGTTACAAACAAAACATACACATTCAATATAATTTTCCTCCATCTTATTTCCAATGCAGAGTGCAACAAAAATGTATAAATACAGATAGTAAAGAATTTTCATCTTTGCCTTGTTGCTTGGGTAATTAATCATGCAAATAATAGTACCAGTTCCTAGTTATCTTAATTATTTAAAGAATACTTATTTCATTTTATTTTCCCAAGTATCAATGCCTTCATTAAAGTCTCTGGAGTTCTAAGAATACTCAGTGTAATATCTCAACAGCAGTTTTACTCATGATACACATAAATCATCATTTCATTTTGTGAAATATGTCTATAAAAATGCCTCAGTTATTTGTTTTGATAAAAGATTCTTTGAGGTCATCATCCATTGTAACGATCTATAAAAAATGGTAATTATACAAGCTACAGAGTCCAAACCATTTCAGTTTTGACTCCACAGTCAATAATTCCCTAAATCATTACGATTAAAAACTGTAAGCATTCAAAAGAAGGAGAACACCACTCATCTGGAGTGAAATTTTGTCTTCACTGCTATTAACAGACATTTCATCAGACAATTTACTGCAGACAGGATCACCTCAGGCTAGTAGTATTTAAAAGGCTGCACATTGGCTTAAAAAAATCACACACAATCTCTTTAATATTTAAAACTTAATTCAAAAATGTATAATCTGAGTAAAGATTTAAACTGTAAAAACCAGAACTCTGCATTGGGAGTATTTTATGAATACCCAGTAACAGTAATGCATCTATCTGTTTTACAGAAACTAAATGAAAAAAATCCTCTAGCATTTCTAACAACCAACATAACTAGTTTAGCTGGTTCAAATCCTAGACAGGTTAAAATACAGTATTAATCTAAATACAGAAATGTAAATTATCTTCTTGCAAACGGGATGATTTAAAAGTACATAATATAACATTTAAAATATATGTGTATTTCAGCTTGACATGCTACAAATCTCAAAGGACACTCATCATTTACATAAGACAGAGCAGGCAACAAGCAAGTATTATTACAAATGTAAAGCATATATTAGATGAGGATAGATAACTTTTACAACTCGGACCGAGTATTATGAAATACCTTTACCTTCACAAGATACACCAGCTTCTTTAAAATCCACCTTAGGGGACAATGGTAACCAGATACCTTCAATAGATTCAGCACTGACCACTTTTGTTATCCTGTAGGTAAAAGCCACTGTCACTGAAAAATTCTAGACTGAAAATAGCATTGTTAACATTGTTAACATTACTTCCACTATGTCAAAATTTCCTTTCTTGAATCTTAAACATTTAAAGGCTGGCTAGCTAAATGGAATAATTGCAAGTCATACAGAAGAATTATTAATTGTACAATTCCCATATAAATGCTTTTCTCATGTTTCTTTACAGAAATACAAGAAACAGATTTCTTTACACCTTGTACTTACACAGATCTTCAATTTTTGTCCTCATACCCAGGGATTTGCCAAAAAGTAACTGTTGTAGAAAAGCTGTTACTCTTTCCAAGTCCTGAACATACATGAGCAATATATGCTATACTTTCCAGACTCTGCTAAGCAACAGAAGCATTTAATGCTGTATCTGTGCAGACACGGATACATTGCCATTGCAGGTCAGATGCAGTTTCAGTTTTATCAGTTTAATGAAAGTCATCACTTGAGGGTCAACAATGAAGAAAAAAAAAATTTTAGAGATACAAAGGAAAAATAATCAAGGCATAAGGCTTAATCAGTTTCCAACAGACAAGCTTTTGAAATCTGGGAGACTCAAAAGCAGAGATAAGGAAGGCTTTGTTAAAAGGACATTATTTAACCTGCAAGTGAGAGGGGGAAAGAAGTAACACAAGCAGCCAAAGAAGAACACAAGCAAATCATAGCTCTCTTAAGTGAACTTAAAAGGCCCATTAGACTACTGGAGCTAAGAACAAGGGGAGGAAGGATAACCAGCACCTGCTTATGCCCACATGTGTGGCTTAAAGAGCACATACAGGTCCTTCCTATGCAGCTAAGATGAAATAAAATCTGCAGTCACAGTATTACATTACACATATATGCATAACGTGAAATATATATTTGAAAGAACTCCACAAAGAAGTTCCTTTTCCATGAAGAAATAAAGACAAAAAGCCTATGCCAAAAACAGACCAAAAGAAATACTGTTGAAGCCTTCCTAAATCAAACAATACAGCTAAAGAAAAGGGAATAAAAAAAATATCTCTGTGTTAACAGAAAATAGTAAGACATTGGACTGGAAAACTGGGACCTGGTGATGGAAGAGATATTGAATTAGATAAAGAAGCAGGAGTCTGATAAACAGGAGCTGAATAAGTAGGCAAGCACAAAAAAACTCAATAGGTGTATTGGATATGACGTCAAAATATGCTGGGAAATAGAGGGTTTGTTGAGCAAAACAGCCAGAACAACAAGTTCAGTGCATGAGATACATTCTTTTCTTCAAGAACTACATCATGAAGTACCCTGCATTATAAATAATACAATTTAAAGTCACACTTTCAGACTTATTGTGTATACTTTCTCAGTACCTGCTTTTGAAATATACTTGTATTGTATTGCATTGTATCCTAGGTTTCTGAAGTGTCTTGAGTTTTTTAGCGTATTTTAAAATACATGCAGCCAACATGTAAAATTTAGACAAAAACTGCATAAATTTTATGTTTAAAAATTACATTTTAAATTTTGTATATATTCCAGATATCTCCAGTGCAAACATATCTAAAAAAAAAAAGAATTCTTCAACTTGTTATTTTTAACTTAAGAATTATGTTCTGTTTTTATTTAACAAGCATCCCCTCCTGCTCTCTAGCTTTAATGTTACATAGTTGGAAACACTACAGTGTGTTTCAAGGAAATTTTGTCACTCAAACACAAAAGATTTTTGAACTAAACTTAAGTAGCTGGCAAACAACACTGAAAACATAAAAATCATTCATTTTATAAGAATCTTAACAGTATAAACATAGGAAAATCAGGAAAGAAAAAAATGAAAAAAAAAGTTTAGTTTTTGCCCCATCTTATTACAGCATTTGATGAAGAAATGGCTGTTTAATTCAAACATTTTTCCTACTCCCTTTTCTAATTACTTGTCTCTCTGTGTCTAGCCAAACTGAAATGAGAGTAAATTTGACCCTCTATGCAAATTCAGAATATTGTGTACAGTATTTAGAGAACTTCACAAAGATCAGAGTAAGTATGCAGAAACATTCAGAATGCTTATGCATCATGTTCCTACCCAGGACTCAAAGAAAGTAGAGCTTATAATATTGAGATACCTGAGATAATTGGTAGAATTAGCACAATTTCAGAAGTATCAGTAACAACAACTGTTACCAACAGAAATCTGTCACTTAGGTGGGCCCTGAGACCTGTGATCATCTTGAATCTTTGAAATTAGAGTAGGAAAGACACGAGAAATTCTCCATAAACACTTTTGGTGTTAAGATACTGCAGACACTAAGAATGTTTATTTGAGATACATCTTCTATGTTACAAAAGAACTTGGTAAAGCCTACAGTTCACAGAGCAGACTTCATAGCCAGAGTAACATCTCATCAAATAAAAAACTGATATTAAAACAAATGTGTTATTTTGTATGATTTTGTATGTATGATTCTTACCATGGTATTTTCTCCTCCTTAAACACATAACCATACTGCAAAAGCAAAACATAAACTCCACTATACATCTCAGATGTTATACACTTTTCCTGTTTCCTAACAAAAGGCATAAATAGGCCACTGAATTTTGTATCATAAAAGGATCCAATCTGTGTACATACAGATGAATGCTTTCTAAAATTTAAAATAAGGTTTTGAATTCCTAAAAACCATGGATCTCCAAACGGTTGTCAATAAAGCCCAGATTTTGTACATATATTTTATGCATTACTCAATTTTGTAGAATGTTTTTTTAAAAAATTCCTTAATACCTTAATTCTATTTTTACTCTCAACCACTGTACTTTGTTTTAAATCTCAAAAGTAAAGCAGAGGTTCTGGCTCAACCTTGCATGCTTTTTCTTCATTAGGGCTATGTCTAAAACAGCAAATTAAAAACACTGCCAGGGAAGTTTTCTGGCCTAGCAACTTGATCACATAAAGCATTAAAGTACATTACATACGTACTTTAAAGCCTGGTACCTTACCGCACATAAAGCCTGGTACAACCTGCGTGCGGTAAGGGAAATTACCACATTCACAATCCATTCCCAAACTATTCCCAGGCACAGTTCAGGAGCTGGAAAGGGTCAGGGACCATTCTCAAAAGCAGTGTCCATAATGTCTCTTCTATTTTGGAGGGTAAGAATCGAACAGTTTGGGTATGAGGTTTTCCATGTCAACTGGACATATTGCTGGTAATACTTAACTTACTAGCAGAGGTGTAAATAAATTCATATACAGACAAGTAAAATCCAAAGTTCCTATATTTGTAGTATAGTCATTTCAGTATATATGACTAATTTTGATTTTTAAGAGCATTAATGAAATACTCATATTATAGCAACCCCATCTTTTCTCCTCTTAAACTCATAGTTATAATGGCATCACCATCTAGAGGCCTCAGACTGTTTTGAATCTCTGTATATTAAGTCCCAAGAATTTAGAAGAGATGTGGAAAATATGCACAAGACTTACAGAAACAACTTAATCTAACATTAAAATGAATAAACATCTGGACATGTCAATGCTTATCCATCTAAGTCATGTATATTGATGACAAAATTATGGCATTAAAAACATTTCACTTTTCTCACATTATTTTAAATAAAGGTAGAGGCACTATAAAGTTTCCTATCAAATTAATGTCTATACTGTAAATCAAGATATGACTGTAGTTCACACACCTTGGATTCTTCTACTATCTATGCTGCAATTGCAGAAATCTCCCTGCAGAGTATTTAACACTGCTTGTGGAATACTAATCCAAGACAGTATTCCTGATGTGCTGCTATGATGACATTATTGTCAGTACTGGCGAGTTATTTAAATATAACATGTCTGTGCAAGCAGCAATCAGATCTTCTTACTGCAGTGTAGACATATGCAAAATTTATTAACATTCAGGAAACACTTCCCCAGTAAAAGCGAATTATTTAAATGATAGTAATCATGTTTTCAAATAAGTTCATGGGAAGATTTGACTATACTTTAAAATGGTATATATTTCATTCTTTATCTACCTACCTTTTTTTTTAGCTTCCTTTTATTCTTGTTTCTATTCGCACAAAATACATATAGGCTAGCAAAACATGTACTGCTCGAGAAAGAACCGTAACGTTTTCAAATTCATGTCTCTCAATATGAGAATAAAGAAACTCTTTAATCAAGGAATTTTTAAGTACTGTTCAGGAAAAAAAACATTGATCACTATAAATAACAAAATGACACACAGCTCAATATGACTACCTACTCAAATCATCAAAAACTATTTTGCAGAAAGTATCTTTGAAGCTACTTGACTCTGTGTGCATATAAATTGTCATATATGAATGTAATAATCTTTATGATATATTGCTATTATATTATGATATTGTGGTATATTGATTTTAATAAAATAGTTTGATTAGCCAAAACTGTTAAGTAGACAAAAAACTTACAACGGTTAGTATATGAACCTCCTGGGCACTATTTTGGAGAGTACATGTGACATAAAGTTAATTTTTTATAAAAATCAACATAGTAATCCTATTTAACAATACACTTGCTCCTATAGAGATAAAAAGCACTTGGCCATTTGCAACCATAAATGTCCCTGTCGAAAGCATTTCTCGATCTTTAATTCTAACTCTTGAATGTGATGAATAGCTTTGTTAATACAGGGTAACGGAGTATTTACAAAAGCGCAGCTACATTGCCTTGTAGTGATCCACTTATTCTTGTCTGGAGAAAGAAAGAGAATACAGAAGGCTGCTACAATTCACATGCAGGCTGAAACGAGATCTCATACCTGCTTTTCCTCCTTTAATTTGGAAGTTGATAAGCTTTGGGCTTGAAATTGACTAAGAGAATCTAACAGCTATATCAGTTACTCTGCACACTTCTTGCACAAAACATCACTCCTTTTTTAATACAATCTCAAATACAAGGAAGGAGATTAAAACATTCTTGAAGAATATGAAGAAATAATTTCAAAGAGATATAATAAAAAGGGCTAGAGTTCAAATACAATTTGCTATAACTAATTTTACGTAATTAACCCCAAATGAATCCAGTTTGTTTTATAGTAGTCCTTAGCAAGGGTTTTGTCCAAACATAAAAAAAACTATCAGAACAAAAAAAAGCAAAGGTGACATCTACTACAGAAACAGCTTGAGTGAAACAGAAAAGGTCAGAGGGCTCTAGAGGCAGGCTTAGACTACTCTTATGTATACAATAGTTAGTTCCAGCAAATGTTTGCTACAACCTTACTAGGGGCTGAAGCTCCAGAAAAGTAGTTACCATGCCGGAAATTTAAAGCTACATGACATAAATTAACTGCTTTAAGAGAACATGTGGATTTCACACTTACGTTTTCTTTAAACTGTGTTAGCCTTATAACCACATAAATAAATGATACTGTGGCACACTATTGAACGTTAGCTATTTAATTAATACAAAGAATGGGAACATGACTACAGAGGTCACTAATGAAAGGTGTCAGGAACCAGAACAAGACCTAGCAGCAGAGCTATTAAAAAGGTCTGAGAAGCTGTCCTACAAACATCAAACATTAACCTAATTATGTTCAGGGAGGTGCAATGTACCTTGGAGATGAACCAAAAATAACAATAATAGTAACAGGGATTAAACTGTAAAATAGAACCAGACAACATTCATATACAGTCTGTGAATCTGGGTTTCTTAAAAAAAAAAACAAACTCAGTGTTTTAATTAAAGTGTCAACGTAAAACATTAAAAGTGTATGTTACATACGGTTCTTTTAACCTAACTTTACCATAAACAGCCTTACTACAATGGAAAAGATTGTGTCTTTTCCTGTCTGCAGGATGTTATTTGAAAAGACAGCCCACCAAAATAGACATCAAAATCTGTTTCATAGGATCTTTCTCTGCCTGATTCTATAGCCAGAAACCTTCACAGGATACCTACACAGCACAATCCTAAGAGAGCATATACAGACATTTAACATTTCGTATTCTAAAGCACAACACAGTTCAGATTTTGAGACCAACATGAATTTCACTTTGTTGCTTCTACTGTTACTATTCTTACATTTTACTGCATTAACATTAATGTTCTAAAAATTATGTTTATTTTCTTTACATCATTAATGCAACTAACTAAATGGCCATTTACAAAAAAGCTCAAAAGTTTGAGCAGCTTTAATAAAAAATATTACTCTCTTACTGCTTTGGTCTTCCTTGGTAAATGCAAACATTTTTACATGTAAGTCTTCTAATCTCTTTGTGAAAGCAAGCTAGAAATATAACTCAGTGAGAAAGTAGAATTATTTCCATTTTTCTTAAAATCTAAAAGTTAAATTTAAATGACAAGTGAAATACAGCCAATTTTGTTTTCAGATAGAAAACTGAACTATCATTAGAGGAAGGAGCAACACCAGTAAGTCAATGATTGACACTCAAAGTCTACAAATGTATCATTTGTAGAAAGGTTTTTCAAGCAGTGACAGGTAAGAACCAAGAAAGAGGAGCAGTGTTATATAATATTACAAATACAAAATATAAAATAATTTCTTATGTCTAAAATTTAAGCCCTTCATTAAACTATTTGAAAACTGCCTAATAGAAGATGTATCTGCTGTACTTTGGGATGGCTCATTACTGTTCTTAGAAGAACAGGAAAATGACTGTTTCAAACATTATTGCTGGTAGCCCTTTTCAGCCTAATAATAAGAAAAATAATAATACATATACAAATATACATACACATATACAGATTTTTAAAACTCCTATTTTCATCAGATAAAAAAAAGTATTTAATCAGTGATATATCTACAATATTTTTAAAGGTTAGCAAATCCATATTCACTTTTCCTACAAAGGGAAAAGCAGCAACTAAACAGTTGACATCATTACAAATTAGACAGTGGATCCTATTTAAGTAATGAAATTACAGCTGAAAAGCAAATAAAAACCAAGGCAACCAAATTTCAATGTATATTAACTGTCTTTTCAATTTATACAGGTTATTTTGGATCCCATCATGACAGTGGTTACCAACACTAGTTTGAAAAATGTGAAAAAGAAAATGGATACCCTGTGAGATGAATTTTAACTAAGAAACTGTCAACAGAAGGGAAGTCTATAAACCTGTACTCTGAAACATTGTTGTCTCCGTGGACAGAAGACACATAAGAGAGGAAAATAATCTACTTATTTGCATATAAATCTATAACTCCGATTTACTACAGTAAACAAAACCAATATTATTTAGTTATAATTTACATCATTCAGAAAAATAATACTGGCTGAAAACTTAGGTAGTTAAGCTTCAGGACATCAAGCTGAGGTAATGTACTGAAATGTTTTATCACCCTTAAAATTCAAACATTTGGCAAATAACTGTATTGCCATACAGAGATTCAGGTGGACACCTCCTGGACTGTGCAATTGGCATATTAGAAATCCACAGTAAATTGTGGTTTCCAACTATCACCAACCTACAAAAACTGACTAGTAAAAAACCAAAACAAGCCCAACACCTGGATTACAGTTTTCATCAATATAAAATACTGGAAACAAATATCACATAGATTATAGATTTTAGTATTCCATATTCTTTAAATTATTACTATTAAAAATAGATATATGTTTATTCCAAACTCTCTGGAATGGAAAATAATTGCCTAAGAGTCCAACTGGATGGACAGTCGAGAAACCAAAGAGCAAGACTAAAATATGCTCTGCACACTCTCCACACCTCAGTTTATGGATCCGCCACACTCAAACTCAAGTCGGTTCCAAAGAAATGTTAGAAGAATCTAAGTGGACCAAGCTTGCCAAAAGAAATGCTAAATCCACAGCTATCTTCTACATGAAATTCCATGCACTGCAACGCAGAGAGCATCATCTCTCTGGTACTGTAACAAACTAATTGACCTGGAAACTCTGAACAATGCCAACAAAACCTTTCAAACTAAAGCTAGACAAAAGATTTTTTAACGTGAAATAAAGTTCACAGTACCTGTAATAAAGTTTCAAGTCACCACATTTTCAACCATGCAACTCTCAATTCTCCTCAGGAAATGTATGGAAAATATATTATATGAGCCATTCTTGCATGTAATTTGCACATTAACACCTTTTTTTTCCAAGTTTGGTGGCTTTTTCAATTTATAAAACAATTATTTCCAATGGAAGGATTCAGCATTGTTCAAAGAAATATGCCGATTTGGCAAGCAGGAATTTTTAACTGTATCTGTGACAGGATGTCAGCTTCTTGGACTCTGCAAAGCAAAATTCTGCTCTCCTAACAGGCTTATCCTGACAGACCAGATGGGCCATATTAGCTCCAACAAGGAGTACAAAAGAATCTGAAAGTCTTAGTAACTCAAAGAAAATAGTTTTGACAGACAGAATAGCTCTAGAGAAAGGAGAAAAGAGAAGAAAAAATACTACACACAAAAGGATGAAATCCAGAAGAAAAGCTTAAGAAACAGTTTCAATCTGTTGTTGCTTATATAGCCAGCAATATATTCAGAACAAGGTATGAACAGACTGTTGTCAGATATGTCAGCATGTGAAAAAGGTGAGAACATTACTTTCCTGATCAGGAATCATACACAACACAAAAATGCATTCCACTATACATAACAACACACTAAAAAAAACCTATATTGGACAAATCCACAGTTGATGATAAATGCATAATTTCAATCTGAGGCTTGGAAAAAAATTTTTCAGCATGCAGTTCATTTAGTATCTGTTGCAAATCTTAACTTCAATACTTATAAATTGTAGACTATTTATCTTCACAGCTGTAGCTATCAAAATAAAAATAATTTTAAAAAAATCTTTTATATTGCCTTATCCAGAAAAAAATAACCCAAGTCCAGTGAGTTAGCACTCACAATTCTGGAATATATACCTCTGACCTTCAGGAAGTGTATTCTGCACAAACTGTTTTACAGATCTCAAGCTAACTTTCTCACTCTGACAAAGATAACTACTACATTATCATGGTAATACACTGTACCTTTTAAAATTTATTGTATGCTACTCTATAAACAAGGAGGGAAAAAAAGCATTGTGAATCTTTCATCAGGTGCATGTATCTATATAAATATTCATTAAAATATATGTACCTTGTATACATTATTAAATATGACTAAAGCTAAAGTAAACACAACAACATTTTAATTACTTTCTTGCTACTTTACTATAATGGAAATAATTTATGAGCTGTTAAAAATAAATTTCTAATATCAGCATCTCAAATAGAAGGATGAGGAACTAACAAAGTTTTTGTTAGTCAAAATCCTTGATGTATTTTTTTCAACAAACGAGGTCAGAATTGAGATGTTAGAATTTCTATTCACCTAACATAAGCTAGTACTACTATTTCTCATCATAAATGCCATTCCCCAGGCAGAGTCTTGGGATATTCATAAATATGCTTCATGCAAAGCTTATTCTGTAAGAATCTTTTTTCTCATCAGCTCTCATACTTACCTCTTCACCAGAACTCTAATCCACTATTTAAGTAAACTAAGTGCAAATTGAGATTGTCTACCTCATAAGCACAATAGATATGGCCAAATCACAGAATAATTTTGTTTGAAATCTTCTCATTGATTCCTGATTCCCTGTGCCTATGTCATTTGTGTTGGACTTTTTCCTCCTTCCCCAAAATGCACTCAGTATAAATAAAAATTACAAACTAATGTGTAGTTAAAAGGAGCTAACATTCCATGAACAATCTCCATTTTATTCTATCATTTCCTGACCTTCAAGTATTAACTTTCTGCAAATACAGCATTTTACCATTTGGTTTTAGGGTCCTAGAATTTCTTGCACAATTTCTGCCTGTCTTCAAGTGGCACAGTGAATGCTTTTAACCACTGAAATGCAGCCCAGGTTTATTTCAGAATATGCAGAAAAGGATTAACATTCCTGATGTTATTTCCCCGAACTACAATTAGTGCAGATGTTTCAAAACATTACATAGTGTTGTTTAAACACCAATTTGCAGCATTAAAATCTGTTATAGTAAGGTCTCACACTTGAAAACAAGGCTTCATGAGAATTTTATAGGATGGCTAATATAAACTACCAACTCTAATAAAAAGATCAGAATTATTATTAAAAGCAACAGAAGACAGGAAAAATTCCTTAGGTTCTTTGTTGTAATTTATACCTTTCACAGGAACAAGATCTCAAGAACTAGCCCATTATACTAGCCACTTCAAGCTTTAAGAAGGAAATTAAGATCAAATAATGTACTCTCACAAACCTCTAATGGTATCCAAAACTAAAAATATTATAGCTGAGATTTACTACTATCAAATACCTGAAATAGAGATGTATGAAAATCAATTTGATTTTTTTCTCAGTATTCCACCATTTTTGTGGTTTGTTCCAGCTAGATAGTCTGCAATCAAATAAACTTAGTCCCAATTCTTTTTCCAAAGACCTTAGTGCAAATCTGAGCTCTAAACAGACAAAACCCCCAAACCTACAGACAATTAAATAGGATGAGAAACAAGGACACTTTAATTCTGCAATAGGTAAAGGTATTAAATCCAAGTACTCTGTGCCATAGTCATAAATTATACACTTTGTCTTTATATTTATATATTCTTGAGTACCACCTCTCTGAAATGAATCAAAAAAGAGGAATTATACTTCTACCAAGTAGTATTGAGAAAAGAAATACCTTAAGATTAATAGCTGCTCACATTCTGTGACATGGGTTCACGTGAGACCTAAATATGAATGAAGGTGCTACCTAATCTACTACTTCAGTGTCCCTCGTCACTCATTCCAAGGCAAGAAACAAAATAGGAGAATTACTATTGCCTTCCTTATTCCTAGGAGGTCAGAGACCTGACAGTAGTGGGAAAAATCTCCTTGCTCAAGCAAAAAACTAATTCAATCCAATTGTTAGAAATTAGCATCTGAAATTCTATTACCACAAGAATAACCCAAATATGTTTTAAAGATGATTACTACTAATGTTCATGCTACTAAGCATGTTAGTTATTTGATCTGTCCCCTTACACATAATTAAAATATCATGTACTATAGCACAATATTTTTGCAAAGATTATTAAATCTTAAACCTACCATCTTCCATTCTGTTGTATATGTCTAAATGAAATACAGTGAATATTGGTTACCATAGTAACCACAGAACTGAAGAAATTTAGTTTTGGCATAATTGCTGCATATGTTTGTACAAATCACATCTCTTATTCTGAGCATTAGAAACAAAGACACTTCTAAATTCCATTTTTTAAAAAATAGAGTAATGAAACAAGTATTTATAGACATAACACATATTCTTGTTTAATTCACTCATTATTTTTTCTTTTATAATTAGAGTATATTTTCTTGCATTCTATTAAACCATTTAGTCAAGTACTGTTTAAGTTATCTTTTTACTTGTTGACAATTAAGCCACTGTTGTTGTCATAAAATTCAAAATACTATTTCAGAACAATAAATAAATTATTAGTCAAACATCCAGAAATGGCTCAAGAAACTTCAGCAAAAATAAACATTCCCAACAGCCTGTAACAAAGTTATTTTTTTACTTGAAATAAGGTTGACATTGAGCATGGATAAATTTATTTGTTTCTTTATTTTCAAGAAGTAGTAGAAAAGGAAAAAAGCGCTCTAGGCATGCTGACATTCAGTCTTACAACAGCATAATCTTCTCAGCAGCATTAAAAAACACGCATTCAGCAGGAACAAATTAACTCAATTCAACCAGCTTGTGAATTAACTACAAACTCCTCTTCACATCATTATCAGATCCCAGAAAGAATCTAAAACATCTCAAAAAAATCCTAACCCCCAGAACAAACCCACAGCCCTGAAGGTCAGATGAACAGTAGGAAAGTGGGATTTCTATGTTTACTTCAACACTAGAATTCTTTCATCCTTTCCCTTCTCTAGGGAAAACCCTTCTCTATTGTTTGCTCAATAACTTAGTTCTGATTCAGTTGTTTCAGAGCTACCTTATACTTACCAAGTTCATTACCATCAGTACTTTTCATTTTAATATTCAGAAATACAAACAAACAGAATTTCAGAAAGAGTTTGGTAATACAGAACAGATAGACAAATTATAGTTAAAAACAACACAGAGATAATCTCTACTCAAAAGCTTTAAGTCTTGGAAACTTAAAGTCTTTTCTTTCTGTCACATACATTGCATAAAAAACTGTAATCGGCCAATACACCACAACAAAGCAATGCAAAGTAAAGGTCCATGAATTTGTTTAGCACACAGTATCATGCTTTTAGTTTGAAGTAGCAACGATATAATTTTCAGTTTACCTTGTCTCCTCAGACCTTCCTGGCACAAATGGGTCAAGGTCCTAATGAACTTGTTGAACTCATCCATCCAAATTTTTAAGGCTATAACAGGCCCTCCAAAAAAAACAAAAACAAAACAGGAACAATAGATTAATGAAAGATTGTATTACTATTTGAAATAATTGCTATTTATTAAGTGATGGTCTCACTGTTGCTGCAAAAAACAGAGAAAAAATGCTAAAAACATTTTACATCGATCCCATGACCATTAGAATCAGTAAAGTCTGTTTTTTCATTGATTTTTGTGCAACATTCCTTCAGAGAAGCCCAGCTCCCCTCAGTGTCACTGAGCCTGACAAACCCAGCTTCCTTTGGTATTCCCTTCTGGGCATGTGCGCAGGACTGGTTTGGGGCCTGGCTGGCTGGCTGGCACAAGTCAATTAGTCAGCTGACTGCTACCCTACAGAATATATATAAGGCTAATTTATCACTCCTTTCTTTCAGATAAGGAAATAATTTGGGTCTTTCTTCCTATTATCTAGCTGCCAATTTTCATGAAACTTGGAAGAACTTAACATCTTCGAGACTCCTATCCATCTGCCAAATCTGTTTGGAATAGACAAAAGCTACTGGAGGACAGGCACTAGCAGACCATATACAGTGGCAGTGTACACTTTATTTTCTTAGATATACCAAAAAAAAAAAAAAACCACTTTACTTGGAGGCTACCTAAAGTTACTGCCTTCATTTATTTCTTAATCTTTCCATCAAACTATATTTTATGGGGATCTTAAACTTCACTATTTTAGAAGTAACACAGGTATAGGAGAAAAAGATGGCACCTTGTATACAACACAGGAAAAAGACAAAATGAAGTAAAAGAACAAAGTGTGAGGATGCTGGCAATGGTAAAGAAAAGCAAGTGATAGGACATTCAAGGAATGAAAGGTGCTTGCAAGCCAAAGCTAGAAAACATGTATTATGCTGTAGGGAAAGGGAGACTGGGACCAAATAAGTAAAAATGACAGAGGATTTGTAAAAGAAAAAAAGAAATTGATTATTTATTTAAGCTCTTGGAAAGTTCCATGGTGGAGCAGAAGGGGTCCAACTAGGTAAAAACTTTATTCTCTTTAATAATGACAGAAGTGTTGTAGAATGTGAAAACAGATTCCATTTGCAAAATAATGCCTCCATGAATTGAAAGATCCAAGGCAGTGCCAATAAAATCTAAACCATTTCTGACAGATGCTTGTCAAAATTGTTTTAAAATCTTGTAGTGGTATTTTCTACCAGATGTCTAGGCAAACTTAAACCAAACTTAACCATCTTTGCCGTTAGTTAGCCATCCTAATATACAATAATCTCCTTGTTGTATCTGTATGTACACAGCAAATAATAGATTGCCTTCATCTTGTAAACAACTTAAATGTTTGAGAACTGCTATCTTTTTCCTTCTTTACATGGAACAGACCAAATTCTTCCAATTTTTTACACACACACATTGCTGTCCCAGAGATTATACTTTCCACTATTTTTCCACTTTCTTCCTATATCCTAAAGAGGCCACAGCCTTCCAGCTGATGCCTCACCAGTACTAAGAATGGAAGTGTTATGCAATGCTTTTGATTTCATAACCTGATACAACCATTGCTTCTATCCCAACAGTATGATACTGGTTTTCATGTTTAGCACTTCAACCTACAGGCCTTTTGCTACCTTACCTAGCGTTTTCTTCTCCTCTGTACACATTATTTTTGCTTACAGATAGAACTTCATACTTGTTCTGATTTACATCCTACTGTCTGACTTCAAGTTCATTTCAAATTCCAAATGATCCTGGCCTTGTAAGTGCTTGCAGATGCTCCCAGCAAGACATCGTGTCCAAATTGAGAAAGAATCATGTAGTAAGTCCTTACTATCAGTATTATTCATAAAGTACCTCCATTGTCCTACAGTGTCATGCATTAGACATGGTTTGTGCTTAACATGACGATACTATGCTTTTTCAAAGAAAAAAAAAAAAGAGGAATAAACATTTTAAAATGCTGATACATCTCTATTTGATTTCCCATTTTAAGCTGTATGTATTTTATTACTTTATGTTTCAGAGGGACTTAAAGTTAAATAGTAATTTTAGCCATTAAGTATATTACATAAATAGTTCAGTTGCAAAGATTAGAGAAACAAAATTAGTTGAAAATTTGGCAGGATCATACAATCTATTTAAAATAAAAAAGGAAACACAACTACTAAATAACATGAAATTGCATCTGCATGTTTTCTAGTTTGAAGAGAAGATCTTGCCAAATTCCAAATCGAGTGCTGAGTAACTATAAACACAGTCTTGTTCCGTTGGACTGAGATGCATTTTGTGGCACTGCTCAGATCTTACCAGCTAATTAATTCTTGACGCTATATAGAAGTCTTTATTTAAAAGAAAATTAATAGAAAAAGATTTTTAAATTATACAGCCTCAGACTGTTTTTTTATAAGGATTCAACGTTATAGGAAAGACTAACTTATACAATTCAATATAGCCACATTAAGAGTGCATTCTAGTATCTGTCCTGCAATATAACTTTAGAAGATGACAGCTCCAAGACAAAACTCTGCATGACGGGGGGGGGGGGGGGGGGGGGGAATAAAAAAGGATAATGAAAATTATGAAACCAACAGTATCTCAAGCTGACTGAAGCTGCTGCTCAGTCAAGCTAATTCTTTCTCACCATCTACCTTCCAAATGAGACATCCTAAACCATAAAACTTTTTATCTAGGAAATGCAACTGCTACCTCAGTGTTTGTGCTACATGATTCAGTAATTCAATTTAAATTTTCAAACAAACTAAAAACACACAGTAAAATGAATAAATCAATATTTAAAAAAAAACACTTTATATGAGATTTTATTACATATCTGAGCAAAAAGAATGCAAGAAAGGGGTTTATTTTGCTAGATTTCCTGTCTCTAGATTTCTTCACCACAGAATTTTTCTCACGTAATAGTTCACAACATGTACACAGTTCAGAGGTCATGTAAACACCCATTTTTTGCTACAGAAAGAGGTTTTGTTTTTTTTCCATATGCACAGACTGGCATAATCCTTAGTGTCTTCACAGTTCTTAATGGGAATGATCCACTGGGCCAGTACAAAGCCCTTTTTGATGCACGTAGTTAGCCTAATATCAGCAGAATTACTGTAATGCATCATTTACCGCACCACAGTTCATGGCACAATTTTTGTGTATAGGCAAGTCCTTTGAGGTTAAATTGGAAGAGCCTAAGTGATCCAGATTTTCTCAGTATTTACTGTTGTTTCTCACTTACACTGTGAAGGCAACTGATTTAAAATACCAGAAAAGTTCTGCAAATTAGCTAATGTCCAGCTTTGAGATACAGAATTCAAAATCAGTTAAAATCATTTTGCTTGCATACTGCCTAAACTCAGCAGTTTCGTGCTGCAGCTATTACAAAGATCATAACAGCATACAAAATCAGGAACCGTACAGAAAGTTGGAATAGATAAGTAGACTTCTCCAAATTAGGAGATTTTATCACTTTACAAATAATAAACATTTTTAACCATTCAATTTCTATTCCTACTCCAAAGTCTTTTTTAACATCAAGTATAATGGTTTGGTAGGCATCTTGTAAATATCAGGGAAAATAATTTTGCTGTCATTTAGGTTGATTTCACTAGACCTTCTACAGGATCTTAATGATAGAAAACATTTTAGGCCACTATTGCAGTGGCCTAACTTTTGATGTTAGTGGGGGTAACAATCTTCCAAATCATAGTTTCATCCAAAACTGCATCAAGTACTGAAAGAGGAATAGGAAATTTCTCTGTCTCATGTCCAAATTGAAGTAAAAGTTCTAACATCACCCTTCAGAAGGGGACATTTTTCCTCATTCTGTCTTCATGTCAACAGTTTCAGACCTACCTGTCTTCTTATGCAAGGCATGTAGAGTGCAGTTACTGCTACCATGTCCTCTTCTTATGTTACTTCATCTGAAAGCTCGTTACAAAAGGCTACCTATAAAGCACACCATCATATCTATACCCCAATACCAAACCCTGAAGTCAGATAAATCCTAATCTCACACAGGCTGTATGTTCTGAAATGATGAACAGTATTTACAAAAATCTAGAGTTTCTCAGCAGGGAAAAAAACTTCAAAGACATGTATCAATCTTGTAGATAATACTGGCACTATCTCACTAGGCATAGCCATACTACAGCTCCATGAGGAATAATCTTAAAGGACTGCAAATCGAACACCTCCAAAACCTTAGTAAATCTCTTAATTCCTGAAAGCATCTTCAAAAAGGACCTCACTGTTCTAGCAAATTTACCCAATTTTCCAGTCAGGGCAATTTGAAAGAACATGACCTGTCCCAAAATGACCACATACTGGATTTTCATATGGGCTCATGACCAACCCCTCAACTTCCAATATACATCTCAACATGACCAATACAGAAAAACAAGAAGGGATTGCTGCTTGAGGTATATTTTGCTGAAGCACAACAGTCAAGCCTACAGGGCTTTATACATTGTTTTTACATACTTCCTCAACATATTCACCTAGACTCCTGTGACTGAAGTGTTACTAAAACTTTACAACCCTATGAGCTGTTAGAACAAGCCCACTAAAGCTTCTTTGTCGTGAATTCCCCTAGTCCTCATTAATTAATTCCCCAAAGAAGTGATAAGACAGAAATTGGAGGTCAGTCATCATCACTGTAAGTAACAGCTACCTCTTCCTTCCATAAGGTGTGCAAAACACCTTCTTCAAAGCCTACTCTATCTACTTTGGCATGGTGTTATTATGGAGTAAAACTAAGAGATTCCATTCTTCAAAAACAACCCAAGAGCTTTTGGAAGGTAACAAAATTATGGAATAATTTCCATACCAAGTCTATCTGTCTTTTCTAGCCTTATGCATTTTTTTTAAAGGGAAAAAACTAGAAAATAATAATTACTACACCCTCAAAAGTGGGGGTGGTGGGGTGGTGGGTGGGAACCAGCTAATTTTTAATCAATCTCCTCTTCAGTAGTCCTCATCACATTTTTGAGCCTGTGCAAAATGTTACGTGTCTGAAATTTGGAAAGGAAGGCTGAAAACTCTTTTGAGTGATGTATCAGAAAGTTTAATGTATTCTTTGAATCGGTTAAGAATAACTTAGCAAGTAGAGGGCAGAGCTCGTTCAGGCGTATGAACTGAATATCCGGATCTCCCAGAGACGCTTTGGCTGCTGCATCAAGCATTGCGAGCAGAGAAGGGGATCAGCTCTGGAAGCCCCAGCCAGCCGTTCTGACCGAAACTCTTTCTAGCGCAGATGCCCGAACGCCTCTGCGACGGGGCAGGTACCCTCCGGCCAAGTACTTCCCAGGCTTCACCCAGACACCTCCAAAGGTGCCTCCTGAAAGCAAGGACCGTCACTTCGGCTATTTCTGCCGCAGCAGCGCGGTGGCTGATGAGGAGCCGGCTGTGCCAGCGGCCGCGCCGTGCCAGCCGACGCCGCCCCGGGGCCCGTCGCGGAGCTCTTGGCGGCGGCAGGCGGCGGGACGAGGGCCCGGCACGCCCTCCGCGGCGGGGGCTCCCCGCTCCCTCCCTCGCCGGCCCGGGGCCCCGCCAGCAGCGCCCGCCGAGCCCCTCGCTTGGAGGACAATAAAATACAACCTCGGGGCCCTCGGCACTAGGAGCCCGGCAGCCCGGAGCCCCCTGAGCGGGAGGCAGCAACGGCCCGGCTCCCTGCGCCGCGGTCCCCCTCCGCACGCCCGCCGCCGGCGACGCGGCTGGCTGGGGCCCCCGCCCCGCCCGCCGGTACTCGCGGCTCCGGCTGGGCGCCCGCCGCCACCGGCCCGGAGGAGGGGGCAGGCTGCCAGCCGCCAGCCGCCGCGTCCCGCCCGGCGTCCCGTAGCCCGTTTCCCTGGCGACGGCCGCGGGTCTAACGGGCGGCATCGCCCCCTCGGCGGGGCCGGGCCGGGCCGGGCCGCGGGCGTTCGCGATCCGCACCGAGAGGAAGCGGGCAGGGGAGACCCTCCGCCGGCTGCCCGAGGGGCTGCGAGAGGCGCGGCCGGGAGCTGCCGCCGCAGGGCACCGCAGGGCACCGCAGGGCAGGGGCTGCGGGGGGCCGCCCAGCCCGGCCCCCGCCTCTCCCGCTCCCTGAGGGAGCCAAGCGCTAAGGCGCGGGGGTGCCAGGCTGCCCGCCCGCTCTCCGTCCTCCTCACGGTGCACAGGGAATTCAGTGTTCAAGGATTCACTCCGATCCCCCTGGGAAACTGGGAAGCCGCCCCCGGCCCCGCGCCGGCCAGGGCGGCTCGGCAGCCCGGCTGGGAAAGCGCCTGGCTCTTAGCGCGTCCCGTTAGAGCTTTGCGCGGAGGCTGATGGTGCGATGAAAATTTATCATGGTCGAACACGCTCCGCGGCCCAAAATTTGGGGAACTGCTGTCCTGAAGAGTAAAGCAACTCCTTGCCTGTTTATCTCTTTCCTATATAAATTGTTAGCTACTAACCCACCTGGTCCAGACTGGTCCCTATGGCTGCTGCCGGCCCTGATTATTAAAATCCACTCCAGGAAATTCTTGCACGATAGTGTAATAATGTGAAAAGCCATTTCGCTCAGATTTAAGTATAGACTAGGACCCACGGAGGGCTCAAATGGGACTAGTTAAATCTAGGTTCCCCTTATGAGAAGTATATACTCAGCCTTCTGTACTTCTCCCCTGTTTTAAAGGTAGGAATAGGAAAAGGGTGCCTTGCTCATACTTACTC
This sequence comes from Falco naumanni, assembly GCF_017639655.2. Classification (NCBI taxonomy): domain Eukaryota; kingdom Metazoa; phylum Chordata; class Aves; order Falconiformes; family Falconidae; genus Falco; species Falco naumanni. The sequence goes on from NC_054056.1 coordinate 69,712,782, forward strand.
CTAGATTGTCCTTTGTTTTCTCTTCTGACACCTTGTACAATATCAGGGAAAAAAAAAGTTAGATAAATTTAGGAGACAATCCAAAAATCACTTTCCCCTGCGTTCTGTGTCCTTCTCATCACTTCTCTGTGTAGTCTTTATGTGCATCCCAGCATGTTCAACTTCAGTTTACATGTTTTTAAGGAGAAAAAAAGAGGGGAGATGAAGCGTTTACCTTATCTCATCTTACTTCCTCAATATAATCTTAGTGAAGACGAGGTGTAAGTAGTTTTTATTTTAGTAAAACTGGGCCAGGTAAAACCAGCATGCCTTTTCCTCAAAGGAGGCTACTGCCATCCTGGGCTGCATTAAGAGGAGCATTGACAGCAGACTGAGGGAGGTGATCTGTCCCTTCTACTCAGCACTGGTGAGGCCACACCTGGAGTACTATGTCCAGTTCTGGGCATCCCAGTACAAGAAAGACACAGGCATACTGGAGAGAGGGCCATGAAGATGATGAAGGGACTGGAGCATCTCTCACCTGAGGAAAGGCTGAGAGCTGGGGCCATTTGGCCTGGAGGAGAGAAGCTGGGGGGGATCTCATCAGTGTGTAAAAATATTTGAAGAGAGGGTGCAAATAGGACAGAGCCAGGCTCTTGCCAGTGGTGCCCAGTGACAGGATCAGAGGCAACAGGCAAAACCCAAACCACAGGAGGTTCTCTCTGACCATCAGGAAACACTTCCTTACTGTGAGGGTGACAGAGCAGTGGCATAGGTTGCTGATGCAGGTAGTGGAGTCTCCTTTCTTTGAGATATTCAGCAGCTGTTTGGAAACAGTCTTGGACAAATGGCTGTAGGTTGAGCAGGTTGGACCAGATGACCTCCAGAGGTCCCTCCCAATCTCAACCATTCTGTGATTCATGCAATGAGGGGAATTAATAGCATCGGCACACTGTGGAATTCAAAACTACCCTTATCTTTCTAATGATGTTGCATTGAGATAGAGATCTCAAAACAAGCACCCTTTTACTGAGAACAAAAAAATGCCCTTCGGTACTTAAGAAAGTTGTATACCATGTTCCTTAGATGTTTATAGGCTTTGAAATCACAGTTTTAACCTTGAGATAATTATCTTTACCAAGACTGAAGAAAGGAGATAGGTAAAGGTGTAGATACTGCATTTTTACTTTTCCAGGGTAAATCCAGGGCTTCAGACCCCCAAGCTGTTGCACGTATTTCTCGTATTTCAATTCATCACTTCTTATTTGGTAATACACAGTTTCTGACACCTTCTAGGCTTTTCCAGCGAAAAAGGAAACTCCTATTGAAGCAATAAAAAGGGCTTTCTTTGTGACTCACAAATGTATGACTGTATAACACTGTTAGTGTGTTTGATCTTGTGGTTATTAATTTTGATCAGAATATAGATATTGATTATTGAATAGAATTAACTACTAGGAAACAAAGAATACATTGTCTAATCTTTTGATTGCTATCATAAGAGTACTGTGGTCATCCTTAGTTGTAGATTTCTTAAACAAATTAAGAAAAAATAATTTAGATAGCTGCTAGCTATCTGGTACATTTGAAAAATTTAGATGGCATTAGTAAAACCAAGATTTACCCAAGAGTTGAGTGTCTTTGTAGTTACCTGCATAATTTTTTCATAAATGGGAATATAGCTTCAAGAATGTATTAGTATGCTCATCAAACTCATAGAAAGCATCACCTGGTGCCTTTTTTTTTCTTAGAAGAGCATGAAAATTATTCTTACAGTTAAAGATTTTAAAAGTTTGGATTTAAAAGTTGCTCAGAATAAGCAGGAATAGGTATATTAAGAAGCATTTTTAAGTTTTACAATTATGGAATTACAAGCATATATAAGATGAACAAAAAAACCATCGAGATCATCAGCTGCTAGTTACTGTGATAGCAACCAGGTATTTTCAGTTAATATCTTTTTACACCTCTCTTATAACCTTTCACCCTCATTAAAGACTAATTAGGACCTTAACAGACCAAGAAAAATCATAACTCTATGCCAGTGTTTTGTGAATTTTTCACACGTTTGTGAAAATATAAAATGACACAATAGAGAATATTGCAAAAAGGCACCATACTCCAAAGTGTGGATTATTTTACTCTTCTGTAGGCTTCTTTCACTGTCCGAAACTGGTAATATTTTTTTCTTTGTTATTGTCAGTAAAAGATATGCTAGATCAATCCATAAAGGAAGGGCAAATGGTCTACATGGTATGTGTTGCAGAATAGGAAATTTTGAAAATGTGAGACCAGTTGTGCCATTTCTTCCAGCCTATATGTACTGCACCAGCATGTACAGAAACTGTAAGGATCCAAGATCTTAGCACAGAGGCTGAATTGCAATACTGAAATTCAGAGTCCACTTCTTTAATCTTCACTTCTACAATGTGAGAAATTTGTACATGAATGACACAAAAATTACAAAAGCAAACCCAGCATTATGTATCTGCTCCACTATTGGAGAAGATGAAAGAACAAATATTGGAGAGGTGTTAAGCCACATCAGAAAAGTCACGAGGCCAGCATTCATAGCAGTATTTCTACACCTAACTGGTAACTAGGAACTTAACCCAATGCTTTCATTTAGAATGAGGTGCCTAAAATCATCTACAACTCAAAACTTCAGCACCCCAGTTTACACTGAACAACTTTCCTTCTCCTGTGCTATCTCTCTGAGCTGCATCTCAAGAAGTGGAATGGAGTTGCCCAGTCTGATTTGTGTAAGTGGCTGAAACTGCTTCGAACCAAACTGTTGTTAACATAAACCAGCTCTTATTCCCTTCTTTTTTTTCCTTCTTTTTCATACTTCGTAACTAATAAATTGTTAGATGCCCAAGTTGTGTCTTTAACTACATATGAGCAAAGTGTAACTGACTATAACGTAACACAAATGTTGGCAATGTGTAAACAGCAAGATAGTCCTACTCACCCCGCAATGCTATTAGGAATACATAAAGCTGACTGCACATCCCAGTTTCTCATTATATGCATTACAAATGTTTCAGCAGATTCAAGGAGAAAATGTACTTGTTTAGCAGCACACCTTTTTCATTAAGTACATTTTCAGAACAAAACCATACCCTGAGGTTGCCTTTTAGAGGTTTCACGGTTTTAGCATTTATACAAAATTTTAGTAATACAGTATTGTCTTATGTGGGAAAATAGAATCTGTGTCCCAGATTCACTTTATAATGTCTGCTTTCTACAAATGAAGCAGTGCAAAATTAATTAGATTTAGCATAATGAGTTGCCCATTCTGCAACTTTGAGAAAGTGTGATGGAGGAAAGTTTAAGTTCTTCCTGTATCACACTTACAGATCATCGCATAATACGTAGGGTGGGAGAAATTGAAGTGTACTGCAGGAGGTACTACTGCTGCCCCATCCCCAGTTTCTGCAATTACATTTCAGGGCAAAGTATGAATAATACCCCAAAGCAGCTGTATCATTGGAAAGAGTACTTAACAGCCAGAGTGTTTTATGAAAGTTTGCGGAAGGACACAAAAGAGATATATATTTTTAATTGGATCTTGTAGACTACTCTATGAAATTATTTGTCAATTTTATAATGGTGTGTTGTAATTATTCAAATTACATTAATAACTGAAAAAGATTAGTCAAATGCAATCAAAACAAGCCACTTCAGATCATTACCTTAGCAATGAAGAAGAGCTTCATATGAAGACTGGAGGGAGAGGATTTTCCAGCAAGATATAAATTTCATTTTTAATTATGGTCTCAAAAATGTTTTATTTAGCCCTGCTTAAGCAGGGGGTTGGACCAGATGACCTTCAGAGGTCCCTTGCAGCCTCAACTATTCTATGATTCTGTGTGAAATGCTGAAGTATTTGAGTCAGATTTGGTGAAGCATAGTTTTAATTCCTCATGGATTTGTAAATGTGACTTAGAGCTCCTCAAGGTAGAAAGAAACAGTAGATATGGGCTTCTTGCATCTGGGTTGGCTGCTTTGTTACTGGGTTACTGAATAGAAGCAGTTTGGTGTATGTGGATGTCTATATGCTTTGCTTTTCTTTCAAATGCCTGAAAATTAAAATTGCGTTACAGAACAAACAGTATGTTTAATTTAGCATATTTTTTTTTCTAGTGTGAAAAGCCACAAATTTGGTTCATTATGACTCATTCCCACCACATATATTTCTCACTTTGGCTGAGAAGGCAAATATTCAATTATTCATGCAACTCTCTTTAGAACAAACTGCAGCTATGAGAATGCTGGGAAGCCAAACACTATGCTCTAGAAATGGTGTCTTGTCTGCCTAAACTAATATCCTTACACATGACAGTTATCATGGCCTCTCACAAAACTAATATTTCATATGCTGAAATGCAGGTTCTATGACAAACAGAAATTTTTTTACAGGGTTAGCTTGTCTATGTACATAAATGCCATCTCTGTTGCATTCTCTAACTGTAACAGGAATTCGGCATGATACTTATATACCTCTTTCTGTCTAACCAATTTTTGTTGACTCCTGTAAGTCTAAAAGAAACTGTCACTAAAGGAATAGAGTTTCTCACTTGAGTCAAGTTAGTTTGTATAAAGAACTGATAAAGATTATACCTGTTATCAAAATACATGGTACGGGGAGACAGATATAGTCTTCAAACCATTATGAGGTGGGAGATGCAAATTCTTGTGACAGAATTGTTAATAACTCAGAAGCTGCTGCCATGACTTTAAATGAAAAAATTCCCTACTCAGATCAGAGCAGGAAAACAAGATGAGGCATGTGAAGATAATGCACACAAACACAGTCTACAGGCATAATATACACAAACTAATTTAAAATAGACAGTAGCAACAAAGACATTAATAATAGATACAGAAATGAATCACTGTGTGGAAGGACATAATACTGTTTGTAAAGCTATAGTTGACTTTATAATCATTTAAAGGTGAGTTATGGACTGGAAAATTCTTAACCTAAGACTTAAAAATGACAGAAAAATCAATTTTAGGAAAATAAGCAAAACAAAAACATTGATTTAAATCACCTGAGGATTTGGATCTTTGGTTTTTTTCCCTCAAGAAATACATCTATCTCTAAGAAATATTAAAATATGGATCTGTGTTTCTACATAATCCAGAAATATGTACGTTAATACATGATTGTCACACTCCTACCTAGAAATGTACCCATTAGCAAAACCACTACCAGCTGCTTTTCCCTTGATTCAGTGTCATTACTTTCCTTTTTAAAATTCTTACTTTGCAACAATGTAGTATATCATGAATCTTTACCCAAAAAGGCATACAAATCCCACTGAGGACAAAGACAAATCTTCCACAGGCTTTAGCTGAGACTAATGTGTGAATTAATGTACATGCACCTCCACACATAAAAAGAACACATATCCTTTAAACAAATTTTTAACCTAGAAGACTTTATTACAATTAGTGCAGAAAAATATACATATTCCTTCCAGGATTTTTTCCCTATGATCCCTTCCTTATCTGAGCACTCCTATGAGATGATACTGAAACAGGACAGGCTCCTGAATATATCTTGGATTGCCACTATATTTATGCACAATATAATAATAACATCAGCAGAAAGCAGTGGTGTAAACTTGAGATCCTTTTTCATTTTTTTTTAAATGGAATTTACAATAAACATAACAATGAAAAAAAAAGCCAATGAAAATACCTTTCAAAGTGTACTCCTAGCAACAAAGTGTTTAATAACTTGGAAGCTGCCTAAAAACTGAAGTCTTGCCAATAATTTTGTCTTACCTCTCACATAGGTCAAGCAATAATACTTTTAATTATTGATTATATAGCTTAAATGAAACATCTGGAAAATACTTACAGATATATAAAAAGAATAATTGTTTTTATAACATTCTTCAGTTTTTTCAGACTGCAACTGATATACTCAAATAGATACCTTCCCTGTCTGAACTGTCATTCAAAAGTTGTGTCACACAAAGTCTAAGGTCTTAAAATTGTGTAGTTTTGATTGGCTTTCAAGAAGAAAGCAAATTAAGCATCTTACACTGTACTGACTTCTGAGAAAGCAATTGTGTTTTCTGACTATCAGCACATTTCTTAGATAATGCAAAGACTTAAATCATGTGTACTAACAATAGCCCAGGTATTCACAGCAGTGATGCTCTTACACCCTTAATTATACTTTATAGTTTGACCTCTTATTAAAATAGCCCTCATAGGAAGAGTTTGAAAGAATCTAATAATGAAGGAATTTTTTTTCTGAATTTCAGAAATTTCTACAATTAATGTAATGAATTTTTAATCTAGTGAACATGTCATATAAGTCTAAAATGCATGCAATCTGATAATGTTTGCTTTAGTTGGAGAACGCGGTATTCTTATTTCACATCGTTATCACCATGGATATTATTGAACAATAAAATTGTGGTTTTCTATTTGCAGTATATTTTCATGGTACAGTATCTAGTAGAGACTGCAAAACTAAATAATACATATGTAACAGATTTTGAGAAAACATTCTAAAGGTTTTTGTTACATTGTGGAGAAACAGCAGCAGAAATTTATTTGATTTATTTTGACTATTTTAAGCTCATGAATGCCACTATCTAAACTACCTAGAAGTATATGTAACAAAAGACCAAAAAAGAAAGGAAAAAATGGATTATGCATTTATGTTGGTCTGTGCAAGCATGTAAACTATTGCCTTTCTATTTTACTTTTACTACTTGCTAAGCTTGTTAAATACATTCAGAAGTAAGAGCAGATGTTTATTTTAAAGGTGAAAATGAAGCCACGTGAACTTGTCAGGAAAGAGCTTATTACATTTTAAAGAAATATTTCATTTATTTACAGTAAATAAAAATGCACTTAGTAGTTTGGATATACCACTGCTGTAGCTTTCAGTATGCCCAAATTTCAAGGTGGTGGTTTTTGTTTTTTTTTTTTTTCTGGATAAAAGGTTCTATAGCAAGGTCCTGCTAGGACCTTTCATTTAAAAAATACTGCAGGATAATAAATAAATGTTATAGATTGAGTAAAACAGAATTAACGGATACAACATCAGAAGTTCTCAGAAAATGCTAACATTACTTGGACCTTGACAGTGGAAATATTTTTCCAGAAGTGCTGTAGTGGTCTAGCTAGAATTTTAATTCCGTTAAGATTCAGTATTTTATCATCTGGATTTTTCCCTGCTTTGTTGGAGCACAAGTGAGAACACAGAGGCAACCTGAAGATTCAGTCTTTAGGAAGCACATCAGAGTTTTGAGAAGAGGTGCTTTGCTGATGAAGGAGTTATCTGAAGTAAAATGTGAAGGTAGATGCAGCTGGAATCTGAATTTTTTATTTCAAATAAAATGTAAATTAGAGGGGAGGAAATGTCATGCCAAATCATAATCTACAAATGCAGTGTTCATATTTCCAACAACATGGTATTTAAAAGTATGCATCAAATTGAGTCCTTTTCCTTTAATAAAGTCAATTATTTCCTGTTGATGATGTACACCTCCTTTGCTTTGACACCAAAATGATATTTTCAAAACCCCAAAATATTCCATTCCAAATTTATCTTTTCATTTCTCTGAATAGCTCCTCTGTAATGACATCACAGTCTACAAAAACAAAATCTACACAAAGCGATGCTCTGTTGTTTATGTGGGCATTCAGAAAGACATTACCTATCACATCTCCATTTGGGGATCTTACAATTTATTGGTAATATTTGTTCTTCAGTTTGTTTCTAAATAAAACTAGTGTTCCCATAATAAAACTGCCTGTGGCCATTTTTAGAGCTGTTATATATATGGAAATAATCTAAAACATTTACTGGTACAGGAAGTTTATATATTTATATATTTGATGCATGGAGCACAGATATATTTCTGTACTGCCTGTATTTCTATTACATTAAAATATTGAACATCCTCACAAATCAGAGAGTCTGTTCTATGGTTTTCTATAAGAAAAAGTTCTGACCAGAGACAAAAAGATATATAAACAAATCCTAAAACATAGAAATTATGTTCAATAATTACAATAAAATTAGTCAAAATTCCCTATTCTGCTACTCTGGATTTAAAAAAAAGTCCTGCTTACCAAATAGTATGTAATTACGACAGTAGTCTATCTCTGATTCTCTTATATATGTTTTCCTTAGGCTGAGTTTTTGATCAACATTCAGAGACTGATTGCTCTCCTAATTCTGTGAATGACCAGGTAACTGTAACAAGACACATTTTAGCAGTAGTCAAGGTTTTTAAATGTTCTAATATTATTGGGATATTCTTGTTAATCACTGAAAGTAATCCAGCGTTCATTTATGATGAAAGAAAATGAATGGCACAGAAAAACAATTAAAAATGCCAATCTTTATCTGCATCTGATCTGCATTTTTAATGGTACAATAATGAAATAGTAATTTCATAATTAATACTTAATTTTCATGAGGAACTAGTTTAAATAAATTATCAATGGTTTCCTAAAGAAAATTGTCAAATTAAACAAAAGGGAGTCTGGTAATTAGGTTTATTACTCTCAATAAATGCAATAGTGATATTTTAATTATATTTTCATTTATTTAGTTCAGAGAACATGATGGATTTATTACTTTCTAATGAAATTTTTGAAACTAGTTGTTTTCACAGAGTACATAGCCATTTCATTTCTGATGGAGCTCTGTTTTTAGATAACAAATCACAACATACATGTAGGTTTATAAAATGTTACACTTGTTGACAATAATTAATTGTGCTTTTGACTTGTTAATGTTGCTGCCCTCACAAATTCTAAGGCTCATGGAATGATAGCCATGAGCTATGTACTATGGAAGCATGAATCTCAACAAGAAGTGTAAAATCAACATTCCCAGGTTATATACTGGTGGCTGGAGAAAATCTTGACCTCATTAAGTCAATGGTAAAAATTCCATGGATTTTCTTCCTTTGACTCTTAATTCCCCATTTTTAAATTTGAATTAACATCAGTTGTGTTGTTCTTTGAAATATTTTGTCTTTCAACATGAAAGACACTTTTTAAAGATAAAAACACTTGCAAAATACAATCATAAGAAGAATTATTAAAAACACTAAAAAGGAAATAAGTATACCTTTGTGTAGTTCTTTTAACTGAGAAAATTATTCATCAGGCTAGACGTTTGTATAGTTTGACTAAGCTATTGAAGAATTATTTCCATATATGTACAATGCTGCCTACCACATACTTCCTGAAATAAAGCACTTCATATATGTATCAGCTGAATTCCTTATAAAGGCTTTAAAAGATTTAGATAATGATTTAGTACAAATTATCATTCGTGGTCTCATGGACTAAGAATAAAGAGTAGAATTGCAGAATTTCTTCATTACGTGCCAAATATCTACTGTAAAGGCCTCATGGAGAAAGTGAGCTCCAAACAGCTGTGTTATATTTTTAATGTGTTTGTCTGGGACAAATTGTCTGTCTTTAAATATATTCTGTCTGTACAATATACATGAATTACAGCAACATTGTCAAGATGTATTGGAGGAGGACAAATCAGAAATGTAGGGAATAGACTTATCCCAAATATGGTCCTAATTATTCCATAAATTACTAGAAGTCATATCAACAGAACTGTGAACAGTACTGACTTTCATTCCTGAGTTACAAAAATGTTACATGTTATCTGAATCATTTATTTGGAAGAAGAACATACCAGTTTCCAAATAAAATGTCAGGGAACTATCTGAAATAATGTGTTGGGTTTGCGTGGCCAGGTTTTGGTAGCGGGCAACTACAGCGGTGGCTTCTGTGCCAAGCTGCCGGCAGCTTCCCCCATGTCCGACAGAGCCAGCGCCAGCCGGCTCCAAGATGGACCCGCCGCTGGCCAAGGCCGAGCCCGTCAGTGATGGCGGCAGCGCCTCTGGGACAGGGTATTTAGCAAGGGGGGGGATAAACTGAGCAGCAACCTGCAGCCAGAGAGGAGTGAGACTGTGAGAGCAACAGCCCTGCAGACCCCCAGGCCAGCGCAGAGGGAGGCAGGAGGTGCCCCAGCCCCCAGCGCAGCGGCTCCCCGGCAGCCCGCGGTGAAGCCCCTGGCGAGGCAGGCTGTGCCCCTCAGCCCGCGGAGGGCCGCGGGGGAGCAGATCCCCACCCGCAGCCCACGGGGACCCCAGGCCGGGGCAGGGCGATGCCCCGAGGAGGCTGTGCCCCGCGGGCAGCCGGCGCTGGAGCAGCTCCGGGCAGGGCCTGTGGCCCCGTGCGGAGGAGCCCGGGCGGGAGCGGGTTTGCGGGCCGGGCCTGTGCCCCCGCGGGGACCCGCGCTGGAGCCGCTGTGCCCGAGGGGCTGCGCCCGGGGGGGGACCCGGCTGGGGCCGGCTGGGAAGGGCTGCTGCCCTGGGCAGGGCTCGCGTTGGAGAAGGCCACGGAGGACCGTGTCCGTGGGAGGGACCCCAGGCTGGAGCAGGGCCCGAGTGTGAGGAGCCTCCCCCGAGGGGGCAGGAGCGGCAGAGGCAGCGTGTGACGGACTGACCCAGCCCCGTGCCGTCCCCCTGCGCTGCTGGGGGGGGGGAGAGAATTCGGGAGTGAAGTTGTGCCCGGGAAGAAGGGGAGGGTGGGGGGAAAGTGTTTTAAGATTTTACTTTATTTCTCATTATCCTACTCTGATCTGATTGGTAAAAAATTAAACTAACTTCCCCAGGCTGAATCTGTTCTGCCCGTTATGGTAACTGCTGAGTGATCTGCCTGTCCTTATCTCAACCCACGAGCCTTTTGTTGTATTTTCTCTCCTGGGGAGCGATACAGCAGCTTTGGGGGGCACCTGGCATCCTGCCAGGATCAGCACAGCACAAGTATAAATATCATAGGTACACCAATGCAAACCATTCTGCATCTCCACCTTTTTACATTTTTAATCAACAAATTACGGAACACACTGAGACTGTTAAAATATGGAAGAAAGATACCATGTGGATTATTGAACTCTGGAAATCTATTGAAATTTGGCATTTAGGAAAAAAGGTCAAAACCTGTAAGTTCCAGGAGGAATGATATTCTGAAACCTGAAATCCTCAACCGTAGAAGATAGAACACTACTGCCAGTGTTCAAAGAATATCGAGAATTAGAATCTTAAAAGAATAAGTCTAGAAAAACTGTAACAATGGCAGCTAAATGAGTCAATACATCACATTTTACATGTAATTTTTTTTATGCCTCCCTTTCTGATCACATGAAATTATTTAATCTGGCAAGTGTCCTCTTACCTTTTCACTCTCACTGCTAATGAGCCCCCCCCACCTCTTTGCATGGTAAAAGTGTTATATTTATCTGTGGAGAAACCAAACAACGCAAACAGAGTTGTGTACCTCTCCCTGGAATCATATAAAAATAATGAAGACCTATTCATTACCTCTAGACTTTGAAATCAGCTTGTGTGGTCTTAATATTGGAAAGCAGAGGTACAGGAGTTATACAAGTAAGGCAAACCATGCTAGCTCCACAGTTTCTGGTAATGAAAGTATGACTAAATCTATGGCTGAATTTCTCTCCAGTTTTTCAGATTTTAACCCATAAAGAGTAACTTTTTGAAGAGTCATTTTATTCATGTTAAACTTGACCAACTTCACCTGAATTTAAATCTTTTGACAACACTGAGCAATGTTTGGTTTAGTGGTTTTCAGCCACAAAGCTGCAACAGCTAAAGAAGATCGGATTTTAAGGGGCCTTTTGAACTGAACAGAGGTATGACAATTTACCTCACCATTCTCAGAGTCTTGAACTCCTCTGAAAATGGAATTATTAGAAAAGAGAAAATCCAGGCATACAATTAATACCTCTTATTTATAAATAGAGGAAGAGACTTCTGCTTAGAAAGGATATACAGACATTAGTACAATAATTTATCCTATGTTTGCATCTGTGCTGAAAACGTCTTTGTACAGAATTGCCAAATACAGCCATTTTTGCAGTCTGACAAAATTATTGCTGGTTCATATCCTTGTGATGTTCCAGTTGTGCAAAATATCCGGAAAGCTACTGTCATTGGCCAGCTGACAATTTTCTCCCACTCAGTCTGACAGAGTGGACTATTCACATGATACATTTCAACATTCAGCTTTCCCTAGATATCTATATGGAAAAAAGTGAAATAATAAATAAAATAAAAAAATATTTTTCAAATATCATACATCTGCCATTTACCTTTATATATATATAAATACATATAAATTCTTTCATATGTTAGCCTGAGAGACCAAACCAAGATCAGGTTTCCACTTTATTTCATGATGTATACATACCAAGAGATTTTCAGTCCCTGTTCTGACAAGCTTTCAATTTGAATAAGCAAAGAAGACAAATGGAGGAAAAAATGAAATATTAGTATCTCTAGTAAGAGACGGAGAACAGTGCTAGAGAAAAAGCAACTGACTTCCAGGGATTCAAGGGAGGATGAGAGCCAGGATCTGAGCACACAGTTTCTGCAATACTACAGCATCTCAATTTGAACATTATACTTCTTCTATGTCTCAGGGGATTTCACATATGATTTTTTTTTCAAACCAAACCTGGTTTTCAATCCTGACTACAGCAACCACAGTTTTTCTTGTTCAGACCAGAATAACCATCCTCCATTTATTCTGGAACTTGAAACTCTCGTTCTAATCTCTTCCTACAGAGGAAATGCCAAAAGAAAAAAATGCTTTAATAATGTATGGATAACCACAAGAGTACAGCTAGGGTAGTTTTAAGTGAAACTTGATCTTATGAAAGAAAATCTGTATATTCTAGCTAGCTTAGTCACTCTAAAAACTATAACTACAACATTAAAGTAATAAGACAATACCTTCCTATTTTTCAGTAAAGCTGGAGTATCAGGCACCTTGCTAAATTCTTTGATTACAAGTAGAGTGTTTTCTGTCAGTACATCATGAAATGTAACCAGGAGTCCCATTGTACTCTGCTTATTACCTTTAAGGTAGAGTTCTAGGTGCCTCGCCTGGCTGCTCACAGAAGACATGCACAGAAGCAGCGTGGTAGCAAGCATGCATGGAATGGGCAGCAGAACAGGCAGGCTCCACGGGACTTTACAGGTTTCCAGGCAAGCGAAATCTTGAGAAAAAACTCTGGGCTTTGTGACTTTGGATTAAGGCATTTCTACCTGAGTCTAGTTCAGGCATCTTAGCCTCTTCTAGGCTTGTAAGCATAAGAAATATTTCTTACGATCACCTCATGGATGCATGAAATGAATACTCTGTATAAATGTTTACAGAACTGCTCTCCAAAAGAGTTAATTAGAGGAACAGTGTAGTATAGTTGTTAGTAACCTTAGACTACTGATTTGGAAAACTGAAAATGAACATTTTTTCCTTTGAAATTGCAAGGACACATTTAATTATACACTGAACAGACCTGAGACTGGATGCAGCTGGAATATATGTGGTTGGGCTGCTTTAGTGAGTACCAATCAGCTGAAAAACAGCAGTAATCTCTGTCAGGTGGTAGACTAAAAACACATCTTTGTATTTTTGCTGTAGGATTCTATTTCATAATAGCTAAACATATACTTTCATGCAGCCTGCAATGTAAATGATGTACAGGATGTGAGCTGGCTCCTTGCTCAATGGCAAATTTCCATCTAAGAATTTAGCCAGCATATATAGTGTTTTGTTTAAGGAAGTTTTACAGTATGCCTTTTGCTGCTGAGCTGTCACACTCCAATTTCTCTGTCTGAAATAGCATTATACTTGGATTGGTATAAGTGATGTTTTAATTCCCACAATGCTTATTAATATGAAATATTGTTGTATGATCTTAAAAACTGCTTATAATATACTCCTTGTACCAGTTACCTGGTGTTTTATAAATAACCAATTTAGATCTTTTAAGACAAATAAAGAAAAGCAATTTCTCCTTTTTGTATAAAAAGTTTTATTTTTGATTACTTCTCCCACGTGTATGTAAATGGCTGGCCGTCATAAAGGCAGGGTAGATGCTGTGCCTGCAGCATGTTATTCTCTTGCAACCATTTTCAGTAATTATGCATAACTTTTATTTCCTTTTCCATAAATTCTAGTAGCATGAATGCAGAAAACTGTAAGATTACTTTAATCATAACTTAAATCGAAACTGAGTAGACCAACCTAGTCAGCTATAATCAGAAATTAAATTGTCCTGTTAATAATGTGTTATATTCTTTCATTTCCCAAAATAACTTCCTTACAGGTTTTCCCCCTTATAATTGTTGAGTATAACCTAAAAGCCAGCTATTTGAAGCAATTGATCTAAAAAGTTCACAGTCTACAAACCTTTATTACAAACTGCATACTTACTTACAACCTGCCAAGTAAACATTACTTTCTGTCCCTGCCCTAACCTCAGGCTCCACAGAGAGCAGTCATCTGCCATGAAAATCCTTACATTTTCAAAATTATCCTTACATACAGAAATTTGCCATAATTTGGTGGAAGTTTCCAATCCATAAAATTAACATTGGCTGTATAAAACCTAGTGTAGTTATGCAGGTAACCCACAGTACTGACAGTGAACATCCATAGGTGCTAATTCTTCTAGAAGAACATACAAAATCATCTGAGTGTGTGTTTAATTAATTTTTAAATAGTTATTTAAAATTAAGTTTCTGAAGCCAATATTAACTTTAAAACCTCACATTTTTAAAAAGATGCTTTAAAAAAATATCTGGAGATTAGGGAATTAAAAAATTAATTTCTATACATTATCCCTATATCTTATTACAAGATCAGTTAGGCATACTAGAAAAGTGCTACAATCACTTTTGATTTTTTAGTAACTTGCAGAGAAACAGCAGATCCAGGCATCACGGGTATGTGTCTCTTCCATGTGCCCTCAGCAATCCAGCCAAATAGTTTCCAGTACATGTACTACCTGCTGCCGTGCTAGAAGCTTGGTTCTACTAATGTTTAAACATTTCCTTAACAGAACTAGTCTCATGAACTTCTGTGGGCTACTCACATATTTTAAATTGGAAAAAGGTATAGATCTGGGAATGGTAAGGGCCTTAGACTTCATCTTGCTTTAAACTTTGAAATATCATTGGGCCAATGCCAACTGAACTGTGATGCTCAGTATTGATATATTTTAATTTGGTTTTGCAGACCATAATGAGCATGATGAACTGTATATATGAATAGAAATGAAAGTTTTACTTCTCAGCTATAGTGGAAAATTCTTACAAAAGGTAAAAGGTGATCTCAAATATTAATTTATTTCTCAAAGGTCTGAGTATAAGTGATCGGCTGTTGAACGGCTGAAGTATAGAGCATGGACGGCTCACAGGAATAGAATTGTCCTAGTGTGGGTGTAAGTTTATCTGAGGTATATAGCAGAGGGTAGCTAAGGATGAAAACAGAAGAATGATTGAAGAAATCAAGCACCAAATACTCTGACATTAACATTTTTAAACTCATTGTTCTGACTAGTATGTTTTTAATTAATAATCTCAGTTTCCTGCGTGATATTCTTAGAATTTTAAAACTTACTATATAGCAGTTTTATAAGAATATGTGCACAATTTTAACTTAAATACATATATATATATTGTTGTGATGCCTACATACCAATGTTTGATGTGGTTACTGCACTACAGTCACACTCCCAAAGATCAGTTCCTGCCCCAGATTACAACATGTACATTTTTACTGCTAATAAGACAACACTGTCATTTGAATAACTATGGTATTTGCTCTATGTTTGGCTTTTATATTTTTTAGATTTAAACAGCTAATATAAGCCATTAGGTAAAATGGCACTGATGCTGCTAGTACTGGCCTGAATAGGGTCTCTTGCAGAGCCAGGGCCTTAATCAGCAGAGCTGCTCCAAGCACGTGTAGATTTCTCTGCTAACTCCAGGAGAGAAGATGGTTATTGTTCCTTACTGCAGAGTCAGCACAGCTCAGACAGAGAAATGTAACATAATACACCTAACCCCGAGTTGTTTATTGACCTGTGCAGAAGTATCATATGTTGTGTGGTATAACATGGTTGTTTCCATAGCCATAAAGGAGCAGCAAAGGAGAAAAACCACCACCACGTCTGCAGCAAGCCTACAGTAAACACACAAAGAGATTCCCCAGACGGAATTTGCTTTTCCGCATCAGTGCATCTGAGAAATGCCCTCTGCTGTTTATCACCAATACTGCATCGACCGTGTTCTTTTTCAGAAGTCTGTGGTGTTAATATACTAACATTTTATCTCTGTGCTGTTTTTTTGTTATTGTCTAAAAGTTTCTGATGCGTGCAGATAGTTATCTTCAGCTAGCAGAAGGCTCACCAGACTATCTTGTTCATTTGTCTCGTAATGCAGAGATGGTAAGGGAAAGCAATCCATTACGCACAAACAATTCAAAATATTTCCAAGTTGCCCTTGGCAAGCAGGTGCAAACAGGTGTGTACTTAGCCCAAAGATAGCATGTAGTCCTTTTCTACATACGAGCCTGAGAGACAGCATAAACTCTGACTTCCCTTTTCAGAGGATTCCAGGGTTTTGCACTTCTACAAACCCCAATTTGAATTGCAGATCCGTAGTACAACAATGATCTTTATTACTTTTCATGCTGTTGGACTGTGTGTTTTGTATCTGACTGTTACTATGGTAGGTTTAGAGCTCCTCAACCTGGCAACATTTAACTCATTGTGTGTAGCTTCACTGATACTAATTCTTATAGCTTTCATTCCTGGCTGAGATTAGACAAGAAAGTGATTATAGCAGCAGATGTCACATAATATAAATGCTTTGTTTGGTCATTTTATGATGTTGTCTGTCACAGAAAGATAGCTAGTGTAACTGCCTAAAGGGGCTGTGATGTCTGTCCTTCATGGAGAAAAAAAAAGTAAGGAGTAGGCTGTAATGGTACCGCACGAGTCACTTGTCTTAATTTTGGTAACTGATTTTAGGATTAAGCTTCAGTCCTTCATATCCAGTTCTGGCAACCAGTACTTGTCCTGTAAATGTTGGTTTGTTGTGACAACTTGAGACTTACCATGAGCATCATGTATAAATTTTGCTTGTAATTCCTCTGGGACGTCTTCACAAATTCTTAAAATTCCATATAACTTGAGGTGACATTTCATAACGTATCTTTCTTGTGGGTGTTCATTCTGTAGGCTGAAACATGATATTAGAATAGCATCCATACGTTTGGAATTACTGAATCACCTTTTAGACAGGAAGATAGCTAATTTCTGTTTGAAATCAGACACTATAAGCAAACAGCTTTAAATTTTTCTCCTCTAATTGCAGCAAACATTTATAATCCATGCAATCAAACAGATAAGCATCTAAAAAAGAGCAGATGAGAGAAACTATCAGCTGCTGTGGTTTTGATTTGACTAAATTGTGTCCTATAAAAAAGAAAGTAATCTTGCTAGCCATCTGCAGACAGTTCCTGTTCCTCTGAGTCTTCCTGTCATTAACAGAGCTGCCAGGAGGTGTGATCTGTATGCAGTTGGAGTGTAATGCCTCAGAGGCAGGTTCCTTACTCTTCTGTAGTATATGCACAAAGAAATGTTTTCAACATTTTCATGGTATCTTGTAAACTGTTTATGGTTCAAACACAATGGTCTTCTCATAGAAATTGTCCCCATGGATTTGGGGAAAAGTGGCTCCATATTCGTAGTATGAAAAGGTGATGGCCAGCATGGCCGAGGGAAGTGTTGCCTGGAGGTACTGACTGGAAGATGACTGCTTGGCAAGCTCTCCATGCTGTGGGTACCACCGCTAATCTGTTGGGAGGGCAAAGTGGACCTCAGGTTAACCTGCAATCAGTTACAATGCCATTAAAAAAGACCCGAGTGTTTATCTGGCTGCTGGAGGGCTAGGAGGGAGTAAAGAAAATAGTCCTGCATTTATAGTATTTGTCCATTCCTAGTCTGAGACAAAAGTAATGATGATTGTGGCAAACATTGAAGCCAACAGTATAAACCTTGGCTATTCATAGTCAAAGCTTTCATTGTTTGAAGATTTGTTATGGTGAGATATGTCCCAGGTAAACTCTAGATTTTACAATGTACTGTTCTCAATAGTTCTGCAAGCATTGCACATTTAGGAACAGACAATGTCCCCCTTGATCTGAAACCTGAAAAATACGGTTGTAATTATTTTTATTTTTTTTCTGGTAAGGGTGAGCTCTTCTACATGTTCTGTAACCTTTCAAATCAGAATGGAGAGATGACATGCACAAGAAAATACTACTCTGTGCATCTGATTTAGTATTTATCAAAATTCAGCTTCAGCCCTCCTGTACTGACATGTTGAAGTACAGCCTGTAGGATTTTTTTTCATCAGCTTTAGGAGTCTTTCCAAATACAGTAACATCATCCAGAAAATACTAGATTCTGGGCTTGTTATTAAGGATTATTAACATATTTGAAAAGCTCTGGATATTGATCCCAGTCCATATGGTGCATGATTAAAAGAGAAAAGTTCCATTAAGTGTAATAAATGTTGTGAAACTCAAGCTGTCTGGATACTTGGCAGTATGTATTCTTTAAATCAAGAGTAGAAAACGTACTCTGCAACTATGACATCAGTGTCTGTAAATGGTTAACTGTCAATCACAATGGCTTTGTCTGGCTTCCCTAAGTCCACACAAAACCAAGTATTCTGGCTTGCTTTTTCTCACCACTGTACTGAAACTAATTCAGAAAACGCAATGTCTCCATTAGGATCATTCTGGGCTATTTTTTAAGTTATTTTGTAACCCAGCATTTCTCATTCAATTGTAGAGAATATAGTTTTCATTGCCAAAGTGGCATCTTAGATTGAATTGTTGTGCTGTGAAGAAATCCTTCTGCACACATATGACATTTCCATGTAATAGCTGATACTATTTCTTTTGTGAGAGCTGAAACTGGAATTTGTATTGCAGCAGCGTTTTGCTGTATTGAAGCAATGCATACAAATACATACACACACACACACACATTTATATACGTAGTGCAGCTCACAGACTTCTGCCTAACAGGAATATTACTGTATACAATAAAAAATTCAGCAGTATATACCAAAAACCATTTTTCCATGCAGGAAACTAGAACAATGTTCTTCAGGTAACTCACTAGATAAGTATCAAAGTCAAGTGTCAAACTTCTACAGTATTGCAGGTAAATGCATTCATTGAGTACTGAAGCTCAGAAACCAGTGTCAAATGTTATTTTAGTAGCATATAATTGTTGTTCAGGAGCAAGAAAAGGCAACTGGACACAAGTGCATCCATCATAAATAACTGCTTCCTTCCATGATCTGGCACTGTAACATCACATAAATATTGCTTAGGTAGAAATTCATAATATATTTTAATATCACGTCTTTATGCAGTATTTGCAGGTTATCCAATCTGTTTTACAGTGTGCTGTGGAGATAGCAGTAGTATATTTACACACACACACATACATACGTGTTACATATACTAAGCTTTTAGCCACAGTTCCAGTAGCTGCAATTTGAATGCAGTTCACCATTTCTCAGTTTTCCTATTGCCAATTCAGTTAGAGAAGCAATGGTTATGATCTCTTGTAGTGTCAGGTCCAATTCATGCAGTAAATACTATCTATAATCAATAGGAAATGCTTCCTGCCACAAGCTGAACTTCACCTTTTTCTGCTGTGTTTCTAGAACTTACACATGATCTTTAACTCCTTTAAAGCAGCAGTGTACTGTTCTGTTGGGTCACTTGGTTTATGTGTATGCTGGCAATCTTTATTACATTCAGCTACAATGTTTATTGCAGAAAAAATGTATCTCATTTCAGGGGCACAGATTCATATTTTTTTCATCATGAAATCATAGAGAATGCACACTGGTTCTCTGCTCTCACACAGCAAAGAGCATAAGTGGTTTTCTTTTTCCAGCAGTCAGTACCATTAAATGTAAGGTTATTCCCATTGTCCATAAGAAATACCAAATGAAAGTTTGATCCTAACTGCAACACACAACAGCAGAAACCAACCAAATCAAAAAATCAACAAAGTGAGATTAGCTTTAGAGGCTCCCTGAATTTCTTTTACCTGACAAACGTCCTCCTCTGTCCAACACCAACGCTGCAACACCAGAGCTCTCCTGAGTAATGGAAGTTGTTATGTGTGTGAAACAACCGGATCAACGACTGCATCATCAAACCTGTGGGTAGATGGAGAACTACTGCAGAACATATCTGTCAGTCTTAAAACAGCCACTTATGTGACTGATAAACCTGCCTGTGCTTTTTTGCTTTGTTGTTTCAATACGGAAAACCATGAGTGTATTTCAAAGGCAGTTTTAACGGGCTACTTAATTACTACAGATTTAGGCTTTTAGCGTGGGGTATGAGACCTATATGATATAGGAATAGAAAGTTACTAAAGGTGAGGAAATGCAAAAGGGAGGAAAAGAAAGTAGGGCAGAGGCATAAAAGGCAGAAAACAAAGTAAAAAAAATAGATGAAGAAGTGATACTAATGGCAAGCATTTCCTTTTTAAATGTTACTAAGCTGACAAAGAAGGTACTCAGTAAATAGTAAAGGAGTATTCAGCTGTTTCAACAATTGGATGATAGTAAAAAGTGTTACACAATCTAAAACATTCCAGTTGCAACACCACTTAACAATATTTCTGAGGAATACTCAAATCCTCAAATCGATACTGGATTCTGGAATCAATACTAAATTCTAAAGACCTTCCAGTTGTTTTAATAGCATTTTGTTCTGTTAATGTTTTTATTTTCATTTAAGTGGGAATGATTTACGACATCTGGAAAGGTGTAATGTTGAAGAACTATCTTCCATGCGTCATTTCCAATTATAACACAAAGATGAAGAAAAAGTGCAGGATGTGTCCGCAGCTGGCACACTGTACGCCACCCGAGTCCTCTTTGAGAGTGTTTTGGGAATGCTATCAGGTCGCCTCTTCCGCTTCCTTCAGGGCTGCCCCGGTTCTTTTCTAGATAAAACAGCCTGAGCATTGTGGTAGCTGGGAGTGATTCCTTCCCCCGACCCCCTGGTAAACTGTACATTTGTGTGAAAATAAGGCTTAACGGTACCCAAGTCAAAAAGACAAGGTGGAGCAGGGGTGCTGTTGGCAGAGAGGTGAAGGAGGGAGCTGGGACTCAACAGATGGATACACAAGAGCCTGAATAATTTCTAACTCATTTCAGCCTGAACAACAATTGCCCCATATATTTCAATAGTATTCCACATATGCTTTAATATTTGGGGGAGGGGAGGAAACGGGAAAACCCCCCCTCACAGTATCCTGCAACTCGGGAAGGTGTGCCAAGTCCATTTCGTGGATCTCTTTCTCAATCGTAGGTCATCCAATAAAAGCAAGCATCCTTCAGCAGCTTTACGAGCGCAGCACATCAACTCCTTTGTTTACGCTGGAACAAGAAAATGTGCGCTGCTGTTCCGACAAAAAAAGGAGTTAAATCGCAAACGCGGGATCTCTCCGCGCCGGCCCCCGTTCGGCCGGGGCTCGCTCTGGCACACTCCGGCGCGCGGCTGGAAGCGGAGCGAGGAGGGCACGGGCGGGACCCGCCACAGGCGCCACCGCCGCCCCGCCGCCGCTGCCCCGCCCGGGCCCCGCCGAGGCCGCGGGCTGCCCCCCCCAGCCGTAAGTAAGAGCCAACGAGGTCGCACGCCGGGGGAGGGCCGGGCCCCATTTTCGGCCGGGTTTACCAAACGCGCTTTCGGCGTGAAAGGGGGAGAGCGGCGGCCCGCGGCGACGATGAAGGGCGACACCGGCCCCAAGCCGCGGCCACGACGCCGGCCGTAACGACCGACCGCGCCGACCCGCGCGGCCGCCGCCCCCGCCCCGGCAGCGCCCTCAGCGCCGCGTCCCCTGGGAGGCGCCCCGCCCGCCCGCCGCGCTGCACCACGGGAGCTGTAGTCCGGCCGCGCCGGCCACCCCCCGCGACCCCCCCGCCCGCGCTCCCCTCCCCGCCGCCCCCGGCCCGCGGGCAGAGCGGCGCCGCGGCCGCTCTCGCGAGGCTTGGGGGCGGGAGCGCTCTCGGGCGGCCTCCTCGCGCGGGCGGCCGCCGCCGCCGCGGGGATGTTTGGTGCGGGCGCCATTCCCCCGCGTGACGTCATAGTGCATTGTTGTGAGCGTAGCGGAGCATCCCTCAAGCTGTCAGCTGTGCCGCCGCCGCTGCCGCCGCCGCGGGGAGCCGAGCCGAGCCGGCCCGGCCCCCTCTCCCCTCCTCTTCCTCCTCCTCCTCCACCTCCTCCTCCTCCTTCTCCTCCTCCCCCGCCCCTCCCGCCCCGGGGGCTCCAGAGCTCGGTGTCACCGTATCATTGTCCGTGCGGAACCCCTCCGGGCCCCCCCGCCCCCCCGATCCGCCCTCCCCCCGCCCCCCCCCCCCCAGAACCACCTCAATGAGATGCAAACATGAAAGACAAGAGGAAGAAGAAGGACCGCACCTGGGCCGAGGCTGCCCGCCTGGTAGGTGCCGCGGCAGCATTGTGTGTGCGTGCGTGTGTGCGTGTGCACCGCGCGCGTCCCGCCGCCGCCAGCCCGGCGCTGCCCGCCGCTTTGTTGCCGGCGGTTGGGGCCGTTGGGGCGAGTGTGTGTGAGAGGGGAGGGGGGGAGAGAGAGAACGAGCGTGTGTGAGGGACTCTGCGAGGGGGAGTGTGTGTGTGTGTGAGAGAGAGAGAGTGTGTGTGTGTGTGTGTGTGTAAGGGAGTGGCGGCGAGTGTGAGGGAGTGCCTGTGCGGGAGCGTGTGTGAGCGGGAGGGTGCGAGTTCCCGTGCGAGTCAGCGTGTGGAGGGGAGGCCGGGGTGCCCCAGCGTGAGGGGGCTCGGCCGTGCCTGTGTGCGGGGAGGGGGCGGCTGGGGGGGTGCCTCCCCCCGGCGGCGCCGGGGCAGCCCGCTCCCGGCGCGGGTGAGCCCGAGCTGCGGTGGAGGCAGCCCGCTGCTCTCCTCCCGTCCCCGCCTGGAAAGGAGAAATAGCTACATCCCTTCCTCCGTGCGAGTGTGAGGAAATGCCTATTCTTTTCTTCTTTTGCATGTGTGTGTGTGTAAATACCCAGGGATTGTTTCTGTCTCTGCGAGTTCATGTACCAGATACCCCAAGAAAATCCCTCCTTTTCATCCTAGAGAAAAGTGAAATAGCCGGGAATTGCCTTTTCATCCCTTTAGTGCGGACAGGAGGACTGGGGTGAGGGGCAAGGACGTTAGAGAGATCTCTGTCCTGGGATTTCCCTTCAACCCTCTCTGCTTCCCCCACTGAGCAGGGAAATATCCAGGGCAATCAAACCCACCTCTGGAAAGGCTCTGTGGCTCTGGAGACCTAGTCCATTCTCACTTCATTAAGAAACTGTCTCCCTTACCCTACTGTATCTGTTTTCACAATTCTGTATTATTGTTTGCCAAGTGTAATGCAGCACATCGTTTATGTTGTTTTTCAGTTTCCAAGTATGTACAGGTTCTCTCTGTTCTAGGAATTTTACAACAAATACTTGCGTACAATACAGCTGTACATATTTGCATGTGTGCCTTCTGCAAAGTTGGGTCTGGTTCAGCTTCGGTTGAGTGCGTAGAAAGATGACAAAGCTAGAAAGATAGGCTGCTGGTTATATTGCTTTTTGTGTCTATGCCAACTTTACCTTTTATCCATCTCTGGTAACACTTAACTACTTAGGTAACATGTCTGTGTTAATGGTGCATCTGGGTTTGGTAATGGGTATTGATATCTTTTACTATTATTTGTTTAGTTGTGAACCACATTTCACATAAAAATGTTTTCACTTTGTTGTATGAATTCTTACATAGGAAGTTCAGCCTCTGTCTCCTCTGAAAATAATTATAAGGTGTTAGACGGGCACTACCTATAGATGTCTCTGTAAGCTGTACCGAGGTATTCTCGTGTTTGTTCAGTGCTAAATTCTGGTAGGGTTCGTTGTAGTCCTACAACGTTTTGTAATAAGGCAGCTTTAGTGAAGATGTTCTGATACAATGTTGCTGCTGTTCTCTCTTCTTTCTCACAATTGTAACAAAAGTTTAACTGCAGTAAAACATTCACCTTTGCCAAAATACTTTTGGCAGTGGGTGTTGCTACACTACTTAGTCCTTTAAACTGGCAGCACATTCAAAAGTCTATAAAAATACATCAAAAGCTATTCTAACTTTACTCTTTCAAGTTGCTGCTGCAGTTGCCACTATAAGCTGTATTTTCTTTGACAAATGTGTATAAAGGAATGTTATTGTGTATTGCATTACATTTCTGTTCCCATGTGGTCCAATATATGGAAAAGTTTAAAGCCTCTGGAGAACAAAGGCTAGCCATCACCAAGGAGAAGGGCTAAGACTCTTATTTTCGTGTTACCACTTTGTGCTCCCCCCAGAAGGGTCATGGTTTGCTAAATGGGTTGCTAAAACTGAGTACAGATTATAAACTGCTCTAGGTAAGTGTTGGAAATACACAAGGTCTACAGTGTAGTTTTGTCTAGCCTCCTGGGGTTGCCAAGTTATGGAGAACTTGTCCCAAGTCTGTTGTGTGAGTGATACATAGCGCCACTTGGGCCAACTACAGTCTTGCACTGGGCTTTACTTGTATAGCAACATATGTTTGCAAATCACAATGAAAGACTGAAGCCAAAGTTGCCGCTCCTCACAGTGTTTTACGTTAGAACCCTGATGGTTCATTACGACTTTTTTTTCTTGGGATACATCAATAATGTATTACTGGAAGGTTTGATTAAATCAATTTCTTTCCAACGACAAGTAAACAATGAAGTGATTGATATCTACTCACAAAAGATGACTCATGAGTTACTTAGATCAATATGTTGTAAAATTGTATGGTACTGAATTATTTTTAGGAACAAGAGGTTGAATTAATACATACAGCAAATGTATGGATATTTATGTGTTAAATTTCTAAATTTTCTAAAAAAAAGCCCTTACATTACAACAATATTGGGCTTTCAAAGTGAAGTGCTAAAAAGTATGAAATGA
This sequence comes from Falco naumanni, assembly GCF_017639655.2. Lineage (NCBI taxonomy): Eukaryota > Metazoa > Chordata > Aves > Falconiformes > Falconidae > Falco > Falco naumanni. The sequence goes on from NC_054056.1 coordinate 69,737,712, forward strand.
CAGAAGTGACATTGCTGGCATTGCTTTTTCACTTTGTTGTGCACGTCCATATATTACAATCTAGACTTTAAATTACATACTTACATGCTAGTTTCTCAAGTACTTTAAGTTTACTCACTAGAACTGCTGATTTTTCATTTTCTTTGTTTGATATGAGGTGCCGTACTTAATTTTCAATACAGCTTTCAAACTCAGTGCTAAAATGTATTTTTCTTTAATGTTTCAGTCATAGCTATTATTAGCAACATTCAGTAGCTTCCCAAATGCAAATGTTTCTATACTTATAACATGCCTATGAAGTTAAGTATTTTCACCTCTCGTTTTATCCATGCAAAGTTGAGGCATGGAAAGATTAAGTACCTTGCTCAAAGCTGTGCAGGAATCTGTGGGAGAGGCAGTTATGGTACCAACAGCGTCTCTGTAGTGGTTCTGTTTCTTAGTCATAAAATCATCTTGCTTCTGTGGCAACACTTGCCTCATTCACTCTTTATTACTGTTTCTCTCACAATAATTATGAGAGAAATAGATATGGTCATGTCTCTACTTTCAATCTGTATTGAAACTCATAATGCAGCATGTAATAGTTATGGATAAAAGGGTACAAACTGGGCTGGAGCCTGAAATCATTACACAGTTCTCCATTTCCCACATTCACAATGAAAGAAGCAGAAGTACTTTAGAAAATATATTACATGATAGTCTTAAAATACATTATAATGTGTAAGTCTGAGTGGTAAGGCTCCAAACTTATAGTCAATGTTGCATTTACTGTTTTTTGGTGTTTGATTAAAGGGTCTTTGAAAACTAAAGTTCCTGCAATGCAGTGTTTTTTTCAAGCTGTTCTCTTAATTTTTAAAACACAACCAGGAAAGGACTTCCATTATATTTAGCTCTTTCTGTAAATACCGTATATGTGATGCAGGCAGTAAAACAGGAGCCACTGGCATGTCCTGTATTGAAACTTGCATTTTATAGAAGCAGTCTCCTGCAGAGAGTTGAATCTTTCTGTCTGCAACACACTGCTCTTTTCTTCATGCAAGTCTGCTTATCTTAGGGCAAGGCATAGCCCAGCTTACAAGCATTCCTGAGAAATGAACGCATGTGCAGGATCAGTGGAATGGTGGCATACCACTAACAGTTCATGTTACAGAATGCGTTTTGTAGGACACATTTTTTATGGACAAAATTGCAACCTGTCTTTACAACCTGCCAAAGGGCACATCTTTGATGTAGACCCGGTATGTCAACTCACTTTGTACTTTGCAGCAGACTACAGCAATGCTTATGTATGACCTGGGCATCATCTCCATACCAGTTTTCTGCTTTTTGTGTCTGATAGACTAAGACAGAATGTTAAAAAGAATGAGAACAAAAGAAAAACTTTAAAAGGAGGAGGAGAAACATCCTGTCTTTCCTCTGTTTTTCATTTGATGAAACCATATTGTTGTTTTCTGCTCATACATGGAACTCATAAAAATTGAATAGAAAGGTTGAACACTTGAGTAGTTTAAGCAGTTTGTAATGATTGCTTTCAGTTGAAAAAAACCCAACTTGTTTCTGTTTAGTTTCAGCTGTTCTTAAACTCGCAAGAACTCTCAAGCAGTTGCTGAAAGTCCTGAAATAGCGAATTCTGCCTCTTAATAATTTAATGCCATACTATACTACATGTGTCCAAGCATACTCTGCCACACAAGAACTGATAAGTTTTAAGTAGGTAGCAGTGACCTATCTTTTATCATGTGACTGCTAGATGCAATTCTTAGTTATTTGTGATCTAGAAAGGTGAAAGAGGCCTGAACAAAATGAGCGGAGGCTGCTTACTTCAGGAATGCAGAGCTCAGTATATGTATGAAGCATAGAACATCTGCCTTTGAAGGGTGATAGTTTATAGTAACATTTAAAAGCATTTTTTATGAATAGCTTGCCCTTATTATTGCCCTGTTTCCTGTAAGTGGTGTTTTGAAACACAGCTCAGTTAAGTCTCTGTCACTACTTGACGGTAAAGCAGAAGAAAATCCCAAGAATGAGAACAGTAGTGCTCATTGGGTTATTCATGTGTTGGATCTCCTCTCCAACATTTTTACTCTTTTTTTCAAATTTTATTCTGAAAGAAGGGTTTTCTTGTGTTACTGAAGATTGTGTGCTTTATGGTGCTGTGGAGAGTCCTTATGGTTCAGGTGACGTGCATATTGGGTGAGTAATATTCATACCTTAATTCTTTTATTTCTTGCGCTGGTCTCCTGACAGGATCCAGCTCTTAATGAAGAGTTGTTCTCTCACTCCTGTAAACTTTAGGAAAATTATACTAATTAATAAGGAAACTGATGTTAAAAAGAAAAACACATGAAAAGCAACAAAACCCATTGGAATTGTTAGCTTGCATGTTACTGTTTAATGCGGCTGGCTGTCCAAAAGCTGATTGTTGCTTCAACTGGTCTGCTAAGATAGTGTAGTTGAAACAGATTGTATAGCGGTATGGAAGTATTTTTGCATTACATCTCTATATTTGAAGACCACAAATGAAACAAAAAATTAGAAGAGTAACTTTGTAACTTCTGTGTAGCTAGACCATTGATGATAATCCCTTTGACTTTTATGTTAAGTCTTTGCTTTTGTTACTATAAATAACATTTTAAAGCATTGCATGAAAGAAGCTTCTTGTATCTTTAAAAATGGGAGATTTGACATAACTTTGTTTTATGGTATTAAGGAATTTCTTTGTTGTTGGCTTAATAGAGACCTACTATTATTTCCATATTTTTTCTGAGTTAGCTCTTTTTCAGACACACAGAAAAATTGTGGCTTGGGAAGTTTTGATGGCCTTTCCCTTTGATCCACAATCAGTGCAGCTTTGAAAAGCTATATTTTATTTTTATTTGCTCTGGGGTTTTCTACAACGTGTTTTATTCAAAGTAGATTTTGCACTTGTGAGACAAGGTTGAAATTGCACTTTTTTTTGGGGGGGGGCTTCTGTGGTTGTGTTTTAAGTGTCAATATTTGGTTTTGTTCTTATGAAATAATACAGAAATCTGTGTGTTCTAATTTTTTTTTTAAAAAGGTGATCTACAAATAAAATATAAATGTAATTTATTTCAGCTCACCTTTCACATTCTTTTAGGGCAGATTGAGAAGAACAAGGTTCTAAGTGTTCTCTTGAGACAGCCTTTTAAGCCTTAGCATCACAGACCTTTAGAAAAGCAGGAACCCAACCCAGGAATGGGGCCTGTTCTGAGTGATGTCACATTACTTCTATTAAAGCAGGTAATATAGGAGAAAACCCTTACAAGAACCTCAACATTGAGGATGAGCATTCCTCAACAACATGAAGGTGTTCTTAGTGCTTTAAGTTGTGATTTAATGGTCACTGTTACAGTGAATGCTTCCAGTGGCTCCTGGCTTTTTTTCTCCTGTCATGCTGCATGTTGCTGTTGGAAACAACTGATTTGTTTTTTCCTTCTTCTAGCAAGTTTCTCACAAACAAGATTTGATCAGTTGCATGTGGAACTGGTGGAATCACAGTAAAATAATTTCCACTAACCACACCCAAGGCCCTACCCACCCTTCATGGCTAGGTTGCTTTGAATTTGTTACCCCAATTCACCAATTCCCTGGATCAAACCATGTCATTGCAGCATCATAGTCTGGACCAGGTAGCATGCTGTCCTCACGGCCAAAAGCCAAAGTCACTGTACTTCCTGCTGGAGCTTTTCTTGTTTTTTTATTCTGTGACCAGCAGATTACAGTCACTTGGAGAGTCGTTTGCTAAACTTCACCTCTTGGCTTTGGAGTAATAGGGTTTTTTTAAATGTCGCAAGCTTCAAAATGTTTTCCTTTTTCCCAAGCGTGATGATAATCTTGGCATTCCCTGTAAATAGCAATAAGTAAATAGTGGCCTCCTTTTCTGCTATCAAGACCTGGGAGAAGATGTGATTAGTGGGATTTCATTATGATTCTATGGGTTCCAGTTGAAACCAGCCAGATCTTCTTCTTTTTGAGGGACTTAAAGACTGGCAGAATCAAGCATCTTATCCTTCAGACAGGAACAGTCAGCTTCCAGTGCAAAGGCAGAACAACAACCTGGAATAGAGCCAGCTCTAAGCAGCACATCCTGGTATAGCCCATTTGCTTATCCTGTTAGTTCAGGTAGCAAATCCCTATGCTGCTCAAGCACAACAGATTGGCCATAGGTGACCCATTTAATCTCGTATCAACTTTGAATGACAGTCACCCTCCTCAAAGAAACCCAGTTGTTGATGTACTGGCCTTCTGAGGCTGCTTTATCTTTGCAAAGTCTTGCTAAGATAGTTTCCTATTGTTGGGGTTACTTTCTTGGGAGGACATGTGCCTGCTGGGAATGTGAAAAGGGCAGAGAGGTAGGTGCCTCCTTACCTGCATCTAATCTTGGTTTGAAGGAATGATCTATGTCTTTCTGAATATCATACCTCAAGCAGGCCACTACCTAACTATATCCACTTAGGACTGTAGTAGTTTAGCACAGATGACGTGAGTATCAGGAGACAGTTAATAAGCCATCTGGCAGTGCATGCCTTCTTCCTAGAGCCTCTGTCACACCTTCACAGTGTCAATGTACTGATTGGGGTTGGGGACTGCACTTAGTGTCAGAGAGATCTGGAGCAGAACCATACACTTTGGTCTAAGCAAGCTCCAGTGTTTGATATTGAAACAGGAAACTGGGAGGCAGATCTGATGTTTTCATCCTTTGAGTGTTAAGAGTTCAGCTCTCTTTAATGACTTGAGCTCAGCAGGACAAAGTCTGTGTGGACCCTGGCATGTAGCTTTCCTCAGTATCAGAGGACCTTTTAGATGAGGTTTTTGACATATGGGATCTGGCTGTTACATTGCAGGTTCTGACTCTGATGTGGCATCCTGCACTTCAGGCATCTGAGGAGACTTGTTTCATAGTGTAGCATTGAGTTTTGTTTCTGTCTGACAACATTTGCCAGGATCAGCAACCACAGTTTTTGTCTGCTCTGGGATCATCAGGGGCATTCACAGACTCATGAAGGGGTCTGGGCTACAGTTCTCTGTAGAAGACATTCCAGCTCATGTCCTAGATTATTGTTCATGATTTTGGAGCATCAGAAAGTAATTGATTTAGAAGGCACACATTACATACTCTGTTTTAAAATTTGTCCTTCTGTATACATAGATTGGTCAAGACTCTGATGATGAGAATCTCCTCACTGCTTGTAGAGGTCCAGGTCTGGAGAACATTATTCTATGGGTGACAGTCGCATCCTATAGAACATAGCCTGACTTACAGACAACAACATTTTCTAAACATCTACTACTTCACAAGTGTTCCTTGATAGACAACTGTCTTGAGCTAGTAGATGATTTGGTTTGGAGAACTTCATGTTGAAGCTATTTTCTTCTTTCTTAGTTAAGTATAAATAGGATCAGGAATTTAGTGAAGCAGTCATTCTAGTTAGAGTTTATATTGCTTTATCCTGGTTAGCTTCCTGCATAACTTGATGTCTAGGGAGGGAAAGGAGCCTTAACCAAAGTGTACATCAACCATTTGAAGGTCAAAGTTCTACTCCGTTTCAGCTGACTCTTAGCACCCTGGAGAACCAGCCTAACTGTATGTAGTGGTTCACTACAGTTGGTGAGATGCCTTGTGAAATGTCTACAGAGTCTAGTAAATCACAGTCAATCGTCATGTCACATATGATTTCTTCCTGCCTTTGTGGCTTGAACCTTCTTTATATAAGATGAGGCTCTACTATTATGATTGTATTGCCGAAGAACTTCATCCTTCATTCAGTGATAACTTACTGTTTTGCTTACTTTTCTTTCAGTTTCATCTGTTTTAGCTGAACAAATTTCACATCCAGATCTTTCAATACATCTATTGATGTCTATTTTTGGATAAATGTTTTTTTTATGCCTCAAAATTCCCAGTTATCCACCAGCTGCTGGGATATCTATTGGCATTGTCATATTGGAGAAGCATATGATATTCCATGTTACTACACTTATCTGCCAGTATTTCCTAGCAAGGGTAATGGAGAAAATAGACCCTTATTGGCCATAGCTGGCCTGCCATCACTGTCATTCTTCTGGACCAAGATTCTGGCAGCTGTCTCAAAATTATGACACTCTCGGTCACACCAGCTTCTTTCATCTCATTTGTCATTTCTGTAATTTAGAAATTCTAGACAGGTAAGACCAACAGGAACCTCTTTGGAATTCGGTGTTTAGAGTGGGAAAAACATCTTAATTAGAGCATTACTTAGATAATCTTAGACCTGCTAATCATAGAAGATGGATTTGGAGAGGGTCTCAAGGTCACCTTGTCTGTTCAGACTTGAAAATAAGTCACAAGCCTCAAATGAGTTTTAGTTTTGTGAAATCAATACAATCACTTGGTAACTTCCATTACCTGTAGGAGGTAGGATTTTTACCTGGCTTTTGCCAGAATCTGGTCTTTTTGGAGAATTTCACATTCTACTTCAAAAAATGGGAGAACTAGGAGAATAAAATGAGTGTGAAAAGTTGTCTGATGGGCACGATTTAGAATTCAAATGGATCATTACTTTTTTTTAACTGACAACGACTAGACAGAAAACATCAATTTTCTTGTGCAGGTAGAGAATTCTGTATCTGTTTAATGGTGCTCATTCACATTCGCTACTTCTTTGAGGCTTTCTGGACTATGTGATTTTTTGGGGAAGTTTGATGTAGGAATGCTGTAGCAGGTTTATACTTCTAGCAGTAGTGCTTAATGCATTCTAATCTATTTTATAATTTGTTTCATTCATAGTGCAAGTTTTTGAGAAATCTTGCAAGCAATCATCTTCTATTTTAAAGAGAAAGAAAAAGTAGAAAACAATTTGGCTTATTGTCTGTGGAATAAGCTCAGTAAATCACTGTGGAAGACATTTTCAAATAAGCTACTATTGAAAATAGATTAATACCTTTCTATTACTGTTTTTAAGATGATCCATGGATCCAAAAGTGTGTACCTTCCTGAAGATGTCGGGAACTACCAAGCATTTGCCCAGATTCTCCTTGTACTGAAGTCTCTCAGTCTGAAACTTGCCCCTGCCCCAAGAACAAGGAAAGTCTGTAATCTGTGTAGCCAATTTTGCTACATTGGCAGCCCTTGTCAAACAGGTTGTTTGTCTTCCTTTTGTCATGTTCCCAGGATGCTGTGCTGTCAAGTTCTCTTTGCATTATTAAACTTCAAGTTCTGTTTGGATTATTAAACTTTCCCTGTATTAAGCACGTGTCAGCTGGACCGTTCAGGAGGTGCTTGGGTCCATCAGTCCAAGTTGCAGAAAAGAAAGGGGAAGCAGTAAGAAGCATAAGCTGTCTTTTATAAGGCTACTAATCTTTTAAATTTTATAATAATAATTAAAAAAAATATTAAAAATAAATTTTAAATGGTGAAGATTCTTGTGGTGATTTAATTTACCCTGCCCAGTATATCTGTGCAGCTGGAGACTTTGAATATAGATTGCAGTACAACAGTAGCCTCACAAGCTTTTTACCAGGTATCCCAGTAGGAAATATTTGATGGGAGGACAGAATAAGTACTGCATGTTTTGATGTGCTACCTCAAATTCCTGACTTAGCAGCCCTTATCTATCTATCTATCTACATATATATATATATATATATATATATATATAATTATCAAGTATTGTGTTACAGGCCTGTGAGACTGACTGGGAGAATCACAGAAACAAGCCTGTGCACCTGGGACATTCGGTCTGCCCATAACAAGCCCCAGCATCCTTTGGGTAGACAGTTACAGCAAGAAGTGGACACTACTTCCAGCTCTTGGGTTCATCCAGTTGTGTGGTGGTTTCGTCTTGGAAATCAAAGTCTTTGTGCTAAAATGCTGTTCCTCCAGTCAGTGTTCAGGACTCAACTGACCTGCCCGCTGCCAATTTCCACTGTTGCTTTTGGAATGAGGGCTACCCATTTGAGTGGAACTTGTCAGTGATAACAAAGCCTGTGTCTTTGTCCTGGACTGATGCCTCTTGTCCTTAGTAAAAGTCTGTTAGTGAATACTGTGGTTTCTAGAGCATGGGATTGGCCCCCAAAGAGCAGATGGTGAAAGAAAATGGAATTACTGCTTTAAGCTAGCTTGAACACTGCAGTTACGAGAAAGAATCTTTCCTGCTCTTTGTGATGCACTGTTCCAACAACAGTGAGCCCCACTACATGGCTGTGATGTTAAAACATGCCCTTTTTTAGAGTTGTAGAAGCACTTAAGAACTGGAGTTGTGGCTTCACAAGGTAAATACAGAGATTCTTATCAGTCTGGCCACGCAAGTTACTGCGTGCTGTATACATGCATTGCTGATGATTGTGGCATTTACTAAGTATCTCCAGAGGAACTTCTCGGTACCTGTGCTATAATCAGCCCTTCACAGTAAATACCTTATATTCACTGTAATGGTTGTGGGTTGTTAATTTAGTCTCCAGGACCACAGTAGCAGTGGCACTTGTGGGGGAGACTGTAGAACTCATATAGGGTCGTCTGGGGAGTTTTCCAATGAAGGAGATCATAAATATTGGAGAAGTGGATGAAAAGATGCTTGACTTGACTGAAGGGTGCAAGAAATAAGCAGCAAGAGTGGGCAAAGTGAAAGACCTTGAGGATAAAATCAGTGTCTGAGCAATGATTCGAGTTACTGTGTTTCACAGACTCCAAAAAGGTAGTCTTTCAACAGGTCTCTGAATTACAAATTGAAAACTTCACTGAATCACAGGGTGGTCAGGGTTGGAAGGCACTTCTGGACATCATCTAGTCCAGCCTCTCGCTAAAGCAGGTTCTCCTGAGCAGTTGCACAGAATTGCATCCAGGTGGGTTTTGAATGCCACTAGAGAAGGAGACTCTACAGTCTCCCTGGGCAGCCTGTGCCAGTGCTCTGCTTCAATAGAAGATAGGAAACTTGAAAAAAATTTGCAGTAATAGAGTCAAAGCTGTTGATCAAGAATGTTTTGTATGGATTTGGGAAGTTATATCAGAAAAGTTTTGTCTTATAATTTTTTAATCTGTTTAGAAAAAAACAACCAGCTGACCAAAAGATTTCTAAGATATCTTAATCTGTCAAATTAGTTTGGCCTAAGAGGGATTTTTTTTTCTTCAGGGACCTGTTAGAATTTTCTGTAGATTTCATGTCTAATGAATTAATTGTTGTGTTGCAAAAGAGAACGCTTCTGTCTCTGTTAATTTGTAGGGTTACCAACTTTGCGTGGAGATAGACTGTTTGACACATTGTCAAAACATTCTCATCTCACTATAATTCTTGAAATCTTTAACACTTCCATTATTTTAAAAACCAACAAAAAGAAATTCTCTGTCTGTGTAGTCATTTTAACTATCTTTAATGAAGAGAGACTCAGTTTCATACTGTAATTTTCATGTGCTAACTCATTATATTAGTGTCTGAGCTGTAGGAAAATGTTTCAAGCTATTTATAGTAATTTTAAATAAAGTAAAATAAGGCTCCTGTCTTTATTCTGAGCCAGATCTACAAAAGTGGCTGCCTAGATAACTGAGGTTGGTATAAATGTGTAGTGGTTGGGAAACGCTTCTGAAAGCTGAAAGAGGCTGAGAGGTTTAAAAAAAATTAAAAATCACTGTACCTGCTTGCTGTTACCAGCATTCTTACAGCTGTTATGGCAAGAAGCTTCACAATTATTTAAAGTGTTGTTAAATATTGGAGTTAATTTTGTAGAAAAATATGGGTGTGGAGGGGGAGGGAAGAGATCTGGGGAAAGCACTCTGAGGACTAAGGAAAAAAAATGAGGTTTTAAATGCTACATACATACATAAAAATAGTTATGAAACATTACTTTTAATACTTGCATACATTTTCTGGGATTAGCAGAAGAGAATGAAACTGGGTTTATGTCTGTTGGCATGTCATGTGGTGGGAAAAGTGTGTGCCTGGGTGATACTGATGTAATCCTTCAGGGAAAAATGATAGTGCTGCACTGGGAAGTGGTGAAGAAGAAATGGAGATGTTCTTGTACCAATGAGAAATAGAATAGCAAATATATGGAAGGGAGGAAAAAATATCTGACAATGAAAGAAATGAGGGGGAAAAAACCTTCTGAATTCTAGGATAAAACTGCATTTCATTTATTTGTTTATTTATTTTGCTACCATTTCACTTAATTAGATAACCAGCTAAAGTCCCCAAAGCTTAATCTTTAATGTTTGGATTAATCTCAAACTTTGGGAATATACAAGATGAAAAAAATGTTATCTTCTGTCCTATGTAAAAGACACAACCTTTGACTTGGAGATGAAGTATTATGTTTTGATTGTGTTGCATCCTGTTTATTTTTACAACAAGTTACCTTATCAGCTATCTACGCCAAAGGACTATTGCTGAAATTACAAGTAATCCCTTCGAAATAATTGAAGAGACCAATTTGTCATCTGAAATATTATCTTGTCCATTTGCTAGTAAGATCTCTGATTGGAATTTTCAGAATTGGTTTCAAATGATCTTGCCCAGGGTATTTCTAGAGCAGGACCCCCCCCCAAAAAAAAAAAAAACCAAAAAAACAAACCCCTCAAAACAAACAAAAAAAGCCCCACTCCCAGAATCTGCCATGTCCAAAAAGTCTGTCTGACATGATGCTTGAATATGAGACAGTGGTAGTTTTCTTGTGATCCTGGACACCTTTATTTTTATTTTAACCTCAGAGGATATAGCATGTAAATCTCCTAAGTATACTTTTATGTTTTTGGATGAGATTATCTGGTACAGTTAAAGGAAGATTGCATTCCTGGATTTGATTTGTAAGGCTAATCTCATTACTAATACTCATTGTTTCAGAGCTACAGTATGAGTTCAGTAGTTACACTGGAAGCCCAATTTGCGGCAGTGTAATTTTTCCATGAACAGTTTACATTTTTCTGTTCACTCATTGCTAGCTCTTTTTGGAGGGAAATGGAAGATACAGCTAAAGCATGTATTATTACCAATTCTAAAACATTAAATCTAAAATGGCGTACCTAAACCCCATAGACATGGAATTTATTTGCCAGTAGCATTTCCTAGAAGCTGACAGTTTTTACTGCTGCGTTTGCTGATATGCGACTGGGAAAACTCAGATCCTCATGTGTATGTATGTTGGTGCTCACAGAAAAAGAATAAAACCCATGACTGAATATACTGTAGAACAGCCATGTTTAACTCTCTCTTGGTTTGCTTTTCTTAGGTTACAGTTACCATCCTGATGGGTAACAGTTGAATCTGTTCAATGTATAGTGAGGGGTCTTAGGATAAGAAATACGTTGTGATATTAAGGACACTTTAAAATAGAAGCTTGTCTTGAACAGGAAGCCTATTTTATGAGAATTTCTGTATTTATATTCCTTTATAAAATCCTCTGTGATTCATCTCTGATGACCAATTACTTTGTTGTGATTCTGAGGTTCAGTGATGGTAGTTGCACGATTTGTATGGCTGACAGCCATTTCTCACTGTAACCTGGTCAGCCCTCGTCCAGCTTGACTTGGAGGGGTCAGCCAGTCTTGTAGCTCGGAATAATGCCTTCAAGCAGGGTCAGGAGTTTGAGCCTCCACAACAACTGCAGATTATCCTGACCATTTTCAAGTTTTCCCCCCATGGGGGAAGACATGTTCTGTATTTTTGTTTTGAGATCTGGTTAGAAATTATTGGTTTAACAATCAGCATTTTGTCTCCTTCTGAACTCCAGTTTTGAAGTCACAGTTCATCTTTCTGCTTTATAGGCTGGAGGTCCTATTGAACTTGTTTACTGATGCCAAGTGATTGCTCATATTGGTTTAAATCTCTAAGGGAAATCAGCATCCAGTTGGAAGACAGCTGTACTGATGAAGACCCATTGATTTTTCTCTCCTATTCACTTACCATCAATAAGAAATGTCCTTAGTTTTCATGATACTTTTTCCCTGCCATAATGTTGCCCTGTTACCTGACTGGTCTCACTGTCAGGGCTGGTCTCAGTTGCCGATCACATTATACGTGGATATGATTAACAGCCTGATAAAAGCGTTTAAGTCAGTACTTGAGAAGCCTAGATAAAGATAATGCTTTATAGTGAGAGCTTGTTAATAATGTGTTCTATTTGATGAAAACCAATGGTAAAGAATTGCTGTTTTTAAAAGAAAAAAACTTTTATATCAAGGATTAAAGTTTACCTACTGTGGCATGATTTAGCAGTGTCCAGAAAAGGAGAGTTTAAGAAAATACAGACAATTCATGTTCCATTTTTGGGGAAAAATAAATCTTTCGTCTTTAACAGAACTTTTGCTTATCATTGGTTTTGTTATGTGGTTTTTTTCCCCCCACCACATTATTATCTGAAGTATTTTTTTTTCATAAAAAGGAGTGGGGAGCATGTAAACAAAATATTCTGTGTGCATTTCTCTGAAGTGATAGGCTTTTGAAAGATTATTAACTTAAGTTTAGGATGGTCAGGTTATTTTGCAAGGTCCCTGGAAAGAAGTTGGCATTTAACTTTTCTCAGAACTTCAGGAAAGCTGCTGCTTCTATTCTGAATTTTGTTTATGTATTTATGTATGAATACTAACACAGATACAGAGCCGTTATATGTTCTTTGTAATCTGCCTGTATTGTGACAAATGTTTCTTAGTAATAGTTGTTAAATAGTGTATTTTTCAAACCTTTAAACAGATGCTACCAAATACCACTACAAACCACCAGTATGGACTTCAGTTCTGCATAAATGGTGTGTTTAACAGGGCAAGTGTGGGTGGATTTAGGTGATGAGGTGGGAGAAAGGACTATGTAGAGAGAATGATAAGAAGGACTGAACAAATAAATGACACAAAATGGGTATGAGTTAGTGAGCTGCAAAATATTATCCTATTTTTGAAAATCTTAGATGAGTAATTGTCAACTGTGCCATCTGTACGTAATGTGGGCTTCCAAACTTGTGGCAATTAAAACTGCCTAGCATCCCACTCCAGCTCAGTATTTTATTCTGCGTACAAGTCAGTACTGAAGACTAATCTCCTATGACATTAATCGTCTCATGAGGAGAGACGGAATAAATCACAGTAGCCCTTCCTCTCTTCACTCATGAAGATAAATGCCATAACATGATGGCTGATCTTTGTTATGACACTAACCATTATATATTTAACAGAGATAGCAAAATCCCACTGACAGCTAACAAAAGAATTCTCTCTTTACACATTCTATGAGAAGGCTGTATTTCTTTAGTTCAAAACCATGACTTACCATATCTGCTCTGAGAGCAATTTAAGCAGATCTGGATTGTGCCAGTGGACTCTATTCTGTACACAATGATGTCATGATTCAGACTAATGAAAACTGACGTAAAGTAACTGTGCAAACTTCGGAAGGAAAAAAACTGCATAAAACCCAAGGACTCTTAAGACTCTTTAGTCTTGTCCATTCTGACAAGAAAGAATAACTCTCTTTTTTAAAACAAACAAGCAAGTAAGCAAGACCCCCCCCCAACCCTAAAAAAAACCCCAAAACAAAACCACCCACCAACCCCAAACAAACAAACAAACCAAGCCCAAAGCTTTCATCATTTTTCATTTTGTGGAGGTTTCAGTTTTCTACTTTTCCTCCAATACTTGAACAGGTGGGCTCAAGGAACTGCAAGCAGCTTTTTGTCATCTCTATGATTGCAAGGGAATCCTACTTTTTCCAGCTTTATCACTTGCTGTACACCTCTCAGGAATTTCCTTCCAGGTTTTCCATGCATTAGATACATTCTGGTCTTTCTCTCTGGGATAAAATTACTAAGGAATATTCTCAGTAATTTTCTGCATCTCTGCTTGCTTATTAATTTGAAGGGGGTGATGCTGTGTTATCATTCTGTGAGTGAGGAACGGAGCAAACAACTGAGTTGTGTTTATGGACTTCCCCTCTATGAGGTTAAGAAGACCAATGTGACTTATACTGGCTTTTCACCCAAGCATCAAAATGCTGTAAATTACCTGAGATAGTTCCATGCCATCTATCTCATGCCATCTATCTGACAGAATTGAAATGGAAGTATAAGTTTTACAGTTTTATGTTTGCTGTTGTTAACCACATTTAAGTAACATGGATAGAAGTGCTTTTTGTTTGGTTAAATATATTCCTGCTGCATGAATGGAGTCAATTTCAGTTGCAGCATGAAACTTGTCTTACCTTTCTAAGTAGTGAATTTTACCTCGATGAAACACTGAAAATGGCCCAAACTAATGTGTTAGAATTTTTAGGTAGAGTGCATAGTTTAAAATATTTTATTTGTATTCTGTTATCCTTCTCCCTAGCCCCCCCCCTTTTTTTTTTACTTTTTTTTAACTACTTTTTACTTTTTTGTTGTTGTTTGTTTTTTGCCTTATGGAAATCTTAGGTCTGTATCTTTAGGACACTGTCTAACAAGATAAGCTCTGATAGTAGAACAATGGCAAGAAAACTGGCATAACTGTCACCTCCTGTTAAATTTGGTACATTCAGAGAGTAGCCAGTAGGAATTTTATTTCTCACATTAAAAGTAGCCCTTACACATTACATTTGCCTGAGGAAACTGAGCGATGATGGCTTTTAAAATAAACACATACTCATTCTTTCTGATTTTTCTGGGAAGTTTTACTCCTCATAAGGTGTACAGCAAACCTTTCAGTGTCTCAGGAAAAAAAAAAAAAAGTCTGTATCAGCCTTTGATAGAGAAAACAGAATATATGGAAGCAAATGTGTTTGGGGTTTAGTGCTTCTTGGTATTTCTTTTTCCTTGTTCCCTTAGTAGTGATGAATGTATTCACACTAGTGATGGTTCTTTTCCTTTGTTATCTGTAATATAAAGGCAGCTGACAGGGCACTCATATCCATTCTGCTCCATTAGTTCCAGTCACCTAAGCATGGCCTTTCTTTATTTTGTACAGGGGTAGGTGCCAAAGGGGAATTTTTATTGCTGCTGGAATTAAAGGCATTTCAGCATCGTGGCCTGTGCGATCACCAAATGAGTGCAGATTTTGGTAATGTTTTTTGGGTGGCAGAGCTGTGTTTTGCTCCCTTCTCTAGAATAATGATTCATAGCTCTAAACAACTTTGGCCCATGTTTTTCAGCTGTGCACTGATACAGAAATTGAAACTTCTACTCTGAACTAAATAGACAGAGAATATGATCTACAAGCCATGGAAGGTTCACAATGCAATTTGTTCTCTCAGCACCTAAGAGCTACAGCGTCCTGCTAGCTAGCTATTTGGTATTGACTACCTAGGCAGCGCTTGTGTAACTAACTGTGTGTGTGTTTTGGGGAACCCATGGCAATAGACTGCATCTGTATGGATGTGCTAATGTTTCAGGAGGTAGAGGATATAGGAATGTACTGTGAGAGTATACTATGGTAAGGACAAAGGGGGAAAGGTATTTCAGTAGGGATGTGGAGACATGGGACAGATGGACGTTAGGGGTATCGCAACACCTTGAAAGATAAGAGTATCACTTGGAGAGTAGAGAAAGGCTGGGCAGAGTGAGAAGCAAAGGGGTATTGTGATAAAAAGCAAGAGGAGTTATGGCTTGCATGGCTAAGCAGAAGTCTGGACTGTGCTGTCAGAATTGAGCAGTTGTTCTGAGAATCTGGATGCTCCATGGCTTGAACTGAACTCATTGCTAGTAATCCTGCTGCTAATAATGGGACCCATACCGGGATAGAAAGTTCGACATCCTGTTTACTGGGGTGTGTATCTTTGATCCTGATCTTACAGAAATCTGGTAGGATTCTGTGTGCTCACTGGGTTCACCCTGTTGCAGTCACTGAGGTGTTTATGGATCTGTGCTGACAGAGCCTTTAAGTGAAAGTTCCTGGTTGCTCAGACATGCTGATTGCATTAGAAAAGGGAGAAATATGAAGGTTTCCTTTTGTTTCAGTATGTCGGACCAGATCAATAAGTTATTATAAGTCAGTTGTTTAGGGTTGAAAACTTTACCCTACATTTTCTGGTGTGATGTATGAGGCCATTAGCGACGGCAAGATGTTGTTGCTGCTTGCTAGAGCTTGTGCCTTTTAAAGGAATAACTGAATTGTATGTATAATTTTAACTGAATTGTAATCCAACTTCTTTTGAATTCAAAATGTAAAGTGTACAGTTTATCTGGAAGTTCCAAAGCACTGTTGCAGACTTTTATCAGTTTTAAATATGACATTACAAATAAATTTTAAAAAGAACAATAAAAGGGCCCAGGCATCTCAGAAGAAGCCTCAAACCAGGCAGTCAAAGCAATGGAATGAACAAACAAATCATTCAGCTTCTTTCTTGCTCTTTCCTTTCATTATTTTAGAAGATGATAATGCTTTACTTATCTGGCAGGTTAGCAAAGTTAGGTTGTTTCAGACCAACTTGCAAACAAATTACATAGTAGAAATTCTCTTGCAGGAAGCACCCACCAGGTTGCTCCCTATAACTCATGCTAAAGGAATTGTAAAGTGCCTTTGACTGAGAGGGCTGGGGAAAAATGTGGTTTTTTGGTGTACCTAAAAAAAGTGTGGGCTAGCTGGCATGCAGATTGATGTTAAAACTTAATTTAATGTATTTCAGCAGGTTTAGGTATTTTTATACATTGCTTACTTTGTCATGTTACATCTTTGTTCCTTTCCTTGCTTATCTGTAGTGATGCATGGATTACAGAGACAAATTCATAGTATGGAGCATACTGTGAAAGTCATGTCTTATGAAATGCACGTTCTACTCAGGTTTTATAAATTATTGTAACTGCAACTGCTGAAAGACAAAAATCCTACTGGGAGAATTACTACCGCTGTTTCAGCTACTTTTAATGTTTTAGTACTTGGAAACTACTCTTTACCTTTCTTTTAATCACCATTAGCCAGAGCTCCTTGAACATCTATTTGAGAACTTAAATATTAAAACAGGTTGCAATGCATCTTCCCTTCTTATTTTCATCGCTCTTTCCTCCTTTTTCATGTATCATTTACCCTCCCTCCTCTTGATCTTCTTGCTGTGTTTTCTTCATCCGTCTCTATGCACATACTTTCTTCCGCTACTCTATACCCTACCCTGCCCTCTTCATCTAACCATTTATGCATCTTTCTTCAAACAAAGGGCTTTGAACTTTTACCAGGCTGCTGATAATTCCCCAATGACTAAAGCTGTTAATCAAAAATGAATACAAAAGATTTGAGTGGGGCATTTCCCGCAATAGAAGTCAGTCCTCCTGTTAACCTCACACAAGCAGCTGGAAAAGACAATGCTGGATTTTTTCCAGGACACTGTTCTTGTACCCTCTTCGGGACTTTGTCTTCCAATTCATTAATTTAGTAATGGGTGGCTAGAAAATATCATATATTTTCTGCTTAAGAAGAGGAAAGTTATTTTTCTGTTCTTTTGTTCACCCTGCTGTCTTTGGGCAGTAAAAAAATGTCTATTGTGCAAGTTCAGCCTGACTTGTATTTTAGCTGTTGACTGGGAGCACTGGCAATAACTGTACTGTTCTTCTTTCTCTTCACAGATTATATAAATAATGTTCTAAAGAGAATTCCTTCAGTTTATGACTAGTCGCTCAGAATGTAGATTGACCAGAGATATGATAAAATGATCCTGATTTTTGTCAGCTACCTGACCGTCAGATCCCTGCAGGCAGCTTCCAGAGATGGAAGAGGCTCTGGCCAGTTCCAGCTAATTCTATGCTGGCTGTACAATCGGCATCAACAAGCCCACTAGACTGATCTGCCAGCTGCTTTTGGACCACAGCACGGTATCAGACCACACTTGGTTCTTGTTTAGAAGAATCATCTTCTGTCAGTGTAAGAACTGATAGCTGCAGGACTAGTGGCTGCTTCTCTGGCAAAGCTTCCCAGTTTCTGTGAGGAGAGTTTATGGGTGGCAGAAAGGCTGACTTGTAGTGCGCCTTTCGTTATGCTGTCCCTCTACTTGTGTTCCCTCTGGTGGCTGAAATGCAGACAGTTGAACAGATCTGATTGTAGTCACAAGAAGCTGTGACTGTAATGAAATTGATATAATTGATACAATGAAAGTCATCGTTGTATCAATGATATAGGTTCTCTTACAATTTTGTAGGTGAGCTGAGTATTCAGGATTTCTCATGCAAAGCTGAGAGTCTTGACTCTACTCTAGAGTTTTCTTGTTAACAATTCACTAGAAAGTGTTTTTCCCCCAGTGTGGCAACTGATTTTTTTGAACAGTTGTCCATGCACAGATAATAGATGCCACGGTGAGAAAAGGAATTTGGATTTCTTCTTGTCCCATATAACCGACAGGGCTTTTCCAATGAACCCCGGAATGTATATATTTGTGGCATCTGTGTAATTATTTAGTATCTGTGAAGTTGTGAGTTGATATGTGTAGGTGATACAAACAACAGTTTGTCAGGCCGCTACCATTTGCTGGGAGGTTCAATTTCCACTGTGCTTGGTAGGATCCGAGTCATCTTCTCTTTGATCCATTAACCAGGGTTTGAATGAACACCAAGAATGTATTCAGTGCAATGACTACTTCTGGTCTCTTCCAGATTGTCCTGATGGGTATCAGATTATTTGTCCCAGTTATTTAGCGGCTGTCCCTTTTTAAGGCTGTGGTTGAATGGCAGGAATAAATAGAGCATATTTGATCCTCTGTGGTAGAGGTTGCAGTCAGTGCAAACCATTCTTCTGCCATTGTCCTTAACAAAATATGTCAGAACAGTCATATTCTTCATGACAGTACTTTGGCATGTTTTAATTTCAGCATTACTAGTCACTGGCTGTATATGATATGAATATTGGTGGATGGAGTGGGAGGAAGGAGAAAGATATTTAAAACAGATAAAGGCTTCCTCCCTTTATGTAAGTTACTTTTTCTGACCAAGAAGCCTATGACTTAACTATGCTACTGCATTTTAGTGTTTTATTTGCCTTAAAGCACAGCTAGTAATTCAGTTTGGATTTCTAATATTATTTTTAAAAGTCTTAGAAATGCAAAAGGGATTGTGGGCTTTTAGCAATGTTAACGGTGAGATACAGAGACAAGAGACACTACTGCAATTATCAGTTCAGTGTATTCATTAGCTCACAGGCTCTTAAATAATACTCTGCTGTTTTCCAAAACTGGGGGGAGAAAATGTGATTATCATTAAAATGTTTTTACAAGTAATCATTTTATTACTGTTGGGTTTGGTTAAAACGGGATGGGGACACGGATACGACAGCATGGTGGGAGAGGCAGAAAAAAATATCCTTACTAAGGTTCTCTGCTAAATTAATCTTTGTTCTGATAAAGAAAATCAGGTACACAATAGCAGGATTTTCAACTTAAGCAGTGTTTGAATTGGAGAATTAATGCTTTTCAGTTAGGATATGAACAGTTCTTTAAAAAGCGGGGTTTAAAGGGTTTAAAGGGTTAGATGAACAGAATTAAACTCGTGGGGTATATGAACTGCAGCCCACACTACATGTCCAACGTAAAACAATTCCACACAACGGGCAATTGTTTGCTCCAGTACTTTCAGCCTGTCTAACATACTCTGCATTTCAGTTTGTCATTATACCCTGAATGTGTCCACTTCATACTGTGGTATTTGAAATCTGCCTTGTGGGTTTGATTAAACTTTCTGTAGTGGTGTTATGCATCTTGCTTGTTAGTTTCATTGTTGTTTGGTGAAGGTGATATCCCCTATCCATATGTCTGGTCATTGTTCCCACAACCAGTTCAGCACGGCTTCCTCAGCACAAACTGCTCTCCCTTCTCCCATTGTCCAGAACAGGGTAACTTCTGATGTTTGCATAGCTTCATTGTTTCCTTCCCTTTATTGTCAAACTCACGTGGTAACACTTGGCACTTTTACTGACTTTTATAGAGTAGGATGTGATGTCATAGAGAAGGGGACAGGGCTACCCAAATTTTCTTAATTGCAGGGAGGAGCTGCCCAGGTGTGCTGAGGGGCCTGTACTCAGGAAGAGAAACAGGGAATCCTCCACAGTGAGTAACCCCACTTTCAAGTGCACACAGTTTCCTTCATAGCCGTGTCCAGTACAGTGTAGTTTCCTCTTCTGTCCTTTCCAGTGTGCCCTCTGGAATGTTCCCAGTTCAGTTCTCTTCTTTTTCCTTTATTTTGGTGTATTCTCATTTTACCTTGTCCTTTGTCTTCTTTCTGAAGGTTAAAGTTTCCATTTTTGTCTCTTCACACCATTAATCTTTTCTCATCCTCGTCTTAATCTTTATACACATTGTCATTTTTCCAGTGTGTCATTGTGGTTCTGTCACTAATACATCGTATCATTTCTCTTCTCTTGCTGTGTAATGGCCCTTTTCCCAGCCCTGTGCAGTTCCTTCCATCCTTACTCGTTGCCAGTACCCTTTCCTACCCACTCTTCTTTCTTCTTTCAAATCACCTTTCGGTTTTCCTTTCCTGATGGGTCTCTTTGGAATCTTGCCTATTGATGTACATGAGATAAGTTCAGTTCAGCTCCCAGACCTTTCAGTGCAGCCCTCACTTCTGCATTTTCCTTTGTGGAACTGCAAGATAAAGGATGCAAAGCTCATCTGTAACAAAGAACCAAAGGATTTGGTAAACTGTGTTTTGGCTGCGAAAGGGGAGAACAGGCAGTAAATCGGAACTGTAAAATGGCAGCAGAAGGCTGAGCTGGTCAAGTTGTAGTGAGGTTTTGGCTTTAGGTGAGCTGCTTGAATTACAGCCCTGGCTAGCACCCTTCACAGTTTGATGACTTGCATGATAAGATGTGGTGGTATCTCTAGTTCCCAGTGGGCAAGTATCCATAGCAGTAGCTACTTTCACAATTGCCATCATTTGGTAACTACTAGAGAGAAGCTCAGGTCTGCGTGAATTTGGAAACCAAACTGATTTCTTTTTTACCCAGGGCAGAATACAAGTTTTAGCTGAGATACGTTGGCAAAATGCTCTGGGAAGCTTGATTGCTGTGGCCTGTGCTGCACCTTTTACTGCTGATTGAAAGGTTTCCTTTTCCAGGGCTGTCAGTCTGGCACTTTACATGAGCAAAAGAGTGGCTGGCTGTTTAACAGCTGAAAACTGATGGGGACAAAAAGGAAGTGGAAAACCAGAAAAGTTTGTACAAGATGGTTGTATCTGGAAAGAGGAGTGGTTTACTTTGGGTTCAATTGGAAAAGGCAAAGGAGTGGAAAACTGAGCTGAACTGGAAAAATATACTGCACTCTGTCATGTAGCATCTTGTATGCTGTTACTGTTCTGACTACTTCATTTTTCATTGTTTTTAGAAACAAAAAGCATTTTAAAATTGAAACTTACCAGTGTCAATTCTCACAGGAGCTCCTGTGCTACAAATGGAAGGTTTTAGCCAATTTTGTTCCTGAGGTCATGACAAAACCTAAATATAGAATATTCAAATGGCCTCAAATAGTTCTAAAGTAACAAAAATAATAATAAAAAAAGACTAGCTGTCTCTTTGTTTTGCTTTGGGTTTGGGTTTTTTTTTCCCTTCTGTCTGAAAGGAACTCTGTTGCTGTGTCATAAAATCAGTTGCATATTTCAACTCATTTATTTGGAACCTGGTAAGAATATTTCCCAGGCAGATGTAGCAGATGATGTGCAAAAGCAGCAAGTAAATCTTATTCTTGCTGCAGTTTCCTGGACTGTATCTGGCCTTCCAACAGACAGAGGACTCCAGTCTCAACACTACTGTTCCCTGCCTTTCACAAATGACTACATAAAAACTGCATGATCTCATAACCTTTCAGACTAACAGGACAGCTGTGTCTCGTCACTTAAACAATTATTATTTCCTTTCAGGCATTGGAAAAGTACCCCAACTCACCAATGACTGCAAAACAAATACTGGAAGTCATTCAGAAAGAAGGGTTAAAAGAAACAAGGTCAGTGTTCATATGTACTGTATTTTTGTTCTCTTTGAAAGCCATCTAGGAGTGGTATATAATCTTTATGAAACCAAGTGCTGTTTAATGGCTGAATTGATTTCCAGTACCAAAGTGGGAAATATAGCTGGTGAGGTTTGTTTGTTTATTAGTTCAAGGCTTTTAAAATGGTTAGTGACTGGCTTAACTTTGTACCTTCCAAAAGGAGTCTGTGGGCCAGCTCCAGTCCAATGGCTTTTCTTTAGAAAGACAGTGTTATCTGCTCAGACAGCCCAGTGTTATATCTCATTTTTGCTTAAGGACCAAAGCTTGACAACTGGGTTGACTTTGCCGCCATGTGCGTGCAGAAAGTGTGAGATGGAGTTAGATGCACTCCTCTTACTTGGGATTGTGGCCTGGCACTTAAATCACTGTTACAACATGCTGGTGTTGCCCATGGTAACAGGGGTTGTGCTGATAAAGAATTGTCAATGGAAGAAGAAGGATGTTTGAACACTAGGAGCTACTCTGTGTGGCTGCAGAGGTTGGATACTGAGTTGCTTAATAACAGCGTGCTTTGGATGTGGATTGCAGCTATAATCATTAAGCTGTTAGGGGACAGGTGGGTAATCCAGAGCCTGTGGAAATCAACAGTTGTCTCCCATTGGTGCCTGGTTCAGATGGGCACGCAGCTTCTTGTTCCCCAAAGGTGGTCGACTACTTTGTAGGTCTTGTACTGACATGCAGATGCAAACTTGAACAGGAAGTTAAACACGTTAAAGAAAAACCGCTTGGTTGGTAGTTGGGGGTCTCCTACAAGATGCAGTTTCCTCTCCTCCAAATGTTATAGTAAAATTTTTCTGTTCTAATAAATTGGTTTAGTACTTGTTGCGGTGTCAACGCAAAGGGAGACATCCAATTTTTATTTTAGTTACATCTTTTAGTGTGGAATATAAATCTAGGACAAGATAACTTCAAAGCCAATGTAGAGGAGTAATAACACATTATGTTTGTTTACTTCTGAGTTTATTCTGGTAAACCAGGAGTAACCATGGGACATTTTTACTGAATTCACTGTTGTTCTTAAGAAACACAACACTATGCATGATCATTTGCACTGCATAACCATGCAGTGCTTTTTGTTAGCCTCATAATATAATTATAATGGCTTTTAGTGTTTTGGAAAAATTGCAAAAGAGATGGTAGCAAGATCAAGATGAAGTTGAATTTGCTAGCTTTTACAGGTATAAAATGCTTTAGTTCCTGTCAAGAAATTGCTTCAAGTCTGTTTGGCAATGATGCCCAGGAAACAAGGGGAAGAAAACCTCTGAAAATAAATATACAAATGTGTATTATGCTGCAAGGATTTGCATACAACAACAGAAATGCAAGAAACACCAACTTTGAAAATCTGTTTTTATTAAGATACTGTTTCTCACAGCAGCAAATAGATCGCTTTCTTCTTATGTCTTGTGGTATGAGACAACTGCATGCCAGAGGCTGATATGCCTGATAATACTATTTCTTTGTAATTTAAAAAATTCTTGTTTCCATGAACAGTGCGTGAATCAAATTTTTGTGGAAAAACTATGGGATAGAGTGAAGGCAGCACTTTTATGATTTAAGTATAGAAGATATGGAAGCCCTTTTTAATTGCTGCAGAATGAATAATGAGAGAAAGATTCTTTTAAAGAGGTTCAAAGCTGTATCTTCTTTCATTTATTTAGTTACTAAGAAACTGAGAATTTGTCTATTTGGCAATGATGCCCAGGAAACAAGGGGGAATAGGAAGGAAATTCAGATTAATTCTTATTTTTATTCATGGTGTGGTATGTGCAGGGGTGTATGTGTGTGTGTTGTAGATTGCAGGATGCCCTATGTGGTCATGAGTATCTAGATAACTAAGAAGGATAAAATACAATATTCTTTACTCCTTACTTGAAACATTGAACTATGTTATAGGCTAGGTCATCCTAAACTGATTAGTGTAAAACTTTTAAGTTCTGCAATTGTAAAAACAAAACCTGTCAATTCTGTATTGATTTTTTTTTTTTTTTTTTAAGTCTGGATTCTCATTTAACTTCTGATTTCATGTAAAAGTTGTGTTTCTGCTGCATTTTAATATTGATTATGCACAAATCTGCAAAGTTATCCGAGTGCCTAACTCTTAATAGGAGCCGGTAAGGTATTTGACTTCATACACATATTTGTTGATTGGGCCTCAGTGAATTAGTAATGTTTTGTTTTCACAGTCCTTGAATTTAGAGCCTCCCATTTACATCATCCAGCTCTGCAATTTCTTTCAGTACATTTCTGCCAGTGTGATACCTTTGCTGTTACTAACGATAATAATTCCTGGGCTCTATGTGGTAGCCAGCTAAGATGAGCAAGGGATGTGAATTTATGATGTGCAGTCACCTGGTCATAAGCCGTAGAATGGCACTAGCATATTTTATTCTGTACTGATTTGTGTCTTCTTCAAGTCTAAACTTGTACCAGCAATATGTTACCACTTCAATATATTTTACTTATTCCTTTATACTGATTATCATTGTCAGTAGAACCCTGGCAATCCTAAATGAAGGTCTTCAAAAATTCTCTGCTCTACTGTTCCATTTATAGATGAATGAGATTAATTGGCTTAGTCATTTTTCAAATATATTGCAGTATTAATTAATATCTAAAGCTTTTTGCTGTGGTAGTAACTGTGAATGAATAACATGATTTTCAGCAATCTCATTGTCATTATGTGTAATCTTTAAAAAGACACTGTCAGACTGTTCAGCCTCTTCTTTGCAATAAAGACATCAAGTTGCATTTTTTTTTTATTACTCAAATAATTAAATATGATAGGAGGAAAATTCCAAAGTTACAAAGCAGATGTATGTTAGAAATGAAAATGAAAACTTACTGATGTGTCCTGTGAGATGTTATACACCTACCCAGTTGCCTGTATCTTGGGGGATGTACAGCTCAATTTTGTTTTTTGAATATCTTTCCTGTTATGATGGTTGGTTGTAAAATGGTCAGCAGGCAGGCAGTTTGCTACATAAAAGGAGTAAAAGCTCCTAATGTAAAACTTTTTGGGACGTAGAAAATATATGATTTTATTCCAGGGGTGTGGGCAGGGGAGGAAGAAGTATTTATTTAACATTAATGTCTGTGCTGATAGTAAAGAGCATCAGGCCAACAGTCTTGGACACTGAAATTTCTCTATCAAAGAAGGCAGACAGCAGCTCACTCCAGTGCACAGTGCTCTGGATTTTCCTCCTTAGCAGCCACTGTCCTATTCTTTTGAAAACAATACCCTGTCCCATTGTAAATTTCTAGACTTGCAACCTGCTGGTTATGCATCCTAGCATGAGATTTTGCTGATTTTGCTAGATTGGCATAAAACTAGTCAGAGTATGATCTACTCTAGCCTCAGTGCTCCTTTTCCACTGCCCCTCACTAGTCTATCTCGATCTCGGATTTCTGCTGTTATTTATTCCTCCTAAGATCTAGAATTCCCCTTACAGTATTGTATTCAGGTCTTCTGCAGACTGTTTCTCAAATTTATTTGGGCGGCTTTATCATGTAGCCTTGTCTTTCAGCATGCATGCGTCCCTTTCAAGTTCAGTGTTGTATGCTTATTAGAACTTGTTACCTTTTGCAGCCTGGTATATCTCTTCTTTGCTTATGGAAGTCGCTTAAGAAACAACGTCCAAAGACTCATTAAGTTGGGCTATACGATACCTACTGCTGCTTCCCTAACTTACAGGGTCTGCTACTATGTCGTAAGGAATGTTTTCACAGATTTGAAGCAACTTGTTCTTGACAAGTCTATGTATTACTCAACTTCTCATCTGCTAAATACTTACAAATAATTTTTGTTCCATGTTTTGGGGGAATTGAAATTCAGTTCCTGCAGCTCTACTTCCTTGACTCTGCCTTTTTCATTTTTTTCAGGCTAGTCACTAGATGTTTTGTAGTCTTTTTGGAATCACTACTATCCTCTACAAATTCTCAAACATGACTATTGATAATTCTAAGACTGGCCCAGTCAGCTCTAAATACCTTATGGTGAATTTGATCATATTTAACTGATTTGAGAATATCTGATTTATTTAATTATCTAATCAATTTTTCCATGTTTGTTCCTTGTGGTGGTTTCAGTAGCTGTCTAATCATCGACACCTTCCTAATCAGGTTTCAAAAAAGGAAAAGTACTAGCACTTCTGTGCTTTTGGTGCAAGAGCTCGGTGCCACCTCTTCACAGAAGAGCAAGCCAGTTTCTTAGCTGTTGGTGTGCTTATTGAAATGTCTTTGCCCATGGTGGGTTTGCTGAAGTCTAATTTCCTGAAACCCATTTTCTTCTTTTTGTGTTCTCCCTAATTTTCCTAAAGATGAAAAGCCATCCCTTCATGAATGCTCAGTGTTTTCAGCTACTTTTTCTGTAGTGGTTCAAATCAAGCCTAATACTACCTTGCTTCCTAACTGCTTTTTACATCTTCTGTTCAAGGATTTTTGTTCCTAACATGGTCCCCAGGACTTGCCAGATGCTTCTCTGTCCCTGTGTCTTTCTTTTCCAGAGAGATGCCTGCATGGTCATAACGGGGATGTTTAAAGAAGTCATGTGGTTTAAAATTTTTTACAGGTTCTCACAGAAAAAAGCTTCTCTCTCCAGTTCTCCTGTTTCTTGCTATATTAAACTCTGACCCTAGTACCATCCTTGCTTTTGTCGTCTTTTGTCCTTACCCAGAAATTGCCTGCAGGAACACCAGGAAGAATAACCTATCTATTCCCTTCTGTTTGGGGCACTGCACCTTCATGAAGGGTAAGACCAATTGAAGACTGCTTAAAATGATCAGGGGAATAAAAATAAGACAGAAGTTAGTATGAATTAGGTGTTTGGAGCAAGGAAGAGAATATTGAGTTTAGACATAGACAGTCTTCCAATATATAAAAGATAGGAAAAAAGTAAGGGAGTAGGTTACCCTGCATGTCTAATATGGGCAGGACAAGAAATAAGGCTGTTAAATTGGAGCAAAAAAAGATTCCAGTTAGGTAGTAGAAAGATATTTTTTTGTTCCCCCTTCTAACATGTGTAATTTATTTCCGTCATGAACTGTGGGGGAGATGTGAGAGATCTCTAGATCTCTCTAGAAACAGTTTAGATATGTGCCTGTCAGAAATTATGATTTGGTTGATGCTGCCTTGAACTAGGGGAATGAACTACCATATCCCTTGATCCATATAGTTCTATGAAATTTTTTTTAGATTAATTTGCAGTACTTGGGCCATACATATTGTTTGAGTCCTAGGGGAGAATATCCAGTCAAATTCTGATAAATGTTTGATGATAATAACCCTAGATTATGTCTTGGCTTTCTATAATTCCCTTTCTCCTTTGCTTGGTGAGTCTGGGAAATTGATTTGTCTGGATAAGATTAAAGCCAAAGAGTCTCAGTAGAAGTTAAAAGCCAATAAACTTTCAAAATGGGACAAGCAATGTTTAATTTTTTTGAGTGCAACTTTAGCCCACAGCTATGCTAGCTATTTACTCTTCTCCTCCATTAGACTCAGGACTATGAAACCTGGAATGGGATAATTTAATAGTATTTTTGCTGTTCAGCTCAAGTAACTGACCTCTGTATTGTCAAGTAACTTTGATTATTCCGTTCAAGTAATTCACAGAAGACGTTAAAAAAATACCGGTTTGTCTCATTTTGTTTTTCATTTTCCAGTAGGAATCTTGAACTTCTTTCCTTTGTTTCTTTGTTGATCTTCATTTCAACTATGAGAATCATGGCATCAGTCCTGACTCCTCCTCCTTTTTTTCTCTATGTATTTTGTCTTTTGCTACACAAGATTAAACTATCTGTTGATTTATTGTTGTGATAGTAGTCTTTCACAAGACTAAGAAGAGATGCTTGCCACTGGCACTGGCTATAGTGCTGTTTCTTCTGCACTTCACAGTGTTGATAATAATCTATAGTGAGTAATAACATATTAAGTCTTCTGAGCCTAGGAAAGCAGCAAAGTATGACCCTAATAAATCTCAAGACACTCTTACTAGATTTACACTCTTTGTGTAGAATTATTAAAGTAGTGGGCTAGCTAGAATTAAACCCACTTTGAACTGCTGAGCGGAGTCATCAATGGAATAAAACACATGATCCATGCAGGGTCTGCCTTTAGCTTTGAAGTGAGATGGTGCTCTTGGAAATATTATCGTTACTTCTGAATCCTTTGATCTTTTTAACAGTGTCTCTTTAAGCCTTTGCATACTTCATCCTTGGAGCTATTGATTTAAAAATAAAACCATTCTGAATGTTGCTGTTTTTGTAAATAGGTTAAATGAGCTGGCAACTGTCTTCTGTTGTTTTCAAGATCCTTGTTTTATTGTGTATGCATGTAGACAGACACATTTTTACTTCCTTTCTCTGTAAAGTAATTCCACAATGTCATTGTGATTCATAATTATTAACAAGTCATAGTTTTTATCTTCTACTTTAAAAAAAAAAAAAAAAGGCAAATGCTCTCCCCCACCCAGTAACCTAAAGCTCTTACAAATTTCACTGAGAGAACCACAGTTTTTGTCTTAAGGCTCTGATCGTTAATGGAAGAGCACAGACAGTTAATAGGCTTCTGTGGTTGCATATGTCTGATAGAATTTATTTGGGAGCCTCTTCAGCTGAAGGAGTGCATTGTTTTGTCTTGAAGGTAGTTATTCCCTGCAACGGACTGAAAGGAAGCCTTGATGGGAAGAGAGAGAGAAAGCTATTTGCATTCTTTTGCCTGGCATTATTAAGTTGATTTTTATGCCTCTACAGATGTGGCTTTTGGCTGTAAGGCAGTGAAAGAAACAAACTTTCAGTACGTGTCTTTCTGCATAAATTCACTTCAGACACCACTTTGAAATGCTGTTCTTCCCAGTTTAACAACAAACCACCTAATTTGGTAGGCAGTTGTGATAGCAGCAATTCACCAGCTGAAAATCTCAGGCTCACTCCTTCTTGCCTGGGCATTCCCAGCATTGCTATGCCACAATGCAATCTAACCTGGGAAAAACTGATGGGTTTCCTACATATGGCACTCTAGCGTTGGAACTGTAACTCGGATGATCACATGTATGTCACCTCTGTGATAATTATTTCAGATTTTGATAGTGATGTAGCCGTAAAACAACTATGATATTAACTCGAGCCTAAGAGCAGGGTTGTTAATTCTTGATTCCATTTTTCTGCATTGTGATTATCCTACTGTTAGTTTAAAGCTAGCTTGGTTATGTCTGTACAACCATAATCCCATCTTTGTATTGATTTGGAAAACCATTTTTGGGTGCTAATGAAACAGATGTAAAATAATAAAACCTCAAATGTTTTCCCTCAGCTAATTGCAAAGGCGACAGAATTTTTATTAGTGATGGTGCTTCTTCCATTGTGTATGCCTATAAAACATGTATTTCAATATAAGTCATTTAACTACTTTGAATGAATTTTTTTTCCTGAGCCACCATTATCTTCATTTTTGTTCCATATTTTAGTTTTTAGAAATTATCTGTTGGGGTTTTTTTGTTTGTTTCTTTTAATACTGCTCCTCTTCCCTTCACAGGACAATGGAGTCTCTGCTTAGGGACTTCAATAAACAGTCTAGTAAAATCAGTCTGCATGTCAGCATTTTTAATAAAATTACCTGTTTGTTTGGTTTGGGGTTTTTTCCATGATGCATATAGTAACATCTTCCTCAGCTGTTACAGGCAGGCTAAAAATCATGCTTGTTCCATGAATGCAAATTCCTTTGTTAGTTTTATTAAAGTGTGGATTTAATTTTGGAAATACTTCAGATGATAAATGATGGCACAATTTAAATAATAAGAAATTTTTGAGTATGTCACAGAACACTTTGGAGGATACCCTTCTTAGTGTTAAGAATATTAATTGATCATGTGTAAAAAGAGACGAGATAGAAGCAAAGTAATATTTTTCAAAGCTAAATGCAGAGCTAAGAATGTAGCCTGGTCCTCTGCTCCTCCACTGTCAATATTCTGCACCAGCAACACGAAGTAATGGACAGTATCTACTACTTCCCAACTACATACAGTCCTTCATCCCAGGAGATTCTGCTGCATGAATCTTCCTTCTTTCTCAAAGAGGTCACAAGCCCCGTGGTCTCTAATTACCCCAATATGCTGTCATCCTTTTTCCCTTCCTGTATACGAGGACTCAAACTCCATTGATCTGACCATTCTATGTGCCTGAAATTTTCTTAATGTAATGTGGACATCCCATATTTCAGTATTTATTTCACATTCTGGCTTAGGACTAACCAAGCTTTTTATTTAGTTTGGTTCCAGTACCAGTTATGAGGAAATAAAAACACAGTTACATCATTTTATCATGTCTGGGACCTTCAGTAGGTGACTTAGAACAATTTAGAAAAGTTCATATGGCTTCCCCTTTTGTACTTTGCTCCTGATTTGTTATCATGTTGAAGTTTGTTCCTGTATGCTCAGGTGAACTGAAATTTTGGAACAGGTGATTCTCTTTTTTTAAAGATTATTGTTACTGTTACTTTTTTTTGCTCCTGTAGTGTTCACTACTTCAGTTTTCCATTTGGTGCAATAGTTCTTCGTGTCTGGGTGCTAAAACATACATTGTAACCACCTTTCCACCTTTCATGGAAGTCATAGGAAATAGTGTTGCTTGATTTTTTTTCTTTTTTTCTTTATTTATTTTATTATATTTTTAAAAGATCTGTCATAAAGTTGTTTGCTTTGACTGTATTAGCAGCTCTGCAAAATGTGTCTGCGAAGACTGGGAAAACAGGAATCTAGCCTGTGACACACCTGCTTCCTCATTACTATTAAAATATTTTCATTTTACTTGTGTTACTTAGCTTTCTGCTTCTGTTACCCAAACCTAACCTGCATTTTTGCGAAGAATGTCATGCTAGTGCGGTGTATAAAGCCTTTTATTTGTTTAATGCTTTACTGGTAAAAGGAGAATAGACTGTATGATGATCATGAGATGCTCAAGTTATAATAATTCAGTGGAAATGTGAAAATCTTAAAAGGTAATTTATTTAGATGTATTAGGAAGGTTGTGTATATGTAATATACATATGTAATATGGTGGTTAAGTTTTGTAATGTGATAAATTTATTTCAACTTCTAAAGGTCTATATTGCAAAAACATTTTATATTTGAATGCATGCCCAAGTCCTCTTTGTAAAAGCGTAATTTACTGAAAGTAAGACCCCTGTAATACATTAACGCCATTACTTTTTTAATACAAGAGGAAATTCAACAACCTAAATGTAACAAATAATGGAGAGCAGTGCAGATGCTGATGTTTTTACAAGATTTGCCAGTTTTGTTTAGTAACAACGAGGCTTTCTGTTAAAGGACATCTTAGTTTTAAAGAGGAGGTGGACATCAGCTGTGATCAAATAGTGTAGATATGTTAGCAAAGTCAGTGTTGGCTTTTCATGCATAGCGTAATAATGCCTTTATCAATATATTTTGATATTTAATATACAAATTTAGGTTGTGTTTTATTTTTCCTATGTTGTGTCTCTGAATGTAGAGTACTATTGAAAGAGACTGAAAAGTAGTAATGTAGTTCAGGCTGATGAAATGGGAAGCCTGCTGCATTATAAATTGGTGTTAACCATATGCACAGCATTATCCTAAATTGCATGTTTTGTGTTAACTGTCTTCCCACATTTCTCCTAAGAAGTGTAACTTCTTTTTTTAGCAATATTTAAGTATGCTACAGCTTTTTTCTTTAATGTTTTTTGTATTTCAAAGAGTAAATCTGTGTTAAAGTTTGTGTCTGTTTTTCAGAAAGAGAAATTGAATAAGGATATCCAAGCATTCTAAACGTGTTCAAAACAATGAGATACTCAGAGAAGTTATGCTAGGAAAGTTTCACCAGCTCTTTAATCCATCCTCCCAGCAGTGCAAGTTTATTGGTTGGTTTGTTTGGGGTGGCTGTTTTATTTGTTTTGGTGGTAGGGCTTTTTTTTTGCACGCGCGCGCGCGTGTGTGTGTATATGTTTCCTATAGTATAGTGCTTTAAGCCTGATTTCTTTTTTTAAACCACTGAAGAAATGAGACCTTCCACAGTCTACAGAGTGTTTTCCTGGTCTTTTATCCAAAGTCTTCCTGCAGTTCTATAAACAGAACCATGACTATGTGGAAGGTAGGTAGATACATATATGTTCTTTGATTTTACTATCTTTACCAGCCTGCTTTGCCAGCATCTTTTTAAGAGGAGCAAGGGCATAGAAGAACTTTCCAGTAACAGTTGTGCATTGTTGTCCAAAGCCAAAACTTTCAAAAATATCTTTGGGAAACTGGGATTTGACAGACTATGTTCTTTCAAATCATTGTTCTGAAATGAAGTTCTGTTGTATATTAACATTACCTATTAACATTGGTAATAAACTAATATTTTAAAACAAAAGTCATAAACAAGACCTGCAAGAGAGCTTAATATCAGTGTATGCTAGTTAAGAGCAAAATGAGAGAACTGTTGCTGAGTAGCCAGCAACCTTGTGCTTAGCTCTCTTGCGCTTAGAAAAGGCAAGAATAATGTACTGTATTTCCTTTAGGAAGTATTTGAGCAAATGCAGTTCAGCACGTAAGCCTGTCAGGAGCAGCCATATATATCAAACTTTCAAACACAGAATGATATGGAGACTTTAGCTAGGAGTCACCTTTTGAATGAACACTCTAGTAGAACATTTTTGGGAAGAGAGTTTAATCTGTTGAAAACTTAAAACCTGGCAGTGAAAATTGAAGTCTGGCTGGTAACTTGAAGACATGCCTGGTTTAATGGATTTATGAGCATTTGTTGCAACATCCAAGTAACCTGAGTAGCTGCTTTTTCTTGCAGGTGTAAAATGAATTATTCTACGTTTCAACTTGCTAGTTGCTGATAGAGATTTATTTGTTTGGGTTTGATATTTTTTTTTTTGGCATTTCTATTTTGTTCTCAGTATTTCTTTTGCACTGAAAAGTTAGTATTTAAACCTATTATTTATTACTGCTTTGAGTTTCATTTATCCAACAGCTGACTTTTGTCTTTATTTCTAAGCACTCTGTCTTAAGGGACATGCACAGCATCCCATAAAAGGGTATAATCTTTTTTTTTTTTAATGCTGTTTCTAGTATTCCATAGCAACTGGGGTGGCAGGGAGGGGGGAACAGCCTAAAATGAACACTACCACACAAGCAATTCATTACAGATTTTCTGCTTAGTATTCAGTAAATTGTCAAGTCCTTATTTTCATCATTAGCATATTTTTCACAGAGCAGAAGCGTAGCCATTTCTGGCAGACTGAATTAAATGTGTTTTACTTGAATGTGAAAGAAGATGACATTGTCAGGCTTTCTATGAAAGCATCATTTTCTAGTAATAATTTATTTTCTGGAACAGTTTGCTGTGGGTGTCTTTTATGTTTCTATAAAGATATGGGTATATGTTTCAGTCTACCTGTAATTAAACCATTTCTTAAATGAAGGGTAAAAAAAAAAAAAAAAGGAAGTATTTATTTTATCTTTTTTATTTTTTCTTCACATCACATGAGCTGAAAAATTTACTAATTCTGGTATAGTCATGCACTGGCATATTGAACTTAAAATTTTGGAATATGTTTTTATAGAATCAGGACCAAAAAAAGCCTCAGAATTTCACTGTCCAAGGACTATGAAAAAGATCAGGTGTAACTGTTCAGAAAATTTGTTACATATGGAATTTCATTCTATCTAAGGCTAGCTGACAGCAATTCCATTTAACGCATTTTGAGTCTCATAGGTAGTCATCTTAATTACCATGAAATAAAATTGCATTCACATTCTTAATTTCAAAACAGAATTTAAAAGTATTTAAACATCTTTTGTTTGCTTACATACTATCATGTGAAGAAAACATGTTTTATGCAAGTTCTGTTTTTCTTTCAGTGCTACAGAAAGATCCCATCTTCTGCTTGTAATCCCAATAAATTCTGTGTTTGTCAGTGAGGCTGTTTTATGATAGCTGTATGCTAGAACCAGTGATTGTGTGGCTGGAAAATATTTACAGTATCAACAGAGAACTGAGAACTGAAACATATCATATTAAAGTATAAATAAAAGAACTTAAATACTGTATGTGTGAAACTGTTTATGTGCTTGAGGGTGTAAATATACCTACAGACAGAAATTCAGTTTTGTACCCATGTGCTTATACGCATCTAAAGTTGTAAATCTCAAAATTATACTCAAAATACATCCTTTGCTCAGTTATTCCAATAGCAAACACTATGGGAAAGAGCTCGAAAGATTCCCAGGAATTGTTTTGCTCCGTGCCATCAGTAGCCAAAATTGAGAACAAACTGTTTTCCCCCCATTTCTTTTGGTTTTCATATTATTTGGAATATGAGAAAAGGAAAATGTGATCTAATAGCTCTATTGCTGGAAGGTAGTAGCTACTAAAGAAAAACCAAGCAAAAATAGCCAAGTCACCCTATTTAGCATCTGCTAGCATCCATAGCTACTGCTGTATCTTCGATATGTTTCAATAAGCTTGCTTAAGATATGTTTATCTGCTGTCATCAGTCTATCAAGATACACATTCTGTACCTTTTTTCCTAAAAGAACTTCACTTGCATGCTTTTATATGTTATTTACAAATAAAATAAAACAAGCCTGGTATCTAGACAAGTAGTATTTTCTCTTGCAGGTGGCCCCCATTAGTTGGTTTTGTTTCCTTTCTTTTTCTTGTTAACAATACACCAGGATTTTTTGTTTTATAGACTGCTAAATACTTTAGGTAGCCGTTATCAAATATGGAATCATTGTGTCAAAAATAACATGTCCCTCACAGTTATCACAAAGGAAAAAACCTATGACCTATAAAGGACAGCAGGAACTTTTTGAGAGGAAATCTTTAAGAATAGATGACAAGCAGAAAATTGTTGTCTTGTTTTGTTTTTAAAGACTGCTTGCTTTCAGTCAGGCAATCTTTTCTTGGCCAGTGAAAACTGGGCAGTTTCAAAGTGTACATATACTCTTAACTGTCTGTCCCCTTGATCCAAAAGCAACACCGCTAAACCCAATCCAACCATTTACCTTTCTCTGTTTGTAGTAGTAGCTTAAGGATATTAACGTAAACAATTGCATCAAAATATCATTCAGTGAGATGATGTACTGAACTGTATAAACTACAGTAGTAGTGATACAAGATTATTTTTTCCCAGGCTTACAGTCCAGGAGTTCATGACATGATTAATACTGTCAATGGATTTAGTATTATAATTTAATTCTTTATTAAAAATACTTAGAAGCATTGATTGGGATGACTAACAGAAAACAATTTCTGATTAAGACTGAATTTTGTTTGTGGTGCCACATTACTTTACATTTCTTTGGCGCTTTCTTTGTATACATGTGTGTCTCAGCCCCTACAGTCAAAGGGGTTTTATTAATGATTTCAGCAGAATTAAGCTTATTTTCAGATGAAATGATGTGCCTATCAAGAATGGCTACTCTAAATCTTTTATTTTAGTTGTCAGTGCTTTGCTTTTGCAAATTTTATGGTTACTATTGTTATAATTATAAAACATTGTCCTAAGACATTTCGAAATTAGATTGACTTTTAGTTATAAGTTAAATAGAAACTTAAGTCTCTCAGTCCCAGACTTAATGAGATGTTGTAAGTCAAAAAAGAATAAGGAGATCTGCTAATAGTATGAATTGCAACAGCTGGATTAAGTTAAAACACAGAAATAAAAGTATCTGCTCTGTCCTTTGAGGCAAGGAAAGAACCTTTTGCTGTGCTGTTTTGCCAAGTTAAACTCTCTTGTGTACAGCAAGTATAACTTAAATGTTTCATGTCCACCCAAATATTTTAGTTTTACCCAGTACAATAAATAATATGTTGCTATTTTTTAAAGGTACAGGATGTACTGTGATTGTCTATTCTCTGTTTATTTTCAGGCTTTCCTTACAGGTAAGAGCCCTTAAGAGAAGTATTTTAAGGACATAATTGACACTTAGTAGTCAACAAAGTTGTAGTAGTTCCATTTATTTTAATGTAAAGTGTGAATATATCATCTGGCTTACAGAAGTATTTCTGTAAGAATAAATATTGCTAGAAAACAGTAGTTTGCTGTTGGATCTAATCTTTATTTATTTGTGATTACTCCCAGCTTCCTTATTCTTTGTCAGTTTGATTTTTCTGCTTGTATTGGTGTTAGAGTGAAACATTCTCCCATTCTGAATTACTCTTCAAATACAAAAGATTTTTCTTAATATTCTTGTAAGGGAAAGAATATTTCTTTTCATTCATTCTTTCACATGATACAGTACATTGTAGACATTTTTTTTGGTGTCAATTGAGTATGAACTGAAGATGTGGAAATAAGTGTTTCTTACACGCTCTGTCTTCCTTTTTCTCTTTTTGGGTTGGATGCAGTGTTTTGGATGGTAAAAATAAACTTGACTGTTTTGCATAATTATTCCAGAATTTGACATTTAGTTTCAAAATTCTGAATTCCTTCAGTTAGAAGTTACGTTCTAATTGAAAACTGGGGAGAAGAAGCAAAGAAAAAAAACTGTGGAGATTTCCCTGTATTTTTGGGAGTGAGGAGGAATAAGATATGATACGCTTTCTTTGTTTTGAATAGAAATGAACAAAAATAAAATGAAATTTAGTTATTTCAGTTCTTGTTTTTAGAAAGGTTTATTATTATTTTACACTTCTGCTTTAAAAGAAGTATGATTTTTTTTGTTAGAATAGGATATTATAGGATGAGGGAGACAAAAGAGATCAAGAGAGAAGAGGGTGAGAGGAGATTGAGAAAGAGAAGAATGAGGAAGACAGAAGAAGATGGTGCGAGAAGATAGAAGATGGAGAATTAGAAAGAGAAAGCAGAGAAGAAAGGGAAATGAAAGAAAAGAAGAAATCAGAGAAAGAACGGAAGAGATATACATGGCAAGGCGCTTGCAGCAGGGGAGCCACAGGGGTGGTTTCTGCAAGGTGGAGGCCAGGGCTGCCCCCAGGCCAGGTGTAGCTGACTCCGATGGACCCACCACAGGGCACAGTTGAGTCCAGCAGCCAAGATGGTGGTGCCTCTCTGGTAACATATTTAAGCAAGGGCATACCAGCACTCAGGCAGAAGAGGGTAAAAAAGAGCATGTGAAACAGTAGTGTGAACACCAAGGTCAGAGAAGAAGGAGGGGAGGAGTTGCTTCAGGTGCCAAAGCAGAGACTCCCCTGCAGCCTGTGGAGGACCATGCCTGAGCAGATATCCACACTGCAGCCTGTGGAAGACCCCAAATCAGGACATTTGGGTATTTCCCGAAGGAGCTGTTGCCCATGGAGAGCCCACGCTGGAGCAGACAAACAGTGTGAGGAGGAAGCAGAGGCAGAGAGGAGCCCTTTAG
This sequence comes from Falco naumanni, assembly GCF_017639655.2. Classification (NCBI taxonomy): domain Eukaryota; kingdom Metazoa; phylum Chordata; class Aves; order Falconiformes; family Falconidae; genus Falco; species Falco naumanni. The sequence goes on from NC_054056.1 coordinate 69,774,960, forward strand.
GACTCGTTATAAACCCCCATCCCTCAGCACTGCTCACTGATGGGTAGGTAAAGGAGATCAGGGGTAAGGAGGAAAGCTGAGACTGGAAGTGGGGAGCTGTTTTAATTTTTCCCCTTTGTTTCTCTCTACTCAAATCTATCTTAATTTGCAGTAAATTAATTTTCCTCGAATCAAGGTTTACAAAACAGGTAACTGGGAAGCAAACTCCCTATCTTTATCTTAACATACAAGCTTTTTCATCCCCTTTTCTTGCTGTTTCCTGTTGAGGAGAGGGAGTGAGTGGCTGGTAGGCATTTGGCTGGTGGCCAAATGGAAAGAAAGAGAAAGCAAGGGAGAAAAAGTGAGAGAAAGAAAAGAGTAAGGTAAGAGAAAGAAAAGAAAGAGGAAATAGAAGAAAAAACAGAGAAGGAAAAGGGAAAGAAATTAGGAGTGAAAAAGAAAACAGGAAAAGAGAAAAGATAAACAAAGGAAAGTGAAAAGAGGAAAGAATGGAGAGAGTAAAGAAAAATTAAAGCAGAAAGAAGGAAAATACAGGGAAAGAAAACAGAAGACAGTGAAAAGAAAGAGAAAAAAGCAGAGAGGAAAGAACAGAAATAACATGAGAGAAGGGAGAGGACAACAGAGGGAGGGAGAGAAGATAAAACAGAAAGAAGAGAGAAAAAGAGGAAAGAAAAAGAGTTATGAAAACCAGGAGAGAGGAAGAGAGAGAAAAAAGAAAAGGAGAGGAAGAAAAGAAAAAGAGCAAGGGAGGAAGAGAAAAGAGAAAGAAAAGATGAGAGAGAAATAAAAGAACTGAAGAAAAGGAGACAGAAAGGAAAATGAGAGAAAAGAAAAAATAAAAAGGAAACAAGTCCAAGCAAGTCCACTGTGGTTGAGGAATCTGTTAACTGGATACTGTTAGCAGTGAAGTTAAATTTTTTAACTGTCTGGAAGAGCTTGTGTGTGGTACTGGTATGTGGTAACCAAGACACCGGAAATTACTTTCCATCAAGCAAAAACTGTAAAATCCTTATATCAAAATAACTGAGCTTTGGCAGTTTCAGTATTGCCATTCAGTGAATAGGTACATTCTTCCCAGGTAAAAATTTCCATAGAAATTGTAATAAACATTAAAACCTTTCTTACTGATTTGGAAAATTGATTACTTAGGCAGATGGATGGTGTGACTGAAATGGCACAACGTAACAAATTCTGGCAGGCTAGCATGTTGGCATGTGTCAATTTCTAAGAATGGGCAAAGTTAATGTAACAATTTAATTGGGATAACGCAAACTTAAGAAGATTTTTGCTAGTGAGCGTAAAGAAAGAAAAATACATCACTTTTAAGTTCAGCATAGCAATTTCCTTTAATGCTGCCCTTTCTGTCTGGGAGAAATATTATTTAATAAAGTAATCTCAGATTACAGTTTGGTAGGTAAACATTGAGTAACATATTTGAGATTTAAAGATTTCTGAAGTGAAAAAAGAAATCCATAATTCTCATAAAATATAAACAATACTTTTAAACTGTACAGTAGTTAGTGAACTTTGCTCAGCAATACTTTTTAATTATTTCCTTTAAATGGTTAAATATTACCACAATTTAAGCCTTTTCCCTGAAATACGCTTGCCTTTTAAAATTTAATTCTAATAGGTCTTAACAGCATGCTGTATTTTGCCTTATGTTTTCTTTACTGAGGGAAGGTGGAAGGAGATGTCTACACATAAACACCTAATTTTATAAGTTTAGTTACAATTGGTTTTAATGGCAGCAACTGGAAACCTGCACTGAAATCATGTGAGAGGGACATGACATTAGGCTCGAGTGGAACGTGTTGGGGTGTGGAGCTCCTTCAAGCTTGGTAATTCTGCTTTCACTCAGCAGGGTGGTACCTCCATGTCCCCCCTCCTCTGCATCTTCTCGTGCCAGAGGCAGCCACCCAAAGGGTTACAGCTCAGGCGAGCCAGCTGCATCTGGCATGTAGGTTTGGGAGCGGCTGAAGGGAGCATGTTGCGTTCCTGGCAAAAGGTGAAATACAGGCCTTGCTCTGAGGAGTCTGAAATGGGAACCAGTTGTGTCAGTCTGAGGCCATCCTTCTCCAGTTACTGTAAACCAATATTGTAGCTGAGAGAGTAATCCTGCACTCTCCAAGCTGCTTTTCCTGTTCAGGGCTGCCCACCTCCCTGGGTGCTGGCACAAGATTCACGTGGCTGTTTGGGGAAATAATCAAGATTTAAAAAAAAAAAAAAAAGGTGGGGTGAGGTGGGGGAGAGGGCCATGTCATGGAGGCAGGAACGTGTGGTCTGCCTTAGAGAAAGCTGCTCAAGCTGCTGCTTTGAGTGTCAGCGCTGGCTGAAAGTGACATGAACTGAGTATTAATCTTGGTGCAAAACTCAGTGAAAGCAGAAGCTACTCCGTTGCCTTACATACAGGTACACAGATGCACTATTGCTGGCTTAACTGCAGGGTGCTGTCACTGACACAGCTGCAGTAGCAAAAGCCCCTGCTGTGAATTATAAGAAAGGCTGGAGATTCATCTAATCAGTTAGGGGAGGAGTGTTGGCTGGGAGCTGTGACTGTATCAGGATTACGTTCCTGGTATAGCATGATAAACTAGGAGTCCTACTCAGCCTTATGAACTAGTCCTGGCCCACAGTGTTTTCTGGCAACACTTCTGCCTTCTTTTCCCTTTTCCACTGTGTAACAGAGTTAATGAAGCCACTGTCACATGCTGCATAGGATTCCTCTGTGGGTGGTGCAGCAGCTCAGTTCTGTTGCAGCGGTTTCCAGGCTTCTTCAAGAAGCTTTAGGGAAAATCTTTGGGGGGCTCCTGCTTCTGGGAACTTTGGTGGCTTGCTGCTGCCGGTCAGGGCCAGACTGTGTGGCATTTGCCTCTGTCAGCTGTTGCAGACAGCTTTTTTGGGCTACTTGGCTGGTTGTGGACTACCTATGTTTTTTGTCTTCAGCTGGCTGTTGATCAAGCAGTGGTTTGATGAATGCTTGAGGAATAGCTGTAGAACTACTCCCAGAGCCCAGAAAGCAGAGGGAGCTCAGAGACCTAGCTGTTATCACAGCAGTTAATACAAGAGGGGCACAATGTCGTGCAGAAAATTAGATCAGGACACTGCAAGACTGATTAGGAATGTGCAGTGACAGTACTGATGTGCTGTAGGGCATGGTCACCTGCAACTCTTCCTGGCACATCAGAGAACTTGGCCCAGAGAGAACTCCAGGTCATGGGCTGCACTCCTGGGTCTAGGGCTTGCACTGGGGAGGGCTGTGGCCTCACCCATGGCCAGCATGCTCTTCTGATCAAGGTGTTGAGTTGCCAGGTGAAAAATCTGGGAGGAGATGAGTAGACATGTGCAGTGTGAGAGAGGACAAACAGGAGATCAACAGGATCTTTGCAGGGGCAAGAACACAAGAACACAAGCTCTGTGATGTGAGGTAGGGGCAGTGAGAGATTATATTCAAACGAGCTGTGGACAGTCTCCTAAGATTGGGAAGTTGGAAATCTATGATTACTGGAAATATAAAGAAGATTCTTTGCCTGCAGAGAAGAATAGATGTAGTGCCCTGGAAAGAGGTCATCAAGATTGTCAGGGGAGACCTCGGAGCCAGCTGAGGCTCAGCCAAATGTGTATGTGGGGAAGAAAAGGAGGGGCACAGTTATTTGAGACCATATCCTGACAGAGGCACTCATCTGCCAGCCTGGTGTACCTGTGATAGCTTTCTTCTTCAAGGTTTACTTCTTGTGGGGTACTTGAATCACAGATGTTGCAGATGAACACCTCCGATGCTTGTCCAGCCCTCAGACTTCACCCCTCATGTGGCCACCATGCCACTGCTGGGATGAGCCAAATATATAAAAAATGATTGCAGAGCCCTGGGGGCAAGGGTGAAGAGTAAAAATGCCCAGGTGGTTGTTTTCCTCAATCCTGCCAGTGAGGTAGCAGAGAGCATGTCCCTTAAGTCAAAGGGCAGCCGCATGGCTGGTGTCGCAGGCAAAACCAAGGTACCCTTTTTGAGGAACAAGGATTGCTGAAAACAGACAAGGATGCATGAGATGGAGTGTGGCAAGGGCATCTTTGCTGACAGTTTCAGTAACCTTTTCTGGAGGGCTTTTAAGTAGCTACTTAATGGAAAGGTTGCTTCAATTTGAAGAGAAGTGAAGACATGGGAAACATTGAGGAAGTGTCTGGGGAAATTGATTGGAGAAACCTTGTGCTTTTATGCAGGCAGTATGACTGGGGTGTCCGTTTCGAGTGTCTGTACACAAATGCACAGAGCATGGGAAACGAGCAGGAGGAGTTGCAAGTTTGTGCACACTTGCAGAGCTCCTTAGGATTACAAAGACATGGTAGGATAGCTCACACAGTGCATGCAAAGGAGGGGCGAGAGTGCACAGTGCTTTGCTTTGGAATGGGCACTGAGTCTGTTGAGCACTTGAGAGATCAGAGGGTAGCGCAACATGAGTAAAGTTGTGGTAGGGATCTGCTGCAGACCATCTGGCCAAGAAGTAGATGAGTAACTGCTAGGGGCTGTGCAGTTATTGCAGGCCATAGTAGATATGGAGGATGCAAGTAAGCCAGGACATTCTTGAAAGTCAATTTCTTGATGCAGGTGATTGACGAACCAACCAGGGGACATGCCATACTGGACTTGTTACACATGAACAAGGAAGAACTGATTGAAGGTGTGAAGGTTGATGGCAGTCTTGGCTATGGTTGATGATCAGACTATGGACAAAAGGGCCCAGGAAGGCTGTTTCATCTTCATTGGTAAATGAGAATGGTCCATCCCAATGTGCAGAAAGTCAAGCAAGTATGGCAAAAAGCCAGTATGAATGAACAAGGGTAAATCATGCCTGACCAGCCTCTTCACCTTCTGTGCATGAGAGGAGGACAGTGGATGTTATTTACATTGACTTTAGCAAGACCTTTGGCATCATTTCGCATAGTATATTCACAGTCAAATTGGTGAGATAGGAACTCAATAAGTGGCCAATAAGATGGATGGAAATATGCCTGTACTGCAGGGCCCAAAGTGTTTCTATCAAATGTGTTAACTCTGGTGACCAGTTACTAAGTGGTGTTGCTCAGAGATTTATACTGAGGCTGTTATTGTTGAATGTTGCTAATAAACATCTGGACAATGGGACAGAGTGCACGTTCAGCAAGGTTGAAGATGATCTTTGACTGGAGGGAGTGGCTGGTACACTGGAAGACTGGTTTGCTATTCAGAGGGGTCAAGACAGCAGAGAATTGCGCTAACAGGAACCTCATTAAATTCAACAAAGGCAAGAGCAAACTCCTTTATCTGGGACATAGTGACCCATGTAGCAGTACAGGTTGAGGGCTAACAGGCTAGAAATCAGCTTTGCAGAAAATGACCTGGGAGTCCTTTGACTGTTAATAAGCCAGATGTTAGTCCAGCAACGTGCCCTTGCAGCAAAAAAGGCCAAGCCCTTACTGGGCTGTGTTAGCAACAGCATTGCCAGCAGGTCAAGTGAACTGATCCTTCTCCCTCTGTTCAGCACTTGTGAGACCACATCTGGAGTACCATGTCCCGTTTTAGGCCCCCTAGTACAGGTAAGAGATTGGTATACCAGAGTGAGTCTAGTGGAGGTTCACCAAGATGGTTGGAGTCTAGAGCATATGGTGTATGAAGAAAGGCTGAGAGAGCTGGGCTTGTTCACACAGGAGAAGAAAAGGCTCGGGGGATCCCATGGCAGCCCACAGCTCACTAACGGGAGGGTGTAGAGAAAACAGAGCCAAGGTTTTTTTGAAGGTTGCACAGTGACAGCATGAGAAGCAAAGAATGAGAGGCAACAGACACAAATTGGAACATGGAAAATTCTGATTAGATACTAAGAAAAATATTTTCCCAGTGAGAGCAGTTAAGCATGGGAGGAGGTTGTCCAGAGTGGCTGTGAAGTCTCCATTCTTGGAGATTGCACAAAACTTGACTGGACAAGGCCCAGATCCAAGTGACCCTGCTTTGAGCAGGAGGTTGGACTAGATGACTTCTGGAAGTTCCTCACAATGTAAATCAGGCTACAATTATATGAGTATGTGAACCTTGGTGGAGCTGAATGTTCTTAAAAATAGCTGTAACCTTTTTTTGGGGGTGGTGTATTTTTTTTATTTTGCATTTGACTAACCAGTTAAATCTCAATAACACACATGCAAGATATTCTTAAAGCACTACAGAGCAAGCTGTGGAGACTGGCCAGTTAAAAAGCCAAATTAAACAAGAGAACTTGGGATAACTTCATAGAGGTCCCTTGTGTAGGGGGTGATTAAATTTTAGAGGCCAAAAAGCATTTGGTGATTACTGACTATGTCTTGTTCAGCATAGTCACTTTGCTTTCCACGGGGTTTTTTGGTGTATTTGTTTTGGTTTTTTTTTCTGAGGAGTAAGCTTCACCCAACTTGAAGCCAAGAATATTTGGAAGGGTGGGGTGTTTTTTCTCATTTTATACATTGCACATTTTGTGGCAATGTTTTTCTTGGGTTTATTACATTTTTGATTGTAGCACAGTCATTACTTCATTTTTCTAAACATATGTATTTAAAACCCACAAGGGCCTGTGAAATCTGATACTAAAATAAGACATCATATATATCAAACCCATGGTTTCTTTAAGAAAGCCATTTTTTAACCTCTACTTGAGAGTTCCTTTCATGTGGCAGGAATTTATTTTTTTCCTTTCTTTATAATTTTGTCCTTCACGGTGATCATTGGTATTAAAGTAGAAAATGAAAAATGTGCTACTGCTTTTTAATGAAATCAGTTAAAACTATTAAAAGAAAATATTTTATTAAAAGAGAAGAGAAAAACCCATACATTTTTGAATAGGAATTAGCTGTCGGAGAGAACTGTATTATTTGACCAGTATAAGAATTTGTTACACAAAGGAATCAAATAGTTTCTTTCAAGTGATGTTGAATGAGGTGGGTGTTCTCAGTCCTTTGGACACCTTAGCTGTCGTGACCATCTCTGACGCATGCTGATTTATTGTTCTTTCGGGATAATTTTCTTTCTGAAACATTTTTCTTTTAGGATGATTTCAAAAGGTACTCTTTAATCTTTACCTGTGTCTTTCAAAAACACATTCAAAATACTTCTTTTTTGTTCGCATTGCTTTTTTCTAGTATTATTTGTACTAAATCTAATGAAATAGTAAGGATTCAAAGTACAGAGATGCATGTACTATATGTCCTTTCTCTGAGATTTTTTTCTTCACAAAGAAGAAAAACCTCAGGTTTTCACAGGTGTTAGAGAACACAGAAAAGTGTAAACATTCTCTATAAAACTTGTATTCTCATTTCCTTTCTGGTCGAGGAATGCTTGTTGCCATATGTGAATATCATTTAAAGAGGTGTCATGGTGTTTCAAGCATACTTTTCAGAACATTACAGATATTCAGGGAGACCTACTCAGAGGCATGGCTGACAAAGGACAAGGGTAATCAGCAAAAATAATGGGTAGGGATATTTAAATTTTGAGAGGGTGTTTATATCTTTCTGTCTGCAATGTATAATGTGGCATTGATATGATATGCTTGTGTAGTTTTTATTTTTCCTTCTCAAATTTAGTTGCTATACTGCTAGCATCTTGTTTTCAAATACATTATAAACCTAGAGTAAATTTCTATAGATATAGGATATTTTTCCTTCAAAAATGTTTTTGAAAGAAAAATATCTTCAGGGCAAAATCCATGGCAATAACTCTGTAAAATTCTATTCGGGAACGCTTTTACGTTTTACACAGGTTCTGGAACTTCTGTATGTGAAGGCTTTCTTGTGAGAGAAAATAGTTTTTTTTTAAAAAAAAAAGCCTCACTGGCTTAAGGAGTACTGAGATTTGTGATGAACTTTTGTTACAGAAGCTTTTCATTTCATTGTTTTAGATGAGTCATAATAAAGCCCTGGTTTCACCACAGATGAATTCCATTTGGGTTTTTTTCTAGAACATTACTGTGGTTATTATCACCAGGTTTGACACCATTAGGTTTTCCCAGGCTGCCAACATGAGGAGATACAATACACTTTGCTCTCAATGTCAAAAAGATTCATTATCAGTGTTGTAGGGTACAGAACTTCATATACCCTGGTCTCAGACCACAGAGTGCTGTAAAGGTAAGGGTGGAAATGCTGATCTATCAAAGGCTGTTGTACAGAGCAGAGGGCAGACCTGATGTGTCTTCAGTAGTCTTTAGCTCTGCAGAAAAAAAGAAAGATGAGATATACTGTAGTGCTGCAATACAGCTAAGAGGTGAAAAAACCCCTAAGTCTATGCCGTCATTTGCAAAAGTGAGCCAAACTCTTAGCTACTGAGAGGTAATCAGAATAAAAAGTTGTGGGTAGTCATGCATGAGAACTTTGATTTCCCAAGAAATGTAAGTATCATCTCAGATTGTGGTCAGCTAGTCACTTGTGACTGACTGTGTGAATGGAACCAGTCTGGCAAACTCTTAAATGAAGAAACAAACCAACCTTTTCTTACTAGCATCCCCTGTCTTTTTTGTCACAGTCACCTTTGGCTAGCAGTTTCATTCACTTGTCCACCTTGTTTTTCTCATGATGACCTATGGCTAGAGGTTTATTAGGTTTGTGCTTTATTGTATGTGCTGATGTCATGTAATCACTGCACACAGTGGCTGTATGTAGATGTACAAAAGGTCCAGAGGGAGATTGGTTTATGCAGAAAGATCCTAGGAGTGGTAGTAATAGGTCTTAAGGGTAGTGGCATAATCTCCAATATTTGTTTACGCTATATACCCCTTCACAGAGTACTTGAATAATCTTTGTGTGTCTGTCTGGGTGGCTGCTACCATTCCTCTAAGGAGAGAGCGTGTTCTTTTAATGCTTGGGGGGCAATCTGGTAAGAGGGGGAAGACACCCGTTAGTTCTGTGAAAGCAGCTTCACTTCCAACTCCTTCCCTGATCCCAGGTTTGGTGAATTAAAAATATAAAACCAGACTAGGTGAGTATGTAAATGAGATTTCCTGCTAAGGAATGCAAAAAATACCCTTTCATGAAACCTGGCTTGAATTTAGTATCCGTGTTGAATTTCTCTCCAGGATTGCTCCAGATTATTTCACACCAGAAGGACAATGAAAAGATTCAGTTTCTTGGTGGTATATCGGATACTTTAGTTAACTGTGATTCCAGCTGCTTGTAAGTCCCTCACAAGCTACAAAGGGCAAAGTCCAAGTTCATTGCTGTGTTCTTCTGCATTAGATATATGGGATTCACTGCTTTGGTTAACCTCAGTGAAAACTGATAGGTGAGTTCTGCTAGCTTGTGAGACAGGCGCGAGGTATCTGTGATGGATGCGTTACCTTTTAGCATGTCTGTACTGGTCCTTTTTCTTTCCATCATACTACTAACAATTTTGCCTCTATCTTCATCTGGTTTAGAAAAACAAGAATCTGTATGAGGGTTGAGTATGGAGCGATGTCAATAGTCTATATAATGGCTCTTTTTCCCTATCATCTTCTGGGGTTTGTTTGTGGTCTGTGAGACTACAGTCAAATCGGCTGTATTAGTCTGTCGTGTTACCTGATAGCTGTGAGCTTTCTGGCTTACTTGTGCTGCTCAAGAATAGTAGCCATGTTTGTGATATTCAAAGGCTGAAAGTCAGATGCTACACATGAAGCGTAAGTAGGACCAGAGATGTAAAAATTTTCTTTAGGATCCTGCCCAAATGAGAACAAAACTTATGTTAATTTTGGCTAATGTGGATAAAACTGATTAAAAATAAACTTAAAATACATATTTTAAGAAATTTCTTCTAATCCTTTAATACATTTAAAAATCCAATTGGGAGGGCTTATATTAGGAATAAGCCTTAAGTATATTTTATTGAAACTATATAAATAGTATTCTACCCGTATGCACTTCAATTCCTGTAAAACTTTTGCAAACAGCTGTTTAAGGCTCAAGACATTTATTATGAGTTTATTTATTATTTAAGTGGTTAAGACTTTAGAACATAAATAGTTTTGACAGTCACACCAACTGTAGGTATCAAGAATATTTTCTGTATTTCTCGTTAGTAGTCCCTTTAAAATTAAGAAGCCACTTGGAAGTTCAAAAAAATGTAAAGCCTCTTTCTTCTTTCATTTTAGGAATAAAAGCTTTGTGTGAGAGGCTGAGTTCTAACAGCTCTATAGTTTCACTAGTCTTCACATAAAACCAGTAGATAGTTCCCTAGCTACCTACTACCCACATACTAAAAGATAATGTTTTTATTGTTTAATAAATTGTTAGATATTTAACACTTTGAAAAGTCTGCCTTTATTCCTATTATATTCCAACACATCAAGTGCATTTTCATTCGGTATTTAAAAGCCAATCAAATTCCAGTTTCTTTCCAAAAATGACTTAACAGAAATAAGTACACTTGTAATAATTTAGTAAATAAGATGTCATTGCTGTTTTAGCATCAGAAAATACAACTTAGATTAATTTTTGTAAGTTAGATAATTGCTGAATGCATTTATAGTCTTGTGACTAGCAGAAGGTAATATTACATTAAAACTCTATTCATTTTCTCATTGAGGTGTTTTAATCATTTCATGCAATGAAAGAATTAGTCTTGCAATAGGAAAATAAATGGAACAAATTCAAAAGCGAGATTTAAATTGATCGTTCAACTCAACTTTTCTGTTTGAGAATTTAAATTGGTTTAGTTTGGATTAACATGTTTAGTCTATTATTTTGCCTTCTATTAATGAAATTTTACCTGGAATGTGTAGTCTGTATTTAACATTGGATGATAAAGTAAATATACTGTTTGAGGTCTTCCCGTGTATATTGTGTTTGCGTCGCAAGGTTTTGGTAGCGGGCGACTACAGCGGTGGCTTCTGTGCCAAGCTGCCAGCAGCTTCCCCCATGTCCGACAGAGCCAGCGCCAGCCGGCTCCAAGACGGACCCGCCGCTGGCCAAGGCCGAGCCCGTCAGTGATGGCGGCAGCGCCTCTGGGGCAGTGTATTTAGCAAGGGGGGGGATAAACTGAGCAGCAACCTGCAGCCAGAGAGGAGTGAGACTGTGAGAGCAACAGCCCTGCAGACCCCCAGGCCAGCGCAGAGGGAGGCAGGAGGTGCCCCAGCCCCCAGCGCAGCGGCTCCCCGGCAGCCCGCGGTGAAGCCCCTGGCGAGGCAGGCTGTGCCCCTCAGCCCGCGGAGGGCCGCGGTGGAGCAGATCCCCACCCGCAGCCCACGGGGACCCCAGGCCGGGGCAGGGCGATGCCCCGAGGAGGCTGTGCCCCGCGGGCAGCCGGCGCTGGAGCAGCTCCGGGCAGGGCCTGTGGCCCCGTGCAGAGGAGCCCGGGCGGGAGCGGGTTTGCGGGCCGGGCCTGTGCCCCCGCGGGGACCCGCGCTGGAGCCGCTGTGCCCGAGGGGCTGCGCCCGGGGGGGGACCCGGCTGGGGCCGGCTGGGAAGGGCTGCTGCCCTGGGCAGGGCTCGCGTTGGAGAAGGCCACGGAGGACCGTGTCCGTGGGAGGGACCCCAGGCTGGAGCAGGGCCCGAGTGTGAGGAGCCTCCCCCGGGGGGGCAGGAGCGGCAGAGGCAGCCTGTGACGGACTGACCCAGCCCCGTGCCGTCCCTGTCCCCCTGCGCTGCTGGGGGGGGGAGGGGGGGGAAGATGCAGAGAATTCATGAATAAAGTTAAGCCTGGGAAGAGGGGAGGGGTAGGAGTAATGGTTTTATTTTTTATTATCCTACTGTGATTTTATCGCTAATTAATTAATTTCCCCAAGTTGAGTCTGTTTTGCCTGTGACGGTAATTGCTGAGTGATGTCTCCCTGTCCTTACCTTGACCCTTTATATTTTCTTTCCCCCTTCAGCTGAGGAGGGGGAGCAATAGAATGGCTTTGGTGGGGAGCTGTTGTCCAGCCAGGGTCAGTCCACCACACTGTAGGGGTATACCAAATAACTGGGGAAGACAGTTGATCTGATTTGTTTAGACTGACTTGAGGCTTTTATTGCTGAAACTTGTAGAGGGTTGGTAGGAAATCTTGCACTCATCAGCATTATTTTCAGCCGTTTACTCTGTGCTCTCTACTTCTTTCTGTGCCAAGGGAAGGATCCTGTGCCTGTACCATTTGAATACAGCTGAATGTCTAGGTTTTTTTCAGTCATCTGTTCACTGCACTTCTTCTGGTTCTTCCCCCCTGAGCCTTGGCCCCAGCACCAACAGCTGGTGCAGCACTGCCAGCTCAGTCAAGCATGGCTGTGGGGGGAGAGTGGCTCTAGAGCAGTCAGTGGCACTTTGTCTTTTTGATATATAGGACAGCTATCTTGGTATTTCTGCTTCGGTTCCTAGTGTTTTTGTGTGTCACTCATAAGCTAGGTCGTGGCTGCTATCTTCTAAGGCAATTTCAGACATTTTGTTGGCATATAATAGCAAGACCATAGGCACATGGTTCCTTGAAGATTGTGGGAAAGCTTCTGCTTTGGCTTCATCAAACTGGGTGTCCAGTACTGCATGCATTGCTCTATGAAACACTTCAGCAAACAGTGCACATCTAGACATCTAGTCAATTCTCCACCTGTATATGGCTGCTGTATATATTGGGTAAATACACTTAGGGTGTGTGTTTAGCCTCAGCCCTAAGCAAAATTTTGATTTATTAAAGAAATAAAGAATCCCAGGATATAGTGCTGGATGCATGCTCAAGAGATTATTGAATACAAACGCTAACACTGGGACAGATTCCAGTATATGTACCAGCCAGGACTGGTGTGTATTTGATGATCTGATGAAGGTCATTTTACAAACTTCCCAGCTCTGTTCGGAATGTTGATTAAAACATCAACAGCTACACTCACTTTATAGACTATCTGTGAACTTTCTTTTTCTTGCCCCAGTGGCCATGAAGAGCACTTATCTCCATTGACTTCAACAGCCCTTTATGTTTTTCTGAGAAGTTACAATTACACCTTTTACTTTTCTGTTTTCAGACCACACAAATGTGTTTTCTACAGCCTTCCCTCATAAGTTTTGTTTTCTTTATCTGTTGTCACTCTTGTGTACTCTGAAACTGGTATAACTTGCATGCATTATAAACATTTTTTTATTCTGTGTGACTTCATATCAGGTCTAGAAATTAGTTCTGAAGCCTTTTGGTTTACACACCAGCCGCGAGTAAAAATTGTTGCTCCCTTGTGACGATTTATGGATCTGTATGAAATGAGCAGATGATTTCAAACAAATAAATACTGAACACATATATGATAGCTAAGTGCCTCTCTTACAGCATCATTGTTAGATTTGGGAACAGATCGGGAACCCTTCTAAGCTCTGGGAGGAGGCTGCACCGTGTGCAGGGCAGGGCTGCGTGGCTGAAATGCTGCCTGCTGCAGGATTCCAGGTGCCCTGTCTGCATAGCGTCAGGAAACATTCACTGTCTGCCACACTATTGTCTGGACAGGTTGGCTTTAGTCAAATTATTTTTCCATATTCAAAACATATTTTATTTTGCCAAGATCAAAATTTTTTTCTCTTGGCAAGCAGTCCAGTATAAAGACCATTAGAATTAAAAGTATAACCACAGAAGTTTTCAGTTTTTTTCTGGTAAAACTGTGTGTTTGAGAATTTTATAATATAAAAATAAGTAGTGTTTTTGCTGGTGTTTTTTGCAGATTTTTGTAGGGTTTTGAGGAGGGTGGCAGGGGAGAGAGTAACTGAAATCTCTACTTCCCAACATGTTTTTGGGGAACTTGGTGTGTAGAGACCTTAGTCCAGCGTTTAGATTTAGGTAACACTGGCTGCATGACCAGTAGAGGGAGCCCAGAATCACAAAATATTGGAAATATTTTTGAATGGGGGAGCTGGGGTGAGAATCTTTCTTTGATAATGTACGGGAATTTTGTGATTATATTTGGCAGTATGCACCAAATACTACCAACTTATAGTGACTCTTGGAAAGAGTATTTATGAAACTTTGAAATGCTTGATGTCTTTTAAATAATCAAATTGTATTAACGACTTTTATGTTGGAAGGCTAATTAGTAATTTTTTTCTCTTTCCTATGTTGCTGGTTGTTGTAACTTCATATGACCTTTGCAGAAAGTAAGTAATTTTTCTTTTTTAAAATCTAATTAAAAGTGTTCAGGGTGGGTATACTGCTTGTATATATGCATATATGTGTATTTATATAAAATAAACATACAAGCAGGAAAGGATCATTCTTAAAGACATAGCGCTACAGAGGCTGACTCCCATGTATGAATGGCTTGTGGAATACCACAGTGGCTTACAGCAATATCACCCAAAAGAGGATAAATAGTGTGAACCTTCTGCACCTGAAGGCTGTAAATGGTAAACGTATTCCTGGTGTGTAGACTAGGGGATATTTGCAATACATTTGTTTAAAATACATTATGGCTCTAAAAATTCACAGATATCAAGTTACAAAGTAGAATTTATTGTATCCAATTTGATTTAACTGAATCAAAGTTGAACTGACTTGGAGTGTTTCAAGAACTTAGGTCAAACTGTGCCGGTTTTGATATTCAAAGATACTCAGCCTTATATTTGGCAGTCCTTGGCCGGTGTATTAATATGTGCCAGCAGCTCTGAGCAGAACGAATATGTCCTCAGGCTGTAGGAGAATTTAGAAAGCATGCAATAAGTAGTATGGATCCCTCAGAAACTGCTCTGTGATTCAGATATCAGTCTGTGTCATAGGATCTTTGATTGCTGGGCTTTCTAACCAGAGTCCCATGTGTTGTGATAGCATGTATTACAAGTGTCTCCAGCATCCCTTGTGGGTAACGTTTGGGAATCCTAATACAGTGTTTTAAGAATGACTGTGCTGACAGAAGAATAGACAAGTCATTGGCCAACGTGGGTCAAAATAGCAGGGATAAAGGACACTGCGGAATGTCAGTTTGAGCCGCTAGCTCAAAATAAATCCAGCCTCACAGTATTCAGATCATTGTTTCATTTGCAACTTGTGTGGTTTGTTTTGTGCTCATTATAGACATACCCAAATTCAATTTTCAAGAAGGGTGATATGGCCCTTTGGTTACATGCCAAGTTATTTAGGAATTGCAGGTATCTGTAGGAAACAAGCATAACAGTAGTTAAAGTACTTCTTGGCTTAGTAACTGATACGGATTTCTTTGTAAGTCAGAGAGTAGTTTCTATTGTCCACTTGCCAGTTGGCTAGACTTTGAAGATTAAGATATCTGCTGTGAGCACAGTAGTGGTCATGAGGTATTGCCAAATCCTCTATTTTGGGTTCATTCATCTTGTATCATTTTAATTGGATAATGATATCTAAAAATAAGAGTGGGGTCCAGAATATCAACATCGGAATAGGAGGATACAAATAGTGCATACATGCACACAGATTGTTTCTTGATATATTGAGTTTGTCTTCCACTGCAGAGTCAGCAAGTTCTTTCTATCTCGCAGAGAAAGTCTTAATCTGTGATAATGTTTCACTAAAAAGATCCAAGACTCTGAGAGTCGAAATTGCTTCATGTTATGTATGTTAACATATGGAAAAAATTATGGAAGTAGGACTGCTCTGTTAAACATTTTGTGTCTTTGCTTGTCAGACATTAATACAATAAGGAAAAGGTGCAAAGAGAAGCATCCTACTTATTCCAAAATTGTTTTAAGTAATCATTAAACTCAATAAAATATCTCTTAATGTTTTCTGTGCTACTGCTAGCAGTATCATTATATTTCTACCATATTTAGGTTTTTTTGTGTTACAGTATTATTTCAAAAACAGATGTGGAATTAGTTTTATCTGCAAGGGCAAAAAAGAAACAAAAACTTTTCAGAATTTTTGTATTTTATTTTTAAATAATAATTATATTATATTAGGGTTATAATATTACAGTACTCAGATATCAAATATCTGATAAGCTTATCAACAAGCAGCATTTTTACCTGTACTTTTTGATTTTAGATGTAGTAATGTGATACTTAAGTCATCAATAGTGAATAAATTATATTGGACAGGACCTCCTGTCCTGAGGACACTTTATAGTTGAATTTTTACTGGAAGTGCAATTACCACACTATCTGTCTTGCCACTAACTTAATACGTGTACAGTAAGGATTAATTTTATTTTAACAGAAACATGGAAATCAGCAGAGAGCATCATCATATGAAAGATGACAATTAGAGTCCGGTTTTATTTATTAAAAAATTCAGTCGTACAATTTTCAACTAAGACTGGATGTTGTGTTGTAATAATGCATAATAAAGAGCAATAGTTTCTGATGGACTTTTGAAGCCCTGTTCCTGGTTTATAGTTGAGTGTATAATTAATCCTGAAATACTTAGCAACACACTTAATTTAATGCACAGGCATTGTTCCACTTAACCAAGTGGAATATATTTATGTGGCTAAAGATAAGCGTGCGTGCAGGCTAGGGACCCCAGGGAAGAAGCACAGTTTCACATTCCATCCCTGAGTTCACTGTGTACATTTGTCTGTAAATGGGGACAAAGACGTGATAGTACATCTATAAATCTGGTACTTTAAATTGAAATGAAATAAAATAATTTATGACTACCTTCTTACCCACCATTTCTTAGATCAACTTTTCAGAATAGTGTTAAGTGTAGCTAAGGTAGAAACACTTTGCTTTATTTTTCTCATGTAAACACGCATATATTACAAACACATCTCTATACAAGCACTCTTTTTTTCTTAACGTCTTGTGTTTCTTTTTAAATAGTCCTTTTAACATGCATTCCACAGTGGCATTGCAATTACTACCTTGAGTAGGTCAATCTCTTAATCTTTAAACCAACTCTAATTAGAAAAGATAGTGCTTCATAGAAGATACAAACATGCTTGTATTTTTTTATAGCAATGCATGCTGATTGTGTTAAGCCAGAAGAAGGCTTAACTATATATCACTTTTAATTTTAAATGTGTTCTTCCTGGGCTCTTTATTATTCTTTTGTTGCTTTTCATCCTATGGGATGCAGCTGCCCTTGAACTTGGTACTGTTTTGATCATTCATGTGCAGCAGCCACATTGTCTGTAACATTTCAAAATTGAGGCTTCATGGTGTTATTTACGAAGTAATTTCACATAAATATTTGGACTTTGGTTCTCCCAGAATGTGGAGCTGGTTGCTGTATGAAGAAAAGCATAATTCTAATTCACAGACTTTTTGCCTCGAGCCTAGGGGACAGATGCATATGATTAAGTTTGAAACTGGCCTGTTATTGTAATGTAGATGTTTTCAGGGTTGAGAGAATTTAAAAAAAAAAAAAGGGTGTGGGGGGTGGGGGGTGGGGGGGAGCAAAAAAAGCTGGACAAGCATGAGTTTTAGAAAAAATAGACCGACGGAATAGTTTTACAAGAGGCACTCAGTCCTGGACTGCACAATTTTATTTTGCAGTGGAACCTCTCCATTAGCTTGCCTGAATGCAATGCTTCATACTAACACTCGTGTAGGTGATGGAACATTCTTCAAAATCCCTGGGAAGTCAGGACTCTACGCTCTCAAAGTAAGTTTAAATTTTGTATATGGCAAGTGCATAGCACTATTAATCCATTTTATGAATGTCTCAATAGAGATAAAGGTAAACAGATTAGATTCTTTAGAGAGGAAATGACCTGATAGTCCTTCTAACTGCTTTCAGATGTCTTTTGAAAGGATTTATAATGAAAGTAAACATCAAATGTTTTATCCTAGAAAGCATATACATGTTCTTACATTTGGCATATGGTATAAAAAACACGTAGCATAGCTAAAATGCTGCTTTTTCAGAGTTGCTCACAGAAAGGCCTTTGTTTTATGAGCAGTAAGCTCAAGAGGATCACTGTCTTCCTCATTAAGTAATTGTTTTAACCTTTTATTTTTGCATAGTGTGACATTATTTGTAAGTCTGATATAAAGCAGCTTTTAATTTACAGGTTGCATTGTTGCTTTTGAGAAGGAATATAATTATAGTGATAGAATTTTGCCTTTATGCTATTTCTATTCCTTTTCCTCTTTATTTTTCTTTTTTGGTCTGTATATAATGGTTTCTGTGGGTGGAAATTTTTTCTTGCTGTAGATGGTCAAACTTAGAGGGGTTTCACAATAGGAGTGGAGGAATGTGAGTCAGAGGTGAGAAACAAGAAAGTGACATTATATATTTGGCAGTCTGAATGTAGTCAGTTACAATTTTGGGCTGGGGGGAAGGATCTTTTGTAATTTATGACAGACTTATTTGATGTAAGGGTTTTAAACATATAAAACTATATAGATTTGCCTGTTGCTGATAACTAAAAATTCTGTATCTGAGCTTGAATTAGTAGTTTTCAGAAGCTCTGTTTCCTAATTTACTAAAACAAATGCTGTTGTTTTTCTTTAAATCGGGAGATATTCTTGGCACAAATCCAGGTATTCACAATCTCTCCCATGCTTGTGAGCTCCAGGTTGCTTCAGCTATTTGAATTCAAAAAACAGGGAAAGGCAGAAAAGAAACATTAAAGGATTTGTGTTTTGCTGCAATGTTGTGGACACTCAGCTGGAAAACCAGGATTTTTAACAGCCAAACAAGTCTGGTTTTGTTTTGTTTGTGCAAGATCTTGCATTTTATTCGACATTTTTAAAAAAAGTATGTTACGACTTTACAAAATAGCTTTTTTGCTTTTGCTTGGCAAGTTGTCTCATGAAATCTGTTTTTATATCTTTCTCTGAAGTAGCTCCCAAGCATATTTTATTTTATTCTAGTTTTTGAAATGTAAGCATGAGGAGTACACTGCAGTAATCTATTTTCGCAGATGCAGCAGGATCATGATTGATTTTTTTCTTGTTAATTTCAGTTTTCTTTTTCTTTTTTAATGGTAGAAAGAAGAATCAACATGCCCTACTGATGGAACATTGGATTTAGGATGTGAATCTGAGTTAGATGGCACTGAAATGGCTGAGACAAACAATAATAATGGAGAAGAAAATGGTGGTAGGTATTTTAATTTTGATGTTAGAGGGCACATTTTGGGAAAAGAAACAGTGTTGTTTACTTAAGATTTTCATGGTGTGGTTTCTAAACAGTATTAGTGTTGTGTACTCAATGGAACTATTTTTGACCGACTCCCTCTTTTTTGACCTTATAAAGAAATCATTAACACCAAGTGCCTCTATTTGACTTAGATTTGTAAAAGACAATGAGTAATGATGTTGGGTGTGCTTTAAGTAACTAATTTTTTGGCTTACAATTTTTTTGTTCTAGGCCCCACAGCTAAAGAGTAATTTGCTTTATTGGGCATCAGACTTGCAGCTGTCAGATAGACATCTCACTGATTTCAGAGTGGGCATGTGGGGTTGGTCCCTCAGTAGAGTTCTGGGCACAGGACAAAGGTTTGTATTTTTTTTTGTTTCAGGCAGAGATTCTCCTGGGTGCCATGTTGATGTAAAGACATGCTGAAGTATGAGATTGTGAATTTTTTTCTCTGAGATAATGACAAACTAAAACATTGCAAGAACTTGAAAATGACAACCTTAGAAATATTTTTTTTCTTTTTGAGAGGTAATAATTGCTCATTAAGAAAACAGTTCTTCAGTCACCTAAAATTACTTGCAAGTAATAGAAATTGAATATTCTTCTTATTAAAACTACACTCATTTAATTCTTATAAACTGAATGCTTTATAATAAAATCAAGTTTCCCAGGACCTCTGAAACAAATCTTTCCTTGATCAGTTCTTCTCTTCTGCTGCCACTTTACAACCTGTCCCACTGCTGGACTGCATTCTACTGCTTTGGTTCACTTCATATATGGTGAGAGGGTGTCCTGTTTACAACTAGGTCATGAAAAAGCTCAGCTCATGTTGTTCTGCTACAGACTTCCCTTTTTGGTCTTGAGCAACTTAGCTTCCATGCTGCACCTGTACAGGACTGATACTACTATTTCTGTATTACTTGCTACCAGCACTGAAAAAAATCACAAAATGCTCAGTGACAGGAGTAACAGAACTACCTAAGACAGGTTGTTGTGGATCTACTGGTGAAATTTTGAAGCTTAGTGGAAAAAAAACCCCAAGTGAAGAATTATTAAATAGCTCTGTGTCTTCATTTTCTTTGATATATTATGTCTAGAAGTTAACAGACTCTGAACGTGCGGTGGTTTTATGCTTAGGTAATATATATGACATGTATAAGTGAACATACCTATTTGTAGTTCTTCAACAATTCCTGTCTGATATTCTGACAAACTGTTCCTGTATACTTTCCTAAGTCACAGGAAGAATACAGGGGTGAAAAGCAGTGCAAATACAGTTACAGATACGTAAAGCAAAAGTTGATGTTACTTGTTATAAACAAATAAAAGTCATGGTAAAACCTTGGAAATTATTTAGGAGTGATAGGATGTAAATAAGGGTGCCAGGATGCCTGAAGTAGAAAATTGCTGGGTTTTGACTCAGAGGAGGCTGCATACTATTTTCACAGTTTACAGTAATAAAAATAATTCTAGCATTTGTGGTGACATAAAAGAGCAGCTGCTAAAATTAAACATTTTAAAATATTTTGGATAGAGCAGTACATCACACCTAGATTGTTTTGAAACCTGAGAACTTTCCCTCATGCTTCATCTTTAACCAATCTTGGAAAACTGATATATTTAACTTTTCAAAACCAAGTAATTTTAAATTTTTGATGTCATGCACTGGATATATTTAAAAGGAGTAAATGGGATGGCAATAGTGAGTTTATACTGCATATAGAAAGACCAACACTGGATGTGATCTATAAGGAACTGAAGACAGCATATCTTGTATCAGTCAGCAGATACAGAACATAAAACATGCTTGATCATAGCTTTTCTTGAGACAAAGTTTTGTTGTTAAAGATATCTATTCATATATGTGTAGAACTCTGTAAGTGATTTCATTTACAGTATAGAATGCTTGGCTTAAAAACAGGGCCACACCTAAGAAATGCAACCATTTTTAAGTGGACTGAAAAGTACGAATTACTAGATTTGCAAAGGTGTAGGAACACCATCCACAGTAGGTATTTTTGCTGTTCTCTTGAAGATGTGACTTGACTACTCTTCATTCAATATCTTTGTCAATACTTTTTGAAAAGTATAAAAACCTTCATGATTAATTTTATTGATAATAAATAATGATGTTGAGATCCCTCTTTATTGCCTTGTAAATGATTACAGTTGAATAACATGGATTTTTTTAGGCTGTAAAGGGAAGAAAAAGGGTCACATTTGCACGCTGGAAACATGTATTCAGTAAATCAGTAAATCTGAAAAGTGTTTAAGGATCACAATGGAAAATGAATTGAACATAAATTAGATGCTTTTGCTAATTAGTCCAGTGCAGTTCTTGGACTGTAATTCTGGTAGTACTGATAAAAGAATATAGGCATAGTGTTTCCTTTGGGTGTAACGCTAGTTAAATGATTACTAATGTATTGCATTCATTACAGCTATAAGAAAGAATTAAGAAAAATAGGAAAGGATTTTGAAAAGGCACATAAGAACTCCTGAGTGAACAGGAGTTCCAGTCAGCCATCCCTGGAAAGGTCATGGAACAACAGCTCATCCTGGCTGTCATCTCTAAGCATGTGGAGGAAAAGAAAGTTGTCAGGAGTAGTCAACATGGATTCGCCAAGGGTGAATCATGCCTGACCAACCTGACAGCCTTCTGTGATGGAATGGCTGGCTGGGTAGATGAGGGGACAGCAGTGGGTGTTGTCTGCCTTGACCTCAGCAAGGCTTTTGACACTGTCTCCCGTAACACCCTCATAGGTGAACTCAGGCAGTGTGGTTAGATGGGTGGACAGTGAGGTGGGTTGAGAACTGGCTGATGGCAGAGCTCAGAGGGCTGTGATCAGCGGCACAAAGTCTAGCTGGAGACCTGTAGCTGGCGGTGTGCCCCAGGGGTCAGTGCTGGGTCCAGTCCTGTTCAGCTTATTCATCAGTGACCTGGATGAAGGGACATGGTGTGCCCTCAGCAAGGTTGCTGATACAAAACTGGGAGGAGTGGCAGATACATCAGTGTGTTGTGTTGCCATTCAGTGAGACCTAGACAGGATGGAAAGCGGGATGGAGAGGAACCTCATGAAGTTCAACAAAGGCAAGTGTGAGGTCCTGCACCTGGGGAGGAACAACCCCACGCACCAGTACAGGCTGGGGCTGGCCTGCTGGAAGGCAGCTCTGGGAGAAGGACCTGGGAGTCCTGGTGGACAGCAAGATGGCCATGAGCCAGCAGTGTGCCCTGGTGGCCAAGAGGGCCAATGGGATCCTGGGGTGCATCAGGAGAAGCGTGGCCAGCAGGTGGAAGGAGGTTGTCCTCCCCCTCTGCTCTGCCCTGGTGAGGCTCCATCTGGAGTGCCGTGTCCAGTTCTGGGCTCCCCAGTTCAGGAGAGACAGGGAACAACTAGAGAGGGATACAAAGATGGTTAGGGTACTGGAGCATCTCCCTTGTGAGGAAAGGCTGAGGGAGCTGGGGCTGTTCAGCCTGGAGAGGAGAAGACTGAAGAGGGGGCCTTATCAATGTCTACAAATATCTTAAGGGTGAGTGTCAAGAGGACGGGGCCAGGCTCTTTTCAGTGGTGCCCAGCGACAGGACAGGGGGCAACAGGCACGAACTGCAGCACAGGCAGCTCCATCTGAGTATGAGGAAGAACTTCTTTACCTTGAGAGTGACAGAGCGGTGGCACAGGCTGCCCAGAGAGGCTGTGCAGTCTCCTTCTCTGGAGACATTCAAAACCTGCTCTGTGCAGCCTGCTCTAGGAGAACCTGCTTTAGCAGGGGGCTGCACTAGGTGATCTCCAGAGGTCTCTTCCAACCCTGACCATTCTGCAATTTCATAAATACCTCGTTTGCCTTGGGAAATTTAAGGGGGGCAGTCTAGTTAGTTTATCAAAGATGAGGTGGTGACTTGATCAGTTTGTAAATGTTTGAGAAAAAATATTTGCATAGAAAATACTTGGTTTAGCAGACCAAATCTAACAAGATGCCTATCAATTAAACTTTTCACACTAAAGCTGGGATTATTTTTCTTTCCAGGAGACTATTCTGTGGCATAAAAATAACATTTGATTCAGTATAAAACACACTTTATGAAATTCTCTGACTTGTGTTTTATAAAAGGTCAATAAATAGTGTGTCTCCTTTCAGCCTTAGTATATGTGATACATACCAGGATGGGTGTTGTTTGCACGTTGTATTCTTAATTGCCCAATTGATTGCATTTTTATTTGCTCTTGTTTCCACTGTGGTAGAGTGCAGAAGCCCCAGTTCTGACAGAGTGATCAGAAATTGCCTAGCAGGAATTTTAGAAGTGCCACTTTAGGGTTAGCTGGAAGCAGAGGATGAAACTCTAAGCAACAGCCTCAGTCCGTTTGTAGGCTTTTAGATTATAGTCTTCAGCTTTAGGACTAAAAAGTACCAGATGACACTCAGAGAAGAATTATTCCCCAGCAGGCACAATTTTCCCAGCATAAATGCAGGCTACTGAACAATTTTATTAGCATAATAATATAAAAATTCCTCATAGTTATAAACACATGACTTGGTGAAAGCTGTTATTCCATATCGATATTGCTAAAATCACAACTGGAATGGTCTCACCGTTAGATTATTCAGATGCTGTGGAGACAATTTTTTCCCCACCTTCTCCAGAGGTGTATGTTAAAGAAACTGTAAGCTACAGTTGGTTTTGTTTGGAATGGGTTTTCTATAGAAGCTCTCCAGCAGTCTCGTGTCTTTTTTATAAATTCTATTTCCCTCAAATACAGGGGCAGCATGTAAAGATGCAGTCAGTATCAGTAAAAGAATTAAAATCTCAATTACTGTTGCCTGGGAAAATGATGACTGTAATATCCTTTTGCCTGTCAATAGGATGTTCTGTTCTCAAAAAGCATTTCTCCCTAGGGTTTCTGAAGCCAGGGCTAATCCATCAACCACAGAGCGCAGTTGATTAAAAATTGTCTTCGTGCAAGCCAATGGAATGCACAATGATGTAACTGTGGAGGAGGTAGCAATTCCTATGGTGGTGTGACTTCCTTCCCCTACCCAACCCAAACATAGGTTCGATGTTTGCCCAGATATGAGCAACATATGTCTCCTCTTCAGGCACTTTGGTTTTCAGTACTTCCTAAAACTGTAAGTTTTTCAATTGCGAACATGAAGCAGCAGAATTAATTTCTTAGGCAGTTTTCATATATATGCTAAATGAAATGATGGACAATAGAGGATCAGATTCATGCTGAATCCTGAAATTCTGTCTTCATACCTACTGTCTGTGGTCTTGAACACCTTGTGTGTTTTGGACTAGGAAGCTACTAGGATAACTCCTGTAGTGAGGAATGAATATTCACCATTGTTTCAAACCTGAAGTCCACATTTAGATCTTCAGTTCCTTTCCAGGAACAGAATTTCTGGCGATTCAGGGAAACCTGTTACCCTCAGCATCTGTCTCTTAGGAATAATATCAGATAATTCTGCAGAATATGTCCATTGCACATGGCAGCATCTAGATGTGGGACAGGCTCTTCTAAAAGCAGGACAGTAACAGAATAGCAGCTCAAACTTTTAGATGACACATCAGAAAGAGACAGCTTTTCCCTTTTTTTGTTTTGTTTTGGTGGTGGTTTGTTGGTTGTTTTTTTTTTTTTTTTTCATCTCCCTGCAAGCAGCTATAAAATAAAAATGTTATACCCAGGGTTGATTTTAACTTCTGTTTGTTTCATTCCCACTGGAGGGGAGTCATAAGAATAAGAGAAGATATTGTAGAGCTTGAGGGATAGATCTTTCTCATCTGCTTTTTTTTTACTGTACAGTAGAGTTAATGAGGCCTAAGAAATTGGTGGCTTAGTGATGACAGGCTGTATATTTTTAGTGGAAAGTGTTGACTTCCTTTGGAATAAAGATTCACAGTTTTCAAAGCTTTGTGAAATGTTTAGGCTCAAAAGCACGCCGAGAATATAATGTGATTCAGTGCAAGCTACCAAGCTGATGTGGTATTTGATGTCTTTTTCCAAAAAATACTATTCAATATTATTTATCATTTCACAGTGCTAGTATTGCTTTTCAAAAAGAGTATTATAGTCACAGTAGTGCCCTTGATATATTCATCTGTTTTTGCTTGCTTTGGCGAACTTGTTCAATTAACTAACTCCCAAACTGGTTTTCATTTTCAAGAGCTGATGGCAACAGTCGAGTTCTGAATTGTTCAGATTTTGCGAGTTGGGCTCTAGAGATCAAAGAATGATGGAGGTGCATTACTTGATACATCTGTGTTGGCAAAGCATGACCATTTATGTCAATACAAGTATAGATCTATGTCACCCAAAGAAAATATTGAATTTTATGGATATTTTAGAGAGAGATTTGTGTGTATGTTTTCCTAAGGGAGTTCTCTGTGAAGTTTCCTATCTCCAGAGTGTGTGCATACATTTTATGCTTGAGGTAGACTCTAGTCTTTAGCATATGGTAGCAATATTAATTTGTGTTTTGTAATGTGGCCATTAGTAAACAATCCTTCTCATCTGCTGTGGTTTCTGTAGCAAAGAAGGAAGTGAACTGCTGTTGTTTTTACTGGTTTGATTTTAAATCAGTATGGTCTGTCTGAAATCGGAATTAATGGTGCTATTTATTTTGGCAAAATAAGCCCCTTAAAGCACTCCAGAAATTTTTCTGTCCATTTAGTTACAGAAATCTGTTTATAATTATTCTTAATAACTTTCACTGGCAATGAGGTAGAATAATTTTGAGTTGTATTCCTACAAAAATCGTTTCTTTGATGAAACACTTCTAATATGCTTTAGGTAGATGTAATATTTCTGGAGCAGGGAAGGTAAAGGGTAATAACAAATAACAGAGATAGCCTATAGAATTTGAAATTAAAAGATAGCATTGCTGATTTTTATAAATGATAGCCTTTCAAAATAATTGCCGAAACTGGTCTTGGAAAAATGGAAGAGAGGAAGTTATTTTAAATGGAGGTTGTCAAAAACATTTTTAACGTGCTCTCCTTGCTAAGTAATTCTAATTCTATGATTCACATTAACACTCTGTGAACACTCACTAAAGGAGGTCTTATCTTCAGAAACCCAGCTGCTCCTCCAGCTCATACCCTAACACTTTATGGCTTAATAGTTGTTTTTTGCTTTATTCCTTCACTCAGTCCTGCCCCTTGAAGAAGCTGATTTAAAGAATGGAGCCTAATTATTCTCCACTAAACGGAAATGCCTCCTGTAGGCTTAAAACTGTTCTTGTTCGCCTTTTCTACTGTAGCAATAATGGTGAATCGTCTTTATTTGCTACCCAAATATTTTTCCTTCATCTGTCACATTCTTTCAGGGTTCTTTTTATTCCTCTGTAGCATCCAGTTTATTTTTAGCATTCTTTTCTGATAAAGCTTTTGAAGCGAACATGGATCTGATAATATTCATGCATCTCCAGTGTTTATGGACAAAGCAGTTGCAGCTTTCCAAAGTTGAACATATGTACAAAGACCACTGTCTCTTCTTGCATTTGTTTTTCTTTTACTGTGTTTGGTTTCCATAGCAGAAATGCCTGCTTTGTTCTTAAGGCATTGTTTTTTTAACTAGGATCATCACTGTTAATTTCAAACACTTACATATTTTTCTGTCATATTTTCCCCTTTTTTTACTTTTGTCCCATTTAGAGAAGAGCAGTTGGACTTTATCCATATAAATGAACAAATAAATACAATTTTCTCTGCTCACAGACATTGTATTATAGTGAGATTTTGGAACGGATTGATATAAATCATGCAGTAGCAGATCATGTTTTAAAGAACAAATTTATTCATTGTCTTATACTTGTATTTAATTTCTTACAGAAAAGTCAATTCATATTGTTTTGTAAACAATTAATATTGTTTATTGGTTGTCCTCAAAAAAAGCCTGTATATCAATTTTACTATCCTTTTTGTGAATAAAGTTAATGTTATTAAGCATTTATATAAGTTAACATAATTATTTAGATTTTAATATTTGTATCTTCTACTTTTGCAAGATAGGTCATGACATCTTATTTACTAGATGTTTATGTTTATAGCCATGATTTGTAACAACTGGTTTTAAACAGAAATGGAAATTTAAGTAAAACATGGAAAACAATATTTAAAATAGCTTCTTGCTATTTTAAGCTGCTAGATATATGAAGGAAAATATTTGTAATGTACAAAATATATTTTAGAAAGGAAGTATCATTTGTTGTTAGTAAATGAAGTTGACTTTCTGTAATCACCATGTTTTTAAAAAAATTTTAAACAGCAGATTTCAGCCTCACATATCTATTTCTTTAGTCATAGACTACAGAAAAAAGTTTGTTTTTCAAAACTCAGCAGAACTAGGTTTCAGTTGCACTAAACCAAAGCAGCCTGAAGTGAGGTATTCCTTCTGTACCTGCAGAAGAGATTACAGTGATGGAAAATTCTTTATTGTTCTAGTGTGTTTGTTTCAGTTGCTTCACACAATAGAACAATCCCTGTTCCTTGGTTTAACTTTGTTGTCAAAGCAAAACAAACCAATACACTGATAATATTTTTATTTAAAATTGAAGTAATGATAGAAATAAGAAGTATGGCCTCTGATGGACCCTGTCACAATTTCAGGGTTTATTGTTAAAAGAAAGAATGAATGAAAGCACAAAATTAAGATAGAGCTGTGTTTATTTTTACTCATGTGCTGTATCATGACTTGACGTTAACGGTTGTAGTATTGAGCATTATTAGCTAGTGTTATCAAACTTCTCCAGGATGAACTTTATCACCAAAATAAATAGGGGAGACTCTTGGATAATGTCCTAGATCAGAGTAATGAAAATCAGACTTTCCCATCTGAACAAGAAAGTAATAGGAGTCGCAGTCATCCTGGAGAAGAGGAATAGTTTTTTCATGACAGGTCATGTTGTATCCTCTCTTAGGAGGGACAGCTAAGTATATAACATTTTCCATTCTTTAGGCATTTTTAAATATGTTCTGTTCTTGTCTCCTTAACTCTGGGGTTTGTGTGCTCACACTGTTTCTGGTTTTTTCTTCAGTTCTTTGGCTCTCAGACTTTGCCAGAAAACAGTAAAAAAAAATCTCTTTGAAACAAAAGACAAAAGCTGGGTAATTTGAAATGACAGGTTTTTATTTTGGTGTAGGTGTTCTTTGTCTCAGGAGCTTAGCTATTGCAGTGATTTAGATTACATAAACCAGCTATTGTTTTGTTTTCTGCTGACACTTTGCTGGTCCTTTAAGTTGTCTTTTTTGATAGTAAGCTTTGCTCATCATGTGGAAAAGATTGATCCAAAGCAGGTGATGCTGTAAACTCAGAGCCTGTTTTGTGTTCCAGCTTCTTTATATATTTTGACAAATGCTTCAAGTATAAGGGAAGAAAGTGACAAACATCAGTTATAAATCTTATGACAAAATAGGATTGTCTTATCTGCAAATGAAAATTTTTACTCTAATATGAAAACTATTTTGACATAATGCCAATGCCATAAAACAGTGTGTATTCTCTGTTGGTGAGGTAAGTATTAATTATTTTTTCTTTCAGTGTGAAAGCAAATGTTTAATATCATGGTAACAATTAATTATTGATGACTAAATTGTCTCTATTCGATCTTTTTTTCTTACAAAGTCATTACAATATTTCTTTTACAAAATTGCTGGTGAGGGAATTAGAATGCTTCTTAGGTGTCTGCTCATCCCACTGAAGGATGGGAGGAGAAAACCATAGGCAAACAGAAGCGTTGGGCAAAGATCATTTCTGGCACATGTCTGTGTGTCTTTGAGTGGCTTCAAACTATTCGTGTGCGAACTATGGCAAACATTGGAAAACCACATACAGCGGCGTATCATTATAAAGAAGGTATATCAACATGTAAGCCAGCTTTGAGCAGCGCTGGAGGACAAACTGGAACTGAGTCGGCAGAGGAGAATGGGGAAAAAAGTTGCTTAATTTCTGGATTAACGCTGTTTCAGCTGGGGAGTCTTAGGACACCAGTTGGGAGTGACAGTAATGCAAGGCAGTAAGAGTGGAAAGGTTTTTACAGCCCTTTCAGTCAAGCTTGCTGACTAACAAGACTAATAGCTTTCACATCTGTTTAATAAAGGTGTTTTTTTAAAACCATTAATTATTTTTCTTCCCCCCCCCCCCTTTTTTTTAACCAGAAGACTTTCTATGTTTCACACAACATGTATTCAAAAAGCTGTTTAATCCAAGTACTGTAGCATTTATTCATTAAAACATGTATTATTTAGAAGGCTGAGTATTACCTGAGAGACCAGAATTCCTCTTTGCAGGATATTCCAGTCTACCCGTTAAACAGGAAAGTGTGTGTTCTCAGCTTCACCAAGAAGTACTTGTAAAATAGATGAGTCTGGCTCCCAAGAAGCCATTGCAATCTGGCATGAATTTACATATTTATAAATATTTCTAGAACACAGGGTCATCAGTGTCTCTTGTATAAATACATGTTTAGGCACATAACAATCCAGTAAACATTTTGGTGAGGAAGATAATTTTTGTCTAGCTTCTGTGTGAAAACCATAGTTAAACTATTTCAGTTACCTTTCAGGACCTGAAAGGCAAAATATGCATGGCCTGCAGAACTGCAATAGAAAGGGTATGGTGAGGTACAACTGTTTGTGAATCAATGCATTTATTTAGAATATGGCTGGATTTTCAGCTCCTCTGGACCTCTAGACTAGCTGAATTTCTTAGAGAGAGCTTGTTGTTTTCCAGGCACTTGCTTGCTGCCCCGCCCAGGACTTTCCAAGAGATAGGGAAGGTAGACCTCCCAACAGTATTCTGATTATTTTTTTTCTTTCTATAAAGTTTGCCCAAAGCAGACATCTGAAGAACTGTCATCCAGTCGTGATTCGAGCCTTACTAATGCACCGGTGCAAAGCAAGCTAGTATCTTCCTTCCAGCAGCACACAAAGAAAGCACTTAAGCAGGTAAGCTTGTATTGACTGATAATCAATTGGCTTCCCTTTAGCATGTGTTTCAGTCTTATACAAATAAGATCTCAGCAGATTTTCAAGGCATTTCTCTGGGTTTTTAGTGCTTTTTTAAGTGGTGTATTGCTGGGGTTTTTTTCTTTTTCTTGTTTCCTGATGGGTGCAGTCCTGCCATTTGTTGTGAGTTTGATGTTTTTTCAAGTGCTTTTCAAGTAAGCAGAATTGTTTATATTATCACATCCCTGCTTTTCTGATGTAAGCGTTTGTGCTGGAAATTCTATGTGAGGCTTAAAATAAATAAATAAATAAATATAAACATTTTTAATTTCTGCAGATAGGTAAGAATCTGGGAATACTTGCAGTTCACTTTTTCTTTATGGTCTGTTAAGTAGTTTTTCTTTCACACTGTGTTTGACACTACCATGTGTAAAAGTGGAGTAGGTTTTGCATTTTGAATAAGTTATGATTTGGGTGATTTAGGTTGCATGATAAGTAGTAAAGCTTGGCAAAAGTGGCTGATTATTGAAAGTCAGATATTAACTAAAACCTTAACAATGTCAAAATTATTTTCCAACAATTCCATATTAGTTCAACTTGCAGCCGGGCAAATGAAAAATTAAAAAATTATAACAAAAAAAAATCATTATCTCCTTTCAATTTTCAATATGTAGGAATTGCTTTAGTCTTGTAAAGACTACAAAAAAATGAAATACAACTTTTCTGAAGCGTCAGCATAACAAGATGATGTTGTTTTAATTTTTCTCGTAACTCTTCTCTTAGTTATGGTTAATGGAAGTCCAGCATTTCATGCCAGGTTGTTGATTTAAACTTCAGTTAAGCAAAACCTGTCCACATTTCCTCAAAACACCTAACTATTTGTGCTTAGTTTTTCATGCGGTTGGAGTTTAAATCCACTAAAATTAATAGACATTTATGATTCACCTAAGGTTATCTTGTACTCAGAGGCTTTGAGGACTGGAAAAGATTGTTAGATTGGGTCTCAAATCTATTTGGTCAGGAAAACCAAGCAGTGGGCACAAAGCAGCTCACTAGCTGTGTGGCCGGTTGTGAAAAAGACAGGTTTTGAAAAGGCTTATAAAGAGATCTTTTGCGATACATGAACCTTCTTAGGGGTAGAGGGAGCGGGCAAAGGGAAAGGAGGGGAAAAAGAGCAAAGCCGCAGATGTTTGAACTTGTATAACTGTTCTACCATTTGTCACTTAGCAGATATATAGCATGGAGAATAATTTTTAAAAGGGCAAATTAATCGGAATAGCTTAATTAATATAAAAAGTCGTAACATTGATGGAAGTCTTTGAAAACATTCCCTAAGGCAGTAGGGTTAGAGCAACATCAGAAAGTTAAGCAATCGATAAAAAGAAATTAGTTTTAATTAATTTGATGGTAATTAGATCCTGTACTTCAGTGTATGAGAATATTATTACAGCTATCAGTAAAATATTTTCTCTATTCACAGTATTAGACAAATGGACATTTGTATTGTGGCACAATGGAGGATTTTTTCTTTGTTTTCTGTAAAGTTTCAGGTGTTGCTTACTGCTATATACATGCTGCAGATTTGAGTTAATTTGATATTTTAGCAGAGTTGAATAAACTTTAACAGTGATTTTATTTATAAAATTGCTGTTGGAAATTTATTCTTTCACTTTCCAATCATTCCATTGCTTTTATGGATACATAATAAATAATTTGTACAAAGAATCTGTAGCACCTTTGAATGCACAAGACACTTTAGACAGTTGTATGCAGTGCTCCTCCAACTGATACTGACTTACTGGTTCCATACTAAAGTACCAGAAGATGAGCCATCATCATCCTCCCAGCAGGTGCTTATACTATATAAACATCTATATACTATATATATGTCGTAATGGTGTCTTCCCTAGCTACTGCATTTTTTGTATTACTGAACAGTCTTCACAGAATGAAAACCTACAAGATAGTCTTTCAAACAGTGGGTTCTTCACATTAACTTGATCTTGTGTGTATTTGTTTTGTAATCCATTAAAATTAAAGTGAGAGGCAAGTTGATAATGTGCAGTACTGCTTGAAGATCTGACCTAGAATTAGAAGATTTTTCTCCACTGTTTATCTACTTACTAACCAGTCTAGTCATATGTAATTAAAGTGTTATGTGCTGGATTTATGTATGATTTGATTTTTAATGAATTCTAGAGGTATATTCCTGCGTTTAGATTACAAAGAACAATCTCAGGTTTCCTTGTAACAGCCTGCATTTTAGGATGTTCTCATGGATCAAGCTAGTCACAACACTGCATTTCTTGAGCTATGCTAGGAGCTTGGAGGTAAGGGTGTTTTCTGAGACCTGGCTCTTGGTCTTGATTCCTCTCAGGTAGCAGTGGATCTGGGGTGCTTTGCAGGGGCTAAGGAGGTTTGTAGTTGCAGTGGACTCTCACAGGATCATGTCACAGTTCAGACCTTATCTCCCCATCTTTCAAAGGCTGGGCTGCCATTTTGGTCTGGAAACTTTCTAGCTTCACCACCTTCCATAGTGTCCTTGTTGGGAGAAAGGTTTTGAGTGTTTTACTGCTGAGTGTGTTTCATGCTTCTTTTTAATTTTGGAGGGAGTTTCAGTTTTTCCTCTTTTATAGTATCTGAGTGTAATGTCCAAAATACTAGTTCCCATTCACAAGGGTTGAGACAAGAGTCTATGGTGTAGAGCTGCATTTTATGCATGGCTTTCTGATGGCAGATTTTACAGATTTCTGTTTCCCTTTTGCTGTTGGAAGTGCTTGAGTATGTGTGCCCAGCTGTTGCTGATCTAGTACCTTTGAAAAGAAAGTTTATGGCATGCTGTCACACACTTGATTTCCTATCAGTACTGATCAGTTCCATACTGATTTACCTCATTTTCGCACACGAAAGTTTTGGCATGCAGACCCATGTAAGCACCTCTTCCTGGGAAGGTACTGAACTACATCTGCATCTGCTAGCAGTGGTACATGGTCACACTACTGTGTGAATTATTCTTGGTCTGGACAAGGCTAACTCAAGTACGGACATCAAGTCATGGCATAGTATCTACCATGCTCCTTTCTGGTCCGGTTTCTGTTCCATTGACTTGAGGTGATACTTTTTTTGGAAGTCTTCGCTATGTACAGATTTGTCTGTATCTATCAAGCTGTTCTTGGAACATTTCTCAGAAGAAACGGTTATACCTGCAAACTGGCCTCACGTAGGTAACACTGAGCATATGTGAATATCCAGGACATTGAGGTGGTATTAGTGTCTGTTGGACTCTGGTAGCCAAGTATAACACCTTGTCCATCAGTGTACCAGTTGTTTCCTGGGGCGGTACCAAGAGAGGATAAAGAACTTGAAGATGCACTCTAACGATGTCTGGGATGATAGTAGACCTCCCAGACATGGAAGAAAATCCTGCCTCACTTTTGGCACTTTGGAATCAGCACCAAGAAGGGTACCCATAAATTTTCTGTTGGGAGAAGAGAAGGATACTCCATTCAGACTCAGGATCTGAATACAGACCAGGACATGTCTGAGACTGTGCTGGGCATCCAGATCTCTTTGTAGAGACAGAAACTCCAGAGACAGCAGCCAAGTGGGTTTGGGAGGAGAGAAGCTCAGGAAATAAGGGAATCTACACAAGGTATGTTACTGCTGTGGTTTGTTTTGTTTTTCTTAACTTTGGGCTTTGTCTGCATGCTTGGTGGCTGGGTTCGTATATGTGCCACTATTTTATTCATAAAGTGGGTAGATGCAGGTTTTTTTTATGGAGAAGGCACCCATCCATGTGATCTGTTCTTATAGTAGAAGTGGCAACTCCACACCCCCTTTTTTTCCAGTGGATGCTGTCAGGCCCCAAGCAGTAAGATAGCTGTGGGGAAGTTATGGTTTGGCTCCTGTGTTGCTTCTGAATTATAGGATGTTAGACCTGTACAGCTCCAAATAACATTTGAGGCTGACTTTTCTAGCTGTAATTATTATTAGAAACCAACCTACAACCTGAAGCAACAAGAGACCAAATTTCAGACCAGAATGGTGAACAGTGTAATTTAGCCCTGATTTACCCAAATTCACAGGACTAGTTTATCAAGAGTTCCTTGCCTAGGTTGACACTGAAGATGGAATCCCAATCTCCCTTGATGCTGGCGGGGATTTGCTTTCCTGTCTTCAGCTCAGGCACACTGCTTATCTTGCTTTGAGAGAAGAACAAGAGCAAACTCCCCTGTCTTCCTCCTTCCACACTCATTCTGTTAGGACTTCTTTACTTGACTACAGCCAGATGCAGGTTATATTGAAGCATTTTGCTGTCTGTAGAAAGTAATCCAGTATGAGTCTGTCTGTGGTGTCTATGCTTTCACTCATTTGAGCAACTACTCACTCACGTGTTCTGCTGTAAGCCTGATATATTTACCTGCCCTCTTTTCCCTTTGTTGCCCCCAAAGAAACAAAGATGACAGAGGATATCATTATGATTATGTCCTTATCACTTAGAATTTGAGCACAGGATGTCTTCCTGAAAGGCTCTGATAATCCACTGTGAACGGAGAAGTAATTTTTAGTACCGAATTCCTCGGTGTAGAGAGTATGCTGCTGTTTCTCAGTGTCTCTGTTAACCATTTTCCTATGTTTCATTTCAGATGCTACAAATTTACCAAGGCCACAGTTGGAGAATTCTGGCTCCCTAGCTGAAGCATTTGATCAGAAGTCTGGCCCCATAAGTGATGATTCTTGACAAATTTTCCTGTCAACAAATGGAAAACAAGGAAAACATGTTGGTTTTTGACTTCTAGAGAGACATGGGAAGGGACAGTGGAATTTACAAAATGCACTCGGGAAAATGGAAGTTCGAAGATGGTTAAACTGATTTTCTGATTGCCAAGACAAGTCTAGGGAAGAGGACAGAGAAACTATGGCAGGGAGACTGCATAATGGGGAAAAGAAGCTGGAAGAGCAGGAGCTCTTCAGGGAGTACATGCATTGCCCGAAGGCAGGCTGCACGGTATGTCCCTCTAAAGGTCCCTATGCATGGGCAGCATGTGCCAGCTGCTCAACACAGTGCTTTGGTAAGAGACAAGATAATGTGTATGAGACTCTCTTCTGGGTCATCCCTAAGGTTCTCAGCACTTCTCCATGATGGGAAGAAAGGGACAGGAATCCACAAAATCCCTGTATTCTTTTTGTACCTCTCTTTAATAACTAGCTCCCTGTTGCTGGGGCATTCTGCTTGTTTGTTTTTCCTCTGGGGTTGTTTGCGTAGCATGCTTTTTGCAGCACTCCTGCATGTTTTCTGATTTAATAAATGTATATTCCAGAATTTTGTACTCTGAGGAAAAACTAAGAAGAATTTTAAAGCAACTTTGGAACAGTACTGTGTTGAAGTGTAGTTGTCCCTCTACCTCAATGTAGAATAGTTAAATGTTCATTTAAATCTACCATTGCTACATAGTGGGATCTCCTTCCCAAATATAGGTCAAAAGCACTTTGCTCTTTTCTGTAGAGGCAGTTGCTTGTCCCAAGTCTCAGACAGTCAAGCTGATGATAGTGGCCTAATTCTAAGCATCGCACTTGTCTCATGATGTTTTTCTTTAAGTAGCAGGGGGAGCTATTTAAGATGGATTGGTCATTGCTACTCTATTAATGACAAATATCATCACTGGAGATGACAGTCCCAGACAAGCTTTTCCAGTGATGTTACATGATTTCTCCATATAGTGGCAGTGGATGTCTAAGTGAATATCTTCTTCTGGGCCATATGAAAAGAACAGCTTTTGATTTGAATAGTTTATAGCATGGAATTATACCCAGGTAAAAATGAATCATGCCTTGATTTTGAAGTGCATCTTAGAAATGGTTGGCCTGTTATGGGAAAGACAGGAGTTGGAACAGCTCACAACTCTTCAGAGCTCTAGGAAGCCTCCTACAAAATGCTGACAAGCAGTTATCTACAAATGCTGTTCCCGGAGCTGTTGTGTAGGTCCCCAAAAGGCCGTGTGCACAGTGCTTGTGGGCATGTGGCAGAACCCAGGCTGGAATAAGATGTCTGACAGAAAGGCATTCCACTGTAACTGCTCATATTGGTGCAATGTAAATTCTTTGAGAAGTAATATGACAAGATTTTTGATCTTGAGAATAGTAGTCTAGCCGTGAAGCCCCCTCTGTGTGTTTCGGGCCCTGTGCAGAGTATGTTTGTAAATTTGATCTAATGGAAAATGTTGATTACTGTTTTAAGATTTTGTATTGACATTGCTATCTTTATTTTAGTTTGTTTTTAAACTGCTTTCAACAAACTGTTTCCTTACCTATTTGTGCTTTGTTGTGCCAACAAACAGATTTCCCCATAAAGCACTTTTCAGCTGATACATATTATTACTTTAGTACTACACAATTTTAAAACAACCAACTCTCTTCTCTTTGGAAAAAAGTGTCACTAAGTCGATGCATATCCCATCATCATTCCCATTCATGTACAAGTCAGAACAGACACTGAACACATCACATGGGGTTTTGTCCTTCTTTCTGTTGTTGGGAAAGCAACAAAAATGTTTAGTTTGCAGTCTATCATGACTGCAGCAACTGTAGCTGTGAATGCATTATTGTATCCTATAGAGGATAGGGCTGGCTTGTAGGTGTACAGACACGCACATAAATCTCTGTCTCTGCGCCACAGATGTCCAAACACTTTAGTTCAATGTTGGTTAATATACAGGTAAATGTTCAGTTGTTAATGTATACTGTAGTTGTACAGAAAGACCCTGACCGCTGCTGGGACCTAAAGAACAAATACACAACAAGAAATTATTTTGTTCCATGTACAGGTATAAGTGTCACAGGGTAGGAGGCATGGGACAGAAATAGATAGTTATTTGAGAAGTGGTTATTAGTGTTTGAAAATAAACCCAAGGTCTCCAAACTTCCAGCCTGGTGTTTTGCCACTACTCTTTATGATTGGTTGTGTACACTTGGCACCAATACTGTTTTGTTTGGTGTAGAAGTTTGGTTGGAAGTAAATTAATTTACTCTATGCTTTCAAAATGGCACTTTGTATTTTTTAGCTGTTTCCATAAGACATCTTTATTATTGTTTTAATCTTAAGTTGGCATGCTTATAACTGAGTACTTTTAACTGAGTATATGTTTAATATAAGTAGCGGCATCCTGAAAATAATAATGTTTGTTCTTCATGATCTGTGGTGCTTGCTGTTTTATTTTAACTGCTCTATGTATCCATGAAACAGGTTGCCACTGAGATACTTTAATTTAATAGAGACATGGGAATTAAAGACTGTCTTAATTTCACTAACAACATGAGGGTGAGAAGGAGGACAAAGACTGAATTTTATGGTGGTGTTAAGTGATTCAGTGATAAACTATAAATCTACTTCATCTTTGCCAATTTGAGATCCATGACCATGATGTAGACTTGTTATTTATTTTGTGCAATAGACTTTTCTCAGTGTATCCTAGTGTTTTTCACATGGCAGAACAGAAGAATTCTATAGCTTTACATTTCTGATCCATAATGTGTGAAATTTCAAAGGTTACATTTCATGATAAGAGTTTCAGAGTGTAGACTTGACATTTACGGAATAAATAGAAATCTGGGATGATGTTGCTTAACGTAACCAAGTGTTACATATCTCTGTTGTTAATAATTTTTAACATTCTCAGCATGTCATGCATTTAAGCTCAAATGAAAGTGGTTTTCTGCATTAATGGTTTATCTGTATGCTGCATTTTTTCATTCTGAATTGAAAAAATGTAGGAAAGAAAAATAATAATAAAATATCCTGAGCAGAGCAGTAAAATCAGAGCATAGAGCTTGACATTTTGGTTCTGGTGCTTTTGGGGATGTATTTTCCCCCTCTCTTCAGTTACCTTTTAGTTTATATTGCTTCCTTTCATTCCTACCTCAAAAATTATTTTACTAGTTTTAAATGAAGAGAGTCAACCATTTTGTCACATGGGTGAAGAAGTCTTTCCTGTGTTAAGATCATCTAAATATGAAACAAGTATCCTTAAGAACAGATAATGGCATTCATGAAACCTCCAACACACTGCCATACTCCAGCAGGGGCATAAACTCCCCGAGAAAGAGGAGACTTGCACTTGCCACCTCTTTATAAAAAACTGCTTGGAATTAGAAGATCAATGTTAATTGCATGGTGTTTTTCTTTTGCCATCTATCTTCAGAGTTTGTGTTTTCTTAATATTCATCTTTTTATGTTATTTTGAGTTCTTTGGATGAAAATGGATTGATAGGTTACTTAAAGATTTTGGAAATAAAAATAATTTCATTAAACAAATCAGTTATGCCAAGCCCTGTTTAATGACCGTGGCAGTGTTATTCAACAGATGGTCACAGGTTCATTTTTATGAATGGGAATATTGGGAATTCTCCATACTCATTATGTGCAAGAGATTCACAGATGTCCTTTGCAAATCTACTTGTGAAAGGCTTGATGTAAGTACTATATTTTGGTGGTGATTTTAAGAGAGCTTTTAATGTTTAACTTGTATACCACATGAACTTTCATTTTCTTCCTTTCCTTTTCTATTTATGTGCTGTACAGATAGGATGGTAGTAATGTTTTACTGAATACTTCAACAGTGATCAGTTCTAGGAATTTACAACTTGCAGCTTTTTTAACAAGCGTTTAGCACAAAATGATTGAATACATTTGGAATGTAAAGATAGAGTCTCAGTGAAGAAACATATACTTTATGTAACCTATCATATGTGCTATATGTGTTTCTCTCTTACTTTCCATAGTAAAAATGACACCTTATCATTTGGTAGATATAACTTGCTCTTTCTTGCATATCCGCAGGAAACCCAGCTAGGGGATTATATATATCTAAATATGGATGAGATGCAAAAGACTGTGTCAGTAAACGATGCCAAGGTAGTTTGTGTTACTGTTCTGTATCTGCAGTGAGATCTGGAACCTTTTTTCTTTGGAATAAGTTATAAAATTTCTCATTTTCTTCAGTGTTAGTTACGAATTTGACTCATCTACTTTGTGTTTATTCCCTTCACGAGAAAAGCCAAAACGAGAGATTTATTTGGTCATGGTGACTAGGAACGCACTAAATTAACTTGGTGCACTAAAAGCTCAATATAATAAAGTGTTTGGTGTGTGTTTCACTTTGAGTAATCCCATTGATTTCCCTACTAAGTAGAATTAATCTTGGGATGTAAGATTCTTGTCTTATGCTACAGTAGTCTAGTATCCTAAAATTAATATCCCTCAGGCTCTGTGTAGGGAAGTTATATATTCATCCTCAGCAGAGACTGCACAGAGCGTCCTTGGTCTACACTTAACTCCTGGTGTTTCGCCTTACTAGTAACTAGGCATCAGTTGGCAATTTCTCCCTCTGCTGGATTGCTCCTGGTGGTGTCTTACAAAGACTTGTCTATCCAAAATTTCAGTCCCTGCAGCTTTAAACTTAAAGGAGAGTTTAACACAAAATTGTTGTGGTTAGCTGGGAATAACATTTCCCACTAAACAGGATGACTGAGCAAAATCTCAGCCATCTTTTTACCCTGCAAATCAAATGTTAGATTATTTACTTAATACTTTTGTACCCTCCTCCCCTGCCTCATATCTTTGCTTTGACAAGTCAAAAGTTAGAGGCATAGCAAAGATTATTCGTCTGTTCTCTGGGCACAGTGTAATTCATTGGTACTTCGTATTAAAACTTTGACTTACATTTTCATGTCCACATGGTTTTAATTTTTCTTCCATTCTACAACCTGTCTTTCAGGTGTCCACTTGTGTAGCTTTAATGTCAGCTTGAATCATCCTATACAGACTGGTTTCCAAAGTTAACTATCGGCCCTGTGTGGCGATCCCTTCCTTGCATTGTAGAACTGAAGGAGGTGGAGGAGCGACTGGCAGTGAAAGAGAGAATGTTAGGGAAAAAGACACCCTGAAAAGCAAGTGTGTGTCAAAGGGAAATGGTATATTTAAGGTTTGTGCTTGATCCTCACTTGTTGGGATGCTTAGCCTGTAGCTCAGAAGTGGGCTAGGCTCCAAAGTAAATGGTGCTGGTAGCAACGTTTGCCTGCTGCCAGCCGTGTTGCCCTGTCTTGTGGCTCTGAGTGTCCGGAGAGTACTGGGATGAGCCGTGCTGTCTTGCATTCGTGCTCTGTGAGCAGGGGGTGGCCTGTGCTTCTTGGAAGTGCTAGATCAGATAATGCCAGATTGTGTAAACGTGTGCTTAAGGTCCACAAGTGGCTTTCCTGTAACACGAAAGAAGGTAAGTGGTGCACCTGACAAAGACAGGGTACCGCTGCCCTTGCTGCAGCAGCGGGTGTCACCTAAGGTGTACAAATGCTGACTACCTGTCATTGATGGAGGATACACTGCTGCTTACTTTCTCAAATTTGTGGGAGTTCAGTCTAAAGCATTGAAAATCAACTGTCAGGCTTTACAAAGAATCTACCTTTGTCACCGTGGCTATATAAATCATTAAAATGGTATTTCCTTATGGATGCTGGCAATAAGGCTATGGTCCCTGGTAGAGATGGAGGTTGTCTTGAAAGGTCAGGAGGAGGCTGGAAGAGAACATGGGATATTGTTTGGGCTCTTACTTATTTGTCTAGGGAGGATGACGCTGAAGATCATTATTTCTTCGCTTTGCTCTTCATTGGCCAAATCAGACTGTGGGGCACAACAATACAAAGTTTGTGTTGTGGTTATATTGGTATGCTGATAGCACAGAAGTTGG
Source organism: Falco naumanni (assembly GCF_017639655.2). Classification (NCBI taxonomy): domain Eukaryota; kingdom Metazoa; phylum Chordata; class Aves; order Falconiformes; family Falconidae; genus Falco; species Falco naumanni. The sequence goes on from NC_054056.1 coordinate 69,815,606, forward strand.
CTGTCTTTTGAGTTAATTTTTAGTGTACCATTTGTTACTGTCTCAGTAGTATTAATATTAAATGATGATCACCTGTTTTGACACTTAGCTTGGTAGGACTGTGGACTGAGGGTCATCTTTGGAATTTTTGAGAAATGTTAACATTTTGGAATTTTCTATCCATGAGTCTGGCTGTGCTTGCTCAATACCAGTATGAATTTTCTGTCTTAAAAATGTGTGAAGTATAGGCTGTTCTTCATGGTTTTCTGCTTGCGTCTTTGGTTCAGTGCAGATCTGACAAGCTTCCTCTCTTTGTTTGATTTCAAGTGTTCTAATTTACTTTTTATTGCACAGTGCTTATGTGTCTTTTAAGAAGTGTACTATAAAAGGGGTTAATCTATGAAATAGCTTTTGTGTGGCTTGGTGTATTTTATGTTGTGTAGTGTGTTATTTAGAGGAATAGAGTGATATTGATTTTTTTTCCAGCTGTTTTTTTTTTTTTTTCTTTTTAGCTATGTGAACATTTTGGAAAGATATTACAGATTAATTGAAGTTACAGACTTAAACCTTATAAGGCATCAGTCATCCATACTCATAAACCTACAGGGGTAATTCTTATCGAATACATTCCTTGTTGATGTTGTATTACTTTAATAAATCCCCCCAAGATCATAACAGAAATCACAGTTATAAAGAGAGAGTGCACAGTAAGATTGGTGAAAAATAGACAGGAGGATAAGAGAGATCTGCATTAAGCCCAGCCCATTCTGATTAATTCCAGAATTTTAATGCTTGCAGATATATTAATTAGCAGGTATTCATATTTGTATGTTTTAAGATCTTTTGAATCAGGTATCATGTTCCATAGAAAACAGTCTGACAGGTATTTGCTATTTCTAATCTTTAAATATTTTGTATTACATTATCAACCCTGTATTCAATCCATTTATGAAACACAAAGCACTCCCATTTGTAGAGATTTATTCTTGTATCATTTTTCCCCAGATTTGCCAGAACACCATCGTGTTCGTGTTCTGAAGGTTAATGCCCAAAGTCAAGCAGACAGAAGCCAAGTGCTGCAAGGTTTCCAAGATTAGGACTGATTCCCTTCACAAAAATAAATGATTCCTGCCATGTTCAGTGATTTTGTGCAGCACTACTCACGGCTGAGTGAGTGCATCAATACTGTAGTCCTTACATGCTGTACATACTGATGACACTCTGTGTTAACTTGATTGACTGAGCAGTATACTGGAGAGGATGCACCTGCGAGAGATGTGCAGACATATATATTTTTATTCTGGTTTTGAAACATTTATTTTACATTTTTTTCACTTGGAAGTCTTAGTTTCACATTCCATGGGTTATCATGTTGTGCTGTTAAGGTAGAGCAAACAGTTATGTGCTTCTTTGTTGTCAAAATTGTATTGGAAAATGATGTAAGGTGCATCTTCTTTCTCTATTAAAAAAAGCCTGATTTTATATTTTAAAAGAAAATGACATAAAGGGGACGAGTGTGAAGTCTGGCAAGTAGCTATGTAAATTTTGCTTATTTTAAGAGATTCAGTTTAATGGTAGAGATATGTCTCATGTAATTCACTCATAAGCATTATTTTTTGTTACATTTTTATGTTTTGTTATCGTTTTTGTAGGCTTTAAGACAACAGCAGAAAAGAAGAAATGGAGTCTCAATGATGGTAAACAAGACTGTTCCTCGTGTTGTTTTGACACCATTAAAGGTGTCTGATGAGCAGTCGGATTCACCTTCAGGTAAATAGCTAAAGGACTGTTTGCAAGATCAGCTCTAGTCACAGAGCCTTCCTCTGAATCAGCCGTGTAGCATACAGAATTTGGAACTGCTGAAATAATATTTCCACTTGGTGGCTTTGCTTAATGTCTTTATTTCCTTATCAAATGTGGTGTCTCAGGGATGGAGATTTTTCTTTAATAAAGAATTAAAGTGCACAGTAAAATGACAATTGGTGATAGCAGCTGCTTTAAAGGAATGCAAAGTAAGATTTTGTTTGGCTCTGGAACTCTAATGGAGGACTGCATGCTGGCATTCAATGCCACAAAAAGGGGAGGGGTGGGGAAAGAGGCAAGCTTCTCTGTGAATGCGAATTTGTGTCTCAATTCTGCATTGCAATACTCGGATCCTTTTGTTACCATTTCTTCTTCTGCTACCATGCTTATCACTGCAGCATAACCTTGACCTTTAGTTCTGATGGTTAAGTTGCTTCATTTTAAGAGTTTTCTATGTTTAACACGAATTGACAATTGTATTTCCAGGGTTATCTCTTCTATAAATGTTTCTTCACAAAGAAACAACCTTTTATTAGCTTTTGGATTGGTTTACTGCCCCATAACTTGAGGTTAAAATATTTTTAAAGGTATCTCCTGGGCATTATAGGAAAACATTATTTATATTAGATCAGTGAACATTGTTATTGACTGCAGTGTTCAATAAACTTTAGTTTTCAGCACTTAATTGATTTACTGAGCTTTTACTTCCATTTCCTCTGATGATGAGGAATTGTATTGTGACCAGAAAGGTATATTGCCTTTCAGCAAGTAGATGTGATGTTTTTTTAAATACTGTTTCTGTGGTTTTTTTACAGTGTAAGGGTGCTTGGGGGGATTGTTGGAACAAGTGCATCAGTATCATGTTTGGGGGCTTTTATTTTTTTCCTAAGGATCTGAATCTAAAAATGGTGAAGCAGATGGTTCTGATAAAGAGATGAAACTTGGGCAAAAGTCGCCAACTGGAAAACAAACAAGCCAGCACTTAAAGAGGTTAAAAAAATCTGGTTTAGGTGAGTAGAAGTAAAACAAATGTCTTACTTGTTATTGTAATACTGATATTTTTCTAAACTCTTGTGTTCTCTTTAAAAGTTTTATTTTTCAGGTTTATCTGCCCCTTTTCCAAACTCAGCAGCTGACCCTTTCTCAAGAAGGCATCTTTCTTTCTGGCTACCTGGAAAATCCATGGGCAATTTTTTTCCCACCCAGAATGCTTTTCTGTAGTTGCTTTTTAAAGTTTGACAGACCGAAGCAACTGCAGGCAGAGAGGTCATTTAGCAATTAGCTTCTGATTGCTGCATTATGATTTTTTGGGGGGATGGGGGCAGGGTGCAGCAAATATTCTCTCTTCCTGGTAGATTTGCATACTGTCTAATATGCATTTATTCCCAAAGATAGTGGTGTTTTTGCTTACATACCTGCCCTATTAGAAGTTAGCCCTCTTCATTTGCATTGTCATACAGAGATTTGGCATATCATTTTTGGTTGATTCTCTTTCTTTGGTTGATTTGTTTCTTCAATTGGATTCTTAATTATTTTGAAGCTACATCTCTTGTGGTGGTAGATACAGTTTCTGATTTTATTTTCTGTGTTCTTTAGCAAGATTTGTGGATGATGCTCTGTAATTAATGAAGAATTTTCTCTGAAGAGATGCTAAGAGTAAATTCTCGGTAGCTCCATGCGATAGGCAGATTTTCCTGCTCTGCATGAAGTATATTGGAAATGTTCCCTAAGGAGCAGAAAATGTAGTGTTCACTAACACTCTTGTATTGGCTAAAGTAAAGTAGAATAATTACATAACTGTTTCTTTATCTTTACAAAGGACTTCTTAAATTCAGCAGCCTGCTGGATCATTTAAAGAAGTATTTTGCAATGTGGCCATGTTGGAAAAGTTAGCAAACAAGCTTTTTGCAGTGGCTAGATCAACGTAAAAATTATTTACTGTCTGTCTCTGTGGTGATAAGATTGTACTTCTTTATTAATTATCCATCCTAGTCCTATCTTTATATATAATGATTCTTAAAATAGCTTGAAGGTACTTTATTTCCTAAATATCATAGGTTGGTTATTAAATATGTTATTGCCAGTTTTGGGTGAACTGTTTCCTGCAAGCCTTACTGTATCACAGCCTGCTATGAAAGTGTACTTTGGTTTCATATAGGATCTGCCTGTGCATTATTGATCAGATTCAGATGGATAGCTAGTTCTGTGTGTTGATCAAATGGCATTATTCAAAACTGAAAGTACTCTTTCAGTATTACAAGTTTTGCTATGCAAAGATACGTTCAATTTTAGATGACTTCCTGTAACTTTTCTCTACATTTAATATTGAGATATATAATGTATACGTTCCTCCCCAGACCCAGATATTTCATCAGCTGTTGGCCAGTGATACCAGATGTAGAGTGAATTAATTAGATTTTTTGTGGATTTCAGAAAAAATCACCTAGCCTTTTGGGACACCACACTTGGAATGCATGAAACTTTGTATAAGGTTTAGGAGTTTCTGTTCCTGTATGTGCTGAAATGTTTCTCTTATGACATAATATTTCTTGATATACTAATCGAACAGTTGTTGAGCGTCTTTGAGAATAGGTCCAGTGTTCTATATAGTGCATGACTCAGTTCCAGCATTGATTGTCTGAAACTCTGCTGACCTGCCCAACATTCACTGCATGTTGTATTTGGTAGACTTTCTGAGTTCTTATTAAACATGATAACTTTTCCCCCTTTTAGTTAGCTGATTCTGCTCACTATGTGATTTCTTTTTTTTTATTATTATGATTTTTATACGTTGATGTAGAACCATGGTGCTCCCAGTTTTTCATAGTTAATTCTCTATCTCGGAGGCTAATCTCTTCTTTTCCAAGGCTGTAAGCTTGAGTTTCTCGCTCATCTTCCAGGTTCTGTTTCTGATCTGGGCAGTGATCCTCCCAAACTCTGGTAGCAGCTATATAAGGGTTCAAAATGTCTTTCTATGTGGAAAATAAAATATGGGCATATGTTTTGTCATAAACTCCTCTCAGAGCTGTGATTACCCATGCAGTAGTGGCACTCTTGTCATATTCTCTTCTACTCCCAAATACTTCACTCAATCTGATTACAAACTTGAGACATGTAGTAAAGGTCCTAAACCATAGGAAGGGTGCAGGAGAGGGAATTTGTTGTTCATCTGAAAAGATTTTGTTTTTTGAAGTAATGGGTATGCTGGGCAGCCACAGTGAGTTACTGGCCTGTCATCCTAGGAATAGTACACATATTTCTTCCACAAGCTGATAAAACCTCCATAGTAACCTGTAAGTGGTAGCAGGTCAATTAAAAAATGTGTGACTTAGGCACACAGAATTAGGTTTGACTTTCTGATACTGCCTTGGGCTTGTCCACACTGTTAAAATATCTGCCACTGAAGGATGTTACGGGCTTTGCAGTCATATAGTTTGGATCATCTGTGTATGTCTTTCCATAGGATATGAAGCATTAGCTAGGGAAAATGCTACTCCAATTTGGAGCCACTTAGAAGATGGGGATGTGTATTCTGTATTGATTGAAGAAAAGATTATACATACAGGCATTAAAATTGGATACATTATACTACTTGTGTTATGCTTGGGGACCGTGTTCTTTTTGCATTTATATTTAGTGGGAGGAACAGATGGTGAGGACAGTTTATTGTGATGCGTTCATGAAAATGAGCTCTTCTTCTGTACAATTGTCCTTTATTCGCAGGGCATTCATTTGTTTGTAATTGAGTCTTTGCTGTACTGAAATACAGTATGTTGGAAATATGTGTTGGAAAAGGTTATCTTGTGCTTAGTGCAAAGTAATCCTTGTCTTATTGAGTTGCATTGTCTGCTGAAAAGTAAAAGGAAATTGCAAGAATGTTTGTGGGAGGCTGTGGCTGAAGGGGAGCTTTTAGAATTTACAAATCTGCATTTTCTTTCATTTGTACATTTTGTAGGTGATATTATAAGCCTTTCAGGTGAGACCACTATAGGCCTTTCCAAGAGATCTAAAGCATAATTGCATTATTTTTATACATATTACTGTTAAATAATTTGTAGCATTTGAGACGTTCCTAATAATCAGTATGCCCAAATTCCCCCATTTGTAAGATAAATTTATTCTTGTTAACATGTCAGTTGTAATCCTCGCTGAGAGGTCCTATGTGAATGCCAAATGCCATCATTGCTTATAGCACTGGAATACCATTTTCAATTGCTCTTTTGGAGATTCTGCTGGTGTTTGTGTATGATTTAGTTAAGACCTCTTTTGCAGCATCTTTGAAATATTTGGAAGTGCAGTGGAACAAAACCTGGAGGAGTTTCCTGGTAGGGGTTGGAAGCTTTTGAGTTTTTCCAGCCACCTGGACCCCCCACTTATTCCATTTCCATATTGAGTATCATAATATGTTAAGACTGGGAGAAAAAAAGGGTTTTAGTAGTATGTATATAGCCTGAAGCAGGTAGCAGTAGTTGCTCTTTAAGGAGCCTTAAAAAGTGTCTTTCAAATATTATCCTAGAAATAATAACAAAATGAGACCAGACAGCACCTCCAGTGGTCATCTAATTTGTCCACCTGTCATAGGGCAAAATCAGTTACACACCTGTCATTCTTGACAGGTATTTGTCTAACATATTCTTAAAAATTTCCACTGTTGAAAACTGTAATGCCTCTATACAGATCTAATCCAGTGTCTCCTTGTCATTGGTCATTGAAAGCTCTCCTTTCCCAGTATCTTAACAGAAATATTTCGTACTGTGCTATCCACTGTGGGCAGTAAGAAGACACTGCTCTTTATCCCTGTGCATCAGCCATTTATGTATTTCCCCCTTCCTCTTGCTGAGTCTTTATCTTATTCATTCCTGGGTTTGTATTTTCCTCACAGACCCTGTTTTCTAAACCTCTGGTAATTCCTGCAGCTGCTGCCTTCTGTGTGTTGCTCATTTCAGATCACAGTTCCTATGAAAGTTCTGAAAAATGCATGTTTTCAGAGACTATATAACACATTAAATAGTCTCATCTCTGTGATCACTGCCTGTTCACACAGGTAGTCTTCACCAGGTGCTATGGGGCAAGTTATATAGGCCATAATGCTCTGCAGATGCAGAGCATGGTGAAAGAGAAGCTATCTGTGATGATTGAGTCATATCAGCCTTGTTGAGCAGCTTTTTGCATGGAAATAGATGCTTATAATTATGTTGATGACATGACAGGAAAATTTTGTGCTGTTGCTGAGTTGAGCTGGTCTTTTGAGCTGGAAGTAAGAATATGTCAACTGTGATGTTGACTGGAACATGGATCCTGTAAGAGCTCAAGAGACAAATACTGAGAATATAAAAGAAGCTGTTAAGACGCCTAGAAAAGGCTGTGTTACCCTTCTCAGAGTAGTGTTTCTTTGGAGCTTACTGTATTATGCAATAAAAGCTAAAAACTTAAAAAGAATTGTTCTTACTCTCTTTCTTTATTTATGTTTAAAGTTATTTCTGTTTATTTACTCCAGGACATTTGAAATGGACCAAAGCTGAGGATATTGACATAGAAACACCAGGATCTATTCTAGTGAACACTAACCTGAGGGCTTTAATAAATAAACACACCTTTGCTTCTTTACCTCAGCATTTTCAACAATACCTCCTGCTTTTGCTTCCAGAAGTAGACAGGCAGGTAAGTAGCATCATGCAACATTTATTTCTTTAATGAGACTTTTTTAGTGTGTTTGCGTAGGCTGATTTGATTGACTAGGAATTGTTCCAGGAAAGAATAAGAAAATTTCCGTACTTTCTTAAGTAAAACTGTTGGATGTAGAATGACTGTAAAGTTTACCTAAGCATCAACCAGCTCCTGCTTCCTTTATTTCTGAAAACTATGCAGTTCCTGGTTTTATCTAAATGGAAACTAGCCAGCAGATCTTCTGAACTTGCCAGATGTCTTAATTAGTTTTTCTACCTATGGTGTTGAAGATCAACTTCTCATCTTGGAGACTTTGTCTTGTATATTGAGTCTCTTTTCATCTGTGATCTTTCTGGGCACTTTGCCAGCAATGTCCAGGTCAATATTAGTTCTGTTAGCTTCTTCTCGTCCTTACCTTTTATGCATGCCTGTGTACACATCTGCTGAGCTCCAGTGCGCTGAATCCATTCATTCACACCTTTTGTAAGGAGGTTCTTGTTCAGAGCTCATGACTCATATGGGTTGTTAATCAGTTCTCTTGAGGAGAATGATTTGGGTAGAAATAAAAGTTCGATTTCATGTTGTTTCTTACAATGTTTGGTCCTTCCTGCACAGGTTGGTCAGATTGCAGACTTTTTAGAGCAAGAAAAAAATATCCTTCCAGTACGTGTAGTAGCTAAAATAGCAAAGAGAGCCCAAACCAAATTCATTTGCTCACTTGCCTCGCTTCCTGATTTAAAGTCTTAGCAATTTCAATGGGTAATTTTCAATGGGTAATACTCATGTACTTAACTAGGACATATTAAGTTTCCCAAATAGGGTGTTGTATATTTTTGCAGCTGGTCAGTATCCCTCTTTTTATATAACAGAAAATGCAGGTCCCTTAAATGACTGATGAAAAACTGCATCTTAAATCAGTATGTTAAATGCCATGGTTTCATTTCTTAAACTGTTAGTAGTTAGCATCTACCACAGTAACACAGGGGAAAGCGGTGCAATATGAGACAAAAAGAGAAAGAAAAATTGTGTTGATGTACATTTACTCAGTCTCTTATCAAATCAGATACCGTATGTTGTGGACTAAAATTATGCACTTTGACAATGGAATATTTGAGAAAGAATATTAAAACCGGAGCCTCAGGAGAAACATTGTCAATGTATTTATTCTTAAGCTCCCACAAGGTAGTCAAAGTCAGTATTAAGAGATTTTAAAAGAACCATTTTCCTTGCTCTATAATAGATTTTAATTTAGTGCCCAGCAAATATTTTCCTGTTAGTTTTAGTTTTTTTCCCCCTTTCTACTTAATTTACCAGAAGAGATAAAAAACAAGTCTGCTAGCTAAAATCATGTTTTTTCTCTAACCATCAAAGATCCCAGTGTTCATTAATTACATTTCAAGTAAGGCAGCCTTGTTATAGAAGTTTCTTTCTTTAAAATTTATTTTTGCAAATGGAGGCTCTAGAACTGACAAGCCGTTTAGCTTCTTATCAGGGTTCTTACAGCAGAGTTTTTGGCAAGAAAATCAAGAGAATATTTGTTGAATTTAATCATACCTTACTAGTTAAAAGCAGTGCATTTCTTTTTTATTCTTATTTCAGAAAGCTTTCATGTAACACATACATTGCAGGTGTTCTTTCAAAGGCCCAACACTACATAATTGGACACTGTTACTTCACAAGCAAACTAGTCACAAAAAAGCAGTTATCATGAGACATTTACAGATGTCTTTCTGTCTGCCATCTTCTCGCAGTGTTCTGTGGGTTTGTGTAGCATGCCGTGTTTTGACATGCGTTTGGAAGGCACGAGTCCCTGTTTATCTCAGGAAGTTTAATGGCAATGTTTGGCCTCTGAGTGTGATAGTTTGGGGATTGTTTTCTGGTGAGGAGCGGAATAGCCCTGAACCCTCACTTCGCAGAGGTCTTAGCAGAGGAAGAATTGTATCCTTTTTCTTGCTGTCTGAGACCATGTCCTTTTCTATGCCTGAAGAGTGGTGTCCCAGATACAGACTGATGAAAGCAGTTGAACTGATACTCTTTTCCTTCTTGTGGCAAGTGAAAAACGCCAGTGTAATGCTCAAGGATCAAATGAGAGGGAAAGAGAATTCCAGCCAGGGAGCTCTGGTGGGAGTCTCTGGTGTTCATCACTCCAGCTGCACCAGGCAAGGGTATTCAGTCTTCCTCTTTTATTTCAAATATCTAAATCAAATGGGGCATCAGGCAAGCAAAAATGGTGTAAAACTATTTTTTGAGTTAGCTGGCCATCTCTGAGGGTTCAGTTTTGTTGTTTTATATTGTCCTTTCCTGTTTTGCCTGAGAATTCCTACTTTTCTGGCCCTGAAGTGTTTCCTCCCTGTTCACTGCTCTGCAGTTGGCTGCTGCAGCCTTTGCCAGAGAAAGCTGCATTTCTGTGTTGTCGTGTGGATATAGTATGAGAAGTACTGTAATAAATGGCACTATAAAAATGTAATAGAGTTATGCTATTTGTGTATATATAGTGATCTGTGAAATAAATTACTAATGAAGTGCAGTCTCATTTAGGCTTTATTACTGCTCCACACAGAAAAACCCTATGATGAATCATTCTTTGTCATTTCTGTCATAAACACCATTTTTCTGGGCGGTAGAACTCCTCCTCCTTAAATCGTACTGAGCCGAAACTTGTCATGCATATGTCAGTTTGAATAAGCATTTTTAGAAACCATTAGTTAAGGGAGTTGAGATTTTCTCTTTTTGTGTGTGTGTGTATGCAAGTGTTTATAATAAATAAATTACTTCTCTCTCAACCCCGGTTAGTCTCATATGTTCAGAAAAAATTCAGGGCCAAGTCAGGAGCTTCGTGGGCTGTGTTTTTTTCTTCTGGTTTCAAGTCTTGTCGTTGCTATCAGGGAGCCATGGGAGCCCCTTATGGAACAAGAGCCATGGGAGCCCATGGAACAAAGAGCCTTAGGAAAGATATCCCAGAATGGAAGAAGTTGAGAACAGCTGTGCTGATGTTGGTGCTGTCATTTTTCCCACTCCAGCTAGATTTTTGACAAAGTGGAAGTGTACGATCACTGCCTTTTTTTTTTTTTTTTTCCTTAGGAAAAGATAAATTGTATCATCAGTTATTCGCACTTGAAAATTATTTCAGCTTGTATATTAGTTTAAATTTTATTTCAGTAGCAATGAGGCCTGTGTGTAATTTTCTGTATTCAAAATGCCTATAAAAGAAATTGGAGTGAGTTGGCAGTTATGGTAGATATGTTTTATCAAGGATTTTATTTGCTTCCATTTGGGCTTAGAGTGAAATAGTATGTGGACATTGTTCAAAGAAGCAGCCATGTCTCAGACTTGCCTATTTAGCAGACTGCTCCAAAATGTTGCATCAGTGGTTACTGGGGACCTCATGTCTGAAATATGAACATCCAGGTTTTCAGCTCTTTGTTAATCTACATGTGTTCAAAGGCTCTAAAATTTTAAAGCTCAGCTGATACAGAAGCCTGTTGGGTGATCCCCCAGGAGACTCAGATGACTGTGCTGGCAATAAAGAAAACATGTAGGTATAAAAACTATATGGAAAGCAAAGTCTCTGCACAAAAGATTTCAGTTGTCACAAATTCCAGCCAAGTATTTTTCTTTTCGATTCTAATTAGAACATTCTACAGCCGAAGAACAATGGAATTCTCATCAAAGAATACCTGCTTCTAATATTAATACATCAAGCTGGTAATTACATGTAACAGAAGCCTTCCTGACCACCTCTCAGCAAATACTCATCTTCAAAGCAGGAGTTTTCTCTCTGTATCTAGATTGCTATACTGCATCAATGCCTCTTTAAATATTAATTAGACAGTGTATGTTGTGCAAGGATAGTAACAGGTCTGTATGACAGGTTGCTGAAAAGGAATGGCAGCTGGCAATATCTTGTCTACACAGCTTTCCTTGTTGCTGCTACTGGGGAGTCAAATTCCTGCTGTTTATTTACACTGGGGTATGGGCAAAAGGAAAAAAAACCTACTGCTTACCCATGTAGTAAGATTATGAGGAATGCTGCCTCATCTGAATAGTAGCAGAAAGCTTAAGTGATTTTACTCATCCTTGGAGCGCTAAACAAAATAATCTTTCCTGAAAGCTCTGAAAAAATGTGTCTTTCCATACTCTACAAACGCTTAACAATTCCCTGATCTTTGAGAATTTAACTCCCTACCCTGTAATTTCTCTTCTGGTAGTATTGGGTTCTTTTGAGTCTCTTGTGGTTTGCACTTGCCCCACCCTTTCACGTAGGATGGGAATTCCCTTCTGCAAAAACACCCACGAAGGATCTCAGAGCCTCCTCAGATCTGTGTGTTAGGTTGCAGTGCCTTTTTATCTGACCAAACTTACTCATGCAGAGCATTTACAACAGTAGAGGATATCCTAGTAAAAAGTTTTATTTTGTCGTAGCTGTATTTGGTTTATGAAGGAAATGTAGCAATCTTTCATTTTCTTTTCTGAATCAATCTATAATTTATAGTACTTAGTAGTTACTTAAATTCAGAATTCTACACTTAAATATTCTTAAGGAAATACTTAAGCCACGTAGTATTGCTGAAGTGCCTGTGAATGTTTCAGTTTTATAGTAAGCCAATCTACTGAAAAGAAAAACATGATGTACAAATCAAAATATTCTAAAATATTTTTTATAAATCTAAAATGTTTTTTTATGAATCTAAAATAAAATCTAAAAAGTCAAACCCCATCTTAATCTCTTCTTTCAATTTCTAAATCAGTGAATCCCAAAATAATAACTGTCTCTTGGGTCAATGCCAGTATTGTGTAATAACATTACAGCATCCTGTCATTTTAAGGTCGAGCAGAGGATCTCTGTCTGTCTTGGCCTACTCAATTTAGGTTGAGCTGACACTTCCAGGTTGATTGTATCACCTTGCGAAGATTCCCTCTCACATTGCATTGAAAAAAAGGCACAATAAATAGCTTAATCTCTGTTTCTACTGTCTGAACAATGATAAGGAAAGGTAACCATTTTTTTTGATGTGCACAAATCACTTCTACTCCCAAGCACATCAGTTTGAATTCTGCAGTGGAGAGCAGATAATGAACGATACACAAAATTCTTATGCTTGTAAAAGATGAGGAGAGAGGTCTGCTATCTGTCATTCTGACACAGTATTTATTTTATTCTTTTGATTACAATGAATAAAATAAATACTACTTAGTATATATTTTACTGTATGTTTTCTATAAAAAAGTAAGCAAAACTTTATTTTCCACAGTCTCTTCCTTGTAGCGTTGTAGCAATCTTCCTGTTTGCTTTCTTAACTTCATCAGTACTTGAGGATTATATTTGCCATTGGACTTTTCCAGCATTTTTTTTATGAGACATCAAACTGCAGAAATTAGTCCTGTGTGTATTATTTGCTTCCAGTTTTATTTTATGTTTCTCTCCATGGAATTATTGTGTAATAGTAGATAAATGGTTACCTTATCTTTCTTAGCTGCCTTTTTTGCTAATACTGCAACCTTTTAGCTGTCCTTTTTAATTTTGTCATCGGTAGCTTTCAAATATTTATTATTATGTTCCTGTAAATTTTTTAGTTTTACACTGAAATAGTTTTAGGATTATGAGAAAAGCAGTTAGTTCAGAGGAGAACATTTGGAATAGAAGGTTAAATGTTATGTATGTCTTCTGCACCTAAGCATATTAAAAAAGCCAAATTGGCAACCCTGTGTGTGTAGTAATCGAAGCTCATTTTATGTCACATTTCTCCCTTTAACTGGCATTTATCAGTTAATGTGGATAGCATGGCATTGTAATGTGCTTTATTTATACAGCTTTATTAGGGTAGTTTTAATATAGGTATCTTAGAGTCTAGATGGCTGAAGACATTCCAAAGTATTTAAGCTGCCTTTTCAGTAAAAGTCTGGGGCTCTGATTCCTGAGCTCATCTAGCCAGGGCTGTTCAGAGAGGTTACTACTCATGGCTGGCCCCTCTGTCCTTGTGCTGCAAATTAATACCTTTTTTACCAAACGCAGCTGTATGGATGGTGTATATTTACATTTCACAGTCATGTATTAACAAAAACCACCAGTTTCACTTTACAGGAGTTGAAGGCTGAAGGATTTCACTTAAAAATCCCTGTTGGCTTTAGCTACAGGAATACTCTTTCAGCTTCCCTAGTGCAGTCCACTAAGGCTTACTGCAACTGCATTGCAATCTGGCTGCTCTGATTAATGTAATGGAATTCTTGGTTGCTTGTTTGCAATAATCCTTAGACGTCTTCCCCAATATCAGTACTTCTACATGTATGAATAGGAAGCTTTACATTTTTGTGTCATGTTTTTGTATTTCTGCAGACATGGTCATTGTATTTCAGAAATGTGAATCAGTGTTTTCCACCATGCCACATCCATGTTGTGGAAGTTCTTGTTTCACTTCCAAAGCCCTAGCTACAAGCTCGTCACGCTTAAAGCGTGTCTTGCCTTTACGAACAAGTTTGGCAGAGGTGTTAGCGGAACTATTGCTTTTGTCTGAGCTGGGCTCAACTCGGGGCATCTAGTAGGACACAGCAAGTGCACTGTGCTTGCTGAAAGCTGAAAATACAAGAGCCACATCTGTCTCTGCAGCATCCTTATTCATAAGTTGTTCTGGTGTGTGAGGGGCTCTTCACTCAAGGTTGTTCTGATGTGAACTAGTGAAGCTTTTGTTCCCCTCTCCATCCCTCCAAACTAATTTTATAAAGTACAGTGCACAGCTGTTAGTGCTTAAGTAAAGAGGACTTTGTATGTAATACCAGTTACATTTATATTTGACAGAATTATTAGTACTTTAAAAAGAGAAAAGAATTGATAAAACACCTCCTTTCCGGTAGGAAAGTACTTGCACAAGTGCCTTTTTAAGACTTTGTGCCAAGAGCTGTGCTGTGAGAGTATAACTAATATGTGGATATAAATGGTAACGTATATGGACACAAGGGACTAGCATGCTTCAGATTATGTGGCTATTAAGGATGCATTGCACTGCTGGACTGTAGTATTTCAACTGTTCCTTCCTTGCAAAGTGCTAATAATTAAGTGATATGAGTTGGTCTGCAGTGCCTCCAGTGTTGCCACTGTAGGGCTGCACTGTAATTGGAGAACAGAACATTCCTTACAGTTCTGAATCTGAAGGCAGTGAAAAGAAGAGCAAACAGAAGTGATCCATCCATGCTTCTCCTCAGTCCCTCTCCTCCCCCCTCCTCCTCCTTTCGGTGTATTTGTTTTGCTGAAATAAAAAAGGGAAAAAGATTTTGAGGGGGAGGGGGCTTCCTATTATTTCAGAACATGGCTATTCTTTGTCTTCGCATTATTTAAACTCGAATTTCCTCTAGTTTGTTTTCTCATGTGTTAAGGACATATGGCCATTTTTTTGCACAGGAGGGGAAAAAAAAAAAAAAAAAAGAGGATGTTTTCTAATGCCTAGAGAAAAGGGATTGGATGCAGGGTTTTAACTGATGACACTCATCAAAAATGGCTGACTAATTTAAGATGTTTACATGTAACATCCCCTGACCTTCTGCTTCTCACATTCAAAGGCATATGTCTTTTATTTTTACAAGAGCTACATGAATAGACCCTGGCTGTTTACATCCCTTTTTCTGCACCTTCCCCAGCACTTGTGTATTGTTGGATAATTTAATACTGGTTTACTTTCTCAAAGTCTCCAAGCATCTTTCTTTATACATATACATATACATGTACATGCTTCCCTTGATTACGACCTATGTATGTTTTTCTATTTTACCTTTTCTTTTTCCCCCGGCTTGCGGGCCTCTTTTAGTATCTATAAATACTTGCTGTTTGTTGTGTGTTCTGACATGCTTGGGATTGGTACTTGTATGATGGATATAGTAGGAAAATAAATTTGAATTGTAATTTCTATAATTTGAATGAAGTTAGAAGGTACAGTTTGCTGCATATTCTGGTTTTCCCTGTATTTTACTTGGGTTTTGCTTCATTTTAAAATGATTTATTTTAAATTTTGCCAAATGTATTATTCTCCTTAAATTCTTCATTTAATTTCTTGCATCTGAGCTCAACCAGATTGGATTCTATTGTCTTTTTTGACACTACAGTGTATTGGAATGAATATAGCTATCCCACTTGTCTTCCTGATTTAGATAAGGTCTACATTAACAAGTCACATTTCATTTTGAAAACATGTTTGCAATTCTTCAGTCTTACTCAGAATATTTCCCACTTTAGTGAAGACAGAAAAGGTCTTCTGTTTCTTTCTTTAAAAGACTCTTTTTTCTTCTCTTGTCTGAAGCAATTATTCCTATAGTAGTAGATATTTTCTTTTTCATCCTTTGACATTTTACTTCTAAGTTTAGTCTGGTTATTTTTAAAAGGACTAATATTCAGAATTACTTTCATCATCTGTCTTCAGAATCCATCTTTTGTATTTGAAGACAAACTCATTGATGATCAGTTGCAAATAACGGTAAGTTTTTCTTACAAGGCTTGATAACTTCATAATCAGGACTAAATAAAATTTAGCTGTATTCTAGGTCCAGTTACTGTGAAAAGGTAAGACTAATGGAATAGATTATGCAGAATGAACATTAGCACTCAAGTGGTATTACATCAGAATTGCTGAGAGAGACATAGTGTAAACTGGTTATCTTTCCATGTCATCTACCTAACTCATGAAGTTGCAGTGGCTGAGTTTGTTTTCTGGGAGCAGCTTTTAAGTCCGACCCATGTATCGCTGTCTACTGTATTCCTTTGTGTTGGGTGTATCTGTCTTATCATCCATGTACTTTTTAGCTTTAGTATACCTGTTTTGTGGTCCCAACACTGCAATGCTCCTGATGGCTGCATCTTGTCAGAAGCAATTTTCTTACACTCCTGTTTACTTACTTTAAATTCAGAACCTTTTCCATTGTTGGCTTTAAATACATGGAAACTTTTAAAAAAGGATAGATTTTTCTTCAAAGTCATAGAACTGTGTGTAAATGTATGCATGTATTTTCGTGTTTGAGATGAGCCTCTAAATGTGCCTTATCTGCAGGCAAAGAAACAGTTGCTATCCTTTTTTCTCTGTTTTTTGCAAGTCTTGTGTGTTATTTTTTTTGTGTGTTATTTTTTTTGAATGTTCTGTAGCTTCCAGCTGCATTACTACTTCCACATTCCTACCATCTGTGTCCTCAGGACCTGAAATCATCGACATTTTGTATTAAACTTGGTAGTTATCAACTCCTTTACTATTCATTCCCCTCTCTTTCTTGCTCCTTTCTAGTGTTATACTCTGCCTTTCTCTGCACATTTCTCTTTCCCTTTTTTTATGTATATCAAAACCACTGATGAAAATTTGCTTCTCTTGAGAAAAGACAGTCAGAGAAGACAAGGAGAGTGGTTTTCCTCAAGACCATGTGTATAAGGAGCTCTTCTATAGGGTAGGATATAGTCTGGTTCAGATCTTAGGGGTCAAGGTCAGTGGAGAGTTGAGTGGCATGGGTGTCAGATCCAACTTGGCATCGGTAAGGCCACCTGGAATACCTTGTAGAGAGAGCGAGAGAGCTACTGGAGACTACAGTGAAGGGCTACTGAGAGCATTAAGGGACTAGAGCACCTGTCATATGAGGAAGGGCCTTTGAGAGCTGGCATTTAGCCTAGTGAAGAGAAGGATCAGGGGGAATCTTACAAATGCGTATAAATACCTGAAGAAAGGGTGTGACAGGACCAGAGGCAGTGGGCACAACCCAAAAGACAGGAGGCTCCATATGAACATAAGGTAAAACTTTTTTTAATGTTTTAATGTGTTAAAGGCACATGTTGCTTAGGGAGGTTGTAGATTCTCCATCCTTGGAGATATTCAGTAGCCTTCCGGACATGGTCTTGGGCAAGTAGCTCTAGGTGGCCCTGCTTGAGCAAGGTGACCACCTCCAGGGGTCCCTTCTAACCTCAACTATTCTTTCATAGGGTGAGGAAGTGGATAAGCTCTTCTTTAAAGAACTTGAGGCAAGTCTGTATCACAGACCAGATTCTTATGGGGACTCTAACCTCCCTGTTATTGCTGGCAGGGCAACAGAATGGAATGCAAATAGGGAGATTTCTGGAGAGTGTCAGAGTGCTTCTTGACTTCTGGTAATGGAGTAGGCAGCTAGGGGTGATGCACAGGTGGATCTGCTATTGAATACATAGAATAGCTGGTTATATTATAGAGGTATATAAATGACTGTGCTAGCTGTACCTATAGTGACTGTGTAGTAGAGTTCAAGATCCTGAGGAAGCAAAGAACAGGAGTAGCAGACAGAAGAAAGTTTGGGACTGTTGCTGAGTGAGGGGTGTGGTTTAATAACTGTGAACACATATACAGCTGACACAATGCCGCCTTTGCCTCCATTTTCACCAACAAGATCTCCCAGGCCTCTGATTTTTGTAAAAGCATTCAAAGAGGAAAACCGCCAGCAGTAGATAAGGACCAAGTCAAGATTACTTGCGAGAACGTGACCCATAGAAATCCATGGGATACACCAGACTGAATCCAAGGGTGCTGAGAGGGCCGTTGCAAGATCATTCTCTTTTGAAAGGTGCTGGAGATCAGGAAATGTCCCCAGTGACTGGAGAAAGGAAAAGTTGCACACATCTTCAAAAAAGGCCAAAAGAACCCTGGGGTCTTGGTAGGCAGCAAGTTAAATAAGAGCCAGCATTACACCCTGACATTAAAGAAGGTTGGCAGTGTCCTGGGCTGAATAAGCAGGACCACAGCCAGCAGGTCAAGAGAAGTGATCATTGATACCCTTTCTTTCAAGAAAGATATTGACATATTGGAGCAAGTCCAGTGGAGGGCTACCAAGATCGTAAGGGGCTGTAGCACAGGAGAGCTGGATTTGTTCACAGAGAAGACTGCTAGGGGATCCCATGGCAGTTCCCACCTAGCTAATGGGAGGTTGTGGAGAAGACAGCTCTTCCTGGAGGCACACAGTAATGGCATTAGAGGCAATGGAGACAAGCTGAAACATGGGAAATTCTGATTTGATTATCTGGAAAAATATTTTCACAGCAAGAGTGATTAAGCATTGGAAGAGGTTGTCCAGAGAGGCTGTGGAAGCTCTCTTTTTGGAGATACTCTGAACTCAAGTGGGCAAGGCCCTAAACAAGGTGCTCTAAGTGGAATGGCTTTGAAAACTTCATGACTTCTGAAGGTTATACCAAATGCACGTGATTCTGTGTATGATTCTGTAGGCGATATCTACTGCTTTTTCCTCAGACCTACCAGACAAACCATTTAGATTGCCGCAATGATTTCTTCTTGAGAGCTCCATCCTGGTTGTTGCTCATTTCTTTCTGATCTTCTGGGTTCTTTCTTGTATTATTTCCTTATTTTCTTCAGGATTTGAAATCTATGTTCTGTATGTATGAAAACCTGGAGAACTACCAACACAGCATGTTAGCTGCTCAGTAATGGGCTAACTCTTTAATGTGATTTAAGATGATTTCTTAACGTTCTTGTTTTCCTTTGTTACTATATCTGATTTTTTGCCTGGCCCCTGACTTTTATCCCCATCTGAAGTGTATTCTTATAGTTTAATGACACAGCCAGGTTAGTACTTTCAATGTGGTTCTTTCTGGTCCTAGACATTACATGAAAAGCTTATGCTTTAAGTTCATAGTTTCCTGTCTTCTTTTTTTTTTTTTTTCCCTACACTGACATAATTTGCAAGGGTGTACTTTGTCCTAGCATCATTTCTGTAAAGAATTTACAGAGTTCTTTATTTCTTGAGTCAAGCTTGTGCAGTTACTAATCTAATAATTTATTGAAGTCCAGTGTTTTATTTTGCTGTTCAATCTGTGGCAGCTTGTATTCAAAATGTTTTTGTTTTGCTGTTCTCAACTTTCCTGCTGGGACTCCTCACACAGGCTTTTTTCAGAGCCTGGTAGTGCCACTGACTTATCCCCATATAGTTCCTTTTTCTGGATCTCCAAATTTCTGAGAGAAACACAAATTATCTGTCACATCTACAGGTACTTCCTGTGGACCTTTCTTGAGCTCTGTCTTTTTGTGGCCATTTGCCTTGCCATATGAGGTTTACCGAGAAGTTCAGACAATCCAGTACTGGGGAGTTCTATAGTAAGGCAGCCCTGTGTTTACCTCTGGTGCTTCCAGACCTGCTGAAGCAAGTCCAAGGGAGGGCCATGAAGATGGTCAGGGGGCTAGAGCACCTGTCCTATGAAGACAGGCTGAGGGAGTTGGGGTTGTTCAGCCTGGAGAAGAGAAGGCTCTGGGGACACCTTAAAGGTGCCAGTGCTTAAAGGGCCCTGCAAGGAAGTTGGAGAGGGACTTTTACAAAGGCCTGTAGTGATAGGATATGGGTAATGGCTTTAAACTGGAAGAGGGTGGATTTAGATTAGATACAAGGAAGAAATTCTTCACTGTAAAGGCAGTGAGGCACTGGAACAGGTTTCCCAGAGAAGCTGTGGATGCCCCATCCCTGGAAGTGTTCAGGGCCAGGCTGGATGGGGCTTTGAGCAACCTGGTCTGGTGGAAGGTGTCCCTGCTTATGACAGGGGGGGTGGACCTAGGTGACCTTTAAGGCTCTTTTCAACCAAACCATTCTATGATTCTGAGATTTAGTGTAGGAAAGCATACACCGTTTTGCACTGGAAATAATGATGTGGGTTATTGCATTTCTAGTTTATAAATCAGATTTGAAAAGAAGATACAGTCATGATTATGGACAGCTCAGCAGAAACATCTGTTCCGTCAATGTCTAAGCAGCAACAGGGAGGCTGCACTAAAGAAAATACCCTTTCATTAAATAAATATTATCAAGTCATCATCTTGAAAATTAAACATGGCCAGTTCACTTCAGAAGCTATGGAAAGAATCCAGAAAAGGGCTCCAAAATTTACATGAGCTATAAAAAACAATCTGAAGAAAAAACTACTGTATTTGTGCTTTTTAATCTACCAGAACCAGATTAAATGTGAAGAACAGCAGATTTAATAACAATCAAGTGCTGTATTTCATACAATAGGCTACTAACCCATGGAAGTCTTTTGCATACTAAAAGTTAGCATTGATTGCTGGCAGAATTTAACTGATATAAATAGAAGATGGTGGATGCATATATATGGTAGTAGCCACAGCTATATCAAATGGACTGAAATATTTATTGAAAATAAGAATCCCTTTTTTCATTCTTAGGACAAGCTAAGTTAAATAGAAATCTTTTATTTGACAGCTTTCCTATTAATTGTCAATTATGTGTTCATTCACAGGTTTTATCTACATGATCTGTTCCTTGCAGTTATCAAGGGTTAGTTCAGCCTCTGCTTTTGTCTGCTATTGTTACCATATGGTACCACTCCCATATTACTGACTGCTGAAAAATACAGTATCTTTGCTTAACATTGAGTTAAGCAGAAACACTATCATCAGAAATGCAGCCATTGTTTAACAGAACTTACAGATTTTTTGTGACAGCTACAGCTGCTTTTTCTTTTCTTACCCAAGCACATCCATACTCATTCTCTATTATAGACTTGCCAACTGTTAGAGCATCCTTACGGTTTGGTCTCATTTATCACAATCTCTTTGAATGGTCATTGTGTAAGTGGAGAAATGACTTTTAGATAGGTAATGGCATACTTGAACAGTCAGCTGTATTCTGTAGGAAATGGAGAAACTTCCTCGGTGATTTTCATACTAGAAATACATGCAAGTTCACTTAAAAGTATTTTTTCAGATGGATAGAAGTTAAGTTTTATAATTGCCAACTATTACTTGACAGGGAGAGCTCTAGCTGTGGAGAACTCCTTGACGTAATTGGTTCCCAGATCATTAGCCAAAGTAATGAACAGGAGAATCATTGTTTTGCATTATTACATAGAATTTAGGCTTATGTAAAGTGCAAGCAGATCTTGTTAGAGTTTCTGAAGAATGTGTCAGTCAGAAATTAAACAGTCCAGAGACTGGCAAGAGCACATAGAGTAGTAAGTTCTGTTCCACTTTTTAGTGCCTTGTTCATTTTGTGATGGTAACATTACTTTTTTTTCAGAAAACATTGGTATGAACAAAACATATGGCCTTAATACTACTCTCTGCAGCTGTTCTGTATTTCCCAATGAGAATTTCTGGCTCTTGGGCTTAATGAGAAGTCTGTTCTACAGGGATGCCACACTTGGCCTCAAGAACAGAAAGTGTCTAACTTGGCTTTAATATGACTCAAGCTATCAACTGCTAGCAAAGGAGATGTTGATGAGTGAGTAAGGCTCCTTCCAGCCATCATGAAGTATAATTGTGGTGGCTTATTCAATGCGTTTGTGTTTGAGAAGAAAGGTTCCAGAAACTTAACAGAGTGTGTCTGCAGTACAAGCAGAGCCAGAAGACAGTGCCATGCTCTGTGCTATGACATCCATTTTAGATATTTTGGAACTAATTGCAATCTAAGGTTTAAATTGCATGCAGACAAAGCTAAGCCATTATGTTAAGAAACTGCAGTGTTTCCGAAGGTCATTCTGTCCAAATGAGGGGTTTCAGATATGAATCATGAGCTGTGGTCAGTTACACTAGATTGCATAGAGTGACTCTGTTGGAAGGGCATTAAGAGGCTAGAGGCCTTGAAGACAGAATGCAAGGACTGCCTTAAGCATCTTTCTTTAAAAAAACAGAGGTTGACAACTGATTGGAAAAGAAACTCACGCAAGAGCACATTTACGGGTTTTTTTAATGATGATGTAATAGGTGGCAATTTGATATACTGTCCTTTAGCTTTGTAAACTGCGAAACATAAATTTATTTTTAAACTACTTTAGCAGCTTTTATGTCTTGACATAGGAAATATGGAGAGAAAGGACAATTTATCTAGTCTTCTCTACACTAAGACAAAATCAACAGTGTCTGGTTTTCTTGACAGATACTGTGTAAAAGGTTTTTTGGCTGTTCAGGGATGGTGAATTCACAGCCTCTCCAAATAAGTCTAGTGCCTTACTGTTTTCACTGTTTAAAAGTTTTCTCCTCAGTGATTAATCCGAATTTCTGTCACTGCAATTTTGACTGCTATTCTTTGTTCACTTTGGTATCGGTGTGGAGAGCCTGGAGATTGCTGTGTTCATTTTGCAACAGCCTTCAAATATGAAGGCGGTAACCCATTCCCCACCTCCCTGTTTCTTTTTGTTGAGAAGCAGCCCTTATCAATGCAGTCTTTGTAGATCTAGGACTTTAAATCTGTGCTCAGCCTCATTTCTCTCCTTTGGTCTTTGTACCAGTTCTAAGTTGCAACAATCAAAATTGAACATACTACTCCAGCTCAAGTGGTAACACCAAGGAGACAAGAACTGATTTCTGTGGTTTCACACAGTACTCTCATTTATAACTTCCAGTGTTGTGCTCACCTTCTTTGCAATTTTATATCAAGGTTAACTTATATTCAGATTGTGATCAGCCTATGTGGTCATGAGCCATAAATACTTTTCTACAGAAGCATTGCATAGCCGCTTAATTTCTTCATTTTGTATTTCTCTAGTTATGTTTTATTACAAGAGTCTGAAACTTTGCATTTGCTCCCATTGTAGTGCCCTAATTATCCCTGTGGTTTCCAAAGTAATTCTCAAATGCATCAAAAGAATTCTGAATTTCAGTTGTAGATTTCAGTGTACTCAGACCCTCTCTGACTAATGGTATTTGAAAATCCCTTCCGATTTTTTATCATGCCCCTGAAATACAGCCTCCCAGTTGGTAATAAACAATAGTTCCCTAAGTAGAGTTCTGAGTAGTTCTGTAGCCACCTAATTACAATTTATATATCCTGGATTTGCTTAAGAAAATGTGACACAGCATTGCTAAAATCAAGATCTAAAACTTGTGCTGTTTCTCTTGTATCACAAGGCCTTTTACGCTGTCAGAAAGAAAATTGACTGACTTGACGTGACCTATTCTTGACAAATCTGTGTTGGCTGTTGTTCAGCTCCTTGTTAGCTTCCAGGCAGTTGTGTGTAGTGTGATGTCTTGTGCTTTAATCATTACACATATTCTCCAAATCTTGAAGACAGGGAGAACAAGCAAGATACTAAAACATGGGCTTCTTGTATCAATTGAGATGCACTGAGCTATGTTGTCTAGTACCCAACTTCTTCAAAAGGTTATAGGTGCTCTGTAGGTTCTGGGTTCTATCTGCCCACAGTGTGTCCATATGACTATCTTAGGACACACTAGGGCATCTCAAAAAAGAATTGGCAGTCTTTGAGTAGGCCATAGGAGTTCTTCTGAAGCTGGCTTAGTCTGAAAGTCCTTAGCTGTGCTTATCCCCTTCTTTATGCACAGGTGATGCATATGTGCTGTATACATATAGCCAGCACATATAATTTTGCAATTATCCTCTTCACTGTTCTGAAATGCATATTTTAAAAGTTCTGAGACAGATTCATAACTGGACATTTAACAGGATAGTCTATCAAGCCCAGATGATTTGAGTGCATTTAAGTAATATTTATTCAGCTCCTTGCTTGTTCAAGATCGTACCCTTTTGCCTTTTGTGGCTGGAATTAATTGTATTAAGCACCTCAATGCAGCAGATTTGTGGTGAAGATGGATGCAAAAAAGGCAGTATGAACATTGGCTCTGTGTCTGTATCCCTCTAATTTTTCCCCTGTTGCACAATGGGCTAACTTTCACCATCATCTTGCTCCTAACGTACTTCCATAATTATTTCTTCTGAAGTTTGATGTGTTCCTTGCCAACGGTGTCTTAAATTTGGTCCATTATACCATGTTCTGCTGTAGTATTCCTGCTTAGTAAGTTGACCTCATTTCCATTCCCTGCATGATGTGAGATCAACAGTGAGGTCCTAACTAAGACAGTATGGTTTCACTGTACAATTCCCATTATTCCTTTGCAGGAGGCTTTGCACTACATGTGGTAAGTATTGTTTATTTAAAGAACTGTGAGGTTTCTTTAACTACTTTTTCACTAGCACAACATTCCTGGGGATTCTCCCAACTAATTCTGCATTTATGGAAGTATGCCTACTTGAAACACATTTTTTTTTAAATTCTGTTGCCATTTCTTCCTTTTCCCAAACAAGCTTTAGTCTTTTACATTACTATCAGCTATATGAATTATCAGATCTCCATTTTGCCAATTAAGTCAGAATGTTGATTGTCAACTAAATCTTCAAAGTCCTCCTACATACCATTTGTATTTCTCACGTTAGTGTTCAGCCATCAAAGACTGAGATAAATGTACCACTGTCATCACATTGGCCCCTTCTTTAACCCCTCCTTTTATAAATAAACTTGTTTTGGCAGCGGTCCACAGAACAGTATTTGATTTGATTTGTCCATACTATTGGGCCATCTATATAAATACAGCTTCCAAATTTTGGAGAAAATAACAAGTCTGTCTCTACAGAACGTTCCTTTCCTCTGTGAGGGCTCTTTTCCATCTTTGCTTACCTATTGCCATATCTCAAAACCTTCTTGGGGCATCACCCTGTAAGTAAAGATGCCAAAGCTGTTCTGCTGATAGCACCTATTAAACCATGACTTCATTACCAATATATGTCTGTTACTACTGATAACTTCTGATCCACTTAATCTCATTTTTGGCTGTGTTCTTACAGTGAAGGTAGATGGGCACCAAAGTTTAATAACTGGTGAAATTGGTAGATTTTGTAGGCATCATACCTGCCAAGACCTTCATGAGGTTCATCAGATAATCTCTGTTGTCCTCATTCCCTTTCATTCCCTCCTTGCAATCCTCTTTGGAGGCGGTACATTTCTTGGACACTGGGAGCACTGGCTTTTCTTAGTCTAATCTTGGGTTTGGTTCCATCCCTTTTTTCAGAACAGGTTCTAATTTTGGGATTACGTTTCTCTGTATATAAGGATCATATGAAGTTTTGGAGGGTTTAGCATGCAGAGACCTTTTTATTCTCTGATGGTGTGTTTGGGTGCATTGTACTGCTATATATGAATTTCAATCTTGCCAAACAGTCGCACATGTAAACTAGTTACTGGTGCCTGAGACTGCTTATTTAAAATTTACCTGTGCCTCTTCTAAACATGCTGTTTCAAGAGGAATAGGAATGTATTGATGTCCATTGCCAGCAGATGTGGGTTTATAGTTTGCTGTGTCAGTGCTCAGGAGCATGTTTGTGACTGCTTATACCTGGAAGATTTTGTATAAATGTATCCACAGAGCTTATATTTAGTTCTGATCTGTGTGATAAAGGATGTCTTTTTTAAGTTTCCAGTAGTTAATGACAAGGTAGGTGGCCTTCGGGAATGTATTGCCTCCTTATGTTGTGTTTTACAAGCATTAACAGGAATTAATTTGGTCAGTGCTTTTGTTACTGTGCTTTCCTATTGTTGCAACGTTGCTACCTCTTTGTAGCCTTTCCGTATTCAGTTTCTGAGCTGTTTGACTCAGAGAAGGATGATTCCCCTCCAAATGAAGACATCTAAATGTGTATGTCTGCAAGTGTGCCAAGTGTCTACACTCCATTACGAACAACACACATTGAGTCAGTGCATGAACAAAGAGCCTGAAGAGCTATTTGTCTCACTGGGAAGTAGATGCTGACTTGTTGGTCATCAGCTACACCTGCATTGACTGTAACTGGAGACTGGAAATCTGGGCCACATCCAGACATTTACCCAGCATTCCAGGAATGCCACCACCCTTCATTACTTTTTAAGTTACATTTGTGTAGATAGAGCTGTAGGGTCTAAACTTGTATGCCTTTGGCACTAACACTATAGAAATCATCAATAGCAAATATTAATCTTTGTAATCAAATGATAGTTTGTAAAGTATGAGTTTAGATACTGTTTTTAATATGATTGCAAGCAGTCACCCCTTATATTCACCTTTTCAAAGAATCCCAAAAGCACTTTAAGTAGTGGCCTGAAACCACTGATCACAGGTGGCAAGCATCTAGTTTTGGTGGTGTACACAGATACTTGGTAGTATCACTTGGGGACTTACTGTGAACTGGTGTAGTGATTTAACCCTGGTGGCAACTAAGCCCCACATAGCTGCTCGCTCACTCGTTCCCAGTGGGACAGGGGAGAAACCAGAAGAGTAGAAGTGAGAAAACGTCATGAGAAAATATTGTGAGATAACAGTTTAACAGATAAAGCAAAAGCTGTGCACACAAGCAAAGCAAAACAAGGAACTCATTTGCTACTTCCAGTCAGCAGACAGGTGTTCAGCTGTCCCCGGGAAAGCAGGGCTCTGTCACATGTAATGGTATATGGGAAGACAAACGCCATCACTCTGAACATCCCTCCTTCTTCCCCCAGCTTTTTATTGCTGAGCATGGCGTCATATGGTCTGGAATATCTTTTTGGTTGGTTGGAATACAGCTAGAACAGCTGTGTCCCTTCCCAGCTTCTTGTGCACGCCCAGCCTGCTGGCTGGTGTGGCAGTGAAAGAATGGGAAAAGGCATTGATTCTGTGAAAGCACTGCTCAGCAGCGATGAAGACGTCCCTGTATTATCAACACAGTTTTCAGCACAAATCCAAAATAAGCTCTCTACTAGCTACTATGAAGAAAATTAACTGTATCCCAGCCAAAACCAGCACAAATGGGCCAAACTTTTGCACTTTCTGTCTTGCATTCCACATACTGCTTCACAAGCCTTGAAAAAGTCTCAGGCCTAATGTCAATGTTTTCTATTAAGCTAGTTGATAGCTATAGCTATTGCTTACATCTGTATTCGGGTGGCTAAAGTCATTTGAGTAGGTAGCCTATTTTGGAAAGCAGGGCCTTTAAAAGAGAAGGCAGTTCACTGCTGTTACAACATGAACCATCAAGCTTGGTGTTAAGCACCATGAAATCTGTTTTTTGCTGACAAAGATGCTGTGGCATGAAGGAATAGTTAGTGCATCAGACAGCATCATCACCAGTAGGAAGTGGTGGAAATTTAGAAGATCAGCACACTTGACTTTGGACACAGTTGGCCTACCCAATATAACAGATGTGTAAGAAACCCACAAAAATTAGTCCCCGAAGTGTGTGTTCCACAGTACCCAGTTTACAGTAGTCTGCATTCAGAGCAGAGCAATTGGTAGAAGCTCCTGCATGTTGAGACACGCATCAGGTTGTTGCAATCTCTTCTGAAGTTTACTATTACTTCTTACTAGATTTGACAGCAATTTTTAATCCTTTGGGCATTTTGTGGAGCAAGAGAGCATCTGGTACGCTACAAGCATATCCATTGATGTTCTTTTTGGATTTGGGTTGCAAGGGGGTGTTTCATGCTGACTAGCTTAGGAAGCAAATGTAGAGGCCCTAATTAGGAATCTGATCTTTGCGCTTCCTTCAGTGTTCATGGAAGCAGAATATGTCTTCCAGAATGATGATGCAGAGTACCTAAATTAAGTGTTTATTTCTGTGTACATGGCATCAAACAGTTCTGTTTCTTGGAGAAAGTTTCCCTTAGTAGCAGAGATTCTGGGAGGAAAATACAGATAGTGGTCTTCCGTGTCTCCTGTGAAATTTTGCTCAGTGATTGTCAAGAGTAAAATGAGCCTAGCCCAGGTTGTCTAGCCAGCTCTCCAAAGTATTTGCCTTCAGAAAGTCGGTCACTGCATCTTTAGATGTGTGATTTAGACTTGTACTGGACATTCATCACAGGTCAGTTTGATGCTGGTGCCCAGTACTGGAGAATCATATTTGTTCCATGTTACAAAATGGCAGTGGTGTCTCTCCACATACATAAATAGAAAGTATTTTTCCTGTGATATATAATGGTATAAATGCACCTAAATTTTTAATTTTTCATATTTTGGAGGCTTTAATGCAAAAGTATCAAAATGTATTTTCTCATACTTTCCATCCTTTGCACTTAATTCCTTTTACATACCTTTGGGAAAGTGTGAATTACAGGACTGTTCTTCCCCCAAGATAAAATATAAAAGCACAGAAAAGGGTTAGCAGCAGTTTGTAGAAAGGATGTAATTTCTTGAGTGGTACTGAACACTTAATTTGAATGAATCTTCAATTCTCTCACTTTTTGTTTAGTTTTGTATTATGGTCAAATGGCATGATGTTCACACATAAGCTTTCATATAAGAAATATGTTATACTACACAGGAACTCTATATAGCATAGGAGAATTCTGAATAATTTGAGAGAGAGAAACAGATTTGCTAATTGCTTGTCTTTGAACATTCTAGCCAAGGTCAGGTAACCTACCAGTAACACCTATGCAGTACTTGCTGTATCCCTACTAAACCACCAGTGTGAATCTTCAGGTTAAGCTACAAAAATAATCCCTGCCTTATTGTCAAAAGAGAATTTTCAGTGGAACTTGGAGGAAAATAATCGAAGTAGTTCATTGAAAGATTACTCGGTTCCTTTTGATAAGTGTTTGACATTTGCTTTGAAATGCAAACAGATGTTGGGATTTAGTAGATATGTTCTGGGGTTGGGCTTACTTTCAATAAAAAAAGGAACTTTTAAAAGCCATTGTGAATTCTGCACAGAAGCATTAATTAGAAAACACAATTCTGCCATTGTGCTTAATCATAAAAACAGAAATTTAAAGCTCAACAGAATAAAACATAAACCTTCCAAGAAATATTTGTTGTTCCAGCTCATTAACACACTGTGTCTGTTGGACAGCATTTTTTAAATACCATAAAAATTAACAGTGTATTTAGGAACTGCATTATTGGCATGTTTCTTCAAATTCTAATTCAGACCTAGTGGTTAATTGTGCTGTCTCTATCATCAGAGCATAAAGAAGTAAATACGCCCTTTGGCTTCAGAATTTTCAATTTCCACTTCAACTTTTTGACTTAGGTGAAAATGTGTTCTCTGGGTGAGATAAAAAAGATTTCAGTAGAGATTGTTAGCTAATATTGTGAATATGAAGACCTCTTAGTCCTTCCAAGTTTAACAGAAGACAAAAAAAAAATGTCAGTCTGATTTCGCATGTCTAGGTTATTGAGAAAAGGATTATAACATCTTTGGTAGTGTTGTTGTTTCTGATAGACTCTTTCAAAACAACTAGATGTAAAATTGTGCATTTTTTGTCTGTTCTACCTTGTTCAAACTTTGTTCCCTGTATAAAATCTTTAAATTAATAAAAAATAGCTGAACGATTGAACTTGTTAATTTGATTTCATAGAGTCATAGAATCATTTAGGTTGGAAAAGACCTTTGAGATCGTCAAGTCCAACTGTTTGGGTTGCTTTCCTCATTTGGTATTGGATCTGGTTTCTTCTGCTTAGTACATTTTTCTTCTTGTAACATCTTGGAAACTTCCATCTCATTCACTTTAGCTCTTTGGCCATTATGAGTTTCTTTGGCTTTTTTCCCTCATCCTTTTCTCTTTGAGCTCTAACTGGCTGAATAAATTCTTCCTGTTCCATTTCCAGCACAGGTTTTCTTTGATCTCAAATCTTTGAGCAAGTTTGGTGAAGTCACTGTGGCTGACCAACACTTTATTTCCTGCATTTTTTTCCATTGGTATCTCTTACCCTAAATTATGTGTATCAAGTCTAGATGATGATGACTTTTTTCATCCATGCCTCCGTAGTGTTTTAGCCTGAGATTGTTCTTATCATGTTAAAATAGATCACTGTAAGCTTCTCCTCTAATTAATTAGGGTGTTCCCACCTTCTGTAACATTGTATACTCTTCTGTCTAGATGTCAGCGGTTCCAGCTACTTAAATCTTCCATGAGTTGTGTGGTCCCATGAACACAGGTCACAGGGAAGGTCCTCCTCTGCCAGTTCATCAAAGGCAATGACTATCATGAAGTCAGCAGTGACTTCTTGAGTTTGTTCTTCTTAGTTTTCTTAACCTAAGCATCTTCAACATCGTACTTTCGATCTTGTGTACGTGGTTCCCTAATACTTGTAAGCTGTTACAGTTAATATCTAAAGTGGTCAGTACCCGCTGTAATTTTCTCATTCTCCCTTTCTGCTGTTCCTGGGGTCTTTTTCTCCTCCTTTTTCTTCCACAGGTACTTACTACTTGGCATTTTTTCTGGTCCACAAGAACTAATGAACTTTACCCATGACCTTGCTAACATTTGCTTTCTCTTCTGAAGTTCCAGCCTGTGTGTTTGCTCTCAGGTGGACTAATTAACATCTGAATTTAGTTGAACCTCTTTCTAGTATTTAGCTTGGGGGTTGCAGTTTCTTTTTGACACCTTATAAGAAATTATGCACCCAAAAACTTGGCACTTTTTTCCCCCAAGTACTTTAGTCAATAAAATAAAAGATGCAGTAACTCTTCCTACAAAGCTTGCTTTTCTCATGTCCTTAGAACAACAGGGTTACAATGAAGCTAATACAGTTCTCCTTGTATTTGCATGGTAACGTAAACTGGCGATCTTCATGATGCTCTTGATTTATGCAGCCTAGTGAAATAGCTCAATCATACTTGGCTACAGTTTCGTATTATGTTTAGTGCAATCAAAGTGGAGTGCTGCTGAAATGTGGCATTCTCTTTCTGCCTCTTGTGATGTATTTCAACTTTGCACGAGATCCGATGGTCGTATTACCTTGGGATAAGTTGGATCATCTTGCTGATGTGACAGAAAATTCTTGTCCGCAAATTATTACTTTCCTATGAGATTTGTTGATCTGCCTAGTGATACAGCTAGACTGTTTTCCATCAGCTAAGCAATGGAGTTTCAGGAGGACCATGTCTTTCAGAGACAGCTTACAGTTAAGTGAGGTTAAATACGAAAATAACAATTTCATGTCTGTATTACTCTTTCCTGCAAAGCACTGTGTGAGGCTTAGGGATCAAATCCTGAATATACTAATGTTTGGAGTAAAACCTATGTTGACGTGAGTGGCTGTTACTACTTCATCTCCTTTTATGTTGAAACTGAAAGCAGCTTCAGCACCTTTCTTTGAGGAACAAAGACTTGTTTATTTAGCAACTTGTGATTCTTTTCTCTGTAACTTCTCATCTTACCTTTTTAGGAAATTGTGTAAATGTTGTTTTTGACCATGCACTGGTTTCTTTGTTCAGGTGCAAGAAGCACTGGTATCTAAAAATTTCACTTTAATTCTGGAATTTTATTGTTTCTGGAAAAGTTCATTTGTGCAGAAGGAAGATCATGTGTCACACCAGTTTGTTTTATACAATAAGTACATGTTCTTTATGGCCTTTGTGTTGTCTCACCGGTTTTATTTTCTTGCTGCTTCTGCTGCATGTTTCACTGTTTCTTTCTAGTTTTTCTCCAGTTTCAGCATTAGTCATAGCTAGCCTAATTGTAATTAACGTGCGTGTGTTCCACAACGCACATCATAAGAAGCATGGAAGCATTATATATACACCCTACTTAAACGCAAATCCTATGACTTGTTGGCAAAGCAATGCCATATAGCAGGAAGCAGTACCGTAGGCTCGCGTCCTGCTGAGGCACCCTGGTACCATACACATACTACTTTCTTGCTGTAATCAAGTGCCTGTAGCATTGCCTGTTTTTCAGAGTCCATGCTTATCACTCTATTCTCTTTTTACTACTTCACATCTTTCTGGTGTAATCCTATGAAATTATTGTGGGACAGGATGCCAGCTAGGCAATGAGTAAATTAGCAAAGACTGTTCTGAAAAGTAGGACCACTATTATCAGTGAAATACAGAGCTTAGCGAGGGACATACAGCTGAATATCATTTAAAGTTTCTGACATGTCTCCTTTCTGGCTCCAGTTTGAAACAAGCACCGAGAATTAAGGGGTGTTATGTCACTAAAATGTGTGTATAACATGCTAGAAAATGTGCTGGTTTTTACTGGTAGATCACAAATGGTGTTATCAAACATTTATCTCTTAGTTACCTTAAAGGATGTTAAATAGTGAGAGTGTTCTAGCAACATTAGCTGTTCTGCTGTTTCCCATCTTTCTCTGTTTGCTAGTTTGTTTTTATTGTCTGTTTATTAATTATGCTAGAGTGATACCCACTGCTAATTTGGTTTATAGAATTACTTTTTTCAGTTATTAGAAT
Organism: Falco naumanni; assembly: GCF_017639655.2. Taxonomy (NCBI): domain Eukaryota; kingdom Metazoa; phylum Chordata; class Aves; order Falconiformes; family Falconidae; genus Falco; species Falco naumanni. Next base: position 69,847,997 of record NC_054056.1, read on the forward strand.
TCCTTCAGTAGTCAGACATAGCTTCACAACCTGGAAATAAGTGTTAAGCTTTATGGTAAAAGAAAGCTCAGTAGTTGGATTACTTTTAAAAGTTATTGTAGATAATACTGTTGTTAAGACTTTTAATGGTGTTTTATTATTGAATGTTTGACAAATCTTGAAAGAAAAAAAAAATTTATGTTCTTCCGCAGTTTTCACTGTTGGTGCCTGTAAAATTATGTGTATAGCTGTTCTTAGTTTTAGTGCTGAATTTACACCAGTTATTTTGTTAAGGTTACTTGTCATCCACTCTTCTGCCAGTACAGCCTATTAGCTAACATGAGTGTTAGGTTTATTTAGAAACAGCAAAGTTACTGTCTTCATTACATTTAATTAATTTGTTTTGTACTGTATTTCAGGCAGATGCACAAGTATAATGATGATCCTGATTTTTGATTGTGTACAATAGCTCTAGACATACGCTCGAGATAGAGGGCTGTGATTAAAACACATCAATCAGTTGTAAACTGAGTTATCATCAGTAATACTGGTAACTGAAGAGAGCATGCTGATGCCCACTTGCATTTGCAGTAATGACTATAATGAAAATACTGTTTTAGTAGTAGTAGGTCATTTTCTTACTCCCACTCCCTATCCCTCCCCATTTCCCTTAATTGGAACTCTGGCTTTATGTAATTTCTGACACTATCTTCTGCTACCATCGGCTTATTTTCTAGATGGGAAGTGATGGAGTTTTGCGCCTCAGTAGTTCTGCTCTAAATAATGAATTCTTTGCATACGCAGCACAAGGGTGGAAACAGCGATTGGCAGAAGGTAACTCTCTACTTGTTCTCAGATTTACCAAAGGTTAATTGTTTTTATGAAGAATGTCTCTTTTTCTACATTTGAGAAATACTTATAGAAAGAATAAAAAGCGGTATTAGACCAGTAATTCAGCAAAAGAAAAATTGGTGATTCCATTTTGAATTTAGTGTACATTTTTACAGCTTGCTTGTGGCACCTTATTTGAACAGTTTAAAAAAAAGAATCCAAGCATTTTCATCACTGCCAGCCTTGGAAACCTAGATGCACACAACTAAATCCCACTAATGTACTTTTAAAATACTTATGTTACATGGTAAATTAAATCTTTCTGTCACATTCACTTTTGCTTTTCATTATTTTCTTTTGGAAATGTTGGATGACCGTCACAGAAATCACCGCATGTCATCTTTTTATCTGTGATTTATAATTACCCATATTAAGCTAATCCTTGACAACTTTTATTCAATATATTAGTATTTGTTTTTTAGGAGAATTTACACCAGAAATGCAGTTGCGCATCAGACAAGAGATTGAAAAGGAAAAGAAAACAGAACCTTGGAAAGAAAAATTCTTTGAAAGGTTTTATGGTGAAAAGTAAGTATTGAAGCAAATAAAAGTGGTTTTTTATTTTCTTTTAGGAGGAAATAAAAATATAATTCTCTGCTTCACATAGCACGATCATATGCTGTAAAACTTAATAAAGGAGTTATCAAAGGCAGTCATTCCCCAGTTTAAGAAGTTGTGGGTTGAATTATAGTGGTGTGTCTGCACTTGCATTACAATTACATTTTTAAAGGTTCATAACTCATCCATAAAAATTCATTCAAAGGAGAGCTTAAGACACAAGGCCTAAGCATGCGAGTATTTTCTAATTAGCTTTTAAAAGATGGCATTAGGGCAATTCCTCCCTCCTGCAAAATATAAATACAGCTTCTACAGACTAGAAGACCTGTAAAGATATTTTTGTAGTATGTTTTTATTTTATTTTTTCTAAGCTAGTTAGAAAGTTTCTAAAATCAAATGGCATTTTTTATTGTTTGACTGAGATGGCCATTTGTTGGAGCAGAATATAGGACATAGAACAAGTATTGGCTAGAGACAAATGAATGTGACAATGACTAGTCTAATTTTAGAAGTGAGCTGCAAAGAATAAATAAGTACCCTTAACCGACTAAAATTAATTCACTCCAGGTACACACTCCAGGTGCACAACTGGGGTGAGTCAGCACAATTTCATTGATGATGGTACAGAACTGGTATTCTGCAGCAGCTGAAGGTTCAGTTCTTATATTCAGGGTTTTTTTAAATCAAAATTTAAGGAGATTCACATCTCTTTAACATCCAAGAGTCGTCCTTTTAAAAATGGCTTTAAACAGCCATTAAACATCAATAGTTAGAATTACATCTCTGTTTTTAAAACTAATAAGTATTAAAAGTGTTAATTATTATACATTTATTTTTTAAAAGTTTCTGATCCATTTTTTTTATTTCCAGGTATGTTTTAATGGAATTTACACATAATATTCGGCAGAAAAAAATGTGCCATGGGAATCATCATCACATGAGATGTCTTAGTTTTGGTTTTAGATGTTTTTTACTTAGGAAATCCAGGGCACAGGGAACCCTTCATCTAAGTGATTAAAGATTAAGGCATTAACTGAGTTGTTTCTGCAGTAACAGTGCCGCTTCTCACAATCCACTGCCTTGGACCACTGGGAAATGTAGTGAAAACAAGGCAGCAAATGGCAAATGGACAGATACATTTTAATATGTTTTACACATTCTTGCTAGGTGCTTTCTCCCAGTGTGAATGCTATTTCTACACCACTTTATCCTTACATATAAGGGAAATTCTAGGTTCTTAATATGTCAGACTTTCTTATTGTCAAGTGCTTAATTTCTTAGCAGCTTTGAGACCTCAGTGTAGTCCAGGTATTGATCCCTTTATTATCAAAAAATATTAATTAGGTTTTAAAATTAGGAACATAATGGGTTTTCATTATGCATGTCAAGAGATGAGTTGGTTACCAACATGAAGGGCTATGTAAGATATCGGCATAGGGCTTTCCACAAGAAGTAGTTTAGTACCAGCAAAACATGAGCACCTCACTCCAGCTGAAGTCTGTTCTTCAGTCACAAATGACTGTCACATGCACCGAGAGTGATACTCATAGTTTTACAGAGCCAGCAGTCCTGCCGTGCTAGGTGAATGCTGGACACTATAATAGTTGGCAGATAATTACTCAGTCTGCAGTGATACATGTCATTTGGGTTGATAGGTTCCTGACATCAACATTGTTATGCCAAGTGTCATATTGCACATACTTTCCATTTTGACTACGGTATTGAATCTGCCCCCCTTGCCCTTTCCCCAGCTCTTGCATTGTTTCACTTGCATTCTTCTTGTGTAGGCAGATTCTGCTTCTTTGCTGCTTGGCCAGATCTAAGTACTTTTTCTCATTATTTACTGACTGGATGGTAGCTTTTGCTATAGTTTCTACCCAGTGTAAGTTCTCACCTTTTTTCACTTTGGTTTTTAAACTTCTTTTGATTATGATTGGGCTTTGTCTCTTTTCAGCTATGTTGGTTCAACTGAAGGAGTAGATTTTGAAGGCTTCCTGAGCTATTTCTCACATTTACTGTCTGTAAAATGAATCTCTCTTGCAGTCTGACTTGCTCACTTTACTGTAAATGTGGTATTTTTGCTCTGAGTTCAGTTACTTTGATCTTTTGATATTCCATAAATAAATTTAGGTTTCACCTTATACTTAAAGAAGGACCATTAATAGATGCAGAATCTTTGTAAACATCTTTACACACTCCCCAGTTCATGGCATTCAGAGGCCTTAAGAGTGCTTCTTCCATGTTGGCTCTACACATTGTGTTTCTTACATTTGCTCTTATCTGCACCCAGGCTGTTTATCATGGGACTGTCCGTTGTAGTTTACTTCCATCCATTTATGTTTTCTTTCCACTTCCTCATGGTTGTTCATTTTTCCTCTTTCTGACTTACTTTAAAAAACAAAAACTTCATTCTGCAATCATTTTTCTTAAGATCAACTGATTTGTTTTGCCAGAAATCCACATTCTTCTGGCTTGTTGACCCAGGATTGCAAGGACTCTATTATGTCGATATTGTCATTTCTTTTTCCACTGAGAGTTACCTGTCAGAGTAGTACTGCCAGCTCACTAAATCAAAGGCTTAATTTTGGGTAGACCTCCTCTAAATTTTATTGCTGATTATCCTTTTTTTCTTACACTTCTTCTTCTTCAGTATGTTACTAGAATGTTTGTATTTGTGTATTGCCCATGTGACAGTTGCATTCACCTTTATCCTGTCCTTCATTCCTTTGCCGATTTTCATTCCATAAAGATAACCATCAGGCAATATCTTTTTGTGATGTAAGCTAGCTAAGGAAAATAGACCAGTGATTCAGTTTTTAGTAATGTAGTGGGTTTCTTTCCTCTCCTCATTTTCCTGAGACAACTTTTGCTCATTTACATGAGGAATTTTAGAGGAAGGAAGTTATTCACCTAAACCTGCATAACTAAACTTCACTCACCTAAACTTTGACTATACAGGGAACCTATAGTCTATATAGAAGAAAAACACATTTTCTGAAATGCATTCAGTATGGAAGATGAAAATTGGCTGTTCTGAATTGCTCTCTAGAGGATCCTTCCTCAGCCTTTTGATGGAATGGGGAGACATTGTGCATATTAAGCGACTAGTAGTAAGCAATATTAATAATTACTGTGAGAGTGCTTTTTGACGTACCAATTCCAGGCTGCTTTGGTTTTCTTTTTTCTTTTCTTTTTTTTTTTTTTTCTTTTTTACCCTCGTGCATTTACAGCTATCACTGTAATGCATCTGTTCAGCATTTTTAAAATATGCAACCACAGATTGTGGGTTTTTACATGTTTATTCTGTACTTCTATATACATGAGCCTTTGTGATCTTTATATCCTCTGGCTGCACACTAACAAGTTATCTTGCTTCCATTGTTTCTGAGTATCTTTTATGCTCACTTACTTTCATACGATTCTTTGTTTCCTGATTAAAATGAGAACAGAAATCAAACTTCTGTTAATTAGATTAGAAGATCCTTAAGAACGTGAAATTCCTTTCAAGGCCTCCAACTAAGCTCTTGTGTGTTTTCTACTATTACGGAATTGTTGAGGCACAAAGTCTGCTTGGAAAATCTTACTAAAGATGCTGAACACCTGTACTTCCACTGTACTTAGAAGGAAATGATGATGTCAGAGCACAGACACTTTTTGAAATAACCATTTTTTTCAGCCCTTGGCTTTTGTTTTGTTTTGTTGTGGGTTCTTTTAATTCTTTTGAAGTAATAAAACTTCTTTTACACTAATATTTTCAGGGCCAAAGGTAAGAAAATGTTGAGAAGTATATGTAGGAATGGTTCCTTTGCACTTCATCCCTGAGAATAAATGCATAGATTATAAATATGTGTCTCTTTAGCTCCTAAAGAATGTTAAACTTCTCTTTAATTATAGTGAAATTGAGTGAATAGCATATACATAAATCAGTTTATTCAGGAATGTGTTTTATATTAAATGAATTATTTAGTTTGCTGAAAGAATGGAGCAAAAACATACGAGCTGTCAACTGAGATCTTTATAATTGACTCTTGAGTTGTAAACTAAGGCCAAAATGGAGTTACTTTGATTTTCATAATAAATTTGAAATAACTGTCAAATTACAAAGCTGAAATGCATGATTTATGATTTGCCTTACTAGTTTTAGGTGCGGCTTTTTCTTTAAAGTGCAGCAATTAAGCCATATGGCTAGCTGTGTGGACCCTAAATGCAGGTGTAGGAGAAAAAAAGGTATTTCCTTTAGAACTGTTACTGATAGAAGAAGATATAGTTGTTCCTTTCTTCTGCAATGCATGCTATGTTAGTATTGCATTGTGGTGCTGGTACTTAAAGAAAAAATAAAACCAAACAGATTTAAACAAAATATGAGTCGTGGTGAACCTGTGTAGCTTGCTTTTTTCATTGAAGTACCAAATAGTTAAATAATGAGTAATAGATTACTTATTTTAAACATACTCTCATCTTTTAACACTAGTGAGAAAATCTGGGTAGTTAGGTTTCCAAAATATATAAAACCATATATAAATCAGTCAACCACCACTTAACCAAACCACTATTTTAAACTGGAAAATATGTCCTTTTTGTTAATAAAAGATATGGGTGAGAAAGATGAACTTAATCCTTTACCATGTCTGTGATGAAAAGACCTCTTTAATGTTGTATGTTTTTATTTAGACTGGGAATGTCAAGAGGGGAATCAATGAAACTCACTGCAGTGCAGAACAATGAAGATGAGAGCAATTCTTTGTGTGGATCTTCTGGCACACCTGGTCCTTCTAAGCAGGCAACCTTTCAGGACCAAGAAGAGAAAGGTGCTAAAATTGCAGCTTTACCAGAGAGAGATTATTGTCCACCTCTTTGTAGTATGGAACAGGTTCCTGTCAAGGATCTAACGGCAGACTCAGAGGATATCCTGATACCTGAAGAATCACTCATTCAGGAGGAGATTGCTGAAGAGGTTGAGACAAGTATTTGTGAATGCCAGGAGGAGAACCATAAAACAGAACATGTTGAGTTTTCTGAGGAGTCAGTAAGTCCAGCTGGCACAAACGAAGAAACAGCGGCAGTACAGCTCGCAGACAGCACTGAGTCCTGTGTCATGATGAATGATGTAACTGATACTGTATCTCACATTGAAATTAAAGTGGAGTTGAAGTCAGAATGCCCTCAGGAGGAGATGTCAGTTGTGATAGATCAGCTGGAGGATTGCGTATCACCGGCACAATCAGCTTCATCCACAAACTCTGTCAGTGATACAGCAGAGAAGGATTCTGAGTCTGCAAAAGAGCTAATTGCACCAGAAATGCAAAGTGCTGCTTTGGAAGGCTCCTTATTCACTGGTGGAGGCATTGCGGTGGATATGGAGCTTCAAAGTGACCCTGAGGAACAGTTGTCTGAGAATGCTTGTATTTCTGAAACTTCCTTTTCCTCTGGAAGTCCAGAAGGACCATGTGTTTGTATTGCCTCTCCTGGAGGAGACACTCAGTCGACTTCAGAGGAACCCTGTACTCCAGCATCTCTTGAAACAGCTTGCTCATCTGAAGTGTCCAGTACTGAAAACATTGAAGGTGATATTCAGCAAAAGGCCAATGATGAAAACTTGCACACGCCTTTAATGTCAGAAATCTCTCCAATGTCCACCTCACCTGTAACCTCAGAAGCATCTCTGATGTCAAATTTACCTTTAACATCAGAGGCATCACCAGCTTCTAATTTACCTTTAACATCAGAAACATCTCCGATGTCTGATTTGCCTTTAACATCAGAAACATCTTCAGTATCTTCTGTTCTTCTAACTTCTGAAACTTCCATGGCAAATAGTTTGCCTCTTCCATCAGAGACATCTCCTGTTTCTAATTCCCCAAGCAATGAAAGACTTATTCTGCAACAAAGGAAATCACCGTGTTTGTTGGAAGACTCCCTTCCCACTTTGAAAGAAGAAAGCTCTGCCATTCCTAAGGTGGTTCAAGAAGAGAGTCTTGTTCAACCAAAGCAGCTTCAGAGTGTCCCTGAAAATATAAAAGTTTGTCCACTAACAATTATACCTGATACTTCAGTATTGGAAGAGCCCCAAAGCAAAAACCTCAGTCATCAGCCATGTAAGTCACATTCTGAAATTGAGAAATCCTACATTGCATCCATCCCAGAACACTCTCCTCCAGAGGTGATCAAAATTAAAAATCACAGTGTTCAGCAGAGAGGTGACAAGAAAGGTACACTCTTGCCATCAGAGGTAGCTGTCTTATCAGAAGGATCAGTTGGCAAAAATACTGAATTGCTTCCATCAAAGCCGCATGATAAACTATATACCTCATCTCTAGAGAAAGCTACATTCTCTGAAGTGTGCAGAAGTAAATCTCACAAGCTAACAGGCAGCACCCAAAGCCGTCTAGAGAGTTCACACTCTTCCAAGTCATTAGAACCCACAAAATCACCCGAAGTGAGGAATGATAGAGACCCAGAGATCCCAAAGAGGAAGACCGCAGAACAGCACAGTTTTGGAATCTGTAAAGAGAAGAGAGCTAGAATAGATGATGATCAGCCTAACCGTACTGCTTCATCAACAAGTCCACCTGATAAAGATCAGCCACCCAGAGAAGAACCCCGAGTTCCACCCCTTAAGGTAAAGTAATGGATAAATAGGCTGACTTGGAAACTAAATGTTTATTATCCCTCTCCTACTGACGACATACAGACACAGCGCATAGGTGTATTTTTTGTGAAGGTGTGAGGGGTGTTAGTACTGATGGTTTCACTTTACTATTACATTCCTACCATGCAAAATTGCTTTTGCTATAGATATACCTATAGTCGTTCAATCAGAGTCTTTGCTACGAAATTGCTTTTGTGTGAGGGAAAGTTTTCCAGGATGTATGGCTTAATCTAATTCAAGAGCTTCCCCATCATTTACGCAGTGCGACTTGTTTTTCTAATTGCACAACTGTATTATCTGCTTGTTCTCCTGCAAATGACTTCTCCATCAAGCATGAATAATACATATTACCATAACCAATACTAGGAAAAACAACCAGTGCCTTAATCCAGCAAGAGAACCTAGAATCAGAACAGTTGAAGATGCCATTGCAAGCATTGCACTCAGGCTTGGGGTAGCCTGAAGTATAAGATTTCCTTGTAGAATTAACTGGAAACAGGGACCTGGCTGTCAGGGGGAAGTGTCTAATTGTTATGTCTCTGTTAATGGCAAAGCAAAAAGTAAAAAAAGAACACCAACTAGGCAAACACTTTTATTTCTATCATTCTGCTATGTAAGGAAGCAAATTTCAGTTGAAAGCTTTGTTTTTTCTAACACCTGCATCTATAGATTTAGTTATATATAGGCTCAGCATTTTGACCATTTTTGTACATGATGACACTAGCCAAGTTTTAGATCCATTTTGCTGAAGCCATTGACTTTGCAATATTAGCTCCTGATTATTCAGAAATGCCCTTTTGTGCATTTATTTTTAACTGCTGCAGTCACTGAACATTGTTAATATGGCCAGGAGGGCAAATAGGCTAACTGTTTTAATCACTAGTGTGGCAGCATATTTCAACTTAATTTATTTTTATGAGCAGTGATGCAATTGGAAGTTAGCCCATTCTGACTGTAGTGATGTTCTTTGATATTTGGAAAGTCTCTGTCTAGCCTAATAAATTCCAGTCACTCTGTAAGCACAAAGGAAAATAGATCACTAGGGAATAAAAAAAGGTCATTACTATAATAATAAAAATAATCAAGCACTTAGAGCTTTAGCAGTTCTGGTGATGCAAAGGGGAAACTGAAAAAAGCTGCTACAGAAACACAAATCAAAATGTTTTGAAGTAATTGTGAGTTTGTGATATTCTTTAAAATATGTTCACATAGATGTTAAAGCCTAATAATATTAGGCACAAGTGTTTATTTATAAGCCAAAAATTTAACTGCTAGGAAAAGTGAAGTATTCCAGCCCTACAGACCAGCATAAAGGTGTATGGTTATATAAATGGTTATATCTCACAGTACCATCTTAATACTGATTTCCACTGATCTCTTACGGAAAATCAGATTCTGTCAGTCTTGCCTAGTCTTAAGAATTGAGTCTTCCTGAAACCTCCAGCCAGTGAATGAGAATACTGGAAAAATGGCAAGCATTTAATTTTGGGCAATCAATTCTAGTATGGTTTTTGTGTAGCAAATATTTGGCTCTTGGGTCATCTCACCAACAAACCCCTATCCTTTGTAATTAAAATAGGAAAAAGAATCCTAGTTCTCCTGTCATTCCCATCATACCTTATGACAACTTTTTCTACAAATACTACCTAATTTTCTTCTCAGGTCCTTTCAGAAGAGAAGTTGCAGCATTAATCACCAAGTCCTGTTAGTGTGAACAGCCAGTAAACATATGCCCATTAGAAACTCGAATGTTTTTTGCCAACCTCTGGGTATTCTGAGAGACTGTATGAGTTATAAAGTGGTCCCAGGACTCTTAATCTCTATTCCTGAAAACAGATATGCCTAATTGGAAACATAATAGTAATCCCAGCGATTTTAGAAGTTACTATTTTGCTGAAATTTTTAGGTATTTAAACCTTTAAAATTTGCATTTTTAATATTTATAGGTTTGAGGATTTCATTTTTGAAATGCAGTAGTACAGAAGGTATCCCAGTGATGTACTAAAGTGAGTCTCTTGGAATTGTAAGCGAGGAAGGGAAAGGCATATTGTTTGGTCGTTCACTTCTTTTATACCATTACTCTAAAGTGCTTTGTGGTGTAACATGAAAAACAGATTCACTGGAGACACTGCTATGTCCTATCTAAAGGCAAGGTTTGTTATATGGTATATAAGTGAAAGACAGGCTGTTCCTATGGCTTAGTCATTGGAGACCAGAGACTACATGATCGTTGTTATTTTTTCGCACATTTGTAGCATTTCTCTTTAGTTGTAGGCTCTTTTGCGGTGCCAATGCACTAGGCTTGTTGATCTTCTTGGTTAGATACACTGCATGTAAAACAGGTCTGACAAATTATATCAGATAAGCATCATGTTGTCATCCAGTTCGATCTTTCTTCCTGTCAGAAGGATCAGCGTGAGTAGGCTAGTACAGGTGTCAGTTATTCATGCTGGAGGATGATAAAATACTGAAGTGTAAATATCATTAATTATTAGCATTTTTCTGTCCAGCTGCACTGAACAGTAATTCACTTCATTTCATTTCTCTGACCCTTTAAGAGATAGCTGGTGATTTTAGCAAGTTGATGATCTCATTAAAATTACTGGTGTTTATTTTTTCCTTCAGATTCAGCTTTCAAAAATTGGACCACCTTTTATCATCAAGAGCCAGCCTGTTTCTAAACCAGAACCTCGAGTTTCCCCAAGTACATCGGTCAGCAGTGGGAGAAACACTGGGGCTAGAACTCTTGCAGATATCAAAGCAAGAGCTCAGCAAGCAAGAGCCCAAAGAGAAGCTGCAGCTGCAGCAGCCGTGGCAGCAGCTGCGAGCATTGTCTCTGGAGCAATGGGGACCCCATGCGAAGGTGGGAAGACAAGAACACTGGCACACATCAAGGAGCAAACAAAAGCCAAGCTCTTTGCAAAGCATCAAGCCAGAGCTCATTTACTGCAGACTAATAAAGAACCAAAGTCGCAGTTCAGCTCAAAGGAAAGTACCTCATCGCTGGAGATACCAACTTCTGCTGACACAAAGATTGAAGGTTCTACTGGTGTCATTATAGTTAATCCTAACTGCAGGTCCCCTAGCAACAAGTCTGCTCATCACCGTGAGACTACGACTTTATTGCAGCAGTCACTTAACACAGCTACATTACCAGAAACTGCTACTGAGATATCTGTGCACAGTTCTGATGAAAGTATACCTATGCCACAATTGTGTGAGAAAATTATTTCATCTACCTCTACTGAAAGTAACGGTGTGCCAGTGCTTTATAATAAAAGTTCAGTCTCTGTGTCTGTTTGCAGCACTGCTATGTCTGGAGCAATTAAAGAACTTTCTTTTGCAAGTTCTGTTGATAAATCCTCTGTTTTAATGTCTGTTGACAGTGCAAACACAGCAGTTTCAGCTTGTAATATAAATATGCTGAAAACCATCCAAGGGGCTGATACTCCATGCATAACCATTGGACCAAAATGTATTGATAACAGTAATGTACCAGTCTCCATAGACAGTACAGTCTTACCAAATGCCATCGATGACAAAAGGTTGCCGATACCAAGTAACAATGCGAATAACACAGTCTCCAGTCATTATGCCACTGTGCCAGCTTCATCTATTGCAAATAACTTGCCAAATCATCTCTCTGGTAGTTCTGTACTGATTCCCCCGGTGGGGACTACCAACAGATTTTCTTCTGATAAGATAGCCATAACTGGGTGTAACGAACAAAGCACTGTCTCCATTCACACTACTGTTAGGTCAGCTTTAAGTTGCAGTGAGGCCCTTGCAGTAGCAGATGCTGTTGCAAGGCCACCCATTTCAATGTTTACTGGTAACATGGTGACAATAAGCTCTTATGATAATACTACTAAATTAAATGCCGATCTCTTAGAAAAAAGCTCTGGAGCACGAAACCGACTGGATCTCTCTGGTAAATCTCAGCCAGTGAGCTTTACACAAACTGCCATGAATAGGTCTATTCCTTGCAAAGTCATTGTTGACCACACTACAAATCTGAATTCCAGTCTGTCGCTTTCTTCTTCTATTGAAAATGCAGAGAACAGCATTGACCTGCAGAGCAGACCTGTAAGGACAGAAGCTGCCTTACAAAGTATAGCCTGTCCTCAGGTGTCTGTCATAAGCAGGCCTGAAGTGGTCTCCAATGAAAGCCTTGAGCACAGTTCCAGCTTTATCACCATTACAGCAAAGCAAGACAGCAAGAACTTGCAGGCAGGTTGTTCAAGTCTTCGAGAAGTGCCTCTTGCTCCTCAAGACAAATTAATTGAGGTGGTTACTCCCAGCCAAGGTTTTACTGAGCAATTAAGAGGTCCTTCAGCACTGAAAAATGAGGCAGATGCTGCCTGTGCCAGTCAGTATAGCGCTAACAATAGAATCTGTTGGCATGATGAAGAGGCAATGAGTACAGACCAGCCAGTGGTCAGCCATCTTAACTCCGGTAAGCATAAGGAATATGCAGAGCAAAACTGCTTAAAAAATGTCAAAACCGAACCTTCCAGTTACACACAAATGTCAGAGCTGCAATCCAGGAGTCTTCTGACGAGCATTGCTGTTCCTCTTAAATCGGAAGCTAATGAGTCTGACAAGTGCTTCAGGATGGACACCGAGGATTTTACAGGACCTGAAATGCCTGCCCAGACTGCAGAAATAGCCACGAGTGCGCAGCCACCACAGACCTCCAAGACATCCATCGCGGACTCCATGGAAGACTCCCTGTCCCTGACAACAGAAACCCTAAAGAGAGTCACCAGTGCCGGAGGCCCTGGCTGTCGCTTGTCGTCAGTGGAGGCCAACAATCCTTTGGTGACACAGTTACTGCAAGGCAATCTGCCTTTAGAGAAAGTGCTGCCGCAGCCCAGATCAGGAGCCAAACTAGAAATTAACAGGCTTCCCTTGCCTTTGCAAACTACCTCAGTATGTAAAACAGCAGTGTCCGAGAGAAATATTGTTGAACGTCCTTCCAGCTCTCCTAATCCAGATGGTAAAGGATTTACAGCAGGCAGCATAGCCCCGCTACAAATCCGAAGGCGTGAAAACCATCCGAAAAAGAGGATGGCCAGGACTGTAGGGGAACATGCTCAAATTAAATGTGAACCTGGGAAGGTGTCAATGGACACAGATGTTAAAGTGGCTCCTTGTGTAATTAGTTCCAGCATGAATCAGCTAGGGCATGGCCAGCTATTTAAGCAGGAGTGGCTGAACAAACATGCCATTCAGAGCCGGATCGCTCACAGCCCAGAGATCAAGCAGCAGAAGAGGCCGTTGCCTTCATGCAGTTTCCAGCAGAGCTTATTTCATGTTGATAAAAATGGCAGCTTTCATGCAGAAGCTAGTACCTCACATAGACAGCATTTTTACCAAATGTCCATGGCTGCAAGAGGCCCCATTCCTACAGCAGCTTTGTTGCAAACTACTTCAAAAGGCCCACCTGGCTGCAGCGCATTTGCTTTTAGCAGACACCTGGAACAGAAGGGCTTGGGAGACGTGAATATTTCTTCTACAGCAGCTCACCAGCTGAGGCTAGGAAGTGTGTTTTCCCCTAATATTCAAATTAAGGAAGGTGATGACATTGCCAGTGCCTCTCAGACTCTGCAGACTAAAACGTTAGTGCATCCCCCCCCTCCTCCTCTGCCCCTGCCGCCCCCTCCCCCGCCTCACCCAAATGCAGAAGTCCCCTCTGATCAAAAACAACCTACAGTTACTATGGAAACCACTAAAAGACTTAGTTGGCCTCAGCCAGCAAGCATCTGTAGCAATATAAAATCGGAACCTATTTCTTTTGAGGAAGGTTTAAGCAGCAGCTGCGAACTGGGCATGAAACAAGCTTCCTATGATCAGAATGACGTGAAAGAACAGTTAAAAGCATTTGCATTAAAAAATGCAGATTTCTCTTCCTATTTACTCCCTGAGCCACAGAAGCCTTTTACCCAGCTCGCTGCTCAGAAAGTACAGGCGCAGCACCCGCAGCAGCAGCAGCAGCAGCAGCAGCAGCAACAGCAGCAGCTCTGTGGAAATTATCCAACAATACACTTTGGTAGCACAAGTTTCAAAAGGGCGGCATCTGCAATTGAGAAATCGATTGGGATTCTAGGAAGTGGCTCAAATGCTGCCACAGGCCTGTCTAACCAGAACGTGCAGATCCCGGTTCAGAAATTTGCTGACAGCAGCAATGCCGATGAACTGGAACTGAAATGCTCTTGCAGGCTGAAAGCCATGATCGTGTGCAAAGGCTGCGGAGCCTTCTGTCATGATGACTGCATAGGGCCTTCCAAACTGTGTGTAGCTTGTCTGGTTGTACGGTAGGAACTGAATCAAAGATGCAGTATCCCTTATCAGCATGGGAGCTCAGGACAAAAGAACGGAGAAATTGGAACAGTGTAGGCCACTAATGGTTTGCAATTAGTTGATTGATTATTTTTTTTTAATTGTTGGGGTTTTTTTCTTCCACATGCTTTAGTTATTCCTGCCTGAGTGCCATTTTCTGGGAAGAAGAGGAAATCTGTAGAAGTAGTTTCAAAAGATAACCTTGTTACTGAAGCTCCTGTGAGCTCTCTTGCAGTGCTAAAAAAAAAAAGGCATTAATGCATGTCATTTGTAGCTTCTATTTATTTGCACAAAGTGCAGCACATTTTTTCTCCACTTTTTGATAGTTGAAACAAACTGCAGGTTAAAGATCGGTGGATAAATAACTCTGCAAAAAGTGGAGTAACTATGCAGAATGAGTAACACACTGAATAGTGACTGTTTTGAGTGGGGTAGTGTTGAGGTGTGGGATATCGGCCATTGTAGCTTCTAAATCAGTTTGCAGTTTTTCTACTGATAGGATTGTTTTCTTCAATTGACTTTCATTATCTAGGGCTGAAATATTGTCACTTCACCTAGGAAAAAAAAAAAAGAAAGAAAAAAAAAAAAAGAGGTATTTAGTTTATTAGAGGAGTTTCCTTACATGCCTGCCAGGGACTATGGAACTCAAATTTTACTCAACTCTTCTAGCTGATTCCCTGAGAAAGATCTATATATGTGATAGGTTGTGGGACCAACACTGGAATCACATTGGGTTCAGTAGAGTCTGGAGAAAGTAACTTCTCTACTGGGGATTAGAAACCTGTTCTCTCTTCCTGTTTCCCACTCAAATTTTCTTTATTTGTATTTGTCTCTATAATCTGCCCACTAGATTGTCAGTCCCAAATATATATATCTATGTGTATATATATCTGCAGGGTCAGACTTACGTAATAGGTTCTGAATGTTTTAGCCTTTCTGTGGCCTAAAAATGATGTGTTCTTATGAGAAATGAAGAAGAAAAGATTCTAATTGCTTATTGCTTGAATATTAGATTATCAGTTGTTTTTCCTGTCATGTAAGTTACTGTATTTAAACAACATCTCAGAGTTTTGCCATTTAAAGTAACTCTTAGAATTACTTACAACACTGACTTTTTTATCTCAAAGGAATTCAGACCCCTTACTCTACCTTTCAGAAATCTGGAAGCAAAAATTCAGTTTTAAAAGGGATACTGCATCTTTAAAGTAACCTTCAGTATTTATCCAGTACTGTATTTACATTCAGGACTATAGCTGCATTCCAGATGCGCTAGCCACCATAACAGCAGAGAAGAAAAAAGATAGTTTTGGGACCCTATTCACCTAAAAGGAAAATATTGTAAAGGGATAAAGCACATGCAGTTGCTGGGGAGATGAAAATACCTTGGGTTTTTTTACTCCCACTTCAAGAACACAAAATGTAGAGTGCAAGTCATCCATCTGCCAGTATGTGGTTAGGTCTGTCCAAATGTCAGCATGAGAGAGAAATGTTATTTTTACCATTACAGTAGAACCTCACTAATCCAAAGACCTTACGGTCTGCTCAAGAAAACTGATTTTCCTTCCACGATTTTCAGAGAGCAATGTAGTAAGAATGTGTGAGATGTAATACTGCTTGAATTTTGTGATGCATTTATTGTTGCATTCTGAAATATTAATGTGAATGATGGAGCTACATTTAGGAAATAAAAAGTATGCTACATTTTACACTATACTTTTTTTATATGATCTTTGTTTGCATACTTATTCATAAATTGTAACCAGTCTCCCTGACATGGGTAAATATTAGTGAGGTTCTACTGAATGGAGGAACCACATTTATTTTTTTGTGGGACCATTTTCACAAACATGATAAATGCCATTTATTGTCTTAAAAGTAAGCTGGAATATCTACAACACATTCCTGTCACAGGAAGCTCTATGGTGCACCTTGATGTTCTCTTTTATTGTAATTAGCAACATATCGATATTATTTTTGACACTGTGTGGTACAAAGGCCATTTATAATTACACTAACAAATTTGTTGCTGATACAATAATATATTTTTTCTATACAAAAGTGCTCCTTAATATCACATGTGAGTTAAGAAATGGCTTCTCAGCACTTTCAGGACTTCTGGTAGGAAAATAAACCCTCCGAGCAAAAACCTGAGGTAACAACGTAAAATTAGCATCTAGTGCTATGCCAGCTGCTGGCAAAACAGTGACTGGAAAATGCTCGTGAGTAAGCATGAGCGCAGTCGATTACTGCATATCAAATTCATATTTGAGGAGCCTTTGTATCAGAATTGTATTGCATTGTATTTATACTTGGTAGAGGTAGTATGCTTCTATTTAAAATAAAGAGAGCGACCAGTCTTAGACTTCTAATAACCTATGTTTATATAAGCCTGCTGGGAATCCGTATTTCTAGCTCAGGTTTTCCTGTCCACAGCACATAAGCCAATATTTGTTTGTACTTGCATCTTGAAATACTACTTGTATTGACTGACATAATACAGAAATAAATTCCGGCCACAAAATAGTTTTACTTTGTTCGAAGGATAAGAGCATGACTAATGTGGTAGGTAACTCATTCATGTCATACTGTCATTTTTGTGTCAGGATTGCAACTTGCATGCGTGAGGCCATGATAAAATGCTATTTTAAATGGTGTTAGACTGGATGGTGCTATGTTATATTACACAACTGACCAAACTCTTCCATAGTACATTTCCACTCCTTTCATGCTTGAGTCATTGGAGTTGCACCAGGAATAAATTTGACTAATTAGTTAGCAACAGTCATGAAATGTTGTTACAGGTTATAGTTTCAGGGTATTAAAATACTCAAAAGCAACTGCGGTGATACAGGAGCCTGACTGAATCCTAGTATGACTGAAAACCTTACTTGGATTCTGGTATCACACAAATGCTTGGGGGAGAATGATCCTTGGTCTTCAATAAGAACACAATCACTTTTAGAGGTTAATTTTGAATTACTTTTTTTGTTGTTTAATTATTCAGGTTTCAGGCCCAATGTCATTGTGTTTTCTAATGACCGTGCAGTTTGCACCATGGGGTGTTAATAGTTTATGCACTGAGAAGTGGTGAAAGAATTAATGAAGAACACACTGCTCTGTGTTTGCGTGTACGTACGTATGTGTCCCAATGTCCAGCATGTATAATTTACCTTTTTTTTTTTTTTTTTTTTTTTTTAATAATCTCCAAAATTGTTCCCCGACTCCTACCCCTGGAGCAGCACTTTTGGGTGAGAGGGAGAAACACTCTTTTTTTTCTTTCCTCCCTCTTTATTGTTTTAATTGCATACCTGTGAGATATGCAGATTATGTTAGGGCATTTGCAGTGTGTGTGTTTGTGTGTTTCTGTTCTGAACTAATTTCCAAGCAGAAACTCCCCTTGAAAAAATGTTTTAAAAAAATAATTAAGAAATGGTGAATTGGATGCTCCCTATTAGCATTTTATCTGCTGAGGTCTAGTACATGAAATAGCATTTAAAAGACAAAAATAAAGGTTGAGCCATAAAGCAAAAGGTATATTCTCTGTACTATAGACTTTCTTCTTGAGGGTGGTGCATGTTGTCAGGGTAAGCTACAGAACGTGCAGATGGTTTTTCAGGGCCCTGCAGTTCCTTGCACAGTTTTTAAGCTGGTGCATATGGTGCTTTATAATGCAATTTCTGAAGTAAAATTACCTTATGCTGCACCCCTTCCCCTTGTAAACACACGCACAATTTCAGAGTCGTTATTGTAGCCTCTGGTTTAGCAGTTTCTCCAAGTGTGGTGAAGTACCAGGATAAACACTCAAGATGAGCTGAGAAATGCCACCGAAAGGGATCATTTTAGCTGACACACGTGAACGGCCCTGCTCTGAACACTGAATGACTTCTGCAGTCCCCTGGCAGCAGCACAGCGGTTCGTCTTCTGTGGCTCTGCAGAACACGGGGGGGGAAAGCAACAAAATATTCAGTGGATTTATCATGGACCTGTGTAGCTGAATGTTTCTGAATCTATGAAATCCTGTTGTCTTCTGTCATCATGCTTTGTCACTGTAAAACCAACGAAAAGAAAAAAAAAGCATTTTTTTAGTCTAATTTAAGGAGCTGCTTCTTTTATAGCACATAATATTTCGCTTTGTACTATATTTGATAGTTAAAGAATAATTTAGTCCGTAGAATAACTTTGTTGTATTTGTACTGTTCATGAATGTTACAAGAAAAGTGCTTTACTTTGTTGCCATAATTCTCTTGTACTGCTGTAAAATATTTTTTCTGCTTTATGGAAACTTAACTCGATTCACATTTTCAGTACAGGGTTTTTTGTGTGTATGTATTATTTTTGTCAGTATTCTGAATGTTTACATCTGTTTGACATTAGCCATTCTATGCCTTTATAGGGCAGTATTACTCCTGCAGTATAACAGCAATGTGAAATCCACTCATACCTAACATGCATGGGAAATACAGATTTATTGGGGAGATCCCTAACATGCATAGATATTTTTTCTATCTGCATTCAGTGAAGTAAATACCCTCCTTCAGTCCTCTACCAAAGAAAATATTATTCCCACAGGACAAGCTCAGAAAGTGGTTCTCTGAATCTTCAGAAGGGGGTGTAGTTGGTTTCAGCAGGATTGCTACAGTTCAATGCTGTTACACTTTGCTTTGTTACCCCACCAGATGTGACTGGGTGAAACAAGCATTTTAGCAATTTTTTTGTTTTGAGACAGTGTTTTGTTTAGAATTCAGGGATCATGCTTTCTTTAATGGTGCTGTTTGTTTTATTATTTTTTTTTAAGAAAACAACCTTTTGTTGCCTACAGAAATGGCCATTCACAAAACCATAAATTAAATAAAATAATTTGTCTTCGTAACTTCTCTCTTCTCCCTTTCCTTTTCCCTTTCCCTGTCCCTTGAAAATAACAACTTGGGCTTCAATATTAAAATATTCTGGGGAAAAAAAATAAAGAGATAAAATAATATTTGTCATTTGTTTATTTATTTTATGTTCAGTGCCTTAGGCAGGCGATCCTGCTTGTGCACATCCATTGTATGTACAGGTTGATGAAATAGAAATGTGAGAGAAAAATGAGTCCTTTGTAAAGGATTTTTCAGTTACAATGGTGTAAGACATAGTGACTTCTGATGTAACTCAAGTATTAATAATCTTATACTAGTAAAATAAAACTAGGTGTTGTATATTAAGTTGTTGTAAGTAGAGCAGTTTGTGGATGAAAGTGATTATATTGCTTTGCGTAGTTAATGCCGGGTGTATTTTAGTACTTTGCCTTGGTCTGCAAACCCGTGCAGAACATGCTTAACAACAACAATCCAGGCATGCACCTCCATTTCTCATCCCCACAGCAGAAGAAATTAAAGGCCCATGGTACATGCAAGGCAACCAGTCCAAGTTATATTCCTCAAACCAGTTATCTTTTGAAGTCTGGAAAGCCTTCCTGAAATGGAAATTCAGTAGCCATTATGTGAAAAATAAATAAATAAAAAAATTCATCACATTACCCTGCAAAAAGAACTTTTAAGTTCTGGTGATTAGGGTGCAAGTGTTAGAGGGTGGGCAGCAAACAGCTTTTTCATAGGCCTGCTCAGAAATACCAGGATGGCACATCCTAAACACCACCATTTGTCCAGCCTCCTGTCATTATTTTTTCAGATGTGGCACCATCTGAGGGTCTTGTTAGCAGTGAATGGCAGCCCCTTTGGCCAAAATTTGTCCAAATCCAGAAAGAACGCAGTACCAACCTACATAATTTGTAATCCAGTGACCTTTCTTTTGTATCCAATACCCACCTGGCAAATTCCCCCAGCTAGTACTGTCATGCGGATTATTTATTTTGTTCTGCTTAGGTACTTGTTTTTGCGTAGCGCTGTGACAAACCAGAGATCAGCTCTGCTTCTGACAGTAACAGCTTTTTTTTATATATATTTTTTCATCTAAACAATGTAATGCAAATCAGTTTGTTAAATATGTACTAGCTAAATACTTGCTTTTGACCTTTTCCTTCTTTTTAAAACCTGTAAAATTCTTACAATTTTTATTCCATCTTAAAAATAAGTATTTAGCTTTATTGTGTTGTTTGCTATGGCCCTTATAAGTACGAGTAAATTAAGCCTTGTGATTGCTGTTAAGTCTGTGCTTTGCCCTTAGGTCAGCCCAGATGGAGCGTGTTGGTTGGGCCAACCGATGACATCTGTAGAAAACACACTGCTGTGGTCTCCTCAGTTCTCCTGTCCCTCAGCCAAGGCACGCATCACAGATACACAGGGTTTCCTTGGCTGTAGTGAAAACAAGCCCTCCTTCTCCCCCAGTCCTGGAACTTGGCTTTCAATGGAAATGATGCCCTGAAGCTCACACCATCCTTTCCTGCACTTGGCACTGAGTTGTGCAGTCTATGGAATTGAAGTACTGATATACTGGAAAAAAATTATTCCCCAGACCAGAACCAGGGCTTTTTGGTGGGTTTTTTTTCCTGCCGTTTCCTTTACACATTCGTGGATGAAGAGAGACAGCAACACTGCTCCTCATATTGAGGTGCTTCACAAATAACTAGGAAGGTATTGTCACTGCTTCGTGTGCAAAGTGTGGTGTTATCAGGCCTGGCCTTCGTTGTATGACATGGCTTATGGTTGAAGGACCACCAAACAGCAGTACCTTTGAGCCCCGCCACCTTGGGCACAGCTTTCTATGATAAGGAAGGTAGATGGCCACTGGCACTGGTACCTGCTTGTGGAGACAGAGTGCATTATTAGTACAGCTGGGTTTTATGGAAACTGAGCTAGATATAGAAATAAAGCAATACTCATGGAGATAATTCAGATGCCTGGACACCAGTACTCTAGAAATACATGGACACTGATAAGAGGAGTTTGTTGTATCTCATTTAAATGACAGCCATTTAAGTACTGAACCTTCATGTTCCCAGCCTGGAAGGTGCCTGTTGACTCACCAGCAGCGATGAAAACAACAGTTGTTTCACACATTTGTGGTGGGGAAAATACCTGGATTGTACTTTTTGGAAGCTGATTGACACCCTGGATAAATACGAATTTCTGTATACAGGTCACCTTTCCAAAGCCCTTCTGTTCTGTGTCCTTTGTCCTGGTCTCACAGGGCTTAGTTCAGCTTTCAGACTCTTATCTCTGTGTCTTTCCAACAAAAAGCTGATAGCTCTCTTCCAGTATATCTAAGCATCCTCATGCACGTATCACCAGGGCGGAGAACAGTTTAAGATTCCCACATAGAAAAAACACATCTGAAAATAAGCTGAATATATTGGATAATTGGCTTCTATTAATAAGAAATCATACTATGTTGAGTTGATAGGTTACTTGATGTTAATATAAATGATACCTTAAAAAAAAAAAAAAAAAAAAGGGCCTTGCTGTAAAGAATCCTTTTTGCTTCTGATTCTTTCCCAACTGCTCTGATCCATCCTGCAAATCACTTTTTCGTGCCACCTGATTGTGTAGTCTCAGCACAACATCCATCATGCAGAATCTTTGCTACTGCTGTGTGCATTTCTGGCATTTAAAGGAACAAATCTGGATGAAGGTATGGAGATTTGTACATGGTGTCTCATCCTTCACTCATTTGCTTATGCATTGTGCAGAATGATATGAAGTCTTTGGGGAAAAGACTAAAATTAGCTGTGAAAATGCAATAATGGTAACATGCTTTCCTTGACTTCCTTTAGGTTATTGAGTGGGAAAGTCCAAGCCTCAGATTTTCTGATGAGTATGAGCAGGAGCTGACCCATAGAAGTCAGAATATACTATAGTCCTGGGCTCCATCCAGAAGTGAGCATTTACAGTTCAACAGGTCCAAAGAAATGTCCTCAGAGTATTTGGAAAACACAGCCAACACAGATCGTCTGTTGCTGAAAAGAAGCATGAATAACTAGACAGTCAGCATAAGACTCATGAAAAAGAAGTTTAGTTATGTTTCTGGAACAAGTGATTCTGACAGTTGTTTTAAAATTTCAGTATCTGTATAGAATTGCAAATACGAAGAAGATATTTTGAAGCTCTAAATTGGAAGAGAAATTTAAATATTTTAGGAAAGACAGATCCACAGCTAGATGATAGTATAAAATTACAAAACTTGATGGCTCATTTCTTTAAGATGTCTGTGTGAAGGTATTTTACAATCTTTCTGATTATAAAAAAAGTTACTGTATGCTCAGCTTTTTTCAGATTATAAGGGTCTTTTTTTTTAGTTTCCTAGAACAGGAATTTCAGAGCCTTAGTTTAGTTTACTGATTCTAAAAGTCCTTGCTTGCAATGCCAGGCAGGTTTGATTTGTGTTCTTCTCTGTGTAGGACAGTTCAAAAATTAATCTAGAAATACATTCAGTGTCACCTGTTTCAGTTAAGTATGTCATGCTACCTGGAACAAATTAATATGGAGGGGGAAAATCTGCATTTTTCCTTTTGGTTCCTTTAAAACCAAATTAAAGGGCAGTGAAAACAGCCACTCAAGGGACTTTGTAGAGCATTACTGGACTTGAGGAACAGACCATCTCCATTCTGCATCTTCTAAATTTTCAGATAAATAATATCAAGGTATTGATGAAGTGTGTAGGTGACAGTAAAGAGGAATGATATGAGCACCAATACAAATGATACTTGAATATTTAATAAAAAGGGATTTATAGAGACTTCGGCAGAAAATGAAGTTACACTTGGGAGGAATAGAAAGAAGTGCACGTGAGGTGTCAGTCACAAGGAGTTCTTCTCTTTGGCATCTAATGATTGTGATGTGGTTAAAAAAAAAAGTATTCTATTTGAATACAAAGGAGAGTAAGGTATTAGGAAAGTGGCTATGAAGTGCACTTAGGTCAAGATTAAATATTAAGGTATTTTTGCTGCTGCAAAAAGAAGGCTGATTTTTTTCATATACTGTAGAATCAGAAAACGAAAGACCAGTTTGTCCCTGCTGCACCCAGCAGGCTCTGACTTCTGGTTGTGGTGGTGGTGTGCCTCGCCCACCCTCACCCTGCAGCCCCCCACCCCCGGAAGGCAGTCTTTTTCACCGCTTCATTGTTCATACAATTAGGGAGCTTATCCTAATGTTTAACCCAAATCTTCCTTGCTGCTGTTTAAGCCCATTCAGCCTTATCTACACTTCACAGACACTGAAAATAACTTTTCCCTTTCCTCTGTCAGTGGTTATTAGACAGCTAGGCTGTTAATTTGTCTCTCTTGGTTTTCCATTGTTTAAGCCAAACAATTCTAATATTCAGCCTTTCTTTATAGGTCATGTTTTCCAACCTCTTATCATTTTCATTGATCTTCCATGGACTCTCTCCAGTTCAAATCCTTTTTGCTCTTCAGCTCCCAAGTGAATACGTTATCTCAGTTGAGGCCAAGCAGAGAGGTAGGACTGGTTTGCATGCCTTAGAGGCTAAAATTGTGCTTCTATATCCCAGAACAGTGTTTGGTTTGTCAATAGCCTGTTTGACTCAGGTTCAGGTTGGTCCCAGTTACCCCTGCAACCTCCCCAGTAAAACTGCTCCTAGCTGCTTCTTCCCATCCTGTATTTGAGTAATTATTTCTAAACGTAGAATATTCTATTTATCAGCACTTAGAGCTATCCTAAGCTTTTAAACCATAACTTGAACTTGTCCGTTTTGTCTTAAATTCCCGTTTTATCTATCAAGAAGCTAACAGGATTTCCCAGGTAGGTATCATCTGCAAATTCAGAAGAACAGGAGTACTTACAAGAAGGAAGCATTATTAAAAATTGTCCTCTGGCTATACTTACCACTTCTCTGCAGTTACAGTTACAATTGACTTGCTTCTTCAGAACTTTGGTTGAACTGAAAAAGAAACAAGAAAACTCACTCGACAATCCAAGCCCATAAAGTAATTTTTAACTGAACATTAAAATACCTACCTAAAAATTAAAAGATCAAATTGTTTTCAAGATCAATAATATACAATCTTCTATGATTATGAAGAAAACAGTACTTTGACACAGCGTATTTTTTTTCAAGCTAAAGCTAGTCCTGAAACAAAAAGAGGAGTCTGTACTGAATATCAGAAAAAGCACTGAAATACTAACTTAACTATTTTTATGTATTGTTTAACTATAGTAAAACAGTAAAGTTATAATATGCATAACATCTGTACAGTTCAGAAAATAGAGAACCTAGTAGATTAAATTCCTTTTAGACACGGTACAAAAATAACTTCAAAGGACTCATTCACCTGACATAAACAGTGAATTAAAATTAGCTGCATTTTCTTACTTCACTACACGTTTCACAGAAATTAGTATTTTTGACTGGTTTTCTGTGGCTATATGTAGTAGCACTCTCCAAACTATCATGCTGCAACAAGGTCTTTTACCATCTCATACCAGCATGCTCTTCTTACAGTCCCTCTGCTGCCTCCTCCTTGTCTCACCTCATCCAGGGCATATGTTCTCTCTCTTCTTCCTCTGTCCACTTCTTCCTCAGCTGCTCACTCTTCATTGGCTCTCAACCACTTAACAGAACCAGCCACAGCTGCACCTTATCTATATTGTCCAACCCGCCGCCCCTGAAGCCAGCCCACAGCTGTATATTATCAATGATAATTAACCCAGCTTCATTCTTCTACAGATATACAGCTTGTAGTTATTTGCTCCAATGTTAGAAAGTGTAAGTGGGTACCAGTTGACAATTATGGGATTTTAGATCAATTTAATGTTTGTTTTACCCATGTAAAAATCTCTGTCACTTGTCAAGAGGCAAGAAGCTGTTTCCTCTAACATTAATATATGGTTTTGGGCCACCTCGCACAGAAGCATTACAAGTGCATGAAATAAAAATTCTTGTTTGGGGGGCAGACATATTCAAAGGATATACACAGAAAAGAAATAAACTCACTGGCATTATTTATGGTTTGATTTTTTTTGCTTGGAATAGATTGAGATTTCTTTGGAACTCACACGCATATGCAGAAAGGCCCCAGATCTGAACATCCACCCAAAGTGCAGCAAAACCCACACTGCAGCTGCTGCTATCAGCCCGGTGCAGTAATGCCCCCTGTCACTTCACCAAGGAGCAGCTGTCGTGGAAAATAAATGAATTCTCTATCATTCTACCAAGCAGGACAGGTCTCAGCTTTGGCAGATGCAGGAGTGTAAAAGAAATAAAAGTTAATCAGACATTTAGAAAAGTAAACATTCCTTACTTTTGCCTCAAAAATAATTCTGCTGCTTGATACAAAATGTTATTAAAGAGTATGGGGTTATACTGAAGATCAGTGGCACAGAGAATTATTGTTGCCTACGTGATAGGTTTTATCAATAAAGTATTTGGTTTTTACACAACAACCGTTTCTTATATTTATAAATTATTACTATTTAATTGTCTGCCTGCTTACACTGTTAATGTTATTAACAAACTTTATACTCATCCTCCCACTAAAAGGTACATGTATTCACAGTATTTACGCTAAAGTAAATGGGAATGCGGCTGCTTGATACAGCACAAGTGCATAAACTGTCCCAAAGTATGTGGGTACTGTTAATTACCGTTACTTCTCACGGACATATGCATTTGGGTATGAAGTTATGCATGTAAGTTACATCCCAGTTACAGAGCATTTCTGCCAAAGTCTTTTTCTGCTGAAAAGTATTGCCCTAGTAGATAGGAAGACCTTGCCCAAAATTTCTTGCAGTGTAGCAGGCCATACTAGCTGTAAGCTACTTAGTTACCGGTCCTGGGCTCCAAGGGCAACTGGCAGAGCCAGCCTCAGGACTTTCCTGGAATGGTGCTTCTGGGCAAAAGCCAGAACCTCAGCAGAGGATATTCCTACAGTGTATTAGTAGGCATATTCACGTTTAAATGCTGGCAAAGGTCCTGGACACTTCTTAATTTACAATCATAGATGCAGCAGAGGTGTCTATCAAGGTTGTATAGGATTTATTTCCTGTATATGAATTATATAGGTGATGTGTGAAGGCATGAGCATACAGGGAGTTTGAGATGGATCACTTTACTGGCACACCTCGGTCATCAGTAAATTTGATGGATCCTGGGCCTATGGGACTCCCTGCATGTGCACTACTGACACGCTTTTAGCCTGAGAATCTCAAGCAGTAATAAGGTAACCCTCAGAGTGGGGCTGAGCCCGTGCAAAGATTTTCTTTAGACTTTTGATCTTAAGGATGTACACTTCTATCATTTGCTACCGTACTTTGCTGAAAAGCTGTAAGCGTAAGATCAACATAGTTGCTTTATTGATGATCTCCTCATTGTTATGTTTCCCAGTAGTTCTCCACATTGAGCAGCTTAGCATGCTTGTGTTCTCAAGAGGGATATACAGATGTGACTTGCTGAAACTGTTGGCCTCGGCATTACACAGCTATCACTTCAACTTAATTCCAGTATAATTTGGTTCTTTTCTTCTCTCTAAACATGCCATCTTAGTCAACTGTAATTCAGAAAACCGGAATTTACTTCACAGAAGGTAGAAAGAAAATAGAGAGCTGTAATAGAGAAAACAATTCCTTTCTCCAGTGTTTATGAAACATTTTGAAATTTTCTTTGTCTCCTGCAAAATCTCAATAATGGATTTTTCCCCAGGTAAGACCATCCATACTATAAGCACTCTCACTTTTTCATTGTCTTTCCTCTGCCTCACAAATGTAACCTTTCTCCAGCTCCTCTTCTAACCCTCTGAACGTTATCTCCTCCGTATCTACCTTCCTTCTCATTTTACTGCTCTGACTGACTTGACCAGTGATGCTGTGTTTCCTGCATCTGCTGCCTTTGTTATGATTCTTTTGGTTCCTTGGAGTTAATTGCTCAACACTTGTTGGCTGCTGACGTTTTGAGGAAACCAGGGTGTGTTTGGTCTTTGAGACAAGTCCTCATTTCCTAATGATGTTCATCTCCAAAGGATAATGGAGACCCAGTTGGATGTGTTGAAGATGAAGGGTGATTCTTTTATACATCCACAGATCCCAGGATCTGCTTGGAAGAATCCCATGGGATACAGCCTTAGGGAAAAGAAGGGTCCAGGAGAGCTGGCTGATTTTCAAGGATGACCGACTCTGAGCTCAAGAGTGGTCCATCCCTACTAATAGGAAATCAAGCAAAACCAGCAGGAGGTCTGCATGGATGAACAACTAGCTCCTCCATTTGTGAATAGCAACAGGTTTTTATCCTTTTTTTTTTTTTTTTTCTAATTTCATCTTTCTAACATAAGGACTGCCCTTTTCTTTTACATTTATTTTGGACTTTTCACTGTATTCTGGTCTCTGAGTAGGACTCCTCAGTATATGACAGTACATAAAAAACACATACCAGCTTTGTTTGATTTGTTTCTGCAATTTTGTGTCCTCAGAGCCATCAGATGGCAAAACACAGAAAAAATGGTGGAAAAAGATTTCCTTCTAACAATAAACTAAACTAAAACTTTATTACAATAAAACCCCACAGTATTATTCTTGTCATTATTTGCTATATTACTATTATTTATAAGTTGTAATAGTACTAGTTAATTATTGTCATCTTTTCCTTCTGTTTTTCCCTATGTAGCTCTTGAATATCCTTCTTCTGATTGCTTCTTAATTACAAACTGTTAAAAAACCCAAAACTGTGTATGCAGTCTCACAAGTCCCAACATATTACCCCTTATTCTTGGTGTGCTTTGTGAAAGCATGGTCCCACCACTTTCTGCTGAATGAACGTTCAGTGAGGGTCAACAAAGGAAGCTTCCATTGATGAACAACCTGCTCATAGTGTCTCTGGCTTTCCTCGGGACTCTGTCAGTCAAGTTGTATACGCAATGGAATTGCTGTCGTGGGTATTAACTGATCTATCAATCAGAGTTATGGGTTCCAGAGCTGCCCAACACATACCCTGTGCACATCCCAATTCCATTCTAGAGTCATGCAACAGCCTCACCTGTGATTGTTTTATGGAAAGGAAATCTTGCCTTGCAAAAGAGTCAAACCCACCACTTTGGCCTCTGAAAACACCTGATGAGGACATTTGATGAACAAGGATTCCAAGGTGTGCTTGGTATGCTTAAGAGGTAACATTGGTAGAGCCCAGTTGACATTTCTGGTAAAAAACATCAGTTTGAACACAGTATACATATATCCAAGAGAAGTAAGCCTGAATAATGCTTGTAAAAAAAATTTGCATATGATTTCATCGGTAAAAGCGAAAATCAAGTTCAGAGATCTCTAAGTTCCAATAAAACTTTCTTTAAAGTAACAAAAAGGCACAGACCTTTAAGACTGAGTTAATTAAACTTGAAATTCCTTTAGCCATGTAGCTGTAACTGCTAATAAATCTAAATCCGCCTCTCCTGAAACACACTGCTGAATGAAGCGAGTGTCCTTAATCGCTTCCTCCTCTTTGATGCCTCATCACTGCTTTGGAGCGGTGACTGGACTCATAGAAGTTATTTAAGCGAAGGTGCAGATACATAAAGCAACCTTTTGTTTGGCTAAACACCTGTTTTGCTCTAGTCCACACTAAGGAGTCTAACTTTGGCTTCTCAAGTCTATTAAGACATTTGGAATTAGGATTTTAGGATAAAAATAACTTCTTGACATCAAACGTTATCCTGATGGAGTTCTGACCTTGTCAAGAAATACCCAAAAATTGAGAGATGTTCTATTAGACTATTAGACTTTAAGCATTCTTTTTCATTATATTAATGACCTATACATACATAATATAACTAGTTTAATACAAAAAAGTGGACAGTTCATTCTGGGAGGAAAATGATATTTCTTTACATTTTGTTTGAAATATTTGCCTGGCTACATTTCCCCCATTATTTAACTTTATTTATTTAACTTTAAATGGATATTACACTTTGATACATAATTAACTCTATTTTTAATTTGTTGTTTCTGAGAATGATACTGAACTTTCAAAAATATAACTTGACTTTCAGGAAGCTATGGTTCCTCCACTGTTTGTGTACCTACACTATCTGTGAAAGGAAATTGTTATTTTCTCCATGAAAACTGAGTAACAGCATATCCAATTAACACAGCAAATATTGATCTAAAGTAAAGTCTGCAAATACGAAGGCTGAGTTAAACATGTATTACCCTTCCATGTTTAATCATCAAATTTAATAGACTGAGTTTAACAAATTAGTATATCTTTTGATAGCAATAGACAATCCTGTTTAGATTTAAATTGGAATGTACAAATCGTATTATCCCTTTCTTTGGCTTTTGTGCATCTGCTACTAAAAACCACCAATTCAGGTGTCTAGCTAATAATAACATTGAAAACTTGGTAAGAAATTGCCAAATAACTGTAGAATGATTTTAAAACTAGAAAAGCTGAAGATAAAAGACTGAAGGTTCATAGTATTTAAATACTGTAGGTAGTTGTAAAACTGACTTGAACATGGATTATTAATAGCTCACTGTTGAAAGTGTAAAAATCTATTGGCTGGAAGTTAAACTGAGCAATTTAAAATATACATTTTTAACAATAACAGGAAACTGATGAACGGTGAAGAGGTCCTGAAGCATCAAGAGTTGTGGCAGATTGTCCATCATCCACAGTAAATTTGTAAGTCAAGCTTGACAGGACATTTCACTAGATCTTTTCTATTTTAACAACTGAAAAGACACAGGTGTAAAGGGCAAAGCAGTCTCAGCTGGGGGAATTTGTACTTAATTTGATTTACTGCCAATTAGCACCATCTTCTGATTTGGGTATTGGGAGGGGGGATCATAAATGTGAAAACAAACACTTAAGCAACCCACTTTCCTTCCTCTTTCCCAGGCTTATCTTAAACTTATCTTAAAGCAGACATCTCTGGTCACTTGTTGCTGTCATCTTGCTTTGTTTTTGTTGTTTGTTGCACTCAGTCCCTCCTTAGCCATTTTATGAGCCCACAGGCATGTCCTGTGTTTTTTTGCTACTCCTTGCTCATTTTTCCCCCTGCTCCAGTGAGAGCCACCCATGACCACAGTCCCTCAGGGGTGTCCCTGCCCTGGCATGTCTCACCCTGGGCTGCAGTCACCTCTGTGCCCTGAAATGTCTCCTTCCCTCTGGCTCCTCCATGCACCTGCCAAAGAGCATCTCCCCTTGTGTCCCCTGCCCTTTGTGGCTGCTGCTTTTTCTGAAATGCATTTGAGCAAAGGCACCACATGCTCCTTTGACATGGAAGTTTTTGCAGGCAATGGGTTACTCGTACCAGTTTCAGAGCTGTCTGGGTGTAGCTGCTACCTGCTTGGGGCAACTCATGACCTTCTGCCATGCAGCACCCAGCTATCCAAATGCTGCCAGTTATGCTCAATACAGCAGGTATTAGATTAGCTTTTATTTTTCATATGTAGTGTAGCTCAGGACCACTGTTGTCCTACCTGTGCCGAAAGTGAGCCAGAGCAGATCCATTTTCAGGATTCCCAAATGGCCTGTGTTATGTGACTTACCCTGACAAATGCTTCCTGGTAACACAGAATAAAGTTCTGTTTGGAAGCACCGTGTTCTTCTGATCTTAAAAGAATTATTTTCAGCTACTTTGTCAGCTTGTTCTACAATGGCAAGAAGGCATATCCCATTATGTCAAAAAATAAAGGATTTAAAAATGTGTATTTTCTCTGAAACTGAAGACAACCTTTCCCTTTTACTTCAGTCATTCCCTATTTGGCTTAATTTCAGTAATTCAGAAACTCTTTGCTCAGTCTTTGTATCTTCACTGTTAAAATCACCCGCTTAAAAAAAGGTCCCATTTCACAAGGCAGTTATGCCAGTGTGTAACTATAAATACATGTCAAACCTTTTTTATAAGAAAGGTCCTCCTAAATGCCTATGTAGAGATTATATTCTCTACGTTTCTGAAATAAGCTCTTTTTTGAAACTCAAAATGTTGCTACCCTTTGGCAATCAGCACTCCCATTGAGTACCATTAGTTGTCAAGATTTGGCCTTGAAACTTCATTTATTGAATGTTAACAAACAGAACAATGAGATCACTCTGAGTATGAGGGAATGAAACCTACCAGTGACGTTTGTTACTGATGATGTGGGGATCTGATAGATGATTTAATTTGAGAGTGCAAATTCAATTCCTGACCCACATGTCACTACACAGAAAGTTTATGTAATTACTGTTTGTGTGTTGTTATTTATCCATGTGTAGATCCTGCTGACTTT
The DNA here is from genome assembly GCF_017639655.2 of Falco naumanni. Lineage (NCBI taxonomy): Eukaryota > Metazoa > Chordata > Aves > Falconiformes > Falconidae > Falco > Falco naumanni. The sequence goes on from NC_054056.1 coordinate 69,879,563, forward strand.
TTATTACTCGCTGCTAATATTGTCATTAAAAATGCATGCCAATTATCGTAATTTTAAAAAGACATGAAAAAATATCTAATTTTTCTTTAAGTTTCAATTATTTCTTTGATTTATATTTCTTTCTTGTCAGCATTTGCAAAATAACAGCCTGGCAGACAATGGATAGGAAAATAGTAGCCAAGCCCAGTAATTCTCTTCCCTCTATAGGTAAAGGTGGCAAGCTTCTCATTTCATGCTATGCAAACCGTGTGCTGTCTCCACTCTTCAGCCAGTCAGTTCCTTCTATTTAAAAATACCCAAACCCCAGCACAGATGGCATATCTAGCTGCAGCATTACAGTTTCAGGCCCTTCATGAATCACTTGAGTAGGTAAAACAGCATCTGTCAATTTTATTATATTGGATTTAATGAAACCAGGAAATTAGTAGCATATAAGTATGTGTTAGTCTCTGCTTGGCACTTTATTGCTGTACTCGTTATCCAAGATGGCAAATTCAGATGTGTTTACTAAAACCTTTAGAATTATTTTTTTTTTCCTGCTTGACTTGACTGAGGAGGCTTAACGATCACGATTTTATGAGCCTCCATTCCTTATGACAGTAAAGCCTTGACATTTCTTTTTAGATCAGGTTTCAGAGCCTCATACGGAGCACAGGTTTCATGTAAGCTTCAAGACGAAACGAGAAGTGGGGAGTGATCTTAGCAGGGAGCTGACTACCACCAATTTTAGCCCTAGAAAATTCTCCCTCTACCCATGAGAAACCCATTCTCTGGAACTGCTGCCATCTCTCCTGTTCTGCTTGGAGGGCTGTGTCCCAAGGGGCTCCCAGATGTCGTCAAGGGTTAAGGACCAAATGTCAGAAATGTTGAAATGAACCCGCGGCTGGTGATTGGGTCCCTCAGGCAAGACGGTAGGTTGCTTAAGTCTGAGTTTCTTGCTGAGGGACTGTATCCATACAGAGGTCTTTCAGTACCAATGCACTTAACGTACATAGCACCTTTGGTTAATGTTATCTTGCATTTTTTGCCATTGCTTTGAGCAGATGGTAAAACAGACAAAGCAAGGTTGCAGGTTGGGTTTTTTTCCAGAATGTACTCTCTTTTGATTCATTAACAAGAATGTAAGTTAAATTTAAGAATAAACATTTTGATACTCTTTTCTTTGATTCTTTTAATTATTTGTATACGTACAAACAGTTTGTAGTAAGCTTACAATTATTGATTTGAACGGAATAAAAGGGTGAACTTTTCTAATACTGAGACATGCACCTTGTAAAAGGTACTCTGTCAGATCCAGTAAACAGCACTCTAAAAAAACCTGATCTTTTATCTGGCCAGTTAGATCTTGTGAAAGCTGTTTCTGATATTGCCATCTGGTGAAACACAAGTCACGTTACAACTTTGATACCTGTTCCATTTTTCTGATAGCTAAACCACATCGCATGTTGTAGATTAAGAGAGACTTGGATGTTGGATCTTACATTCATAAACTCTTCGGTCTTTGGTCTTACTTCTTTTAAAGGTCCATTACAGCAGTCCCATCTGAAGGACCTTCCAGCATTTCCATTTTTTTCCCTGGTTTCAATAGTGAACCTGTCCCAGAACTGAAGCCATAGCTGTCTCCGCACCCATCGAGAACAAGATCCTGAAATACTATCTCACCCATATGGAACAGAAGTGAAACACGATATTGATATTGATGGATGTCACTTGGACAATGGAGGGAAGAAAATGCTGTCACAGTGAATATTTTTTGTTTCTTTGTATGCATGCTAAGCTCTTGAATGACTTTATAGGGAAGATTTGTCATGGATTTCAGTGCAAAAAGACACACAGTGTTGGAAATTGACTATTACAAATGTAACTGGAAAGGGAACATTCGGCTCATTTAAGTGTATTCATAACAAGTTTCTCCTCTAAGTGGAATCTCCTGCACTTTCTGTTTCCCTGCTTTCTCCCCTTCTTGCTTTCCTTTTTTCTTTTTTTTTTTTTTTTTTTTTTTTTTTTTTTTTTAATATGTATTCTACTGGCAGGACTTAGTAGCAGATGAGGTGGTGTTTACCAGCACTAGAGCCATAACGTTTGCTGAAGCACAGTGACATTAGCCAGAGGTGTATAATATACTGTAGTACACTATCTGATACTAAAAGCTTTAGTTCTTTCGATAGTAGCACACTCAGGGCTTTAAATCATTATTCTTCTCAGTACGAGGACAGCTAAGACAAAGATGGTGATGAGATGGCAAACGCTCCATAACTGTGGTAGCAAAATACAAAAGATGGTGGTCCGTGGTTGGAGCATTCACACTGAGGTGTTCAGGGGGAAAAGGAGCGTGTCTGCCAGCCACGATTTAAGAGGAAGATGCCAGGAAGTGGAATCAGGAGAGATAAATGAAATAAGGTGAGGACTGTCAAAGGTTCAATCCTTTTTAACATTCCTTTTATATTATTTCTGATATTGAGGACCAAATGACTTAAAAAATCATACTGATTACAATTTAATTGGGCATATTTATCTTGGAATGCAAAGCATTTATCGCAAGTGGAACAGTGATATGTATATATTGTGATCAATCAAATGCTAATTATAACTGTGGTAACTTCCTATTTCAGAGGTCAAATACTAGAAAAAACTCTGTACCTTGTATGAAATACATTCACTGATAGAGAAGTCCAGGGGTTTTAGTGGTTTATCTTGTAGTTTGTTTTAATTCGCAGCTTTAAATAAAGATCAGAAACAGCAGCTTCGTGAGAGAGCTCTATGGGAGTAGGTTTATGTGTTAATTTATGAAATTAGCCATGAATAATTTAGAACAAACATTAGATTTAGAGAAGTGGATCTTTATCTTCTAATAAAAAAATTAAAGAAAAATTAAGAAACAGGTAAGTTTATTTCTTGTACCAGCAAAGCAATTTTCATCTGATGGATTAGTCTTATTTAATCAGAACAGTGCACAGCTGGATAAATCCTAGCTAGAAGAATATTAGGTCATTTGTTAGCCCTTCAGCCAATTACAGCTGCAGCTGCTCTATGGTGTCTTTTTTTTTCTCATCATTGAGCTTCTTTTTTTTTCTTGAAAACACTAGATTATAAGCCCTCAATAAGTAAAAATGTAGGGCACAGAGATCTTACAGCATCAGGGTGGTGGTGGATAAAATATGGTCCTCATCACCAGCAGAGAGTGTCAGTGAAACTTGTTTGTGGAACTGGAGAGCTGCAGGACCAGGGACTAGTCCTGACTTGACAAGAAAAGAGCTGAAGTGCCTTTTTCTCTTCTGCTGAAGGAACTCTTTTTTCTTTTCTTTCTTTTTTATTTTTTTAATTTATGGTATTTTTAAACAAGCTACTCAGTTCGTTGATTTTTTTAATTGTTTTCATTCAGGCTGCCATTATAGTGGTAATGTTTATGCTGAGCAGTTTGGTTTTGGTGGATTTTTTGTTGGTTTTTTTTAATGGGTTTTTCTTCATTAAAAAGCAATCAAACCCAGGTGAGAAACCAGCTGGAAAATCTTGCCAGAGGTTTTGTGGCGATACTGAAAGAGAGGCAGAAAGCTAGAGGAGCTTGTGGGTACTATCCTGATTGTCAAAATTTTGTTGTTGTTATTGTTCCCCAGAACTAGTAAAAAACCTATTCTTCCTACAGCTCTTGGTGACTGTGCTGTGATTCAGAATGTGTTTCAGTACCAAACAGGTTATTATTATTACCAAACAAACCCCTATAGAAAGGAATTGATCTATTTTATTATCTCTACAGCTGGAGATTTAGATTTTTGCCTGTGTCCTCATCTGTGTCATGTGTCATCCTGTCCTGTCCCATCCTGTGTGCCCCCCCTCAGTAATTGATAATAGCTTAGTTAAAGGATAATTATGTTGGATCTTTTTACCTCAACATATAACTAAACATTGGCTGTTTGTTCTGCTACATCCTTCCTTGGATGTGAATGCAGAGGCTGGTGAGCTCACTGCCAAGGCAGCAGAGAAAGGATGAAGTGATGTGAGGGCCAGGACAGCCAGCTCTAGGCTGCCAGTGTAACAGGCAAGGGCAGAAGCTAGTGGGAAAACATCTTTTGGGTGTTTTCTTCAGCTGTGATTACTGAGACAAGAACGTCAAAGCCTTGCAAAGGGTGAACCATGAATCGCTGAATAGCACAGGCACTGAAAGAAGTGCTGTGGATGTTCAGAAGTGCATGGGTATGTTTAAGGAGCATTGGGACCTACTAGTTAACCCAGGACTGCACTACTCAGCCGCATTGTCCCGCTGCATGTTAGGGAAATTGCTATGCCTCAGCTGACCAGTAAAGAAGGGATCACTTACCTCCCTCTTTCTGTCCTTGGAGTGACCAAAGGACAAAAGCACCAGACAGGGGCAGGCATCCAGGGAGGAAAGAGCAAGGGTGGTACAAGTGGTCCTCAGTGTGAGGGTAAGTGGGGTCTTTCTGGGTCCTCAGAGCTCACTTGTTTGAACTGGAACCTGGTACTTGCCCAAACTGAGAAGCACTCCTGTGGATAACGCGTACAAAACCCAGCATGTGCAGCATGGGGAGACAAATCTAACAGGAAGGTGAACAAATCTATGATTTGAAACGTGCTGCTCCAGTTGGATGCACATAAATCTATGGAGTCTGATGGGATTCATCCCAGGATGCTGAAAGAGCTAGTTGATGTCATTGCAGGACCTCTCTCCATTATTTTTCAGTGGTCTTGGGAATCTGGAAAGGTCCCAGTTGACTGGAAGCTGGTAAATGTTGTCTCAGTCTTCAAGAACGGTAAGAAGGAATACCCTGGTAATTACAGGCCTGTCAGTCTCACTTCAGTGCCTGGTAAAAATTATGGAGAAGGTTATCCAGGGAGTTACTGAAAACCGCCTGAGAGACAATGTAGCCATTGGTCATAGCCAGCAGAGGTTCATGAGAGAAAGTACTGTTTGATCAACTTAATTTACTTGTATGATGTCACCCACCTAGCTGACCAAGGGAAGCCAGCAGATGTGAAGGTTTTGGACTTTAGTAGAACTTTTGATACTGTCTTTCACAGTATCCCTCTGGATAAACTGCCCAACACATAGCTAAAGTCCATAACACGTTGGGTGAACAGTTGGTTCATGGGTTGGGCTCAAAGGGTTATAGTAAATGAGGTTACATCAGGCTGACAGCCAGCCACCAGTGAAGTTCCCCAGGGCTCAGTTTTAAGGCTAGTGCTCTTTAATGTTTTTATAAATTATCTGGATGCAGGAATCCAATGTACATTAAGTAAGTTTGCTGACAATACTAAACTAGGAGGAGCTATGGATTCCTTCAAGGAGTAGAGGGACCTAACAGAGAGATCTGGATAGACTAGAGAGCTGGGCAGTCACCAGCTGTATGAAATTTAGTAAGAGCAAATGCTGAAATCTCCACCTGGGATGGGGTAATCCTGGTTATATGTACAAACTGAAGGATGAGAGGCTGGATAGCAGCCTCATGGAAAGAGATTCAGGGATTTGAGTTGGTGGTGAGTTGAATATGAGCCCCCTGGCAGCCCCAAAAGGGCCAACCTGGAGTGCACCAAGTACAGCGTAACCAGCTGGTTGAGAGAGGTGATGGTCCCACTCGGCATCGCACTGGTGCAGCCCCACCTCGAGTACTGTGTGCAGTTTTGGGTGCCTCAATATAAGAAGGACATTAAACTATTAAAGCATGACCAGAGAAGGGTGACCAAGAAGGTGAAAGGTTTCAAGGGCAAGACTTAACGAGGAGCAGCTGAGGTCACTTAGTTTGTTCGGCTTGGAAAGAGAAGGCTGAGGGGTGACCTCATCGCAGCCTACACCTTCCTCAGGGGAGGAGAGGAGGGGCAGGTGCTGATCTCGCTCTGGTGACCAGCAATAGGACATGAGGATATGGAATGAGGCTGTGTCAGGGGAAGTTCAGGGAGGACATTAGAAAAAGTTCTTCACTGAGAGGGTGGTCAGTCACTGGAACAGACTCCCCAGGGAAGTGGTCACCACACCAAGACTGTCAGGATTCAAGGAGCATCTGGATGATGCTCTTAGTCATATGGTTTAGTTTTAGGTAGTTCTGCAAGGAGCAGGGAGTTGGACTTGATGACCCTTATGGGTCCCTTCCAACTTGAGATATTCTGATTCTTTGATTCTGTGAAATATTTAGACCATGTCTTGCAAGGTAAGTTTTGTTTCTAACGAGGTAGGTGGGTGCCTGTTTTTTCAGAGTGCTGTAGAGGAAAGAGAGTTATTTTGGTACCCAGAGCATCCCTTTGTCCCCAGTACTATCCTTTCTTGGACTTCTAGCTGCAGCTGCAGCTACAGCTCACCTGCTCAGCCCTGGCTCAGTTAGCCACGTTTTGTACCTTCTCTCACTGCCCCTCTGTCGTGGTTTAACCCCAGCTGGCAACTAATTACCATGAAGCCACTTGCTCACTCCCCCGCAGTGGGATGGAGAGGAGAATCAGAAAAGGTAAAATGCATGGGTTGAGATAAGAACTGTGTAGTAATTGAAATGAAGTAAAAAGCCCCACAAAAACAACAACAGCAACAGTAATAATTGTAATGAAGAGGAGATGGAAAGAGAGGAATAAAACCCAAGGGAAAAAAACCCAAGTGACACGCAATGCAACTGCTCACCACCCACTGCCTGCTGCCCAGCCAGTCCCTGAGCAGCGATTGGCAGCTCCTCTCCAACTCCCCCAGTTTATACACTGTATATGACGTTCTGTGGTACAGAATATCCCTTTGGCTAGTTCGGGTCAGCTGTCCTGGCTCTGCTCCCTCCCTGCTCCTTGTGCACCTGCTCACTGGCAGAGCATGGGAAACTGAAAAGTCCTTGATTTAAAGTGCTACTGAGCAACAACTAAAATATCAATGTGTACCAACATTATTCTCATACCAAATCCAAACCAGCACTGTACTAGCTACTAAGAAGAAAATTAACTCTATCCCAGCCAGAACCAGGACACCCTGACGTGGCTTGCAGGCTGCTAGCACAGGAATGCACTATAGCTTTGTAGCAGCCAGCTGCAGCTGGAATTTCTGGGATATTTACGTGGCAAATTATACCTTGAATTTTATTGACTAGTTCTGTCTAGTACACCAGCATTGTGCTACAGTGCATCCCCTGGGTTACTCTACATGGTAATAACAGTATGTGCTCTATCTTGTACATGTTAATTTTAAATTATGTTTACATAGTGCATGAATGTGAATCAATTGAAGCTTGACATTCCTATTTCAGGATAGAAATAGCTAGTCAATACGAGCTGATATTATTGATTGGGCCGTTTGTGTGTCTGTTATGCAAACCATACAGGTAATGAATATCAATATACAAGAGTCTGCTGAAATGTTTTATAGTTGAAAGCATGGAGAGATTGCTGAACATGGAAGGCAGTCTCCCATGTCGGAAAGCAGCTGCCAATATTTTGGTACAATAGATTCATCTGTAATCCAAAGTATATATAAAAAATGAAATGTGAAATACTCTGTCTTAAAGGGAAAACATGAACATATGTTTCACAGTACACTTCTGACATGTGGTGTCTCACACTCCAGAGTGACTTTTTTTTTTTTTTTTTAACATCAGATGCAGAGCTGGTGTTACAGCTATGGAGTTTCTAGGCAGAAGCAGAAACACGATGGAGTCTCTCTTCTAGCTGCCTTGCATTGCTACCTCCTCCGACTTGGCACATCTCCTGCCCTGTCCTCAGTGGTCTGAGATCCCAAGCGGTTGCTCTGGGTTTTGCCTTTAAAACTTGTTCTAATCAGGTACATGTTCCGAGGAGACAATTAGGATTGACTAGCAATTAGTAATGGATAATATGTCATTATTGTAATCAGGATTACTAAGCATTCACATCATCTTAATTACAAAATTTGTAAAAGGAGAGACCAAATCTATGGCTGGTAAGGGAAAATTAAGGTTACTCATAAGTCAATTGTTAGCTTTATGACATGGCCCCTGCAGCAGTCGTGGGGTACAGCTGGGCTGTCTCGGGAGCAGACCAGGGATGGAGCTGTGGCTCTGGATGCTGTCATATGGCTCCATGCTCCCCGAGACATGACATAGAAGGATTAGTCAGTGCTTCCTTACTAACAGCAGGTTGACTGTGCTGACTGGTGTGCTGGAGATGATAGCAGCAGAGGCAGTAAGTCTATTGTTTGTAAGGTATAAACTCCTCTGTTTTGCTTCTCTTATTCCCCCAGTCTGTGAATATGACTACGCATGCCCCAAAGCAGACATAAGCTTACTCTACTAATGCTATAGCCTTGCTGGAAGCTACATAGCCATGATAATGTGTTGCCAACATGCAGAAACAATAAATTTTTTCAGCAGGGCTTATTAGCTTGGGCCCAGCTTTATGCAAGCATGGCTGTCTAGCTTTCATTCAGAGCTTGCTTGCTTCTAGCTAACTCCAAGCGTGGGCAGAATAAGATAATGACAGTACAGAAAATGCCATGTAGACATAACTGAGTTCCTCATGGTTTTTAAAAACATGATGTTCTTTTAACGCCTCAATTTGAGAGCGAGTGATTAAGTTAAAAGGAAGCAAACTGATGAATCAGCTCTCCCTGTTTAGAACGGGATTCCTAGAGAAGCTGCTTGGTTTATATTTTAGGGTTCCTCATATGAAATCAGTCGTCCACATGCTGTCATTTTTTCTGAATCGAAGATGGCATTTTATGGTCTTGAGATGAACTTCCCTTTGCTTGCAAATAGAAAGGTTAATACGGTTCCAGGCACAGGTTACTACGAGACTGATTTTTTTGTCTTGATGGCAATATGGGAAGAATAATAATGAAGTACTACATGCACAGTAAGATACATAGTGCTATAGCTCAGTTTACATTGGAAAGTAAGAACTACCTGCCTGGGAACAAAAAGCTTTTGTGTCCATCCACAAGAGGACAAAAACTTGCCTCTGTGAAACATAGCTGGGAATGCTGACATAAGGGCTACCAGCCTTTATTTTTGTCTCTCGTTAAATAAATGAAGCTAGAAATGCAGAACTGTGGTGTGAATATCTAAATTCACAGACATGAACACTAATATTGTTCCACATTGACTACCTTGGTTATTAATCCTTTCTGGAAGATTAAGGAAGAGACATTCTGATTTTCATTCAATGTGCTACGATGAACCTGAAGGATATTAAAGAAATTTTGAATTCTCCTTTGGCACTATTTCAGCTAACTGAATCCCCATGATTTTATATTTTCAAAATGAACTCCACTTTCTTTTCTACATTCAATCTGTCTCACAAAGATCATTCATTTCACCTGTGTTATATATTTCTGGAAAGATCATACTGTAGAATTATTAAATATAAATAACTTTGCCTTATCAGGCTTATCAACATATTGGAGGGGGAGATTTTTATCTTTCTTGAAGAACAAGGAATTGCCATTTTTAAAGTTGGATAGTTTTCTCAACTTTAGGGATGTTTATTTTTTTTAGAGTAAGATGGTATTCCAGTTAGTGGCAGACTGTGACAGTGGTTAGTGACCCTATCCCAAATGCATTCTTTGTTTACCACAACCAAACTCTTCTTATCTGCATGTAAAAACAACTTCATCTGAAGTGGCTGCACTTGAAAAGTGTTGCCTGCTTCAACAAAATACTTCCTATGAACTTGATGTTGATGGTCTATATTACCTTCAGGATCATTTCGTTAGATAGCCCACAGTGATTACAGTAGTCTGGGGTATTTTCTTCTTCAAGAGGTAGCCCTCAGAATACTTTAGGTGACGTCATTAGGAAATGTTGCATTAAGTTTTGAGCCACAACTTTCTCAAATCTCTGAGGCAATAATGCAGCTGCTAGTAACATTTTCCTAACACTTCTTTTTTTCTCTTTCTCCTTCACTTCTACTCTTTTCCTTCTTTTTCTTTTTGTAATGTGAGTTTGCAGGTGATAATGTGGAAGACAATATTTGTATGATTCGAGTCATTCTGCATTTATTGTGCAGTGTGATGTTGCCCAAGAATCAAACAAGACAGAAAAAAGGTGGCTGATAGCCTTTGGTGTAAAAAAAAGATAAAATGCAATTAGTAAGTTAAATTCCATCCTGTATATGTCTTTTCCTTCACTGGACCAAGAGAAAGGAATATTCTACAAACCTCATAATTTACTTGGATCGCAAGCTCTTTGGGAAATAGATCATAAGTCATCTTATGATCTTATGATGTATAAATCCACAGTTATGAGAGGCCTCTTATTTTTTATTATTTGGTTTAGAAAAAAGAGGTATACCAATGTATATCAATTAATGGTCCTGTACTTTGCAGGAGGTTCAGAGTTGCAGCTATATAATGAATAGTTTAGAGGGGAGGAAACTTGCATTTCCACCAGTCCTGCTGCTTGGATATTTAAGGAAGATGAGCTATGTTCTTCACACTGGCAGTTCCCCAAGAGTCAGTACTCGGAGCTCTGAATAGAAGAAACAGACTTGGATTTTGCATGACATATTCGTGTGTTTAACTCATCTCTGTCATGTTGATCTCATGCAGATTGCGTTCAAGGCTGTTGCTACTCACATATGTGTTGCTTTTTTCCCTATTATGTATGGAATGTGTGCATGAGCAGAGTTTTGGAGAACAGGTGGGAATGACACAACCATGTTTTGCAAGTATATTCATACATTACGGAGCCAAGAGGGGGACTGCAACAGTCTAATCTGACTTCATATATAATGCTGTTCTGTACATGTGCAAAAGAATTTGAAGGGAAACATTTTGACTCAAACATTTATTTCCCTAGCTATGTTAATCAGTAACCCTCAATACCAAGGACTTTATTTCTTCTGAGATAATAAACTCTTTATTTGTTGAAGGAGCATGGTGGTGGGATGCTGAATTTTAAAAAAAGTCCACCCCATCAATGACTGGATTCCTCTCCAGGCATATGCATCTGTCCTTGACCACTTTTGCTCTTTGCAGTTTGTGCAATGGAAAGTCTTTCCTTCAAATTTCTTGCCAGTTTGTTTTCATTTTCTTCAGCTTTCTTGTAACAGGCCCCTTACATTTTACTTACTTCCACATTTTCTTTCACCCTCTGATCTGACAATCCAGTCGTTGTTCCTCAAATGATTTGGCTTCTGCTTCTAATTTTCAGCTGTAATTCTGTTTCCTCTCTGTTCTTTGTGTCCAGCCTCACGTTGTCCCCCCCCCCCCTCCCCTGCCTTAGTTTTGTACATCAAAAGAGGAAAAAATTGCCTTCCATATCCATGTTTCTTTAAATAGCCCCCAGCTTTGGCCATTTTCATGTGGCTCCCTCTTTCAGTGATGTAGCTTAGTCACTGTTTTCTTGCAGTCATTTCTAATTCCTCTTCTTGTAATGACTCTTCCTGTATTTGCATATAAGCATTTTAGGATCCAGCCCTACAGGTGATCCTGAAAGTAATATAAACCACCAATATCAGGCCCATAGGAAGTATTTTGTTGAAGCAGCCAGTGCCTTTCAGGTGCAGCCACTTCAGATGCAATCGGTTTTTTTACATGCAGATAAAAAGAGCTTTGGTTAACTGCCTCATCAGTGCATTCTCTCTCTAGGAAATCTGGGAGGGTAGAATGTCCTGTCTGGCTTTGTCATCTTTCTTTCTTTCTCTCCTGTTTTCTATATTCCTGAAGCTACTGATTTAAATATTTCCCCAACCTATTTCTGCTTTTCAACTGGTTTTCCCCCACTTGCTAAAATCAACACCGCCCTCATTCTCGGGGTATGAATCTTGTTGGGGAGTTGTTTGTCCCTCAGAAGGAATTAAGAAAATATCCTGTGCTCTGGATATGTTTGTGGAAGAGTATTCTGAAACCCTTCTGGTATGAGGGAGCCTGGGCCAGCCACTAGAAGGCAACGTGATCCCACAAACAGCCAAAGGTAATACTCCCTTGGAGCTACTTAAACTGAAAGCTGCACTTCTGCTCAATAAAGTCACTTTTGTCACTTGTATGCGTACTTAGTAGGGGATCTATTAAAAATACAGCATTCGTCTTTGGCAGTGATTGCAGTGTCTTGGCATTTGAGAGGCAAACATGAGAAGAGACAGTGGTCACTGCCGGCATGCTGGTGTTTCAGTCTCGTGCTTTCACAGCATTTACTGTATTTATAATCAGCTATGTTTGCAAAGCAGGCTGATGGAAATTTATTGGAAAATAGTTAAATGCAAACAGTAGTCTCCTGATGATCATTACCGGCTTCTTAGACCTGAAGCTCTGTATGGCTGTGTGGAGGGGATTTGCTGTGCCAGCTTGCTTTTGTGAACTGTTAGTAGTAAATAACTTGTCCCTGTCAGGAATTTAAAACTCCCAAAGCATAGTTAACATTTCCCTATGCCTGGGTGGATATACAGTTCCAAAATAGATGCAGTGCTCCTGTTTCACCTTTTCCTTTTCATCTTTCTTGTAGCTGAGAGACCCAACAGATGGTCCTTTCTGTGACTGTATGACTGTAGCATAAGAGCTGTTGCTGAGTATTTTCTGCCTTTTAATTTCCAAGAAAACATGTAAATGGAGGAAATTTTGCTTTACAGATCAAAAGAAGGGAGCTCAATTAGCATGGTGTTCTGCTTTTAGAATGCTGCCCCAAACTAAGTCCCATACAGCTCTTAAATGGATCATCTTTATCTTTTGTCACCTGTTTGGGGGGTGTGGGGGGGTGGGCAGGGTGGATATATTTTGTTTCCTTTTTTTTCCCTAGCATTCACCTGGAATTTCTCTCTCTTTGCTGTGAGCACTTTACCTCTTTCAGTGGCTTTTTTCTTATATGTGAACAACAAGGACCTTTGCATATTCCTTTTTACTCACTTGTGCTTCATGTGCAGCCTCTTTAGGCACCTGCCACTGCTGGAGGCTGGAAGAGATGCCACAGTGTCCCTCAGACTATGTTTTCTTCAACAGTATGAAGGGGAGGGAAAACAAAGAAACGGAGGGAAAGTATCCTGGCAGCAGGTAACTCACTCCTCCATCCCACTATTCCTCCTGATAGAAAAGGGAATGATAAAATAATAATTAATGGGTTTGAGAGTGCAAGCTCACCTGTTACAAGTCATGATACATAGTTCTCTTGACTTTGCTGGCTATACCTAACAAAAATCGGGCTCTTTGCATGGCTTCACTCCTTGGAGAATAAAAAAGCCCTGTCCTGTACCAAGCCACAGAAACCTCAGAAACAACTCAGAATTGCCCTGTACTATACCATAGGGCTTGACAAGGGATAGGCACTTGGATGTTGTGCCATAGTAATTTTTTCTCATTACCATTGTGCCTGTATGAGGAGGGGTGTGTGTGTGTGTATATGTGTGTGTGACAAGAATCATCCACAAACCAGAAATCTAATTAGGGAGATTTTCATGTCTCCCAGCTCAGTAAAATACTCCCAGGAGAAGGGCGGGGCAAACCTCCGCAGCTGAAGGACAAATCAATACTGATAGACCCCTACTAATCCCCGAGGCTGCTGTGCAGGGGGAAGGCTGGGTTACCTGTGCACCCACTGGCTGGGAGCTGGGTCAGGATTTTGCTCAGCCAGGTGCAGAACCTGTTGTTTATTTAACAAGGTTGGCGACAGCTGCTGCTACTGCTTCGGAGCAATTAAAGAATGTGTTGTTCAGTAGGAGGTTGCCAGGTGCTGGCTGTCCTGTATGCTATGACAAGCAGGGCAAAATTTCATGTAAACATCTGCCAGCATCCCAGGCAAACCTGTACTAACAGGCTATTATGTACCTGCCATTAAGCCATTTGTGGGCTTAGCTGACAGCAACATGTGCGTGCCAGCTATCACAGCAAGGGCTAGAAGAGATAAGATATGCCAGTGTTTCCTTACCTCCAACAGATGCGAGGCCAGGATGTTTGAGAAACACCAACAACCCCTCTAGACTTTACCCTGTCAAACACGCAGAGCCCAGTCCTTATGTGGGATGAACTGGTGCAGTGCTGCTGACAGCAGGAGAAAGGTATGATACACATGGCAGAGCTCTAACACGGACCAGGCCTGCCAACCACAGCCTAATGTTTCAGTATGGGATTGTTTTTGCCCCAGGAACCTGGGGTTTGGATGAGCTGTCTTGCCTCTGCATCCATGGCAGGAGGAACTTACAGGTTAACTGCTTAATTGATTGGCAAGTGTGTGTGATCTCTGCTGTGTTCGCTGGAATCTGTACAGTTAGTGTCACTAGCCACAAACTGCCCCCTGAAAAGAACAGATGCTACTACTGAAAAAATCAGTCTCTGAAATACTTAAAAGCATATTTTACAAAGATTAATAAATTTCTGAGGATGCACATGATGAATAGTGCTTCTGTTACTTCGGTGCATGAGACACCCAGATATTTTGCTGCAGTCCACCTCTGAGAGCATAACTCAGGGAAAGAGGCCAGAAAGAGTTACAGGCTGTTCCTTCTTTGAGGTGACTCAGCCAGAGATCAGTAGTAGTAGTCTCTCAGAGCTCCCCTACAGAATATCTGTGGTTTATAGCCCTCAAGGGACTATAAACCCAGTGTGACCACAGCAGTTATGTGGCCCCTGCCCTCCCACCCTGGGTGCAGGAGTGATGCTGGAGGAGCAGGCAGGAGGGCTGGGAGCTGGCAGTACTGAGCACCAGGTCTGCAGGGAAGGCCCTGCACCAGGAGACATCTCTTGCAGCTTGCAGAAATACAGTAATAATCATAACATGGGCAAGGGGAAACAATAGGTAAAAGGCTTTTCCATTCACTGCCATACGTTAGACCATAAGAGTTTATTTTTCTCTGTGCTTAAGCACACAAATGGGTGGTCTGCTTTTTGAAGCTTGAGACAGTCAGCAGATTGCTGTCCTGAATTGTGTTTTGAAAGGAAAAGCAAAATCTTGGAATGTGATTGTAACAACAGTTGCTTAAATCACTGACCTTACTGAATTAATGAGTTCAACAATGACCTGCAAGCAGCAACCTTCCCCCCTTCCTGCAAACCCCATCCAACCACTTCTGTTTGCAACTCTGTGTACATTCTGTGACCACTTCTCCTGTTTAGGCAGACAGAGAGTGTGTGTGTGCATGCCTGTTAGTGTGGGCAATTTTGGACTGTTCAATAGAAATTCACAAATTTAAAAAGTAAAATTGAAGATTCCCTTTGTTTTGCAATAAGGCAATCCCAATGCTATTAGCCAATGAGTATCCCAGGAGTAACTTAGCCAAGTTTCCTTCACATGGAAGGTAATGACACTTACCCAAACTCACTTTGTGTGCTGTGTATGTTTACAATAGCAATTATTATACATCCATTTTTCTCCTTTATTGAAGGCTTGTTAGAGAGAAGCCTGGGGGCAGCACACCAGTGTTTGAGGGACAGTGTGCTAGCGAGGTCCTTTGGTCTGCCATCTCGGTAGAGGTAGGGAATGGAGATCCATGTGACAGCAAAGACACAAGGGTTGTTGATGTATTAGAAACCACAGAAGTGCCTGAGAATGGTCACAAAGGAACTAGGGCGTCCTCCCCCGCAAAAAAGGTGGTGAGATCAATAGCCCAACTGAAGTGCATCTACACCAATGCACGCAGCACGGGCAGCAAACAGGAGGAACTGGAAGCTACTGTGCAGCAGGAAAATATGACATAGTTACTGTCACAAAAACATGGTGGGATGACTTTCACAACTGGAGTGCTGCAATGGATGGCTATAAACTCTTCAGAAGAGATAGGCAAGGAAGTAGAGGAGGTGCAGTACCCCTGTATGTTTGGGAGTGTTTTAACTGTCTAGAGTTTATTGATGGTGATGATAGGGTTGAGTGTTTATCGCTAAGAATCAGGGGGAATGCCAACAAAGCAGATATCATGGTGGGCATCTGTTATAGACCACCCAACCAGGATGAAGAGGCAGATGAAATATTCTATAAGCATGTGGGGGAAGTCTCATGATCACTAGCCCATGTTCTCATGGGGGACTTCGAACTTACCAGATGTCTGATGGAAATACAATACAGCAGAGGAGGAAGTCTAGGAGGTGCCTGGAGTGTGTGTAGGAGAGCTGCTTTATGCAGCTGGTGAGGAGCCAGCCAGGGAAGGTGCCCAGCTGGACCTGCTGTTTGTGAACAGAGCAGGACTTGGTGATGTGATGATTGGAGGCTGTCTTGGGCACAGTGATCATGAAGTGATAGAGTTCTTGATTCTCAGAGAAGTAAGGAGGTGGTCAGCAGAACTGTTACCTTGGAGTGCTGGAGGGCGGACTGACCTGTTTGACAGAGCCCCTTGGGAGGCAGTCCTGAAGGACAAAGAAATCAAGGGAGGCTGGACATTCTTCAGGAAGGAAAACTTAAAGACACAGGAGCAGGCTGTTCCCACATGCCAAAAGATGAGTCGACAGGGAAGAAGACGAGCCTGGCTGAACAGTGAGCTTTTGCTGGAACTCAGGAAAAAAAAAGGAGACTTTCTGGCCTTTGGAAAAAGAGGCACGCAACTCAGGAGGACTAGAAGGATGTTGTGAATCAGAAGGGCTAAATCCCAGGCAGAACTTAATCTGGCTACTGCTGTAAAAGACAGTTAAAATGTTTCTATAAATGCATTAGCAACAGGAGAGATAAGGAGACTCTTCATCCTTTGTTGGATGTGGGGGCAACATAGTGACAAAGGCTGGGGTACTTAATGCCTTCTTTCCCTCAGTCTTTAATAATTAAAGTCCGGTTGTTCTCCGGTACCCAGGCCCTTGAGCAGGAAGACAGGGATGGGGAGAAGAATGAAGTCCCCATGATCCAAGGGGAAATGGTCAGTGATGTGCTACACCACTTAGACACACAGAAGTCCACCCAAAGGTACTGACGGAGCTAGTGGAAGAGCTCACTGATCCACAAATATTTGTCAGTAGTCCTGGTTAATTGGAGAGGTCCGAGCTGACTGGAAGTTAGAAATATGATGTGCATCTACAAAAAGGGCAGGAAGGAGGATCCGGGGAACTACAGACCTGTCAGCCTGAGCTCGGTGCTGGGGAAAGTTATGGAGCAGATCATCTTGAGTGCTATCACATGGCATGTACAGGACAACCAGGTGATCGGGTCCAGCCAGCATGGCGTTGTGAAAGGCAGGTCCTGCTTGATAAACCTGATCTCCTTCTGTGACAAGGTGTATGTCACAGAGGTGGATGAGGGAAAGGCTGTGGATGTTGTCTACCTAGACTTTAATAAAGTTTTTGACACCTTTTCCCACAGCACTCTCTTGGAGAGACTGGCTGCTCATGGCTTGGACAGGTGTACTCTATACTGGGTTAAAAGCTGGCTGGCTGGCTGAGCCCAATGAGTGGTGGTGAATGGAGTCACATCCAGCTGGCGGCTGGTCATAAGTGGTGCTCCACAGGGCTCAGTACTGGGGCCAGTGCTGGTTAATATCTTTATCAATGATCTGGACGAGGGGATTGAGTGCACCCTCAGCCAGTTTGCAGATGACACCAAGCCGAGGGGGAGTGTTGATCTGCTGGAGGGTGGGAAGGCCCTGCAGAGGGATCTGGGCAGGCTGGATCCATGGGCCGAGGCCGGTTGTATGAGGTTCAACCAGGCCCAGTGCCGGGCCCTGCCCCTGGGTCACACCAGCCCCAGGCAGCGCCACAGGCTGGGGCAGGGGGCTGGGAAGTGCCTGGTGGGAAAGGGCCTGGGGGTGCTGGTGGGCAGTCGGCTGGATGTGCCAGCAGTGTGCCCAGGGGGCCGAGAAGGCCAACAGCCCCCTGGCTTGTGTCAGAACCAGTGTGGCCAGCAGGACTGGGGCAGTGACCGTCCCCCTGCACTGGGCACTGGTGAGGCCGCACCTCGAACACTGTGTTCAGGTTTGGGCCCCTCACTGCGAGGGGGACATTGAGGGGCTGGAGTGTGTCCAGAGATGGGCAGCGGGGCTGGGGAAGGGGCTGGAGCACAAGGCTTATGAGGAGCAGCTGAGGGAACTGGGGCTGTTTAGCCTGGAGAGGAGGAGGCTGAGGGAGACCTCGTTGCTCTCTGCAGCTCCCTCACAGGAGGTTGTAGCCGCATGGGGGTCGGTCTCTTCTCCCAGATAACAAGTGACAGGACAAGAGCAAGTGGCCTCAAGTTGCAGCAGGGGAGGTTTGGATTGGATATTAGGAAAAATTTCTTCACCAAAAGCACTGCTAAGCATCAGAACAGGCTGCCCAGGGAAGTGGTTCAGTCACCATTCCTGGAGGTATTTAGATGTGACCTGTAGATGTGGTGCTTAGGGATGTGGTTTAGTGGTGGACTCAGCAGTGCCGGGTTAATGGTTGGACTTAGGTAAACTTAAAGGTCTTTTCCAACCTAAACGATTCTATGAAAACCTGCAGTCTCTTGCCCCCTGCAGTTTTTAGTGAATACTGTACATAAATGATTTATTCCTTTCTTTAGAGGGCTTTTCTCTGCATGGCATCTGTCATCTTGGGATTTCCCCCTCCCCTTGCTGCAGAAATGTAGCTGGAAGCTGTTTGACTCAATCTGAGCCCAGCTCAGAGTTGGTTGTATTAGTTCCATCAAGCTTTATCTACTCTTTAACATTCTCTTTCATCTGGTGAGGACCTTCATTAATATGCACCATTTGTGATTAAGGCAGCACTTACAGGACCATCACAGGATAATGTGCAGATTACTACACTTCAGAAATACTGCCCTGTCATTCATCCATGAAACTCAGACTTCTAGAATAATAAATTAAAAAAACCTTAAAATAATAAAAAAGGCTTTTTGAATAACTTTTTTATTCAAAAAAAGTCATGCAAACAATTGCCCTCTAACATATGCTTTCTTCATTTGTTGTGGGGGTGAGATGGGAGATGAGACAAGATTGCAGCTGAAAGATGGGGCAACAAAAGATGGATCAAAAAGCTAGCCTATAAAAGTCAAAAAGTAGCGTGATGCTAGGGTCCATTGCTGGTAGCTCTTCTCAAGGGAAGAAATAACTGTGTTGCATTAGGTACCACATAGCAGCAACTGTTAGTAAATGCTGTGAATTGTGACTTTTTTTATTTTTCAAATAAAGTCCAAAGTAGCATTCTGAAATAGAGCTATCAGGTAAACTTCTATGTAAAGGCCAAGGAAATGCAGTCGCTGGTGTGAGAAAAAAGAACAAAAATAAAATGGGTAACAGGACAGAGAAGCTTTGGAAGTAGATCATGTATCAAAGCAAAGAATAACAGAGATTGATAAGGAAGAAGATTAAAGTAAAATAGGAAAAGTAATCAGAGGATATCTCAGGTAGAAGTTGTGGGAGGATAAACTACATGTTGCCAAGAAGGAAGTCTTTGACTACACCTAGTGTAGTCATGCCTTTTCCAATGGTCAAAACTGCTTCCACTGAAGTGAGTACAAAGATTTCAACAGATGGAAAATTAAGTCTACAAAGAGCCTCAGCAGCAAATGGCAAGGGTCACCTGCTGAGGCTCTGCTGATCACAAAGAAAAGCTGGAAAACTGTTACCAACACAAAGCACACACAGCTCAGCTGTGCAAGGCTCATGGGACACCCCCTTTTTCAGGCATGCTATTGCCAGAGGACCTGGAGCCAACCACAGGGTTCTGGGACTCCACTGGGGAGATGAGAAGGTACGCAGGACAGCTCATTGCAAGCGTGAAAAATGCTTTGGTGTATGATCATGTCTGGGTGGCTTGCAGAGAGAGACATCAAAAAGAATGGGAAGTTAGGAAGCTTATCAGCACATCAAAGTGGAAGGTGCTGTTAATATTTCTGCACTGAGGCTGAAAGCACAATCACTTTAGTGAGCAGAATACAGAGAACATAACTTTATTTCAGCCGAAAGTAATAATATTTTTTTCAGTTATTTAGCAGTACAGTTCTATGCCATGTGGAGGCCAGAGCAAGGGATCAGGGCTGGGATATGGGAACACGTGTGTGAGGACAGAGTTTTCAGGAATGTGGTGGCATGAATTGCAGTTGAACCAAGAAACCAAGGAAGAAAGAGCTTCATGTGAGGAGGAATGCCCTTGTACAAAGGATATTTTTTTTCTACCTGCTGTGCCTGTAAAAGGATAACTCTGGCTTTACAGAATGGCCCATCCTCTCTGCTGGAGGGTGGGTGGCTGCAAAGGTGGAAGGAAGCAGTAGCTTAAAACTCCCATGAAAGTTGAGACCTTGTCCTTTGCCTCTTTAGCAGGAGCATTAAAACACGTTGAGTAGATGGACAAGTTCCAGGATACTGACCTGGAGGACAAAGGAGAACAAACTAAAATTGGCTAAGAGAATGAGATTATCTGTAAGCACAGACAAAAGTGGGGTTCAACAGAGACCTTGCAGGTCTGTGCCGAACTACGGTTTAAATACCTTCCTCTGCATGTGGAAAGGTACATGGGAGCCTGACCTCTGTCGCTGCAGCTGGTGAGAGATGGGCTGGAGATGTGCTTCGTGCCGCATGTGTGCGCAATGATGCATTGAGCTGGAAAGCATTTACAGGGGCCTTGGTGGCTGAGCGATTAGGGGAAAGAGGGAAAGTGAAACAGATACAGCATGAGAAGCAGATGAAGCAAGATGTTGAAAGTTAGGGAAGAACAAGGTGAGGTAGGAGCTATGGCTGCAGTTTCTCTTGCAGACCAAATAGGCCACTTGAAAATAGGAATTACTTTCCCTGCCCTTAATCCCAAATGTCTGCATTTGTGAAAAGTATCATTTACGGTGCAAGTCCATATTTATGAAGATAGTTTAATTTGCATATGAAATTTACATTATATTACTTATTTGCATACCAATCCTACTTATTTTCTCCTGCATTTAAAAATCTCAGCTATGTTACAGCTATAAGCAAATATTGAATATTTAATAACTACTAACGGTATTAATGGTTGGACTCAATGACCTTAAAGGTTTTTTCCAGTCTAAATGATTCTATGATTCTACTAACTTCTTTGAAAACACCATTTAATCATGGGACCATGTACTACTTGTTCATGGCAGGAATTATTAGCAAGTGCTTGCAGGATGTGCAGAAATAGCAGAAGGCATCAGGAAGCTCTTAGAATGAAAACTAGCTACTTGTTTTAGGGTCTTCAAAAAGAGCGTGTTGGCAGTGGATAATGGTTGGTGTTGAGAAAGAGAATTGCTACAGTATCATTAGGTCCTCTGCTTCAGAAACTGCTGACTGGGGGCAGTAAGGGGGCAGAGAAGGAAGCCTGTTTAAGGAATTGGTTTCTATAGGAAAAGAGAGCTTCAGTCTTGAAGAAGAACCAGGGAGCGGAGTGATGAAGACTTATTTCTGCTTATGAGGATGATGCAGCCCAAAGAGGGTAAATGAATATGCTGTCACAGATTTCTGTGTGGGGAGGGAGTGCACCACGGGCCTGAGGGGTGGAAGGTCCTCTAAGGAGCAATAGATAGTAGGTGGGATGAGATCAAGAATTGTGTAGAAGAATTGTATAGCCTGAATTTATTCAAACTGATTTTTTGTTTGAATCTGGCAGTACTGCTGAAAGCATTATCCACTCTTGGGGTTGCTGTCTGCCTCAGAAAAGAGAGCAGGTTGTTGAATAGAAGAAATATGGTTATCTCAGGCAGGACTGAACAGCTCCTCCATGGATCACGGCATTTCCCACTTGAAACTAGGGCACATGATAGCAAAGGATGCTCTGATGAAAAATGTAGAGACATACCTTCACTCTTTTACTTCTTTCCCTCTCATCAACTTTCCCCTCCTCTGTCTTCTTTGCCACTTACTCTCTCATCTGTTTTACCCCCTCTATTGTCCCCGTCTCAGGTCTGTATGTGAAGCCTGAGTTTCTTCAGTATAGTGAGAAGGGATTGGAGTAACAAGGGGTTTGAAGAAGCAAAATGTAAGCCAGAGAAAAAAAAATATCTTTAATTGAAGAGGTAGTGCCATATTGGTTGTCTTGTGTAGTTTCTTGCTCAATGAAATTATCTGCACAATCCCATGATTAATTCCTTTTTCTTGCAGTTAAATTGATTAGCATATAACACAGAGCAAAGAGGCCGTGGTTTGTGTTTTGCCTTCAGCAGCCAGCCGTGCAATATGTTAAACCATCAAATTGTCTATGTGCTGCAAATCATTTCTCCCTTTGAAAAAAAAAGTGCCCACCATTAAGGCACTAGCAAAGAAAAATGAGCCAGAAGTTTAAGGCAAAGGGGCAGTGCTTCAAATGTACATTTTATGCTGCTAAAGAGATCCACGGTACTGTGACCAAAATCCCATTAAATGGAACACTTTCTATTTAAATCTTCCCATGACATGTTTCTGGTATTACCGTACCAGGGAGGCACATAACTCTCAGGCTTAAAGGCTGCTCTTCTTTCCTTCCTTGAATGGCTCTGCAGACTCAGGCTGTCACTTCCAGTTCAGGATCTCAGGCTAAATGCCAAACATCTGGGCTGAACAAATGCCTTACCTCTCAGCTGCTGAGCCCCTTAACTTGCATACCTTACCCAGCAAGACATTAGTAACTTAGTGCTCAGGTAAGAGAACTCAAGACCTCACAAGGAAAGCTGCAATGCCATTACCCCTTCCCAAGCCTCCATGGACCATCGGTTTTGCTGTCCCCCTCATGGGATGAACTCCAGCATAGTGTTATTGGTGAGACTTGCCTGTCCTCCACTGGTGGAAAAGCCTTTGGCAGTGTTAACCTGGTCAGCACTGAGTGGTGAACAATAACTTGAATGAGAAGGTTTTGTTTGCTGCTTTTGCAGCCACCCTTTGGGCATTCAAGGCACACTGTAGCTTCTGACCTGTGCAGACAGGAGTTTCTCTCCATGCAGGGCAGCAAACTGCAGTGAGTTACAATTAAAGTCTGTGTTCACCCACTATTATTATCTGACATTATCTGAAATACCACGCTTAGCTTTCTTTCAAGGGCTGCTCCCAGCATTTTGGATATACTAACTGCTGGCTTACATTAAATGGATGTTGTTAAATGCTTTTAATAATCCCAAGTGCAATGTACACAGAGCAGAGTGCAGGAGTTGGTTCAGAGGAGCAGAGAAACAGATGCTTAACTGAATCTTAATAGATTGTCATCCCAAGCTCCCCAAATATTGATGATGATAGAAACAATACTATAAGAGAAAGAAGGAATGTAAATGATAAAGTCTAGAAGTCTTACTTTGTCCACTGACAGGCTAAAATACTCCTTTTTTTTTTTTTTTTTTACATTCTGTATAGGAAGGGCAGCCCTTTTTGTGTCCAGTTGAAGTGTTTTGGTGCAATCATAATTTCCACAATGTGGGCACCCATAGTATTTTTATATTTACTTGGTTTATAAAGTATGTAGAAAACTCCTCAGATTTGGGATTCCTCCTAGAAACAACTACTAGCAGCCAGTAGATCAACAAGGGCTGTTGTTTTAATTAGGAATATTGTTCATTTTTGCATGTTAGCTTTGTTTTTTCATGTCTTGTACTTGGATATTTAATTTTGCTTTTTGACATGGCTTGATCAGTTGTCTTAGCCTTGGTTTTCTTGCTTCATCCTAGCACACTGACAACACTGAAACGGAATAACTTTCAGGCAGCCCTTCAGTGTCTCTGTTTAAAGTGACTCGCTCCCTTCTTGCACTTTACAGTGGACATCAGTTACTGGCAACACTGGTACGCTCCCTGAAGGTCTCAGAAAGGACACAAAGACCTGAATCATCAGGTAAGTACAACCTCTAAGGCACCTGATTTCCCCTATCAGTCCTTAGTCACATTGGGGAATGAAGGAGTCTGAATTAATGTTCATCTCTTCTGTGGCTAAGCAGGACTCTAGCATCCTTCCTAATGGTTGCTACGTGAGAAGTAAACTTGGCTAAACCCCCTCCAAAACCCACAATCTCAAATAAAAGAAATAATATATTTAAAGGGAAGGGCATGTTAAAAGATGATATCTGACAGGTAAGTGAGCCCATACTTTGTTGCAAATGTTTTTAAATAATGTTCCTGGCCAATATTAGTATTAAAGCTCTCTTTTGTTTAAGCAAGGGCTTGCTGCCTCACAGCCTGTCTGCTTGGTCCTGTAGTGCAGCCATTATGCTGAATTTATGACACAACAGTAATTACTGTGCCAAACCCAACCAGCTGCTGTTTAAAAAAGAAACCTCCAAAAATCCAAGAAACAAAACCACTGGATTGTGCCTAACAATGCAGAATTAGATGATAAGAGGACAGGGAAGCTTTATTCAAGCGTTAATGTTCACCAGACTAGCAGGGGCACTGGAAATGAATGGCAGAGTAAGTAGCACGTTGAATAAATGTCTCCTCCAAGTTTGCTCCATTGTAAGAACCCTTCTCAATGTAGAGTGTTGCCACAATATGAGGCACACAGAGAGCCAAATGCTCAGAGTGAACAAAAGCCTGTCTCCCGCTGTTGCTTAATGCTGTAACTTTTATTAGCAGCGAGTGACAGCAGTTTAGCCTCCCTTCCTTTTTCTAGATGATTACATTCTTAAGCCGATTGACTGTGTTGACTAAAGGCAGCTGTTGATCCACACTCTTTCCTCTTACACACACAGTGGCACACGAAGAAAAGAAACTCCAGATTTGTATGTTCAGGATAAGCTTAAGATTTTGATTGCCTGAACCGAGGTGAAAAGTTGGTTGCTGTATGGGGAGCCTGGGATCCCTAAGGGTACAGTTTCCACAGACCTAACAGAAGCAGGTGGGGCTGCTCTGGGTGTAGGAGCCCAGAACTGAGCCTCCCTCCTAGGGTCCCTTTCACTGCCCTCTTGCCCCAGACAGCGGGAAAGGATAGGGAAGGGGAGCACAGTAATAGTATGTATTTGGTTGGATTTGGGCCACTAAGTCATTAAACTTATAAAGGGAAAACCCTACCAAGAAGAGGGAGGATTAGTGAATCAAACATAAATGCAGCCTGCAGTCTTTTTATAAAGAGTAAATGTGGATGTATAAATGGAATTTGGTTCCTTTTTTTTTTTTTTTTTTTTTTTCTGTAGTGGTTGTTAATACCTGTTTCCACCCCCAAGTTCTGACAAGTGCTTTGCTCCACACTCAGAAGACCTTCAGGACACTCAAAGTGGCAGCTGACTTTTTTGCTGAGGCTTAGGGATGCAGTGCCAGTGCATGGAGATGTAGATAGTGTTGAATGGTCAGTTCACTGAACTTGCAAGCCATCCTTTGAGCTTGTAAGTAGCACTACTATAGGGGATGGCATTGGGAAAGGATTGCTTATAACTGCAAAATAGGTGAAAAGTTGGCTTTTGGAGAGATACTCCTTCTTAAGTAACTTGTCTGTGTGAATTGGCACCAAATTTTACCCAGGAGGAAAGATGACAGTGGAAGTGGCATTGCAGCTATAATTACCCAATTAAGCTTTTTTCAAGGAAAACTGTATCTTCAATCTCACCTTATCTGGTGTAAATTAATGGAGAAAAAACAGTCTCTTTCTGCAAAGTTTTAGGAGACACATTTCCTGGCTCAGCCTCTGTTGGCTGCAACGCACAGTAAATGAATCAGTTAAAGGTCTCAGGAGAGGTTGATCTAACAAGAAGGCTCCTGCCACTGTCTTATCTCAGGTGAGAGGCAATTTGCTGTTGAAAGGAATGTCCAAGAACAAGTCCTCATTTGCAAAAAGAAAATACAAGTGAAGAAAGTGTTGGTTTTTTTCTCATGCACAAACCAGTGAGGCAACATGGGTACAGTAAAAAGGGATCTAACCACAAAATTCAGATCTGTACTGTCCTCTGACAAAGCCATGGGGTACACGCACGGGAGCCCCTCTAGCTAATATGAAAACACACACTGAAAAATTATTCCAGGCGAAATCCAACTGAATGCCGCCAAAATACATTCAAAGATTTTAAAGGAATGGTCACGTGGGAAAAAGTATTTTGACATCTCAAACTGGATTTTTCAAACATGGTTAAAGCAGAAGGTAATTTTCCTACTGGGAAACTTTGCAGCCGGTTTTACTGCTTGGGAAGATTCAGTAGGAAAAAGTTCCTTTTGTTGTGCTCCTTCCTAGAAAGGAAAGACCAAATGAGAAATGCTGGGATCCTTACTATCTTTTGCTCTCCCTCTGCACATATCTAAGCTCCTATTCATATTTGTGTGACATAAGATGATTTATGCAGCTGAATTATTGGCCAGACATACCATTTGTAAACTGATGGAAAATCTGCTTGATTCTGCCTTGTGCGGTGTGAAAATGGATTTATGCACAGTGGAAGAACTTAACAGGGATGACAATTTGGTAACTGACATTGTTACGGTAATTTAATAGGAGGAGAAAACCTAGACTAGATCTCAAAAGCTTGAGTAGACATAGATAATAGCTCACTAGCAAACCATATCCTGAGGAATGAAAGTGCTGCCAGTATGCTGTCAAACAGGGAAATTCTATTCAATAATGAAACAAGACACATTAGGGAAGCAGGTGGCTTTCAAGGTGGTAACAGAAGTATGAGTGTGGGTCTGAGTTGGCATATAATGGTTGGAAGGGTCAGAGTCCAATGGAGTTAACACTAAGGAATGGAAAGATGCTTTATTTTCATGAACATGCCAGAAAGTTGCTTTGTTAGAAACATTTTGGAAAATTCTGCACCCATGGATGGAGTGGTATGGTAAAATATGTTATTTAAATTTCAACCCACCACTGCCTGATTATAGTACATCCAAATCTGGTTTCAGTATTCCTTCATATGAGTATTTTTGCCTCAACAAAGGACAGATGATATAAAGTGAGAAGGTCTGTAAGACAACCCCACACACACCTCGATGATGACAACCATACAAAAGGGTTTAAAGGTCAGTTCTACTCCTTTTCTTCACAGCACCTTCAGTCTGTCCCTGGTGCCTTCAGAGTATCCATCAACCGTTACATTATCTCAATTAAAAGAAATTCAAGCTTATCTACAGCAGTCTGTGTAGAATACTTCTGTTAAAGCTGATTCTCAGCGATGAGCTATTCTTTCCAGAAGCCTAGGCTAAACCAGCAGCTATTCTGTTCAGGTAGGGATGGTGTCTTTTACATGATAGTCCTGCCCTCTTAACCGGGGCAAAGGAGAAATGAATTACAGCTTCAGCTGAAGCTAAAACAGAGAATAAAGTGGCTGGTCTGGACTGCAGGGCACGAGCTGAGCATGCAATACTTGCCTGGGTCACACCGACCTGGTGTGCGCCTGCCCCTTGCAGACACTATTGTGTTTAAACAGATCATCTCCCTTTCCTCCCCACCCCATCCAAGCCACTGTGATCGTCCTGCCCGTGTGAATATACACACATCAGTAATCACTTAAACGTGAAACAAAAATCCCAATATAGACAAACCCACCTATTTCATCATTCAGAAAGAGCTGCATCTATTTATTTGGGTTATCTCTACCAGTAGATGTCATGATACAGCAACCTGTGAAAATTCTTGGTGTAGTAGGAGATAAAGTGATTAAAGAAACACTAATAATTATGGAATTCTATTTAAATTATTGGATGTCAGTGGTTAAAAGGGTGGTTAATTTTGCAAGATGCTACTACCCAGACATCAGTTTCCTTGTTTTGGGTGCACTGCAATCAAAAACCTCTGTTATTGACCATTTCATTTTGATACCTGTGTAATATACCTGTTTCTCTTATTCCAGGCACAGTACCTGCCCTTTGGTGAGTGGAACATGCTAATAATGGGGTGGGTAAGTGACTGTGGAGTGACATCCTCTGAAGAAATTTATGATAACCTCTTCTTTGAAGAAAAAGATTCAAAATGAATGCCACACACATTTGCTACATCTAAGAGCAATCTGCTTAGATGTTTTTGTCACACATCAAAGTACACTCACAACCATGTCCGTTTTAGTAATGATCCTGGTTTCATCTTTGGGGGGGGGGGGGGGGGGCGGGGAACTAGTCTGAGAAATTAGTTAAAAGTATTGGGAATATGTCAGATGATAGTCAATCAGGTGCCTGGGCTAACTAGGATCATCTTCATTCAGTAATGCTGCTGTGCCCCATTGAAGTTGCAGTTGTACATGGAAAAACTTCATAGCACAGTATGACTATAACTGTGTCACAGTTTTTCTCTGCTCTTCCCTCCTGCTAGGAGGATGATGAAACATAAAAATGCTTTAAATAAGCATGAAAGACTATTAATATCCACATTCCAGAGTGGGGTAAATGACCAGAGCATGGGGGAAATGTTTTAGCATAAGCAAACCTCTATTCGTGGAGATGAGCTGCTGCGAATTCCAGTGTGACACATGCATTCTTTGACCTTCCCCCTGCCAGGCCTGCAGAGCAGCAGGTACTCTCAGCTCTCATGGACATCCATGCAAGCTGAGGGTACAAAAGCCAGATAGGGCGTTCAGTTTTCAAGCCTTTGCCTGTACAGACATGTTGTGATTTAAGAAGAATAAAGTAGCGGTGTTTTTAAGTTTGGTCCGACTGCTGGTCTGATGACTTCTCCTGAATATGTCTCCTGCTCCCAATGAAAGCATCTGTTAAAATGTTTTGAATTTGGGATTATTCTTGTTTTGTATTTACCTTAGCCCTTTAAAGACTGTAGTTGCAAATAAACACACAATCATGTTACATGAAAGGGCCTGTTACTGTTCAGCAGGGTAAGAAAATCGGGAGAGTAGTATCTTACTAGAAATGTATAAACCCTCCTTTGTGGTTTACCCTTGCTTTGTGTCCTCAGAAAGTTCTTGCTCTAAGCTCCAGGGATCATGTAAATCCATTCTAGGTATTTAAAATGTTTTTTACAACCCATGTTTTGTAGCTACTCATGTGTTTTTAAGGCATTTGTGTTTACAACTGAATTTCTAGATTCTTAAAGGGTTAATATAAGAAAATAAACAGTCTCATTAAACGGATTCCTCAGGACAGATGGAAGCAAAAATATTTAAGAATATGCATTTCATTTTAGTGAAAACACTAGCCCTACAAATTCAGTAAAGAATCTAAACAAGGGTGTAAGAATATAGCGTGAGGTTAAGAAAGCACCATGGAAGTGTACAGGGTTAACACAAGGAGCCCATGAGTGACCTCTAGTCAGGCAAGACTTGAGGGAGCTCTTTAGCTCAGACTCACCAACTACCCACACAAACCCTTTTGCACCTCTGACTCGGAGGGTCCAATCACCCAAGTCTTACACAGTGTTGGATGTAACACAGCACTGCAATAAGCACTGCCATCTGCAGAACAGAATCAAAACTGCTTAATTGTTAATAAAGCTGCTTTAGTTTGGCAGCCATGGGTTTTACACAGCACACCTCCGCCATGTCATACTGTCAGTCTCGAAGGAAATGAGACAAGATCGCTATGTTATTTTGGTATCTCAAAATACTTTGGGAAGAAGTCCAGTCTCTATTGAATTCCTACCATGAACACACTTACTTTAAATGTACTTTGGGAAAAGAGAAGGCAGTGACACAGGAGCCAGTCTTGGCAATACTTACCTTAAATCCTATTCTTAATTACCCAGGTGTTTCTCAAACAGAGAGAAAAGCAGCTATTCTCTTCTGGGGACCTTTCCAGGAATGTGTTAGGCTAACAGTTGGACTTGATGATCTTCAAGGTCTTTTCCAACCTAAACAATTCCATGATTCTATGACTGATCTTCAAAACTGCTGCAGCTCAGATCTGGTTGTTTGGTGCCAGACCAATTTTTCATGACTCTGTACTTTGGCCTCAGTTTCAAAGCAATGTTCTCACATAAAACAACAGACAACAGTGAAATATCCAAGAGGAGAAGCTACCACAGTGTACCTGCTTGTCAGGAATAATGACCGCTTCAGAGCGGCATTTGCCATTCATTAGTGTTCACACGGAGCCTACTACTCAGCAACTAGCTTTTACATGTGAATATTAGCAAATTAGCTAGCAGGTCATCAGACAGTCTCTGGCACCAAAATCAAATCCTTGCCTTCTTTTTTTGAATTGGAGGAGAATCAGTCAGTAATGAAAGAGCTTTTTACCTTCATCTTAGAGCTTTCAAGCTTTCAGCTCGCTAGAAAGCAATGTACAGTCAGAGTATTTGGTACAGGACTCTCAGCTCAGCTGTGATCACTGGAAGAGCTGTTATAATGTGAAACGTGTCATCAGCTGTCCTGGTTTTGGCTGGGACAGAATTAGTTTTCTTCCCAGTAGCTGGTGCGGTGCCGTGTTTTGGATTTGGGATGTGAATAATGTTGATAACACACCGATGGTTTAGTTGTTGCTAAGCAGTGGTCAAGGATTCTTCAGCTTCTCACCCCACCCCACCAGTGCGCAGTCTGCGGGGCACAGAAGCTGGGAGGGGACACAGCCAGGACAGCTGACCCCAACTGGCCAGAGGGATGTCCCAGACCATATGGCATCATGATCAGTGTATAAACGAGGTGGAAAGCTGTCTGGGGGCTGCTGCTTAGGGACTGGCTGGGCATCAGCTGGTGGGTGGTGAGCAATTGCATTGTGCATCACTTGTTTTGTATATTCTGATTATTTTATCAGTACTATTATTATTATTTTCCCTTCCTTTTCTGTCCTATTAAACTGTCTATATCTCAACCCACAAATTTTACATTTTTTCCCCCCCAATTCTCTTCCCTATTGCACTGGAGGTGGGGGAGTGAGCATACAGCTGTGTGGTGTTTAGCTGCCTGCCAAGTTAAACCACGACATCAGCTCTGCACTTCATCCAGGTAAATGATGTGATTGTTTTTGCTGAATACCTTTCTTACTGTTTCAGTTGCAGATACAGCTGAAATTGCACCTTGTCATAAGGGCACTGTGTTCCTGAGGTCTGCCAAAGTCTGAACTGTGTAAAGCTTATGCAAGCGTTTCTCATTTTCATAAAGATTTTCTAAGCTCTTAGCCTGAGAGCTGCGCTCTGTTCAACAAGTGCCATCCCTTTTCCCATTCAAGTGGCCCTGATAGCTGCTATTCACAGCCTGCAACAGGATCTGCAACATTTGAACTGTAGGTAAGTCTTTCTATTAGTTCGCTAATATAAATTTAATGAACAAAATGTTGACAAAGGAGAGTATGCTGTGCCCACTGAAGGTGCGTTGAGTTGTCTTGACCTTGCAGAGTCATTTCAGGGCTTGGTGCTCATCAGGGCACCTAAGGCCTACTGATTTCTTTCATTGTATTGTGTCACTCACACTATATTACCATAACAACGACATCCCCTTATTGGTGGGAAGCAGTAGAAGGCTAATAAAAATCAGTATCCCTGTTAGTATTCTCAGCCTCCCCTACAGAAGAAAGTGGCCTTTAACAGTGACTGGCATGGGCAGATGGCCCTTTTTTAAGCCAAAAAAAAGATTAATTTTCACTTCTTCACGTCATAAAAATGTACCATCTAGTGACAGCTAATAACCACATTTCTCTCTCAATTTCTTGACAATGGAATTCTCTTTCAGGTTCTAAAATACCAGTCTGAAGTGACAGTGATACAAGAAACTGCTACTGGAAGGTTTTCTGAAGTACCACTGAAACATCACCAAACTGCCCACAATAGCTCAACTATACAATTTCACAGAGATTTTCCAGAAAAGCTTCCACCCAGAAGTATTGGGAAGGCAACAACCAGCCAACAGGATATTGGGAATGAGAGCTTTTCTATAGCATCATAAAGTGATCTTAATAGCCTACTCCTATGTATACTGTAGTAATGGGTCAAGATGCCTCTGGGATACCACCCTGAGGAGTGGACCAGTGTGAATGTCATGAAGTTGGAGAATGTCAAGTGCAAGGTCCTGCACCTGCGTTGGGGCAAGCCTCAGTATCAGTATAGACTGGGGGATGAATGGATTGAGAGTGGAGAAGGACTTGATACTGATGGATAAAAAACTGGATGTTAGCCAGCAATGTACACTTGCAGGCCAGAAAGCTAATCATATCCTGGGCTCCATAAAAAAAATGTATGGCCAGCAGGTCAAGGGAGGTGATTCTTCCCCCTTTGCTCTCATGAGACCCCACCTGGAGTGCTGCGTCCAGCTCTGGAGTCCTCAGCAAAGTCCTCAGGAAAGTCAGACGTGTTGGAGCGGGTCCAGAGGAGGGCCACGAAAATGATCAGAGGGATAGAACACCTCTCCTATGAAGACAGGCTGAGAGAGTTGGAGTTGTTCAGCCTGGAGGAGGCTCTGGGGAAACTTTAATGCAGCCTTTCAATATGTAAGGAAGATAGAAAGCGGCTTTTTACCAAGGTCTGTAGTGACAGGACAAGGGACAATGGTTTTAAACCAGAAGAGGGTAAATTTAGACAAGATATAAGGAAGAGATTTTTTACAATGCAGTTGGTGAGACACTGGAACAGGTTACCCCGAGAAGCTGTGGATGCCTCATCCCTGGAAGTGTTCGAGGTCAGCACTGGATGGGGCTTTGAGCAGCCTGATTTAGTGAAAGCTCATGGGAGAAGGGTGGGACTAGATAATCTTTGAAGTTCCCCTCCAACCCAAACCGTCCCGTGATTCTCTGATTCTACCAGGTTCTAAATTATTTGGTGTTTAAACCACCAAACCTTACTCATTAACTATGTGGTAGTTTTTTAACTGAGTGTGATTCCAAGCCCTTCATCAGTGATGTTTGTAAGGTAACAGAGTGACAAAGAACTTGGCAGGGAGAATAGACAGGGTGTGCTGCCTTCTTTGACATCCTAGTCCAAAGAAGAGTGTGGATTTCTACTGTGGAGATTTCCCTGCACAGCAGAAGAAATCTGGAATCCACATACTACAAACAAACACTAATAACAATTATGTACAAAAGAGCAATTGTATGATTTTTTACTTTTGCACCGAGACTATTAAAGTCTTCTCAATGTGGACCTCAAATGTATGGTGGATGTTAAAGATTTATATTAAAAATGCAATTTTATTTTTTGTTTTTCTTTATAATTTAATGTTTGCATTGAAAAGAAAAAAAAAAACACTGGACGAAGACATTAAAATTATTTAGTCTGTGCTTCTAATTATTAGAGAACAGATTTGCAAGTTAAGCATGCCTTGTAGCTTTTAATTTTCAAATATCAGGGGCAGCAAATGGATGCTGGTTAAGGCTGTCTGCTGGCTAGGGCAGTAAAAGCTTTTTTCAGCTAGAAGCTATTCCTCCACATAGCAAATCCTTCCCTCCCTGCAACAGAATATGAGAGGAAATAAATAGGTCAAGCTTGTGTTGCTAAGGCACTCTGGGTTTGCAACCACAAATAAAAATAATTTAAAATAGTTAAACAGACATGTTTGAAAAATTAATAATAGTTATCCTTTCTATTTTTCCAGGTTTTCTCAGTGCTTTTCCTCCTATGAGTGCTTCACTGTGTTGTGACTGAGTATAAAAAACAAACCGGCACTAAGAACTGATTAGCAACCGTACAATAAGAAAACAGCAGCCTTGTGGGAAAAATTATCTGATTTACGTTTCCAGGGGAGCATTAGGAGAAACCCAAATTAAAATTATTTACTAGAAAACCTTGAAAATTCAGCAACACTGTTTCTTCTAATTAGCTACTGTGATCAAACCCCGCTCCTGAGTTGACGGTTGCCTAGACTCTCAGGGAAAAAGAGGACAATCCTATCTACGTGCAATTGGTAGTCCGGATCCCTCTCCCAGCTCTCCTTACACTGTAATTCTATAGTTGGCATACTATGGCAAAGGTGTACTTACAAAACAAATTTTAAATATATAGTCACAATAATTAGAACTCTTTCCCATTGTGTTTCCAGGCATTATTAGAAATGGGAACAAAAAACTTTGCATAAAATATCTTACTCCACACTTGGAGAAATTAACTGAATTAGGTGGCACAAATTAAAGTTTCTATTCATAAAGCAGTTATTAATTTTACAGCCTTTCCAGCTCCTTTGTGCTCTTTTTTTCAGTGGTGAAAAAGAGATTTAAGCAGGTTTTTTGGGTTAGAGTGAAAAAAACATTTCTACAAGCTCTTCCTCAACATTTGATCCAGTCCAGAGGACAGCTTAGCAGAAAAATCGAATCTGAATTTTGGACTTTACATGCTGCACTTGGCACATCTGGAGTGTGCTTTACTGGGGCATGACACTGGAAAGGAGTCAGCACACCTGGCTTGGGCATTCACAGATGGCATGGCCTCAAGCTACTCATTTGCCTTTTGTGCCTGCTCTTTTTTTATGACATACCGTACCATACGATGTCATTCTTGGCAAAAAAACATGGGGGGCAGTTGGGGTGGGGTGTGTGTCCAAAGTAGCCATTGCTCGGGGACCGGCTGGGCATCAGTCTGCTGGTGGGAGGTGGTGACTGATTGCCTTCGCATCGCTTTTTCTTTTATCAGTCTTCATTTGTTAAACTTGACCCACTTTCCCCCCCTCGCTTTTGCCTTCCGATTCTCCCTCTGTGCTGCTGTGGGGAGTGAGCGAGTGACGGCGTGGGGTTAGTTGCCAGCCAGGGGCAACCCACTGCAGCCTCAAACTGTCGTAGACGATGGATGTCTATTTAGAGAGCATTGCTATATGCTTGTTCTATTCTTCTGGTCTGCTCTATCTGCTACATCTTTATCTGTTTTATTTATTACCAGCAACAGAATAGATGGCTGTGAACAGTCTTGTCCAGTACAGCCATTTTAGATTCTTACATGCTTACTCTTGCAACTATCTGTGTGGCATTGCTTGATTTCTGCCTTTATTTTACAATTCTTTTTCATGTGCTGGTAACTTTTTCAATAGTGGTTAGAGTTAGGGCTAGATCATCCTGACTCCATGATCTACTAAGATCAGCTTTTCTTTATATAGAAAAACACAGCTTCCTTATGAATGCCTCACAAGCCACTCAAAGAGAAATTCAGAGAGGTTTTAAAAAATTTACGGGAATTTTTTAACACAGTGCTAGGAACTGGACAGAAATGAAATTGTTCCTTATTTAATGGAGTTTTACCAACAAAACTTACCTCCATTTAAACTGTATTCAGCAGGGACTCGGGTCATTGCAGCAGGAACATCCAGTCCCTTCAGGTTGACTCTGTTTTCCAATTAGTTTTATAGTTATGTTCATGTACATGTTCATCTGCTTTTCCTCGTCCAGAAAACTCATTCTCCACACAGGATGGGCAGCTTTTGAATTGACAAATTCTTGCTTACTTATGCATTGTCTTTCTGTAGCTTTTGATACTCATCATGGCTGATATGTTGGTGTTCTCTGGTGGCAGGCAGCAAGGTGCCAATCTGGATAGAAACTTTAGGCTCCAGATCTCTTTTCATGTGTTCTGAGTCCAGTTTCCCAGCTGACATCAAAAGCAGTAAACAAATCTGGTTAGTTGCTAAGCTGGTCAGCTTGTCCACTCCCACAATGTGAGGTTGCATCTATAGATATTACCCACAGTTGCTTCTCCTACCAATGAAAACTACCCTGGAAATCAGGGAGAGAGGAGAGAAGAATGGGTAAATGACATCTTCCCAGTGTGGAAGTAAGCCTAAAGAGACTCAACCCACTGAGACCATGATAATGTTTGGTACTTAATTCTGCATGGGAATTTAGGGACATTACATGATACTCTCCCACCATCCCTCCCTTTCCAGAAACCCCATGAAAACTGAAGGTCTTACAGGACCACTTCCAAGGAAACTCCAGAATAGTTGGGAAGACATGAGGCTGTCTCAAGACCAGCACCTGCCAGTCTGCACTGATAGGGTTCTGTAGTGAGGCATCCATCAACTTGAAGTACTAGTTTAATAAAGATATTAGATACAAGGATAATGCTTTTCTGAAGGCAGCCTCAAGCAGCCATACTCAGGCGAATGCCCAAGCTGGAAGGGACTGGCCTTATCCTAACAGCAATATTAAAAAAAAAAAACAAACAAACAAACATCCTAACAGCTGAGGTGACACACCATAGATTACAGAAGATAGGGAAAAGAGAAAGAAATAACTCTGAAGTTATTTCTGGATACTTGACTCGGTCTATAGCTGGAGTAGTATCTTCTCCACCTGCACCTTTACTCCTCTAGGAGGTTCAAAGCCAGCAGAGAGTAGGTGGCTCTGAGACATACATTAGATCCAAGAATGCAAATTTAATTGCAGTGCTTGGATGTAGATTTTCTCACATAGAAGTGGACCGAGATTTATGATCCCTCCTTCACAGGATGAGTCCAAACTTCAGTACCCTCTTAGAAGCAGAGGAAGTTAAAACTGTAGTTGAATCGATGGCTGTTGCAAAGAAGAGATGAATAAACCCAGTACTTAAGAGGTGGAAACAGCTATAGAGTAAAAACCCCATCAGCCTCCTGAAATTTGGCACAGATAAACCATTTGAGGACTGAAAGCGAAGTACCAGTCTGAGCCTTTAGAGAGGGATGTTAATCGCTCCTACAGTTGAAGATGGCCCTAAATATTTCAGAGAAGGTAACCAGAAGAACAGGTTGTGTGTGCTGTAGGAGATATACTTGGACAACTATCAAAGTAGGCTGGGGGTGGAGCAGGAAAAAGGGGAGATCAGCCATAGGCCTTGAAGGTCATATAGTGAACCCCAACTTCCCTACTTCTCTTTTCAAGAGAAGAAGCAATTGGGAGGGAGAGAGAAGAGGAGTCAGAAGGTAGAACACTGAAGTTAATCTCTTACCGCCTCATCCTCTAGCCTCCTGACCTTACCTGCATTTAGCAAGACAGCTTGAAAAGCAGCGAGGCTGCCCAGCCGAGAAGATTCCTGGCTGGCAAACAGCCTCTTGGACAAACTGCTGGTTGCTGCTTAGCTGGCACTTTGTAGCACAGTGTCCTGGACAACAGGACTAAGGAAACTTTGAAATGTAGGCATAGTTGTCACTACTTCTCTGTGGAAGATGTATGCCA
The DNA here is from genome assembly GCF_017639655.2 of Falco naumanni. Taxonomy (NCBI): domain Eukaryota; kingdom Metazoa; phylum Chordata; class Aves; order Falconiformes; family Falconidae; genus Falco; species Falco naumanni. Next base: position 69,916,210 of record NC_054056.1, read on the forward strand.
GACTTCTTCTTCTGATGAGGCCAAGGTAGTGACCTGGCACAAGGTACCTGCTTCATCCCCTCTTGGCATGCACAGACAGAAGGTGCTGTAGATACTTGAAAGTGGAAGAGAGGAAAAAGGCACTTGATTTCTAAGGCTTTTGAATGCCTGGTGAGACAAATGCTGAGGCAACCACACAACTGTGGTAGAGACAAGCCATAGGGTTTCAGAAGCATGGTGAGAAGATGTTAGGAGCGAATGCATCTCTCAAGTGGTGGGTAGCAGCTAGTAAGGATCTGCAAAGATATTCTCATATCCAGGAATAAGTGACTTTAAAAAGACATCCAATAGATTTTTAAAAATAAAGTGGCAAAATGGTGTAGCCTCCAGCCAACTTAAAATTATAACATGCTAGTGAATCGGATCTCATGATTTATGGACCACCCACTTCTGCTCTTATTGAGGAAATGCTTCATTAATACAAAGCTCCAGCTAGATTGGCCTACTGGATTTACTTGATAATTTTGAGAAATGAGGTTTGGGTGTCTGCATGAATTGGACTGGAAGGCCCTTTTTCCTGTTTAAAGACAGTAAGATTTATAGCTTTAAATGCTACATAAATGTAAATGTTATAATGTTTCACAATCATGTATTTAAACACAGAAATCTGTTTATTAACCCAAACAAAACAGAGGAAATGATTCCAGCCCTCAGGTTTTGAATTCTCATTTAAATATGTGAACATCAGTCCACAACTTAGAGATGTTTGTGTATCTATGTACCTCCAAAATACTCATATTTCATAGGCTTTTTCACATTAATATTCACCAACAGTATCACAAAAGTTCTTTTTCTTTTACATAATTGTAAGCAACAGTAATTCTAGAAACACTAGAGAAAAAAAAGCATAGCAATGTCCACAGTTACAAGAAAAAGTGCACATTACTTGGTCACAATCACAGTCATTACTTGGAAAACTATATGTAACAAGTAGATATAAAATATCACTGATGCCTTAAACTCATTGTCAAAAACAGAATTACATAAAATTTTGTACATGAAATAAGGCAAATTTAGGAATGCACAAGAAACTTGTTATTCAACAAAAGCTAAACAACAGAACAGATAGTACAGTAAGCATAAACTAAAGTACTTTTTTTCTATATACTTAAAAATAAGCCTGCTGTAGTGCACAAAGAAAACACCATTAATGTGTAATCAATATTATAAAATAAGAAATAGAGGGGTTGGGAAGAGTGGGGAAGGGGAGAGAAGTGTTTTATTATAGTTGCAGCTGCATCCATTTACAGTTTTGTACAGGTTTTAGCTAGGCCTGGGAATTATACAAATCATACCAGAAGTGTCAATTACCTCCTCGGTAAGAATTTTGTTTAAATTAAGGAAACAAAAAATAAATACACACAAGAGTGCAAATTTTCAGATTGTCACTTGCAACCTCTTAACATTCATCATCTACATCCAATCACAACTAGAGGGACTTGTATAGGACAGCAGCAGTGATCATGGAGTTAGATGAGCTCACCATAAGAAATCAATTTTATCTTTTTTTTTTTCTCAATGATATGTCTTTTTTAAAAAACCCTCAACTCTTTATTAATTGCTAATAAAGCTGCAATATATTACAGAATGGAGCTGAGAATGGTATGAATGCAGGAAATGCATGCTTCCTTTGGAAAGTATTCCATAACATGACAATTTACAGTACATGGGGGAAGAATTATCCAGCATCAAGAGTTACTCGTTGTAGAAAGAATATGAAGTTGGGGAGAAGGGCACAGTCAGGGGTTCAAGAGAGGAAGGGGGGACTTAAAATACCTCCTCAAAACATTTTCAGGACAAGTGAAAAAGTTTACCAAAGTAACAATGAAAAATCTTGAATGAAAACAAAAATCTTTTGTTTTGTTTTTTATAAAAATTACATTTTTTTAAAATACAAGATCCTTTTAATTGTAATTGTGCCCTGTAGCAACAGGACATTTGGCAACGTTTTGCCATATACTGCAGCTTTAAGTCCAATGAGTCAGTATCACATTCCACTAATATTGCACTTGGATCTTGAACCATTTTTTTTAAAACCATCACAGCATCTTCTGTTTCCTCCACTTGTTAGAACGAGTTAATTTCTAGCCACTTTTTCGATATTTATGCTGACACACTAAAACAAAAGCAATAGGCTGGACACAGTAAAGTACCTCGGAAATACCAGAGGTCGAAGTTCACTTGAAGCACCTTAACACATCACTTTATGGATCAAGAACAGTGTGGCATTATGGTAATTAACTCTCCTAAAAGACTGTGCAGTAACTGAAGTGTGTGCTCTGGGAAATCAAAATGTCATTAGTGGAAACTCTGAGATAAGACCAGGCCAGTGTGAAGGTTACATGACTCAGTTCTGCTGCAAAATAAGGTTTTCCAGTTCATCTGCAGAACGCAATAAAAACGCGGCTGATTCTCGATACCCTGCCACAAGCTGCCTCACTGCATTTATTTCAGTTGGACTCAGCTGGGGTCTAGAGCTTGAACTACTGGAGGATCCAGAGCTGGTTGCTAACTGCCTCTTCATACTGAGATCTGTTGGACCTGCAGGTAACAAAAGAAAAGAAAAGAAGCTTCAGATCTGCGGCAAGAGACCTTTCACAGGTCTGCAGCCACAAATGCAGAGTAACAAAATCTGCTCTCAGCTGAGTGCCAATGAGAAGTAGCAGAAACAAGCAGTAACTGTTCAGGTACCAGTTGCCCTGCCAGGAACCACAGTGATTTATATTTATATATGAAAGACACCCTTTAAGTTCTATTTACACTACATGAGGGGCAACTCCACCGCCAGTAGAAAATCACCCTCTAGGGCGTATCCATACAGTGTAAGCCACCTGCACCCCAGCACTGCCCTGGGATCTGATCCTGGTGAGCAGGCAGAAGATTCATCTGTGCCTCCCCCAGCTCCAGCTGCCATCGTAGGCTTCATGGCATTCTGCACATTTGCAGTTTTTATCAAAGAATAGAAAACTTATGTTCTCTAGATATCTATTTTTGCATTTTATGCTTAAATCAGCATGTGGCCAGATTGTGAATCCCTTACAGATGTAGATAAATAGTCATTCACTTGACTAGCCCTGATACCATGTGATCACTTGCATAAATAGCTAGTCATGAATGAGATTAGGCTGTGACAATCTGGCTGCTACATTGAGGAATTCACTATCATCTGTGGGGGCTGCATACAGCTGGCAATATACTGCAAGGATCTTGTGAGGCCTGAACACTGAATAGAGAATCTGCAGCAATCACTATGTTGCCTTGGCTTACAGCAATATGCTTAGCACTTTCCATCAAAGAATATTCTCAAGACCATGTATGCTGCATGCAGAAGACAGCATTCCTGAGGGTGGTCTGCATGTTACTATGATCAGCAAAACCATCTGCCATCATTAAGTTTGGCTTTGTGTGGAATTTCCCTGGTCATTTGGCCATAGTTATTAATCAGCTAAGATGTATGGTGCTTTGATGAGATGTTTCTTCCTGGAGCGTAATCTGGACAGGTAGAATTGGACTGAGGACTTTTTTTAGACATACTAGAACACAGATGACAAGTATACTTATCAAGCAGTTTATTACGTGCAAATCTGGAAGAACATTATTCATTCATTTTGACAGTGTAGCAAATCACAGAATGGTCAGGGTTGGAAGGCACCTCTGGAAGTCATCTAGTGCAACCCCCTGCTAAGGTAGGTTCTCCTAGAGCAGGTTGCACAGAGTCACACCCCGGTGCATTTTGAATGTGTCCAGGGAAGGAGACTCCACAGCCTCCCTGGGCAGCCTGTGCCACTGCCCTGCCAACCCCAAAGTAAAGAGCATACTCAGATGGAGCTGCCTGTGCTGCAGTTCGTGCCTGTTGCCCCTTGTCCTGTCACTGGGCACCACTGAAAAGAGCCTGGCCTCATCCTCTTGACTCACCCTTAAAATATTTGTAGACATTGATAAGCCCCCCTCTCAGTCTTCTCCTCTCCAGGCTGAACAGCCCCAGCTCCCTCAGCCTTTCCTCACAAGGGAGATGCTCCAGTACCCTAACCATCTTTGTATCCCTCTCCAGCAGTTCCCTGTCTCTCCTGAACTGGGGAGCCCAGCACTGGACACAGCACTCCAGATGGGGCCTCACCAGGGCAGAGCAGAGGGGGAGGACAACCTCCCTCCACCTGCTGGCCACACTTCTCCTGATGCACCCCAGGATCCCATTGGCCCTCTTGGCCACCAGGGCACACTGCTGGCTCATGGCCAGCTTGCTGTCCACCAGGACTCCCAGGTCCATCTCCACAGAGCTGCCTTCCAACAGGTCACCCCCAGCCTGTACTGGTGCGTGGGGCTGTTCCTCCCCAGGTGCAGGACCTCACACTTGCCTTTGTTGAACTTCATGAGGATCCTCTCCACCCAACTCTCCAGCATGTCCAGGCCTCGCTGAATGGCAGCGCAGCCTCCTGGGGTATCATCCACTCCTCCCAGTTTTGTATCATCAGCAACCTTGCTGAGGGCACACCATGTCCCTTCATCCAGGTCACTGCTGAATAAGCTGAACAGGACTGGACCCAGCACTGACCCCTGGGGCACACCGCCAGCTACAGGCCTCCAGCAAGACTCTGCGCGGCTGATCACAGCCCTCTGAGCTCTGCCATTCAGCCAGTTCTCAACCCACCTCACTGTCCACCCATCTAACCCACACTGTCTGAGTTCACCTATGAGGGGAGACAGTGTCCAAAGCCTTGCTGAGGTCAAGGCAGACAACACCCACTGCTCTTCCCTCATCTACCCAGCCAGCCATTCCATCACAGAAGGCTGTCAGGTTGGTCGGGCATGATTTACCCTTGGCGAATCCATGTTGACTACTCCTGACAACTTTCTTTTCCTGCACATGCTTAGAGATGACAGCCAGGATGTGCTGTTCCATGACCTTTCCAGGGATGGAGGTGAGGCTGACTGGCCTGTGGTTTCCTGGGCCCTTCTTGCCCTTTTTGAAGACTGGGGTGACATTGGCTTTCCTTGAGTCCTCAGGTAACTCTCCTGTCCTCCATGACCTTTCAAAGTTGATGGAGAGCTGCTCAGCAGTAACATCTGCCAGCTCCCTCAGCACTCAGGGGTGCATCCCATTGGGGGTCCATGGATCTGTGGGTGTCAGGTTTGCTTAAGTGATCCCTAACCTCATCCTCTTCAACCAAGGGATAGCCTTCCTTTCTCCAGACTTTCTCTTTTGCCTCCAGAGTCTGAATTCCTGAGGGGTAGCCTTGATATAAAGACCAAAGCAAAGAAAGCATTCAGTAACTCCACCTTCTCTGTATTCTTCGTCACCAAGGCACCCACCTCATTCAGCAGTGGACCCACATTTTCCCTAGTCATCCTTCTTCTACTGATGTACTTGAAGAAGCCCTTCTTGTTGTCCTTGACACCCCCCACCAGATCTGCATCTCTGCATGTTGTGACAACATTCCTGTATTCCTCCCAAGCAGCCTGTCCCTTTTTCCACATTCTGTAAACTTCCTTCTTCTGAGTTTTGCCAGAAGCTCCTTGCTCATCCATGCAGGTCCTCTGCCCTCTTTGTTTGATTTCTTACTCATAGAGGTGCACCTATCTTGAGCTTGGAGGAAGCGATGCTTGAATGTTAGCCAGCTCTCTTGGACCCCTCTACCTTCTAGAGCCCTAACCCATACAATTCCTCTAAGTAGGTCCTTGAAGAAGCCAAAGTTAGCTCTCCTGAATTCCAGGGTTGCAATCCTACTTATTGCCATGCTTCCTCCATTCAGGATCCTGAACTCCACCAAGGCTGCCCCCAACCTTCACATCCCCAGCCAGTCCTGCTTTGTCAGTACAAGGTCCAGCAGCACACCTCGCTTTGGTGGCTCCTCTACCACCTGTGTCAAAAAGTTGCATCAATGCTCTGCAGGAACCTCCTGGACCATGTGTGCCTAGCTGTGTTGTTTTTTCAGCAGGTATCAGGGTGGTTGAAGTCTCCAGTGAGAACCAGGGCCTGTGATCGTGAGGCTACCTCCAACTGTCTGGAAAGGCCTCACTGAGTTCCTCTTCCTGATCAGGTGGCCTGTAGTAAATCTGTACTTCTGGAAGGCAGAAGATCAGACTAGCCTGATCTTAATCTTAATATTCTCCTGGAAATTGGGATCAAGTTACCCAAGTCAATGTATCTTGCCTTCCTATGAGAAAAATGTCACCTTTCACTTTCATCTGGACAATGTATGTCAATGCCAAGGCTTTCTCAGCATTGGCTCACTGGATGGCCCTTGCTTCCTAAAGAGAGTGGAATAATTTTAATTTAGCATATTAAATTTTGGAATACAAAACACACCAATTCATACTTCAGATGTTCTCTTAAATAATCCCACCAGAATCACAAGATTCAAAAACAGACTCATTATCTTAAGCACTAATGGAAAGAGATGTACTGATTTTCAGAAGCTGAAGATCTGGTCATAAACCTTATTTATTTGTCTTTCTTTTATGCTTATGCAGAGATACAACTGAGACCACAAAGAACGTGGAGATCGCCATGTCCCCACACTGAAGTTAATGAAAATCTCCCCTTGCGTGAATGAAGGCAGAGCTGGGACTATGAAAAGAAACTACTTGAACAGAAAGGGTCCTATTACATCTTACTTCCTACTATGCAACTAGCATGACAGCACTTAGCCTTACAACTGTATTATCCAGCTTTACACTGGCATAAATGAACTGACTTTTAAGTAACTTCCAGCGTACAAAGGATAAATAAAGGACAATTAGCTCAGTGAATTTGTTTCAGTGTGACTGCACGCTGCAGGGAAACGATCACAGTGTGAAGAAGCTCAGAGGATATTTCTAAGTAAAATCTTAACCCAGCACAGAGAAGAAGGGTATACAAATCATAAAGCCAGCTGGACTGAATGGTTGTAAGAAGCCATTAAAGACTTCTGTATTTATTGAGTCAGTAGTGAAAAAGCTACCACTGACATATTGAGGGCATTGTGCTCCATATGAACCTACTTTAACTTTTATGTTCTTTCCTTGACTCTCATTCATGTGACAGCCAAAACCACACACACAATATATAGCATAACAGAGCTTCTGTGGCAGAGCACATCTTTTTCTGCAATAAAACTGAAGGGTTTTTCTCATTGGTAATCCAGATTTTTAAGTGACTGAATAAGATATTAAGTTTGTTTCACTCATAAGTAGAAAATACGTAGAAATGCGCTTGCTCACACCTCTGAGGTTTCCCTTACAAAAAACGATGAGTAAAAGCAAATTAAAAGCACTGCTCTGAAAGAAAAACTAGGAGAACAGATGTCCAGCAAGCATAAATCAGTGTAACTCCTCACAAGTCCATAGGGTCACAGTGATTTACACAAACTAAAGATCTGGCCCTGTATTCCTATATGTCCAGATTAACTATCATGAGGGAAGTTTTTTTAATGCTTCAGGATATATAACTTTGAAATACTGAAGGAACTGGAAATAAAGTTCTGTGCAAGTGCAAACCTGCAGTCTGCATTACACAAGAAACCATCAGGACCCAGAAATCCTCTTGGTCTGGGGGACTTGTGTTATATACAGAGCCCTTGGATACAAAGGAAATTAGAAATACTGGATTTTAACTTACCCCAGCTACTTCAAACTACTCATTTTTTTAAAAAAAACTCTATATACTAGGAAAATAAGATTTTACTTCACTTCCCAGACTTCTTCCTTGTACTTAAGTCACAGTGCTGTCTTCCTTGCCCTCAAAGAAAAGCCTCCTGAGCAAAAAAGCAAAGAAATACACAAACACAGAAAGTGTTCATGTCTGTGGTTTAGGACAGCGAGTATGCCTGTGCCTTTTCAGGAAGGGGAGCTGCACGTGCTGCCAGAGAGCTGAACAGAAAGAGAACAAGCCACACCTGATGTGGGGATAAGGATTTTAGTTCTTTTAATTATGTTATGTGACATACATAACCTCACCTCCAAAGCTTGCCTATGACAGCCAAAGTTTTATATCTGGAAGAATACCTCGCTCAGAGACTAGCTCCACGATGTATTATATTAGTCTCCACTTTTAATAGCTATGATAGACACTCACTGACAGTATTATTGATTCTTAAAATTTGTCCAGGCTGCTATATGCTAAAAGGGCTATAACTTATCTGTAGCTTCCTTATCATACCTGGTTGTTCAGAAAATAAGAAATAAATGCATCTTTATCTTATCGTGTAGATTTTTCCTCTGTAATTTTATGCAAATCAGCTACTGAAGCACAGGAACCTAAATCTTACTTATAAATATCCACTGCATTTCTTTAACCAGACAAATAAATCACAGATATTCTCAAGGCTTAAAATAGCTGGTTAAGTTTCGTGTACCTCTGTCCCCAGAAGCCATTACTACAGATGACTAAAACTGGAGAAAGCTGAACAGCTTCACCATGATTTTTTTTAATAACTACGCTAACTTTAAATAGAACTATTTCCTTAGTGTATTTAGTATTATTTATTAAGTTGTCAGTCTTCACAGGAACAAGTGCATCCTCATATAGAAGAAAATTTGAATATTTTTGCAATTAATTTTGCAGTGTCAGGTTCCTCCAAGGTGACATTGCACATTTTAGCATACTGCTTCCTATCCTGGAGTACTTCGGAACAATTAAAAATCTTGACTAGGTATTTCTCTTAGTGTGTACTATTATAACTCACAATTGTCACCTCCCATGTTTTTATAACAGCACAACATTCTCTTAAGCAGTGGGTTAAACAAATTGCTGGGACAGATCCTTTCTTTTATACTCTTTCAGAAGGCGGAAGTGTCGTTCGTCTGCCTCTTGCTGAGGACACCTGACTGACTTACACTTTAACACAAGAATATTTTTCTATTTACCACCTCAGTCCAGTTACATAGACCTAATTTCCTCTATGAGGTGGAACTGTTCTTGTTGGAACCACATCCAGCTGAATATGAGAACTCTGAAAACCCACTCTTCACGTGCTAGACAATCATTTATCAAATTAGCTGCTAGGAATATCTGCCATTAAATACACTGCTGGACAAATGGCTTTTCTGTAAATTGCAAGACTTAAATGGAAATAGTTATTGCCTCATGCTCTACTCATTAGCAACATGATTTATATCAAATTCCAAAATATGGGTCAGATGTAGATGTGCTGTTACTGATTGCTTAGACACTGTCAACTGTCTCAGCAAAAATCCCTTAAGAATTGTATGCTGTCACTGGGCAGCTACCAATCTTATAATTAACAACTACTGAAAGAATAATATATGTGTCAATGACTTTCAAAATGGTTATAACTATTGCAGATGATATTTTAAAATAACAAAATTATTTTTTAAAAATATGTGCTTAAGCATCTATGCTTCTACATTTTAACAATGGTTAAGCAATCTTTTTCATCAGTGAAGATGTAAAAAGCAGTGGCACTTATTTATAGAAAAATACATTTGTCCATGCTTTGAAATCGCTCTTGTGTATCTTTTCTATTGCACTTATTCCCCTCTGTCCTTTTTTTCCCCATGAGTAGCTTTAGAAGTGAGTGTGTACTGGATACTCATATGCTCCAATAAAACTAAATATAAACAACCATCAAAATATGCTACTTTTTCCAAATCAGATGTATTTATTACTACAAGGATGTTTTATTGTGATATTACGCATCTGTCAGTGTTTCTTTTCCTCCTGCCTTCAGAGAGCAGATGTGCCTAAAACTATTGTTTCAAATGCCAGATCTCCGATCAAGAAAAAGGGACTAATGAATTGGACCTTTTAAGCTTCTTTCTCCCTTCTATGCCTTTCCCTCTGGAAAACAGACCTTCAGCTAGCTTAGCAGAAAAAACTGCTGTGTTGCCTGAGGAAAAAGATGTGAAAACACAGAAATGCCTATAGCCACTGAACATCATGCATTTTCACCAGTCAGCAAACACACTGGTTTGTGATGAAATGATTATGTGAAGTTATCCAGTAATGTTTCCTGTCCACCACAGGAGATTAATTATGTGGCATACACCTGTCTTGCCTTAATGGCTGTCTCCTGAGCTTTGTGCAAAGGTAGAAAGTAGGATACTGTCCAATATATCTGCAGACATTCCACCCCTATTCCTATGGTGGGAGCAGACTAATACTTGCACATGCCATGTATCCAGTAAGATGAAGAGGACGAGGAAGGGGGAACAGGAACATGGGGATGATCTTAATATAGAATTCAGCCACAATTTCCCAGTAAGAAATTCCTACCTTTGCCACAGCACAGGTCAAACCATTCAACTTCTCCCAATCCCATATTTTGACTTTTTTAAACAGGGCTAACACACTGTCTCAGGTTTCTAACCCTATCACTCTTGCTCTGTGTCTACTCATGCCCCACGCTCCAGCTGTGTTAGAGACAAGCTGATTTGTCTTTTACCTCTTTCTCCACTTTGATGTCATCAGGGTAGCGGTGAGAGCACAGAAATCTGTGCAAGAGTAGACACGTAAAGAAGAGCTGGAGAGAGCAACCACAGCAAAAATCCCATTCAATCCCTACACATCATGGCCAGCCATGCTGTGGGTAACCCAGTCAGCACTTTTAAGAATTAGCTACATACTGGATATTCTCAGCTGGACATTTTTTTTAACCTAGTTTACTGCCAAGAAGCCTCTACTGATCATGCCAGTGCCAAGATTTTACAGAAGGTTACAGCTTCACCAGATTTGAGGGTGTGGAAATGAGGCACCCTCCCTACTGTCACATGCCAAAGTGGACAAGAGTGCTTGGCCCTCCTCTCCCTGCCCCAGAGCAGCACAACCATGCTGATCATTGGGGCTCAGCAGCATCAGCTCCAGGAGCTTCCCCCAGATACCCCACCATCTTTAGCAGGGCTGCACCACCCAAAGGACCAGGAGGCAAAAGGACCAGAAAGGCTGACTGGCATGTGGGTAAGAGACTTGGCTAAAGCAGGGAACAGCTGGGAGAGTGCAGCCCTTCTGGACCTCTGGAAGGAAGTAGCAGGGAGAGGCGAGCAGTGTGGCAGGGGTCTAGCAGCTACCAGCTGGACCATGGGGCCATTAGTCCTGGTCTGCAGGCCGCCTGTAGGAGAGGAGGCTGAAAGAGAAGTCTGCCAGGGCTCAGGATCTGTTTGTGGTGTGAACATGTTCAGATTCAACAGAAGGACTCACCTGAGCTGGAAGGGGACTGGACGTTTGTGGTGCCTGGGATGCAGTGCTGAGTTGTAGCTGTGGTGGAGGTAGGCTGCAGATCTGTGTAGAGAAATGGAGACAACAGCTGCTTTGTCTTACCATGACACAAGGGCATGTCCTGCATGGCCAGTCTGCCATAGAGTCTGAAACACCCTCTCTTTTCACACACACAAAAGGAAACGACTGACATTTCTACCTAGAAAACCAGGCAATGATGCAGAACAAACAGCCTCAAATCAACTCCAGGAATTCCAGCAATGGCAGCAGAAACACTCTCCACATCTCTTGGGGAAAACGGACCTCAGAAAATGAAGTGGCTGTGGACAGTAAAGCTCTGACAAGCCCGCCCTGGCTTTAGAGAGTTCTGACAGCTGACAGTCATCAGGAGAGGGCAGACAGCGACCCACTGGACAGAAACATGTGGGGAGACAGGGCAATCCCACTCTGTCAGGAGGGGCTCAGCAGCATGCAGGGACTTCAACAGCTTCTGCCAGCACCAAGAGATTTTGCTCCCAAAAGAGCAGCCTGTCTCCTGTCCTCACCCTCCTGCTCTCAAGCTGGGCATCCCTCCAGGCTCAGCCCAGGTGTGATGGATTGGAGCCAGCTGAAGCCTTTGTGGCTGACTAGGAGCTGGCAAGCAAATTTTGTTTATACCCACTGGGCTACCCCATCTTTGAGATTCTCTGTTCAGTTCTGTAGCAGGAACTGCATTAGCCTTAAAAAAGAGAACGTGGAAATCCACCATTCTCAAGGAGCATCCCTTTTCTTACACCTACAAGAATCAAGGAAAACATCCCCAAAGGCTTCTCCCCAGCCCATGTACAGGCTGACAGAGGCTCTGTCAACCCACAGATTGCTTGGTGATGGGGTGAAGCTTTCCAGCCAAGCTGGCTTGGCCTAAAGGGTTTAAAAGCAAAGGGAAAATAGACCTTCGTGCTGTAAGCCCAAGCCTTTTCTGCTGTTTTTTTCCTGCCTACAATAAAGAAGGAGTCACCGTACAAACTGTTGCATTCTGCTTGCTCATATTGAAAAGTTGCATGAAAGTTTGCCCCATGCAGTTGTGTAAAAAGCTAATTATGGTTTTGTAATTAGCCATGTAGAAGGACAGGCTGAGGAGGGAAGCAACAGCAGGCACAGAGAAGTCCCTGAGCCAGAGCCACCAAGCAGTTAGGTGAGCAGATACCCAAGTCCGCAGGCTGGGATCGGAGTAAGGATGACTTTTATAGGGGAGGAAATAACCAAATTAAAAGAGTTACAGCATACAAATACATGCATCAGTTGGACTAGTAGATAGGAGAGCTAATTGGACACATTATATTACTGTGGGGAAAGGTCCAGAAATAGGTATTCGAGCAGTGAGTTGTTTTGCAACTTCTCCTTTTTTCTGTTTTAGCAGATATACAAAACCACACTGTATTTGTTTATACACACATCCTGACTGAGCTGTATATATATTTTTACACTAGATGAACATTTGTAAATGTTGCAAGAACGTTTGATGGGTTACTAAATTGAAAAGGAAATGCATCCTTAAATTACTTCTTAGGTCCTGAGAATAACTTGCAAGCAAATATCCTGTTCTCCAGAGAGGAAACTCATTAACCATTGTAACAGCCTTGCATATGTTTGGAAAAAAAGAGTCCTTGAAAGTGTAACAATTGCAAACAACTGTCCTGTGAGGTCTGTCAGGAGGGAAATCATTACCCCTCTCAACTGCAACTCCACGCACTCCTCTTAGTCTACAAATGAAAAAGCAAATATCCATGAGCATATCAGAGAGGGCTGACAGATCCCAAAGAACTGGCCTTTGAGTCCTCCCGTTTCTCCTGAAGGGAAACCAGCTAATGGAGCCAGAACACTTTACCCTCAATAGCCAAGAGATAATTAGGTTGGCTACTGCTCGCTTTCATGTCAGTGAAGCTAAGAAATTGATAGACTTGCCTTTCCACAACTTAGCTAATGATCTTCCTAAAACGGCAGGTGGGTCACAAAGCAGCAGCCAGCTAGATTTTTAGCATCAACAACTGGTTTCCAAGTGCTGGCACACAGACTTTCAGTTCATGGAACTTACGTGCTTTGGATCCTGCAGGATCCCCATGGAGAAGACAGACACCTTTGCAGAACCCTCCAACTATGCATAACCAACTGGGAGATGTGCAATGTTTTACTAGTCTTACAAAGTAAGAGGACAAAAAGACAAGATTTTCCAGTGCAAGTAGGGAAAGGCAAGGAAGAAGAAATATTTGAGCATATGATTCTATGATCTGTCAGCATGCAAACTGTAAGCATCCACTGGCCTCTTCACCCCAGCAATGCTACACAGGGAAATGCAGTGCGCTGCACAGCTCCCTGGCTGTGTCAGGGAATCATCTGACAGTTCCTGAATAAACACTGCTTGTCCTTCAAAACCCATTCTGAGCTTTAATTATGAAAAAACACTGGAGCACTCTGTGTTAAAGGTACAAAGAAAATGTTGCTTCTAATCAGAAAGCAACACTAATTTATGATGTTGAATTTGTACCTCAAATTTTTAAAATTTGCATGCTGAAGTGACATAGAATACTTTTGCCTAAATCCCACAATTCATGGAGAAATGGGAATTATGAAAATGTATCCTATTACAAGAGGTTTGAAGGGAAGACCAAGTACACAAAACAGTTGTGATTCTTCACAGTTTAAGATTATGTAAAACAGGACAATTCTAGTGGCTTCTGCTGACAAATAACACAAGGGGAGTTTAATCTTACTCTTACTTGGGTGAAAGAGCAAATGTCAACTGTTTGCAGTGGGAACTGGCTCAGATCTTCTCTGGCCACAATGTAAAAGATGATTGTAAAGTCCTTGTGCATTTTCACAAGAAACCAAATTTCCACAGCCTCTTTTACTCTTATGAAAATATTTGGTCAGACATCGTATTCAGTACCTCACATGTGTTTTTCATGCATATGGAAACAATTGTAATCATCATTCACTCTAAGTCAAACACTTTTGACAATGAAAATATTACCTTTTTAAAGCATTTTGAAAACTTAATGCAAATCATTCACAGGCCTTTGAGGATTTTGGGTGTGGGGTGTGAGGAAGCAGACATGACTGAAGGTCACCGGGACACCACATACCAATAACTACTTGCAGCCCTGATCACATTTTGAAAATTGCTTTGGACGTTGAATATAGAGGCTGTAGCTGAACAAATACCATCTTGCCTGAGTCAGCCCATGTACCTGAAGCAGCACTCTCCTCAGCCAGAGAGGGATCAGCCAGGACAAAACCCACAAGGATTTCTCTGTCCTCTGAGACATTCTTAAAATACCATTTTTGCAGGCAAGAGACCTTCAGGTTTCCAAAGTAATCACTTTTCTCTGACACACAGACAATACCCTTGTTACCAGAATGGGAAAACCTTTTCCTTTGCTCTGAAATTTGTATGAAATCAACACAGGGGACTATCTGAAACAATAGAATTTGCTTACATTTGTTTGTTACAAAAGCTTGCTAATGTAGGAAGGAATGTTGCCTAAATAAATGACACCACTGTTTTTTTTCAGAGGGGCATACAACCTCATGGTGACACATAGTTACCTGCATCGTTTTTAGTTTATAGAAGGGTATGCTGATTTCTCATTTAACACTTGCTATGCCAGATCCTTATCTGCAGTGAATTAAAGTAGTTAGAGAAAACCTGTGAGAAATCTAGGCTAATTCATTTGTGTTACAAAATATAGAGTTCAGTGTTTTCAAACTCCAGCCATAAAGATGCTAATGGCCTCATTTTGTGACCAGTATAGGTGAGGGCAATAATGACAGGGTAGGTCCTCAAAAATGCAAATTGACTGAAGATGTAACCTGGCATTTTTTTACTCAGCTTTGTTAGAGACTTCAGGTTCACTCTCGCCCTATGGTGTATTAGTCCCTTGAAACTGAAAGGAGACTAGCGTGCCGTGAGCAAGTATTTTGCTCAGCAGTAGCTGTTTGCGGGATTGTATTCCTGCTCATTATCTGGTAATAGCCTATGGGTATTGAACCCCTTGGACCGGCTTTCTGTACAGCAGGGGGAAACATACACATGTGCACATATACACACAGGCACATTTTGTACGGAAACTCACCACTGCTAGAAGCATCGTTGAGATTTAGCAGCCCACCTCCAAGCCCTCTGTAACTATGGTAACTGTAGGTCCCATTGCCATTGATGTACAACACCTCCTGTGTACTGGAAACGGCCGATGTTGAGTAAGTGACCTGGGCTGGCTCCTGTTTGTACTGCTTGTCAGCTGGAGCAGCCTCATCCTGCAAAAACAAGGAAAGGTTTTGAATTACCGTTTCATTTTACCTTGCACAAGAGAGATCTTTTCCATTGTTAAGACTCCACATCTATTGCTTTCAGAAAACTCTAATACGTGTTAAACAAGCACAGATGTGTTTCTGATTGACCAAATAGCAGCTGAATAGAAACAATGGAAAAAAGCAAGAATACAGGTTTCCTAAAAATCTGAGGATATTCATTTATTTGTGCTCCAGAAGCCAACCATACTGTTTCTCAAAGGAGAAGCTGCACCCTCTCACCCTGAAATGCTCACAGTCTTCTGCAAAACCCAACTCTGTCCAGAAACAGCGTGGGAAAGGATAGAAAAAAGCCATTATTTTTTGAGTACAGGAGTGACTCTTCTGAGCCAGAGAATCATATCTTTCTAAATAAGACAAACCAATACAGAATGCACCAGCTACTTATTTTGATATATCAGCCTCAGAAATGACAGAAGGAATAGAGGAATGGAATTAAGCATTATTTCCTGTGTTTGCAAAGGGCTGAGTGAGTGTCCATCCACACAAGGGCCAAGTGGTAAGGATGCCTCCCTCTACAAATGTGACTTGAAAGCATGTTATCTGTGTATGAGCAGTGACTGTACACCATGAGTTCCCTTCAGTGCTCCCTGTTTGCCTCTTAGATGCTTGCATAATATTTAACAGGATTTAGCACAACGGCCCTCCAATTTTCCTCTAAGGGAGATCATGTCTCAGGTGAAAGTGTATTTTTCCCCACCTGCACTTACCATAGCCACTGCTTAGAGCACCTGACCTACACTCATGATCACAGAACACCCCTGTGGCAACTTTAGTAATGACACAGGTGAAAAAAAGAAAAGCATTAAGAGAAGATTTAATGTGTTTTACTAGTTGGAAAGAAGAAAAACTACCAGTGTGTGACTGCTCAGCCTACCACAGGGACCTGAGTGCCAGAATTTCTGATGTAGTCTGCAAATGTATTTGAACTTTATTTCTTTTAACATGTAGATGGGCCTGATTTTGCACTCTTATCTGATGAAAATATATTTCCCTGATTTCAAATAAAATGGATCTACAGAAAATCGGTATGTAAAAAAACAGAGATGAGAATGTTTGCAGACCTTTTCAGAGTAGTTAACTGAAAAGTGATCTGTTAGAATTGTCTCCCCTTTGTGTAAGTTTTTGTCCATTTTATGCCTCTCTCTCCTGCACAACCCTTTTACAGTTGCTAAAAATACCGAACTTATTAAGAATACTATAAAATATCTCAAACTTTTTTTACAGTATTTACTTAAAAATCAGAATGTATATACCAGCACAGAGGTATCAAATAGTTCAAATAGTCTCCAGTCTCTGTTTAAAGCAAAAAGGGTTCTGAAGCAGCTTTCCTGTTTGCATTAGGAGCAGTCATTGGTTCCACCTCTCAAATAAGACACTACCAACTTTTTTGAGATGCAGCTATCCCTGTCTTGCAGATATTTATTGGTAAAAGGCTTGGGCACAACTGAGATGACTCAGAAGAAGGTATATATATTATTAACAGAAATTTTAATATTTAATACAGAACACTGAACCATCAGATAATTAATTCCATAAACAATCAGAATGGGGCCTCTTGGGCACTAATATGAGCAGAGGCAAAGCTTTGCATTTTTAAGAGAGTTGGCCAAACTTATATATTTTCTTAAGTAATAATAGGCTTAAACAAAGGGCCAAAATTGCAATGCATTTGTGCCAGGAATTCAACTTCAATATAATTTACCTTTTATCTCCAAAGGTCATTGCTGTCTCTTATAGAAGAAAACATATTATTTTCTCTGAGAAAATATTCGTAAGCTATACAGCAAAGTTCTATCTTGGCAACAAAGCTTAACCCATCATCCAAATCTTTAGTACTCTCAAGGCTGAGATGTTCTGTATCCTTCTGTCTAAAACTAGATTATACTTCCTGCCATAGACTTGCTCAGACCCTCATTTTATTCTCACAAAGATCAGTAAAGGATCTTCTGCAAATTTATCAAGGACTGGACTGTGTTCAAGATGTACACTACAAAGGGGACTAACTGCTATAGCCGAGCAGAGTATCTTCAGGGCCTGTTTCCTTATCCTGATTGTCTGGATGCCACAGATTTGCTGTCCCTGAATTTACATGTCCTCCAAAGCCTCTCTAGTCAGTGCACTGAAAACCTAACTGAGTTTCTTGCAAAGCTGATGCCCTGAGCTTCTAGTAGAGCACAGCAAGGGTGCTTGATGCACCTTGGTGCGTACTAGCCCATGTGTTAGAGCACGAGGCCAAGTGGGAGATCCAAGTTCTGCCTCCTTGCTGCAATACACAGTGAAAGGGTGGAAAATTTGGGATGCAAGGTCTTTGCTAGCTGTGGTGAGGAGGGGACCTGAACTCAAAGCTGCCATCTCCTAGCAACCAGGCTCAAAGCAAAACTGTGGTGG
Organism: Falco naumanni; assembly: GCF_017639655.2. Taxonomy (NCBI): domain Eukaryota; kingdom Metazoa; phylum Chordata; class Aves; order Falconiformes; family Falconidae; genus Falco; species Falco naumanni. The sequence goes on from NC_054056.1 coordinate 69,934,139, forward strand.
GAGTTGTAGCTGAAGCTGTGCCACTGTGTGGAAAGAAATGCACAATTCATAGTTAGAGAGACACATAGCTACAGAGATAGCAAACAAAAAGGGAGCGTGACTCAGTTCCCTTTCAGAGAAGTGCTGTCCTGGGAGGCTTCCAGCCCTGCTGCCTTCCAGCTACTCTCTAACACAAAACTCACAAGCTGCTCTGAGGTCGGGAATCCAAGGCTGGGGCTGTGCTGCCAGGGGGGGGTCTTTGGATCAAATTAATCGCAGCCCTGTGCAACACTGTGGCATGCCATAGGCTGGGGCTGGACTTGTAGCCCAGGTGTCCTGCTAGGGAAGGCACTTCTTGGAGGGGTGAAAGGGGTTGAGGAGGATGCTGAGCCCAGGAGTCCTGATTCTGTGTATGAGTTCCAATCTCTTGGCCACCATACAAAAGGTGGCTTCCTCTAAATATTGCATCTATTTTTAAAGAGCAGACCGATCACTTGTACCTAAATAATGAATAAGTTGCCATACATTTCAGACCTAAAATGTAGGTCTCATCCAAGTGCTTAGCTTGGTGCTTCAGGATGACTAAATGCAGAAGCAGGGCAGGACTTCTGGCAAGCATTTTCTGAGCAGGCTCAGGTGTCAGCCCTACTGTAGGATTATGAACCATTAGCCTGGTCCCAAGGAGTTGAGGTGTTACCTCTCATACATTCCCCTGGGATTTAAGCATTTTTCAGGAATGTTTTGTACTTCAAAAGACAAAACTCTGTCCTTTTTCTCTGCAGACACACCAAGGATAAAGAAGCCAGGCTCTCTTTTTTCTTGAGGAGACAGAACATTAATATATTCACTTTTGTACACCTGAGATTTATTCTGCATAGATTTACTCTCTTCTTTGCGTTCATCTTAATTGCCTTTGCTTTTAAACTAATGTAGAAATAAAACAAACATAGCGGTGTTCCAGAACTCAGATATTTTAATATTGTTAGTCATTTAGCACTTCTTGTTTCTCCCTGTATTATGTTTACACAGGAAAGACTTAATAATTTATTTAAAATGTTATTGAAAATTATTTTAATTTCATAATAATCAGTAACAATTAACTAACCATTTATTAATATGTCTGACCTAACTACCTGGAACACACACTGTTGTAATTAATTAAAAAATTATAAAACTTGAAAGGTATTAACTAAACATTTTAAAACTATTTATAATTTACCTTTAGTAAGAAGTACAAACAAGATGCAGATAATATATTTGTCCATCTAGAATTTGACTTATACCACTTTCATTTTGTATATGGCAATGGAAATAAGTCATCCTTCTAACAACATTTATCTTCTGAATTTATTTTGGAGAAGTAATTTAAGTCTTGAGCATATAATCTTGAAAATGATCGAAATCATAGAAATGCAAAAATATCTTTTCGGGACAAAAGCATGCTAAAAAGACAAAGTTATCGGTTCACTGGAAAAAGTGGAAGCATGAAGTACATACTGTGATCCTCAACTTCGTATATACCAGAGTATCTACGTCTCAGTTTTATGGCCAGGTCTGTATGAGGAGAATACAATATTGTCCTTAAAAGAGCAGATAGATGTAATTTCTTTGATTTTTAGTCAAAGCAATTAAGTAACTCTCTAAGGACATAACAGACCAAGAAATTATTTCATGAACTACTGCATAACCTGTACATTGAAGAAACCCTGCTCTGCTCTCACTGTTATTCTGAGTAACTAATGAATAGATTAAAAGGAAATATCATCCACAGCAACACAGATGCTAGTGCAGAATGTCATGATTGTGGTACAAAGAGCCAGGCTCACCAGCAGCACCCCGGCCTCCTGTTCCCCATGCCAGCAGAGGCACAGCATACACATTTATTTTCAAAAAGTCTATCCTTTGTGGAAGCAAGTCTAACAATGCCATTGCTCCTTCCTTTCCCCTGTCTCCTTCACCAACACCAAAATAATACAAAAAGAAGTAATAGCTTGTTAAAATAAAAAGCCTGGCAAATCTGGGCTGCATTGAGTTTTGATCCTATATATACACGTGTCAGAAATTCTGTGTATTCCCATTAAGAGAGAGCAGTGCTATTGCCTTGGCTCCACTGTCAGCAACAAGCATTGTTAACATGTAAATATAAATCCCAAAAGGGAGCGTGCATGCAAACCAATTCACATGGACAATGCGAGCTGACCATAAAGCTAACAAAACTCCTGCAACAAGAATATAAATGGTAATGTTCCAAAAATGGCAAAGATAGCAACATGCATTTAACTAATGCTTTAATGAAGTACTAGACTGACAAATTAACAATTCTGAGACTGACAGCTTTTAACTGACCCTACATCAAGGTGATGTTTCCCACACTCAATTAGAAAAGAGATAAAAAGGCAAACACATTTTTATCTCATGTTTCTTGATACTGTCTTTTTTAATATGTTAAACTGAAAGATGTGGATTTTTTGTTCTTGTCAATAAACACTTCTCATAGAATACCACTTTGAGGTTAGGAAAACTCAAATGTAAATTAGTCTTCAAACAAATAGGCAAGCCAGGGACCCAATATTTGCATATGGTCCTCTATTTTTTTTCAGCATAGGAAGAAAAATTCATTCAGATGAAAAATTTAAAACCTGCATTCACGTGTTTTAAATTTGTTTTTAGCCTCAATAGCTTGTAGCATGGCTTTAGAAGAAAGGAAATGATGTTTCATATATTTTTATCATTTGGAACTCACCAATTTATTTCTATGATTTTTGAATCAAAACTAAAATAAATAGAAACACGTGATAAAACCATGTAGCACTTTCCAAAGCGTACACAATTAATCTTCACAACACTTCTGTTAGATAGAACTTTTATCACTGCTTTTCAGATGGTGAGATTCTGGCAACAAAGGCAACCTTAAGCTAGCATTACCTAATATGTAAAGCACTTGAGTTCTGCAACCACAATAAAATAATGGGTTCCTTTTGTCTAACTTTATTTTTAAAATAACGGGAAGAAACTCATAAGTTTCATCACAGAGCATTCTGCTGAATCTGCAGGGGTTGTGGGGCTGAGAGCTCTCTGCCCATCTCAGCTCTTGCGCAGAGAAGCAGCTGCCAGGGTAAGCAGCCATCATTGTCTGCATGGAGCAAGCTGTTTAAAGCAAGATGAGCCACAGGATTCCTGGCTGCCATTGCAGGGCCCGGAGATCACTGACATTACCCTGCCCATGACCTGATCATGTATACCTTGTTCTCTGTGTCTTCAAACTTATTTCACACTGTCTCTTCAAAATCCCTGACTCCTTATCCCATCCTCCTTGCTTCTCCAGTTTCACCTTCCACCCTCCATCTCATCTTGCCTAGCAAATTCCAGTCCCTCCTTTACAAACAAGTCTCTTGATGCCTGAGAGCTGAGCAGCTTCCACAACTCAAGCCCATTCATTTCCTAGTTTGTATTTAATCAGTGTCACATCCACTGATGGTCCCATCTGAGATTTTCTCTCCCTCCTCAGACTCCTGTCAGTCTCCTAATCCCAAAATCCTGTCCCACAGGGAGCAAAGCCAGGTTCCACTATCAGCCAGGGTAGCTCCTGTTTTCAACGCACATTATTTTTTTGCTAGTAATATCTGATCCTCTTCCACCACTAGTTCTTTAATTCACCTAACCATTTTCCTTCACATAGCCAGCCTCAGCTACTCACTTCCTCACCCAGCCCCATCTCATAATCTCACTTTCCCTTCATCCCTTGTTATGTCTGCTCCTGCCATGGTTCACAGCCCCAACACTCCTCCCCTCCATTCTGCACTGAGATCCTAGTCACACTCACTGAAATTTGAATAATCTGAGAATTTAGCAACTAAAATGTTTTGACTGTGTAAGCATGTGCATCCAGTGTCACATCCTTGGCATAAATGACACCACTATATTGTCAAGACCAAACACAGAGCCACTTTTTCTTTTTCTTTTTCCTTTTTTTTTTTTTTTTTTTTTTTAATAGTAAATACATTTAAGACTTGAACTGCCCTTACAGGACAATATTTTCCTCATTCTTGAAAATGGCTGAAGTTTTCTCTGAAAGAGTTCAGCAAACGGAAGACGTACAGAACAGTACATGTAATCCCTGGGGGCTGAAGGTCATGAACTTATCACCAAACTGCATACCTAGCATTATAAAGGGAAGTGTCAGGTAATCTTAATAAGTGATGATACTGCTAACTGCTGGGATGACACACATTGTTCTGACAGAACTCTGGATCTTTTATTAGCTTTAATTACATTAAATTAATTCTCTAGTGTTTGACCCAGCTTTTAATTTTATGACCAATATCCTGGAAGCCTAGACAGCTAAACATTATTTTGGCACATCACAGTAGGGTTAATTTTCCTTTAACACTGCAAAAGGCTGTTGACTCAGTGTGCTTAGCAATGGTGGAAATGGTATTTCTGCAAATGATGGGTGTGAGTTTTCCTTTTAGTTTGGGTTTCCATTGCACATTCTTTCTCCCCTCTCCAGTTGCTGAGGTTTGTGTTGGGATACTGCTCACTAAATAAAACCTGTTCAAGGCTAGGAAGGCCTGAATGAAATGAAACAGACCTACATAATTCACTGAGTTTGAAATCCAAATGAAGCTTCAGAGTAGTCCTTTGCATTGGCTGACCTTAATATTTACATACTGGACATTTACAGTCCTTTAAAAGGACGACGTCTTTTAATATTGTAGGAGGTGCTCTTACAGCTGTGATCTAAGCATGGAGGCAAGGTAAGGTTTGTAGAAAAAAAGTAATACAATACTTTCTCCTAGACTAGGAGAAGAAATTGTGTGCTCAAGGGCTGAACTAGTAAAAGTTACTCCCTCCCCTAAAAAGCCTTATTTCTTTTACAACACAATGAGCAAAAGCCAGATCTTCAGTTGAAGCCAGCAGAGTTTCAGTACTCACAATGAGAAAAGCCAAGCATTTGCTACAGGTTCCCTGATGAAATTGTGCACAGAAAAGTTAATTCATGTGACTTGTTTGCCATGCTGAATTGTGCTTTCATACCTCAAAGCTCTTTTGAATAAAGTTCTACAAATTTTTCCATCCCTATATTATTAATCCAAAATTAACATCTACCTGAGATTTCAGCTCATCACACAAGGCACAGAGCTGAAACCTAAAAACTGAATTGCTACAATCTTTACAATCTGTTTAGGAAAATACTTGAAACATACCACAGACATATTTTATCTGAGGGGTAAAGTTATTCTTTGATAACTTTCCAAGACCAATATATATTTTATATCTATATCTATTTTGATGTACATATCTACTTTTATATATATATATATACCTGGGCATTTCCTCCACCTCTCAGGCTAGCCACAGTATTCTTTAAAATGATGCCTCCATTGACAGTCCCACAACCTGTTGTCCAAAATCACCAAGATGAAAAGATGCAAAAAATAATTGCACCCCTGGACAGATTCCTTCCTCTTTAAGTTTAGTTGCCCTTCATAAACAGCATTCCAGGTCTTTGTCAGAGGATAAGGCACTAGAATTATGGATGAGGCCTATGCACAACCAGCAGAAAGACCCCTGAGGTTTTTCCCAGAAGTACTAAGAGTGAATATGAGCAAGCTGACTAAAATAAAACACAAAATCAAGTTCAAGTAACATCACAGAACTCATGCCAGTTATTCTTTAGATCAGGAATTGTTTTGATAATTCAGGGGTGGACTTAGCAGTGAAATCAAGACGCCATAACTGCTGTCCTCAAGCACGTACACTATTTCTCCTCTTGTAAGGTACAGCTGGAGGACTGCACAGCTTTCTGTTTCCCACCCTCTGTCATCTGACCTAGACCATGTTTTCCTCTACCCCTTTCTGCATTATTTTCTTCACTTTTACTTACTTAAATCAAGTACATAAAAAAATGAGAAAGCCTGTTCTTGTGTGACATACTACTCAATTTGTAGCTCAGTTGGAGCTGGGTATTCCAGCTAATCTGAACATTTATGTTTCATCTGTGAGTCTATCATCTCATCATTACATAGACTTCAGTCTCAGCACAGTTTTCTGACTCCTGTACAGAGAAGCAGCTGCCAGGTAAGCGGCTGCACAGAGCAGGGTGTTTAAAGGAAGATGAGCCATGGGATTCTTGGTTCCCATTGCAGGGTCTAGAAGGTGTCCACTTCTTAAACAGGTAGAGATTGCTGCCCTTCCCTGCCCTGTGACCCAGTAGTGCATACCGTGTACCCCTCTCTCCTTGCTTCTGTCTATCATCTCATCATTACGTGGAGAGCGCACTGGTCTCAGCATAGAATTTTCTGGCACAGATGTAACATTATATAAAATAGTGCTCCTAGCATGCAGATGCAACTGTATTGAACATGTTACTGCCAGAAATCTAGGTATCAATGATGATCTTGCTGTGCAGTCCCGTATCAAAATGGTTTTCATATTTTAGACAAAAAATGATAGAAACAGTTTTTTAGATGGTGAGGAAATACTGATATACTCTAATTGAACTAAATCAGGTGTAATACAGAGCCCAGTTAGGCATCTAAACTCCCTGTAATGTCAACGGTAATGTGGGAACTTGAAGAATGTCTATCAAAATGTTAAGTTAGCTACTAAAAGTTTGAGGACTTACCAAACTGTCCTCCTGACACAGGGTATAGAGCCAAGAAAAGAAAGCATCATCAGTTTCAGATTAGAAGGGCAGAAGGTTCCTTTTGCTTTCAGGTTCTTAACATTGAAATGAACTGCCAGCATCAGTGCTGTCATCAGGCATCAAAAATGACATGAGCTAGTGTTCAAATGAAAGTATGAGGCTGACACAGAAAAAGAAGATCAAAATAAAAAGGTGCTGTTGTGTAGAAGAGAGAAAAATGAACCTCAGACTTTTGCATTTCTGATAAAATGACACATCATTTATAGACTGGAATGGGTATGTTAACCTTAAATAAAAGGTTAGCGTTTTCACATTGCAGTATTTGAGTCTTTTTTTTTTTTTTTTTTTTTTCACTGCTGCCATGTCACCTGCAGAACAGAAAATGTTTCTGGAAGAGGTACTTGTATGGCTGTTGCAAGGAGTTGTCAGAGAATCACTTGGAGCAATAGCAAAGCAGAGGGATCATTTTTCATAGCCTGTCAACTTTAGCCAGTTTATTATCCACTGTGATAGCAGAAAAGCAACATGAGCGTTCAGAGGTCACCAGTGCTGCTGGTCAAGCATGGACACATGGATGAGTGAGTCCTACAGTTTAGATAACTGTGATGCAAAGTCACTGGGGAAAGAGAAACTGGGTTCTTCTAAAGGACCATGTCTCTCTCTGTCCAAATAGAAAAGGAAAGCATTTATCTTTTTCAGTGGTTTTTGAGAGAAACTTACTGTTCTCTACTGAAGGTGATTTTTTATTTTTAGATTTGGAAGGCTTGATTTTTAGATAGTTGATTTTTTAATGTGCTTTCCCTGGTTTGCTTTTTTCCATCAGAAACAAAGGAATGTTAAAATGTATAAATCAACGTAAGCAATCACATTTGAGGTGGACTAATGATGGGAAGTGTCCTGCCAATTAACTTTATAGCTCCTGCTGTTCCTGTATTAGGTTACAGTTGTCATCCTTCATAAGCTATTTCATTAGTTATATTGGACATGGTCACGCTCTTTATTTTTCTAGAGAACTTTAACATATGAAAAAAAATTAGTTAGCTAACAGTTTCACCACTACTAATTGAAAGTTGTCTCAACATGCAAGACAGGTGCATAGCGTAAGACTGCATAGCACACTGCAGTGTATGCACAGCAATGACTTCCTCAGTGCAACTTTAAATAATGTGTTCAGTGGTGGCCAGCAGCAGATTACAAACAGATACAGGGATGTAAGAGGCAGAATTGGACCTGGTTTGAATACATGAATTGTGCCAATGCCTTTGATTTTTGGCAAAACTCCTATGTGCTCATGGTGTATTTCACAAAATACATGTGACATTTCCCATAGAGAAAGCAGTACAAATTCAGACGGGGACAAAGGTGCCATGCAAAGGGCAGAAGAGTCTTTAGGGCCATCATTTTCTGCTTGGCAGAGGAACACCAGAGGAGAGAAGGCAGGTGGAACTTGCACTCTTCCCCATTGTACCAGCAAAGAGAAGAGGTTTGTTAGGGCCCACACCTCATACAGAATTTCTTCTTTTTGGGATAAGCAGATTTTTACTCTGACCTAAAGAACAGCAGAGAATGGACCTTGCCTCAGGCCTTATGGTGTTATTGATTTAGGCCTTGTTTCAGCAACCAACCTTGAGAATCCCCACCTCCTCCACTTCACTTAACCACCCACTCTCAGCCCACATTATCCTTCAAAGGAAAGCCAGTTTCCCCTGGAAGACCACATCACCAACTCCTTCAGCCTGCCACAGAGGACGGGACCACAGAGAATATGCAAGGATCCTTTCCTTCCCTGTGCCACCTCCATTGATCTCTCAGCCTAAGATATCTCAAGGCACAGGACCATGGGAGCAGGCTCAGCAAGCCTGCTAGAGAGCTCATTTGGTACATGCCTGAATCCAAAAATGAAGCACTGCACAATGAACTCCAGGGCCCAGGATGCCCCTGCTGAAATTAAATTAGCTGAAAATCTGGGGCAGGGCGTGTGTGTGTGTGTGTGCGTGTGTGGAAGGTAAAACTTCAGTGGAAATGAAGTACAGGTTATGTCACGTTTATTCTTATGTTGCTGCACAACCCCTCTAGTCCTTTCCAAGCCAATTTCTTTGCAGAGGCTAGTATCTTGCTGAAGAACATGGCTACTGATCATTTTTGCTGCTTCCTCATTGACAGGCACTACGAATGGAGGAGTTTGAATATCTGACCTTTCTTCCAAACAGAAACAACATAAACTACAAGAAAACAACATCCTTTTTTCCCATCCCAAGAGCAGTTTTGCCTGCAGGTAATGGCACTGAATGAATCAATGTATTACTGAAACTGATGCATGATGACAAAGGCATAGCAGTACTTACTACTGAACCAAAAGGATGCAAAGCGAGAGAAATTCCTCCTTCGCAGTATATTCTTCTCATTCAGAACAGACCTTGCTATGCCTTAGACAGCTCCACTTCTATGATCACAATAAAGCATTTTTCTCTGCTTTTTTCATACTTACGTGTACTGTCCTCAGGAAATTATCTCAGTGAGCCACCCCTACAGGGAGAGACATTCCTGTTCCCCCTTGCCAACATGCCATTTTTTAGTGACTATGATGGGCAAGACTTTCAGCTGGGATAGGTCAGCATTACTCCATTCAGTGCAGGAGGACTGTTGCACCAGAACACCAACAGACAAAATTTTTTAAGTCATGAATCAAATGTTTAGGGAGCATGCAGGGGAAAGTGTGTGGGAGTACTGGAGCAATGCTTGTGCCAGCTTTGCAGATTTATTACTACAATATCATCACGGTCAACATAATTAAACCTCCCACTATAGGTCTCTTCGTCTATTGCATTACAACTGGTATCACTCCCACCACTGACAGCATATTTTCTTGACACAAAACAGCTTTCCATACACCTGCTAGCTCTGGGGTATGGAGATGCAACTAATGAAAAAGTCTATTGGAAAACTGGAGTATGACTTGAACTTTTGAGCGCTTCTTCCTATTTCTCTTCTGCCCCACACTTTCTTTTAATATTACCTATATTGGAGTGTGTGGCAGGGGGAATGGACCAAAGCACTTTATATTAGATTCTAAATGAAATTATTCTTCATTTAGAAATGAGAGATGACAGCCTAGACATGAAGCATTTGAGGTCAATGCTGAATTAACTTCTTAGTTTCACCTAATTAAAAATGTCTGTGTTCTGCTTTGAAAAGGAAAAAATTAAGCACACTGGACATTCCAGCATTTTACCATATTTACAGTATGGTATCCCTTCCGCAGGTAAATTCTAGTAGGAGTTACAGATAGCTGTCTTCTAAAAAACCCAGTTTTCTCATCTCTTAGAGCAGGGGTCCTCAAACTATGGCTCGCAGGCTGGATACGGCCCCCCAGGGTCCTCAATCCAGCCCCCGGTATTTGCAGACCCCCCCGCCCCCCCCCCCCCCCCACCCCCCCCCGCCGGGGGTTGGGGGGGGAAACCAAGCAGCCGCAGATGACTGCTTGCCACTGCATCCGCGCGCCGGCCCCCTGGTTAAAAAGTTTGAGGACCCCTGGTTTAGAGAGTGAGCAATTACTATTTTGCATGCACTTAATGACTGGCTCTTGTTTTCAACACTAGGTTCAGATATTTTAAAGATATTTTACCCTGTGTTTGATACATTTGGTCGCTAATTATTTTATTTCAAATCTGCATTAAAGTTTGAACTGTGAAAACCAAAATTCTTTCTATCAATTCAATGCAGGATGTCTGGTTTTGAACAATGCCTCAGGTACAACTTGACTTTTACAGTTTAAAAATAAATATTTAAAAACTGTTTCTAAAATAAAAGGTATTTAAAAAAAACCCAAAAAACAACAAACCTGACCTCCCCACCCTGTCTCAAACTATTTAGTAGAAAGAAAATGTTTTGCTACTGAGGAAGACCTGCTCTAAATTTTTGACAGAACTTGGTGCACATCCTGCAACTTTAACTATCATGAGGGTTCTGTATTCTAAAAGATTCATTAGATAACAAGTGATGCTTTGGGGTATGGCCTTTTGATTCTACAATCCTCAAACCAGAATAGCATAACCCACTGGAAGAAACAAAGAAATGAACTTTGACTGGCCTTTGGAGGATGCACTTTCAGATTTGCTCCATTAATGGAGACAGTAAAACTGAAGCTTAATATGAAATACCATGAGTAATAACCATGAAATTTGTGCACTGCAGTACAAATCTGTTCCCCAAATATTCTCATTTCAGAGGAGGATTCTTCTGGCATGATGCCTGGGCTGTTGGCCACAGCCTGCTTGGCTGCCTTGCCCTGTGCCTAGCCTCTTTAGCAGCTGGTGCTGCTCCCAGGCAATGCACTCAGCTCCTGCTCCCACAGCTTATTATAGTTTGTTGGGGTTTTTTTTCTTAGAAAAATATGTTTCTAAATTTAGTTTAGGGACATCAAGCCAGTTGTTGAAACGCAAGCATGTTCATGCTACCAAACATAAGCAGTCTGTGCGTACATTTCTACATATATTTTCTGCATGGAGTATTGCACTGTTCTAACCAAGGAATAGATCTGAACCCATTGTGCAACTGTTGCTTTGAATTTTGTAGTATTTTATGGTTGGTCAAGGTCTTCTAAATCTAGTAGTTCATTAACCAAAATCAAAATACACCACTCTTGAAAAATAAGAGTATGCACATGCACACTGGATTTGCATTGATTTCATTAAACTGGCCCAATCCTGGCATGATAACAGGGATATACTCACCAGAAATATTACTCCCTGCCTGTGTTGCAGGCAGGAGGGTGTGTGCAATGAAGCCAGTAGCTAAACACAGGAAAGGAAAGACAAAATCAAGCTTTTAACATACTTATCTCTATGCTAGAAACATCTGACAGGCAAGAAAATGTTTCACATTTAGTATCTTCTTGCATATGAAAGGGAGGGATAAGTAAAAATATCTCTATTCCTGGCTTTCAACACAGGAGGCAGGAAGAACAAAAGCCCTGACTCCAAAAACCTCAATCTTTAGGCCTGAGGAGAGAACTTTTGCATCTACATTTCCAGCAGTCTTTCCTCTTCTGCCTGCTTGACAGGAGATGGATATTAAAGACACAAGGGAAAAGGCTGTTCTGGTCCCCGTTCATTTTCACTCCACCTATGGTAGGAAGGGGGATAAGGCTGTTTAAAAGATCCTGTCCAGGAAACAACCAGGCACTCTAGTTCTCAGCCTTCAGCTTTATCAACCTCCAGAACAGAAAACTTAACATTGGCATCAATTTTACTTCACATTCAAGATCTTATTGCAGCTTGGGGTGTTTAAAGTGTTCTCTGAAATCAGCAGAGATTTGAAATTCAGCCATATATGCTCAGCACGAAGAGCCTGGAAAAATGAAGCATTTTCTAATTTAATGATCTCTGTGTTGAGGTGAAAAATTAGCTGCTCACCTTGGGGCCTCACTGTAAATCCAAGGCATGAAATTATTTGCAACTGCATGCCTTGCACATTACTCCTTTCCAATACATGTAGCAAATTTAATGTAAGTTGGGCTGGAGCGTGGAGAGAGGAGGGTTGCCCTGTGATACTCAGCAGTCCCTTCCAGCTGCATCTGCTAATGACAGAACCCTGTCCAGCATTGCTGAAATCAGGAATTTTGCCACTGACTTGAAAGGCAGCAGGATTTAAAATTACAATGCACACTGCTTATTTTCTTCCCCTTGACAATATGGCCAGTGCATTCTGGGTAGGAAGCTAAGTTTCCCAATACTAGTACATAATTTGATCTCTTGACAATAATCCACATGCAGCTAAATGGTGCCTGCATAACATTTGTGCATCAGTGGTTAAAGCATATCATTTGGAACCACAAAAGCAAACCAAAGACCAGCTCAGAAGTAAAATAATCATTAGGTGGGGAAACGATGGAAGTGAACAAGGCCTGAAATGCAAACTAGCATGTGGGTATCCAAGGATATTACAGTCATCTTAGTGATCGTTTTCAACACAGATAAAAAAGGATAAAGTACTGAAGTACAGAAATCACTCTGATCCCTATTAAATACTAAATCACAAAGAGATGTCTGAATACAAAAAGCTATTATTAATAAAGCTTCTATAGTGTAAGAGGCATTGAGCTCTTTGCAAGCTAAAGTGACTTTTGCCTCTTGTGGTTTTTGGGATTACAATTTCTATTTGTTTGCTTTATATTAAGTGAACTACCTGCTTCTCTTTACTCTTTTCTGTTATCTAAGACTCCACAAGCCTCCAATTCTGAAGTGAAAATCACTTTCAGCTGGAATTTTTCAGATCTTAGGTAAATATACAGCAGAGAGAGGTAATGGCTCCATCCCTCCACACTGCTGACACTTGTGGTCAGCATGGACAAAGTGCCTTTTCTTTCCCATCCTCTAGAGCAAATTAGGCTCTGTGAAACCCAAGAGAAAGGGAACTCCTGATACTTTCTCCTTCACCTCTAACAAGGATGTATAGTCGATGTGCTCTTCCAGCATACTGAATAGCTATGGCAATGACTCCATCTCCCTGTTCTTTGTGCTCCCTCTGAATTTGCAGCTTTTTGCCACAGAAGCACTGCCTCAGCAGGGCATTCTCCAGCATCCACTGGGAGATGTTTTTGCATAACTCCCTTTTCTGTAACAAATATTGTCCAAATCTGCCCTTGATACAAGACAAGACAATATAAATAAAACAATGAAGAGAGCATTTAAGAACCCTACAATTTGTTTCTTCCTTCCTCCTGGGAGCTGCAGTACGCATTAATAAAAATAAAAATAAAAAAAAGAACAAGAACATACATACAGGGACACAAATATATATCCTTCTTCCATCTTTCCTGCTGTCTGAAGGGTAATGCAGGAAATAACTGCTCAGTGTCAAGATTTAGCAGCTGTGCATTAGTGGCCAGCTGAAACACAAATTCACTGTCCTTAAAATATGAAGGTTTAAAGATCTCTTCCCCCTCGCTGCTGAAAGCCAGATACAGTGATCCTGCAGAGTCCATGCCCTCATTGCAATTCAGATTTTTAATTAGTTTCTTCCAAAACAGTCTTACAATTACCTATAATTTGTTCACCAGTAATTTCCTTCCTTCTTAATCGAGACACAAAATTTTCCTGGTCTGCAACAGCCAGAGTTTGTTGTTAAAAAACTGTACTTGAAGAATCTTTCTTTAGGTCAATCCCCTTGTTACATGCAGAGAAATGCACCAGAAATTGTACGGAGGAAGTTCATTAACATTTCCTTACAAACCTCAATTTCTTTAAAAATTAACATTTAGGAATTAGATATAAATGGAAGGAAACACAGTAGCGGTGATTTCTAAGTGGCAGTACATGTGCACTTTTATTAATATTCAGATGTACTGCATTAGCACGGAACCCGTATCCAGTCTGCAACTGGCACTTGTATCAAGCTGCTCTATTCAGGTTGCTGCTATGACAACTATCCGGAGGCAAATGTCAGGTCAGCTCCCAGCATATGTGTCTAGGCCGTAATTGCTTTGTCAGAAACCTAATAGCCACCTACTCCTACTCCTCTAACACCTAAAAGCAATGTTGTTAAAAATACTAAATGTTGCAATATTCTTAATACCTTAGTCATATGCTATTAAAGCACTGAAAACTCTAAACTTGCTTTCCTTTTATCCCCCAAACAGGAATGGGGGTGAAGAATGTGTTTAAAGTGTCCATTTGCAAACTTACATTCATTTATGTTTCAGTGTAAACCTGGGATCATTAAACTTTCTTTTCCTTGAGGGTTAGATATTATTGTTCACTCCACCATGATTATTGATATTTAATTTGCCTGGTTACGAATCATAGCATGGAAAATAGTTATAGCTGTCATCTTGATGAGAGGTTTCTTACAAAATGCATTCAATGTTTATCATAAAGGACTGCTTCACAGCATCATAGTTCATGGTAGTCTATGCACGGTGCATAAACTTGCTCTTACCAACTCGGAAAGCTCAAATAATACAAGATTAATTTTTTAATTGAGTTTAGCTTTCATAATTAAACTAGTAACTTCCACAAGACTCAGAAATATAACATGCACATTATCATGATTTTGTTTATCCTAATCTTACATCATATCTTTTAACCTTATGATTTTTTTTAAAAAAAAGACATTCAGTGCTTACATTGAGGGAGCTTTGAGATGCCTAACAGAGTGAAATAATTGAAGCAGAGATAGAGATGAAGTAAGTAATACTCTTGCAACGAGAAAGTTGTCTTGCAGCCATTTCCAAAGATGATCTCATGTGAAGAATTAAAGAAAGTCCATGTATAACTGGTTTGTTCACTGTAAATTATTTCCCATGTGCACATGCAGGCATACACATATCCTAATAGCTTCACTGTATTACCTCCCATTTGCCTCGTAGATAGTGATAAAGAATAGTTGAATTAAATAAAACTAAAGAAACCTAAAAAAAGTATTATTCTGATGTCTGTGCAGCAAAGGTATGAGGACACCACCTTTGTCGGCCTATAAAGTTCTTTTGACTGTTGTTATTTTCACCTAGTCTCTGTAATGAAAAGAAATTGAACCCTTTAAATTCACATTTAAAAAAAATGGAGAAACCCTCTTTTTATCATGTGTATTCTATAAAACATTGACTGACAAGCAGTCAGCGAAAAGCCTACTAATTTAAAAACCACCAGCTCTGTCTGAGAAATGCCTTTGTTAGGACAGAAGATATGTAAGATAGCTTTCATTTTCCTCTGAGCTTAAGCTCTCTTTGGGCTCAACTTTTACACTTGCTATGTGACTAGAAAAGAATCATACATTGCATGTCCACTTGGGGCGTAAGGATGAAAGAAGTGTACATAGCTCACTCCTTTGGCTGACCAAAAAATTCTGCACGCTACAGGAGCCCTTCCGTGACATTACTTACTGAAATGGAGGTCAAATTGCTAAAATAATATGGATGGAATCCAGGAAAGAATCCAGTCCACTGGCTTCGCAGTCATATGTGACCACTAGTCTCCTATAATAATAATTTCTCAAAGGTCCAGATTCCTAACTGGGAGACAAATCAACATGGTGTGAATGAAGCTACATTAATGTTATAAATGATGTGGCTGATTAGGCAGGACATCCATAAAAACGTTCATACACTTCCACAGACATAGTATTCTATGATTCAGTTATTTTCCTGCTTTCCCATATTCAGCCCCTTTCCTCACTCTCAGATGCTGACATTTTGTCTTATCGCCAAAACCTTCCTATTTCAATTAGAAGAAAAAGTGTCATTCATAAATTTTGCAACATGACAGCATACAAAAGAATCAATTCTAAACAATGAAACAAAAGGCAGCTGTTAAAAAACCACTTGTGTCCAAATAAAAATGAAGGCAATTTTTTCCTAGTATCATTCTTATTTGTTTGTCCAAAGGAAGACTTCACCTTCTCATCTCCCTTCAGGAAAGTAGAGGGGCAGGTCCTATCACATACTGATGTATACAAACTACTATTTCTGTTTAGAATTTTCATTGGTCTTTTTGATTTCTGACAGGACAGGAACAAGACTAATCCACCTCCACTTTACACAGAGTACCATAGGCCAACACCACTCCTGTTTTATGATAAGGTTTTATGAAAATTACACCACGTTCGGAAGAAGCAGAGACTGACAATGATTAAGCTCTTAAAACAAAACTTCCGTTTCTGTGACTGACACAAGTAGAGCCACAGAGCCAAGGCTTCTGCAGCAGCAGTGCACCAAACAGGCAACCCAACCTTTGTTCACTGCCCAGGACAGTAATGACAGGATGACTGTTTTCCAGATTTTTCTACTTATTTAACCATTCTTCTTTTGCCCAATCAAGACACAATTTGGTTTCTAAAGTGAAGGACACAACAAAATAAGTCATCCTGTTCACACATGTAATGAATGCGTGTAAAAAGGGCTGTATTTTAGCTCGACTTAATTTGTTTCACTAGTCCCCTGTCGATAGCAGTCCAGAATATCCACTTCGGAGCAACTGCTTCACACTGAATATTGCTAGAGATATATATAATAAGCTTCTTGAAGGATTATCCCAGGAAAGTATTCTAGGATATCACTCAGAAGCACAGGAAACCTTAGGGATTCAAATAATGCCTCTTCCGTCTCTGACTGAAGCAAGTCATAGAAGGTTGATCCAATTATTGTTCCTACATTTTTTATCTGTGAAGAAAAAATTCCACAAAATTCAAGACTGGAGTCACCCTTTTTCAGTATCCAGACTCAGCAGAGATGGTTTGGAGAGCAACACAAAAGCTCTGCATTGCCTCTGTAGCCACCGCCTGATCTGGACTGGGAAAGATCAACCAAGTGTCATGATTATTTCACAGTTCGGCAGTAGTGTCAGTAAACCCATACCAATTCAATATATAAGTCTATAAAATTTGAGCAAGGGAATAAATTATTTTTACTATCAGGCAGAATTAAAAAGTGGAAGTGACAGAACTCTTCAGTCAGGTAATAAGTATCAAACAAAACTTCTTGGCGCTTAAGCTACTGGCTAACCAACAGAGCTTGATCTCAAGATAATGAGAATGTACTGAAGCTAAAGAGAGCACTTGAGTAACATCTAACATGGTCAGACAGCCAAAGCATTGTAGTCCAAGCTACCATACCTACTAAACACATTTATATTTTTTACAGAGAAGTCTCAGAAACTGACAATGCTTTTATTGTAGCAGTTTCAAAAAACATGGGAAGTTACTAGCTTCCTGACAGGCAAGATCGCATTGATTTTCCCATTATTGCCATGAAAAACAAGAATTTTTGAAAATAAGTAATTGATGCCAATGACAGTAATTTTCATTCACTCGTTTTTAAAACTGAATTTTTGCAGGCATAAATTTTCAGCCTTGAGTTAGGAAATACAAAGATCACATGAGTGGAATTTAAGGCATATAGGTAAAAGGATGGTTTCTTCCTGCTTCAGACTTAACAATATCCCTAGATCAGGGCTATCTGCAGCTATCATAAATACTTCTAGAGAATCATCCATAAGATGCAGTATTTGTGTATGCAGACACACACACACACGCTTCAGAGAGGTTGCTTCTGAAGAGATAAGTTTCCATAGCTTTGACTTTAAAGCTGGTTCTTTTTGCTGAGCAATAATTGAGATGGTTTTCAATCTAAGCACTGCTAAAATTAACACCATAGGCAAAAACATGTTTAGTTTGGAAATTCATATTTTTTTACCAAAGTACAGGCTTCCATTAGGGATGTACATGCAACATGCTCAGAACTTCCTGTTCAGGGACCTTGTTGTGCCAGGGAGAGGAGGAGAAGATGAAAGAGCATAAACAAGGCAAGAAAAGGCATTCAGCGAGCTAGGAAGATGCTGAAGTTTTGTCTTAGTTTCAGGATTGGGCACAACACTCATTGTATTCTTATGCATACATGTTTTATGAGTAATATTCTGAAAAAGGTGGTGGTGGTGATGCAAATTACATCTCACTTTGAGGCAGATCACCCCTCTGGAGAATAAAAGGCAGACCTTCACTGTGCTGCGTGCAAGAAAAAAGCAGCTTTAATGCAACACTTTCATTCAGCTCTGAGGGGAAGCACTGAATGAGTGCTCTTACCAGATCCTCTTAACAATCTACTTTCCAGGACTGTCTAATGCTTGTCCTCTATTAGGAGATCTCTTGATATAATTTATGAAGTGGTAATTTTCATTATCCAAATCTTATTTCCCCTTTCCTCCTCCCAAATTTCCACTGAAGGGTCCTCAAAGCCCGAGTCCACCCACTGGTATAATGGCCAATTTTGAAAAGCTATGTTTAAAAAGGAAAAGCAGAAACATGTTAACAAGGAAACAAGGCAACAAAGCTTCTTTTTTTCTCCCCCCCCCCCCCCCCCCCCCTTTTTTTAGAGCTATGGAACAATCAAAACAACATGCTGAACTGAACGTTTTCAACCTTCTTACTCTGTTTAAGAAAAAATCCAATGAAAAATATTTCTTTTTGGATATATGGAAGAAAAGTGAAGGAAATTTAAAAGTAAGAGGAAAAAATAGGAAGCAGAGGAGGACAGAACTCTTTTACCCATAAGGCAGTCTCCCCAGATGTGAGGATACAGGTCCACTTCCCATGTCAGCATAAGAACTGATCACAGTGGAGCGTGTTAAACACCCCACTCAGAAATAATCTGGAATAATTTTCTCTCAGTCTACTCTGTTAATGTGACATACTTGGAATAAATAATTAAATTTCAGTGGAACTGGGACTAGAACCAAGGTCTTCTACTTCTCTAATGACTTAACTATTCTACCCTGCAGGGTAAATTTCTCACGGTAAGTTTTATGAAGCGACCTAACACACATTCCCATATTTTTTTTCCAGCAAAAACTATTCAGCAATCTATCCTGAACTCAAAAATAGTTTTCCAAGCACCAAAGCTACATCAACCCAGCTAACTTACTGCTTACTGAATCAAATGACTGGTGTTATTTGCAACTGTCTCCACAGTGTTCCCAGAACTCACTGCCAAAAAGAGGATAGAGCTGAAGGAAGCAGAACACAGCACCTGTTCTTCATAGGCAGCTTTGCTACTTTAACATCACGACTTTATTTAAGGTGGTCAGTTTGCAGCCATTCCCCCTACTGACTTTTAATTCTGTAATGAAAAACAATACCTCTCCCCTCAATGATAATGGTTACTAAATCCTTCTGTAATAGTAATACCACAAATGAAAGGAAAAAGAAATCCTATTAATATGCTTTTAGAGTTCTCTCTACAGTTTTAAAATTGTTTTTGTTTCAACAGCTCTCTGGCTCCCTGGACAGTATTATGGGATTCTCATTTAAATCACTCGAAAACTCTGCCTCATGCTGGCTGGACCAAGGAATCGAATCACTAGTTTTGTGCAAGGAAAGTAACATTTTTGCACAAGTCTTTTCTACTTCTCCTTGAGGTAAGCACATCAACATTGTAGCTTTTTTTTTTTTTTAATTGTTACTAACAAATCAGAGAACAAACAACCTGAATGAGCACTACTTCTAAACTAAGCCACACTTAACATTACAATGCTTTGATATCCCATGTGATTTGTAAAGGCAAATGTACCACAGTAATGAAAATCCTAGCAAAAAATATAACAGCAAAAAAGAAGTAGCAATATCCACTCTCAGATCCTAAACTATCAGTGTTCTAGGGATAGTAGTAACAAACCTTTACCCAGTTGTGGCACAACCAAAAAGAAGGCAATGGACTACGTACAAAAGGAAAATGTTCTTTGAAAAAAACGTTCTTTTCCACGCAAAAAATTCATCTGCCACGACAGACGCATATTTTGGAACAACTGAGACATTACTGAGATTTGACTTTGTGATAATCATGAAGACAAATACAGCATACTAGTCTTTGCAATAAGAACTTTAGACATTCACTACATCTGTGGAGTGACTAAATCATCAAAGCCTGGAACATGCTATCAGTTTTACTTCAAAAATTTGAAAGAAAATATGTAATTCTCAGCAAACTAAAAATAACTAAATCCTAACATGCGCTATAATAGGTGAATAAACACATTAGAAAAAAATGAAATAAATACTGATATAAGCTTTAAAAACTCACTAGTAAGGTAACCAGCAGCATTTTGCTATCTATCACAGTAACTTCTCTGTCTCAGGCAAATAGGTATTTTCAGAAACTTACATTATTTCACTTTACATTTACAAATGCATACACATTTTGAAAGAGAATATCTGCACAGATAAACACAGTGACTCATGGATACATGCACCATTTCTGTTATTTATGTAAATTACATATACTGTACGTTCTGTTCCTTTTAATTCTAGTATGCAGATTACATACTATGCCCTCAAAATCTACAAACATTAAAAAGCAAATATATAGCTTTCTCCAGCCGGACATTATAAATATACTAGCCATCCTCACACAGGTTATGTAAATATAGACAAAGACATGTTTGTGTATTCATTTAAAGAACTACAGTTTCTGTATTTTAATTACTCTTGCTAGCAAGAAACGTATAAGGGATTGCACCACCCTTCTGCATGGCATCCTATGTAAATGAGTCCAGTGCATTTATAAATATGGATGTGGTAGACCCCCAAAGAACACAGTACCTGCTGTCTATCCAACCGCATCCTTTTTGCAGCATTTCTGCTTTCACTCTCACAGGCAGAAGCCAGGATACTCTCTGCAACTGCTGAAGTAAGGTGTGAGGGAATAGGTCGTGACTATGAGAGAAAAAAGAAACAGAAATTATTTCTAGCATAATCCACGATACCCTTTTTCAAAGCACACAATACCATCACCTAGGCAGGAAAGTCCACTCATTGAAATGCAGTTTATACCAACAAAACAGGGAAATGGAACTTGTAAAGATGAAAAATGAAACTAGTTTGATGTTAAAGCTGCAGCCGATCCATAGATCCACGAGAAGCCCTTTCCCCCCACAGCTCTATTGTCCAGTGTGTTTAGTCTGGCTCATTAAGCTGTACTTTGAACAGACAGTGGAATATTCTCTGCATTCCAGCAGCACCCTGGCCGTCTGATTCTTGTTAAGAAAACTGAAAGGCTTTTTATTCTCTACAGCATGTGACAGAGATGAGTAGTGTTTTTTTATAGTCATAAAAAACCAAAACAAAAACCCCAAGTGATAGGGTTGAAACATCACTCAAAACATAACAGATTGTCAGAACATTTCAGAGCAGTCTCAATCTGTAGTATATGAATATTTGCATTCTTGCTACAACATGATTGATGTGATTAAAATGACTTTTTAAAAAAACACTGTTTTTCTTTTGATAATGCCAGCCTTCCAACATCGTACGTAGATATTTTGTGGTTCAGCTAGATACGGGGTTTTTTTCCAATTCAAAATATCTCATTACTGCCTTCATAGCATACTATGTTTTCGGTTAAAGGTGCAATGAATCCCTAAAAAACAAGGAATGCTAAAATCTTTTTAGGTCCATTGCTGGTTATGAACTCAAACATGATCTTTCTTGCCATTTCATTAAGAAGAACATTTAAA
This sequence comes from Falco naumanni, assembly GCF_017639655.2. Taxonomy (NCBI): domain Eukaryota; kingdom Metazoa; phylum Chordata; class Aves; order Falconiformes; family Falconidae; genus Falco; species Falco naumanni. The sequence continues at coordinate 69,955,766 of NC_054056.1, forward strand.
CACCTTTTTTTGCTAATTACATGCAAAACAATCTTTCTGAACGATGCTTACAATAAAATCCATCTTTTTCATTAATATACAAAGGTATATACAAAAATATCTGAACTACCAAGAAAATAAAGAAAATGGGGATAATAACACAGGTAATGTGTTACATATAAGCTCATTCCAGAGACCGTAATTTTTTGAACCAGGTTCTGAACTTCCATAAATTTTCAAAGCTTCATTGAACTCAAAATAACTACGTAAATGTATACCTACCGAGGAACTGGCCATGTGTGTTGGGGTTTTGGGGTGGTTTTTGTTTGCTGTTGATTATTTTGGTGGCGGGCTTTGTTCTTTTTTTAAGAGTTTTACCTTCTTAAAAAGCATGAATATGAATCTGCTATGAAATGTCACTGAGTTTTAGAAGCAAGTTTTGAAGAACTCCCATTCAGTTCTTAGAACTGAACAGTTCTTAGAACAGATTCATTATATTGGCTCAACTGATTTTATGTTTTTTATAACATTCCAGAAACTGTGGAGCCCAACTGTTACTAATATTACATTTTTACCTTTAAAAATTAAAGTCGATTTATTGACTTTGGATCTGCTCTACAGAATGCCAGTTTTTAATCTGACACTGTATTTTCCTAATGCATGGGACTACAGTCTGTCTGGGAGCAGAAGCTGAACTAGCTTTTAGAATTAGACAGGGATTTATGGTTCTCCCTCACTAGTGCAATAGGCTTATTTCTCCCCATGTATACAAGAACAAGCTCTCTGGCATCAGCATGATAGCTGTGCAAGAAAGACAATCAGAGACTGCAATACTACAATAAAATATACTTGGATTGATTTGACAGAACAAACTATTGAACTTGTTTCCAGTTTTGAAAATAAATCAGTCTAAGAGATGAGGGATGCTGATGTTAAACCCTGGTGTCGTTACAGAAGTTAACATTAAAGCAGACAGCTTCCTCAGAGCTCCAGAGGAGGGAGTAAGTCTTTGCAGAAGGTTTTCACTGAGAAAGCATTATATTTATTATTCTCCCTCCCTAGAATGGTGATGTTACTCTGAACTCATTATTGCATCACTTAGCCACATTAGATCCCTCCTCACATTTGGTGGCCAAGTATCACTGTACATGCCAGTTTTATGTATGTTCAAGGTACATTGACTATGTTGGCTTCATGGAAGTCTCAGTGTGGTCCCGTAGCAGTGGCCACACAATGATGTTCTTGAAAAGTGGTGAGTAAACACCTGGTTAATTCCTCCAGCTCAGATCTTTAATGATTAATTAGAATTAGATATATATCTCTCAATAGATTTTTGGAAGGTGGCATATGAGCCAAAAAAGTAATGTTCTGACCAAAAAGTAAAATGAACCCAAGTTCCTACAGCTTATTTGTTTATGGGAGATAACAGGTTTATTGAATTATTTTTATAAAATAAAAAATAAAGAGTTACCATAAAGATCAAGCAGTCATGTGCTTCTCTCTGAAAAGGAGTGCAATGTGCTCACTGTTGAAATACTGAACTCAAAGTTAGTTCCTCCAAAAAAAAAGAGGAAATCTCCAGGTAATGGAGTATCTGCCTCTTGAAATATGTTTTAGTCCATAATTTCTCTTATTCATCACTGCAGCTGGCTGTTGATATGTTCATGTCAAGAACTATCTAGAGTGAACCTTAGGGAGAACGTAATGAATGTACGGTTAAATCACCTGGGGAGTAAATTACTGTAACAAAGCACAGGTGAAAAATCATCTGATCAAGGTTTGGTTCTATCAGCTCAGGCACAGCCCTAGTCTTGCACTCACTGAGAAGATGAACACAGTCCTCTGTCACTAAAAGTAAAGCTGTTAAAGAAAAGATTTTCTGTTCCATGAGATGTCGTATCTGTGAAATGTCAAAAAGATCAATTTTGTAAAGCCTTGCCTAAGAGGAAAAATTGCTTTGAAATATCCACTTTTTTTTTCAAAATGTTTTTTAAATAAACTCAATTAATAGCCCCATCTTCTAATCTCAGAGGTCCCTTTTGGTTTAGCTTAACTTCCTCATCTTCTACACTTCTGATTATTCATGATCTCTGTCATGTCTATCAGCTACAAAACCACTTCTGTAACAAGCTCAAGCATCCAGGTCCTTGCTGGATTCTGAACATTTCTCAACTCCCTGTCTAAGGGGGAGACATAAAGGCCATGGAAAACATGGCAAAAGCAACATCATTCATTTCTGCAGAAGGGATCCTGCAGATCTCAGCCAAATCAGAGTTTTCTAGCTTCCCAGGCTCCTGGGAGCCGAGTGCTGGTTCCTGCATGTTTGGGACTACAGCAGGAAATGTGGGAGCCAAGGAGTCCTTATTTCTGAGGGCTCCCTCCACAGTCCCTGGATCCCCAGCCTGCCCATTGGAAGCCAGGTTTCATTTTACTGGAATATGTCAAAACAGAAAACCTTTGACCAACTAACATTTCTAAAAGGGGAAAAAATAAAGGCATTATCAAAAAATTCCTGGTCAACTTTTACTGGTAGAATGCACCTAGTGTTGTTTGATACATAACATTCACAGCCCCAGTCTGGAATTTCTTTCACTTCACAGTGACGTAAAGCAAGAAATAACTGTACTGGAACTACTCATGTGTAAAGCAACAGAAAGGAAGCAAGCCTCTAAATATTAGTCTACCAAAACAAGCAATTCACATTGCAAAATTAGATGGCAGGATAACATTTTTGTCATTTTGAACAGCTGACAGATAGAAGAGAGGCATGTGAAAATTTTACAATAACTTTCAGGTGAAGAGATGAATAAAACTTACAGGGAATCTGTTAAACAGCTTAATACAGACCTTCTGAAAAGACTATATGCCTCTGTCCATCACACAGCAGCAGTATACAGAATTCTTTTGTATTTACTTGGAAACGCAATACTGCTTGTGACTGCACTAAAATAGCAGCCACATTTTGAACACACATATTTTTTTTTGGTTTTGTACATCTCTTCAGTTGACACAACTAACATTCAGCCTCTAACATGATGTAGGTGAAGAGCATTTTGACAAAAGTAGTAAGGGAAACCTGTTAAATTTCATGTACATGTGGATGCGTCTGTTTTTAACATCTTTTGAAGCAACCAATACTCAGGAAGTGGTTGAAATTCCTTCAGTAGCCCAAGGGATATGACCAACCCCCTCTAGTCTATTCATACATTTGAAACTGCATTTCAAGATAATTTAAACTTGATTATCGTGACCATCACAGAGCCTGTAGATGACAACGACGACAAAGCAACAAGCACACATAACCACCATATTGGAAAGGAACTATTGCATGGTTTTAAGATAAATCGTTTTTGTGCAAATTGACATGAAGACTTTATACACTCATCCCCTTATCGCTTTCTGAAGTATGCACAAATTATTGACAGATATAGTTTTGCAGATTTCTTAATGAAAAATCAAATTAGTCAATACTTCTTTGTAGTCAAGTAACTGTTGTCTCCTTTAAAGAACATTAAAGCTAATGAAGATTCTTCCATGGCTTTGGTGGTCTTTAGATCTGGCTCTCAAAAAATAAAGTGCCTTTCTGGAGTTACAGAGTAGTCCTGTAAGGTTGCTGATTTTTTAGTAGTTGAAATCAGAAATCCTTGGCTCAAATTCTCTAGAAATGAGCTCTATTAGTATAATCTCTGATTCCTTAACATAAAAGAGACTGGCACTTTCAATGTGCTGTAAAATACCCATTTGCATTATGCCAACTGTATACAATACCACCAGGTCTTCTGTTTAAAGGGAGGTAGCTTTGCAGGATCTTCATGGGAAACAAAATACCCTTTTGGGCACATTCACACAGTTTCTGTGTTTCTATAAGGAATCTAAAAACCTGCTATATTCTCATTTCAAGTGTACTTTTTCGGTAGAAATCTACCATTTACTGATAGAATAGATTGTATTTCAGTCTAAACCACTAGGAGCAGAATATTCACCAAAAATAAGTCTGCAATCTGCTGTACATGCTGTCCTCCTGTGGTTAGAGATGTTGTCTACCTTGGCATTTTTTGTGAAATCCAGTATTTATATAAATAAAACACAACGCTGTCATACAGAAGCTTGGTCTAGATACTCATATTACACCAGACTCAGTTATGGAAAAATAAAGCTATTATTTCAGATAATGGGCACACATGCACACCTGCTAAAATGCCAAAATTTATAACCTGACATTTGTGCATAATACTACTCTCTAGTTTAGGCCAATTAGTACTGAAAAGATCTTTCAGTATAAGGCAGTTGTGAGCGCATAAACATAAAAGTGACAATTTTGTTCACAGAGACCCTAAGATCACCTAAGTCCAACCATTAACCCAGCACTGCCAAGTTCACTCCTAAACCACATCCCTAAGCACCACATCTACAGGTCCTATAGATACCTCCAGGAATGGTAACCCAGCCACTTCCCTGGGCAGCCTGTTCCAATGCCTGACCACCCTTTCAGTGAGGAAATTTTTCCTAACATCCAATCTAAACCTCCCCTGGTGCAACTTGAGGCCATTTTCTCTTGTCCTATTGCTTGTTACTTGGGAGAAGATGTATGAACTCTAATACAAAAAATGTGAATGAGAAAATATTTTAACTATTACTCAAATTTGAAAAAAAAAAGCTCTAAATTTTCCACAGTGATTGGGCATCTGAAGGTGAAGATGAATGCCTACGATACCTCACTGACAGTAACCGAGTATTTCCAGAGGTACCACAAAGCACTTCTTTGCACGTTGGTGCTCCTAACAACATGATACTCACTAGTGCTTTCCTGCATGTCAGTTTTTTCCTTAGGTCCCGTAAGGCTAGTTCATTTCCAAAATGAAATAGTGCAAATACGCCACAACTCATTCATAATAAACTTACTAAGTTCTAACACAATGTGTTAAAATCCCCAACATATTTATAACAGTATGCGATAGCTAAAGAGAGTATTTTCATAGAAAATATCCAAAACACTTTATAAGAGAGGGTACGCATTATCTTCAAATGAGATTTTTTAGTGAGTGTAATGCAGTGAAATGTATGACACAGAACTTTCCTACACTACACAGTTACAAAGAATTCAGAAACCTTTCCACAGAGTATTTTTAAATTTACAGACTGAAGTACAGTACTGCACTCTATTGGACATACTTTTATAATTGTCAGTTAGTACAGAATAGTGAAATATGAAAAACCGGACTGGCATTTTAATGCTTGTAGCACTGCATTTCAGTCTGGGTTTTGATATATTTTGCTCAGTCTTGCAGTCTTGTGATACTCAATTGTAACACCTAGTAAGGAATTCAAAGATATAACTAGAAATGTTTTTTAATTAATGGCAGAAGAGGCTTTCTAAAATGTTCAGTGATGGTCACATCAAATTTTTAAGTTTTCAGCTTTAAAGTACATTTAATTGAAACATTGCATGTTGCACCTTGATTATGACAGCACCTAAATATATCCATATATATATATTAACATATTCATATTCCTGCCTAAATGTTAAGCAAGCAACACATTCCAATCAACCACCATTCTGCTCCTACTGTTGCTGCTGCGCCTGTATATGGGACGAAGTCCTGCTCCACTTATTTGAGAAAGCGGTTTCAGTGGAGCTAGCAGAAATTTTAAATGACTATGTGAATAAATAAAAAATATGTGAAAAAAGAATACCTGTCTGACCTTATCCACCTAAAACACAAGTATTTTGTCTAAACTAGTCATCTAGGATTCTTTTTTGTTTGATTGGAAAGACAGGTATCTCCAGAAGCTGACTCATGAGACAGCTGGGAACGAACCTCTCTGGATTGGTTTATCTAAGCCCTTCACCAATTACTAAGGGAGCCCAAGTCACCTAATTTCTCAATCAAACTTCGGTAAGATTGCCTCTGTCCCAAATTAATCGGGTATTTCATAGTGACAGAGAAGCCCAGGAATTGTCATGCTGAACTAACTCCTTCTGAGTTAGGTGGAGATTGGATTTGACACTCCAAAAGCAGTTTACTAGTAAAACTCCAGAGGACTAGGAAAAACTGAATCTGATTTAACATTATCTCCTGTTTCCCCTAAACAGACACTGAACTGGCTCCCTACCCTTAACCTAGTGGCACAAACCAGCTATCAAGTAACACTTAAGCAGAGGTATAAGAAAAACTGACATATTTACTACTTTTTTTCTGATTTAAAGTTTACAATTCATCAGGGTCAACATTCCTTTACACCATATATTTTTTCCATAAAAAGGTTTTTTTCCCCCTACATCAGAACTTATTGCCATTTTGGAGGGGACTGGTTTTCTTTGAAATGCAATTGAAAAAGTGAAACAAATATCAAAATTGCATTCCTATCTTTACATCTGTCACAGAATGTAGAAGACTAATTACTATCAGGTTGCTAGGTATTTTTTATTTTTTTAGTTTTAATTCTTTTTCCAAATAGCATGCCTTTTTCAAAGTTAACTACTTCACATTTTCCAAGGTTACTGGAAAAAGTATAACTTCTTCTGCCACTCTCTTTTCCAAAATTGCCGATATTTCCAAAAGTTATTTAAAAGCACAAGGTATCTGAGACAAATTTACAAGGTAGTTCTTAAAAGTCATATGAGTAATCACTTAATTGTTTGGGGTGTGTGTGTGTGTGTGTGTAAAATTTAATAGCCTTAGGGAAACTGTTTCTAGAATATGTTTTTTAAGGATGTGAGACCTAATGGAAAAAATAAAAATTTGTCAGAGAAAGCTTTGCCCTTTTTCAGCCATCAGACTGTTACATAAACTAACCACTGTCAAACAAGGGTAAGATGCTTAGAAAGTGACCAATCAACAGAGCAACAACTCTATTATTATTTGTACATCTTCATGTAACTGCTCTTGTGATAATTTCCTTAATGCTTCCCAGCTCATTAATCAAGATTAAGCATGAGTCCCTGGATCCACAGACCCTCATCTTCCTGAAAACACTTATGACCTTTCCAGCCATAACAGGGCTGGAGGACCGAAAAGCCATGTGACTGCATGGCCAGCTGGACTATTCAGCACTCAATTCAGTAAATAATGAAAGCTTCCCCTCTCTAAAGCTAAAACTTAAAAACAGAAGCTAAATGTCTATCCGGAGAAATCTTAACAAGGCAAATTTCAGAAAAGGTACCCCCTTCTGAAAACCAGTCCCCCCCAAAGTTTCTCAGTCACAACACAGAAGCACTCGAAGCCTCTAAACGTATTTTAAACACCTTGATCAAGATGTTCAGAGTTGCAAATTGTTGAAATACCTCTTAGAGCAAATTGGCACAACCAAATGACAGATAAAGAGCTCAGTTATTTGTTATTGCGGTTGGTGATAGGACAGAAGGGGCTAGGATGAACAACACAGGGATCTGAGGAGCTGTCTTCAGGCATAGTGTGACTTTTCTCTGACACATCCAAACTTGCTTTCTGACAATGAAAAACATTTGTGACTAGCCTTTTCTCTCCAATATATAAAAGCACTTTGTTCTTTGATACTATCACTTTGTATTACAGTAGTGCCTAGGAAGGAGGGTTTCCTTTTGCTTAAACAAAAGGAAGAATCGCTTTGTGAATGACAGTTTAAAACCTTGCTCTTGCATTAGGATACACACAGAGAAAATGACATAACTGTAAAAAGATACTGTAAGATGCAGTTTCAAACTGAATGCAGTGAGACTGATGATAGGAGATCATGAGGATGGGACAAAGCAGACAGTAGTAAGAAAATGTAATTATTAAGTCAGTTCAAAAGCATTTGATTATTTCTAGCATCTAAAATTTTTATGGACTGTAGCTAAATAAATATATACCACATATCCTCAGCAGCTGTCTACTTTTGTTTTTTTTTTCATTGGCAGTTTTCTATAGATACAGGGGCTGGGACAAGTCTAAAGAATGGATTTTAAAATAATGAAACAGGTCATTTGGCCATTTCAGAAAGAAAACTCCTCTTGTATAGCATATATAGGTCACAAAACTCTTAATGTATATAAAGGAATTCTCATTAATATTAGTCCTTGAGAAAGAGGCAATAATATTTTTTTTTCTTTTGCGTATGGGCTAGTGAAGAAAAAACAGAAAGAATTTCTTTAAGAACATTAAGAAGTTCACGAAGTGCTACAGCATAGCGCAGGTGGAGCACAACCTGGAGATCCCCTCCAAAAGCCAGTGATTTCAGAACTTGACGAACTTCCCTCCCAATGAAAGATTCTGAGCAAGACCATAGAATTTAGTAAAAGAACATTCTCAACAATCTATAAGCAAGAGACAATTGGAGGAGAAAAACAATCTTACAATTAATGAGAAAAACAGTGCCTTGTTGAGGGATGCGCTTGTGTCAGAATGAAAAAGGCACAATTACAAGCTAAACAGTCAAATGGGGAAAGCATTTCCAATGCAGAAAGGGAACTCCTCAAAGGAATATTAGTAAAAAGAAGCTATGCAAGCTGCCTTGGAGTCCACAGACATCTGTCATAAGCAGAAGTGTAATGACTATAACCAATCTCTTAAAAATATTAATACTATGAAACACATTAATTAACAATATGAACACTCATGAGACTGAGCCTGTCCCATTGCCTCAGAGCTAGAACTGGCCTGTTATATAGCAAGGATTGTTGTCTGGACTACAGATGGCAAATAACTGACAGAAACAGGCTTCAGGCACGCTTTTTCATCTTTACCATGCAGTCTTACACTTATTTAACTTGGCGTGTACATTTTCTTTTCACTTCACAATATGATGCTGAACAGCTGAAGTGTTCCACACAGTCTGAACTGTCATATGCCATATATAAGATTATTCTCTTTTTCTCTTGCAAATAGATGCTCAAAACATAGCATTCTGAAGCTGAACAAAATGAAAAATTTGTGTTTAATAAGTCTACAGCAAAAGACATCTCCCGTGGAGATTATTATCTGACATCCTATTTAATATAACAACGGTAGCACTGTTGCTCCTGAGGAGATCATTATCCCGTTTTGCTGTATCTGAGGGTACTACGTTATGCAAATCAACACCAACATGTCCCTTCATGAGTGTTTTGAACAAATCCTATTATCCAGACAAAGTGATTCTTTTCCACTGTCAAAACAGTAAGTACATACAAAACAATCATACAGTCAAACGTCTCTGTCCATGGTAGCATTTTTAAAGGCTGCCTATTATCAGGAGATGTTGATACAGTAATTTAAAAACCAGAAAATAATTAAAAACAACAAATGGATACATATTACATTTTGGAATTATTTTAGACATAAACATGAACAACCACTTATTTTCTTAGGAAGTTAATGGGAGCTCCTCCAAAGCCTTTGCATAGTCTTTGGCTTGTGTTCCTACCTGTGAACAGGAAAGCAGGAGATTTCCTTTCAGGCCCAAGAGGGCTGAAATCTTTGGCATGAGCTCCAGTGCTTTGTCACTTCCGTTCATAGGCAGCAAAGTCAATATTTTAAAGGGTAATTTTTTTTTTGTTTAAATAAAGCCCATCATAAACAGGGAATACTTCTGAACTATAAAGACTGCCTATTTGATTCATGTTCCTGGTAATCTTTGCTCCTTTTCTCCTCCCAGGAATAAATTTGCTCCTGCAACCTTTATTTGTATGAAAGTAACATTTGCAAATGTGCACTGAAGTCAAGCCAAGCTAGCTCTTATGGGTCAGACTGTAAGCCCCTTATTCCTACTGCAAAACAGTTGTGCAAGTCTTTCAGATCACAAAAAATGAGCCAGTTTACATAACTGCTCATCAGTGTGAATAATGACAGTAATGAGGCCATAAATTGGAACAGTGAGGAGACTTGCTAGCATTAGCTAATTTTGTAAGTATAATCAATTGAAAGTACAGCAAAATAAAAATATTTTGCATTGTGAAAGCTGAACTTGATGCTGCTGAATTATTTTCAGCCAGAATGAGTAGATGCAATCTGATGCTACTTAGTGTATCGTAGAAAATATTTTCTTTCTGTTTTTCTTTCTTTTATTTTGGAAGGCTGCAATCTGACACGTACACCACCAGTCAGTCTTTGGCACTTTTATCTGTACAGATGTCCTTTATTCTACCTGTCTCTCTTCATCTGTGTTTCCATTGTTCAGAAACAGTGTTATCCCAATGTTTCAAATAATAAAATCATGCAGAAGATTAGAATCACAAACACATACATTTATTTTCTGTCTTTGCCTTTTGTGTTATGCAGTAACAGTCTTACCCTACAAATAAACCTGATACTTTGTTCTTAAAACTGTCAGTTAACATCTTAAGCAACATAGAGAAATCATAAGCATTCTGCAAAGACTGCAGGAAGAGAAAGAGAGAAAGAGAGAATCAGTAAAATTCAATCATCTCCAGTAATTTTTAAATGTAACTAATGGGTTTGCAGATGATTCATTAAAAAAAATGATATGTTTAATCACTAAATGATAACTATTTGTAATGATGAGGTGATTTTATTGTCATCTAAAGGCCAGAGAGACAGCTAAAACACATCAACCATAAGATGTGTAGCTACTTAGTTTCTTCCAAATTTTCTGGGGTTTGGAAGTACAAAAGAAGATTTATTATTAGCCCACTCTTGTGCTACTAAGTAATATATTAATGTCCGAAAACACTGACAGTTGAATACCATCATAATTTTCATGGGTTTTGGTTAAATAACAATTACTAAAGCATTTGGATGCTCAAACTGTAAGCTCGGTATCTGTGTTTTTAAACCATTTAACGTGTTTTGCACACCTATATATCAATTGGAAGATATCAAAGGAGTAACTTCTACTGATAACTGGTAGGCTATAATGTACAAGAAAAAAACCCAAAGCTAAAACCATTGCCAGTGCAGTGTTACTACACTGGGTATTTTCCTGGGTATAGCACTTCTCTAGCAGGATCTAATTTTTACAAAGCTCACAGAAATCCAGTTACCAGAGGCATTTTAAAGAAAAATCCATCTTACTGCAAGACTTTTCAAGACTTACTGCAAGGCAAAAATCTCTAACTGTAACCTATGGTAGGAAATAAGTCACTATATATGTGATCATCTGGTTTCCCTCCTTATGCCTTGCTTTGTTCTTTTTCTATACATCCATACGAGCTCATCTTGTGAACTCTGATGTCTCAAAGCATTTTTAAACCAGTGAACAAAGGGAGTAAGTTCAGGAAGAATGAAGGCGGGGAAAAGAAACCTCTGACCTGGTATTACCAAAAAAAAATAAACAAACAAAAAAAAGACACTAAGATGAAAACAAAATAGTGCCATGGATTTACGTATGGGGTTTTGATGGAAACTAGGGCTGGGTTTTAAATCAAAACTCACCATCTCAAAACCACTTCTTTTCATCCGCCTGCAGGACTTGAGGTAAGTACGTATGCGTTTTCTGGCACGCTCTTGATACTCAGGGAATTGTCGCCTGCATGAGTCAATGATAGCCTGGATCTTTTCTTTGGGCTGCTTAGAGATTGGGACCATTCGGTCCAAGTTTTCATCTACAAACAGCCTGACAAACATCTGTTGGCAAGAGGGAGACAGAGGAGATGGGTTTGGAGGGCGGCTCTCTTCTCTTCCTAGCTTCCTGTCTTGATTACTGATAGGAAGACATTTTTTCTATCCACTGAAGAGCTTTGTAATGGGAAGCCAGAAATATTAAGCAAACAGTTCTTTAAAGTGTTATTTTCTGGGGGCCGATTAAAAAAATAGACAAGAAAAGAATAGTCTATAGGACACAGAACTTGTGAGATAAACCAGAACAGACTGTGAAAATAAGCACTACTTAAGTTTCATTATTAACAATAAGCTGTGATTGCTAATCGTTTTGTAGAACTGATGCTCACTTTTTCGTTTGAACAATTGCTTGTGTTTTCATGCATAATTACATACATTGGGAAAGCAATAGAGAACAGCTGACCACCAGAATGGTCTTCTGATAAACTAGCTACAGCCCCTTTCCATTCAATGGGTGAACATGCACATACACACATCCACATACACACACACGGGCACACATGCACACATACAAAACAAAGCTTTGTTTTCCTCACTGGTAAAGATGGCACTCTGCCTTAAAATTCTAAATAAAACACAGTAAATCTGTTTTCTGTTGGCAAGAGTTCAATGTGCATTAAAATAATAATTGAAACAAAAATCCTGCAAATTAAATTAATGTGCCTTTAATATTGTCAAACTTACCCATAAATAACAATGTAAAGGAATAGCAGAAGTAAACAAGACAAGTGCAAGAGGACTTACGTTAAAAGCTTTCAGTCGCTCAGCTTCTACCCCATCTGACTCATTAACCTTCTCAGGATCTTCCTGTTCATCATGGTCATCCTCATCCTCATCTCCTCGATTCAGAGACAGATCTTCAGCACCTCTGCCTACACTCTCATTCTTGCCAGAGTCATAGCTTGAATAGCTATGCGCAGGGGACTGAAAATAGACAAAAAGAATATGTTTGTAAAAATTCAGCATGGAAATAAGGTCTACTCATAAAAATGCTTTATAAATATTTAAATAATTCCATGATTTCTTTTTATTCTTTATTATTAACATAAAGTGCTTATAATTCTTGTAAGAGCAATTCCCAATAATATTCATTTCAGTACTTTAAAAAATGTGACCAGCTGCAAATTCAGTAAATCAACTAACAAATGAATTACCTATGATGATTACAGTTAACATGAGATCTTTGCTATACAACCTTGTTTAAGTACTACCTGCAGAAGTATCTTACAAATACCAACTGCCTTGTATTGGACAAGATGTAAAGAAGGGGCAGTTAATTTGCACAAAACTGTGAAGGATTAAAAATTACACATTTTAAGGCAAAGAGAATTTAAGTAGAAAACACTGATATTGATCCAATCAATATGAATTATTATCAAGAGCTGCAAGAATTTATTCAAAACATGGAGATGATTATGTTCTGGTTTCACCTGCAAAACACCAGAAAGGATTAGAGATGTGTAGGTTTGTTACGTGTGTAGATTTTGAATGCTCTTCTGAGAATCATATAGTAAAACCATTTTCTCTTTGCATATCAGCATTCAGAACTTCCCCCTGAGCAGAAATTCAGGTTGCTGGATGAAACAGATGACCATCTCATCAAAGCATACACATTTGTATGACCAAAAACTTTTCAATTACCAAAAGTCAATACTTTGCATTTTCCCTTGAAATATCAAGACTTCAGTTACCTGTTTCCTCTGCATACACTTCAAACTGCAGACCACAAAAAGATACTAGTAAGAAGCCCTCTACAACTTAACACTTAAAGATCAAAGCTTTCCCTGAGTCACACAACAGTATCAGAAAGTATCTTCACCAGAACCATCAGATTCATGTTTATATAATTCAGAGCACAATTTTACTTCTAGAATATTTAAATCCTGTAATATTTAAATATTTTTCTCTCTTACTTCAAAGTAAGTTAATACTGTAGTCTCTTAACATCAGAGTCCTAAATCAAGTGCTACATGAGGAACTTCACATACACACTTTTTCAGGTGCCTTCTGCCTCAATGTCACCAAAAGTCAGGAGCATAATGTCTCAAACAAAAATACATTTCAAATACTGAAAATCACATGCCTTCATCTACATTTTCAGCTTCTTAAAAATGTCTTTATTTCAGGGTGTTTTCACCAAGCACAAGTGTAGCTGGGCACTGAGGTTGGAGGGAAAGGCCAACAAAACCATTCATCTTTAAGGTATACTTGCTTAATATTCTTACTCCCACCTTCCTTTTTTCTTTCCCTGTTTTTACTACCATCTTATGTTGGCCCTGTAGTACACCACTGGAGTCACTCCCATACATTTCCTTGCCTTGACTTAACAGCACTCATACCCCAAGCCTTCCTTTTTTTTATCTATCCTCCCCAGACTATATTCTGACAGTACAAATCCCCTGGGGTTCCACTTTTTAATCCCTAGTGGTCCTAACATCAGATCTTGCAGCCTCTCTCGTCCCCTTCCTTGAGTCTCTTCAGTGTTGAGACCACTCTCCATTCCCTCGACCATTACTGCAGATGTAGGGAGAATGAGAAAACACTGAAAGAAAACAGAAGAGCCATCCTCTGGATACAAACACCTTCAACAAGTAGTGAGCTCACCATCACCTCTTCCCTTCCTACAGCCTATGACTGTGCAGTTATGAGGCAAGAAATTATTGAGGGTTCAGCATGAGATAGCATGGGAAGGTAAGACCTGGGAAAGCAGTAAAAAAGACCTGTTCCTTTTCTTGACATACTGGTATTTTGTTCTGCGAAGATGATGAATATCTACATTGCTGCCCATTCAGGCAACTCCTCCCTGTAGGAGGTGTTGAATCCACTGAATTATCAGACTTCAGTAGAATATGGTTCCATCCAGATAGGAGATGATGTCTATAATGTAAGTGTCTAGCATATATAAGCAACAGTGTTTAACCTGGCCAATGGCCAGCAGCTATAGCGTAAGCAAGCTGTTATGAAGGGAAAAAAAAAAAAAAAAGAATGATATTCCTTGATCCTGAAGAAATTCCCAGAAGAAATGTTTTGAAAAAGATGGTTACAATTGATAGACTTACTGTAATTGTGTCCAAGTGCTGTGCAGTGGAAGCTCTGACTTATACCGCAAGACTTGTTCTTTTGTACTTTGTTTCCCCTTGTGCTACAGCATGCAGAGGGCTTCTAGATAATTAAAAAGCTATTTCATGTGCTACGTGCCACATAAAGCTGTAGAAGCTACTGCCCTGAAGAACCCTACCGTCTGAAACCCTTATTCTGCAAACACTTGATTTCACATGAGTCATTTTCATCAGACTAAATCCAATTAGACTACTCCTGTGCATAAACTTAAACAGATGCAAAACTGATTTCAGTATGTACATATGTTTGGGCTGGATGCCAAGATCATAAATTATGCACCAGGACTGAGATTTGCTTTTGAGAAGGAAAGAAATTCAGGCCAAAATGGATTAGCTATGTCTCTCAAAAATGCAATAGTTGTGGGCTTTTTTAAAGAAAGTGTCGCATAAGGAGCCTTTTCCAATGACTTCTCCAAAATATTTATTTCAATAACAACTTTAGGATCTTAAATGAACCGTGGAGAATAACATACTCTGAGAAAGTTGCATGGCAGGAATCCATATTGATTCATCATGGATATGAAGACTGTGTACAGTACCAGGAAAAAAAAGATGGGGGTTTTCCTAGCTCTTGTCAACAAACTGAGGGAAAAGGTTACCAAAGCTCAGATAAGAATAAATTTTCTACTTTTTTTTTTATTTCTAGAGAGATGAATATTGAGTCAGAGAAGGAACAGACTGTTTCACTTGTGTTGACTCTGTTGTTGTGTGAAAGCTGATAAGCATTTTCTTCTGGTACTCTACGAAGCAGCTGCAGCGCTAAACAAATATGGAGGAGGACAGCAGAGGACAATTTTTCCTCAGTACACATTCTCCAATTTTAGGTCTTGCTCTGTCATTTCAAAAGGCTGCTTTGCCAGACACGAACCTGCTCATTGATTCCTGTACACCCCTTGACACGCCTGTTTTTATGGTCCTGCAGTGAGATAGGTCAGAGAAGCAATGGTGGTTAAAACGTTTTGGGGTTTTTCTTGGGGTTGCTTTTATTTTCTTGTGCCAACCTGTTTAAGATCAGGATCAGTTCTTGGCTCCAATTCACTACATGAAAGCACAAACCTTGGTGCTGACAGGAGACTGTAAGCATGGAAGGAGCAGAGGGAGCATACACATCTCTGTTGACAGCAATGCAAGATTAAAGCAATCATGGAGCGGAAGAATTCGTAGACACAAGATGTTTCACAGGTGAAACCTTTGTGCTTGACAACGTGGGTTGGAAAAGAAAGTGACAGCAACGTAAAATAAAAAATTATTCAAGAACAAATGAGGCCAAGGCTAAGGACACGAGTATTGCCTCCCCCAAACATTTAGATGATTATAAAGTCATCTTAAAAATACTGAGATGTTGATGATATCTTCTGACCATTTTGTCCTTGCCTTTTTCTGAAGGTACCGAGTTCATTATTTTAATCTCTTCCTTGCAATAATAAATATTAGACACTTCTGCTTTATAAAAATGAAAGTAAAGGTCCTTGCCTAACAACCTGCTTTCAGGAGCTTGTGACATGAAATACCAACATCTTCCAATACATTCCAAGCCAGCAACAAAAGTGACCTGAAGTAAATCATACAATAAAAGACCTGGGAGGACATCACAGTGTCATCTAGTTCATTTTGCTGTCACAGAACAAGGCCAGAAGGTCATTCCTGACCACTGTTTGTCTGGTTGTTATCTTAAGACTTTCAGTGACAAAGATGCCATGCATCCCCCAAACAATATGCATCAGTGTTTCGCTGTCTTCAGAATTACTAAAATATTCATAACACCCCTCACTGACTTTCATAAACAAGTGACAAGACTATTTCTTTTTTACCTGTCTACCACATACCACAATGCAGGACAGGTGTACCTGGAGAAGAGAGCATCTCTTCCCTTTTTACAAGAATCTTTCAGACATTTGAAGACTGCTATCATGTTCCCTCCCCTCAGTCTTCTCTTACAAATAAATTTATTCATGCTATGAAACTCATTCTTCCTAATCTGCCTGTTCTTTATTTGGTCTGAAACTTTCTCAAACAGCAACTCCAAAAACTGCAGAGTGTATACCATTTGAGGCCTTTCTATGGAGGACATATTAATTTATTGTTTGACTGATTCCTAACATGCTTACAGCAGAAAAAGTTTATCACTGTATTTTCAAGATAAAAAAATACCCCATACATGCTAAAGGAAGTAATGCAGAAACCCCATAGCTGCCAACAGAAGTCATGCTGTTATTCTGTGAGAAATAAAGCAGAAGTGATCCAGAACATTAATAAACATAAATTCTACTATAGTGCCCCAATGCCTGGTAGGCTCAGACACTGGCGCATGGCCATCAGACATGGTTTGGAGGATGATGCCATGTGAACTCACTGAAGGAGGCTTCTCCCAGTAACTGATAGCGAAAGACTCTTGGCTATCTTGGTGAGTGTACAACAGAGGTTCTTGATTACTAGAACAAAAGTTATTCAGTGTCAGAAAGTTAATTACTGAGGCTGGTTATTTGTAATGACCAAAAATAGGAAAAATAATGGCTTTGTGATTTTTTTAAAAATGCCTAAAGGGGACAAAGCCTCTGAAGGAAGCACAGCAGATTATTTTTTTTTTAAATGAAGCTTCATTTTTCACATTTACATTACATTTTACATTTACATACAGTTGGATAGTGTGTAATTCTTTCAGTTGTTACATTAGACACCTGCAAACCACAGCATCCTGTGAGCTGAAAAGATCTGGAGATTTGAAGCGCTGACAAGACAGTAGTAGTAGGGAAAACATAATGCACGGAAGGGAAAGGAATTGTGAGGTAGGCAGAGATGAAAACACTCTACTGGCTATACATGGTTTCTCTTCTAGAAATCTTCCTCCACAAGAGTTACTAAATAGAATTTTCTTAATGAGTAAATAAAAAAATAATCTGACGTTGACAGAGTTCTGCTCATCCCCTCAGTTGTACCTCCAACCCTTTCTTCCTTATCTTTCTACATCTCAGTCTTTCCCCTGTACCACTACATACACAAAAGACTACAATTTCCACAGTTACTCTTGCAGATTACATGTCCTTTTGCACATATTTTCCCATTGTGCTATTGTGTATATTTTTTATAGAAGTCATTCCTATGATTCAGAAAGTGATTAGAATATTCTTATGACACCAGGTTTGAGTGCTTCAAAGACTTTTTTTTTCCAGATTGTCAATTAGATCAGAACTCGATCTGAATTTTTTATACATTTTCAACTGATTCTACATATGACAAGGTTTTTGAAAGAAGTGTGACACACTGGTTTTCAGTGAACTAACTGTGAGTAAGAAGCATGCATTTATTTGACATAAAAACAAAATTAAAAGGCTAAGCCTGTAAGGTGAAGGGAAAAATTATGTCCTATATCTTCTCCGTAAAATTATATTTGAAATCAATATTTGAATTTTTTTCAAATTTGAAATTCAAAATACTTGAAATCAATATTTGAAATCAATATTGGATTCTTAGTGTTCCACTTCCTTTCCTGCAAAAACTATGTATTTTCCATATTGCATGGAACTGGCCTACAGGAGGGAGTGGGGTGTTTTTTTACATTAAATCTATAACATATGT
The DNA here is from genome assembly GCF_017639655.2 of Falco naumanni. Classification (NCBI taxonomy): domain Eukaryota; kingdom Metazoa; phylum Chordata; class Aves; order Falconiformes; family Falconidae; genus Falco; species Falco naumanni. The sequence continues at coordinate 69,973,956 of NC_054056.1, forward strand.
AATATAAATAACACATAAAGAAAACATAAAATACATTTGCCATATGTGCCCTTTTGGTATTAAATGAGGTTAAGCTATGAATTCAAACGTTCCTATCTTTTCCTTTCAATTCAAACCGTAAAGCAGGAGGCGTAACTTCAAAACCAAGGTTCAGCTATTATTCTAAGCAATCCTCTTTCAGTTTTCATAGATAGAGGTCCAGCTCTCTATTATTTTTCATTAATATGCCATTTTTTCCACAAACCCTCTTAAATCCTATACCTTTCTCTCCTCCAGATTTTACTGTTATTATAATTTTTACACAGCCCCCTTAAATGTTCAGACTACCACGTGTATGGAACCTTACTGCCCATCATTTTTTTTCTCATTATGTAAAAGACTCTGAAGCCTCAAACACAAATCCAGCTTCTCACCATTTATTTCAAGATCCAGTTAACTTCATTTTTATAAACTTGTCACGTATTTGCTCATCTTACCCATATCTTTGCATCTGACTATGACCAGTTTACTCTTCTTGTTACACCACAGTTGGCCTTTCCAGCTCCTTCATAAAATGTCTCCCTTGTTAATTGGAAGGCATCATTGTGTATAATTCTGCTATTTGGAGCATGAGGCTAGCAGCATTTTTACTGGAAGAGTGGAGACCTGAAATCTAGGGTTTATAGGTATGACTCTTATAGAGTGTTACCTCACATGTAAAGTGTTGTGGATTGTATAAGACATTTTAAAAATTTGTATTATGCTGAAATACTAAAAGATCTTTTGTTTGCTTTGTGTTAACAACGTGAGCTCCAGGAAGACAACTGTTCAGTTATTTACAATAGGAACTAAGAAATAAAAAGATTTTTCTCCTGAATTATCTTTGACATGGTCTTTTCTCCAGAGGCATTTTTTTTACAGTAGCCACTGAGAGAACAGTGATTGTTCCTGAGACTACCTACTCGTTCTTTCTCAGTAATTAGCCAGTCTATTATCTGTTTGCTTATAATATTCATTTCAACAGAAGCATATTTATTAGCAGTAAGTAGAAGTAAACTGTAAATTACCCAGACACTTTCATTCCAGCAGGATTTATCTGGATAGACAGACATTTGGATAATTGAAAGATAAGAAATAATCGAAGGAACCCCTGAAACACAGATCTTCTTGTGCTATATTTTTTCCTTTTAGCTAAAATATAGTCTACCCTAGGTCTATCCCCATTGGTATTGACTGACATTATTGAAATACATCACTTTGCCCTAACAGAAATAACCTCAGAAATAAAGTAGAGTGAAAACAGAGAGGCAACTAAGAATTCTCAGTCAAGTAGAAGAATGAAGTGTATTTAGAGATGATAGTTAAGTGAGCTTCTTTCTCATTCACCCACAACCAAACTCTTATTACCTGATTCAAGAAGGCTCCTGCTCCTTGCCCATTCATTCTGGAGGAGCAGAATTCTTGCAGGATCAGAATAAGTATGTCCAAACCTCCCTAGCCCACCAGTGTTGAGAGTATCAGGGCAGAGCCAATTTAACAGAGCAGGACACTTGCCTACCTCTCACAGCGTTTATTTTACAAAGTTGTTTTATTAATGACAGAATTCCTGTCACTGATGTAGGAATACAGGTATTTTCAACCAAATACTATAAAAAGCTAGTTCCATAACCTCCTGTGGTTATGTTGCAAAATATGGCTGCTGTGGTTTTGGCAAAAATACAGAGTCCCTTGTGGGATTTGAAAAGTCAAATCTAAATGGCGACAGACTTAAATAAAAGCCTCAATTATTTTTGGCATCATAAATCACTATTTTGAAAGTTTAGAAGGATCTGTCAGAGTTTCTGTGAATTTGAGAAACAGAGTCTGCCACATAGAAAAGCTCCATCACAAAATTCAGGATTTCTGCAAACCGCAAGCCAATAGAGGATTTAAACATTTCCTTTAGTACACCCCAAATCAAACCAGAAGATCTTATTTAAAATGTTATACTCTTGTAAGAGCCTACCTTACAAAAAACCCAAAACAAACAACAACAAAAAAACCACCCCAAAATGCAACACCAAAAAAACCACCTACCTTATTATCAAAGGTAAGGAAACTTCATCAGCAGTCTCTGTGAAGCCAAGAGTGTGGGAGTGTCCCATGTAGTTCTTGTGCTTTTGGTTAAATGCATCAATCAAAAACTTCTATTGGAAAACTACCATTTCTAATTTTTGGTGAAATTTTGACCTTTTGCCAAGAACCTTTAGTTTCCACTCGGATTCCACAGCCTTCCATTTGTCAAGGTTTTTTCATTTTCTCTTTTGTTTTTTAAATGAAATAGTGATAGTTTATATGGGGAGTAGGGAACATTTTTCTTATGAAATATACTTCAGCGACTACTGAGGTTCCCATTACAGGCAGGTAGTGACCATTTTTGACCACCAATTCTCTGGTCATTTGTTAAACAACTGGCTGGTAAGACTACTACAAACTATTTTGCAAAAACACTGGGCTATTCATTTCTTCTCATTCTATTCAAATTGAGAATGAAACCTCTAATGTAGGCAGCACATTTAGGAAGTAACTAAGATGGAGAAGACCTATATAAACCTGAATATCACAATGACAATCACAATGCAAGCCTTAAGGCTCTCACTCCTCTCTTTGCAGCCTGTCTTCATCTAAGTGACAGAAGAGTAAGACATAGCTGAGCAAGTCTACAGGAATATAACAAACAGCCAAGTTTCACAGGCACTCTCCTGCAAGGTAGCAGCAGCAGCCCTGAAAAAAACCATAATCCTTGACAAAATTCAATCTATCCTTTTAAAGCCCATTTACTAGCCAACAGTGCTATCCCTACTGTTACAAAATATCCCGAATGGCTGCTATCTTTCAGATCAAAAATAGTAACTGAATATTACAGCTGCAGTCACAGCCTCTGAAGTCTGACTTAGGTACAACATTATTGTCAGCAAAAGCAGGAACTGAGATACAGGAGTGCAATAATTTCTGGGGTAGTAGTTTAAATGTCCTAAGCTCAATGTTTTATTTCTAGGATTTTAATTTCTTAGTAGTATCTGCATGCAGAAAAATAATGCTATTGTAAATACAGATAGAGCAGGCCTTCACATCAACATAGCATCATTAAATACTCTATTTTAATCTTGAGCACGTTGCTGCTGGAAAACCTAAATAGAAGAATGCCCTTCTGCACTTTAACAATAAGGAATATGTAGAGGAATGAAGCTGGGTTAATTAGCATTGATAATATACAGCTGTGGGCTGGCTTCAGGGGCGGTGGGCTGGCTGATGTAGATAAGGGGCAGGTGTGGCTGGTTCTGTTATGTGGTTGGGCAGCCAAGGAAGAAACAGAGAGAGCATGTGCCTTGTGTGAGGAGAGACTACGAGAAGATAGCAGAGGGACTGGCATGAAGGGTATGTTGGTATGTGGTGGTGAAAGACCTTGTTGCAGCCGGCTAGTTTGGAGAGTGCTGCGACAGGAATACAAACCACATGCAGTTCACTGGTTTAGTTATGGGTCTTTTGTCAAACATCTACAATGAACTAGAAAACTGCCATAATTTGTTCTTTCTTTCCCTTGTTTGTTATTCCTTCTGTTCATGCCTGTTGGTTCAGTTTAAACCATTTTTTCCAAGATGCTTTCTCCTAAAACCTTTCATTCTTTTCTTTCTCTTTGAACTCATTAAGCTTTTAGTTCTTGTTGCTTCATTCTCCTCTTGCATTTTTCTCTTGACTCTCATACGATTTCCTTCCATCTTCCTCCCTGAATTTCTCTTTGCTTCCTCTTGCCATCAATTTAAGCTGTGACACCAAGAGGGTTCATTAAACTGTTCTCTTCTTCAATTACAAACATGAAACATAAGGCTATTTTCTCAAGTCTCAAAGCATTAATCTGCTCTGGGAAATTATGTGCTTATTTGTGAACAACATCCCTTGAATCTATGACTGTCAGCTACAGTTAAAGCCCTTGCTAAGAGAACTACAACCACAAAGATTCTAAAGACTTTGTACCTGCCCCCTTACTCCACCAACTTTTTATTCCTCTTGCTCTAAACCATGACAGTTTTCCACTTCTCCATAGCAGCTCGGGTGTATGCAAGCTTTTCCTGTGTGCAAAGCAGTGTTCCCAAGGAACAAACACATCTGCAGGGGAAAGAGTTCAAGTTATATCAGGAAGTCAGGAGGTTTTTTTTTATTTTTTTTTTTGGACACTTACTTTCACCCTGCTCCCCTGTCTCTGTGCATCCCAGAAAAGCTGGAGACGGAAGCTATGTAAAAGGCTTCCAGGTTGTACAAAGTTTCAAAAGATATTTCCAGAGAGTAACAGCAGAGACAGATGTAGGGATAATAATACATCACTACTGCAAGGTTTGTGTCACAAGAGCAGCACCAAATGAGAGGAACATTTGTTTTAACTAGGTAATGGAAAAGAAAGAAATGAAGATGAAGAATGCCTCTGTCCCATTCTTGCCAGGACTTTGGCAAGAATGCTATCTGAGGTCCAGGAACTAAGTTACTCCCTTACAAAGTTTGCCAAAGGCTACACAGCAGCTGGACTTAATCACATAGTTATATGCTAAGCTGTGAACCTTTATTTTCTAACAAGGAAGGAGGAGAAGCATTTTTTTATCCTAACTCATATGAGTAAGAACAACACAAGACAGAACAAAAGTGGGAAATAATGAAGAACTAAAAACTATGATCAGGACAACAGAGGAATATGGTTTAACAACGGACCTTTCTTGGTATGCTCTTTGTGAATCTATCCTAAGTCCTTCACTGGGCTGATTTTCTCTTCCTACTTCGTTCCTATAGCATGGCATTTCAGAAGTTCTCCCACATTTCTCCTTTTAAGTCTGAGCATAGCAGAAGTACACGTGTTTGGAAAGAAAATTAAAATTCAGTTAGTGGAAGCAACAGAGAAGGGAACTCCAACTCACCTGTCTCCATTGTTGGAGACAAATTTAGGCTCTCCCTCCTTCAGTTTGTGTTCTCAGTCACTACAATCATATGTCAGAATAGGTGAGAGGAGACAGTCCTGTCACTCTTCTGATTATGAGAGTCTCACTGATCATTTACATCTTCGGAAGTACAGATTAGATGAAAAAAAGATAGTAATGGTAATGCATTGAGAGACAGGCTCATGCAAAATAACAAAGCTAATTGGTTAATGACATGCATGTAACCTAAAATAATCTGTTCAGTACTGAACAGCCATTTACAACTGATCCCAGTAACAGTATGACATATTAAAAACTGATTTCTTTGGGAGAAAACTAGGAATGCAACAAGGGCACAACAGCAATTATTTGTTTATGCAAGAGAGGAGCAAATTACTTACAGAAAAGTATAGGGCACAACTATAAAACGAAGGACTAGCTTGTTCTTGCTTTTCCTTTCTGCCTTTTGCCTCTATCTGCTTATAGTAGCAACCTTGGTTTTTCTTTGCTGAGCTTTATAAAACATCTGTGGAGGTAAATCAGCTGGATTGCATTAGCAGCTAGGTCTGGAAGACAGAAACTAATTGTCTTAATTATTGCTTAAGAACCAAGTGGGGAGATTTAGGACTCGAGACCAATCAAAGGGGACAGATGAAGACAGGACTTCTCAACTGGGGAGGGGGCTAGTTCATAGTTTGCAATAGTCTGACACGGGAATAGCTGAGATGTTTGTAGCTGATGCTGACAGAATAGATTACTGATTAGTTCCCTACTTATCTAGCACAAATAAATCCTTAGAGTGATTTGTAAGAAATGATGTAGTTTGACCTTTTTTGTTTAGTGAAGGAGAAATAAAGCATTTATTGTATGAGTAAGCCAGATGTATCGCTTAAGGTTAGCACATGACAGCAACCATTAAAAAATTGCAGGAGAATTTCTCATAAAGGCAATCTCTAGCCATCAGTCCTCCAGACCAATGAATCCTTAGGATTAATACAAAAAGAGCACCAAGAAAGGAACAACAAAAGAATATTTCAGTCCTAAAGAAATGTTGACTGTGCTTCTGCTAAAAACACGGCCTGACATTTTGGGGGTGGGGGATGGAGGACAGTAATATGAAATGCATTAAACATGATTCCCAAAATAAAAGGCAAATCCTGATCAAACTATTCAAGGACCCAATTCTAGCAAACAAGTTCTTCCTCAGATGAATCAGAGAGATCACACACAGTAGCTTTCCAAATCCCTACCAATATCATTAAGTATGTCTAGTGTAGCATAGCTTTCATGGTACCATCCTGAAGAAATCAGAAACTCTCATAATCCATAAATTTACCTGCTCAAGGTGGTACAGTGCTTTCTAACTTGTACAAACATAACAGTTGGACTTGATGATCTTAAAGGTCTTTTCCAACTCAAATGGTTCTATGATTCTATATATTTGATGCAGAATTGAGCTGAAAGTTTTGGGTGGCCTGGTTATAAATGAACCCTGGCATTTTATATGCAGCCTGTTAAACTCTTAGGCTTGTGAGAAGAGAATCATCCTGCTTTCTCCAGGACAGCATGGCATAGTGTAAGCTCCCAGAACAGCTACTGTTTGGAAAAGAAATTGCACTTCCAAACTTGATTCTGTGCTTCAGTACTCTCTGATTTCTTGTAGTTACATAATCCTTGTTTACTGCAAAATGTTTCTGTCACATTGGTACTCAGAGCTCAGTCAGAGGGAACCATAAGCAGTCAAGCAGCACAGAAGTTTCCAAGATGATCTAATAGACCTAGTTTGTAAAAGCTCAAACTCATTTACAACAAACAGTATTTTTAGCTTCTATTAGAGGAGATATTTTGAGAGTTGTAAATTCTAGAGACCACTTTGTTTCATGCGTTCACTTTAGCTTACTAAATTAGTGCACAAGGCTCAGCTCTTATCACCATCTAGCAATGGAGAACTCTCCTAGCAAAGTAGAAAATCCTATTTGGCAAAACTCCACTTCCTCCAAAGAACCACATCCAAACTACATTGTTGCAGAGGGCGAGTTCTGGGAGGAAAATCAGCTAGAAGTGTACCAGAAAAACGGAATAAATCAGAGCAGGCAGTGCATTTTCTCATATTGATATCACAACTCAACGCCTGACTATGCAGCAGTGAACAGCTATAAAAACTGCTTTGTAACTTTCTCCAACTCAAATGATTTAGTCTTCCCCCTGCACCCCAAAACTCAGGTTGATCCTATATTAAGTCAGTCATGAAGAGAACTAACTGAAAAGTTCAGATCCAGATCTGAACTGGCCTAAAGCTTTAAAAGTTTGGTTCTGTTTGTATTTGCTTTCTTACATTATATGACTCCTACTTTATCCTTAGCTTCCATAGATTAAATTGAAAGAATAAAGAGGAAAACAAAATAGAATATATTTTTTAAAAATAAAAATAAGTCATTCATATGTCTATTTTGAGAAAGTGGCCCCCCTCCCAGGGCAAAGCTGCCTACACAGTGTGCTCACCCTTTCTCCTCTTTCACAGAGCTCTACCTGAGTTCAAGACATGCACTGCTGTGGTCCACAGGCTGAGATTCTTTTGCAGTATGAATGAGGAATATAACTCTCATCTGCTGTATTTTACTAAACACAAATACAAGATGCACAGAATGTGAGAGACAGAAGAGTTTTCTGTAAACAACCCCATCATTGCCACTGGAAGTGGCATTGACTCTGGTCTGTTGCATGGCCAGGCCACAGGTCAGAAAAACAGTAATGAGGAAATATTTTAAAAAACTGAAAGGCAAGGATAAGTTTAGCAACATTCCCCTTTCCCGGTGAGTAACCAGATTTAATGAACCAAAGCAGAATGACTGCTTTTGCACATGCACTGTCTGCATGGTCTTTCCCTTAGTGTGCCAGACCTGCTGCGTGCATCCAGCACCATTAGCATCACCCCTGCAGCTCTCTGAACTTTCCTGCATGGAACTTGCTTTCTGCCTAGTGAGCTGCATCAGAGACAGCTCAGAGCTGATTACATAGAGCAGAAGGTCATGTGAGGTCGAAAACGCACCCATATACCTGAAGCTGGTTTAGCTGCCAGGGTTTGCACTATGATCTAAGTTTTTATCCCAAGATCTTTACTGGTTCCTTATGATCAATTAAGTCAACAGTGTCTGTGCTAAGAGTCAGGATACAGTCTAAATTCTGTGGATTCAAAGACAGCTGCACAAAACAAACTCATTTGCTCTTCATGTCTTACTGATTTTTGCACACATGAGTTTTTGTGATCCCCTTACGTGAATCTAGAAAGCATCTCAGCTAGTTATCTAGATAGACACTGGACATTAGGAGCCATGAGCCTCTAAATCTAAGATTTCTCAATGAAACTGTGATTCAGTTCACCAGAAGGAATTTGTAGGGGGTCTGAAAAGGCTGCAGTGTATTTATTTTGTAGCTAAGAGTTTACAGGCATATTTTCTAAAACACAAAGAATAACTTTATGACTCAGAAAATGGTCCCTAAATAGAAGGTTTCCTGAAACACACATGTACTAGTGCTATTTTTAAAGATATATACACCACCAAGTTTTGCAATGCCAGAATTTATAAAATGAGCAATATTTACTTGTCTGTAAGGCAACATCTGTAACACTACTTTGTATATTTTGCTTTCTGTTACAACTTGGTAAATTACCTGTCAATCTTACAGTCAACAAAATAAATACAACAGAATTTCCTTTTATAGACCCTGGGCCTACAACCCCTAAAGTAGGGCTCTATTTGAACACAAGGATGACACGTGGCATAGGACACTAACAGGTTTGTTTTCCACTATTAAAAAGTAACACCGTGCAGACAATGAAAGTACGTAGAAATCAATTTGCTCTCACAAATCTGACCTTTTCAGTCTTGTCAAGAAATTCTGCAACTCCAGTACAACTTTTTTTTAAATGAATGTGATGATATGGGTTCAAGCTATTCAATTTTTCTATGCCGTGCTTTCAACAGTGCCATAAGCAACAAAGTACAGGGATGCGACTCACTCTGGCATTCATAGCTCATGTCTACGAGTCCTATAAAGGAGTAGCTTTAATATGTGCTCAGTGATTCCTATTAAAAAATATCCAGTATATTATACTTCAATAGTGTATATTAAATATATCTTCAAAAAGTAGATCTGAAGAAACCTAACTTATGTTCTAGATCCCCAAGCCCTCACCATCATGCCTTCTCCATTTCACTCCACAACACTTCCACTTCTTACAGGGCAAGAGCTGAGGGGCTTCTTGAGGGCTGCGAGAGTACTTACTGCCCAGGCAGCTTCCACCTCTCAAAATGAAAGGCCCTCATGAAGACCATAACCTGGGCCTTTCCACCCGAATCAAATGCAGATTTTCACAGAACTTGCAGCAACCCAATATTGGAAGATTCCTGCCCTATCAAATTAGATTGAAACTGGCCAATACTTTCAAAGGTTAGGCAGGGACAGACAAACTAACAGAGCATAAAACACTTCCTTAGGAAACAAAATCAAGACAATGATCAGCACCACAACAAAGATCTTTTGACACTGATAGAATAACCTGCACCATGGAGATAGAAAACCAGTATTTTTTTCTGGATAAAACACTTCTTGAAACGAAGATTTTAAAAAGCATTTCTTACCTTGGACATGAGTAAAACAGGAACAGTCTGACATAAAATCTCTAAATAACGCTACATCTAAATGCATTTTTATGGGAAGTCTTTCTTTGAAAAGACCTAACAAATATGTTATAAATTTTTGCTCTAGGTAGAATGAATTTCAAAGTGCTGTGTGGGAGGTATCCATAAGAGAATGATCCCATATTTATTAGCCACTTCCATAGCACTTTGAGCATGCAGTATTATTTTTCTGGGTATATGTACAAGTATGAATATGTTCTATGGTATTATGATGTAGTTCACAACACTGAATAAGGTAGGGACATGTTTATTTATTTAATATATTTTAACCTCACAGCTTAACTGAAGGCAAGAAATATAAAGTAATGGTCATAGAAAATCTGTTGAAGGCATGAAATAGCTTTCATGAAAATCATTTGGTAAGATGATGTTCTTAAAAAGATTCAACTTTCCAAGTAGCTACTTTTATTTAACAAACCTGTGAGAGGTTAACTAATGTATGAAGCAACGTATTTGTGCACAGCTGCGTTCCTTTTAAAGCACTGCCCTCCAAGGCCCTGCTCTTAAGATGTTATGTGTGACAAACAGACATCGAATAGCTTTTAATTGCTAATACATTCTGCACATTATGTTTAACCAAGGTTCCACATGAGTTTTAGGACAATTCTAGCTTTCTTTAAAACCACAAACACCCAAATTTATAAGCTGAGAGCAAAAATTTCTACCATTTATCATTCAGCCTTTCAAAAGTCAGGGAAAAAGATAGACAACTACTCTCCTTTACAGTGTTATCAGTGTGAGAAAACTACAGAAGAGCTTACAACCTTTTTGCCAGACAACTCCCTTTTAACTGCCTCAGACTGGTTGCATTGCAAAGGAATTCCCTGCAAGCCATCCCTCCGACAAACTCCAGAGGGAGGATGAATGAAGCTAGTTTTTCTTCAGCCTTCCTCTTCATGATGATTTGCCAAATATGGGATTACAAAAAATACCACTACAGTCTGGCAGGTCTACTCTCACCTTGCAAGGGAGATAGCTCAAAATCATCCAGTTGCAAGACTCTAAAGACCCAGAGAAGCTCCTGTTTCAAACCTTCACTACTCTACTCCAAAGGTTTCTCGTTGAAAACTAACCACAAGGAATTATTTCCTTTACCACCACTCCCAAAGCATTTTCCAATATTCATGCTAGTACCTTAAATAAGCAAATAATCCTTATTTATCATCTTGTTAAAATTAAGACACAAATACAGTGTAAGTACACACACACCATGGAAGGTGTTGAAGTGTTGGAAAACTCTTCTCAAGAGGAATTACTATATCACTTAGTTTTGCTTTGTGGACTACACTTACTATTTCCAAGGCCAGTATTTCAGTAGCTGTTTTATAAAAAGCTTTGAAATAAACCTGAAGCCTATTTATCTTCTCCTTTTTTCTGTCCTTTGTGTGCAAACAAATCAGCCTCCAATCTGACACTTCTTGAGTAATGTTTCTACAACGTATTTTTTTAATGATTTTTTGATCCTAAAAAAACCCAGCACTGGTCAGTCCTAATGACCACAGGTTTGGTACATTTCTGAAAATCTACAGGTGACAGGCGGATCATAGGACCAGATTAAGGCTTTGCTGCCTTATGCTTTACAGAGCTCAGGTTTCACAGGCTTTAAATAACCGGAGCTATGGAAACACTCTTTATGCCTTAACTTTGCACACCAAAAATGGTTTACCTTCGTTACTGTTTCACTTGATCTGATCACTGAAAACTGCATTGCCCTCAATTAACTAATTCAAGGTAAGAACATGTGGGGTGTTTTTTTCTGGAAGGATGAAAAGCTTTAGGGTAGGATTAGTGAAGCCCATTAATTTTTGAAATTAAATGCTGTCCTTTTGCTTTCCCGTATCTTGGATACTACAGTTCCACCAAAGACAGAATTAAACATCTCTATTTTATAAGATAGCTGGCTGTAGCCTGAACACAGCCCATGGAAATTTGCCCTTGCAGAGTTAATACAAGTCCTGCTATTTGAAGTTGGAATGGGCCTTGAAGCTAACATTTCATATTTTATCACTGCCACTTTAAACCCTCCTACATTAATCCATACCCTCGTCAGGACCTTGAGTGCACCATCAGGCCTTATTTTTTCTGGCCACATCTCCTGGCTAACTCCATCTCTGTGCTCCTTTCCAGGAGTCCCACTGAAGCCGAGCTATGCCTTGGGCAGGGGGGACCAGTGGTGTCCCAGGCTGCTCCAGGTTTGCTGCACAAAGTGCACTTAGTGCACTTTCTGCACTAAGATGGGACATGTCCACCCCTCTTGCTTGTCTGCTAGTCATTGGGTTTTCAGTGGGACCTGCTACTGCCAGCAGCCCTACCCTGCAGGCTATGGAGTGCTGTGGGGCTATGACTGCATCAGAAAGCGCACTGCCTTGGGTCATGGCCACCTTCAGCTCCCTGATTGCCTTCCCTTATGGAGAAGCCTTGATCTTGCTGGTCTCTGACAATGCTGATGATGAAATATGCCCCAAGTACTGACATGCCATTTCAGAAATAGTTCCCTTCAATGCCCTGCTGCTAGTCTTGCTTTTGAACTGCTGCACACAAGATCATTTCCTTCCTTGTTCTCTACTTAGAAAAACTTCTGGAACAGCTTCTTTAAAAGTACCATATAAAAGCATTGTTGCATCCAATCTAGTCCCATATTCAACAAAATCTACAGCAAATCTACTCTGTGCAAATGCTACTAATTTCATATTGCATGCTATTTGCTAAATTAAGCATTCATAACATTATACTGGTTTATCCACATTTTCAGAATTTTTTGTCCTTTTGATTCTTTATTACAGCTAAAGGAATGACCTGAAATGTGTGCTGCCAAGATCAGGTAAGGAATATCTTTTCTTGCCAATCTCACCACTTGGTCTTGTCAATAATTTTTCTTTCTGAGCCTTTTTTGTTGAACTGAACAACGGCAAGAAAAGGGCACTGAACTAAGGCCATGTAACATAAAACTCAAGACTGTGAACTGGGTTTTGAATGGCCAGTTCTTCTGACTCCTCCGTTGGTTTTTGCCTTTATAGATTGTAGCAGAGGCAACAGCAGAAACTTATGCTTCTGGCAGAAGTGTAAGAAGAGATATTGAGTCATGAGATCATCTGCTGGGATAATCCTGTATGAAGAGAAGATCACCATACAGAGTGGATCCACTTCTAGATTATTCTCCTAATCAGTAATTATGTAGCAGATTGACAACACAGCTGAGTTGGATTAACTTGTAAGGCTGATTGAGAAAGATATCCCAACACAGAAGACAGGAAGTAATAATATAAAAAGTCACTTATGTCAACTTGGACAAACAGGGAGATGAAGTGAGGGCCTCAAATGGCTGCATGGCAGTGGAAATTTCATGTCCTAGTGATTTCACAGAAGGAAGGAAGAGGGATGCTACTGCACACCCAGCCTCTGACCTGCAGCAGGACTTTGCAGAGCACTGCAAGAGATGGAGCACTTGCAGAGGTTTGGCTTTGCCCTCAGCTCTGTATATTCCTTGCTACTAAAAGTAAAAAAGCTCTTAATTTTAAAATCTTTTTGTTTTCTATGTTACATGTTTCAGTTAACACTAGAGTGAATAGTAAACATAGTGTCCAATTGCTGTAACACCAATAAGTGGTGTGCGTAAGCTACCGTGGGATCTGTTGGTGTCAACATTAGTTATGTGGCTTTGGTGGCTAAAGCATGGAAGTTTTAGAAAATGGTCTGCTGGAAGAAGAATCTTTAATTTCACACTGTCAAAAGCAGTTGCCAGAAACAGATGGGAAGTACGTAGGCCTATTAAGCAGGACAAAAATTTAGCAATCAGGAGACTACTCAGCCAAGCAAGCTATATATACCAGCGTTGTGCATCAAGGACTGAAGGGCAGAAGTAATATTTGAGGAAGCCAAACAACTTGTTTGATACAGGTGTGCAGATGCACATGCACACTCGTATTTTGTACATGAATTGAAAACCTAGATTTAAAGTCCAGTGCCTCAGTCGTTTGAACTATTATTCTTGACATCTTTTCATAACTAAACAGAAAAAAAATCACATTGCTATACAGCTTCAGACAATTATTCTGACGCTTCTACAGTCTCAACATCCTGCAGTTCTCTCAGTTTTGGCTACATACTCATTACTTAGTTCAATCAATGGTCCTATCAGCAAATTAATGGCTGTATCCATTCCAACTCTGCAAGGCCAGGGCCACGTTCTGAGACATGTTTAAAGAAGTTCAGAGGCCAAATGTTGGTCCCCTATCCTCAGGAATATATAAAAGCCTACATATCAATGTAAGTGGAAATACCTGCACCAAGTCTGAACTTACTTGACTGTTAAAAAAGGAGCCTATACAATGTGCAATACAGTCTGAGAGAGAACCAGATGACTAGGTGAAAGGCAAGTGAGCCCCATTGCTATTTAAGGATGCAGTAGGAGCACTGTACAGTGGTGGCAAATATGCCACAAGGCCAATGCGAGAGATACATCCTTCCAGAGAGGTGTATGCTGGGCACACATTACCCTAAAGTCCTACACAGGTACCAAATGCCCATCTCTGTGCAACTGAATCCCATTCTGTTACCTAAAACCAGGATGAGCTGCCACAGCTGCTGACTTCTGTATTATGCAAATACATTATACAGTGAAGCTACGTGACTAACGTTAAGGAAAGCATTTAACTTTAAAGCAACTAAGTTTATTCTCATAAGCATTATCAATGTAGTCCATAGGATCTCTTGTGTATACATATATATGTCTTCATGATGAAAGCCGGATAGATTTATCAAGACAATCAGTGAAAATGTCATCCTCATGGTTCCAGCAAAGCACAAATTAAAACAAATGGTTTTTTAAAACTGCTTTGAACTTTAGCTATGCTAATAAAACCAGAGGAAACTTCCCAATGGCTATTCAATTGAAGTTGACTCTGCCCCTCTACCCTAACTGAACAGTAGTGTCTGGAGATAAAGATTAATGTTCAGGTATAGCACAGAGGAAACAAATGACTTCTCCAGCTTTCCTACCAATTGTGTGGCTTTGGGAAAGTCAATTAATTATGTCATGCCTGTATTTGCTAATCAATAGACAGTGATGGAATATCCTTGTCTCGTGGGACCGATTCAACATTAATCTGATCTATTTTTATTGATGCTTTCAGAATCCCAAACTTGCTATGTAAATCCAAATAATTAACATATAGGGACCTCTGGCAATTAATATATTGGCAAAGGTATAAATAACTCAGTCACATTATGTGAAGTTATTATGCACAGAGTTATCTTACTAGAAACAGTATATCCTAAAACTTAAATTAACTCTATGAATTATAGACATTAAATGGCAAATGTAAAAAGTAACACTGCAGCATCACATACAGTTGAAGGACATAACTATCAACTAGGAAAAGATAATAAAGGGTGGAGCAAAAGTTTTGAAGATCCTGCCACTACTGACACTGCCTACCTCACATGGGTAGAATGGTTCAAGTAGAGATTACTGTTTCACAGCTGAACAGTAGATTCACGCAGCCCAAATTAATTTTTTTTAATGTGCTATATACATTGCCCTAGATAAAAGCTCTTGGTACTGTAAACTTCATTATAATGTGAGCATTAAATATGAAAAAAATCCCAAAATCTAAAAATAGAAATGAAGAAACAGATTAAAAGCAATGCAGCATGCTCCCTGCTAATTTCTTATTTAAAAAAAAATAATTAAAAAAAGGAAGATAAGTAATCTCAACAAATTTTAGACATAGTCTTAAAAACTACTTACCTCTTGATCCTAAATTGGCATAGTGAGTGCAGTAAAAATAAAGATCCTGTCCTGGGTTTTATACCCCAAACCAGATGCATTGAGGGCTAAATAATAAAGACTATGAAATATAGATGTCCAGATTTTTCAAAAGCTTATGCCAGGGAACTGGCAGTCTGAGAGGCTAAAAGCCTTTTTGGCTCTTTAAGCACTCAAGACACTTCTACAAATTCATAGATGTTAAGCACAGAAGAGAATGCCATCACTGCAGATCATCACCTGGTAACTTGAACAGGAGGGAACAGTCGTCACTGTTTTCCTAAATATACATAATTGTGCCAAATAACTTGCAGATTAATTAGAACAAATACTTATAAAAGAATAACTACCTTATGTATAATTTTTTATGTAATAATTAACTACTTTCATATAAATAATTGGTTACAATCATTGTAAAAATATTTTATCTCAATTCCAACCTAACTTTAAAAAAATAAAGCAACTTCCATGTGCTGACTCTTTCAATAACTTTCTCTTCTACAATAAACCACAATCTATTAATCGGTAAGATCCAGTGAAATCTGTGATGAAGTCACCATTGTTTTATCTCTAACAAGGTAATTCCCTCTTCATGTAGCAAGTTTTTCAGCTTGTTGGTGTTCTGTCACTTATTCAAATCCACTATGGCTTCCAATATCTTTTTTTCAGTATTACATAAACTTGCATACTATGTTTTTCCTGAAGGCAAGGTGAACACTTTAATTTCATGATTACGTACAGAGGTGTATTTTAAAAAGCACCTAATGAACCACACAGAAGCATCAACCTTGTGAGACAGTCATCTTTAAGATGCAACTGACACAACAATCATATTCCAAAAGATGTCTGTATCTCATTCCTCCATCTCCCAGCTGAGCCAAGAGGGTATGAGGTAGCACACGTGCCCTAGATTCATCTGATTTCCACTAAACAAACCTATTACCTCTAAGCAACACACTGGGGGACACAGGAACTTTTAAAACCTTTATTTTAGTCATTTAATACAGTTTTTGATACAGGTCCAGTCCCACGGGGTTCTACCTGCAAAAGATTTTTTAAGAGCATATGACTAACTGTACAAAGTGAGACAAAGATACATGCATTGAGAAGGGAGGGGGCAAAAAAACCTTATATATCACTAATTCAGTAAAAAAGGCCCAAAGAATAGTCACGTGTCTTTTTGACAGCTGATATAGAGCTTATAGCATAATGTTGAGGACCAAGGACAGACCATACTAGGGCCATTTGTGGTAAACCCTAAGAAAATCAACTCACCTTTCCCTGTTTTGCATGCAGATTCTTTTATCCATCCTGAGATCCAGCCCAGGAGCTCAATGGCAGAAGGTACAGGGCAGAAATTCTGAATAGTTCTGCAAAGGATCTTCCTGATGGAGTCAGACAATTCCCAAATGCCATGGGAAACACAAGAGGAGGAAACAAATTACCTCATGACCTCTACCCAAATATAAAATGAAGTTAGAAGCAACATTCAAGAAATCATCCTGATTTTAACTACAATGCACATAAAAGACAATCACACACTTTTGTCTACCAGAGCACCTGAACACAAAGTTTAGGTGTGTGTCATTGCAGGTACCTCAACAAGAAGAGATGAGATCTTCTTAAGTTCCAGATTCACCTGTATGATTCCATCAATTTGAGGTCATGACCACTGTTCTCATCAGACAAGTGGGGAAAAAAAAAATAAATATATCTATAAATAGATACATATATTTATATATATAAAAGAGTGTGTGTGTGTGTATATGTATGTATGTATATGAAGAGAACAGCATCTATCATTTCTATCATTACCCATCAGATCTGGGGGGTAGCTCATGGCATAATCATGATGAGAAGAATGAAGAAAGCACAGATTGAATAGTTGTGAAAGGACACTGAGAATGACAGTCTGTGACCAAAGCAGCTGATGAGAAGAAGCATCTATATGGGAAATACTCAGTTGTACCATGCCAAGATCTGAGCAACAGCTGCAATATTTCATAGAAACACTGTGAGCGTCAAGCTGCAGCAGCTTAGTAAAAACTCTACAGATGCGTATGGAATCCATTCAGTATTAAAATGTGTCATGATATGCCATGCTTACATGAGTGGAATGAAAACTCACACCAGTTACAGAACCCTACCTCTGGCTACATATTTTCAGACTTGCTCATATGTTCATATGCTTTCATCAGTGCCCCATGAAGAGTAAATGTTGACTGTTTACACAGTTCTCAAATACCAGTTTCCAGGAACTTTTCCTGATTGCACAAGAATACTGTTCTGTAATACTTTTAACAGTCAGTGGCTTATTTGTTATCCTACATTTTGCAAAATCACTTGATTGCTTTCTTTTGACTGCGTTTAATAAACATAATGCACATTTCACAGCTTTCAATGCTTACCTACCTCACCACCTTGCCACATAACTAATGTGGATGCTGCTTTTTTAATTGTTTCTTTGAAGTATTCAAACCCAGTCACTGATGAGATGAAATATAAGGCAGGAAGTTTTGATGGAACATATGGCAGACAAAACCTCAAGCAGACTGATAGGGATTATTGGAGGTTGTTCTTTTTCACTCCCTATTCTGCGGGCAATAAGATACTACTAAAGAGCATCTGGGAAATCCACCTAGCAAATCCCTTGTTGTTGCAGGATCTAGGACATCAGCAATGATTCCAGTACCTCACTTTTTTCCTGTGGCGTATTACAGCTGCACCATTGTTCTTTCCTATAAGGGTGAAGGTTATTAATCAGAACTTCATGGATGTTGTGATGTTTAGTGAGCTGAACTGTTGCAGATCCTCTTGGAGTAAATGTCTATTACTAAGGTTGCCAATTCCAGAGGACTGGACTCAGTAATTCAGGTGATTCCTTACAGTCCTCTTTTCTGGTAATTGATATTACTATCTACGTCTATTTTCTTTCTAAAAATAAAATTTCAGATAGGTCTTCCTAGGAGTCTTTGGAAGCAAATGGAGGAGAACAGAGGAGAATTAACACAAAAAGCTGAAGCAGCAAAAGGAGGGTTAAAAGACTAGCAACAAAAAGAAACATGAAAGAGAAAAAAATAGTGAAATAGTTGAAAAGTTGAATTTTACTTCTTCCTTCATTCATTAAAAAATGACCTATTCAGTTCTTTCACATCACCTTGCAAATCCAGTTATGTGAATAAGTAAGTATCCAAAAAAAGCATTCCGTGTTCTAGTGTACCTAATTATTCTCAGCAATTGCTGTAGAGGGAAAATGGAGAGCACACAAAAGCACAGTTTGAAAGTGTATCAAGTATTCAGCAAGACATTTGACGAGTGGCATTCAATCAACAAAAAACAAGATTAGCTTGTGAGATGTCTGTAAGACAACTAATAAAAATTATATTTATTTTAAAGCCTCAGCAATATGTTGTTATAAAAGTCATTAAAGAAAAAAAAAAATCTTTGACTTCTTTCCGCCCTTTCTTCAGCAGGTGACTTGGTGTATAGAAAATAATTCAATACCAGAAGAAAAAATAGGGCTAACATTTTGGGATTATCAACTTCTTGAATAACAATATATTTTTGGAGGAGTCTAACATTTGTAGAAAGTGGCCAATTATCAAGCCGTTCATCACAGATTAGTTGAGGATCAGCTCTTCAACCTCTGCCTCTGAAAAATAAAAAAATGACAGTTCATTAGCTGTAAATAATATTAAGACTAAACATAAATGTAGTAGGTAGCAATTGTTGCTGCCCCATTATATCTTGCTCAATTTACCATCAAATAGTATTTAATCTTCTAAGAGCAATATTTGCTCTCAGTCTTTTTTCTAGCTGGTAGAGGAGCTGCGTATGTGATAACAGAAGAAGAAAAAGCTGCAGTGAACCATTTGACCTGGTAGGACTTCAACACAAATTCAATTTCCTTCCTAAGACAAAAAAACAACAAACAAAAGACAAAAGCAAGAGTTAGGGATTGAAGGATATTCATTGTAACAAGGCCCAGCCTTCCAAGTATCTGTCAGGAACAAACCCTGGTTGAAGTCAACAGCAATTTGCCTGAAAGGTACAGAGTTGGGTTCCTGGGCTGTTGAGTTACAAAAAGTTCTTGGCTGTAAACAGGGAGGGAAGTAGTAATTTCGTACACCTTACCTCACTGATCGCAGATGCACTTGATAGCTTTCTCTCTTGTCTGAACAGATGTCCAGCCACTAAAATCAAGTTGGACAAAGTCCTGCATCCCCTCTGGGTACAACTGCTTCTGTTTCAGTTTGAGGGACCAATGACTCCAAAGGTGAGTGTAAATGAAGATAGACAGCTGGATCTGTGAGTAATACACATGCAATCTGGAATCAACAGCACCACTGTCTGATACTTGACCAATGTGCACTTGTTCCTTTAAAAAAAAAACTTCTGAGAAAATTTATAAAAGGTCGCATTAAAAGTTATTCTTTTCCATGCCAGTTCTACATTAGCTGGGATTTCATACGCATTTGGAGCCAGACTGTATTCTCCATTACAGATATGTAAATCTGGGGTAGCATCATCAACTTCAGTTTAATTGACCTGGATTTCCATCATTGTAATGCATGCCCTGCAGGAAACCAATTTCATTTTCAAGAGCTTTCACTGAACATGAAAACCTGCTACTAAATATACTTCCAATGGGAAGAATTAAACATAGAATTGATATTGTCATAGACAAAGGACTTTGATGAATGTGACTGTGAGAGAATGCTAAAGCATTCATATCTTTAGACAAACACTGCACTGATTTTTTCATGCACCTGTAGTTTTCTCTCTTCATAACAACATTCTATTTTGCTATTTATTATGGGTAACTCCCAAAATCAGAAGATTCAAGTCTGGAAAAAAACAGTGCTTTATAAATTCAACTTCTTTTTCAAGGAAAAGGCTTATTAAACCATTATTAAAATAACATAATTTTTTTGGTACCAAAAAGGTACTCAGTGGTGTATAACAATTCCCCTATCAAAGAGCAGCAAAAAAGAAGACAGACCTTTTTTTCTTCATAGAACTATACTTCTTTCTCCAAACAACAAATAAACTGACTTTTGAAGCTGTAAAATTGTGATTTTCTCAGCTTTCTCCCTTTCTAAAAGTGGGGGAAAGTAAAGCCAAGGTGATTGATAAAAATGGTAGAGGAAAATATAACAGACTCAGACTTTACAATGACACCAACCTATAAAAACCCTGTGTATGAAGTAGGCGTTAATAGGGAAAAAGAAAACAGGCTAGTTTGTCTTACTTGTGTAGGTGAGTGGGTAGGGAAAAATGAGATCACAAAACTCCTTGCATACACTGTTTTCTGTCCTTTTGTTAATATTTTCCATGCATAGGAGAAGAGAAGGGGCCTATCTCCCTCTATTGTAGTGTATCTATCTCCCAAGGAGGTGTGAAAAACACTGGCATGTCTACTACCTTTGCACAAACCTGAGTACAGCAGAGAAAGAAAAAGGTGCATACTTCAACAGAGCATTTGAGCCTGCCTTCACACACCAACAAAGTGAGGTGCAAGCCAAAAGATGTTGTAGCCTTGTATTACCCACCATGATGGCAGCGGGGGTGGATTTCAACTTCAGTTCACTTCTATCATTTTCACTTTTGAATCTCAGTACAAACTGTTTCCAAGGACTTAGTGAAAAGCAGCAATGCTGCAATCTATAGGATAACAATTAAGGCACAGCTGTAAGAAGTCACCATCTTCTCCTTGGTGTTGTGGTTGGAATGGTGGAAGCAAGCTGGGATACCTGTGGAGCTGCAGGCTTTAGTCTGTGCTGTCTTGCTGCTCCACAGGGTGTATATCATGCACTATCTTTGCATTCTGCCCCATTCTTACGTTGGTGTTTACTCAAACACTAGTACACCACTAACTTTTGTAATGTTCTGCCTATACTTTTCACCACACTTTGCTTCCCTCCTCATATGTTATTCATTACAGTAGCAAACAGAATTTCATGCTAAGCCTCTTCCTAGTCTTAACAATTAAGACATAAAATAAGGCTGTCAAACATTTGGACTGCAGACACTTAAGATATTTTCATTAACAAAACAGCAGTCCGTAAAATACGGCATTGCTTTGACACTTTCTGTCCTGCTATGGAAATGAAATAAAATATAACAATTAAAACAAAACAAAACAAAAATCCAGTTTCCTTTTATGCCATACGTAGGTAGCAAGATCCAACTTGAAGCAAGAGAGATGAGTGAGAAGTTCTGCAGAGGATGAGTTGGAGTCAAAAACTCCTTTCTGAAAGGCTTAACTAGCTCCTAATTCAGTTTCGTTATCAGTAACTTGGGCACTTGGCACCATAAACTAGAATGGCAAAAAGGCATTTTCTTTGAACCAAAAAAAACCCGGTATGCAGAGTTTACTAGTATCCTCAAAAGAGGAGGACACACTTCTATCTTACACTTTTTAGCCTTCCTTCCTGCTTAGAGCTAAGGTAATCATATCATGTAAGAACCATATGACAATGTGCTCCAATTCAGCTGAAACCTGTCTGTGCCATTTGAATATAAATAATGAACAATGATGAAAGAAAAAAAGAAATGATAAATGTTTTCATTATGAAGTGAAAAAAAAAGGAAAAAAATGTCTCCAACACTGTTCTTCAACGTGCCAAATTCCCACAATCTGTATTTTACCTCTTGCTTCAAGTAGATGCACTCCTATTTCACACTCCTTTAAGATTTTTTTTAACACATTTCTTACTAAGTGGCTCAATAAGCTACTGCTGCTCTATATAAAAGCTCACTGTAACTCCTGAGGACCCCACTTCTACATGCTATGTGCTATATGCTCCCTCATATACTGACCATTTCTCCAAGCGAACCTGCACTAAAAATATAGGCAAAGGGGAACTAGACAGTGACTTCACGCGCCACAGAGACACAGTGTCAGATGTGATGATGTTCCCTGGATATTAGGAATGACCTTTCATATTTTCCTAAGATACAATCATATCTTTAAAAATGAGAGAGAGAGAAAGGAACATATTGAAACTCTACCTTACTCTTCAGAGTTCATGTCTATCTGTGGCTAAATTCATGTGTACTTTCGGAAAACAGCTGGATTGACGATGCATCAGCAAGTTACAACAGACTAATCAGTATATTTGTATATTCAGGCCAGGTTGATTGGACAGTTGTGCCTGGCTTCCTTCTGTAATGATGAGCTTTGGCAAAGGAGATGTTACGAGATTCTACAGCTGGACTAACCACTGAAGATGACCAAAGTTTTAACTAGGGCATCATGCAGAATGTTAAATGACTCTTCGCCCAGGATCTCACATCCCCTTTCAGATCCCATGCAATGTTACCGTCTTTAAATACCTTCTTAGAGCAGGACCTGTCTTATAAGTGGACAACCTTCCAGCCTAACCTGCTGTAGTGTAAATGCATCCATTACAACACCAGTTTGAAGTTGCAATAGTTGGGAATAAATGGCCCCTGGCACTGGCCCATGATGGTAAGACTGGTCTTTACATCAGGCTGAAGAAAAAAGCTTGAGAAACACTTTAAGAGTCCAACATTAAAGGAGTGACAGAAAGATCTTCCTTTTAGAAACTACATGACAGCTCTGCCTTGCTGTGAACCACTGTAACTATAATGACATGAACATCAGAATGCAGTAGTATAATTAAAGGTCATTGTATGCAGCAATAATTATTTACTGTTCTCTTCTTTAAAACTTTGCTTTTCTTTTCAGACTTAGAGAAATATTAATTATCTTGTGCATTTCTCCATGAAGCCAATTAGACACTCGGCTAAACATAACGCATATTAACTTAGCCTACCATACATACAGAGGGCCTGGAGGTGTCCAGCTTTTCTATCAGAAATTTTGTCTGGTAAAAAGAAAGAAGACATTAATCAGCTGCCTGCACTTAGTAGATATCTGGACAAAATGGACACATGGTATGTGTCCTCCTTGTTACCTTACTTTAATATATCTCCCAGGCGTTCATGATCAGTAGTATGTGTTTCTGTCTGGGAAATCCCAAACAGAAGTTTTGCATATTAGGAACATCCTTTGCGATAGAGACATAATGAACTATTTATTGATCCAGGTAAGATACATGGCATGATATAAGTACAGCTGGTTAGCTCAAAACCTGTTTTCCCATACTGTATCACAATAACCTTGTTATGCAAATGCAGAAGAGACATCATTTCAAAGGAGTGGGCTTGCTGTATTTCATGAAATGATGTAGAAAAGATAAAGAGATAAAGCCATATAATGAGATTTTAAAAATAAAATATATGGTCTAGGAAAAAGCAATAACACAAGAATCACAAATCAAAAATCTCAGTGCTACAGAGACTTCACCATGGTCATACAGAAACCTAGCAGTCTCACACGTAAGTATATAATAATCTAAAATAATTTATATGTGCACTTAACTATTTGAATTCATAGAATTGCATTTGCAGATCATTTACACATTAGTTTTATAACTCTTTTGTCGTACAAAGAGCCAGACCTGTTAAGGTAAATTTATGTATATATTTGTGCAGCTATCCAAAATTTCACTGACTTCAGTTTAGCTCTAAATGGTTGTAGAAAGTTCTGCTGCCGTGAACATCTCCATCTTATTGAAGGATGAGCTCCCTGATATCAGCTTAATAAAATCATATATATAAAGTATATACATACACATATACATACATACTTACATATATGTATATACCAAATTTTTCATTGCATAACATTTTTCCAGTGAATGGTAAAACAGTTTAGACCAGATTTTAAGGTTATGTTACAATTTGGCAACTCCATTTGGCATGTGGTCTTTTTACACAGAGGTTACCACACATACTCACTGCCTGAAACTGAGGATTCAAAGAGGAAAGTTACATTGTCCACTGAAACATCACACCTGTTTAAAGAGTGTTATCAACATCAGTTTTAAAAGTCATATTCTGAAGTGACTGAACAGAGTATTCTTTAAATAGTATACCCTAATAGCTGGAAAATTAAAATTTGTTCACAGGGTTATCTGATCTCCAGTCTTACATCAGAGTCTCTTCTGACAAGAAGACTTGATTTGTTATTCCCAAAAAACTACATTTCTTACAAATCACTAATGATTTCCTCTGTGTACATTAGAGAGACCTGATTTTAGGGAAATGTTAGGTAACCCTTTTTGGACATCCAAGACTCTTTCTTAGACTGAAGCCACCATCTAGCAAGCCTTCCATATACCATAAGCATATAATTGCTTCAAATAGGTATTGACAAGACGAATATTCTAAATATTGAACTTCCACAAAGAAATAACAATTTAAAAAAACAAAACATTTGTCTATTAGCTGTCAGATTTGCAAAGAAAATATGATGGGAAAACTACAGCTTTTATCTCAACTGCTTCTTCTGATCATGTTTCTGCAGTATGTACAAAACGATCAATCAGAACTGTATTGTCAAATGGTGGAGCCCACCTCTACACAAGTGAATGAAGTATTGTTCTTGTAAACAGTGTTGTACAGGCAAATACTTATAGTTTAACAAAACTGCTTGTTTCCAGAAAAAAATAAGCTCCCTTAAAAAAATTGTGATTTGGTCAGGAGGTATAATATGTTGATAATTTTCAACAAAAAAAGTAGTCTTTTGTCTTTTTGTGGCTAGATTCAGCTCTGATATGTTATCTTTAGACCTAGTGACAGGTCAGAACAGATACAAGTTGACCAGATAAACTGTGGCTGCAAATTTAATAAAACATACATGATGCAGTATCCAAAAAGGAGATTCAGACGCAGCAGATAGGGAATATGTCAGCCAACAGATCTTCCCGGCTCCAGCCCTTTGACTCTGGATTTCACAGAGTCCTTGCCATCTCAAGCAAGTAACATCATCTGCAGGCTGAACGGGCTGCGGTAGAAGCTGGAGGAAGTATGATGTATTACTTCCTGCAATGTTAGCCCAATAATTAAAATATATTTCCCCTGCATTTAGAAGCCAGGTATTTTCTTCGCTAGCTTCTTGCATAACTTTTCTCAATTCTTTGCCACATAAAGGTACTGTAAGAATACTACATCATAAGAAATGGCATATCAATTTGATATTTGGTGAATGCTGCAGATTATTTTTCTCATGAAACACGATTAGAGGTTACACTGAACACATTTGCTTACCCATCACTACCAATATTGCCATTATTCAGGTCTAATCATGTCTGATAACTGTATAACTGTGAATGGCTTGGTGGTTAGATGCTGCGAAAGCACTGGGAGAATTCCTAGATGACTTCAGAAAACGACCCATATACTTGTATTCTGAGCAAAAAGGATATGTGAGATGTGTTTCCTAGTAAACTATAGTACTCTATTAACCTTACTTGTTCTTTATTTTGTTTCCTTTATGGCAGAGAATTAGAGTCCTGGCTAGTTCCTTGTGATACAGTATGCACGTGGGCAAGGGTGAGTACTGCACACAACTAGGAGTTTGATCTTCTGCATTGTTCAAAATTAATCGGCTCAGTAACGGCCAGAACACTCTTCTGGAAGGGCCCAGTAACCTGAATCACCATGGGAAGGCAAGAGGATCTCCTTGATCAGGTTTAGGGCTTGTAAAACATTCTCTGACTCTTTAGCATGTAAGATACCACTTAAGGTAAAGCAGTAGTAATGATTTATATGCGTGTATTTATATGCATATGAAACACTGAGATGCTGTACAGTCCCATTCTATTCTAATACACTGATGTTTTTTGTTCCTTCTAAAAATACTCTGTAACTTTTTTTAAATGTAAAAAGTAAGAGTAGAATTAATCCATAAAATATGAAATTGGCCACAAAAACGTTATTTTACTCTACATTCAGTTTAAAAACCTTGTGACAATTTTTTGTCTCAGTAGTGTGTTCTTCCTGAAATCTGCACTCCATATTTAATAATCTTTACTGTATACCTAATAAATCATATACTTAAATGAACTGTAAACATCAAAATGAGTTTCACTAGTACAAAAAAGGGAGACAAATCTGCATATTGTTTGCAGTATAGAGTGGGTAGGATGACAGTGAGTGATGAAAGAATGTATCGATGTGGGGGATGATTCAGGCCTCTTAAAATTTGTAGAATAACAATAAGATGGCTTTGACTGTCATCTCAGTTCATTGCAAACAGATTTTTAACACTTTTTGATACTTTTTTTTTTTTTTTTTTTTTTGCATCTGAGTTGGAACTGGTTAAAATTAGAAATGTAACACCAGGCTAATGTTCTTGTCCTAGCTATAAATGAGTTCCACAGTAAAACTGTTCCATTTCTTCCCCAAGCTTATTCCTGATTTGCAAGAGTAATGGCAGTAACTGAAGTGTACCTTAGGCAAAAGAGCCTGTGTGTCTATCAATATTTGGGTGACTGGCCTATAAAAGGTTCACTGGAACAATGTGCCCTGAAGCAAATGAAGATACCATTTCATATTAGAGAGTTTGCGACTCACTGTGCAACAAAGTACTGAGTGAATCCAGCACTGCAGTATGCATGCACTCAGAGACTAGAGATCTTCAGAACATTTTCAATGAAACGGAAGGTTTTCCAAACAAAAATATTCAATGCAGATAAACAGTTTTTCATAAAGATTTTATGGAGACGGTTTTGGGATACATGACTTGCTAAACTGGAATGGCCGAAAAAGACTAGCGATCTCCCATTTGGTCTTGAGAGCTTTCTTCTACCCACCAAAACCAGATACATGAGTTAAAATAAATTTCAAGGGGGTTTTGTTGGTTTTTTTTGCTCCACAGGCAATGAAGACGGCAGTTAAAACTTTAACATCAATAAATGCTGTTCTCTAGACATCAGTCATGTACAATCCCTTTCTGGATATACCTAGAAAAAGTGATTTTCCCTATCACTCCTATTGCAAAGCTGTGCAAAAAATGTGGCCATTCAAAACATATCTATATTGTCAGGTAATTTTGTGGTGGGCTACTGAAAGCTGGTGACTAGCATTAATAGTACTTGGATCCAGTACTCACATCCTATTATTGCTGCTGTAAAAGTGGCAATCCGGTTGGGAGTTATCAGATAAAAACCAGGAACTTGTCACCAATAAGATAAATGGATAAATTCTATGATAAAGGACATTTCTTCACCCTCCCTACAGTATTCCCTCAACACCCTCCTAGAAAGTTAGTATATCTGATCTATAGGATCCATCTTCATATACAATATAGCCACCCTTGCTTCTCCTTACCCACATGATGGAAACCACAGAGAAAAGCCCTCAGGGGATTACAGATTTACAGCTTCTTAAAGCAAACTTGTCATTTTTAATTCAGGTTAGGTGCCTGCATAACACAAACAATCAGGAAGGAAGCAAACCAGCTCCTTTCAGATGCTGAGAATTCACATGTAGTAATCGGCTTGGGCATACACACTTGGCATTCATACAGATTCATTCTACAGATATGTAATACATGTAACGAGATGGTCATCTATAAATATACATAGATATATGTATCTCAGTATGTATACATATATATGTATCACATTATATACATATTTAAATATACTTATTTTTTTTCAAATGGGTAATGTAGACAGTTCTCAATAAATGGGCTGATAAAATTCATGCCTGATGGAGAACTGCAGGTTTTTTTCAGTGTGTCAGCACAATATATACGCCTATATATATGTATTCACCCATGTACATCCACATACACTTAATGTACGTATGCATCGTATATGTATAACAGAGCATACAAATCTATGTATAGCATTTGAGTAATGATGTGACAAACATTAGGCACATTGCATTAAGTGCTTAGCTGGGAATAACCTTTGGTTTGGCCTCATAAATCTTTTCCTTTTCTAAGCTACACACTTCATATCTGGAGCATGTGGAAGCATCTTACCTTGCTTCCATTTTCTCTTGCCTCCCGTTCCATCTTGAGATCAGATATTAG
This sequence comes from Falco naumanni, assembly GCF_017639655.2. Classification (NCBI taxonomy): domain Eukaryota; kingdom Metazoa; phylum Chordata; class Aves; order Falconiformes; family Falconidae; genus Falco; species Falco naumanni. The sequence continues at coordinate 70,002,264 of NC_054056.1, forward strand.
GAGAGTCTTGTATTTGTTCTTTCCATTACTGCTGTGATCATCTAGTCTGTATTCTGAAGTCAGCTGAGCAGAGAGGGGACTGTCACTCAGGTTCAGAGGCTGCTCATCCTGCTCCAGATTTGTTTTGCCATTACTGTTGGTTTCTGCCATCTCCCTGCAGTGTGTTCCCCCTGAAGCATTGGAACTGTGTCCCACGGTCTCATTGCCATTAAAACTCTCTGCGGCTGAATCATCTATTAAAAAATATATATTTTCAGTCACATGCCACATCATCATCTCTGTCCAGTTCAAACATAATTTATACCTTCAAAATGTTTTCAAAATAGAATGAAAATTGTTTATATTACTAGCACCAGTACATTTCTGCAAAATGTGCACACACACTCCTCCATGTTTTCAAGTAAAAACTTTATGTAAATCCATAAAATATTACTAAGTTAAGGGAAATTATCTGGGCTGACACCTTAGTGTCACTGTGTACACAAAAGATAAGTATCACAAAGGATTTTTAGGGACAAAGTGACAAAGTCTGCCTTAATCCATCTGCCTGTCCATATGTCTATGTATCTATTTAGATTCTTGTACCATACTCGTTATTGCAGTATTGCATATTTCTGAAATCAACAGAGATGCACATGGTACTGAGAGAGAATCTACTTCTCAGGTTTTAAGGGTGCAGAGCAGCATATGTCATATCCATAAACACCCTCTTGCACAGATACGATGTAAATACATCTGATGTATTCACTGCTGGCAGTAGAGATTATACTGGAAAAGCTGACTCCAAAAAGAAAGATCCTCTCTTCATTTTGTTCGGGTGCTCGATCCCTTTGCTCATTCATTGTGTGTCATACTATATTTAGAAATACTGTTCAATAAAGGATTAAATCATCAACCTGAAAGTTACATCTGAAAACTCTGGATGTGTTGCTGCTACCCCTAAGATTTTACAGCTGAAATGTATGATTGATCTGTGTCTGCACATGCTTATGGGCTTGTGTATACTGTGTTTGTCAGCACTGGAAATTGCAGCCTGTGCTACTACTCAGTCCTTTAATTCTGAACAGCCTGGGTGCCAAAAGATTATCTAGTAGAACAATTCATCCTTCAATGGACCAAATGGCAGCAGAATTTGGCCTTACTTCTTGCTCTCTAAAGCACCTTTTTGCTGGCAACTTATATGGTTTTGCTAATGGTGCAAACACCTGCCTAGGGCTCTATAAGCCTATGCTTATCACAGACAGTGGGAAGAAGCAGCTGGAAACAAAACCAGGGAGTTAGCAGCCAGGAACACATACAGATTGAAATTGGAGATACGGGATGAGATGGACCTTAATGTATTAGTACCTTAATATACCATCTGCTCTCATGCTCTTCTAAACAACTTGCATGGAAAAGAAACAAACACATTTATATATACATGGAATGAAAAAAAAATAAGTATCAGGCACATTATCTTTAAAGGATGGGCTTAGCAATACTCATGCTTGAAACAACATGATTAATCATATTGTTGACTCTCCATCATTAATACAGTAAAAAACAACTATTCAGTGCCCTCAGAACATAATTTTAAAAGTGAATAAAGTATTGTATAAATGGGTAATGATCTAATTCAATTAAGTACTCAGAGAGCCATTGACAAGCCATCCTACATCAGTGGCTTGCTTGCTGTACACATCCAACACTGTCATGTCATGAAGTATACAGGACTGGGCACACATTCTGAACATATTTTTCTAAATTGCTTTGTTTTGTAAACCTGTAAAAATAAATCTAGTATAATGCGAATACATAATTAAAAAAAACATAATTAAAATGCTTTTATTTAAGGAACACTTTTTTGGTTTACAAAATCCTCTATAATTAATGGCAGCAATAAAAAATAAAACTATGTTTTGGTATGGACCACTTTTAAATTACCTTCTGCAAATATAAATGCATACACAATAAAATGCATAATATTCCTAGAATAAGACTTTTAAATGTGTACACCAACCCGACTTGCAACACAGGAATGGAAATGTTCTAATTTAAAAACCTATGACTGCTTGAGGATTTCAGCTCTGTAAATGAAGAGGGTGAGCATGATTTATCCTTAATAAACTTTCTATCATGCCCTGAGACTTATGTCTTACAGGCCATAACACACTAAAAAGGTTAAAATTCTAAATGCAGTTTCAGAAATAAATACACAATTCTATTATTCTGAACTAGAAAATGGCATACTAATATTGGGTCTTTGCTTTTTTTAAAGAAAATAGCCATATTTACAACTAATTTTAAAAGCTGAGATATCAGAAAGAAATTCAGATTTCTTTGTTTAACAGAGAAGCACTTTGGTTACTGCTGATTTGTATTTAGTACTGTTAACAGGTAATTGGCTCCTTGATTATCAGTTTAACAAGTGACAGTTTCAAATTAATTAAATCAATTACTGAATTGGTCACTGACTGAGGGATGCTCCTCCCTTTGAACGGCTCAGAAAATTCCCTGCTGTTGGAGTACAGAGAGAAACAAGTGAGTAACAAGAGGATGCAGAGACCCACCTAAAAGCTGGGGGTACTGCCTACTCTGCAGCACACAACTCTGATCCCTAGGGAACTTCTCTGCGCCTGCACTTGAAGGTTCTGGGCCACGCAGTGCAGAGCAGTCACTACTAGGACATAGACGGCTAAATGGGAATGGTGGAGTAGGAAGAGAGCTATGCCTAGAGCCAGACGCAGGAACAACCAAGTCCAAAACAAGGCTATTAGTTTTCCCTTGTAATCATGAGTAACAATACTTCTTTTTTTTTTTTTTCCCCTGTATGATTAATGGTTGACAGCTAAAACTTACACATGTGTGAGAATGTTACAATACAGAAGAAAGAAAACCAACTACATTTTTCGTATTCTTTCTAAAACACAACCGTTGAAAAATTCCTGTGCTGAGTAAACGTGGTCAAGCATTACAGTACTTTGAAACAATAATATAGTATTTACATTATTTTTGTCTTTACTTAGCAAAAGCTCAGTTACTTGAAACTCGGTTTCTACCATAAAGTCAAATACCTGCTTTTACAGTCATTTAACCTTGCTTGTTAGAGATGGGAGCTATTGTCTAGTCAGGACGTTCAGGAGAATGGCTACAATGGCTATAAATCACACTTTTGCCAAGTAAATATACATATGTGCTGCCATAAACGAAATCAAGAAAAAAATCCAGTGGTTTAGTGCTAGTAGTTCCTTACAGATGTTACCATCCCTGGGCAGCTGGTCTATTTTTGCCAAGAGTAAGACTACTCTAAAGCAAGAATTTCTGAGGTATCAGAAACACAGACCATATCAGGAATAACTGGTTTGGGGGAAAAAGGCAGGAGGGTCCGGCCCACGAGAGGAAAGGCACGTTCACCCTTAGACATGGGCAGCCACTGCCCCAACATGTGCCAGCCCTGCTCACGGCTGCTGGGATGAGCCACCCCCAGCTCCTGAGCCCGCAGAGACTGCAGGCCCTCACAGCTGCCAAGGGGCAAGGTGGTTTCCTGGAGACCTGTTCCTTGGACCACCCTCCCTGGTGGCAGCTGCCTCTCCGGGGGGCAGGAGGTGTGACCAACTCACGCCTTCAGCACCTCCCAGGGCCGCGGCTATCCGCAGGCATCAGCCATGACAGCATATGATAGCCTCATCAAACGCTGCGGTTTGCTCTGGGCAGGACACGTCTCTAGAAACTGTGCACTTATCAAGCCCGTATCCCAGGATGCTGGAAGACTGGAAGCACAACTACAACTGGTTTTGTTACTTAAGCCTGAAAAGGGAGAGTCTGACTGCAAAATGTGTTATGTTTCACTTCTGGAAAACTGCCAGCTGGTGCCTCACCTACGCACAGATCCTGCCTCAGGGATTAAAGACCACCACCCCTCAGAGAAAGACTTGAAGAGCAGAGGGAAGGTGTCTTTGGACTGGGCAGCAGCCGCTTTCCCGAAGCAAGGAGTACTGTCCAGGCTTAGGCATGGACTTCTCAATCATGGACGAGTACTTCTTAAACCTCCTGATGTCAAGATCTCCTTCTCCCACCTTGCACAGAGCTCCACGCTGATCCTCTGCTCTGACCAACACCCTCTGGACACCTTCAGTCCAAGTACTCTCAGTGTTAGGGATAATTCTTAAAACAAGAACTGCAGTAATTTTCCTACTTCAAGTTAGTTTCTTATTATTCATCCCATTGCATTAGAGCTTCTACATCCCCTTGAGGTCAGCTAGACACAAAGTGGCACTAGCTTTGTTTCTGCACAACTGAGAAGCCCAGGCTCCTGACAGAAAACTTTCCAGGCTTGTTGCAGCCACCACTGCGTTAGCTTCTCCCCCTGCTTTTGAAGAAAACTTGGAAATAGTGGAATAGACAATGCCAAAGAAAGCCCAAGTAAACAGATGCTCTGAATATGAGTTTTGATTCTCAAAATTGTTGCATCCTTCATTTCAATTAACTGCCACAAACATTTGCATTACCATGGTCTAAACTTCTGCCAAAACCCAGTTTCTTCGTATTTAACACCTTGGATTCTGCAAGGTGATTTCTGTAGCAGTTGATAGTTTAAGGGCACTCTGATTTAGAGCAGAAAACCAGATTTTAATTTATAGAATTGTGTTCTCCTACCAAGTAATGCCTAGGTTTATGAATGGGCAAACAACATACACTGTTAGGATTCAAGATTCTTCTGTTACAGGTTAAAATACAGTTCTTCCACCCAGAGAGAACTCTTCAGACCAGATATGTCAAATGCTCAACACCATTCTCAGTAAGAGTGTTTTTTCAAAGGAAAGCAAGTTGAAGTATGCAGCAAATCTGGATGGAATAACAAGTCCTTCAAACACCATTTTTTTCTGAGAGCACAAATTTAAGATCTGAACTCTGATTTAAGTGTCATTGAAGTACTGTGAATCTCAAACCTGGGTACATATATATAAATCTCACTTGTCTTCTTGAGAGAAAAATTTCCAGATGTTTTAAAGGATCTCTTGCACTACTCTTAGCAATCAATTTCATACTATAAATCAAACAGACTTTTCATATTCCTTGCTGGAAAGTTGGGAAGAAGTCAACAAGCCATTCTACATAAAGACAGATCTCTCAATAAATCCTCTCCCTCTCTCAAATTAATTCCCAGGCGGGAATTCAATTAATACTTAGAGTATGCTTAAATAGTTTATATAGCTGAGATTTCAGCTACCTGAAACTTACTGCATATTTTAGTAGTCAGCAATCCATAGTGTTGGCCTTCAGCAATAACAACAGTAGTGTGGCACACTCCTGCAACCACACAGCCACACGGAAGCTCAGATCTGCTGAGAAGACAACATGGTGATGGGTCAGGGAGCTAAGGAATCCTCTCACCAACACTAAGCATGAAGCAAGAGCCCCGTGACACCAAAGCAGCTCTAACACAGCTCCTCTTTTTTGCCATGAAACAAGGCAGATAGCCTACTTTAACTAGAATTTAGAAGAAAAAAAAATGTGGGAAAGGCAATTAACCTCATAGCACCTTTGGCTCTTTTGAGATATTCTGACTACATGAGGGCATTCGACAAGTCAAAACCCTTCCTGGTGATAATGAGTCCAATTAATCACACTAAGTAAACTAGGCGATCATTGGGGCCACTTCCTGCTTTATGAAGCAGAGAGCAGAGAGGGCCACATACGCAGCCCAAACAGACACTGATGCCTGCAGACTCCAAAGTAGTATGCACCCAGGTTAAATGAACACTTTGAGTGGGTTACCTGTCAACACAGCATCTCTGAGAGCAGCAGTTACTGTAAGGTGGGTAACTGCACTTTCTAAAAGGAGGAGATGGGATGTGAATGAGCTGAGTGGGATGAGTGAGACCGAAGTTTCCGGCTGTGGAAGTGCAGACTGTCATAAAAACCACTCTAAAAGATTGTCTACCAAAGTCCTGTACGATGAAGCTTGCTTTAATCTCTTTGGGCTGGATATCACCAGCCCAGACCTTGCTAAACACTGCCTTACACCCTTAGGATTCTGTTTCATTTGAACAGGATCACTTGCAAAAGACAGCACTGCAGACCAAAGACTGATAGACTCCAGACACTTTAGTTACTGTGCTGTTCTTTTTTAACCTTTGGCTTCAGTCATGCAAGTGTTTTATCTTTTCTATGTTAAAACACAACTTTAATGAAAATAATATTTGCTACATAAGCAAACATTTAAAACTAAGTTACATTCCTTCTGTAACTCCACAAACCCAAGGAATGCTAGCAAACCTTCCTAACAGGAACTATTGAAAAAAATGCTCTACTGGCAGCAACTGACGGCAGGCAGTTTTGGGAGAGGAACACCATGCATCAGACAAAAAGTGGTGCAGGGTGCTGACTCACAGAAAATTCTGTAGTATGAAATAATTATAGAGACTTTCTAAATTAACTGATAAAAAGGCGAGGTCACACTTCACTCCCACCATTTTTCACAAGGACTGTTTAATACCAATTTGTCACAGTTATGTATTCGGTTATGCTTCATTTACATCACAAGTCATGTTTCAAGCACAAGTTCAATAGATAACTTAGAAGTCAGCCAAAATCAACTATTTCTATTCATCTTCTCTATTTCCTTTCATATTATGATAAAGGGAAGAGGTTCTACTAATGTAGGTATAAAGGTGATTTCGCACCCTCTATTATTCGTCTTTTTGTAAAGCATTGGAATGGCCATAGTTGGTCAGATCAAAAATCTGTTTAGTCCAATATCCTATCTCCAGCAGTGGCTATTAGGAGATCTTTAGGGAAGACAATAAGGCAAGCAGATACAATTCTTCCTTCTATGGCTTGCTGAGCCCTTAATAATTTTCAGCTCAAGGTCTTTCTGAGTTGGATTTGGTTTCCAGTAACCTACTGATACTCAACAGATTTCCATGCAAATATCCAGTCTCTCTTTGTACTATGTAAATCTCAAGCACCCTTCTCTGCTCCTCCAAAAAGTTACTGCCACTATTTCTGTTTCCACTAAAATGTCAGTGCTGTGTCAAAGAAACAAGGCAGGAATTAAGAGGCTGGCAAGAAGCTTTCTAGAATACAGAGTGAGGTGATGTGCACACAGTTCAGTGCCTTCATTCGCAGTGAGACTGCATTTGCTCCACTACAATAACATGTGTTAATCGTCCTCTTCGGCTAACCTCAGCAACATCAACAATTTTATGTTTTTCTTTGGATAGCTTTCCTGATGTGGTTGGCTTCTGTGAATTCAGCTATGGAACTCACTACATGGACATTTGAACCTGGAATGTCCATTAGTTTCAGTGTGATGCCAATCAATGAGTCCCTCACTGGTGTCTTCAGTGATGGAGCAGTAAGTCAGGAGCTACTTCATATCATCACTCACTGCATGCATTTATGAAAAGAAAAAGGAACAAAAGCAAACTACAAAACTAATCCTTAGTATTGTCAACAACAGTACAGTAAATTTGATATACACATGCACATACACAGTGGAATCGGCATTAGCCAGGCTGTAAATCTTATTTCATTATTAAACAACTGCCCCAGTAATTCACAGTTTTTCCATGGGTAAATGTCTCTTCTTGTTGGTGGCACAAAACAGGCAGATATGTTATTAATTATAACATTTAATAACAGAAGAGTGAGCAACTGCCACTCCATCAGCAACTATCAGAGAAATAATAGTACTCTCCTGTTAGTCACAGTTTTCTAGAAGGGCTCATTTATAAAGATTCATGAGTGACTGCATGCTTACTTTGCCTGCAGAGCTACTGTCCCTGCATATACACAAAGAGATGAAGCAGAATGGCTACTAGGAGACTACTGCACATGTAAATAACCAATTAAATAGCTCACTGGGTGCATACTATTTTTATTATCACAATGCATCTAGTTTGTACTTGTGCTTTGGCATTTCTACTTCAAAAGACAGCCCTCATTGCCCCTTGGGAGAAAAATCTCTGGTTTTCCCTTTACTCAGGAGAAACCTCTAGGGCACCTTTTGTGACAAAGGCTCTGTCAAGCAGTTCTTAATACAGAAAACCTGCAATTCTTCTAAAAGTTTTCATGCTGCGTATAGGATCATACTGGACAGCCAAGATATCTGGGATTGAGAATGTGGCTTAGAGCTCCATCTCTGGACAAGCATTGCAGGAACAAGTCCTCAGCCCAATATCATATGAATGATGCCAGATATATTGCCTTATGACTCATCCCAAACAAGACTTTAAACAGAGCAGTTTATAGATATGAAGCTAGGAACTGAGGAAGACTGGGAGACAAGCAGGTAAGCAGGGCTCAGGACAGACTAACTCTGACTTTTGAGATTCACTAAAATTCCAACCGTGTACAGAACATACCAGTGACAAAGATATTTGAGACTGCAACATGTTAAGAAGGAGAAAGATAAAGCCTTTTCTTTAACATAAAAAAGAGGTAACCTAGGAGATATCTTACCCTCTTCTCTTCCCTGCCCAGCATGGAAGAGGCTTATGCTGCTCTAGCGAAAGGCTGCTGTGGGCAGCAGGAGCTGCCACCGTTCCCGGCAGCAAGAAGTATCTGGTGCAGTGCCAGCAACAGACAAAAGAGTAACACATAGGTGCATGTTTGGTGCCTAAAAATCAATCCAAATGGGGCTGAAAGGAATTACATTAAACCTATCTACCACTTGGACCTAGTGCATGTGTGTGATGATGCATTTTACTTAATTAGGATGTAACCAGAAGACAAAAGCAAAGAGGAAAGATCAAGTTGGAGTCAGTAGAGGAAATAATCTGCAGACTGGATGCCCCAAACACTGTCATTTTAAATAAAGCCCTTTAAAAGTCTAAAATTTAGCCTACCAGCTTTAGTGTGTTGAGTGGGTTCACAGAGTGATATCAGTCTGTACTTTCTTCTGGAGGGGTGAAGCCCTGAGCACAAGCAAGATAAATGATCGCTTGACAGCTCTGCACCCCCTCAGCAAACTGCTGCCTGCTCTTCCATAAAAGCAGCAAGGCTATAGAAAGGCTCGTTACACCCACTCCATCAGTAAAACTGGGAGAGAAAGGGGCAAGTCTTAAGAGCAAACAGAAATGGCTGCTTTGAGCTTCTCACATTCTTAGCAACATTTAACCCAAAATCTGACTTGGGCTCCCAAACTTTACAGTACAAACTGCTGAATTTGCCTGTCTGCTATATACCTAGCAGAAAACTGAGCAGAAATTTCCTCTTTAAATATGAAAAAAATCATACGCCTGTTAATATTTTGCCTACCACTAGAAGACTACAACGAAGCAGAAATAAGAAAAAAATCTTACGTACCCAACAAAAGAATAGAATAGCATTGAGAAAAGTTATCTATATATGCCCAAATGTAGGAAAACCAAGAGTTCTGCAGTTCAACAAACACTGCTATTATATTTTAAGTTTCATTTTTGAACCATTCTGAAGACTTGCAAGCATTTTTTACTTTACTTGTAATATATTTACATGTACATTTACATGTACATATGTAATTATATATATTTGTAATGTAGAAGCAGTCTCTGTAGCTATAACGTTGCCATTTAGGTGCATAAAAGAAAGAGTAACTACGTTAAAAATGCCCTGTCAGCCCAGTATTTTGGGTACCTCTAAAATAATGAAAATAGTTTGAGTTGACTGCATAACTTCCAGTAATAATATTTCTACAAATAGTTCAGATTCATTAGACCCTGCATGATCAGGTTTGTACCTCTAGAGTTCAGGATTTAAAATTGGCAATGTATTTTTAAAAAAAATATTTTTACACAGAGAAGTAGAGTTTAAAGAATTGAATCAAGTAAATTAAAACCATTTTATTGTTGTTTACAATTGCATACTAAAAGCTAGGACATGAAAAATGCTTCATAACGAGAAGTGAAAGCATTTCTTACCATGTTCGTAATTTTTTCTAGTTTTCATTTGATAATGTTAGTAAAATCAACTGGCTTTTACAAAAGATTTGGTTTTCACTCTAGAATAATTCTGTCACATCCTTTCCAAGCACTTCTCTCCAGTCACACTAACATACATGCTTTCAGAAAAATTTCATAAGTCAGCAGAGTAAAATAAGTACCTCTGATATTCAAATACTGAAATTCAGTTTAAAAGTAGGTAATAAACATGTAATTGGGAAAAACTAGAAGAAAAGTATGTGACTGTGAAGAAGGAAATTACATCCTTTGTACTTCATCACAGTTCTGGCATTATCGACAGTGAACTAAAACTTCCTTGATATATTAGGGAATTGGTGAACCTGAGAAGTCAGAACACTAAACATCCAAGTTTAAGACTCCATTAGGGTTGCCATTTCCTTATTTAATGACTGCGATGTAATTTACATTTTTGTTGAGACAGAGTGTCAGTGAGTCAAGTGTAATCATTTTGTTACAGCTAAACTGTAAGTTTAGAAATTTGATGAATTCCAGAGCTTAGAAAGCTGCTGTTACAAACTTGAGCAAATAAGTATGTTTGAGTGATATAAATTATATGTCCCTTTTCAATTCAGTTTGCTTTTTATTGTATCACTTTAAAATGCTTATGGATGCCCATGGCAGCATGTACATTACTGTCTCCTGATTTGAGTATGCCTTTGGTAACTGCAGTAAGTGGCCTCCTCACTGCTTGAGTGAAAACAGTATTCTGGTCACACGGGGCAACACTTGATAACAAACCTGATGGCCTTTCTCCATCCAGCAAGCAATCATTTTAAAATGTTATGTTCCATTGTGTTTTCCTAATATTATTTTTCACTGTACCAAGTGAAAGTTAAAAATATTCAGCATCTACAAAGCTAAGCACCAGCCCAAACACCAGAATGCAAAAGCTGACAACAGACATCAGTGCTAAGGAAGCTTTACCTGAACACAAAATATTGCTACTGAGGTAAAGAACATAAGCATATTGCAAGTCTCCCTAGCTTGTTGATTACAACTACAGCATCAAACAAAAGGGGGGGGTGGGGATAAACAGTGCTGATGATTGGCCTCCCTTCATCAGTCTGAAAAATCTGTCTGCATAGTAAATGCCAAAACTGCCATGAAAGATGCACTGGCATTATCATATGCATGGCACTAGAATAGTCTTGGAAGTTTACAGTAGTTATTTTTTTTTTTCCTACCAAGAAATCACAGGGTCCAGGACAGCAGAATCCCAAATCATGTAATATATCTTGGGTTGAAAAATGGCAAATTCACAAACTCTGTCCACAAACATCCATGATTTTAGGTCTCTGCCACCAATTGTGTGATATCAAGCAGAAGACAGCAGACTTCCCATGAGGTTTTAATACTACAACAAGGTCTCTTCTGCCTTCATTAAATTCACCACTTTTAAAACCCAACCACCTCATAACACTACAGATAGACATGTTGACTCCCCATTTGACTGGCAAAATCAAAACATGCTTTCCTTTTCAGAAATTACTTTTGGCAAAAATAAAACATGCTCTTTCCTTTTCAGAAATTATTTTAAGCACAGACATCAAAGTCAATACATTCTTTTACAATTCCCAAAACATAGCTGAGCATTTGTCTAAAAATGGACTAGAATAAGAGGTATCTGAAGACAAAAATAAATGATTTTGCTAGATGGTCTGTCAGCGCATTATCTCTTGCAAACCAAGTTAACTATGGTTCAATGTCCACAAACTTCACGAAGCCCAAAGTACCTTATAGATAGTTCTGGCACATCCACTGCTATTCCTCACTGCGCACTTGAAACCTTCACTGCCAAGCCACCTGACTAAGTAATGCTTCTCTTGTTTCGAACTTTCTCTCCCACTGCAATGCAGCAATCTGCGCTTGGCGGGGAGCAGAGCAAATATGAGAGGGTGCATTGAACAAAAGTGTAAATGAAAAATGGGAAAAGTTGAAAACTATTTATGCTTGAAAACATTTGCATGAAGACCATCATTTTACAGTTCCTTTCTGAGACGCTAATGCCAACAGAAACACTATGGCTTCTCGGACATAATACTATTTTAGTAACTTTCAAAAACTTTCTTCTCATTAAAGGCAGTCGGTTTGCCCTTGCTGAAACATCACTGAGAGGCAGCCCCAAAACCAGACTACTCAACAAGGCCAGAAAGTAGAGCAAACAGAATACCACCTTTCAGAGAGAATCCATGAACTGCTTTGCAGTTCTTCGCAGACTGGAGAGATTTCTCAAGAAAGAAAATAACTAGTTCATGTTTCTAATTCACTTAAGGGCTTTTGGTAGCCCAGCAGGATTCAGCAATGGGACAGTCCACACACAGAGTGTTTGCAGCACGTGTTTTTCCCGGGCTTTACAGTATTGCTGAGGTACCATTACTGATGAAAATTAAGAATGTTTTAATCACAGCAAATCAGTCCTATTCTCACTAAAATTCTGACAATTTATGTACCGATTGTTGTTAAAGGTCAGAGCACTAGAAAGGGAAAGAATAAAACCATACCAGAGTCCAACTGCAATACCTGCTTGGTCTTCTTATAATATGGGGTTGGCTGAGAATGAAGGGGGGGCATAAAATTGTGAGAAATTACTGTTTGCTGAGCTGCCCCAACAGAACTCTGTGTGGAAACCAGCAGGCTACTCCTGGTAAACAAAGTATCCTGCCCACAGATGATATTCTCAGTTACAAAGCTAGCTATGGGAGGAAGGGGCAGCCTAGAGCAAGAGCACTTAACAGGAATGCTTGTTGTTATTTTAAATAACAAAGTAAAGGACAATGACATTGCAAAATCTGCTGTGTAATTTCTTTCCCCTTTAAAATCCATAAACAACATTATTTGCCCCATGATACACTTTGTATTTTGAAGGGATCATCATTGCATAGCTACTTTAATCTAACTGAAATGCACATTGGAAACAGAAACAGCTGTATGACAAACAGCTGTATGACAAACCTGTTCCCAAGCTTTCAGAAAAGTTAGAAAATATAGAGTATTTGCAAAAAACAATAAAGAGAATGAGCAACAGTTGCTGATAGTCTTTCTCCTGCATAAATAAACTTTAAATGGCTATCAAAACAACAGAATCCTAGGAAGTTTTTTCAAATCCCAGATCATTGCTTTGCAATTCTTATCATTACCTTCATTAACTGATCACCTTTCTTCCTAAATGACAATTATATACCAATTCTGAAGGAACTGTGTTTTCCAGTTTTCCAGAAGCTTGATTTTTTTAGAAGCAAAACACAGATCTGAAGATGGGTTTGAGAATAAAATAAGCTTATTAGTTCTGAGTTGTTACCGTTGGATCAAGTGGAAAAGTTATGCATGCTGCAAAGGGAAACACATGGTATCAATCTGAACATGAATAGAATGTCATTTATAATAACTATTACAATCTTGGTGGGCTGTTATCTTTTATATCCAGTATAAAAGCAAACAATCATACCAATACTCAACAGCATGAAATGCCTAGTGTGTCCTCCTTCACAGAACACCAGCAGATTTTTCCTTTTCTGCAATTACAAGTAACTGCCACCAGAATAAATAATACAATCAATGCAATAACAGAAAAATAACCTCATGGAAAGATGGCAAAGGTAAACACACTACATTCAAATCTATTAATTGCACTTCCAACACAAATTTGGGTGGAAAAGTTTGTTGTTGATGGCACCTAGAGATGTTCTAGGTATGACAGTTTCCTTATTCTGCATATAGGAAACCACAGAAACTTCAGAGCTAGGTATTTTATTGGTCCAAAAACCACAAAATAATCTGGGCAAAGCATAATTTTACTACCCCTGATTAAGCAAGCGTGACAGGCTCCAATAGACAGAAAACACTGACACAAACCGACTGATCATACTATGTATGTCAGTTCAGGTACTTAAAGACATTTCGGCTGTCTAGCCAAATAAATGGTTACTATCTTTGATTCTCCAACACATGATCAAACACATTTTGGAGGACTCAAAAGACAGTCTTTCTAAAAGAAAAACCCTCTCTTTATTAACCTCTGAAGCATTTAGAAGGTAGTCTAAGGATATCATCTTCCTCTTTAGAAGGTTTGTAATACCTCAAAGATAATCTTGGCATTCCCCTTTATGCAAAGAGATACAGTTTTTCAAGTTCCTGATCCTGTCTCCCCAATGCTAGCTGAAGTCCCAGAACAGTGGGATACGGACTCAGTGCCTCTTTCCTGTTGCATGCACATTACCAGCAGAGTGAAGAAGAGAAAAATACAGTTACCAATGATGCAGAAAATACCTAAATTCATTTAAGTCACTGCACTACCTGATTCAGATCAGAGGTCTGAACCTACATCTCTCAAACCCAGGAAAAACGTTCTGTGAGGCTTTTGGACTTTTGGTCCAAAATCTTTCAGGCTGAACTTGTGAAGCCTTTGAAGATTAAAGTTTTGTCAGAACTGCTTTCATTTCAACATTATCCTCTGTTTAAGAACACCTGAGACAGCTCTAATTTGGAACATCTCCAACAAATGGCAAAAAACACTTGAGAAATGTGGTGAAAATCACTGGTATGGAGTCCCTTTTATGTGAATGTCATCACTGGATTCTCAAGCAGTCTGTTTTCCCAGAACACATTTCTTTTTAACTTCAGCACTGAAATGCGCAGTTTCCTACACTATGAGTCCCTGCCAAACTCAACACCACAGCTGCTGCTGCAGGCAATTAAGATAAAATGGTGTAGAGTAGAGGGAGCAGAGGCTGAGCTTTTGTATTGGAAATGGACTTAGGCAGCACATTTGCAGACAGTAAAAGGACCGGTACTGTTAATGCAATTTCTTCATCATGTGGTAACCACAATATGAGCCATTAAAAATAATCTTCAGTAGTTTATGCAGTAGCAAAGAGCAGAATGGAAGGACATTAGTGAGTATCATGGCACTCTTCCATCGGACTTGAATATCCAAAACACAGTTTTGATCAGACCCCATCTGGTTTGCTGCTGGCTGAAAGCATTCACAAATTACGGGTGCAAACAGGATGGCTGCTGTTGCCATCAACCCACACATACAGTAGCTGTCTTCTCCTCTGCATGTTTCAGAAAACAATTTCAACCACAATGATTAAAGAAATGACAGTCGAAATGACTGATTATCCACCTAAAGTCAGACCATTAAAGGGGTCCACAACAGGATACAATAACTAATCTATTGTCAAGGATAAATATGCAATGAGAAATTAAAATGCACTACATATGAAAAGATTGATCACTCAAATCTTGAGCTCATATTCATTCTCTTATCCCCTGTAAAACTCCAGGTGGACTCTTCTGGCAACAGAATGATGGAAACGCTGGGTTCCACTGCATAATTTTCTACTGCCATTGTAATTTTGATATTTGGAATCTAAAATAAACCTCAGCATTGCCCTAGAGGATGCATTTACACCCCTCATGCTTCTTGTAGCCATCTGCTGCCAGTGCCTCACAAATGACCTCTGGAGAAGACTAAAAAATTCAGTTTGCTATGGCTAACAGCATACAAAACTACAATAATGGATCTGCAACAAGAACAATTCCATTCCTTTTAGTATTAGGGCCATCCACCAGGCAGCACGTAGTATCTCAGCTACAACTACAAACAGAAAATTTGCCCAGGAAGTCTTAGTTTCTCTCCCTTTGTATTTGGTCTGGCTAAAAATTAACATTGCTGGTTTGCTTAGCTCTTCAACTAGTATAAAGAACTTACTATGCAGAAAGCCATAAAGCCAGCAGCACAGCACTGAGAAAGCTCTTGTTAATTAACTGCTATAAGGCTGGCCAGACAAACATCATACACAGAGCTGAAATCTACCTTTGGATGCATATGGTCGTAATCTCACTAGAGTCAACAGGAGCCAGTGTGTGCAGTGTGGGAAATAATTTAGTCCGTTAAATTCATGCGATTTACATACAATTAGTTGCTTCAGAATCTTACTTTTGAGTAGAAAAAGAAGATAAAGGAGGTTTAAAGTGATCAAAATATTCCCATGTGGCTGGCTATTACTGTTTCAAATTAAGGCAAACTGTCAACACAAAAGATATTTTTTAAATCCTTGCAGATTTGTTTAAACAAAAGAAAAATACAAGTAATAATCAAAATATTTGAGCTTATGTTTAAAGACAAACAAAATCACAATAGATTTAAACTTCCTGCTTCAACTGAAGATACATTTCTGTCATTGAGGGCCACTTCTGGTACCTTCAAATTGGCCATTTACAGTCTCTTTGGAAACTTGACATACATACACATTCGTTTTAAAGGAATTAAAGAGGCAGAGATGCCTCAGGAAACAAAATGCTTTGCAACCAAGAAAAAATATCATCACTATTACTGTTTTCTTACTAAAAAGTCAAGGGTAAATCTCTGATATGGAGAGACACATACATTGTGTGTAAAGTTTGTACATAGTATAAACTTGTGCTTTCTTTTTTTTGATTTAATGAGAATACCAGCAGAAAGATCCCTGCTGGGACAGAATAGAGTTTGTGATTTTATCATATCTGTGGATGTTAAAAGCCAGCCAGGTTCTGTGAGGCACAGTGTATCACCCGGGAAGTGCTGAACATCTTACCTATTTTTCCCTGAATGAATATCTTAGTGAAAGAGGGACAAATTGTTAGTCATGAATTCCAAATGGAGGTTGTAGGCAGAAGCTGTGCTGTACAAATTTTGGGGGTTATTTTTGCAATGGTGAGAAATTTTTCAAGGAAAGAGAGTGACACACTATTAATACTTTTCAGATTGGTGTTACAATTTAAAACCTTGATCTGTTGAATCAGTACATACATTAAATCATCCTAATTACTTTTATACATGGAAAAGACACATCAGAGAGCGCTACATTAGCCAGTTCAACATCTAGTCAGCAGACAGCCTGAACACTAGGACACAGTGGCACAGGGAGAAGGCAGTTCAAGAAGAGGGCAG
The DNA here is from genome assembly GCF_017639655.2 of Falco naumanni. Lineage (NCBI taxonomy): Eukaryota > Metazoa > Chordata > Aves > Falconiformes > Falconidae > Falco > Falco naumanni. The sequence continues at coordinate 70,019,124 of NC_054056.1, forward strand.
TACCTGTAAGGAGCAGGAATGCGGGGCAGAAATGGAATGATGATAAAAGACTGGGCAGAGGAGTGACCCACTTCTGTGGAGAAGCCAATGTTCTCACAACAGGAGAGTGTTGTAAAGAAGCCCTCGCAGAACACGCTGCATCTATTGTTCTTAAGAGTTTAGGAACTCTGAGTTTTTTGTATGCATCAAGCAGAGTCATCTCTGCTTTTTAGTTTCTGAAAACTCAAGGAAATTAAATTTATTTAATCAAAACAGTTTATACAGAAACTCCCTCAAGTTTGGAGGCCTGGACTCCTCAGCGTGAGCAGTCTCTACCAGTCCTACCTGCCTGTGTGTGATACAGTCCCACTGCTCCAAGGAGCATTGACATCCCTTTCTTAGAAGAGAATGCAATGCAGGTTATGGATTTGGGTGCATGCTTTGAACCTCACTGCACTTCCCTCACATGCAGTTAGTCCTGTTTAGAGTTGATGCTTAAAGATGTCTAGAAATGCAGATAAGGAATTCAAGTCCCTTTGTGAAAACTCAGTCCTAATAAAACTTGGGCCAACTTCCTAAAACGACATATTTTGCAGCGGACAAAATAAGCTGAGACAATGTTTGCCCAGCCAACTTTATTCCACATACAAGTTAAACGCTGGAGAAAAAAAAAAAAAAGGAAACAAATCATGACTTTGAGATAAAAAACTTCCTGGCTAGTTAGTTCAACAAAAGGACACACAAGGTGGAAAATTTGTGCAGCTAACCATCTAAAATTTTTTAACAGATGTAAACAGCTACGTTAAAAAGTGTTACTCTAAAACACAGCCTCACAGAGGTAGTGACAATATACAATCAAACCTCTGAGTTATTTTATCACAGAAGGGACTTTTTAATCAGTGATTTAATTTGATGGATAACAAACAATAATTTCTTAAGTGTTCTTTCTAATGAAAAACATCTATTTGATGAATTTCCTTTTACCCTGATCCCCGCTTTACTTGGCACTTGTGTGGATTCCCTGTCACCCATATGTCTTACCACAGATTCAAGGGCCAGCCTAAATAATGGCTTAAAGCCTCCTCAAACTACGGCCTGCGGGCCGGATACGCCCCCCCAGGGCCCTCAATCCGGCCCCCGGTATTTACAGACACCCCCCTGCTGTGGATTGGGGGGGAAACCAAGCAGCCGCAGATGACTGCCTGCCACTGCATCCGCGTGCCGGCCCCCTGGTTAAAAAGTGTGAGGACCCCTGGCTTAAAGCTTCCATACCTTTTGTGTTTATTTCTATAGTCCTCCATATAATAGGTGTACGCTACGGCTACTTTTGTTTTCAACTACAAAGACGACAGGCATTGTCTTTGCTCTTACTATTTGGTAAACCAGCCAAAAATGAGGAAGTCTTCAGGCAAGACTGCTCTTACACTAACCAATCTGGAGCTTATGTGTGATTCTTTCTGAGCTGCCCTGGGAGGGAGGAGGAAAAGAAAAAAACAACTATCGCTTTACTACCTATTCCATGGACCCAGGTCACTGGAAAGGCAACACAGAGCTCTTTCATTATATCAGTGAATCTGCCTTCCCTTTTTACTCTACAGACACACATAGAAATACAACGTATGCTGTTTCTTTAAGCAGACTGAGTGTGTTTATTAGGTTTTTTTGCAACAATAAACATTTTACATAGAAAAAAAATACCTATCCTTCAAGGTGAAAACAGGTCTTTGAATTCCTTGGTGTTATATTATCATGAATCACTAACGGGCCTCATTAAAACAAACACCCCATCTGTCTGCCTACGTATATGCATGTATGTATTGCAGAAACACACAAGCACACATACATTTTATACATGTAAAACACATATGCAAAATAGATCTAAGCTAGAGAATACTGCTATATATGAAATAACCATTAAATAATGATAAAGTTATTTTCTGATTAAAAACTCAACAGAAAAAGCATGCACACTAAAAATGTAAAAATACATAGGCTGAACATATAAACTCTGCTGAAAAAAATAAGTTTAGGAAAAGCTGACAGTAATAAAAAGCAGACAGTTAAAATCTTACTGCAAACAGTCTAGTTTAAAGCTGGGAGTCTTGAGCATCTATTAAAGTTAAATTCAGGACCATATCAAAGAAAGGCAGAGCATCAAAATAACCAGAAATGGAATAGCTAGAATAACCTCTGTTTACAGCAAGAAAACAAACACACATATCACACGCTGCATCATGTCACACACCACCTTAATTTAGCTACAGTAAAATGAGTTTTCCTCAAAGAAAAGCTTGTATTATGACTATACCTTTAAAAAGCTCATGTTTTCTCTGTTTGGGTTTTAATATGAAGAAAAAACAAGGTTGAATCAGGAGTTGTAAATTTTCATGCTTAATCTGATAGTTCAGCACTTTTGCAGTTGAGTTTGCAGCACACACAGATCGGTTTCCTCATGCTTTCCCACTTATTTTTCAGCACACAGGAATTCTTAAGCATGCCACACCGTGCATACACAATTTGTAAGGCATGCTCATCGTCACTTGTTCAGCTTTATGCACCAAAGGAGACATGCTTCAGGTTTCTAGGTGCACATCTCACAATGATGTTTTAAAATTTTATCACCTAGTTTCCAGGGAACTGAGGCTTTGAATCTATGTTTGAAATACCACCTGAACGGGTGAAACATATTGGTATTCCACACACAGCCTCCTGCTGTCATTCCACTGTTGGCATGGGACAGTCTTCACCAAGACTTAGAAAACCTCATTCAATATTCCTCTCTGGAGGATCTGACACTTACTGTGAATTCTGCTCTTCAACTTAAATACCAGTGTCTGTGGCAGGCCAATTCTATCATTGCAGATACAGCATCCCTCAGGCGAGGTCCAACCTTTCTCTTGCAGTGCACCCAGGGATTAGCTTGACTTCCCCTAAATTCTCTCCAGTGCACAGTACGAGCTAATCTTTCCTGTAGGAAGCAGGAGATGGGGTTGCCATGACAACAGAGCACATTCTAGCAGTGGGACCACTGAGATGAGCTGAAAAGACGACAGTGAAACATGCATTCAGTCTTCCTCCAGGGCTACGGGCTTCTTCCTCCAGGATTTAATTCCCCTGCAAGTTTACTGACAGGCTAGGAGGTTGATTAGCTATGTATTTTGCTACGGGGAGATTGCTAGTTAAGAATATGGTTGAGAGATCATAGCATTATTTAATGAAACTGCCATTCCTGTTTACGTTAAATTGCTGATTTTATAAGCAGTGTGGCTGCTTTTAAACCACTACTTGTTCAGACACATCAGTCCTACACTTAGTCCACGCTTACTCACTAATATAGAAAGAAAGAAAGTCACTAGCTGAGTCCTGTGATTCAGCTTTGGTTTTCCAGCATATTAGGCACACAGTCTTTCTTTAATGACTTTACACTGGTACACGTACATGAACACAAAGAGCGCAGTATAACATCTGTGTTTGAAGCTCAAAGGTTTCTGCTGATGGGGGAGGGGATACCGAGAAAAGCAAATCACAGCAGCCATGTGTCTTATACAAACGACAAAACAGCCACAATGAGATTTGGGAGCCCTGTTCATCAGGCAAAAGAAAACTGAGTAATCCATACTGTAAATATCAGCTATTTACTGCCCCAGAATAATGTCTGGACCCTACGCTTTAAACATTTTTTTCTCAATGAGAATAATAGAAAGCTTTTATAGTTCCTGCATTTCAATTATTTACACATTTTTAATTATTCAATCAAATTTTCATGCAAAGGGTTTTTCTTTGTGTTTTAATTTCTCTTACAAAACCACCCAACATATTATTGTGTTAAGTTCCTGGAGGCTGGAGCATGACTGTATCTTCTGTTATTTCAGACACAAGCACGTCCATCTCAGTGAGTCTTCACACTAAAGAAGTAGCAACTGAGAATGTAAGGCCAGTCTCTCATCATGTTTTTAGCTGTGCTTTTGCACAGAACAGATTCCTTCCTCCTTTGTGCCTTCACTCTTGAGCATGTAACATATGTGGCTACACACATAATACCTCATCGACAGGGAAGATACACCAGTCCCCTCGGTACCTGTACTGGCTTGACCTATCTGAGTCTAAAAGAGCTGCAGATGAATCAAATCTACATCATCTGAATCCATTTCTCTCTCTGGAAATTTTAAAAGAAAAGAACCTCCATGAGTGTCTGACACATGAACGAGAAAGAGCCCAGAGGCTGCATTTAGCCAGAACTCCTATGGGTAGGGAAGTGACGGGTGGGGAGGCAAACCAGTGGGCAGATGTATAACAGCTTTCCCTGTACAGCCAGTTATACAGGATATTTGGCAGATTAGTCCCAACTAACTTCATCTCAGCAAACCACATAAGGCCGGGAATAAGGTTTTGGTCAGAGACAAAAGGTGCCTTCTTGGGGAGGCACCTTGCTGCCTGCAGTGGGTAAGGAAATGGTTGGGAAGTCTGGGGGGATGGGGGCATCAGGGAGCCCAGATCTGGATGTCCAAATTATCATCAAATCACTGTTTTTTTCCCTGGTACTACACTAAATGGATTTACAGTGAGAACCCCCAGACAAAACCCACACGATTTCTTTTCCATGGCTGGGCAACACTGCACTTCTGTAACCTGGCAAAGCATCTCAGTGTTACACACTTCTTGCAGTTTTACCTTCATTTGGATCTTAGCATGTGTCAGAAATACACATGCACAAAAGAGCACCCCTTAGAATCCCCTGGCTCTGACTCATCCTACAGCTCACTATGAAAATGAATTACACCACACAGTATAGCACCTGTATTTATTACCATCTAATTAGCGTTAGGTTTTGTTGGGTTTTTTTTCTCCACTTTTCCACTCATGTTCTATGCAACTGGAGAAATGCCAAATCATGTAAGCGACATATGGTTTTGCTTTTGAAATCATCCAGCCAGAATCCCAAATACTGAAAAATCTTTGGCTAAATAATTTTCAGCTTGAGAGACAATATTTTACACCCTCAATTCCACTGGGAAACACTGATATTTGTAGGCATGCAAACTGGTTTTGAGGAAAAAGGGCATCTAATCAGATGTTGGATGTTACAGATTTTTCCTGTCGTATGCTGTCTCCTCACAACGTGAAAAGAACAGTTTACAGCAAGATTAATGCTGGGAAAAAACCTAAACTACTATTATGGTTAATAAAAGTGAAGTTCTGTCTCTTTATGTCTTTCGCAAACTATGACTGTAGAAATCAGTAAATATTGCCCTTAGAATGCAAACATTCATCTCTTAATGCTTATGCGCAGGAACTTCCATTTAATAATACTGAATCTTGTGTTTCTGGAAGTTCAGTCTTCCAATCAAATGCAAGTAATGTGTTCCTTTACTTGTCAGATAGGAAATGGATTGCCCTGCCAGCACCCTAAACAAGTAGCACCCAGTTACGAAAGTGGGTCAAATTAACTCTGACGATCTTCTTCCTATTTCTGGCTGAAACTTCTTGGGTTTTATTTCAGATGAGTACCCAAATCACTCCCTCAGCAGGAACACACCCTCTCACACACACGTGGAGAAACAGAAGCAAAGTTCAGAGATCTCCTAGAACATCCAAGAAGAGCTCACAGGTATCCCTACTACATACATACATCCCTGGGTATACCCAGGGAAAGGCAACTGTTTTAATGAACCCAGGTGCAGCTTGCCAGAACAAGGAATAAGATAAAATGAAAGGTGATGACATATATTTAAGCTATCTACTATAATTAAAGAACAGCACATACGTGTGACATAGTAGGAGCAAAGAAGCACACTTCTAAGGCTCAAGTAGAGTAACCAGCTCTAGGTCCTTAGCAGAAACAAGCTGCTCCCACTGCTCTCATAGGTCTGCTCTATCTTTTTCAAAGGCAGAGTCTACCTTTATCAAGGTTGGAGTCTGAATTTTGCCCTTTGTCTACCCTCTTGCTTGGGAGAGGGATGATTGGTGAATACACAACAGCCACTTTTCAACAGGACACCCACAGTTTAAAGACAAGACGTGGGAGCTCAGAAGACACATCCTGTCCTACGTTTCTGCATGAATTCACAGCTTTAGCCGCAAATGAGGAGTCTGAGGATTTCATGTCGAAAATAAAAACAAAAAAAAAAGACAGGAAAATAAAACTATATATAGGTTCAACGTGAAAAGCTGACATGAGAAAGTGAAGGTTTCTGTTTTGATTTCCTGTCCTTTTCTTTACTATGCTTAACTGTGAAATCACTGTTGAATTCTCATTTTTATTATACAGTTTCTGTACATAGCTGTTCACAGTCCTTTGAAATCTGTGGATGAAAGGAAATACCAATCTTCTTTTTAAGAATGGTTCATTTGAGATTAAACAGTGCTAAATGCTGAGCCCTGAACAAAAGGTTTAAGCACATGTAAGTCTTGCTGAAATAAAGCAACAGTGCCCAGTACTTTACAGGATCAAACCTGTGATTTGGGGCTTTTAAACCCCTAATTCCCTATCCTTTCCTTTCTCTTTTCAAATGTATCTTGCTAAGTCAGATCCTGCTTTTGTCAGATGAATTCCTTATATGAAACAGTGAGTGACCTTCAGTCCTAGTGCAGTGATAAATCAAGAAGAAGCCTACACCAGTGCAAGCTGTACCACCCCCCTCTGACAGCAAACACTCAGTTTTCATATTCTAAACACAGAACTAACGGTGCAGAGCTAACAACTGGAATACACCTAAATACATAAATGAAAAAGAAAATTTTTGCTTTTACACTGTAAGACTGCTCTTAAACACAATTTTATTTTTGGAAAAGTGTCATATAATTAAACATTTTCCTCCTGTAATTTTATCCCCTGGATCACACAGGCAATCAGGACCTATTCTGGCACCTCTTAGATCTTTTTTCTCTACCTGTGGTTGCTCCTAATTCACAAACTTTACTCAAGATTTACAAATAGGACTAGGTATGAGCAGAATCAGTGTTCAGGAATTTTGAATCAAATGATTTTGTAAGTAATGACACATTTCAGGAGATATTATTTTTTTAATATGCAAAATGATAAAAAATACTGTGATTTCATTCTAATAACCAAAGTAATTTATACAGAAAACTTAAAACTGCCTGTACCTTTAAAAGTGTCATATAATTTTGTCTTTTTAAGCAAATGCCTTACATTTGTGTAAGTAATGTAAGGAATGTAGTGCCAAATGTAGAAGTACTCATTGAGGGATAAGCTACCCCATTGTGAGACATGGTCATTAAACAACATTAAACTAAATTATTTCTACACTAAAATCATGAACAAAAGATGAGGTCAGATGTTCTCAGTTAGATGTTCTTTTTTCTAGATCTGTAACGTTAGTTTATCAGATTGGGAGTGCTGGAGAGGCATAGCAAAGAAAAAAATGCTCTTTCAAATATCTGTTGCTTAGACATCTTCTAAAACCTGAATTTCATAGGTTTCTTAAACAGGAAACGGGGTTGGACTGAGCAATCTCCAGAGGTCCCTTCCAAAATCAACTGTTCTGTGAGTCATACGGGCTACTCTGCGGTAGTACACTCTGGTGAGTGAGACCAACAAGAAAAAATTAAACCATATTTGTATCTGATAGACATTCTCATTCAAAGAGAGGGTATCTAGGAAGTAACAATGACTTTGAAATACATGTTATTTCCAGCAATACCACTCTCCTGCAAGACGATAAGAACAGATACCCTCCTGACCGTGACACCCCACAACAGCTTGAGGCATGACTGAGAACACAGTGACCATGTTTCCCTGGCTTACCCTCCTGCCACCCAGCTACCTTTCGGTCAGATGTTTCCTAAACCTGATCTTATATAACCTGGCTACACTGTCATCTTTGTGGATCACAGTAGGAAGTAGTTTCTGGCCTTTAAACCAGCTAGAGCAGACTGACTTGTGTCCATGCTGCTCAGGGCAGGACCAGCTTTGTCCACACTGTTCACTTAACCAGTCTCGTCTGCATGGTAACCCCAAATTAACCAACTGATGAGACAGACATACCACAATACCCCATAGGGGGGACTGTAAAAGCACGGCGACATTACATTGCAATGTCAAAGCCCTTAGAGGGACTTGATTCTTGTTCCCAAGAGGAACCTGAATGTGAACTGCACAGATACAGTGTGTATGATCTGGGGATCAGACCTAGGTCTGAAAAATGCAAAAAGCCAACGAATAGCTTAAAGACACATTCTTGCCTTTTGAAGCTCTTTAAGGATTTCCCCTCCATTAATTTTTCATTTTTTTAAAACTATAATAAGCATTTGGCATCTACAACTTCCTTTTGTGATGCACAAAAAAGTACCTTCTTTTACTTATTCTGGTCATCACCTCTGTTATTCCATCTGACAAGCCATACATTTTGGAATTATGAGAGACAACAAACAATTTGGCCCCTTAATTCTCTTCATGCCACTCATGGCTTTAAAAATGTCAGTATGTCCTCTTAAATCATCCTTTTTTCCAGGTTAGAGTCATAGTCAAAGTAGTTTCTTCTCTCGTGGAGACAATCTTGTATATTTGATCTTCCTTATCACCTTTCCCTTTTGTTCTATATACTTTTTGGAAAAGGGAGGGAAGAATGGCACTGCAGGTACCTAAATTTACACAGGGATCTGATGGGAATGGTAAGAATCGCTGTGTTGGGTCAGAGAAAGCCCATTTAGTCTAATGTGCTGCCTTTGACAGTGGTGAAAAAGAGGATGCTACCATTCACTGTTTTGCTATTTCTTTTCTGGTGGATCCAATATTAAGCTCTATATTAAGCTCTGAAGTGTTCTCCTTCAATCCGCACTGTATCAAGGTTTGTGTGCCAAAAACCTTGTCTACTTTTTCCAACTGCACTCGCTGATTTAACATCTATCTACAAATCCTGTTAAACCCGTATCTTTAGCACTACTTCAATCAATCCATAACACTGTTTCTTCCAACTGCACTAGCTGGTCTAACATCTATGTACAAATCCTGTTTAAACCATATCGTCAGTGCTACTTCAAAAAATTCTTAACACTCAGTCTGTTTGCAAACTATTACTGAGCTCTGAGCTGATGTTTTCATAATCTATTTACTATCCCCCCAAGATGTTATTCCAAGGTGGTAACAGCTGTTCACAGCCCTTGTAGACCATATATAAATCGAGGAAAGGATTTCTTCACTATTTTTACTTTACATTCACCACAGCTGAATTTCTTGTCATTCTATCATCCAGTACCATGAGATTTTTCTATAACTCTCTTTACAATCAGGATTTGTCTTGTGAGCCTGAGTAACTTAGCCTTGTCAACATGTGTCACCTTGCTCTCCAGCCTTTTTCCAAACTATTTATGAATATTTTGAACAATAAGAGCCCTCTGCAAAACTATTTGGACTCCGTTGCTGACCTCTCTCCACTTCAGAACTAAGTATTTATCCATATTCTCCATTTCTGATTTTTCAACCACTTACATACTACAGAGCTTTCAGCAGGAGCCTTGTGAAAAGCCTTTAGGAAACCCAGAGGGATAACGTTCTCATCCCCATTGCCAAGGGCTACCTTCCTTTACAACAGATTTGCACTGGAGTAAGCAAGCTGAAATGGCCCAGCATAGACCTTGGAGAGAGCTAACAATTAAACTAAGTGAATGTCTAGGCATTGCAGCACTCGAGCTTTCAGACCCTGACCCCTTTCTGAACAGCACACAGATGGACCTTAGACCAGCCACACGCCCAGTGACTCTTTCACACACTAATAGTTTTGACTCTTAACAGGTTTGAGCTCCTGACTCTTCCTCAGTACACTGTATTTCTACATCATGTTACTATGTTCCTGCATAGAAACCCTGTTCTTCAGGGAAGTTGCTACCAATGTGACCAGCGAAGACCTCAATTTTTTTCATTTGCAGTTTCCTGGATACCAACTGCAACATTGCAAGACACACATTTGCTATCTTCCATTTCAGTGCAGGATGCTTTGAAGTTCAGATCCTTTTTAATGTAAGTGTGAGCATCAAACTATACATTCCCAAATAATAAATTCAAGACACAGGTACTTAAAATATTTAAATTAAGTATGATCTGGGTAATACTACAAAAAGGTTGCATTTAGCACCATGTAAATCTGGACAAATGAAAAAGTTCAGTAATGTAAAATCTATTCACGCTCCGAGATAACAGAGCTCATTTCCAAATCTATGTTTTCCAAGCTCAGCACTATTCCTGTTACACAGTGTTAAAGTATACTCTCTGAATTTATTTCCTTTCTGTATCTGTTACTTCTAATACGAACATTTAACACTATGAAAGAAGCTAATTGATTTCTAGTTATTCGTGTGAATTTTACTTTACAGTCTTGTGTCTTTGTGCATAAGCTATCCAAATGAAGCAGGCTAGAACCAGGTTGGGCTTACAAAAAAAAAACAAAACAAAAACACAACCAAACAACCAACACACACACACACACCAAAAAAATTAAGATGACCAGTGTATTTATTACTTTATTCTTTTAGTGTTCATAATTTCGGTCAGAAAGCAGCATCTCTATGCCACACTATTGAACCTAGATTTTTTTTCAGCTGATGTTAAAAGTCCAGGAAATTCAAGTGTTTATTGTTTAAGCGTCGGAAGAAATTAAAATACTACCTTTAGTTAAGAAAACAAAACCTAATACAAATTAGTTTTATTGAAGCAATTTCTGCTTCATTGCTGGTATTTATGATATTATGGGATATTAACTAATTTTAAGGATTGCCAGTAAACATGCTAGGACTTCTGTTTCACTCTTCCATGCATATTTCCCACCTGTTTATTTCCTATCCAGAAACAGAAATAGCTCTACTGGAACACGTCTTCTAAATGCATAAACCCTTTTCCATTACTTAAAAAAGAAACAAAAAAACCCCAAACCAAACCAAGACCACAGCCTAATGCAATTGCAATAGATATTATCAGTACGGTAAATGTTTCTTATAGTGCCCACAGTTTCAAATGAACATTATTTTAGAAGCTGCATCAAATTTCCTTCCTATCACTCCAAATCATGTCACTACAGTACTCTGGATGACCTACTGTGCATTTCTGTGTTTGAATGTGTTTAGGTCTATTTTCAATGTACAAGAAGTCTGATTTTCCCTAATACAATATTTGGTCTTTTCAGAATTTTTCAGCTTCTTTTCCCATACAGATATATATATGTATCAATTTAAGTTACTGTTGAGGAGAAAGATCCTGAAATTAAAAAAAGCTGGAAATAGGATGCAAAAACACATAGTGAGATGACTGAAAGTTCTTTAAACAAACAGCTTTGAAAGACCAAAAATGCCTGTTTCCTAATCATGCCAGGCAGGAAATTCTATTTAATGTTCCCTAAATAGTTTATGAATTCATAGCAGAAAAAAAAAAAAAAAAAAGTAATTTCTATCCTAAAGATCACAGTAAATAACAAAGTTTGCATAAACCATATTGGCTGATGTTTCTCCAGGAGCTGCCATTTATGATAGACACATAGGAAATCAAGATGAGGGAACAAGAAAAGTAATAGCATGTATGGCCCAGCAGTGGCAAAAAAAGCATCCCAGCTATTTATCTTTTAAAATCTAAGGATGAATATTTGGTATAAGACCAAGAGCACCAAAATCCAAAGTGAAACTGTTTATGTTCTTTCTTGGCTTAACTATAAAAAGAGGCAAGAAAGATACACTAGCCAGCTCTGGCTTGACAAAGCATCATAATCAAGGAACATACAATATGGGAAAAGAGTTGAATACTCAGATTTTCATTCTGGTTCAGTATCTGTAAGTATATTTGTAAGAAACTTACTCATATTACCCCATGGCTGCTAGAATGAAAACTAAGGAAAATAATAAGGTGGAGCTAAAGAAAGTGTAAGCTGTGAAACAGATGCATTTCAAACACTCAGTTAAAAAGGTAGATCTAAAACCTTCTAAGCATAGCAAGATACCTGCATAATTTCTTTGCTTTGCTACAAGGTGCGTCTCTGGAAGACTTGTATGAGATGCTGAAGCAATAGCATGTCAAGAGGACATGAAACAGAGTGTGAAGAAAACTCTTAATTCCTCTTGCTGGTTCCATCTAGTTCTAAAGCTCTGTTAAGTTTCATCAGCAGGTATATAAAGAACAATTCTTTGGCCCTGGTGGGAGCAACAGCTAAATTCAGTTTCCAGAAGGGACTTATGAAACTTGTCATGTAAATTGCAGCCTTCCATTCTCACCAGAAGAGATGGCACTTGACTGATTCAGTATCTCAGCTGGCGTTAGACTCAAAGTATTATATGAAGAAAATATTCCAAGGACACCTACCCTGCAGTAAATCATTTAAGCATTGCAGATAAGAAAAACAAATAAACAAAATCTGGGACATAAGAATGCTACCTGGGTCATAACCTTGGCTGCTTACTCCATCTGCTAGCTAATTCTCACAGATAGACATTAAAGTTGAGGAGCATCTAATAGGGACAGAATGGAGATGGCACAATAAAACTGATCTAAGAGAATTCACCGTAGAGGAGGAAAGTGGGGGAAAGGGATTTCACATCCACAGGGTATTCTAATGCTCAGAGCAAAGCATTCTCCCATGTGTATAGTAAGGTAGCAGAAAAAAACTACCAAGTCAAGACAATGACTGATGTCTTCTTCCCTCTCCTGCTTTGAGAAAAAACAAACATTTAATCAGTGAATTATTAAAAGCAAACTCTAATATGTTGCACAAAAGGGGGGAATAGCAGTACCAGAATGAACTTCTATGGACTTTCTACCGTAAGACATCATATAAAACAATTAAATAGTCCTTAAGTCTCAGCTGAAGTGTAAACTTCCCCTGTTGCTTCTTCCCAGTGATGGTGCACAATTGGTCTGCAGTACACTACCAGATTAAGCACGACTTTTGTAATAAGGAAAAGTCCTGTGGCAAAATCCATTTAAATCTGTGGAAATTACTGCAGAAATCAGCAGTCTTTGGATATGGTACACCATGCAACATCAGTGTTTTAACTGGCAACAATTTGCTCACCACGAAAAAGGCAAAGACATGCTCTTAACTGTACTCTCTAGTCATGACAACATAAATAAATCCTGTGTATGTGACATCTGAATACCTTGATTAACCTTGATTACTGAAGATCTAGTCCACAGCTCATCGACGTCATGGAGGTTTGCGTAAGGGTCCAAGTGCTTTGGATACAGAGGGGGAAGATGAACTGACTTTCACTATAAAGGATGGTTGAGCTGAGATCTACAATCTGCACTATTTGGACAAACAACAACAAAATGACTGCTCAAAGCCTAACCAAGCAGTGACAAAACCATTTGGGGGCCCCATGGTGCAAAACTGATTTCAGTGACAAGTGCATGGCCAGGACTAGGAGCTGGAATTCCAGTCATGCACAGCAGCTCATGGGGGTCCTACATAATTTGTCTCCAGTGGGTAACTTCAATGGTAGTGCAACCTTCCAGTTTAAGAAATGAAAAACATACAATATTTTACTTAATGCGGGATGAGGGGTTAGCCAAATCTTGAGAAATTCAAGTGCCACTTCCTTCCCAATCACATGGCTGGTACCTCAAACAGAAATGCTAGCAAGTCTAATGTCCACTGTGCAAGTCAAAACTGGTGAGGTTAACATTGATGGCTAGTCTTGGTACCAGCCTAGCCCCATCCATGCAGTGCAGCAGTGACATGCATGGGTTATTATTGTTAGTTCCCACTTACACATCAGTTCTGAAACTCCCACTAGTAAATATGATTCAGGAAGGCTGTTCCCCCCCAATGCTCAGATTACATAAGGGCTTTGATTACATCAAAAGGAGAATGGTAACATTTTTCCCCTACATCTCAGGCTTAAAGTTTTCCACTGAAAGAATAAAGTCCCTTTTATTTTATTTTTAAATTTTTGTTCACATTTCCTGACACAAAATCACTAAAAGGTCATGGATGCATAGAGAATCACTTTCTAGAGCCAGAGTCCTGGGGTATTGGTTCCCCAGTGAGAAGCACGGATGCACACTTCTGGTTTGTTTTTGTGAAGCTAGTACACTGGTTTGATGTTGCCAGCAGGCATGTCTTGCAGGGCTGCCTTTAACACCTGCATCTCCACTGAGATCTGCCTCTAAGGCACGTATGAGTGTGTCACTGTTTGCACAGAAGAGGGAGATGAGGGTGGCACAAGCAGCTGAGCTGGTGGGTCCAGCACCAGCGTAGAGCAACCATTAAGGAGCACACCTAAGCACCCAAGTACGTATTTGGAGAAAGCAGGCACATGCACTTCTGACAGTGATTCCCTCACAGTTTACGTCTGCTTCTAAAGAACACCACCAAAGAGAACCAGGCTTTTGGTAGAAATATCCTTGTTGCGTTCTGAGAAAGCTGGAGGAAAAGAAACTGAGCATTGGCAGACTACAACAGGGAAGGTAAAGACAGAAACAAGGGCTGAAGTAAAAAGCCAAGGACTTGCCCATTCTTTGTCCTCAAGTAGGGGGGTTTTGGTTGGTTAGTTTGGGTTTTTTAAGTATTTCTGCTTAACGTACATACACATGTAAGTGCTTTAGCACTTACATGCCCCAGCTTGTATCAGGTCCATTATGCCAGGCATCGTACCCATACATAGTAATAAAATCCCTGACCTGAAAGCTTACTGCTTAAGCAAGCAAGACAGAAAATAGATGGATTTAAACAATGTTATCACCTTCACTCTCCAGACAGGAAACAACACAAAGGAGAAAACAAGAGACTTGACCAGGGCAAACATAACTAGGGAAAAAACGCAAACCCACTGAATCCCAGTTCTGTATCCCCCGCTCTGATGACCAGAGCTGAGCTTGCAGACTGGTTGTTTCCATAGTGCTATATTAGCTGCTTGGCCATTTTCTTCTACCACCCCAAAAAGGTTAATTTTTTCAGAGGTACTTCATTTCTGTCTGACCTATTTGTTTTTCTGTGCAACCACTGGTACATCTAATAACATATTCTCCCTTTAAGGAAAAAAAAAAAAAAGGTAGCAAATTGTCAGCAGTAACAAACTCTAAAAGGTCTCAAGATGGTTGAACTGAGCATGTTTAGATACTTTTAAAGTGTATCAGGCAATTGGTAGACGTAAGAAAAAGACTGAGGTTACAGTCAGGCTTCATGTTGGTTCATGATGATAATTAGCACAACGTAGACCAAAAATCAAACAGCAAATGCTCTGTTCGACGACAGGAAACCTCTCACTGTCTTTATCTGCATGACTTTGCTTGCTTGACCCCATTAAGTGTATACCATCCAGTATTTGACATATAGACGTAATACCTGGAAATCTAATAACAAGCACAAATAATCATAGTGGGTCAAACAAAGATTCATCTTGCCAAGTATCCCAGTTCTAAGCAGATGTTGAGCAAAAGACCATAGGAACAGTAAAATATGATGATCCTTCTCCTAGTACATCCTTGCAGCTTCCAGAAATCAATACTTTATGATCTTCTCCAAGTAAATATTTTTTCCGAAATGTATTGAATAGCCATCAACTGATCTATGCTTCAGGAATATGCTCACTCCACTTCTGAAATTTCTTTTTTTTGGCTTCTACAACATTCTGTGACAATAATACAACAACTTAATGATGTCCTGTGTGCAAAAATGTCTTTTGATTCTTAGGATCTCATTGCCTGATAATCTTATTAAGTGTCCTAATTTCCTACAGTATAAAAAAGTGTAGAGAATAATACTATGTTTACCACTATACACTGGTTATGACCATACAGACCCCAGTCATACGCCTCCCTCAGACATCTCTTTTTTTCCAGACCGAAGAGTCCAAGAGTTTATTTAATGTTTCTTCATTCCACATTACTTTCTATTCTAGTCTTTCTTCATTATGTCTTCTCAAGCCTAGAGCATCTTGGCTTGTATTTGTTTTATGACATCAGTTTTCAAGGTACGATAATGCAATAAAGTTCAAGGAAGCACACAGAACATAATACGATAATGAATTTGTATTCTGTGCATAAATTTTTTGTACTGTTTAAACAGAGTTTGAAGAAGCAGCAAAGATTTTTAGCTAACGTTTCTCCATACGTGTACAAATATGAGAGCAATGTAAGTATAAATATTTAGGAGCTGTAGATCAGGAAGTTCAAATCTGCTACTCTTCCATATAAAGCTATCAAACACAAGGGTTTTCTATGAAGATTCTTCTACAGAAGAACATACAAGCTGTTTTTAAAGCTCACATCAGTGGGTCTGATGGGCTGAACTCACAGACTCACACTACAGACTTTTAGGATACCCATATATACTTCCAGCTAAGAAATTCCACACAGGAATATAGCAGTATGCCTTAACTCCTCCCTACTCTGTTTAGCACACACCTCCAAGAAATACCAGAGAACACATCACAGATGACCTCAGCTTTTGCATGGTAAATAAAGAGAACAGAAGTCCCTAGAAAGCTTAGTCACAAAAGTATGAAGTGTATACAACTGAATTTACACATAGATACAGGTAGGAAGACAGTGCTGTTCAGTCAGTAAATGATAAAGCATAAAAAAGGCTTTTAAAGCATCTTAACTGTGCCTCCACATTATAGATGCTATAGTTCAGGCTTCGGGTTTTCACGGTATGAAAAGATACTGGCAGTCATACAGTGGTTACTATTCTAGAAGAACCCCGGGAGACAGTGTTTATTTTAGGTAGAAAACTGTTTCCAAGGACAGCCTCATGGGAGATTCAGCACATCTCTTCCTGAGCTTCCCGAGGGGACAGCAGTCAGACAACCCCACTTCAGCATCTTTCAGTACAACACAAACAACATAATGCAGGACATTCACTCAGGACAAGCAGGCAGCCACTGTCACTGTCTCGTTAGGCTGTCACGGGAAGTAAAGGTTTCAGATACAGGGATGTTAGTATTCCAGCCACTGAATCTATAGTACATACAAAAGCCACCTTTTCCCTGCACACATTTATATGTATATTACTCAATATCAGAGGTAAACCCTTTCCAAGGCTTTCTTTCACCCAACCTGCAGCGCACAAACCCAGGTCCTGCCTCTAGGCCATATGCCTGAGAACATTCTATTTACAGACACCCTAGCCTTAAGTAGAATACACAGCATGTCAACTCCATACCAATGCCAACACCATAGATGGGTTTCTCCAGCATATTATACATGTCCATTTCACTGAGTCTCTGGTATTCAATTAATGCATTTAATAAGAACACTGTATCTAAATAAGTTGTCGGAGTTTCTGATCTCACACATAGAACCACAGAATGGTTTGGGTTGGAAGGGACCTTAAAGGTCACCTCATTCAACCCCCCTGCCATGGGCAGGGACACCTCCCACTAGACCAGGTTGCTCCAAGCCCCATCCAGCCTGGCCCTGAACACTTCCAGGGATGGGGCATCCACAGCTTCTCTGGGCAACCTCTTCCAGTGTCTCATCACCCTCACAGTAAAGTAGTTCTTCCTAATATCTAATCTAAATTTACCCTCTTTAAATTTAAAACCATTCCCCTTTGTCCTATTGCAACAGGCCCTGCCAAAAGATGTGCCCCCATCTTTCTTAAAAAGCCCCTTGTAAGTACTGGCAGGCTGCTGTAAGGTGTCCCCAGAGCCTTCTCTTCTCCAGGCTGAACAACCCCAACTCTCTCTGTCTTCACAGGAGTTGTGCTCCAGCCCCCTGACCATCTTCACGGTCCTTCTCTGGACTCATTCCAACAGGTCTATGTCCTTCTTATGTTGGGGGCCTCAGAGATAAATGCAGTATTCCAAGTGGGATCTCACAAGAGGAGACCAGAGGGGGAGAATCATCTGCTGGCCACAGTTATTTTGATGCAGCCCAGGACTCGGCTAGCTTTCTGGGCTGCAAGTGCACATTGTCAGGCCATGTTGAGCTTAAAGTGAAAAGAACTTTCACATAAGGTGAAAAGAACTCCAGAAATTTGATTATTTATCCATAAGTTCCACTTTCATGATATCAAATGCCCAAATTAGAAGTCCAAAATTCTCAAAATTATTAGACAATTCATACCTATATATATATATATATAAGTATACATATATATAAGTATAGATATATCCTAAAATCTGCACTTTGTTTAGCAAAATAGATTTTTGCATTTCATTTAGGTGTTTCTTTGGGTCTTTCTTGAATAAGCATTTCTGTATACAGCTCTCCTAAAAATCAACCACATTTTCTGGAGAATTGAAACAAAAAATAAAACAAAAAAGCTTTTATGATCCTAAGTATGCTTTCATTGTGAATTCAGTAAAATCTGTTGTCTATATCTGGGAGCTTGAGAAAGGGTTGGGAATCTTGCAGTGAACAATATTCCTCTCATTTACTCCTAAGGCCTGAGTTGTCTTTCTGGCTGAGGTCCCAGTCTGAGACAGTAGTGAGCACAGTGAGTGCTAATAAACTGACATTTGACTTCTCATCCTCTCCTTGCAGGGAAAGGAATGCAGAGGGTGGAATTTTGCCACATTCTACCCAAGGGAAAAAGGAAATAAGGTGCCTTTTCCTAGTCCAAATATTCCTTTTTCCCCTCATACCTACTACTTGCAGAAACAAAAAAGAAGCTGTGAAGGTGTTCACATACTGCTGATGTAGATACAGGGAATAAAGCTTTGAAGATGTGAATCACCAATTCTGGGGCAAGGAAAACTAGGAATTCAAACATCCAGAAAAAATGCCATGCTGGCTCCACCCCTTCTGCCATATAATTCCATTTAAACACTGCATTTTAGAGCTAAAAAGAAAAACGTTTCCATTAATTTTGCTCCATTGACGCTCTGTACGTAATGCCCCATTAGCCTCACATAGCTTACATCTGCTTTTACTTAAATGTGAAAAACATAATAGCCCATGCTCATGATATATCTTGTATCTTTTCCGTCCTTCCCACTAATCATTTTCAGCAGTCTCTCAAGTATGGGATGTTCAGGAGGCAAGCCAGGCGATCCCAGTATTTTGCCTGTTGCCCAGTGCTTTAAGAACAACTCAGGGTTTTACAGAAGCTACAGTCATCATGAAGATATTGAATTTGGATTTGATGTGAGGAAAATGTCGATAACACACTGATGGGTTTAGTTGTTGCTAGGTAATTTTTATACTAAGTCAAGGACTTCAGTTTCTCAGGTGCCGCCAGTGAGAGGGCTGCAGGGGCATAAGAAATCGGGAGGGGACACAGCCAGGACAGCTGACCCCAACTGGCCAAAGGGATATTCCATATCATGGGATGTCGTGATCAGTATATGAACGGGGGGGGGGGGGGGGGGGGGGGGGGGGGTGGAATTGGCTGGGGCTTGTGGATAGCTGCTCAGACCAAACCAGAACAGTTTCTGAGACTATGAAGACAGAGATGATGATAACAATAATAACAATAATAACATAGCTTTTTTCAATCAACACTAGATGAAACCAGATAAAATAATTCTTCATTCAGGAGCTGAGATAAAAGTGGTGAATGGATGATAATGAACAGTATAGACAAATGGCTGGAGAACGAGCCCTTTGTCTTCACTTTTCCCAACTACTCTGGCTGTATCTGTTTTGCTCTATCCAACTTCACTAGCAAGACTTCTTCAGAGCCCACACAGCAACTTAAAATTACCCTTCCCCTAAAATCTCAGGGAGGGCAAGGCAAGTCCACCACCTGCTCTCCCTGGAGGGGAAGCCCCTGTTGGGATAATGGATCCAGACTAGTGCAGGGAGATGTGATTACAGCTGCCAGCACTTTCATGACTGAATCTGCTCTTTTGCCTTTTGCACAAAGGACCTGAGTGATTCTTCGATTGTTCAATGAAGAAAACAAGGATATTCTTAAAAGAACTAATTTCAAGGGTCTTTCTTCATGAAAGAATTGCCATCTTCATGTGACATTTCCTCTTGAAGTGGAAGAGGAAGGAGAAAACCGAAATATTTCTATAAAGGGCAATAAGTGAACACTGTCTTCGGCATGACTTACGTACACAGTGGCCATTTATATACAGGCTTACCAAACCCTTTAGTATAATGATTTACTATGAGTTGTTCTGCTATCACACAGATGATTTCCCCTCTTACTAAAGAGGTATACTTATACCATGCACTCTGACCAGTAAGAGAGATGTCTGGATACCTTCATAAATATTAAGGTTGACAGATGTGGCCATCAGAATTTTTCAGTCTGAAATAAGACAGACTTGGTAATTTTCCTTTTCTTTAGCTGCCAGCCATCAGTTACTGACTTCACACACACAATTAAATGAAAGTCACCACACTATCACTATCACACTATCCTTCAGTGAGTGAAGAAAATTAGGCACAAGGTAACAGCTAGTGCTAGTGCTAGGCTAAGAACAGGGGGAGTACAGCAGTCACAATACAGCCAGTAGGCAGACAATATTTCATTACAAGACCCACCACAGTACACCATACACAATCAATATTTTCACTGAAATTCATCCCAGTTCAGCAAAGCACCCAACTCAGCTAAGCACGCATCAGCAAAGTTTTGCAAGTGTGCTGAAACGGGCCTCATTTGTAACCTTAGCACAGCAGCTTATTTCAGCAAAACTACGCGTGACATCACCTTCTTTCAAAAAAAGCAAATAAAAGTATCCTCACTTGTGGCATGGTTTAACCCCAGCCAGAAACTAAGTACCATGCAGCTGCTTGCTCACTCCCCGCCATGCCCCAGAGGAATAGGGAGGAGAATCAGAAAGGAATGCAAAACCTGAGGGTTGAGGTAAGAACAACTTCACAATTGAAACAAAATAGGAGGAAAAAAACCCCAAAACAATAATAATAATTATAAGGAAAAGGAGGGAGAAGGGGAGAGGAATAAAATCCAAAGGGAAGGGAGAAAAAAAACCATGATGCACAATAAGTTGCTCACCACCTGCTGACTGATGCCCAGCCAGTCCCGGAGCAGCGATCACAGGCCCTGGCCAACTCCCCCCAGGTCATATAATCAGCACGACTTCCTATGGTATGGAATATCCCTTTGGCTAGCTGGGGTCAGCTGTCCTGGCTGTGTCGCCTCCCAATTTCTTATGCACCCCCAGCCCTCTCACTGACAGGGCCTGACAAACCAAAAAGTCCTTGACTTAGTATAAGCATCACCCAGCAACAACAGAAACTATCACTGTGCTGTTAGCATTGTTCTCACACCAAATCCAAACCACAGCACTGCACCAGCTACTAAGAGGAAAATTAACTCTGTCCCAGCTGAAACCAGGACAGCTTGTCAGACACCAAATAGAAAGCACTATCAGATGAAATCTAAAGAGTCTGACACCTCTTATGAGACCTACAGGTTACTGTTTCGTGAATTGTTAGGCCAGGACAAAGAGGATGCACAAACATTTTGCTGAGCAGAAGCAGAGATAAGCCATGTTTAACTCTAATCTTCGGGCAGGTCTCAGATGGACCTTCTCATGCCCCAGCCCAATTCCCTACAAACTCCAGGTAAGGACCTCATGAATCACAGGGCAACTGTGACTTACCCATTTTGTTTGGTTGGTTTGTTTTGTGTTTACTTTGACTGAGAAGGGGTATTTGTCACCTGACTGCAGAGAAGTCTCTAGGAAAAAGTCATCAATGTAACTGGTCCCCCCTTTTGTCCCAACAAATACACTCCTGTTCTTGTGATGAATAACTATGCCTACAGGTAATACAGGAATCTAATTCCCACTTGTTAGAAATTTAAAAAGCATGATACTAAGGTCATTTAAAAGAGGCTTTGAAGATTGGTGGGGGAGTTTTGAGAAATAAAAATAAACCCCAAAGGCAGATAGAATTCAGTAATGCCATAAGAAGCCATTAATTGTAGAACAATTTCATTAAAACATTGTTTGCTACAAGGTTAACCACTAAGAAATATATTCTATCCAACAAATTACAGTATGAAATACTTACGTGGTAAATATAGTCAGCAATCTTTTAAGTCACTTTTCAGTTGTGAGTTTTACACTGTACCTTTTTCCTACTTCAGTTAAATACCACTTAATTAAAAACAACACTAAGAGGTTAAAAATTTAGAGTATTAAAATGAGACACTCCACAAAGCAAACAGTGTTTAATAAGAAGCACTTTCTTTTGGATGAAACATTTTCAATACTTGCAGAAATAATTGATGTTGGTAGAATTTTGATATCAGTAGACCTCTAGTGGCTATTACAGTAATTGATGATTACGTTACTTTATTTTAAAAAAAAAAAATCCTTTTCAGAAAAGAAAACAGGAAAAAAACCACAGAAGCCAAACTGCAGCAAAATGTTATTAGAGTCCAAAAACTATAATAAATGTCTTATTTTACAACTGTTATCCACAAAGTATTTAGAGGCCTGGTTCTCACTGGTTTTAATAAAATTACACAACTAAATACCTTTATAAATCTAGTCATCAAAACCCAAATCTGAGTCAACAGTGGATGTTTTGAAATTCCCTGAGATTAACTCAAAAATATTTGCCAAATATTAGCTCTGAGGGAGCTAGTTACATGCTGAGTCTTAAAAGGAAGAGGACAGCACTGCCTCGCTCCCCAGGCAGGGCACCTGCCCACACACCATCCCTCCGCACTGCTCACCACCAGGAAGAACCTCAGACCCGCAAGTCAGAAGCGGACTGAAGAGGGCTCAGGACAGTGCCCAGTCTGGACTGCAAGCTTTGGGACAGGAGAACATTGTCACATGGTGTAGCAAGCCATGACTCTAAATTAGCCATACCTAGAGTCAGCCACTGTCAGTATCTGGTAAAATATCCATTGCAACGATTCTTCATTCATTTTGGCTAAACTGTCACATTTCAGTGCCTATGAGCAGGCATAAAACAGAATTCCCTGCAATGATTCAGTAAAGGAACCAGTAAATGGCAGGCCTTGGTGACCATTGAAAAATCAGGCTACATTAGCTGAATGCAATATCAAAGCCGCGGACGTGATACCTAAATATGGGACACTCAACCTTAGAAGTTTACGCCTTTGTCATTTAGTTTGCTTACTTAAGAGTTTTTGTCATGACATGACATCTCCCGACATTATCTGAAATGCAGTTCAGGGGCCTAGGTACACATTCAAAATTTTCATCTTTCCCACACTTCTCAAAATGAAAAGGTGCGACATTCAACAAAATGCAGAAAGGCAAAGAGAATAAGAAGACAGTCCATATGAACATATCTGAATATTGGCCATCCTACTCTTGCCATGTGACTAGTTAAAAGGCGTTGGTGATATTTAGGCCTAACAAACACTAAATAGCTTTTTCAGATGGTATTAACTATCTTTTTCTCTCAGGGAATCTAAAGGGAATCACTATGGTTTATCTCCTAAGGAGATACACTTGGAATCATACAGTATTAGTAAGAAAGCAGTACGAAAATTAAATTCTCATTCCCAAGGGTCTCCCATTTTCCCATTTAAGAGGCTCTGGTTTAGTTGGTTTGCACATACTATTTCCCTCAGATATATTTTAGATTCAGAGTAGCTATTTTGTCTTCCTCACACAGTATTGCATCTTCACAAAACTACTAAATCAAAAGAATTCAGCTAAGACAAAATTTTTCAACAGATTTTTGGGGTGCCCTCCTTCATACACTTATGAAAAGATGATTAATCATATGTACAATCAGGAAAGTCGATTCTTACTTAAAGGACAATCATGTGCACCTATGCATGAAATCTACTGCCTCCTGATGGACCTTTGTGCCAAGGTGACTTTCACAGCCAACAAAGGTCACAAAAATGTAATTCTGCACCAACTGTGCGGGTTTAGAACCTAACAGAATCTAGACAATATCTTCTATACATAACTTTGCACATATTTGTGTACACAAAACCAGACACCACAACACACTCAAAAGCTTGAACCTTTACTGCACCACAGGTTTTTAAAAAAAGAATTGAAGGTCTACATAATCAAAGAGAGATCATTTGAATGAAAGAAACTATGGAAATTAGTCCAAAGAGATCTGAGCACACACAGGGAAGCAAAGTGATTTAAATGTGTGTGCCAGAGCAAAAGTGTCTCCCCTGGAAGACAAACTTCCAGCACACACTCATTGAAGCTATTCTTGACTGATTATCATAGCCTAAGCAGTTAAAAAAGAAAGAGTTTAAAGCATTTCCAGCTAGGCTTTCATATCTTCAAAGAGTTCAGTAGATGATCTCTTGGCAGTCAGTGTTCAATAGCTGTCTACTCAGATAGGATAATGGCTGCTCATTAGCTAATCATCTCTTTGCCTAAGGGTGTTGCCAAACTTGTTAATGATAAGTTTGGCTGAGTCACCTGGATAACACTGGAAGCAATATTACTCTGCAGAAACTTTCTGCTGTGGGCCAGCAGAGATAACATGCCATTGCAACACTGGCTGGGCAGTACAAAGAAAAGTGATATTACTTTTTTTTAAATACAGAAAGAGCTCCACATTATTTGGTTATTTTATTTACAAGGATTCTTTGCATTGCTGAGCAAACAGCTACAACTTGGGAAGTTCCCAGTATTTAAACACTTCTTTGGATCTGAACATACCATCAAAGTGCACTGTTTATTATTCCTTAATCTCTGTTAAAACAGTATTTTCCTTTCTCCACCAATCCCAGGAAGTATACTGTGTGTAAATAAAGTGAGCTTACAGCTCAGATGATTCTTGACATGTCCTGCCCATACAAACGTTCATCCAAACAGCTAAAATTCCTGTTCCTTACCCTGCTCTCCCAAAGCTTTCTCTGAACCAGAAGCTGGGGAGAGCCAGCCCTTCTGGACAATCTTCAGTTCTTCCTGTATGTTCCTGGTTACAGTCTCTGGAAACAGCAGTGGGAAGCCATACGATAGGGAATAGCTTCATTTAACTGAGCTTCTCTCATTGCAACTAAGTACACGAATGCCTCTGCCTTTAGTGTGAAGCCAATATGGAGTGGCAAATTCAATGGAAATGGTGTAAGTTTGAAGCCTCTTTCATATGTGTTTGAATTTGTCCCGAACTGAAACAAGAAGGGTCCTAGCGTCAGCATTATTTGAGAGCTAGTAATGAAAAGCTGTGTGTTCAAGGCATTTTCTGGGCTCAGCTTCCTGGGCTCCTGAGGGGACTCAGGACTGAAGAAATGGAATCACAGTAACCAGTGAAATGCTCCACTATTGATTCTGCTGCCAAAATCCTCTGTGTGTTGTAGGGTTCATCAGTACTTTTCAACTATATAAAACCCATTTTGGGCTAAAGATGTGGATGTGCAATCCATGAGACTCTAACACTAGCTAATAAAGACCTGGAACCTGGGTTAAAACTTAAACGTCACAGACATCTATTTTTTTAAATGACAACTTCAAAGGGTTCATTGATAACCATGTTTAAAGCAAAGAACAGAGGAACTCACTGGCTTTCTGTGGTTACGCCAAAGCTTGCCTGCACAGGATCTATATCGGTATAAGAAGAAACATGCCACAATCCAAAATCCAAAAGCAAGGCCTCAGCCCTACCTTGAAAACTTTAGCATCTCACAGCTTCCCCATTACTTTTTATGTAATCATGTATGCAGCCAGCAGAGTTCTTAGCAGAAATAATGTTTCTGGCCTGTCTTCACAGCTACCCTCTCCTTTCCTGCATGAATGTGTCACTAAAAGTGCCTGTCACAATTCAGGCTGAGATGAGCTGTAGCAGACAGAAAGAAAAGGCTCCTACTTCAGATACCTTTGGCCAATCCATATGTTCTACTCATTCTCATTTCTGGCATGTTTAGGGAATCTAATTTAGAGTAGTAAAGACTTTCTCACAAGATGTAGGTGGATCTTAAAATACTCTCCAGATTTCTGGTTCAGTGTAAAAGCTGCTCCTCTTTAATGTCAAAGGAGTGGATTCATTGAAAGAAAAAAAAATAATCTATATATAGTCAGTGCTGAATCAGTGTGAACATCCAGGAAAAAAAACACAAATACAAATAATTTCCAGTGTTCAGGGCCAAAATCCATTCTTTTCTTCCAACAGCTGGTCACAATTCATTAAAAAGTAATGCAGACTTTACTTAAGGTGGATTTTTTTCCACTAACTCTACAGCTCCGTCCCATTAGAGCTTGTAGTTGCCAAAAAAACTCCATCACCTGTGTTCATGCTCACAGGAGGAACATGACAGTAACAATCTCCCTCTTCCCTACCCATTCACCAGAGTTCCTGGACACATTCCTTACAGCCATCAATAAATTCCAGCATCACCAAACTGGTAACTCAATTTATTAAACCGCATCTTTTGATCTATTTTGTTTTCTTTATTTCACAGTCTGCAAGCTATGTTCTGGCCTCAAGTCCAATTGTTGGCAATTTCTGATACCTTCAGCTTCTGAATAATGCATATTGCTGTGACTCAAGGCAACAGACATTATTCTGTCAAAGACCTGTCCTTGCCTCATTTCCCCAGCTTCACTGGCCTTCTGATTTAACTAGGGAGATGGGAGAGTAACCTTTCTAAGCTTTGCTATCCCTGCTAATAGCTCTAAACATTCTGGAGTAACGATGCTCCATGTCACTGGAAATGGCTGTCACTCCTGTTGTATGGATGGGTACATTTAACAAAGATGGTAATATTCCCCAAAACGCTTCCAATTGAAAATGCTTCCTTTAGTATTACTACTTAGAACAATAAAACTACTGAATCAGGCTTGCAATTTAAATGCACAGGCAAACACCCTCAGATTGCTTTGAAAAGATACTCCACATGCAGGGGGTGGGTGGTAGAGGTGACAGCATCTCCTCTGGAACATAGACAACATAATACGACGCACCACTTACTCCGTGTAACTGACTTGCTGGTATTCCAAAACAGATTTTGTTGTAGTGAAATAAGGCAGGCATTTACCACAAACATCTATGTGGTTACTTCACCATTTGAAGATGAGAATGGATAGTGGGTGGACATCAGCAGGTTTTCTTTATTACCACTGCACTTTGGACTTAACTTGTGCATAATAATGGATAAAGTTAAGATCATATTTTTCATACTTACAGGTATGCACTGACAACTATCAACTATCACAGAAATCAGTATTGCAGACAGAAGATAATAGCTGTTTTTAAACAAGGTCAGAACCTCATTTACTATAAACCAGCGCAGAGCCACTGAGAATATAATGCAAGACATCTAAATTTGCCTGCACTGACATTTTCCTTTCACTCATTGGCAAGTAGTATTCTTTTAAACAGCTTCTTTGTGGAGTGACTAGAAGAGAACTTGCACACCTTCACCAAGAGCAACACTTTCAAAGGCACAAATGGCAGAAAAGTGCTCTCTCTCCTGCTACCCCTCTGCAGGAGTTAGAGGTCTAACTACCACTTAAGCCTCTGCCAAGCCCCTCACTACTGCCTCTCTTCCTGTCTGTCAGACAGCTCTTGGGAAAACTCTTCTTCCTTGCTATTGAAATGGACTTTATCTTCTCAGATTCAGAATCCAAGCCAGAAATCAAGCATGAAGATAGCTTACCTTTTTCTTTGCTCTAATCTAGCCTGTTCTCATGGAAGTACATGCCTTTCAATCAGCTGCACCGCTTCCTTTACTACCATTCTCCTCCGATATAACATAGATTCAGCTGGCAAATAACCAAATATGAAGTATTGAGGAGAAATATTTCAGACTGAGAATTAAGGATTATTATGTTCCTCTCCTACCAAAACCCACACCTCAGAGACAAAAAATATGTCTTGCCATTCTTCCCCAAAAACTACATGTACCTGCGGAAAAAAACTGTTCCTTGTCACTTTGACACCAATGCACAAAGCTTTTCACTCCACAGTCCATCTCTTTCTCCAGCTGTCTTGATGCTTAGATGACGGGGGGGGGGGGGAAAAAGTGCCTTTTAATAACAAAGGTGGTAGGAGGAGGTAAGTGCCTCCTGATAATCTTCCAGTAACAAGAATGTTCAGCTTTAAATTATTCAACCCACTTTCCAATTTTGGGACCTTTCAAGATGCTACATTATTGGCTGCCTAAACATCCATGGCAGCAAAAATAAATTATCTCCTACCTGTAATGACCCAGAATTCTCCTTTAATTTTTGACACAGGCCTTATAAGCTGGAATGTATGAGTTCTCACCTTGATGACTGCAATCACAGAATCACAGGATGGTTTAGATTGGAAGGGACCCTTAAATATCATCTAGTCCAATCCCCTGCCACGGGCAGGGAAAACCTTCACTAGATCAAGTTGCTCAAAACTCCATCCAACCTGGTCTTGATTGCTGCACAACTTCTCTGGGCAACCTGATCCAGTGGCTCACTACCCTCATGGTAAAAAATTTCCTCCGTATATCCAATACCCTCTTTTAGTTTAAAACCATCACCCCTTGTCCTGTCACTACAGGTCTTGGTAAAAAGTCTCTCTCCGTCTTTCCTCTAAGTCCCCTTTATATACCAAAAGGCTGCATTAAGATCTCTCCAGAGACTTCTCTTCCCCAGCTGAACACTCCAACTCTCCCAGCCTCTCCTCATAAGAGAGGTGTTCCACTCCTTTGACCATTTTTGTGGCATTCCCTTGGACCCACTCTAACAGGTCCATGTCTTTCTCGTGTTGGGGACCCCAGAGCTGGATACAGTATTCCAGGTGGGATGTCACAAGAGCAGAGCAGATAGGGAGAATCACCTCCCTTGACCTGCCAGCCATGCTTTTTATACAGCCCAGGATACAATCGGCTTTCTGGGCTGCCATCACACATTTCCAGCTCAAGTCCAATTTTTCATTCACTAATAATATCAAGTATCACAAGTCCTTCTCCACTCTCATTTCATTCCTCCTCCAGTATGTATTGGTGTTGGGAATTGTCTGACCTAGATACAGGATCTTGCACTTGACCTTGTTGAACTTCATGAGGCTTGCACGGGCCCACTACTCAAGCCTGGATGACATCCCCTCCCACCAGCAAATGAATGGCACCACTCTGCTTAATGTCGTCTCCAAATTTGCTGTGGGTGCACTCAGCAACACTACGTTGTTGATGAAGATATTAAATAGTAGTGGTCCCAGTATGGACCCTTGAGGGACACCATTTGTTACTGGTTTCCGCTTGGACATTGAGTCATTGACCATAACTCTTTAGACACAGCCAATCTTTGTACTTAAGAATGAAACCACCCAAAGAAGAGCCCTTGGGAGACCACTTACTCACCGATACCCATTGCCAAGTCCATACCAGTCTCATGCTCCCCACTCAATCTCTGACATGCCCTGCAAAGCACCCCTGGAAACGGCTCTGAAAGAAAGCCCCTAAGACTGGCACTGTCCCTGTGTCAGGAAAACACTTTGAAGGATGGAAAAAGCTTCATATGGTTTTATATATATATACACACATGTGTATATATATATATATATGGAACCTACTTCTACAAGAGACAGCCATCCAAATTTATTTTTGATGTTGCTTCCCTGTGAGAAGAATGTGCTGCTAAGCTCTTGTAGCTACTGCTGCCCCTCAGATATAACCTGCAACATTCTAATAGGAGCTACAGACACTGACATCCACTGTTCCTTGCTGTTGCTCCTGTTGAACAGGAAAGCACAAGCTGGCTCACATGGCGCACACCTTATGATTTGCTTGAAACACATTCAAACAAAACCTTTTCCACCCACACCAAAACAAGAAGAAAGCAAGAGATGCCAACTTTTTTTTTTTGCCTCAGAGCTTCAAGAGGTATTGGAATGTATACTGCTCTGGTTGGATTTAGCCTTCACAGAATTGCCTCTTTAGAAATTCAGGCCTATGGCATTTCTGAACTCTGAGATGGTCTAATCAGAGTGCAGGAAAATGTATCATCTGCTTAATAACAGATTCCTGTGCCATAAAGCTCTACTTCTCTTCAGCGATCTGTTCACTTTACTTAGGTAAGTATAGAAAGACATATATATGTGATAAGAGAAATATAGATTTATAAATATGGTTATAAAACCTACAAATAGAAAATTTATTCATATCAATAGATACTTCTGTGTAGACTCAAATTAGCTTTGTGCTTGCTCCATATTGTGTAATGAAATACAAAACAGGGCCAACATACAACTCAATGCTAACTTCATTTTTAATAAATGCTGCTGGAAAAATAACCTTGTCAAGCTAGCAAGCTCAATCTCTGCTAGTCCCTAAGTAGCCTTCCTAACCCTCTACTCTCTGGATTATTTCTGTTCACACCTGTGTGTACTGCCAGAGAGAAACAAATAGTAAGGCATCCACCACATACTAACATAAGAAAACAGAATAAGTAAAATTTTCCTGCCTTGAAGGGTGCTGAAGGGGGACAGGTTTCAGTTTGAGCAGGAATAATGGAGGAGTCAGGAGAATGGTTTTCTCCTCAATTTTTCATTCAGGTTCAAAGTGCACCTGATTGCCGTATTCTCAAGAGGTAGTCAGACAGCATGGGAGACTAGATTTCCTCCTGACCCACAAGACAGGAATATCTTTAAAGAAACTCATTATTATTCAGAGAAATTCATTCTGCAAGGCAGGAACAGTTTAAAATCCAAGTAGTTATTTCCATTCTATCTGTATACAAACATAAAAAAACAACAAGATACTGGTACTGCTAACACCTGCTCTCTTCATCATACATGTGTACTTGATGATCAGTTAGGATTCAGGTCTTACTAGCCAGCCTGTTCATCCCCAGGCATCAGCCAGATCACCTGTAACACAAGGCCCTACAACCTATTTCAGCTAAGAAGCAAGGAGCTCTTGCTCTATTACAGTATGCTAATATGTGGGCCATATGCCTGATTTGGCATGTCCTCTTCCCTCAAGCCATATTGCAGCATCCTCTTCTACTTACAGGGGCTCGCATCAAGCATCTACAAAAAACAGCAGATGTCCTAGAAGGCGTGAAAACCATCCTAAAAAAAGGCATGGATTAAACAGAACTGCCCCACAGACTACCAACTGGACTATTCAAAACCAGGCAGTACACTGAAAGGGGATCCAAGAAACAGCAAATACTAATAGTCTACCACTACCAACCCAACCCAAGTAATTTACCCATGCAGTAGAAGCTCTTCTGAAAAGAACTTGTTCTGCACGGCATGGTGGTGTTGAAGCTGTCTGTAAAAGACTGGAAGGCTAGGAGTGCGCAGTTTCCTAGGTGGTGAAGAATTATTTCTCAGAAAAATAACAGTTTTACCATGTCCACCCTCTCTTTTGCAAAGCTGCATTTAAGTAAGCTTCTACTGAAATCAACAGTTTACTATGTCAACAGAGAGAATTAAGTTCAAGAATCACCATGGAACCCTGTTTCATAAATTACTGTGGAAAACCTGGCCAGGCTGTCATCTTACTCTTTGAAATCTACCCATGCCCCATGCTTTTTAATGCTGTCACCACCATTTCCCCGTCTCCTTGAGCAAGCAACCATTTTAGCCCTTTTTTTTCCAGGGACTGAATGGAAGCACACTGCCAAGTAGCTGATTCAGAGAACAGAAAAATATTTGTCCTTGCTAACAGGCTTTACAGCACCCATGCTTTTAATTAAAATAGGGCATATCTGCAGAAGATATAACAATATGTGCAACTGCAAGTCTGACTACAGACGTACAGGAATAACCATGGATTATAGTCTGCTCGAGGAATCTAAGATTAACAGTTCCTAGAGAGCACACATAACTAGTATAGAATTGTAGAAATATAGCACAAATAATAAAGGAAGATACATAAACACAGATAGGGCTAGCTCACTGACTTAAAGCTTATATTTTCCGCATAAACTGCACTGATGGTTTAACTAAGAACCAGTAGCAATGTCAGCACCCATATTAACTACTTTAGGATCCATTCAACTGCCCAGAGCCTACTATGAAAACATCAAGGATGAATCCTTGTCTCCACTGGAGTTTGCAGAAACTCATCACTGATTTTAGTAAGATTTTAATCATGCTCATATATTTTGGACATGATCATGCTGGATACAATTTCTAAAAAACCAAGTCACTAGAAGTCAAAGTTCTTTCAACTGCATAAAAATGCAGTCCATGGATAGTTTTCCGATATTTTTAAAAAGTCACCTACTGCTTTTAGACAGACAGAAATGCTCAAAGATGTATGCAGACCTGTAAACTATTCAATTATTTATAGATTCTTTATAAACATACAAGGAGTGCTTTTTGGAAGAGATTTGACAGCACTGGTTGCTTCCATTTACTTTCTACCTCTCTAGACCACCTGGCTGCTCTTACCCTTTGTACCACCTCCTTTCGAAGAGGGCCTATTTCTGCTATTGTAGGTAATGCACATTAAGAGTTCCCACATCTTGTAGTTCTGTCTCTTCATCCTCTCTTTGGCTGCAGTATTGGCTCCCTTCAGAATAACCATCCAAAAGACACTTAAACAGTGTGATGTAACAAACTCACTGCATGTCTTTGCCAATTAAGTCATTAAAATTTTAGTACGCTTCATATTTTGGTTCTTAGAACAGTAACTTCATGTAACTGAAATGTCATCTCCAGATTTTGCAGAGAAAAAAACCCCACAACTATTCCCTGCCTGTGTCTCCTAATTTCTTTTCCCCATCAAACCCATAATAGCAATTATCACTCCCAAGAATTTCAACTAGTCTGCTGATATCATGGTTTTACCACAATGTTTCTCAAAGCACAAAATCATATCTTCTAATCAGTTATTGCCCCAAAGTACCTATTACTGCTACCTTATTTAAAAGCTGCTAGTGAACCACACACTATATTCTGGTTTATGATCAGATTTAAAGCTCCTTGCCAAAGCCTATGCTTACGTGAAACCCAAGTTCCAGAGTATGAAAAGCTAAACAGAGAGGTTTGAACTCCGCCTTCCAGTCAGAATTACTCATCTTACACAACTTTAACTGTTTATAGCAGGGATCTGGGATGGTTATTAACAAGGATCACTTCACCTTCTACTTAGGAAGCAACTCTACCCAGTAAAGCGCATGGAACATCATGACTGCTAGGAGTTAAGTAGAAGCAGTCACTAGCTCTCTGAGATACATTAAGCTGACTCCTTGATTCATTTCACAAGAAAGATGGCTTGTAAAAACTCTGAAATTAAACTGAAGCACAGAGAAGGACTTAAGATACAAAGATGCAACTGTCCCCATAACCAGGAATTTCTGCAGTAGAAACTGATCTCAGGGCAATATTTCTGCTGGAAAACCACATTGCAGCTGCAAGACTAGTGTACTAATGAGTTGTTATCTGACGGAAATGGAGAAAAGCTCCTTGGAGCTGACCTAAGGCATCAATTTCTCTTCATTTCTGTGCACCTAAGTCTGAAAAATGTGTATTATATAAATTTGGATTCTGTCTCTACGTTAGTTTTAATCTTAATTTATTTTAATGATAATGCCAACTCTTAAAATTGAGGCTCTGGATTGGTTTGTTAGCATTACACACAGTACAGCCCACAAAGGCAACTAAACAGGAGGTGCTCCTTTACATCTTTTTCCAGAGGGGGTTTCAGTAGCTACTAATGTCTGTCTGGAAGGGTGCTCCTTCAGCAACCAGGGCTGGGCAGTGTCCACCTGGCATGCAGCAGTGGAGAGACTGCTTCAGCCTCACACATCTCCAAGCAAGCTGCTAACCAGTCACCAAGTGCTAAATAAAGTGAAAGAGCAGGGCTGTATTTTAATCTGTGTTGATGCTAAATGTCATTGTTCTCGTACCTTTCTGTCTCTGGCCAACCTGCAAACCATCACTACTCTCTGTCTCACAATAACCAGACTATGAGCATTCACGAATACTTGGAGGACACTGCTGGAGTTCAGCCTATCCTGAAACTTTCAGAATGATAATATTGTTTCTTCCATCCTGTTATTAAGAATTGACAGTGATAGTGCATCCCTCTGCCTCAGAATAACAAATATGGTTACTATTTGGTAACATTAAGCCAATTATTTGAAAGCACCACTTCACAGACCTCAGGAAAATTTATATATATACTTTGCATTTGTGTTAAATATTACAGAATTCTATAGTGCTGAAAAAGTATACTCTCTTTTTGTAATCAAAGTATTTGCATTTTGTTAAAAAATGACTACTAATTTTAAACATTCAGCATTACAAATATATTATCAAACAATAAATACTTTAAAGAAATTTCCATTAAAAAATATCTTTCACAAGACAGCCCAATGTCTCCAGGGAATTTCCTGTTCAGAAGAATATAAATTAATAACTTCCTTAATTAAAACATAACACAGTGAAGGATTAATGGCTAAATTTAATTTTCTTTAAAGCCCATTGTTTTACATTCCTTTTACTGGAAAAAAATGTTCTATTATATTATTCTATATTAAATGTAGTAGGAAAAAGAGAGTCAATGCCTAACATGCATTTTAACAGTAGTTATGAAAAAAACTCATACTGTAAGGACATAGATCAAATCAAACAATCTGTGCACATAGCCCCTGCTAAAGTCAACTGGTACATACGAAAGGATAAACTGGGTAGTGTCTCTACTGGAAAGCAAAGCTAAATCTCCATACCAGAATGCCCCTGCTTAGTTTAGGTGTTACAGAGAAATGGGAGGGAAGAGCCTGAGAGATGCTAAGACAGGGGAAAAGAACAAAGGAAATCAACCAAAACTCAAGCCAACACTTTCAGAAATCCCGCTAAGATTAGTTACAAGGGCTTGCATACTGAAATTGAAAGCAAATTGGCTCACTTTTAGTACCCGCATAAGGAAGAGCGAGCTGGGCTGCTTAGTTTGTTGCCAAAGTGAAATATCTATTGATAGAGGACCTGTACAACACCAATGCAACCCGCAGACCTGTTCTGAAGGTGCAAAAGGATACAGGTCTGCAGCTAGCCTTTTACACAGCGGCAGACTTTACTTACCACTAGGTTGCTGATGTCAAGAAGAATGGCTGTGAATAGAGTGAATGGTCTGCAAGCATTTTAGCATTATTTGTGAAAAGATAATTCTGATTTCTCAGCTATTATTGGCTGTAAGTATTCCCTGATGTAATTATGGAGTAATAGCTGAGAACTTGATTGTAACCAACAGTCAGTAGTTTGTCGCTAACAAGGAAAACATGACAAACAATTTTGAGGCAATTATTGTCATTACAAGCCACACTCAATTGTTCCAGACAAGCGTAATATAAAGTGACAGTTGTGCAGCTGGGAGGGTAGTGCAGGAAACAGGATTGTTCTCTGGTTGCAACAGACCAGTGAGGCTTTAGCAGAGAGTCTGCTTAATGCATAATTCATATTTAATAATATTTTAGTCTCTAAAGAAAATTACAGTATAAGATAAAAACCAAGCAAAGACATGTCAAAAAAAAAGAACACAAGTTATTAAGAGATGAGAGAAGACACACGGAAGTAAAATGGAGCAGAGGAGCAGGGGGGAGACATTCAGCACAGCCAACTTGCAAGATGCTTGCAACTAGCAGATGAAAATACAGTAACTCTACATATTAAAAAGAATCAGTTGTAAAAGTAATCCATTTGCTACACTTTAGTGAGAGGGGTGCTCATGCCCAAATCCTGGTTTGAGACTTTTGTCTGCTCAGGCAGGTCCTCTGAGTTAGTGAAGTTCTGGAAGATCCTTCCATTAATCTGGAGGAAGGAAGGAGTGCTCTCCATGGAGAGACACTGATGCTTAATTTTCATCAAATTTGGATTCTATAGAGAGTCAAAGGAAGATTTTCATCTATTGTACAATAGAAATGCCTCATATATCAACCCAGTACTCCGATGACAGTGCACATACTAGCTGCCTCGTCAGCAGCCAGTACATTAAAATACTTGATTTGCTGAAAATTCCACCCAGCTCTCCTTAATGATGTTAAGGAGTGAAAGTTTTTAACACAGCTGCACTGGCATTGCAAGCTCTTGCCAGGCTCAGTGCAATGCATTAGCACTGACATTGTAACACTGCCTATCATTACAATGTCACTCACAGTACCTTTGAATTGATAAAGTATCATCCCTAAAGAAGCCACTAAAACACCACTGAAACTAATTTCTGTAACTCTCTGGCTTTCTGTTCTTGTTTCACCATTTCCTTCCTCTTTCTTAAACGTATTGGTTTATGCAAATAATATTTCATCAAAGCAGACCTGATAGGCCAAATCACCCCAAGTGTAGCCCCATTGACGCAAAATAATACTAGCACTATGGTCCACTTCAACTTTGCTTAGGTGAAGATGATACTAGTTTTCTCAGATAGAGCAATATACTCTACTGTAACTAAGCTCCTGTCTAAAGAAACCTTTGTGATTTTGACATGTGTAAGATAACACTTCACTGCAGCCCATAGACTTGGAAACATGCATATGTGACTGTGCTGCCTTTTGCTTTATTCAGTAATGAAACTGGTGCTTGCAAAAGGTGGCAGATCGACAGCTGCAGAGACAAGAGACCTTTGCTTATCCTCAGAACAGACTGCCAGGCTGCCGAAGCAGAGACCTTCCTCATTCTCTCTGGACAGCCGGTCTCAGCCCTCATCTTCAGGATGCAGTTGTTGCCCTCATTCAGCCCCTGCTCTATCTCCCAGAAGAAGGGAAAGATAAAACCTGTTCATACAGGCAGGCTTTCCTCTTCAGGGAAATTGGAGCAAGAACACAAAAGACTATGCAGAAGGTGCTGTATTGCTAGCATTGCCTGGATGTTACTGTACTCTTCCACTACCATGAGTCAGCCAGGTATCTTAGATTTCTTTCAGAAAATTAGTATTTATTGTTTCACCCTTAGTCATAAGATGTGAGATTATTACCCAAAAAAATGTTATAAGCTAATATCATGGTTTAACCCCAGCCAGAAACTAAGTACCATGCAGCTGCTTGCTCACTCCCCGCCATGCCCCAGAGGAATGGGGAGGAGAATCAGAAAGGAATGCAAAACCTGAGGGTTGAGGTAAGAACAACTTCACAATTGAAACAAAATAGGAGGAAAAAAAACCAAAACAATAATAACAATTCTAAGGAAAAGGAGGGAGAAGGGGAGAGGAATAAAATCCAAAGGGAAGGGAGAAAAAACCCATGATGCACAATAAGTTGCT
Organism: Falco naumanni; assembly: GCF_017639655.2. Taxonomy (NCBI): domain Eukaryota; kingdom Metazoa; phylum Chordata; class Aves; order Falconiformes; family Falconidae; genus Falco; species Falco naumanni. The sequence continues at coordinate 70,056,056 of NC_054056.1, forward strand.
CACCACCTGCTGACTGATGCCCAGCCGGTCCCTGAGCAGCGATCACAGGCCCTGGCCAACTCCCCCCAGGTCATATAATCAGCACGACTTCCTATGGTATGGAATATCCCTTTGGCTAGCTGGGGTCAGCTGTCCTGGCTGTGTCGCCTCCCAATTTCTTATGCACCCCCAGCCCTCTCACTGGCAGGGCCTGACAAACCAAAAAGTCCTTGACTTAGTATAAACATCACCCAGCAACAACAAAAACTATCAGTGTGCTGTTAGCATTGTTCTCACACCAAATCCAAACCACAGCACTGCACCAGCTCCTAAGAGGAAAATTAACTCTGTCCCAGCTGAAACCAGGACAGCTAACAGTGCTACCTCCTTCATTCTTTATCAGCCCAAAGCCTCATTATCAAGCAAAAATTACCTTTTGCTTTAGAGTAAAATACTTATTAACTTTGCATGTCCAATTTCTTGTATAATGTATAAGCATAATAAGCAACTTTTATAGCATTACAGCTGTGTTAGTATGGATCTACAAATTGCAAATAAAACCAGTCAAGCCACGGAAAATCCCAAAAAATGAAAAGTCTTTCTAAAAGTATATGAGATTGCATGTAGGAAAACTGGCAGGCTGCTTTTTATTTTATTTTTAATACTGTTATTAAAGCTTTATGTCTTCATGCAGTAATTTCATTCCATCCCATACACCACAGAAATGTCAGGTGCTTTGTTTTGAAACCTAAAGTCAAGCTTTTAAGTAAAAGACACCCAAACTCTGCAAACATTTCAGCTAATATTTAGTGGGCCTTTGCTGAAGCCAAGTGGACTTAGATCTCCTAAAAACCCAGCATATTTGTAAAACCTTTCGGTGCTTGAACAGAAATTAAAGTCACAATACTCACTAATGTAAATTAATTTTGTAAATTAGTGTAAAATAACATTTCCACTGAAAATTCTTAATTAGCAGCCAAAAGGTTACCATGGGTTCAGTACTGGGAATCATCTGCTCTCGTGTTGGCTTTGTTACCACTTGCTTTACTCAACATCAAAAGCAGGGCCAAAACACAGGCAAAAGCAGAGACAATTTACACCAATATGCTCCTTCACCAATCTCTCTTCATTTTGGCCTGCAGCTGGTGTTCTAACTCGTACATCTCACTTAAATTACTTTGTGGAAAAAGAAAAGTTAAAGTTTTAAGACAAGAAGTCCAGGTTTTAGTGGAATAAAGACAAAAGCAGAAAGAAGTATGACAGCACAACCAGTTAATAATGGAAAGATGGATTAAATACTTGGCTTGGAGTCAGTTCAGAGAGAATAATCCAACAGCAAGCATGGGCACAGTAAATTCTACACCCTTGCACAGACACACAGTTTTGACAATTTAATCAGCTAATGTTTCTTGTTTCAGGTGAAGCTATTGAGTAAAGATTATAGCTTTGATGCAGAAAACAGGTATTTGGACGACTGACTCCAATACTTGTATCCACCACAAATATCAAATGAATGAAGGGAATAGTCAATGTGAATAACCACATCTACATCTATACTGTGGAAAGCCTGGCAACTTGAACATGCCAGAGAACTGGCGTTATCCAAATGACCACAAACTACTTGAAGGCATAATCTCCACTGCATTACAGTACTATTGCTCGATTTTCTATAAGCTGAAAAAAAATACAATTGGGAAAAGCTTATTAGTAACCTCCACATCTAAGATGATATCCCAACCCCTGACAAAGGTTGAACCGTGACATATTTTGTCATAGCTAGCTGCTGTAAGCACAGTCACAAAATACAAGTTTTGTGAGAGGGAGTTCTGTATAAATAGGTATAAACATGTTACTATCATTTTCTAAAAACTAGATTGAAGAAAGCATAGTCGCTCCACAGAAATCCAGACAAAGCATTGATTTGTTTTGGTGTACCTCAGTACAGTGAGAAATACTGAAAATAAATGAATTCTGCATCTTGCACTGAGTTACAGTCAAATAGTCTCATTCCTGATTTTTATTTGATGGCTCACATAGTGAAAACAACAAAAAAAAAAATTCAACATAAAATTTATACCTAACTCTTGTTACTTCTAGAGTTGTGCATGTTCTTAATTTCCTCTAATCAGAGCATCTCTCTCATGTTTTGGTAACTAACAAACCACCACAGTGAGGGAGCAAACACACTCAGCTGTTCTGCACAGGGCTTCAGCTAACAGGCAAGGGCAACAAGAATCCCATTTTCCCTCAGGGTAGTTGCCCTCTGACAGACCTATCTATAGGTTAGTTTTTACTACAAAAATCATTTTTGTACCAGTTGAAGCACTAATTAAAAAGAATACAAGCTCCTTTATTTCCAACTCAGTTTGCAAACCTTGCCTGGTGTCTGAGATAAGGGCAAAAGAGTTTAATCCAGCAGCATCAGAGTCCCCAGAGCATTATTAGGAGAAAGGAGAATTAAAAACAGCTCTCAAGTGGGAGCTTTGCCCACAGATGTGTGGCACCCAGGGCTCACTCCAAAGACCTAGCTTAGGACACCGGAGCTTTAGCATGTGTAGGGAAGCAAGAAAACAGGGGCAAGCAAGGGGAAAGGATGCAAAACAGAAAGGAACACACCACAATTTGCAGACCTATTATCCAGTTGGCTGTTAGGGAAAGCATCTCTGAGGCACTGGTAAGCAGATAGCCCTACCCCATTCCCAGCTGGGGAATGAACCAATTGCAAATTAAGAGCTACTTTCCTTTTCTGACTCCCCAGGGAAGAGCAGCAGCTCTTTTCCAGCTCCTCCCCCATCGTTGCAGCAGCCCTGCAGGTGCTCAGGATGATATTTTCAGCCCTTCACCAGCAGGTGTGACTCAAGGCCCTGTTATTTAAAAATATTCAAAGGCTAATTTAAAGTGGGAACTGTCCTTCATAGTATAGTGCGAATTTTGGTACTGTGGATACAATTCATCAACTCTCCCCACTTTTCATTTCTTCCTCAGTTCCCTTTCAACCCAATATGCTTTATACAAATCTTTTGAAGCTTCAGTATATTCACAGAGCCCAGGACTTTTGTGCAGTACCAGCACCCATACCCATCTAATGTAAGTAACACACACCTTTCCTCCCTGTGCCCTCCTTCTTAGCACTTTCCCTACCTACCATGACATTTCTGGGTGAAGAAGTCTATTGCTTTCAGCTGATACTGTGGATTGCTCTCATATGTGCCTTTGTTCTATTTAGGTTCAAACAACCTAATCATGAGAAACCGAACACAGAGTACTAGACTGGAAGACACTGAGAAACCTCAGGTCAATTTTTTTAGTATGAGCTCTGCAACAGAGTCCGAAAGCCAAATGCCTATCTAAAAATGATGCAGATATAACCCCAAGGGAAGAGGGTATGAAAGCATCTTACTCCTTTTACATGGATAGTGTCAGCATTCCACTATGCTCTGATAAACTGAACTAAGAGGAGCCTCCATCTATCCCTCAGTGTCATGACCCAGCTCACCATTACATTCCTTTAGGGTACATGGACTCTGTTTATATCCTAGTACCAAATCAGTTGAAATCCATGGAAAAAAAAAATAGATGTCCCAAAATATTCTCATGCCACCTCACAGGGAAAGCCAGGTAAACAGTGATAGAACACGTTTCCTTTAGGTACCTTGAGCAGTCACTAATCTATCCCAGGCAGCAGTTTTCCTAACAATTCCCATTAGCAAGTCATGCTCCCAAGAAGGGCACGCTTGGGGCAGCAGACAACCTGTGTTGTCCCATGTGACCACGGAAACCATTCCCAACTGTGTGTGCACAGGCAATAACCTTATGCAGCAATAAGTTTTCACCTGCCAGAATGCAGCAAAGACATTTCAGATGAGCCAAATGCCAAGTGTCTTTGTAGACTGAATGTGGTGGCTGACATAAACTCTCATGGGCATATAGAATGTTGGAGGGAAAGGGACAATAATCACTTCAGACACACAGAAATCCATGCTCTGGATGATTTTGGGGTATGTGCACTATAATTATGAAATTTGTAACATTTTACAGTGAAGGCTGTGACAGCAAAAGGGATTGTACTGCTAAGTTCATTTAAGTTCCCTTTTGCCTTCCCTCCTTTCCGTTCCTGCTTCCATCCCCCTGTCCCTGTGTTGATTATTTTCTTCCAGTCTTCTTTCTTCCTGCCCTCTGCTATCATTCTTCTTTCCCCCACCCTAACAATGTCTTTCAGTTCCTCCTTCAGTCTCTTCTCCCATATCTGAAAAAGCAAGTGTTGCTATAACTAGCCACACTCATGTTTGCTACCTGACAACAGCTAGCACAAGAAAATCATGAAGCAGGAAGAGGTGCTATTTCTCTACCAGCAGATGCTTTAGCCAGAAGACGCAGCGGAAAACAGGACTACCTTAGGAAGGTGAGCAAGTACCATCTGGGGGGAAACGAAGGAAAGCTGAGAGATTTAAAGCAATTCTGTAAGATCACGCTGCCTGCAGTTCAAAGACCACAGTGCCTTTATTTTCCATACATTTTAAATAGCAAGTGACAGATCTGCAGCATTTTATCATTTGTACTTATGTTCTAATATGATTAGATGTGGCACATGAATCTAGTTGCAGCAGGTATTAAGACATGTATGACCGGCATTTCCTCATAGGTTACCGTACTGAGCTATAATTTTTATTTCGGACATATACATGTGCACAGTTACTATTAAGAAACACTATACATGTAAAGCTGACTGAGTATATAAGTAAACAAAAACCTCTAAAGCACAGTTTTGCACTGAAAGCCAGATACATAAAAATGGCACCTCCCAAAGTATCCCTGAAAACTCTGACTTAGCAGTATTATTGTAATACATTAGCCCTAAAAAGTCAAACTTCATCAGGAAAGTGAACTGGCTTTCGCTACATGTTGTGCAATCAGAACTGCTCCTTTAGTGAACATAGATAGAAATTAAGTCAAAAGTTGCACAATTTTTGTGATAGCTTGAAGACACTCAGACAAAAGGCGTCTGTGGTTAGAATCTGGCCCACCAAATTATCATAGATATCCTCCTCCTTTATTTGTCAGGAGAGCAGCACAGCAGAAGGTCCTACCCGTCACCAGATCCTATCAGCCACTATATTCTCATGTAAATAGCTTACCATCCAGCAACTGACCAGGATGCATAAAGTGGAAAGTATCCAGCTTAACTGTCAAATCCCACGAATTTATTGTTCAGGAGAAATATAAGAAGCACTTCTGAACTGGCACACAGAATCAGGAAATTATGGATTAACAAGTACGGAATACCAATGTGTTGTTTCTCATAGCAATAGAACTGACTTGCACTTTGGGTGTTGCACATTCATGTGCCACTCATGAGCCACTGTCACAGTCTGTAGTGGACAGACTTTTTTCGAGCTCCATAGCCAAGGAGAAAGCTCATTCCAACCAGGCTCATCTAACTTGTTTTATAACAAGGGATGAAATCAGACTACACATCTATGCATCTTCTATGCAAAGTAAAACTTTCATCACTTTCACCAACAAATTAGCTTTGCATTGTAACTAACCTAGAAATAATTAATATTCAGATTTACAATTCTGCTCATTCTGTTTTCCCTTCTTTTACCCCTATTTCACTATGGGCTTTACATCCTTTTTTCTGAATATCACATCCTAATTCCTAGCTCTCAAATAATCATGCTTCTGTCACACCCCTATCCCTCATTGCAACCAGTAAAAACAACTTTCTCAGCCTTCTGGTTGCCTCAGAAATGTTTGAGTTTCCTTTTATGCCTGTGTACGGTTACACTACATATATAGAAATAGTAAAATAATAATACTTAACATATAGTGGTCTAAGCACTCACCTGTTGCCTAAGCAACAAAAAAGTTAACCTCAAAAAAACCCCAGCTTCATTCTCTTCATGCTGAGATATAGGGAACATACATTTCAAATTACCTAATGAAACACACTATCAAGAAGAGGACACAGCAGGTACTAAATGAAGGCATAGAATGGGAAAAAGACAAAGCAATACTGCATTTTCTGTATGAAACAAGAGCCTTACCATCCTGCTGGCCCTGGAGGTTCTGAGGACTTTGCATTCTCTCTTCCAGATTTGAGCTGAGGTCAGAGTTCACAGCTGACATCCTAGTCGAGTCACTCATATCAAACTCATCACTTTCTATAGAACTTTCATCCTGCAAATGGAAAGTTTCAGAGATGCATCAGAAAACTTTCACTGTTACGCTGTTCACATCATACATGCAGTTCACTCGTTCCCGTTTGTTTCACTCACACCTGGCGTGTAGTCATGCTAAATCTTTGTGTATATAAGCAAACATGAGGAGCACATAACCAAAAGCGAGGAAAACACAGCATTTATGTGATATGATAATCTGACAAATGCAATTTGTTCAACTATGAGGATACTCCATCACTGCGCTCTCTGTTCCCACAGTATTTTGCAAAAGAGGGCTAGTAAATAGAGACCCCATACCAAGTCCTTGTTATTCAAATTTGGTTGAGGAGAGGTCTCCACATTCCCTGTCTGAATCCTCTACCCTTCCCTAGCGAGGTCGGTAACCCTGTGATGACCACTCAAATGGCAAGCTGACCCAATAAGAATTCATGACCAAATGCCCTTGACATGATGTCACCCTGTTTAATGTGTTTATACCATGTTTAATGTGTTAATACTGTGTTTAAAGGAGCATCTATGAAAATAATAAAGCTTATAAAAGTTCAAATGACAATCAATGGCAAACTAAAGAATAGAATCACATGAGAATAGTTTCAAATTTATTCTACCTTCTACATCTTTAATATGATTAAAGATTAGATATCACGTCTAATTACAGAGAATCTACTAGGGATGATAGCAGAGGGCAAAAAGTAAAAGTCCCAATCAAATATTTTGTCCCCATTTATAAAAGCAAAACAGTTTTGGACCTAGTCTGGCAAACTTTCACATACATGTTTAACTTCACTTGTTTCAGTCCCACTGAAGTCTATGTGTACACTCACGGATTAAAAATTAAGCATCTACAAGTCTTGCTCTGTAAACTGCTGAATCAACATAAAAACCTAAGGTGATATATTTTCAGTAACAACTTTTCTGAGATAATTACTCCTGTTATGAAGAAAAGCATTGTAAAAAAAGAGAAAAATATGGCAAACAATTTTTTATCCCTTGCAGATCAGTTTAAAATTATTTTCCTTTTTTATTATTATTATTTAACAAAAACATAACTGACAGGGTTCTGACTATGTTTTTAGGTTGCTCACCAGAACTGACCTAGAAAAATAATAAACTTTACAATATGGTTTAACGTGTATTTGTTGTGGACTGGTTTCTACAGATGCTAATATAGCTAATATAGCTTTCTTCCTTCTGAGTGCTTGGCCCTGAAATCAGTTTTTCACTTGAGTCTCAGTGACGTTTCTAGCTGGCGTGGGCATTCCTCTCTTTTCTGGAAGGCAAGTTCCCTGCAGTTACAATTCTTATTAAACTGGGATGAAGTACTGCCAAATACCATTCAGGACTGAGAGCAGGACAACATGCTAGGCGATGCTGTTCTGCACTGTCCACCAGGACAATGACAGATAATGAAACAAACATACCTCATGTGCTGGTTTTGGCTGGGGTAAAGTTAATTTTCTTCATAGGACCTAGTATGGGGCTACATTTTGGATTTGTGCTGGCAACAGTGCTAATAACACAGGGATGCTTTAGTTACTGCTGAGCAGCTGGCACAGCGCCAGGGTCTGTGCTGCCTCTCACCCCACCAGCGAGCAGCCTGGGGGGGCACAAGGGGCTGGGAGGGGACACAGCCGGGACAGCTGACCCCAACTGGCCAGAGGGATGTCCCAGACCATATAGCACCATGCTCAGCATATGAAGCGAGGGGGAAAAGAAGGATGGGGATAGACGTTCAGAATGATTGTGTTAGTCTTCCCAAGCATCCATTACACATGACGGAGCCATTCTTTCCTGGAGTTGGCTGAACACCTGCCTGACAGTGGGAAGTGGCAAATGAATTCGTTGCTTTGCTTTGCTTGTGTGTGTGGTTTTTGCTTTACTTATTAAACTGTCTTTATTTCAACCCACGAGTTTTCTCACTGTTATTCTTCTGATTCTCTCCCCCGTTCTGCTGGTGGGGGAGTGAGCGAGCGGCTGTGTGGGGTTTAGTTGCCAGCTGGGGTTAAACCATGACAGTTCTTTTTGGCACCCAACATGGGGCTCAAAGGGTTCAAGATAACAACAGACCTGATTGGAATGTGCTAGATTGAATTCATAACTGTTATTGCTGTTTAGCTATTAATTGGCAGGCTCCTGTGCTTGCCATGGGGCTTGCTTGCCTTACTGTATTTTAGAGTCTAGTGCTCGTTAGTAGCTGCTTTTTGCTTTCACTACTTGCTGTGCTGCCATCCTGCTTATCACCTGACTCTGCTGTGCCTGGGAACGCTTTGGTAACAGCCGTGGCGATGGGCCTGGGCCGGCAGGTGGCCGGGGCATTGCTGCTGCTGCTGTACCGGACAGGCTGGAACGCCGGTGTGAACTCCAGTCAAAGGGACTGTCACCTGCAGATGAGTCTATGTAGGAGCAGGACACCCCAAGGCATCTGTGGCCTTGAATAAGCCCAGGCCAGAGCAGGTACATCTCAAAGCGTCTGTGGCCGTGGTTACGTTTCTGCTCAGCAGGAATGCCTCGAAAGGACTGTGGCCCAAGGATAAGTCCATGCTGGAGAAAGTACACCCCAGAGCATCTGCGGGTAAGTTCACGCTGCAGCAGGTACACCTTGAAGCATCAGTGGCTGTGCCTGAGGTCATGCTGGAGCACCTCAAAGCGTGTGGCCATGGATAAGCCCATGACAGAGCAGGTACAGCCCTGGAGGGACTGCAGCCTTGGGTAAGGCCATGTTGGAGCCAGTTTACTTCTGAAGGGACTGTGGCTGTGGCGAAGGCCACGCTGGAGCAGGTGTACCTCTGAAGGCATTGCGGCCCATGGATAAGGCCACGCTGGAACAGGTGCACCTCAAAGCGACTGTGGCTGTGGATGAGTCTATGCCGCAGCAGGCGCAGCCCTGGAGAGACTGTCGCTCACAGACAAGGCTCCGCCTGGAGCAGATGCATCCCTAAGGGACTGCAGTCTGTGGGTAAGTCCAAACTGGATCAGGGGCAAGAGGAGGAGATCATTGAAATGTTAAACCCTATGGGCTGGTCCAAAGCGACCAGGGCTGAGGATTGTAATGGAAATACCTTTAAATTATTGTAACCCAAGATGTGAGTTGCATGTTACAGAAATAAGTGTAGCAGGAACAACCTGAACCAATGGAGGACAAGCCCCACAAGAAGCAGAGCAAATGCAGCAGTGACATGACCTGAGCTGGCTTTGGTCCCCAGTAACTCCATGCACCACACCACCTCTCCTGTCCTCAGTGACCACCATAACAGATGGAGCCCAAAGTCATGGACTAAATGAACTCAAGAGACATTTTGTGGACATTTGTAGGCATTTTACAGATATTTTACAGACATTTCACAGGGGTGGTCCACAGACTAAGGGAATGATATCTGTATTATATCAAAAGATGGGAAGGGTGGTGGTGGGTAATGAAAATGTATTGGATAATGTGAGATCTGACCGTGACGTAAATGGTATGGAATAAGGAGGGGGGAGAATGTGCTGGTTTTGGCTGGGATACAGGTTATTTTCTTCATAGTAGCTAGTACGGGGCTGTGTTTGAATTTGTGCTGGCAACAGTGCTGATAACACAGGGATGTTTTCATTACTGAGTCAAGGCCTTTTCTGCCTCTCACCCCACCCCACCAGCGAGCAGCCTGGGAGGTGGCACAAGGAGTTGGGAGGAGACACAGCCAGGACAGCTGACCCCAACTGGCCAGAGGGATGTCCCAGACCATATGGTGTCATGCTCAGTCTATAAAGCTGGGAAAAGCTGGGGGGGGAAAGAAGGAAGGAGGAAGGGGGGTATACATTCAAGGTGATGGAGTTTTGTCTTCCCAAGCATCCATTACATGATGGAGCCCTGCTTTCCTGGAGATGATTGAACATCTGCCTGCTGATGGGAAGTGGTAAATGAATTCCTTGTTTTGCTTTGTTTGTGTGTGTGGCTTTTGATTACTTATTAAATTAATTATGTCTTTATCCCAACCCACAAGTTTTCTCGCTTCTACTCTTCTGATTCTCTCCCCTACCCAGCTGGTGGGGGAGTGAGCAAGTGGCTGTGTGGGGCTTAGTTGCCAGTTGGGGTTAAACCACAACACTTTGTTCTCAAAGTTCCGTAAAAAACTAAATGGAAGAGTGAGGGCTTCTCCATCTGGCACTTGTCTTCCTTGCCCAGATAAGGCAGGAGCACCCCAGTTACAGCAGCAGCAAACACCTGTACACTGCCCTCACAGAAGAACCGTGGTGCCCACTAGCCTCCTGCCCCAGAAAAGGAGCTCTGGATATCTGACACTTGCATAGGTACAAAACAACACACATAAGCAGCCTGTGTTTGCCTACAGCACTCTCCAGACTATCTCTGCCTCACTCCCTAAACTACAAAAACATGTATCTGAATCTGCATGGACATACAGGCATGGGGAGAGGAGCTGGGAACCACTGGCATTTCATACCAGTTGCTGCACAGCTGTATATTCCCACACAGTGATGAGTTCTCCTTTTAGATGAAGCCTGTTCCCCTTTCATCAATGGCCTCAGCTTAAAAATGATGAATTGAGGATGAGAGAATTGGGAGGCTTTCAGTCACTGTGCTATCTAATTGTGGGATCCAAGTTTACTCCTGTCTCAGTTCCACCCCCTCCACAAGAATACAGATATGATTGATGAAACCTTGGAAACAGAGCCTTCCTACAAACCCAAGCATGTTTTTTAAGTGCATGAAGTAGTCTGAATGTATGCACCAGAAATCTTGCTGCTTTGTACTACAACATTTTCACTGTCATTTTGTTCTCAGTGCAACAAATGTACAGCCCGTAGGAAAAAAAAAAAAAATCTTAGCAAAACTCTGCTTTGAGAAAAGACATAAAGATTATCTTGAGAACTTTCCTTGTGCCCACTCTGCCCTGGCAAAGACATTATTACTAAAATATATTAAAATTACTTCTCATAGATCCAGTGCTGCAGACATTTCATACATAGTAACATTAGAGCTGCAAAACTGAGCTGGGCAGGGAGACAGCAGGCAATGGTGCTTCCTGCTGCCACCTTATTGTTGCCACTGGTTCATCCAGATGAAAAACTGGTTTAAGAAAAATTTCAGCCATCAAAACAGAAAGAATACACCAAAATATTCAGACTATAGAAGCACTATGGCAGATGGCCTTGATCCAGCATGAGTGCTCAACCCTGTTGTGGGAGGAGTAATTCTCAGAGGGAAGAAGTGGAAAAAACAAGAAATCCTTTACTCCTAAGGCTACAAAAGGGATAAGGCTCTTCTCTCCTGCTGCTTGAAACCCTGCTGCCAGATCCCAGAAAAGGGGCAGCACGCAGAGGGGAGACTCAATAGGAGGGAAAGATGACCAGGCTGTATTTGTGTATGAAGAACTCTGAGCTGGAGATTTTTCCTCACACCCTCCACAATGAAACAAAAACAAAAACAAAAACAAAAACAAAAACAAAAACAAAAACAAAACACACAACAACAACAACAAAAGCAAAACAAGGATCCTGATATTTCTATTTCTAGAGGAGTGATGAAATCCCTATTCTATAGGGTATTGAGTAATCCATAAATCTCCACCAATAGCCCACATCTACTTATTAGGAAACAAAATCTAGCGGACTCCGCAGAAGTCAGAAGTCAGCCAGGGTCTTCAACATAATCCAGCTGCTAAGGTTGTTTTTGAAGGTTTTCTTTATTAAAAAATATCTTGTAGTCAGGCAGAAGGACACAGCATGCAGGACTGCTTTTTGGCTGGCACATAGCTGAGCTTCTAACTATTTGGCAGCTCAAATGACAAAAGAACACATTTCTAGCAAAGTGAGTTTATTACAAATAGTTTGGTAGGTGCCATCCAATTGATGAAGGACTTCTTAAGATCTGAAAAAAATCTGAATACATCACAGAAATAAAATAATTTTCAGGAAGAAAGAAATGCAATTCAACTCCAATCCTCTCTGAAGAAGCTTGATTCTCAGCCTATTTCTCTTCCTTTTTTTTCCTGTCTTTTTATTCAAAGTTTCAAAAGCAACCCCTACTCTTACTTATGAAGCTTTTTGCCTTAAAGATTTCAACTGATGTTGTCAGGGCTTCCATTTATCTCACTATAATATGTTGCATCCTGGCTGCTAACCTTGAGAACACCATGGCATTCATTTCAGCCGTTGATGGTATTGCTTTCTAGAAGTAGACAATGAAAGTCACTGCTGAGCACAGCACTAAGTCTCAGGTGAACATGCTGCCCCCGTTACCCTTTCCGCTGGTCCAGACAGTAAAAGGGCACCTTCAGCTAATTTGAAGCAGTACAGCATATTACTCCCAACCATGGAAGGGTGGTAAGTCATGACATTTTTCTCAACCTGATTACTTGCAAACAGCATTGGTTTGGTTTTAGACCCATGATTTTAGCAATGAAATTCTAAAGGTAGGATCAACAATCATCTTCAGTTCAGTTTCCTGGCTACCACAAAGACAAGTACCAAAGAACATAGGAGAACAGAAAAACAAAAGATTTCAGGTTTTACCTCATCTTGTTGTGAATTTAGTAGCTGCAGCTTCATGTGTTTCATATAAGCCATAGTAATCGGCATGTTGTAATCAATCATGCTGGTCACCAAAGTTGGAGGTTTTCCATTATCTGCAATAAAAATATTTATTATGCATTATAGGTTAACTGTGGAGGCTACTTCAGCCTACTCTGCAGTCAAAGTCAGACAGTTATGTCATCTAGTTCTAACTTTGGCATTTTCAATCGCTTGTAGGCTGTACAGATGGAAGTCTCCCAAAGAAAAAATGAAAATCAAGCTTAAGCCCTGAAAAGTGATGAGTTCTTCTACCCTAAATGACTACAACACATGCACCCTATCTATTCCTTATGTTTAAGCCCCCATATAAACATTTCCAAAGCAAAATAAATTATTTCCTCTAGATGAAATCACCTTTTTAATGAGGGTGCATATGGCATTACACTCCATCCTGAAGTGAATGCAGAAGATTCACTACCTTCCAGCTTAAGTAAATGAGATGATCTGACTTATTGAACTGTTCCAGTCTACCAAATTTTTATGAACCCTCACTTAAGCTAGGAAAACAGAAATGGATATTAGGAATAAAATTACTTTACATCCCACTATCTGACACTAAAACTACCTTTATGATCCGCTCCATCTGGGTTTAAATGCATTCTTTTCTGGCACTCTGAGCAGCTCATTAGAAATCGTGTCACCGCTTCTCTCGGTAGGAAGGCATAGGTCTCTGAAATCTGAAATGGGTAACAAAATATAGGTGCTATTATATAAGCTGATTGAACATGATTTAACAGAACTGATAATTAAATTTCCAAATAAGGTATATTATCTTATAACGCCAGGAAGCACAATGAAAGCATGTTCTGCATAGTATGTAGGATTTCAAGAAACATCTACCCAGTCTGCCAACTTATCATCTAATGGCTAGTAATAGTTGATACTGAACAAAATTCCACGTATATCAAAAGGAGTTTTGTTTCCTGTTTACAGTTTTTTTCAAATTCCTTTCAGCAAAAAGATTCATACATAACAGGCATCCCACTGAGGGTTGCTTTTAAAAAAAGTTGAAAAGCAACCTTTTTCTTCCTACCAATACCAAAAAAAAGAAAGTGGTTGGTTTACGTACTCTATTTTTAGCATAACTGTATGTAGACTGATATTGGACTCAGGGTATTAGCAGCAATGATGGTTTCTTTACTATTCTAACTTTGGTTTGAATGTTTTGCAAAAATATTCTTGGAAGGCTTGTGATTTAATACTACAGAGTAAATATGTTATTTTTACTAATTGTTAGAATTTGGGAATCGCTTGATTTCAAAGACTGATTTACCTGTAGATACTTTCAACAACAGATTTTGGTTGTTTCCTTGTCTTTCCAATCACATACTCACAAGCAGGCATCAGAGGGATTTTTCATTTTTGAAAGGGGAGAGGAAGAAGCAGTTACTGTTGTTTTTAAAAATTGCATTCCCATCACCCCCAAAGATGCATATATCTTTATAGACATTTTGCCTTGCTGAAAAGGACCTTGAGGTTGGTGCCAAGCTGAAAATGAGCCAACAGCATACTCTCTGATTACAGATAAAGTACATCTCATACTGCCTACATTAAGTGTATGGCCAGCAGATCAAGAACAGTCATTATCACTCTCTACTCAGCGCGGGCAAGACAGCAGCTGGAATAATGTGCCCGGGTTGCCCTCCACAGCTCAAGAAGGCTGCTGAGAAGCAGGAGCGGGCCCTGCAACAGGACACCATAGCACCTGGAACCTAAGGAACCTAGGAAAGGTTGAGGAAGCTGGATTTGTTTCACGTAGGTTATGAGGCAGAGAGAGATCTAATTGCAGTCCATCACTTCCTGAAGGGAAGTTAAAAAACTGTGGAAAGAAACTCTTCAGAGGGTATAACCAGGGACAACAGCTACCAACCACGGCTTGGGACATTAAAACCTAACATGAGCAGAAACTTCTTCACTAAGAGGCCAGTGCCCTGGAGCAGCTTTACCAGATGGATGGAAGAATCTCCAGACCTGGATGTTTTCAAGACATTACAGGGCAAAGCCATGGCTTTTCTGTGATTCATTATATACATTAATGTATATACACTGAATAGTGCAAATGTTGTAAGGAATCACTAGCCTTTCTTTTCCCACCCAAGATGTTGTCTTGCCATGAAGATAGTCCTTGAAGACAGACAAAGTCCCAGCAAGAGAGATTAAAAGTGTCAACTGGTATCTGCTTGTATTCCCTTATTGTAAAACCTACAGCAGGATTTGATTTCCTATCAAGTACTACACTGATGCAAGTCTCTGCAAGAAGTGCAGTAGAATTGAGGTGGGGTATATGAAAGTGTGGATACAGAAAGGACAAAATAACTTTAACTGGATGTAAATGGGACTGCACACTGTGTAGATCACTCATGCTCCTCACAAGGGTGCTAACAGGAGGAGGAATGGCCAGTTTTGACTCTTTTCCTCTTGGCTTGTCACCTACTTAGCCTGTGTTGAAACCTATGTTTCCTAAAACTCCATGGACCAAATTTATCAGTGACAGTATTTTGGAAAATAGGTGGAGTTTAAATTAGCATTTGTTGATGTGTCATTAGTCATGGAAATACATGGAAATGATGCATTGTAGAATAAGAACACAAATTATACCATCCTGTTTGTGTTATTGTTTAGGCTGTTTATTGTTGTTGTTTTCTCATGTAACAGAAATCCTATTTTGGGGGGGAGAAGGGGATTAGTATAAAAGCAAAATTTGTTCTGTAATGAAAATTGGCAAAGACTATCTCTGGGTCTGAAACAATTTATCTGAAAATGAAGGCACTAAATGAAGCCACTTCTGAATAGGAGACCCTACTAAAAATATTTTCAGATTATTCTTCCTGGGTTTTATACCACAGAACAGATGCGTATTTACCTTTCTAAATAGGAAAACATTGGTTAGCCTCATGCTTTATGGAATCTAAAAAAATACCTTAAAATTAGCTAGAATTTAAGAAAATTGGTAAGTGCACATATGCAGCAACCTCTCTCTCATAACATTTAACACATTTAGCACTGTATTGAAATTAATGGAGCTTACCCATGCATTCATTAGTTGCCTGCTTTTGATAGGAATGCTCCATTTATTCTAATCAAGCATCTCTGTCAAAATTCCAGTTCTGCTCAAACAAGATGAAAATCCTCCATGGAAAGCCAGCGAGCTAAGGCCCAGATTTCATAGGTATGCTCCACTGACTATAAAGGAACCAGGTTTTATGACTAAATTTGTCCACACAGCAGATGCTTGTGTCTCCAACCTCCCACTGCAACACAGTTTTAAGGATGCCCTTCCCTAAATAACACCACTCTTCACCAACTTCCTCCCCTGTTTATTTTGTAATTTGAATCAATCACAATCCAAGACTTCAGCCTGTACAAATTGGAATAACACAATAGGTATGACATTAAAAAAAAAGAGATACATAGAGGACAACACATAGCTTTCCTTATTGTTGCTGCTTGAATAAACACAAAAAGTTCTTTCCAATTTTCAATGTCAGAAAGCTTACAATCCGCTCCCCGCCTCCCCCAAAACTTCATGTCCCCAACACTGCAGACTCCTGTTTGCCTTCCTCATTAAAGAAGGGCACATCTACTTTATAAGATACAGACAGCCGCTTGCTTGCTCTGGCCATGCTCCGAACCAGCTGGCTTAGCACCCGCTGTAGCCAGGAAGCTCTCTAACCAAATTAGCACGAGGCTGAACACGAAGTTGTCGATTTCACCCCCCAGTAGAGTTTACCAGTTTGTGCACAAGCTTGGGCTGATGTGCTGATGTAATTCGTGGAGCTAACTTGCATGTGAGTATTTCAGAGCACAACCTGGTGGCCTATAACACCTTCTAGATAACTCTACAGAAATACCTTAGACAATGGTCTGACTTCATCAGGAAAAATTGTTTCTGTTCTCTATTCTATCCTAAAGAAAGCAATAATGACTCAGTCCTCACTGATGCTGTATATTCTAAATGCCTTCAGCGGCTCTGCTCCTAGCTCTCCTCTCCAGGCTGCTGGCTAACAAAAAATGTACTCAGACCATCTAATTCAGTTATGTGCTCCAATAAAAGAATATTGGTTTATTGCAATTCCACACACAAAAAAACAAATGCATGCATTTCTACATTTTAAGAAAAAATAAACCAGGAAGGTGGAGAATGTTGCATTATTTACATCCACACACTGACAATGGCATATTTTTGGCATGACTCACAAGAAACTGCTCATGCATATGCCTGTACCAATCAAAGAACAATTGATGGTGAATTCCTATATTGATAAAATTACTTGGATTGCTTTAGAAGCTTTGTAAGGATCCTTATGAGATTCCTTATTCTTACTAGTGGTTTTATTGCACATTAGTACATACGCAGTTGCTTGTAGAAACTTGTTATCTTGTATCTGGATGTATCCTGTATCACAGACAAATCAGAAAATAAGCAGATTCTAGCAGTTTGGTGTTTAGGTATTCTGTATTTACAGCTGAATGCTTTTTTATAATGTAAAGGGAAAAAATTATATGAAGAAGAAAACAGACATCTGAAGCATTAAGCAAAGAGTGCAAAAATCATACAGGGTTTGGTTTAGCCTCAGAAGTTATGGGATAAGAAGCAAACATTTCCTAACAATACAGTCTACAGCAGGGGTCCTCAAACTACGTCCTGTGGGCCGGATACGGCCCCCCAGGGTCCTCAATCCAGCCCCCGGTATTTACAGACCCCCCCGCCGGGGGTTGGGGGGGAAACCAAGCAGCCGCAGATGACTGCCTGCCACTGCATCCGCGCGCCGGCCCCCTGGTTAAAAAGTTTGAGGACCCCTGATCTACACACACCTACTTATTTTGTTCTAGTTCTGAACTCAGAGGAAATTAAAAAGAGTTGACTTTAGTGGCTTCAGAGTCAATTTTTTTATGATCTTTTTTCACCCATCACAAAAGGTCTATGATATAATAGATTTTGACATAAGTCAACCCATCCAAAACATCACCCAACATCGATGGCTTTCTAGACCTACAATTGACCTACATGCTGTTTACTGGATCCCATGAAAAGCACAACTACTCCAAGGCAAGTAATCCAGTACCTGAGCACGTAATCTGATTCACATTGGAGCTAAGTGATGCATGCCCTAGTTGTCTACGAGAAGTGTACTGCATTCCTACTGCGTCGCTGCAGGCAGAGAAAACAGGCAAAGTCTTCTTTATGCTCTCCAATATTCAGATTATTTAAGTGCAGGATGTTGTGATGATGTAGCTTGCAGTGCTACACTTTTATCTGGAAAATTAACAAGCTCTAAACTGAAAGGCAGATTTTAGGACACATATGGCAGAGCAGGAGAGACAAGTGTGAGGAGAGGGAGTGACATTTTGCAAGTGAACCTATTAACCCCTAAAGAATTAACATGGAGGATGTATGTGTAGTCTGGAAGATACGACGTGTCAGGATAGGGATTTTGTGTTGGTGTGTGTGTATATTTTTTTAATTAGGGAGGGTAAGGGGAGGGAAAAATTATCCAAAGAAGACTTCCAAGAGGGGGGAGTGAGAGAGAGACAGGGAGAGAGAGTGAAGATGGTAATCTGTCCTGGGCCCACAGCCATCAAACCAGGTGGCAGAAATTGGTTTCTTGATGACAGGAGGGCAAGCCAGCCAAGGAAAGTCCTCTCCTTTCCTCAGCAAGAGGTCAGAATAGAAGGCTGACATAGGAAAGCAGATATATTACTGCTGGGAGTTTTATCAAGAGCTCGCTACCCTGATATACTGAGGAAATTGCTGTTCCCTCTCGTGCTAAACTTGTGCTTCACAGCTCCCTTCCCCTCCCTCCCCACGTAGCAGAAGCTGTTTCTTGCGAGGGAAGTGATGGGGAACACCTGCTAGCGGGACCACTGCCAGGACACTCAACGCTCGCTCTTTGCAAAGAAGCAAGAAGAAGGTCCATAGAGTAGAAGTGCATGGGGCTTGGCTGTCTCGCCGTGCACACAGGAACAGTGTGAGTGCAAGGATTTAAGCGCATTAAGGCCCTGCACAAACCTCATATTTTTCTGCCTCCCCAAGGACAAGGTCTGTTCGGGACAGAAACCAGCCAGGCCCCAAACCTGCTTTAACTCTGTTTGATCAGGGAAGTTGTACTGGAAGGAGATGACGTTATTTCACAGGTGTGACCTGTCAAAAATTTCTTCCCCAAGAAAACGTGTTCACTGTGATGTTCAGAAGAGACTTGCAAGCACAATCCTGTTTTGGGAAGGGAAAAGGGTCACACCATGTTTCACCCTAAGAAGGTTTTTCTTAGGGTGACGGGAAAGAGGGAGGCTACTCAACAGCCTGATCCCGTTTATTACTGCAACAGCTGGATGAAGCACAGGACACCAGATATTGCCCCATACCTAATAGACTCCTGTTACGCCTCAGATGTTATATACTTATATACTACCTATCTGATCAGAGCCTTGCCTCAAGCTACTTTCCCTTGACACATCAATATCTCTTCCCTGTTTTACAAGCCTGCTTCTCTTCTGGCTCATCAGCCCAGTGCTCTTTTTTCATTCATGGGCTGGGAGTTTTATTAACTGACCCATTTCTCCTGCTCAGATACCACAACCCTCACTTACAACTCAAGTTCACTGCTGTAACATTTCAAGGCTTTGTATGGTGGCTACACAGGCTAAACAGGCAGATATTAGATCATCCTTCACAAGTAAAAATACTCAAGTAGAATATGCACATAGAATTTAAGATGCTTAAGGTGGCAATGAGACTTCAACAAACGGTTCTCAGGCAAATGATGCACTCAGTTATGGGAAACTTTGTCCAGATAAAACAAAGGTGAGGGACTTACTCTATTGTTTAAATGAATGAAAATTTAGCATCTTTTTTAAGAAAGTAAAGACAATAAAACCTACTCTGAAATATAGTTTGATCACTAAATCTGGGCAATATACCTATAGCTGGGCCTGAGAGAAAGCAGAGATGATTTCCATCCTCAGTCTCATCACAGACCATTTGATTTTCTTGAAAAATGTAAGGCTTTTTTCATGGTTTGCACTGAATCACAAAAAGTTGTCCTAACAGCTTGAGCCTGTTGCATTATACTGCTGCTGTAGCCACAACTTTTCCCAGTTACTCCCACCTCTGATACACGCCTCAGCACTCAGATTTAAATTTTAGACACAGTTGAATAGTTTAAATTAAGAAATGCAGCTATACAAAGGCACAGAAAGTCCACTATGTACTCGTTGCACGCCTTTCCCAATACACCAGATGGACTCTTTTCCTGAACACTTTTCTGTGCATCCCCACCTCTGCTTCGACACCATGTCCTGGGTTTGACTGGGATAGAGTTAATTTTCTTCTTAGTATCTGGTACAATGCTTTTGGATTAAGTATGAGAATGATGTTGATAACACACTGATGTTTTACTGGTTGCTCAGTAGCACTTACTCTAAATCAAGGACTTTTCAGTTTCCCATGCTCTGCCAGTGAGCAGGTGCACAAGGAGTGGGGAGGGAGCAGAGCCAGGACAGCTGACCCGAACTAGCCAAAGGGATATTCCGTACCACAGAACGTCATATACAGTGTATAAACTGGGGGGGGGGGGGGGGGGGGGCAGCAGCCGCCAATCACTGCTTGGGGACTGGCTGGACATCAGTCAGCGGGTAGTGAGCAACAACTGTATTGTGCATCACTTGGGATTTTTTTCCCTTGGGTTTTATTCCCTTCTCTCCCTCTCCTCTTCATTACAATTATTACTGTTGTTGTTTGCGGGTTTTAATTTTTTTTAATTTCAATTATTAAATTGTTCTTATCGCAGCCCAATGGGGGGGTGGAGGGGGGAGCGGGAAAGCAGGGAGTGAGAAAGTGGCTGCATGGTACTTAGTTACCAGCTGGGATTAAACCACAACACACTGCAGTTCTCCTTTCAAGATGGGAAGCCTATACAAAAATAAGTCCTTCAGGACAGAAAGTGAAAAGTACTCTTCCAAAGCAACACAGTTCCTCCGGGACACTGAGCTGTGTCAGTGAGTGCCAGCCAAGTCACCCCTACAAGGATCCTTGGTACTTTCTCCTGAACACTTAACAAATTCTTTGCTTCAGCACATCTCACCACACCTCCTATGGAGCCCGGCAGAGGACCTGGGGGGAATGCAGGACAAAAGGGCCCTGTTTGGGCACCGCTGCTTTCCTTGGCACTAAGGAACATGGTCTTTTCACCTTCTGCATTTTCCTCATCACCTGTGCCCCTGCTGAGCAACCGACTCAGACAGGCCATGTGTCACACATCCTACCTTTGTAAGGAATTATCTCCCAGATCAACGCCCTCAGCATCTTCCCTGTTTTTGAAGTCCCCTGGGAACAAGGGAACTAGCTGAGATTATAAGCATCATATTAAGTATTCCTCCAGTCTGGCATACTCCAGATATGATTTAAAGTTCTTGGTTTCATTGTATATATGTAAGCCAGGTCTTTTGGTTTTTTGCTGGTGTAGATCTACCTACAGTTGTTCTGGCAAGAAACACAGCCCATCAATCTTATATTGTATCAAATCGGCATTTGAAATGAGCACAAAACCTGCCAGTTAAATGGGAAGCTCACTCTTTTTTGCATATTTTCAAGGTTACTCTCCCATATCTCCCACATAGACTTTGTACAATTCCCTTCTCATTTGGTAGTGTGCAGAGAAGAAGAAAATGGGACCTTATTCTAAACTTAAATATTGAAGTAAGATGCTTTCCTAATTAATCTATATGGTTTATGCCAAGAAATCATAAAGTTTGAGTTTGGTACATTGCTGCCCCAATTAAAATATAAAGGCTACCTTCCAATACACTGCTCTTTTTAGAGGTACCAAGTATCAGATCCTGTTTATCTTCCCATGCAGCACCACTGCAGGAAGTCCCACAGAAATCAATCAGTTGTAAAAATGCCATTTGTTTCCACACAGTCAACATAAAACAGTCAGAGCAGATTACAGATCCACTAATTGAGTTTGTAAGCTGTTCTGAACATGCTTTCAGAGAAACACACTGATGTATTTTAGCACTCCAGCATCTGGGGTGACTCTACCAAAAATTAAAAAGACTCTACTTATTCCAAGTTTGTTACTGTATATAAATGCAAAAGTAGTTTATTAAGTCACCTTTGACAATTTCATTACCCTTCTAATCATGCTTGAGTGCTACTCAAAACTTTGAGTGGAGCAGCCTCACTATTGCAAATAGAGACTCACACATATATAAGCAAATTAATTACTTGAAATCAATATGTTGCAATTCTTAGGGATGTGCCATTAATTTTTTAGAAATACTCAGGTACTGAAAATCCATGACAATATTTATGAACTTCAGATGCCTAGCAATTTTGTACTGAAACTGTGGTGGTTTTCTCCCCATCATTTCTCTGCTAAAATGTTTTGGTTACCCAGTGAGAGAGCAGAAGCAATGTGATCATCACATGCCATGAATTATGAATAACAAATAGCAGTTGTACCATACAGTTTGTGAATCCTCCTTCCTGTAAAAATTCTTCACTCAAACTATTTGGTGAATACTTATGCATGATAAGTACATTCACAGATCTCAAGGTTGATTCACTTTTGACACGTGAATAAAGAAACAAGACTAAATTAATCTTGTTCCCTATTCACTTAATAAAATTAAACCCCGCCAAAGTACTTCAGTTTGATTTATAAAGCTTTTAGGGTATAATGCTTTGTGAGACAGTTACCCAAGATACTGCCTCTTTCCTCCTGCAATGCCAGACAAGATAGATATTGCACGGCTTGCTGGAGCAGACTGACAATACAGCTCATAATTTTAGTGCAGTCATTTTCATAGACAGGTCCAGTAAAGGACCATGTAATTCCCCAGTTAGTCTGGTAGGGTTTGAGGCCTGTTTACTTAATCTAATTCTCGTGTCAGGATGGAGAACAAGAGTTGGCACTAGTTTGTTCTGGAGTCTTTTTTCCTTTTTTTAATCTATGGAAGTCTGTAAAAATTATATGTGTGTGAATCCTGGCCTTGGGAAATATGACTCAAAGCCTTTATTCACAGAATCACAGATTGGTCAGGGTTGGAAGGCACCTCTGGAGATCATCTAGTCTAAGCCCCTGCTAAGGCAGGTTCTCCTAGAGCAGGCTGCACAGAGTCACATCCATGTGAGTTTTGAATGTCTCTGGAGATGGAAACTCCACAACCTCTCTGGCAGCCTGTTCCAGTGCTCTGTAATCCTCACAGTACAGAAGTTCTTCCTCATATTCAGAAGGAACTTCTTGTGTTTCAGTTTGTGCCCACTGCCCCCTGTCCTGTCACTGGGCACCACTGAAAAGAGCCTGGCCCCATCCTCTTGACACTCACCCTTAAAATATTTGCAGACATTGATAAGGCCCCTTCTCAGTCTTCTCTTCTCCAGGCTGAACAGGCCCAGCTCCCTCAGCCTTTCCTCACAAGGGAAATGCTCCAGCCCCCTCATCATCTTTGCAGCCCCCTGCTGGGCCCTCTCCAGCAGTTCCCTGTCTCTCTGGAACTGGGGAGCCCAGAACTGGACACAGCACTCCAGATGGGGCCTCACCAGGGCAGAGCAGAGGGGGAGGACAGCCTCCCTCCACCTGCTGGCCACGCTTCTCCTGATGCACCCCAGGATCCCATTGGCCCTCTTGGCCACCAGGGCACACTGCTGGCTCATGGCCAGCTTGCTGTCCACCAGGACTCCCAGGTCCTTCTCCACAGAGATGCCTTCCAGCAGGTCAACCCCTAAACCAATATGCAATGAAATGATTGCACAAATATTGCAGACTCTGGTAACAAACTTACATTTGGGCATCCTTATCCTCTGCTCATAATGATGCAATAATCTCAGGTCGCAATTGCAATAAAAGTTGACATGAAATGAAACTACTGTGTAGGCTATTGAATCTGCACAAGTAGTTCTCACAGAAGATACCCTAGCTGTCTTTCATGCTGTTTGCAATAAACAAATTTCTTACCTGACCTGGAATCATGGGATTCTTACAGTAGTAAATGTTATACTTGGCATGTGTTTGTGTAGGATGTAGGATGATGACCTGAAGTATTGTATTTATAGTTGGCAGCACTACTTATACTTGTATATTATTCCACAAAGTTTGTGACCTATACCTTTGATCAGCTTACTGAAGTAAAACAAAATAGATAAAGGTCAATGAAAATACTACTTTGCTAATGCTTTCTAAAAGAGAAGACCAAGTATCAAAATGGCCAAGGTGACAGATGAAAATCAATTTTGACAGTTTGTGTTTGTTTACCCTGAAATAACACTCCAAGCCTTACAAAAGCACACCCAGATAACTGATGTATTCATATATCTGTCTTAAGGTCAATACCACTGGGAACAAATTATAAGAAATTTTGCCAAGAGCTTATCCCACAGCAAACCATCTGAAATAGCCTATAAATAAAATATCTGTGAAGAGATTCATAGATAAATAGTAAAGTTTGTTAAATACCTGAAAAAAGCAGTAATGGAAAAATAGCTGTTTCTTACAGCTAAAATCAAAGATGTGGGTATCAGAAATGTGGAGTTCAGCCACATTCTGGTGACCTCTGAACAAAAACGGCCAATGTGACTGCAGGTTGTTTTTAATGTGAAGAATACTGTGTTCAGGGTGACAGGTCACCTCAGGGCCCTGTGCACAGCCTGCCACCAGCCTCATCCTGCTAGGACCATGGGGAGAGCATGGGCCCTGGCTGGGAGCCCCTGCCCTGCTGCCCTGGGGGAGCCCCTGGTACTTCAGCAGCTGGAAACAGCTGGGCAGGCAGATCAGGATCAAGCACTGAGCATGCCTGGGACTATCATAGAATTGCGCATGGAAGTCTGGCCATCCAAAACCAGGCAAGCACACACATTTTAAACACCTTGGGAAAGTGCAATAAATGTTTCATTAGTTCTCCATAAGAAAAGTTATATTTGTGCCAATAACCACAAAAGCAATTTATAGCTATTTTAAGGCAGTGGCTGAACTGGTTAGGTCAAACTACAACATGCAATTAAAAATCTTAGAAATAATCATTTCTCTCTACTCAGCCAGTTTATGCAGGTGTGAGAGGTGCCCTCTCAATACTTCTCTCATTGTACCTATTAGCTTTCCGGCCTTTTGAATTTAGGATATTAACAAGTTTTCATACCATTAAACCATAACTATACTTAGCCTGCAACAATAAACTACAAGGCAACTTCATCCATATGATGAAGTACAGCACCTCATTTACCAAAGTTGTGGCAATAGCTTCTAAGTCTTCTTTAAGACTTCATCCATTTAATAACAATTAATTTATACAGAGTTTTCACAGAAATTGTCAAACCATTACAGAAAGAATAAATTCCCTGCTTGCATCAATCAGAAATCTCTATTGAAGTCAATGGATCTGGGTTTTATTACACAGAAAATGTGATTTCTAAACTGTATGTTTCCATGCATTATTGAAAGATCTCTGAAATAAATTTGAGGGTGAGGGTTGCAGTACTAATCCAGTTGGAAAAAACACAAATCGCATGCCATGTGGTTAAGCCCAAATCACTCATGCTTTTAGAGACTGATGTTCACCTTTAGTTTGTTGGGGGTTTTTTACTTACTGCTTTATACGTTCTCTTTTGTCCAGCATGTTTTCTGATTTGTTCTCCATTAGGCCCAGTTTCAACATGCATGGAATAGATAATGTCAAAGAAATCTTCTACGACGGCTACCCGCCGTAAAGACAGCTTCTCATCTACACCTACTCCATCCTGAAAAGGAAAAAAACATAAAAAGAAAGAGTAAGAAGGATGAGATAAATAGATGAATTATGATAGCCATGGGATGCATTGTCCTTTTTTAGCAGGGTGTTAAAAGACACTTCCACTGAGATCTGAAGGTCACCCACCCTGTGAATGTCTGAAACAGTACTGTAGGAAAGCTGTATGATCAGAAGGATCACACGGACCCTTGCAAGCAGTCCATTTTGACAAGTCAGGGCATTTGGTCTCTTGATAGAACATGATCTTTCACTCCAGTATTTAAAAACCAAAACAAAATGTGTCTGTGCTTCTTTCTCCAAATGCACAAACAAGATTCAAAGGCTGAAGCAGTCCCAAACACGTGGCACAGAAATGCATTATGCGGCTGTTAATAAGAATGCAACAGCTCTCTTATCCTCTTATTTCCTTCCCACCCCCCACCCCCCCCACACCCCACCCCCAGTAAATCTGTACCTAGCACTTCATAAAGGTATATAATAAAAGTTTTTAATTCACTGGTGACAGAGCTGACTGTAATTATGAATACAAAGGAAGTTGTTACAATTTACCCCTGCAAAACTGGTTTGAAAATATACTACACAAAGACATATCACAGCATGAGGAAAAGGGACGTTTTTTTAATTTGTGATTTTTCCACACACGTTTCCAGTTAGTGACAGAAAAGTGAGGACACCTACCATTTCATTTTCAAAAGTAATAGTGCCACAGTAGCTAAAGATTTATGAACAGAACCAGTCCCCAACATCTCTGAAACTAATCAGTGCAGTTCAGTTCCTGCCTTTTAAACAGGACCATCCATATGAGCGTTTTTTTGGTTTATAGCTGTCTATGGATTCAGTTGTAACGAAGCGACAGTATCTGGGACCCTTGTTTTTCCAGAGCAGACTGTGTTTTGTAATACAATATAAGTATAAGAAGAATAAAATAAGAATGGCCAATTCACTTGTACTCCAACACAGTATTTGAATTTGCACCTTTAGAGGCAGCAGTGTCACCTAACCTTCAATGGTATTTGAAACAATAAGGGCACTCCAAACTCAACACACTTGATAACACCATTACTGCTACTCTAATTCGTGCCACAACAAACCTGATTTACTTTGACCTTTTTTGTGACAAAATACATGCAATTATTGCTGCGGTGACCAAACAAAGATGAAAGATGAGAAATGAAAAGGAAATAATTATGTGATTCCTAGTTGCCATCCCCCTGCTCATAACTTTTTGTTAACCCATTCCAGAAGGTTTGCTGGATGTGGACAAACATGGTTTATTTTTCTCACTGCCTCTATTTGCATTCCAGCCCACTTACTTATATATTTCATATTGTTCACAGAAAGGACCCAAATAATTGCAATAGCTCCAAAGAACACTTCAGGGTGACACAGAGGCACTCTGACATGTTCCCAGTAGAGATGGAGAAAACATCAGTGCCTTTATAGAGTAACTTTCTAAACATGCATGACTCCGAATGGTATCGAGTTAGGCGGTGTTGATATGCTACCAGCCAGACAAGTATTGTCCTATCCTGCTCCAGCATGCCCAAACTTCTTCGGAGATGTCCCTGCCCAAAGCTACATGGTCCCCTCCATCCTCACAGCAGGTTGGGCTCCTTATCCCCAGGAGACAGCTGGACCAGAGCAGAACTCCCACACGTGTGATGAGAGGACTGCCATAGTCCTGATGGAAGTGACTGTGTTGAGGATTCAGGGTGGAGAAAGATGAGGAATTTGCAGTGCAGTCACCACCACAGGTTCAAGCCTTAGAAAGATCAGCTGGGGACAGTTGCTCTGAGATGGTGGTGAGGCTCCCATCCCATTAACAGTCTCTAAAATTTCACTAACCAGCAGTTCAACAATTCTGTGGCATCATGACAGGTTCGGGTATCAACACCATTAAGAATTTACTTGGTATTATCCACCACTATTGCCCACTATTTAAAAAAAGAATGCTTTAGAGATGGGGCCAACATAAAATCCTGATCTCTGCAGCTTTAATCTTTAGAAGAATTCACATATGAACTCTGTAGGGGGGCCCATCTTCAATCATTATTTTCTCACCACCCAAACAGCACGGTGGGATCCCTAATGATTTCAAACACTCTTATTATGATGACAGCGTTATCTCACATCACTCTCCAAACACTCAGAAGTTTATAGTGTTGATTAACTGATAAAGATTTAATCTGTTTATTACTGATGAGTTTTGTTTTAGGAAATTTCCTACGGGGGAGCTCTCTTTTTTAATTAAAGAGAAATGCATTACAACAATATTAATTTAAAACCTGAGATGCCACCTCAGCAGAGCTGACACATATAAATATTGGGAATATATTCAAAGAAGGAACTCAAAAACAAAACTAATTTTTCTGCTTTTGGAGGCCATAGTGTTCAGTTCTCTTTTTTTTGATGGTACCTCCCTCCTGGACACTGACACCCAAAGGTAGGTAGGTAAGCATGATGTGGGTGTGCTCTTCAAGCTGCATTTCTCCATCCAGCTGAATAAAACAGTAAGCATTGCAACTATTGCTAAAAATGCATGGAAACAAAATCTGCACAAACTCTCTGTCATGCCTTCTAACTGAAGTGCCAGAAAATTAATACAAACTTTCCAAATCTTGTCAGTCAAAAAGGGTACAAAAAAAGGGTTTACACGGAGCAGAGACTGTTTCAGGGGAAGACGGTACCATTATTTAACATCTATACTCATAACTTCATCATAACTTTATCTGGTGGGGCCTGCACTTGACTAGGTCAGGCTTCATTCTGGTGCTGTATAAGGCTGCAAGGTAGAGCCTGTTTCGGAAAGCCTGTAGTGCTGCAGAAGGTGCTGAGCTGCTGCGAGTGAGCTGCTCAGTCCATCTGGCAACATGCAGTGCCGAGCAGGGACTGTAAGCCTTAGCTGCAGAAGCAATACACCAGATGAGCAACTTGAATAAGGTAGCTTACTTACTGGGACTTTCGATATCCCAAGATTGATATCCCAACAAGTAAAAAGCTGGGCAAATGATACAACCTCAAACCTCCGCTTAAACCATAAAGTCTTTGAAGTGGACACAGTTGTATCAGGCTTTTCTGCCATACACCGTTACACTACACCTTTATCCTGAAATTGCTATTTGATAAAGGCATTAACAAAGGAGCTCTACTTTATAAGCTGGCTTTGGGTAAAAATTTTCACAGTGCCTAAGGGGACATTTTTTTAGCCACAACTAGGCTAAAAAGAGGTGAGTGAAGGAATACATGATAATGCTATTCAGATGTCTGAAAGGCTATGAAATGTCCACAAGGGACAGAACAAGTAATAGGCTTAAACCACAGCACAGGAGATTTACGTTAGACATTAGGAAAAACTTACTGTTGATGTGGATAGTCAAGTATAGTAATAGTTTGCCTGGGGAGGCTGTGAGATATGTACGTCACAGGAGGATTTTGAGACCAGGTTAGACAAATATCTGTCATGGATAGTTTGAGTAATTCCTGTCTTGGATAGACTAGATATTAATTGAGTTCCTTCTTGATAACTCTAGGACTGAGAAGCTTAAATGCCACTTTCAAAGTGACTTGGGAACTAACAAAGCTGGAATAGCAATGAGGATATTTATAAATCACTGAGGTATTTTTAGGACTTTTATTCGTCATGGCAAGAGTCCAAGCCTCACTTTCAAAAATTACTTAGGAATGGAAGCCTCACTGAATGTTTCACTTCAAAGATTGGACTTCAACTCTCAAATCTTTTAGGCAAAGCTACATCCCACACATTTCAGTCATCACTGAGGTATGCCCCTATCCTAAACCAGTTCTCAGATTCCTCTCTGGCCAGCAGCATGACAGCCACTGCCAAAATACAATTCAACTTTACAGCTGCTGGAATGGTTTCAATCTCTACCAGTGAAAAGTTACTTAATTTTACTCTTTGTATTGCAGGATGTCCTGTTTACTCTTGGTTTTATGTTTATTCAGAGATCTTCCTATGTTCTTAGGATACAAATAAAAAGATGGTTTTCATTTTCAGCCCTACAGATTCCATTTGCGCTCTGAGATGGAAGTTATTTGTTTATTTGTTTATAGATAGCTACACAAAGAATAAACGTCTGGACAGAAGTGACTTTTACAGAGTTGTGCACCTCTTGGAAAGTGCTAGGGATCCCTTTGAACAAGGATGCTTGAGGAGAGAGTCAGTCTCTTTTATTGAGGTGGAGTCTATAGAGCTAGTGGGAGTAAAGAAGGGAAAAAGTTTGCCAGTGAAGCGAACAGATAAAACTTAGTGAAGACAGCAAAAATATCTATTAAATGAAAGGCTGTCATCTTTATATTACTTTGCAGAGGAGAGAAAAATTTAATACAAGCCTTTAAAATTAAAGCCACTGAAACAAAAGTGCTTGCAATTCCTTGCTTGAGAATACCTGTACCATCTCATGTTGAAATTTCTTGAGAGAAATAGGCCTCATAAAACACCCTCTTGCTTTGAGAATGAATATAACTATCAGCATCTTTACAGTGTTTGAAAAATATTCCTATAAACACATGATAGACTGAAAATAAAAGTAAAGGCTTTGTTGGTGGTTTTATAGAAAATGTTCAGGTCTATAAAAACCTCTGTTGTAAAAGCCAGAAGCATCTACAAAACATTAACAGTAGATGGAAATCACAACCAACCTAAGTATTTCATTACCTAACGTAAATCACATACAAATGTAAGGCCTCTATGAATGCAGAACTATGATGTGTAACATTTTTCTCATATAACCAGTATTTATTTGTGTCACCACACCTCTGCTGACTAGTATTGCCTCTTGCAGTCTTGAAGATGCACTTCCACTGGACGGGAAGCAAAGTCTTTTGCTGGCTGAAACACTGTGCTCTGAATGAACAAAACATTTTGCATATAATTAGCTTATATGTAATGAGCTCCTGACATGATTGTACGTAGGTGGTTTACTCCCTTTGGATTCAACACAGGAAAATTTTGTACGGTAACTGTTAAGAGGAACCAATGGTAGTTTATGTGTAACATGAGTCTTATATACCTGTCTGCAGAAATAAGTCAAAATTAATGATCAAACTGAAAAATCCCATTATACATTATTTCCTTTATCTGCTTGCTCAGTAACTGTAAAAATACTAATATTTAAAAAGAGAGATGACCATTTAGGAATATCTCTTACTCCACAGAAATTAACAAATCCAGTTTAATGAGCACACAGATTTGAATTCCCAGGTTATTAGTACATCCATTTGAATATCTAATTTATTCCTGTTGACACAGTATAAATTCACAACAGATCAAAAATTATTAGTATTTGATAGATATTATTAGGCTGCCTAAAAATAAATTGATCATTTCTATCCAGTTCCTAATGGAAAGTGTCCACAACAGTGAAAGAGGTATTTATTATTTGAAATTTATAGTTTCTGTTACTCATTATATGATATGTTTGAACAGTAAATCTCATCTTTTACCAGCAGATGGAGACAGGAAAAATCAGAGTTATATTGAGGCAGATACACACACATCAGAACCATTTCCAGCTGCCAAGTCCTCTCTCTGGAACCTTTAGAGCAACAAACCCTAAAAGGACTAAACCAATAAGCTAGGATATGGCAGCAATGAGTCAAACTAATTGTAGAAATAGATAATGAAAATAAATAGAATAAAGTGAAGTAAAATGGCAAATTAATATGCCATTTGAGATGAGAGACTTAGACTAAACAACAGACAAAAAGGTTTGGGATGTTATGAAAGCTGTAGGTGAGAAAAAGTCCTCTAATTGTCTTGACAGGGGAGTCCTAGACACCCAATAAATAGCAAGACATACCAAATCAATACTGAGCAGAAGTCCCTTTCTCCATTACCTCTTAGACCAGTCCAGATGACAGGAAATCATAAAAACCAAATCTCTGTCCATAAACAGTAAGGGGTGAATGCTGAGTGACATGTAAGTCTAAAAGATCCCACCCAGAAAGACTACCCTACTGAGTCCTTTCAGGTGAGGCCATCACCTGGTGTGAATCACTAGCTCTATTTAATTAAGCTCTAGCAATTAGAGATAACGGGTTGTGAAATGCCTGTGCAGGGATCTGCTTGGTAGACTACCATGGGATAAAGCCCTGGAAGGGAGAGGAGCCTAAGAGCTGGTTAATATTCAAGGATCACCTCCTCCAAGCTCAGGAGTGATGTGTCCCAACAAAGACAAAGTCGGGCAGAAACACCAGGAGGCCTGCATGGATGAACAAGGAGCTCCTGGACAAACTCAAAAGGAAGCCTACAGAGGGTGGAAGCAAGGACAGGCAGCTGGGAGGAATACAGAGAAATCGTCTGAGCAGCCAGGGATCAGGTTAGGAAAGCTGAAGCCCTGATAGAATTAACTCTGGCTGGGGATGTCAAGGGCAATAAGAACAGATTCTATAGGTACATCGATAGTAAAAGGAAGACTGGGGAAAATGTGGGCCCTCTCCAGAAGGAAACGGGACACCTGGTTACCTGGGATATACAGAAAGCTGAGGTACGCAATGACTTTTTGCCTTGGTCTTCACTGGCAGGTGCTCCAGCCACTCTGCCCAAGTCGCAGAAGGCAAAGGCAGGGACTGGGAGAATGAAGAACCACCTGCTGTAGGACACGATCAGGTTCGAGAACACTTGAGAAACCTGGAGGTGCACAGGTCCATGGGACCTGATGAGATACATCCGTGGGTGCTGAGGGAACTGGCAGATGAAGTGGCTAAGCCACTATCCGTCATATCTGAGAAGTTGTGGCAGTCCAGTGAAGTTCCCACTGACTGAAAGAGGGGAAATACAACCCCCATTTTTAAAAAGAGAAAAAAGTAAGGCCTGGGGAACTACAGGCCCATCGGTTTCACCTGTGAGCCCAGCAAGACCATGGAACAGATCCTCCTGGAAACTATGCTAAGGCACATGGGAAATAGTGAGGCGACAGCCAACATGGCTTCACTAAGGGCAAATTGTGCCTGATAAACTGGGTGGCCTTCTACAATGGGGTTACATAATTTGTGGACAAGGGAAGAGCAACTGATGTCATCTACCTGGACTTGTGCAAAGCATTTGACACTGACCTGCATGACAGTCTCTAAATCCTTGTCTCTAAACTGGAGAGCCATGGATTTGACAGATAGACCACTCGGTGGATAAGAAATTGGCTGGATGGTCACACACAAAGAGTTGTGATCAACAGCTCAATGTCCAGGTGAAGACCAGTGACAAGCGGCATTCCTCAGGGGTCCGTATTGGGACCACTTAACATCTTTATCAGCAACATGGACACTGGCATTGAGTGCACGCTCAGGACGTTTGCAAACGACACCAAGCTGTGTAGTGCGATTGACACGCTGGAGGGAAGGGATGCCATCCAGAGGGACCTTGACAGGTTTGAGAGGTGGGCCCATGCAAACCTCGTGAAGTTCAACAGGGCCAAGTGCAAGGTCCTGCATGTGGGTTAGGGCAATTCCAAGTACAAATACAAGCTGAGTGGAGAATGGATTGAGAGCAGCCCTGAGAAGAAGGACTTGGGGGCAGTGGTGGATCAAAAGCTCAACATGACCAGGCAATGTGTACCTGCAGCACAGAAAGCAAACCATGTCCTGGCCTGCATCAAAAGAAGTGTGACCAGCAGGTCAAGGGAGGTGATTCTCACACTCTACTCTGCTGTTGTAAGACCCCACCCTGTACTGCGTTCAGCTCAGGGGCCCCCAACATAAGAAGGACATGGACCTGTTGGAACAAGTCCAGAGGAGGGCCATGAAGATGATCAGAGGGTTGGAGCACATCTCCTGTGAAGACAGGCTGAAAGAGTTGGGGTTGATCAACCTGGAGAAGCGAAGACTCTGGGGACACCTTATTGCAGCCTTCCAAAAGGGGGCCTAAAAGAAAGCTCAAGAGGGACTTTTTACAAGGGCATGTAGTGATACGACAAGGGGGAATGGCTTTAAACTGAAAGAGGGTAAATTTACATTATGTATTAGGAAGAAATTCTTTATATGACAGTGTTGAAGCACCAGAACAGGTTGCCCAAAGAAGCTGTGGATGCCCCATCCCTGGATATGTTCAGGGCCGGGCTGGATGGGGCTTTGAGCAACTCAGTCTAGTGGGAGGTGTCCCTGCCCATGGCAGGGAGGTTGGAATGAGATGATCTTTAAGGTCCCTTCCAACACATTCTATGATTCTATGAAATCCAACTTGCCAAACTGCAATGGGAAGGTCTGTCACCTTGCTTTCCTTGAAGTGTACTAAAATGGGCCTGGAGATTATTCCATGATAGACAAGGTACCTTCAAAGTTATCCTCAGATGCCCCTTTGGCATGAACAGGATAATAACCTGGCCAGTGGTCCCTGAGATAAATATTTTAAGTTCTTTCCATATTGGAGAAGAGCAGAAGCTTTTCTTTTTTATCTTTCTTCAAAAGTGTGGCTGGATAGGCAGATCTATCATCATCAGTGTTGGTGCAAGAGAAGAGCTTTGAAATGAGAACAGAACGTGTCTACTGACTCTTGCATTTTGTACTGAAAATAAACATGGACATGGCAAATGAGAGGCAATTTCAAAAAGCCACTTCAAGATCAACAGCACTCAGGGTCCTGAAGGAATGGCAGGGAAGACCCCAGTGAAAAATAAACAACAGGCAGAGCCCTGGCTGCAGTTTACAGAGTCAGCTCTTAACTGAGGTCTTAATACTCTTCCCCCAGCACACTAATACCTGATTTTTTTTTTTTTTCCCTAGGTGTTTAAACATTTGCACAACCATTCTGAACAAAAACGGGTCACAAGACAGGCCACATTTTACTATTTGTGAAGTCTGTTGCTGCAGGCTAACCAAACACCATGAGCTCTATTTCTGTGAGCAAGTAGGGCACCACAGGAAGAGCAGATCTGTAGAGCAAAGCAGTCAGTATCAAGGAGCTGATTCCACACCATACATATTTCAGGCTAGCTCAGACCTGGTCCCCTGCACTGGACAGCCACTTCTGGTTGCAAACTAGTAGGTGCATGCCTGGAACAAATGCCAGTTTTCTTTCACTGAAAGGAACCCAGTTCATGCACTGAAAAAAACACTGCAATGTGACATGAAGCACAGTGAGCATGGTCAGGAGCTTTGTTTCAAAGGCACGTTCATTCTCCAAACTAAAACGCCAGTGCAGATGCAGCCTTAGCTTCCTTAGTAAGGCAAAAAGATAGGATTTTTCACACATGTATACTGTGGTGAACATTACCCAAACCGATGAGGAAGACACTTAAGTACCTGGCTCAGGGACACATAGCCCTAGTGTGACTGGGAATAGCAGAAAGAAGCTGAACACCTATTCTGACGTGGACAACATATTTGCCGCATCGCACCCTCTACCTGCCTCCCTCTCTGGCAAACTGCTGCCTACTTAGCCTGTTAAAACAACAGATGATGCTTCCATCATTAGTTGAAGTCTGATTACAGCTGGCCTTTCTTATTATTTTTTGACAGAGAAAGCAAATTAATGCTGTATTCTGTCTACAAAAGTATGTTGAGCTGGTATATTTAATACAGGAACAGTTAATTCAGGCACTAAATGCATCATATTCAGTGAAAAGAATGGGGCAATTTCAATCAAACCAAAGCCAGGACTGGACAGAGAGAGCAGAAGAGCACATACAACACCTGTGGGGCGATGGCAATTTTCACTTCAAAGGTCATCTTTTTGTCAATCTCTAACAACAATAAAAATATTAATTCAGCAAACTGCATTTTCAATTGAACTTAACCATAATTTATCAATGAATTCTTCATTTTTAAAAATAATCTGAAAAATAATTTCTGATCTTAGACAATTTCAAAATAGTTTGTTTAGAAGTCTACATTTTAAGAGAGAAGCAATAACTATTTCTTTTTTTATATAAACAGATTGTATTCTTTCCTGTTCCATGAAGGATGCTGTCTCTTTTCTAGTGGGTCAGCTTTCTATTAGAAATAATTACTTTTGACTTTGAGTATTTTCTTGAAAATACTACGGTTCTGGAAATATCCAGCACACTTCACTTGCCCACTTCAAACTCACTGTTTGGTAAGCATCTGAAAGTTAATAAACCTAGTTACGACATTAAAGATACCTGAAAAGAGGAGAAGTGTAACTAAATTTAACTGAAGGTTTTGTTTAGACTCGAGCAGTATAACTAAATTTAACTGAAGTTTTTGTTTAGACTCACATTCATAATCAAAGTTTTAATGTGTTTATTCCTTCTCAATGATTCATTAAAAAATTCATCTAGGTATGAACAACTTCTACCATAATTTTCTATAATTGTGTAAATTCCAAGAAATTGCTGGGTTTAAGTTTAAAAAACTGCCAAGACTTCAGTTCTACCATGAAGCTGGATGGAAGTGTGTGAAAATTCACCGCATTAAAGTAACATATTATTCTTTTACTACAGCAAAACTGAACATGGAGGTAAATATTAGGATAACTATAAAATTTCTACCAACTATGAGACACCAAAAAAAGTTCAAAGAAGTAATTCTGAGTCCGGTGGTAATCCTTCTGTGTACCGATTTCTTCAGTTGTTCACAAATCTGTAAATACACCGACAGGCTAAGCCAAAAAATAGAAGCATAACAACGAAGTGAAGCACAAGTGACCACTAAATGTACACATACTGAAATGACATTCCCTTCAAACACTTTTTCACATCTTTCTACTCTTCATGTATTTTATCTGATAATTATATCTGCCAGGCTGTAAACAGTTAGTCTAACACTTTTCCAGAAAAGACTGCAATGCCAAGCTAAATGCTTAGCATGGGAACTGCCTTTTCAATCTCACAGGTAATCTGGAAGGGTCAGCTATTCCTGGCGAGTATTTTGAAGGGAAGGGACTTCAGCTACCCATTCTGACGGCTCAGCACACTGTACCTTAATTTCCATGAAACCTTGTTTCTAAAAGTTACTAGCAATGACAATACATACAAAACTTAGTTTTACTTTCATCTCAAAATCGGCAGTTCTTTATATCTATACAGTACTTTGGTAAGCATAAAAAGATTTGCTGTTCCCAAATAAAGTTACCACGACAAAAAAACTAATTCTCTTCAAATATTTTTGACTGTAGGGGATTTTAAAATGCATGGGTGTGAATCCTAGAGTGGACCTGTTTAGAGTGTTTTGGGGTTTTTTCTAAATTATAATATCTGGTATTTTCATCAGTTCAGCAAAAAGAAATGGGCAAGCTACCATCTAAATGTTAACTCTTAACACTGCTGTCATGTTCCAAAAATGAGCAATTACACAATTATATTCTAAAGTGTGCTATACTTTACAGGTATTCAAGCACTAAGGGAATGCAACATAGATCTATAATGCCACCTTTTTTCAGACTGATGAAATGCAACTACTGTACGCCAAAACTAACCTAAGTACTAAAGTGAAGCTTAAATAATAAGAATGCACTACCCCAAAGTGCTGGGGTAAATATAAATGTATATTTTTAAATTATATTTCAAATACTCATAAATCTCTGATGCAAGGGTGTTCACAGAGGGAACTTATTCAGTAAATAATGTGATATGCAAGTGCCAAGAGTTACATACAGCGGTCAGGTGCCAAGAGGATACCACACCATAGATCAACACAGCTCAGTGACAAAACTTCTAAAAAAATAATA
Source organism: Falco naumanni (assembly GCF_017639655.2). Taxonomy (NCBI): domain Eukaryota; kingdom Metazoa; phylum Chordata; class Aves; order Falconiformes; family Falconidae; genus Falco; species Falco naumanni. Next base: position 70,093,172 of record NC_054056.1, read on the forward strand.
AATTGCTTCACAATCCCAGTTAGTCAGTAAAATACCTCCAAAAGTCAGGGGAAAAGGATGGCTCAAAAGACTGCTAGTGCGATATGGTGGGTTTGTGTCTAGATCTCTGGGTCCAACTCCAGCAAGTGCTTTTGTCCCTTAAAGTTGCTTCCACCTTCCACCTGCTGCCTACTGCAAGGAACAGTCCTGGGGTTGCAGGGACATGAAGTCTGTGACCTAATCTCTCCCACTGATATTTCTGCAACAGCTGTTCACTTGCTTATACAAAATGAGTTCATGGTCTCAGCACAGTTCCCAGAAGACAGCTGGCTCCATCACCAAAATCACTTCTATAACAGACCATTAGGTGCCATTAATTGGTAACCTCATTAGCAACATCAGTAAAGACACTGGGGATCCGATTTTAGGCAGCTTGCAGTAGGGACAGATGAGAAAACATTAGTGGTTTTGCATCAGCCATACAAAACCTTTGTGCTGATATAACCCAGGCACTGGTTCAGCAACTTCGCTTGCAAGGCAAAGCGCAGAATAACAACTGTCCCCAGCTCCAGTGCCAAAGGGGACAGGCATCTCCAGAGCACCCCGTGCTCCACACCCAGCCTAGTTCTCTGCCCACATTACCAATATACTTCCCACACTGGAAGAAAGCAGTTTGTTGTAGAGAGCAAAGAGGTACTTCCAAGACCAAATATTCCTGGAGTATAAGCTAACAGCCTCTAATGGAGGTGGCTCCAGATTTCTGCAAGGCCAAGTGGGCAGGGATGGTGAAGGGGCTCGCTGTAATTGCGCAGGCAATGTTACCTGACCAGGGATACGGGCACTGGGGACTCAACAGTTAGATTAGTACAAAACTGAATGTATGGGTCTGTGCTTGGCACACTGACTTCTGCCTACAGGCAGTTTTAGCAGTAGTGGTGTTACAGCCCTGATGACCTATGCACATAAGCAAAGTAAGACCTGTAGGGAATACTGGGGTCTGTTCTCAGACCAAGCAACACAGTACTTCGAAAAATCAGGCAAAACATTGGATACACAATCTCTCGACCAGGTCTGAAACAGAAGGAGCAAATGTCACGTCAGATATCGGCAATAAGTTTTCATTGTAGCCAGCAAATGCCATGAACCAAATATCTAACCATGTTCTTCAGGCAAATTCATTATGAGGGGTGCAAAAGTTATCCTTCAAAAAATACACTAAAAAATCCCAAAGTTTCGAGCCTATCTCAGACCTGAGGGAGGGCTTGTGCACTCAAACTAGAATTTGTGCAAACTAAATTAGTAGGTAAATAAAGAATATTGCTCTTTTTTTTAATTAGTTTTGTTCATATTTGTGTGTACGCACAGATCAGGTTTTACAAAATTAAATTACCTCAGCAGACATATGTGGGGCTCTTTAACAACTTATTTGTTGGCTTTTTCTTTAATTAAATTACATTTCCCTAATTCTATTGATTTCTCCACTCCTGCAACAGCACTCTTCTTTCCTGGGTAACCTAGGCAAGAACAAGTGCCAGATGCAAAAAAATGTATTTCTGTGAGGAAGTACCGTTGCAAATAGCCAGATTATTTAGACCAATTTTTTTCTCCTTTTCTTCATCCTCTCTTCCCCAACCATAAACAAAGTCCACAGCATGAAGAGGCCAATCCTTGCCAGAAGAACCAAGTTTTGAAAAACACTGCTCAACCATATGTTCAGTCCTGACCAGCGTGATAGTTAGGAGGCTGACATCTGCAGATGGAGAGTTCATATCACCGTTCAGCACAAACATGCTGCTACTGTACACTGAAGTCAATATTAGCCAGACTTTGCTTAGGAAAAAATTTCAACACTGATCTACAGTTTCACCTTGCCAATTAATTTTTGCTACAGGGATAAAAATAAAACATATATCTAAAAAGAACCTAAACTAAAAATGGCGGTGGTGATTGAAAAAAGGAGCCTTTATGAATCCTTTGGGAAATCTCCTTTAGAAGGAAAATTCTTCTGTATCAGATATTACATTGAAGCTGTTAGTGTGATAGAAAACACTTGCTAATGTTACACATGATGAACCTTCATGAAAACCCACCAAACTCTATTTGGCCTGTAGGGTTATGCACTAAGATAATACAACTATCTAAAACAGTCTCCTGAAATTCTTTGAAGGCCCAGTAGACTCAGGTTTTCTCCAAATAAATTCTATCAGCCTTTCCTTCAATAAGCACTATCAGAACATAAGTCTTTCTTGCCTTACTTAATGCCCTTCTGAAAGCAGGGAGAATACTCAAATGCTTGTGGGAGTGCTATTGGTTCTTCTCACAGAAGCAGTAAGAAAAAATACATCTTCCCCACTACTTTTTACTTTTTCTCCCCCCTTGCTCCTCTCTCAGTCTATCTGCAGCTCTTCATGCAGTCCACTTTTTTCAGGGCTTAAAGAGATGTATGGTTAGCAATTTCCACAGGGACTGTGGGCATGTTCTCTCAGGCATGCTCAGGCACCACTGCTCATCCGAGGGCGGGGAATCAAAATCTGTGCCTGCTCTGCCACTGGCAATGATATTCAGTGGGTTCATGCTTGTTGTGTCCTTCGTTCAGAACTTTACTGCATAGTAGTCCCCTTCTTCAAGAGCCTATACTTAAAAGATATGCCTCTCTATGAATTTTAAATGTTTTGCAGTCTTATCTAACACGCACATGTATCACTGATTATAAACAGGAGAGTGAATGGAACTATTTTCCTTTATTATGTTGCTTTGAAACTGAAATGGACATTGATGTCTGGACTGCGTCAGTAACCTAGAAAGGGGTTAGATCTCAGTTACACTAACTTTACTCAAAACATTTCCTGCATCAAATCTGAAGCATGCCCAAAACAGCAAACAGTCCAAAACACTGGGAAATACACATTACAACTGACTTTGCAAATGCTGTTTTATTGGGTGAATTCAGCTTCTTAATTTTTATAAATATCAGCTTCTTAATTTTTTTAATGAAGGTAAGAGGTACTCTCCAGTTCTGATCACTGATTATGATGTCCACCATTCCTTTTCTTTTTTTAACATAATTAAACAGCCAAATAATGAAGGAAAACATATGATTTCCTCAACAGTACTGCAAAAATAGGTGTTTTGAATAAGTAGGTAACCAGATTTACCCAACATCTGATGCATGATACAAGACAGGAAATTGGAGCATTTGCAAGAGACTCCCTATTAATCAGATGTTTGCAAGTCTCTGCCTTAATCTAAGCATGCCCATGTGTTTACTACCATATAGTATTACTTTGCATGCTAATATTAGTATATGTAAAGCACAGCTGATGAAAGAAAAGGAAAGATTCAGATGAAATAGTCTGTTCTGTATAATTAAAGTTCATGATTATTCTTTCATATCTACAACAGTTAACATGCAAACTATATGAATCTTTCTAATTATTAGTACAATTCTAGGCTCAAAATACGAACCAAGCACTATATTAACATTTTTTCTTTTATGTATCCTTACTTGCACTTTCTTTATATAAAAAGAACAAAGTTTTAAATTTCTCAGCTGTTTACCAAAGCAGGAAAAAAAAAAATTTGAAACATAGCATTAGAATTCAATTATGTATTACATACAGTATAATTACTGTAATTTTCATCAGGTTCACCAGAATTTGGCGCTCTGTCTCCCAATATCTTAAACTACTGCATTCGAACTGTAGCAAAACCACAATTCACCAATATTAAGTGACCTGCCCATTTTCTCACGCCTTTGCGTATTAAGATAATGAGAACAACACTCAGATGTCTTCAGTAATAATAATGACAATAATGTTTGTCTTCCTCTCTTTACATATACATGCTGCATATAGTTTGACTGATGGATACAGCCATCCAACCCAGAGCTGGTTGTAATTTACAGTTTAGCTTGCAATGTGCTATGGGATCTCTTGACATGAATAGTACTATACAAAATCAGGGACATTACAGATGAACAACAAATCAAATGGTCACTTAGCACACATCCTGACAGAAAAGGGACTGCTTTCTGTTGTTCATGATGTAATTTCTTCTGTCTCATCTTAAATGACTCTTCTGATGAAAGGTACCTTTCATCACTGCCTCTAAGAGGCAAATTTACAGACTAGTAGAGGTAAATGCAGAATCTTTGGCTGAGGCCATGCCAACCGCCTGCTACAAAAGGTTTGCAGACTCCTGTACTGCTGTTCCTTAGTCATGTTCACTTGGAAGACAGACACAATACTAGCACTCTTTAGGAGTCATTTGGGGAATAAAGTTTCTCTGCTGAGAAAGAGTTAGCAAGGCCCTCTCAGCAGCAGTGAGAAATAGGTGATCACCTCCCTAAGGCTTTGCCAGATCACTGCCACGCTTCCAGCGTAGCTCCCAGCTCCTGCTCTGCTCCTGTCGAAAACAGCTTTCTTTGCAAAGGGTCCAGCACATTCCTTCATCACGAATAGTAACATAATTAAAAATCCCATTGAAGACTCACATTGACTTTAATAAAATATGGATCAACCTCCCAAATTCTCCTACTGTCTCTAAAATCATGCTCTGCCTGCAAAGGACTAGGGAACACCATCATCAGTTTTAGTTCCTCAGCAAAGCTGATACAGAGATGACAGTTTTAGATATACATTAGAGGTGGCTAAGGGTATAAAGCCTCAAATCTATCTTACAAAGGACAGCCAACATCTATTTTCATCTTGCTGACAACATGAACAACATTTTTATTCTGCTCAACAAAACATTAACAAGGACTGAATCTGCAATTCTTTCTGCATCAGTTCAACATTAAACTGCATCTTCTGAGATGCTGATGTGCCTACAGGAAGCTGCAACTTGCTTTGCTCAAACCTTCACCTTTTCCTTACGTCAGGCTTGATTGTTCCTGGACTACACTTCCCAAGACACACTGCAGAAGGAGCTCATGTATATCATGAAACATTTAGTGAAATCAAGGATGCCAGTGTAGTAAGAATTCTTGTATCACATCTCTCCCTTTGTAAATACATTGTACCCACTCATTTGCTGTTACTTTATAGCAACCACTAACTGCAAATAACCTAAAAGACTTCAAAGCACTTGAAGTCAACAGATGAAGTCAGCTATGCAGACGAGTAACTACTTTATCTACATCATTTAGGCCTTGTCTGCTCTAAGAGAAATACGCTATTACTTTATTGACAAGTCACACCTGCTACCCAAACCACAATAAAGTCCAGTTCTCCTCACTAGGAAAACTCTAAATTCAAAATCCTATGTCTACAACTGCCAAATCTGCATGGATCACCAAGATGTTAAAAAGACCACACAGACAAACCCTGTTCTGTTCCATGCAAATAGCCTATTACAGTACTGTATTTTGAGTGCTACAGCCCTTAAAAGGAAATGACACAGCAATTACCCATCAAACTGAACCATTTCTAGCATAACTTTTCACTGGGGGTATTCTGCATGTATCCTGCAATTGGTGTTCTGAGGAGACACCAGGCACAGCTGCATGTCTGGTAAATACATGTGTTTGTTTTTTACTTATGTGTGTGTGTGTGAAATTAAATTCAATTTGATTCAGTAATACTTCACTGGCATGGCAAGCTGGCTAAACTTTGCTGAAGAAAAACGAACAGACCCTTGAGGTAGTTGTTACCAGCTGGTACAATGCATTTAGGATGGGGTTTCATTCTGTATCTAGGGTTTTATTCCATCTATCTATTCATCACTACAGCCCACTTCCCATCTTGCTCAGTCATTTTTAACAGTAACTTGCCATCTGAGGGTACTTCACAACAAAATGCCATCATTGCACTCTCCTCCAGGGGTCAGGAATACTTTTTCTTCAGGCTTTTTGACAAACACATTTTATGATTTCTGATGACACCCAAAAAAGTCTTTCTGAAACTCCCTCAGATTTTGGATGTTGAAGCAAAAAAGGTGGTGGCTCCATTTCATTTTTTCCTATTAGATTTTCTGCTCAGATGCTCCTTGTTTTTTGTTTTTGTGTCCTTCTTTCTGCTTATAGCTTACAGACATTCCTTCTCCATTCAGGGTATCTGTTCCAGCTTTGCATATTCACTGAAATAAATCTATTACAATGACAGCATCCAGTCTAGCACCCTACTGTTTGCATTCGTCCAGCCCAGACCTTAGCTATACTGGGTATCATGAGTTACAGAGACAGAATCACAGAATCACAGAAATATGGAAAGGTTTGGGTTGGCCTAAGGGAGCTTTAAAGGTCACCTCATTCTAAATCCCCTGCCATGGGCAGGGACACCTTCCACTAGATCAGGTTGCTCAAAGCCCCATCCAACCTGACCTTGAACACTTCTAATGATGGGGCATCCACAGCTTCTCTGGGCAACCTGTTCCTGTGTCTCACCACCCTCACAGTAAAAAAATTTTTCTTTAAGTACAATCTGAAAACTAGCCTCTTTAAGTTTAAAACCACTGCCCCTTGTCCTATCTCTACAGATGCCTTGGTAAAAAGTCTCTCCCCTTCTTCCGTATAAGCACCCTTATATACTGGAAGGCTGCAATAAGGTCTCCCCAGAGCCTTCTCTTCCCCTGGCTGAACAATCCCAGCTCTCTCAGCTTTTCCTCATAGGGGTAGTAGTTCCAGCCCTCTAAGTGGATCCCCTGGACCTGCTCTAACAGGTCCGTGTCTTTCCTATGCTGAGGACTCCAGAGCTGGCCACAGTACTCCAGGTGGGGTCTCATGACAGCAGAGTAGAGGGGAAGAATCACCTCAACCTGCTGGTCACACTTCTTTTTATGGTGGTGATGATTATAATGGTTTATAAGGAACCATTATGATCAACTCATCTGATGCTATGTATAACTCAAGCTATATAAATTTTCTGAATTAATTCTTGCAAGTTATTGATGCTGTAGGTATTGCAGCAATTTATTTTGCATTTTTTGTCCTGCAGAAGTCAACCTATTAGAATTATGGACCCAAGAATTAATGACATTGATGTTGCTTTCACATTTGATCCTCCTGTGCTCCTGTGTTGCAGCAGAAAGAATGTCTCCTGGTTGTGGCGGGATGGCACCTGGGAAATACTATCTTCAGCAAGCCATTTAGTAGAATGCTCTCCTTCTCCAGAGCTTGCTTTATGATGCAGAATACTCATGCAATTTTTTTCACATTAAGTTTTTACAATCTGATTTGTAAATTCTGGGGACTGAAGTTTCTAGACTCCCCTATTATGAAGCTGAGCTTTATATAATGTAAGATATATTCAGTGTTCCTATGTTTGTAATTAAACTATTTGGAGTTTTATTCTGAATTTTTTTCAAAGAGATTATTAGGCATTATGTTCAGGATCCTGCTGAAATTATAACCTTCATTTTCTCATCTTTCATATTTGTGGCCTTTGTTTCAATAATAATTATTTAACGGATACTTGAATTGGTGAAATACAGTATGGAAAATCATTAAATCAGTCTGAAAACTCTTATGATTTAGGAAAAAAAGCACACTTATTTTGTTTCCTGGTTTCTAAGTCTACAGGGTCCACTTGGGACATCTGCAGATTTTAAAGTGAAAGTTCTCAAACCACAGCCTGCAAGACCATTCATGGTTTATGAATCAATAGTATCAGTCTCTACAACCACACTAACCACTAGCATTTTATACACTCATCAGTCAAAAGGCTGATAATGAAATACCTACAGTCCTTGGGAGATTCTGAGAACTGACAGGGAGTTGTTGCTACGACTGACAATCTCTTCTATACAGCTGTGGGGATTACTAAATGATTTTTGCCTCATTTTTTAACACAAAAGTAGAATTTTCATGAGCATTTGACTGGAGATGATTTTTTTAAAATAAAAAATGACAAACACCATGGGATTCAAAATGAATTTGTAACAGTTGGTAACTCTCAATTTTTAAGCTATTTTAACATCTATAGAGAAAGATTCCTGCTCTTTTTTACATTAACATCTTTAGGGTACAGATACGGTTTTGTGGTTAGTTTTTCACACAGGAAATAAATTTTTATTTTCATGAGTGATGTTACTATTGGTCAGGTATTTTACTATCTTTCTAGGTCTCAGCTGTGTTCTATTAAAGACAATGGGAGTCCTCCAGCTGTATTTGATGACACGCAATCCAGCATTTAGTGAAGCTGATAAAAAATAGTTTTCTCATATTACGGCTAAAAAAGAAACTTCCAGTAACTGGGGCTAAGGACGTTCCTCCTGTCTGCCCCCTCTTCCCAGTTTCTGGGCTGCCCCATTCAGCTGCATGGAGGATGGGACTTACAAGTCTTCTCTGGAGGGACAGACCTGGCTTCAGAATAGATCGGATTATTTGCACATCAGGGACCCAAGACCACATTTTCGTAACTCCACACAAAAGTTTTTATTGCCTGTAATAGCCAGTTTAGTACCTTGAGGGCCGAAAGTTGAGCAACACTGCTTTTCAGCAATAGCTGTAACTATATACTACGCCTCATACCATACAGCTACCTACACGCAGTAAGAGAGCATCAGGGCTGGTAAGCAAGTCTTAAGTCTAAGTGGTAAGGTGTCTTAAGTACCGGGTCCTGGCAAAAGCAGAAAGCAAGGGTGAACACCAGCAGTAACAGTGGCGCAAGGCTTTATTTCCACTCCCTGCACCTCAAGTCATGCCAACCATGACATGTCACTATTTACAGCAAGTTACTTATTTGTAACTGCAGTGCCGTTGGGCAGCCCTACACCTGCCAGCAGGGTCTCTTGTGGCATCACATCATGGTACAGTGAATTTACTTAAGGCACCTGGGGCTTGTTTCCAAAGACAAGGGCTTCCCTAAGTCAGACCACTTGCTCCCAGAGGCCTGTGATGTCTGCAGGCTATAAGGCCATGGTGCAAGCATGCTGCGGGTGTCTGATGAAATAGCTACCAGCCGTACGGCCTCGTACATGCACCAGCACCCATCCCCTGCTGGGAACAAGGCAGGCTGGCATAGAAATCCGCCCACACGGCTGCTCTGGCCAGACAGGGCTATCACCCGCCTATCTCCAGCACTAGCATTATTCTGGGTGCTACCAGTGCCGGCAGTAACCACCGCGCTGGGCAGGCACTGGGCATTTGCTGCACGGAAAATACTCCGGAGCCACTATTTTGCCTCACGTTCTGACCGAACGCGCGGGGCCGGCACCGCCCGCGGCGGGGCACAGGCCGAGGCCCGTCGGCTGCGGGACGGCGGCCGCGGGGCGGGTGGGCTCCGCCTCCGCCCCTGCCAGCCGCAGCCCTTTCTGCGGAGGGCTGGCACGGCCTGGCAGCGGGCCCCCGCGGGAGCCAGGCCGGGCTGCGGCGGGGGCCGGGGGAGGCGGCGATGGCCGGGCGGGAGGCGCTCTGCGCCGCCTCGGCGGCGGTGGCCGCACAGGTGCTGCCGCAGCCCGTCGCCATGGGAACCGCGCGCGCGGCGGGGGGGCGCTGCCGAGGGCGCGGTGGCCGGGCCCGGCCGGGCCCCCCCGCTCCGCGAGTGGGAGTGAGGAGCGGGTGTGCGTGTGCGTGTCCCGGAGGTATTTCACTGTTACCATAGGAACAGGCGGGGGGAGGCGGTGGCGGCACAGCCGCACCCGCTCCCCCCTCCCCCGTGCCCTCAATGCCAGCCCAGGCCCTGAATCAATTAATGGAGCCGCAGCGGCGGCGGAGCGGCACCGGGCTGGGGCGGTGGGGGCTGGAGCGGGGGGGGCTGGAGCGGCGCCCCTCAGGGCAGCCCCCGCACCCAGCTGGCGTCGCGGCCCCGGCTGCCTCCCGCGGGGCGGCCCCAGGCCCCGGGACGCGGGCCCCCGAGGGGCGGCCCCGGCAGATGGCCCCTCCGCAGCCGGCGCCGCTCCGCGCCCGCCGCCCCCCGCCGCCGGCAAGGTGCGCCGGGGAGAGGCGCTGCGGAGCACGGGCGGCACCCCCGGGAGCCGGGGCGGCCTGTGCGGCGCGGGGAGAAGGGGCGGGGGGAGCAACAACAACAAAACCCCAACCCCGCACGGCGCGGCGGTTGTTTACGGCACCATATGGCTGCAGGGGGAGGGGTGAAGGAAATGTCTGCCGGCTGCCGAGCCGCTGCGCTCATTATGTCCGATGGAGTCACGGTCACCGCGCCTCCTGCCAGCGCCCGGCCCGCCGCCTGCCAGCCCCGGGCGGCTCCAGCTCCCAGCACACGCGGGTTCGGGGGCGCGGCGTGCCCCGGAGCGGAGGGACCCCGCAAACCCTCCGTGTGGCCAGGGACGCTCTGAGCTCCAGGGACTAAAAATACAGCGGGCTGGCTGCCCTTCTCTTGCCGGCGAGGCAAAATTCAGCCCCTTCCCCCAAAGCCCGCCTCTCTTTCTGTCAAAACCTATGTATATCCTTTGTGTGAAGATGAACGTATGGGATGTAGCTCTGCTTTGAACCGCAACACCGCAGTGCTCCAAACGCGAAAGGAAAATGCAAAACGAAAATGTCGCCGGTGGTGTTTGTGGTGTGGTGCGAGATGAAAACCCGACCCATTTCAGGGCATTTCTGTTTATTGCTGACACGCTGAGGGCCGGAGCTGAAGTACCGGGCGTCAAACGCTACAGCGCGATCCGCAGCGATTAGCGCGCCCCGCGACCCGCAGCGGCCCCGGGGGGGGGGGGGGGGGGGGAGGCCGCGCATCCCGCCCCCGGGGACCCCCCCGGGCAGGGGCCGGGGACATGCCTCGGAACGGCTTATGTCTTTCCTCTCAATGATTCGTAAGATAGGTGCTGAACCTCGGTGGCGTTGGAGGGAGAGAATCCACAGACTATGGGGTCTGATAACAGGCAGCGAAGCTGCTATCCATATTACCTTGTAAAATTGAAGTATTGATTTTTTTTAAAGCATGGCTTGCTACTTAGCAGACCAATCCCACCGCTATTGTAGTCAGTGGGATTTTGCTATTGACTTCAGCGGGAATAGGGTTTTTTTTTGCCTTGAAAATGGTCTATTTCACATTATTATGGTAATGTCATTCAGCAGTTCTTAAAATCGCCCTTCTTGGCCTTGAACGTTTTAAAAGAGCAATGTACAATTTATTTCAGCTCAACTTACACCCCTCATTTCTCCTCATGTCATGTCCAAAGTTTTGTTTAGATAAATATGATAGATGACTTACTGCTCCAGATGGTTGTGGGTGGATTGGACCCAATAGAATCTCCAGCTACATGGTTTTAAGGTTTTTTGTTTTCTTTTGGTTTTGGGTTTTTTTTTTCATTTTACAGAAGCCTAGATTTAGCAACCCATTTGTAGATCTCCTCTTGTGTGCAGCTTAGACTGCTTTTGGTTGCTCACCAAAATAGCATGTCTTCCAAAGAAAGATTAAAAATATTAAAATGCAGCCAGCACAGTGAGTGGTTCAGTTCAACTGATGTTACACAAACGGGCTGATCCTACTGCCTGTAGATAATATACATTTGAATCTTGGCACCTGCCACTGGATTGGAATTCAAAATGAGAAACAGCAGGCCTCGAGGTCTGGAAATAAAGGCAACAACACAAGGAAAAAGACTGTTCTCTGCCTATTAGTAAATTATCTGCAGCAGCAAAGACAAATGACAAGGATCAAGGAAAATGCGTAGCACTTGGGACATCAAATAGGTATTGGGGCAATGACACAATGGTGAACACATTCACATTCAAACTGGGAGGTGTATCTAGCACCTATTTGTGTAACGACAATGTTTTTAGTGTCTGGTGCTTAGCTACTTTCTGCTATATCATACTGTGATACTCATTAAATGGTAACTAATAAACTCAAATTTTAAATAAATGCTTGGGAATAGACATAGAATTTATTCAAAATTTCACTTAAATCAAATTTCCATGAAAACACCCCCCAAAAAAAATGTGTTTCATCTTCCTCATATTTTCCAGACAGTTTTAATTGTTAGGTAGTTCATATCTTAAGGTTGTTCTGTGCTTATAGGTAGCCAACAGGTATGCCTAGCTGCTTAAATACTAGTTTGGAAGATCAATAGTAGTTTTATCACCAAATTAGCAGGAACCATCAGCCTCATTTTACCTGGTTTACTTCATTAGCTTTATTACTATTATTATTGTTATTGTTATTATTGTTATTATTATTATTGTTAATTGTTACTATGACATGTGTAATATGTGTTTTCCAGGCTTATTTTACTTTCCTCAGCCTCCACCTCTCCCAAAGCTGACTTTCTCGCTTTAGGATGAGTTCAGAGGAAGCTATTAAGCCAAAGTTTGTTTATACTTGATTAGCTTTAACACTTTATTTGTTCTCTCCTCTCACTTTTATTCCACTCTTATTACAAGCAGAATTGCTCTAATGCATATATAGTTCCAAGAGACAGGGAAAAGGGAAAAAGAATTCTCCCCAAGCAGATGTCCTAATGCAATATCCATAGAAAAGTGAGAATACTTAAAAGAAGCAAACAAACAACCTCAACAGCGTAATGGGGGTGAGTGTGTTGTGTATGTTTAGTTGGGAAGGGGACTGGATGAGAGATGCACTTTTAATCAACTTAAGTATATAGAAAGTTTAAAGGAGTAAGATCAAGCTCATTCTCCAGTTTGGTTTTTCCCTCCCTAAACAATCAGAATATGGGGATTTCTACAACAAAGAGCTGTCTATACAGTGCATTGTGATGAGTGCAACACTGGCATTACAGATTATAACCAAAGAGGTGGGTGTAGGGTGCTCCTAGTATTTATTTTACAGCTGAATTTGGCCTTGCTGTAATTAAACCTTTCTAGATATTTTTATACATTTTATAAACATGTCTATACACTTACTAAGTGATGGTCTAGCACATTGGAATATCCTGTGGCAAAATTGGATACCAGGTACAGGTAAATTACTGTTTACAAAAGGAAGAACTTGATCTGAACGTATCCTATTGAGAATTAGTCATTGCCACCCAGTCAACCGATATCAAGTGATCGGGGTGTGGAGCACACATGGCGGATGCTTTGTGAGTGGGCTCCTCCATTGGACACTGCCCATTACAAAGCCTAAGCATCACTCAGGGGCTGCACTATGTCTTCAAAACATAATCTCTGTGCCAAAAAAACTGATTCACAGAGCTTCTGCTGGTCCTATCCCAGGAGGGTATTTCATCCAGCGCAATTTAGGACGACTGGACCGGTCCTTCAAAGCCTCAGAGATTTCACTGGCTTGACTCCTTCCATCTTCACACAGCTACAGTTTTCCAGCTCTTTTGTAGGTCTGTTAGTTTGCTCTTTAGATCTGTTAAGCAAAGTACTAATTCACTTTAAAATATTTTCACATAACCATCTATATTGTACTTTATTTGCCTGCTTTCAGATTACAGCAAGCATGATAATGCAGATTTGTTAGAATTTTTGAAGTCTGTATATGTGGAAATTTTACTGACTTTTTACAGTTGTTAAGAATTAAACTTCTAAAAAAAAACCCAAAAACTTGCTTAACCCAAGTTCAATGATAAGTGGCAGAAAAGACATAGTTCATTAGAATGCTATTAATTAAAATTATCTATTTATTACTATCAATAAAATTTGACCCTCTTTCTCCTATTTAGGAATACTTTTTCCCTGCTCAGTTTTTGAAAGCAGTCCTTTTGGTTCACGTTGAAAATTTAAGTTTTCATTAGAAATACAGGTAAAACAATCTTTTCAAGAGGTAACTTGCCAAAACTGGGCTGATCTGCAGAGAATAATAATATACAGAAGGGCAATTAAAAGGGAGAAAGTAGTCTTATCCAGCTCTAGAACTAGCTTTATTTATTTTGCTTTATTGTTTGCTTCGGTGCAAATTTAACTACTTGAAAGCTCACCATATGCCCAATTCAACTCTCAAATTACACCAAAACAATGATAATCAGGCCTTGTGCACTGGTAAAACACAGCAGAGGATTTGTTTAGGCTTTCTAAAAAATGCAGAGTCAAAGTGCAATGAGTTCACAAAATGCATCTTTTGGAGAAACTCTTGTTTTTGCTGCTGCATCCATACAGAACTTACTGTCCCATTTCCTTGCTGGATAAGCCCAAATTGAGAAAAAAGAGGTAAATAGATGTGGTCTGTCTGAACCTGGTTTGAGACAGATGCCTGGCATTGGAATATAGCACTCATTAAAAGGAGGCTGAGCTGTTTGCTTGCTATGAATGAAATACTTTAGTATTATGGCAACCATGGCCGTGAAGCTTTGCTGAACTCTCAGAATATAAAAAGATAAAGGTTATCAAAAGGTGTAATAAAAAAAAATTATGACTATATCTAGATTAAGGGAGAAAAGGATGAGTTACATTCTTTTTTCTTTTCCACTGCAGTTTCTTGAGAAATGCAAAGGGGCAAGTCATGTAATTATATATATGAGACACTTGCTGGTCAGACTGGTCAAAAGCAAAGTCTTCCAGAAATTGAATGAGCTAATTTCCTATCATATTTGCAATTAATTCTCTAATAATTCTGCTCTTTTTATCTTTTTTTCCCACTGTAGTATGAGTTTGGTAATAGTTGCAACAAATACAGACACAAAAAAGCTAGCACAAGTAGACAAAAATACAGAGGTGAAAACATAACATTACTTCTCATCACCAAGTGAAGTAAACTGATAAAGAGAGGTGGTTCATCACAAACGTTCTGTATAAATCACAATAATCTCATGCACTGGTCCACATAGGATAGTGCTGGAGCTCAGATACTTGACTGTCTCCTCCCTTCCTCCAGACTAGTAATACCACTACTGCAACAAGCCATAGAAACTGCTACAGTCCACACTACAACCCACAGACCATCTAGTCCCAATCTCCAAGGGAGTCTGCAAAGGATGTTTCAGAGCTCAGTAATTAGTAAATAAACAAACAAATCCCTAAACAAAGTACGGTACATACAGGTGCATTGTGCAATAACGACAGCTAGCTTCAGCCAACCTAAGAACACCTACCAAAAAACTAATAATCTATTCATGAAACAAGAGCATGAAGGCTGAGACCACCAGCAATATTAAAATTTAGTACGAAGAGGAAAGGGATGGGAAGATGCTGGGATTTCACTGCGCTCCAGAAGTCTTTCCTTGTGTTGACTGTATGGGTAGAACTATGACTAACCCTGACAGATGCTCTATGCCAAAACACCTGGGAGATGCTGCAGGATACCAGGTAACAGCAAGACAGAGGCAAGTGCCATCACCAGTGCCCGCACTCCCAGGGGCACAGCGCAGGAAGGGCAGGAACGCGACCTCATCCTCACTTCTGTTCCAGCCAGCCAAGCTGAACTGACGTAAAGAGCATGCTACAGCCTTATGAGAGCCACGGAGCTATCACTCTCTTGTAAAATCCATGGAAGAAGTTTCGGTGAAATCATTCAGAGTTTCTCTAGGGGATGCAATGAAGACTTCTCATTCCCAACACTACAGGTTATAAAACAACGGCCCAGTTTTGAATTTAGCTTTTGAGATGGTTGTCAAAAGAGTCTTAGATGATGGAATAGGATTAAAAGGGGTGGCTGCTGAATTCCCTTTCTTTGCTGTTCATCAGTATTTATGCCACACCATTTCTCTCAGCTTCTTTCTGCCTCTTCGCATGTCTGTTTTCTACTGTGCATTTTCTTTTAATGTTCATCTTTCTGGGTGATATAAGAGAAACAGATTTTAATGGTTCCAAGTACTCCTCTTCTTTAATTAGCTTAGTTACCTTCCCTGGACCTTTCATCTGTCATGACCTTTTAGAGATGAGATAAATACACCAAGCATGTTATTAAAGGCAAGGAAATACCATTTAATTAATGAGAAGAATAAGTTTTCAACATTATTCCCTATACTTTTCCTAATGCAGATTTTTGTTATACCTACTATGCTTATTGTAAATACGCTTATTGATTTGTTTGGAGTTATTCCTAAATATTTCCCTTGAGATGTTATACTAATTCTGTGCATTTTAAATGTGATTGAAAAGCTTGAATTCGTCCTTTCCTTTCAAAAAGCTAATGTCACAATGGCATAAATGTAAATTATCTGGCAGTGGTCTGTAGGGAATTCTGCCTGCCATGATTTCTCCTTTTTTCCTTTGTTATGATATTTCTATTTTCCCTCCAAATTCTTCTTTGACTTGCTTAACCTAATTACTTTGCATTTCCATCCAGTGCTGAAATCCCTTCATTTTTCTGAGGTTTGTGCCTATATATATACATATATACTTATGGGTGTATATATATGCACATTGGGCTGCATTTGTATAGCTCTCAAAGGCTTCTTATGGTTTCCCACTCTCCACCAGCTTTCATTTGTCATCACTGCCAAAGTTTCAGCCCTGCTTTAATAAAGTCAGAATTGGATTGGTTTAATTTCAGAGGAAGCCAGAACCAAAGTTTCACCTGAAAATTGTTTTTAAGACTTCTTCACACAACAGGTTAGAGGAACATAATTAACTCTTACAAAACCCAAACTAGTTGCAAAACCCAAGTATGGTTCATATAGACACTTAACTCTATTTTTGATTATTTTCTTATTGATTTTTTCCCCCTGGTGTTGAAATATGGTTCACTGGTCTGTCATTTCTATGAACTATCTTTACCACCTTATTTTCTCTCTTTCTAGTACTTTTTTTGCCATTGTCCAGTATCATTGCCATATATAGTGGCAAATAATACATTTTAATAATATTTTAGTTATTTCATTAAGTTCTTTAGTGTTCTTAGATTTGTATTAGTCCCGATGCACTGCAAATTGACATCTTGATTTGTCATCAACTCTTTTTTTAATTTCTCTACTTCTGACCATTCTTCAGTTTCATCACCTGAAAAATGTAAACCCAGGATAGGTATTTCCTCAGCACCCACAACAGAGAAGATACACACTGAAAAATAAAGTTCTTTGAAACCTTTTTATACTCCTTGTCTTTCCTACCTACTGAAACTTCTGGCCATACCGTAGCTGTTCTTCGCTTAATGTATCTAAATACTTGTGTAATTACTTGCTTGTCACTCTTCTTCTGTCAGCTCAGGGTAGTGAGCATTGGTCCATTCACAAGTTTAATTTCCCATATGCCAACACAATGCTGCCTTACCCTACAGATAATGATTTAGTGGCAGTGACTTCAGCTCTGGATCTGCCTTGAACGGAAGTTTTCTACAAAATCCACCTGGCAGTATTGGTAGTGGTACATGTAAGTCCGGAGGCAAAAAAGAGAGCATTCGTTTAAAAATTGTACAATGAGTTAGTCATAAGTCATTTAAGTGCAAATGATGTCACCTCCTAAATTTTCTTAAGTACAGTCAAAATGTTATAGCATCCATCTCCTCTTGTATTAAAAACTTTGGGGTAAGAAAATTTACACAACTTTCAGACACACAGACCTTACTGGCAATATAATATATAAAACCTCTCATTTCCCAGAGGAGCTTAATTACAGGCTCTCAAATGAAAAAGGTTGAATGAGCTTCATCCTAGGCTCAAGTAGGTCATTTAATAAAAACTGTCTTTCCAAGTCTATACAGAAAATTCATTTCTGAAAAAAACTCTTTACTTGAGGTTAACTCTGACATAGATCAGAACTATTAAGTAAATGCCCCCCTAAGTTGGAGAGTATCCATATATACAACTAAATGGTTCAAACCCTACAATTCAATTTCAACAACTAGCTGTAATCCCAGCAGATGCACATAGTTAACTGTCAGGTTTTGCAGCTTGCAGAGTTATTGAGTAAGCAGTTAGAAGGCTGTACAAATGCCCATGATAAAGTTGACCACTGCTAAGAAAATCCCTTTACATCCAGAAGAATGCTAAACGGCATTACTTTTAGCAAGTTTTTCCTGGATATTGGCAATGCCTACCTGGATAGTTTATGTTTTAAAACCATTAGAAAGCACCTTGCTAGTGGAAATGTAAGGTTTTGAGGCTAATCTCTTTAGAACAAAAAGGTAATTTAAGAAAGCTACAGGATCACTTTCAGTGCTGCTGCAGGACAATGCAAACAAGTCTCAAGCACCAGCTAATACCTCCTGAGTCTTCTAAAGTCAGAGAGACTTCTGGCAGGTTAAAATGACAACTACAACATTAAAAACGTCTTTTACATCCTGGAAAGATCTACTCATTTGGGGGGCTGTGTTGACCAGGGTCAACCTACTCAACAAGGGACAAAAGATACCTGTGATGCTCAGTGGTGCATGGGAGGCTGCAGATTCTGGTATGATCCTCTTGGACCGTGTTCCCTGCCACACTGTCTCATGATCTTTCTCCATATCTATCTCATTTATATGCCCTGCTTGTTTTGTTCCTCTTTTACTGGCAAACTCTTGACAGGTGTATCCTGCGTACGGGGAAAGATCAGGACCCAAATAGCTTCCTTCAGACGAAACCCAGCAGCTGCCGGTTGCCTTCTTTCAACAGCATACCAAAAATTACGGCTCAATGTCAGCCAATTTTAATTTATTTCTGTAGCATAAAATGCAAGTTGAATCATTAACTCCCACATTTGTCCAACACTAGCACTAGCCCTCTTCCCCAGGGGCCCGTGTTGAGGATGAGCCCTCTCTACACAGAATCTTTCTGTGTATATATGCGCGTACTCTCTCCAGATCGTGTCTCCTTTCTCTCTAAAGCATTGAACAAGAGCAATGGTGATCACCTCAGATGGTAGGGAAACTTTCTCCATAAAGAGATCAGAAAAAGTCCCGTTGTGCTGTATTGATGTCTATCAGCCCATTTTAGCACTAATCTGCTAATAAATGCCTACTTATTTCCCACTGATCACGTAGCTGTGTAGCTACAGAAACAACGCTCAGTGTGTATAAAGAAAACACAGGGCTGAAGTGTCTGAGCTGGAGTCCTTACCATGCTGCATCACGACTAAACCCAGTGCAGCTTCACTGACAAGAGGCTGAGGGTAAGACAGTGAAGGACCAAGTTCACTGTCACCTCAGTCTTCTCAGCAAAGGTTCACAGCAGCATGAAAATTAAACTGGGATTTTCTATTTTGGATCACTGGAAATATTTGGGCTTTTGAACTACAAGCCTGGCCTTCAGCAGGTTATAGCACTGAATCTGTCATCCTGTCTCTCACTACATACATGTATATATGGGATGAATACATCAATAGCAGTTTTTGCTAGGGTACTGCTACACCCTATTTAATATTTCTAAAGTAACATTAACATTTCCTAGGTTTGCAGAAGGACTGCTTTAAAACGCTCCAGGTTGAAAAATTTCCTCTTTGGCTCATGTTTCTTTGGAAAAATCTAGCACAACATTGTTACCAAGAAGTCTCACATTTCTCTCTCTTTTACCTCTCCCTTTGCCTCTCTCTCACACACACGTGTGGAGATGGCATCTTACGTATGGCCACTTTAACATTTTTAAATTTCAGGACAGAGTTACTGTCTTTGTTCATGAACACGTCGCTGAATGCCTGCATTAAGAGTTGCCAACTAAACCCAGTTTGTTCCATCTGCTATGACCATTTTCCAGCGCTGTCTATCTGATTCACCAGCATCCCCCCTCACTAAGTCCACCGGGAGGTCTGCAAACAGCAGGGCAGAGGCTGTGGGTAATGGGAGGAGACAAAGCTCTGCAGACCTGAACAGGGGCTATGGAAAATGTGGTGGGCAGTTAAAATGGGACGGATACGGCAGGATCGAATACCGCTTCTGAGCCTGGAAGGTGCATTTAACAGGACTGTAAACTACCACAGAACTGCACCTTGGGATAAATTATAGCTCACCCTCAGCATCACCTTTCCAAGGTACTTACTGCCATGATGTGCTGGCAGTTCAGTAGGCTACAGAGCTACCGATACGTATTTGACAAACACTTTTATTCATTCTTTATATTGACGGCTGCAAAAATGGGGAGAAACACAATGAAGCAAAGCTGCTTATTTTCAGATTGCTATAAAAATCCCTAAAATAATGAACAATCTAAAACATAAGATAATTTAAAGCACCATATTTTGGCATATAAGCTATTTATACTGTGATCTGTTTCTTGTATTGTTCATAAACAAAGTCATTTCTAGAAAATCAAATGAACCATAAACTCTTATGTCCATCTACTATTCTTCACCACTAACATAACAAGAGGTGGGCTGAGATACAGCCTGTCCTGTAGAACTGACTGGCCTGTAATTTTAAGCCCTAAATCCTGTAATCAGTTTCAGTAGTACAGCACCGCACCTGCAGAGAGCCTCACTGGTTTACTAGCAGCAATCCAAGAAGTACCAGATCCTCCTGGAGGATCTAGAGATTTAACTAAACTGAACAAAATCTGGTTTCTGAATGAAAGTTCGTTCTATGCTTGTAGTCGAAAAACATAAAAGAAAGCACAGGAAAATTCATACATTAGGCTGGCGACTTCATTAAAGTCAGTGGAGTCATTCCAAATTAATAATGACATAAAAGCAATCTGAACTTGGCCTTTAAGGTTATATTCTATTAGTTTGCTAATACTGTGTAAATTCTATATTTGAGAGTATCCTGCAGTCATCTTGACCATTCTTTTTTTTAAAGAAAAGTTCTGCTTACAATCCACTGATACAGATTGGGCCATTATTTTATAACTTATTTTTAAATCAACACTGATTTTAGGAGCCATAGTTCTGTCTATGGACAACATCAAGCAAGAGAAAGAAAAGTGGTGAAAATAAATTTGTTTTCAAGTTGCCAATCAACAAATAGTTCCAGTTTAAGAACTATGCAGGAAATACAGAGAAAAAAAAATCCACCATAAAAATCATGTATAGAGTGAGAAAAGATATTGTAGTAGAAATATTAGTTCCATGCCTCCTTATGGATTGTGAGTACCAACCATGAAGAGCCCATACTCTCAGCCATTTGGCATATTTGTTGGCTTAATACATATATACAATGTGTCTAGGCTAGGCATAATTTCGCTACTTTCACAAAGTGCATCTTGGGCTTAATGAAAGAAAACCTACAGTGAAGTAGCAATCTGAAAAGTTGCAGAAGGCAGGTACTCGCTGAGTTGTATATAGGAATACCTTACTGTGTGCTGTCCCATTCTGGACCTAAAATGGCTGTTTTGCAGGGGATGTTGTTGCCTGGTGACCAAAAGTGCATCTCCTAGGCCGCAGAGGGATGTGAACATTCAGAAATTGATTTGTTCCTGTTGCTCTTGAGAAGACCCGTAAAACAGATTAAGCCAGCACATAATCATCTATGCATTCTCCTTGCTGGCATGCTTAAACTTGATATTGAAGACAGGCCTGTGATTTTGAGCTACTTACCAACCAGGCAAGGGAAAAAACAGAGTAATACCTCATGTGCTGCTGCCCACAGAATATGAAAGCAGACCAAGCCTCAGCTACTGTGAGACTGCAAGACACCCTTGCTTCAATTAAGTCTGTGTTGTACATCTAGCCTGTTCCGGTGCAACCTCCCAGTTGCTATCAGGCTCTCTTTCTTTCATTAGAATCAAGTAGTTAATTAGCCCCAGCCTGTCCTCTCTCCTTCTCTCTTTCCCTTTAACGCAGCAGTAATGATGTCTAATTACCAGCAGCAGTGGATTACAGCACCATCAGGAGCAAATCTCTCTGGCTGACAGCAAAGCTGAGCAGCAAATCTTAAAGCTTCAAGGAGAGAATAATTCCTAACAAAGTATTTGAATATTTGCTTATTTTTGACCAGCTTGTGACCGTAGCGTCCAACTTTTAAATTGATCCATCCTGTTCCTACAGAGGGAGAGCTCATGCTGCCAGCAGTGATTAATTTTAAATTGAAATTACTTTTACCTATGGTGAGATCAAGTGATGGACAAGGGGAAGAGGATGAGGGAGAGATTCACGGTTTGGGGATCTGTTACTGTTTGTGGCTGTCTTTGTGGACTAGACAGGCTCAAATGTATGGTATAACAAGGTGGGGGGGGGGGGAACCAAACAAAACAGTGGGAATGTTTATTAATGGTCATAAATAAATAAACTCTTAAATAATGAGTAAGAGTTAAAGAAATGAGCAAATGGTTTTTTAATGCTTACCAACAATTACTGTCTGATGAAAATCCCGTCTTTCCCTCTGTACCTTATCGTTCCTGGCTGTCTGAAACCCTCAGCCTCTTGAAGTCAATAGGAGCTTTGCTACTGGCTTTCTCTGGGCCAGGGGCTGCATCCCTGTTCTGTCAAAACGATTGTTTCTGAGCCTTCAGTGCCTGGCAGGCGCTGCCTCTGCCCTGCCAATAGCTCATACAAACCATCGCCTCCCTACAGGTCTACTTAAATACTCCTCTGCCTTTTGTGATGGGATAGTGACACCAGATTGATGGCTTTAGGAAGGGGGCAGTATTTGTTCCTCAGAGCTGAACGTTGTATGAGAGTGCTGAGTATCACCTTTTCTTATTTATGTTGGACAACAGATTTACATTAGCCAGCAGGAGGAAATTTTACCTACACGCAAGACCTTTTCTGCAAGGGTTTATATGTCATTGTTCAAGTAATGTACAGATATTCAGGAGTTGCTTACAGATAGGTCATGCTAACTTTCCTTTCTTGATTTCATTAGCAGGCATCCTTATTTTATCAGGATGCCTGCTTTGTTGCTTAAGCTGTCTAAAGATAGTTACTTCTATATGAATACATATATAGGGACATACAGAGACATTCTCATTTGAGGGTATGATTCCCCCAAATGAACAAAGGTAAGATCAGCAAGGCACCCAACCTCTGACTGAAATCTCTGAAGGAAAAAAGAATGAGAAAAAAAAATTACTATCTACCCTGAAAATAAAATAGAAGAGGGGATGCAAGGTGGGACTCTAGGCTTTCACAGCCTGGCAAAGGTGAGAGAAAATAGACAAGCTAATCATCACCGAGCCTTTTGTTTCAGAGGCCCAGAGCAGCACTTAATTTTGAAATTCCATCATGTAAAATTAAGGTTAGCCTTTTTATTTAGTAGCGTAGTCAATGTAATTTTAAAAAATACTGAATTTGATTACAGTTTTGAACTTGCAGTGAAAAGGATAGTCTTAGGAATAAACCATCTTGCCTACTGGCTCTCCAAAATTATTATTTCAGTAAGCAGAAGATATATTAAAAAATACCAACCTAATTGGAGACTTCTGCTCTAGACACGTCTTTGTTATAGACTGTATTTACAGTACCCTGTGGGGTCAGAGATTAGCAATCGGTCATCTAATGGTAGAACAGAAATCTGCCAAACAACCTGAATCTATAGGCAGACCTAGAACGCTTTGGTGAATAAAAACCATAGAGAGGGAACAAACTCTGTCCAGAGCTTCTCCTTCACTTTCAGTCTTCATATTTGTAAACTCTTTAATAATTTCCCACCTTTGCCTCCTCACAGCCATGATGGCGCTGATGACAAGGGGGCAAATGCAAGGCGGCCTCTGGGAATGCCCAGGTTGGTGACTTCAGCGAGGCAGAGAGAGGCAGATTTCCCTGGCAGCCTACGTCACAGCCCAGCCCAGAATACTTTCCAAGAAGCCCCCTTTGCTGCGCCACCCAGCAACCTTCCCGTTAGGTCAGAATAAACCGCCACTCCAAAAAAAAAGAGAGAGAGAGAGAGAGAGAGAATATTGCTCATCCAAGCCAAATGCCCAGGCAAGAATATTTTTAATTGCCGGCTTTCCTTTCTCAGCTCCCCCTCCCCACCCGCCCCACGCACAGACAAAAGAAGCTTAGCTTGCGTGACCCAGAGCATCAGAAGTAAGAATAATGATACATTAAGAGAGTTCAATAGGCAAAACCTACTTGCAGCCAACAGTCCCCATCTTCTTAAATAGGAAAATCTGTCGCTTCTGCCACCACCAAGCATAATAGCTCTCCCGCTGTCAGACCTGCGCCCAGCTCTGCGGCTCCCGCGCCTGCCGGGGGATGCCACGCTACCCTGGCGCATCAGATCGAGTTTTAAGCCTTACGGCTGCGAGACTCGCGCACCCCCAGAAAGAGTAACAAAATACAGCCTTCCTTCGGTCATGCGGAACCCTTGCTCCCTTTGTTGAGCATCCTCTCTCCCCGCCGCCGTGGCTGTCACAGCCGGCGCTTCGCAGCCAGCCAGGCATATTCGTGCCGCTCGGCGGCTCAAGGGCTGCGGGCTAAGAATTAAAAAAAAAAAAAAAAAAAAAAAAACCAACAAAAAAAACCCCAACAAACCAAACCACCACCAATCCTAAAAAACCAGAATTAAATAATAATAAAAAAAGGGGGGGGGGGGGGGGAACCCAACGATATCCCGGGGAAACCCCCCCCAAATCACCGACCGGCGCCGCGCTTGGCTGTGCGCCAGGCAGGCTACCCCCGTGCGCATCGATCAGCCCCGCCGGCGGCGGGGGGCCGCTGCCCGGGGCCCCGGGGCCCGGCACAATGGCCGGAGCGGCGGCGGCGGCGGGACAATAGCCCACTCCACACCCGCCGCGGCGGCCCGGGGGGCACGGGGGGACCGGGAGGACGAGAAGGAGAACGATACCGACCCGGCAGGGCGTGTTGTGCGCACGATCGCTTTAAATAAAAGGACCCACAAAGACCTCGGCGGTGTATAATGTGACAGGCAAACGCAACATGGTGATGATGACTTGGGGGAAGAGGGAGGAAGGAGCCAACTGTGGCTGCGGCTCCCCCTGTGCCTCTCGCTCCCGGAGCGGGCTGCAGCGGCCGACATAGAACAAGGAAGACAATTCTCTACTAACCGTGGTTTTGACTGGCACGTACAGCACTTGCTTCCCTCCTCCAGCACCACCACTGACCTCGTCCGAGTTGCCGAGCTGGAAGCCTTTAGATTTGACCCAGAATTTGAATTTGGCATTATCCGTGGAGCTCGACTCGGAGCCGTTCAGGAGCTGGACGATCCGGTCGTATTTTTTACGGGTCACCGTCTTGGTTTTTCCTGAGTCCCCGTAAGTCCTGAGACACCAGTCTTGAAACTGGCGGTACATGTCCCGGTCGCTGCTCTCCATAATCTCCTAGTACACACACGCACACATGCACACGCCGGGGCGCACACACGCACACACACACGCACACACACAGACACGCACACGCCGCCCCGCAGCGGGCCGGGGTGCGGGGCCGGGCCGCCCCGCCGCACTTTGCACCTGTTCACCCAGCGCTCATGAAAAATGCATCCACCTCCGAGCCGGAGCGAAGGAGGTCCCGGTGCAGGCAGATCCCAGCGGATTTTTTTGTTGTTGTTGTGGTGGTTGGTGGTGGTGGTGGTTCGGGGGGGTGGGGGGGCCGGGAGGGGGATGGGTGAGGGGGGGCAGCAATCAGTTGAATAGTGTGGCAATGTTCTCCTTCATTATTATTTTTTTTTTTCCACAGGAGGCAAACCGGGTCTGGTGGAGTCTCCTCTTATCCTTCCACTGTACGTGATCAGTCTTTTTAATAATTGTGCAAGGCAGGACTATCCCACTGGCTCCAGCAGCGCCTTACTCGGCGAGGGTTCGGGTGGATAAATAATTAAAATCCTATCCCTCGGCTTAGCGAAGAGAAAATAAAATATTGACTCGGATCCTTCTTCTTTTCCGTACATCAGCTGCACCCGAATTCACCCTGGATAGCACAGGTGAAGGCAAGAAAAAGAAAAAAAAAAAAAAAGGTGGGGGGAAGAAGAAAAAAAAGCCCACCCTCCTCCGCCCCGGCAGCTCTCGGCTGCCTTCTGGCAAGGCTTTCTGTCTGTCCTGGCGGGCTGTGCCTCTCCCTAAAGCCGCCTCGCCGCGCAGGATGGAGGAAGCACTGAAGGGCAAACTGGTCTCTTTGCTCCCCCTTTATTCCAGGGCTGGGCGGCTTTGCTTTAGGTATCCCCGCTCCGGGCATGAAGGTACCGGAAAGAAAGAAAGTTCTTACCTGCCATTTTCTAAGCCTAATACATCCGATCAGCGTTTTAAGTACGTATTTTTAAATTAAAAAAAAAATAAATAATGGTCTGTGAGCATTTCACTTCCTCATATTCAGTCCCACTGAATTTCAGATGCCCTTTTAGGAATTTTCCTCTATTTACTTGGCAATCCCAGCAGATGGAGGAGGGAAAAAAAAAAAAAGAAAAAAATACCACCAACCAACACCAAAACCAAACCAGATATTTACGAGATAGGCTCGGATATTGGACCAGAGGAGAGAGAGATCAGTCCCAGGAGGATGTTGGTAAAGGAAAGGAGGCGGCTCTCGGTTGTTCTGCCAGTGTGATGATGGTGCTCACACATGTAGGACTGCTCGGGTGCGGGGTATCCTTTGGTCTCTGGGCTAAACTGGCTACAAGGCATTCAAGTAAGTTTGCGTGCGGATGCTGAGCAAAACCCCTTTTTTTAAAAGGGGGAGAAGAAGAAGAAGAAGAAGGCAATCTTGATTTCTTGCCCCCTCCCTTTGCCACAGTTTCAGCTCACGCCGGAGATTTCCGCGCTCTCCCCGGTGTCCCCCGCCGCGCCAAGCAGGACACCCCCTCCGCGGGGGGAAGGCGCCGCGGCGGCGCTTCCTCTCGTCGCCTCTCCGCGGCCGCGCCCGCCCACGCCTCCGCCATCCAGCGCCCGGCTCCGCGCCCCCGCCCGCAGCCGGCACCTCCGCGGCTGGGGCACGCGTCCCACCCGGGCCCGGCGGCGGGTTCCGTGCCGGGGGCCGCGCGCCGCCCTGCCGCTCCGCTCCGCTCCGCTGCGCCGCTCCCCGCGCCGCGCTGCGCTCCGCTCCGCGGCGGGCTGGCGGCGGCGGCGCACCGGGCCGGGCCCAGCGCCGCTCCGCGCCCCCCCCGCGCCCTGATTGGCCGCCGGGACAAAAGTTTCTGTGGCGACGGCGGCGCGGCGCGGTGACGGGCAGCGCTGTCCCATGTCGGGATGGCGCGCGCGGCGCCCCCGCCTCCGCGGGCGCGGCTGGGCGCGGGGGCCGGCGCGGAGCCGGGCGCGGGCCGTGGGGGGGGGCGCGGGGGGAGAGGCGAGGGCAGCGTTTCCATGGCGATGTCGCCGGGCGCAGCACCACCACCCCCCCCTCGCGCGCCGACGGAGGGAGCGGATCAGCTGACACACCATTAGCTTAGGACCTAATTATTGCTTATTGGAGCAAGAAACGCGCGCAGGGCCGCGGCGGGGGGCTGGCGGCCTCCGCGCCCCCGGCGGAAACCCCCGCGCACCGCTCCCCCCCTCCCCGGCCGCCGGCCCGCGCACGCCGCAGCCGCCGGCGGAGCGGGGGCGGAGCGGCGGCACCGCGCACTTTGCGCCGCACCGGCCGGCGGGGCCGCGGGGTCCCTGCGCGGTCCCTGCCGCGACACGTGGCCGCCGCCGGGCCGGGTTTTCCGTTGGAAACGGGCAGCGGAGCCCCTCCGCGGCGGCTGCCTCCCCCGCGGCCCGGCCCCCGCCCGGCGGCGCGGAGGGGCCGCGCTTCCCCCCGCCGGCGCTCGCCGCATCTCCCGTCGCCTCCGGGACCCTCCGCGCAGCCCGGCGCGGCGGAGCGCCGTGCGGCCCGGCGGGCGGGGGTCTCGGCCGGCGGCGGTGCATCCCGGGCGGCGGCGGGCACCGCGCCGCGCTCCCCGGTAGCCAGCGGCCGCCCCGCGGCTCGGCGCTGGCCGTGCGGCTGCGGGGTGCGGGAGGAGGCCGAGCGCCCGCGGACCCCAGGCCCCTGCCCTGCCTCCGCAGCTGCGCGGACGCCAAGCGGGACGCGGGGTCCCCGCAGGAGCCCTGCCGGTTCTGGCTTTCCAGCCGCTGGGGCCTGCAAGGAGCCGGCGCGGAGGCAGCCGTGGGTTCTCCTGCCCACGCTCGGGCAGCGGCCAGCACCCTCCGCCTTCACCACCTTCCCCCCCGCGGGAAGAGGCCGCCGGGGGCTGCGGCACCCGCAAAGCTGTTCACGCCGACCCTGGATTTCCAGTGGAGAAGGGGAAAGGTGCTGGGCGAGGGGCACAGGCCCTCCCTCACACGCCCCAGCCCGACCAGGCTGCTCCGCCGGGCCCGCCCCGCTGCGGGCACCTCACCCCGGCCTCCATCCCCTGCCCGGAGCGCACCGTCGCCGCTCCGCGCCGCTCCGCTCGCCCTCCCCCCGGCCGTGTGGCTGCCCTTCTGTTTTGTGTCTAGAAACACCGACGCAGACACAGGCGAAGCCAGGAGAAGACTTGTTTAAAAGCAGCGCGCTGAAGGATGTTTGTGTTGCCAAAACCTTTCCTGGCATCTGTAAAATCTGAGAGGACAAGCTGGCACAATGGGTGGAGAAAAGGAGGGCTGAAGAGATAACCCGAGGAGGCCTGAGACTTTTTGTTGGCTGCAGGGCCCGTAAATTATCTTGGCAGCCCCATTTTAGTGTTGGAGGAGCACAGGACTCCCGTCCATCACAGGATCTGGAGGAGAGGCAGTAACAAAGGAACTGCTGTGCAGGAGGGAAACGAGGGGAACCTTGCTGAACCCTCACCCAGCAGGCTTTATAAGATGTAACATCACTTTAACATGCCATTATATCTACATTTAGAAAGAGGGTCATAACATAGATTGGGCTGCAGTGCTAAACATTTCTGTCAGATAATTGTTCTCAAACCAGCCTCCCGCTGAGGGTCTCAGTAACTTCTGTATCACACTGATACCGTGCTCTGCCTGAATCCAAAGTAAGCTCACAAAGCAAGGAGGGGAGAGGAAGACGTGACGCAGCCAGGAGTGGTGATCCAGACAGTTATAGCATGGATGAGCAAAATGCTTGAAATAAGCAGGAGTGCTTTAGTATATCAAAATAATTCCGTATCCAGGAGTAGCGCTTTGGATCATGTAAAGAGCCATATGCCTTCTCAGCAGAGACAGATTCCTAAATTCAGTCGAGTTTGGACCATGCCTTAAAAAAACCAGAAATATCCGTTATTTTTTTCAAACTGTTTAATGGCAGGAGAGAGAACAAACAAAAGCAGATGAAAACCAACTGTGGTGTGGAGTGGGAATGGGGAGTAGAAACTAGTGCAATATTTAACTCAGCTGGATCTGTTTCTTTGTTTTACAGTTAGGAATTTTGATTCACGTCAGTGAGAGGTATGGATGTTTTCTTACTGCTTCCATTAGTCCCTTGGCCAGAAGTCCTAGGAGCATCCTGGAACCCCACCATGCCAGGCAATAGGTCAGCACAGGACACAAAACCAATGCTTACTGTAAAGAATTGGTGGTGTAAATAAGGTCAATTGCATGGTACATGACTTCACTTTTATATTGTATAATATATTTGCATAACCTATACTCATTACACATGTTCATATATATATAGAGAGAGAGACATAGTAATTCCAACAGAATTTACGTGATGGGTTTAGAATGCAGATTTTTAATCTCCAATTTTTTTAATCACCTGAGACCCTGAAATTAGTACTGTAAGATTATATTTAAAGAAGGAAAATTACACGAGGTTTGGGTCACCGTTCTGGTTTTTTGGTATCAGAATTAACAGCGTTTAATAACGCAGACTGGAATCTCCATCCAATGAAAAGGGCTTGCACAGACCCTCCTTCTGTCAAGACTTCCAGTGACACCCCATTACTCAGATGCACTTGAAGAAACTCCCTTAGCATCCTTGGGGAGAGGGGCTGTGTCAGTCCTTCAATGCCGTGGAGTGAGACTCTCCTATGTTCTGCAGAACTCGCTTGCTTTTGTCAGAAAATGAAAGTTTCTACCCTCTGGTTTGGAGACAGCCTTCCTATGGCAAATCTGTGCCTTGCTGGATTGTTTGCTCTGCAGCCAGCCCAAAACAATACGACACCAACAGATGTGTGAACTTTTCCATTCAGTATAATGAAGTGTTAGTTGCAAAACAGAGTTTTGGCGATTTAAATTGCTTCATGTGCACCAGGCTGTGAAAGAGGTTTAAAATAAATCATGAATAAGTTATAAATATTGTAATTTTGGAATTATCAGCTCTAACAAGTCCACTGGCAATAGAAAGTGAAGACTTGGGCAGAATGGGGCCTGATGTCTCTCATTAGAATCACCAGTGTTTCTAGATGAAATTATGCACTGTGGTGACATAGCACTGAGTCCACAGAAGAAGCTGAGAAGACACTTCCAAGTTTTTAAAACTTGCTGAAAAAAAGAGGCAGCTTTTGGCTGAAACCTATCATCCAAATTCTACCAGAGAGGAGTGTTTAAAAAATGTGCACCGTATTTCAGCACAGTGCTTGATATGGAGTTATTGGATGATAAAGGGTAGCTTTTGAGGGTAAGAATTTTATGTCTCTTGGCTTTTTTGTTCACCAACATAGCTAGAAAAATTATTTGACGCTTCTAACTGGCCATGTCTGTGAGTTATGATGGAAGGTCCTCTTTCTGTGCAAACTGAAAATCACCCTTACCAAACTGAGTGAAGACATGCTGAGGGATAAAGAAATTGCAACTACAAATTATTTACTTTAAACTGTGTACCTGCTAGCACTTCCCCTCTCTTCTGGAGACAATTTCAGTGGAAGTCTGTTGTGTCCTTTACAGCCCAGTGATGGCAGCAACAATGAGCACAGCCAGCCCTAACGCCTGTAGAAGCAGAAGTTGGTGCTCATGCACTGCGTGGGCTTGTCTGTGCTGTCTTCCTTTCGTTTCAGGTACATGAAAATATCCCCTGAGCAGCTGGATAATCAGTCACCTCATTACATTTGGGGAGGTAGGACTTGGCTGTGACACAGCTTCCATGAGTAGAAAATAGTCACTGTTCCACCTACTAATATTACTGGCAAAGAACCACTCTAGAAAGTTGTTCTTAAGGATGAATCCAAGGTGTTTGCTGCTTAGAAGATCAGAAACTAGAGAGGTGGATACCTGGTGGTACTAATGTATGAAAAATGCAAGCAAATGAATGTTCCTGGGTTTTGGTTTATCTACTGAGTGAGCTATCATGAAGCAAAGCCTGAACTATTAATTGTTGTTCAAGATAAAGGTTTCCTACTAATTCTCTATTGTTTCCAGTTTCCTACGAATTCTTTATTGTTTCCAATTAAAATATTCTCCTCTATTTTTTGCAGTAGGTTTTGGTCAGTTGCTGCTGAGTTTGGAAAGTTAGAGGAGGTAGACCAAGGCAATGACTTGGAGATGGATTATAAGAACGTACTAGATTGCTAAATCTTGGGGGGAAAGAGGCTGTATGTTCCTGGGTTTATAAAGGAACAAGAGAAGGGTGCCATAATTCTGGTTAGGATCTTTTCACATAGAGTGATGTTGATGATGCTGATGAGAATAATATCAGGATATGTTCCATCTTTGCCTTGTAACGATCTTGTTAGGAGACATTTGGAATCTCTTATGGAAAATACTCAAACTCACTTTCCCTTACTGCAGTTTGAAAAATTCAGACTCTACTTCATTCTACAAAGCTGCTTTGCTTTAAGTAGCAGTTCTGCAAAGCATAACTTCACATATTTCTTTTACTTTATGCTTTATTACTGAGAATATTTGCATGGAAACAAGATCTTTGTTTAAAAGTTCCTGCTTCTTATTCATCACAGCTCGTTGGGTTGGAAGCAATTACAGTACCCTCTACGGAAGGCTCCGATCCCTTCAGAGCAGGAAAATATAAGCAGTAATAGACAAACTTTTAAGAATGTAGGCTATTGTTTTCATGCAAATTTCCTCATTTCCTTAGTAATGAAGAAAGGAAAAGGGAGTAAATATGTGACATAGTGGGGGGAAAAAAAGAATGTTTCAAATGTGTTAAGATTTGTATATGGGCATCAAACATTTTTTAATGTTATAATGATGCCTTACATTCAACTTTGCTTGCTTTTATCCTAAAGGAGAAGGTGTGCACAAAGGATTTATTTTTGTAGGGTTTTTTATTCCTTCTATTTGTAATGTGTCTTTCTCAGCTACAGCAACATTAATATAAACCAGCTACTGGAGTATCACCCAATGTGTTGTCTAAACCAAGCCAGGACTAATAAGGCAGTGCTGAAAATGCTAGCAACCTATCTCTGATAGCATTCTCAACCTTGTTGCCATGGAGGAAGATGTGATAACTGGAAATTTTCCCAGAAAGTTCCAGGTATGACTCTACAGCCATCATGTCAGGCATTACCAGACAAAGCCAACAGTGGAACAGCTGGCATTGTCCTCCTTACAACAGGAGGAAGTTGTGGAGGAAGAAAAAAAGAATTACTTGGTCTGAAATATTCAGCAAAATACAACATTAATCCCTTCCTGGTGTAAAATACCATCCAAATTTTACTTTTGCATCAGCAGCATGGGGTCCTCCTGCCACTTCACAACGTTAAAGAGATAGCTAGCTGAAGACCAAAACAGAAGAAATGGGTGTCACCTCTCATTGCAGATAGTCCTTCCTTCACTATTTTATGGATTTCAGCTCCTTAACCTAATTGATCTTGCTTCACAGGTGAAATATGCTTAAAGTACTTCCCAAATTCTTGCCACTTGTTGTTTTACTATAAGCTAGCCATGCTCTTTAAATGAAAATACTGTGCACATTTTGTGTTTATATGTGTAGGGTCCCAGAACGGTCACTAAAATATGCCCTTTCAGAAACTGATGTTACTGGTAGCTTTTGACTTGGTAACATTTATGTGCCGTTTCAATGTCCTGAATAAAGTTATCATCAAAACACCGAGTCAGTACCATTAGCATCAACTTTAAGCAGCAGAACAGTATAAATAGTATCTGCCTGCATGTGACTTTCCCCTACTCCCCAAATGCAGCTTATCTATTGCACACTCCTTACGCTTGTCTCTGTTCCTGTTAAACTACTGAATAAATTCTACTCAGTATAACCCCATTCCAAACAACAACAAAAAAGATCATTATTTTTAAAAAGTGAACATAACTGAACTGATTAAATAAAACAAATTATCAGAACAACTGGGGATTTACAAATAGAAGTGGGGTGCAGATCTCCATGAATTTATGGCAAGAAAAATTGGTTCAGACCCAAGTGGGTTTGGTTTGGTTTGGTTTGGAGGGTTCTCCTGGTTGTTTGGGTTGGTTGGTTTGTTTGTTGGTCTGCTACTCTGTGTGTGCTCCGCCTGACTGGGTTATCCCTCACCCCTCAGGAGTCAGGAGAGGACCTCTGACTAAGGATGGTCGTGCCATGTGTAGGGCAGTGGAGCATTGCCACAAATCAATTAGGTAGAGGATTTTGAGGCATAATGTGTAGAAAACGCCCAGCATAGAGACTCGGACATAGTTGTCATTGTGTCCTGCAGGTCTCCCGGCTTAGCAATGCAGGCCTGGAGCAGACCTTCTGACAGGTCCCCCTTACTGTAAGTACAGTGTAACAGTTAGTCAAGGATAGTCTACAAAACACCTATTCTGTATTTCCCCCACTCTCCAGGGCTCTCCCAATCCTTTATGTCAATCTGGAAACATTCAGAAAGAAAAGAAAATTCACAATAGTTTGCAACAACAGGGAAATAGTTGTGGCACTCTGATTTCTAACCAGCTGTGCCCTACCACAAGCAGTGCAGCAAGGAGGCACTAAGTGTGAAAGATGACAGCACTCAGGAATTAAATGAGGTATAAGCCCAGGTCTGCCCCTTTGTGCTCTGTCTCTGGAGATCTGCCAGAATCACGGCATTTATCTATACCAAAACCTTGCGGGTTGTTTGCTGTTAGAAGCAGGTTTATTTAGACCTCAGCATGCCTGTGTGTTTCCTTAATCCCACATTCCTGTTACTCAGAACAAAAGCAACAATTAGAGTCTTATGATGGTGAAGTTTAAGATGGAGCCATACA
This sequence comes from Falco naumanni, assembly GCF_017639655.2. Lineage (NCBI taxonomy): Eukaryota > Metazoa > Chordata > Aves > Falconiformes > Falconidae > Falco > Falco naumanni. The sequence continues at coordinate 70,126,721 of NC_054056.1, forward strand.
TCACTGTGACCACTCTGCCCACGCACCCCCCTTGACACTGCCCCTCACCCTCAGCTGGGATGTGGATAGAGAGGTGGAGATAGAGCACAAGGCAGCAAGAATGCCTGCTTTGTTTCAGGAAGGACTTCTTTTAAGCAGTGGCATTTCTCCAGCTGCTGTCCCCAACCGTTTAGTGACCACGTTCCAGGATATAAAGCAATGCAAAAGTGGCTTTAAGAAAAGTGATCCTGGTACCTTAACTTTTGGATGCTTACAAATCTCCAAGGTACCTCTGAGGCATGTCCATTGCTGCTAAAGCCTGAGGGATTCACCTGAACCAGCATGTTTGCTGATATAATTTTGGTTTCTCTCTTCCAAGAAGGAAAAGACCATCTGAAAAAAACAGCCCATTAGATAATGCTTGAAGGCTCTGAAACAGAAAAAAATGCTTAGTGAGGAACCTCGGTAGTGACAGCAGTACGCCTGAAAGGTGAAGGATTGCATGAATATTTGTATTTATGACCACTAGCTTATAGAGAACAATGCTGCCTTAGCAAAGTCCTCACTCTGTTTAACACATACAGAACTTTGCAGCATTAAGCTCTGTATATTTTCATACATTTTGGATTGAACTTTGCATAATGGTTCTTACGAAAGAAAGTAAAACTGGAGCTCTTTGTACTTCCCATAGTCATTTTTTGAACCAGAGGTGTACTTTGTTTTCTGGAATTGATATTCCCATTCAAACAAATATGTGATAAAAAATGTGTTCATGTGTGAAAAAGCCATATGCAGTGTTGAAATTCTGTCCAACTTGTTATACAGATACTACATGCTAGAGAAATTATGACTCAGTAGGGGAATTTTACTCATCATGTAATGCGCTGAACTTTATAAGCAACACCTCGCCTTCACTGCTCTTAGTACTGCCAGAGGCCAGGGAGGTAGAGATGTGCATGGCAATACACAGGGTAGCTTAGGAACCTATTCTACTGTTTCTGCTGTGGTTTGGGGGTTTTTGAGTGGGTTTCGTTGTGGTGTGGGGGGTTTTGGGGTGTGTGTGTTTGGTTTTTTTTTTTAAGATACATACTCTCTATGTAAGATCAATTACTGCTGTGCTACTTCCAGCCTCTGATAGGAAGGAAAAAGCCATTTTGGCCTTTGTCTCCAAATCTGCAATTCTCCCTGCTCTGTAATCACCCACTCAATTGTTGTACTTAGCATGGGCAGAAAGCTACCTGTTGACATATTAGTAATGTTCTATTTTGTGCATTCATTTTGCTGATTAATCAGAGGAAACAGAAAAAACATAGGCTAGACCAAAACTTGTCCATCATATATTAGCTTACGCTGGCTGGCCCAATTGTTCACCTTACTTTTTTCTATTGTCTTTATTGACACATCTGAATTTATGAAAGAGTTGATTCCTTAGCCCATCACTGGATACAGGCCTCTGAGAATGAATTAGAATACAATACATTAATCTGTAGATGCAGTATCCCTAGAAAACAAACAGCAAGTTTGCAAATGTACTGCAGGAAGTAATCGTGGTGAGTTGAAGGGAAATTATATCACTTCTGTTCTTAAAACCTTCCCAAAGCACAGGTTCAACACAAGAAGTTCTCTCGTCAGCCCATTTTAAAGGGTGAGCTTGAAATAAAGGATAACTACAGGTGACAGACCTTTCCAGATATTGCTCTGTCTGTATTGCTCTAGTATTGCTGAGTCTCCTGGCCATGGTAGGTACCATTCCCAAACAGGAAAGAAGACACATCCAAAAAGACCATGTGGAGTGTTGTAGAAAAATCCCAGTATCTTAAATTCTGCCTGGGGAACAAAACAATGGCCACAGATCTTTGAGTACACATTAAGGGGGTTGCTGCATTTTTTGCTCCATGTCTGAGTTTAAACATACAGTTTAGTGTATCTAGAGAAGCAGCTATGTGCCTCCCTTCTTCAAAGAAGTCCATTTCTCTGTTGCACACAACTCTGCCAGATCAGCCCAATTTCAAATGGAGCATAACTATGCTTAGGATCTCTAGGCTCATGTTAGGGCTCGACATGTATGTTTATTGTACTGGGGTCTCATCCATACATGTAAAGGTTCTCTTAAAAAAAAGGTAATCAAAAGTAATGGTGAATAATTTGCTAAATGTAAATTTTCAATCCCAGGGTGTGAATCAAAGGATCAATGCACCGTATCTGCTGCAGGATTTCTCAAAGTAAAGCTGTGTTGCCTCTGTATTGGCAGAGGTGTGGTGGGGACTGAAGCAGCGTTCTCTGCTGGGGTCCACCATGAGGGACTGGTGGCCAACAGAGAGAGGTTTGGAGAAGGGCTACAAGAGAGGAAGGGATGTCTTTCAGAGAGAGGCTTGAGTAGATCCATCTATTTAGCTTAACAAAGACAAGGTTAAGGGTTCGTTATAATTTATAAATTTCCCATCTCCCTGTAGAAGTAGCATAGAAGAGTAGAAATTTGATAATATATGGCATTTCAGTCGAGTGGAAAAAAGTCTGACAAGAACCAGTGAAATTTGAAACTGGACATATTTTAACATGGAAGGTAATTAATTATTAGAACAATTTACAAAGGGTTGTAATGGATTCTCCATCACTAGACATTTTGAAGTTGAAAATGATTGATTTTCTCAGAGAAACGCTCTTGTTCCTACAGGAGTTAATTCGAGAAAGTCCAGTAACCTGTGTAATACTGGGGAAAAAATAACGATTGTAAATCGGCTTTCCAGCTTTGTTATCTATACACTTGTACCAAATTGCTAATGCATAGCTGCCTGTGTCCTGTACTCTCCTACTGCCACTAGTAAGTATGATTCAAACATTTTTCCATTTATTCACATTTGCTTGGGAAATTTACAGTGAAAGACTGCAACATAAACTACAAACTTGCTGTTCAGGTGAGACCTTCTGTCTGGCATATGGATTCAAAGATTTTAAGGCTGGTGAACTCCTAATCATCGTCTATCCTGAGTACATCCAGCACAGAGCATTACCATTCATCTACTACTTGAGGAGCTGACATCTAATTGACGGCAGATGTTTCCAAAAGGCATGTGAGTTACAGTTCGCCATGGGAGTGCAGGGGGAAGCAGGATGCCCCACTCCTTATCCCTCTCAGTGGAATGTGAGCTCCTGATTTTTCCAGGCTTTTTTGTAAATTACACCCCAGACCAAATTTAAAGAATTAGGTCCTGCTGCTGCTGAAGCCAGCAGACACCTTCACTTGGATTTCAGTGAATTCCACTGGATAAGCTAAAATGATGCTGCATTTGCCACACTGAAAATATCCAAATCACATCAGTTAATAATCCTCTGTGGATTTTGTTATGCAGAACTAAATGTAAAGTAAGACACCACTGGACCTCTCTGAACAGGACCTCTCTGTTCCTGATCACCATTCACTGAGGTGTATGAAATAAGGGAAGGTCTACTTTAAAATAGACAGAGAATTTTTTGTTTCAATACTTGTCAAAGATTTTCCCAGCTACTGCATTGAACTGTACTGTCTAAATCCAGCAGATTGTCTGTCTCTGAGCAGAGCTCAATGCAAGTGTTACTTGACCTAGAAAAGGAAAAGGAGAACCCTTCTGATGTTTTGATGGTAAGTCATGGAGACCAACCATACAGAGAACTGCAAATAAATATTACTTCAAAGTGTAGCTCTGGGCAGTTCTGTATAGTTCATCTGAAGCCATTACAACATACACAGCTATATAAAAGAGTCAAGATAGAGGAGGGAGGGTCTTTTATTACAGCTGGAAAAATTAATGTAACAGTTGTTCTAATCAAAGAGGTTAGTTACTTCTTCCTGCTAACTTTGTGTCTTTGAACTGCCACAGCTACAACGCTACCACTCATTCTCCATAAACAGTATTGTTAATAGAACTGATTTTACATACAGCACAGAATACTTGAGAAACAAACCAAAACCAATGATCATACACAGTAAAATATGCACTTTAAAGCATAGGTGAGAAAACCAATTGTTAGATATTCTCACTGGTTTGTTTGTTGTTTGTTTCTTAGCAAAATCAAATGACAAATTTGTTTCTAAAAATAATGCCCTTTCCCCCCACATTAGGTCTGGATAGAAACAGCAATAAAAATAATTAAAAGAATCAGCAGGTTGAACTATTCATGTCAGTTACTTACTTCACAGAATGTATACTTCTATGAATTTTATCCATGATCGAGTTGTGTTTATTTGCTGTAATCATGCACCATCCCTTTCTGAAGGATCAACTCATAACTCATGATAAACATTCATATCAAGGTTAACAAAGACAATTAAAAAAAGAAGTACTTAATTTTAACCAAACAGAAGGTAAGGGAAGAAGAGTTAGAGACAGCATGTTACAGTTTTTTTCTGCACAGGTTAGGTGGCAGCAGCACTGTAACAGAAAACAAAACTATTCCTCTCTCCCACCTTCCTTTCTGAAGACCAAAACACTCACTCTTTTACTAAATGACCGTAATGTAGAGCTACACTTGGACTAGCATGCTAAACACCTGAATGAGACTCAGCTTGCAGAGGGTATGAATGATTCAGATATGAGTGATCTGACTGCTGCTGATGTGCATTAACAGCAGAGATTAGTCAGTCAGCTCTATGTGAGTGTTCAGGTGGCAAAATGAGCAATAAGTGGCAATACATTGTAAAGCATTAGAGATTTTTGGAGGATGAGGGAAAAGGAGGGGAAATTGCTGCTATCTGCAGTGCAATTTAACAGGTTACAGCAACTTTGGAAGAATAAAAATGCACTCAGAACCTCACTTATTTGCAATATTGGGTCAATTAGGTGATTAGAGAGTGAGCCCAGATCAGAGTGCTATTTGGGCAGTTCCTGCTTTGGACATGACATCCTATGTAATTTAGCTCAGGACATCTACAATGACCTGATTTTTCTATTTCCTCAGCTGAATTTGTTTTATAGCAATCACTAAATATTTAGTCAGAAATTTTGCTAATAGCAAGGAACAATCGTCCCTTTGAGAAGGGTGCTCAATGCTGTGAGTGCAGTCTGGACGTTGAAGATAAACTCACTCAGAACCCTGCAGTGAGTGGAAAAAACCCATCGATGCAGGCCAATACTGACAGATCCCTGCTAGGCTGGACTCTGGCACTGCTAACACTTAACTGCCTCAAATTTAACTTTTTAAAACAGCTTTTTATGTTGGAATTTTGCAATCAACCCCCCAACCCCAGAAGCTTGCTCAGTTTCTAATGTGAATCACTGTTGCTAGACAAACCTACACTTTAGGCTTATTGATACCATGTGAGAAGTGCACTGGGCATCAGGGATTTGCCTATTCTGAGACCTCCACCCCCACTATTGTACCTGCTTTGGGAACTGGATTACTGCTAGCAAATATGGGTAAAAATCATTTATTGTTCAGTGAAATTTCTCAGGGGAATGCTATGCCTAGCTGCTTTACACAAGCTCTGAAAAAAGCATTTTGAAATTGCACAGCAATAAGATGTAAAAATCACCACCACATTTAGTTTGCACCTTGAGCCTACGCACAGGGCCAAATCTAAGGGCATGTCTACCAGGCGGTCCCTGAGGCATCAGGGTGGCTGAGGCTGCCTGCTCTTAGCAGCAGCTTCTAAGAGCCCACAGTAGGATAAATGACTCTGTGTCCCTATCATGAGGTTTTTGACAGGGGATCCATCATGGAATAATATGGGACATCTTTTCCAGATTTCTCAATAAATGACATTACCAAAAATATTGGCATGTACTCTTTGAAGATCTTGCTTTAAAGGAGGGAGGTTTTAATGAGCAGGCAGCATAAAGTCAGGCCACTTTCTTCTGGGGTTTTGTACAATTCCTGCCAGCCTCAGCAAGAGATGGGTGTAAAGAGCCTGGTGCTGGAGAGCCACATGTTCCTCCCCTGCAGCTTCCCTGCTGAACAAGGCAGAGAGGCAGGGATGCACCTTCCCTGAGAGGGAGGCAGGTCACACACTGCTGCCCACAACCTGCTGGAAAACCTTCTGCAGAGCACGCAGCCACTGGCCGCTCCCTCCCCAAGGCTGGTGACATGTCATTCCCCATCCCAAGGCCGGTGAAGTGTTAACACAGCATTTCCAACCCAGAGATCAGGCCCTCCGGAGACCAGGTAAATCTGCGAAGATAAAGGATAGCAGAGCGGAAGAGCAGAGGGGCAAGAAGAAATCTCTCCCGTAGTTCGCCACTTTGCAGGGACAGAGGTGGGGCTGGGGGCGAAGCAGCAGGGGGATAGCGCCTGGCTGTTGCATGCTTCACCGTTCCTGTCCTTGTCCCACGTTCCCACTTTTTTCTACTTTTCAGTACACTTCCAAATATTTGTTTTGTGAATAACAACAAATATACAGTTATATTTATCTGCAGAAGTGTTTACTTTAGAAGCCCAAACTGAGAATGGAAAACTTCAAAAGCTTTAACTTGCCCATTTCTAAAGGTAACTATTTTCAAACAAATTACTTCCTTGAAAGAGACAGTTTCTTGGTGACAATAATGCTGTCATATAGGAGGGCATGTAGTTTTACAACTCAGGCACAAGTGGAAGCATTTCTTGTACTGCTCAAACCAAAATGCTTTCATAGTTTTTAAGAAGGAAGAAGCCACTTTCCCATCTAACCCATTGTTCTGCCTAACACAGGTCACACAATTTCATCTGATTTCTTAGCAACCTGTGACTCTCAAAGTATGTGCTTAGGAAGATGGGAATTTTTCACACATCTAAAAAAATAATTCACTAGGTTACATGTGAGATGGGGCTTTCAGGTGGTGGGTTTAGCCTCTACCTGTAATCAGTCAGCTGTCTCCCAGCTGATGAGATAAGGCTAACAAGGAGCTTACTTAAGGGAGGCAGTCCCTGGAGCTGAAGAGCCTGGGTCATGTTAAGGATAAGGCTGTGTTATGTAAAATTGGGTGATTTGCCTGTTATCTAGATGATGGCAAAGAGCTGGAAGGAGTCAGGTGGTAAGATTTGGCTTACCTATTATACCTGCCTTTGAATTATGCTTGTGATTGATTCAGTCCTTTCAGGAAGAGTCTCAGAAAGCACTGCCTGTATTCAGCTCAGCTAGCCAGTCTGCCAGCCTGCTCAAGGGAAGCAGAGGACTGAGGAGATGCTTGCTGAGTGGAAAATGTTCAGCTGATGTGAGGGTGGTTTTACTACAGTAAGCCTTGCTGACCTATGCGAGAGATTTGTTTGTGGTCTGTGTCCATTTTCTTTTAATGACTATAGATGTTATTTCATAGAGTATTTTATCTGTATTTTTGTCCTTAACTATGTTGCAACTGTAAACTCTAATAAGGAATGTGGAGAGTTTACCACCATGCAATGCAGAGCTCTGTGTAGTATGGGCAATGCCTAAAAGCAGAGCGTGTGTTAACCTCTTCTGTAGGAGTTCTTCCCTAGCTCACTAGTGGAGGCATCTGCACTGTCAGGGGTTTCAAATCTTGCTAGAACTTCCCTTAAAGCCTTGCAGTACCAGGTGCTGTACACAAATTGGTTTGGTAGCTTCCTCCAACCAAGTTCTTGCCATCTGTCATTGCAATGCTCAAATGGGTCTCTTAATCTGGCAGCATGAATGCTCAAATCTATAGAGAGGCTTATGCAGACACACTCCCTCTTTGTAGTTCAGGCAAAGATCCAAAAAAAAAAAAAAAACCCAACCCAAAACCAAACCAAAAACCAAAACAACTACCACCATAAAACCTTGAGTACTAGGGTGTAAATCAAGCAGAACTTAAAAGAAAAACCACTCTGGCATCTTTTATTTGCCGTCAAAACCCTTCTGTGGTGTGTATGCCTTTAGTACTGTGGTTCTTTCTCATAGTTGAAGGTTAAACAACGCCTGGAGGCCGGCTCCCTTCCGCGAGAACGAGTGCCTGCGCTACACTAGATGGCACTGCTTAATACTCGCGTTCTCCTCTTGCCTCTGCTGCGTCCGCTCCCTGGATCTGGAGCATCCTGTACCTGCAGGTTCATCAGACGTTAACCAGTGCGCTGTGGTCGCTGGTGATGGGATCACCTGCAGGACAGGTATTCAGAGTAGTCATGTGGCAGGGCGGTAGGAACGGTCATCAGAAACGTACTGAGTTTGTCTCTTTAACCTAATAAATGGGTAAAGCAGGGCTTTTTAGAGATTGAACACTTAAGACTGAGTTCTGATGTTATCTTTAACTGTTGCTAGCATCCCCCATCTCCTTTCTCTCATGACTGGAACAAAAGGCATTGATAGAATTGCTGCAGACATTAGTCATTTTACAAAGTGAGAAATCTGAGTGGTAATACAGCTGTTAGCTACTGATCAATAAATATGGGGGGAGGATAAGCTATAGAGTAGCAAATCTCTGCTCTCATCAATAGCCTATAGATTTGGCAGTAAACAACCAGGCTTCTGCTTCCAGAATAGCATTCAGCTAATTCAACAGCTTGATTCTTGCAAGGACGGTCTGATCAAAATTTAGGAATGCTGTTGAAAAATCCCGTGTTGTGCCCTTCACTCGCTAATAGATAGCTGAATACATCTAAAACATGAAAGCATAGAGGTCTCATGAGTATTTTATGTACTTTTGGAAATAATGAAATGTATGCTTACAAAAGTCAAACATCAAATTTCATGACTAGTGTATAGCTTTTGCAGAACTTCAAAATCTGTTGTAAAAGCAGTTATTAGTTGAAGTACTGTTCTTCTCCAAGAGTAAGGAGACAGCTAAGTGCTCTTAGCTGAAGTTAGATATTTGGAAACCAGCTGGGCCTAGAACGCTTAAAACCTGACTGAAGTTGTGTTGGAGCATGATGGATGTTTCTGAAGGTGGTTAAAGTTCTGGAAAAGGGCAAATGGGATAAGTCAGGAAAAAAATGGGAAAAGCAGAGGACTGTGGTAGCTGTAGCTTGGCCAGCCTGATGCCAGCTCCTAGAAGGAGCACCCATAAAAAGCCTGCTAAGTAACAGGGGGAATCGCAAAGGAGTAAGTAAAGAGCCTATGCTGGTTCCTTGTGGAGGTGTCAGGCTAGCTAGCGTATGTTCTCTAACACTGGAAGTGCCCTTTTAGTTGTGGTGAAGCATCAGAGGCATCTTGGCTGTTTCAGCGCTGACCCGTTTGGTTCCTGACGTAGGCAATGGAAGTGGGAGTTAAACTTGAAGATGACTCAAGGTGGGAGTCACTGCAAGTGCACACAAGGGTTATGCAGAATTTAAAAGGTCTGGGAAAATGTATTAAAAAACACTGTATGAGATTCAATAAAGGTTTTTTTGCAATACATTTGTTAGTTGATTATTCCTCCTCAATAGAGGATGAAAAATAAATGGTTAGGTAGCATTTTTTTCAGAAAAGGGTCTTGGGAGTATAATAAACACAAATCATAACTGTGCTGTTGCCAACACTCCCCCTGAATCTCATAAGAGTGGGAGATACAGACAAATATAGACTGCAAGACACATGGAAAGATCCTTTTTCCACCCATCATTGATCAAGCCTCAGCTGGAGCACCGTGGCTGGTTTTGGATATACTTTAAGAACAATGTGGCACACTCAGAGCATCCAGAGAAGAATAACATGTTCTCCTTAGTAAAGAACATAGCCAACAAAGAAAAGATATATATATTTTTTGAAGTTATCTAGACTAAGAAAGACAGGTCTTGGAGTGGGAGAAAAGGAATGATCACAATTTTTGAGTACGTAGAGACTTTCAGAAAGAAAGGGGCTATCTCTTCAAATATGATGGATAAAAGCAATGGCTTTAAATTGGTGCAAGGAATATGGGTGATGACATGGGTAAAAGCACAGGTATAGTTAATCTTGCCTTGGAGCAGTGAGAAGGACTAGGTAGTCCCTTTCTGCCCTGTTTTTCTATTATGATATTTATTAGTAATTAATACTGACAATTTCATTTAAAACATACAGCTGTGAAACTCCAGATCCTGGGTGTGGTAAACTGACATTGCTGATGATTTATTTTGAAGACCTCAACTTTGAATTTTATTGGTGTCCAAACAGTGTTCTCCTTTGTTTTATGCCTAAACCCAAGCTAAATCACCCATCTGAAATAAAAATTATGGATGTGGCTATTCTTTCAAGATTTCCCCACAGAAATGTTACACATACTTCTTTTTTTATACTTATAACCCAGCTTACAAAATAAGATGAAAGGAAGAGAAGTTCTGGAAATAATTAGTAAATAATAATAGTTTGTATTTACATGTTGGTTTTTCTCAGTGGCTCAGTAAGTAGTAGGTATAGACTAAACCTGTTATTTAGCATGGCTACAAACCAGGCCCTACACTAGCTTTATAAGCAAAGGTATAACCTAAGCTTTCTGGCTTTTCTATTTTGTTCTTGAGCCTGAACTTGAGAACTGGAGCCCCTGGAGAGGATCAACCTGGGTGGGGGAGAAATTGCTCTGTGCAGCTGAGGAGGTTCTCAAAGGGCAGTTGGGAACCATGTAGCTAACCTCAAGAATGAGAAACAGACTCTTTCTGAAGCCAGAACAACTTGGTTGTCCCAAAACCCCCATAAATCAGGAAATCAAGTATTATCACTAATTTTAAAGTACTGCATATTCTCCTTGTGTTAGTCCACTGAAAATATTTAGGGACTTACAAGCTGGAAAAGGTTAGATAATCCTGGTATGGGATTGCTCTCTCCTGGAGAAACTGGCTGCTCGTGGCTTGGATGGGTATACTCTATGCTGGGTAAAAAACTGGCTGAATGTCCAAGCCCAACAAGTGGTGGTGGATGGAGTCACATCCAGCTGGTGGCTGGTCACAAGTGGTGCTCCACAGGGCTCAGTACTGGGGCCAGTGCTGGTTAATATCTTTATCAATGATCTGGACGAGGGGATTGAGTGCACCCTCAGCCAGTTTGCAGATGACACCAAGCCGAGGGGGAGTGTTGATCTGGTGGAGGGTGGGAAGGCCCTGCAGAGGGATCTGGGCAGGCTGGATCCGTGGGCCGAGGCCGGTTGTATGAGGTGCAACCAGGCCCAGTGCCGGGCCCTGCCCCTGGGTCACACCAGCCCCACGCAGCGCTACAGGCTGGGGCAGGGGGCTGGGAAGTGCCTGGTGGGAAAGGGCCTGGGGGTGCTGGTGGACAGTCAGCTGGATGTGCCAGCAGTGTGCCCAGGGGGCCGAGAAGGCCAACAGCCCCCTGGCTTGTGTCAGAACCAGTGTGGCCAGCAGGACTGGGGCAGTGACCGCCCCCTGCACTGGGCACTGGTGAGGCCGCCCCTCGAACACTGTGTTCAGGTTTGGGCCCCTCACTGCGAGGGGGACACTGAGGGGCTGGAGCGTGTCCAGGGAAGGGCAGCGGGGCTGGGGAAGGGGCTGGAGCACAAGGCTTATGAGGAGCAGCTGAGGGAACTGGGGCTGTTTAGCCTGGAGAGGAGGAGGCTGAGGGAGACCTCATTGCTCTCTGCAGCTCCCTCACAGGAGGTTGTAGCCGCGTGGGGGTCGGTCTCTTCTCCCAGATAACAAGTGACAGGACAAGAGCAAGTGGCCTCAAGTTGCAGCAGGGGAGGTTTGGATTGGATATTAGGAAAAATTTCTTCACCAAAAGCACTGCTAAGCATCAGAACAGGCTGCCCAGGGAAGTGGTTCAGTCACCATTCCTGGAGGTATTTAGATGTGACCTGTAGATGTGGTGCTTAGGGATGTGGTTTAGTGGTGGACTCAGCAGTACCGGGTTAATGGTTGGACTTAGGTAAACTTAAAGGTCTTTTCCAACCTAAACAATCCTATGGTTCTACTGCATGATGCAGCAAACAACTGTAGAGAGGAGTCATCTGATCTAGAAAGGTTTGTCAAAAAGGTATCACTGTGAGGTACTTAATTTTGTTAACATTAAAATGCAACAGAATTTGTCATATTTATTAATCATAACATGGCAAAGGAGATGAGGGAGATAGTTAAGTCTAGAAAAGTTTTCATCCTTTTGTTTTCAGCAAACAGAAAGACTCTTGTAATGCAGATTTTTCTCTGAATAAGATGTTGATTTTTTGAAAAATTAAGTCTCAGAGATGTGATTAAACTGAAGAAAAATTGGATATGGATATATTAATGTTTTTCATGAGGGTTTTGCAAACTAGAGATTTAGTAAGATGTATGAGTAGATACTTTAGGAGTCTTGTGTTAGAAAATGGGCTCATGTTCTGTTTCCAAAACTTAGTTCTGTCAAATTTTTAAGTGTTGTGGAATATGTACCCAGCCTCAAATGCAGTACTGGAAAGAGTGTTTTTCTTGATTAAGCATTGTTGAGAGATGACAGAAGCCTGCTAAACCTTAACTTGAAGCTCAGGTACAAGTAAATTTTAACTCTATGTGCAATAAGTTTTACAGGTGGATTTTAAAATGTATGTTTCAACATTAAGTACCATTTTACACAGTAAATCAAGACTTACTTATAACTGAGTTGTATTTGAAGATGGTAGTAATGTACACTTGAAAGGAAACTATTCTAAGGAAATCATGTTACCCTAAAAAAGTAATTAAAAAAAATGTTCTGCTTTTCATGCTGTTGTCCTTGATTTCTATATAAAAAGATGACTGCAGTGTGGATAACAAGGAGGATGGAGCGGGCATCTCATGGGTTTTTCAGATAGGTCCTTCCTTTCCTCTGCTTACCTTGCCCCTTGCTTTTCATTGTCTTGGGCTCCCTTACATGACTCCCTGACTTGGTGTCAGCCACATTGGGGCAGTCCTGGGCCTGGACAAGGGCTGGACTAGGTGACGGGGCAGCCAGATGCTGGCCACTGCAAATGCCGAAGAGCCCTTGAGAATATAACCTTCCTGTTTCTCTCAATCCTGTTAGATGTTTACCTACTTAAATACTTCTTGAAAATCTCTCTTTAAATGGCTTACAGGTGTAAATCCCACTGGAAATCGATAGCAATTTTTTTTCCCTAAGTGATCAATATACTTTTTAAAATCCTACCCATAGCTGTCGCGCATGTACAGAAAGATAACACTTGCATGCCTGAGTATCTTATGGCCTATATTTACTATTATGAAACATCTATTTTTGCAAAGTTACTGCCATTCAAACTCACCAAGGTAACTGTGATGAAGAACAAATGCTGTTTTGATTAAAACTCAGTGGAAACAAACTCAAACAGAAATTTCATAGTTTTTTTCCCTGATATTATTGTGCTTTTGAAAAAGTGACTAGTTAAAGAACAACCTCCTGCTTACCCAGCAAAATGCTTGTTCCTGGTTGCATGGAAGCTGCTATGGAGCAATAAAGCACAAGCAGAAAGAAAGCACTAAATGCTGAGATGCTGCAAATAGGCAATGCTTATTGTTCCCAGCTCCTCAAATTTGTTTGCCATACACAATCAGAACACAAGCTGGATATAGGTTTGTGATTCAATAATTTGAGCTCTCCTCTGAATTGGCATAAATAATGTGAAACACTTTTCCTGAAATCTACTTTAATGATGAAAATATTGCTGACTTTCAGTGCAAATATACATCTGATTTATTTACAACAATGCCCAAAGTTAATTTTAATTATTTCACTTTGTAGCTAATAAATGATCCTGGCTCAGTAATGAGGGTGTCTTATTCCTGTGCATTTCACATAAGCAGCAGGGATCACATGTTCATATAGAAAAATAAATTTTAAAGGTCTTTTAGCTACTTAAAAGAATAATTTTGAGAGAGCTGCTCGTAACAGCCAAAATTTTGTGGAGTATTTCTTACACAAAGACCTTAATACTTTCAGATTTCTGTGAGTTGTATGATTTGCTTACCTATTTTTTATACTGACGAATACTGTTTTCTGCCTTTGTTTTTTGGCTATAGAACTGTCAAGAAACACCTATGGGAAGTCAGTGTGTTTTAGATTTATTCCCCCCGCCTTACTGTCTTTCCTTATTCACTTCCAAAATGATTTTTGAGAAAGTGTAAACCCAAAATTCAAAGGTCAGTTAACAAAGCAAGTTATTTGTTTTAAATGACAAAGCCATAAACTGCGAAGCTAGCTACCTTTATAGATGAGGATGCTCCACAGCATGGAGACAATGCCAGTCTTGTCCCGCAGACCTTCCTTCCGTGCTTCCTGAAAATTAAGGAGGAGAGAAGAGTTACAGCAGGATTTCACAACTATTCCCTAAAGGAGGTCAACTTCCAATGTGAAAAGGGACTTGTATCTTATTAAAAAAAAACCTGCAGCCTCAGTCATTATCTGCATCTTGTTTCTGTGCTGGCTCTTGAGAGAGCATGGCAAGAGGGAGTGGTCTTGGCTAGACACATTTACAAATCCAAAACCATGCAATAATGAAAACTAAGCATTACAAATGCTTTTCAGGCACTCACTGTTGGGGCTGTGCATTTCCTAAAATCCTTCCGCCAAATGTGTTACTGTATACAAACGGTTGGCATGCACACACTTAGCAAGTCTGAGTGCAGATGGTTTTGGTGGTCTTAATGGTTCTTCTTTTTTTTTCCCCCTTCAGTTTTCTCCCTTTCTGTGTGTGTGGATGTGGAAGAGTGAGGGAGGCAGAACACATAATGAAAGTATCATGTCTGTTAACTGTGGAAATAGCATTCTCCTCATTTTCTTCCTTTCAGAAGTTCATATTTGCTATTGTAAGTGGCCCAGCAGCTTGCACAGGATAGAAAAATGCCATATAGAAAATCCAGGCTGGCCCACATTCCATCAGCTTGAGAACCAGATGCTGTCATGTTGGAGCCACCACCAAGTCCTGCAGTGAGCTGGCCTGAGGGACCGCTCAGCCCCAAGCCCTCTTTGCACAGCTGGCAAACGCACTCTGGGCTGGCTGCCATGCTAGGTATTTTCATCCTAAAGGAAAGAACAGCCTCTGTTTAAAAGAAAAAGCTTCAAACCTCAGTAACATCTCTGTCAGTACTGATTGTGCAACAAAACCTACATAATACCAGTGAGCAAGTGAGAAATAAATTCTCTGTTCTGCAATTCACTGAGACCGTGTCCTAGCATGCTTGTTATTGCTCTTTTGTGGGTTGTGGCTCAGTTTTTGTTAGCAGCATCTCTGGCTGTACAGACACTAAGTTTTCTTCCTCTGAAAGGAGAAAAACATATATTTGTCATGGGCAAACTACAAATCAAATTAGTAAAAAGACTAGTAGTATGGTTTCAACTGCTAATACGCTCACCTGCATGTTGCATATATGTGCAGTATCTCCAGGAAACTCCATATAGTAGAAGAGAGCAACTTGCTGAAAATGCTATTTGACAAACAGGAGCTAAGATACCGCTGGCCACGGAGGCTCATCTCACGCTGCGTGGCTGCTTTCACTCCTCATCATGAAATGCAACAAATTTAACCAACCATGGCAGTTTTGCAAGGGGAAGAGGGGTAGAGTCAAGGCTGTTTATGGATCAGACCTTCCTCAGTCACAGTTTATGTTCACATAGGAAATGGCACTGAATTATTCAAACCTTTGGAGATTTGAAATCACTGGATTCCTACTGGGTAACTGGTGTATTAGTGGTACTGAAGTGGTTCCTGTTTTGTGAAAGGGAGGTGAGGGGTTGGCAGAGGGGAAGAACGATGCCTGAAAACTATAACACACTTTGCAAATGCCCCTGTTAACTTCTCAGAGGTCTGAGCTTGATTTGTATAGCAGCCTGAGAGATAGGTAAATGGTCATTTTACAGGCAGGGAAATTAGGATTATTGAAGTACCAAAGCATTAATAGAGGTAACCTCTCCAGTCCTACTAAGCCAACAGAGCTACAGCTAGCATCCAGAGCATTCCAATTCTCAACTTGTTTTTTAGCTGCAATTTTCATACCTGTTTTAAAAATATTTACATGTCTATGGTCCCCCTGGGAGCCTTGGACCAAGACTTCCATGTGACTAGAAAAATAAAGATGAAACAGAACACCAAGAACATTAGCCTTGGAGGTTTCACACGTGATTCCTTTGACTATTTCAAAATGTTATAAAATAGGTCTAAAAATGAATAACAGTTTTCTAGTCTTCCCTAGCCCAATAAAACAAAAATAGGGACCTAATCATAAAACCCAGGTTCCACACCTAATGGCCAGTTAGTATTTAAGGCCTTACCAGGAACGTTTTGCCTGTTAAACTGGCCTCAGCCAAATGTTTCTCACCAGCTGTCCTTCACTTCATGTTCAGTACACGACTCTCATTGTGCTGAGCAGAAGCTGCATGCACACACATAACACCAGCAGTTTGCTCAGCAAGTTGGAAACACCTCCATCCCTCTGCTGAGATAAATATGAGCCATTAAGAAACACTTCACTGAAGCACCTAAACTGATGCTATACTTACGTGCGCTAAAATTATAAGGACTAAACTTTATGAAGCAAATGAAATTGAACTAATTAAACAGACAAGAAGGGCCCAGCCTGAGATTTTTCTCTGCACTAGGTTTTCAAACTGCTCTTAAGTACCATGCAATGCATATCTGCTTTTGCAATGCCTAACTTTTTTTCTGGTGTGCTTACATTATCAGGTTGGAGAAAACTCCTCCTCACAAAGCCAGTAGCAGCCCAGTTCACCATTGATATCCCCAGCCTCAAGCTTCAAGGTGAGGATTAAAGAAACTTTTAAACATAACTGTCTATTAACATGTGCACAGAGTTTTAAACTACAAGTGTAAAGGCAATGAGAAATTTTATGCAGCTTTTGAACTTCCTGATTTGGTTTAAAACCAGTGTGCACAGGAGGAAAAGCAAGGAAAAACAGGATGTTCTGCAAGACATCTGACCAATCCGTACTTGTGAAGCCCAGGAAAATCACCTGGCTCACTAGCAAAGCCAGTACCTGTGTGCAGATAATTCTGGTTTAAAAATTAAAAAAATCAAAAACATCACAACCTGCAGCCTGTCAAGGATGGCACCAGAACAAACTGCTTTTCATATAATAACACAGTAACACTCTTCTTTAGGGTATTTTTTATCAGCAAAGCCTCTTTACAAGAGCTCGAAAGCAACAGCATTTTCTACAAGCAGTATCTTACTATGCCACAGCTTCTGCGTGCTTGATTGTAGCGTAGGTGGGAACTCCTACCTGCAATAAACCAAAAGAAATAAATGTCCACCCATGAACTGTAGTCATGATTTCACCTCTCCTTGGGGAATATTCTCTCTCAATACCAAATTGTCAAAGTGAAACAGAAAAATAACTTCATAGCTCTTGGCTCTTCAGATAGCTAGGACTCAAATGAGACTAGCGTTTGAGAACGAAGTAGGCAGCCAAGAATAATTCAGTAGCAAATCTGGCATGGGTTACACTCCTAGAGCACCTCAAGTCTCTGCTGTGGCAATTCACAGATGAGAGATCTCATAGTCACTGTTCTTTGAGGAAAGATGGTGTCACACAGCAGTTGCAGCAGGTAATTAATGCTACATAAACTTCTTTAAAAAGGACCTTGTGAAACAACTGTATTCCCTAAGAACAGAGTGGCAAGGGAATAAGTTTCAGTGATGGTTTACCCCACTCCGATGATGACTATGGTGAAAATAATTGCCTGATGTACTGATAGGAAATACAAATAGATTTATACTAGAGCACATATGAAATTTTTAATACTTCAGCCTTTTATCCAAGGCAGAAGTACCCTTTTATCCTGTTAATACTTCAGCCTTTTGTCCAACGATCTCAAAACACACTGGACTTAAACATCAAGACTTGAAACTGTGACATTATCGATTATTTTAGAAATGGAAAAACAGAAAAAGCATAGAATAAGAAAAAAACTTGCCTGCCATTGCTGCTTGAGCCACTAGTACATTACAAAAGAGACCTCAAACTCTATGAGACTCACTTCCACCTGAAGCAGCAATTCACTTGTAATAGCATAAAGTTTAACACCAGAAGTGTTGTGGTTGTGTAGAGTAACCCAGGTATGTGAGAGGACATGAACTGTTACCCAGTGGGGCTGTACTGCACAAAATTATTGACGTTTAACTGAACTTTATCTTGTAGACAAGATTGAAGACACAAAGAGATGAACAATTAACCATGCCCCTTAGCTCTTTCTTCAAACAACTAGTTTTCTGCAACATTAAAAATGTGATTTGTTTTGTATTTGCCTGCCTTTGGCTTCTCTTGTTCGGTCAGCTGTATTCCTTCTCCTGCCTTTTCAGCTAGGTTAAAGCCTTTTGGATTTATGTTCCTCCTCTATGAAGGTACTTTGCATTGATGTGAAGGCCATTCTCCGACTCCTCTTTGCTAAGCTAAGCAGACTGAGTTCTCGAAGTCTCTCACTGCCAGGCATTTCTTCCAGCCCTCAAAGCATTCATCCAGGCCCTGTCTTTGTCTTTTTCAGTTCTGGACTTCTCTTGTTTCTCTTGTTTGTTTCCTGCAATTTCTTTTTTAAAGCATGAGCAGCAGAGTGACCTGTGCCATTCCAGTAATGGTGATCCCAGTGTCCCATTTAGTGGTAAAATTTTTTCTCTCACAAATTGGCAGAGCATTGTGAGCTCCTGCTACTTTGCCTGTTTCTTAGGACCCTCTTATCTCCTTGCATGCTACTGTTTCCTAAGATGTGACTATCAATTCTATAGGTATGACCCCTATTCCTTTGCCCTAGGTATGTAACTTACATTTGGCTGCATTTTAATGCACGTGGTGTGAAGAGCTCCAGAAAAATCAAGTAAGTCTCTGTAATACTTCTAACTCAATAAAGAAAATGTAAAGCCTAATTTTAAGTGATGATAAGCATTCTCCAGTCTCTTGAGTTTATTAGCTTTAAATATCAAATAAACTATAAAATCCCTCATTTTTTTACTTTCAGGAAGTTGAATTTATATTCTTCAACTCAGAGATTAAAATTCTAGTTTGCAATAAGGTTGGAAAAAACAGCAAGCAAATTACAGAATTAAGTGTTAAGGCACCAACCAAAAAGAGAAAAATATGCCTGAGGAGAATTAACAACATTAATAAGTGAGCACCAGACAATAGAATAATTACTGTTTCAGTACAAAAGGGTCTCTATTAGAACTAAATCCCTTTGAGGGGGGAAGAAAAAGAAAGCTACATGCTGTAAGCAGGAAAGTAACCTGCAGCATAATCATTGCTAGAATCTAATCTTAATAACCTGCCCTTACTTAGAAATCTTGTACACGTATGGAAAAGATGTGACTGCAAATTAGTAAAACAATTATAGTCAAAGGCTATTTATACTTCAGGATAAAACTCGGTGAAAATCTTTGCCTTCAGGGACTGTCTGTGTATTGAATTTCAGGTAAAATTACCAATGCAATTGATGAAAAAGACCTTTGTCTTCAGCATACATGCATCTGATCAGTATCTGATAAATTTGAGCTGCCAGTTAGATCAATGGTTTCCCTGGTAAAGGCCAGAAATTAAAGGAGAGCACTGCTTCCTAAGAAGGTCATCGACAAAGCTTGGGCAAAGCACAGAGATCCCAGTACTTCATGGAAAGCTAAACAGCCCCTGTGTTTGCACAGAGCTGACTTGAAGTCACTGTGCTCCCATACTCAGGCTTATCTCAGGTGTCTCATCTAGACCGTGTAAGGGAAAGCAGCCTGCCATATACATAAAGACTTCCAGTAGTCCAGCCAGCTGAAAGAATGGGGGGGGAAAGAAGACCCAGATCCTGCAAATGTGCACTCATCCATAGTTGTGAATATGTAAGTTGCCCCCCTGACTTCATAGGGTTGGCTGTCTTTTAGGTTTGCTAGCAAGACTGGAGCCTGGCATAGTAAACCCCTGGGGGTAAAGGGATCCATTTGAGTTCTGCCCACAAAAAATTTCAGCACCTGGTCTGTAAGACTCTTAGGACACTGAAACAACTCAACTAATAATTGTTGTTCTGTACAATAAAACTGTAAGTTAAATACGGTCCCTGCAACAAGCTACACTGTAGTCTCCCTGGCCTACGCTCAGTGCAGGTGAGAGCCAATGCCGCCCTATGCCACCTTCTTGGACAAGGACTTGGTGCTCACTTGGTCAGCCATGTGTCCCAGGTTAGAAAAGAAATCCTGGCTAACTTCTTCCTGTGTAACAAGAAGGGATAGTGTAGGACACAGAGCAGTCTTCGGTATGTCCCTGCTATCCAGCACAGCCTCAGCCTGCTATCCTGGATATCAGGATTGAAGTAGCTGCACTGACCCTGGGCCATCTAAATGCAAAGTTCTGAATCTGAAAAAAATACTCACCCTCCAAGCCAACTGATAAAACTGGAGCAGTGAAAGCGGCTTTAACCCACAAAGAATCAATCCCAGTGAAAAAAAGTCTCCATGAAAGTGGCTGCTGAGTCCATCACATTGCATATTGGTAAAAGTAACTTGAGTTTCTTATCCTTCCCAAGTGCTTTCATTTTATGTCTCTGCTAATTCCTTAGCCTGAAAATTCCCAGAACCAGAAATGTCCTAACAGGCTTTTCTGCCCATCATGAAATGCAATTATTACCTCTACATGGGAAAGTAATTTGTTCTTCTGATTTTCAGCAGTGATTTCTGTGTGAAGCATGGTGACTCTTAGCAGAAACTGGCAGTTTTTTCTGTATGCTAAAAGTTAATCAGTGATTCCTTTCTTCAAGTCAGGATATATTCTTCTTCTAGTTGGATGAAATCTTTTTTTTCTTTTTTTTTCCCCTAAATTAGTGCAAAAAACAGTGCAATATTCTTTGAATTGTAATGGTACTAACTAGAAGTATTTTGAGCCTGATTTTATGAATAAGACGTAGTCCTACATAGTGGACTGTGAATAGAAATGTTGTGGGTTGGGGGTCTGTATAGTAAGTATATGGAGCAGATCCTCCGGTCTGGTCATGGTACTCTGTGTTATAATAATGCAAAGCAACTGTGAAGTGTGTTTAACTAATCATATGAGGAGTCTTCAACCTTGGAGAATCTCCAGGAGATGTGAGGCCGCTGTTGGATTCACGCTAATCTGTACCCACTGGCTGATGTGAGGCACTGCTGTGAATATACAGGTATCCCTGTTTGAACTGTGTCTGGTATAACTGCAGTCATTTTAGGGCCACAGGCAGATGTCGTCAGCTGGACATGGGTCTACTAAAGGGTGGAAGGTGAAGGACTGAGGCCAGTTCTGAGGTTACGAAAAGCTCTGGCTAGTGCCTTCTGCACTGCTTGTTCTTGACCATCACAAAGACAAGGTCTCTGTCCAGTAAGTTAAATAATTTAATTTAATATTCATACTTGAAGCTGAAATCCATTTTCAGGTCAAGTTCATCTTTCACAGTTGACATTCCACTGGAACCTTCCTGGGGTTTGCACTGATGAACCACAGCCCCAGGGATCAGCAACATGCCCAGAAAATCAGTTGCCCAAACTCTCTGATCTAAAGCCTGTTTTTCAGGTGGAACTGAGAGAAACCAGTGGAAGCATTTCAACTGGAACAGAAATCAGAAGTCTTTTTTGCTAGAAGATGTTCAAAAGGAGCAGAATTGTTGGCATCCTGACAATTCCCACATCACATAGACAGGAAAAGCGCTATCAATGCAGGCCTTCTTCTGGATCAGCTTCAGGCTCTTTCCCACCCTTCCACCTGCACTGCTAACAGCAACAGCGATTGATACAGCTAAGCCGCTGCCGAGGCTTCAGAAACGTTCAGGTTTAAAGCAGAGCAGCGTTACACATCAGCAGGGAAAGCCACGTCAGCGGCACTCGTTTAATAAAGGTATTCCTAGCAGCCTGCATGCTGGATGTGCTGTAATTACAGCAGGGCAGCAGAGTGGTGCGGCTCCGGCTGCCCCCGACAGCTCTGCTCCCCTGGAAGAGCAGGGCTGGCAGCTCGGGAATGAGAGCAGCAGAGCTGGAGGCAGCTTTCCTGGCAGCTGGCCTGTGTTCGCAGAGCTCTCACCCAGACCGTGCTGGTGCACAGGAGCTTTCTGAACAACATGTGAAAGCCCAGGGCAAGAGGCAAACAAATTCCTCTTCTCTTTGGGAGAAAACAGAACACTGCGTGGTAATTAAATTTGCCAGGCTCTGCTGTAGTAAGATGATGCAGATGAGAGGAGGCAGCTAGATATTCTGGGGCAGCCTACTTTCACGTTGAAGCACTGGAACGATTCTTTTACAAACAATGGCATTAACAAGTCTGCCTTAGTCTTGCCTAGTCCAAAAGGTAGTGCTCATGAAGTATAGTTTACAAGGTTTAGGGGTTTTTTTAACACTAAAAGAAGGATGCAATTTTTAACACTAATAGAAATACTCTAAAATATATACATAATATATATATACACACACACTATACTAAAAGAATCACTTCTCTCCAGACCTGAAGTAGCAGAGATCTTGTTTTATTAACTCAGAAAAAATACAGAGCAAAGCATAGCTGAAGCAAATAGAAGGACTATGGAATCCCACTCGAAGGATTTCAATTCAGACCCATTATGACTAGGTCCCACTGATCTCAGTGGAAGTTATTTGTCCCCGAGAAGGAGAGCTGTGCAGACCTTGATTTTCACATGATTATTCACTTTAAATGCTTTCCTTCAGCTTCCCAGGGAATAGATGTGGAGAGGGTCCAGAGTATGCCTTTGAACTCCGGGGTATTTTACTTGGCATACTGCAGTATTGCATTGCAGCATGGCCACAGAGCTGCAGGTAGTTCATTTTGGATCATGCCTACAATCACCTGGGAAATCTCTTTTGTTGTTATGTGCTCAGATACCATCCTGATCCAAGTCCCTGGGCTGATCAATGCAAACAGCTAGCGAACACATGTATAACCTCTCCTGATTATCATGCAGCTTACTGTGCAGCAGCTTTCCTCCATTTACTTTGTCATTACCTGTTTAATGTTCCTCTGTCTCTCCTTTTAAAAGGGAAATCTTCTTGACCTCAATCAGTGTTTCTTCAAACTCCTTCCTCCCCCGCCCCTACCAAGTTCATGCTTCTCCATCAGCCGTTAATGCTCATTCACTAGGGCGGATTGTCCTTGATCACCTGCTGTCACTCTCCTACCCTGTCTTCCTATGTTAGGACATCTTCTGTGTCAACACACCGAGCTAATCTTCAATACTGACACCTTACACTCAGGCTAGTAGTGTCAAACAAGACCAAGTATTTGCTTTCAGAAGGCACCCAGGGATGCCAGGGTAGTTACTACCTTCCCGTGATGTAACGCAACAAAGTTTTACAGTAGGGTTTGCTCTTTGACTTTTGATTTTCTGTTGTAAAAATGAATGTGTGACAAGGTGGGGGGTCGGGTGGTGGGGGAGTGGGCAGTTACCAGGAAATATTTGGTTTGCCTGTTTTTTCCTAGGTAGCATTTACTGCTTGGGATCTCTGCTTCCCGCAGGGAGTCATATGAACCACAATGCAGCCATCGCAGGGGGCAGCAGATAAAGTCAGTGAGTGGACCTGCACTTTCCCAGACTAGTCAGAGGGAGAAAGAACCTTTGTATTAACACAGAGAAAAGTTGTCTGCTTGTGCCTTGCACCTTAACAACACTGCCACTGCAGCAAACATCAAACTTCTGAAAACCGGCTTTGCACTGCACCGTGCTGTTGATGGGGAGAACAGGCTTCCTGCTGCCACAGAGGCTTTTGGAAGCTGGGAGGGAGATGCATGGGAGTTTGGCTAAGCAGTCCTTATAATCCTGATGGGTATTGTGTGGGTGGTGGTGGAGAGCTTCAAAAAACAAATGTATTTGGTGTTTGTTCCATGGCACATGCCTGGAGGGCACTTCTGTAAGTACAGATACTGCCCTGGCCACTTCCGAAAGCAGCTAAAAAGACATTCAAGAGGTATTACAGTATCACTCAAAAATGGCACAGGGACACCTGGCTCACCTTTTAACAATTTCACTGCTTCAGATGACCACAGCTTGGACAGGTGCAAGGCTCCCCACCACAAACACACCCCAGCTTCGTGCTAATGAAGTCTTCATTGACTTCGAGGGTGTAAGAAGGAAAAGGAATGGCTCTTCTGGAGGCTGGAAATGTACACACTGGAAGTGTAGATAGCATGCAGATTTGCAGAGTGTATGTTTTCCTCTATGCTACTGTACAACAGAGCTTCTGCTGTTGCAGTGAAGTAGTAGTTTCTGACAGGGAACATGGAAGAATTCAAGCCCATATATGCCTGAAGTTACCAATAGCTTAACTGTACTTTGGTTATAGTAACTTTAAACTTGAAAATGTGGATGAAGAACTTTTCTTCTTTGCTCTCAACATGTATACACCCATTTTGTCATTTGTAGTTCCCTCACCAGCATTCATTCACAAGGCACATGGGTCGAACAGCCCAGACCCGGACACGGAGATTTCATGCTTACTGCAAATGCCTGTTTCAGCTTTATAACCTTATTTTTGAGTGCAGACCAAGCTGAGTTTTGCCCTTTTCATTATCCTAAACGCCTCAGCATCTCAAAATAGCTATATCCTATTAGAAAAGCAAACATCACCTTGTATCATCCACCAATTGCCCCAGTTCAAAGCCCCTAGCTACCCAGAACTGATCCCTCTCCTCCAACGAACGCGTCATTAACCTCAGTCCCTTCTAAAGCCCACCAAGTCCCCTGCCGCTGAGCCAGTGTACTCAGCCCACGGCCAAGGACGGCCAGGAAGGTTAATGGTGTTTCTCGCTTTCTTCAGCTCCCTTGCTGGCACGGTGGGATCCCCACAGCCTCTCACACCACTTGTTCTTGTGCCAAAGCTGCCCTTTAGCTTAACTTAAATAGCCCTTTTCCCTTTCTGCTACTAATTCTTCTGAATTACTCATGAAGAACAATCATATAAGCTCTACAGCCTTTTGCTGAGATAATTAATCTTGTGCGTATTCCCTCATAGGAGAGTGACTGTCCCCAGACATCACCTTTGCCTCTGCTCCAGGCTGGCCATGTCTTTCCTGACAAAGAGCTACTGGTTTAAAGCAGCAGGGATGAGATCCCTCCAGAGACTTCTGTGATAGCATTAATAAGTCTTGCTCTCTGTAGGTAGTACCTTGCCTAATAGATTTTGTGGTCACCTTTTTTCTTTTTCACAGCCAACACATCTCAGTGGCTCATTGTCACCTTGTGACTAATAAAACACAGACTTACTCCTCCTCTGTCATTCACAGCTGATGAACTCAAAGAAATTTCCATGATTAATCCTGAAACACTGAGACTATTACTTTGCTGTTAGATAGATTTCCATTTCTACCCCACTGGTCCTCATGCTCATGCATTACACCTTCACATATTATTCCAACCCTTGCTTTGTTGGCAATGCCTCCCAGTCTGGTGTCAGCAGTGTGTTGCTTTACCTCCTGCCTTGCACTTCTGCCACTAGAGCAGAACAAGGGCAGCGTTAAGTCTGATCCCAGAGCAGCCCCACCACTGATTTCCTTCTTCGCTGATAGCTTTTTCTCCAAGAGCATGCATGGCCATCAGCCTTTCTGAAGCCAGAGGAACAACTGGCCCAAAAACCGTGAACCTTTTCTTTCATACACAACAGCATGGATATGACATGTTCTGTGGGTGAAAAAATCAGGCAGATGCCAGACCAGGTGCTGAGGCTCCCTAGCTGGACTCCAGCGCTGGCTCACCGCTTGCCTTGCCTGGGGCCATCAACGGACCCGGCTCTGCCTGACACGGCCAGACCCTGGGGGCCTGTGCCCCACTGCTGAGGGCACAGCTCATGCTGTGGTTGCCCTCACCATGGAGGCACCAGCCCTTGCTGTGCCCTGGCCTCTCTGCCATGAGCTGGGTTGCTCCTCCTCAGCTTTGAAATACACATGGCATCAGGAGAGCCTGAGATTAGCTTGGTGCCAGCTTCTGCTTCACCTGCCTTCCTTCCTATGTGCAGAAAAGAGGGATCAAAAGTTTTATCTCAGCCCCAGTAAATTTATCCCTTGGTTTTAAAGAGTGATTTTCAGTGATAGGGAGAATATCTTTCAAGCAGCCAAGTGAGAAATCTGCATGGGCGTCCACGTTTCTAAAACATCAATTAAATTAGATGTTGGGAGAGAGGGTAGGTTAAAGTCAGAGAGGCTTTACACTGACTACACATTTTATGAATGTATGGGTGTTGAGCATTACTACAAATTTTTCTGCAGCTTGCTTTCTTTAGTCTGTCCTTAGTAGAAGCACCTCCCATTTTAAGAATCACAGTAATCTGTGATAACTGGATGCAAGTCATACTCCCTCATTGTCCACAAAGCTAGAAAAATTACCTCTGTGCGTTTATGCATTTTGCATTTTCTAAACACCAGTGCCTTTCCTTGCTCTATTTAAAATGTCTAGCAGCATATTTTTGGCCATTGTTTTACCCCCCTGCTCTGTGTTATTTCAAGGTTGATGTGATGACAAAAGCCACTTAAGGATGGCAGCTAATAAGACATCTGCTTTCCCCTAGTGAGTGTGAGGGGAGGCTTGCAAGGCAGCGGTCAGATGTGGATCGGTAATAGGATGCATTATCTTCTGACTCCGGGTCACTGCTTCACCTCTGATCCTTGTCAAAAGTGACCATAACTTGTTACCCGTCTGTAAATCACTAACCTAGGAAAATGAGTTGATGCTTTTGCTTTAAGTCCTGCTGACAACTATCTATACCACAATTAGCCAAAGTAGCAAAGACAGGCCGGAGTGAGTTGCCTTCTCAGCCTGTGACAGGGGGTCTGGCAGGTCAGGAGTAAGGCAGCTTGCAGGGCCAAGGCTGGGCAGGCATGCTGGCTGCAGAGCTGCAGCGCTGCCAGTTCTGCAAGTGCAAACCACATTATGATAGAAATAAAAATAGCAGTAAAGCAAGGCAAACTGGCACAGTTTAACTTTCCTGTTGTTTTCTGGAGTGCCAATAATAAGGGAAGTCAGTGCCCATTTAGTAGAGTGTATTTTAAAGGTGGGCTAAAGAAAGGAAACTGTAGGATAAAATATAGCAATTTTCAGGGGTTTTGGAGTCACAACATAAAGTGATGGTTAACTGTTTGTCTGCAGTGTATGCAACCCTGGGCTTTGTGTTGATTTTGGCTGCTTTGTGATGTGACTCCACATATATCATGTCAAAAATGCCAGCCAGTTGTGTTACATTTGCGATATAAAACATCATACATTTCATTTTTACTTACTCTCTGTATCTTAAGATAAGGCATAGGTAAGATTAAAGTCAGCAGGAGTTTTATTAACTAGTGCTGTTAATCAGTGAAATGTGCAATGCTATCAGGTGGTCAACATCAGCCATTTTCACTACATATAATTATCAGTATCTTTCTCAATTTCAAGTCATCACAATTGCCATATTCTGCATATAGATCACTTTTTTTTTTTTTTTTTTAAGTCTTTATGGATGTCAAAATGTAACCAGAACTTAATCCAAATAAAAGGGCATACTGAAGACCTCCATTTGTGGTGATTAAATCATACATTAACCCAAGAGAACAGAAGGTCTGACATCACTGCCAGGTAGTCAATGATTATGGCTCCTAGTGTCTCCTAATATTATCTTGAAAATGGCCATATCAGGAGGCCTAGGTATCCCTCAGTGCACCTTATGCTCTTCTATTTTCAAGCGTCCAGTTGTAGTATATGATCAGAGAGAGAGACAGACATATGAATTAGCTAAATGATCTGTTAGATGTAAAAAATGAGGGCCAAAATATGCTTTTTTTTTTAGTCCATTCTCACTCAGGCAAATCTCCAAGTACTTTTAAGGTGAGCATTTGCTGGAGAAGTTATTTCAGAGCAAAGCAGGAGCGAGCAGACTGAAATATGCCACAACTAGTAGAAAGATATTTGTTTCAAGAAGGTATCCCATGGGTTTTGGTGGGAAGAGCACAGGGAGAACCACTCAGGCTTTCCCCTGCTCCCTGCCGTGACGGGGGTCACAGCAGATGCTCAGGGAGGGACAGCAGCAAGAGGCAGGCACAGCGAGAGCCTTTCTGCTCCCTTAGTGACTGAGGCCTCCAGAAAAAAAAAGGCACCTGTAGTCAACCTGTATGTGAATGTTACTCAGTCTTACTGGTGCTACACAAAAGGGCATTTGGGTTTTTTTTGCCCACACCTGATCTGGTGTAATGGCTATTCTAGGTCAGGCACTGGCCATCTGTGTGTGCATGCCCATGCCATAGCCCAGCTCCTTGGGGCTTTATCCCAACAACAGGCTTAAGCACATGCTTCACTGTTCATGGTGGTGGTAAATAAATGCTGAGGGACTGGAAACTTGGGTCTTAAGACAGTGCTTACCAGCCAAGCCGTTTACAGGGAAACCTGGAGAATTGTGTGTTTCACACCCAGTAAGGCTATTTGTAAGAATGAGCAGAAATGGCCTTTTGAAGATTTTATGGACTGGGAATTTTGAGCTTGGGAATCAACCCGTCTTCTTAAACCAGGGTAGTTTTTTAGCTTGTAGCTCCCATACATAGTTGTTTTTGCAAAACACTCTTTGGGGTGGGGAGCTAACTGCTGGGTGCCCCGGCTGCAGCAAGTCTCTGCTGGGATGTGGGAGTGTGGCTGGAGCCTTCCTCACCCCAGGAGGATGCCCACAATGTGAAATAAAGACAGCAGAGAGGCTGGGGGTGGGGGTGGGGGTGTGGGGTGGCGAGCTGGAACACCTGTAATGCAATGCAACAGGGCTGGGCAGCCACGGACACAGGTGAAGCAAGGAGAAGGCAGGGGCTCTCAGGGAAGAGAAGACACCAGCACGTTGCTGTGGCACATCTCTGACTTGGCCAGTTCTACAGAATTTAAGCTGTTGTTTAATCAAGGTGCTTAAAAAAATGGATACAGTTTGATAAAGTGATGTTTAATCTTCATTATACTGCTCTGTGATCATCACAGCAAAGAGCTACACTTGTATGTCTGCTTATCATCTCCTCTGAAAATTTTACTGGTAAAGAAAGACTTGATTGGGGATTAGATTTTTGTCATCAGATCCCATTTTTGTTCACATGCAGCAAAAAGGAAGAAGTCGCTTTTGAGGGAGAAAGGAAGTAAAAGGAAAGGACAATTGCTGGGCAGTTATCTCTGACATTCATATAATGTAGTGTATGTCGTTATGTGACATTTCTGTAAGAGGAAAAGAAAAGCATTGGCTGAAAAAGGTTACAGAAGTTCTTCAGGCATGAAGTCATGTCCAGGCAGCAGAGTCACTGCAGTTTATAAACAGGTTCTGCTCTCACCCAGCTGCATCCTTGGAGTTAGGGCACCATGTAACCATTTGCTGGCTGACACTTTAATACCCAGCTTCAGTTTTCCTTTCCAGGAAATTAGGAATTAAACCAGGAAATTAGGCCAACTTCTGGGTTTAGGAAAGACATTTGCAGCCACTGCCCTTGCCACCCTGTCTTCCATGAAGGAGAAGGGCACTGCACGGAGGAGGTGGGAATTGGTGTGGGGAACTTTCTCTTCTGTCTGCTGGGAAAGAGTGGCTGGTGCTTACAAGGGGCTGTCTTCTCCCATCCCTGGGCATGACTTTCTGTGAAACTGGGAAGTCAGGCAGATGGGCACAGGATGCAGATGCAGGCAGAAATGGCAGAGTGAGGACCACCACCTGAACTCTGTTTCATTTTAACTTTTTGAAGAAGAAAATCCAAAGCCTTCCCTCAAACAACCATTACATCATCTATTTCAGTAGCAGTCACTTTACTTTCTGTTTATCTCCGGTTTCTAAGCATTGGGACTGACTGAGGGCACATCTTCAGATTCTTTTTATTTCTACAGGCATGGCACCTACAATATTATTTCTATTGGTCTCAGAGCACATCATCCTGGAAAAAGCTGTGCAGACATCCTCACAGTCCCTAGGCCTGGCAGATCTTGCACAGCCAAGGTTTCTGAAGATGGAGATCCAGATACAGAAGTGTAACCAAAGACCTGTGGAAGAACTGGCATTATATTGATAGGAAATGGTGGCGTAGAGGCGGAAGCCTCTTTGTTTCCCTACCCTTGCAGTGCTGTCTAGTTTCCTGAGGTGGCCTGGGGCATCAGGCAGTTCTGCCTCATCGCTTGCTGTGGAAAACAGCTGTTTTTTAGAGAATGCAACACTCCTGGGCAAGGGTGGCCATTTAGCAGTGCTGGAGCTGCTCCTGCAGTTTCTGGGTGTTGGCATGAACTTACCAATAGCACAAAAGTTCTGGAAGCAGAGCTGCCTCCTCTTTGGACTCCGAGGCGTAGTCTGCCCTGTAATACATGCGGATGAAATTGTCTTTGTCACAAGATATAAAAGACGTGTAATAACACGAGCATCTTCCAGCATTTTGAATTGATTATGAATGTAAAAGAAATGGTAACCATGTAAACACAGACTGGATGCTTTTACATGGCACATAGGCAATGCAGAGACATCTTACTCCCCAGGGCAGGTAACGATGAAGTGCAGTTGTCATGGGCTCATGGAGTGGTCTAAGTTCATATGATCTTTAGTGTCTTTCACAATATTGCTTTGCAGTGTGCAATAAAGCATTACTTGACCAGGGTGACCGCTGTCCTGCCTGAACGTGTGTGAGCACTGCCAGCCACAACAGCTTCCCTTTCAGAGATTGTGTGTTCTGTGCAATTTTATTTTAATTAGAATCTAGAACAAGAAAAGCTTTATATCCCTCACATCACAAAAGAGAATATAATGTGCATTGTGTAAAGCTGTGTTTAATTGGGGTTGTACAACATAGCATTTGCTACTGCAGACAGCAGCACAGGTATTTGTTGCTGCATTGTTACTTGAACCCAGCTGTCCTCACATTTTTCTTGAAAAATCTTATTTCCTCCTGCAGGTGCTGTTTTTCCGTGATCTTTCAAATACATTCCCATTTCTCTTTTCGCCCTTCATTCCTGAATTCTGTGCATTACCTTCCGCTTGCTGAAACCAAAGATGTGTAACACTTCTCCTTCACATACTCCGGACAGCCGATCCCTGACTTCTTTAATTTCAGGAATTCTTTTTTGAAAAGGGAACACCCAGGTTCCAGGGAAATTCTTTGTGCAACTCGGGATTACGAGTAAGGGTGGCAGGACTGTGTCTAATGGCTCACAGGTGCAAAAGCGCACAGCCACTGGAGAGCTGCTTAAAAGCCACTTGTGTGCCTGCGTGAGAAAGTCTCTCGCTAACACGCATCCGACTCCGCAGTTAGGAAAACCTGGAGCTTTGCGAGGCTGTTGAGAGGTTGAACAACAGCTCCGGGGGATGTGCAGGTACCTGCTCCCTCTCCTGGCAAAAAGGGCAAAGCACCAGCGAAGGGCCCCCTGCCCTGCGCATCCCTCCCGCTCCGCAGCCTGCGCAGCCCGCCGGGGCCGGCCGGGGCTGGGAAGGGGGGGTGGTTCTGCTCCCCTTTGTCCTCCTGCCAGGCTTGGTGGCGAAGGGAGATGGTGGCAGAAGCAGAGATGAGGGGACTTGGGTTAAGATCCAATGGGTACCTCCACAAAGCTGCAGCGCTGAGCGGCCTGAGGCAGCAGGAGCACCTGAGGGATGGAGGGGGCACGGGAAGAGGGGTTGTATCCTTGCTGTGAACCCACGCAGAGGCAGTGGGAAGCAAGAATTCATATTGGGGATATTATTCTCAGTGGTCTGATAAAGGAGATCAACCAGAGTTCGTAGTGGAATGGTATTGCATCCCTAATGCGCATAGGTGGGTTTGCTGCTGGTTCCTCCCTCTTTATAAGGCTTTCTCCTTACAGGGCTTTTGAAGGCTTGTGAGTTTGGGAGCCCTTGCCAGTCTAGGTGTCTGCATACAGGCTCTCGGGTGTCTCAGGAGCTGAATAAACCGATTTCATTGTCCTACATGTGATAAGCTTATGCTGCTGAGCACTGGAATGAACAATTCCATATATACATAACCATCACAAGTATTCACAGTCATTTCTAGAACACCTGCTGCTTTAGTATCTGAGTTTGAGGGGGGAAACTAGCAACTAGGCAATGATTTATTACCACCAACACTCCAAGGAATAGTTTAGATAAATTCCAAAGATTAATCAAAGCTGGGAAGATAAAGGTAACTGCAGAAACAACAAGGAAATGTTCAGTACTCTAGCTGTAATGCTAGAATGGATACAAAGATTCAAGTTAAATGAAAGAGAAACCAAACACTAAAAATAATAATTCAAACCAAAAATTTAAAGGGCGTATTTGGGGGAAGATACACTTGGCTGTATAAACCTTCTGGTCAATGCCACAGCAGTCTTTAGGAGATTATCTGGTAGGAGTGCCCTTGTGCTCGTTAGGCATGCTCGCACCCCTGGGCACCTCCTTGAGTGTAATATTGCCTTCTCCACACATGGGCAAAACATCTGTCTGGAAGCCTGTGCACCCGGTCTCTTCACTGGCTCCCTAACTCCTAGTTTGACCTCCCTTGGAAATGTACAGGCAAAAAGAGTTCTTGGGAAATAAGGGCATTGCACTTGTAATTTTAAAATGGGTGTAGCTGATTTTCAGAAATACCACTCAAAGGTTATTCTTATTCATGAATTTCAGTACAGCAGGCTGACTTCTCTCTTGGTTGTAACGTGTTAAAGAAGATAAGACTGACTTGGTACCATAACAGTGTGTCAGAATATGTTATCATGGTAAGAAATAGAAAACAGTTTCTTGTTGAGACCCATGTTCAGCAGTCTAGCTGCATTTGGCAAAGTACTTAAATGCTTGTTTAAAATTATATTTATGTCCCACTGCTTTCAATGGGACTTAAATAAATCCCAAATGCTTCACTTAGCTGAGAATTCAGGTTTAGTCTCATAAAGATCCCCCATCACTACTGAATTCAGTGGAAGCTGAGGGAACTTGTCATCCAGTAGGAAAACTATCATTTCATGAGGTGTTTTCTTAGTGAAGCAAATGATGTATCTTTTCCAATGTGAGTGGGAGAAGCACAAGTCCATAATGTGCTTAGTTGAATAAAAGAGCAGCACACTGGAATGCAGGGGTTGTATTAGGAAAGCCCCTAAATTTTGCATGTCACTAATACAGTGTTATTGTAAGATGCAATTTCTGGAGGCTGGGAGCTGATCTAAGTTAAAAGAGGTAAATTAGTGAATAGAGCAAAGAAATCATGAATGTTGGTTTGGTATAATACATCTAGTAGTAGTTGCATGTTACGCAGTACATAAATTCAGAAACAATTCAGTAATACTTACGTTTCTGAGAGCAAAGGGACTGGAAGTCCAATGCTCCTGTTTGTTCAGTAGCTTAGCAGGCTGCAGCCAGTGGTATAATGTGTATTTGTCTTACAGGTGACCTTCTTTTCGAATGGAGTTAACCATCATGCTTGTTCAGCCCTGGTCATTTCATCCCCAGTCTGGTTCTGCTGGATAGTTTTTGCACACTGACCTAAGGTGTGGAAGGAACTCGGCTGAAACCACAGCTTTTATTATAGTGATGGCATCAGGGTGGACAGGAACCACAACACCAGTGTTAGCCCTGAGCCATCCTGAGGCACATACTTTCTATTTTGGACTGACCTGTTATGACTGTGCCTATGCCCTTCCCAGTTTGGAATGGAGAATTCAATGTGACAAGATATCAGGAAGATATTCTGAGTGTGATCCCACCGCTAAGCATTTCTATTGTCTCAATTTGTATAATTTGTGCTGCAGAGCTATGAGAAAGTGTGGACCAGAGCCTTAACTCACGTGTGAAAGATACATTATGAAACAGAGTGAATTATGGATTCGAGGAATAGTAACTGCTCACCTCTACAGATCACTAGATAAAGGTAACCAAAAGAAAACAGCAAGACTTTATTCAGTTTTTTTCTTTCTTTTTTTTTTTTTTTTTTACTGTTCTCATGCCAGTTTATTGCTGGGCCACTGCCTTGTTTCTGTTCCTGTCTCTCTGTAAAATTAATTGAAAACATCACCTGGATCGAGCATACCAGGTGAGCCTCAGACCACAAAACGAGTCTGTGTTGTGAGAAAGGGGAGTGAGTTCAAGTGGCCATGAGTTTATGGGAAATGAGCTGTCACCTACTCAGGTCCCTAGGACTGCAGATTTATATAGTGTAAAACTGCCATTGAGACTGGCCCTTAAAGGCTAGCCTGATTTTGACAGTTGGATGAACTGGTGGAGATGTGAAGAAGGGAGTGCCATGAGTTACATTTCACTTGGTGCCTTCGTCTTAAACAACGGCCAAAACCCTTGGGGCTAGCTCTCCTTTCATGTGTGAGTGCTTGGGGCAGGACAAGCTTCCCTGCAGTCACCCAGGACTCACCAGAGTAAAATCTGCCGTAGGTCTGCTGAGCCAGAGGAGGAGGGTGACCGAAGGGGGCTTTAGCCCGTACATTAGCACCACCTGATACAGTATATCTCCTCTGGGGCAGGATGAGGAAGATGCCACAGACCGTGACCATCACAGCTGTATCCAGCCGTATCCAGCTGTATCCATCCAACAAACCCCAGTGAAGAACAGGGCCACAGGGAAACACAAATCCTTCAACAACCTGAGCCACGCATTCTCTGTGCACAGTCACTGAGCAATTCATTTCCCGGTGCTATCGGTCACAAAAATTGTCATCCTGATTAAAAAAGCTGCTATCTATGGCTATATATAGGCTGTTCTGTGTGTGGTTCAGCACCCAGCTCTTCACACACTTTAATGTCTCATTGTGTTATGCAGGGAAGTGTTAGCATTACCCATCGGTTAAAGAGTACAGCACACAACTTAGGGCCACAGTCGTGCAAATGGGGATACACCTGCTTCTCTGTCTTAGAAGAACAGTCCCGTGAAATCAGTGGGACTTGTCATGGTTGTCTCCCGGGTGCCTCTGTGTCTGCAGGACTGCAGCCTGTGCGCTGTGCCAGGAGAGGAGCCGTCGTGCTGCATGCAGGTGAACACTACAGTCACCGACGGAGAGGAATTGCATGAAGCTTGGATGTGTTTTTGTGAATGAAGTATGTCCTGGTGACCCACCTCAAGCAGAGGGGGAAGAGAGGGAATGTTACCAAACATGCATTCCTGGAGGCAAAGAGAGTGCAAACTCATCTTTCTCTACAGAACACACATGCGTAGAGTGGCCTGGAAAGCACCAGACGCTGCCTGTTAAAAATTGGCATCTCTTCAACACAGCTACCAGTGATTTTTCCATAAAACACATTAAGATTCAGTATAAATGCCTTTATGGATTTCACACCACATTAAAAGGAGTGAGTGATTGACTACATTCCCAGTAGCTTATTTTTCATCCTTTGACAGCTGTTAACCAGACAGAGGCATTATTAGTTTAATTTCTCATGCTGTAAAAATATTTGGATATAGGAATTTGGCCAAATTTTTCCTTCTTGTTTCTGGTTTCCTATCAGAGTTGGTTAGATTGTTTTGACAAATCTAGAGTGTAACTAGCACAGCATCTTAACACGAATGCTGGTTTTAGAGCCAAGCCTCCAGGTTTGCTAAGCAGATTTGAAGCTCAAAGTAAAGAGACGCAAGCTCTAATTACAGCACTCCTAAGCAAAGTTTCAGGGTTGTCAGGGCTTGAATATGTTTTTGCTCTTCACAAAAATAAGAGCTGCTTGTGGGTTGTGGGGTATCTGGTTCAAAAGTAGGATCTCCCTGCCACGGTCAACAGATGGCATATGAAAAATAGATATTGAGTGCTAATGCTAAGTCAAATCTGTTTTTTCCTTGTGTAGACTATAGACAAGAGAATATCATTCCTGTTCACCAGTCCCTTCAGTCTTTATTATTAATTGTCTGAGAAAACTTCGGTGCTATCTGTGCGTCTTCTGGAATTAGCAGTCTCTTAACACAAACTCTTTTGCAATCAAGTGTCAAAGTTCTTGAAGCACAAAGTGTGGAAATAAAAGAATTTCCCAGATGCCTCAATGTCACTGGCATTTGATAGCATCTGCCACAGCCCCTGGGGAATTTACACTACCCAGGCATTATTCATTGTTTCAAGCAAAATGATTGCGCAAAATCAGCAAGGTGATGGTTACACAGAACCAAGTCATGCTCTCAGTCATTCAGGGGCAATGCAAGGCAGCAGCATCAAAGTCAATGAGTTGCTTTGCATTTAATCCAGGGGACCTAAGAGCAAAGCCTGAGCATTTCTGAGACATCAGGTGTTACAAACAGTGCTGCTTCCCTCCCGTGGGCTCTGGGCCCCACCAACCCTGTGATGAGAAACTGAGGGACTTGGTGAATACCAGCTGTATCTGAAAGAATTTCTGATGTTGTGGGAAGCAAAAACCTGAACACTTCTCAGTGTATTCATCTGAATATGAATTACACAAGCTTGTAGAGCATACAGAGAGAGACAGTTTTGGACCGAACACAGAAGCAATTTTAACACCTACTTTCCTGGAATATGGTTATTTTCAAATCAGGTTGGAGTTTTGAAATGTAAATGTTACTGGTCATAGCTAAATTACAAAGTGAGTTCTGTTTTTCAAACGTTTAAATGTGTGTGTGGGGGGTTTCTTACTTAATAGGCACACTGGAAATAGGCACATTGCAGGAGCATAAAGTGTTCACTGGTGAGCAGCGTAAAATAGCCATTGCAACTATTAAGTTTGCAATTTTAGCATTCTTAAACAATACTAAGTACTCATTTCTTGTTCCAGCTAAATATTTATGATTTTATATGTAGTTATATAATTTTCTAAGTAAGCTAGTAGCAGAGAAAATGTACATTTACTTTTCCCTCAGCTTAGAGCCAAGTTAAGCTAATATGATTCAGGTGTTTGTGTCAACAGGGAAGTCCGTAGCTAAAAACAAAACAAAGCTGTCGTGTCTATCTCAACCATAAAGAACATGTTAGCACTGCAGAGCATTCACAGTTCCATTTGCTGGATCAGAAAAGGGGTCCTGTTTATCCAGGAGTTTCAAAAAAGCATCGTCTCAGACTCTGAGGCTCCCCGCTTGTCCAAAGGCTCTCTGCTGGGCTCTGGTATGTGTGGGACATAGCTACATCAGGCAGGGCAGGGCAGACGTCCCCAAATGATCACCTAGTGAGTGAGCTCTCAGCAGAAAGCGAGGTAGCAACATATACTTCACTAAGCCTGGTCTAACCGACTCCTGCAAAGCTAGGCTGAACTAACTCCAGAGCAGCACTGCACGAAGAGGGTGGTGCTGCGGCCAGGACCTGAGAGGGTATGTGTGCCCACCACAGCAGCGGTCCCTGTGCAGCACTCGCCAGGAGCCAGCTGTGGTTTCCCACCATGCACGTGCCTCACCGCCCTGTGCAGCTCAGTTTCTTCTCTGCATCTGCCCCCACCAGCTAGGGCACTACGGAGCAGTGGACCAGGTCACACAGCACAGTGACCACTGGCAAGCTCCACATATGATGCATTAGCCCCCATTACTTACATGAATTAAGACAGAAACCTACTTTTATTTTCCTAGGCTTATTCGTATAATTAATTAATATCTCAATCAGCCAAGAACAGGCAAAGACATAACAGTATTTCAGTGCGTTCCTTGGGGAAACACTACACAGAGACAGCACAATTAATTTAGACAAGATCCATTTAGATAGCGAGTTAATTTTAAGGGATAGAAGCAGGCAGGAGAACCATTTTTCAGAAGAGTATGAGAAAATCAAATTTCTTCTCCCTTTACCTGTTGTCTATCTCCATTGAACACACTTTTGTTTAAAGGTGAAGACATGCAGAAAACATAGCAAAACCTGTGTTGAATTTCTACAGGTTTCTGGGGCATTCAGGCCAGGTAACAGTTATGACTGAGAAACTCATTGGTGCTTTACCTGGTAAGGGAATTTGTCCCCCAGCTCATCTACACAATGAAACTGTATCAAAACCTGAAACAACGCAACAATGTCTGGCTTAGCTATATTAAAATCAGTTCTCTTAAGCCTTGTCAGCATTAGAAATACAGCTTCACAGAGCTAAGTCAATTAATTAATTAATTAATTTTAGCAAGCCTTGCAATGATCTGACTGAAGATGGGGGGGGGGGGGGGGGGGGGGCGGCAGGGGGAGGAAGTGGCCCCTCTTATAAACTATCCAGTTTATAAGCTATAAACTGGATAACTGTAAAACTAACCAGTTCATAAGCGAGCTAGGTTACCGTACGGGTGTCCTTGACACCGAGTGCCAAAGTGCAGTATGCAGTTCTTGCCTCCTTGTGGGTTGCCATCTGCCATTACATCTCCCTCTACTCCCTCTGTCTCCCTGTTGGGGTAAAGTTGGACTGTCAGGGGCTTTGGCAGGCGGTGGTAAAAAATCCTCACCACTGAGTCTCCTACAGGCCAGTGCAGTCTGCTTCTAATATTACTTCAGTCTCTGCCTGCAAAAAATGAGGTTAAACAGACCTTATGCTGATCTTGGGCTCAATCCTCAAATTGCCGTAAAACAAGTGCACTGGAGAGCCTCTGTTCTGCCCAGGAGATGGGGTTTTTGCAGTGAAATGTTCTGTGCTCTCGCACAGCACTGCAGCAGTGAGTGACTGTACCACATCGTAGCACAACAGGGCTTTTAAAGTTTGAATAATGCATCTTTGAGCACTTAAAAATTACTTCCAGTGTTTGTTTTCAACAACTGCATCTCTTAACAGCTCATGGGAGGCTCTTTTTTGCAGCACGAAATTCTGCCTGTGTTTGCACAGGTCATTATACCCAAGCACAGATTAGGCTCCACTCAAGAAGAATTTCACTTGGAAATCATAAGGCAAAATGGGATCTACTAATTGCCATGCAACAACCAATAAATCAGAAACAGAGAAAATACTTGCGTTCTGCTTCAACAGTCCACTTGCATCCCAGGCTGCTTTTGCAGCAGACAGTAAAAGAAAGTCCCAAGTGTTTCCGACCAAGATCATGCATTCTCTGAAATACAAAGCAGATTTTAATAACTGTTTTCTGCTATAGCTGGCCCCAGCTATGGGGCTTATACAAGAGGAAAATTCACCGACCATGAATAAGGAGCCTGTCTCTGCCCAGAAAATCTCTCCTGTAGCCATTTCAAACCCTTTTTATGTCCAGATGGGTATTTGCGTTCCTGGCTTTTCAGGAAAATGAAGCAGGACACAGCTTAATAGTTTATGAAGTGTTAGTTATAATTTGGTTTTATGCTTATGCAAGACAAAGCTTGAACTTTTTGGGGAAGATCTGTTCTGCGAAGACCATGATGTTCATGTGAAATATAAGGCCAGAATGTTGGGCAAAGGGAATGTTCAAGAGAGGCTCTTTTATACATGTGGCTCCATATCTGCCATCGTTGCATTCTCTCATCACACTACAACACAGAGAAATGGAGTCTAATGAGTTTTTAGGCAACTCTTGCCATAACCTATATTTTATTCTATTTTAAGTCGTAAGTTTAAACAAAATAGCCATGTCCAACTCTTTTGGAGTTAAGTAGGCAATTAATAGAAACCAGTGCAATCTAAGCACCCAGACTCATTCCCTGAGGCGAAGAGCTGCTGCTGCAGCTTAGGATGCTCTGTTTTGCAGATTAGTTCTCTCACAGCAGTGCCAGCAATAAAAGGCTTGCACCTCAGCCACTGCAATTCCAGAGCATACATATCACTGTAAATTCATCTTCATCAAAGGTTTAAAACAGTATGCCCACACCAGACCATGAACAAATGTTTTCTTCTTCCAGCTTCTCTATACAAAATATTATTTATAGTCACTGGGGAAGAGGTTGACATCTGGGGAGGACAGGACTGGATTTGCCAGAGCTTCTGTGTAGGTGCTGTGAGGCCAGTAGGTGTCCTGGGTGTCCTCCTGCATGGCGGGATGTTTCTCCAGGTACCTGCTCAGTATTTCTGGCAGAGCAGGGATTAGGAAAGGAAAGGCAGGTTTTTCTCTGAAGTCCACTGAACAACTGTCCATTTTTGCCTCACAAAAGGCAGCACTTAGCCCTATCAGTGCATTGAATGTGAATATTCTTGCATCAACACTCCCACAAAAGTGGTTTATTTTGTGTGAGGTGTAAAAAGATTTCACGCTAAGATGAATTAACAATTATTTGCCATGATGTGATGCAACAGCCTTCTCCTTTCAGAGTCATTCATGCAGTTTTATCCTGGACAACATATATAGATCTACCTGTCCTGTGGCCATAAGACTTCACACAAATCTGCTAGGCATTCAGCTGTAATACCCTTCACATGAGGTTACTCGTTCAGCTTGTATCTATTGTTTAATCAATGAGAAATAAAACTCCAGTCACTGCCAAACTGGTGCTTCAGCTAATAAAGGCTTGGTTTGTTTTGCCTGAGTATCCTAATTAATAATAATGAAATAATGTAAGTAGACCTGATATATATATTGGAAGTTTTTGTTGTGGTGTTTTTTCTTTTTTCTTTCTTTCACCAAAATAGGAATTCAGTAACGCCTGGAGTTTTATTTGTCACTGAACTACTCTTTAATTGGAACTGATTGCCTGAGCTGCTATATGTAACTGCAGCTCTCCCTCTACTCCAGTTTAGGGAGAAACTTTTAACATCACCACCGACAGGGCTGCAGTGTTTGTTATGACAGGGTGTAAGATACTCTAAAGCATCCCTGGGTAGAGACAGATTTAATATGCATCCTTTTGCCCTAGTGGGTTAGAAACACTGACTGGTGGTGCTGCACCTTCTGATGAAGATAACAGCGGCAGGCTTGGTTTGTGCGAGTTAGCAGGCTGTACAGGGGTGGGCAGCAGCCTCGTAAACTCCATACCAAGTAACTATCAGCAATTTGCCATGTGTTTCTGTTCCCTGTACTTCTGCCCCATGGAGGGCACTGAGCTGCTGTGTGCTACAGAACTGTCTGCCTGGGCTGTAAAAGATCCTTGGACCTTAACACACAATAGTAAGATTAACAGAGACAATTTGGGGAATCTGCTCTGAAACGTTTGGATGCATGTCCTCTAGGGGCCTGAAGATTCAACAGCTACTGGACAGCCAGAAATGCTGGAGGTCTGTTGAGACAGGTGAGCATACTTCTACCTGCTCTGCAAGCAGTGTTTTCTAAATTAGCTTCCAGAAGGGGTTACATGGAAAGAACTGCAGTGACACAGTTGTAAGAGCTCTTACAGAAGCATCGCTTAGTGGCTGAGGTGAGAAGATAGATCTCCAAATGAGCCAGCAGTGAAAAATCCTATGTTGCTTTATGTTCCTATGATCTGAAAATATGCAAGAAGCTATAATGCTTTATGAAAAAAACCAGTTACCCAGAGTAACACCATTGGTGGTTATAGTGTAGGAAACATGCTAGTGAGAATTTTTCTGTATCATATCATATAGCGTTTTTTCCTTCTATACTTTGGGGGAGAAATCTCTTTGCAGTGTGCAAAACATGCACCTCCTTTAAAAGCCTGATAAGATCCTTTCTGATTGGTGGCTGAATTATGTCCTTTGTAATGTGGTGTGCAAATGTTAGGACACATTAATGTGATTTCCAGTCACGCTCGTGAGAAATACTTTATTCAGGAATGCCTGTTTTGTCCTCTGCAGAGCTCTGCTTCCCATTGCTGATGGGGTAAATGGAGAAGTAGCTGCTGTGCTCTAGTTTGGGTGAGACCTGGATTTCAGTGCAAGGTATGCAGGAAATACCAAAGATGGAATCATAAGGAAAAGTGCATACATTGCATATACGTAGGTCAAAGATGATCTTCCAGACTATGTTCTTCATAGAATCATAGAATGGACTGGGTTGGAAGGGACCTTCAAAGGCCATCTAGTCCAACCCCCCACAATAAGCAAGGACACCTTCAACTAGATCAGGCTGCCCAGAGCCCCATCCAGCCTGGCCTTGAATGTTTCTAGGGCTGGGGCATCTACCACCTCTCTGGGCAACCTGTTCCAGTGTTTCACCACCCTCACTGTGAAAAATTTCTTCCCTGTATCTAGTCTGAATCTGACCTCTTTTAGGCTTTTGCTTCACCTGTTAAACTGCCTTTATCTCAACCCACGAGTTTTCTCACTTTTACTCTTCCAATTCTCTCCCCCATCCCACCAGGGGGGAGTGAGTGAGCGGCTGGGGGGGGCTGAGACGCTGGCTGGGCTTAAACCACAACAGCCTGGAAAATAAGTTGTACTGCATGGGGAATGTATAAGGTAAATCTTGTATTGTCTAGCGCAGTGAAAACTCAAGGGAGAAACAAGCAGGGTTTGTAAATACTATCAAGCCAACAGCATAAATGAAAGAAGGGAATTATTTAGTCTCAGAAAATAGCAGGTCGAGAAGAAAGGGCCTCAAGCTAAGAACAGGAAAGCTTAGATTACTAAAAGCTCTTCATGGAGCAATTAGATGGTCATATATGTACCTAAAAAAAGTTGGGAAAGATGTGTTTCAATTTTTAAAGATTTCCCATTAGAATAACTGTGTCAGAGCAAATCCCTGTTGAAAATCAGCCACGCTAGCACAGAATCGGACTTGTTCTTGGTTCATTGAATTAGTAAAGGCAGCTAATCGGGAAATATCTCTGGTGCCCGCGTCACCCTGTACCAGCTATATTACAACTTCTGCAAAATAGATATAAAAATGCTAATATTCAGTCAGAATAAAATGCCATTATTCTGGCTGCAGTGAACTTTGCACCTATTATATTGTAATTTCTGCATATGGCAATATCAAATCCACTTCTTTTGCTGTAGATATTTAAGTACAGGTTAAAGAAATCAGAAAAATTATGGCTTTGTCAGAAGGCAAGACTGTCCTTTAAATATGTGGGAAAAGACTAATCTAACACTGTTGATCTATTCTTTCAAGTACCTAATTCCTCTACCTGGTAAAGTCAATAGGAATAACTTTTTCTCCCTTCTAAACATTTTATGGATTATATGCCAAAAGCATGAGATGTGGTTATTTTGTTTTTTGGTTTTTTTTGTTTTTTATTAATATCTGCAGTGTAATCAGTAAAGTCAACAGTACTCTGGAGACAGGATATACAGTCTCATCTAAGTATCTTTACTCATCCATAGAATAAAGAACTGGACTGGAATACCATTTCTTAATTCATTTTCTCCACATGGACAACTCTTCTTTTGCAACAGCACTTCAAATATCACGCATCTAAATTGTTACTCTGTTAAAGCTTATTCATTTTTCAGAGAAAAAGTAGTAGATGTTAATTTTCTTAAAATAAGAAAAAGGTTAAAATGTGATTTTAAGATGAAAACCACATTTCTTGTCATAGCAAAATAATTTTAAGGCAGGTCAAGCTTTGAGTTCAAACTAATTGGTAATATCCCTTCAAATTGGTTATGGACTGTCACTGTCAAAATCTGTTTCTTTAGATTAGCATGACATTTTTCATCCCTTAAATTCTCATGGGAACATATGTAAATTTTGATGACAGCATTTTTCAGAAAACCTGTAAAATACACAGCTGAAATGTGGATATAGTCTTAAACTATTTTTTAGAACTAGAAAATAAAAAAATGTAACATTAGGCTATTTCAAGTTAGCAAAGCCAATTGCTCTAACTTGTCCCTTAAAAGTCTCAGAACTGGGAGCGATAAGGACTGGTGAACTTAACTGGTTCCAGAAAACTCCCAAAGGTTTTCACATGTTTCTCATGAGAAAGAAATAAATCTCGCATCTATTCCTACTGTCCTACATTCATGGAAAAAAAAGTATATCTAGAGTTCCTTCTGCTCTGGAAATGTTACTGGAGAGTGTATTCTACAGTTGGAAACATAAAGTACCTGATACTGCACTTACTCCAAGTTTATGCTGATGTAAATAAAATCTGGAGAATCTCCTCAGCATAAAGCCTGTCTAAATGAAACCCAGAGTAAGGCTTTAAGAAAGTCCTTCCTCCCATTTAACTTACTAGGACAATTTTCTATTAACTTTCAGTTCAGATTAGTCAGTGCCTTGTTCTAATAAATAATTTCTTAATTGCACTCATTAAAAATCAACATGACTTTACAACATTATATGAAAGACTGAAAGTTAATACATATTTCAGTCACGTGGAGTTCAAAAGAAGGAACAGCCTAGGGACACCATGGGCATCCATGAGACAAGTGAAAAAAGACAAAGGATGGTATGTAACTATCCATTTAAGTGCCACACCCCCATCTATAAACTAACGAGAATTCATTACAGAGATACTAGAGAAAAGCAGATTACCTTGGATTTATGGTGAGGTAAATCTGGATTTGCTTATTGTCTGTTTGTTTAATGTCCTTACAAATGAACATCCATTATCTTCTTTATTGTGCTTTTACAGTTTTCCCCTCTCTGTGAAGTTGAAAAGATTAGTATTAGAAACCTGATTCAGATCTGATCCAGTCTATTGATCTGCTTTTTGAAACACCTGAGCTTGAAGCAGGAATGCTTCTTCATCTGCATTCTCACACAACCTTTAGCAAGCATCAGCCAGTCACACAGGAGAAG
This sequence comes from Falco naumanni, assembly GCF_017639655.2. Taxonomy (NCBI): domain Eukaryota; kingdom Metazoa; phylum Chordata; class Aves; order Falconiformes; family Falconidae; genus Falco; species Falco naumanni. Next base: position 70,170,861 of record NC_054056.1, read on the forward strand.
ATTTTCAAGTAGCCATTCATTATATATTTCTTTTAACATGTATGATTTTTCTGGAAGTCTTTAGCGTCGACCTTCTGAAAATTACAAAGGGCTGGAAGAGACTGTGGTAGGGGAAACCGACAACTGGGATAACCAGCAACAATAGTCTGGAGAAGGAGAGGAGGGGGAAAATGTACTGCATCTAGAGAAGAGGTGCAAACAGAAATGAGTGAAGAGTCCAGTGTGAGATGGCATACAGTACCAGCACTTCTCAGAGCAGCCAGCCCACGCGCCAGCATGTCTTAGACCAGGTTAGATAACAAGTGGTTTCGCAGTGAAGATTCTAACTCTCCGTTTGATCAGATGTTGTAAAGTACAAATAAACATACAATGTAAGGATACAGGAGAAAGTGTGTGAGTGAGGAGGGGAGGTGCAGGGAAAGGTATTTCCATCCTCTTCCTGCCCCCACAGGTCTCACATCTTTACATTGATCATTATCATGAAAAATGAGTTTCTTTTGAGAGAGACTTGCTGAACTTTGTGGATTGTTTTGGTGGCTCAGGCCAGGAAGAGGAATGTGATGTCCTCTGAGGCAGGTGTTTCTATGGAAAACTGGGACCCTACAGACAGCTTCTGAAGTCAGAAAGCCCGAGTGCTGACCTCTGTGCTGGTAAGGCGTACGTAGCTTGTGTGTTCATACAAAAACTCCCCGCTAGACAGGAGCTCCTTACTTTTGTTAGCATTATACCATCTAGATGTGCAAGGTGTCCATCAAGGGCCATCGGAGTAGACCTCATTTCAGTAATCCCTGCTGATGCACAGTTAAGAACTTTAATGCAATGCTGTAAATTGCAGCAGTCTGGCAGCTGCTGTAAATTGTATCTCAGTTGTGTTGGATCGATAAAATCCAAAGTCTCCTCATATTCTGCTCTTTCTTCCACCCGGAAGAGGCTTTAATACTCATTATTATTTTTCTGTCTTAAATAGCGATATCATGGCACAGAGAAATAGGACATTATCCCTTCCATGTAAAGCATGGAAACCCTCACCCGCAGCATATTTATCCCATCAGGTCTAAGCCTGTACATGTTTCCTGCTTGGTTATGACTGCGGTCAGTCCCTTCATCTCCACCCCATACCGAGGTGTCCTGCTAAGAAAGAGGACAGCCCAGCGGTCTAAGTCCTCTTAGACAAAAACATAGAAATTTTTGCTGTTCCCTGTTAAGGTTTGTTGTACACGAGGAATAAATTCTCTTGCCTGTAATGTTCTGGCAATGAGTACTTTCTGGAGATTGATTAAATGCTTCAGCTTTGCTCAGTCTATTAATCTCAGCAGCCATTTATTGCTTCATATACTACAGTGCATTGGGGATTATCCCTTAAGCACTGTGTGTAGAAAGCATGTAGCGGCGAGATACAGATCTTGTGTCTTGGAAATGCTTCTCTGGAAATGAAGAAAAGGAGCTGTTGGTAAAAGCCGGGATAGCTTATATTGGCACTGGATGCCTCAAGCTTTTGTTGTCACTACTGCAAGTCCCATTTCCTACATCAAGTAAGTGATACTAACCCAGAATCTGTGGTGTAACCTAGTGTATCACTGCTGCTACACCCTCACTTGTCTGTTACTTCCCAGTGATACCTGAGCCAGTGGAAAGGGGACTTAAAACACTGCAAGCTTCTGAGAACAATATAAGCAATTGCTGCTGTGTATTGCTGGAACATTCAGCCTCTTAATCCAGTGAACTGTTACAGCTGCCATTGCAAGTATTATTATTCTGCATATTAAGCATATAGTTAAAGGTAATACATGCACCCTAGTGGATGAAGCAAACGTGTATCAACTATGTTAGCACTCGGGCTACCAACATGAATAAACTATACTAAGAAGTCTCTTACTTTATCCTGGGTCTTTGACTACTTCTTTTTCTTTGTCTTGCACAAGTTGTTGGCTAGCTAACATTAGCTTCAGTGGAGCTATGGCCAGTTTGCAGCAGCAGAGGGATGGGCTCTTCGCTGCTCAGCCACTGTTACTTTGAGAAGTCATGTCAGGGCTGTCACTGTCTAAATCCTTTTCTTGGTTGATTGCTTGTCTTTCATTTCAATAATGTAAAAACAAACAGGCACATGCATCAGGATGAATTCCCTCTGCACTGAGTTTACAGTATAGTTAACCAGGTTGTGTCTTCCCTTCTCGTTATTTGAATGGGTTTGTATAGTACTTACTTTCAAGAGTTTGATAGCTAATGAGTAATGAGGCACAGAGAAAGAAAAGACAATGTGACCAGAATGTTTTGATGCTTCTTGCTTTCTGGCTTCTCTGTTTATCCTGCTCTAACACATCAGCATTTAGATGTGTCTCTGTTTATGGTTATCTGTTCTCCCTTTGTGCACTCCTAAGTCCTTGAATCATTGCCTTGCCAGCCCAGCAGTGTTTTTTCCTACCATGCCTCTAGACCACATTTCTGATGGGACACATTTTCCAGACTTGAATCCCTTGACTTATGGAAAAAAGTGGTGTAAAAGATAGAGAATAGTTTTGAAGCTGAACATCGCATGAGAAGGTTGATTTACAGGGCCGTATGGAGTCATGGGATTTGAAGTCCTCTGGAAACAACACAGACAAGACCAGTGATTCTCAGGGCACCTGGCCAGGCTGCAGAGGCAGCTTCCTGACATGCTACTCTGGCAGTGACATGGCAAGAGTTTAGGACATCAAGGAGGCTGTGATGCCTTCCAAAAGCGCATACAGGAACTGTCTCCCAGAACAGTGACCCGGTTTCCTCTCACACCAGCCTGGGCACTCAGCCCTGCATCTCTGTTGCCTGAGCATTCAGGTCACCAACAGCCCAGGTGAGAATTTTGCTCCTCTCCAGCTACTTCCCACCCTCATGTTACTGCTTCCCTCTGAGTCTTCCAAATGCTTCTTGACAACAGTCAAGAACCACCGCCACCCCCCGCTTGCTCCTATTTTCCTGACCAAATAAGCCCCAAATCCATATTCCATCACATATGTATTTACCACTCAGCTGACTTCTCTTTTTCAGCAGTGGAGGCTGTCCTTGGTCTCAGTCCCTTATGCCAATTATTCTGATCCTCATCATATTTATCATCAAAATTATTTTCTAGTTTCCTTAACTAAAATTCTAGTTTATCAAGAGAAACCCATGTAGGATTATTGCACGTATGATTTGATGAGGAGGATACGAATACAAAAAAATTACTGCTGTCTTCTTACAGCATCATGTTAATTTTCAGTAATGTTTTAAGAGCAATTTTATAGAAACAGAAATCAGTCTTATATTTTAGCATCATTCATTTCCTTGCTTTTGCACGCATTAGTTCAGCGATGACAAAGGTCCAAGTTATTTTTTTTCAGGAGCTTTCTTCCTTGTACCAAATTTATGATTTGATTTGTTTTAAAATTGTTTTGTTCTTTTAACTGGGAACAGCCAAAATGAATTTTGCTTCCTTTTCCCTTCTTAGATGAGCAGGAGTCTTAAGTGGCTACTTCTGGTTTCTGCCTTCACCAGTGCATTTTAGAGTTTTACGTGGTGGTCACATCCACAATAGAAACAAGCAATCAACTGCACAAGTGCAAAGCACAAACCTCCCATGATCATTCCCAAGTGCAAAACAGTCAGAGTGGCACACCAAAGAGCAAGTGCTGCAGTAAATTCCTCATGATAAGGTAGGGTCACTTTTTCTCTGTTCCCATGCCGGTGACCCAGCATGAACCTCAGTAGTTTCATGGGTCAGAGAAGAATATCTGTGTTAAGAAATCTCAGAGGGAATCTGGAGAAAGACATCTCTCAAAAATTTCCCAAGATTTTGAGCAGAACCATAGATCATTGACAACTATAGGATGAAAAAAGACCTACAAAAAAACCCACACCCAAAACTCCAAACCCCAAATACATGAACCAGCCTTCTTATTTTTGCCAATTCAGCACCTGTAACATCCCTCAGAGGCATCAGACTGAACCACCACACAGTTTTGAGTGAACCGAAAAGTAAAAAGTGAAACAAAGGTCAGGGACCTCATGGGAGTCTCCAGCTCTGTGGTACACATAGAGTTTCTCAGACTACAGAAAGTGAAACACAAGCAGAAGTAAAAGGGGTGAGAGCAAAGAAAGCAACGTAGAGATGTTCTAGAGAAAGAAAGAGGGTCTTACCCTGGCAGCTGCCACAAAACAGCCTCAAGATAGTGGACCACAGTTTGGCCATAACAGGGAAACCAACTAGTGGCTATGGAGGTTGCCCGGCAGCACAGGGGCATTATTACTACTGTAAAGAATGTAATCTTCAATCAAATGTAATCAAAGCTGCCATCTCTTTGCCTCCCCTTACCTCTGGCATCTCTAAACTGAGACATATCACAAAACTTTGCAAGCCTAGATGCTACCAGTCCCTAGTACTCATTCTACCAGGAGAAGGCACTTGGCACTTGGCTCTCCCAGCCACCATATAGCTCAGTCTGACAGAGACCAAACTGCTCCCAAAGATTCCATGAATCTGATATAGACCTTCAATATATGGGTGATCCCCAACAAGAAAGGCTGTTTGCCAAGACCCTAAGCCTTTCTAGAAAAAGTTCTTATCTTAAATTTATAATTTATAAATATATATTAAAATAATTTATAAACATATATAAATGTAATTTATAGTATAATAAATTAAATCCTTAACTACAACACTATATTCCTTCCACTTACTCCCTTCATTTCCCTCTTTGCAAAGTTCAAAATGGTCTCAAAAATGTGTGCATGCACCTTTGGTGATACGTGTTTTGATGCACATCAAGGACAGCAGTGTCTTATTTTATTTACTTGGCGAAGCCACATCTTGTTTACTGATTAAGCATCTTGCACTTTTTTCTTATCAGCTGTTTCTAAAATTCACAACAAATCCATATAGATAATGAAGCTGCTAATTCTGAAAGGTGAAGCATTCGCACCAAGTACACAGTTTGAAATAAAAGAGTAAAATCTTATTGAGGGAAAAATTCTGGACAATACACAGAAAACTGTTCTGGGCCTGTTGGTGAAGGCTCTCACATAGATCATCCGCTCTGTGCTACAGGTAAACAACAATCAACATTCATGAAAGCACATGCTGGCTGCAAAATGGTCCCTCTGATCCACCATGCAGAGGCCCTCGCACCTGATGGACTGGTGTGCACTATTCCATTTTAACACTCGCGTGGACATGCAAAGCACACAAAAGGAATGCTTCGCATCTTAAAATTTCTAAGCAGTATTTCAAAAACAGTGTGCTCCCTCTTCCTGGGAGGTATGCCAGGCATTTCAGATTGCGTGCTGCTGGCAGCTGTTGTTCAGGAGGCATCTTGAGGGCTGCTCAACCTGTCCTGAAAGTCTTCGAACCTCTGTTGAGAGACCTTGAGCTGTAGCCTTTGGTCTCAGTGTGTAGAGGAATGAAGCTGGGTTAATTAATATTGATAATATACAGTTGTGGGCCGGCTTCAGGGGCGGCGAGTTGGCTGATGTAGACAAGGTGCAGCTGTGGCTGGTTAAGTGGTTGGGCAGCCAAGGAAGATAGAGGAGGAAGAAACAGAGAAGAAAGAGCATGCGCCCTGGGTGAGGATGGATAGGGAGAATGCAGCAGAGGGACTGGCATGAAGAGTATGTTGGTATGAGCTGGTAAAAGACCTTGTTGCAGCTGGCTAGTTTGGAGAGTGCTGTAACATCAGTGCATATGAGGTTGCATTCTCACTGCAGGGCATAGCGCTCAATTATAATTCCTAAAGAGAAAAGCTACTGTCGTGCTGCAGGCACTTCAATAATAATTACATAGGGTTATTTTTTTCTGTCCAAGGAAAGGTTTCTTTAGCCATGGTTGTAGAGGGCTAAGAAGACAAATGCTAATAGCATTCATCTTCAGACTAGTAACCGTGTTGGAAAACTTCTTGGTTTTAGAGTGGGTTTATTTTAGTTTTCATTAAGGAAAATAGAAAACAGTTTATGAATATTTACTCAGTCTTTCCCAAAAAGATTCACCAGATTGAGTTAGCGGAGAAATATTCCTTTTGTTTCTAAACTCAGTGGCTTGGTATGGAGACAAACAGTATGTGCTGAAAAGAGGGAACAGCATTTTTGCAGAGGTGTGTTTGCTTTCCGTGGCTGGACAACCCTTATGGTAGGCAGAGAAGATTCTTCTTCATGGCAGCATGCAACACAGCCACACTAGTCCATTCAGCATCAATTCAGAGTCTTTGTAAAAGTAAATGAGCGTGTAAATAAAAGTGATTTATTTGGTATAGCATACATTGATTGGCAAAGTTTTGCCAAGCTTCTCAAAGAAGCTAAGCCTCTTGAGAAGAGAGGAAGTGTCCTAATAAACTGTCACACATGTGCACACACACACAGAGTTAAAATGTGGGAAATAAAAGACAGGAATAAACTGCCAGGGTCTGCAGCAAGAGGTTGATTACCAGGTACTACTATGGAAATCTATGCTATGGCTTGTACCAGATGTTTACAAGTTACATAGCAAAAGGGCAGAGAGTGAAGTTGCAATGTCTGCAGATGGCACAGATGTTCAGAGTAAAGCTGACTGCAAAGATGTACGAAAAGGATTCTTGCTGTATTCTATTAATTGGTGGCAAAATAGCAGATGAAACTCAGTGTGAATACATACAATGTAACACACATGGGAAAAGTCATATGAATTATATGTACGTAGTGATGGGAGATAAGTTAGCTATTACCACTCAAGAAAGTGGACTCGGAGCAATTTTTGGTGGTAAAAAAAAGAAACAAATTGCATATCAAGCATTGTTAGGAAAGAAGCAGAGAAAAATAACAGTAAAAATGATCATACCACTGTAAAAATCTATCATCCATTCCCATCTTGAATACGGCAGATATTTCTGATCACCTGCTTTCACAAAGAGCACAGGAAGGAAGGAGAAAGATGTCAAAATGATAAATGCATACAGTGGCTCCCATATGATAGCAGACTGTGAGAATCTTCAGCTTCCAGACGGTTTGTGAAAGGTGAGCAGGGAACAGTCTTTCACGATTTTTCACAATTCAATAGTCAAAGGGCTTCAGGGATTTAATTTCAAAAAAAGAAAATGAAGGGTTTTTTTCCATTTGGAATTGAATGATCAACCTTAATGGCACAGGATATTGTGCAGGTTAAAAGCATAAACAGTTTTAAAAAGGAATTACAAAGTTAAAACCAAACAGACATATTGATGTTACTAAGCAAGGTAGTCTGAATACAGTCTTCATCAGAAGAAAAATTCCTTATAAGGCCTTTTTCAACATATGTGCCCTATTTCAACATTTCAGATACACAGTACTGAGCTAGCCAGACCTTTGATGTGATCTACCACAGAAGTGCTTCTGGTTTTGCATTCCCGCATCCTGTAAAGAGCCATACCCAACGTGAAGTTTTTCAGAGATAAGTGACGCTTCTTACTCTTTGCTTTCTTATTCTGCTGCTATGGAGTTTTCCCCAGTGCTCATCTCTAGAAGGCCTGAGCTAAAACTGAAATAGGACAGTTGAACCTGGGGGCAGGGGGTAGCTTGGAAGAAGTTTGAGGTCTCTTCCAAACTTTTGATTTGGTAAGCTCCACTGCAGATAAGCTAGGAAATGCTGTCATTGTCTTCCCCCTTCTCAGGAACAAGGTGCCTAGGAGAAATATGTCCTATCATTATTTTGTCCTTAGCCACAAATTCACAGTCAGACAGAAATGAAATCTTATGGCAAAAGACAAATCATGGTATTTTTACAGTTATATGAGAGGACATGAAAAATGCAGATTTACAGTGTCCACCAACAAAACATGCTGCACATGTTGCAGTGGCACAGTCCCAAATTGCACTGTTGTCCCCCATCAGCCCCAAGAAGCACAAAATTCTAGTTCACAGCACTAAGGGAGTAATCACCACCACAACAAAACAATTATTTACAGCAAGATGAAAGCCCACTCCTTCTTTACTTATTCCAGAGCAGATAATGTGAAGCAGTTAAAGAGAAGCATGTAATTTCTGTGGAAATTCTCTCATGTGGAGAAATTCTGAGTGTGAAATTAACCTGTGGGGTTTTTTTAATTCCAAAATTTTCCCTTCTGAAAGTCTGCCATGAAGCTTAAGGCTATCTAGCTGCTTTTATTATCATCATACAGTTAGGATAATACTGTAGAGTCAACTTAGAGATCCCCATTAGGAAAGATATCCCCTACATAGGTGCCAGGACTGTACAAAACCAGGGTCTATACTGTGCTAAACTTGTAAGCTAGGAAGACGTGAGGCAGAGGTTTTTATCCAGGATGGCAAATCTAGTCCGGTCGTCAAAGACAGACATATCATACCGCAGAAAAAGGGGACAATCTAAAAAAAAGCCATCAAATTACTGCAGGGGAGTTTCTAAACGTTCTTCTGCATGAATGAAGTGATCATGCTCTTGCTATTTGCCCTTGTATCCCAGTAGCCGTTGTGGCTGCTAACTACATTTTGTTCTTCATTAAAATGGCACCCCTTTGCTAAAATCTTTGCTGGGTTAGTGGGTCAGATGATCAACATTTGGTGGGATTAATCACTCCAGAGTATTCAAAAGCATCTTCAGTATTACCCAAGGACTCTGTTTTGGGATAGAAAAGCAAGAGATAGGGAGAAAGATTTTGTGAAATCCAAGCTGGAGATTGTCTCTCCGCTGGCATTATCTGAGCTGCTCTGTTATAAACCCAGAGTACATGGCTAAAGTTACTTACCTCCATACCATTATGTTCACGTCCCTCAGGTGACATGACCGTATATATTCATGCCAATAATGCCAACTCAACAAACCACCCTGTAACTGAAAGCACAAACCCCCTCTTATTTACCAGTGGGCTACATTTTACTGCCTTAAATCCACAAGGTAATATAATAGCTGCTGATTTACTGTAAACAAAACAGCTTAAAAGTGGTTAATCTGATGAATGTGGTACAAACCCTAATAACCTTTTGCCAGCTGTTTACTGCACTTACAGTTATTTAAAGTAATAGCTGATAGGAAAGCTTGGATAGCTAAAGAACAGGAAACCAAAATTGATTTAAGCATGTATCTTTACACAGTAGATGAGTGCATAGATACAGTGTCACTACTCAGGCTGAGAGCACTGGCAGCAGCATTCTTCTGGCCCCAGCTTTGTCACCTGAAGATGTTATTGTGGCTCCCTATGTGTAACCACTCACTGTCACGAGGGTCCCATCCAGCCTGGCGCCAGGCACAGTCAAATACGTGAGCATTTCTCAGTCGGCTTTTATGTAACATCACCAAGGTTAGCACCGTCCAGCTTCAAAACAGCTGCACGTAGGTGCCTTTGCACGGGTGAGTCTGAGGAGCCCTTTTGCTAGCTTTGCTGTCAGGTGGAAACCTCCAGCACAGGAGTAGTGGTGTCTTGGTGAAAGGAGTCACCTGCAAAGGCCGTGTCCTCAAATCCTGTGGCCTCCGAAAGACGCTGCAGTAGCACACTACCTTCATTTAGGTACGAAGGTGTTTAGGAGCAAGCAAGCATGACCAAACAGGTGCATCGCGTCAGTGCACAAACTGGCCAAATCCCTGAAAGACTGTGCGTGCACAAGAAGATGATTCTCACAGCTTTCTATGAGGTCTGCCTTTTCTGCCAAGTCTGTCACTCTCCGTTATTCATGATTTAAGTCAGCAGTGTTTATTCAATTACAAAAGCGCTGGAGGGGGTGAGGAAGGGTATGCGATGCATGGACACTAAATGCAATCTACCTGTACTCAAGAATTAACATTCATATGTAAGCAGGTCAGTCTTTAAATCAATTTTGTTAGTCTGTTTGAGTTCTGACACTTTAGAAAGTACCTTATTTGTGTTAGACTGCTGCAGACTCTAACAGTTACGTTTTTAATGGAGAGATCACAGAGCAATGTGACTTAATGTTCTGAAATCTGTGCTCCCATGTAGTTCGACTTATTCAAGTAAGCCATGCTAAGGTTTTGTCTTTGTGTTAATATGATTCTAATAAGAGGTGGACTAATACTAGCTTAGGCCTAATGTTATTAAAGCCTGTTATTTCTTTGCTTTTCCTATTACCAAATTTGTAACTCATGCTGGGTAGTAACCACAGTGCCTGCTGGGAGACTTTTTAAGTAGGTTTTCTTTGCTTTCGCATTTTTGCTTTCTCATAATTGAATAAGGTGGGGCTGAATCTGCCAGACAGTTTTGAAAGGCTTTTTGTAAGAATGTTATGAGCTACCACCTCATGTTTAGAGCTGTGATTGCTTTTGAAAATGACTTTCTTTTCAAAAGAGGTCTCACCTTGTCAAACATTGGAAAAGTTTACTTGTTTTCTTGAAATACAATTATCCCTGCAGTCCTAGAAGTGGTAATGGTGAAAAGGCTAAGTGAAGCTGAAATCATTTATATCATTTATGTCAATTGATCAGCTGAGACGAAGAGTCTCAGCCTTATTTTACCACATCAGAGTATTGAAACTACTGTGCCCAAATTCTGTTGTGATTTCTGGTGGGTTGTTATGTACTCATTTGTTAAGGTTACTCAAGCTGTTCGTTGTCTGTAAGGCTCTGGTTCCATGTTATTAATATTGGACCACTACAGCACTTGGGAAAAGAAAGCTGATCAGGATCAGGAAGGAAATTACATTTCTGCCCAGTTAGCTGGAGCACCCAAAATAAGACTCACGCTGATGACGCTTTATACTGCCTCTCTTGAGTTATTCCTCACCCAGTACCAGCACTAAGAGGACAGTAAATACCTGATCTGGCATACAGTCTGTGAAAACAAAGTTATCCCTTCAAAATTTCTAGAACAAATCTGAAGCAGCCAGGCAAATTGTACTACTTCAGTGCCTTTCATCATCCAGCTGCAGCACTTCAGTTCCCCATTGCTAGGTACCTAAAGCCTTGTGTGATTTCACAACTTAAGACAATTAGTCCCCAATTCTTTACAGTCCATCTGCGTTACTATTAAACTGATAAACTGTGAAGTCTTACCCTGTGCGTACAATCTGTGTCCTTCAGAGCAGCTCAGCTGAGGCACCAGGGAGGCTGCCCAGCAGCAGGCTGTCCATGCTCCTGCTGCGCAGTACAAGATGTGTGTCCTCCCCAACTCGCTGCTGCTGGACCTGACCCTGGCTGCTGTGGAAGTGTGAATAATATAGGAGTCTGCAGATAAGAAGGGCTTTGTAAATAACATAAGGCCACTGCTGGTGGTGATAATGTTCTCCCAGTAGAAGCAAAACTGTGTACCACAGGTCTGGTATCTCAAGTGGTATCTCTCTGTTGAGACATGACAATATTAGGGGTTGTTTTATAAGTTTTAGCAAACAAGTTTAAATATTAGCTAAAAAACCTGGGTCTTACTTTCATATCATCACTGGGACTGGTAAAAGCAGATATCTCACTGGTGACACTGTTTTCTAGCTGAACACACCAGATATCACTGGACTGCTACAAAACTCATTACCAGTCATGTTTGAACTGATGGCTTAGATAGCCAACACATCTGGAGCTTGGTAATGCATAATTATAACAGTAGCTGAAGATATCTTTCTCCTGTTGCATGATGCTAAGTGTCCATGGTGTCTTCTCCACACAAGAGGCAGTAGTCCCTGTAGAGCATAGCCTCACCTATTCAGTCTGTCCCAAAACTGTTTAGGAAAAGGAACCCCAATCCAGCTGGAAGGCTGTCAGCACAGTTTAATCACAGCTACTTGCTCCCTTACCATTAAATGGGATTCTCTCTTTAGTTCTCCCCCCTGTCAACAACACACAGAATAATTATCGTTCTACTTTAGTGTCCTGTGAACACCTGAGGGCTGAAATGAAATGTATTTTTTATTGCCTCAAAAATATGCACAGATTGGTGGACAATTTTTCATGAATATGTGTTTTTTTCTTTCTTCTATTGCTATCTCCCAAGTTTTTTGTTGACATTATTTGCTGATTGTACTTTGGGGCCTGCTTTTAACACCATTACATGGCCAGGACAGGTGCTAGGACAAGTTCAGGGAAGATTTTCCTGTAAGTGATCTCACTGCCGTATAAACACCCAGATGATATCATCTCAGCAGCATGGATGCCACAGTGAAAGACCTTTTACAATCTAGACGCTATCAATGCGGTACATAAACCTTTGACATCCACACGTATGCTGCTAATTCTTCACCACCCAGGCACTGTGAGGTTAGGAAACTTCAGAAAATGGAAGAATCCAACCCCTATGTCTTTGGCTGATAACAATGAGATAATACTGCTGCTTCCAAATCTAACCTTTACTATAGCAGGTCCAGCTCAGCAGTCTAGGCAACATCTCCACCATTCCTCCTTTTTCAAGAGCAACGTATTAGCCTCCATAGCAGGGCAAGTGAATGAAGCTGGCTCAGCTCTAGAACAAGGATAACCGTCCTTTCATAGGCCTCCAGCCAAGCCAATTAAGACCTGTAGTAGCTGGCAGTACAAGGAATGAACATCTGAGTGGCTGCAGAACATGCAGCTAGATTCTAGCAAAGTTTGTTCACTTGGCCCAGTAGTGCATAAACATGGCTATTGTCACTCTAGAGAGAAGCTGGCTCTGGGCGCAATCCAGTAATGTGTATATTTGTTCCCACTTTTCCACTAATGAACTCTTGAACAATAGTAAAGGAGGAATAGAGGGGTCTTGGAACACAGTACTTGGAAAACTGTGTAATCTAGTAAGGGAGAGCTGAGTGTTGGCAGTAAATGAAGAGTTTCAAGGTGCAACATTTTGAGGGGGGTTCATTGGGTGATAGTGTAAATCCAAAATTTCAGGTGTGATTTCACTGAATAGAAAAATATCATCCGAAAGGAAAAGAAAAAAAGGGAGTGGAGGTAGATATGCTGACTTGCAAAAAATACAAAGGGGAGAGTGTGAGAAGAGTCCACAGGGGCCTCTCTTCTTGTACCAATCTTTGCTTCTTTCTGCCTGCTAGAAGATATGAAAAGGTTAAAACGCTACTATCAAGGAATAAACATTTTGTGTATTTGCTTCTCATGCTGCTCCCCTGCTATCAGATATCCTATTTGATTTGTTGTTGCTAATTCCTTAAAGTGCAATTATTATTTGACTTTATTTTGTACTTTGTAATTTCTGTTCAATTCTCAGAAAAGTAGACTATGACTGGCAGTTGAATGTTACACAACTTTCTGGACTACATTATAATTTGAGCAAAATCTGCCTTTGGGGAAAATTCTTCCCCACAGGATGAAAGAAAAAGAATGATATTTACCATAATTTGTCACTGGACTGGTACAGAGTTCAACAGAATACATGCACTGTATACTAAGTATTTGAACTAGTTGCTGGGTAATTGAAAAAAAAAAAAAGGGATATCATAAGCATTTTTTAAACAGAACTCTAACATTCTTCAATTTAGTTAGCTTTTCAAATGCTTCTGTCCCGCAAACTGAATAGCTCAACAGAAGTCTTGCAGATGGAAGGCACAGATACAAATACAGAAGAGATACAAAAAATAATGTATTTGATTCATAGTCTCTTCCTACTTCTTTGTCTTCCTGTAGCTTGAGAAACACTTTGCTGGGTGAAGTTCTACAGTTCTTTATTTTGGAGAAATCAGGGCCTTCCCATTGCCTTCATAAATCAAGGAAGTGAAGAAATCCTATTACTTTTCTTCCATGTACAGCCAGATGATGGAGTCTCCACTTGTCTGAGTGTTATGACTAGAGTCACCAGTATTATCCATAAAAAGTTGCTCTTTGAGATGAGCCTGAAGACCAGTTCTCTTCTGTGGCCAAGCCGGTGTGCACTTGGTGTCACACAGCAAAGCAGGAGAGGCTGGAATCGCTGCTCTCCGCCGAAGCTGCAGAGGGCAGCTGGAGCTATTCACTGGGCTAACACTGACCAGCTCCTGTGTGACTAGGTGTTAACCTCTGTGCTTGCTCCTTCTGCTGGCAGGCATCAATGAGAACCAGTCCCAGAGCTCTCTTTTTCTGTTTCTGTCTCTGTTTCACAAGAGGAAATAGGAAATGCTGTGCACCTCAGCTGACCTTAACTTTGTAAGATACTGAATGTATCCTGTGCCGTTCACCCCATTCTGTCGTAATTTTAATGCCATTTGTTAGAGAAAATAGAGCCGCCTTTCCACTACCAACTGTACCGCACACTGGCACTAGCACTGGATGGGGAATACCCTAACCATGACTCAGAGCAGATATCACTATCCAGTCTTTCCCCCAGTCAACAGTTCTGTGTTTCTATCAGAAGCAATCTCTTCATAAAATTAAATGCACTTTGTTCAGTCACTGAGACAACTGCTGTCCAAAGCCAAATAGATGTTGATACTAGACTCTGATATCTTGCTGCTGTTCTCTTTCTTTCACAGTTTCAGAGTTCAGATGACTTTTATCTTAAGTACTTTATGATTGTAATGGACATAAACGTTGGTTAGAAGATTGGATAAGTAGATCTACAGCAGCATTTACCACCTGCACTTAGCCGGAGTTGTCTTTCAAGACTACCGTAAGCAAGAAGGTCAGAATGAAGGAAGAGAAGCAGAAGACTGAAGAGGCAGAGGCAGGGTTGAAGGTAGCCCCAAGGTACCACCCCCAGGCTGTATAACTGTTTGGGGTGGAGGTTTGCTGTGGGGCTAGAAGAGACATGAGAAGAGGAAGCTGAGATGAGAGCTGGGCTCCAAAAGAGCCAGCACCTTGTCTGTCCTTTTCGCTCATGTCTGCACAGCCCTCTCTGCCAGCCTCTGTTGTCAGGGTTAGAGAAACAGTGCAGGGCAGAGCCCAGGTTCCTGCAGGATTTTGAGTAACCTTTGGAGCTAACTGCAGGCTTCTGCTTAGAAGGGACTGGTCATTCCTCCTTTGCAGAGCCCCCGTGGCCACCTTACCCCACCCCCAAACCCCACCCCATGAGGCTGGGAGAAGCTCAAGCCTGAGCTCTGGGCTCTTTCCAGCCGCTCTCACATCACTACTTCTTCCCAGTCAATCAGCGTTGTCCCAAGAAGCTGGGTTCTGCTGTGCACCCTCTCCTGAAGACCAGCCCCAGCCCTCCCAGAGCGCTGTAGGGCTAGGTTTAGCTGTGCCCCAGACAATAAATTCCTCGGCAGAGAACTCTTTGCAGCCCTCATCTTCCTTTGGTAGCTGCCTGCCCACCCCACCTCAACTATGACTCTGCTGCTCCTTTTCTTCTCTTACCCTAACCTGAACTCTAACCCATCACAGCCCCAGCCTGGCTTCCCCCACAGCAGTAGGTATCTCTGTGCTTTCCTCTGCCTGAACCTGGAACCTAAAACCCTAACCCCAACCCCAGAGTCACCCTTCAGCCGGGCACCCAGCCATGGCTCAGACTACAGCAAAGGAGAATTGATTTTGCAGCTCTCAGTTTCTGTCCCTAAATTAAAATCTTTCTCATTCCCTATACCTACTCACAGGCAAGCTTTCCAATGCTTTCCCATCTGAAACTTTCCCAGGAGACAAGAAAGGGTAAAAATTAAATTTAGAGTAAGAACAAGGCTTCATACTGACCCAAGAGTGCAGATCCTCTGGGCTTGTCCCTAGCCCAGTACTCTACATAACTGACTGGACAGCTCAAACCTCTGCAGAGGTCTCCAGAGACCTCAAGTATCTCTTGGTACACATACTTGGTCTCCAAAACCAAACAGCTGGTAATAGAAAAAGGAGAAACCAACAAGTGAATGAATAAGCAGCATCTCATTGCAGGTTGCTTGATAGCACAGCATTTCTTCTACTCTAAAGTCAAAGACTCTGGGAATACAAGGAGGCAAAATGCTAGAACAGAATGTACATGGCAAAAATAAGTTATGTCCTTTCTGATGCTATTTCCAGAGCTGCAAAACAGTACTCTAGAGATGCTGCAGGCCAGATCCTCAGCTGCTACAACCTGAGCGAGTCCTGCACCCAGCCCAGCTGTGCAGAGCAGGGTGAGCTGCCCACCCAGGCTGCCCTCCCTGTGCGCAGCCAGCACCGTGCCATTCTGCACGGCAGCAGCCAGCATGAATTACACGAGTGCAAAAGCAAGTGTTCATACTATTTCTTGTCACACAGGGAATTGGATCAAGATTTCATTTTAGATGGACTCAGTCCACAAATACCAATGAAAAAAAGCCAATGACATATATCATCAGGCTGATAAATGTTTTTGCACTGTGCATACCAGTAATACATAAAGAAGCCCAAACCTTCAATTTCATACAGACCTGAGTAGCTTTTTTTCACCCGAGTAAAGGTAACTTAATTGTACAAAGAAATTTGTGAAGATTCTTAGGGCTGATCCCTTTAGTAGAAGAAACTGTGCCATAACAAAATATTATGGTGTATGGCTTTTTGGTTCTGTACACCGCTATCTTGCAAGAGCTCAGAACTAATTGACTGGTATTGACCACACACTTTAATACTGAACTGCAGAATTAGATTATTAAGACTACATGCTTTAATACTGAACTGCAGAATTAGATTATTAAGAACTATGTTATCTCTCGTGATTGAAGCTGTTAGACAAAAATCTCAGATACATAAGGTTGGAAGAAACATGTAAGCCCTATCTCCTTTGAGAAAGAATCAACTCTGTGTAGCATATTCCTGAAAGAAGTTTGACTGTCTTGTTCTTCTAAAATGTTGACAATGGGAATTCTTGAAGAAACCTGTTCAAATGCTGAGGAAATTATGATCTAACATATGTCTCTCTTGCTGCAAATCAATTCTCATTTTAGCATGGAGAAGGCTTGATTTTCTCTACAAGTCTTTTACATAGGTGAAGAATGCTACCAGGTAATTGCTCAGTTTCTATTTTTTCTCGATTAAATGAATTCCATCACTCTTTTTCCTCTTCTCTAGTCATTCTTGATTTATTTTTTTATTATAGTATTGTGGGCACATAACTGTAGTAATTAGTGCTGAGTAGCACAGAGTAATTATCCTTACATTCACCAGAATTGCATTTGTTCAGCTGATGCAGCAGTGAAGTCGTTGCAGGAGTGAGTGTGTTTTCAGCAGTATTATACTGCTGACTCGTCCACAGTTCATGACTGACTGTGGGACCCAGAGCCTTGCCTCCAGCACCACTGCCTAGCCAGCTGTTCTCCACTTTGCACCTCTGCATTTGACTTCTCCTCCTTAGGAGGGGTCCTTTGCATTCTTTATTGAATTTGATCTTATTGATTTCAGAGCATTTCACCAGGGCAGCAAGATTATTTTAAATTCTAATCCTGTTCGCCAAAGTGCTCACAAACCCTTCCATCTTGATGTCATCCACAAATTTACTCTCTATACAAATCATTACTCTCATCCAAGTCATTAATGAAAGCATTGAGTAAAACTGACCCCAGACAAACCCTTGTGGGACCTCACTTCAACATTCTCTCGGTTTGACAGTGAATCATTGATAATTACTCTGGACAAGTGGTATTTCAAGCACTTGTGCACCTACCAGACTGCCGAGTGATTTTAGCCTGGCCTCATGGTTTGTTTTAGTTCAGCACATAACATCATGTGGGACTACATCAAAAGCTTTTTAAAAGCCTTGCTCACATCTGATGCTTACCATACACCAGCTAGGTCAGGGATGCCCAGTGTACACAGCTTACAGACTCTACCTTCCAAGTCAATTCATGCAGCCCATACCCAACTGCCAGGCATCTGCCTTACCTATGTAGGCAGCAAATTACCTTGTCCTAACAAAACAGCAGCAGGGTTTCAGCTGACCACCTTCCCTCAGACACAGTCAGAGGGTATGGAGGAATTAACTTGTATGCAGGATCTTTGCAGCTCTTGCCCAGTAAATCCAGCACCCACAGAAAGGGATGGACTTCTGCAGACATGAAGTGTTTTGTGGGTGCAGAGTTTCCATAACAGAAGGGGAAAGAAAGGCACCTCCTGAATGCTTCCCAGAGTTATCATATCATCAGCAGCAATAGGGGTAGGTGCCTATGGCACTAGGCTGCTTGTCCTAAAGAGATTAGATCCATTTAACAGTATTTGTTCTTCAAAAGTCTTTGTTGCCTGACTGTATTCTACATGTTTAGAAACAAACTGTATTTGTTGTAAAATGTTTCTCAATGACAGTCCTAGCCTCACTCCCCTGAAAGTCCCTATTTTCTTCCTTTCCCCCTTTTTAATGACAGGTACTATGTTTATCCACTGGGATTTTTCTTCTAGTAGAAATTCTACATTTCTTAAATTCTACATTTCTTAAACATTTAGAATGTAGCCTGTTCTTGAGTTTGGACTTCTCTACACACCTGTTAAAATAAAGCATGCTAAGTTTCTGGGTACCAGCACCTTGTTTGTGACTAAAATCCATTGAATATGTCAATCTTGGTGTCACCTGCTTCTCTTCTCGTTCTGCACTAAGTAAGTTCTGCACCTTCCTTCAGCCTTCCCCCATTTCTAACATCCTTTCAAATTTGTCATTACAATTTGTCCCTTGTGACTCATTTTGTCCCTTTCTGCATCCTCCTTGGTCAGGCCCCCTTTGTCCCTGTATCCCTTTCTGTACAGCTGCTTTTGTGTGATCCCGGTGCTGTTTGCAAGTGAACTGGGAAGTGCAGAAGGATATTTCTATGGTCCAGGGCTCACTGCGGTCACAAGGGCAGAAGGGAGGCTGTGCGGTCACACAGTAGCTCCCTGTCAGGCAATATGGTGTGTATACAACTGACAAAGCACCTTTGGCTTCTCTAGAGTAGTAGAGCCAACATTCATGAACATGTTATCCTCTCAAGACCATACAGCTTTATATTCACATCCTGTATGTGCCCATGTTTGAAGCGTGGGACTCTGTTCTTTCAAGTGTCTGCTTCTATAAACTTTCCTTATAACTATTTTAGATGGAGGGTGTGGATATACCTAGTTACCATAAGGATAGCTCCCATTTTTCCTTTGCAGATCTTAAGGCATTTACAAGGAACCCCTCCTTTTCCTTCTGCAGGTGGAAGAATGAAAAGGCAAGGGCTGTGCCCAGGGCAACACTGGGCTCAGGCTGGGCTGGCAAGGGAAACCCAGTTGCCGAATCCCCACCCTGTGTTCCTGCAGCAGCATCACGTTATCTCCACAGATACACCACTGACTTCCTCAATATTTGTAAAGGTCTTGATGATACACATGTTAAACTTCACTTTCCATTTTAAAATGCTGCATACTATTTAGCTGTTTGGCACAGACAGCAGTGATGTGCTAATAAATTAAAGTCTCTGTAAAGCCCTACATTGTTCCAAAGTACCGTTACAATATCCAGCTTCCAAACTCTTTAAAGTTAAAGCTTTTGCATTTGCAAGATGTAGAGCACAGCAGCACAGTAATACACTATATACTACATTAATGCAAATAACAGTCATAAACTTGCATATATCAGCTGACGATAATTTTGTAGCATAAAGTTTTCACTCTCTCATAAGATGAGTGCCACTGCTAGAGTGTATTATTTATTGAAGGAAAAAACTTAGAGGGAATTAAATCTTCTACTGTTGTAACTGGCGACCTTTACAGTTTCATCCTCTCAGACAACCTGAAATCTGTTTGTTTGAAAGAATAGCATTTGGTGAAAAATCGCTCTGCTTCCTTGCAGCCTCCTGTGGTATGCATTTGTCCGCCTTTCTAAAACAGTTGTGCTCCTCTCAGATTCCCTTCAAGCCCATTATTTTCTCTGGTAGACAGACTAGACTCGTACGGAGAGGGTGGGAACACATCAGAGCTCAGCTGAAAAGCAGTCACACCATGGCAGCATCAAACCAAGGGAAGGCAGATGTCTCCTGGTTTCACCAGTGCCAAGTAATGGCTAGTAACAATTGCCACTAAAAAGGTTTTAAACTCCCCTTGGAGTAGGTAAGCAATACTCCCAGAAGGTGCTTTAGAAGTGTTAGATGTGAATAGTCCCCTCATTTTGCAAGCAAATAAACGTCTGTTGCAATGTATTTCTGGTACAGCGTGACCTCTCTGGGACTACCATCCTATTCTGAATAAAATTCACACAGTTACCACAAAGCTACTAATTTAGTAACAGACTTAGTCACAATTTTAACTTCCAGGTCATTAAGAAAGCTCAGAGTTACACACATAATTTGACGCTGAGTAGTCAACACCATTTCCTTCTTCTAAGGAGTGAATAAATAAAATTATTAATGAAAAAATTACAATAATACAGCATACAAAGTGTTTTGTAGTTTTCTGCCAGCATATTTCCCACTAAATTATTTTATTTCTATGTACTAGAAATCCTGTTTCTCTCTGTGACATCTCAGTGTCAAGCACGGCATTTTTCCAGAGTGCAGTATGAACTTTATTCTCTGTCCTGTAATGAGTCAAGGCAACGACTAACATACAGTGTCCGTATTTTTACTATTATTATCTGTATTCTGGCATTTCCGACAAGTCAAATATCATAGTAATGATGATGTATCCAACAGTCCAGTTTGGATAATATACCCAAATGGAACATATTAAGTTTATTATTTGATTTCACAGGCACTTAATCGTACAAAAGGATGCCTGCTTGGCACAGTGATAGATGAACTAGGGAAAGATTAGATTTGTTAACAGTGACATTAAGATCAGCACTGTCTAGTGTGATTCCTGCTCTCCTCACACTCTCTTAGATGTAGGAGGTGTGATCTTCTCTCATTTTTCAGCAGCGGGCGGAGCAGGGAGATGTCAAATTAGGAACTCCAGAAGCTGACACCAAATGGTGGGAGAGCTGCTTGGTCAAAATGTGTCGTTCTCATGTCTGTCATCTTCAATGTTAGAGAACCATTTCTGTTACCCAAGAGGAAATTGGCTACGTATGGAAAACTTGAGAGGGCTGTTACAGAGCTCATAGCTTTTAATGTTATTATTAAACGTAAAATGCAGGAAAGCTAGTAAAGGGTTTGTAAACTCCCTTATGAATTGCTGGCTGGAAAGAAGAGCTGGTCAATGTGTGATAGGACAGCTTGCTTAGATGGTGCAGCAGAAAGGTCAGGAGTGCAGGAACTACTTTGAACTTCAAACAAAACCACAGCTGGTCACACTCTTGTGCATGGAGGGAACAAGCCAAGCCACACAGTACAGGTGCAAATTAGGCTCCTGTGTTTTTTCTGGATGAGACATTTTACAAAACTCAAGGTGAAATATAATAGGGCAGCAAAGGAAGAACCTGTTGTTACATTTGCCCTAGAA
Source organism: Falco naumanni (assembly GCF_017639655.2). Taxonomy (NCBI): domain Eukaryota; kingdom Metazoa; phylum Chordata; class Aves; order Falconiformes; family Falconidae; genus Falco; species Falco naumanni. Next base: position 70,191,991 of record NC_054056.1, read on the forward strand.
TGACGTTTTTAGTTTAAATGACTCCCAGTCATTCTTGTTTTCCAGCCTTGTGATCTGGAGCTTGACCTTGCACCTGGCTAGAATGAACCTTTAATTTGATTAATGCTTGCACTTGACTAGAGTTGATGACAAACCCAGGTGAAGCTAACAAACTTCAGAGTATTTTCTATCTTGTGACATTATTCAAATGCTTCCCCATAAAGGGACATGAAGAGGCAGCTCCTAGAGGAACTGCTCTAGATCTGTATAAAGGATCAGCAAATAGAGTGTGTTGCTTTGCAGGTACAAGAAGGGACAAAAGTTTTCAGGTGTGTGATTGCAGAGAGAAGCCTGCTCTGGTAGACAGAAGCCAATGCCTCTCCTGCAAGGAAAAGATGTCTGAAATAGATCTTAGAGTTGCAGGCAACCCTCAGACTGCCCCGTAACAAATCTGCATTTGCATTTGTACCATCAGCATCTCCATGAGACTGGCTAAGAAGCTGGATTTTTTTAGCAGAGCCTTTCACTTTTGGTTTGGTTTTCATTCATTTCAAGCAAACCAAATAATCACATTGCTTTCCTACAAACTGGACATTTGAGGAAAACTCTTAGAATACATTGATGTATGGTGCACCCTGAACAAAATAACTTTCCTTATGTGGCAGCAGCTCCATCATGCAGGCACACATGTCTGTTAGCAGTCCCAAGACTGCTAACAACACCTAGAGGAGCATAAAGCCCTAATGTCCTGCTTCTGCTGTGCTCTGCCAGGAATCAAAGTACTTCTCTATGTGAATTCTGCCTTCTAGGCAATGCCAGTTTGTTGAAAAGCAGTCTGCTAACTCTGGTCTTGATCCCCCTTGAAAATGTTACCTCTCCTGCCACGCAAAGACCATCACAGCTGGGTCTGTGAGCCATAGAATCGGGCATCCTTTGGCCACTTAGCCTTGGAAGGGCATGTTGTAGCAAATGAAAGATTATGGTTTATTGTGGTGGAACTGCCCATAAGTGCAAATAATTTAGTGCCATGTTAAAACAGTGATGAATTTAGTCCATAATTTCAAGAAATGAAGCGACACTCCCTGACAAAGCCTCAGAAGCTATAATTTACAGCATCTTTTCCTGGGTTAGCAGCCCAGAAAGCTATGAACATCCTCAGCCCCGTTAATGTCTTAACTGGATCCCTACTGAGCATCATGGTCTGCTGGCATATTCTCTGGTGAGCTGGAAACCGAGATTTTAAGGACAGATTCTCCTGTGGTCTGATCCTCTTCATGTGTCACTCTTCCTTTCCAGTAACGTTACTGTTGTTTAAATGTCTCTGTTGAAACGCAAGTCTTCCCTTACCTCATCACTACAGTGACAGAATCCCTTGCTGCAGGCTCACTCACTTCATCCTCTGTGATGCTGCCTTTTCCCTGCATTTTTCTACTATACTCTGGTAATAATAATCAGCTTCCACAACTGATACACTCTGCAGGTACACAGACTTCCCTGCCGGCTTTCCATCACCCACTGCGCTTCATTTCAAGCTCCCATTTCAATCCCCTTGTTCTCCCCGACCTCACACCTTACTTCAGCAGCTGTGTCACCTTACGCACTCCATCCCTACCACATTCCTGGTGTGTCTTACCAAGACAGAGGGTACCATCGGGCCACTCTGTAGTAGCTACTACACCTCAATCGCATTCTCATCCTCTTCTCACTGCTTCTTCCCACTATGTCAGCAGCGTGAGGGGGACAGTTACTGCAAGTGGTGTAACAAGGCATCGGTGTGAGAATGCAGCGTTGCCTGCACAATGCCCTTCTCCTGTGCTCAACCCCTCACACTGCTTTTTAAATGAGGATTATCACGTTCTTAAGTACTTGCACGCAGCTGGGTAACGCAGTGCCCTAGCTATCTTAACAAGGCACACTGGGGCCTCCAGCATGATCAGACCTTCCCCCTTTTCCCTTTTCTGCTTCTCCAGACAAATCCGGGGTCTCCTCCTGTTGCCTTCCAACTAGTCAAAGCATCAGTCCCGACACAGGACTGATGTTGTAGCGCCTCAAAAGCCTTCAGTCCTCTTGACACCATGTGATGAGCAGGAACCAGACCCTTAAGCGTTACCTGAGCTCAAGGTTAAGTATTGTAGCTAAACAGTTGTACATACAGTTAGTTGTCTCCGTGAGCGGGTCAGAAAATCTGTGAAAGCTGAAGAGAAAACCCCCCACCCAACTCCTAAATATCATTGTTTTAAAGACTGCACATCGCATTTCTAATGCGGATAGCTGTGTTTTATTTTCAGGTAATACATGATGGAGGAAAGAAAACATGGGGCTGCTTTTCTGAAAGGTTCCCAATTTTCTCCTCGGGTACCTGCGCGTTACAGCTCTATGGTTAATCCCGACGGTTTACGCGACCGGCGAGGGGAACCCCCCCTCCCCCCCCCCCAGGGCGGGTCAGAGAACTTCAGCAGCAGAGACAGTTCGACTCCTTCGCCAAGCCTGAACGTGCTGGTTCGAGACCGGCAGCTCTCGCTGCTCATCCCTTTCCCAGCCGGACGCGCTGGGAAGGCGCCCACACACTCGCGCGCCAGCCTCGCGGCCGTGCCCGCGCCGAGCGCCCGCAGCGCCGCGCGCCCCGCACAGCCCCCCCCGCGCCCCGCACGGCCCCCGGCCGGGGGAGCGGCCGGCTTCGGCCGCGGCTTGGACACAACGTGCGTTCCCCGGTACGTCACCGCGCCGCGCGTGGCGGTGCGAAAGCGGCGGTCTGCCCGGCGCCCTGCGGCCTCGGGAACCGGGGACCGGGCGCGGAAGGTTCCCCCCCCCCCCCCCGCCAGGGCACCCGCGGGGACGGTGCCGCCCGGCCCGAACGCACCCGCTGCAGCACGGCCGGAGCCACCGCGCGCCCCGTGCCGCTTTCACACCGCCGGAGGGCCGCAACCAGCCGGTACCCCCCACCCGGCCCCAGAGGAGGCGCCGCCGCGTCGCGCCCCCCCTTCCCCGCTCCGCTCCGCTCCGTCCCGCCCCGCGCCGGGAGAAGCGCCGTCCCCGCCCCGCCCCTCCCCGGGAGAAGGGGATGACATCATCCCTCCCGACCCGACCGCCGCGCCGCTCCCCCGGCCCGCCCGCCGCCCCGGGACCGAGGGGGGCCCGCGCCCGCACCCCCCGGGCACAGCCGCGCCCCAGCGGGGGGCTCGGGAGGGCTGGCGGCGCCCCCCCGGCCCCGGCCCGCCGCCCGCCGCCCGGCCTCGCCCCTGCCCCACGCCCCACTACGTCATCCCTCCCGCCGCCCCCTCTCCCCCGCGCGAGCGGCGGTGCTGGCGGGGAAGCGTCCCCCGAGGGGAGCGCCGGGCCGGGCAGAGGCTTCGCGGCGGCTTCAGCCGGCGAAGGGCGCAGGCGCAGAAGCGCCGCGCCGGCGCGGTGTGGCGGGCGCGCATGCGCAGCGGGGGGGGGTCGGGCGCGGCGGGCGGGCGGCGGGGCAGCTCCTGCGCTGACACCTGCAGCATGTGCCAGGAGCTGCAGCGGCAGCGGCCGCCTCTGCCTCTGCGCGGCGCGGCCGCCCCGCTCCGGCGCCGTGCGCGGCGGCGGCGGCGGAGAAGCAACTCCCGCTCCCGGCGTCCCTCCTGCCTGGCACCGTGTGCCGGCGGGTGCACGGTGACCTTACGGAGCGTGCATTACCTCACAGGTAAATATCAGCTGATCCGCCCCGGCGGCGGCAGCGGCGGGAGCAGGCGGCGGCGGGAGCTCACAGAGCCTGCCTGAGGTAGCGATCCCGGCCGGGGCAGCCGGTGCGTGGTGCCGGGCGGGGGGCGCCGCCTGTTGCCGTTTACCTGTGTGGGGCAGCGGGCGGGGGGCGCCCGGGGTTTTCCCCCCCTCAGCGCCGCGGGGGCGCCGTGTGCGGGGCGGGGGCGGGGAGGCCTCGGCGGGAGGGGGAGGGCGAGGAGTGGGGTCGGCGGCCCGTGCCCCCCGGTCCCGCCGGGGCCGCCCGGGTGGGTCGTGCCGCGCTCCCGCTTGTCCTCGGGGCGGGTTCGCGCCGCCTGCTGAGGCGCTCCGGGCCCCGGCAGGTGTGTGAGTGTGCGCTGCCGTGCGGCACGGCCGGGCTATCTCCTAGTGACCCACCCAGCCGCTCCGTGCGGCGGGTCCTTGGTCCCTCGGCAAGGCGAGGGGACCCGGTGGGCCGCCGGCCGTCCCTGCGCGGCTGCTGTCACGTCTTACGGCCAGCTGAGGTAAAAGGAAAGAAAGGATGGCACCCCATAACACAGCAGCCCTGCCTTTACCTGTGCGTTCACTGACTCGTTGGCAAAGTTTGGTAACTGGCGGTGAAAATCTTAAGTCATTGCAGCCAGACTAGCTTGTACTACGCTCCCATGCTAAAGAGTAGCTGCTTCCTGAAATTAACTATTGCTGGTGACTGCAGCGGTCAGCTGAATCCGGTAGTTATTCACTGGATCCGCTTGCCAGCATGGGTGATGTTTTAGATAGTACTTTAAACGTTGGTAGGAATCAGTGTTGTCTGATAATCCTTCCTAGTTACTGGTGACCCAGAAGATGTTAAAATGAGAGTTTCACCAATCAAAAAGCAGTATCACAAACTTGGTGCTTGTCGGCTGTCAATATATTGTGTTGCGTTTGAAGTTTTGTAACTTACTGTTCACTTCTGAATGCTGCATCTCTGCTCCCCCCCTTGTTGTTGGGATATAAAAGTAGTTTAATAATAATGGGAGGTAAAGGCATGGATTCTGTGGTTTAACCCTAACATAGCTGTGGAGCCGTTTCCATAACTTTTACCTGAACACCAGGTTGTCTCTCGCACCTGTGAACGCGCACATGACTGGACACCTCTTCACTAAAAAAATGATGGTAACTAGAGTGTAGTGAGTGCTAGATTTTGGAAGTCATACTGGTTTCTGGTTGTCAAAGGGTAAATGGGCAAGAGATAAAAGCCAGTGCCATGTCCATTTTAAGTTCATGTCTTTATGTTGCTCCTCAAGAGTATGATCCTACCAACACATTTTTGGGTTTCACCCTCCTGTTGCAGTCACCAGTCAAGTTCTTATATATATTCAAAGTTGGTATTTAGTGCACTAGATGTTTTTGTGGTTTTATGTGAGTTCTGGTTTTTGGTTTTGTTTGTTTGTTTTTGTTTTTAATCACAAGACAGAGTTGAAATTCAAGGAACTGTATGCTTACAAAGAAATCTTTCCTTCCTATAAAAAGTCACACATAAAATATCAGCTCCTGGCTTGACCTCTTAATAAGTTATAACTGTAATCAAATGAGGTGCTGTAGTCTTGTAGCGGTAGTAGTAAATATGAAATTACAAATGTGTGCACGCTGTGATTGCAAGCAAGTGGATAATTCATGCATGTAATACTCTGTGTATGTGGCTTCCCAATGGTGTGTTATCATTTCCACTAGCAGTTCTTGGTGTGTTACTGATTGTGTGCACCAATGCTCAGGATGGCTAAACTATGCAGGCTCAGCCATGGCAGGTTCAGTGCTCTCTGGGAAGCACCTCAGGACTCAGTCCTGGAAACAAATATGTGGCTGTGATGTCTGTGTGCTAGGGTAACCTACGGATCCCACAACGGAAAAGAGGAGAAAAAGCACAAAGTACATTATGGTAAGCTGCTGGATAGCGATCTATTAAGGTTTAGAGGAAGGTGATGGATGGATTTTCTTGTTTTGTTTGGCTTTTGAAGATTTTGTCCTTTATTAATGATTTCCTTGATTTCTACAGTTGTACATTGTCAGACACTGTAGAATAGATTATCTCTTCCTATCCATTTTGCCCAGCGTAAGTCTATTCAGAATTGCCTATAAGGGTCAGCACTGATCTGTCTTAATTTCCATGCCAGGCAAATAATCAGATATAATTGCACTGAAATCAATGAATATATACTGACGTGAAACTGTGAGAAGAAAATCGGCCTCCTGATGTTTTATATTTGTGTAGCTGAAAGCCAAAAATAGCTGTCATAAACACAGCATGTCCTTTCAGAAGAAATAGTCAATGCCTATCTTACAGTTGTCCAGAAAGTTTCTTCTGTTTCAGGAGCTTTGGGTTAGGAAAGTGAAGGCAGCGGTCTTTGAATAAGAACTGTTCTGGAGAAACTTTTTGTTCGAGTGACTAATCTCCTTCTCCTTTAATTCTGTGCTGTTAATCTTAGCCTGCACATAGCCACACTGTTAACATTTGGCAAGGACTGTTTTATTAAACAGGGCTTCTTAAGTGTGTTGCCATGTGTCACAGGGTTAATTCTAATGACTATGTTTTAAACTGCTGCTCTTTATAGTAATTATGTATGTTCCTATCTCTAGGCATAACAGCAAAATGTAAGTGCTATGGAATGTTACATTCCAATTAATTTTGCCATACAAATGGGCATTATAGTTGATGGCTAAGTCTGACATGTACTGCATGACTTGTGATGTTTTTCCTGGAGAGAGAAGAGTCCTGGGACTGAGTCACCATGGAAGAACATGGAGCCCCGTAGGCACAAAACTGGTGCAATGGAGTGATGAGTCAGACCTCTTATCTTTAAATTTGGTATTATGAGGTATTCATGCATGGGGTGCATTGCATTCGTTGTGCACCTAGGCAAGTAACTAGCAGGTGAAAAACTCATTTAATCAGTCCTCTGACTCTGGGAAGCCTTTTCTTTGCAGAGTTGCTCCTGTTTTTATTGAAATGAAAGGATGTTGGTTAGGGTCATGTAGGAAATCATGGTGCATTAACTTGCTGAACAAATCAGGTCTGCCAGGCTATACACATTCATTTCTTACATTGTTTCAAATCCAATAGTAGTATGACCTAATGCTTACATTTTCACTTTCTGCATTGTAGATTTGCACCAGGTTTTTCAGACTTCTGAAACTGGATAAACAGTAGAGGAGTAAGAGCAGTGTTGCATCTTCATAGGCCCCAATATTTGTCTAAGCTAAGTGACTTTTGAGTGTTGCTGTGGAATGACAGTATTGTTTCAGATTCCAGAGGAAGCTGGTGTTATTGCTAAGCTAATGAAAATAATTGAAATTTCTTAGGGGTGGTAACCTCAGAAATATGTTAAACAGTGAGAGTGAAGACTGCTCACTCGGCTGTTTTCAGAAACAAAACAAATCTCAACATCAGAGATGTCTTCACGTAGTTATTCTGAACTTCCTTGAATAGTGATCATTAATAGCACCATCTTTTCAAGCTAACTGAGCATGAAAGTTACTTGATTTATAATCATTTTGAAGCAGATGCTCAAAATTCTTTCTGATTACACGAACAGCACAAGAATGATGCTTTTGCTGAAAATGGGGGCAGGGGGCAGGGGGACAATTGTGTCTGGGGCAGTCGGAATGGCTCGAAGGAGTGTTATACCATGGCTCCTTCTCCTACTTCATTACAATGGCTACTAGAGGGACTGTAGAAGAAAGTACATGAGGTTTTTATTTGAAAGTCATAGCAGGACATCATTGATCTGTATATTTTTAAATCTTGTTAATGTAACTAGTCACCATTTTGTGATCATCACAGACATTAGCACTGTTTTGGGGTGGTGTGTGTGTGGTAATGATCTTGCAAAGATAGCTTCTGTCTTCTCACATTATCTTAAATTGGGAAACTGTTACAATCAATACACATTGGAAAACAGGCAGGAGAGATGTGCCAGCCTAAGATCTAAATCAGACCAATTCCAATTAAAGCATAAATGCTTTATCTGTTTTTAAGTTAGATGCACCTATGGTATTCTCTAGATGTATAGACATTTAGAATGTCACATGTGGAGAAATCAATGCAGGGAGGGTTTAGCAGTCTCAGCAACTAAGATGAAATGCCATGCCTCTTGCAAGAACTTGGGAATTTCAGTGGTCTTTGTGTCCTGGTGTGGAGATCAACAAACCTGAAGACTAGTTGCGCTGATGAAGAAAGTGATACCAGAACTGGAAATCTCCAGATAAACTCATCTCAACTCTATAAAGAGATGAAGATCTAAGAAAAGCCTTCAAATACCTCTTTTTTGGATTTAGTTACCATAGAATTGGAACGCTGTGAAGTTGTGAGGTGGTATCGCCCCCCGGAAATCAATAGCATTTTGCTATTGACTTCAGCAGAGCCAGGGTTTTGCCCTGCTACTTAAGATACCCAGGACTGAAATGTGTGGGGCTAAATCCTCTCATTTGTGATGACGTAAATCCAGTCCCAGTGTATTTTCTTCATCACAGTGAGGAGAAAAAGAGATCACAACTGTGCTACTATCCATAGCATATCCACAACTGCTGCTAAGGTATATTGCTGTTCCTATATGCTATGCAAAACCTTTACCATTAAATCTGTGGCGTCATCTTCTCTTCCTGTAACCACTATATTTATACTGATTATGTGAGTAGTACCACTGACAGTTCACATACCTGAGCATATGCCACAAGGACCCAGAGGGAAATCCCAAGCTGTATTTTTTATTTTACAGAGACTACATTTATGCTTTGTATAACCAGAACAGCCTACAAAGGGAAATACAGAGATTTTTATAATTGTTCAAAAGAGATTACAACTTTAACACAATTCCATCCTATAATGCGCACAGTACAAAAATAAAGGCTCTTTTCAGTTAAATCCTCTACCAGATTGATGTCAAGAAGCAATGCAATATCTCAAATGATTTGGGCTTTTTTAATCTTCTTAGCTGGAAGAGATGTCAGAAAAGCCAAGGGTGAAGAGCTACAAAAATGAAGTAGAAGATTCGTGTGGAATTTCCTCACGTAGTGGTCTGGATGCCTCTGCTTATTTTGCTTAAAATGAAATTCAAACTTCAGAAGCACACTTGATTCTCTTTTCTCTTGGTGCTGACAAGCTCTGCCTTGGCTTTGTTGACTGAAAAGGTAACAGCAATTAAAATGTCATGTGATAGCAACTTCTGTAAACTGTTACGTTATGATTCTTACATCACAAAAGATTTTTTATGACATGATGGAAGTTAACAGAGGAAAGGAAATCTTTCAGTGTTATCCGCAGCTTTTCAAAAGTTCAGCCGGAACTTCCTCCTGATCGCCAGCTCCTCACACAGAGGGTGTGATTGGAGGCTCATTTAACTGGTGAAACTCCTCTGTACTGCAGTTTGACTGCACTGGTTTAAATAAAAGGCTGATATAATTTTGCCCTTGGGGCCTTCCTGGGGAACTGAAGAGCTGCTGGTTTAGTGCCAAAATTTGCTTGTCATACTTACAGATGAATAGATCCGTTGAACAGTGAGACCATGCTAAGCTGTTCATCTTGGCTTGTGCAGGATGGTGGAACTGTGTTTGCACCATGCTTGGCACCAGGCAGGGTTGGTGAGCTGCTTCCATCCAACAAGAAGAGCCACGTGGACTGGTCCTAAAGCAGCTTCCTCGTGGCTAAGTCCACAGGTGACTGAAGGAAAAGAAAAGTAGAAGATAATGCAGCATTTTCTGAAATGTAATTATTACCATTAAAAGATTAAATCCCCAAAGTAAACTACGAGCCCTCTATCTTCAAGTGATAAAGATGAAACATAGTGCAAGTAGAAAAGTAAAGATTAGCTTTAATTAGAAATGTAAGAGGGAGCAGTTGCACAAGATGGTAGCATGATCCTCCTGGAAAGATTTGAGCTGAATTGAAGATCTGATGCACCTTGTTCTGATATTGACTCCTGGTTCCTGGGCAGCTGTAGTTACCAAGTCTGCCCACTTGTGAAAGGAGCTGCCTTTTGTAGGCTATTTGTGTATGCCCTTATGCCTCGCAGAATTGCCCTATATAGTGGTTATTTACATCTATTGAGTTTTCTCACAATTGCCCTGTTGTACTTGATTGGTGCCAGAGTTAAAGTTAAATGATGGTTGGCCTGTGCTTAGCCACAGAAGCATTGTCCATGGTAATCACTGCCACAAAGTAGGTCTTGATCACAGTCTGAAGTACCAGCCAGCTCTCCTCTTTTCTTTCCTCTTTGAAATCTTCTTTGCTTTGGCATGCGTGTCAATGAGCATGGTCATGTGGTGTGCAACACAAACTTGAGTTGCTCTGGGAGGCTTGCCTCCCTGGAGAAAGAAGGGCTCTTGGCTGCCCACCAAAGCGCATCACAGCTTGACAGTTACGCTTTAGTGAAATGGACCGACCAACTTCTTGGTGGGCAGAGTGCCAGCCTAACAGATGGGCCTGAATGTGGGCAGCCAGCAAAGCACATACATACGTGTAGATGTAGATAATTGTATGTATAAGCATAATAAATAGGGATCTTTGCAATTTGAAAAAAGTTGCCAAAGCAAAAGGCTGAGTACTAAAGCGAAGAGCCTGAAGAGAGACTTCTTTTGGGGAGGGGCCATGTCAGAAATTGCAGAGGAAGAATCGGTGCTTTCCTTGTCGCTCTGCTTGCAGTTTTGCAGATTATATAATAAACAAAGGACGCTATTTAATCTTTTGAATCCAGGCACTCTTATTACTACAACTGGGAATGTGGAAAATGACACTTTACTGCAGTGAATCCCCTTACAAACCACTTGAAGCTTGCTACCAGTTCAGATTCTACCAACACGTTTACTAGTACTGCTTGAGATCAGTGGAAATCTGTGGATGCCACACTTTTTGTTTTGAATTACCTTTTGAAGTATGAAATACTTCACTGAGCAAGAGTTGCATGGAAATCTGTTACCAGTACAGAATGTATGTAGATTATAGCTTCCAAAATCTTTGTGTGTTGTTAGCTAGCAAGTAAACGCTAAGCTCCTTCCATGGATGGCAGTCAGCTAACATATGTGTGCAGGTCATATAATAATTGATAATTAAATGCTTGTAAGTCTTTTGAAGACCTAAACATTAGCTACATCTCTACAGAAGGGACATAGAAAAGCTAGGTGACTTGAACTTGTCTGCAGAGGGATTTGATTGCAGAAGCCTGTCTCCCTTGAGCCCAGTTCCCTCATTTTAGCAATGTGATGCTGGAGAATTGCCTGGCCTTGCTGTCTTAGGGCACACGGGTACTTTGCTTGAAGGTCCCTCTTTCCTTACTATAGAAGAGAGCACTAGTGGATTGCAGGATGAATAGCATGACTTACCCAGCTGGAAATTGCCTCGGGCTCCTCTTTAAATTCTGGAATGTCTGTGGATGCAGTTTTCCTTGAGCTGATAGGGCAAACCAAGGATCTAAGATTTTTGGCAAAATCTGTAATGGGCTCTGGATACCTTCAGAATAAAAGTGGAGGTTCGGCTTTATGTTTCTAGGACCCTTCAGTTAGATTAACAGGAATTATTGGGATAAGAATTTTTTTTTTCAAATCATGGGAATAAATTAATTTACCAGATCTAATCTAATACCTTTACACTTAACCTGAAGACATGGCAGCTGTCCGTGTGACTCCCAAATTAAGTACTGCAGTCGCTGGCTTCTAAGTGCACATAGTACACAGAAATTTTGCAGGCCAGCATGTTACGTGCTCCAGCAGGCCTATAGAGTATGTTTCGGCTTCAAGGATGGGGCCAGGCTTTTGGTGGGGGCTGACCTACTGGCAGGGTGTCCAGAATGAATACAATGGAAAGACTATTTTGAAGAAGGGGAATAATGATGTAGTATCTTAGGGCCCAGATTTCAAAAGATGATTAAAAAATCCTGTAGGTTTCAGAGGCAAGTATTTGCTCCCATACTGGAAATGATAACAGTATGCCTGATGTGTTCTGAATATTGAATGGGTCTAGTCTGAATATGATGTCTGATGTGCACACACTTCTATTAACTTTTTATTCTTCTTTTGGTCTGTCAGATGTATTTATCATGTGACTCTGCTCATTTTTTCCTTTCTTAAATAATAACCAGAACAAGCAGTTTAATGGTGGTATGCACTAGTTAATGGGAGCTACAGAAATTTAAATCCTCTGTGTGGAAATTCAGCAAGTTTTGACTCATTTAATCCCTGTCTCCGTAGCCCACATCAACCATTCATTCCCCTTTGTGCAGGCTAGGGGGGAACGCAGCCCTTAAGTCTCAGGTGTTTTTTATCAGTTTTCTTATCACTAGCATTCAGCTGCTTCTGGTGGGACTGTTAGAAAACCACAGGTGCCGTCCTCCAAAGGACTGGGAGAGGGCAAAGGGAAAGAAAAATAGGGTGGAAGAGAAGGATTGTTAAAAGGGGAAGGTGGGATGGAGAAAAATGGTACATGAAAAGAGAAGGAAAACAGCGCAAAAGGGAAGTGTAGAAAGAAAGAAGACAGAAAGAAACCCCTGAAATTAGTAGAAAGGAAAGAGGGAGAGGAAAAGAGTTAAAAACCTCAGATCATCAGATGAGAAGAACTGTACTGTGTTAATGAAAATTAGTACATGCTCCAGCTAAGTTCCTTTTCTCTTAACATGACAGAGGAGGACTTGTCTTGCAAAGGCTTCTGTGGGAAAAGGATCTCATTTGACCTTATGGGACCACTTACATGAGGAACTCGCTTGAGAAGATCTTTATAGGGTGAAGACCGATGTTAGTGGTAGCAGGATCAGGCTGTATCTGTTTATGCCAATAGACAGGACCCTGATTTCCTTTTTATTACTGAGTATGCTGAGGTGGGAATATACATGTCCTCAATTTAGTGCTGGCACTGAAACAAGGAAAGTAAGTTGCTGTGTGTTTTAAGCCTGTAGACAGGCATATTGAAAGCTGAACTGCATCACATTGTGCTCTGTATAACCTTCTGCAGAGAAAGGTGATACTGTCAAATACTGTAATATTAGAGGTATTACTTTTGTAGTCCCTGTTTCTCTAGACAGAATCAGAAGATTTAAAAGCAATCAGTGTTCGTGAATGCTGCATCAGTCTACCCTAAAAAGCACTCTGTTAGTTTTTCCTTCCTGACCCCTGTTTATCTAGTCATACGAAGACCAAAATTATTATGGACAACTGCAAGAAACTTTTTTGCACCGAAAAGATAAATAATAACTGTTGTACAAGATTAGTGACTTAAAATGCAACTTAGTACATTTCTCTGTGCCAGGGATTAGGCAGTCATCCTTCTTAGGTAGAAGAATAGGTAGAATACCTTCACGTTTTGTTGAGGGGTATTTTTCATTTGTCCCGTTGTAACACTTTTCTGTATTTCCACAGGGAATGCTACATTTCTGATACTAGGAACCCCGTATCATCATTGCTGTTTGCATTTACACTTAAATGTTACCTATCTTACTTTTTAAAATAATCTAGCAGAAAGATGATTATTCCTGCACAATTTGTTGCTTTAATTTTTTTATTTCAATACATGAAAGCATGTGGTAGGGCATTATAAAACTCTTGATTTGTTGTAAGCAATCGGACTTTTGATGATATGCTTGACTATTGGAACATAGCAACCATGACTTCTTTACCATAAGCTCTGTTCCAAATAATTAATGTAATGTTAGTGGGCTTAGTGAAGCAGTGGGCTATATTACAGTGACTGCAAAGCATGGAAACCTACTGTGTCTTTCTGTCATAAAAAGGCCCTGCCTGTGCTGTAGATCCTATGAAGAATTTGTAGAGATACTTGAAAGGATAAAACACTGTATAAATTCCTAAAGTTCAAAGAGAAAATACCACTCAGGATAAAAAAGGGAGCTTAGCCCAGTAGCAGCTTAACCATATATGACAGATCTAGTGCTAAGTCCTGTGCCATCAATGCAAATGCCTCTGGAGTTCACCGAGTAACCAGATGGAAGGACTAGAAGAAAGGCTTTGAGGATACTGACTTGGGGGGGGGGGGGGGGGGGGGGGGCGGGCTATGGGAGGGGGGTGAGTAGAGAGAAAAGGCATGTGCTTTGCAATAAATAACTGGTTCTCTGGGCGGGATACAAACAGGGATGGTTTAAGAAGTGTACAGCTAGATCTGTTTGCATTTCCTGTGAAAACTACTTTTAAAGGCATTAATATGTATTTGTCTGTATTTCTATGCAAGTATTATGCCATAAATAGACTTGAGGACTATGCAAGTTGACAGCCCTGTTATTCTAACATAGGTCTGAATGATGCTTTTGAGAGTGGAGACTTATAAAAATCATTAGCTATGTTCTCCTTCCTGTGTCATATAATGACATGAACATTGGATCAAAGTTGATCACCTTCTGGCCATTGAGGGTAATAAAAAATTCAGTAAAAAGGCTGGTTTTGATATGATACTTCCTTCTAGGTAGCTTTCTATGACCTTTAATCATCTCTACACATGTCCTGGACCCAACTGTTTTCTCGTCTCGCCAGCTCCCAACAGAAACACCCCATGGAACAGTGAGCCCAACTACGCCTCATGCTGGCCTCCCTCCCTCCCTCCCCAGCACAGAGCCGCTCTTGTGTGCACTTTCCTCTACAAACCTGAGCATCTTCTCTTCCCTTGTGCCAGTGGTGCTTGGATTTATTAAACAGCTCTGTCTTATCTCAGCCACTGCTCCACGTTGACCATGGATGGCATATGAACATGCAAATTATCTCAGTAAATAATTTGCACTAGTTGCCACATAGAACAATGCAAACCTTGGTGGCTTTGGCAGACTGCTGTTGCCGTAGGAGATGTGCAGGGACAGCTTGTATGAAAGCCTGAGGAAAAGAACGACACAACAGCATTTTAGCAGCTGTATTGATAGCAGGTGCTCTTTTAGGCTTCTTACCCAGTGCTCGGAGTCTTTGTTTCAAGTAGTGTGAACGTTTGGTAGGTGGGAGGTTATGTGGTATCTGGAAGACCTTAATGCTCAGTAAAATTAACATGGACACATAGCAGTAAGTGAAGTCCTAGGAAAGAATGTGTGAGATTGCTGTCACTGCCAAGAGATGTATGCTTGTTGGCCATATGGTGGCTTTTTGGCCCTTGCTGATGACCACAGGCACAGAAATGGTTCATTTGCTTTTGTTTATTTGTAGAAGAAGGAAGAAACATGGAGCTGCATCTCTGTTCTGGAGCTAAAGCATAGATTAAAGGTACTATTTTTCCCCCTATGGTTTTGTTTTTTAGGAGACTGCAGCAATGTATTCTAAGCAGTCACAGGAGTTTTAATGACAGCTGTTTTGCTTGAAAGCCTGTATCTGTCAGTGTCTGTACCGTGATTTGATGTAATCCTTTGGATTTCCTCATGTTTAAAAAAGCTGCAAAGTCTTCTTTGCCTACCAAAACACATTTAACAGTTGAAATTTTAGCAGGGAATATTTCTAAAATCTACCATTTTACACATACTCTGATGATCTTACTGTTCATGTATTTTTAATACATCTTTCACCTTAGTCTGAGCATCCAGTGAAGAACATAAGAAATATGGGAATTTGGGGGAAAAAAGAAGAAGCAGAAATAAAATTACACTAGCAGAAACCTTATTAGTCCCATATCCCTATGGTGTTTGCTGCTCAAAACTGAGGAAAAATATTTAAAAATGAAGTTGTCTTTCACAGCAGACTTTATGCCTATGAGTCAATCTCATTTTACTACTCAGCTGTCGAGAAGATTTGTCCTTGAAACCCAGATTTCCCTTACATATACTTACACGTGTTTTGCAAGACCTTGAAATCACACAATGGAAGGAGAGCTGAAAACTGCTGCCAAATCTACTAGATGGTCACGGTTACCCGGAGCTGACCAGAAGCTTTGAGTTTCCAGCACTACAGTACTGCAGGTTGAAAGCTGCGGTGTGCAGGCAGGTAGTCGGCACTGCGCGGGTGGCTGCGCCTTTGGCCAGGTGGGGAAATGCAGATTTACCACAAGGGGCAGGATGTGGGTGTATTGTTTCTTTGACCTCAGCAGGCGGGCTGT
Source organism: Falco naumanni (assembly GCF_017639655.2). Classification (NCBI taxonomy): domain Eukaryota; kingdom Metazoa; phylum Chordata; class Aves; order Falconiformes; family Falconidae; genus Falco; species Falco naumanni. The sequence goes on from NC_054056.1 coordinate 70,207,694, forward strand.
CACTTTCCTCCTGTTTTGTTTGCCCAGAACACTTTTTCTCAAGCAGTGATTCTTGAAAGGAGAAGGTATCGATGGGCACAGGGGGTCCTGTGGCACGCTGCCCTCGCTCAGAGTGCGGAGGAGAAGAGTGGGGATATGGGACCTGATTTTAGCACTCCTGACTTAGCTGTTTGAAAACCAACCAAGTCCAGAGCACTTGAATTGGATACTGTTTTTTTTCCAGGGGACTCCCTATGGCCCTTACTAACAGAGAGAAAAAAAGATGGTCGTCCCATAGGTATTATGATATACATCCCAATTTGTTGATACCAACATGCTTGTCTTTGCTAGGCTACAAACATAGAAACACAGAATCATTTAGGTTGGAAAAGACCTTTAAGATCATCAAGTCCAACCGTTAACCCAGGACTGCCAAGTCCACCACTAAACCTAAAATTAAACTAAACTAAACTTGTTTTGTCAGATGCAGTTATCCAAAATAACCAGCATCCAGTTGGATGACTCTGGTGGGACCTTGGGAGGGGGGGAAAGGGTTTTTTGTTTTTCATGGTGGTATTTTTCCTTTCCTTGATTTTCTTCTTATCAACTTCTTTTCACTGAAATGACAGCAAAGTTTGCTGTTGTTGTAGTTAGCTCTTAGCATCTATTTTTATTTAAGGACTACAAGATACTGGGCCAATCTACATTTTTCTAGTAGTCTTCAAATGCAGTAATTAAGAACAATTGATTGCTTTGTTTGCAAAGCCCCAAACCAAAAGGAGAGGTGTTGCTTTTATCACTTCCTTGTCTTTGTCAGCCTCACAGCTGTGAAACTTCTGGGCCTCTGGCTCTCTGCTTGGCTAAGTCCAATGAATCTTTTGTTAACAAGGGCGTTAAAAATTCATTAAGAATATTTTTGCTCTTTATGCTTTACCTCATACTTCTACTTGCGTTTGGGTAGAACATACCAGTGATTGGAACATAAGTTATGAAATGTTATTATGTGTTGTTAATGCATTTAATTTGAAGCTCCAGCATACACTCATACAGTCCTTGAGCATCAAAACATTTGTTAGCATATATTAGTGAGCAGCAACGCTGAAAGTTCAGACCCTGAGAGGGCCTTTACTTTTTTCTTTTCACATCTTATTTTTCACAGTTTATTAGTTTATTCCTTTTTTCCTTTTTTTTGTTTTTAAATTAGACAAACCTCCCCAATCTTTCAAGAGTTGAATGTATGATGTGACTTTGGTTTGGGCAGTGGTAACACCCACTTGCACACTATTTGTTAATTGTCAATGTCATTAGATACTAAGGTGTTCAGCTGGATTTTAATATATAAGGCTCTGCTCCCTGTTGTCTGTGCGTCTGTATTAACTAGCTTCTTAATTATTGTGGTTTTCTACTTGACAAATATTCTCAGCAGAAGCACCTACAGCAGTTGCTTCTAAAACTGCAGCATTTGTAACCGGTTACTGTACTGTTACCATTGTTTTTTTAATATTCTATTTTAAAATCTTCCTTTTAAAAAGCAAATACATGGAACAGTTATCAAGAAATGTAGCAAAAAACTTCCCCAGTCCAGAAGGATTTACAGGAAAATACAAAGCAGTACAGCTAATCTGTGCCTTCTCATACAAAAGGAGTGTGTAACATACAATCTAGGCAATAGATCCTTAGCTGCACAAATTTGTGTAGCTCCACTGAAGTAATTTTTGAAGGCATCTGCCCTGGCTCTGAGTGTGTTTCCTGTGAAGCTGTTGATAGTAAAGCAGGCAGCACATATGCTGGGGCAGGATCAAACTACATATGCATCAGAGAAGGGAAATAAATGCTTGAATATATACAAACGTGTGTCTGCAAAGGTGAGGTGACTGGATTTCTTAGCATATTGATTGAGGTGTGGAGGAGACAATGATAATACCCCCCCCCCCCCCCCCAAAAAAAAAAAAAAAAAAAGGTAGAGAATGAACACCCAGGAGGCTTTTTTAATTATTTGTAGTTTATCACAAAAACATAGCAAGGAAGAGAAGGTCAAAGTCCTAAGAAGATGAATGGCAACAGTCAGAGGCCCTTTCATGTTTCAGTAAGAGGGAATGTTTTGAACACAAAGAATTGTTCTTTCTTCTCAGTGACTTGACTGAAGATGAACACATTTCTCACTTGTTACAAGAGTAGTGTTAAAAGAAAGGGCCTGTTTCTCACTGTGGGGCTTCAAGTCCTAAATAGGTAGGAGTTCACCATCGTTTTATGTACCAGCCACATGAATTTGCTTCCTTTTGATATTTAACTACTGCATCCCTGATAACACTGGTCTTTGCTAAAAGTAATCATAGAATCACAGAACGGTTTGGGTTGGAAGAGAGCTTAAAGATCATCTAGTTCCAACCGCTGCCGTGGGCAGGGACACCTTCCACTACACCAGGTTGCTTGAAGCCCCATCCAGCCTGGCCCTGAACACTTCCAGGGATGAGGCATCCACAGCTTCTCTGGACAAACTGTTCCAGTGTCTTGCCACCCTTACAGTAAAGAATTCCAGCAATGATGTGGTTTTGTCAGATTTAGATCTATTGAATAACATTGTCAAATAAAAAAACCCACAACTTTTTCAATGTAAGTAGGAAAAAATGACATCATGAAAACTTTGGGAGCTGATACTAGAGCTGACTTCCCATGGCAATCTCTGTGTGTAATTCCAGGTGGTTTAGCATGGTCCAAGTGCCAAGTTATCCCCTGGTCGCAGAGGGAAGGCTTCTCAAGGCTGAATAATAGTAAGCTATGACCTTCCATGCTTTGTAAAATTATTTCCTCTTTTATTTTCCTATCTGAGCACTTAAGATGATAAAAAATAACTGGCAAACAGTTTTTGCTAGTTTGTTCTTTAAGTAGTCTTTTGAATTGACAAGACATGAAATCCTTAGACCAAAGGACAGTATTTTTCAGTAGGTTACAAATATCTGAAAGTAGAGATGCTGAATATATTTACCTCAGCCATGATTTTACTGCCATAATAAGATTTTTTTGCTTTGCTGCATATACCAGGACTTCAAGATTATGTTAGTTTACGCTGAGCTAATCCAGATACAGGATTTGGTTGTAAAATGCACAAGGGGAGGTTTGTGGCTGCATAAAGTCTCTACAATCCCCTTTCCATGAGAAGGTACTAGCAGGGTTGAAAGGAATCTGTTGCGTAGTGCTTTCATGCAGCCTTAGCTAAAGTGATGGTGACGTTGCTGTTCACACCCCTGCAAGGCTCCTGAGGAGCCAGGGGGTAACTTCACTGGGCCTCTTCCAGATGGCAGTGTCATTTTGGTCACTGGGCTTCTTGCAGATGGCAGTGGGCATTTTGGATTTGATTGCTCTGCCAAAGCTTGTGTTGACCAAACAGTATATGAACTTGGTGAGCTCACCTGTGCTCTGTGCTCTTCCACACAACGCTCTTAATGTGCGGTAACTGTAGAAGAGGCACCTCCTGAGCGTGTACAGCCTGTACCAAAGGTCACCCACCCATACGGTATGAGTGCCTGAGTAAATCCTTGTGCTCCCCCTCAGTAAGAGCATCCACAATGGCTGGAGCTTAACTACTATCATTTGATGATTCATTTGCAATGCTTATTTTCTAAAAATTGCATAGCCTGTTCTCAAAAGCAAGGCAAAGAAAAAAGCAGCTGTTATGAAAAGAGAGAAGAAAAACTCACACATACAAAACATAGAGCCATACAAAACCAAACCACATTGTTAGGGTAGGGGGAAAAATCCAATTTGCTGTATCTTACCTTTGAAAAAGATCAGAAATAGAATTATATTTCTGAGGTACTATTAATATTTTAGGCAATTAACGGTGAAACTTGTGAGTCTAAGAACGTATGGATTTTAATTGAGTCCTGACTTGCATTTCTTACTTTTGTGGGTTTTCACAGAGAATACACCAGGGAATTTTTCCCTGTTGTGAAAAGGCATGTTTTTGTATTCAGTACTAGTGAATTTTAGGCATGTGATATTGATACTGAAATAAACACTGCTTTTTAAGTGTAAAAAGCATCAGAACCAACCAGTCCAAATTTTACTCTGTCATATCGTTGAATACAAGAGTGGATTTCATTGTGCTTCTCTTTATTCTAGCATAGCTTATATAGAATTTGACTCAAAAAGCAGAAAACTGGCATGACTGAAGAAAAGAGAAAAATAATTTTCAGTGCTCTCTAATGTTTTGTATAAAGTATTTTCTTTCTGTGGAAGCAACTGATCAACAAAAAACTGTAGCTGAAACTGAAACTTCACAATCAAAAATTTCATAGGTTTTCATTTAAAAATTCATGATTGAAGTGAAATATTGTGACATATCTGATGTCATTGTTTTCTTTCACCTCAGTCTGAACTTTAATTTTTTTCTTCCTGAGCTACAGCAGCACTTACTTCCTTCCCCCATGTCTCCCAGTAAGTCAGGCCGTCCAGCCCAGAGAGACATCTTTCATGGCATGTTACTACTATGCAGCTGCTGTGCCCAGTGGGGAGATTGTATTTACTGCTTAGATGATGTTTTGTCCAAAAGGAACCCCACAGTCCAGTTCTACAAGGCTCCAAAATTAGAAGTCCAGTGAGGTACTCCAGCAGCCCAGAGAGATGCAACATATCCTGAAACAACACCATTCAGTCTGCTTTGAAAGTGATGCATTTTTTTCTGCATGAATTAAACTTGGCTTTTGATGAGTACTTCACTTGGATTTTTGCTGATGGAAGATTTCAGTTTTCAGCTCAACTTAGAGCACTTCTGTGCTAAAACTGTTCAATATTGTTCTGCTGGCCAGCCCTCTTCTGAGGTTCTCTTATTCTTTGTTTGCATGGGTTGTAACTCGGAAATATCCTTGTGAAGGCTTCTCTTCTACGATGCATTCCCTGTTCTTACAGGTGGGGAACTATGAAACCAGTACTCTTTCTCAAAGTGGAAGAAACATGTCAAGGACAGATGATAAATTTTTTTGCAGACTGATACACACATTTATATTGAAGGTCCTGACCAGCTTGGAACCCAGAGAAAAAAAAAATCCTATCTCTCTGTGTGTATTTCAGAGAGTAACACACAGATGAGTCATGAAGGCAGCATCACTAATGACACAGCACAGCTGCTGAACCTTTCTGCAACACAGAATGAGCTCTAGACCTCCCCCAGATGCTAAGAACATCTTATCAGACTCCCTGGAGCTGATGGTCTCTGACAGGCTTTCAAACCTGGCCCCCACCTTCTAGCTGAGGAGCCTGTGAAGACACCCCCCCCCCAGTTCTTTTCCCTGCCCACATGATGTGACCCACCCACATCCTTTCCTTGGCCTCACCTCCTGTAGGATGACATCTACCCACCCACCCACCCCCCCAGTAATCTTTGTAGCACTGAATTTACCTTTAAGTCAGGAAGCTGCAGCGGAGAATCACACTGCATCAGTGAATGCATGCAAATAAATGTAAACCACAGAGAATGTGGTAATTTCTGCAATCTTAATATTCTGGCTATATGCCTATTAGCATTTTCTTTGATGGACTAGCTTTTCTTTGACGTTGGACATATATTTTTTTTAATGACCTTTATAAAGGCAATTAATGAAAAAAAAGGTAGATATAGTGCAGTGTTGGTTTAGAATAGGCTAAAAATCCTTTTGTGGCTCTTCTTGTTAAGCAAGCAATGCTTCTTCCAGGGCAACACAAAATGTGAGTTGAAAGTAGGATGAGAGCAATTAAGATCCAAGAAACGGCATGTAGAAAGCTAGGATTAAAGAAAGCTGAAAAGCAGAATTTCAGCTGAAAAAGAAGAGACTGATAAATATATTGAAAGCTTTTGGTGGCTGAGAAATACATAGAAAGGCAGTTCATTTCATTTTGGCTTTTGCTTTTAACTGTCAGTTTACTACAAGTGAGTTTTTGTTTTCATCCAAAATAACATTCTGGGGAATGGCCTTTCTTCTGCTCCTGACTCTGATCTGCAAAATAAATTTGAAAGATTTGCCATATGAATGTGAGTTCTCTCAGTGTTTTCATTAAATCTAGGTTTAATGGATTTTTCTTTTTCCGATTGAAATCTATAATTCTTTTTTTTTTCCCATTGTATTTTGCTTTTCTGGTTTGCTACTGTTCTGTCTTCTTCTGGGCCAGTGCAAGCCTGTGTATTACAAATAAGCTGTTTTCATGAGAGTCCTGCCTCTTCCCATTTGGAAACCTATTTATGAGTGCTGCTGTCTTTTTAAGCACTGTGCTGTCTTGTGTAGAGGCAGAGTAAGAGCTTGCTGTTTGATTGCTCCCAGTTCCCCACTCCTGCAAGCTACTCACCTGTCTGAATGCAAGGTACGTGAACCTTTCTGAGAGTTGCCTCTCCATGGTTGTTCGTGTGGATACTTGACCTAACAGATGCTTCTTAGAGTTGCTCAGTCTGCTATTGCGTATTTGGAAATTTGTTTGTTTGTTGACAAAACTAATTTGTTATATTTGCAGGCTTTAGCAAGCCTTTTTTACAGTCATTCCTACCATCTTATGGTTTCTGTGAACCCAGGTGCTGTTGCTAGTCTTAAGTTGTAAGAAGAATGGTGATCCTGGTTCCAACACAAGCATTGCCAAGCAGATGGACTGCTTTTGTGCATGGCTCTGTTCCTCTTTTCATTCTCAGAGTCAGCTGTAAGAAAGACTACTGCTTTATGCACTTTGAAGACAAGACATTCACTAGCTCTTGGTCCTGGACTGTCACCTTGGAGGAATGTTCAGAGTAAGAGAGCAGCCACACACCTCACTTGATGTTCTTGGTGCTGGAGGAATATGAGTTGCTGGTGAAGACTGTTCTCCCGAGTGGCCAGATCCAAAAGCCTTTGAGCTTCAAATCAAGGAAAGAGGCTGCATGGCAATGCTGGTAATAGTTTCCAGCCTGCTGAGATGTGGTTTGGGAGTGATTGTGAGGTTTTTCAGGGTCTAGGAAGACCATTTGGGATAGCATGGTCCTTTGTTGCATTGCTGCCATGTTAATAAGCAGTTTCTGCTAAAGTTGTGGTGAATTGCGGGTATGAATTCAGAAGCCTTGGGCTTTAGTTTCTTGCTTGCTTATTCACAGAGGAGATGGAGTTCTTAGGCCCTGTTGCAACACTACCAACCCTCAGAATACTGGACTTTATTTTAACATGCAGCTTCTAGATGGTACAAGATTTCCAACTAAAACAATGTTATCCTTTATGGTATTACAGAAAACTTTGGAAATAAAGTGTATTAAAAAATGATAAAAACTGGAAAACACAATTTTTGAGCCAGTACTATGATTTCAGGGTGATTTGTTTTGGTATTCTCCATTTTCTTTTGAAAATAAAATTAGAATCAAGCACAGTTTTCCACCTGGAATTAGATCATGCACCAAACAAGCTCATCTGGAACATTTCAATACTGCTATCCCGCAGATATCTTTGAAGTCTAGGGCTTAATAAAGTAATTTTTACCAATTAGGAATAGCAGTTTGGATTAGAGTTGCATATGTAGCAATATCCCTTAATCTGAATTACTTGATTCTAGGAAGTGAAAGTCAAGTGCACAAATCTACTTTATGAGCAAAGGTAATGGATTTTCAGTTGGGGTGTAGGAGATATGAGCCAATTTACATCAGCATATGTTTATTGGTATTTTTCATACTTTTGTTGAGGAAATTATTGTGTGATTTTATTCTTTTCTTCTAGCTTGTGTATCTGAAAATGGGAATCACGTTGGTTTTCAAGCATCATTGGATGTTCACTGAGCATCTAAAATCAAAAAGTAATAATCATATTTTAGAAGGCAAGTGAAAATCACTGCTGACTCTTGTGAGTTGTGTTGTGAATAGGATGGTTTGCATTGCAGAGAATTGTGATTATATCACAATCACTGTGTTTGAGAAATTTTTTCAAGAAAGAAAAGCTAAAAACAGGCTCAGTCAACTGATGTGCTAGGTTTCATTCTGCTTTTATCTCCCAAAGCAGGAGGAATAATATTTCTGATTAATTATGTTCTTCAGTATTTGACAAAATATGAATCTACTGTGACTTCCAGACTTTGCTGAGGATGGATTAGGAGTCAGGGAACAGGGAGAGCTGTTGTGCATGGTCAGAGTAGTGTGGAAGAGTTTGTGCTAAACTTGACCCATATCACTGCTACCAGGCTATCATTATTCACAAACATGAGTTAAAAATATAACAGATATATCAACAGGATGTCCTAGCAATCCTAGCAGAAGCTTTCAATTTTTAAAAACATTTTTTCAAATTCCTTTTGGAAATAGTTATAAGATTTGACCTTTCAACTGTAAATAATTATAATTTTTAGAATAGTAGAAATGTGTGCTTGAAGAATACGTGCGAGTAGGACAAATGATCTACGGCAGCAATAACTTTGTGCGAAGAGCCATGCTATGCAACCCAGTAGAGTTTCTTGCTGTGTATGGAGTTCAGTGCATGTGTGTATCCTCCATGGCTCAGAGCCTGGGATAAACACCTTGATCTTCCTTTTGGGCAGATAAAGTGGAGTTGAGAAGTGTTTATCCTGAGACCTTTTAGGTGAAAATCTAATACCAAATTGTTTCTGTTGTGCTTCATTAGAGGTGCTTGCAACTGGATTGCTGTTGATTGGCTTTTAAGCCTGATTCTATATTTTAAAAAGTTGTAACAGAAAAATGACAAGTGAGATATATATATATATATATATATATATATATATACACACACCTTAGTAGCCCTGTGTCAGATGTGAAGAAAACTGCACTTTATCAACGGCCTGTTAATGGCAGCGGAGCCAATGACTATTCACAACCAAAGGCCCTGATCCTTTTTAATGTAAGTAACTGCACTGAATATCATGGGATTACTCACGTCAATAAAATTAAGTGAGTTTCAGTGATCTTGGAATCAGTACCTTGGAAGCTGTTCATGTAGGAAAAAACTATGATCAAATAATCAAAATCAGAAATGCAAGTGTTCAGAAAGGTACCAGTGGTCCTGACACTAATAGTTTCTTTGTGCTTTCCAGCTCACAATAGCAAATTATACAAGGTTAATAATGTAATCACTAGAAATTGTTTTGCCACTTTTATGACCAGCTTATGTGACTGGTTGAAGTTGGTGGGTTATGCCACTTAGGTCACTTTCAGATTTCACTAATTTTCACCTATCCTGTACTTTCTCTTTGCTTTGTGCAGGCCTGATTTTTTTAGGCAACATTGTTAATACATGTGACATTTCCCTATCTTCTTTAGCATGATGATGAGATCAGACACAGTACTAGGAAATGCTGAGGCATCTTCAGGTCCTGCTATGGCAAAAGAGTTGAAGGGGTATTTAGATCTTGTAGAGATCCTCAGCATCTTACTTGGCTGAAGTCTTGATATGCTTGGTGTGTACAGCAGAAGTCCACAGCTCAAGTGAAGGTGGGCCCTTTAAGGACTCCACCAGCTAGTGTGAGAGCCTCCAATGATCACACCTCCTCATCCTCACCCTTTTCTTCCAACCTACTCCACCCTGCCTTCCCCCTCATTTCCCCCTCAGGACACTATGGATTTGGTCACCAGCCCAGCGTCCCAGGGCCCCAGCTGCCTGTGCTGTAGGAAAATGACAAAACACTCTCTTCTGCAGTTACTGCCAGTCAGCCATAGTTTTTATTCTGTGATGAAGGTTATTTTGAGAGTTCAGCAGTCCTCACTTGGGGGGGATAGGACATAAAGAAATGTGGTGGGTTTTTTTCAGTTTACGTCTTTCCAGATTTTTTCCCTTTTGTTTTACCTTCTGTCTTCCTTTATTTTAACTCTACTTTTTCTTCAGTCACAGTAGTTAAAAAGAGAAGAAACACGAAGTATGTTTTGAAGGCAAATATTTTGAAAACTGGAAAAAATAGTAACAATTTATACAGCTTTTGCTGAAAATAAAAGTATTTTCAGACAGTAGTAATATTTATACTTTCATTGACTGTGCTATGCACACGTTGAAAATGGTCCTTCAGCTGACTATCTCCAAAGGTAGGCAGTTACATCAAACCTAAATTCTCTACTCTATGACTTTTTGTTGTAATTAGATGAAAGGACCAGATCCATTTTGGCTAGCATCCTAAGAGAGAAATCATTGTGTTCCCCAGTTCCAGGGACTGGAAGTGTTTGGGTTATGAATCTAGATCCACTGACCAAAATGGTTTGAAAGTCCTCTAATGGATTTTACTGCTAAATGTTAACAAACATAATTTTTTTGAGACTTATAAATACAGTCCCATCATGGCACTGTCCTAACTCTGATGATGTGTCTGTTCTCTGTTAATCTCAAATCAATAGCCATTCTGTTTTCTTTTTGCTTTCCTGGTAGCAGTATGAAGTGATTAAAAAAAACCCAAACCAACCACAAAGAAGTATATAAAAAAAGAGCCAGATGGGAGATCCACACCAAGGTGAATTACTTTTTCCCAGCTACCTGGCTAAGCTATTATCCCTATTTGCATTGTGGTGAATTTCCACCAAAATCTTAAATAAAAAAATATAGGTAAATATCCTTGACATAGTAGTGATTTTCATATTATTTCAGTTTTCTTTTGTTACTGTGAGAGCACAAGGAGGAAAAGACTATTATTTAGTTACTATACGCTAATATATGTTTTCCTGTGATAAAGAAAACAAAAATTCTGTAGTTCATCCTATACTGCATCCACAGTGATGTCTGTGTGTTACTGTCTAGCTGAATTCAGTACCAGACTTGAATGTATCATTTTCTGATCATGAAATTGTTTGAACAGTGGCATCCAGGCACAGCCAGTCAAAGTGGTTGAAAAATAATATCGCATAGAGAGCTCAGATTCTTTGGGAAGAGACTTGAAAGACAAAATATACCTGCCTGCGAAGGAAACAGATTGTTTCTGAAGTGCAACAAGCAGCACTTGTTCCTCTTCTCCTGAGTGTTAAGCTGCTTTCTATCAAGACATCAGGTGTGATGCACCATTTTCAGCCTGCTTCAATGAAAATACCTTTGGAGAAGCATGGAAGTTTTTTTTTGCATGAACGTAGTTTTTCCAAAAATAGTGAGATGCAAGACTTAAAAATACTTGAACACATTGTCCTACTCTCCCTAATTTCCGGACATTTTGAGGAAAATTGCTACCTTGATTTTTTTGTATGTTGTTTGCAAATTTGTAGTTGGAGGTGATTATTCTACCAAAAAAACCCAAAAAATGCACCACAGTAAGTTTTTCTGTTGATGGTCCTTAACAAAAAGTGCTTTACAGTAGCCTTTGTTGTGGACAGTCTTGCTTTGCAACAAAATTAAGGCATATCATGTTCAGATTTATCTGAGATACTATCCTGTATATAGTTAAAAAGAAGGGAAGAGTAAGAGTTTTATTTGCAAACTGCTGCTGTAGTGGTCAATGTTTTAACACCTGGTCTGTACCCCGAGTAGCATGTTATGATTTTTAATGGCTGAATGTCATGTAGCTGCAACAAAGTGCTTGGGTCAGACAGCTTGGCCTGGACAGATTAGTTCAAATAACATTTACCTGTCTATAGTACTAGAGAAAATACTGGAAACCAGAAGAATCAAAAAAGAAATCTGTGTTTGTTTCTTTTTCTTCAACTTCTGTGTGGAAATACTGAACTCATACTCAAAAGATGAAATGCTTGTCCTAAATATGTTTTTGAACAGAGAATAAATTAAACTCAAGTAAAACATGGAATAACCTGTGACCAGTAATTCTTACCTTTGGTTATACATAAAACAGTTTGTAAATTAGCTCCAATATATTCTCTTATCTAAGGAAGTTCTGTCCCAGCAAAATGTCTGTGCATGGAATAATGAAACCAGCATTCCTTTTATTGTTTGGGGGAGAGGGGTTTGTAAATAAAGCATCATTACATGAAATCTCTGTAGAGTTTAGACAGGCACTCTACCAACATGTGTATTTATGGTTTATTGCATATGAAGAATTGGTTCCTGCAGCCATTACCAACTAGTACCATGTGAGAACCTATCTGTCTGCGTTACCATCCATGCATAGAAACTCCAATGTCAAGCTACAACTGCACTTGTGTGATTCATAGCTGTTAGAAAGAAAGGCTTATTAGTCATCTACTTCATTGCCCTTCCTGTATAGAATTATTCTATATTCTATATATCTGTATAATGCTGTACATTTACTACTTTTTTGTCAGTCTAACTTTAAATTATTGAAGTAATGGAGCTCCCACCACTTCCCTCAGGAAAATGTTCCAGAGCATAATAGATCTACTGTCAAGAAATATACTATTTTTCTGATATTAATTTTTCCTTTATTAACTTCATTTCATTGCACTAACTACTGTCTTCTGTGCATTTTCCCATGATCTCACTCTGAAACCTAGGCTTTGCACCCTGCAAACGTGTCTTGTTTATTTTCAGCTACTGTACGTGCATATGAAGGGGTAAAATTTAACCTCTGCAGGCTTATAAATCTGGCCTGTGTTTAGTAGGAGTAAGGCAATAAAACTGCTAAAATTAATTGGTTCATTTTAGAGCAGCACATCTTTGCAAGAACTCCAGAAGTAATTACAAACAACAGCTAAAAACTTCATGTTGATTTCCTAGGCCACTTTTTACAAAGGATGAGTGCACTATCTGAATGTAAGCAGGCAGAGTTAAATTAAGGGTAAAAACTTGTGTAGACATTGATTTTGATTTGAGTTTTCTAATTTATGTAGAGGACCAGTGGGACAGTTCAGACAGCTGAAGAATTCAGTTTCCCAGTGGAGGTACACTCCTGTGTGAACTTCCCTAGGCTGTTTCACAGCAAACTTTACTTTAAGCCAAGTCAGTGTTTGCTTGTGCTGTTATTTCTGCCCTGAAATGGATGAAGAACACTTACTGCACATCACAAATGTGTGGTACAAGACGGTCATTTAAGATATGCCTTTCTGCTTTGCATTCAGATGATCTTTGTTACCTCAGACAAGGGACAGTAGCTTAGCACAAGATATGTCAAAATTCATCACTCACTCACTCACCTGACTACACTTTAAACCTATTTTCAATGGGTATCAGCTGAATGAAATAAATCATTCTTGAGTGGAAATAACTCACATTAGGTTTTCCGTAGCTGGATTCTGTGTGCAGGAGTAAAACTGACTTAAACTGTGCAACTTTACAGTGTCTTGTAAATACGTATGTCCTTAAGTGACTCTACTCGACAGAATGGTGAGCAAGTCTTGTTTCCTTCCTTCTGCTTTGAAATTTGCCATCATTAATTTCCTTGGAAACTTCAGATTATGTGAACGGTGTTCAGGTGGCTTGTGTCCTTCTAGCATCTGCCTGCTTTCTCTCTCTCTCCTGGTCTTGGACAAGTCTGTGTTGTGCTGACCTTGTCCTAACTGCTAGCCCTCTTTCTGCTGAGTTTCCTGTATAATTTCAGATTGCACACTCCAGCTTCTGCTTTGGACAAAGATTCAGCCATGATTTCTTACCCTGGATGTGAGCTGGTATAGCAGGTTAAAATAGAGACCTTGTTTTAAAAGCTTTAGAGTTCATCGGTTTTATTAAGGATATGTCTGTCATTCTTTTGCCAGGAAGTGACCATGTTTTATATGATAGTATTTCCCTTGGAAACACTTCCAGTAGGACTCAAAGATTTTGAAAAGTACATGTTTCCTAACTGAGGCTAAATGTGGGCAAGAGCATAAATAGAACTTGATTTTACAGAATACGTTCTGTGTCACGGTGTCTGCTTTATGGAGGACAAAAATACCTGCAATGCAGAGAGTAAGATGGTAAACATGACTCTGCCCTTTTGCTCAACAGTATCTCTCACTTGAAATACTTGAATCTTAAATGGCCAGCTTATCAGTCCTTTGAAGTTGGTGAGAAGACTGCAAATGTTTCAGTGTGTTCAGTCTTCCTGTCTAAATATCCAGGGAAGCCATATGAGGGCAACAAGACAAAAAAAGATCATGCAGATCATACAGTTAAGAAAAACTGGGTATCCTAACTTCTTCAGTCTTTTCCAGGTTGCTTGTGAAAACTGGATAATAGAAGGGATACACTGTCTTCTGAGATAACAAATCTTAATGTACTTTCTTAGCTCCTTTTCAAGAGCCAGTGTGCCGTTTTATTCTGAAAAATGGAATAAAATGAAAGTCAAAACCAAATCAGTCTTTTGGGCTTTGTCCCAATATTTGCTGTAATTGACATGGCTGACATGGCTAAGGTTACTGTGAATATATCAGAAGAACTACAATCAAATGTTGAGTGTTTGAACAGGCTTTTCCATAGCTTGGCTGCTAAGGCTGTCTTTACCTAGAATTTTATTGTCACTGAATGATCAGACAGTCCCTTTTGTTAACTCAAACTGTTTTTTAAAAGATAATTGGTCTTTTTAAGTTTTAATTGGATCTTCAGATTTTATACGATAAAGCTGACTGTGCAAAATGCATGAAATGGCATTAGGTTTATTTTATGTACTATAACTGACCATGCATAAAATTCATGTAATAAATTAAACCTTGACAATTTAATATTTTGTCCCCTTCACCTCAGTGCAGTCTGGGTGAGCAGAACATATGGATATTCCATATATTTAGCAGTCTTAACAGGATTTTAGGTGTTTTGGGAGTATTTGGTTCTACCTTAATGTTGTCCACTCTGATCTGTAGACTTCTTGCCAAGAGGTAGGTCCAGGTTAAATGCCTTTGAAAATACCAAATATGATGTAGCTGCTTTGCATTGGGAGCAAAGATTAGTGGAGAAAGTAAGTTTTCTAAGGCACTGTAACAGATATATTTGTTGAGATGAACCTCACTTTTGGAATTGTATCAGTTGAGGCAAAGAGCAGGAATTAGCTTTGCAAATCAAAATGGAAGCCTTACCATGAAAAGGAACCTAAGCAGAAAGTAGGCTGGAATACTGCTCTATTTAGCATTTACATTCAACATAAGTCCTACCATATGCTACCACCCTTTTGGTATATTGTGTATTTTGCTATGCAGGTTTAATTATCTATATAAAGCCTTTATATTAATTTGTCTTTGAATGTATGCTCTGAAAATGGTGACTTTGCAGATTTATACGATGAACTCTGCATTTGTGGTGGTAGATGAATGATTTAATAGCTCAGAGAAAGCAAAAAGTCATCAAAGGCAGCAGAAATATGTCTTTAAGAGTGTACAGAGCTGAGATTTCAATCAAGGAACATAGCTATCATGTTCTGATGTCATGTCTCAATCCTCAGGTAGATCCTGTGGTGAAGTGAGGAGATAAAAAATTTGTGACCTCACAGCAGTAAGAAATTAAAATATAGGACAACGACATTACTGGAGCCGTAAGGGAAAAAAAGGTTCAAGTTGAGAACAGCAGTTGTGAAGGCACGTTTATCTCCAATCTAAAGTACAAAATGGTTCAAGGAGAAGTTCCTTATAAAGTAATTTGGTCTCCTAGTTTGCCCCTGAAAAATTCTTCTTAAGATACTGTAGAGCAGCTTAGTGGAACAATAAAAGCAATTGCCAACCTGAGTGTATACAGAAAAGCAAGTCCGTGTTAGCAAAGGGAGAAATTAATTCTGTCACATACTAATGAGGTGTAAGTTTTCAAACAAAAAAAAACCAATTTCCTTACTCATCTGTCTTTTATAAACTTTTAAGAGTTTGAAAACTATTCTGAACTCTTACTGGCTAATTGATGTGCAAGTTCTTGTGTGGCAGTGTATGGACTACGGATACTGAATTTGGCAATCTATTTTAGTTTGACCATTTGGTTATTCTATGTGCAAATAGCCTATACAATTAAGTGTATGTGACTTCTTTTGCTGGTACTTCTGTCACGTCATAAATGCAGTGACCCTCACAGAAGAGGTTAATGGCTTTCGTGTCCTGATGCCATTTGTCCAGCACAGATGTAAAACAGAGCATGGAAGGTCTGGATCTGCAGTGTTCTTTGGCTTGTCCGAAATATTTTTTTAATAAATGGCAACGGAGGTTTTAGAATATAGGATAGAAATAAATCTCTAATTGCCATCTTCGTTATCTTTCAAGTGAAAAATACTTGTGTTCTAGTGAAAAGGGCCTTGTTTAATCATACAAAAAGTATTTTCAGAGTAATTTATGGGTAAGTAAATATTTATTACTGGTGCAGAATCGTAGTAAGCCACAGCAGAGTTTTATTAAGAAATGACCTTATACTTAATGACTATGTTATAAATTTAAACTGCAATAATCTGCTTTCAAAATACGGGTCGGTGACTCTCATCACACTGTAGTAAAGGCTGTCATATAGGAGGATGTGGAGCAGGCTAAAGGGAAGGCTCCTGGGACCAGGCAATTAAAACATCCTGAGCACACAGCTTTCACAACAGTGCTTACTCTGCATGTGGCAGAAGCATTAGGAAAACATGTATTGTTTCATGTTTTTTTTTTCCAATAGCAAAATTCACAGTTACTGAAGTTTAATTTATGTATGCGTTAGCTGGAAAAGCTTTAGGCATTTGTGCATAGAACTATAGGAAGTATGATAACTGGTTTTCCTACTCTTAGCACAAAATGTTCAGAGAGGGTCACCACTCCTGTGTGAGAAACGTGTGCATAGTATGACTGAGAAGATCACTGACCAAGGGCTAGAAGAGATTAAACACTTCAAGTTAGCTCTCCCACTGCTGCTTTTCAGGGTTGGAGTCAGCTGCTGTGTGAATGCTGTGTGCTCAGGACCTGTGAACGGCTGGGTCCCACGATCCTTTTCCCTAGCCTGCTCCTGAATCTTCCTATATGACAGCTTCTTCGCAGAGGGCAAACACCTTCCTCTGAGTGCTGTGTGAAAGACTGCAGAGAAGTACCTTTGGGTAGCTCCTCTGTCCTTGATGCTCCTTTGCACATTTATTGTCTTCCGTGAAGCAAAGGGCCTTTGTGCTGGAGGGGTGAATCTCATGTCCCCTATAAATCCAGTAACATTGATGCAAATGGCACACATACATTTCTAGGATTTACTGCTATTGTTATATGAGTGTTCTCATATAAAAGAAACCCCTTAAATACCAGGGGCCAAATATATTCCTAAGTATAAAGTGTTCAAATAAAATGAGCCAAAATACCAAATTCCCATCCAGATTGTCACCATCCTTTTTTTTTATCCCCAGTTGCCTGCACCTCAGGTCTGACAGTGATTTAAGATATGCAGGTAAATATTGTGTATTTTGGAAGTCCCAGAGTGAGCACAGTTTCATGCATCTTGGGGGCCAGCTGAGGAGTCTTGTTAGCTGAGTATTACTTGTATACCATAACACAGACAAAATGTTTCCTTCTGCTAGTATTATTGCAGTATTTGCTTAAAAGGAATTGTTGCACAGAGATATTAGTATGACATCTTTAGTTCTTTGGGTTTTTAAAGCTCAGATTAATGTTTGCAGTTTTGCAGGGACCTGATTCATGTCCACTGGTTTTGAAAAAATTTAGATGTATCAAATGAATGTCAGCAGTACAAGTCATGTCCTGCTAGTTTGCTAGTCCCTCAGTGTCCTGAGGTGCAGATTTGCAATGTCTTGTATGGTAGGAAAGGAGTGGGCAAACTGTGGATGTTGGTACCACTGTCCACCCATGTGAGAGTCAAAACAGAAAAATAACTACCTGTATTAGCTTTACAGTATAGCTATAAATTGAGGAGCCTTCTCAACAAAATGGACCCCCATGATGCTTGGCTGGCAAGTGTCTCTAGAAGAGCATCACAATGGAAAAGGGCTGCCAGCAAGATGGAACAGCAAAGCTTCTCCAACCAAATGGCCTGAGGACTGAGAGGACAGGCATGCATTTTGGTGCTTATCCCATGGTGACTTCCCTCTCAATAAACCTTTTCTCAGGGCAAAATCCAGTAGAAGGATCCCAAGCAGAGCTGCAGCCTCCCTCCAATTGCAAGATTTGCTATAGGAGGGAAGCAGTGAGCCTGTTGTCATTATGGTTCTACTTTACTGCCCTGTTAAATGTGGTGCCTTATTGCTATTTTTAATTTAATTCTTTTGTGAGATTGGAGGCGATAAAACAAATTGTTTCTATGCTTCATTCACACACCTAATGGGAGAACAGTGCAAGGGAGCTGCAAACTGTAATTCACATGAGGTACAGCAACAGGAATTTCCAAATGCACATGCTTGGAGTATGCTGAAAAGCTGACATTTGCTAATGAGTCCACTTTCATCCCCATTTCTGGTTGTACCTAAGTATAATTTATAATATCAGTGCCTTACATCGTGAACCCTAGATTCATTTGTGCTATCCAGTGGTTTTCATTGTAAGTCAAAGGACGCCTGCCTAAGGGTATATATGTGACCTTGTAAAAGGCTTTTTGCTGTTTCAGCAGATGTAGGAGAGACCACAAGTGAGAGCAAAGTTTCTTATCAGGAACTAGAAAAAGAGATGAGGGGTTGGGCAAATTGTGGTGATACCTGCCCATTGGCATCTAGATCAAAAGCTAAAGGATTAGAGTCCTGCAAGTAGAAAGCTGGAGTTGCAGGGCCACGGGGAGTGATGTACAGTGTGAGAGAGATTTAATAAGCCAAGTGGAGGATTGATGGGTTTTATTTCCCTTCTGATTTTTGCATTGAGTGTAGAAGGCACCATGGGTAATATGAGACTGCTCCAAGAGAAGGAGAAAGCAAACTATCAAAAGGCATAAAGGGTGGACAATTGATGAACCTCCTCATAGGCAACAAAAGAAATTACATATGCTTGCTGTGGATGCCTGATACTCCAGTTTGTGTGCAGATGATACCAGTGAGCCATGTGAGTGTCCACTGCTGTTTCAAGAGGCAAAACTAAGGCAAGAGGTAGGTGATCTCTCAATGTAAATTGATCTTTCTACATACTATGTTTATGTTTGTTCATATAGCTGCTTTGTAATTAGTTCTGCCAGCTCTTGGTTTCCATATTTCTTGAGGAATGACAGTACACTCTTAGATTTACTTCTGTTTATACTAATTACTAGTGAACCTGTCCATCTAAAGGACAAATTATAAATCATATTTTCCTCAGCTCTGTGCTGGACTTACCCATATTCCTAACTATTAAAGCTGCTTTATTTTATATGTTCTTCTGTCTTACAGACAGTTACATAAGTTTATAGTCCTGCGTAATTTAGCTATACACTTCTTACACTGAACTCATACAGAGGAAATCATGACAAGTTATGTAGGAGGAGGATTTCCAGTTATTCAAGGCCTGAAGTGATGAAATTATATAGAGATTTATATTTTTATTAAGCAAAATCATGGTGTCTCTAGGACATCTCCATCGCATACTAGCTTGAATATACATGAGAAGCATCATTATCAAGGTTATATACCTGAAGTTCTTTTAAAAAAAAAATTATACAGGGTTGAAAAATAACATTTAACGCCATAGCTCTTAGGAAGGAGAAACCTGTAGTAGCCAGGTGATTCCTGACAGTGTGGAAAGTTCTCAAAGCAGACTGTATATTATCCAGTGCCAGTGTAACGGGAAAGAAAACCATTTTTCAAGTAAAGAAAATGCATGGGATATTGTCATTAACAATTTGGAGCAAGAGAATTTCTAGTTTGGTGGGGTGTTTGTTATTTGTTAATGTGCTTAGTGGCTGCAGCCTGGGCCCAGACCAGCTGCATCCCCTGTCCTTGCTGCACTACCCTTGTTCACCAGCTGACTTGTTTTATGATCAAGGAAGAAAGTGTTATCAGCCCATGGATTGCGATCCAAGTTTTGTAGTTGAGCAGTGGTGTACACTGAACAATTGTCTTCCTCTCCTTTCCAAACCTATTTACTGAATCAAATTTATAGTATGATACTATTCCAACTGAGCAGGGAGAGGACTCCTTCTGAGGCTCTGTGGGCAAAGACCTTCTGTGGTGGAGTAGGGGTCTAGCTATTACCTAACTCTAGTGCAACTACGAATGGAGTTGCTTTTCTTGTAAGTATACAGATTAATCCAGGGAGGGCATCTGTGAGGTCAGCCATGCCACAGAAAGTTAGGGATAATGCTAACAAAGAAATGGGCCATCAGGTACTGAGATGGTACACGGTTATGTGCCCATTCATCTTGTGCCACTGAGGCTTCCAGCTGGCTCTGGCAGAGACAAAATAGATGCATGCTTAGAACCGTGTCTGAAGGTGGAACACAGCACATTTTGTAGGTCTGGCTTTAAGGTAGAATGTAAGAAGCAGTATTACCTGCTTGGTTATGTCTCTGCAGCAATGATACAGACATGGAAATTTGGCAGAGGGGATTGCCATGTCCTATGTCCTCATTGCCCTTCGTGCTAAGGAATCCTCAGTCTCTTGGAGGAGAGTTGTGGCTTATCCTATGAAGTTGTGTGAACGGTGCTGTAGAAATGTGATTTTAACATACTGTGTCCACAAAGGGCTTGGCATCATCACCAGTTAGGTTTCAGTTACCTCATAGTGCAAGGCAAGATGTCCCTACATGCCTGTTGGGGGGAGCCATGAGGCTGGTTTTGCCCTGGATAGGCAAAAATCAAAAAGTCCAAATCAGAAATGTGGGTGAATGTCTTTAAATACAGGGTACATTTTAAAACCCCTCATTATCTTTAAAAGATCTTCACTTCTGCCTCGCTCATGTAGTCTTATTTCAGTCTCTCCTGGTAGCTCAGTTCTATTCCCAGAGGCCTGAAATTAATAAATCCAAACATGCTCTGTTTAGACTTCTACCCCATGGCCAGCACACCCGATATGGCATTTCAGAGACTGAGGGAAGTGAGCCACATTTGCTTATGGAAAAAAGAAAGAACTGCAGCAATACAATGACGTAAGGTTTATCCTGCAGGTTCACCTCAGGTTACAACCGGATCTAATTCAGCATGCTGTTGTCAGTACAGCTTAGTTCAGCTAAACCAAGAAAACACAGTTCAATTCTGCATACAGCTAACTCCCACATAAAGCATCAAAACCTTTCCAATCTAATATTTATTGCAGGCTTTTTTTTTTTTTTTTTTTTTTATTTGAAGAGCTGTTGGGCCTGAATAATGTGGGTTTATTTATCTGTCTTGTACCAAATGAAAGTAATTTTATGAATTTGATTAAAGAACCATCTCAAAGTACGCAGGAGAAACACACATTTAAAGACGTTCCCACACATCAGATGCTAATGAGGTCACCCAGGAGAACATTGCTCTTTGGGGCTTCTACTTGTCCCCAGGGTGCATTTTCTCACTGGCAAAAGCTCCTGCTATGCAGTCTTAATCTAGAGCATGTTTTGAAATAGCTCTTTCAGCTAGTGATGTGCTAAACTGCTTCTTTGTTTTCATCTTAGTAGACTCTGAGAAATGAATTGCATAAATTTCATAGCAGTGAGATATTTTGATATCTGTAATAATTTTACAATTTGACTTTTGTATCACAGTGTAGTGGCAAGCTTCATCAGCCAGAAGGCCCTGCAACTCCTAGAACTGCAAATACTCTGAATGTAGTGGCAGACCAGAAGTCAAGTTTCCACTGAACATATCAAGCAGCTCAAAGAAGTGAAATAATGTATCTTGACCCAAATCTAGGCCAAAGTATTTTTACACACCAAAGCAAGTAGAGTTGATGTATGCTTGCTGCCTTCATCTTCAAGTGCTGCTAGCTACTGGCAGGCAGAGCAAAAAAATGGTTTTAAAAGCTAAGTTTTATGGTACACTCCCAAGGCTGTAATCTTTTTTTCTTAAACGCTAAGTTTTAGACAGAAATTTCTTGATTGAACTCTAGTGTTAACCAGACATTGGTGTGTTGGATCTGACCCAGTACATTGTTCCTGACAGTGCTCAGGAACTGGTCAGTTGACAGTTACAGAATAATGTGACAAAAGAGGGATTTTCTTAATCCTTGGGGATTCCCCTTAAGGGGAATGTCTTAATCCCTGACATTTAATCATTGCTTGTGTCAGGAAGTATAAATGTTTGTATTCTGTTGCTTAACAAAAGCAAGGTTCATTAAGGATTATATTATTTTTTAAAAAAACAAATGAGTTTCTAATGGGAACATACAGGAATTCATTAACAATCTAATGAATATTTTTTTTTTAATCCTTTTTGGTCCCGATTATATTATGCTGCAGACAGCTCCACAGGGTAAACTATGCTTTACGTTTAAAAAGGTAGAATTTTCTTTAATCTCTTTTAAATTTGCCTGTCAGTTTTAAACTCCCAGTTTAACTTTTCTTCCATATTTCCTTGATTATGTTGTCTTTTGGCTGCAACATGTTATTTTTCTTCTGTTATGAGAAAATAAATAAGAATGTTTCAATTCCCTTCTTTTACTATTTATAATTTTTATACAGCTATCCTGCATTCATCATCTCTCTCCTCATTTGCCTCCTCTCCAAACAGAAATCGGTCTTTCTTCATACAGCCGATTTCCTGAGACTCCTGGTGGTTTATGTTCCTGGGGTCTGAACCCTTTCTGTGGCTGCTCTTTTTGCAACCCCATCCATCTGTAGTACTCCTGATGCCAGTTCTTTCATTTTGTTTGCTTGTGGGGAGAGAGCTTCTGCACATCCCCTTGAATTTTGAGTGGTATGCTTGACATTGCAAGTGTCACCAGAAGTGGTGCAAGCTGGAGTTCAAACAAGTGGTAGGTACCATTGGGCTGCTGTCACGGGGGATGAGATCGTACATTCATTCTGTCTCTGTGATGGATTTGTCTAACTCTCTCCAACTCAGGCTGACTTTGATCCCATATAATGAAAAGCCTTAAAATAGAAAGTGGAAGGGAACAGAGAGGAGCTTTAATTATTTACTGGCTGGGTCGAATCCATACCTTTTGTAAAGACACTTCTTTTGTTGTTTTTTGGTCTATTCAGTTTTCATTAAGCCAAATTTAAATCTTTGTGCTCAGCATTGATTCAGATTCTAGGGCTGATTAAAGAGGCTTTTGAAGGATGATGCATTTTTTTCTTCTTTGACTTAGTTATTTTTTTCCATCTACTAAATGGAATAAAAACGCTCCCTAAATAATTTTCAATATTTTAGTCACAGTAGTGCTAGGAGGTTCCAGCTCAAAGTTTTAGTTGCTCTGAGCACCTAGAAACGTGACACCCATCCTAAAGCCACTGAAGGCTATGTAAGTAAAACAGATAGGCAGTGGGAGGAAGTAAGTTTGTAAATTCCCAAATTCACAAAACAAATTTGTGGCAAAGCTGAGACCTGATGAGGTCTCCTACCACTGATACTGTGGTGTTTAACTGCAATCCCATGCTGGCCCTGCTGTATTCACCCCTTAAGTAACACCTGAGTAGCACAGCATGGTGTGGTGGTCTGTGACACAAGTACCCCGTGACTGACTGCGTTTCAGAGTGGTATTCCCAGATACAAAAGTGGTTCCCATCATCCTGAACGTTTTAATAATGTGTTTTTGCCCTCCTCTGGAAACAGTAGAGGTGTCATCTCCCTCATTGCGCAGGAGGAGTTAATGCAGGGTGTGAGTACAGCTCCTTTGTGAGCATCTTGTCCTGCCAGGTTGTGCAGAAGGAGGCAGGGTATCATCCCCAATCCTTCCCCTTCTCTGGAGGCTGCTTGAGGGAGGGGGGAGAAAGGGCAGGGGAGAAAGGCTTTTGGTGTGCCAGTTCTTCACATCATTTCGCTTACAACGAGAAACACCCTTGCAGTTACCTCTGTAGTCTTAAGCCAAAAGCTCACCGGATTTATTTTGGAAGCTAGCATCTTCATAGTGTTCATGGCTGTAAAATCTGCGTGCTTGAGTTGAGGCTTGAGGAACCTCAGTGCCTATCAGTATCACTACATCCATGGCTCCTTCACAAAAATAGACAGTAATGTGAAAGATAGTGATAGTTCAGAGAAATGTCCTTGCTTTATCCTCACCCTCTTGGTGCATGTTGATACGTTAACAGACTACTGCACATAAGGGAAAACATGCCTTTAATAGTTCTGTCTCTGCTGCTGTTAATTTGATTTCCCTCAGGTAGTCAGTGTTCAGTCACAAAGTCCTGGAGCAAGACTTTTTGTAGGAAGAAGTACAAATAATTTACACTGTAATGTCTGAGGCTCTTAGATAAAGCATACACTGCTCTGAACAAAGCAAAAAAAAATATTTTATTGGGGATAAACATGGTGAATTCAGAGAGATGGGAGGAGGTGCTATAATAAGGAGCATGTTTTTTCAAAGCAGCTTTGTGGTATCTGACAGTGAGTAGATTATGTCCAGAGCTGTGCTCAGTCTCTGTGCCATACATGTTGTATATTTGCGGGCTGTTTGTTATGACACTTCACAGGAAAATGTCAAAATAATTTGTAATTATTACTGGATTACTACAGGTAAAATATTTTTCAGTATCTCAGTTTTCCTGTGGAAATTGTTTACTTTATATTTTCAGCTCCATTCCAGCTTCTGTGTAAACTGGGCAAGTGTAAATTAAGTACATTGTGTCAGTCCTGAGGCCAAACCGCATTTGTTTGCGTTTATGTAAATCTGGAGTACTGCCTTTGACAAGAACACCGCATTCTGCCCTGAATTGTCATGTCCCATTCCATTGCTGGAGCCCCTCATTTAGGGGCGGGATTTTTCAGCAGGACTTAATGCTACTGCAACATTTGTTCTAATACTACTGTAGTATTGCATGGCTCATACAGCTTTGCAAAAACTAAAATTGAAGAATTTAGAGCAGAACTAGGTCATGGCAAAATGCACTTGAAAATGCCATGCTAATTGTTCACAATTTTAAAATTACTGAATTAGTTTCTTCTGAATTTGCTCTGTTCCATAGATCCCATTGACATTTCAATGTAATTCACTTTATCACTGTGTTATATCATAAAGTCCTATTTCCAGTATTTTCATTAGCTGGTAGATGTTCTGTAATATAAAAGGAAATAATACTTGGGGCATGGAGAAAAAAAGGGAATGCAGTTAGTCTGTTAACCTTGCCTTTCTGGAATTCACAGATTAATTATTTTAATCTCATACGGGTATTAGGAAGGTTTTTTGGTTTTGTTTCTAGTTAAAGTTGTGTAAAGTTCCTGAAATTCTCTGGAAGGTTTAAGATGAGTGTATGACTGGTCTTGATTTCTATAAATCAGTGCTAAAAGGGAAGTGTGGACTAACTTAAATACTGCTCTGGAGATCACAGAAAGCATATTGTAATGTTTGAACATTTGAAAAAAAGCACTTTTCTTGGGGTGCGGGTTTTCCCTATGTTCAGATAAATGCTGCAGATGTCTTTTACAGGTGGTATCCAGTGTTGCCAATTTCTTAGCTCTCAGAAATAAGTGTACAGGATGGAATTATTGACTGGAGTTGTGTTCAGGTGGTCACAGGTTGAAAAAACCATTCTCTACGACAGTCAGATTGGGAATTCCCACATGATTAATTGACTCCATTTCCATAAGCCATTCTTCCCCTTGCTGCCTTTTTTGCCTGCGCTTCGAGTTGTCTAAAGGTGGCATGGCACTAACAGGACTGACAGGTGGGGGGTGTTTGGTGGGGGGGTGTTTGCCCACCCGGCTGCGGCTGCCAGCCGGCTCGGGGAGCCTCATGGGCCTTTCTCTGCAGCTGATCCTGACACCCATCCATCTCGTAAGATGAGATCATTATCTAAATATGTGTGCTAGAGTGAGATGATTGTGCCCAAGGAGAGGCATGATTTTCCTGTGCCTCTCTGGAAGCGTAAGGATAACACTGGCAGGTACAGAGCAAAAGAGATTTGATGGGTTAAACGGGCAAAACCAAAAATGTGCCATCTCCTGAATGTGGTGGTGGTTTCTTCCTCATCAGCCGTGACTTTATCCCTTTCCCAAGTCTGTCCGGGTCTGTGTTACCTGCAGATAGCTTGCTGAAGGCTGCCGTGCCTTATCCCAGCTTTTTGTGCTGACATTTGGGATTTCTCCACAGGATGGGTACAGCAGAGGGAGCAGTAGGATAAGGTTCTCCCAGGCCGTCTCACCCTGTGTGCTGCCGCCCCAGCCCAGCCCCTCCGGCTGATCAGAGCTCCTCTTTCCGTTTACCCCCAGCAGCACTGAGACCCCCGAGCCTGAAGGGTCTGTGCGTGCCTTGGGTCCAGAACCGAGAGGGAGAGAGAGAGGGCTGTGTGGTAGGGACACCTCCCCAGCCCCTGCAGAGCAGATATATTTCAGAGAGCAAGTCAGACTCTTCTTGCTTTTACATAACTGATCGGATGGGATTCTTGTTGTTGGCCTATATATTAATGCTCCAGCTCTCATTAGCAGTTTCTGAGACTTCCAGGCTTCCTTCTGTGTTATTGCTATATATTCTTTCCTTAAAAAAAAAAAAAAAGGTAATTTCCTCTTTTTCCCCAAGTTTTTTGTCTGAAGGGTGGAATAAAGTGAGTTTTATTTTAGAGCAGGAGGGTTTTTCGGTGGTATGTGGGATGAAATGAACAGTCCCTGTTCCTACCCTTGGCTTAACTGAACAGAGAATCTGTTTCATGGATTATCCTCTTCCAGTTCTGAAAAAAGTGTGTGTCACTCTATCCACATGCGTGTCTGCCTGCACGCACACTTTAAGCATTGGCTGATTTTCCACAAAAGGCCCGTGGTTGTCTGTCCAGGCAAATATAAATACATAATTTGTGGCATTTTTATGAAATAACTTTCTGGAAACCTTTTCCAATGCAGAATACAGTGCTGCAATGAAAGCAAGGTGCTGGATTGACACAGGATAACAGGGCCATTTCCATAAGAAAAATATTTGCTTAACTTCATAATCTCAGCAATAATAAGAAAGTTGTGACAACAAATTTTGGTGCTGTGATCTTTCACAAACATTCTGATTATTCTTTTCAGGAACAGGTTGCAATGAGCTCTCCTAATTAGCAGTCTTCACTACCTTTTGTATACTTTGTTAGATCAGACATGAAGCCTTCAAAGCAGTAGAGGATTCTTACCATCGAGGAGACAAAGAGCATCTCATGCTGGAGCAAAGGCTGTGTCATGAATATTTGTAGCTGGCATGTGGGGTATTTTGTTTTCCGAGTTTGGCTTTCTAAGGGGACACAATAACGCTATGTTTGTTTGTCTCACTTCTGGTCATAGCCAGCAGTTTTGAACTCATTAGACACCTTTGCTAAATTTAACAGGAAAAAATCTCAACTATACTGATTCGCCTTGACTCTCATGAAGTGGGATTCAAGATAGCACCCCAATAAGGACAGGGCAGGTAACATTCACCTCTTGAAACAGCTCCCACGTGTGCTAGCTGGTCAGTCTGAGCACACGCAGCTCTGAAGCAGCTGCATGACTTGTTCGCTGCTTTTTGCCCAGGTAGGGAGAAGGTACAAAAGGGCACGTGGAAGGAAGCAGGAGTGCCGATTAGGGCTGTACCTTGGAGGCCTGGGGAAATTAAAAGGATTATTGTGGAGGTGGGGGCAAAGTTTGCATAGTATGTTAAAAGGAGCTGAAAGTGTAGGTGGGCAACACTCATGCCTGAGGGGTAGGGGTGGTTGTGAAAGTTTAGAGGAAAGGGGGGTTACCGTGTTTGGGAGCAATAAATAACAAAGTAGCCTGAATCTTTAGGAAAATAGTCTTCATTAGATGCTCTGCTAACCAATCAACTTTAATGAACTATAGCTGTGACTTCAAACCTTTCAAATTCAGTGTTTTCAGGTGGAGAACCTATAGTGGATGATACAGCTTTTTTATTTATCCATTAATGCCATCGTGCCACAGGAGACTTTTCCAGGGCTCAGCACTGTGTGGGTTTAGGTTTACCTGGCTTTTTATTTTTAGAAAACTATTTTTCCTTTCAGTGTGGTAAAATTAAACCATTTACTTACAAAACCTATTTTTTTTTTAAAGTTCTCTTCATTTTATTATATCTCAGAGATCTTTATGCTGATCAATTCGGACATCTAATGAAAAGAGTAGTCTTTTTCCTGTATTTTCTGTTTGGATTAAAGATAAATGGAAGCAGAATTGTTCTAGTCCTCCTCTTAGATATTTTTCAAGTAAACTTAAGTTGCTTAATTCTTCATAATTAACATTCATAATTTGTTCTTGTGTATAAAAATAAACCCAAAGCCTTTATATCCTGGCTCTTGTAGATGTGACATGCTTGTATATGACGATAAACACTGGTTTAAACCACAGGTTTGTCCAAAAACCTTTACCAAACTGTAAATAGAAGATGTGGAAAAAAGGAAAGAAATGTTTAAAAGTAAATCACAGATTTTTTTTATTCAGTAAAATGGATTGACTCAAAATATGATTTGTTCCTGAAGCTTAGATGCATGACCATGGACGATCTCCCTTCTTCCCACATAGTTTGAATCACAGAAACACGGAAATCAAGAACAGAAAAGCCAGCACAGAAAATCCTTTCGTGCTGCAAAACTGCTCACAGAGTATGTACCAAGTGCGTTCCCCATTTATCTTACTAATGCTTACTGAGAATTGAAGCAATTTGAGTATATTTTGCAAATAGCAGAGCTAACCCATCTGAACATTTTTTGTGACTGAGTTTCCTCCCATCATCCAGTGAGTCTCCTGGAAATGGTAGGATTATACTTAGAGCAGTCAGACTCCACACTGGGAGGCCAGGGCAGTGTTTTTTCCTGTGGGAGCCCATCTCAGTCCCCTGGATTGCTTCCAGAGCAAATGTACCCTGCTGTGCCGGAGGCTGTGTTGTAGGCAGCAGCAAGAGAGCAGGTGTTCAGGGGCTGCCACCAAGAGCCCTCTGTCCCCACTGGCTCCAATAGCTGTTCCCCATCTCTTGCAGTAAAAAAAGTGGTAGGTGGGAGAGAAGCAACTCATGGGTCAACACTTGGCCAAACCGTGCCTGTTGGACCATGTTGGAGAGGGCTCTTGGTGTAACCACATAGCTGAGTAGCCAAGGCTGGAGGTAGGCTGGGGGAGTGAGGGGTGTGGAGATTGAGCGATGCTGAATGAAGTCAGTGTGCTGGGTCCACTGTGACAGGCAGGAACTGCATACCTGTCAATGTAGTGGCAGCCCCCTACTCAAAGCTCTTGCTCTCCAACAAACCCATGCTGAAATAATCTGCAGAGGTTTACAAGATTATTCCTAAGAGCAAGAAGTAGTCTGAGTAAGACCTAGAAGGACTGAACCCGTAGGGTAGAAGATGTTGCTTGTCCCAGTAAGCCCAAGTCTTAAGACTGCCAAGACAGATGAATTCAAGACACTGACAGACAAGGGAAGACAAAGAGCAAATTCTGTACACATTAAAAATAGCTAAATGTGAAGGGACAGACCATGCCTCTTAGGCACTGGGCTAAATTTGGAATGGGTAGGAAGTCACATGGCTCCAAACATGTTACCTATTTACACTTGTCACTGGTACCAAATTACTTTCTCCTCCCTGCCGCTCCCTTGTCTGCTCCCACGCCAGCTCCAGCTCCCACTCCTCCATAATATGTATCCACATATCTCAAATCTAATGCCACAGAGGTCCCTGATCTGTTACATTTGGTGATGGCTATAAGCAACAGACCCTGCTGAGAGAGAAAGAGTAGTATCCCTTCTCACAGGTGTGGTAAATCTGTCCCAGACACTGGTATTACTGCGTCTCTTCATCTGAGGAAACTGGACACCTGTCTTTTCCCTTAGCTTACGTGATACAGTTTTTGGACATATGACCTCTGACTGTCCCATTCATGGGATTGGGGTCGTGCTGTCCACATTGACATCCAAGGTTTCTCAGTATTTTCCAGCATCCTGTTTTACAAAGCTCCACCCACCACATACTCTTAGGTTTATAAATAACTTCTTAAGAGGCAAGGGAAGTAAACACATTAAGTGTTCTTTTTAGAGGATCCAAAACCCAATCTCTTCCACCCCCACCACCTTCCACCACCCCCCTCCCCGTATCTAGTAAGGGAAATACACAAGTTTAGATAAAAGTGTGGTGCTTCTGTTGATTTCCCTGCCTTTGTTTTTCCCCACGCTTAAGCACTCTCTAGAGGTAGGCTAGAGTCCTAGAAACAGCTCAGTCTTAATCCTTCCTGTTCACGACTTTGCTTCTGAATCACCAGATTTGTCTATCACACCTTCTTCCATGGGGAGCTTCTTTCTTCCTTCCTTGTTGCCCTAATTAAAAAGGAGCTCTCAGCCACAAAGACATGACTGACTTGTTTGCCTCTCTCAGCATCTAAAGCACTGTGCTTTTTAAACCTAATGTTAGCACTCGGTCTCTGATTCTAGTGATTATCTGCCCTTGGAGTCTCACATCCTTACAAACAATTGGAAAAAAACTCTGTTCTGAGGTACGATACTGCATTATATGAAGTTGCTCTGTTTGAATGGGGGACACTGTGGCTTATCCGAGGGATTTGTAAGCTGGCAGTGTTAGAGGTGGCTCTGTTGGAAAGCAGTGCCAGGCAGTCTTCCTGCAGTTCACTGCAGCTCCTAAACCTCAGTGATCGACACCTTCCCTGAACCCTTTCATCAGCAGTCAGAGAGTTTTAGGACCTGAGGCAAAGAAGTGACTTCTTCCTGTCTGGCAGGGAGTCCCTGGCATGTTTTCCTCTTGCTGGAGGTTGTAAGGCACTCTGGAAGGCATGCATTAAACATACTGAGGTCTGGCTTTGCTAACAGTAACAAAGGTTAGAAATTCAAAATACATCTTTTGACTTTTCAGGAGTTGTCAGCTAGTTTATTCTTTAACATTTATATGTTGCTGGCAACTTTTCCAGGCCCACAAACCTGAGCTGACTCCACGTTAAGAGGAGCTCTTGCCTTACTGCCTGTGGGACTGATCATGAAAATGGCTGTGAAGCTACTGTTTGGTATATGTTCTATATATACAGTTATCAAAAAGCATCATGAAAAGTAGCTGGCAGGAGATGAAGTGCAGGCTTACTTAATGTGCGCTAAGATACATCCCTTTGGATGATTTTTTCACCCTTCTTTAGGCCTTTCCAAGTCTGAGTTGTTTCCCTCATTAGCCTGAAGTAATGTGTGATTACTTTCACTACGAAATCAGTCCAGCCCCTCAACACTGGTGCTCTGAAAAGTGCATCATCGAACAGGACACTGGCAAGGTATTTATAATCTGTGGGGTTTTTAGCTAAGTGATTCTGGGCACAGCTTGGCCTTGCCCCGCTCCCTGCCCCGACCTGTCCTCGCTGCTTGCTTGGCTGCATCCCTGAGTACCGACCCCTCTCAGCAGCAGCTCAGACTGTAAACCAGAGACATTTACCATGTTATTCTGTTTGAATTGGTGTGACTGTCAATTGATATTTTCCAGTTGCAACTGAAAGTGTTCAATAATTCATATGTTTTACATAGAGTCTTGTGGCTTATTCCATTCCCACCCCTGAGATAAGACAGTCTTGATGGCAAGCAGTATTCAACTGGATGCGCATTTACAAATTAAAAACTGCTGCTTCAAAAGGCTGATAGTAGGAGCCAGGGGGTTGTGTCAACGCTAACGCCGCCTGAAGCCTTTGGTAGGGATACTAACTTTCTGGGTTAGGTGGAAGGACTTTATTTTCCCTCCCGACTTCAATCACCTCAAATGCTTCCATTAATCAGTACTCTAGTTACTTCTGAGTCTGACTGCTGACAGCATTGCAATGCATTGTTACTGGAAGGAGCCACAGATTTTCCAAGACTGGAAGTTTAGATGCTTTGTGTTTCAGATCTGGTAAAATATCTTTTTGTTTGTTTTGTTTATAAGCCGTTCCTCAGTAAAGCTGTGCCCAGGCAGAAATGCCGTAAACGTCCCAATCTGAGTTTCTGCAGAAGCTCCATACAACGGAGGGTGAATCACTGCCTTCCCCCAGCCCTGGTGCCCCGCCAGCCGGTCGCCTTTGGAGTCCCCTGCAGAGACGGCTGGCTCGCCGTCCTGTTCCTGACCGAGATTCGGTCGGTGGGCACACGCCGTACCTCCAGGTACCCGGCGCCGAGCGCAGGAGGCCGGGGTTTCGGGCGCGGTGCCGGGCCGCCGGCGGGGAGCCGAGGGCTGCGGGGAGCTGCGGGGCGGCCGGCGGTGCCCGGCGGCTCGGGCAGGCTGGCGGGGGGCGCGGCGGTGGGAAGCGGTGAAATCCTGCCTGCCAGCCCCTCCGAGTGCGAGCGGGTGTGCCAGGAGGAGAGGTGGGGATGGGGGCGATGGGGGCGGAGTGGCAGCCTTGGCAGGGAGGGAGGGAGGGAGGGGAAGGGGGGGGAGGGTGATTGCGATTGGTAAAGCTCCGCAAAGGCATCTGCCTGCAGGACTTCAGAGGAATGTGAAACCAAATCATTTAGAAGTTAAAGATAGAGGCAGAATACACAGCATCTTGTGCCAGGGTTTAAATTCATCCCTCTCTGCCTGGCTTCTCGCAAAGCTCTGCTTGTCAGCTTGCCTCTGTCAGCTCAAACGACTCTAATATTCCCTTAAAAATAACATCATTCTGGATTCTTTGGAATTACTAAGGTGGCAAAAGAGATCATGGTGCATACTGTAGGGTAAGTAGGAAACTTGCCTTTGCATACATTTGCTAGAGTCGTTCCTCCTGGCTTTGCTTCTGCTCTCAGAGCAGTCGGCAGTTCCTGTAGGATGAGACAGGTATTTAAGTAATGCCTTCCCCACACGATTTATTCCCCTGTTTTCCCCATACAGATTGAACTTTATTCCTCAGTGAAGTGTTAACTCATGAGGTTACTTGTCTTGAGGAACCTAGGGAGCCTTGGGCTTTAATAATTTTGCCATTACAGTTTTGAGTGCTGTTTTCCTATCAGCTGAATTTTGTTATATACTTTTGCTCTGTGTTAGTGGGATATGCTGTTTGAAATGCTGCTTATTATTACAAAGTTGAAAAGCAAGTTGTTTTCTGCTTTACAGAGGGTGTAATCAATGTTTGCTTGCTTGTTTGGCCATGGTTTCACATACCTACTATTTCCTCATGTGTGAATTTGATCACAACACAGGGTTAATTAAATTTAACCTTTTTGTTTATTTCTTTCCAAATAATGTTTTTACTTGGTGTTTGGGTTTGGGTGTTGTTTTTTTTTTAACATTTTGACCCTTGTTTTCTCTGAACAGAGTCCTTCTAGTAGTAATTTTAAAAGGTGTGCACATTCCTCTGACAGTCCTCACTGAAATAGTGAGTTTGTGAGTAAAAAGAAGATTCAGGAGATCGTGTTCTTTCTGTAGCTTATCAGAAGTAATTTCAGTATCTAGCAGTTACTTCATTGATCAATGTTTTTCTCAGGCTATTTTTTTAATATTTGTGATGAATCTGTGTTGCTCATGTGGCTGAAAGGATTTTAAAATGTCAGTAACTCAGTAGGAAGTTAGATGTAAGTTACGTTACAGAATGAGAACTTGTGTTCTGAAAGTTTCATCTGAATCTGTGCTGTGAATGAGAATTAGCTACATGCTAACATCATTTTTAGCATTTATCCCAGACATGTGTGTTTTACACTCGTAGTAGAGGAGGTCTTAACTTTGGATTTGGTGGCAGTTCACCCAAACATAGTCAGAATTCCTGACATGTTAGTACTGCCAGTAATAACCGTAGGAAGTAGGTGCTGTCTGCGGATAACTGAAACGCCTAACATTTTTGGTTATATATACCAGTGCCGAAGAGACTCACATAATGGCAGTCTGCGCCTTGCGAAATATGTGGAACTGGGTGAACTAAAATAGAAATGTTTCCTCTGTTTAAAGGAAAGTTGATACATCTGGTATGTTTTATTATCTTCCATTTGATCGAGTTCATCCCTATTGATCAGTTTACCCAAATTTTGCAAAACATCTGGGTATATTTGGGTGAGTACATCTGCTGTCAAGTGTTTTCTGTGTGGTTAAATGTCAGGGATGGAGAAGAAGGAAATCTATAATCTTTAAGGTAAATGTTAAGGAAGGAAAGGAAAAAACTAACTGCGGGGGTGAGAAAAGACATTTAAACCAGTTCTCTTATAGCTTGTACTAGTTGGGAGTTGTTTTAACTAGCTCAGACTAGCTGAACACTTCAGTCCCATGCTAAATTTCCAGGTCAACAGTTACTTACATTAAGGTATCACTGCAATATTTTTTTGGTATTGAAGTGAAAGAGCTTTAAGACAAAACGTGTCAAGATGAGTAAAAACTTGCAGTGGGGCTTGGTAAAGCTGTGGTTAGTTTCTGCCTCTTGTACAGGATCCTGCACAGCTTCGGGCAAGTCCTCTGAGCTGTCACAGCTCCTGCACACCTGAAGGGTATGGAAATACCTTTATTACTGTTCTGTGTTAGGTATGTGGATAGCAGTTCCTCAGGCTAGGCATTGTCTCTGATAAGGCTTGGCACAACTGGCTTCTGTTTTCAGATGCACCTCCCCAGGGCTATGGCAAAAGGCAAGAGGCAGGGAGAATCCACAGATTTGGAAGTAGAGGTTCACTGTACCTTTTATAAGCTTCCTAAACTGAAAGAGAAAAATAGACTGACATTCAGAGGTGAGCAGAAAATAGAACTAATGTTCCATGGGAAATTCCTGAGTCAGTTCAAAATTAAATTGCATTTCCCTAACACAGTGTATTGCTTTTCAGAAGTTACAGTTCAGGAGCATGATGTTCCCATTTCATTATCTGAGACCCTTCTCCCATAATTAAATGTCCAAGAGGCATTAGAGAGCTTCATCACAAGGAAACCTGCTTTGTATTCTGGGAAGTGAAGCTGCCTGAAGAACCTCATTCCTGGAAGGGAATGAGCATCTGACCCAGGAACAGGGAGTTCCCAGGCTAAAGTGCAGGACTGACTTTAAAAAATGTATTCTGGTGTATCTAATCCACCCAAAATAACATCTTCCAATTGTCGTAGCAGTAAATGAAAAATCTTCAATAAACTGATATTTTCCCGTAGAAAACATTGCTGTGTTTGATATAGTTTATATATTATTATAATGTTGGCATATTTTCTGAAATGAAAAATCCTTGAACAGCTGTTAGGGTGAATGGTTGCATGGTTAGAGTGAATGTGGTACTGCAGGTGTTCAGCAGCTCAGTATTTGGGTCAGGGTGTGGTAGCTTTATCAGAGCAGGATGTAGGGACTGGGACATCTCTCCACTACCTGTCCCCTTCTTTCCCACTAGCCCTGTGCTGCTCAGGTGACTAGGATTTGTTGGGAAGCAGGGAACAAGAGAAAGGGAGGCATCTTTTTCTTAAAGACTTTTCTAACAAGGTGTTGCTGGAGGTGGTAACACCGTCTTCTCCTTGATCACCTGGACCAGGGGTCCTCACACTTTTTAAGCAGGGGGCCGGCGCGGATGCAGTGGCAGGCAGTCACCTGCGGCTGCTTGGTTCCCCCCCAACCCCCGGCGGGGGGGTCTGTAAATACCGGGGGCGGATTGAGGACCCTGGGGGGCCGTATCCGGCCTGCGGGCTGTAGTTTGAGGACCCCTGACCTGGACTAACTCTTGCCTCACTGCAGCCTTCGATTATCCTGCCCTCCCCTTTCCCAGGACTCCCACTAACCCCACACAGGGGGAGATGGAGAAGTGCTGCTGGGACAGAGTGGATGGAAGGGTGAGAGAGTGCCTGCTCCCAGCCCCTGCCTCTTGCTACTGCAGGTAGCCAAGAGAGATCATGGAGGCCTCGGTTTTCAGGAGGATCAAGCAGGGGACAGAACATTAACGAGAGGAGCGCAGGCCTACAGCTGAAGCATTGATGCCTCCTGGTTTTGGTACTGTTTGAGTGGTTGAGGTGTTACTCTGACGCTGGTACGGTGTTCATCATTAGCATGTGCCATGGTTTTCTGCTCCAAGGAGCTGACTCTTTGGTGTTACCTGGGGACAAGCCCTGCTTCATCGTGACTAGTAACATGTCTTCTGGAACAGGCAGGACATGGTCCCTCTCTTTCCATTACCATTAAGTTGTAAGTGACTTTGTCAATGAGAGTTCAGAAAAATCATGCTTTCTGAGGTGAAAATGGGTTTGCAGATTTTTTTCCTTTAATACATCCTCTGCTTCTTTCTTTGTAAACCCTGCTCATGGGTGTTAAAATCCTTCCTTGCTAGACTTTACAGTATACAATTCCTGTTTTCTTTCTTTCTTTCTGTTGTGATCTTTTTTCCCTTTGTAAGTCTTTGTTTCTAGCCTCATCTTCAAGCTTTTTGCAGTGATCGTTTGGCCATAAATAAGAAAACAGGCGTGTCACCAGGGACCAGTTGCTAAAGAGTTTAAGGACTGTTTCACCAAGGCATTTTTCTGAGCTTAGAAGTACCTAGAAGCAGCTCACTGTGATAATGATTCTGCTCCCAGTGACAGCAGCTAATTTGCTTTGGCAGAGTATGACAGTCAATGCTTTGTACAATGCAGCACAGTGTAGAAAGCCTCAATTCTGTAATTTTGTAATTCTGTAAAAAAAGAACCCCCAAAACACTCACAACCAAAACTAATGCAATTATGATTTCCTATACAGCCATGTTATCACTTCTGAGTCCGTGAGTGGAAACCCAGAGAAATCACCAGTCTGAGCTGTGTCAGACTGCCTGCACTTACTATTGATTCCAGCTCCTGGTGTATCAGGGAATAAAGTACTTCCTGAGCTAATTATTACTGTATGAAGTGACTTTACCTGGAAACACAGTGAATACTTCCCACTAATAGGATGCTTAAAAATGCATCTAATTGCAGCTGTGGTAGTTGAAAGAATGCCTAATACCCAATAGTCTCAAGAAAACCATCCTCCCTGCAGGGGGCTATTACAGGAAGCCAAGTTTTACCACAGCTTTCCTGTGTCTGAACCAATTGCATGGCCTTGCTGCATTTGGCTGTAAAACCTGAATTGGGGATTATACTCTGGGTAATAAAGAAGAGATAGGAAAGCAGTAGAACTAATGAATCTTTATTTATTAATTTATTTGTTGGCATGGTGGTAGCTGTTTGCTGAACATAACCTTCCCTAGGGCAGTGGAGGAAACAAGTCAGCTTCTGTGCCTGTGATCTTTGACAAGTCATGTAAGGGGCTTGGTGTATCCTTTTCTGAGAGCAGTGACAGTAGTGCTTGCCCAGTTCTGTGAAGGTCAGGGGATGAAAAGTGGTAGCGAAGTGCTGCATTCTTATTTTCTTTTATATCTTTTTGTAAGGATAAGACTACTCTGGTATGAAATGCCTCCTTGTAAACTTGTAAGAACATTTGCACTCAGTGGAACCTCAGAGAAAAATGAAGCAGACAGAAAATTCTGTGAGCAACTAGGCTTTAAAAAAAATTTATTGACAATTTGTGACTAATTCGTTTAAACACAATGGAAGTAAGCACGGGCAAAGCACAGAACATGCTTGGAGTGAAGTTGTCCTTGAGTACTCATTACCAAATAACAGCTGCAGATAGAATTAGTTGGTAATCTTAGGCTTTCTTGCTACATTTTTTAAAATATATTGTGTAACAAGAGTATATGCTTTCTAGTAATTACTACCATTTCAGTCCGTGTTCATTCCTAACATGACATTGTCCTTGGAATAAGATCAGGAAACCCTTTTGATTCCTTCCAGATTTATAAAGCAATGATAGTTTGGCCATCGCATGTTTCTGTGCCCTCCTTTTTTGTTATACACAGCTCATTTATATTGGATTAAGAGAGCTACTGTATCATTTGTGTGGTATGGAACTATAATCCATTCCCTGGTTTTAGATCATTCTTTTTTCCTATAAATTGACTTCAGAATGACGGACTTTACAGCTAAAAAAATGCATTAAATTATAAAGTCAAGACATTGATTTAAATGTTTTCTAAATTTTGAGTTAATAATTCTGAAATTTTACCACTCTTTCAACATGGCATCCTAATCTGTAAAAAAAAAAATTTAAGCTAGGAGAGCTGGCCAGTCTTTTGCAGACTAGAACCCAAGGAAAAAGGCGCATCATAGATCCAAGTTTGAAAGCATTTATCTTGGTACTTGATGTGTATTTTTAATTGCTATTACAATTACAAATATTTCACTTTTCTTTGAATATACACAAACAAAATGTGTTTCCAAACAGATCAAACAGAATTCCAAACAGATCAAACAAAATGCAAAGTGTTTTATGTTTTATTTTTGTCCTTAAAAGTTTGGTCAATTTGCATGTCTTATTAGGGAAAATAAGTAATCAGTTTAATGCAGGTACAAATTATATTATGCTGGTACAGGAATGCAAGGAGATCTTAATGGAGTTGAGAGTCAAGCCATTTACTCTGCCAGGCTATTCTGTAAACAGGTCATGTTTTTCTTTTGAAAAAACCCACTTCTGATAATGCCATCTATCGTATTACTTCCCCTACAACCTGTTCTGCCTCCTGGCTTCCCACCTCTCTTGCCACCTGTCAAGCCATTGGTAATCCTCTTCATCCCAACCTCCAAGTCGTCTTCCCTCTAATTCCAGCTGTAGAGTTGGATGAATTTTTGGCTGACTCATTGAACACATAGTCACAGCAGCCAGGGCAGGCTGGCAGCACATCCAGAAGTGGTAATTCAGTGCAAATCCTTGCTCCATCTCCTCGTATTGCCTACAGAGCCTTAGTTAGGGAGGAAATTTCTGGAGGAGACACATCTTCAAATACAAGAATTTGTGCATGGCTTGCAAGAAGCCCCCTGACCACATCTCCCATAGACCCATGTCAGTTCAAAACAGAAGTCGTCAGCAAGGTTCAGACCTTCAGCTGGCAGAGCAATCACTTGCACTCACAAGCTTTGAAGCTCCCTGTGAACCATCATTGGACGGGGATGAAATATGCCTTTTGTTAATAAGTTAATTTAATCAAATCATCAAATAAGGCTGTTTGATGATAGTGGCAGAAAGACAGCAGAAAGAAACCTGCCTGCCAGGTTTCAAGTTTTTGTGTGAAAGCATGGAGGAATGAATGCTTCTCAGCAAAAGAATGATAAAAGATTTCTTTTAGCACAAGGAAAACTATTTCTTTTCATTAATTTTAGCTTTGAAAATTGCTGAAAATGCATAAATAATACATTCAGCTTGACTAATATCTGGTATATAAAATTTCAGGTCAAGCATAACATTTAGCAGAACAACTGAAAAAAAGTTTTATAGTAGGAAGTGGGTGTAAGCAGAGGAAACCTGCTAAAGTGTTGATGGCAAGAAGCAATTATGTGAGTCTAAGAGACAGTAAATACAATTTCAGAGATTGTACAGCTAAATAAGTAATTTAGGTGGTGAATGGTTGAAAAGGATCCAAGCAAATGTAGGTTCTTTGTCTACATTAAAACTGGTGATGTATTCCTCAATAGAATTAAAAGTGCTGGAGTTCAGAGGCTTTTTTTTTTAAAAAAAAAATCACTCTCCAGGCTTAGGTGAACTCTTCACAGTGCATTTTCACAGAAAGGTGAATAGGTGTCTGCTGAGAGCCATGCAGTTACTCATAATCTGGTGGCAGCTTGGGAGGAATGGGCCTAATCTTTGCTGTTACACTGTTTAATATTCACCCACATTGAAACAATGTATTCTCTGTGAAAAAGACATAAAGTAAGGAGATAGACTGGCAATTTTTCAGGCCACTCATTTTTCCTCAAGGTGGAAATAAATTCCTTGTGCACAAAGCCTCAGCTTTTGTAAGTGGGCATGTAATGTACTAAAGAAGTCATTCATTGTGTTATGTCCAAGAGAAACCAAGCTTTGCCAGAAAGCAACCTCAGCCTGGCCAGGTCTGGCCATACCTATTTCAAAGGTCATTAGTCCTATACTTTTTTTGTTGTACACCATCGTAGATGACTGCTTGGGCTTGTATTAGGCATGACTATATGTATATATATATATACACACACATAACAGACTCAGTATAGAGCATAGAAATAGAATTGGATATCTCTGCCTTGGAAGAAATAGTCCTAATTGTTCTACCCTGCCCCTGGTGGATTGAGCAGGCAGATAAAAAGAGGGAAGGTTTATGCAAATATTGCCCTGGTCCTTGCTGGATTTGCAATATTTTTCACTGTGTGCTAATTAAGAGCTACACACAACTCAATGCCTTCTGTGAGGCAGCATCGCAAGGGCACGCTTGGCTCACCGGGCGCACAGAGGCTAGCAGTGGTGGTGTGTAGCTCCAGAGGCGTCACTGAACTGTGTGCTGGCAGCTCTTGATACCAGTACAGGCTGGGGAACAACTGGTGAGACAGCAGCTCTTCAGGAAAGGATATAGGGATTACTGTGGATCTCTAGTTGAACATGAATTGGCAATGTCAAGCTGTTGCACAATAGAAAAGGAAAAAAAGAAAGGCATGATGTTGGGAAGCATATGGGAGTACAGCCCGTAGGAGTAATCTCCGTGTTGGTGAATGCTTAGCTGGATTCCTGTGTTTGGTTTGGAGCACTGCTCTTCAAGAAAGTGCTGCCCACTTTGGAAGTGGAGAGGAACGCAGTAAAAATGACCAGAGATCCAGACAACATGCACCAGGAGAGAAACCTGAAAGATCTACGTTGTCTGTGCCTAAAGAAGAGCAGCCTGCTGGAGAGCAAGTAGGAGGCAGGCAGTTTTCCAAGCACAGATAGCAGAGAACCAGCTATTGTGAGAAGGCCAGTCATCTCTAGTCTGTGCCATAGACAAAGAGAAATGGGTCTAAAGTGAAGCAAGAAAGGTGAGGTAAAGCCTAGGAAGACATTATGTCTGAAATACACTGCCAGTGGAACTTGAGGAGTCTCCATCACTGGAGGTGTTAGACATGGCTTTAATAAATACGAATGAAGTGTATCTGACTTTATCTCACAGTGGGAGGTGGATTACATATCTTTTCTACCATCCTTAATGAGTTGGTGATACTGGTGATAATATTGCACATGGAATTCTTGTCTTAATGAAAGACATGCTATCTAAATTCTGTTTGGAAAAATCTGCCTGCAGAGTGGAATGCATTTTGCTGAGGTGCAGAGGCACTTACTCATATAATTTTCTCATTTGAAATGTTCCTTAGGTAAGTGGTTAAGGCATAAACAGCTGGCTTTGCATTTCAGCTCAAATATCATTGTCCTGAAATACTTGGGAACATCATTTTGTCAGCTGGGACTTGACAGTCCATCCTAAATTTGAAACACGTAATTGGATTCTTAGGATGAAATCTGAGTCCCCTTTGAAGTCATGGGTTTATATTGGGTAAAAATTTCACACTGAAGACAGAGTGGTGTCCACTTGTATGTGCTTTAGCTTTACTGTCCTAGGCTGGCCTGTTGTTTTCAGGACAAGGATACAAGGAGTGGGTTGTAAGAGCGTGTAACCTTTGCTATGGCAAACATTTTGGTGCAGGAGGTGGCCTTTGTAGTGCTTGTGTGGGTGAGTGAGAGTTTACAACAGGCATTACGTGAGATGAATTAATTAATTTTTACTTTTTTCAGGTCGTGTCAACAAAACCAATTTACGCCATCTGTTCTAAAATAGAGACAGTCAGTAAAAAAGAAACACCCATTTTCATTTTTTAAATTACATTTGATAAGACTTCAGGCATTTTATATTCTCTTTAGTGTAATGTAATTTTTTTCCTTTTTCTGTTTGGGGGTGTGTGTTCTCCCCCCAGATGTATTTTTTTGTTGCCCATGGCCTTTAATTTGCATTTAGTATTCAGATAGCTATAACTGCAAGTTAAATGTTTCTCCAGTTACTGGTTAATCCCTCCCAATGAAATGCATACAGAGAAGTCTCCAGGTGCTATGAACTGGAATAGTTCCACTGAAAATACTTTGTCTTTGTTTATGCCAGTATTAATTCAGAGCAAGTTCACTGTTCACAATGTAGCTACTTTAGTTTTAGAGTAGGTGATGGTCAGAATTTCATCCCCCAAAAGAGATCACATTGATGCAAAAGCTCAGTGTAAATCTCAGAGCTGAGAGCTAAAGGTTTGTGCCTCTTAATGTATTGTTGCATTTCACATCCAAATTTCTTTGCCAGCTTTTCTTAACTGTGCAATGACATGCCCTGTGTAGGAATTCCGTATGTATACCTGAGGCTAGAATAAGCCTGCAGGGAAGCACAAACTCCAGACTTTAGGACCACCGATATATCAGTTGTTAATAACCTTACAATGATGTTATAGTTAACACTAGAAACATAGTTAAATTTAAATTATTTGAAACTGCCATTAGAGGGAAGACGACAGAGGAAAACAGTTTCGTCCTTACAACGTCATGTATTTGTTGACCTACTTACAGTAGAGAAGAAAATATGTCCCTTCCCATTACAGCAGAATAGGTTTGTTCAGCAATTTTATAATGTAGCTGCGCAAAAAAAGACTGGCTTTCCTAACCACTCCAGGAGGATTTGGAAAGGAGAGTAACATTATTTCACACACTACTAAGACGTGTAAGTTCCCGTCCAAGCTAAAACGTTATTAATCTAATCAATTTGGCAGCAAATGCTTGGACTGAGGAAAAAAAAAAAAGGAAAAAAAGAAAGACTTGTATTCAGAGGTGAGTGGAAAAGGGCTGTGCCTGGGCTGCAGCTGTGCAGAGGAAGGTTTTGTGGGCAGTCACTTTTCCTTCGTCTTGATCTTCCTTGATGCAAAATCCCTGACATCCCTGAGTCTCCTAGACCCCCTGCCTGGCATCCCTTGCAGCTGAGCAGCCCTGCCTTTCAGACACTGAAGGGAATCTCTGCAGCATGCGTTCACTTCAGCAGGAGTTCCCTGGCATGCTTCATGTCAGGGAATTACTGAAATGCATGAAGAGATGGCGTAGGTCCCGGTCCTGTTGGGATGCACAAACTTGCACTGACACCGAGCCTTTGGAACTGCGTGAGTGTGGGCATGCAGCCTTTGGGACCACCAGGCTGGAAGTGGAGGAGTCCTGAACATCGGTGCCTGCTACAGCACCACCTGTGCATGCCCAGTGTCCCTACCTAAGTCACCAAGCAGGAGGCCAGAGCTGTAGAGCCCACAGCATGTGAAACACTGCTGGAGAGCAAACCTGAGTGCTCACACTTCTTCACATCTGTATCATGAGCAAACAGCATGACACGCAGGTGTCCGGGTTACTTCAGCCACGGGGCATGGTGGTGCCCATGGAGTAGGCAGCACGTGGGGCTTGGGGCGCAGCCTTCCTCCTCAGGACTTGTGCGTGTGGTATTTAATGTTTATTGTCTTATACCTGGGTTAATAAACCATCTTTATCTGAAAATAAACACCTGCAGCTAGTCCTTTCTAGGCCACTCAGGTCACATTCCTGCACAAGATGTTGTTGGTAATTTAGTGTTGTCAGAGGCATTAGTCACTGCCATAGTAGCTTAATAA
This sequence comes from Falco naumanni, assembly GCF_017639655.2. Lineage (NCBI taxonomy): Eukaryota > Metazoa > Chordata > Aves > Falconiformes > Falconidae > Falco > Falco naumanni. The sequence continues at coordinate 70,250,749 of NC_054056.1, forward strand.
TGCGCGGTAGGAGCCAGCTGGTAATTAACAAATTAAAGATATCATATACATTTTCCTCAAATATTTCATATGTAGCAAAAATAATTAGAAGCAGAGCACTTTGGGTGTTTAAAGCTGTTCGTATATTTAAAACATCTCTCTGTGTTAGGAAATTATTCATTCTTTCAAAGGTCAGCTAGGCCTAATTTTGATGTTGTCCCAGGATTCATAAATATGCACATAGGAGCTGTGAAGCAGGCAGCCTGCCAGAGTCCTTTCTTTTTCTAACCCTTTAATTCTGCCTTGTTTAACATATTCATCCCAATGTCTGTCTTCTGTGCTTGTTTTTAAGAATGGCAGAACTTTGTATGTCTTAGCTGCTCTCTTTTGCACTTTCATGTCAGAAGTGTCTTGAATTGGAAGGTTACATGCATGTGTGTGTGCACTGCAATCTGTTCAAAAGATGAAATCATCTTGTAATTGAAGCGAAGGAGAGACAAAGCTAACACAAATTGTATTAAACACTGGGAAAGACGCGACAGTATGAATGGAGGTGATGATGGGTTTCATTATGTAGTGCGAGTAAAATATCCAGGTATGGACAACTCACTTGGTGCCTCCTTATTTTATCACCAGATGGTGACCAGCGGTTTCCAATTAAGATGCTCTAAATTACCTGTGTGTGATGGTTGAACAATAGTGCACCTTGATATGTCTCCCTTCCATGCTGCTTCAGCCCAGCAATCCTTGATCCTCCCACTGCCTGACTCCAGGACTTGGCTCTGAGTATCCCAAGCCTTTGACTCTGCTTTTTCTCTGGGGCAGGATCTGGCCTGAGCACTCTGAGGCAGAAGAGGCAGGGAACAGAGCAATCGATTGGAGGAACATCATTTCTACGGGTAGGGTACAGTTAACTCTTCGTGGGGAGCACTTGGGTACTGGCAGTGGCTTTGAGAAATATGATTTATGTTTGAAAACTTTCTTCCTAGAGAGGAAAAAATACTGTTGAAAATGTGAATGGTTACTTTTTGATACAGAGTGCAAAGTCTTTGTCAGACAGTGACAGAGTTTCTATTCCAGCTTTGAACTCATGGTACAGATGCAAGGGGCTGTAACAATGCAATGAAAGGCAGGGAAGAATCTGCTCCATAGTACCTTTGCTCTTTGCTACATTTATTCACCTCCACATTGTTTGATGGAAGAGCACTGGGGATTTAAAAGAATGCGTTTCTGAAGCTTATGAAAGAAAAGGAATTCCATGTGCAATTTCTGTTAAGATTTTTAGCCTCTTAGGGTTGGGGTCAGGCATTTGGAGTGCTTCTTAAAACCCTTTGGTAACTACTGCACACAGGGTAGAGGTAGAAAAGGTCTGTTAAGTTATTCACACGATGCTGTTAACAGCATAGACTTGTCTTGTGAGCCCTGAATTCTCTTTTATTGTTGGGGGTGGCTTTTGCTTGGGGGTTTTCTGGTAGTGCTTTGTACTGACTGTTGTCTCAGCAGAAATCCGTCACTGTTTTTACTGTGTAACAGTAGAACATGAAAGGCCAGGCAACACTGGAGTCACATAGTGTGCAGACGTGGTGAGAGAGTGATCCTGCTGACCGCATTCGGGATGGGTGAGAGCGGACATCTGAGAGGCCAGACAGAAATACAGGAACGTGCTGCCCTTTACCTGCAGTCCCACAGCAGTGGTGAGAACAGGCCCTTGCATCTCCCAGCCTGGGTGCAAGCAGCACAGCAGGTACTTTTTACAGTGCTGCCAACAATCCTTGTCCCTCTGCTGCCCAGACTGAGGAGCCTGTTGAATGCACTGGGCTTCTCTTATTGCTGGTGTTTCTGGATTTTCCCCCAGTACAGCCCAAGGGCAGGGTATGGGGATGGTCTCACCTGGTTCTGCCCATGGCACGCCATTGGTGGCAGCTGGGCATAGACGGCAAGACCTGGCAGTGCTCCTGACATCCACAACTGAGGCGTAGCTGGAGAGTCTCGCCTGTGTATCTCTCCCAGTGACAGAGTAGTGTTTCCTAGCAGGGGAGCTCGTCCCACAGGCAGGGCCTTGCACAACATCCACTTTTACTACAATCAGCATCAGAGAAAATCTTTCACATTTTCCATCCCCTTGAAGCCCTTCATATACACAAACAGTTGCACAGGCTTCATAATGATTATGTTTATACATAACTGTTTATACAAAACTGCTGTATTGATATTGGTAGTAGATTTTTAAAATAATTTTTTAGCCTTTGAGTCATGACCTTCATACTAAAGGTTTTCAAGTGCCATTACATCCCGTGGAAGACTAGATTGCTGTTGAGGGGAATGGAAATAAATACCATAGCAGGGGGAAAGAAGGAAGCTGGCTTTCTTCAATCTGATAATTCATGTAATTGGGGAAGGTTGGGGGGTGTCTTTAATACCCGTCACTCTCTTGTACTGATGCTTTTCAAATATTTGGACACAAATCATGGAGCTTTCTGTTCACCTGGGAATGAAGGCAGACATTCAGTCTGAATCTCCTTAGTTGCTACTTTTCTCACATTACATTGCAGGTTAGTATTTCTGCAATGAGGCTATACAGAAATCTCAGAGTAATTTAAGCTGCAAAGATTTCTCGGTTCTCTAGTTTATTTTGGCAAAATAAGGTCCATATAGCTCTGTATTAAAGGAGGATTTGGATATTGCCTTTAAAGCATTGCCTTTCAGTGCAATTACTAAAAAATAAGCTGTGCATAGCTAAAATATTTTACTTGCTGCATTTCTTATATTCTGAACAAATATGTAATATTAATTCTGGTTGTATAATTTTCTGGAAGAAACCTTTACTTCTGACATGTTTTGTTCTGTGCTCATTGCCTCAATTGTGTAAGTCAGACTTAGGCTGTCCTCTTCAGTTTTTAATTTTTATTTGATATTTGGGAAGCAGTAAGCTAACCTGTGTGTTCTGTCATCAGTCTGGATGACCAAGTAATTCCAGGAAGACTGCAGTTCACCAGCTGATCACTACACTTGCAATTTACTTTTACTAAGATAAATGCCAAAGTCCCACAGCTTAACAATTTGATTCCAAATGCAGATGGCTACATTGATACTCATTTATTTTGTAGTTTTTAGCACTGACAGGTGAGGTTCAGAGTCCCCACCGGGGCTGCATGAGCAGTAGTAGAAGTGCTGCAGTCATTATGAGGAATTTTCCTTGAACTTGGGGGTGATCGGCTGTTAGAGTTGTTCAGCACTCTGCTTACCACATGCTTAGAGAAAGTATTTCCTTTAATTTCAAACAGCCAAGCAAAATGTCATTCCCAGCCATTACCTCAATGTCTTCCCTCACTAAAGTGACACAACAGGTGACTAGATCCTGCTGTGCCATATCTGGCATATTTTGCAGTTGTTTTCTGCTTCTTGGTAATGCTGGGATCTGAACTTCAGGTCATTCCAGCTGTTCTGGCCACTTCTCTGCTCACTGAAATGAAGACTGCTGGGTTTAATCGTTGCTATTTGCTGAGGCTACATTTACGTGCATTTACTCTGTTTATAGGATCCCAAACACTACGTGTAAAGATCTGTGCTGGCATTTGTAGTGAGAGTTTCTGTGCTGATGGGAACCCAGGCACGTACATGTATGTGTTTTTGAATCAAGTGGTTATGGCGATACGTGCAAGCTTATCTCCTTAGCCTGTTCATTTGAATGTAGTCTGCAATTAATTGCTAGGATGAAAAATTCAATCCATCCTGTTGAGAATTACGTGCGTTTATTCCGTTCATTGTTAAAGCTGGTGCCATTAGGCATGCATCATTTTTGCTTCCCATGTAAGTTTTATTATACTTTGATATTCTCCTGTAGCACCCAACATACTTTTAAAAACCACTTCCCCAGAAACTGTCATTTCACTGTAATTATAAAAGAACATGCATATGAATCACAAATGAGAATATTACCCAACTAGATGTTCCTAGAAACAGGAGGGCACTTACGTGCAATACAATATATTAATCATTTATAAGGAGTCAGCTATTAAAATGATATTTTTTTAAATACTGTACACTGAGTACAAAGATGATGTGAAAAGCCTTTTTACTGAAGATGTTTGTGGGCTTTTGAAACCTGAAGTTTCCATCATCACACTCTTGTCACAGATTTTGAAAAGGAAAAGCTCAAATATACTAGTTTGGGTGACTTCAGGTTAAGGCACCTCTAGCGTGTGAGTAAACATGCATACATGTGTATATACATATGTACATACATGTATCTGTATGCATATGAGAGTGTATATTTTGGCCCCATTTCTACAAGCTTTTGTCTTTAAAGGAAGTCCACAGTGTGCTTGGTGGTTCTTCATTTAAACAGAACTCCTTATGGGCAAGAGGTTTGCCTGCTTAGACATTTTCACTGTCAGGATCTGTGGTCACTGTAAGCAGATTTCTCAAATGGAAAAAACTCGTGATAAATCTAGCTGAGCTATCATTTCTTCACAAGGCTTTATTCCTGGGCTGGCTTCAGACTCACATACTTGTAAATGTTACTGATAACAGAAGAAGAGAAAGGAAAAAAGGAATGAAAAAAGCTTCAAACAATCTTGTTTTGAATTGCTTGTGTGAAGATGTGGTGTCCCCACTCCACGTTTGGATGCAGGGCATGTATCTGCAAGATGGCCACATGAGCTCCCCTCTGTCCTTTCCCCAGGCTGGTGAGATGTGCTCCCACACCAGCCAGGAGCTGCAGAGCTCACTTACCACCGCGCTGTGTGCAGTGATGATGCATGTTGTTTTAGCAGCTGCTGAAGCTGAAAACAGCTTAGAGCTGCCTTGTACCTGGGCAGCTCAAGGAGGAAGCAGGAACATTCCCTGGGTGGTGCACATTCTGATGGAGATGGTAGGGCAGGAGACCTTTCCAGGAGGGTGTCTGGTCTGACTCTTGCTTTTGCAGCAGAATTTTTGTTATTAAGAGCCCTGTCACCACTGGGCAGTGATGCAGAGCACTGTTCTGCTGCCCTAGATATCTCACCCTCAGCTCCCTTGATTTGGAGTGGAAACTGGGCAAGGGAAAGGACCAGCTGCACGCCTGCAGTCGTTTTGAGGCAAATGCACTGCATTAAGAATGGAGGTACAGTCTGGGCCACTTTAAATTCCCTTGTTGATGTAAGCCAAAAATAGGAAAAAGCGGGATGGTTTGGGGAATTAATAGCCACACCTGATAACTTAGCTTTTAAATAAAGGACAAGATTTTCCAAATATTGCAGGAAGTGGCAAAAGCAGCAAGAGAGAACAGATTTAACACTTGTAAATTATCTTATTTTTTAAGTGCTAAAGTTTGGGCAAAAGAGATTGCAGTTCTCCAGGGAAGAAAAGTCTTTGTAATGAATAGTTGGTTCCCACCTAAATCCCTTGCACTCATTATACTGGAAAATACAGCAGTTGTGATTCCCATAGCAGTATTTAAAATGATAGGCGTATTTAAATCTGAGTTTGTCTAGTGAAACTTTGCTGAAGCTATCACACCAGCATGATGATAGCATGAGTGCTTTACGGTTTCAACCAAATCTGTTTTGCCTCCGATGCCACCCTGAGGCCCATTGTAGTGAAAAAAATCTGTGGTTCATGCTCTGTGCTTCCAGATTGGTTGCATGTCATTGTGGGGCAAGGAAGGAAGGTGGTCTTTGATGGAGACCAAAGTGAAGGTATCCAAGACTACTTTGTGCTTTAGTCTCCCTCATGGGGTCAAACCCCAAAAGAGATCAGACTGTCTGAGGCTTAGGAAAAGAACCTCCCACCTTCCTGATGCCCTAATGGCTTTTTGGGAAAGGTCGTCCATTCATTCATAAATTAGTTAATTTTTCATTCATGAAATAACCCTGTTTCATGCTCTAGAAATATTGGTAGTGGAAGACGGTGTGTTACACACATGGTTTCCATAGTTTTAAATGCAATATTACCCTTTGTGTCTGATTTTCAGAGATTCTGAGCAGCTGTAATTCTGAATGAAGTCCATGGAGAAGTGTGCATGACAATCACACTATTAAAGTAGCAATCTCTACCAAGTTTCTCCGGTTTTGCTTTCAGTGCCAGACCTTAGTACTTGCAGTTCAGCTGTTTATTAAAGGAGAACTCATTATCTTTTGTACCCTATTTATCAAACGTTGTACTTGTAATTTATCCTTCTTATGTGCTGTCATATGCAATTCATGAGCCAGACCCTATTGAAAATTCATGGAAAAATGCTTGGAAAAGAATGTCTGCTGGAAAACTTATTCAAAGTAAAATTCAACTAGTTGTTAGAAAATTGACAGTCTGATTCATTCACCTGTCCAGGGCAGAATGGAAGGTCAAATAAAATTTGAACCTTGGTAAAGGAGTATCACTTCATACTAGTGTAACAGTCATTCCAAAGATAGGATCACACATTACTAAAGGTAAGTGGTGCAAAAACCCACTTAGAAATTTAAAAGCAACATCCTGTACAAGTGTGATTGTTGAGTAGGACATTGGTATTATAATCTTCCAAATGACAGATCTATCTGACTGTAATTTATTGTGAAGTAAAGAGTTTCTGGTGTGCCGCGAGTTTTCTGGACCTGATGTGAGAACTTCATAGTTAACTTTATGACCCCAGGAAATTAAATACATTATTGCAATTCTGAATCTAGTCTTTCCCTGCCTGAAGGTACTAAAACTTCTGTAATACTATTTATTAAGCAATGGACACTTAAAAATTCTAAAACTTTGCCTTTCTTTTATAGTTCATGCACACACAACTGCATTGAAGCAGCTAAGAACATGTTGCAAGCTACCTGTTTATTGTTTTTAATTTTGGAGTTAGCAGAAAATAAAAAGTCAAGCTGTTTAAGCCTCCACCAGTTTTCAGTTCATTGGAGCTGTTCTGAGAACTGCAAACCGTACGTTCAGAAATGGGCTTCTAAGCAGGATCTTGTGTGCCCTACATGTGTCATTGCAGAAAGACTTTAAATTCGTCTGATGAATTAGGAGAGGAGACTTCAGTGCTGAGAGATCCTCATGGTCCCAGAGACAGTTTTGAGGTACAGTCCTGACCACACTGTCTTCATGTGGCTCTGGAAATGCTCATTTACTGCCTGGGAAGAAGGAATTGTTTTCCTCCTCTTTCTCTAAAGGTCAGTCTGTGTGAAACCTGCTCCAGTTTTCCTTTTGGCACACAAATAAAATTGCCTGTTGCTTTTCCAGTTATCCTTTTTCTTGTATCTAATCCAAGCACACATCTCAGGTTTCTTTTTCATCTGCTGAAATATGACTGTGATAATTTTATCTCGACAGCCTGTATGGCTTCACTCGCGTTTAAGTGGCAGTCTGACTGGCTGTGGGTTTCAGGCACATGACCTTGGTAGAGATGCAGGCTATCAATGTTACAAAAACTTTCTGTGTTGGAGTGATGTGCATGTGCATGCATCTGATACAGCTTTGTAAGGCCATGGCAGACACAAGAAAATGTCCTTTGGTGTCTCTCACTTCCCAGACTGACCACGGAACAATCTTTCAGGCCTTGTCCAAGTTCAGCCAGCAGCTCTGCCCTCTGCCTCCTTTCTGTTTCCCTCCTCTTTATTTTTCTGCTCGTTTTCAGTTCACTAGAGAGTAGTTGATAATGTAATCTGCGATTAAAAAAAAAGTAAAGTCCTGACTATGTAATAGGTTGGTAGCACCGCCAATTAGGAAAACTGCCCAGCAGTTCCCATTGTAGTACCCTGGTTTTCAGGGTATTTGTGAAACTTTTAACGTTTGAGCTGGAATTTTTCAGGTCAGCTGTTTTCCTCAGCCCGAGTATTTTTGGAATATCTCAGCTTAAGTGATTCAGTAAGACTGAGAACAAGGCTAGCATAAAAATAAGTTGTTTTCTTCACCTTAAAAGAAACGTCATTTTTTTTTCTTCAGTGTGCTTTAGTATTCTTGTACTTTGGAGTAGTGACGTAAACTTAAGCAGAGCACGTGACCTTTGCATGAGGAGTACTTCTGTTATTTGTCACTGTGCAAATCTGCCTACATTTGTCCTACACAGTAGCCCTCAGGGGAAAATAAATCCTGAGCAGCTTACCCATGCTAAGAACCAGCTGTTTTGAGTGAAGGTCTTTGATGGATCCAGCCCCTCTGCTGGAGAGTGTCCATGCCTGCTCATGACACCTGAGTTGCTCTTTGGGCCTTGAGCATCTGGCAAGCTTTCCGCTGTATTTGTCTTCGCAGGGCTTCATGAGACACAGAGCTCTGGTATCTAGTTTACAAGAGCGCTGCACCGAGTGAGGAAGTGGTTGCGAAAAGAAATGTGTACCGAGGAGCCAAAGACTGTACTTGTAAGTCTTACACACAATGAGGGCAATGCTGCAGTTTCCCCAGCAGCCTGAACTTTGGCACCTCCTGTCTCTTAAATGCTGAGGCTGCTAAAGCAAATAGACACGTAAAGTTCTTGTTACCTAATTCCTCTGGAATAATTCTGAATATAACGTGGCATGGTCCTCGTTTTATTGAATAAAGGTGACAAAGCCTCCAATTCTTTGTAGTAGTTGTACTGCCTAGCATACAGAACAACCTTGATCAAGGATGCCATAGTACTTTTGGCTTTCACCTATTACCCCATGAGGTACACGCAGCAAATACACTTCTGGCAGCTCTCCGGCAGGAGCGGGAAAAGGATCCTTCTTGTTCTCAGGCAGCACTGTCTCCGGGGAAAGGAAGTGGCTTACATTCAAAGTTCACTTCCATTTTGGTTTATGAAGAAGTGCTTTTCAAAACTTCTGGGTTTCTACCATACATCCACCCTTAGCTAAACAGATCTCAAAGGGAAAACAACAAACAGAAGGAAAGAAAATACATGAACATTTTGAAACCTTGGTTAAGCAGCATTGGCCAGTATTGAGTAGAAAATCATCCTGCTGTCATCAGTGTCTCTGATGTTAGGATTACATCTCGTCTCTCCGTTTTTTTGTTGTTGCTCTTCTCTTTTAACAATCTCCCTTTTCTTCAGGAACAGCCTTTTGATTCAGTTTCTGTTTTGTTCAGTGTGGTCAGATGAATGTTATTTTCCACTTATTATATGCCCCATGCTTACTGTATTTTACACACATGAATAGGTTTGCTTGAGAACAATGTGAATGTTGCATGGTAGGGGGAGCAGAGAGTTAATATTGTTTACTGAGCAACATAATGCTTTTGGATACATTTCTCTATTGATCCCCCAATCCTCTTACGTCTGCCTAAATAAATTCTTTGTCATGGAAAATAACTTCACAGTTTATAACACTGTGAGATCACTTCCCCCTCAAAAGATCTTATTTATATAGTCCTTTATTGCTTTCAGACTCACTACTTCTGCTCCAGTTTCCTCTCTGGTAGTAATGGTTTAAGGATAACTAATAGGCAAAGTTTGCAAGAAATAGTGCTTTTTACAAAGCCAACTTGCACCTGTTGAAAATAAAAACAAAATTCTGGCAAATGTAGTGGTGGCATCTTAAAGAGATACACAAATCAACAAGTCCTCTCCCCAGTTATCTGTAGTAAAAAGGCTTTGGGATTTTTTTTCTCATCTCTTTCACAAGATTTTCTGTGCTCGCTTCTCCTGCTGTTCGCCTCACTGGACCTCATGTTTCTTGACTACTTGATGAAAAATATTTTGGCCAAGGCATAAAGAACATGGAGAGGATATGAATACATCTTAGCGACTCTACCTCTGCAAACAGTTTCCAAAGTTATAAAGTTATTAAACAACTGGACAACTGAAAAAAAGAAAACCCATAGTTAAGTGGTTTACTAAAGGCATGACCTTTTATTAATGCAAGGCAGATTTCCCACTATGGGGAAATACATATTTGGAAACAAACAAAAAGAAGAAATTCTGCATCCCAGCAATTTGCTGCAGACAAAGGTTGCCTTCCTGACTTCTTCAGGGACACAGTCCACTTCACATGCTGTCATTTGCATGTTAAACCACAAGTCTTGTTATAGCAATGTATTAAGGGGTTCAGAAAGTTATACTGGGTTCAGTCATTATTTAAATATGCTCTGGGCTTTCCTACCTGAATAAATGGATTGCCAGCTGCTCAGACAAAAATAATTAAGATGGGAAGAGTAACTGGTAGGTTCCATGGACAAACATATTTCCCGGATTTTAGATAATGCAGGAAAATTGTGAACTTCATGTTACAAAAAGGAAAGATGCTGAATGGAATGAGCTGATGTGCAGATAAAAGCAACTGTGAGCTTATATTGCTGTTGCAAGTGGTTTCATGTGTACAGAAATAACTGCTGTGCAGGCCAGGCTGGGTGCCAGTGTCATCTCCTCTGCTTGTATGGTGCTGAGGTTGCCAGCGCTTACCCTAAAACTGACATAGCTGTTGGCACAAGCCTAGACTCCCAGTGGTCACTTTGATGTCTGAAATATAATACAGCGTATAGGCGACTTCTTTACAAAAAGAACAGCAGAGATACGAATCCCTCTGTGTCCGTGATGAGAAGTAACAGATGGGTGAGAAAGGCACCGTGTCTGCTGGAGGCCAGAGAGGGGAACAGGAGGGCAGAGCACAAGCACAATTTTGCTGTTGCTGTCTTGCCACTTACCAGAGCCCTACCACAGCATTTTGTTTGCAAACAAAATTCAGGTTTCTGTGTACAAATGGTGTTAGAAACAAAGGCTAAAAAGAAAGGGGAGGGGAAATCCTAGATTCCAAAGAGATTTAGAATCTTGGCTGTATAAAATCGCAAGTAAAATCCGTGACACTTACTCTCCAGTCGTACGAATTGAGCGGCCTTTAAACAACAAAACTGTTTCAGTGATCAGCTGGGAAGTGGATTTAGGATGTCAACTCAAATGGGCTTACCCTACTGACATTAAATGTAGCTTTGGAGATGAAACTTTACCTCTGGCTGCATGCTAATGGAAGTAAAACTCCCGCTCTCAGATGAAATATGTAGCTCGCAGGATATGTGATACCGTGAGATGTGCTGCTCGTCCCAGGAATTCGCACCTTACGCAGCAGAACAGAAAAAGCATTGTAGGCACTGCACGAAGAAATAGATACAGCTCATTCACGAAAAGCACCATTGCTAATGTCATCGGTTAATAGGCAGCACAACATATACCAAAACTACTACTTTGAAAAATGGTGGTGTTTGAGGTTTTTCTTTCTAGATAGAAGGATGTGGTAATGTCAGTCCTTCGATACTCAAGAACAGAAGCTAGTATTTTTAAGAGCATCTCTGTTTTCATACTCTACTAGAATTTTTCCTACCTACTTTTTTTTAAGTACCACCTCTATTCATTTAATAACCTCTGTTTGGAATTAAGGATACTTTAATTTAAAATATTGATTCTTAAAGAAACTATTAAAACTGAAGTACCTTTTATGAGACACAGCAGCTTTTTACGAGTTCTGTTTACACGTTATCTAGGCTTGCCAAAGACTGTGCATATCCCAGAGCATATTTTCATTGCTAGACAAGAAGGCCAGAGTTTGCCCTAATCGTGTCAGATTCTGGCTGCTGAGAGCACCTTAGTGTGCATCTTGTTTGTAAAAAAATTATCACCGAAACAGTGAGTGTAAGGGATACGATCTTTATCAAAGTAGCTGTAGTTCTGAGCAACCTGTGTCAGGATTCTCGCTTATGGCTATGGAGAGCATGGACTGCAAGGAAAGCTGAAATTCTTTCAGATAAATCAGCTAGTCTGATTACCATTACTTTTATTTTAGAGGGAAAAGGCTGATTTTGAAACATGAGCTTTCCTAAGCAATGTGTCAGTTTTAAATCATTTTGGAAAGAGCTCTGGCATCCAGATTCATACATCAAGCTGAAGAGGTAGAGACCTCATACTAAATAGCTCACTGACTGAGACGCTGAGGCTATGTCTATTCTAGTAAACACACCACAGAGATGCCTCTGGCACTGAGACAAACTAGCACGGCACAGCATGTGTCCATACCACTGAGCTCAGTCTCCAGAGCGGGGTGGCCACAAGCAAACAATCTGCTGGAAAGGTCTCTGGCCCCTACAAACTCCCAAACTGTGCCTAGGAGCCCTCGGGGGGAAGGAGGGCTGTCTAGGGCTAAAACTGTGCCAGGGACTGCTGTAATGCTCTAGTGGTAAAGGCAACAGCTTCAGCTCCCGGGAGTGCTTCCTTGCCCGGTTTCACTTACTAATATAGACAGTCTTATCAGGGAGATGGAACCACCTAAAGAAGAAGCAGTGGTTTGGTTGCCATCACTCGCCATTGTGTTGCAAGGCATCGGTTATGAACCCCATTGCACGCTGTAATAGATTATTCAATAACTCTGGGCAAGCTGCCTCCCTAACAGCTCCCAAGTTAAGTTGGAACAAATCTGCCTTGGGAAATGCCAGAGCCCAGCTTGACTGCGTGTCTTCTGCTGGGCAGGATCTTGCTATCAGCAGGGTTTTTCAAGAGACATTACACATTTGCTTTCAAAAGCGATGAAAATATTTGTGGGAAAATCTTGCCATTGGATACAAAAAAGTTTGTCTCCTGGGCCCAGTGCTATAGTCAGTGTGTTTCAGTAAATCACCGATGCCCTAATTTCTGGCATTATTTTTTTTTTCCAAATACAGAGGAATTTGGAATTCTGTTATCCCTGTTTACAAACAAGTATTTATATCAGTACCTTTTACTAGTACCTCAGTGCATGTAACATGGTGATGTCACTGTGGTTTAAGTAACAACATGTAGCACTGCTGTCCCGGACATGCCAGATACTACTGCTGCACGTGTGCAAAAAGCTAAATGAACTGGATGGGAAAATTTGGTTTCAGAATGATACTGAGCTTCCAGGGATTGTGCCAGGGATCAGTCCTAGTTGATCCAAATTGTGTCGGGATGTGCTTGTATGTAGGTGCAAGAGGAATCACAGTCAAGAGGTAAACTAAAGGACCCGTACTGCACAGCACTCGTTCCTTTTCAGAGGAAAGTTTTCCGGAGTCATGGCTGTAAAGGAAACATTCATGTGCACAATTCTAAGCAGACAATTAATTCCACACAAACTCTTAAAATTAAGTGCATAAAGTTTGTATCCATTTCTGTTATGTGAAGATCTGTTTGCTGGTAGCCCATCTTGTTGAAATAGCTGTACTCAAATACCATAATAATGGGCATTGTGGGGAAGCTTAAATGTAGTAGAACTGCCCATCGTTCTGTTTCTGCCTAATTCACTGATGTTATCCACAATATCCAAAGGCATGAGGAAAAAAAACCCCACTGCTGCATAGGCCAGCTGAAACTGCTGAGCACTCTGCAGTTTAATAGTAAGAATAAAGAGAGTGACATTTTTGTGGAGGTAGATTTATTTCTTTTCTTAGAAATAAATTCTGTGCTGAGTAAGCAGGCAAGGTCTGTAGTTTCCTTAGTATAAATAAAAAATCTGATTTGACATATATATTAGATTCATGCTTTGGGCTAAAGTTTCTAGTTTAATTTGCAAATATTTTCGTTTTCCTTAGGGAGAAGAGTCCTTCTGCTCATCTTCTTCCGTCTTGTAATACGGGAGCTTTGGTTTCCAGTTTAGTGTTTGTAGTTTTATGCTTCTATAGTGAATACTTCTGTAGTGTGATCAAATGCGTTTTAGCATATTCTGATAGTGGTGATTTTGCATGTAAATTGCCATCATTGGGTTTTTGAAGTGTCAGGCAAAGCAGAACTTTCGAATCCAGCTCAGGACTTGATCCACAGCCTAATATGGATGTAGAATGTATCTGGCCTTAGCCTCTCCGAGCACGTTTGGAGCCTGCCAGGATCTCACTTTGGACGGTTTGCATGATGAATTCATCCTAAGCAGTAAACAAAATGTGGTTAATGCTCTAAATAGACTGCCCTGTTGCCTGGGTTCTGTGTGGTTCCACTGTTATTTAACTACAGTAACAAGATTTTTTTCAAAGCAGAGAATTAATGTTTCAGCTTTTTGTTGTGTCCGTGTAGAGCCATATAGCAGAACTGTGGCACAGTGAAGCGGCTGTTTTACTTAAAAAAACTTTAAACTTTGAAGATCAATTTAACTCTGTTTAATGGTGCTATTTGTCCTAGCATTTACAAATTCCCTGCTTTAAAGTTTACCCTGAGAATGATTTTGTAAATGTAGTACTACCATGCTAGGAAGAGGTGAGCACTTCCTGGGTAGGACATTGGTAGTCCCAGGTACGCGGCTTGGGGAGGCGCTGCTTGGGCAGGAGGCTGGAGCAGATGACATCCAGAGGTCCCTTCCAACCCTAACCACTGTGAATCTGTGACACAGTTCAGTTGCTGTCTCTGTAAGGCTGCTCCCATTCCTGTGAGAGCAACCACCTGAACATGGATGTTAACCACCAGAACCAAACTACTTAATTTTGCCGTTGTTTATTGTCGCCAAGAAAGTTCATTAAAAATCAAAATCTCTCTTCATTGCCATTCCAGACATGCATGGTGGAGATTGCTCCTCAGGAAGCCTTAGGTCTGCATTCTCTGCCATGCGGTGTGTGGCTGTAGGGGTGAGCTGGTACTGGGGGGAGATCTGCACGTTACAGAACAGCTTACCTGAGCGGTGTTAACAGATAATACTATCGGTAGGAAAAGTCCTTTGGCTTCTAGGAAATGAGGCAGCGCTTTCTCCTTTCTATGAAATATAGTTCAAAAAGGAAAAAAAAACAAAAAGGCATCCCCTCTGGAATGTTACTTCTAGCCCTTGTTTGGTTGTTTTAAACGGAAGGTCTAGAGGGAGGACCCTGGTTTTGCTTGTTTCATCCGATGCCCTTTGGTAGGAGGGACTCTCTTGCTAAGTTTTGTCTCTGACCTGCAGAGTTAGTAACCGGCTCACCTGTCTCCCCTGTTCTGCTCCAGCATATTGAACCTGAGAGCCCACCAGAGAATTACACAAGCTGCTTTTTCTGGAGGGATGACTTACCTCCAGGGAATTGCCAGACCTTCCCAGATAATGAGAAACTCTTCCATAATTTCATGTGAGTGATCTCTGACCACCATTAAACATTAGTCGTGTTTAACCAGTGTAGTTGCTTTCCACCATTGTCCCATGTCATGGAATTACTGACCACCAAGCCCTGTTGATGTCCTTAGCGTTTCATTTGTAACGGCAATGGAGTCATTGCCTAATCTGACTAATTGCTAGTAAGGCCAAATTGGGGGGTGGGGGACGGGGGTGAGGGCGGGGGCGTGCAGAAAAAGTGTGTGTACATTGTTATGATTGAGATAGAATTTGTGTTATTTCTGCTGCTATCCCAAACAGAATTAGCCAAATTAATTGTTTTGGAGTTGTGGGAATGTAGAGTTTTTTATATGAAACTTCATCATCTTCTTTAAGGAAGCAGTTAATTAACTCTTGAAAACTAAATTATTTGGGGGGGTGTACTGCATTTAGGATTTGTGTGACACTTAATGGATCTTGGATAGATCTAACTTAATCTTAGACTGTTTCTCCTGTCATTTCATTCCTTTCCTGGTGTACCTTTAGCCCCAAACGCAACACCACTGAACAGACTACATTGCTAGCAGGTAAATACTTTGGAGAGGGACCTGGTTTACTGTGAAGACTGTGAGACACTCTGAAAAAAACCAGTACAAAATAAAAGGAGGGGAAAAAAGTATTAAAAAAAAATGGTGAAATATGTTTGTCTGTGTAGTCCTTGAAAATGGCAATGTAGTTCTTTATTTTGTCCAACCATTACTGAATTCTTCTGTAACACCAGGGGTACCCATAGTGTTGCTGTAGGTTAGTGTTTCATTTTTCTGTTGTTCTCACCAATGGTCTGTGTGTGCTTTACTCTGTCCAGGAAATTAACTCTGCCTAGTAAAGAAGTGTTCAAATGCATTTCGTAAACATCATGTTTCGTCCTCAGTTTCTATGAATTAGAAGGTGTTTATTAGGTACCCTCATTCACCAATACCTTAGTGCATCGTCCTTTATACATCTTTCAAGCTAACAAAGCAATTGATCAAAAATACTCCTCTGCTGATCTCATTCTTCACTGTGTTGCAATGGAAAGAATTGATGCAGAAGGACTAAAGATAAAGAAAAAACGTAAAACTGTAATTCTCATTTAACAGAAGTTATTAATGAGGAAATTTGGTAGAAAACTACTTTTATAGGTGATGAAATTCACAGTTGTTCTAATGCACCAGAAAAATGCCAAAGGTTGGCTGCAGAGTAAGTAATTACTGAGAAGATGGGAGAAGGTGGATATTCTGTGTCTCCTGTTACGATTTTGACTCTTGGTCCAGTTTAGTTTTCTGCAATATTTGCAAGTAGCTTTCAAGTTATGGCCAGTAAGCCCAAAGGTTTATTATTTTTGTTATGATGATGATGGTGAGTATCTTTGTCATTGTTACTGATAGGTGGTAAAATTAGAATCCAATTTTTTTTTCCAATTATTGACTAGTTGGAAATGAAAATAATTTATGTGTTCATTTTTAAAATCAACTTAAAGGATTTTTCAATAGGCTAGGGTTTGGGGCCGTAGCACGGCCTTGTATACGCTTAAGTGGTCTTAGGAGTTAAACAGACCAGGTTAGTTGCGTATTCAGAGTGAAAAGCTAAATTAACCAGTCCCTTAAGGAATCTGACATAGCTATGAAAAACAGATAAGGAGTTTTTGTAATTCAGGCTTTTGGCTTGAGAGAGTACTTTTAAGAGGCAAAATAGGTAGGTAAGGAAAATCACCTCTGACCCAGTGTTGCCCCAGAAAGCTTCTTACTACCTTGCTGGTGAATCAGGAGGGTACCAGGGTGTACCCCTGAGCACACCTGCGGCACCTCTGCTGGGCGCCTGGCACAGTGGTCCCCGAGTGCCCTGGCAGCTGCTGGTGGCTCCCCGCTTGCCTTGACCCCTTCCTCCATCCCACTGTGAGCAGAGGAGGTCTCCTTGTTCAGAGCACTTTGATTGCTGCTTGGTTTATTCACTTCCTTTCAGGCCAGATTCTGCTCCTTCGGTAGGTGTAAGCCAGGGCAAACCCGCAGCTGTCTCCAGCTCTGTTCACCACCCCGGGCCGGCAGGCAGGCAGATGCTCCTTGAATTGATGCAAGCAATGAGGAGACTCCCCTGCAGTATTTCAGCACAAAGAATCCACCCGCAGCTACATTGCCATGCTGGAAACCGCTTTAAAACACCATTTTGCATACAAATAAGAATTTACTGGTGGGAAAAAACATATCCGGTGTAGGTTAGTTGCAGTACTGAGTGGCCAGGGCCAGTCTCACAGGGCAGTAGCCTGCTCTGGCCACAGCAAAATGTATCATGGGGACCTGCCCAGTGCCTTTTTGGATGGGAGATGTGTTGGATCTCCTAGCAGCTCCTGTCCTGGATGTGCGTGGAGAGCAGGGTGGGCATGGTGTGGAGGGAGAGAAGCCTTGCCTGTGTAAGAGACTGGGACACTGGCAAAGTGTGTGCCTGAGGGTGGGAGCTGAGTGTCCTTTCTGTGTCCAGTAATATAACAAGTGTAGCAAGAGTTATTTGTTGACTTGAGAGGGATCATATTTTCCATAGAGCACCAATACCCAGGCCAGTCTTTTTTTGAACTTTCTGTAAAAATTGCCAAGGACAGAGAGAAAATAAATTGGAGGGAAGGATGGGTTGTAGCACATACCAGTGAAACACTGTTTCAAGTAACTCTTTGAAGGCTTGTTTTAGCCTCTTGAAAGGAAGCAGGAATTCACGTGTTTTATTTTTAGCTTGCAAGGGAAGAGTTATTTAATGTTCCTTTATATCTCATCTCTGAAAATGTTCTCACTGAGGCAGGATCTACAGTCTTGGAGCTAGTTAACCCAAGACTTGCCTGCCTGTGAAAATTTATTTTTTACAAAGGGGAGTTACTGAAATTGTTTTTCCCCTATAAAATTTTAAGTAGAACCAATTCCAAATTCCAGAATCAGTAGAGTGTTAAATACTTTCTGCTGCTGGCAGTGATCTGTGATTCACAATATATAGTCAGGTGCGTTTTGCTTTCAGGAAGTCATAAATTTTTTCAGAATTTTATTGCGGAGTTGCTTTTGTTGACATTTGCTTTGATTTTGGCTCCTGTAAATTATATGCAGTTCAATTACTTAAATTTTTCTAGAAGAATATCTTCATTTCGGGATTTGAATAGTAGTGCTGTGACTGGGCCTTCAATCTCTAAGCAGAGATGGGATGAGCTATAAATGAGTTCGTGCTGAAAAAAACTCTCTCACTTTTTTCTCTCCCCTCCTCCCTGGTCTCTGAAATTCAGTACCATGGCTCATGCTTTAGGTACCTGAAAATCAGTGAAATATTTATGATACTTCATTGTCCAGCAGTTGCGTCTTGAATGGGCTTGCAAGATGTTGCTGGTCAATACTCACACTTGCTTGTCCAGCACTCTCGCGTCAACAAACATCTCTGATGCATCTTAAACTCCTTGGGAGCCTGCTTTTATTTTCCTTGCTTTTCTTTCCCGTGAGGTAGCAGAACAGTGTCAGCAGCAATGAAATGAGAGCTATCATCCTCCCGAATGGGTAAGACAATCTGCAAAGCATGTATTAAAAATAAAACAGGAAGTCAGTGATTATCAATTTTTAGCAAACACATTTCTACCAATCTTCAGACTGATGCCTAATGATAACACAAGGAGAAGCTCTGCGTCTAGGCAGTGTAATTTCTAGTTATTTGTAGTATCTTTTCCCCTCATTAAGGCATGGGCTGTTTTTATTTTAAGGCATAAGACTTTTAAGAATAATAACAGAGGCCTAGTGTTGCTTGTAAACAGTGCGTGTTGAACAGCATGGCTGGGATAAATAGGTATCGGGTTAAAAAAAAAAAAGGAACGTCCTTTTATTGTGCATTTACAGTTTGCTGAAGTAAAATGCAGCATATGGCAACATTAGCAAGGAAGAAGTCACGCCTCTCAGAGACTCTTCCCTAGCTTAAGGAATTAGTAATTGCTTCCCACCCTCATAAAAGAAAATTACTGGCATCCCTGTGTTGAGCGGTGTGCATGTGGGTGATGGGAAATAAGGCTTCCTCCAGACCTGACCACCTGCTTGAGGAGCAGTGATGGTGGTGGGAGGGAAATCCACCCACCAGTGAGCGGTGTTGATTGATGTCTGTTTTCACTGCCGGAGGGGAACCAATGCTCTGCTGCATGGGGAGCTTCTCCTTTGTGCGTCTCTTTTCCCCTTGAGAAGAACCGAGAGTGTTTATTTGGACCCTGCTGCAGAGGAGAGGGAACAGCCTGCACACCTGCCAGGAAAGGGAATCCTAAACAACTGCTCCCGCTCGGAAGAGATTGGGAGCTGGGCCAGACATTTCATATGTGGATGATTAAAATTAGACTCCTGCATCCATATGTACGTTCTCATTTTGAAAACACTGCCTGGCTCTACTTCTTTTCTCCCCTGCCTTTTATGTAGTCCCCTAACGGGTGCATGCTTCCCTCTTTCCTGTAGCTCTGACAGTGGCCCTTGTACTCACTGAAAGTACATTTATCTTTCCTTTCTATAATCACACCTGATCACAGGCACAGGAACACAGCTTCTGTCTTTCATTTTCCACTAATATTCCCTTGACAAGTATCTTTCTGAAATGAGAAGAAATTATAATCACTCCTTTGGAAAAACAGCCAAGTGTGGAAGTAGACTTGGCTCTCTGCCTCTCCTCCTGTGCTTCTGCCTGAGCAAACTGAGACCTTCCTGCGCTTGCTGATCCAAAGACATCCAGGCCTGGCTGGAAAGGCATCCCATAGAGGAAGGGGAGAGGGTAGGCAGACCGGCACAGCATTTGGCTACAACGTGCTTGTCTGCAAGCCTGTTCTGTTCACAAGCTCAAACCACCAAAGGATAAAGAAGCAATAAGGGAGTGAGTGCATAGCTGCATGACCTCCAGTTGCGAAGAATGGAGACTTGCAATGAGCCGTGCAAAACTGTTGGTGCAGGAGGACTTTGTGCCAAATTTCAGCTTTCTGTATCCTTTCAGCTGGATAAGTGCACAGAGATGCTTATCATCATTAGACAGTGATTTGTTCCCAAGAGCTCTGAAGCATGCAAAGACCCTTTCTAAAGTACTTCTAGAAAGAAATCCTCATGTCTCGAAAGACTTTTTGACATTCCCCTCTTAAAAGCTCTTGGTAGGAAAACGAAGAGACTTCCTGGAATTAGCAACTGCTAGGAAACCCGTATTAATGCTGCTGTTTTATAAGCAGCCAGGTGTCGGCATCCTCATTCATATGTGAATGACATACACATTCACAGTGTGTACCCACTGCAGAGTTTAAGCACCCACAGTGGGAGGAGAGAGTCAGCCCGGGGGGACCTGCACTTCCCTGAGGGCTGGTCGGTCAGGTCATGATTCTGCTCTGGGCAAGGAGACAGCACAGCCTCCACTGTGCCCTGTGTGCTTGCCTGGCATGGGCTTGCCCATCACCTTGCTGGTTGCAGGGCTGTCCTGGTCCTGACCCTTGCATGTGCACCGCTGTACAGGTGAGGAGCCACCCCTGTACCTTTCCTGGGGAAAAAACTGCTCACACAGAAGTGCTGAATTATTTTCCCTGTAGAAGTACATCTTGGATGGTAAATTGAGGCTTAAGTCTTCCCGCCATGGTCCCAGCTGGGGCCTGGTGAGGTTGCATGGGCACCCCTGCACTGGGTTTCCTTTTATCTGGAAAAACTGCAGGCTACTGGGTACAGGCCAAGGCAGAGAGAGGAGGCAGCTGATGCACACCCTGTTCTTGCCCTAACATGGAGTGAGGACATGGCTGCAGGGCACACAGAGATACAAAAGCTTTTTTTTCTTTTTTAGTATCAAAACTAAGAACAAAGCACCTCCACTAGCAAAGTGGAGTTTATAGCTTGCTTCAGCCTGGAAAAAGGCATTTCAGAGCAGATAGTACTGGCACTGTCTCCTAACAACCCTGCAGTGTTTACTGGAGGTAGTTCATCTCAAGCTGTTTTTTCATTCCTGCGTATTTTAAATTGTCCTCCCAGACCAACAAAATTAAACAAACGCAGTGACTTCATAATGAAACATCCCAATAAAAAAACTCAAGTGAAATTTGTACATTTTTACAGAGCAGCTCCCAAAAGCCTGCCAGTCATTGTAGTTTTAAGAGGACTTGCAATTTATGCATAGCCTCTAAGCATCTCCTCCATCAATAAGAGTTTTCTGATGCTGTATGGAGAACAGGGATATATTCAAGGTATAGTAAATGGCATTCTTAACATTACAGATGCAACTGTTCATTGTATACAAGCAAGAGGACAAGGTACATGTAAAAGAGATTTCCAGAATTATTAAACTCCTGTTACTGTCACAAAAATGCTGGCAGCCAAGCAGAGCGGAGAAGTCAAAATAGGTGCCTCAGAGAGCAAAAGGGGAGCAGGACTGAGCAGTTACACAGTCGGCTGTGGGAGCTGAACCATCTGTACATGCGTAGCCCCCGACAAGCCCCTGTACTTGCTGGCTTTTGCCCGGGAAGGCTGTTGCAGCCTGTCTCCCCACAACCAAAGGTGTAAAAGTCATTACATTAATGAGAGAGGAAGCTGGAAATCATATACAAAGGAAGGAAGTCTTTTGAGAATCAGGTTTCACTGTTTCAACTACTCAAGGCAAAACTTGTTTATAATAATATACTGTCTCTATTAGGTGTGTATCTGTATAGGTATGTGTATATATGCATGCAACATAGGTGTATGAAGAGAAGGAACTTTCACTGTGCTCTGTCAGCCTAAAGCACATTGCTTCTGTGTCTTCCTAAGCCCTGCAACTTCATTTAAAAAAAATAAAAGGCATTAAGAAACTCCCAAGGTAGAGTGCGTGCAAGTGTGTGTGTGTGCGCGCGCGAGGGAGTATGAGTAACTTATCTTCACATTTAGCTGGAGCCTTGGTATTGTCAAAGCAGCTGAATCACTCACTGCCTGTGAGCTGCCATCTTTGCCATGGTGATAATTTGACAGCATGCCAACATTGCTGCCTACTGTCTCTGAAGAGCTGACCTTGTAACAACATCAACACTCTTTCTTTGGCTTTTGCTGACATCCTCTAGGCTCTGGAAACTGTTTTCAAAACAAATATATAATGAAGTATTGTGCTTGTAAAAGCAATTGTGTTTCTGTCCGTCAGATTATTTTAGGGTGTCTCACTTGCTGAAGAGCAAAACAAAGGAAAAGGCAGGGAGGACGGGACTCCAGATAAAGTGAAAGGCTCTCCGTGTACAGGAATGCTTGGAATCAAAACTAATCAAAGTAACCTTCTCAGAATTAGAAGTTAACGGTAAAGTGGCAACTTACTGACTCCTTGCACTGTTCCATTGTAAACCAAATTATTTCTCAAGGTCATGAACAAAGCAAGGGCAAGTGAGCAGAGCTCTATAAACAACGTGAAGAACTTGTAATGGCCAAAAGCAGGGAAACCTTGATTTAATGTTTGCTGTGTACTGTTGTGTGTCTTTCTTCATGCAGGCAGGAAGAAATTGCCATCTAAAATACTGATTGAGACTTTCCATCTAGATATTTGATATGGAGAAATAATAACTTGTCTTAGCAGGTGGGGTAAAAATGGCTGTACCTGAATATGCCAGTCTTCTTGGCGCTATGATTAGGCTACTTTATACTGGACGACCTGACACATTGAGACGTTCTCTAGTTATGGGGGATTATCTAGGCACTTTGTATTCCCACTGCCCACTTACGCCTACCAAACTTTGTGTGCCCTCTGAGCATCCAGTATGTTTGCCAGGGCTCAGCTTGTAAAGGAAACAGAATAAACCAGACACAGAACTCACCCCACATTTGCTACTGTTTTGATCGTGGGGACCAGTGGTAGTGAAATGCTGTTACAGATTTTTTTCTTCTTGCTATCTTTACTAAAATAAATGAATATAGTAATTACTGGTACCCTAAATGTCATTTCACGGAGGGTGTTTGTGATATCAGAGACTGTACAGTGGATGCATGACAGGCTTTCCTTAAAAACTGCCATGCGGTGTGCAAAACCCGTACATATGGTTAGGTAACAGCAGTTTAAATTTTAGATATGGCATTGGAAAATGCAGTTAGCTTAAACTTAGGACTCCACAGGTTAAGATGAGAATGAAAGATGTAGCTAACAAAAGTCTGGAGGCAACATCTTCATGAGACACCCCAGTTTTCACTCCCCCTCAAAGATCTATTTTCAGATGTTGCCAT
Source organism: Falco naumanni (assembly GCF_017639655.2). NCBI lineage: Eukaryota > Metazoa > Chordata > Aves > Falconiformes > Falconidae > Falco > Falco naumanni. The sequence continues at coordinate 70,273,859 of NC_054056.1, forward strand.
AAAGAAGAACACTATAATTTATACCAAGATGTTTCCCCTGGATCCTTCTTAAAATGCTTTCCTTTAGATATGTTTAATTCAGGTGAATTTTATATAGCTGAAGTTAGGCTTTTAGTCCTGCATGTAGAAGTAAAAGTTACTCTTGATTTTGCATAGTGAAGATAAAAATTGTATTGTTTGCCTGCTTTCTAACTTACCTACTTAAAAAGCCTCCAACAGATAAAGCACTCTGACTTCAGCTCCTTTTGACACGTCTCAATGTATTACTCTGACTTTATGTATAGTGTATATATGGCCAGCAAAACTTCAGCTACTGCAGAAAAACGTATTTGAGAGAAACAGCAAGCAAATTATATTTGAAAAAAACCTTGGCATTGTTTTCCAGCTTGTTTCTTTTTGCAGTTCAGTGTTTGGTTTTAACCTGTTTGGGCTTAATTTTCTTTGGAGATTGTGTTTCTCCCTGTGTTGTTAGCACTTGAATTGTTGGGCCAAACTGACAAACAGGAAAAGACTGAAAATGGGATTTTCAACGTGAAAATAACTTGCCGTGGGACCTATTTTCAAACCTGTAGTCCCTTTGTAATGAGGAAGGCTGAGTCTGTTACTCTTCAGGACATCTGAATGATGTAGCATCTCAAACTGCAAAGAGGGGTGCTGAAATTGCTGGGCCTGTTGTATGTCATCTAGATGGGATGTTATGTTTAGCTTTGAAAGGAGTATTTGTGCCTAAAGAAAAAGAGGTTTTGTTGCCTTAACCAGTGGCATAGCTAGGAATGAAAGTTAAATGGTCTTCAAGCTGTGGTGGACAGGCAGTGACTAAATCTTTTTAAGTGTGGCCACTGTACCAGTTCAGATTTGGAAAGGCTTAAGAGCTAGTTGAGTGGGCCATGTCTAAAATGTTTGCCTGAACCAAGCTTATAACAGAAATTTGGTGCAAATTAGCTTCCTGAGATGCTCCTGATAGCTCAGTTGTCAATGCAATGGAAATATGCTTTTTTTTTCTCACAGTGAGAAAATTCAGTCTTTCAGTGCCTGAGAGTAGTTCACAAGCCACATGGTTTATCATTCATTCAGCTTTATACTAAAAGCAGGGACTAGTTTTTGGGGTATTGTTTTCATGTTAAATGTTAAACCCGTGTACAGCAGAAGCCTGCTTCTTACCGGCTTGGCTTCTTCTGGATGGATGGCAAGGACTTTCAGAATGACTTTCCAGGGGACTGTGAGCTTTTACTGGCAGTGCATGATTTTAGCTAATGCATTTATTAGCTTATGCTAGTTTGTTCCTGTTTGTGTGAGTGGGATCACAAAGCAGGGACCCTCTCAGCATGCAACTCAAAAATAGGTAAGGAAGACTTTTCTATCAAAGGACAAATGAGAAATTGTTCCTTGTGAGAAAGCTAATTTGAGACTATCCAAGGCAGACCTGTTAGGATGTCAACCAACTAGTGCCTAAACCATCCAAATTACTGTAAAAAAAATGAATATTGCTTGCTTGTTTGTTTCTGAAACCAAGGGTGCCATGCATTAGCTGCTCACTGAACAGAGTATCAAACTGGACCATAGAAGGAGAAGAGGAGAATGCCATGGAAAATAAGGCTGGAGGCTGAGCCAGATTTTTACTTGTTTTTGTGCATGAAGAGGTCTTGTTATAGCCATATCCTTTAAGCCCCGAGGAGACAAGATCCATTGCCAAGAAAGGCCTTTGCGTCTCTGATCACATGCTGCCTCCTCCACCAGCCTGTTTTTTTTTCTAAAAATAATCCTGATTTCATGCCTTAGCTGATGGACCTCCTAGCAGCCACAATAGATGCAGCCTCCCTGGAAAACATACAGTAATACGTAAAAACATTGGTTCCAATCTCTAAGGGAGGTTGTACACAGCTTTTGAAGAGGCATCCTTTGTACTTTGAATTGTGCTAAAACATAGTAAGCTTATCCCAAGCCATTTCTTCTTCCTCAGAACAAACAAGTCGTTTCTGAATACCAGGTATCTTATTCAGCAGAGGAACAAGAATTCCTTTTTCTCTTTCAAATAAAAAAACCCCAAGAAGTCACTTGGCAGACAGGAAAGAAAGGATTTGGTTTTCTAGTCCAGGGGGAAATTTGTCAGGCTGCACAGCCTGAAACGTCTGCTTGGGTTATGTGATGGTCACTAACAGCTGAGGGAGTGTCCTGAGACAGGTATTGTATTCTCCGTGTGATTAGCAGGGAGGAAAGCTTTGGAGGCTGTGGGTCTGTGTTACTGTGCTGTTGGTGGCAGATCCCTTGTCCACTCCACACTCCCCTTCCCTCCCCCTTGTGCCAGAGTCACCCTCCTCACAGCTGTGTCAGGTCCTTTATCTGTTTGGCTGCTGGGAAGCTCCTACACCAGATCTGCTGCTGGAGGAAGCAGCTGCACCCTTTGTAGATGTAAGAGTTTGCAAACAGCCCTGGGTTGCCACATGTGTATCCATCATAGGGTACCAAAGTAGGGAAAATGCACCGATGGTAATCCAAAATATTTTACTGGCACGGAGATGTCTGTGGTTTGAGGACTTCCTGAGCCACAGGTGGAGTCTCCATGTTTAACAGCATTAGGGTATGATCAAATGGTGGTGCTTTGTGCCCTGAACCTGCTGGTCTATGTTGCAAGTGGTGCTTTTCCTCTCTGTTTCCTCTCCCCAGCAGAATACAAAGGAATTGGTGGAGTTTGATATCTACCTCATACTCACACTGCACCCAGGACTACCTAGGCCTGGCTGAGCAGAATTGGACCTTAAAATGCACTGTGGATATATCTGTACCTGTAACATTGCCCAGGCTATAGCCAGATGGCACCAGGGCTGGCTGCAGCCGTGCAGACATTGACATGGGAGGGGGTACCTCCATGTGCTGGGGTGACCCTGGCGGGATGCCAGGTGCCCCCCAAAGCCGCTCTGTCACTCCCCTCCTCAGCTGAATGGAGGAGAGAGAATATAATGAAAGGCTCCTCGGTTGAGATAAGGACAGGGAGATCACTCACCAATTACCATTACAGGCAAAACAAACTCAACTTAGAATAGAATCATAGGTTCGTTTAGGTTGGAAAAGACCTTTAAGATCGTCAAGTCCAACCATTAACCCAGGAATGCCAAATTCACCGCTAAGCCACGTCCCTAAGCATCACATCTACAAATTTTTTAAACACTTCCAGGGGTGGTGATTCCACCACCTCCTTAGGCAGCCTATTCCAATGCTTGACCGCCCTTTCAATGAAGAAATTTCTCCTGATATCCAATCTAAACCTCCCCTGGCACAACTTGAGACCCTTGAGACTGTTACCTCTTGTCCGTGTCACTTGAGGAAGATTAGTTTTCGCTTTCAGGGAAATTAGTTTAATTTATTACCAATCAAATCAGATTAGGATAATGAGAAATAAAAACTAAATCTTAAAAACACCTTCCCCCCACCCTTCCCTTCTTCCCGGGCACAACTTCACTCCCGAATTCTCTCCCCCCCCCAGCAGCGCAGGGGGACGGCACGGGGCTGGGTCAGTCCGTCACACGCTGCCTCTGCCGCTCCTGCCCCCTCGGGGGAGGCTCCTCACACTCGGGCCCTGCTCCAGCCTGGGGTCCCTCCCACGGACACAGTCCTTCAGGCACAGACTGCTCCAGCCTGGGTCCCCTAAGGGGTCACAGCCTCCTTCAGGCATCCCCCTGCTCTGGCATGGGGTCATCCCCAAGCTGCAGGGAGATCTGCTCCACCATGAGACCTTCGTGAGCTGCAGGGCCCAGCCTGCCTCACTGGGGAAATCTCTGCTCCAGCACCTGGGGCACCTCCTGCCTCCCTCTGCGCTGGCCTGGGGGTCTGCAGGGCTGTTGCTCTCACAGTCTCACTCCTCTCTGGCTGCAGGTTGCTGCTCAGTTTATCCCCCCCCTTGCTAAATACGCTGTCCCAGAGGCGCTGCCGCCATCACTGATGGGCTCGGCCTTGGCCAGCGGCGGGTCCATCTTGGAGCCGGCTGGCGCTGGCTCTGTCGGACATGGGGGAAGCTGCCGGCAGCTTGGCACAGAAGCCACCGCTGTAGGTCCCCGCTACCAAAACCTGGCAGAGCAAACTCAATACACTCCATCACAGAAACTTGTCCTCTGCCACTTCCTGCGATCCGGAAACAAGTAACAGAAAAGCCTCCCATTACTGGCCACAGACAATTTCTGTCACCAGGAGTATGTATTGGATGAAGAATAAAGGCAGAAAGCCACAGTTGTATGTGCCAAAGAAAGCAGGCGGCATTGATGGCATCCTTCTGCAGGTGCTGGCCACCTTCTTCCTGACTGCTGTCTGACAGTACACCACATCAAGCTTTCAGCTCCTGGAGCCAGCTTCGGGGCACCTAACACATAGCATCAGGGGAGAAGGTGGCAAAACACCGATCCCTGTTCTGTAGGCTCAGAGCCGCTTAAAAAGCACTGACAGGGTGACCTCCTGTGCGTGGTGTCAAGCTAACATAAGCTGTGTGTTGTATGCTGAGGCGGATTTGACACCAACGTGCTTGTGTGACAGTCTCGGCTGCAGGTCAGGTTTGTGCTGCTGAGTGACCTGTCAGTCACAGGCTGCTTTCATGGCATCCTAGCTTCAGCTCAGGGGTGGAGGGAGTGGTTTGAGCACTGTGTGTACACACAACAGGCGTATCAAATGGGCTTCGGAGGGGAAAACCCACATCAAGTGAAAGACACTCCCTTCATCTTGTCCTGGATGCACAGGACAACTAGCACAGACATATGTGGCCTCCATTTAAAGATTTTTTTACTCTGAAACCTCATCTTCAGCATTATGCATAATTCAGTGTGTCTCAGCACTGCTCTCCTGATGGTACACGATTTTACAGTGTATCAGTAATTTGTTTTTCTCTCTCTCCCTCATTTATAAAGGGTTTCCCAAAAAAAGTTCATTGTCCATTCTAATAAGCATAGACATGTTTAATCTGACTTACTTTATCTTGATAAAAAATTCACTTTGGAAGTTAGCAGCCAGTTGGCTCAGTTGTGCTGGTCCAGAACATCCAGCAGGAAAATCAGTAAAATCACCATGTTTAAACTGCTGTGAATAGAGCTGGGTCCCCTTGCCCCCTCTGGGTGTGCGTTGGCTCAGTAGGTCCTGCAGCCCAGTGCCCCCTGAGTTTTGGTGCAGAATCATAGTTTTGTTTTCACTTTGTGCCAGGGATTAGTGTAATTTTAAGGCCTTAGTGGAAATAATAAGAACGTAATAACAGGTTTCTGAACAGTATTTCTTTGCAACTCTGGGGGCTGGAGCAAGGGGAAGCCTGGTCTATAAAAACATCGGTGAGTGCTATTTGCTATACATTTGAAGTACTGAGTGGTAGCTAGTGAAAGATACATCATCCAGGAAGAGCCAAGTAAAACTATTGACAGCAAAGATTTTCCCAAGGGCTTTTGCAGCTGCTCAGTTTAGAAATCTAATCTGAAGGGCTCTGATTGGTGAAATGGGCTGTCAATTTGTGTCTTACCATTTTTTTGTCAAAGTGGGTGGATTGGAAATTGTGATAAGATGCTGGAAATTGCTACAAAATTCTGTACTGTTTAGATGTCCTATACAACATCTGCAAAATCCTGTACTGTTTAAAAGTCCTATGCAACAATGTCGGAGCTGTATTTATTGTCCTAGGAAATAAATTTTTCAAGCTGTCAAAATAAACAAGAAAGAGGTTCCCTCCACACATACACATTGTATTTGTAACTGGTGGTCATTGTGCATACCTGTGTGAATCCCTTGGGAAATCCTTGCCTTCCTCAGAAGATGATGCCTTTCATGTCACTTGGGTGAGGGTTAAGCACTATTAACCAGAAGGATGAAAGCTGATGCAGTTGCTTTAGGGAGCCGGAGGGATGTTTAGGCTTTTGGTTCACTTGATTTATTGCTCAATTATTAGACTGTGTCCTAACAATAGCGTGTGAGAGGCAGGGAGAGCTATACATTTCTGCCTGATTTCTATTAACAGCCTCCCAAATAACAGCCTGTGTTAGCAGCTGCTTTTTCCTTTTCATGTCCAGGGAAGAAATGTTTGAAAGCTTTTATACTGTCTGAGTGAGTTAGGGAGAGAAAGAAGGTACTCTCATCTCCAGTTCAGCCTTTATGTGCAGTCATTTATGTTTTCACAAAGAGCAGTGAAATCCAAGGCATGTTGCAATACTGGTTGCTATTTTCTTATCTCCTTATTTATGTGTCAGTTTAGAGAGAGGCTAACAGGCATATAACTGATGAAATATTAGGGGCTGAGTGTTCAGGACATCTGGTGTATCACATGAGTAATGAGTGAAAATCAACTGATCAATCAGTTTCCCTGACTTATGCTCTTCACAGCTAATCTTTATGTTGATCCTGGTGGAAGGAGTGATGCCTTTGGTTAAGAAGGAAAGGTATTTGACAATATGCAGCTACACGGCAGGGAGATATAGTGTGTGTGTTATGTGGGATAAGTTAATTGTCCTTTTGCTTGTTTGCATGTAGTGAAAAATGTGAAGTACTCGGGCTGCTTGGAGCTGATGCTACAGATGTTATAAGACATGAGGAACATATGAACTAAATTTCTGAGAAAACCTGCACTAAAACCTGGACCAATTCCAGCTAGGTTTCCTGAGCAGCTCCAGAAACTACTGATAGGTTCATATGAGCATCAATTAATTATCATTAATACAGTTATGATTCATAGGCAAGGTGCAACGTGCCTTGAGCAAGGAAGTTTCCTTTGTAGCTGCTTACACCTTCCCTTCTCTATTTTCACGATCATTTGCCTCCGCTGTGTCCCATTTCTCCTGCTCTGATCCTGTCTTTTATCATGTCTTTACCTGTTACTCTACCCTCTTCTTCCCTCCTCCTTCTCAGTGTCTTCTGGCTTCCTATGCCACCCTCCTCCTCAGGAGCCCCCCCCTTTCTCCTGCCTGCCATTGTGTGCTCTGGCTTGCTTGCTCTCCTCCCCGGTGTAGTGAACACTGAGCCAGGGCTCTGAGGGACAGGTAGGTAGTCCTTCTCTTAATATCAGGCTGGTGCTGGGCCTGTTTGGTTATAGTCCAGAGAGTGCTAGCAGGACTGGTCTGGCAAAGGTCTGTCTTGGATATTTCTAAGCTCCTTGTCTATATGATCATCTAATCACATCAGGCTCATAAACATCTGCGTCTCCAGAAAAACGCTGTGAGATAGGATGCGCTATTAATCCTGTTTTATAGATGGGAGACTGAGATCAGAACAAATGGGGAATTAAGCCAGAGTCTCCTGAATTACAAATTAGTATGACAATGTGATCTTTATGAATATGTTCTTTGTTTCAGTTTGTCTGGACAGTTTTTTAAAGTGTGATTGCAAAAGAATGTGGAAAGTGGAGAGAACCAGCACAGTTACAAGGATGTTCTAGTTTGGAGAGGGTGACTATAGCAGGAGGGAGAAAGGAGTTGAGGTTATTACATTGTTATCAGAACTGTACACAATATTGTCCTCTTCATGCTGAAATCTGTCGGTGTTGGTAATAGTGGGTTTTTTTTCATTAACCATTGGTTTAAAGCTAAGTTGTTCTCAAAATATCAAATGGAGACGTATTCCTACAGGCATGCATTGTAGCAGCCCAGAAGTTAGGAGGATGGCTCTTCCTGGTGGCATTCCAATTTCAAGGCTCCTGAGCTACAGTGACAGAGCTAGGGACACAAGCATCTGTTTTCTCAGTCATCAATGGAGTCCTAACTACCAGATGTGCATGAGCCTCTTTTGGGCTTTGAGTAAAAATTCTACCTTAGACCTGAGAAACCTTTCCAACAAAACTATTGTCAAAACTAGGGTATGCAGATATGATGGGAGTTGTGTTTGATAAATCAGCATTTTCTTCTTACATATTGCTGGGATAGGGCAACCCCAATCCATCCCACTCCTGCCAGTTTGATGCCAGTGCCAGCAATAGATGCCCAGAGCCTGAAGAGGGACTGCAGGTCAGCGGGAGAGCACCTGAAGAGCAGCAGAAAGGAATTGCAGCCCCCCCCCCCCCCCAAGTCAGCTTCATTGAGGGCCCAGCCTTAAAATGCCTCTGTGCAAATGCACTTAGCGTGGGGAATAAACAAGACAAGTTAGAGACTAAAAGTGTGCACACACCTGCAGGACTGTGGTTTTATTGACTTCACTGAGATGTGGTGGGATGGCTCCTGTGGCTGGGGTGTGGAGGTGGAAGGATACAGGCTCTTTAGGAAGGGCAGGCAGGGGAGACAAGGAAGGGGTGTTGCCCTCTGTGTCAAGGACCAGCTGGAGTGCATGGAGCTCCATCTGAGGATAGATGGATGAGGAGCTGACCAAGAGTTTATGGGCCATGGTTAAAGGGAGGGCAGGGACAGATGACATTATAGGGGGGGTCTGCTACAGGCCACCTGACCAGGAAGACCAAGTGGATGAGGCCCTCTATAGACAGATAGGAGCAGCCTCACATTCACGAGTGCTAGTCCTCATGGGGGACTTAAACCACCCTGATAATTGCTGGAGGGACAACACTGCAGGGCATAAGCAATCCAGGAGGTTCCTGGAATGTGTTGATTATAACTGCCTTCTCTGAGTGATAGAGGAGCCAAAAAGGAGAGGTGCTGTGTGGGACCTTGTTCTCACCAACAAGGAGAGGCTGGTTGCGAACATGAAACTCAAGGGCAGCCTTGGCTGCAGTGACCATGAAATGGTGGAATTCAAGATCCTTAGAGCAGCAAAAAGGGTGCACAGTAAGCTCACTAACCTGGACTTCAGCATAGCAGGCTTTGGCCTCTTCAGGGATCTGCTTGGTAGACTACCATGGGATAAAGCCCTGGAAGGGAGAGGAGCCTAAGAGCTGGTTAATATTCAAGGATCACCTCCTCCAAGCTCAGGAGTGATGTGTCCCAACAAAGACAAAGTCGGGCAGAAACACCAGGAGGCCTGCATGGATGAACAGGGAGCTCCTGGACAAACTCAAACACGAAAAGGAAGCCTACAGAGGGTGGAAGCAAGGACAGGCAGCCTGGGAGGAATACAGAGAAATCGTCTGAGCAGCCAGGGATCAGGTTAGGAAAGCTGAAGCCCTGATAGAATTAACTCTGGCTGGGGATGTCAAGGGCAATAAGAACAGATTCTATAGGTACATCGATAGTAAAAGGAAGACTGGGGAAAATGTGGGCCCTCTCCAGAAGGAAACAGGACACCTGGTTACCTGGGATATACAGAAAGCTGAGGTACGCAATGACATTTTTGCCTTGGTCTTCACTGGCAGGTGCTCCAGCCACTCTGCCCAAGTCGCAGAAGGCAAAGGCAGGGACTGGGAGAATGAAGAACCACCTGCTGTAGGACACGATCAAATTCGAGACCATCTAAGGAACCTGAAGGTGCACAGGTCCATGGGACCTGATGAGATGCATCCGTGGGTGCTGAGGGAACTGGTAGATGAAGTGGCTAAGCCACTATCCGTCATACCTGAGAAGTTGTGGCAGTCCAGTGAAGTTCCCACTGACTGAAAGAGGGAAAACATAACCCCCATTTTTAAAAAGAGAAAAAAGTAAGGCCTGGGGAACTACAGGCCAGTCAGTTTCATCTGTGTGCCCAGCAAGACCATAGAGGAGATCCTCCTGGAAACTATGCTGAAGCACATGGAAAATATGCTTCACTAAGGGCAAATTGTGCCTGACTAATTTTGTGGCCTTGTATGATGGGGTTGCAGCATTGGTGGATAAGGGAAGCACAACTGATGTCATCTACCTGGACTTGTGCAAAGCATTTGACACTGCCTCGCATGACATCTTTGTCTCTAAACTGGAGAGCCATGGATTTGACAGATGGACTACTCAGTGCATAAGGAATTGTATGGATGGTCGTACTCAAAGAGTGGCGGTCAACAGCTTGATATCCAAGTGGAGACCAGTGACAAGTGGCATTCCTCAGGAGTCAGTATTGGCACCAGCACTGTTTAAAACCTTTGTTGGCAGCATGGACACTGGCATGAGTGCACCCTCGGCATGTTTGCAAATGACACCAAGCTGTGTGGTGCGGTTGACATGCTGGAGGGAAGGGATGCCATCCAGAGGGACCTTGATAGACTTGAGAGGTGGGCCCATGCAAACCTCATGAAGTTCAATAGAGCCAAGTGCAAGGTCCTGCACATGGGTCCTGCAGGGGGATTAGAACTAGATGATCTTTGAGGTCCCTTCCAACCCAAACCATTGTATGATTCTGTGAATTGGTGTTGGAGAACGTCGCAGTGAGCTTGGCTTTTCACACTATAAGATGTTCTCGTCTTCCGTGTGCAACTTTTGAACTCTGTTAGCAATGCTTGCTGCAGTGTCTGAGCAGATAAGCTGATTTGAATTATCCTTCATTTTATTCCTTTGTATTTGTTTTTGGCTCAGTGTCATTAAAAAAAAAAAAAAAAACAACAAACCCAAAACATTTATTTTAGGTACCCATACACGATTTAGCTGTAACAAAAGTAAGTGAAGTTAATCACTGCTGGGAAGAATAGAGCTCTAAACTCTGACCTCACAGGAGAATAAATCAGGAACTGAACAAAGATTTTGATACACTCTCAGGGGAAACAGAGGTTGCAGTACCGAGCTCAAAATAGTGCCAACAGTGGGTTGACTACGCAATGGAGAGAGTAGTCCTGATTCCCCTTCTCTCATTTGATTCATTCTCCTTCCTCCCAACTATACTATGCAAGAAATTTGGACCAAACAGAAGAACTTCCAGTAGAGTCTCCAGTGTGGAAGATCAGACCTATATGGGCTTTCTGATGGCTTACTATCTGAGGCATTTAATCTCTGCAGACTAGGTAAAGCACCTAGGCACCTACCATGTGAAACTTGTCCTTATTTTATGACTGTGTGGTGAGAGTCAGGAGTCTGGAAACAAGTCCTAGGTGCACCTCCCTGCTCACTTCTCCAGGCTCAAGAATTTGAGCCTTCTATTTATCTGGTAAAATTGTAGGTCAGTGCAAATAAAAGAATGGCACCAGAACTGGACAGTCTCCTCCACACTGAGCTACTAGTTTTAAGTATTTATTGCAAATATTGTTGCATACAAGTGATTTCTGTCATAAGTGTCCTTTTGCAATTTATTTTTTTAAAACCAATTTCCTGCTGTAAGCCAAAAGTAATGTGCCCAGTTATGAATGATGTTGCTTTTATTGTATCCTTAAGACTTTACAGTTTGCCTCTCATCCCTTTCTGGAACAGTTTTTAAAATAAAATGTTTAAGTGATATTAAATTACAAATAATTTACTTTAATTTTAAAGCCACATTTTATTTTGAAGTATTTATGCAAAGGGTCTGGTATGTTTTACAATTAAAATAATTTCCATATGGAGACTGACCTTGATGCTCCTGAACTGAAGACAATGGTTTTGGTGTAAGGTGTGGCAAGTTCAGGAGCACAATATTCAAAAGAGAAAGTAAAAAAGAGAAATCCACAGGTTCTACTGACCATCAGTAGCTTTGCTTTTTAACTATTTAGGTGAACATGGTATTTTCACGGTAAATATGGACCCTACTCACACACGGATCCTTTGAAAACTAATTTTAGATTATTGCATCTCTAGAAAGTTTGTCATAGTTTATCTGAGTAGGAGCCCATTGTAGGCACAGCAAACAGGTCTGTTGGACTGATGCTAGCTGAGGACAGTCAGGATAGACCACAGATTGACTTTACTTACACTGTGGGGTAAACCATCTTGGTGCCCTTTGTATTTGTCTTATTCTACAGTATAATGAGATAAATGTATTGCTCTGTGTGGTCTGCATCTTGGGCGTTGCTTCCCCCACCCCAGAAAACTTTAATTTTAAAATGCAGGAGTCTGTATCTGTTTCATTATGCATCTTTTTGTCACAGTTGAATGACCTGGCATGCTCACATTAGCTGTGGTTGCTTTATGATCTGCAGGCATTTCAGCAGGGCTGCAGCTTCTGTAGTGACTGCTGCCCTGGCTGCACGGGCGGGATGCCCAGGAGACCCAGGAGTCCCAGCTCTCAGGCTTACTGGACAAGCAAATACTTAATTTGCATTCTTGCTTGCAGGTACTGACTGGCTCTCAGTACTAGTTAAAACGGTTTTAATCAGCTGCAGCTGTATTCAACTTGATTGTTTTGAATACGAATTCCTAGCTATATTCCCTCAGCATTTATATGTGGATATATTAATAATATCTGTAAAGATAGATAAAGATAATGTCAAGTTATCTATATTTACGCAAGTGCTTCATTTGGAGGTCCACAGTGTAATTCATCAGTCATTTCTATGTGCTTGAATCCCAAGAGGGCAGAGTCACCTCTGTGTCCTGGGTCACAGTGCACTTAACTAACTCATCAGGTCAGAGGGTTTTCTACTGCAGTGTTTGATGTGGGGAATCATTCCTGAGAGTGGGTAGCTGTTAGTCACCTGAAAGGCTCTGTCTTTTTTGCTTGCAGCTCAAAATATAACATGATTCTTCTGCATCATGAACATACTCTCCTCCTTAATACACACATCCAGTGACTCAAGTTTTCTTTTGTCCAAAATTGCTGAAGAGGTGCTTTAGGAAGAAGAACAAGGTGCAGTTACACAATGGGATGAGGACAGATGCTGCATTTAAGGTATTCAAAGCCACCTAAGGAGGACTGGATCCCAGAAAGGTCGGGATAAGTATGGGTCTTAGAGAGGGTCTTTTAGGGGCACTTCAGAGCTTCCCTTGCAGATGAGTAGTAGCAGAGAGAAATCCTTCCTGTCATACTAGGTGTTTTGTTGGTTTACATCTGGAAGAAAGGTAAGATTAGGGGTTCTTCCTTGAGCATGGGGAGGAATTTAAGAATGCAGCAATGCCCTGTGGGCAGAAATGCCACTGTGCCTTGTACATCTTTGTGCCAGGGTAGCAGGAGTCAAGCCGCTGGCTTCCATGGCAGTAGCCTGGGGACTGGAAGCTCCTCTGTCTTCAGAAAGGGCTGAATCTGGAAGGGAGTAGGTCAGCATGTGCTCAAGCTCGCATCCACACTCAGGGACTTCCAGTGTCTCTCATGTGTGAGAAACAGAGGCCAGTACCAGGGTGCTGGCCTCTCTTCCCACATGCAAGGCACACATGAAATAAAAGATGATTTCTCAGAGTAGAGGCAGAAGGGGAGAAGTTTCATGGGTTCTGGTAGTGCATGCAATGTTGCGGAGTTCTTTTTTCCACAGGTTGACACTGGCATGCATCTTTTGGTAGAACTGGAGTGGGAAATTTGAGGATGCAGATGAGGTGAGACATCATTAAATATAGCTCATTTTCCAGACAATTGACAATCAGTGAAAGAAGATAGTAGCATGCAGTGTTATATTTCAGGACAGCTATAGGTGAAACATGTCATGGCAGCAGGATCTGGTTTCCCAGATGTCTCTGCTCATCTTTCATATGCAGTCAAATCAAAACTCTTTATTTTCTAATTTTTGTCCCGTTTCACCTTCTGTACTGTGGATGGCAGTCCTGTATATTTTTCTTGGCCTAAAATTTGAAGGCTGAGGGCGCATGCTTCCTTTTGAATGCTGAGGTTTAGCTTGGTTGGGAGATCAGAGGAAGGGGCAAAGGGGACTGATCAGTTAAGTTTTGAACCTTATCCATAACTTAAGTCAAAAATTAGTTTTCAATTCTTTTTGTTTTCAGGAAAAAGTATGGGCAGGAGTATTGCAATATGTGACTTTCTATAAATTGTCAAACATTGTTTCTAGAACAATTTTGATAACACTCAGTTCCATTGAGTTTACAGTTACAGATACTTCCTTGCTATGGTGATCATCTGGTACAAATAATGTGTATTGCTATTGAAAGAAAACCAGCTGTAGTTAAATTCTTTTTAAAAAAATAAACATTGCCAAAACAAAGATGATAAGCTGATTTTAAGAGAATGTTTTTCAGCTTTTCAGCTGATAGTAAAATTAGAGCTTAAATTAACAACAGCAAAATTGCCAAAAAATATTTGACCACACCTTTTAAAGTAGAAATGTCTTTTTTCAGTGAAAATTAGTTAAAACTGCTGTTTCACTTAGCATGAATGCGGTTTGGGTTGATGCTGTATCTTTAAATGATCAGAAACCCCGTCCTGATTGTCACCGAGAGTCATCTGAACCACGAGGCAGTTTCAGTATGGCTGTTGTAAGAATTGTGCAGGTCTCCTCAGAAAGGCAGGGACTGTTTTGCCTCTTTTTTAATCATCATTCCTTTGCTTTCCCTCATTGGCCTCTCCAGAGCAAAAGGCTGCTTATCTACTCAAATGGAGCGGGAACTTCTTTTTTGTGGAAAAGCGCAGGGAGAAGATTTAATTTATTTTCATTTGTGATGTAAGGAGGAAATGAATCCAGCTTGCCAGAGGTAGAAACCAAATGTATTAACTCTTTACAGACTTTCCTGCCAGAACCCCTTATGCCAAAACTCTGTATGGGATGTTTTTAAGGGAAATCAGTTGGATAAATGTCAGGAGAAGGCAAATTAGACAGCTGGCTTCAGCTGCTTGTATTCCCCACAACCTTGACTCCATCCAGCAAGCCCAGACGGATTCCCCAGTGACCCAGTTCAGGGGTGATCCTGGGTACTTCAGTTCTTGCTCTCTCCCGTCCTCTTGTCCCTGTTTTCAAGCTGTTAGCTGGGGTTGACAGTCTTTCCATGCACTGACAAGGGGACAGCTGCAGGTGCTGCCTCTTACAGCCTTCGTGGGGACATCCCTCCCTTGCAGAGCCACCTGCAGGGAAAGAGGGTGGTCACAGGAAGGGGTCTTCCAGGTGTGCCCACTGCATACTAGTTGAAGTAAATGCCTGATACATGTGAAACCACTTGCCCATTTTCAGTTTGAGAACAGGGTTGCTGCAGTAATTCTGAAGTCTGTTTCACCCTTTGCATCTGAAGATTGTAGCAAACTGGTTCCCCAAGGAAGCTGGGAGTCAGCTCAACCATCAGAACTAATTTTAGCCAGGATGTACTTCCGTTCCTGGCACAACATTTCACATGTAAACAAGTCAAAGTGAGAGAAGGTGTGGATGTTATGAACAAGGTCCCAGCTCACAAACTTGGAGCACTTTGGACATTGGTATGTGTAGTAATTAATCATACGGCCAGATGAAGGGATTGAGATGTCATATTGCAGTGCCCTTAGCTGGACACTGGACAGTGCTTCAGGTACTACACAATAACAAAGTTCACTGAAACACGAACGTTAGTTTACAACGCTTAACAATTTCAGATAGTCTGTGTCATTGTGTCTTCTTCCATATTTCCTTTTGTTTCCTATGTAACCATGTACTTTGCCATACTCCCAACAGGAAAGTCAGGCTTGCTTTGGTTAAAAAGCCATGGAAAAAACAGTACTGTGGTTCCCCCACTATTTGTAATCACATTTTCCTTAAAGGTTTGTGTAGAAAGACTTTTGTGTTCATCACAGTTCATTCCTCATGCTTTCGTGCTAATAGCAGGCAGACCCAGTTATACTTATACATTGTTCTAATTGTTGCTGGTGGTGTCCTATTTAGTTAATATCACTTCTTTCTGAGTAATATTAGGTTTGCTGAATCTGTCTGTTTTTTTACTTTTGCTAAATTGAAAAAAAAAAAAAAGACAAATTAACATGCTTTCAAAGAGATTTAGAGATAGGGAAACCACTACATCCCAGTGCATGAATTAAAAAAAAATGCAAGTAGGCCTATAAATGGAAGTCAGGAGTTGTTTTTATTTCATAGTTGCATCTCTGTGAATGCAAGATTTATTGGCTTTCAGTCCTCTTAAAGCTTATGAATGTGCTTAGTTGGACTCGTTGGATTCAAAGCAGGGTTTTTTCCACGCTGGGGAGCAGGGGTGCAGAAGCTGGCTAAGTTTCAGCACATCCTGTGAACTTGACTTGTGTTCACATCACCAGCTTTGGCTTCCCCTGTGTGCGGGCATGGTGACCTCTGGCAGTATGTCTGTTCAGAGGTACCTGCTTTGCTAGATGTGATGCAGGGTCTTTTAAAGAAGGAGTTTACATCTGATCAACCAGCTTGAAGTCAACCAGGTGGTGGAGATGTACTCTTTAAAATATTGTGGGTTAAATGGCAGAAGATTTAGGCTTGTACACATGGTCTTACATGCACTTGGCATGTCCGTGATGCAGATGGAGACTGCCCTGAGCCACCACAAAGAGCAGGGTGGTGGACCAGGTAAGGCAGAGTCTGATCTGTGTTTCTCTAAAGTCCGTGCCAGAGTGTGGGTCTGGCTCCACTCTGAAATGCTGCGAGCAGTGAGGTCCTGTGAGCTCCGTAGTCAGTGGGCTCTTGTCCCTGTGTTAGGGCAAACATACAGGGAAAGGGTTGGCTCAGCAAAAGCAGCAAGGAGATGGAAGCATTTCAGACATGTTAGTATCTCCTACTGATCTTCCACACTCATTAACACAAGTTGCTAAGAAGGACAGAAGATGGCTGTTGGCAAAGCACAATAAATAAAGGCATTTGGGGTAAGATAATAAAGCAATATGTAAAATTGCAGCAAGATCATACAAAAATGTAGATGGGCCATGAAATGTAATCAAATATTAAAGTAAGAGTTAAAAATAGTTTCACTTAGTGCACTTCCCTTAATATCTTGTCCATGTTTTATTTCAAGATTACTTTTATTCTATTACTACTTTCACTCTCCTCTGTTATATTAAAAAGCTGCACAAAGTACCAAACCATAAAGCAAACAAAAGAGATAATTTATTTTTTTATACAATTGTTTTATTTGAAGTAATTTTAGGTATCACATAATAGTAACATTTTTGAAAGTCAGAAAATTGATTTTTTTTTAAAAAAAGGTGGTTTGTATCTTTTAAGGACTGTTCATATAAATACTGTGGTTCCTTATATAAGAAATGTAGTCAAACAAAATCCTGTGCGGATTTCTGTTGCTTGAGGGCAAAATGACTTTCATAGCATTCAGGGAGGCATGCTGTTGCAGCCCCATAGCAGAATACACGTGCTGCCCGGCAGCACGGTAGCATGGCAGCAAGCTTGAGAGGACATACATAAAAGCGGATAGGTAGGAATGTGTTCTCGTTGCCAAGGTGTTTGGATACTTCATTTCATCTATCAGCTGAGTCTGGTTCTTTCCCTCTCTTCTGGAAACCTGCAGCCCTAACCTGTAACCAGGTTCAGCCCCTGATAGGCAGTCAGGTCCCAGTAAAATATGGACAAAAAATTTATTGATTTTTTTTCCCCCCCCCAATAGAGTTTCTGGCATTCATGGCTGAGGAGGAAAACTCCAGATGGTTGAGTGTGCATTATCTGTTCATTGATGCTCCTAAAGCCCACCTAAGCAGGCCTGTCAGCTGGCCACTGGGGCTTACAGCCCTGGGTTAGCAGCAGGAGCTCCCCAGAGATGGGTGCTGCTCCCTGCTCTGTCCTCAGCCACCAGGGAAGGTGCTGCCACTGCTGCTTCCTCTGTCCCCAGGGCCCGGGAGAGCTGAGAGCCAGCAGAGCTGCCCTGCCCTGCAATGAGATTTTCAGCTCCTGCAGGTCGGTGAGAAGGGGGTTTGGGAGAGATTAGGGGTGGCCCTGGAGCCTCACCTAGTGGGTGGCCCTGGAGCCTCACTTAGTGGGTGGCCTCTTTGCCCCAGTCCCACTCTACCTGCCAGACTGCAGAATTGCTCTCGGATAGAGATGCTTAGCTGTTCTAAAATTTGTGACAGCTTAATGATTATCTCAGATAAGGGGCGGGATGAGCTCTCCACATCAGTTTCCCTTGTAGTTTGTGCCAAGCTGTGAATATAAAATGTCAGGTTCTAGTTATACAAGCACTTTGTCTGATACATGCAGCACACTTCCCTTGATATCCTTAAACTAACTACAACAAAGTGGACCAGACATGCATATCAATTTTAGCTTTTTGACTGCTAATGTCATGGTACTATTTTCAGTGACTTTGGTTTTATCATGGTGGCATTACTGCCAGTGAACTACTGTAGTTGAAAGGTTGTTGGCATATCCCTCATAATTTTGAAAATAAAATATCCTTGTCTCCCTCTGGCTGAGTGGTGAAATCACACTACAGTGGCCCTACTTGATAATTTTCTCATGAAAGACTCAAATCCTAGAGTTAATTAAAGCATGGAATAAGTATCTAGGGAGGCATACATAAATGCTAACAGGATTCCTACCACATAGCTACAGAGGCAAAAATCAGCACGTATAGTCTATGCTAAGCTGAGGACAGAAAATCCTTAGATCTCTTACAAGGCAGAATTTTTGTATTTTGTGATAGATGTAGCCAAAAAGCCCCAAATGATAACAAAACCACACAAAATTTGATAACGATGATACATAAATATATCCCTAATAATCACAGGGATTAAATGTTCTGGGAGATTGTATAAAGCTTTGTATTTGCAGGAATCTTGAAACCCATTCCTATCAGAGGAACCGGGACCTAGGCTCTGAAAGCAAGGAAGAGTGCTGTGTCTGACTGAAACTGCCAGGGAAACTGTAGCAACCAGAATTATCTACTGATAACATAATCTGGCCAGTGCTGCAGGCCAGATCATTATGGAGAAGAACTGCATGATCCATAATGATAGGTGATCAGAAGCATTGTCAAGCTTCTTGCCTAAAAGCCCCAGTTCTGAGAAATCCATTGGCACTCACCATCTGCCCCCGGCATCAGCGGGGGCACCGGCTCAGAGAGAAGGGTGCCACCTCCTGACTTCTACCGTCCTCCTTGGCTGGCCTCCATTTTCACCCTGAGGTTTGTTTTTCTGTACTGGCTTGACCCTCTTTAGTTTATGCTGGTTAGCTGAGGTAAGAGGAAATAAATGGATGAAGTAACCCAGAGCTTTTGGCAGAAGTCCTCCTCGCTTTTCTGTCAGCAGCGGTTTGGACCGCTCTGGCATAAGGGAATTCTGTAGAGGGTCTCTTCAGGCCCTGGATCACCTAGATTTAGGTCTGCACTCCTGTAACTGAATTTGCTCATTTTTAAAGAGGTTAGGGTTTGTCTACTGGAAGCAGAGCCTTAGGAGATGGAATGATACCATCTGCTTTAAGCTTCCAACTTGGATGCAATTCAGAGGACAGCGTTAGGAGCAGCAATTCCCTGTAACTTCATGGTAGAGAGGCAGGTGTCTCTGTGCGGGCAATTGAGGTCATTCATGTTACATGCTTAAAATAGAAGATACGCAAATTCAGATTGTCTGCTCTCCTTACCTAGTCTATTGCTTACATCTTTTTATGTCTTATATGTGATTTACCATCGAGCCACTGAAAGAAACCTCGCACACTTTTAAACTTGCCTGCCCGATGTAAAAAAAAAAAAAAAAAAGCATATACATTAGATCCTGACTGCATGCCCATTACAACACACGTGCCCCCAGCATACGCAGACGCCTCGCTCTGAAGTTGCCTGGCAGGTGGTACTGCGGCATTGCTGGGTAGCTGGGGGGGGGGGGGGGGGGGGGGAGGCAGGGGAGAGAGAGAGCCTGAGGCTGCTGGGCAGGACCGGCAGCAGCCGCATTGCTTTCAGGTGAGTGGCAAGAGGCGGGTGGCTGAGCTGATTGAGCCCAGATGGGTTTTGAGGTGGTTTGAGCTATTGCCTTGTAGAAACATGTTAAAATATAAATGAAGAAATGTGTTTCAAATAAAACTGCCTTTGCAGGAGTGTAGAAGTGACCACAGTGGTAGGGAACCTAATTGCTAATGTATTTGCGAATTGTTTTTTAAAATGTGTCCTTTTGAGAACCATTAGAAAAAGGCTATTTCATCAAACCACTCCCTGGCCCCTTGCGCTTGCATGTTTGTTCCTTTGCTTTGGAAGTGCTTGAGCTGTCACTCTGCTATATAGATGTGCTCCAGTCTTCAAACATTTGCTCTCCCCAGTGTTACGGTGCTGCTTCATACAGTGTTTGCTGGCCTTGTGTTCAGTCCCATAGTAACCATTCCCTGGGAAGGGCAGCAGGACGAGGCGAGGAACATGTCAAGCACCCAAGATAGAAAATGCAAAGCCAGACCTGACAAAGTCTTGACATGGGTGGCAGATATTTGACAATGCTTTGTAGTGGCCAGTGAGTTCTCCCTAATGGAAGGACAATGCATTCAGAGTTTAATTGCAACCAGAGGCACGCACCGAGCAAGGAACTCTGCTCATCAAATAATCAAAATGATTTTTTGGGGCTCTGTGGGTTCTTGCACCATAGGGCTTGTGTGGGCTTTTGTCTGCCAGTGGTGTGCACTGCCGGCTACCAGATACTTGGATCCTCAGGGAGGGGGAAGGAGAGGCTGTAAAGACTTTGGCTGACACAACCCTTTTTCAGCTATTTGGAGATTAAGGCTGCAGTTTCTTAATGCAAATTTTCTGCCTGCCTGCCTCAGTGCAAGGTTTCGCCCCCATGCCAAACCGTGGCTGCTTGCTCCTGCTGCTGCACGCTGCCTCCCCAGCAGTGCTGGAACCAAATACTTGTGCCATGAAGTGGCTCAGCCACAGAGATTTTTCTGCATTGTATTTACACTGATCTGGCCTGAAGCATTATTAATTTGAAAAGAGCACCCAAGTCAGCTTGAGTCCAGACAGGCTTGTTAGCACTGGTGCAGCCATGCCAGGCGGGGGGGCTCACAGGCTCTCTGAAGCCATGCTGGACCAGTGCTGTTGGGGCTTGCAGGACCCACATCTCTGAGGAGCCCCTCAGAGTGGTGGTAACATCCGAGCAGCTCTGTGAGGACTTCCCTGGGTGCAGCATGGCAGGCTGGGAGCCAGAGCTGGCACAGCATCTTGCTGACCCCCTTTGGAGCCATCTGGGTGCCCCTGTGCCATGCCCACTAGCCCTGCCGAGACACAGGCTGGCTCAGCTGGGATGCAGCTTGTGTCAATGGGGCTTAACAGTTCTGGCTCTTTCTGAAAGCAATCTGAGTGCTGGCCTCTATTTGAAGGAAAGCCTAAACCTGATCATCTGTGGCTTAGAAATCTGACAGCTGAACAAACCCAACCACAGGCATTTGTTTGTAATATTTTGCAGTCTCCTGGGGTCTGCAGCCCAGCCTTCAGCCATCTGGGCAGCACTAGGGATGCCTTTCCTACCTGTCGATGCAGGCAGCTGCCCAGCACCAGGGCAGGGGTGCCGCAAAGGCAGCACAGAAGAAGTCAAGCTGTTTGTCAGGCGAGTGGGGGCAGTGAGAAGAGATGTGATTCCCTGTGCCGTATCCTGCTTGGCTTCAAAAGTGCTGGAGCAGTGCCGCTACTCCATCCCTTCTGCTCACACCACATTTTAAAGGGAGAGTCAAGTCTTCACAGCTGCTGCAGACTGAGTTCCTCCAGAGAGAGTCGGTTCTCATAGGAGCCAGGCTTTACCTTTATTTTGTGTGGCTTGAGTATTGTGTGAGAGGATCACTTATCCCATGGCAGTAGGAAGAGAGCCCTCTAAAAGTCTCAGTAACATGTCTGATGAGAAAATATTTTGATGGAAAAGCGGCCATTCGTCCTGCAAGTCCAAATGTTCTTGATGCCATCTGTGTAATGAAGCCCCCGGCCAACAGGTGTTTAAAGAAAAGCAGAGTAACCTTCCTTTGAGTGCATTTGACATTGGCTCAATCTCCTGTTGCATTTTCCAGGTAGTGTATTAACTGACTCTGTTCCAGAACAGTAAGCACACAATGATGCTTCAAGCCATGCCCGACCCTTTCCATACAAAAGGAAGTGCTGCCTGGAAGCTGGTTCCCACTTGTCTTAGGAGCATGGTCCAGGTGCCTAACTGTGTTAAAAAAAGTGAAAGGGTTCAGAGCTATCCCCCATTACTGACAAGCACAATTTCTGAAACGGGCTTGCTTTTCCTGCAGGTCCGCTGAAGTTTGCTACAAACCTGTAGGAGTGAAGGAGAACTGAGTTTGGGGGGGAAACACAGCAGACGAGGTAAAGACTGTTAAAGGGTGAAGTCGTGAGCGACACAAGAAGTTGCTTTTAGCCTTGGGACACCAGAGTAGACATGAATTATTGAAATTATGGCTCTGTTAATCTTTGTGTTGTCATTCCTTCTATGAACAGTGAGCAGGTGCTGTACGTCCGCCAGCCCTGTTGAGTGGGAAAGCCCTCTGGTCAGGGAGCCTCTGCTGGGGATCCATCCTGCAGCTTCAGCTGTCTGACCTGAATTATTTGTTGGTTCGGAGGGATATTACTCTTCAAAAGCCTGTGTTCCTTTCTTTAAAAACAGGTGATGATGTCCTTTAATAGTCCATTAGGCTCCCTCAATAGGTTTTCTTTTTTTGTTGTTTACTTTATACACAATTAGAGTGAAGTCACTGCAAGAATACAAGACAGACAGTAACCTTAATAGGATGTGCATGGTAGGTTTGCTTGCCTTTCAGCTTTTAGGGTTTTTTGCAGTTGTTTGTGTGTAAAGTACTTATCGCAGAGTTCACAAACGACTGTGTAAGAACTGAAACTCAATCACATTATACAACTTCAGGATGTGCTTTATGGGCTATCTGTTCTCCTAATAGTCAGTATTTGGGGAAGAAAATGCACCATGTCGTAACAATTAAGAGGATTATGCCTTGAGTAATTCTCTGAGGAGAATCCTCTTGCACTGTGTGTTTTGTCCCTGTATCCAGAATGCCAGACAGAATTTCAAAAGTGAATACATACATACATACCTACTTCAAGGCAAAGTAAGGTGACTTTTCCAGGAGCCTCATTGCTCTTTTCTGTCTTCAGAGGTCTCTTAGAACATCTGCAACTCTTAACATGTACAAAAGTGGAGCTCTGTGAACTCCAAACCCAGCCTTCGCTGGCAGTTGTAGTAAGATACAGATTGCACAAACAGCTTTGGCAGGTCCTGTATGAAAATAGGGTAAAAAAATAATGAATTACCTTGGACAGAATTTGACTCTACTCATAAAGCAGTAAGAAAGAATGAATTAGTAGTTACTATTTTATTTTTATTTTTATTTTGGACTTTCTGACGGGGGGTGTGTGGTGAGATCCATGATAGTAGTAGCTGTTTTTTTCTGTGTGCTCCATCACATTCAAATGGAGAACTGAGTAGAAAAGTTGACCTTTTAATGGTACAGTTGCAAGGCTACATTATTACGTAAGACACTCCTGGAACAATAGTACCTTTCACACCTTGAACAGACTTTTTATCTTGGAAAGGAGAAGCAGTTACTCCAACTCAAAATGCCTAGCAGGTTTTGGGGAAGGCTGTTTGCTGGGAAAACCGTATTAGGGCCACTTCAGAAAAGCCTGGCCCTTCAGAGGTAATAATTCATGTACTCAAGTACACTTTGCAAGGCAGACTTTAAATGTATTACTAAGATGTCTCAGCAGTGCAAGAATTCATTTAAAACTGTAAATCATCAATGTTTAACTCAGAAGGCTCTGTATGGTCAGTACTCGTGCTTAATCCAGTAGGGCAGTGCTAATAATGATTATTTGGCATTTTCCAGTTAAATACCATTCTGTTCCACAAGCAAGTAATTTTGTAAAAGTTTTTTTTTCCCAGGCCAAGGGGGTGGAGGTGCATGGATGTTTTGTATCTGAAGGTGTAAATCTGGTGTTTGCCACCTGTACTGGCTCTGCAGCTATACCATCACGTTTCTGTCTGCCAAGCATGATTATGTGATTGCAATTCCTATGGAGATAGGGACCTAAATTTTGAAACCAGCGAATGGCAGGAGCAGAAAAACAGGATCAGCTGTTTAAGGGATCAGTGGTGATTTCATACTATTGACTCATTGGTTCTCTTAAAAGTAAATCCGAAGTCCTCCTAAGAAAAACCTATAGTTGTGTCTTTCTTTTTAGACTTTGCCACAATTTAGCTCTCACAGGTGGCATAAATCTATCTGGATTAGATTTGCTGCACAAGAAAACAACTCTGACTTTTACTGGGTGGGTGGACAGGAAAAAACCCACAACTTTTTGTCAGTCTTTTGTGTTGCAGCAGCTGGATTCATTGCTGCTATAGCAACACACCACATGATGAGGTGTATTAGATTGCTCTGCACAGAGTACGAGGGGGAAAAGGAGCACAGCTCCTTGCTGAAGGTAAAGGCTACGCTGGAGTTTCTGACGGAGAGCTGGGGAAAGTCAAATGCTACAGTTCCCAGCACATGTTGTTCTCCGCAGAAGGGAGTAGGGGTGCACGGTAATATTAAACTGCAGAACCAGGTAAGGTACGACTGCATCAATTAACTTGAGATCTTACCCTCCTCAGTGTGTCAGCACAACTTCCCAGAAAGTTTTCTCTTAGTTTTTCCAAGTGGGTGTTTTTTTGTAAGTTAATTTGCTAATATGACATTGTGAATACATTGACAGTGATTTAAACTGTTAGAGACGCACCCTTACTGCAGGGAGACCATTCTTTCAGCTTAGGAGGTGATTCCCCTAAAATCAATGCAAAAGTGAAGTTTTTTGCTGTTGTTTCCACTTTACTTAAAGGTGTTGAACAGGTTTTGGTTTTGTTACTATCTGCACAGTGGTTCAGAACATCTCTCTTGTCAGTCAAAATCCAGAACTTTACCTACTTCGTGGTTTTTATTATCAGTACTTTTTAATGGTGTGCTGTCTTTAGTATTTATTAAGATTTCTTCCTCCCTCCCTCTGGATCAGCTGCATCAGGGTGCCTGAGTCTTCTTGGAAGTGAATTTTCATGTAATTTCCTCCTTCAGATTCTATGCTGCCTCCTTAAGTCCAGCAGTTTTCTTAATGCAGCTAACCAAACTTCAGTGTACCTGTAAAGATGTGGAAGTGGACACAGTGCCACAGGATATTATGTTTTTTACCCAGTTAACCATTCGTCCACATACAGGTAAATAGAAATAATGTCAGCACTGAGTTTATGCTTATTCAGATCCATATCAAACAAAAAAATACTTACTCTCCCATATTCTCTATGCACCTTTTTTTTGCTTTTACACATCTCTAGGTTAAATGTGACAGGCTTTCAGGTAGCATCTGTTCAGTGGAGGAAGACAACAGTACTTTAGAAAGGAAAAAATTGAGATCAAACCAGTAGTGGAGAGGGTGGAGAGCATGTCTGAAATTCAAGTTAGATGGTTCAGTACTTTTCCTGCTTCCCATGAGGCTTTTCCAACATTTTTAATACTTTTATTATCTGCAACTTAGAACATATTTCTCCCTTACCATTGAGCTCCTCTTTATTTCAACAAATAGTTGCTTTTTTCTCCTGACCACATAAGAGATGTTTAAAAGCCTCAAACTTCCACTCCATAGGTGATTCCGCTTACACAGATAACAAGAATCAGAGGCAGAAACCCAAGTGCTTTCATGCCAGTTTAGGAGCAGTGGTGAGGCTAAAGACTCATCCACTCCCTAGTTCTGTCAGAAAGCTGAAGAGACATGGCATGGATGTGTGTGTAAAGCCAGTCCATGGGAAAAGCTCCAGTGTGTTTCACAGTAGACAGATATAAAATGTAAGAAAAAAGTGTCCTGCCCCACTACTTTTACATAGGGCATAGCAAGGGTGTGCAGAAGTGCAGTCTTTCTCTACTGCTCTAATTAAAAGGTTTCAAGTAACCGTTGTGTTTCTCCAGGTATTTATATCCATGGTGATCTAGTATTTAAAATCCTTCATCACCACTGCAGGCAAATTGGAAGCTTTCCTG
This sequence comes from Falco naumanni, assembly GCF_017639655.2. NCBI lineage: Eukaryota > Metazoa > Chordata > Aves > Falconiformes > Falconidae > Falco > Falco naumanni. The sequence continues at coordinate 70,299,423 of NC_054056.1, forward strand.
TAGAAACTGAGGCCTGGTGTGAAAGTCAGCCTTCCCCTCACTCAGCCCTGTTAGTGGCAAGAAGCAACAGCCTGATTTACGGTATAAATAAACCAAGTCTGAGTGATAGGCAGCTTTGCCACGAGCAAAGAGTAAGTGTGCTTTGTGTGACACTGTAGGAGCTGTGTGATCAGAGCTCAGATTTAAATGAGACTTTTCCAGCTGTAATGAGGTGACTTTAACAGAGGTGAAGAAAGAAGCAGCCGTCCTGCCCATCAGCTCCCAGGAGGGAATTTGTGAAATAAAGAAGTATATAAACAAGCAGTCTGTTAATGATCCCAGAACAAGACAGGTTCGCAAGGAGCTGAGTCCGGATTCTTGAAAATGAGGATTCAGAAAGGGTGGAAATCTTTGAAGGGGAAGATTAACTGTACAAGGAAAAACTCAAGTAGGACCTTGATTTAGCTCTGATTTCACCAGTTCAAACAGAGCAAGGAAAATCCAGATGAAATTATCTAAGCAATAGGAGCTTAATCTATCTAGATTTAGGGACCTTGTTCAATTGGGTGAATGAGAAATCTAATTCAAACACACAAGAGCTCTTTATCAATAATACAGCACATCCATTGTGGCCCAAAGCATAAAGCAAGTGATGCATAGTATCACTAACACACTATCTAACAGACTGTCACAGAGATACAGTAAGGGTGAAGTTCTCCAGGGAATTAAAAAATTAAGGAGGAGACAAAGCACCATCTAATAAGTACTTCCCTCTCCATGAGTTTGTCTTTCTAAAATCACAGCTACAATGGTTTATCACAAGGAAGGGAGAAATGGAAGTGAGAGTCATAGGTGCTCCATTATTAAGCAACAATAGCAAAACAAGATAGAAAAGAGTGTCTAGCTGGTCATCTTTGCTAGAGTAGCAAAAAGGGAAGAGGTTATGTAAATATGGGTATGGAAAATCATATTCATGGTGAAGCCTGGTGAATAGAAGGAACATGAGTACTGTCAGCAAAAGGCAGTTTCCTTCACCAAATGGTGCTCCTTTGCATGGGTTTACTAGGATTAGGTTAGATTCTACGCATGTTCTTAAAGATTGCAATCCTGGTCATGGTCTGGTGAAGAATACTGTATGTTCAAGTATCGCATTTTGTCCATTTTTAGGATCTGTGAGTACATATGAACCTTCCCCCTTGGACTTTTGTTCCGTTTCCTTTCTACTGTCTTATTAATCCCATTGAATCTCTTGTAAAACCTTTGAAACAAGGGGCAGTGTCTTATATATCTATGTCTACAGACTGCACAATGTATTAAAACCCAGTGCTAAATGAAAGCTCTGAAAGGTGCAGTAAACCAGGTTATAATTCTTTATAACATATGGGTGCCTCTTGTATGTGAATCATCTGAGAAAGTCAGGGAAAACTGCTAGAACGTACTAATGTACCATTGGAATAATTTCACTGCAAAATTTTGCTTTTCAGATTTTACCCAGCATTAAAACTGTAACTCACTAATAATGTAAAAAAATTTATAAAATACGTCTCATCTGCCCCACTCCTGTAGATTAATATCACACAATTTATTAATAAAATAATCTTTTTTCTGGTTTTGGATTCATGGAAAAACCAAACTGACCCCACTGGAAAGAAAAAAATAAGCCACTGGACTGACATGACTGTGTGTCAGCCTCTGAGAAGAAAGAAATCTGGAATCTTGATTAGTAGGAATCAAAACAGACACAAATTTTTAGGGCTATGTAATATGATGTGTATATGCCTTGTATGCAAATAGTAACGTAGGCAAAATTCCAACACGGAACAACTTGCAGTGACTAATTGATGTAGGAATATGTGCAGTAGTAGGAGCAGGCCAGTCCCTCACTCAGCTGTCAGATGGCTGAGATATTTTTCTAGAGGTAAATATGTACAAGGATGATTACAGTAGCAGACACTATCTCTAGGAGCTTGGTCTCCGCATCCAAATCTTCATCTGGCTCAAATCAAAATGGGAAAAACCTTTTCTAAAAGGAGAGCTAACATCTCCAGGGTCACATCTCAGATCAAAAGTGGATGTATTGATAGCAGTCCAGAGTGTCTTCCTCACATGCATGACCTGTGCTCTCAGGGCCGGTTACTTACAAAAGATCCAGTCACTTGGAGCATTCAACATGGAGAATTAAAGAAATTTGCTGTCCTTGGAAGGAAGTCTACTATGAAAACATCCCAGGAGAAACTGGTTCAGTTCTTCATAGAGCACAAGAGCTTATGGCATCAGGATGTTTATCTTGGATGTCTGTAGAGCTAGCTCCAAAACCCATTTCAGCTTTAAGAGTGTGCTGAAAGAGGGCAAACGCACACACCACTTCTGGAAAATGAGGCTCTGGCTCCCAGGCTGCCATGGCCACTGAGCAAGGAGAGGAGGCTTGCATATGAACGCCTCAGGGAGAGATCCACATGGCCACATTTGCCTGGGGTCAAACTTCCTGTAATTCTTCCTCTGAGGAACTTGCCTTCAATATTGCTGAGTCCAAAGCGCTCACGGATCACAAGTCTGTGCTAGGGAACAGTCACGAGACGTTAGCGCTACCCTGCTTTCTGGCTCGTTGCATGTTCTTTTCTGCAGCTGTGAACCATGGAGAACTTCGAAGTGCACTGCAGAGCAAAAGGGTTTGTTCAGTCTCCTGTTTCCAGTAATACAGTCTGTTAAGGAAGAAAATGCCAAATGCTGTGACACCCTGAGAAGAGATCCTCTTTTCCTGATGGAGCAGCAGAGGTACAGCCAAAAGAAAGCTCTCTGAGGTGAAGGTGAGCCTCTAACGCAGAGACCCTAAACCTTAGAGGTTCACTTGGAAATATGGGCAGAAGGTTACTTTCAGTGAGGAATTAACTTCCTGTGAAAGAACGAGAGAAACAACCAACAGCTTCTTTAACCAACAGCTCAGAGTATCTGGTGGCTCTTACTGATGTTAGATCTTTGAGAGGAAAGGGAGCATAGCTTCCTCCCACAGATTCATCCACCAATAAACCTGTGCTGAGAGAGTTTCTGGCTCTGAACATCGAAGACTAAAGCTCCTATCTAGATCCTCTGCTAAGGAAAAGCTCCCCTCTGTGATTATACTACCTCCTTTGTCAGCTCAAGGCTGTGCTAACTGATTAATCTACAAGACTTCTCCCTCCCTGCCTGCCCCGTGTAAACCAGCCCTCGTACATATGCTTTTGTGTATGCATATACGCATATACACACAGACGCACACACAGATGCACTTAAAGTGAGTCATGTATGTCATTAGACACAGCTTACTGCGTTTGGGTTGAATTACTTCCGTTTTCATGGTTTCCAAAAAGGAAGATCACTGAAGAAAAGATTAAATGCCACAAGCTCTTTTATTAAAGATAAGTGACCTAAGAAGTGCTGTCACATTGGGTCAAGGAGAATAAAACAGGCACAAACTGCAAGCCTCCCCTTCCTTTTTTACTGAGCAGGTAGCCTGTTAATTGTGCCAAACTGCGTGCTGATCTGCGATGCTGAAGTAACTGGCTGCCTAGAGGCTGACCATGCCACATTCACTGTGCACTGCAGCAGCGCTGGACTGAAAGCAACGGGATTTACAGGGCTGAGAGGCACAGTGCCACCTACCTACTAACTGTAATTAAGAATATTATTTCTCACACATTTATGTCACGAGGGGAAGACTAAAAGCCTGTTAGCTGTCTTCAGTTAGGGATATTTTTGTGTGGAGTGCTGTTTAGAATGAAAAGTGGCAGATTAGACTTTCAAGCACCCTTCGACAGTGGCAGCGAAGGTGAGGGCACACTGAGGAATGCTAATACTGGAAAACTAGGAACATCTTGATTGTTAATTCTGCTGAAGTTAGCGGAGGAAAGCAGGGAAAAAAAAAAAAAGGTGTGGGTTTTTTTTCCTTTTTATAACCCCTAGGCTTCATACATCACACTTCCTTATTGTCAATTTGCTCAGGAAACCACTGCTGACATCTCCCCTACGGATTTAATATCATTCCAGTCAGGCTATCTTTCACTTATATTGAAGATTTCTTGGATTTTTACCAGCTTTAAATTATATTGAAAGTAGGCAGATGAACATTTAAATTAAAAGGTTAATTGAAACTGAAATATTGCACTGGCACACTTAATTTGTTTCAGTTAAATTGTTTATTAGCTTAATTAAGTATTTACAGAACCAAGGCAAAAAAAGTTGTGCATGTGTTTCCACACACAGAAAAGTAGATGTACTTGTATTCAAAAGGTAAATAACCACTAATAACTCTTAAAAACAGTAGCCTGTAAGAGTATTTCCAAAGCAAGGAATGTTCTTCTGTAGCCAAAGTCCTAATTTTTTATGGTTTCCTATCAGTCACCAGTTTCTTTTATGATTCTTCAGGGTTTATGAGCATCTTCAAAGGTGTCAAGAGAAAGAGCTTACGTTGTACAAATGCTTGGGCCAGGAAATGCTGGTAAGGTCTTCTGCCTGACAGAAGATGACCAAATACATGATTCTTTTTTCTTCTTAGTGGACTTTTTGAGACTGATAAGCAAGATCCTTGTGAGGAAGAGTTGTCAGAGAAATCTGTCTGCTTTTTCTTTTCCCTAATTGGAGAGGGCTCAGGCTCTGCTGGTGGCAGGAAAGGGAAGCAGTGATTCATTCTGGCTTTCCTGGAAGAAACCAGATTTTAGTTAGTTGGCTTTTGTAGGGTGCCTAACTTAACAGCACAGTCACAGGAAGATTTTTTTTCTTCCTTTGAGAGAACTGTATTTCCAGTCTAAGGGGCAAACTGAACACCAATAGTGACACCAAAATTAAACTAATCAGATTATGTCTGTATGAACATAAGTGGGTTTTTTGACAGAGCAAGTATGTTCCAAAATAAGGAGTAACACATGTGATTTGAAATATGTTTAAACATGAAAAATGTGCGTTAATTGGATTATTTTAAAGAAGTTTATGTTTGAAAACATCTAAGATTAATAAAAATGCTATTGTGCAATTTCCTATTCAAAGAAATATTACGTCTTTAAATAGCAACACAAATGGATTTATTTTGTTTTTCAATATCTAATAGATGGACTATTTGAAATTCTGCTTTATCCCCTGTATTAGTTTCCTGACAGGATTTCCATCATCAGGCTTTAGGGAATACACTTAAGCACTGAGGTCTTGAAGCTATGATAATTTTTAATCTTTAGCAAGTAACCAGTTAGACCTCACTGGCTTTGTAGCATTCAGACCTCTGCAGATTTTACGAGGTATTTTGCCCATTATAGCATCTGCCTCAATTACACAGATGGATATGCTGGAGCAGTATCATACCAAAACCTCCAGTTCGTGACAAGTGGGAAGGGTGCTTTTATCCCCCAGCATGATTTTGTGAGTTTGTGCATCTTAGCAGCACTGCAGGAGAGGAGACAGTAGGTAGTTTCAGGCACTGAGGTAGATACAAAGGTCACAATGCCTCCTGTTTTGCTGGAAGTGTGGCTGTGGCTCTCTTCAAAGAGTATTATCCTACTCTGTAACTGTCAGTTCCGAGCAACTTAAATGTGCTGCCTTAGGTGGCTTGAGCAACAAAGCCTAGTCCTTTGGCCTTTAATCAAAACAGTTACTGTTTGATTTTGACAATCTTTTGCCAGCCATGTATTGTTTTCCTCATGCAGTGCACCCACAGCTCCCACGTGAGCAGTTACCCGCAGGTGCGAGGTGCCCAAATGCTTTTCTGGTGCACTGCTTCAGGCTGATGTGTTGGTCATGAGTAGGCTGACCAAAAAATACCTGTTGTTTGGGGTTTATTCCATGAGCCTGGTGTGTTTGTTCCAAGTTGAAACATAACTGTTGACCTCTGAAAACTCTGTGTGGAAAGGTACAATTAAGTGTCTTCAACGGGCTTTGAAAATACTTCCAACACCGTAGTGTGAAGGACACCGACTGGTACCCCTTAGTTTCCCAGCTATATGTTCATCGTATTTCCCTTCTCATTTGCTATTCTTACTGCCTTCCCTTGTCTGCATTGCCTCTCTCTGCCATTGGTCCTATTCCTCCTCCATGCTCACTACATATATGCACTTTTTTGCCTCTGTTCTGCTATTCCTTGGAGGAGACTGGCATTTTCTAATGACCAGATACTCTTCATTCAAATCTGTCCTTTAACATTTACACAAGGAATCTCTTTTTCTAGTTCTCCTCACTGATAATCCTTGCACTTTTTCATTGTCTTTAACTGTTCCCATATATCAAGGTTTCTCTTTGCCGTGTCTTTGGTCGCAAGTTTTTCCTGTGTTCGTTAAGCACTGGTTATCTGTGGATCCTTGGTGATTGGTGATTGTTATCAGCATTGTGGCTACAATTATGTTTACACTTGGTGTAGGTCAAATTGCTGATGTTATTCAGAGATATTAATTAAACTTCACCCACGCTATTTCATATTGTTGCCTTGTGCCTAATAAAACAACCTTATTTGGTGCCTTACTTGTCTGATCTCTATGAGGCATTGCCAGAGCCCAGCACTTGCTTGGTGTCTGTTAGGGTAAAAGTACTGAAGGCTTCTGGTAGACCTTTCCCATAATGAAGCCCGTTTCACTCCTGAAAAGAGCACCAGTTTCAGGAGGTAGAGGCATAACATAAAAATTTATAATGCTTATATCTGAAGTACCCCTATGTGCTTGTGTGCTAGAGACTTGGAAACACCTTCCCTAACTGCTGAGATAACATGAAACAAGTGCAGCTTCTGCACCTTGAACATGGAACAGCGCATGAATGAGAGAAGGTGATGGTGGCGGATTGTGAGCGGAGACAGGGAACCACCTGCTTGTGAAGGAAGAAACTTCTTACAGCTGCACCATGTGTAATGATACGAAACCAGCTTCTGCTGTGCCTTCTTTTTCATGTTGTTGCTTCACCTCACTGCTGAGTCTCCTTTTCAGAGTGATTTTATTACAGTGATACATTAAATGCAGGAAGATGGAGCAATCCTGAGCAATGATTAGAAGCTGAAGAAGGAGGATGTTTTAAGCCAGCCATTAGTAGTGTTTTTTTTCTCCCAGTTGGTAATGTAAAATCTGTAAATCACATAAATAACCTAAAAGCAGAATGAAATAATTATTCATTTTGGGCCAGGTTTTGATTTTTAAGAGCCTAAGCATAATTATTCTTGCACAAGGGACCTTCTAATGGTTTTAAAGCAAACAGAATTGGCTGCAATGCAAAACCTTGTGCCTTCAAACCAGCAAGCGTGCTGGTCTGGGCAAAGCGGTGAGGCAGAGTCCCATGAGCCAGACCATCACCAGCTTAGACTTCTGCTGGGTCTGGGTGGCTGCAGGCTTGGGTAAGTGTAACAGCCTTCCAGCTGTCAGGGTGCAAAAAGAGTATTCGCTTCTGTTTTCTTTAAATGCTTGGGTTTGTGATGAGTGTACACTAAACCACCATGTTTTACAAGAGAAATTAGAGTTCTAAGTCAAAAGCTCGAGAAGGTGGATCATCCTTGCAGGAGGAATTAAGAGTCAATACACCTGAGACTGTGTGCGGCCAGCACTGAAGCATGGTCTTTGTGGGGCTGCTTTTGCCAGCCTGCTCTCTGCTCTCTCTCACTTAAGCAAGGGGTACACCTCAGCACATTTAGTGGAGCTGCATGGAGAGAGAGAAGTGATTTAAAACTACTGGAATTGTAAGAGTCTTTTTTTTTTTTTTTTTTTTTCCTAAGGCAGAGAATGTATCAGGTAGGTGCAGAAATAGATTGTGCAGTTCAGAAATAGGTTTTGAATAGCAGAACATCCCAGGCCCTTAAGTTTTGGGTGAAGTTCAAAGAAATGCTTCCAGAAAGCCAATTCAGAATTTAGCCAGACCATTCTGTTCCCATTTGGCTCTCTAAAGCCTAGGAAATAAGAAGTTTAATCAGCATCTACCAGTGCAATTAGCTCAGAAATTTTTCCTCAGTTTGGGGTGTGACTTGGCAATGTAGAGAACAGCTACAGATCTGAAAATAGTGACACAAGGAGCAGAAAGTGCTTTGGCTCCCTTTTACTAAGCTCACATATGTATATTTTGAATTCTGACCAAAACCCAGGATAATATGAAGTTGCAAATAGTGGAAGGACAATGATCTCAACAGCTGGTAAAAAAAATAATTAAATTTTCTATTTACCTGAAATTTCCTACCTTTGTCCTTAAAACCAAAGTTTTATGTGTAAATTGTAATTTCTAATAGAAATAAAATACTTTACACAGTGTATTTTAAATTGAGGGCTACCACGAGAGAATATGTCTTGTCTTCATAATGCTGTCAATGCAGACATTAATTTTGTGCAATTGTAACTGTTGGAAGGGGGTAGTAAAAACCTGAAGTCCCATTCCAGTTTCTGAAATTCTTATCTTTTAGGAAAGTAATACTAGGGCTGTAAGTGCATTCTACCTGGGAAAATGCTAATCCATGTTCCCCTCCACTACAGGTGGTCAGATGCAAACAGAAAGGTCCCGCTAGTGTGCTGGAGGCAGAGCAGACCGTGACTCTGCCATCTTCAACGTATTCCATCTGGCTTTTGCAGCTTCTTGCAAAGGGCAGGACCGCATGAGCTACTGCTAATTAGAGTCCTGTTCCTTTAAATTCCTGTTGTATCCGATGAAAAACTGGTATGTGAAAACACCTGCAGGCCAGGAAGAGGAGTATAAGTGGTTATGTTTGCATTTTAAAATAACTGCCCCTGCCCCCACCCCTGCCCCAATTTATTGCATAAAAATAGCCAATATTTTAAACCTTTCTTCTGGGAGTGTCCCATGCAACCTCTGTGTCTTTTTATCATCTCTTTCCTGTAGTCACTTTGGTAGTTACGCTTTTCCTATCAAAATTCTGGACAGCTAAGAGATAGATTACTTTCACAGGAATCAGTGACTGAAATTATTACATCAAGGTCATTAGGTTAATTTCCTGTCTTTGTAAAACAGCATATAATTCTAAATCCAAAATTATCTAAAGTGGATAAAGATGTGGAAAAAATGAGCTGATGTAATGGTGCGTAAAATCTCCCATCAGCGAGTATTTCACATCTGCCACTTAAGGATGAGCAAGATTGTGTCGTTTATAACAAATGCCACCTTTTCCATTGAGAATCTTAGAGTAATTAAAGAACAGAAGTGACTGTTGATCCACACATTGCCATCATTCATTGCTTATCAATTGTTATTTCTGATGTTGCTGTTCTGTTGTCTTGGCTCCCCCTTGATTGGGAATCTGTTCACATCACAATTTAACCTTGCAGCATTCTAATTTTAACACTGCAACACTACAAAATAGACAAACATACAGGCTAGACTCTGTTTTCAGAAGATGATGTTTATTTTCACTGCCCTGCTTGATTTTTGAGCAGAGAATGAGAACTTCTTGTTTGTGAAAAACAGACATCTAATGGAGCTTTTACAATATATCCAGAAATAGAGGTATCCTACATCACAAGTTACTTTTGAAAACACAAGCCATTATGGCTAAAATTAAACAGAAGTAAAATCCTGGCAAAATGGACTCTGTTGTCATTGAAGTCAATGAGAGCCTTTCCATTGATTTAAGTGGAACTAGGATTAAACTCTGTATTTTATATAGAAGAGCCTTTACTTTTTTCACATGCAGACATATGCATGCTTTCTCTTCCCTTTTCTGCTATAAATGTACTGTGCTGGACAAGAGCCACTTGAAAGTTCACAACCTTTAGGACAGATGGGATGCCAGCAGCAGAGGAGCGTTAGTCGGTGCAGGCTAAGCATGGCTGTGTACATCAGCCAGTGCCTGTAGTTCTCAAACAAGAGAGTATTTCACTTGACAGGTCTGCAGCAAAAAACTGCAGGTAGATTTCAACAGGCTTCAATTCCCACTGTTGAAAGGAGAAACTTTAGACATACTTAACTGAGGCTTTCAGGTTCAGATCAAGACAATTTCCGTGAGACAGTGTGCAGGCTGCGTTTGTGAAAGTACATTGTTATAGCAACTTAAAACAATGTATTGGATGTCAACTCAAGGGAGTAAGCCTGCAGCGAAGCTAAGCCTTAGCAGTACTCAGGGTAAATGGCTTCTGACCTGTAAAAGTGTACATTTCCACAGACGGTTGTTAGCTTTGCCCTTTCTCTGTGTGGCAGACATGGAGGAGCAGGGACCAGTATCTGGTCTGGTTTGTTCCAGGCATTGATCCTGAGGGAGATTGCCTGGGGGCCTGCAAGCAGTGGAGCAGATACTATTGCATTTTACAGTGGATGTCTTTAAGGGAGAAGCAGGGGTTTTACCAGGGTGCCGTATTTTCAAAATAAAATTTGCAGGTTTTGTTCCAGCCAAGAGAAATTTGCCACAATATTTTGCTCCAGTACTCACGGTCATGGTAATTCTGGCCAGGAGCCCTCAAACGCAAATCTCACTAAGTGTTTGCTCTTAGTAGTTCAGGGCAAAACTTTGGCTCAGCCTCTGAAAAAGCCTAAAACCTTTCTTTTAAAGAACAAACATTTACTTTCCCATGTGATTATCTGCCTGGAATACAAGAGAACTGTTTACTGAGAAAAAAAGGAAAAAGACATTTTTCTTTTGTTACAGTCACCCTGTAAAAAGAATGTGAAGTGTGCACTAAAGCCTAAATCTAAATCTGTATTTTTTCCTCATAAATATCACCATAAACTGATGTATATACCAAAGTTTGCATTTGTTGCAAAAAGATCCATGACTTCAAGAGCAAGTAAAAGGCCTTTGTACCAGGACAGAGAGGGTCCAGATGCTGTATCTTGCCTGGAAGGAGAGGAAATCTGTGCAGAATTCTTTTCATGGACAGGGATATAGCAGAAAAGATTATTCTGAGTAGCTGTTGCCCATGGGAAGCTTAGAAAGTTTAATTTTAAAAGGTTTTCTATCCCATATACATTCAGGTGTTACCTATTTTGCCATCAGTGTTTGTAGTACTAGGGAAACATATAAAACCAACTCGCTTTTATCCTGATAGAACCAAATGTGTGCAGATGTGATCTGTTTGTTTGGTGTGCATGAGGAGAATGGGAACATTCTTCTTTGGACATTTGAGAGAGTACTGTATTTGTTCTTTTTCTAATCCTTTGCCATACTAAAAACTGAGCAGTCAGGACGAAGATTACGTGATGTGTCTTTTTGATCCTAGCAAATACATTATTTGAGTCTGATAAGGTGCCTTTTTTAAAAAAAACATTGTTTGGACCTAGCTTTTCTGTTAAAATTTTAGAGGTGAACAGAAAGCATTCACATATGAAGCATTGGATTTGGTGCTTGGTATTCTTCCTCTTCAGAGTAGCTCATGTAAAACTGTCCCAGGGTCTGAGTTTTTGGCACTGTTCAAGAATTCAGCTGATGTCATGAACTGTTGCTGGCAGATGCAGCAACTTCTAAGGGCTTAAAATGTTGATCCTCCAACACTTTTCTAAGTGCATTATTTTATAATTTTTATGTGTATGTATTTTTACAGTTTTCTAAATTTAGAAACTTACAGGTTTCTAAAGCTTTGTAATGATTTCTAGTTTCCCCTTCAAGACAGTGACACCATTTCAGTCAGTACAATTTCAGCAGATCATCCCTAAATTATATGATGAAATTTATCTATTTGTTGTTTCAACCTTGAGTATTTTTCTTATACAACTAACACGATTATAAAAAACGTGTATTAGTTCTCTTCCTAATGCGAGATCTTGGATGAAAATGAAGTTTGAAGGGATCCTGTTATGTTTGCCCTCATTATTTTGACCTTATTAATGCTGCAGGTTATTTATAGCTCCATGACTGCTATGTTAAAATCTTTGCAGGCAGTCTGACTCTTATCAGAAACTGCATATTTGAACGTCTTCCAGGGTTGCTGCTACTTTGGAGTAGGATCTGCTCCATTCTAGCTTCTCATGCACCAGGATCTGCTCTACCCTGGCTTCTCATGGACCCTTTGGGGCTTCTGCTCTGGGAAACCCTGCTGGTGTAGCCAGCTCATACAGCTGACATACAAATGCTACCTCCAGAAGTGCTACCCTGTAGTATTTTCCTACGTCACCCAAATCTCTGTGATGTTGTGCATTAGGCGATACAATCTTGATTATCCCGTTGCTGATATAGTGAGAAATGACTGGCACTTGATATAAATGAATCTCCTGGCATTGGAAATTGCCAGTGGAAATCCTTTCAGTGCTTCTCCTCAGCTGAAGAAAAATGAGGTGTATGCAAGGAACGCCACCAAAAGGCTTTTCTTTGCCAAATATTTCAACATTTGACAGCATGTAGGTCTGTTCCAGGCAGAGGTATTTGTCCTCTCTAGCTGCTCTGCAAATAGGATTGAGTGGCAAATTTGTAAATAAAATAAAAAAGTAAAATAAAACTGTGAGCAACAGGAAAAAAAAAACCCTCTCTGACGCTTTCAAGTTGCCTTTTCAACTCATTTGTTGTAAAACCACACTTCCGCAGGCTTGCTTAGAACCAAGCCTGCAGCTAAATATTTACCCAATAGATTTTGTTAAATCTGTTTCGGTGCCTCTGGAAATGAATTCACACCTCTAATTCCTAAGTACCCTTTGCCTCTGGGCATCTGTAGTGAAATGCAGGTATTAGAAGAGCTGAAATCGAGCTGAGCTAACTGATAACCTGAGTCAATAAGCAATGAACTAAGAAGAGAGAATGATCTCTCGTCTCTCCAGGGTTTGGAAATGGTAATGGAAATTTTCAAGGTGAAAAGCCAAGCTGGACTGGGGTGTTTCAGGTCCTTCAGATGATGTTTGAGAAGTATTTTCAGTGCCTGTTGCCAGGCTTCTTGTGCTCTCCAGGTCAGCTCCAGTGCTTCCCAAGTTGAATCTCCTGGAGAGAAAGCCATGTAGGTGGGGAGGTGCCACCACCCCCTGCAGCAGCAGGACAGGTGAAGAGTAAAGGCAAGTTCTTTCATGGGAAAGCAGAAGGAGCAGCACATGGTGACAGCCTGCATGGCTGCGTCTAGAACTGGAGCATGAAGGAACTGTCTTCCTGGAAGTGCCTTGGTCAGGGGACAAGGAAAGGCCCTGGTCAGCTCAGACAGCCTCTCCAAGACCCTCAGCCCTGCAATGGGTTCTATTCAGTCTCCTTGGCCGAACAGTCCCCTACAGGCCAGACACAGGTCAGGAGGAGCTAAAGACTGGCCACTCACCCCACCAGAAGGTATAATAATAATCCCACCAGTTTTCTTGGCTGCTCAGTGTATTATGCTGTTAATTCATCTCACCTGTTAATCTTGCCCCTTAGAAAAGGGGCATAGTCTTCCGCTGAAAAGTTTTTGCTGTTCTTACTGACTTTGCTGCAGTTCTGTCTTGCTGGAGCTTGCTACACAGGATACACCTGGTTTTCTGATGTGGAGCCCCACCTCTGACCATGTCCGCCCCTAGACCTGGGCTTGTTATAGTCTTGCTTCTCAGGTTTCTGATCCTGAATGGTTTTGACTTGGCTACCTGGCTCTTAATTTGGGTGGGGCAGCTTCCTCACAACACTAGCACCTCCTGGTCACCATGTATCTTTAACACACTTCACTGATGTATGAGCAGGAACGGTGCATCACCATCAAATCAACAGCTATTTCCCTATTTTATAAGCTTTCTGAGAATGATTTGGCCTGTGATGACTGTGTTACTGTCATCTTTCTCACAGGTAAAAGCGGAGTTTGTCAATTCTTCGTCATTTTCATGTTTCGGCTTTTGACGTCTGTTCAACACAAGGTAGAGATCTGAGCCCGGTGCCCAAAATCCAGCTGTGTGGTTTGCTCCCTTCCTTTGCTCTCGTATTTACGCTGGAAGCTAAGGCAAGAAGCAAAGTGGTGAGCTGCCACTGAGCAGTCTGCTGTAGGACATCACACCTCTGTGATGCAACACAGGGGAAGTCTGAGAAATCAGAAGGTGGTAGAGGCAAATGGATGGTTTGGGAGAGAAGGGACAAAAGAAAGGTAATAGCGAAAGAAGAAAGAGCAATGGGGCAATAGGACGTGGCTGCTGAGCTAGTCTGTTTTGAAAGCTGTATGTTTAAGAAACTAAATTATGAAATATGTAAGAGGAAAAAGCATATATACAACTGGGGAATGGAAGATGAGCCTCTGCTGATAAAACTCTTCTACACGCTATTTTATACCGTAGAGAGTCTTGTCCAGAAACACTTCTGGAGTCTCCATTTCACCTCATTGAAAATACAGTGTTAGGCCTACAATATATATTTCAAAGATTTATTGAGATAGTTTTAAAAACCACAGACTATAGGGCATTTACCACATCTCTTGAGAGACTGTCCACAGCCTCATACATCTTTCACTTCAGAGTTTTCCTGTCGAGATTGGATATTTTCTGTGTTTAAATATCATTCCTTTTATTCCTAATCAAACCCTTTGTATCACACCTGATAATTTTCTCTTCAACATGAACAGCAGATAGCTGTTTTATTCCCAGCACATGAGCGTTTAACAAAACTGTATAGATTTTATGTTATTCTCTTCCCAGAAATTGTCTCTGCCCTCTGAGTATTCCCCCATCTCTTCTCCTCGCTCCTTCCACTCTGTCAATGGCTTCCAGACAACTCGGTGCCTGAAACAGAATGTAATAGTTGAGTGCGGTTGAACCAGAGCCAGACAGAGGGAGAAGGTCTCTTGATTCCTGCTCTGATGTGATGCATTTGATAAGGCGGACCAAAAATGCACTGCTGCTTTTTTGCCAGAATGCTCAGAAGAATATTAGACATGGTCACAGAATTAAGTGAGTGATACCTGAGCTGTGAATGCACTTACTCTTGTTTGCAAATATCATTAAACAGCTTAGCTCAAATCTGCTTATTACCAGCTTAAACAACTTCAATTTAGATGCCTCTAGACTGGTTTAAGGATTGGCTTCATGTAACAGTAGGGTTCAAGCTGGACATGGTTTTGTTAAGGCAGTGGTGTGGTGCTTCTAACAGGAACTTCTCCGTTTCAGTTTCTGTTGTTCTCTGAAGTAAACTAGTCACCACTTTGAAAGCGGGCGTTCAATATGTGGCCAGAGCATCACACCAGCGAGCCGCTGCTGAGTCAGCGGAGAGCTGCTTTTGCGCAGGGGCCCTGATGGTGGAAGTGGTCTGTAGCTACCTGCTGCTCCTAATTACCCAGCTGAAAGTGTTTCTCGCCTGTGGCAGTCAATTCAAGTACATTTTCCTGTCAAAATCCAAGCCCAGAGAGGGTTGCTGCTCTCTTGAGAGGATGCATGTAATATTCTCACTTTTGTGCCCCAGTTTTCAGTGCCCCTGCAGTAGCCACAAATACTCCGGCAGCTCTGGCTGGGATGCAGCTGCTGGGCTGCTGTGGTGCATCGTTACAGGTGGTCAGTACCTGATACTGAAAGTATCTGTACAGCATTCTATCTGCTCAGAACCAAAGCATTTCACATAAAAACTAGCTTGAACAGTTCGCATTGCTACTCTCTCTCCCAGAATGTGTCATGCCCTGCAGACTGCTGGAGATCTTCATTCCCCATGCTTTTCTGTAGGGTGTCTTTGTTTTCACACTGACCATCCATTCCTCTTCTTCCACCAGCTGTGAGGCTTTCTCGTAGTTGATGGCTGATGATTTCTGGTGACCAGTCTTTGTAAAATACGTCTGTAAGTGTGGTGGATCTTGGAAGCGGCACCTTCACAGCTGGGAGTTCAGTGACTAGGGTTTCTCCACGGAGTTGTTTTTGAGACAGTTCTCTTAGAAACTGCTGTGGTTTTTGAAAAAAACTTACTGAATGCAACTGTGATGTAAAGACCAGAAAGTCTTTATTCATTCATTGAACAGCCTCACTGAAGTCCACAGTAGTTCTCCCAGGGTAAAAAACTATCCTGCACAGGTGAAAATGTTGGCTTGAGACCAGTAATTCCTCCTGGCAATGGGAGAAATACAGCATGTAAAACATTTTTCTGTTACAGCTTTATGTGTGCATTTAAATATAAACTGTTGGGTTTGTACTAAATTATGTAGAACAATGGACCTCAGCAGAAACAGAAGGAAAATGAGATCTTTTCAAAGGAAGGAGGTACTGAAAAATTAGTTTGAGGAAGATTAGTCTCTGGTGGAATATGTGGAACTTGACAGAAGCACATACAGATATAAAGTGCTGTGTGACTGGGTCTTCGCTGTTTTGGTGTCTCTTGTAACCTGTCATTAATGTTACAAAAGTCCCTTTTCCACAAAATTTGATGCATTCTGTGCATCCTAGAGCAATGCTTTTGTAGGAACATGTCTTCTGTCTTGACTTCCCTTAGCTGAGTGTTTCTAAGAATGTACTTCATTTTACATAAACAAAAGCTTCTTTTAACAACCATCTGGGTATTTCAAAGCACATCAGAAATCTTTAGAGCCATAGGTGCCAGTTTGATTAGTTGCACTTCTTCTGGGCTTTCTTGTCCTCCCCTTGGCTTTCTTCACATTCCCTCCTTGACCTGGGAAAGGTAAACTCAGGACACTGAAATTTCTCCAGGGGAAAAAAAAAAAAAAAGCATATTTCTAACAGCTGAAATGTTTATGCTGCACTGGAGGGATTTTTATAACCTAAATGTTCTTTCACAATATAATTAATAGTTCTATTAAAAATGTTCCTCTTCAAGCGTACTTTGCATAACCAGCAGTAATTTGAGTTTAGCAGGGTCCAACCAGTGTTAGAGGTAATGTATGTAAATGAGAGGAAAGAACAGGGTCAGTCAGTCACACGTAGCAGCCTGTTTCTGCTGTGTCCATTTACAACAATCACCAGCCATTATCTTTGCATTCAATATTTGAAGCATTAGCTTTATGTTCTGGCTTAGTGTATGAGACTATTTACTACATACTTCTATTTTATTTCATTTTCTTCTGTACACTATTGTAATAATGATATTGCCTAATAAAATAATGTCAGATTTTAATTAGATTAAAAGTAATTTGGTATATTAGGTTTTTTATTTGAGAAAATAAAGTAGGCGACAGTGCATATCAAGCTGTCCATTTTTTGTGTTTGTATTTGCTTTCATTTCCTGTCATACTTCACCTGTTGAAATAAGGGTGTTTTTTTTCTTGAATTGCCTTAAGTTATTACAGCCCTTCACATCCATATGTCTATATATTGATGTAGCAAGGTGTCATGGTTTAACCCCAACTGGCAACTAATAACCACACAGCCGCTTGCTCGCTCCCATCCCCATCACCTGCCCCAGTGGGATGGGGAGGAGAATCGGGAAAAGGTAAAACTTGTGGGTTGAGATAAGAACAATTTAATAATTATAATAATAACAACAACAACAACAATAATTGTAATGAAGAGGAGAGAGAAAGAGAGGAATAAAACCCAAGGGGAAAAAAACCCAAGTGATGCACAATGCAATTGCTCACCACCTGCTGACCGCTGCCCAGCCAGTCCCCAGGCAGCGATTGGCAGCCCGTGGCGAACCTCCCCAGTTTATATACGGAACAAAACGTCATATGGTATGGAATACCTCTTTGGCTAGTTCGGGTCAGCTGTCCTGGCTCTGCTCCCTCCCTGCTCCTTGTGCACCTGCTCACTGGCAGAGCATGGGAAACTGAAAAGTCCTTGATTTAGGTAAGCGCTACTGAGCAACAACTAAAACATCAGTGTGTACCGACATTATTCTCATACTGAATCCAGAACACAGCACTGTACCAGCTACTAAGAAGAAAATTAACTCCTATCCTAGCTGAAATCAGGACATAAGGACATAGGATGCCTAATTTAGTATATCTTGAATGGATAGTTTTGCAAAAATTCCTGCTCCTAATAGCTGCACCTTATTAATCACTGAAATGAATCAGCTAGACTAATATGAAAGGGTATGGTAATACTATATGAGAGTAGTCCAGCAACAGGAGGCCAAAATTTACTAGGAGGCACAGACAGGATACATTTGCATCAAAAACATTTTTGCAACAGAAAACCTTATGCTAGCCCTCTGTGGTGGGATACTTTACAAATAACCAGTGATGTATGAACTGACATAAATTTGCAGTTCACTTTTATAAGAGTGTCCTGAATAGCATCTCAGCATACAACCAAATAAAGAAGAGGAGCAGGAGGAAAGGGGGAAATATTCTTCCGCTTCTTACACACTTCTCGTTAATTCTTTAATTATTTTTGCTTTCCAGGTGACCTCAGTACTCAGTAAACTTCCATATCACATGCAGAGGAGGTATGTTCTGTGTTAGATACATCTCTGCATGTGACTAAAGCTTATCTGGTGTTGGGAGATACTCTGACTCCTCCTTGAAGTGCCGTTTCCAAGTACATTCCCTGTTACATACACTGTAGGCTGTCCTTTTTGTTAGATGTTTATTAAGGACTAAATAGAAAAACCTTTGAGCCCGGTTCAGAAGTCCATTCCTCTTTAGCTAAGTACTCAGTCAGCACAATGGAATTCAAGCATATGCTTTGAATTCAGTGTGTGTGTAAAGGCTTTGCAGAATAAGGACAGATTAAAGAAAGCTTTTGTTGAGCTGGAGCCAATCTGTGTTTGCCTTTCCGATGTGTTCACCATTAGAAGACTCAGAAATGTTTGTATGGGCCTGTAATTTCTTGTCACTTAAATTTTTACAAATTTAGACATCTCATTGCTTGGAATTTTTTCTGCTGTTTCTTCTGTTATCACATGGTACTCCCAGCCTACCTCTTCTGTTTCTGTTGGGTATAATGACTGTATTGCTTGTGTGGTTATTTGTGGGTATGCAGGCAGGCAATTAATGGAACGAGAACATACAGACACTGATTTTAATCATACTGACTTTGGGATAGTTAATATCTTAACTGAGTATCTTGAGGACTGAACCATTATAGCTAAGGCTGCCAAGTGAAATCATTTTAACAATGCATGCAGAATTTGTTTTCCCACCACAAGCTTAGAGACTTAGATGTGTGTCTTTCAATGTGATCTGGTACTTGAAAACAGAATTAAGAGGAACAAGTTGGCATCTGCTTTGAAAGATTCTTCAGCTGAATGCAGCCACTGAAATGATCAAGCTCTGTCACTTTTACCCAAGTCATCAGGCCACTCACAGAAGGGATATGAACAAGTAAAAAAGAGAAGATCTCCCATTTGCTTATTCCCTGACAACAGCTAATTGCTAAAAATGCCTTCTTCAGATATTAATTAGTTCAGCCTGTAGGCTGCTCTTACTTGGATTAAGGATCTGATTTCTCTCTGCATGAGGTTCATACAGACTCAGTAATCAAAGCTTTTTTGGTCTCAGAAGGTATACTTAACCGAATATGCTCTTAAATTCATTAATTCCCATCCTAGTGCCATTCTTCTGTCCTAGTGCCTGCTCTGACTGAACCTCAAGACAAATTAACAGCTACCACTATGAAAGAATATGTGTGAATAATTTCATCACTGCCTCATCATGCTTTCATTTGTAATTTATTTTCTATCTTTTCCCCAATTAGATCTGGAGAGACGGGATTTCCATGGGAATGTTTTTAATTATTTTTTTAGCTGTGTTTAGATACAATTCAGACTACTTTTTCATCCATCTATTCATTATAATATTTCAGAAAATTAAAAAGTGAAAAAAGGCCAAAGGTGTCTATTTCAGGCATAAAGATGAAAAAGTTTTAAGTTTTTCTTGGTTGTCAGTTGAATAATGAGAAACTCTTCTTAGCTGATAAGGTTTTTTCAACTTCTCTGTATCAATGGCTATCCAGTTAATTGTTTGGATGCTGAAACTTTTGATCAGGTAAGGTGGCAAAAGTCAACAGCCTCTCTATTAACTAGTTTGCTTGACTACCCAACAATACTTAATTTTAGTGAAAGACTTTCACAGTATACTGAAGGGATCTCAATAATTTCAACTGCCTAGGAGTGTATCTTCTCCCACAGCTACCATTTGGTTTATTTAGATGTTTTTATAATTCTAAGGAGATGAAAGTACCTGCCATCCTACAGCAAATAATCATCAAATCCCTGTTTCCAAAAACTGACAACTTGTATTATTAAAATTGGCAGAAGCCAGGAAATGCTTCCCAACACAATTGTATCAGTGACAGCTTACTCAAATGAATTTGGGTTTAATTATGGCAGCACAAGAAGAGCTGAAAGGTCCTTTTGACTAAGTAGAAGTTTAATTACATGAGAAATCCTGCAACCTCCTTTGTGTCTCTACAATGGCAAATAAAAAGACCTGAGAGAAGACCAGGGTACCAAAGTATCAGAGTATCAATTACATGCTTCCTGTGATAAAGACCTTGTAACTTTTTATCCCTTGAGTTTCATTATGGTTTTCCCTATGAATTATTCCTTGCCTAACCAACTGAAAGAAGTAGAACTGCAAATTTGAGTGTTTAAAGGTGATCAATACTTTATTGATCTTGTTTTTTAGAAAAATAGTTTTTAAAAGGCATACATTGAGGGAAAAACTACAGTTTGGGTGAAATCCAGCTCCATGTTGAGGGCATGGCAAAACTCCATTAAAAGATTAACACATCAGACAACCAGATTTGGCATTGTATATTGTCAGGTTTTGTTTCTGAGTTTTGGAGCTTTCTTTTTCTGGACTGTGTTTTGAGTGCAACGAAATTGAAATTACTGTTAGCGGAGGTTATTTCTGAATACCCCTCCATCAAACTAAGGCTCTGAAACATCATGCATGAGTGTAAAGGAAATCAATATTCTGCTTTATTTCTTTTAAAATATTTAATAAGACTTAGACAAAATATAATTTTAAAATAGCATTTGAATAGAACTTTGAAAAGGTATATTTAAATCTATACCAGTTAGCTAAAATCAATCCTTACTGTTTGTCAGAACTCTTTATCAGAAGTGATGGCAATGAAACACTGGGGAAAAGCTTTTTGGAGCTGGCCAAAATGATTTTATTAGATAATTTTGTACTCTCAAAGGATGAAAACTTATTTGAAGCACTGAACATTAGTATTCTTTCTGTGTTTCATCCAATAGAGTAGTTTCTTATAGTACCAGGAAAGCTAACTCTAAAAAAGCATGGTTGAAAAAATATATCTAAGCAACTCCTGTAAGACAGTTTTCTAAAGTTTCACAGATATATTGTAAGTCTCAATAATTTCACAATATATTGTAAGTATTGTAAGTGCTGGTTTTCTTAAATGTCTTTCATGTCTGGAGTAGTAAGGTTCTCTAAGAGAAGTCCTCCTTTGTGTTGCAGATAAAAGCTGAAAACTGTACTCTACGCACACATAAAAAGCATAAACCCAAAGATTCTGGGTTATATTTTGGCCTGGTGAATAATATTTTGAATTCCTAAATTTGATAATGCCTAGTGCACATGGAAAATGACTGGTGGTTCCTTTGTTCCCTGAAGCCAAACAGTTACAGCATCCTCTGTTGAAGTTCTGATTCTGTACAGTATTAAATATGGAATTAGTCTATTTTGACTCTCATGTTTTCTATTTTCAAATTGCCCTTTTTTTCTTTAGTGATTAACCTCTTCACAATTCAGTTTTTAGACCTCACAGGGAAGATGTGCATAGCATTTGGTCTTCCTTGAAGACTAAGTGTTATGAAAATGAGTTGCATTGGGTGCCTTATTAGGCATTTTTGACAGTTTCCTACTAAGGATACGAAGCTACCAAATGGGAAACTGATGAAAAATCTGTTAGAAAATTCTTTATTAAAAACAAAGTACACATTTTGCTAAAGGAATAAATCAAGATAGAATTGCATTTTTTTTTTTTTTTTGTAATATTAAAATTGCAAAATGTGACGAAAATAAAAGAGGCAGACTTACTGAGGCTCATGTTGGAGATGAGCTTAGCAACAGCTTTTATTTTCCTTCTTCGCTGTAAAAAGCTCATCTAGATAAAATACAAACAAGCATTGCAAGCGCAGTGCAATTATACCTAGCCTCAGGAAACAGCATTGACCAATTTTATTATTGTGCCAAAGATTAGTCCTGGAGTGTAAAGCTGAGAGAGACCTATTAGGGACCTGCTTCATTAAAAGATGTGGAACAAGACCTTCATAAGGCACCAATAAATCCCTTTAAGGGGAAGAGGGCTCTGAAATGGCCTTTTGGGGTTCTCATTATTAACTTCAAGGATTGCTGAGGTTGGTGACTTTGCAAATATGGTTTTAGCTAGCACTCACTGTCCTTTTAACTCTCTGTTCTCCAGTCCAAATTCACTTTGAAAGAAGCAGCCATAACTCTGCTCTAGTTAGCTGAGCAGCATCCACCTACTGGGGCTGGAAAATCTTCTGATATTGCTATGAATCTTGCATGAACGGCACTCCAAACCTAGCTGTTGACTACAGCTTTAAGTTCCTCATAAAGTCCCTGTAAGCTGTGATTTTTCATAATTTTTCATAAATCAAAATTTCTGATGCCAGTAAATCCCAAAAAGAAATAGCAGTTTGTTATGTATGGAGGGCATTTTGATAAAACTATCCCAAGCAATGGCAGACAAGAAGCCTATGCTGCTGGAAAATGTTAGTGTTTTCTGCTCAAAGCTGGGTTTAAATGTTGACCAGCGGCATGGAAAATAACATCAGATTTGTCAACAGCAGGAAGAATAGCCACAGAGAAACAGCACATTTCTCTGCATCCTAATGCTTCCAATTCCTAGAGATACCAAAGCAAATATCTAGCATTTGACATTTCAGGGAAGAAAAAATAAATAGCTGTTTATATCAGGAGTTCGAGATTTCCTTGCTAGGGAACTACAGACTGCTCAGATAAGTGATGCTTGAGCATGGTTGATATTTTCTACAAAATGATGGTACTCTTTCCAAACGTGATCTCAAGATACTCGCTGTGGGTTTTACCCATCTTCTGGAGCAAAATCTCCAGCTAGAAGTTGCATGCCAGTACACTCCCAAGCTCTTCAGAGCAGCAGCAAGCACAACCAGGCAAAACTGGGGCAGAGATGAGTGTTTCTCTTTTTCCTCTGTGCCTGCTGCAATGGAGAACCCAATTTTTAATCCAGCCTAAAAGACCATCAGGAATGTCACCAGACGGGATTCGGAGCCTCTTTTGTCAAACACAGGGCTGCATCACAGCCATCACATGGGACTCGATAAATGTTTCATGCCACATTTAATCTGTTTCAGCAGACAGTTTTCCTCACTGGCATGCTTCCTGCCGCCCTGGGGCACTTCACCATCACTGCTGAACAGGATGGGGATTTGTGGAAGTGTTCGTGGGGTGGCTTGTCTCAGAGCCATCAAACTGCGTGTGCACGTGTGCATTAGGTCAGGAATTTTTTACAGTCTCCTGGGAAGTGTCTGGAACTCTCCAGACGGGAGCTCCTTCTCCAGGTATACAGGCAATTACTTCTTTTGATCGTTTTTTTTTGGAGCTAATGTTTTAATTTTGGCAGGCATTGCTTTTACCATGCATAGAGATAGCTCAAGAAATGGAAATATACCAATAACAAGAATAATGACATAAACCAGGGGTTAATAAAATACACTATTTACCCTATAAATACTAAAACAAGAAAAACAGTTATGTGTGAGAGAGATTATTACAGTACTCACAAATCAAAGCAGCACAACAGCAAAAAAAAGGAAAGAAAAATTAGGCGTTTATTTCTCACCTTAGGTATACTATATGATATTTCCTCCCAGGTTTTATAAACAAATAAAGTGAATAAATAAACAAATAGGTTTTTTAAATATAAATAAATAAAGTGAATAAATAAACAACGTGGAAAAAACCCCAAATAAAATAAAAAGTAGACCAGCTATGCTTTGGGTACAGGATAAGCATGAAGATGAAATTGCAATTCAAATCAAACTAAGTATTACTTTTTTCTTTTCCTTCAAGCACCACTAACATCATAAAAGTTTTCAGCTTGAAACACTGATAGAAATGAAACATTCATGGTATCTTTTTCAGAGGTTGGAAACCTTATGCTTGGAATGATTTCTGCTCTGGAATGTCTGTAATATGTTGAGGCCTTAATACCTTGCTAATTGGTACCTTACTAATTAGCCCATGACAGGAATTTTAATTAGAGGCCCAGCAGGTGTTCTCCCTACCTGCAGTGGAGAAGCTGTTTCCTGGGGAGAAAAGTGAAGGGAAAAAGATAGTGGAAGGGGTCAATAGAAGACAAATATAATCTAATCCCAACTCTGGGAAGAGTGTACGTTAATTAATATTTTTCAAAATTATGTCTCTGATAATATATTCTGCTTTGTAAAGTCCATTAAAGTTCACTTTGTAATTTGCTCTTCTCCCCTGTAGAACAAATTGTACTTTTTTTTTTTTTCTGTGACTTGACATGTGTTATAAAGCAAAATGAGAAATACTGGGACATGACTGTAATTATGCTCACGACCAGCCCAGAGGCTGTGCTGAGCATCCCAGGCTCAAAGAAGCATGAGCCTCTGTAATCTGAGATAAAGGGCAGAGCTGTGTACATGTGGGCTGGATCAAGGGGAGCAAGGCTGAGAAGGGAGATGCCCCACACCAATGACCAATGGCATTAGCTGCGCCTGTAGCACATTCTGGAGTTAAAAATGCACACAAAAAACTTGGAAGACACAGTTGAGTGAATTACTATGAATGGCAACTCAAAAATAACAATATTGATGAGCATCATCTATCAGTTTCCTTCTGTCAGGAAAAGATGTGAAGGAGGGATAGAAGATACCTATCTGAAAATACTGCCACCACTGATGCTCTCATTAGCTTAATGTCCTGTACCCTGTTGCAGAGGATTTTAGTGTTGTCATTTGGTATGAAGCCTGTTTTAAAAACTGCAAAATATCTAGTGCATTGAGAGTCTTAAAAATATAAAACCAAAGTTTCTTCCCTCTCAAAGGAAGCCTGAGTTGTGTGTGTATAAATATAAAAGTTATTTGTCAGGCCTGGTAATCCCCATAAGCCCCAGCAGTAAAAAGGGTGATTCAGTTTCAGTAGATAATGGGACATTCTGAAAAATTATGATCAAGTCTGGGGAACGTTTTATGTAAGGAGATATAAACATCAGTAAAAGTAAGGGGAGGATGAATTGCAGGAAAGGGAAAAGCAGTTAATTTTTACCCCACTGAAAGGACCTTGTAGGAATGGGCTCTCTGGGGGAAGTGGAGAACTTGCTGTACAATTTGCATTATTTGAAAAATTCCTTTTTTTACTTAATTTTGACTAGGAAAATTCTTACGGGTGGTGAATAAGGTCACAGGTGAGCCACATTCCAGTGGATGCTCTGTAGATATTTAAAAGCAATAGCTAAGGAATGTTTTTCTCCAAGAGGTAGTATGAGGGAAGGGCAAATAAAGTTGCACCCTTTCTGTTTTCAATAAAGTTTGCAGCAGTCACTGTGAGACCAGTGATTATTTCACGTATGTTAGAGAACATTGATGGAATTTAAACAGCAAATTAATAAATGGAGAAAAATCTGTAAGAATTAAGTGTAAATTGTATCAAGAAACTGAAAGAAGATGATGTGATCCTTGTGCCAAAATCACAATAACCCAATCTTAATCAATTAATATGAACACTATATAGTCTGAAAAACAGTTGCATATTGTTTGTAGAATAATTCTGAGGGCAGGAGAAGTCAGGGAAAATTATGGTGGCCTGTGTCCCGCTCTACAAATAATAAAACAATCTAAAATTGTATTTGCTCTGAATTATTCACTCAGCTGTCTGCTATCTTTTCAAAGGGTTTTATTAAGCCACCTGTCCTATGAGATATGGTCATTTACCATGGCAAATTTGTTTCCTACTATGAGTTTGATTAGAAACAGGAAGGAGTGGGGAACTCAAGCTGGAGTTAGTGGGATTACATCATTTTTCATCTTTGATGGGCAGAGATTTAAGGCTAATCCAGGCACAAAAGGTATTACTATCTGCTGTCTAAGTAGGATGCAGGCTGGGTCTGGCATATCTTGAGATATATCTCATTTTGCAGGTGGGTATGAGTCTTCCCTGACACATTTAAGCTAGCAATCCACCAGCTACCTCTAGATCAGAGGCTGTGTGGCCACTTCTGTAAAGCACTATACTGAAAGCTGGTATCTCTGCACAAAGGCAGGATACGTTAGCTGAGACTTAACGTCATGCTACACACATCTGTATCACTCCCAGCCAAGTTAGAGCATAAGGTGAACTTGAATGTCCCTGCAAACAGGCTGCAGCTGTACTCTTTGTCCACTTCCTAGTGGCACTGCTGCTCACATCACAAATGTCCACCGTAGACAGCACTTTAGCAGAACCTTTATCAGTACTCTGAGAACTGAATAGGCTGTTTGGAAAAGGCAGTTATAATGTGCCACCACTTCATTTGAACAGTGCATTTTGAAAGGAAAAAAAACCACAGACAACAAAACACCTCTTACATGATTGCCTTTCTTTCCTCAAGAAGTAAAAGGAAACTGGGTTTCTATCCTAAGTCCTTTGGTGATGGTAGACTGCAGCATCCAGTACTTTTACCCTTCCCGTTATATACATATGCGGGTTTGCTATGGGATACAGTAGAATATTTTGAATTGCAGGTCTCTGCAGATCATCTCCTTTATATATATCCCGGATGATCCAATGTCTTGTTACACAGTCTAGTTGAGATAAGCATGCAGATTAAAATGCAGGTCAGAAGCCCTAACCAGACTTGTCAGGGAGGAAAGGATGTTGGTTTGCTAGGAGTTATCCATAGGAAGTAGTGATGCTGACACTGGTTTCATTTTTTGAGTGCTGCTGAAGTTTAAATAGTTTAAAGTTGTTAAAGCCTTTCACAGCCTTATGTCTAACATATTGACGTTGTAGTGAGCTGCCGTGGTTTAATCCCAGCTGGCAAATAGGTACCATGCAGCTGCTTGCTCACTCCCCTGGTGGGAAGGGGAGGAGAAACAGAAAAAGGTAAAACCCGTGCGTTTAGATGAGAACAGTTTAATAATTCAAATAAAGTAATAATAATAACAACAACAACAATAACCATCTGTTACGGTTTGAATGCTGGCTTTGAAGGAAGTTGTCTCTTCTCTGTGCTCTATCCAGCAGTAGTGCTCTTCAAAATATTCTGAAGATTTTTATATCTTAAAACTGAAGGAAAATATATTCTTACTTCTGAGCTTTTTACTCATGTAATCAGAGTCGTACTGTCCTGAATTTGAATGAATATTTGGAGTATATTTGCTTGAGTAAATAGAGGGTGTTATGTTGTGGGGTAGAGATTTAGTTGCTGTTGTGTTATTTTTTTGTCTCCTCCACCCAGAATTGGCTAGAAAGGTATTTTCTAAATTACAAAATAACGTCTGAATCTTGAGTGATTTCCTCTTTCTTACATAGTTTAAACAGAAGATTCCTTATTTGACAAAACCTAAAATGAATTTCAGAGCTTGTGTTATGTAAGTCAGTTAGTTACATCAAGCAGAAAAACTGAACATTGCCTTTGGGGGAGAGAGAGAGAGGGAAAACAAATGCTTGTAAGCAGAGTCTAGGGAATGGAGGACAACTTGGGGACCAGCTCCCTTGCAAACCATGCCACAGAGAGGCTGGCCAAAGGTATTGGGTACACATGGAGCACCAGCCAGCCTCAAAGGTTCTCTAGGATCAATTGTGGATGCTTATGTACTTATGTTCAGTCTGGGAATAATACTCAGTATTTTAACATGATTTTGTCTTCCAGAATGATTGAAGATTGTGGGAAAAGAGGAAATACCATGGCAGAAAGAAGGCAGCTGTTTGCAGAAATGCGTAAGTACTAGAAATGTTTCACAGAGATAAATGAAGCCGGTTGCAATGCAGTGTCAGTAAAATTTATGCAAGCTTTCCACCTCAAGTAACTGATATCTCCATTTCACAAATGGTTTATTATGAGTCCAAAACTACAGGAAAATGGGCTGATTTGACCAAAAAGCAGAAGATAGGGATTTTCTACATCAGATTTTGTAATTGTATTATTTAATCAGTAGCTTCTTGAGACACAAATGCTGCAATGCACAGGTAGCAATGAAGAGGGATAAAGGTCTCCGAAAGGCTACATCTTTTAGTGGGGGTATCTGTAGTGAGTTGTCCCCAGCTGGCTGCTAAGCACCCACACAACCACTTGCTTAATCCCGAACCAGCCCTCAGTGGGGTGGGAGAGAATACAGGGAGAGCAAAAGCAAGAAAACTCATGGCTTGAGATAAAAATAGATGGTTAAGTGACATAAAGAAAGAAAAAAAATTACCACAAGAAACAAGTGATGCAAAGGTGGTCACTCATTCATTGATGCATAGACTGTCTCCGAGCAATGTCTACCTTGGAAGACAAAACTTCCCACCCCCTGCTTTTGCTACCCCAGTTTTATTGCTGAGCATGACGTGATATATTATGGACTGTCCTTTTGGCCAGGTAGGGTCATCTGTCCTGGCTGTGTCTCTCCTAACCTCTTGCCCACCCCCAGCTGACTCTGGGGGGAACAGAGTAGGAAACAAAAAGGCCTGGATGCTCTGCAAGCACTGTTCAGCAATAGCTAAAACATCAGTGTGTGATAAACACTTTTTTAGCAGCGTGCAATAAAGGAAGTTAACTCCATCCCAGCCAGGCACAGTACAGGGACTCCATCATACTCCACTTGAGCACATTTTTTATAGTTTCTAGTGAAGCTTTGTGTTCCCTGCAGAATAGTGTGTCAGGGATGTACTATAACAATGATCCTGCAGTTCTCGACAGTCATCTCTCAATTCTCTTACAAACAATGCACCATTTGTCAAGGAATTTCTGTTACGTATGAAGTTTGGGACTGTCACCTTGTTACTAGGTTTACCTAAGTTCTGTCTGTAATAGACAATACAATACTAACACAATACTAAGCTTCCTATTATTTGTCCCCTGCAACATAGTAAACAACGACAGAACATCTCCCCCGTCGTTGGGGGAAGACTAAGATGAGCATTGCTGGGACTTGAGCAGCTGTGCACACTGAAAGGCAGGGTCCGCGCTGGTGAATTAGGTGTGCTTAGGACTGTTCTCCAGGGGTGAGTCCGGGGGTGACTGAATGCCCTACACCTGTTCTCCTGAGTCTCCAAATTAAGGACTTCTCGTTCAGATTGCGTGCTGAGGACAGTCTTGGCCTGTTCCACTGTGTCTACTAGCTCTGTTGTGCCCTGTAGTTATTTCAGTATCATACAAGGCTTGCTGTTGTAACTCACGTGGGTATTTCTCTTGTCCCTTGCATACAATATCTCAGACCAGTGGAGAGAGGGGTTGTTCTTTGGCTAGAAGGAAAAGAAAAAAAAAAAAAAGGCAAGAAAAAAGGATGAAGCATTTATCCAGTATTAGAACTTACTATACTTTTATTTAGAACTATAGAGAGAACTTGAGTTTGTATCAGCTAAAGTCGATAGCACAACTTCCATTAACTTCAGTGAGTTTGAAATATTCCTAAAATGGAAGATAATTGCTTAAGACTTTGCTGGAGGATTTATGGCTTGTTCCCACAGTTTTGAAGGCTGTTTTGCTGTCGGGTTGTTTTGGAGGAGTTAAGGAGGTATTGGGAAAATTTACACTCAGCAATTGAAGGGAGAGAAGGGACTATTTTCCCTGCACTGTACACAAATAGTTATTGTCTACTATTTTTTCTTTCACATTTTAGTATTATGACATATTTACTTGAGTCAGTTTATCTCACGTGTGCTTTCCTTTTTCTATTTGCCAGCCTCCCTTCCTCCTCATACTACACATGCACACAGAGAACTGGGTTCCAACTAGGTAAAAACGGGGAAATATTAAGTCTTTGTGAAAAACTAATTATGTTTTAGGCAAATAAATGTCCATATTAATAAAACACTGAATTTTGCATTTTGAAAGTCGCTTGGAATCCTGTGTGTGTAAAGGGTGTGCTTCATCGAAACAGAAGCTCATCCTGGCATTACATTGAGGTGCCCTCAGCTGTGTGCGAGCCCACATGATCCATGTTTAACAAAAAACATGTGCTCCACATGCCCTACATGCTGTGGGCCATGTGAAACTTCTTAACGTAACAGGCATAAACTTACGGTAAAAAGTTAAACTCCATAACCTGCAGATGTAAGAGGAAGAAAATTCATAACACAGAGGACTCTGCCAGTGTTTTAGGTTCTTGCAGTCATATCTGCAAGTCTGATTAAAACCCCACAATACTTGTATGAAGTGGGTCATGTTCCAGACTACACAAGACAGCAAGAAATATTCCAACTTTTCCTGCCTTTTTAAGTAGGAAATTTGTTCTAAACAAGCAATAGATGGATTTGACTCTCACTTTAGATTTGTGCCAATATGTGGTTTTCCCAATGTTTTAAAGAAGTTTAGTTTGACTTTTTTGTTTCCTTTCTTCAGCAGAGGCATCTTTCTAGTTCCAGATTATAAACCTTTGTGAATTAGTATCATAGTCAATATCATCTTCTTTAAAGTCCTGTGGTTAAAACTTAAATTGTATCTTATATCTCAAAATGCACCATTGGATGTCAAATCACTAGGCTTCTCTTAGTCTTACCTGACATGCTCAGGTATATCTGGCCTGATGAAGAGAGTTCAAAACATACACCGCTGTTGTGCTGCAAGCACATATAATCCAGCAAGAAAACAGCAGCCAAAGCTTGAAATGTATCCCTTTATTATTTTTGCAAACTGCAAACAAACAGTGTTACATGAGGTGAGCATGTTCAAAGGAAACAGCAAATCACTGGCAGTGAGCAAAAGGAGGGAGAGGCCACTGGCAATCCTGTAGGCAAGTTACAAATTCATAGTCTCATTTACCGTGCTCAGTCCTGCACATATTTCCACTTGCTTTTCAGGACTCTCCGTGTAAGTAAATTCACTTTTCTACAGAAATTGACAAATGGATCTCTGACTGTGGCAAAATATGAATGATGATAAAATTAAATTGTCTGTTCCAGGGATTTTATCAGCAAAAACACCTGCTCCCAAAATAGTATCAAAGTAATACCATCCGCTGTGTGTGCAAATAGAAAAGAAAAAAAAGCAACACTATTGCCTACAAATTTGTTTGTTTAGGATTAACACTGCAACCTTGGGAGCTCAACGAGCCAGTCTTTCTTTGCTTTGAATCTTTACATTAAAAGGCTGAAGTTTTGTAAAGGAGCATTGGAAGATTTTATTAGTGGCTTTCACTAAAGAAGGGGAAAGTTAAATTCATATTACTCATCAGTCCTATTAAAAATGTTAAGACTTAGTGTTACAAGCGTTGCCAGTAAAGAAGTTTTCCAAAAGCTGTCAATGAGATCCTAATAGAGGAGAGAAAAACCTGTCTAATTTAACAATAAAGCACATGATGAAAAGAATAAAATATCTTTCCAGACTGATGTTAAGTAGTTACGGGTAGCTTCTCCCAGGAGCAGATGGTGTTAAGACAGCCAACTGGCAAAAGGGAGTAGCTGGGATCCCTGGGAACTCAGGGTAGGGGAATCCAGTCAGGAAAAGAGCAGAGTTTGGGGAGAGGGGAGAGAGGAGAGTATCATTCTCATTTGCAACTTGCAGGTCAGAGCACACTTGAAAAATTTGGGTCCGGGAGGTTTTTTAAGAAAGTGTGAGTGAACAATGCTGACATAGCCATATGTACAAACAGTGCAGCTGAGCAGCCGATCTAATAACGTCAGGAGGAATCTTAAAGAAAGGATTTGGGAAACATATGTAAAAGCAGGGATATACTCCACTCCTCTTCCAGCCCGATTGTACCTTGCTTGGATGTGTTTCATGCAGACAGTTCCTTAAGAAGCTCTGTTTTTTGTAACTTGGTACCTTGCCTAACTGAATAGAACAGGTTTTACTGCTGTTACAGGGCCAACTAATTTAATACGTTTCCATTAAATGTGTGGTAAAATTAATAACCAGTCATGTATTTCATAGTCCACGTTGTAGCTATGAGGCAACCCTTTTTTTATGTAAGACATACCAGCCAGGAAGGAGAAAGATTTAAATCACAATCTCTTCATCTACATTTTGAGGATTTGGGGAAGTGTTATGAGTGGTACACAGCAGCAGGAGCCCTAAAGACACTGTGCCAGGTTCTGCCCCCATCCTGGTCCCTCTGTACTGCACTTGTATGTGAAGTAGCTACCAGTCAGTTTATACCCATCTCCTCAACAGCTGCTTTGGAAATGTTGCCAGATCTTTTAAGTTGCAGCAGCCAGGGCCAAGCTATGTGTGAAGCATAAAGCTGACCCTTTGAGGTCTCTGTTGCAGAGGACATAGCTCTGCAAAATGGAGAAAGGCCTCACACCCTTTGCATTATTTTTGTCCCCTTCTGCAGATTGGCATGTCTTTTTGTGATGGCATGATATTTTTTCTGATTTGGCTTGCTGGCAATACCTTGTTCTGATCTGGCATGTCAGCCAAAGATATTTGATATGAGCTTTGTTGTTAAATATTAAAATTAGATGGAGGTTTTCCCTGCTGTTGGAGCCTGGCCAGTGTGTCTTTTAGCCTGCAGCTTGACCAGATTGTTCTTCAAAGTGACAGACACAGTGGGCTGACTATTCCTTGCCTTCCTTTATAAAAGTCTTTTAACACTGTAGCTCCTACCATTCCCCTTCTTTCTCCTCACCCCTCTCTACTCCCTGCAAAGGGGAGTGCCTTGAAAATTGTTGAACAGAGTCCGCTCATGTGTCCTCTTTGGCTTCCCTGCTAGCAAAGATAGGCACAGGTCATATTCCATACAAATGTTGCTGTTATTCTCTTGCACTAGGGGCTCAAGATCTGGATCGCATTCGTTTGTCCACCTACCGAACAGCATGCAAGCTTAGATTTGTTCAGAAGAAATGCAACTGTAAGTATGTCAGCGCTTTTTAATATACCATTGTTACTAGCTTTCCACCACACTCCCCAGTCTGTCCTTCACATCAGTCAGAAACTGGGGCTGTTTGATCCAGCACTGTGAAGGACACTAATCAGAGTGCCTAGGCACATTTTAAATATTAACCTGTTTACATAAGGAACTTGTCTCAAGCATGCCAGTGATTCAGTCACAGAAGGGTGAGTTGTGATGCAGGCCACAGCTTTAATTAATAAGTACATTAACTACATTCTCCAGTTTTCTTGTAAAATAACATCTGTGGGTTCCAGCAAGATCCTGAAAATTAAATGCTTTTGTAGGAACTCCATGAGAAGGAATGGTGGTTTTAGTCCTTGTCTATCTGGGGTGCAGCAAGTGAAGTGCAATGTCAGTCAGCCCCGTTTTCTCCAGAAGGCCAGCTAGAGACATCTTCTAAGAGGGTGAACTTGCTTCTGATCTCTGCATGTCTGTCTTCCACCTTCTAGACTTCATTCTTGAGAGGTTTCCCACTTGATTAGTGACTTTTTAAATGTTTCTTCTGAGATTAAGTCTTTCTTCCTTTACAGCTGCAGTTTCTATTATCACAGTCACCTGCTGTGAACTTTAAAGGGGAAATACATATAAAATCTGTAATGGAGTGTATCCTTTTTTCTCCATCCAAAACAGTATGCAAATACTTAGAATGGTAGGTTTTGGTCTATGTGTTTTACTGGACCTTTCCACACCAAGACAAAAAAAAAATTCTAACCAAGGGAACGCTTGTCATCAGTAGCAGTAGGGAGACAACTAATGCAGAGAAAACAAGTTTTTTTAGTCTTCATATCTAAACTAGAATGACAGTCTGTCTACGTTTATGCTATGCGCAGTGGTAAGTATGTTAAGACCATTCACTGCAGATAGAGATTAACCACCCTGGAGAGAGTTCCTAGTTTTGGGGTTACATCTAGCTGCGTTATGGAAGTGTTTAGCTTATGCTGTCCAAACCTACTGGAGAGGCCAAGTTGTGGTGGAAAAGACTTTGGAGAATATTTTTTGGCTTATTAACTACAGAGCAGGTCGTTCAATTATTTCTGCAGAACATTTATCATGTTTTTAATAAGTGTTTAGCTGAAGTAGAATTGAAGGATTAGTATCACATTATAAGCAGGCTGCGGGACACAAAACCCAGGAGGGACTTAGTACCTGCCCAGCAGCTGGCTTCTCCCATTCAAGAGGAAGTGTGTTGAAAGACACTATGATGGATGTTGCATTCAGTTGTTTATTTTATTTTTATAAATTTTATATTTAAGAGGATGAAATTCTCACTTCATTTTCATGGTAACAGAATACAACAGTCTGAGGTCACAAAAGTATCCAATTAGGTTGACAGTGATAGCAAAATCTTAACAGTAATTGCTTTGATAACTGTATATAAAAGCAAATGAAAAAACCTACGGGTGCAATAGCTTCATTCTTGGGAGTGGCTGGCTGGCTAAAAATATTGGTTGTTAATCTTTGTTCTTCTTATTTATCAACTGCAATCTGCTTTTGTGGAACTGTTGTTTCTCTTCATAGGGAACAAATACACATACCCTTCAGTTTACCAGCTCGTGCCGAGTTGCTCATGAACAGTGCTTGCCTTCTAGTTGCCCTTGATAACCTAGGAGAAATGGTTTGCTGGTCTCGTATCAAGACTTATACTATATCAATCTCCTCTGAAGAAAAAAAAATGGAGGAACTTAAAATGTCACCCTAAGAATTGGTTTCTGTGCAACTTAAGCAATAATGCCTGTTGCTCTGGAATGGGCTCAAGTACATGCATCTTTTCACCATCAAGTACAGATTCTTCTGGTTGTTTCTGGTCGACTACTGCTCTCTCAGATGGCTTTCTCTTATTAGTGGGAAAAGAAGTCATTCATTCACATGATGTGATTTCAGGCAATGGCTGTGCAAGGCAGAGCTTCTAGGCAAGAGCTTCAAGGCAGAGAATAGATAAATCTGAAAAAGCTCTAATATTATCTTTCAAAGAATTCCTGCAAATTTAAGATTCCCCTATGCCTATGTTAACATTACACATAAATAACAGTATTTAAAAATTGTTGTTGGCGCACATCTGAATCTACCAAGTGCCCAGACATGGGAAAAAATCCCAAAAGCATTAGACCCACAAAATTCTACATGCAGAAATCCTAAAAGCTGGGAAGTTATATTAGTGCACCATGAATATAGACTCATTTTATGCTTCTCTGTTTCTCCTGATAATTTCTGAAACTGGAAGTAATGAAAAGAGAAACTGTCAGTAATGTAGGTACCTTCAAGGATGTGGTGGATATAGAAAGAGATGATTGCAGGCTAACTTGCTTATTACTTTGCAGAACTCATATAGCAATAGTCTTTACCTTAGTTATACATACTAACACAGGATCACAGAATGGTCAAGGTTGGAAGGGACCTCTGGAGATCATCTAGTGCAGCCCCTTGCTAAAGCAGGTTCTCCTGCAGGTCCAGGCGGGTTTTGAATGTCTCCAGAGAAGGAGACTCCACAGCCTCTCTGGGCAGCCTGTGCCAGGGCTCTGTCACCTTCAAGGTAAAGAAGTTCTTCCTCATATTCAGAAGGAACTACTTGTGTTTCAGTTTGTGCTCATTGCCCCCTGTCCTGTCACCGGACACCACTGAAAAGAGCCTGGCCCCGTCCTCTTGACACTCACCCTTAAAATATTTATATGCATTGCTAAGTTTCCCTCTCAGTTTTCTCCAGGCTGAACAGGCCCAGCTCCCTCAGCCTTTCCTCACAAGGGAGATGCTCCAGCCCCCTCATCATCTTTGTAGCCCTCTGCTGGGCCCTCTCCAGTAGTTCCCTGTTTCTCCTGAACTGGGGAGCCCAGAACTGGACACAGCACTGCAGATGGGGCCTCACCAGGGCAGAGCAGAGGGGGAGGACAACCTCCCTCCACCTGCTGGCCACGGTCCTCCTGATGCACCCCAGGATCCCATTGGCCCTCTTGGCCACCAGGGCACACTGCTGGCTTTGGCTTGCTGTCCAAGATGTAGATGACTCTTCTGTAAAAAAAAAGGAGAAAAATCAAATTCTAAAGAATTTTTTAGAAGATCTTGAGATTTGGGTATAAATAATTCCAAATGAATGCAGAGTCTTGGACAGACAAACCCCAGAGGAAGCACTGCTCATGGTTACGTCATCTTCAAATCTCAGAATGTAAAGCAAGTGTGAGCTGACTGTGGCTGCTCTACTGGGTATAGTCTTGGAAATAGCAGCACCCTAATCATTTGAGGTTTAATTTCATTATCTGGGATAATAAAAGCAGATAGGAAACAGGTGCAGAAATCTGATCAAACATGCTACCTCTTTATAGAAACATGTAATAGAATCATAGACTAGAATCACAGAATCTCTTAGGTTAGAAAAGACCTTTGAGATCATCAAGTTCAACCATTAACGCAGGACTGCCAGGTCCATCGCTAAACCATGTTGCTAAGCACCACATCTACGCATTTTTAAAACACCTCCAGGGATGGTGATTCCACCACCTCCCTGGGCAGCTGTTCCAATGCTTGACCACTCTTTCAGTGAAGAATTTTTTCCTAATATACAATCTAAACCTCTCCTGGTGCAACTTCAGGCTGTTTTCTCTTGTCCTGTCACTAGTTATCTGGGAGAAGAGACCGACCCCCACGCGGCTACAACCTCCTGTGAGGGAGCTGCAGAGAGCAACGAGGTCTCCCTCAGCCTCCTCCTCTCCAGGCTAAACAGCCCCAGTTCCCTCAGCTGCTCCTCATAAGCCTTGTGCTCCAGCCCCTTCCCCAGCCCCGCTGCCCTTCCCTGGACACGCTCCAGCCCCTCAGTGTCCCCCTCGCAGTGAGGGGCCCAAACCTGAACACAGTGTTCGAGGTGCGGCCTCACCAGTGCCCAGTGCAGGGGGACGGTCACTGCCCCAGTCCTGCTGGCCACACTGGTTCTGACACAAGCCAGGGGGCTGTTGGCCTTCTCAGCCCCCTGGGCACACTGCTGGCACATCCAGCTGACTGTCCACCAGCACCCCCAGGCCCTTTCCCACCAGGCACTTCCCAGCCCCCTGCCCCAGCCTGTGGCGCTGCCTGGGGCTGGTGTGACCCAGGGGCAGGGCCCGGTGCTTCTTGTTGAACCTCATACAGTTGGCCTCACCCTATCAATCCAGCCTGTCCAATTACTCCAGCTAGTACGGTACAAATTGTGAATAGCTGACTTCATCATCTAAATTTTCTAAATGTGCTTTAAAGATGGCCCTAAATAGTGCACACTGCAAGAATCAGTCAGGGAGATGGAAAAACTACAGGTGAGCACTATGACTTCTGCAACAGTAGCAGAACCTGGGAATTCTACAAACCAATATTGCTCAAAGTCAAACATCAGGGTATTGTCATTCACTTCACCTCCAGTGCACTGGAGCACTCAGCACACATTCCCACCATACAGGCTCCTGCTCATCTCCCCTTACTGCCAGGAAAATGCCATCTTGACAAGGCTGATTTACAGCTGTTTATTCATAGCCTTCACACATGGAAACATAATAGGTTTTCCTAAAACAAGGCATGAAGAACCAATGACAGCAGTTGCACATCTCTGCAACGTTCACCAGTATTCAGGAACCACCAAAAAGCACAATTTATAGTTATCCCCAGTGATCATTGTGCAGTTGGTTTATTTTAATACTTGGTTTTCAGTGAATTGATTAACAAGCAGAGATGAAATATCATGTTCACATGCAGATTCCCTCTGGGGTATGGTGGCAGCAGGAGTAGAAAATAACAACATACCGTAATCAAAACTGTTGTGCTGTTAAACATCACTCACCAATACAGAACTGTGCAGCTGGAAAACTACTGCTGTCCTTGACAAACTTTCCTGAATGTGTTGTGAGATTATTCTATGACTCTGGCTGAAAAAAAGCATGTTTTGCTGCTGTCCGGAGATCAGAATAAATCATTGGCAACTGAAAGTTTGAATCTAAAGCATGCTGGTCATAGTAATAAGTGACTTAATGCAGACAAAAAAAGGGAGCTTGTTTCTCTGGCAATTTAGTCACAGCACCTTAGGGCTTCAGTGTCTATTTCTTTCTTCAGTATTCTTCTGGTGAGTGACAATTTTTTTGTTGGTTTAGGTTTTTCTGGGGGGGGAGGTTTTTTGGGGTTTTTTTGGTTTTTTGGTTTTTTTGCATTGTCTTATCCAAGTTATAGTACAGCTGTTGCCACGTAGGGAGTGCAGCTACCATGTCTATGATGGAGACCTCATGAACTTCCAAAACAGTCTCCTCTTCCTCCACCCCACTCTTCCTCCTGCCTCCACTGGGCTTTAAGTAGTCACAGCTGAGGCATGTGGGTGTGTCAGCTTAATTTGCACAGATTCTTTTGGGTGCCTCCCTGAACTGATCTGCCTTTTTATATTTATTTTAAGTTAGAATAATTTCTCACCCTCCTGAAATATAATAATTTCCCACTGGAAGTGAGTGACAGTTATTGTAAACACACTATTTTTAGATGCTTTTCTTAAAGCTTTTTTCCGTCTGTACTCTTATACCTCCTGTAACGCTACAGCAAGCTGCTGAAACTGGTTTTGTCCTAGAAACTGACAATTTGGATATCAAATGGTGAGATCAGCCTGTGTGAGTGACTGACTGCCATCAGGACAGCAAGCACTTTCTGAAAATTATTTGATTAAACCTAAATAAAATACTAGGGTTTGGGGTTTGGGTTGGGTTTGGGTTTTTTTTCTATGCTGGGATGACAATTAAAATATCATTTTATCCCATCCCATTCAACATGCCATTCACCACAAAATGAAAAGTCACAGTGTCTGGTACTTGTAGGAAAAGGAAAGGGTATGAAAAGTCTTGATTCCACACTGGAAATGGTGCTGTGATCTTTGTGTTATCTAGTGGCAGAGGAAGTCAACAGGAGATCCAGGTTCAACTTTCACTACTGCATGACAAAATCTGCGCTGATCATACACATCCAAAAAGTTCCCTAAACACAAATCTAGAGGATGTTCAGAAGTGTTCTAATCTGTCCTGTTGATGCTTAACCACCAAATGTTTTATCTTTGTATGTTAACTGGTTTAGGAACTGGCAACTGCTGCTCTTTACTTAAAGTAAACGAGACCTCTTGCCACTGTTGTATAAAACCATTCTTTCTTTGACTCAGTATTTTCTCTAAAGTGAAGCAATGCACAAGAAAGACTCAATGGTGGTATCCTCAGTGTGCAAGAATCTCATGCAGATCCCTGCCGTGGCAGGAGGCATTCATTCTCAGTATCCTGCCTTTTACCTCTGAAGGACTGTATAGCCTGCACAGTTTTGTACTTGCCCTTCATCCTTTTATTCTCAGGATCACCATCAGAACAGAGCCACCAAATTATCACAATTACAGAATTGTTTAGATTAAATAACTTAATCCTTCATCACTGTAGGTTTCCATGGTTAGTGCTCTGTTCTCATTGTTGATTTTTATCATGTTTTTCACTCCATCTTGGAAGCAATAAAGCAGAGGATAGATTCAGGCTGGGTCACAGAGCAATCAAACTGAATGACAAGCAATGTTGCCTACTCAAGAAGTGCAAAAGGTCTGCTTGGCTGCAGTTTGAAGCAATCTGCCTCTTGAATTTGTGATCATGGCATTCTCATATTTTTCGAAACCCTCAGTGATCAGTCTCCCGTGTGATTGGCTTAAAAATCATATAATTTGCAAAGAAAACCTGCCATTTTGAATTCTTATTTTTATTCCTCTGTTGACTGTCTTGGATATTCTGTGGTCTGCTTACTATTGTTACAGAAAGACAGAGGCTGGAAATGCTAACTGTATTCTTTGTTTTCGATTTTAATGGAAGCTGAGTCTTACAGTTGACTAATAGTGAATTACATTATTCACATGGCTCCAACAGGTATAGCTTTAAAAAAAGAAAAAGCATTCTATATTACAAGACTCATGATACCATTGTGTAAGTTACTAATTCTGGTATCCTGCAGTACCTGAATAATGGAAAGAAAGATGAGTTAATGATTTTTAAAACTTTTTTTGTTCCATTGTCTTTACCAGCAACTTAGAGACTAAATGCTCCTGGAACTGCTAGTACCGTTCCATATGGGTTTCCAGGCAACTATGGGGGAAAGATGCATATATTATACATTCTGCATTATGCATCAATTATTTAATCAAAAGTTCAAAAGGGCTTGATTTAGCATATTCCCTGCAGACAAATCCATTATAAGGGTTTTAGCCTGTAAGTGTTCACTCACAGCACAATATCCTGAAAATGGGTTCGGATTTTCTTTTCCTTTTGACTGTAAAAGTTTATTAATATACTCAAAAGATCATAATAGCTGCTAGCGACCCGACATATAACCCGTATATTTGGCATGTTTATTGAGGGACTGCTATTCAGCCTTTTCTTCAATGTTAGCACGAAGTGTACTGTTATTATGTAAAAGGGTTGTGGTATCTCAGATGTCACTGAGTATTTGCTCTTAAAGGCTACCACTACAAGTCTGCCTTGTACAAGGCTGATAGAAGAACTATCAGTGGATATTTGGAATTATTTTAATGGCAAAAAAGAGTGAACCGAACAAGGTTATGTATCTTAAACTTTCACATTTTCATTTGCTTAGAGATAGATTTTTCAAAAATACTCATGATTCCAAGTGGCTCCTGTTACAAACTGAGCTGCAGAAGATTGTCAGCTGGTATTATTTTGTCCTTTACAGAGGAAAATGACTGAATTGGCTTCCTTTGTGTCAGAAGCTGACAGACACGTAGGCTAGGCCACGTCCCAAGTATACCTGCACGCTGCTCTCTGCTACACAGGTGGCTCAGCCCTGCCTTGATGGAGACAGCTTTTGTAATTGGATCATAGCTGAAAATCTCTTCTTTCTGACTTCCTGAACTCTGTGAAAACTGCCATTCACAGTGCTATTTCTGATGGCTTTCCTGATGCAGGTTTAAGGTTGGACAGTCTGTTGAGTTCCCCACTGATGTCTCTGAACATCTGCTACTGGTAAGAGGTGTTCAGTCACCTTTGTCTGGCAGGCTTGGCATTAGTTACCCAAAACCAGAAAGTTTCTGCGTTTTATTTCACATTGGTCCTCCTAATGAATGCTTCAAACTAAAGAAATTAAACCATTATTATTAGCCTTAGTACTCTCCTAGGCAGTCTAAAAATTGCAAAATATATGCAGACATACAAACTGATACGTTGGCAATCACAGGATGACCGTTGTCTTCTGAGGTATGCTGCTGCTTCATGTGAGAGCTTTTTCTTCTTTCACCTTCTTGTTTTTCCCCTCAACTGTAACTGTGTTTTTAAGTCTCCTTCATAATTTTCTTGTCCCTTCTTCAGCTTCATGTCATCATCTGTGGCATTTGCTTTATCTCTGACTACTCTGGAACCCTCGTTCTCTTAGCTGCTCTCTCCTCTCCTGTTACCCTCTTGGCTCCAAGCACCTTCCTTCAGGCTAACGTTCTTCTACACTTGAGCCTTTTTTCCCTTGCCCTGGGCTGTTCTGGTCTGTCCCATTTGGGTATTTTGCTGAGCCTGTCCTGATGTTACACAAGCACCTCTTTAATGTGCCAGAGTGCATTAAGCAGTGTGACTTAATGCCTGTCACATGTTGTTGGTCATTCTCAGTTTTTGCCATGTGACAACGTATTTATGTGAAAAAGGAGAAAGAAGTTAAAAAGTCATCCTTGGAGCAGATCTCAGTGAATTTGGTGATCACAGTCCTTTGTTCTTAGGGAGCTTCAGTCCATCATCTTGAACCATCCCTGCCTCTCTATTCTGGACTCAAAACAGTAAGTCTTGAGCAATACTACATGAGCTCAGTCCATACATGTTTTCCGTAGAGAGTAAAGGACAGGTTTTATGTCTGTGCAGGAAATTGTTTTCCTCAGAAGATAAGCTGCAGCATTTTGCCCTGTCTTTCTGTTGGGGCATTGCATTCAAAGTGTCCTTCTTCAGTACATCTGCTGACTTGGGATTTTTGCTGAGGTTTTTTTGCCCTGTGGTGTTTTTTACAGTGTCACGCAGCTCTGGAAAATTCGTAGGCACTACAGAGCTTTCTTCCACCTTAACCACACAATCTGCACCATCTTTGTGCCTAAACAGTGATTTCTGTCACAGCTTCACATAGACAGTCTGATCTGTCCTCAGCCCTTCCTCATTCCCTTTCAGCCTCTGTCTCCAATAACTTTTACAAATAAACCAGCTGTGGAGCCAGCAGGGACACTGGCTGTCTGTGGTGCATGTTCTCAGCAGTTATGGGCTTCTTCAGGGTGAGTACAGCAAATAGTTCACAGAAGGAAAGTCAGCGTGTGGAACATGACATAATTTTTACTATAATTCTCTTCTCTAATTCCAAAAGAGTGGGTTTTTTCCATGTTCATTTGTTTCCAGAGCTACATCAAAAGTAATTTTGTGTACCTCTAACAATATAGATCAAGCTCCTAACACCCAGAATATTCAAAGCGAAGCTTGAGCTTAACGTCTATCTCCTATTTTTACCCACCAGCTGCACCTACTATTATTTTCTGTAAGTTTTAGTGGAAGATTTCATACAGCATATATCTGGTAGGCTAGGACAAATTGTGAGAACAGAAGATGTTGGTCATAAAAATAATTTCCTGCTTTTATAAGTGTGAAGAGACTGCACAATATAATGTTCTCAGTGTGCATTGTTATTACTACAGTTCTGAGACTACACAATGAACATTCAGCTTCCTGGTGTTAATGGTTGTGATATACAATGGCTTTACAGAGGCAGTTTTCCTTGTGCTGAATTAAGGCATTCCTAGGCTGAATTCAGACTGAATTATATCTGTGATATTGCTGTTGGCTGCAATGGATTTCAATTTCACGGTATTTCTGAGCAGTCTTCGATCCTTTACTGAGCAAAGTGTGGGCTAATTCCAGGAGAAGTTGTGTGTGTGCTATCCTGGTTTAACCCCAGCTGGTAATTAATTACCACGCAGCCCCTCGTTCACTCCCCTCTCACCCAGAGGGATGGGGAGAAGAACTGCCAAGGAATGTAAAACTCAAGAGTTGAGGTAAGAACAATTTAGCAATTGAAACAGAATAAAAATGAAAGAACAATACTAACAGTTATGACAATAACAGTTATCATGAAAAAGGGAAGGGAAAGAATAAAATCCAGAGGGAAAGGAAGAAGGAAC
Organism: Falco naumanni; assembly: GCF_017639655.2. Taxonomy (NCBI): domain Eukaryota; kingdom Metazoa; phylum Chordata; class Aves; order Falconiformes; family Falconidae; genus Falco; species Falco naumanni. The sequence continues at coordinate 70,342,295 of NC_054056.1, forward strand.
ACGTGGTGCACAATGCAGCTGCTCACCACCCGCTGACTGATGCCCAGCCAGTGCCCAAGCAACGACCTGCCTGCCCCGGCCAGCCCCCAGGCATATACACCAGGCAGGGCGTCCCATGGTATGGAATGCCACCTTGGCTAGGTCAGGTCAGCTGTCCTGGCTGTGTCCCCTCCCCATTCCTTGTGCCTCTCCAGCCTCTTTGCTAGCAAGGCCTGAGGAACTGAAAAGTCTCACATCAAAGCCAAAACACAGTACTGCACTAGCTCTTAAGAAGATAATTAACTCCATCCCAGCTGAAACCAGGACAATGCTCAGCCTTTTCTTCAGTACATGCAGATGGATAGATGGATGTCTCCTTTCGTGACAGAAAGTATATTGAAAGTAACTATTGAACTCCCTGACATTACTATGGCATGAAGGAAGGAGTGGCTCAGTCTCTCGTGCATATTGAGTCCTTAAACAAGGAGATTGGACTCAATTTCAGATAAATTGACACTCTAGTATCATACTGCATCTCTTGTAAAGGTGCTGATCTTCCCCGAGTTTAAGTTTCCACATTTCATTCATCCTTATTTGCCTTGATACTCTTATCTCGTCTTGGATTTGCAAGATATCTTTAAGGATTGCATGTGTAAAATAAAGGGTGACAGATAAAGTGGTCATGTACATTGAGACTCTTACTCCATCTAGGGGCCCTGACAACATCATTAAAGAGCTTCTGTCACACAGAGGTGGATAGATATGTGGGACTTCACCTAAATCCCATTTACCTGTCATTTCACATTCTGCAGTCTTGTTTCCTTTCTCATTGTTGCTGATTGTCAAACTATGTTTGTATGAACTGGAGCTTTTCTCCTTTTCTTGGCCTATTTGTCATACCTGTTTCCTTAAGAGATGTGAAGTTTTAGTGCATCGTATCGCACATTGCTGCAATGGGAGCCACTGCAGTTTCCTCCTGGTATGGGTGGCCTGGTGACTGAGCACATCAGCTGGGGAGCTGGAGCACTGAGTGGCTCTTGCAGAAGACATTGCTTTGAATATGAGTAATGGCAGGAGGGCAAATGCGGGAAGATTGTGTGAACACAAAGCCAGAGTTCAGTCAAATATTCTCTACAGTTTCTCTGAATGAGATATTATCTACTCAAATGAATTTGATGCAAAAAAAATGGATCTTTCAGGTGCCAGGATCCATCTCTTTATCTCGAAGCTAATTATAGCTCAGATCCCAAAAGGTTTTTGCGCAAATAAATCCCATTGTTTTCAAATTTAATAGGTGTTTAAATACCTGTGAAAATGTGAGCCTGTGGCAGTAATTATCACCTACATTACCAATCTCAGCAAAAGGTTAAATAAGATTTAAGAGTCTGAACTGTCCTTATGACTTTGGGCATAAGATGCTTTTTCAACGAAGTCCTGTGTATTACATGAATGTTCTACTTCATAGTAATGCTCTCCGTTTTACCAGCTGGGGTTGATACTGGGATTTTGTGCCAGAAACTGTCTGGACTGACCCAAACTCTTAGAAGAGAGAAGCATATGCCATCACTCTTTCGTATGTCTCTTCTATCCTGGAGGTAAAAAATGCAATTCTGCTATCAGGCAGTTTACGCAAGCATCGTATTCATCTTAAGTATTTCTCTAATTATTTTTAAGAGATGAAAACGATATGGGCCAAATTCAGTCCACATTACATAGAAATTATTTGAATTAATAAGTATCAGCTTAAGAATATGCTTATTTATAAAATATTGCATCTCTTATATTCAAGGATATACACAATTCATATTTCATTAGTATAGAATAGTACATTGTGTTGCTGGTTACAGTCTTGCCAACCCTAAACGGTTAAAAAAAATTTACAGAAGACAGTGACAGCTGACCAGGGATCGAAGTCTGAAAAACAGGAGATGGGCCAAGGAAGGTTTTGGTCTTCAAGCTGTTCTAAATGTGTAATAGATGCTCTTTCTTTTTCATTGACCTTTGTGATATGACTGAACCTTAAGGGTTGACAATGTAATCTCAACCTGTTTTCTCTAAGAACCATTACAATGCATATTCTCTTTTAATCACCAGCTAATTTTTAAAGAAAACAGCAGTTTATATGAGATTGGGGATAATACCCTGTATCCTTAAAGTTGGTAACATATACTGCTTCAAAATTAATGGAAAATATAAATAAATATAATAATCATAAGTGTAAAGTGAATGTGTATGTTTAACAAATAGCATACACGTTCACTTTACACTTGCTTTTTGCTGGCAACGGTGCCAAAGGAAGCTGTAGTCCTCTTGAGGCATGGACAGTTTTTAGAGGGGATAGCCGGAGCTGGGAACAGTTGTATCAAAGGAAAAAACCTGAAGTTATTTGAGAGAGGAAGATGTCAGATTTGGCATTAGAAGAAAGACTTCTGGAGGAGATTTTACCACTGTAATAGGGACACTCAACATGAAGACGTTCTGCCCTGTCCACCTCATGGATTTGGTATCATCTGCCTATCACGTATGATCGCCTGCCCAGGGCTTCCACACCGCCCAATCTCCAGCCACATAGTCTTGATTCAACCGAGCGGATAGGTAAGGCCATTTTCTGCAGACAGCGGTGGGGATGCACAGCCTTTGATTTGTGTCGGTTCGCTTGACATTACGCCAGCAGAGAGTTAAAATGTTACAGGAAATGTATGCTGCATTTACTAAAATACACCCAGTAGTGCCATCCTGTGGTCATGACCGCGGCTGCCAGGAGGCTTGTGCACCCAGTCCTGCCTGTTTTCTAAAAGCTGGTGTGTCTTGGGTTCTTGCACACAGTCTGAGTTGTGCCAGGCTCTAAAATTAGGGTTTCCTTCTCACATGTTCAGTAATTTCTGAACTTCTAGTTGAATCTCCTAAGTAGGAGGGCTGGGATATGGCTTTTTTCTTTTCTCTGAAGACATTTTTTGAAAGTCTCCATAATTCAGTTTCTGTGATCAGATGCATAACAGAGAAAACTTTGAAAATCAACTCCAGATACGGTATCACCCAACCTTGGAGATGTTTTTTGCCACCTTTCAGGAGCGCACAAACTTTTCCCTGATATATGCTTTGCTGTAATATAATACAGAAGAGTTATATTTCATTAAAATTTTGAAGCGCCGTAATTTTACTAATTGAAATATGAACTCAGATGTAAGGCAAATTGACTTTATTTTAAGAGAAATGAGAGATCTGTTGTGTATCATACATATTTACTGACCAAGTTTTGTTACCTCACGTCCCCATGAATTTTTTGGCTAATTTAAAGCTGACACTTGCAAAACCCATTTGAAGGGAATAATTAGCCACACTGAGGACTGATCACACAATGCCTCAAATAAAGCCTTTCTCATTAAAATAGTATTATGGTGGGATAGCAAGAATAATAGAGATGCATAATCTAGGAATACCATTGTCTTGGAGGGGAGTGATTTCTAAAGTTTCTGGCTATGTAATAAACATAATGACACGTCTGCTATTTACACATTGGTCTGTAATTCATAAATATGTTTAAGTCTCAAAACAAGAAAATTATGTATAATGGATGATTTAAGCTATGTGACTTATTAGCAACAGTGCAGAGTTTAAATTGAGTGGTCTTTCCTGGTTGTCATCAAAAGATTAAGCAGCTTAGAGTTAGACTTTGTTATTATTTTATTTTATTTTATTTTATATATGTCATACTTCATTCAGCATTCTGAATAAATGATTTCAAAGTGTGTTTGAAAAAAAGGAAACACTTTCCCAGCAGCTGGGTGACAAGCAGATGACAGCAGTTTCCCAGCCCAGCACTCAGGGTGCATTGCCCACCGTTCCCTTTCACAGAATCAGTTGTCGTTAGTGCTGCTCCTTGGGGAGACTGACGGCCTCTTCTGCCATCCGTGGAGAGCCCTTCAGGCTTTGGTTCAATATAGGTGAGACAAAATAGGCAGGAATTGACAGCAGAGGGAGAAGGAACTTTTATTGTAAATTAAATTAATGTAAAGAATTTTACTGGTGATCTTTACATACTCTTACACCTTGGTGGATTAAAAATGACACGTTTCAGTGCATCGTTAGCCTGATGGTTATTCCTCAGTAGTAGCACTTGGCCAAGTTGACAGACTCTTCCAACAGGCCATGTTGGTTTGATGTGCTGTAGCGATCAGAATCTCAGAAGGTTTTAAAATACCTGATTTTTCTTCTGGGCAGAACAGTAGGTGAGGGTACAAGGATGCAAGCTCAGGTATGCGGACAGCAGAACCTTTAAGATTTTCACCCAGAGTTTTCCGTGCCTCAGTTGTACTTATCATGTCCTGCAGATTTCCAGACACCCAGCAGCCAGGTTTGGCAGCCACTCAGAAGTTTCTCCTGTCTATGCTGTGTGCAGCTGGCCAGCGTGTGCACAGAGAACCCAGCTCCTGGTGGCTGGGACATCGCTTGTCCCATGTGGTATTTCACAGACAGGTGATCTGAATGAATTCAGTGAGTCCAAATGCAACCAACTTACTCCATGTGTACAGTAGTTCAGAAGAAAAGATGTTTCTGTTGGCTGCTCTGAATGTTTAGTTCCTTATCCAAGGATGACTCCTCACTCTGGGTATCCACCATTGAGATGGGCAGGTAGAATTAGATAGCCTTGCTCCTGCTTCCCACTGAGCCAGTGTGTACCACACATCTGCCCACTCTCACAGCACAGGCAAAGAGGTAAGGAGGAGAAGGAATGCTTACAGGGAACTAAGTGAAACCATGATTTCCCGCTTGGCATTCAAGGGAAACCTTGAGAGAAAGACTGAATACGCGGAGTGCTGAGAAGGCCCTCAGTACACCTCACACAAAACCTCTTGACAAACTGGAGAGCTCTTTCCCAAGCATCCCAGAGGGCCTCAGGGCAGGCTCTGTGGTTTTGTTTGCTCATTGCACGTGTCAGAAAAGGAACTTGGAGCCCATCTTACTTGAGCAATGGCTTTAGAGAAAAATCAGTGGGGCAGCAGTGATTCTTCTCCGTTAATATATAGTTTTGCAGTATAAATTCATGATTAGACAAGGGCATCACAGAATCACAGAATTGCTGATGTTGGCAGGGACCTCTGAAGAGAGCAGGGTCAGCTAGAGCAGATTGCTCGGGGCTGTGCCCAGTTTGGGTTTGAATATCTTCAGGGATGGAGACACCACAGCCTTGCTGGACAACCTGTCACAATGAGTGACAACCCTTACAGAGAAATTTTTTTGCCTATGTTTAAATGCTTTCCTGTGTTTTAATTTGTGCCCATTTCCTTCTGTCCTTTCACTATGCTTTCTCTGAGAAGAGTCTGGCTCCATCTTCTTTGCTGCTTTGCATCAGATATTTGTACAGACTTATACAGTCCCCCCTGCGCCTTCCCTCCTGTAGACTGAGCGGTCCCAGCTCTCTCGGCTCCTCCCCAAATGACAGTTGCTCTAGTCCCCTCATCATCTTCGTGGCCCTTGCTGGACTTTGGACCCAGTACTGCAGATGTGTTACCAGTGCTGAGAGGAAGGTTCACCACTGGAAGGATCTCCGCCTGCTGGCCACGCACTGCCCAGTGCAGCCCAAGGGGATGTTGGCTGCCTTTGCTGAAAAGGCATATTCCAGTGAGCACCCAGCCAGTACTGGTACACGGGGTTCCACGTCGAGGAACTTCTATTTCCATTTATTGTGCTTCATGAAGTTCCTGTTTGTATATTTCTCCAGCCTGTTGAGGTCCCTCTGCATGGCAGCCCAGCCCTCTGGTGGGTGTTATCAGTCACTCTTCCCAGTTTTGAATCAGCTGCAAACTTGCTGAGGGTACCCTCTGTCCCATCATCCAGGTCATTAATGAAGGTGTTAAACAGTATCAGGCCTGGGGGTATACCATTAGGGACTGGCCTCCAACTGGATTTGGTGCCACTGAGCACAAGATTTTCAGCTAATCTGTTCAGCCAGTTTTCAGTCTACCTCACTGTTCACTTTGGCCCACAGTTACTAGTTTGCCAGTGAGCACGGTATGGGACACTGTGCTGAAAACCTTGCTAAAGTCAGAGTAAAGAACATCGACTGCTGTCCTTTTTCCCCATGAACTAGTCATTTCATTGTGGGAAGGCAAATAGGTGGGTCAGGCATGATTTTTCCATCATAAATCCGTACTGACTGCTTCCAGTCACCTTTTTGTCTTTAATATGCTTGGATATGGTTTCCAGGAGGGTTTGCTCCATCCCCTTTCCAGGGACTGAGGTGAGGTTTTAGTTCGCTGGATACTTCTTGCTCTTCTTGGAAACTGGAGTGACAGTGAGTTTCTGCCCACCCTCAGGAACCTTCCCCAATTGCCACAGCTTTTTAAAGACTACCAAGTGGCCTTGCATTAGCATCATCCAGCTCCCTCAGCACTCGTGGGTGTGTTCCCCATCAGGTCCTATGGACTTGACTATGCCGGTCTGTTTAAACATCCCCTAACTGGACCCTCCTCCACCGAGGCTGCCTTCCTTGTTCCAGGCTGTCCCACTTGTTGTAGGGGCCTTCATCATGAAGGCAAGGAGGCTTACCAGTAAGTCTTACCAGATTCAATTCCAGGTGGGCAGTCTTTTGTAGAGGAATGAAGGCAGTGGGGTGATTGACATGGATGATGTGCAGCTGTAGCTGGTTCCCACAAGGTGGTTGAATAGCCCTGAGGATTGTGGAATAGGGGTGGATGGAGGAGCAGCAGCAGCAGCACGGATAGTAGAATCTGCCTGACAGTCAAGGCTTTGTTGCAGCCTACTAGCTTGTTTGTGCTGCAACAACTGGTGCCCCGTGTGAGGCTGAGTTGGACTCAGACTACAACAACTGGTGCCCAACGTAGCTAAGTGGGAGAACTTACGACCCATAACAGACATGGTGAGAGGTGAGCTGTTGACAACTAATTGATATGGGTGTATTGGAATATTTATTGTCCATCTTAACTCGGATTGCAACTTCTGGTGCCCACTGTAGATGGGGATTTAACGATATGGGTGCAGAGGAAGAAAATTCTATGTTAACAATGCTTACAGGTATGTTTGGGAAAAGAAGCATAAAGTATAACAAGAAGGCAATAAGAACTTTGTTAGAATGGTGCAAAGTAAATGATGTGCTGGTTATGCTGAAAAATGTTTCCAGCATTCAGATATGGCAAAGTGCTGGAATGTTACTTTTTGGGGCTGCTACAAGAGGGGATGAAATTGCTACAGCCTTGTTAACAACATGGAGATTGATCATAGATTTGCTAGAACAATCAAAGTGGACAGAGAGACAAACCCTATAACAATGCTAATCAACCCACTGTCTTCATTCCTCTACAGTCTTTGACAAGACTTTGATTTTTGTGAAAAAGTGAATGTTGTTTATGTTTGGTCTTGGTTATCAATATATCATTCTCTTACAACTTCTCATACTATTGGATGGGTCTAATACACACATCTCTAAAATCAAAGCATTTTGGGATCAGAATAACATGGCAGTAAATATTCTGAATATTTTGTTAATTTTTTCTTGAAGCTTGCGGTATTTACTCACCCGTGACTGCATCTGCAAAACCTAGAAATCAAGTGAAATGGCAAGAAGGTGCAATGAAATGCATTTTGACATTAACACGTTCAAGTATGTGATGACAAGCTAGAAGTCCACCAGTCTTGCTTTTGGAAGAGCAGTGGTCACCAGCCTGAGAGTGGCTGGTGGCCTGTGGAGTGTTCAGAAGTGGCCCAATGCACACCAAGCTCTGGGAACAACTGCTTAACGGGTACCCAACTATGTGAGAAATGACTGGGCTGTGTGACCTGGCCCTGGCAGCAGAAGTCAACCAGGGAGGTAAAGGAGGAGCCCAAGAGACATGGAAGTGGGAATGGGAACTTGCAGGACATTTCCAGGTACAGACTGAGTGCAGGTTCAGATATTTGGGCAATGAGTAGCCTGGGTGTTTCAGGCCATATAGGGTGACAGCTGTCACCAGACGTGCCCAGCCAAAGAACTGGGTACTTCATTTTAGCCCCAAGCAGAAGCAACACCCTGGCACATTTTCCTTTCCCTTTAGTTTGGCACCCAGAGAGTGTAAAAGACTGTAAGCCATGGTAGCTGGCACGTTGACCTGCATAGTGGTGAGATGTGCAGATAAAAGTTTTTGGTGATCATGATGCAGCTGGCTGATTTGAGGGGCAGCTTGGCCACAAACGGGTGTAGCTTAGAGGAAAAACACACCCCACTCAGTCCTCAGTTACCCGCCTAGCAGCAGGAGAGAGGGAGCCAAACAGAAAGCATGAGTAACTTCCCAGGGCTTCATAGCAATGACAATGACAAATGGCTCTAATACCCTGATTTGTGATGGGTTCATAGATTGTAATCAAAAAAAGAAGAATTGCCTAACATATTCTAAAATATTTTTAGGATTGTTAGACAAGGAAGCATAAATCTTTCCCTTTTAATGAAATCTGCCTGAAATACCTGACATATGTTCAAGTGCCGTTGATGCCAAATGACAGTATTAGTATGCTTAAACTCAAGCATGTCCATAAGAGCTTTGCTAGACTAAAATCTTAATGAAAGATATACTAAAGTTTTGGAAATAATATAAATTACTACTTCTTTAAAGGTGTTTTTTTCTGTATTCACCAACAAAGGAACATCTATCGAGGAGGAATTCTGTCCTAACTATCAATTAGGCATGTTTAACCTAGAGTTAGTTAAACCTACTGTATGTTAAGTAAATTTGAATTGATTATTAAAGCCTTAATCTATTCGTTTCTGTTGTTTGATTAAATGTAATCTTCTCTTCCATGTTCATTTAGTAATAAATGGAAAGATAACATGGAGTTCATGGTTCAGATGGAATACAAAAAAATGCAGTAGAACAGATGAGGGGTTTTGCATACATAGATCTGTTTAATGGTAAGAAAGTTTAAGCATGCAGGCTGTTTCTAATATATTTATTTTTTTTACTACTTGAAACATAAACTTCCACTGCAGTTTTCTTTTCTTACGTTTGCTTAGGGCAACATCATTTCTTGAGAACTGATGTTTGAAGTAATCTGCCTCCTTTGAGATTAGTGATATATCCAAGATTATCTATATCTCACAACCTTTCCATAATTCTAAGTAAACTGCATGCTGGAAAGAAGACTTCATTTTTTCTGCATAAATAAATTTTAATTTCTTTGCTTAGAGTTGAAAAAACATGAGTGTAGTCCATCTTGTCTCTTGCATTTTGGCTATTAAGATAATGTTATCTACCAAACAGAAAATTACTAGTTGCAAGTAAATTAAAGTTGCTAGTTACAATAAATTAAAAATACATTGTTTTTTTGCTAATGAAGAGACTAAAAAAAACACTTGAAGAGGATCAAGATTAATAAAATTGACATATGCATTTATAGTAAGCAACATAATCTTGTCCTTAATTCTGCTTTCTCCAAATGTATCCAGAGTACACCTTTTCCACAAATTAACCTGTTGACAGAGTTGTAGGTGGTGGAATTCTGCACTCCAACAACTAACTAGTCTTTTCTGTCATCATAGTAAAAGGAAATAGGGATAGATGTTCTGAACACAGGTAAAGGGAGAAGGGCAGGATGTAAAACCTTAAGGGTGTCTGAAAACTTTTGGGGAAAATGTAAAACTTTCAAACTGAGCCAGCTGTCTTTCACTCATCCTTACATCCTGCGGAGAGAGACTGATCAACTGAGTTAAAACATGCTGGCAACAGGCATTCTCCAAATGTTGTTTTAACAGCTGAAGGAGTCCACTGAAGGAAATAACATTTGTTATTTGGAGTGTATTTTCACGCATTAATCTTCATTCTCTGCAGTTCAGCCGGGGTCTCCTCAAAGTGTGCATCTTCTGGTAACGATTGTTGTGGAGTGAATGGTGGCCATCTGTAATGCTGCTCATCTGCATTGTCCCGCTGCTGTCTGGATACTGAACTTTATTTACATTCAGTAATCACTGTCTGTTACAGAATGTGCTCAAGTATGAAATCCTCTATGACAGTGTTTAAATATCACTTGGTCTCATAAAAGTTAAATTACCAGTCACTGTTTGCCATAGAAGGTTTAATAATGCAGATGTTTAGCTTAGCTGTGACTTCAGAAACCACTTAACAAAATCTGAAAGGAAATATATAGTTTGGCAATTGCTTGTGGAAATCATCTACATTTTTTTTCAGACATTAGGCAAATGAGGGAGGAGATCTGTGCCTGAATAGGTATGCTGCTTACAGAGTGCAAGGCCTTTCCGAAGGGTCACTGAAGATTGGCTGAGCTGCATGATTGTGGATTGCCTTATGCTACACAGATGCTAGATACAAGCAGCTTTTTACTCCTACTGCCTAGTGATCATCTGCTGACACCGAAGAAATCCTGACAGCTTTCTATAGTTTTACAGATCCACTTCTGAAAAGCTACCTTTCTCATGCTGAGGGAAGATTCCCTTTTCAGAGGGAATTGCAAGTAAGGCAACAAAAGCAGCAACAGCAATGAGAAGCTGAAAACATACTTGTGGAGTTTTACTTTGTTGAGGGAATTTAAGGCAGATTTGGGGAAACAGAAAGCTCCCCTACACCTGTAAGCTAGTTTGTTACACTGCAAACTCTTCTTGTTAGCATCACAGTGTACGTAGAAATCAAATTCAGGTTTTATTGCAATACTGTGCAAACAAAGTAAGGAGATATGCCTTCTTCAGTGAGATTAAAACATTCTCAGTGATGGATAAATAAATAACTGAGCATAGCAGGTATTACAGAAAATGAGTAACAGAAGATGAAAATTAAAATGAGAGGAATGTTAAGCTTATGCAAGGTTTGCAAGGTTGATGTTCTGTTATTACACTGAAAAGACTACAGATATATTGCTTGTTGATGTGAATTTCTAGTAGTACAAAGGAATAGAGTGGAGTTTGCAGAGAAGCCTGTGTTTTACTCTGCCTTTTCCCAATGTTGATAGGTTAACTTGACAGCATGATATAATAGTAAGAGTTTGCTTACTATGTGAGTAAACCTTTAAAAAAATGGGATTTGAAGTGATCAGGAGGGCATTACGCCCAGATGCAATCTGCCCAAGGTTAAGCAATTCAGTGTAAGAGGCTGTGGCTTTGACAGGATCTAGTAGCTGTTCCTACAGATTAAAGTATTTATTATTCATATTTTATATAAAACCTAAATTATTCTAGGCCATGTAGTAGTCGGAACAGGAAAGACATCTTTTATTAATGTTTAAAGAGCAAGGTGTGGGTTCATCTCGGTTAACTTGAGTTAACATCTCACCTCTGAGGTTACATGTCTCGTGTAAACTCATTGCTTTAGGCTTTGTCTGTAGTCAGTGAAGAAGTATGGGGACCTTCAAAGCACTGTTCACCCACCTGTCTCCAGACAGCTGCTTTAAGGTGCCTTTTTCTTTTGCTGACATTAGAGGAAGCCTTGATCACCAGCTGACAGTAGACACCTAACTTTTGACATTTAAATTGAGGTGGGTGAATTCTTGTCCATAAAGACTGACTTAAATAAAAGCCAGAGACTTCATTCCTCTGTGTAGCAGTTGAACGAGCTCCCCTTGTGATTTTGAGCTAGTCATATCAGCAGATATTTTCAAAAGTAGTAGATCTTGCATAATGGCTGGCTTTTGTCCATCTTCCATTACCTCCTCCAGGAATTACTACTTTCCAGCCTTTGCAGAGAGATTTGAAATTCATTAATAAGAAGCAAAATAAAATAGTGCAATAGAATTGTTTATTCAGCTTCGAGTGGAACTAAAGTGTTTCTTGAAAAAAAGCCCAAGTAAAATTATTTACAGTACAAATGCACAGCAGTTCCTTGAGACTAATATTTTATGGTGGGTTGGGGACTTTTACTGCTGTGTAATTTCCAATAAGTCATTTTCTTAGTCTTGTGCCCTACCTTTCTGGCATACCAATGAATATCAGGATAGCTTATGAGGCTTTCGGGTTACAGTTAACACTGAAACCAGTATTTTTTTTCAGATATGTTAGTGTACTGATATTATTAGACCCATGTCTGCTAGCCTCTGGATATTTCCCTTCCCAGGACCATCATCGAACTTAACTCTAGATATGACTAGGCTATGAAAAATATAGTATCAGTGGGAAAAGATAGAAAAAACATGAAAATCTGACAGCCACATAGTATCAGTACTGAATCTTGTGAAGAATAGAGACACCAACACCCATTTCAGCCTCATTCATTATGACAACTGTTTTCCTCCATGCTTTCTTATTCAAGTTTTCCACTACTAGGCTATGGCAATTAAAGTTAAATTGCTGCGTGAATTTCTCACTGTCAGGGAGTCTGGATGTCTGGTTCATCCTCCCCGGATGTCCTTTTATCAGTGGTAGGGAAACCATCCCAGTTGCCTGTAACTGCAGAAGTAAACACGTATGGTCAAAACAGTGGGCTTCCGGCTGTGTTCATTCCTTCACGCTGGTCAGGTGCAGGGCTGCTTGAAAGGTACCCTGGGCAACTCTGATGACACGATTTGTTACCCTTCAAATTCCCCTTTTCCGCTCCCATGCTTTTTTCCTCTACCACAGGCATGCACCCCCAGATGAACAGCCTGTCCATATTTATTCTTTCCCCACTAGCTCTGATGTTGCTGACTTTACGTCCTTATTCAGTATTTATGATGGAGTTGCCATAGTAATTTCTTCCTTGGTCAGCAGTGCTGTTAAGCTAGTCCCCCTGTTTGCTGTTCCTCAGGTTGCTGTCTTGTTAGTGTAGCCTCAAGTCAAGGTCAGCCATCTGCATATGCATTAATCCCTTTTTGCTGTTTGTCATGCCTGGTAATTTCTCACGTTGTTATCTTGTTAGTGTAGTTGCAGTTTGGGTCTGACAGTTTGCACACATACTCTCACACCCAGAAGCCAACCTGGTAAAACTGCTAGTGGAAGCACCTTCTCCTTCGTCTTCTTGGTCTGAATTACCAGAGAGACAGCCCTCAGGGCCAGCGACAGCTAGACCTTGAGAGAAACATCACACTTAACCTTCTCCTTTCTGCCTGCCTTTCCCCTCTTAATAAGGCCACAAAATACATGTGCATGGTCCAGCCTGTTGCTGCATCTTCTGGCGTGTTGCTCTATATTTCTTCCTTGGCTGCTTTACAGTGGTGACCCAGAGTGGGCAAAGCTCATTAACCCTTCTTCCCTGGACCAGACAGTGGCTTGCTTTCTGGTGTCTTCTTCCATTCTCTGCCTTGTCTGGCCTCTGAGCCATGTGGCGTAGGTGCCCGGAAGGGGACAGTTCTGTGCAGGCTGTCTTCCTGGAGGCTGTTCATTTCCCATTTACCCACGTTACCTCTGTGGGAACTTGACAGTGAAAACTGATTGACTGGGAATGCCTGCATTAAAATGATCTGAGACCTGTGCCAGATATTTTTACAGGGAGGCTGCTCTTCCACCAGCTAGAAGATAAAAAGGAAGAGTTCTGAGAGGGTGTATGTTTCGCCCACATGTCTTAATTCAGGATGACACTCTGAAGACAACTTGCCAGTATATGAGGTCACCTATAGAAGTTTCCTTGTATTACAAAGGCCAAATAAATACTTAGGTGTCACAATGGGACTGCATCTTTCAGTTTTTCCCAGTTGTTTGCTAGGGAACAGCAAGAAGTGAAGTGCCTTGTCTAGTGCCTGAAGTAGTTGTTGCTGCTGTTGCTGCTCACCTGTATGATGTATCTTCCTCCTTGGGCTTACACATGCCACCACAGGGCATTAGAGGTTGGGGTTTTTTTCCTGAAGCAGAAAAAAGGAAACCTAATCATAGGGGAAAACTCTAGACTAAGTAAAATGACTATATCTGGTTTCATTATATGTCTGGTTTCAGCTTACATTTCCCTGCCATCAGACCATCATGTCACATTGCAGTCTGAGACAGCACCTGCAAAACAAGCAAGTAAAAATATAATGATGAGGGTTAGAATAAAATTTCTCTTTCCACAAAAAAATGCATCTCCTTCCGCATACAGATGGCTCTTGACATGTCATAAGAAATATTGCTATGCTAAGTAATAAGAAGTACACAGTAGTTTCTCTGGTAAAAAAAAAAACAAAATTTGTTCCCTGAACCTCATGATTTGTTTCTTATTGACAGTTTAGTAGGACAGTGAGTAATGCTTAAGAGAAAAAAAATAAAAATTATTCTTTGAGTTCAGGCTTGAACAAAATCCAAATCTTGAATGACTGTAGGGTTTTTTTATTTTTGGCATGGTCCACCACTTTTAGAAATGCCAATCTGTGGCAAACTGATCATTCTGCCACAATAACAGTGCTATGCAAACAAGATTTCTGTTTGGGTACAATCTGAAGGGTGAGCAGAGATTGTCCTTCAAGCTGTCCTTGTAGGTAAAACCAGCCCCCATCAAATTCAGCTTAGACCACGGCTTTATCAAAGAGAAAGATGTAACAAATCATTTAGCGAATATATTTAGAAGATACAAAATATGACTTTGGGGTCAGTTCATTGCATGTTCTTTGTTTAAATGTAGCTTGTCTACCCTGACTCAGTTACAATTCTGTTTCTGTAAAATATTTTGCTTTCCGTACAAATTGCTGAAAAGAATTTTCAAAATGTCAGTACGTGATAAGCACTTAGCATTCATAGAATCTTCTGAAAAGCCCATCTGCTATGCATATTAATATCTAAGAGTAATTTCTGAATGGAGGTTCATAGAGGCATGATTTAGAAAAACAATTAGCATATGTTTACCTTCCAGCAATTTCAATAAAATAGGGATTTTTACTTGAATACTTTATGCAGTGAGGAATGATTTCCCAAGCTGAAGTTGTACTCATTGCAACTAATAATATCAATATATTGTTTGCTTATTAACGGATTTGAATTTTATCTGCCCATTCCTCCACCAAGTTCAAATCTCAGTGATGGAAAGTACATTCATTTGCTTTATTATTCATGAAGCATATCCTGTGTGGTTGTGTTATTCCGCACCCTGTGGGATAAGGTGACTTTTTTTTCTCAGTTGCTTTCAGGAGCACGTGCTCCTGCCGACTCTTGTCTGTCCTGTCCCGTAGTGCACCTGGTGGACATCTGGAACGTAATAGAAGCCTTGCGGGAAAACGCACTGAACAACCTGGACCCCAGCATCGAACTGAACGTGGCTCGGCTGGAAGCTGTGATTTCAACAATCTTCTACCAGCTCAACAAACGGATGCCGACAACCCACCAGATCAACGTGGAGCAATCCATCAGCTTACTGCTCAACTTCTTGCTAGCGGCCTTTGATCCGTAAGTCTGCCTTTCTTCCCTCTTCTCCCAACTGGTGAAAGGATTATACTTACTCCAGAAATATCTTTGGAAAACAATTAAACAAGCTCAATTCTGACCCAAATAATGAGCGTGTGAATAGTGCTAACAAGGGAGAAAACCTAAATTAAAGATCTCTGCTTTCCTTTCTGTCAAGCCAAATTCAGCACAACTGTGTTTTCATCCAGTTACTCAGACTCGTTCCAGTTTATATCAAAGAAGAATTATCTACAGAAACAAATTTACATCCACTTCTAATTTGCCTTGTTATTTATTGATGCACCAGTGGCTGACACCACTGCAATGCCTCTGCAGCAGTGCCATGGGTTAATAGCTCATTATTTTGAAAGAGCTCATTTTCCGGCAAGTTCTTGCAGCTGTAAGCAATTTTTTTTTTTCTGGCTCATGCCAGTGCAGCATGATTTTGAGACCATGACAGAAATAGGATAAAGACCTGGAGGTGATAAAATTAATGTCGTTTATTACTGCATGGGACCCATATTAAAAAAAGGGCAAGTTTGAGATAGAGCGAGCCAATTACCTCAATGCATATACTGTATATGTGTATTACAGTTTCTGAATATATGGTTATCAACCTGTACAATGTTTGCAATCCTCAAAACCAAATTATTGGAGAACAGTGGTTAAGTCTGACAGATGCAGATGACCTATTGCCTCTTTGTGGTTTATATCTTGAAAATTCACCAGTGAAAACACTGGCCATGACACATTAAAATAAGGACGCTGCGCCTCTCCCCCTCCCTCATTTCCATCCTTTTGCTGAGGGCCCCAGTGCTGGGTGTCATCAAGCACCTTTTGGAGCTAGACCAGCCAGCAGCTCTGTCACCATGGCAACAGGGAGAAAAAGTAGATGTTCCACATGAAGAGGCTGCACTCTACCTCCCCTCCGGCCCCTTAGAGGGGAAGAAAAAGAAGCCAATCCGTTGTGCAACCATAGCCTTCAGGAATATGTTTCTCCCCTCAAGGGCAATAAAAGAAGGAACAGGCATTTTAATTTATACCATTGTGGCTGTGACAAGAACACTAAAGGACGATGAAAATGGCCAGATGCATGCATTGCTGCATGCCGCAAGCAAACTGCTTCCCAGCTGGTAAACACAGGGAAAGACCCAGGACTGTGGAAGCAAGACCTGCAATAACGTGCTTGTTTTGTACCTCGCTGTAAAGGGGCAAAGATCTCAGCTAGACATTGAGGCTACTTGCAGCAAAATGGAGGAGAGGAATTTTCTCCCCTGTAGGGAAACAGAGAGTATGCTTAAAAGGGTAAGGTTTTGCTTTCCCTGAAAATGTCCCACGTGCTGTGGGTCGTGACCTGTTTCTGGGCTCCCGTCAGGCCGTCCCAGGGTGAGGAGGCTGGGACCCTCGCTCCCTTTGCCAAGCAGCAGCTCAGCCTGTCGTGCTGCCCCTGAGCGGGGTGCACAGGTGCACTTCCCATACAGGGGGAGCAGAGGTGGGACTGTGAGGCAGGATGGAGTCTTTTTCTCACTCTCCCCCCATTTGTAGGAACTGGACAGTTAAACTAAATTGCCTGCAGTCTTCTCTGATGAAAGAAGGGGTTTACTAGGTGCATGAATCATACTGAAATCACGATGGTCACCCCTAAAATAATGTTATCTTTGATCTGGGTTCACTCCTGTATTTCTTAGTCTTGTGTTTCAAGGAAACAGTTGGCCTGCAGAAATGCTATCCATATTTCTAGGTAGCTACTAAGGAATTATTTTTCTTGTTTATTAATGAACGTTAATATGATCACTTTTGATCATATGAATGCAGGCAATGAAAAAAAACAAAACCCAAACCCCTAAAACCCCCAGAACAGCTTTCTAAGATCAAAAGCCAGTAGACCAAGGCCAAATAGCTCTGTATTATAAATGAGAAGGCTGTTCTTAAGTAATCATGGATGGGTTTTGGTGTTTGTGGCTACACAGATTGATGGCTGCTCTTGCTGTACTGAGGGCAGGTCCAGAAAAGGTGGTGCGGTTTCTCACGTCCCATTTGAAGTGCAAAGAAAGAGAATGGAGAAATGGAGTCAACAACTTAACATGTATGTTAACAACATGTTAACAACACTTAACAAGTTAATGTGTGATTTAAAATTAAGACTTCCACTGTCTCACTTATTTAGTTCTAGTTAATATATCCTACCCCATGTGTACTGTGCTGGCTGAAGATCCTCCAAGCTTTAAACAGAGCTTCTTCCTTCATTTATAGCCTGCTGAAAACCTGGCAGGTTTCTCTGCCTTCTGGCAAGGAGTATTTCCCTAGGCCTGCAATAAGATGTCTTCTCAGGAACTAGAACCTGGCTAGCAAAACTTAAGAGGAACCACAGTAGAATGCTGTGGCATGTGGGCCAGCTTGCCCCACTGCCTGTGCTGAACTTTCATTCCAGATTTTTTGTTTTTGCATGGCCTTGAGGATTCATTAGGACTACAGATTATTATATTTCCTTTCTGCTCAACCCTGATGGGAGGAAAAAGTGGGGTAAAATATTGTGTATAAGATTTCACATGATGCTGAGTGTGACGTGTATTCACGGTAAGCCAAAACTAAAGTGCAATCTTATAAAACTGCAAGTCAACAAAATCAAAATTCACCAACAGAAATGCTGCTTCAATTAATTTGCCATTAGTTTGTGAAAAGCAGCATCATGGGGTAGAGGGCCCTGACAGACCAAAACCAGTGAGCAGAATGAGGTGGTCACACTTTAAAATATCTGTACAAAAACATGCCTGATGTGCGTTTTTAACTGCACATTAAAACTGGCCAATAGCTTTTCCTTCAAGATCTAAGGTGATTAACTGGCTTTATGAAATAATAGCATACTTTCATCACTGGCACACAAGGGCTGTATCAAAACACGACAAGTTCAAACCTCTCTGAAAAATCCATCCCAGGCCGGTGTCAAAGCTTAGACAGCTAGGTGGGATGTCAGCCTCATTCAATCAAATCAAATCTCATTCCCAAAAAAATTTTAAACAGACTGTAAAATATTCTGTGCTAGATCATCTTCAGCACTGACTCAGTATTGCAATACAGCTATTCCCTGCTGCACAGTTTAACTGACAAGAAAATACCTGAATTTTTGCTGTCCCTTGACATACCTGTATTACAAATGGAGCTGTGAGCTCTGGGCTATGAAACAGACCCAATCTGGCTGGAGGGGCTTGACTTCTACAAAGAAAAGAGGAAATATGTGTGCCCTTGTTTAATCAAATGCACATTTGAGTCATATGAGTTCAATACATAAAGATGTTCAGTATCTGTTTTGGAAGTGTAACTTCTTGCTCATCCATTTATTCAGTGCTGTAAAGTGTTTATTTCTCTCTCTTCTCCACCTTCACTAATCTTTGAAAGCCATACAGGCCAGCTAGATTTTACAAAGGAAGTCCAGCAAAACATGCATTTCAGAGATTTGGTCATTATGCATTTTGCTCTTCTAAATGAAAGAATTTTGCTTGATTCCAATAAAATTTCCTCTCTGAAACCTGTTTGTGAAAATAGGAATTTTTAATTACAGCCTCTGACATTTCAGAATTGGCTGCTCTGATTAAGGTGGGCAGTAGGAGGCCCGCAAGACCAAAGGAGTTTCATTACTTTTGGAAAAGATAATTTAAAGTGTTAGGGGAACATCATTTCTACTTAATGAGAAGAATCCTATTTTCTCGATGTCCATTTCATGGGACACATTTGCTATTTCGAAAGATGTGATGTAATTTCTTTATAGCTTTCCCCACCATATGGCTGTCTCAGTGTGAGTACTACTGCAGATCCTGACAAAAGTCGGCATCATCCATTCGGTACTGCTCTTCTTGCTGACCTGAAAGGCAAATTCAGCCCTGGAGCTGTACTTAGCCCCTTACGGTGTGTGGATTTTACCAGGCAGTCTGTGGGGCTTCCTTGCTCTGGGGAAGAGTCTGTCTGTCTCAGCAGCCACACATTTGAGGAAGAAACCCTCTGCTCTGGTGTCTAAAATAATGTATTATTTTTCGCCCTTTTTTCCCCAAGCCATAGGAGATAACCTTAAGCCCTGGACTTCATTCCCTTTCCTAGGTCCTCCATCCTGTGTTGTCGCTAAGTGCACATCAGCTTCAAGGTTTGCTTTTAGCATCACCAATAAACAGAATCACAGAATGGTTTGGGTTGGAAGGGACCTTTGAAGATCATCTAGTCCAACCCCCCTGTTAGGGCAGCGACAACTTAGTGCTTCTTACCAGAAGTACAATACGTGATGAATTTCCACCCTAGTGTTGAGAACCCCTGAGTTGTTCAGCATATTTTACTCTGTATATGGCACCATCAACAACAACGTAATACTGCAGACGTAAGAAGTTTATCCTCCTTCGTATCATGCTTTTAGTGCTTTTCTGTAGGGATCTGAAAAGTAATCTCAGTAAGAGAGGTGCTATATAAAATCAAAATATTTTCTGTCCTCTCCTGTTCCCACTCTTTGCATTAGCCAGCCTAAAGCTTGAGGGAGCACTGACTTTACAATAGAGATCTTCATGCTGCTGTGAGCCACTGCTTCAGCATTTGCTTTTACCAGGCAAACACTGTGATGCCCCAGTGCTGCCAGTCAAGGGCATCTGTAGTGCTTAGACATGGCTTAGGGCACTTCTGGATCCAAATGATATTGGCAGGTCTTGGGCCCCATTATCCTGTCAGTTCATCAGTCATGTATATTTATATATGCATGTGTGTATATGTACACACACAAATACACAGAGACATATATATTTGGAGGGCAAACTGAATTTGTACTGGCTGTAGTGATGCCTTTATGAATACAAATGACCGATACAAAATACAGTGTCAAAACTAATCAATTCAAATGGAGAGACTGAAAAGATAAATGAAATCTTTTCTTTTTTCCGTTCCATAACTGAGTATGGGAAAAGCTGATAGCTCTGGGGTAGAAAGCTGAAGGCGATTTGATATGTGTCTGCCATTCAAGAATATAATCCTATTAGTAAATGTAACTAAACCTACTGGGAAGAATAATGTAAATCTGAAGCACTTCCACATGGGCTTTAGTTTTTCCTCTGATTCTTCCATAGCTTCTTCATAATGCCATTGCTTCCACTTAGCATTTACTTAAGTATAACAGCTCTTTTAAAGGCAGGTGAAAAACTCATGATGAAACAGTGCAGGAGAATCCCAAAGGTTTAAAGGGTAGCAGCCACATAAAGACCACAAAGTGACCAATTTTTGTAGCAATGCTAGGTCCTGGTTTACACAAATTAGAATCCAATAGACAAAGGACAGAAATACAGAAGACTGGAAATTCCTATACTGTGATTTTAATCTTATAAAGCCAGTCAAAGAGAACACAATGTAATGAAAAAGAAAATGCACAAAAGCCAGCATGTAACATCTTTAATGTACTGATACACCATTCATGTCTACTGTATATGTATACATATACATATTAGTATATATATGTATATGTATACATATATGTATTAGTCTGGTTTGGGGTTAGCAGAGAGACATGGTCACAGGCTCTGTGTCTTTCCAGGATCAGCTTATCTTTTAATTCTGATCAAACACAATTTTCTTCATTTGAGTTATGAGTGATATTCAACAGGGTGAAACAGAAATATTGATGAAGAGCTAGATTTCTATATATTGCTGTTGCAGTTGGGCTATCTTATGTAAGACGTAATTACATATATTTTAACAGGAAATCTCTTATAAACATAATATTCCCTGACAGAGTAAAGACTGAAGGTCATAGAAACCCCACTTTCAAAAAATGATGCAAATTTTTTATTATCTGGTACCATTACTAGCCCTGTCAGTAGAATTTAGAAGGAGGAATGGGTGCCATTTTGCTCAGCTCACAAATACTGGCTGACTGTCTCTGTTTTTAAATCATGATGACAATGTGTTCCCACTGATGTCATTAAACAGGCATATGGGAAGCTATTAAGTAATGCTAAGGTGTTTGGATGACAGATAAAAGTTGCTCCGGGGCAACTGTGGGCTCTTACTGACTTATAGTAAGACTGAGAATTCCAAGAAAAAACACATTTCACCATTTGGACATTGTCCTGATTTTGTCTGGGACAGAGTTAATTTTCTTTTTAGTAGCTGGTGCAGTGCCGTGTGTTAGATTTAGTGTGAGAATAATGCTGATAACACACAATGGTTTTAGTTGTTGCCAGGTAATGTTTATACCGAGTCAAGGACTTTTCCGTTCCTTGGGCCCTGCCAGCGGGAGGGCTGGAGGGGCACGGGAAATTGAGAGAGGACACAGCCAGAACAGGTGACCCAAACTGGCCAAAGGGATATTCCATACCATATAACGTCATGCTCAGTATATAAACTGGCAGAGTCAGCCAGGAGCTGCTGATCACTGCTCAGGGACTGTCTGGGGATCGGTCAGCAGGTGGTGAGCAGTTATATTGTGTGTCACTTGGTTTTTTTCCCTTGGGTTGTATTTCTCTCTCTCCTCTTCATTACAGTTATTATTGTTGTTGTTATTAGTTTTACTTCAATTCTTAAACTGTTCAATCTCAACCCACAGGATTTACCTTTTTCTGGTTCTCCTCCCCATCCCACTTGGGTGTGGATGGGGGGCAGAGTGAGCAAGCAGCAGTGTGGTACTTAGTTGCCAGCTGGGGTTAAACCACGACAGATGCCAAAAAAACAAACATTAAAAAGCAGATGAACTTAGAAGAGCATGTTCATGCTCGTCTTTGGAAAGGGACTGAACATTGCAGCATTTTTGTTCAGCCATTCCTGTCAGTGCTGGACTTGGTTTTGCCTAAAGTGGAGGGATTGGTCTTTTAGGAGCTAAGAGTGCCTTGCAGTGTGTGAAGTCATGTATTACTCATGCAGCTCAAAGACACCAAGGTTTATATAATGGCAGGTAATCAATGGGAACCATCATGACTGTAGAAGGAGAATGAGGACAGCAAGAGGAGCAATAAAGTTAAGCCATTGTGTGCTTCAAGGCAGTTGAAGGAAGAGCTGACAACGGCTAAAGGTGAACACAGCGTCCTGAAAGTGCAGTATACAGTCTGACCCTTCCAGGAAGAAAAAAAAAAGTCTTTTGTTTTTACCTGAAAGTGACTGGATTTACAGAAAAAACTATGTCTTTTTGCCCCAAGGCATACTCCTGTGTGCATTTGGGGTTTAATATCATTATGCATTGCAAGTTGAAAATAGAGCGCCAGACATGGCCTCCACTTGAACAAACCAGGGACAGAACTCTTCCACATATCACAACAAATGTCCTGCGCTTGCTGTGGATGCTGGTGTATTCCCCGTTTTTCAGCAGAGTCATTCTTAAAGGTTCATAGGGTTCTGGTGAATCATTTAAAAGGCAATTGTCAGGACTTGCTAACAGGTATAATATGCAGCTTATGCAATCATGTGAGCCCTTTCTGCTTTTACACATGCATTCCCTGCGTTGATTTTTGCACTTACTCGCAGTCTTCTGGGGACAGAAGATGCACAGTGCACTTAGGGTATAGGGAGATCACGAGTGTGATAGGTGTTTTCCAGTGCTACTGTAGCACAAATAGCAGTAATAATCATTGCCTTAGTCTATAATGAGATAAACAGTTTAATACTGAGCTTCATATACACAATAAATCTGTTCTGAGATCTTTACAGACCAATGTACTGATGTGTGTTCCAGCAAAACAAACTTTGATTTTAAAGTTTGTTATTTCTTTGTTTGTCAATTCTCATATAGAATGTCATGTCCATGATATACATTTTAATGATATACATTTTAAATGGAAAGAGGTCCGTATTCTAAAATGGATATAAAATGTCTACTTTCTACTTTTGAACAGGGAAGGACATGGTAAAATTTCCGTTTTTGCTGTAAAAATGGCCTTGGCAACCCTTTGTGGAGGAAAGATCATGGACAAATTAAGATGTAAGTCTTTTGGGTGTTAATTTACCTGTTAATCATTGTTGTACTTGGAAGGATAACAGTGCACATAGAAGAAGAGGGAATTAGGATAAGTTATGGTTTCATGGCTGGGTTTGGGATTTGCACTATATATCTCTCCAAGTAAGTCCCGCTAAACATTTGGCTGAACCTCACACTGGACTTTGTTATTTTTGAAGCCAGATTGCATATATTGAAGTTCTGATTGGTGGGTTATTCTTTTTTTCCTTTGGGATGATTGAATTCAGAGTACAGCTAAGTGTCTCAAGTGTTCAACATCATGAAACATCATTTAGCAATTTCTTCAAACTTCATTTTAGTGACATCTCTCTCTTCACATGTAGAAGTACAATATATTTATGCACTATTTTTATTTCTTCCCATAGGGTACATACTAATGCATTCTGCTTTGAAGAATAGATTCTCATTTCACAGGATTTATTCCCAGTTCCCCAATAGCCAAGGCATAGTTTACTTGTAGCTGCAATGAAAGGCATTCTGTTTAGTGCTATGATGTCGGTAGTTCAGGTTAAAAACACTATTTTCCAGACTTTTTGACCAAAAGATTAATGTCAACCTTCAGTTTCCTCTGAGCCTTCTACCACAGCCAAAGAAAACTGAGTTTAAAAATCGTTGTTGATTAGAGCAGACAAGTAGAAATCCCAGGTGCTAATTTAGTCTTCTGGATTTGGTGCCATTTTTAATATATTATTTCTATGTAGAAACTCAAATGCAAACTGATTTTAAGTTATAAATTATATATGAACACTGTTATAAATTGAACACTGTTTGTTCCCTAGGATGCTTTAAAGAATATCAGCAGGATCCATCCAGTGGAAGGTTGGAGTACGATGCTGATTTTTTGGGTCAGCAGTCCCAGGGTCCTGTTGTCAGAATTTCCCTTCCAGGTTCCTGGAAATGAAGCAGCTGACGTGACAGCCTGAAAAATGAGAGATTTTCCTTGGTCTATTATCCATTGCTAAGCTTAGGATAATTTTAAACAAGGGGGAAAGTAAAGGCATAGAAACATGCAGCTCTGCAATAATAAGACTACAATATTTTTATACATGAACAAAAAAGAGAAAAAAGAAGAGTGAAAAGTTATGCATTTGAAAGACCTTCAGTGCTTTGTGTGTCCAAAACAATAATAACTGACTTAATGAACTCATTGTCAAGATACAGATCTGACATGGTAAGCTGGCAGCAGGGAAAAAGCTGATGTTGCACATCTTGTCAAATCAGATCCTTCTTATCTGATTAAATTACCGCCTCATGCCATCCATCAGACTTCACTTTAAAAAATGACCACACACAATGAAAAAAAAAGCAGGAATATTTTAGTAATAAATTCGGCTACTTTTAAATATGTAAATGGTTCACTTTGTTTTCTGTTGAGAAAGATTATAATTAAGGATGCAGTAACAGTGGAGGTTTCCGTAAGAAGAACATGTTGTTTAGCACTTCAAGTTCAAGTCAGACGATGCTGAATTCAGACCATATCTGTAGCTCTTTACTGAAGCTTTTCTTGTCTTTTCCCCCCTCAGATATTTTCTCAATGATTTCTGACTCCAGTGGAGTGATGGTTTATGGCAGATATGACATGTTTCTGCGGGAGGTTCTCAAGCTGCCCACAGCCGTTTTCGAAGGGCCTTCATTTGGTTATACTGAGCAATCAGCAAAATCCTGTTTCTCACAACAGGTAAATGAAGAGTGAGCATCCTAGACACAGGATCTCAATAACCCCTCTGAACAGGCTAAGACTTCATTCCTTTCTTACATATATGTGCGTATTTGCCCAGGAAGCACATGGCTGTGTGGAGGAGGGGTCCACTTTGCTAATTTCTGGCATGTAGGTTAGGTGCATTCAATAGGAAGCTAGTCTTTATAGGTTCTCCGTAAAACCATGGAGGAGTAAGAGAGTTAGTCAAAAAGTAATAGAGAGCAGGGTCTTAATTTACATGTTCCTAAATTAGGGAACCTGAGGAGACTAGCTTTGTAATTTAAGCACCTAAGTTAGATACTTATATTTAGGTGATATTAATACCCCAAGACATGCAATTCTCCACTCCAGTTAGTTCTTGTTGCTATAAGCATATATGAGACTTTAACTTCTCCATGCAAAGCTCAACTCCCACCAAAAAATCAAGCTACATGTTTTCCAAGTGATGGTGTAAACAAGAAGTGTACGAGTGAGAAGAAAACTGCTTTAAACCTTTTTTGAAAATGGGAGTCAGTAGGTATTAGGAGATTCCTAGTCTCTTACGGATAACGTCAATGAGATAGGGTCAGGAAAGCAATGAATTTATCATAAAGAAAATAGGAGATTTTTCCACAACTCACCAGACTCTAGGTGCACTGAGTACAGTACGTTGGCTGCCGCTATCACCTAGCACTTCAAAAGATCCCATAACTGGGGCTAGTGGTTGACTTCTCCAATGGAGAAAGAGAATTCTTCTGGGTCTTGCCCCACATCACACTGTATAATTCTGTAAATACAAATTAGGGGAAGATGCAGAAACCAGGAAAATGTTGCAAATAAAGTGGTATTTTCCTGATGTTTGTCTTTCCGTATGCTAACTGAATACCATTGAACAAATAAATTGAATGGAGCAGGAATAGTGTCATTTTCATGTAAAACAGAGTCTCATTTTTTGTTTTCCCTTAGTTTCATCACTAATCAATAGGGACTCCAGTCAACTGAAAGGCATTGTTGAAATTAATCTATTGAATCATCTCCCAAATCATTTTACATGACAATGTTTGCATGTGTCAACTAGTCTTGCTTCACAGAGGAAGGCTTAAGACAGCACTTCATCTTATAAGAATTTACAGTGAAGTGACTTTTGGTAGTTTGGTGTTGAAGTAATAAACTGAGTGCTCTTGCATGGCAACAGGGCATTCAAGCTTTGCATGTTGGACATGCTGTTATTAAAGATGAAAAAAGCAATTTCCTTTCATGAAAAAATGTCATTCAGGCCTCATTTTCTATTTGTGAAGGCATCAGAAATGGTGCTTTCATTGACATTGCATCCAAATGAGTGGACCAGATGTACTAAGGTACTTGAAGAAGCAATGTCTCCAAACAGGCATGAGATGGTTTAGTTCGCAGTCTCCACTTACAGCTAATGAGGGTTAGCTCTCTGAGTGACGCAGGTACAGAGCAGATTTACAAAGCTGCTGTTTTGCATCCATAGGCAGCCAAGTGCTCTTGTAATCTGGTCTAATATTTCACTTAAATTTATTTTATGT
Organism: Falco naumanni; assembly: GCF_017639655.2. NCBI lineage: Eukaryota > Metazoa > Chordata > Aves > Falconiformes > Falconidae > Falco > Falco naumanni. The sequence continues at coordinate 70,368,724 of NC_054056.1, forward strand.
AATTCTCATTATGTCCTCACTAGGGATGAACTGGAGTTTTGAAATAAGGCTCAAAACAACATATCCCTATGATATTATGATAAATAATGTTTACAGTCTTAGTTACACTACAGGTTGTTCTTCCACTCTCTTAGGCTGCACTTAGTGTTACCAAAAGTCGATACCTTGGGATGTTGGGCACACTCTGTTGTTCTCAGTATGGATCACTTTTACTTACCAGAAGCCTTTCAGCCCCCTGATATATAGATTTCTCAATTTCAGAGAAAGAAAAAATTCTGGGCATGATCTTCTGCTCACGGTGTCAAATCCATTTCGACTTGCATCTGAAAGGATTTTTCCTATTGTAGAAATGTTTTATTATTCCCCATTGTACTGGTTTACTTGATCAAACCATGTATTTTCCTCTGTCTGTGAACCACCGCTAGATTGAATGACTGTTCAAAATAGAAACAACAGTATTTCCTCAGCAGCAAACTTATGGAACAGAAATGCCAGAACAAGTGACTTAATATTGCAGAATACAAATCTGTGGCTCAAAAAGGAGTTTTATCGCCACCACTTTCCCCCATAGGTAGGATTAATGTTAAGTTATACTATTGCTATTATTACAAAAAACACTTTTCAGTTCTCTTTCTTTTATCCCAAACTAAAAAGATAGGCACTAACTTCATTTTCTTAGCACTTAGCTAAGTGTTATTCCACAAACCTAGACTCCATCTGCATGTAGTATATATTTAGAAAACAGTTTTCGGTTTCAACTTTCCCAGCAGCTGAAAAAAAAAAAAAAAAAAAAAGTGAGAGGAAAATACGCCTTTTAAAATGTATGTAAGTTGCTCTGTTGGTGTCCTTTTAAGGGACACTGCTCTCTCTAATCCATAAAATCAGTAGCCACCAGAGGAGTTTGGCCATAAAGCTGTCAGTGAAGCTGAGTTGCTTTATTTGGTGCAAATCAGGTTTTAAATTATACCTGCATTCAAAAGCCTACTGCATTGTGGAAGAGCTGTTCTTGTCTCCCCATCTATTTGCTTGTTTAGACCAGTTGTGTGTTTGCTGCCAACTTATCTGCCTTCAAGAGCAGAGAGAAGACTTAAGGCTACTCAGCTCTGCAGTATGGGGCACTGGAAGACCCTTCTTTTCCTAGACTTCGTTCTCCCTTTTTTCCTCCTGTTCTCAGTTCTGCTGCAGACAGCACAGACATCTGCCGGTGGCATTGGTCAGCAAAGCCATGCCAAACATACACAGCAGATCTCCAAAAAAAGGTCCTTTTCTGTGAGCTGATGCTTATAGCATAGGATGCCTATTTGGGAGGTAGTTATCCGTTCTCCATGGGTGGGAAGATCATTCGTGCAACAAGCAGGTGGCAGCTGTTTGATTGGACTTTCATACTGCAGGTATTGTGGGAAAAGGTAGTATTTTAATGAGATTTAGAGCTCATATTCTGGCTATTTCTGTTCATTAAAGAATCAAGACCATTTTCACAACTAGTCTGAAGTATATTCTCTTCTCCTAGGGACAAATATCTTTATATATTTCCCAATATCTTGCAATATTTCAGCCCTGAGACTGTTACAGAGTGAGGTGTTTTCCATTGATCACTCAGTATATAAGAGAAATAATGATTTTCTTTACATCTGGTGGCAATTGTATATAAATGCAGCACAGACACTCCATCTGGAAATCTCAGCTCTTAAAAGCATTCCACAACACGCAGAGATGATACATGTCACTGCGTAGCTGCTGTTTTGCTTCCTCATGGGGTAACCACAGTTATTTAGCAAGTTAAAGCAGTAGCTTATGCAATCAGATATGAAAATTTAGCAATCCCTTTGGATATGGGGATGCTACTTAAATATGTAAGTCTGTAAATTATATCGGCACACGTTCTCAACAGGGCTCAATATTTTCGCATCTTAATTTTAGTCTAAAGGAAGGTTCAGTTGCTGATTTCTTAAGGACTCTCTGTCCTTGACCAGCCAGTAGGTACTTCAGTGAACACTTACGTAGCTGGTATACTATGCAGGAAAGAGCAGGTATTTATGGTGGAGATATCTCAGACTGAAATATCACCTGCAGGTCTGAAGAAACAAGTGAACTAAGATTTGTGATGACTTTTTCCAGACGCCTAAGAAACAGAAGGCCCTAAGTTGTGTTTTTAAAATCAACAAGGATATTTTAGAATTTAAATCCCTTTGAAAATAAAGGGACACAAATCTTTAAGTGCTTGCAGGTGTTGAGGGTTTAGGAACAGTTGCAGACCCTGAGTGTATGCAAACACAACACCCCACAATCAGAGCTCACCCATAACTAGTTGCCATCACTCAACAGACAGGCATAGGTCCTTAAATCACAGTAACACAATTGCCTGTGATGGTCTGTCCTTTCCCTCTATTTATTTTGAAAGTATACTCCCTTGTCATTATTTTCTTTCATTTTCTTTGTTGGAGTACTGTCAGTCATTCTCTGCAGTGACTTCTCATGTGGAAATTGATAATACAGAGTGATACCCTACATGCACTTCTGCTCATTATGCAGTACTCAAAACACATGAAAACATGAAGAGCTGAATACCAACCTTATTCACAGATCATCTTCAGGCAATGACTTTAGAAGAGAGTTTTGAAGTGAGTGGGAGCTAGGTGTCTCCAACCCAGCCTTGTGAGAAGGACTGCTAGTCATCCGTAGTATACACTGTCACTGTCAAAAATAGTCCAGAAAAGCTTTGCTAGTATCACTTCTTTTTAGCAAACCCAGGCTACAAGCAAACAGTGTCTGAAACTTACTCCCAGTGTTTCTGTAAGGACAAGATAAAATCATTTTGATGTGTCTAATTATGGATTCTTTGTGCTTGTTTGTTTGCTTGTTTGAGCAGAAAAAAGTCACATTAAACACTTTCTTGGATACTCTCATGTCTGATCCCCCGCCACAGTGTCTAGTGTGGTTACCACTTCTGCATCGACTGGCAAACGTTGAAAATGGTAAGTAAGAGCTTCGGCCAAAATCCAGTTACAAAAGTAAACTTTTGTGTGATAATTTTCTCCCTCTGTAGATGGTTTTGTAGGAGTTACTGTACTGGGTTCATTGACTCCCTGTGCTATTTTTACAGTCCTGGGTAAAATCTTTAAAGAATCATGTTGGTCATTTGGCCAGGAACGTGGCTTAATTTTTGCTAGGTTCAGGAAATGTCCACTCCTCCTGTGCTCTGGATAAGCAGAGAGCGATAGGACTTGATCCATTCACACACATTTGGTAAACTATTGATGCCACAACTTCTATTAGCTATGACATACGGCAGCAGAGAAGAAACAGCTTGGCATTTTCCGTTCATGCAATATTCTTGGCAGAAGATGTCCAGTGCAGTGCAAAATACCAGCCAAAAGGTCCATATGAAGGATCTCTTCCTAAGCCTACGCTGCCAGAGGGTTTACACTGAAAAGAAAGTTCCAGATTTGTCCTTATCATTTGTTTGTGTGGAAGATCAGGGTTGAACTGTGAGATGCCTCTTTCTCTTCAAGGGTGGTCTATCCCCCAAATGAGTAGATCACAGATTTTAAGACAGGAAGGGACCATGAAGATCAGCTCAATTTGATTATTGTACAGTGGATGTTGCTTGTCCCTGGACAGTAATATCTTCGTCAGCCTTCCAGCTTCCAGCCTGCAGAAGAGATCACAGACTCACAGATGTGGTCCTCCAGCTAAACCCTTCATACACTGTTTTTGTAGAAGGTGCTGCCACACTGAAGGTGCAGGAGCAGAGCTAGAAAGTTTGTGCATCTCATCTCACTGTGTGTACCAACAAATTGCCTCCGACAAACTCTGTACGGTTCCTCATGTAGTTCTGGAGGAGTTCACCGGCTCCAATGCAGCCAGTTTCTGCTGTCCAGAACGACCAGCACTGACAACAGAAAAAAACATGAGACAAGAAATGCCTTTTTACTGTCTACTTGTTCCTAATGTGGCGTGTCTTGCTTATGATCAGCAGGAAGCAATGATGCTGACGGTCATTATTCCAACACTTTAAATCTAGAAAAAGGAAGATTTAAAAATGGAGAAAGTTTCTACCAAAAAAATTTAATTATTAATTTAGCCAGATAAATAGACTTTTTGAAAACAATTTTCCAACCCAGTAGTATGCTTCAGAGGTTATTGTGTAAGGGACTTGTTGAATATTCCTAATTTGTTGCTCCCTTGAAAGTTTACCTCTAGCGTAACTGAAGCTTTGGGATGCTGCAGGGAAAAAAAGGGGGCAGGGCAGGTGGAAGAAAAGATCATATGTACTTATTTTGTTAGGCAATAAAAGTATTTATACCATATTTCCTACAAGAAAATGGGGGGGGGGGGGGGGGGGGGCATTGAAGGAGAGGTGTGCAGACATTTTTTGGTGATAAAAGGAGAAAGAGGAAGTGGTACATATTCTTGTACTAAATAAATCCCTTTTCCACTGAAAGGCACCAAGGTGGGTAGGGTGGTGTTCCCAAGTCCTTTTTGGCTACAGAGCCACCTATCTACCCCACCTTCCTCAAGCTCTTGTCATCCATCCCTGTCCCTCACCAGTTTCTCACTGTTTCCCAGCCTAGAGCGCTAGCCCTTCCTCCTGCAAAATTCTGGCAAGGAACTAAAACCCTGATACACTCAGCACTGATCCAAATCTTCCCAGACTGAACCTTATGACAGAAAAGCAGAAGGTGCCTGGGAACAGGGAGATGTTCAGTACTCCGTGGTAAATCGGGTACGTGCTGTAGTGAGGAGAGAGGAACAGAAATAGCAGTATTGCTGGAAAGGGGCTTCAGAATGTCTTGATTGGTGCCTTAGCGTGCTCAGTCATTTGCATCCTCATTACTATCTGCTTCTGAGTGGAACAGAAAACAGGACCACATGGGTCCCTTCGATGGCCAGCTTTCCAAATCTGGGCATCCAAAGCTAAGTGTTCAACTCCATTTATAGGTATCTAAATGATGCCAGTGGTACAGATGAGACAGCAGTAATTAAGAGACAATGACATGCCTAAGTACACTTTTGTGCTTCCAGTAATGAGACAGCTGAATGTGACATTTCCTCCAAGACACATCACTTTAGCTCCTCACAGCACAGCAAAACATTCAGCTTCCCCCAGTAACCAGTAACGCAGCTGAAGGGTGCAGTGGATTTTTCCCATGTATGAATTTACTCTTATCATGTATTGTGTTAGACACTGAGCACGTTTTTTGCTGCTGCGAGGAGGAGGTGCAGGCATCAGCTCAGAGGTGGTGAAGGGTTTGGTGCCCAAGTAGGAGGCATTGCCCATGGCTTAGCATGGGTTGCTGCATGGCTACTTGAGTTGTCACAGGTCAAAGCTGCAGATGGCTAGAAACAAAGAAGGGACTTGCCCTTCAGTTCAGGGCTTTGTCCATGTTCTTTTGCTGGGGGTTTCTTTGCTTTGGTTTATGGCTCAGTGTGTCTTTCTCCTGCAGTCTTCCACCCCGTCGAGTGTTCCTACTGCCACAGCGAGAGCATGATGGGGTTTCGCTACCGCTGCCAGCAGTGTCACAATTACCAGCTCTGTCAGGACTGCTTCTGGAGGGGCCATGCCAGCGGTTCCCACAGCAACCAGCACCAAATGAAAGAGTACACGTCATGGGTAAGGGAAAGCTCACGCCTCGCCTCGCTGCAGACTGCTTTGCCCTCCAGCTGGTGGAGAAGCCCCCGGCCACAGCTCGGGGCAGCCATCTGGCACAGGGAGGCTGGGAGCTGTGCCGCCGGTTCGGATTGGCAACCCTGTCAGGGAGGCTCTGGTCTTGGGAGCCATCGGGAGAGCACAAAGGTGGGAATGGTCTTTTCTGGGTGAGGATCTGGGGTGCCTGTGACGGTGCGTGCTGCAGCGAGGGCAGCGCAGGAGGGGCTGGCAGCAGAGCACCAGGCTCACGGCAGCTTCTCCTGTTCCCACAGGACTTACGGTAAAATCATCATTGGCTTGTTCTGTTTGGCTATGTGTAAATGAAATGACGAATACTTGAGGCTCATTCATCAATATTTTCAGTTGAGTGGCTGCAGCATATGCGTAGCATTTGGGATGGTCCTGGCACTGTAGATATAAGCATGGTCACAGGCTTAGATCCACAGTAGTGTTTACGATAGAGAAAAACACACTTCAGCCTTTTTGTTCTTAAACAAAATAATTCAGTGCTTTTTCTAAGCTGAAAGAGAAGTATCAACAGCTACATTAACCTTCTCTGAAGGGCATCAGACCTGGGGGCTAAGCTCTCCATGGACAGGAGCAAAGCCCCAACAGAATCTGTTGGTCACGGAGCACCCCAGTCCTTCAGGGTTCAAAACCAGAGACCAGCAGAAAAATCCTAACTAATCTTAAATATTACAAAAATATATTGTTACAAGAAAAAGAAAATTATGCATATAGCAAATGCTCATGTTTGCGAAGCACTTTGTGTGTATTTTTTAACAAAGTTATGAAGCTTAACACTTTTTAAATGTCTGTTTTTCTATTGATGGAGCAGGCAAGGGTTAAATTTGACATGGTTTGCTCTGTATGCCAGTCATAGGGGCCTGTGCTACATCCCGGCAGATCTGGATCTGCAATTGTTTTTGTGGGTCCTAATTGCTGCTTGTTGTATAGATAGGAATGGCTTAGATTTTAGTCTCTGAATAGGAGAGTGCCCGGTATGTAGCTCTGACTCCATTGCTAACAGCAACTTGTGCTATAAAATAATATCTGCTGTAGCCAGGGTACTGTAATTATAGGTAGGAAGTAATTGGAAAACTTAATATTTCTGTTCAGGAGAAGACAAAAACATGACTATGTGTCTAGTGGTTTCAAATGTTTCCTTGTCAGAAACAAATGTTTTGCTTCAAGTTTGAAATAGCCTTTCTGTAGCGTTCATTAGCATTTATTCAAACCTGGTTAGCATTCTCAATAATGCATCCATATCGAGCTCCGTATGCAGATTGGAGGAGTTCACGGGTGCAGCGGATGTCAGCTGCTCTCAATTCAGAGTGAAATCGCATTTATAATGAAAGAGAGAAAGCCTGAACTTCACATACTTATGTTGGATTTCTGCAATAAAAATACTTCATTATTATCTTGATTACAGTCTTAAGTCAACGCAGCATGTGTGTGCACAAATACAATGCCACTGCTGTTAATTTTCAAAAGGCTTTTTAAATTTCAGCATGCAGAGCTGTGATTTGGGGGGAGGGGACAGTGTAAGGATCCCTACCCCTGTTTCACTGGCAGAAAAGCTGAATCACAGAGAGGTGAGTTGGATTCCCTGAGAATCTCTCACACAGCCTAAAAGACCTTTGAACTCCAAGCCCTTCCTTCCTTAGAAACGTGTTCAGCTGCAGCGAGCGTCTGAACAAAACTAGAAAGCAGAAAATACTGGTGGGTTTATTTTTTTAGAGTCACTGATGGGATTTCAGGGTGACAAGCATGCTTTCCGTGCAGAGCCTTTCCATCATGACAGTAGGTCAGCCTCTTCTGGCATGCGGTCACCGTGGCGTGGTGGGGCAGTTCTCACCACGCACATCTCAAATTTCCCATTCCCTGGTGTGGCAGGGGCTGCAGCAGCCACAGGAGGTGGAAGGGGAGCTTTATGACAGTACCTAAACAGTACAGGGTGCTGGAGCTGAGGAGGGAAATACTAGCAAGGCGAAAGAATACAGCAGCCTTGTGCCTGGCCCACAACTAGGAAGGAAAAGGTGTCCCATACATGTATCTGTATGGGCAGGCATGCACAGATTTGCTCCGCTTGCACGCCCAAGATGGCGAGTTACAAGCCAGCTCCAGTCCAGAAGACACTACCTTTGTGCTGTCCTTCATTCAGTACTGCCTGAGCGCAGCGTTGCAAAGAAGCTATTGCAACTGCATCTGTCCATATAGATAGACCCGCTGAGCCTACTCTGAAGGCCCCTGAAGGTAAGGGTAATCTTTCCTCCAAACCGAGCAGTAAAGCAGACTTCGCCTTACCAGATTCTCAGGGTGGGAGTGGGGTAAGGGGGCTGTCAGTCAGTAGGTATATAAGCTGTAGAGCTTCCTGTTTTGTGCTTCCTATAGCAGAAACAGTATGTACCTTACTTGTCCAGATTACCTCTACCTTCCTTGTTCCTCCCAGAAATCACCTGCTAAGAAGCTAACTAATGCACTTAGCAAGTCTTTAAGCTGTGCTTCCAGCCGTGAACCTTTGCACCCAATGTTCCCTGACCAGCCTGAAAAACCTCTAAACCTGGCTCATATTGTGTAAGTATCTGTGTGCTGTAGAGAAAGTAAGCTTTGTTGTAGGAGTTGCTTGCACCAAGTGTAGATGCTGTAGCTCTGAACAAAACGGGAGGCAGCTGTGGCATATCAAACTAAATGCATCACCAGTGCAAATTTGCTGATAGGGGTATTTAGTATAAAAATGTTCTTTTGGCGTGACTTCACTTGAAGAGGCAGCGGGATATGTACATATAGCCAAATACTGGGATGCAATTTTGTGATGTCCCCATTCTCCTCAAAAACTATCCATGCAATTTCATAGTTTCAGGATTTTGGGATGTATTCATGCTGAGAACATTAGTTTTGCCATCTAGAGACTCTCAGCTTCAGTGTATCACAGGTATGCCTTTACACGAGGCAAGACAAGTGAAGTCTGACCAATTTTGTTGAAATCAGTGTCAATTCTCGCTGACTTTAGTGCAACCATGGCTTCACCCGGCCCTAAAGAGTTGTATGAGTCTGCATAAGAAGTGTGTTTTTAATTGCCAAGTCACTGGAAGACAGGGTATTATTTTTACGTTCTGATATTTTGGGAAAGCAAAATTATTTTTTGGTATAGTAGTTTGTGTCATTACTTTTTCTCTGCAGGAGTCAAGAAGCTCAAAGCAGAGAGAAAACGTATTTGTGCAGGGTGGGGAAATTATCACTGGATTATTTTTTTTTCTGAAGCATGTCCACCGTCCATAGTGGGAGTCGCTCAGATTTTCTCATGTATCAATGTGGTTTACCTTTGCTTCCTGAGTCCTGAAAAGAAAAATAAAGTTAGGTTTTCCATAGAATTCAGGAAAAATCAAGGCATTGGTTGGAGGAAAGTTAAAAAGAAATTAACTTGGAAAAATTATTCCAAAAACCCTGTCTTTAAAGTACTTATCTTATTCTGATACATTTCTTAAGAAAATATCTTTCTTAATGATCTTCCCAGGGGCCCTGACTGAAGCACTTAAGGCAGCAGTCATTAAAATTGCATTTGCCTGCTGCCTATCTGTGTTACTGGCTGAAGGAACTGTTCTTTTCTGTAATTATTATACATACTTACTTTTGTCAGTACCAAATGTTTGCACGTAGCGTCCTTAAGGGCAAGTGCACACTGACCATCGTGGGCTGTGTGACACCTGGAAAATTCATCTAACCTACCTGACATTTTAAGGGTAAATTATCCTCATGGTCCTCCTCATGTGGTTACAGCAGAACTTTCTCAAGGCGTAAAAGAGTGCTCTGGTCTTCAGACACAAGGTGCCTCTGACAAAAACGTAGTGCCAAATCCCTGTTACACTCAACTGTCAGTTAAAACCCCTGCACCTCTTCATGGGGGTGTAATGTGAGGATGTTGTTCTTTGGAAGAAATCATGTGGAGGTGGATCTGCTGAGCTGCCCTACTGCTCTGCGTGGTATAAAAGCCTGGCCCTGCTGGCAAGTCAGTGGTAATTCCACAAGGCAGAATTTGGCCATCCTTAAGAGAAATGGAAAGAGGCAGGGAGCATGACACTGAAAGAAAAGCCTATGTTCCCTGTTGGCTGGAGGCCTTCAAATGCCGGGGGTTATGTCAGAAGATAATGGATAATGAAAACCAGGCTACTGTGAATGGATTAAATGCATTTAGGCAAGGCAAGGGGAAGGTACCATAGTTAAGCAGGATCTGTTTTAAATCTTTGCTGTGAAATTAACACCTTCCCTTCTTCCTAACTATACAGACATAATTTAGAGTGATTACTTGTGAGAACAAACCACCATCTATTTTGATTTATTATAGAGTTTCTCTTTATTCATAGATTGAAGGCAATATAACTTAACAATATATATTGGCTATAATGATACATGAGTGAAAAACCTGTAAGTGTGGAGGTAGCATGATCTACGGCATAAATCACATAAATTAACTGAGGGGAGAGATATGCTACAGTACATCATTGAGAATATCTTCTCACTGATGTGATTTTTATTTTTAAACATAATGGAAGTTAAGAGAAACAGCTCTGGGCAGGCATCCAGGCAAAAAGAGTTTTATATGTGCATTAAATGGAAGAATTTTGGCAACAAAACAGTATCCTTTTCTTAGCTTCTAGCTTAAATGGGGGCAAGAGCTCTGCATTACTATACAGCCTTTCCTTTTCATCATTCTTCCACCTTTCAGTGGTAACAGACAGAAAGACTGCATGTTTCTTTTCTTTTAATGGTGCCACACAAAATTGTCAATTGAAAAAGAAATACATCTAAGGCTTATCTAGGAAAATGGTTATCGAGGTGTCATTAACCTGATGAGGAACTCCCCCCACTGATGGAGGGGTCATTTTTCCTTTTTATACATAAAATTGGCAACAAAAAAGAAAACCCGGACTGCAGAGATGACAAGTGGCATGGCCAGTGCATCATGGAGGCATCTTTCAAATGCATTCTGCACTGGCCTGACTTTGTGTCCACCTAAGCCTGTGGGGGCGTTATTTTTGACATCAGTGTGAGGAGGTTAGACCAGCATAGAGCACTTTGGAAAATTCCTCTTATTTAACGTGGTTTATTACTGTGAGTATGAGTTATGCCATAACATGCATTTATTACATGGCATATTTCAATAGTATTAAGTGTTTTCTGCCTCCTTGAAGAAAGCTGATTGTCATCAGCTCACTTTTATCAAAAAGCTTAATTGCTTACTTCCAGAAGCTTAGAAATAACCTCAAAAAAATATACATTCATAGTCAATAGCTGCGTTTTGCTTTGCTTTACCATAAAGTCTGCTGTTCTTGTCTTACCACATCACACAACTGTATATGTATGTTTGAACATCTGTTCATGCTGAACCTGAGGAATGCGACAGTGGGCATCAGCCTTTAAGTAACTTGCCTTGGGAAAGCTCAGATTAGTATAGTTTTCTATATTATATCCTATATCTATAACAATTGACAAACGAATGCTAATCACAAAACTTGAGCAAAGCCTTGGAGTTTATAGACATTGGTACACAAGAGAGACTGCATATGTAAACAGATCAGTGACCTTTTATGCATAGAGACTCTCATGCTTTTTGCAGAATCAGGGTCATAAGAATGGAGTATGTCCAATGCACTACTTAGACCACAAACATATTAAACTGACAATTTAATTAATGATATCTTTTCCATTTCATTTTGGCTGCAAAAGAGATACTTGGTGAGTATTATTCTTCTTTAGTACACTTATTAAAGGAAGAAGCTTGCAAAAAAATCCTATAATCTCATTATTACCAATCCTTAATTTATCAGAGTCCAGAGCCAAATAAATAATTGTCTTTAAATACAGAGACAGTGAAAGGGATGATCTCTTTTGAGGGTTAGAAACTTTCTTTTCCATCTCTATTTTGAGAAAAAGCTCAGAGAAGACATTAACCTGAAGCGTGTGTGTGGTGATCTGCTGAAGTCCATGGGTGCCACATACCCACTTCCTACTCAGCACAGGTGGACTGGGTGCAAGGCAAAGCAGAGCCCAAGCTCTGCAAAGGGAGCACTCCCCCACCTCCTTCTCTGGGACAGTGTTGAGAACCAGCCTCTCCTCCCTTCTCCCCTGCTGTTTAGAACTCCACAGCCCAGGGCTGGACGCATCTATCAGAAACCTCAGCCTGGGCCCAGTTAGTTTTTGAATTGTGTTCACTGGCCAGTGATTGTATTGAGAAAAGGGAAAATGCAGCAGTTGCATGTCGTTGGTGCAAACTATTTCCCCTACACCAATTACTGGTTTACAATTCCCAGGCCGCAAAATACTGGTTGATTACCCATTAAATAAAATTAGTTTCTAAGAATTGTCTTGAAGTTTTATTTTCAAACCTCTGTATTTCAAGACTGATACCACAGTGACCTTCCCAGCACATTGGCTCTGATTATGGCCGCATCCAAGCTCTTCCTAGCTCTGATGAAGGAGTCCATGAAAAATGATATTAAACACTTCCCCATAAGTACACAGAGCACAAAGTGTTGCTTCTCAAATTCATGACTGACCAGCACTGGAGCTTTTTACATGGGTCTGAAGAGGCAGGGTTAGGCTAAAACTATATTTTCATATAAATAAATAACATGCCAAATCCTACATCTTTCTATTCCCAGTTTTAAACTTCTTAAAGTCGGTGTAGTATTGACATGCTGAGAAATCCATTCGGACTTGTCAGAGACCACATTTATGCTTGTTTTCAAACAGTTACAAAATAAGGAAGAAAATGTATAGAAATAGTTCACTTCTGTGCAGAACTGGCTTTCTTCTTTTCTTACAAACGGTTTGGATGACTGGTTGTCTGGCTCAATTAGAGCTCAGTGACTGTTTTGCAGATGGCTACTATATTTTGATTTGCTCATCTGCAGAATTCAGAAGCAAGACAGATCTTTCACAGAGCTTAAAGGGGATATTAACCCACTTGAAATCCAGGCAATTTGAAGCCTGAATTATATATGGCTTCAGGTTCTGCTCATATCTGATTGAATACCCTGTGATTTTAATAACCTATTTTTTAGTTTTTCCAGAATGTCTATATCTTTTGCCCAGTGTTGCATAAGAAGTCCATTAAGAAGTGGAAATTTGTTCTTAATGGACACAGAAGGAAAAATTATGCACAAAATATTTTTTAAGAGCAGACAATAAAAGAAAGCAGCGGAAATATTCCTTCTCATTTCATCTTCAGTAAGAGCAGGAAATAAAGAATGTAATAATAAAACCATCATTATTAATGGGTACTCTTAAACTGGATACTTATTTTAAATTTTGATTTGGGGGGTTGATATACCAGCTGAAAGCTTTGCAATTAAACCAGTTTAGTTCTGCATATATTTTATGGGACACTGACAGCTGTAGGTACACTGTGGTCACTATGTAGCATGAAGCTTTGTGCCAGGGATAACCTCATGAAAAGATGTGTAATTTATTGGCAGTTACCTCTTGCAGACCTCCGTGCTGCCACAGAACCTGCTGTCGGTGCTCAGCCTAGCTGGTTGAAAGCAGTGACTGCACCCTGGACTACAGGCTGTAGAAAGGAAAATTGGCATAGTGGTTATTTCACTGAAGCAGGGGAAAAAGAAATCAAGCAAGTTGCTTAAATCTCACCTCAGAACACACAAAAGCATTATTTCCTTCCAGACCCAAGTAACAGCTTGCTTTATCAGCTTCTGCTTAAAAACACAGCATCTTTAATTTGGAACTATTGCTACTTAAAGCCGAAGATGCCAGTAGTAATGTTACTTTAAACAAGAAGCCCATTTAATTATCTGTAAATACTGTTGCTGATGAAGTGAGGTTTTGTGCAAAATTAATGCAACTGGATACTTTGCCTTCTAGGCCCCCTCGACCTGTAACCAGCATGAACGACACGCTCTTCTCCCACTCTGTTCCCTCAGGAAGTCCTTTTGCAAACAGAAGGTGAGTTCTTATCCTTATTTATATTAAACCATTATATGATACTGGTGGAGGTTTCAATTTTCAATTCCTCCCCATGAAACAAAAAAAAAAAAACCAAACCACCCACAATATAAAATTAACAGACATGAGCAGAGAAATGCCTTCGTTATTTTGGACTAATGCCCAGATACCTGGATGGAGAATTGGGGTTGGGGCACTGCAAGCTCCTCACAGCAGAGCACAGAAAATCAGCTCTCATTTGAACCATTACGTCCCACTAAAATGTGCTCACATGCAACCGAGGCACCCTCCCATCGGGGCCGAAAGGGAGCTGTTGGTGAGAAGCCATTTTGTAGCAGCATTGTGGGAACAGGAACTGGGACATGCCGTTGCCTACTGGTATACTGGGAGTGCCTGCATTGTACTGCAAAGTATGAACAGAGAAAATGTGTTCATATTGCAAGATTTGGGAAGATATCCTTACTCCTTTTAAACCATTCAGATTGTCGTTAAAGGCTACAAGAGAGCAGGAGTAGTCTTGGACTATGGTGACCCTTCAGTGAGCACATGAGAAAAAGAGTGGTCAGAAACATTAATCCCAAAGAGGAGGTGCTTGCAGCTGACAATGTACATTTTGGCCATTTTGTACATTGTACAATGTACGATGTACATTTTGCCAAACGTGTGTAGCGTTTGCTAGCTGTCTCACCCATCTGTATAAACCTACCAATGCACATAGATAAGAAAGTAGCAGAAAAAGAACTTCCAGCTTCACTGGGGAAGGTGAGCACTATGTCTTCCTTAGGTGCATTTTATTGCTTGGTTCCTGCTGTATGTGTCAGTGCTTCCACATTCCCAAATAACCAAAAATAATCTCTGGGTGTGCATGGCTACATATTTTAACACCAAAACCAAACCTGAGTGTACTGCGTTGCGAGGTCACAGTAAAGATGGTCTACTACTACTTTGAGTTATGAACTTTGTTACCAGGAGCTATAAAATGTACATTCTCAGTGTTATCTTAGTGCAAGTAGCTGCTGGGTGTGACTGAGATGCTTTTTGAAGGCCAGTCCCAAAGCAGCCCCCAAGACTAGATCTGCTGCCTATACAGACAGTGAGACAGCAAATGCAAATTCGTTTCTGTGCTTGGAATATATGGGGTCTTATGTGCAAGGCAGGATAATCTATGTGTGGCCTCTCTGGGATAGGTCATTAAGAGCAACGCTCTTTAAGAGTGTAGCTATTGCTTCTATTTATCCCCAAGAAGTCCCTGTGCTCATTCAACAAAGGTATGCTTTGCCGTTTAGGCCAGGGACATGCAGTAATAACCTCAGCACTATCTACTCTGCTGCTTGTTTATCTTTACATATGAAAAAATCCCAATTATTTTACTTTTGTGTTCTTTAACAATTCAAATGAGTGTCTTTAACTGTCAGGATTAAATGTACACAATTCCTGAGCATTAAAATATCTTTTCTCCTTGATGGAGAATCCCGTGAGGGCAGGAGACAATAAACACCCACCCACCCATAGGTATCCAGGCTTCCTTATAAGTGGATAGTGTGACATCCTTATACAGCAGAGCATTTCCATGATGCAGCAGTCAGTTCTGGCTTTTTTAGAGTAAACAGTACCCTGATATGTGAAGCAGTAACACTGCTTGTATATGGAAAGTTTTGTAACTTTTGTTTCATTGATTTAGCAGGATTTTAAGTGTTTGACAGCTTATTCTCATTATTTTGAATTTCATCTCTTATAAATCAAATTTGCATCTTTTTATTTGAATGAAAAAGCACACTATAAACTGTCAAGTCAGTATCCTTTTTAAATGGTTACAAATTATGTTTATTGTAACAAACCCACTCTGAACACGCTGCTCACTGCATACTTTTTGTAGTATTAACAAGGTTTTGTTTGAATCATTCAGGTTACTTGGGGGTATAAATGCAGCCAGTCCTGTGGCTGATGAGCATTCTCTTATAAAGCTGTATGTAAATCAGCTTCACAACAATTCACGGTCAGTATGAGAGCACTAACCCACTAATCGCCATAGTTCTGTAGCTCATGCACTAAATCATTAGCGGTTCTGCTAAACTACTAAAGATACTCTTCAAGGAAGGCTCTGGTGGGCTAGAGGGTTTCTGTGGCTCTAATTAGTCTTTTGAATAGACTTCCTGCTGGCTGTGGGCTTTGCCAACCTGTCTTGCTTATGCAGAGCACAAATCTTTCATTTTACCCTTTCCTGTAGGATTAATGTTAATGTATCTAGTGGAAGTTGGAAATATCATTTTGGAAAACCAAAAAAGCTACACCTTTATTGTTTCATCATCAACGTATGACTTGCCTGTTGCATTCTTGACTGAGGAACAAAAGAGGCTTGCGTGAGAGCCTGGAAACATCTCCCACGCTCACAGCCAGCCTCCTCTTCCTCTTCCACAGCTTTTGCTGCTGGTGGTTACTGTTCTGCAGTTGGCTCTGCTTGCCAGTAACCTTCCCCAGACCCTTTTTCTTTGCTTTGCAAAATGGCCACAGAAAAGGCAGATCTAAATTCTGCTGAAGCTAATGAAGACTTCCCATTTACATAGTGAGCCTTGGATTTGGATGGATGCCTCTGGTTGCTGCACCCTTTTCCCAGCATTTCCTCTCATCTTTTGGTCACTAAAGGAAAAGCCTGTTTCATTCTGCGTAAAAGAAATATGCAATTGAGTGAGAACGGTTCCCCAGTTTTTTTACTGTGGAGTGCAGTGACCTTTCTTCTTTCTTTTTTTTGATTAATCCACGAACATTAGCTATAATTCAGTAAGCAAGTACTGAGACCAAGGTACTTTTCTGTTAAATGCCAAGTTCTTCAATCTGTATTAGGCTAATAACAGTATCTTCATTCATTCTTTTAGGTTTTACTATTATTATTGCCCTGGGAAAGTCAGGCCTCAGTAGTGGAAGCTCATCCTCTCGTACATCAGAGAAACAGACTTTGACAGCTCTGTTTGCAGTTGTGCTGATTTTATATTAAATACTCTGTGATTCATATTATAATACAAATTGTACAAACTCAGGGTAAAATATCTAGCTGAATGTAATCAATGCTAAAAGCTCTGCTGGCTGTGTTTTCACCGCAGATAACTTATGGTTACTATAATTTGTGTTGCAATCTAGTCCAGAGGTTTCAGATAGCTTCACAGAAAGTTTTTATGTAATTACAATGTTTATTCAAAGGAGAATTGGCACAGGCTGCCATTTGTAGCATTCCAATGGTATTTATTTCAGCTACTTGTGTTCATATAAGGACATAAGCATTTGCAGCCAGTTTCTCCTTGTAGCAGCAAATGCTGAATTCAGCACACCGACTCATTTTGCTGCTGGAAATGGATATAATCTCGTAAGTTCAGCACAATATCATAATTTCTGGATTCATGAGTGAAAAAAGGAAATTAACTGGGAAGAAGAAGAATTTTATTAGAGGAAATATCTTTGATAACTAGTAAACACAATGACAAATTGTAGGGAACAGCTGAAAGGGGATTGAACATTATATGTTATTTGCAGCTTAATTGCATCTGAAGCACCAGTTTTGGGTGGGTACACAATTATTCCAAAGCTCAAAGGCTGTTAGATTCAGGCTTTCCCTGAGGTGCTTCTCTAGTTTTTTCAAGCCACTTCAGAATCAAAGTCCACTTAAAATTTCTCTGCTTACTTTGCTTAGTTTGAGCAACCAAGTCCATAAGAGAGCTTTAACGAGGAGGTTGGCATAACAATTATAAGCACCTTTCTTCTAAATATATAGTGTGAAAATTGATATCAACAATATGCTCCATACAGTTAAAGAGCAACTTTAAAGCACATTAGAAAAGAAGAAACAAAAAAATCTCTGATCTTCTCCCAAATACCAAATCACAGTCATTTGTTGCAATAACAGCTGCTTTGTGATTAAAACCAAAAGTTCTGTAATTTTTTCACTGTCACTAATATTTAGGTTTTAACCTCACATTTATTTTTGTGATCTCCAATTACCTAGAGGGCAGCAGAACAAGGGAATATCGCTGCAGAGTAGGTAATGCCCTTGCAAACCCCATGAATTGGATATGTGATGTCAAAACAGGCAAATTGAGCATTATAGAAACTTCTGTGTAGTCAAGAGGAATAAGTCTGTACCCTGAACTAATGTTTTCTTCCTTATTTGGGTTCTCTTGTTTCCCAGCTGCTGGCTCAGTGCTGCCTTCAAGTACATAGCTACCATAGTAATGGATACAATCTCTTTCTTAATAAATGTCTTCTTTAAGCTATCAAATTATAGGGCTAGCATGGGGTAAGATGAAACAGGACATTTTTTCTTGCATTTTTCTCAGTGCCACTCCCCCACTCCCCCCACTAATGCATTTAGTTCTTCTAAAGGAGTAATAAACTGGAATAAATGGAGTGATGCAGCACATTTTGCTGAGCTTGAAATTACTTTGCAATTCTGTGGTAGATAAAAAAAATGCACTATGGTATCAAATGCCCACAGCCAAGGAGAAACTGAGTCTTACTTAACAATGAATCAGAGTAGCTGGTGCCTTTTTTGAACTCCACATAAAAGCTAAAACAAAAATGGGATATTCTACCTAGGCACTGCAAGAGGTTAGGCCAGATTTCTGGACAATAGTTTTGGAACAAAACATACTGGTTGCTGATGTCAATTTTTCTATCTCTAAGGAGTGTGGTAGACTTGAACTGCAGGTTGCCTTTGTATGTTATTTTCAGAATAATATGAGAATCCTGCTTATTTCATCAGCAGTGTTCTACCTGCTAAAAGAAATGTTTGTATGTGTGATTGTTTAGTGTAATCACTAAAGAGGGTATAACATTTAGAACAGTATTGCTAGGTCTGCATGTTTGTAGACATCTATTTGGAGCTGGAGGTTTTGTCTGTTAATTTGCATGGGTAAGCATTCTTTGGCATCTTGCAAAATGTTCCATTTTAACAGGAAAATATATTTAAAATTTATGCTCCAGTTGGTAAGACCCAGAGAAACTCACTGTGGCCAAAATGATCTCTGAAGTATTAGCTATATTTTGGGGAATATGTGGAGGATGTAGGAAGATGTGGAAGAATAAGAAGGACAAATGTCAGCTCTTCCAAATGAAGGAATGTTGAAGGCAGAAACAGGGACAAAGCCCAAAGGGATTATACAAGAGACAGCCTAACCTTGGTATCCAAAGAAATGGTGAAAGAATTAGTAAGCACCTGGAGTATAATAAACCAATGAGAAATAACGAGCACGGGTTTGTCAAGAACAAATTATATCAAACCAAACTAATTTATTTCATTGACAGGATAACTGGTCCAGTGGGTAAAAAAGCAGCAGCACATACAATACAGGTTGACCTTAAAAGGACTTTTGACAAAGTCCTGGATGATACAGAGGTACTCAAAGGAAATATGGGCATGGGGAAATCATTATAAAAGCAACACTGAAAATCAGTAGTTAAATTTTCAAAAGTTTGCCGTCATTCTAGGAGGAGAAAAGCTGGAATTCTTGAAGGCTATAAGTCAGACACTGTGCATTATTTCTTGTAATGACCTAGTGGGAGCAATAGAGCGAGTGTATGCAACTTGTAGATGGTACAAAGGTTGAAATAGTTATGGGAAGGAGTGCTTGGAGAGCAGTTTCTAAATTAAAAAATAGATCAGTTGCAATGGTAGTAATTGATGCCCAAATGATCTGAAATCAGTTAGAGGGAACTCAGTAATGATAAGTGAAAAGTGCTGCAGCAAGGAAGCAAATAATCAAATGAAAGATTAAGCATAATTGCATGGACAGAAATATTTTAACAGAGGACCTAGCAGTTGCAGCGAACCACAAACTAATTGAAGTCAGCAATACAATTGTTAGATTGCATCTGACCCTGGGACATCATGTGGAAAGATATTAAAGCTCTTTCCCTGGAGGAGGAGAAATCTTCCTGGAGGATTGCACCCAGTGTAGGGCAGCAGCATGAGGACAAATACACTGACTAGCGTGACAGTGTCCAGAAGAGACACCCAAACATCAGAAAAGCTTAGAAAACATAAGTCATAAAAAGAAGTTGGGAGATAGAAGTTTGCATAATCCACCAAGAAGGAAATGAACAGTGATAGATGTGACATCCATTGCTCAATGAGTTGTTTGCTTGCTGGTCACTCCACCCTAATTGTTTTTCTTCTGGAGCATAGGAGAGGAGAACTTAGGGTTGATAGAGGGGGCATCGCACTGCACTGTTAGAAGGTAAAGCACAAAATCTGCCCTGGGGTCATTGCTCGCCCACTGCAGCAACATACTTATCTTTACTTTAAGAACCAACAACTGTATATTTTGGCGGAAATGGCACACCCTGTACCCCTTGAATGCATTTTCCTTCTGTAACTGGGAGGAAAATGTGGGTGGAAAACATACCCTTCTAGATGGCATGGAGCATGTTAACCTGCATGGGTATCACTTCGGTGGAAGCACAACAGACATAAGTAGCATGTTGATGCTTCACATAGAAAAGTGAAGCAAGCATTTTTTCTTGCTGTGCAGTACAGCATTTCCTTTAGCTATCTTCCAGATCTATTATATATCAGCAGGGCTTTGGTTGTTAGGACACCCTTCAGTATCATCCTTATCAGAACCCTGCTGCCAACCTTGACCTTCTAAAAGGAGGGGAATGGCACACACCTCATCTTACTGAATTCCTTCTTTGTCCTAACATTAAAGATTTTGATTTCTAGTCAGTCAAAGCCACATCTGCACAGATTTATCATGCGTCATATTTGTGCAACATCATCTGCCTATACACACACACCCCCCCGCACGCAAGCAGCTGGAGGCAGAGGTGCATGCATGCTCACACACCCGTCTTTTGATCAGGCATTTACAGTATCAGTAGCCAAACCAAAAAT
Organism: Falco naumanni; assembly: GCF_017639655.2. Lineage (NCBI taxonomy): Eukaryota > Metazoa > Chordata > Aves > Falconiformes > Falconidae > Falco > Falco naumanni. The sequence goes on from NC_054056.1 coordinate 70,389,216, forward strand.
TAAAGGTGAATAATTTTAAAAAGAAGAAGTTAAAGTATATTTTTATTTTGCTTTGTTGTTTTACAAACAAAAAATACTGCAGCATGAAAGAAAACCTAACATTTCAATCTGCATTTTTAGCCAGTTACCTTATTAACATTGATATTTTAGCATTGGGAAAGATGCAGTTAGCGCCATCCATTAAATACTGTAATTAGGAAGAAAAAAAGTGGGTTTGATGAACTATATTTTTTTTTTTTAATCAACAGAACAGTACTTCTGAAAATTGAACTGGTGTATCCCATCACTGGATCTAAATAAGCACATTTCCACAGATTATTGAAACCATCTTATGGCAAATGTGGAGAAAAGCAATTCAGCTGTTATGGTGAAGCTTTCCCTGCTTGAAAGCTGCATTTAGGATGATGTTTATCGCAGACTCCACCTTGAAACTACACAAGCTTTCAGTTCTCCATTTGTGAGAGAAGCACATTTTGTCTGTCTTTTCTGTAGTGAAGTCTTTATAGTTTGCTTTTGGAGAACAGGAGGGAAAACTCTAGTTTACTTCACATTTACTGAATTTTTCAAAAAAATTTTTAAAGCTTCTGTTGTTATTTTTATTCAGTCCAGCGTGGTTGAATGAGTTTCTCCAAACTCTGTTCTGTAATGAATTTCAGACATCACTTCTTAGTTTTCCTGTCTTATTAACTAGCTCTCCTTCCAAGAATACTGAAGTAGAGCAGAGCAAACTGCTGGCTAGGGCTGCTCCAGCTTTCTTGAAAGGCAAAGGGTAAGTTAAAGAGAGAGAGTATGTTCGTAGCTTGCACTAACACAGCTAAACTAAAACCTTTTCCTCTATTCCTCCCCTTTTTAATGTATTCTGTAAACATATATCTTTCCTGAGAAAATTGTGATAACCAATTAACCCAGTGAGCTAAGTAGGGCATGTTTAAATGTATTTATGTATACCTGGATGCGTGAGGTCTTGATCAGACACTTCCAAACAAATCCAACTTGTGATTTTAGTATGTTAATAGTGTGTATAACATATGTATATTTAGTGTATATATGCAATATGTAGTATATTAAAGCAAATACTGCCGACCTCACAATCTGTTGTATTTTGAAGTAAATGGTACAGTGCAGCTCCAGTCCCTGGCCCAATCTGGCATCTCACTGATTTCTGAGGCTGCCTCTGTAATCAAGTGGGATTCTACATCCTAAACCATGAAATATTTAACATATAAATCACAGTAGTAACAAAATAATTTCTGCACTTGGTGATTGTTTTTTTTTTCTAAGAGCACTTAGTGTTCGTTCCTAAATTCCCATTTCACGCTCTCACTTGCTCCTGCTTTCTCTGTTTATGTCCCTCTGTCTGTCCGGCCTGCACCCTCTCTCCCCTGACCCTGTTCCAGGTTACAGTACAGCCTCGATGTTGCAGACAGGCTGGCCGATGAACATGTACTCATCGGGTTGTATGTCAACATGCTGCAGAGCAACCCCGCACGGTTAGTGCAGGTTTGGCACCTTTGGGGAACCCAGGAAAGGGACGGTGGTTGGTCACGTGCTGTCACTGTTTCCTCCTGGCTACAAGCTGAAGTAGCTCTTGATGAGCAGTAAGCTAAAGAGAATGTGCATCAGCATGGGGTATGTCCTCCCGAAGTTGGTGGATTGTGGCAATTGCTGTTATTTTCTCTAGTGATGGTAAATAGCAAGGTATTGCAAGTAAGTGCTTGCTTGAGAATGGCTATGCAAATTGATTTGGGATACCGTGCTCTAGTCAGGGCAGGGCTTGGTGGTGGTACGGAAATCTTCATACAATGGTGACTTGGAAGTCCACGTTTTCAAGGTAATAATTTTTGAGGTGCTACATAATTTGTAGCTTCACCTTGTCGTGAAAGTAAGAAATGGTAATAGTACATAAATAATTATAATAGGAATTTGCTTGTTACCCTAGTGAAGAAAATTCATTTCAATTTTTACATGTCAGGCGTTGTTCTGAAATCTGCCTGATTTCTGCATTGTTTGAATCTTGTATATAAATTTGCCTTTATCTTATTCAACCTGAAGAACGACAGGTTTTTAAAACGGCTGTCTGGAGCGTAGTTCATTGTTTCTGCTTGAGCGAATGTAGAACTTTGTCTACTAAACCCCCTCCTGACGCAGCACTCGTGGATGGTGGCATTGCAGTGGGCCACCCTGGGGAGGGGAAACGCTGTCTCCCCTCCCCATGTGCAACAAAACTCAAGAATCTACAGCCCTGTACCAGCAAGGCGGTGAGCGCTGTAGTATACGGCCCTAGAAAGTATGGTGCTAAACAGAAAACTCTACAGTGTTTCTAACAAAACTACACTCATGAGGTTTCTTTTGCTCGTAATGAACCCTTCGGCTGCTTGTACTGCCATTGCAGAGTGTTTCCCAGACTGGGAGAAACTTCATTTACCCTTACATGTAGAAGGCAACAAGCAACTTCATTTGGGAGAGTGAACACAATGATTCTCCACAGTCTTACAAAATTTACTTCTGTGTTTAGCTCCGGTTGAAAATGGGACTAATTTGCCATGCCCAGTGAAAAAAAAAAAGTCTGCCTTCATTGTTCTGGATCTACTTCTCTACTCTATAGCCCACTGGAAAGTGCCAGTGGGGGAAAAAAAGGCAAATCAGTTTTTAGTGAGGAAAATTAAAACTATTTCTTCAAAATAAAAACATTGTGAAGGGGAATTTCATTCCTGGAGAAGCATTTCCAGAGAGCAGGCTTGCTGAGTAATATCTATGCTGTGGCTGCGAAGACAAGCTGTTGGGGGCCTGTGTGTAATGGCTGTGTCCATGGCTAAGGACAGGAGCATGCTCTACCACTTAGTCTGGCTTGACAGGGAGAAGGAGATGTGGCCTTGCCTACCACAAGTGACTTATTTGGTACAGTTGTTCAAAAGGCAAGCAAATAACGGATATGGTTTAGAATAATTTTGTTGCTAGGCTGGTTTGTCAGGCATGGCATTTTGGATGCCATGTCTGTGGTTCGTTTAGCTTCAGCGAGGATCACCAGCTAGATCCCCTTGTGAGTGCCTAATCTCATCTTTACCATCTTCATCCTCTAAATTTTATCCAATAAATTCGACCTGTTCTTTCAAGGTTGAATATATTTTTTTGAGCCAACCTTACCAAGTCATAGTATATTCACATCCAAATAAGCACATACAAATTATGTGCCATAACAAACTTCAAGTTTAATGTTTTTGAGGGATGGAGAGTGACTGATAATGATCTTAATTGTTGAGTAACTTATGCAAAGCATATTACATAACATCTGATTACTGACATTAAATCACTGCAAAAGAAACAACCTCAGTTATTTATACAAGATACCCATTAGATTTTGACAGAAACATAACCAAGAGGGACAGCAGTCTTAGTCACACACAAAACCATGCTGCATTGCCAGTTTCTGCTTTGTTGCAATGAGGCTGCTAGTAGAGAAAGAGAATGGTTATATTTTGATAAAACAGTACAAATGAAGTGTTGCCATCCCGCAGCTCCTGTGTGAAGGCAGTTTCCAGGAGAGGTAGGTGAGGTCTCTGCAGGATGCTCAGCTGCTGCATCTCATATAGGCTGGGTTAGCATCTTCTGGCAAAGGTGAACTCCTTCTGCCTGTTCCCCAAAGTGGCTGGATATTGTCTGCTCAAAACCCACACAGCTGTATTAAGATGGTGCTGACTTCAAGTTATTTCACCCTGCAGCTTAACAAGATTTGGTAACCTGAGTAAAGGGTGTGTAGATGCAGTGCTTAGAGACATGGTTTAGGGGTGGACTTGGCAGTCCTGGGTTATCGGTTGGACTTAATGATCTTAAAGGTCTTCTGCAACCTAAATGATTCTATGTAATTAACCATAATCAGGTAGCTTCTGATTTAGGAGAGGCTAGCTGTTGTATCTGCCTGCAAAATACCATGTGTACATACCCATATGTGCCATCACCTATTACAAGTGCTACTGGCAGCCAAAGATGAGAAGAGGATTGATGGTAGCTGGACCTTCATCTGCGAGAAAAATCTGCAGAAACACTTTGTGAGCATAATGCATAAAAGTATTTTCAGAGGTTTATAGTAGCGTTTCAAAACAAGGGAGGGGTTTTTTAGGTATTGAGTCAGGCCAATTTATAGTAGCTAATGATAAATCCAGTATAGCCCAGTATACCTTTTTCCTGGTTTAAGTGTAGCTAGTATTTAGGGTGGGGACGGTGGGGTAATGTAATTAATTTGGTTAATTTTCACTGCTTATCTTTGGTTTTCATCTGCAGTTATTTGATACCGCAACTAGAAGTACAAGTTTTTCTTTCCGTCCCCCGCAGGCTAATAACCTACTTGAGGATTTTTTAGAATTCAGTACTCCAGGGCAAATTACGAAACAAAAGAAATACTGAATTCATTATTTATAGTAACTGTATGGGTAGAAAAAGTATCCCTTAGCCAGATGTTTTGGTTAGTTTAAACATAAAGCATGTTTTAGCATGTAAAACCAACAGTTGATATTCAATTTAGTTCATTTTTAGTGTCTGATTCGAAAAAAAGAACTTTTAACTGCAAATAGTTCTCCTTTTTATTTGTATAAGTTAGAGACTTTACCTGGTTTTGAAGATTAATTCCACATATTTCAGTCTTTTTCTTTTCAGGTGCAGAAGAAAATAAGATGAAATATTTTATATGTAGGAGGTTATTTTTGTTCCACAGAAAGTTATTTTCCAATTTTTTTATGTTATACTGTGTAGTACTGTGGTGAGTCATATTTCTGTACTATAAAAGTGCCGTGCTATTCTATGGTATTTTTAAAAATGTTTATTAAGGGGGTGTGCTCAACAGCTTAACTCCAGCTAGGAAGGCTGGACTATTTTTGCCTTGAAAGAGGAAAAACAGAGACCTACTGATTACAGAGGAAATGTGTAGATACTTGGCTCCCTTGAACAGAGTCATTTTTTATGATTATACCCCCCTACCTGAGTGTTAACATTTTGATGGTAAAATCTTGGTGATTCTAAAGTAAATGGCAAGTTAACAGTAGCAGAGAGCTCAGGTGATGTGTCTCAGTTTAAAGTGCCTTAAAACCAAGCCAGTTTTGAAAGGGTCACGGGTAGACAATCCTCAGAATACATTTGGTGAGTTGCTGTTAGGGCATTTGTTCTTACAGTCCTGAGGTTTAGAAACATACCCTTTAATTTGTAAGCATTTTTGATAGTAAATTATTTATTAAGTGAATGTTTGGAGAGTAAAGAGTATGTCGTGAAGACCACACTGATACCTATTGCTAAAATTTCACTAAGGACTGACATTTCTGAGACTTTTCTAAGCAGTGGTAACATTAAGACCACCAGGGGACATCCGTATCACCCATTGCAGGGTGCCTACTGCAAAACAGGCTGATTTGACACATCTAAAGCTTGAGAAGTAGCAAAGATCCTCCAGTGTCACTCCTTTGTTCCCAGGCTATCATATTTTTCATCCTTTGCCTGCAGTTTTGAGATCCTTTTTTTATTAATCTTCCTTAGACCATAGAATATTACACAGATCAACTGAAGCCTGAAAAAGAAATCCTGTTGTACAGGTGATAATACTAGATATTCACTGTGCATATGAATTAAGGTAATTCTGCTGACCAATTATTGCTAAAAATTAAAATCTTTAAAGAAACGATCACTAATGGAGAAGCAGTGTTAAAAATGTCATTTAACTACTTTAGAAAAGAAGGATCATCAGCAGGATCTTTGTATGCAAAATGTTTGTTTTCTTTCAAAAGGTTGCCCGAATCATTCTCTTGAGGGTCTCAGATTTTGCACACATATTCATAATATTTTAAAGCTTGTATGAATTTCACTGTATCATTGTCCATGAAGTTGCTGAAGTAAAACAAAAGTGAATTACGGCAAATCAGAACTCTGAGACATAAAAGTCTTGGCAGTCAAGGTTAATGCTGCTGTGCATACCTCTGCGCTTAATGATCACATAGAACAGGTACATTTCAGAACTAAATTTATCTCATCCATTGAAATTTAATTTACACAGCTTTGTGGCTAGTCATTTGTGGCGTTCATAGACCAAATTTGACGTGCTGCTACCGGTTATTTTATGACATCCACCTACACACAAATATATATCAAAGACATTAAATAGCAAGTAAGAATCAAAAAGCTGCAGTGGCTTGGTTCATTCATTAAAGCCGTTGTCTCAGGGGTTAATTCACATTTCGGAACTGCGTTGCAGATTGTGTTATGCCAACAAGTGAAACCATAATCCATTATTTTTCCAGGGCGGATAATATGGTTGCACACTGCTGTAAAGAGGAGAATTGATGCTGAATGCCTTCTGTTTTCACAGCCATCTGTTAGGACATGATGGTTTAGTCCTTATGGAAAAATTAAAAATTAATTATACTGTCATGAAAGTAACCCTTATTACCTGGTTTGCATAATTTCATGTGTCTGCAAGAGTTGCTTGCTCTTTCTTTCTCTGGATGACGTATCAGGACAGTAAGCATGAGTATGTAAGAAGCAGAACTGTGTAAATTTAGAAAAATAACCTTTAGCTTGGGTCTTTTGAGAAGGTAAATCAGTTATCCCACAAGAATCTGAGTAAGCATAGAGTTAAGCTATATATGTAAAAAAATAAATTAAACATCACCAACACCAAACAGTCAGTGCTCATCTGCCACCCGAAGTCTTGTGTGCAGTCTGCAGCATAAGCTTAGCTTACACAGAACCCCTCTGGGTCTGACTTTTCATAGCTTTACTGGTTTTCTAAACTTCATGTTTGTGGTCTCTCAGGTTATTGTCAGAATGAGAAAAAGATGATGTTTGTCTCTTTTCCTTTACTTCAGCAAGCCATAACAAATCCACATGACTCCCAGCTTTAGTTTAACGATTAATGGATATCAACCACTACTCATCGTTCAAACATAACGTTAAAATCCCAGTGGACTTAATCAAGCCAACCAAATGATGCACATTGTAGCTCCCTGAGGAACCTGGGGGTATGAACGCACAGAGAAATTTTGGAGAAATACTTCCTTTTCCTTTTAAAGATGCCAATTCTTCAAAAGCAGAACTTATTGCACAAGTGCCATTTTCATCTGGAAGGCTTTTCAAGTTCAAGATATAATTTCTAACAAAAATCAGAATATGATGCCCACAAAATAACCCTTATTTGCACATTCTTTTGAAACGTGAAGCTCATTCACCAGCAACCAGTTGCATGCCCTGAAGAGCCCATCGGTAGGGCAGTGTTTGCCTGTCTCCCTTCTGCCAAAAATCACATAGACAGTTGCCAAGGCATAAAAAAAGAGGTCAGACTTACCTCTGCCTGGGATGGTTTGCAGGCTGTCTTGTATTCCACACAGCAAAACAGTCTTCTCACCTCTTAGGAGCTTCGTTTTTTTCCTTGTATATGTACTAAAACTTACACAGTGTAGGTTTCCAAATCCCAGGATTATCCAGGGTCAGCTAAGTCCTCTTCAGATTTCATTGTTTGACAGTTTGTTAGTTTTGATGGTTCTCTGCAAACTTCTAAATGCTTAGAAATAATAAAGGTTCTCACTATATTGCCCTTTTCCTGGTCATCTAAGTAATAGCCTCCATTTAAAATAAGGACAGCTGGCAAGGGATTAACCCAAGAGAAATATTTGCCTTTGATAGTCTGGGAGTGGGGGTGAGGGGGAAGTAATAAGGTGCAGTATTTTAAAGGAGTTTACTCTTTAGTTCTTATGCTTTTTGAGTGATTTTTATGGAGATCCTGCACACGTGACCAAAGCTCTTCATAGTTGTCACTGGTAGACTCCTGCACCCTGGCAGCAGGCGTTGACTCCAAGTTAAAGCGAGACCAAGTCTGGAATCAGTGGTGATATATAATAATAAGTTGCAATATTTTAAAGGAATTCAGCATATTTGCTGTTCAGTTCTTATGCTTTCTCATCACCATTATGTGATTCTCGGAAATCTTACTTCCAAATACCAAGAAACCAAGAATAAAAGAGAAAGTCCAACTGTAAATTCCTAGATCAGTGGTTCCAGACTGTGGCCCGTGAGGCCTTGGTAAGTGCCCTGCAAAACTGTCCTAAGTACTGTTTTCTGTTGCAAGTCTGACAAAGCTTCTGAAATTTTTCTGAGCAAACACTGAGCTTCCCGCCAATCCATTGTCCAAAAAGTAATCACTCTTCTAGGTGATACGACAAGGCTGAGAAGTAAAAACAAATGCCGACTGGTGGTCTTAACCACCCCTGTTTGGACAGAGTAGCCTGCAAGTTGCATCTTGCACAGCCTTGGCCAGGGGTCGCAGACCGCTGCTGTTTCCCCCTAAGGGAAGGTGCTGCCTGGCCCCTAGAGCTGATCATTCCAGGGAAATTACCCTCTCACTTTGCTCCTTTGCTCAATTAACATTTGCCATTGTTAATTTGTCAACATTTTGCTTCTAAATTCTGTAACAAGGGTGTGTGAGTTGACAATGTGACAGAGCAATGGTCATTTTTACCGTGTATTAACATGTCTTCCCTCCTTCCCCTCCAACCCTGAGCAGCGTGCTTGACAGTGCAAGTCGCCTGGATGAAGAACATAAGCTGATCGCCAGGTATGCAGCAAGGCTGGCAGCAGAAACTTCTTCATCAGTAAGTGTTTTAATTAAAGGAAGGTACTTTCCTTCTGTCATGTTCCAGGGGCTTGGCAAGATCAGGGAAATTACATCTGACAGTCTTAATGATTAATGGATTATTTTTCCCTATCCTTTTCATCAGATGCTGTTACGCTTTAGCAATAACAGTTTTAAGCAGTCCATTTAAACCAAAGAATCCACATACTAATGCATATAATCTATATACTAATGCAAGGGTATTTAAACAATTACAGCAAAGGGAATCTGACATCTTGAACCCAGGAAAGACTAAAAAATACTGTCTGGACCAGCTTTGGTTAAAGGTTAATGATTTACTGCAGTGGGAAAATGGGGTGGTGAATCCATTTTACTCTTTAGTTCAAATATGATGGCCACTAGGGCCCTAAGTGCTGAGGATTTTAAAAAAATGGTCTTCAGCAGGATGACTGTAATGACCCCCTGCATTAGCCCTGGCTCCCATTTTCATTTCAGAGCAATGATTATTCTGTTCTGTGTATCCCAAGACAGAAGGTGATGACAGGCTAAAACCTCACTAACTACATTCAGGAACAAGAGAGAGTGAAACAGGAACCTAATCAAAGTATATAAAATCTTAAATGGCACAAATAAGGTCAGCCTAGTTACGTCTTTTTTCCATCTCAGCACATTTCATAGAACCATAAATGATGGTTAAGTGAAAAGCAGGCAGTCCAGAGTGCCTGGAAACATATTTTCACACTGAGATTTACGCTGCGGGGTCAATTGAAAGGGTGAAATCAGGCACCAGTCTTCATATAAAAACATTGAGTCACGTTCCTCCTGAGCAAAGGCAGTGAAGATGAACCTGCTACCCCCGTGCAGCCATCTGTCCCGGAGGATTTCACGCTACCTGCAGCTGCAGGGGCAAAGAGGGGTGTTCCTGGTCTGCCAGCCCAGCCCAAATCAATCCCTTCCAGAAGTGTGACACTGTTTCAAATTTCAGGCAACCTGTAGGTGATGGTCCTGTTTCTGAAGGATGGTAATTCTTTATGGGAACAAGTTTTCCCATTAACAATGTCTCTGGGTAGAAACGGGTAGAAATCAGTTGTATATAATGTGTCTGTGATATGGGGGAAAACTTAGGAAACTATTTAAGTAGCTTTTAAATAGAGGTGGTTTGAAGGGAAATACTTTCTCGTTGTCATCCACCTGTGCTATTTGAACAAAAGAGATGGAAAAGGGAAGGTTTCTGTATACAGAAATCTTTCTGAGCACGCAAGTGGCACCACATTAGGAGTGCAGTGGAAATTTTCAGAGCTTTGCTCATGGTCATTCTGTTTTTTAAGGAACAAAATGTATTAATAATACTGGGCATTCAGGATAAAGATCCCTCGTTTCCCCTGTATCAGTCATGACATCCACCAGCGTGTATCAGTTTTTCTTTACACACTGCTCTGCTTCGCCGTGGTTGGAGTGTTAAATGGGAAAAGGTAGCCGTAGCAGAAGAAATAGTGAATGATTGCAGGTGTAAGGTGCTGTCCTTTCCCCATAGACAGTGCTGACGAAGGTTGGCACTGAGATGTATCTTCACCCTTTTTGAGGGTCCAGCCTCTGGAGGAAGAGGTGCCTGGCATCAGCTAAAATGAGGCTCCAGAGTTAGTCTTCACAGGGCTTTTACAGTGAGAAACACTCAGATCACAGCAGTAACTCAGCAGAGTATTTTTTAATGTGATTCTTTCAGGTTGGAGTTAGAACTACATGGGTGTCTTTGCTGTGAACCTTTAAATGTCTTGTTCTGTGTTGTCATCAGTACAGTACTGAAATACAGGAGTGTGAACAAGGAAAAAATACTTGGTTATTGCTGATGAATATGAAAAAAGAGCATAGTCCAACGAAGCTGTTGCGAGCACTGCCTAGTTTAATAAGAAATAGTTTAATCCCCACCTCATTTTATTGGGGAAAAAAGGTTCTGTTGCACCTGAAGGAGTGGGGAAAGAGGTTTTCTGAAGTATCATCAGAGTGTATAGGAAAATTTGGCCAAATGGGCCACACAGCCAGACTGAAAACTGAGTACAGCTTTCAAACTGTAAGTAAACCGTACTTTCAAGAGAATGAAGCATCAAAGCATCACTGCACTGGAAACACTTCCCCTTCTTTTTGGCGTTGCTGATTTTTGCTTCAGTGTATTCCTCTTTTTGGTATCAAAATTAGGAGCCATATTACAGCAACTGCCTGCAGCAATGCTGTTGCCTTTTACATTTGGTTCAGAGGAAGCTCCTTGAAGAAGCAATGAATGACAGGATTGCAAACACTGAGTCTTATTTACTGTAGCACATACCCTGCTTTTACTAGCAATGGAGCCATACCGGTTTGAACTCAACATGTATGCTCTTTTTTCAGTGTAGTCAAGCCTCGTACTCATTTTCTGTAAGCAGATTTCACAGTACATATCTGTGTTGAACTCATGGGTGCATGCTGGCTAATCGTCCTTCAATGCAGCCTTCTCTTTTGTACAACAGCAGCAGGGTCAGCAGAGAGGGGCATCAGATATCTCTTTCACCATTGATGCAAACAAGCAACAAAGGCAGCTGATTGCAGAGCTGGAAAATAAAAACCGGTAAGCATCCACAAAGTACCTGGTTTTGTTCAGTCCCATATATTATGTACGTTTGTTTGTTTCTTAACATTTTTTACCGCCTACTTCTGTGCAATGTGCTCGTTATACATGCACATACACCTCCCCCTACAAAAAGCACACGGCACAGAAAGGTCCACAGAGTATGACAAAGGCTTTGAAATCCATAGCCACCCTCTTTTAATGAGTGTACTGTTCAATGACATGATATAATCATTGATACTTTACTGTTTGTTAAGAGTTAAAAAAAAAAGCCTGTTCTCTTTCAAAACCAGATTAACTTTCAGTTGGATCCTCTGTAGCACTGTAACGTGAAATAATAAAAGGATCAGTCATACTGGCAATGTTATGTTCCCCTGCTTTTATTTATTAAAAAAGTGATTAAAGCTCACCAGAACTACTTCTGCCTGGGAAAGGTTTGCAGAAAGATTAGCAGCAAGTTAGGCTGCTGATCAAATGAGACACCAGGTACGGATGTGACCGAGAGTGTCAAGGAGAAATGGGCTCGCCAGCCCCAAAAAGGAGCGATGCCCATTTGTCAGCAGCAGAGACTCTGGCCCTGGGTATCAGACTGCCTGATGCCATGAAATGTATGGCAGCAGAAGTCTGCTTTTACTGCCGGACTGTAAAACAGAGGCCAGACCAGACCAGATGGTTTCCTATTCCAAACTCGGCACTGCCTTCTGTCACCATGTGATGAGCCACCAGCTCCAGCCTCGATTTGTCTTTCATAGTTTGAGGCCTGCCTCCTGACCGTCTGCTATCCAGCACATTGCAAAGAAGAGATTCAATTCACAAAGGTTTCAACCTTCTGCTGCGAAGCTTTGTATTAGCCTTTTGAGACCGCTCCAGGTCTGGCAAGCCAGTCGTAACAAGTCCTATTGAAAGTCCTTCTTCGTGAATTGTTGACCGCTTTCACATCTCTGCTTACACTAGAAGTATTTTTGAAGTGCTAAACATTTTCTCTGATACTCAGGAAGGGCCAGATAGGTTATTTTCAGTTTTGTGAAGTTCATGCAGTGCTTGAAATGTTCACGGGAAAGAATTAGAAGGGAGCAATTTAAGTAAGCATAGAGCTATTTCATATCTACCTCTGATTTTGAGGGGTCATGAAGAAATATTTCCCTTTATGGTGAAATCTTAAAAGTTATTTAAAAAATACCCAGAGCCCTCTCCCATTGCTGAGGGCTTCTTTTGTTGGCTGGAGCCAATTATATCTACGTTGATGAAGAGCTACATACAATCATACTTTTTCTCCTCTTGCAAGATCCAGTGAGCTGGTTGTGTGGAAAATTATTGACTTATAGTCTTCTGCTTATTCTCCTCCCCAAGGGAAATCCTACAGGAGATCCAGAGGCTGCGACTTGAACATGAGCAAGCATCTCAGCCCACGCCAGAGAAGGCACAACAAAATCCCACTCTCCTTGCAGAGCTCCGGCTCCTGAGGTAAGTCCGCAGTGATAAAACCTCCGGCCATGACAGCCCAGCCAGTCATTCTCAGCGAGAGAAGAAATAAGAGGTCAGCCTGGCTTACAGTTTGGGGGGCTTTTTTAAGTAAAGAACACAATGTGTATTTTTTCTCCATTTTCGGTGCAGGCTGTAGTCCTAGAAGTAATTAAGCCTATGCTTTAAACAGCGTGCATGAGGAATCTCACATATTACTCATCTACATTAAATTAAGCATTTGCATTAGTGTTTGCAGAGTTAAGCCTTTAGGTCATTTGGAATAGGTCCCTACAGCCCTGTCCAAATGCCATTAATTATATGGGGAAAAAAGTTCTGTCAGAACAAATGCTTCTACAAAGACTTCTCATTTTTGCTAAAGTAAATACAGAGCCACATGAAAATGCAGCCAAATTTAGACATTAATTTTTGGAAATTTCCCCCATGTGTTGAACTCCAAGGAGAGGTCAGTTCCCTTCACCCTGCGAAACCAGGCTGTGGAACGAACCTCCTTGTCACGTGGAAAGTCAGAAGTAGCTGAAGATTTAGAGGATCATTTCTCAATTATCCCACCCAGCTAAAAACATCGACATGGATGTGTCCACATGTTAATTAGGATGCTCTACGTGGATTTACTAATTGCCATGTATCTCACATTGAAGAGGTACAATTGTCGTTGGCCCAGATCCTTAGGCTCCCTGCAAGTCCTGAAGTTCCTGTTTGGTTTTATGAGAGCCAGACAGAGAATCCAATAAGAACTGTTTAAAACACTTCACATGAATAGAGAATAGAGTGTAAACACTTTCTTTCTAGTTAATCAATGCTAGATTTTTTCCCCACCCCCATAGAGCCATTCTCTTATGAGGAGACTAAAGAACGTTTTTGGCCACTTAGCTGCTTCTCACACAAGTAACATTTTAGTGGTCTGATTCATAACCAAAGGAAGTTACTGTAAGAAATTGTGCTAAATTTGTTCTTTACAAATACTGTATAGTTTTATTATTGAGTTTTCCACACTAAAATATTTTTCTGTTTCACAAATAATTACATTTGCTTTCCAATCTGAAGACAAATTAGCTTCTTCATTTCTATGAGTGACTTTAGCGTGTAATTACTTCTAGATACCTACAGGCTAGTAACATTCTGTGAGACATATGAAACTGTGATGAAAATGTGTACTCTACATAAAATACACCAGTAATGTAACTCCTGTGCATCAAGCCTGAAGTCTGTTCTAAGCAGGTTTAGGAGATCAGCTTTCTAAGTAGTTGACAAATAAAATTCATTATCCTTAAAAAAAAAATCATATTGGACAGTGTTAGCAAACCGACTACTTAATTTTTCCCTCTTTCTGGTTCTGCTACACATATTAAAAGCATAATATCCTTATTTGAATTTCCTGACATGGGATGTCCCTAGGGCAGCGATGCTGAGTTCCTCAATTACGATACCTTTTCTGATTTAATTCAGATTCTGTCAGAGTCAGAAAATAACTTTTAATCTGTGGGTCTGTACTGCTTTGCATACCTTCTAAAATGTTCACCATTTGAAAGGCAAAAGATTGGCTTTGATTTGCTTTGGAATTTCAACACTTCCTAGATACTTAAGATGTCACAAGGCCGTTCTTGTAATGTGTAAAACAGCAGGACTCGGAGCAGCAGCACTGATTTACATCTGTTACCCCACAGATTTTGGGGGCTTGAATCGATTAGGGCAAATTAGTTCATATAATATTAAAAAGTGCTGGAATCTGTAAATGTTGTGGCTACTTGTCCCAGCATCTTTTACTAGCTGCTGTAGTGTTGCAGACTTGCTGAAAGGTGGTTCCGAACACAGCATTCCTTTCCAGTGCTGTCTTGGAGACAGGCTGGAGAGCCCATTACTTCCAGGAACTTGCTCTGGAGTACAGCAGGAGAAAAAAGTCAGAGGAGCCGTCTGTACATTGCATGCTGCTTAGATCTCTCTCCCCCGCAGAAAGAATCTAAAATCCAGCAGAGGTCTGTGCTAGGACCTGCCACTTTGAATTACATGGATAGTGTATCTTATTTTTATAAGCAGTTTCTTAAACTCAATTGCCTTTGCTTTGTACAGTTCATAGCATTTCCAACCATTACATGCCTGGAAAAGAAAAGCCAGCACAGGCAGTTTTTAGCAGAGAATAGATTAATCCTCCAGAAGAGTAAATACAACCTGGCAGCGTTACTGTATGATCCCATTACACAGGTGAGAGCGAGCACACATGAGAAATCCTGTAGAAGTCCGTGTTGCTTATATCAGTAACCACTCTCTTACAGAAAAGGCTCAAAATCAGGGTTTCATATTTCCCTAAATCAGGAAATGTACTTAGTCTTGTTGGCTCTGACGCTTTTCCATTTAGGAGGAAATTGTCATATGTTGTAGGTAGTACAAGGCTAACAACATAGTGGTTTTATGTTATCTGCAACACAGTAGTGAATAAAACATACCTAATATGTATATTTTTCAGCAGTAATGTTCTTAATTGCATCATAGCTTCCAGGAGGCAACAATTTTATTTTGTGTTTATGCAGGGACTTCTTACACAATTTAGTGATCGAACATGTGCAAGTGCTGAACCCCCACCCTGTGCAGTGGAGCTGTGCAGAATCAAAGCTGTTCCCATTTATGTGGGCACAAGCTGACTGTCACACTTGGAGTGGCTCGGTCTCCACACTGTCACAGGACCAGCACTGGACTCCGAGTTCCAAGAGCTATTTTCAAGCAGTTACATCTCCACTACATGATGGTCTTACTCTCGCTTTCAGAAAAAAATAGAAACAAAAGCAGATTGCTGTGGTTTTCGGGCTGAATTTCTGAACTCTCTTAGCTTCTGTCACATCTCGCTGTGTTTAGTGCCCCTGCTGTAATTTCCTGGCCTGCAGGGCATGGCTTTAATTTCTCCTGACAGCTAGTGAGCTTATTGACTAGAGAGATCTGAAGACAAAGATTACCAGGTATCCCCACAAGGGAATATAACACAAATTTGTTTGAACCTCTTTTGTTCTTTCGAGAACAGTGTGTGTTAGTGTCTGTCTTTTTCCTAATCACTGTATTCAGTCCCATGAATATTCTCAGGTTGAGGGAACTCCCTAGCTTTCATCTAGCGCCATTTCTAAGCACTATACTGAATTCATGCGGTGTGTTTGCTTTCCTGCGGTCTATAGGCATATACCTCATAGTTGGGCTGGGGAAACAATGCAGCTAAAAGCTCCTGACGGTGTGAGGGGTCAGCTCTGATCGGATCTGCTTGTTTCTCAGACAGCGGAAGGATGAGCTGGAACAGAGGATGTCAGCTCTCCAGGAAAGCCGGCGGGAGCTTATGGTTCAGTTAGAAGGCCTCATGAAACTGCTGAAGGTAAGGAGCTCCACCTGATACTACCAAGGAGAACAGGCAGAGTGAAACAAGAGAGTAGAGGGAGGAGATATGACCACAGAATTCTGCAGAACTTGACTATTTCCACCCATAAAATCTGGCTTTCTTTCCTTCCCTTTTTATTTTTTGCCTTGGTCTTTCAGTTCAGGGGTTTCAGATGATGCTCAGATGATGTTGTTCCTGTAGTAACACTGCATCATCAGTGTCATCTACGGCTAAGTAGATGGAACATCAGAGACAAGCTCTAAACTATCGAAGAATTAATACAATCCTTTAAATAATACTGCAGCGTGATGCATTACAGTCCTGTTTTTGTTCTTTTGTAGAAGGATTCAGCAGCATCTCTGGTTTTCAGGGTAGCAATCTCTGGATCAGCCATTTGACAATGTCCAAACACAAAATACTTTGTGGTCCAGTTTCAGGTGGTTTTAGGGTTTCCTCTGTTGAGGACATCAAATAATAATAATAATAAAAAAGAGTGAGAAAAGAAACAAAGCAACACATAAAATGAGTTAACTAATAACCGAGAAAAGCAACTCAGCACCATACACTATTACCTACTCCAGCTGAAAGTATAGAATTACTTTTGCTAGTTCCTTTAACTTTGCCCATTCAGCTGTTAGTTCTGTCAGACATGCCATTTGAAAAGCAGATCTAACTCTCTGATCTCAGAGATGCCTCCCCACCAACACTTGGTCATTTTCATAAAAACAGAAGCAAACCCTTGTTAAACAGATGAAATGCCTCAAGAAAGGATCTCAGTTAAAAATGAAGGTATCAGAAAGCATGTGCATTTTTAAGACAGACTAGGGTAAGATGGAAAATGTGGGGTTTTTTTGCAAAGTCCAGCCCTATTTTACCTGTTGTGCCTCAGGACAGATGATGTCAGAAATTCACATTGGAAGAAAGTGCTCTGAATAACGTAAAAGTCCGTTTTATTGTTGGCCATGCCAGATAAAATGAGTGCATTGAAATTTAGAGCAGCTTAGGTTGAATATGGCTCTGATAAGAGCAGAAAGAATTTCAATGAAATACATTTAGCCACATGTATTTGCATCAAAGGATGAGTTTGACCCCTTATGTCATTTGCATCTCCTCAGGCACAGCCTTCTGCAGCTACAGTGCTGGAATTGGTGGCACCTGAGCCGCAGAGCCCACCAAGTAGCCAACAGATTTTGGGGAGCTGGAAGTAGACAGGGTACTTTTCTCTCTACCTATAAAATGTTGCAGTGCTACAACTAGCAGTCAGGTCAGCCTGCTATTGCACTGCCTGGACAAAGAGAATTTGGGGTAGGAAATGGTAGTAGCTTTCTGCACACTGTGCGCTATTATGGTGTTTCAAAGCGTGCAGAGGTGGGACTGTAACCTGGTCACATACCTTCAACTATCTCAACAGTACCTTTAACCCTGCACTCCAAATTTGGCTTTATTTTCTGTTCTTCACTTACATCCTAGCTAATCTCATGTGCTGATCCTCTTTTTCTTTAGGAAGAAGAATTGAAACAGGTAGTAAGTTACCTCCTTATTGTAGGCCTCACTAATTCCTAAATGTGTTTGTGTTCCTGTGATTTACTTCCTTTGCTTGAAATGTGTGCATGTTCTTTTGACCAAAATTAATATTTTGCAATTCTTTCACACATTATTTTCAAGTATCTTGGAGTAATTTTCACAATTAAAACATCTTAGCCCTCTAGAAAGCAAGTCATGGCCAGAAGGAGTCTCGATCTTTTTTTCAGTCCTCTAAATAAAAACACCTAAGATATGGAAATCACCACCCAAATGTAGTGAAACCAACCTAGAATATGCATTTAAGAACACTTCTACTATAGATAACATTTTGAAAATGTAATGAGAATTCTGGAACTAAGAGAAACGTTTAAATTAGACCAGAGCAATGAGTTTGAAATCCCACTTTATCCAGAAGAAGTCAGGGCATTGTGTGCACATCTTTTAAAGTTGGCACTAATGCTAACAGTCCTATGAGTCTTCAGGAAAATAACAGTTTCTGAACAGCGTCTGCAACCTAGATCAAAAAGGGCAAGTGTTTGTATTACTAGTGGTAAATTTTAGAAGGTTTAATTGGTTTGATGCTTTTTAGTATTGAAATAGATCTTAGACTAAAAAAAAGCACTTTCCAGACAGCAGTCTGATTTATGAGTCCAATAAAAATGTCTCATTTCAACAAAACACGCTGCCTCTTGCTTTCATCAGCAGAAGTACAGTCACAAGTCTGATGTGTTCTGTCTATGGTAGAGCATATGGAGTCTGTAGGTAGTCCTCACTTTCATAAAACTAACATTGTGCCTAATCCTTGTAAAGCATCAGTCTGTCACATACAAAAAAATAAATCTGACCAAACATTGCCTCCATGTAAGGGCTGTCCTTTTTGATTCTGCAGTATTAAAAGATCTTCCATTCGCAAAAGAGGAAGTTTCTGATGTGACGAGAGTTTCCCTATCATATAAAATGTTCACTGGACAGTATAAGTCAAAGCACATTTTCAGGCTGTTAGGAGATACGATTTTTTTCTTCCAAGAGTAATAACCTCACTGAATACCAGGTGGTGACACTAAGGAATTACTCTCACAATTTCTATTAAACGATCCCCATTACACTATGCCATTTCATGATCTGTTGAGAGAAACAGGATTAAATTAATTTCTGGAGGAATTCAACTGGAATGAGCAGCCTGGCAATTTACCTAATGCGTATGAACTTCATCTTTCTCGGCTGCCCTTCCTTGAGAAAGGATAATGAGTTCTTCACGTCTGTGTCACTTGAGGCGGCGAGATGGGCTTTCCCCGTGTGTCATCCCAGCTCAGTTCCAGCAGGGGGAGCAATGCGCTTGAAGTGCCTGTAAAGCCAGTTTCATTTCAAGCATTCTCTCCTAAGCATGTGTGACACTTGACAGTGGGAAATCTTTTCCTGCCTAGCAAGGGTTAACTTAAAATCCCTAGCAGGTTGGTTGGGCATGGTGAACTAAATAAAACACATAGAAGTTTTCCTAAAAGGCACCAGAACATTGATAGCTGCAACCAAGTGCGACATAAAAGCTGAAGCCATGCGCGTAGCTGTGGTAGCTCCTGTCTCAGCACACCTTGGTCCTCAGCTGGGAGGCTGCCGAGGTCTGGGAGCAATTCGGTGCTCTGTGTCTTTGCTGAGATTACTGAAAAGTCACTGCTGATGATCATAGCAGGTTTCAGGCCGTTGTCTCTGGCCTGTGAAAACCACGTTTCTCCTGATAACCCCTAACCAGGAATCCAATCATAATAGCACTCCATTCCCACAAACCTGGGCTGAGGTGGATCTTGATGAATAAAATAGAATGCAAGTTTTCACCTCTCTGATATCAGGCATTCCCTAATACCCTCCCGTTTCAACTTGCTGTTCATCAGTTCTGTCTGGTACTGCCCAAATAGTGTAAAGAGAGAGTTTTTTACTGGGCAGGGGACTCCAAATGTTTCATCTCCCTGTGCTTCCCAAACCGTTCGTTCCAACACTGAAAGCTACAGATAAGAAGGTACTGTTTATCAGAAACACAAGATCTCGGTCATAGCTGCAAAGCAGGCACAAGGGTGAGTGCTGGTGTGCAGCAGCTTTTACATTTCTCTGGTGGGAAAATTCCAGTGAAGAAGTACTGGCAGGCATCTGTTATTTATAGTAAATAAAATGCGTATTCTCAAGTTTATTCCTTGAATGTGACTTGACTGTAGGAAGCAAATTTTGTCCATTTTTTTCCCCCTCTTCTCTGAAAGTTCCCACTGTTGTTGGTGTTCCCCAGAACCGAGATCGAAGGCAGAGAGGAGCTGAGGAAAAAGAGCAAGCGAAAGAGGGAACTGGGAACCAGAAACCCTTTTGGAAAATTTTTTCACAGAGGATAAAATGTGCCCCATGAAAGGAGATAGCTGGAGATCCCAGATCCCCTGCCTGATGTGCAGGGGGTGCAAACTCCAAGGACCCTGAAACATCTCCAGGTTGCTCTGTGCCCTGCCTCTGGAGGACTAGAGATCTGCATTTTTGCTGGAGTGGGTACAGACGATTCCAGAAACAGGAGAGCATCTGACCTTTATATATTCAACTTCCCTTTCATCCATCATTTAAATGTTCTAAAACCGATCATTAAAGAAATTATAAGTATTAAATGCTCAGTTCTCCTATCAGTAATGTGCCTCATAAACCTAATTTGCCCTTGATGTCTCTCTGGTGATAATGTCTCTTAGAAAGGGGTGATAGGAGAAAAGAACAAATAGCTTAGTATTCTGATACATTATTTATGGTCCAGGGCAGGAATTTATAAAATTCTCACGGGCAACGCTGCATTCCTCCTGCAATGGGCAGCTGTTGTCTTTTTTACAACATATTTGCCAAACTCTATCAGGGCTGCAGTGGCAGCCACTACAGAAGTCAAAATAAATGCCGTGGGAAGAATTAAGAAATCCTCCTGAATTCTCAAAATAAAGCCAGGGTGAGGGAAACACCAGCCCTCAGGTTACTTTCTGCTGTAAACAGCCAGAGGTATGTGTTGCAGTTCCTCTTTAGCAGCACTCCAGCCATCTGCATCCTTGGCATCTATGAAACACGGGTTTTCAGTCGAAAGCCATGTGCAGTTTGGTGTGGGCCCTAGCATTTGTTTTTCCTTAGGTGGATGCATGTTCCCAGGGGTTTTGAAACAGTGGATGAAAAGGACACTGTGTCTCTTGGTACCAGTCACCCAGCTGCGTTTGTAAAAATTGCTGGTTTGTAAAGTCTGCTTGAATTTCAGCTAAATGATACTAACTGTGAGGTGCCAACAGCATGACATTTTATATGTCTAGTGTTAAAACGTTTTCACTTCCAGCAGCTGAACCCAGAGCAGGAATTTATATTGCCCTATCCCCACAGTGTTTTGGGAGTGCCTGAGTATATCCTGTAGAGCGAACAATTTAATAGTGTATGATTTAATAGCGCCTTAAAATAGTTCTCTAGCTTCGAATAAAAAGGAGAAAGCTGTATTATTTATTGTCAATGTCAGACTTTATGTGACTGAGAGGTTGCATGTACTGTGAACTCCTGCAGGGAGGCAGAGGGCAGGGCTGTGCTCAGCTCTCACAGCAGCTCTCTGATGAAAGGGGCTGTTTCGGTCCCTTGCCCAGGCTGAAAGCCATGTCAGTGCCAGCATCTTTCCCCTTTTCACACCCTGAGTGGGTTGTGTTTTATCACACACGTATGCGAACGGGGGGAGTGAGAGAGCAAAGAGGGCAGAGAGAAGGACTGTACTTTGGTGTTTATTAACTTGGATTTTTTTTTTTTAATGTAGCTGCCTGACATTTTCCCATGCTTAAAGGAAGTCAGACTTTGACTCATGTTTTCCTACTTACTATTTTTCTACACGGAAGTGTTGCTGTCTGCTAACAACTGACTTCAGTATATTTCTTTTAGCAAAATTAACATTACCCAACTGATCTACGAACGGCATGGTGCCTTTAAGCTGAGGGATGGGTGGCAAGGACAGCAGGCAGGAGTCTTGCGGAGACCTGTTTAACCCCTTGTGATTGTTTTTCAGACCCAAGGGGCAGGCTCCCCACGTTCCTCACCCAGCCACACTATCAGTCGACCGATTCCAATGCCCATCAGGTCTGCCTCTGCCTGCTCCACCCCAACCCACGCACCTCAGGATTCTCTGACCGGAGTGGGTGGAGATGTGCAGGAAGCCTTTGCACAAAGTAAGTCTCATTAACAGCTGGTCTGAGGTACTCAGAGACTGTTTGAAGAATCGTTATTTCTCATGGTTAACGACTAAATGAACTTCTGAGTTGCATGCAATGAAACAAAACGAAAAAAATCCCCAGCTCTGCAACAACTGTGTTTTGCCATTGAGAATCAACTTTGTCAGCCATCAGCCTTTGCCGTCAAAGGGAGCAGGTAAGCAGAAACTGGACAGTGATGCCAGTTAATGGATTTTGTGGTGGTAAGAGGGAATTTTGATGCAGAATGGTCAGACCAATTACCAGTGCTCTGTTAACCAGGAGAAGAACTGCTATTGACTTCAGCAAGGCATTGTCAGTGTGTTTGGTTTTAAGTAAAGACTTTGCTAGGAATAGATGATACAATCATAGAATTACTTCAGGTGGAAAGGGCTCTTGTAAGTCCCCGTGTCCTCATGCTCCAAGAAAGAGGGCTTTAAAGTGAGATCAGACTGCTCGGGACCTGAACCAGTTGAGTTCCGGATAGGTCCTAGCACACGTTTTCCACACCCTCTGTTCCACTCTTTGGCCATGCTCACTGTGTAAATTTTTTGTCCTTGTATGTGGACAAGGAACATCCCTTGATGCAACCTGTGACTGTTGTCCCTTGTCTTTTTGCTTTGGGCCTTTGAGAAGGCTCCAGCTAGACTGGACAGGAATGGAGTCTGGAAGTCTAGGTGAACCCTTCCTTTGCATCTCCAGAAAACTGCCGCAGGCTGCACCATGTTTCTCACTCCTCTTTCCACTCTTCCGTCAAGTAACAATAAATTTTAAACTATTTTGAATTTCTAAGGCCACAGATTAAATTATTATGTTGAATACTAAAGAAAGTAATTAGTCTATGTCATCTAAATGAAGAAATACTCCTTTTTTTTTTTCTGATCTGCTCTCTCCTAAAATATTTACATCACTGAAGTTCTTCTGTTTGAATAAAATCCCTGTTTCCCTAGTGTAAATCAAATGTAAGTGGAGCTCTGGAGTCCCTCGGCTACAGTGGAAGTGTGTTTGTTCCCAGGAGCCCATTTCAGCCATCTCATGCACCCTTCCCCTTGATTTTTATGGGAATTGTGTCTGTCTGTGTATCTTAAGACAAGGTTGAAAATGTAATCAAAAACTTTATACTAAACTTTTTACTAAAGTGCTAGTCAATTCACGTGTTGAACATAGGCATAATTCCTGATCCCAGCGTAACAGGTTGCTGGATATCTCATTTTCTGTGTCAAAAGAAACAGGCGAGATATATTTTTCTTCTTTCTGCTGTGAAGAAAATCAAGACAGGCAAAAATGTGGACCACTAACCCCTATGCTGTTATAGGGCTGTTTCTTCCAGAGCTAAGAGTAAGAGAAATAATGTAGTGGCCACAATAAAATATCCATAAATAATACTAAGGCCGCCTCAGGCAAATGCTTTTTAAGTACATAAATGTGTTTTGTTCAAGATAAAAAGTAATATAAAATGGTAAGCGATCACATTTAAAAAACTGTTGCATTTGATAAATACCTAGCTTTATGTCATTATTTACCATATTCTCTAGGTGGGAAGGTCAGACCCGAAGAATTTCAAGCCAGCTATTCTGACACATCCTGACATACAGCTTTGTGAGGGAGGGAGCGGGCTGAGATTTTACGGCTCCTTCTGTGCTGTGCCAGCAGAGATCTGCCAATATATATGTAATGCAGACAAGCCACGGTTAAAGCATGGTTTCTCTTGTTTGTTTTTTTTTCTCTTTCATAGTGTTTGCAATAGTTCAGGGAATCAAAATCAAGAAGTCTTTAGAGAGGGAGTGGCTGTCTGAGCATTGTGTGTGTGTGCGTAAGAGAGATGTTAACTACATTCCAGTAACCCTTTGCTAATAGATATATTTTTAAAAAACGCTTTAGGATTTGGGGAATTTTTTAAAATGTGTTGTTTTACATTCAGTCACTTGTAAAGAATCTACAGCAGTAAAATCTTGCCAGTTTCTTTGAATAATCCAGTTTGGAAGATTAGAGATTCTGTGGGATATATTGATTATTCAGCTACAATAGGATCTGTGTTTGGGATTTGGGGAAGTTAAGGATGCGTTTACCCACAGCCTGCTCCTAGGGAAGGAGTATTTCATGCAGCTCACAAGAATCTTTCATGATTGATGGTTAAGGGAATATTGCCAGGTTCAGCAGGGAAGCACTTTTAGATCCTTTATTAGAAAGAGTTTAAAAGCAGCCTGGGGCTGTTTAGAGAGGCAGTAGTGCTTCCTTTATTAAAGAGAGAGAGAGAAAGAGAGTAAATTGTGGAATATACAGGAAAGTCCTTGAGCTACAGGAGAGGCTGAGAGGGAGCAGAGAAGAAAAATCCCTGTCAGTCTTGATGAGCTCAAGTATGTTTCTTCAACATTTGCCATAATTATCTGGCAAATACCTGGCAGTAATGGTGTCATTAAGCAGAGCTGTGGGAACTTAGAGAAAACACTTCATTTCTTCCCTCCTCCCCCACAGACATTGTAAATGAGTTCACGCTGGATTTAATCTTCCAGGCTTGGTCTGCTGGTGTCACCACACAAATGCAAGCTTGATGGCAATGAATAATCTCCACCTATCTGGCATTGTGATTAAATGAAGCATGAGGGTAGGCTTCTGCTCTTGCATACAGCACAAGTAAATGAGGCCATTCTGCAGAAAACTCTTCTGCACGTGTCCATCGTAAGGACTTTGATACTCTGAATTATCACAATGGCAGCTTTCAACAGGGTTAAAACTGCTTTCAATAGGAAAACATATGTCTTGTAAAGAATAGTAACACTGTGCTTTGTCTGTCTCTTGCTTCAGGTGCAAGACGAAACTTGAGAAATGATTTGCTGGTGGCAGCAGATTCAATCACCAACACCATGTCTTCTTTAGTAAAAGAATTGAATTCTGGTGAGTGAGGCTGGTGAGAGTGGATAGTCACCACGCTGGCATTTCACATGTATTTGAAAAAATGGGAGGTAAGAAAATATAAACCAAGAAAGAACCAGTGTAACGCATCTTCAAAGCTTTTTATGCTTTTAGAAAAAAAATACCTAAACAACGCTTCAGGAATACAGCAGTTCTGAAAGCCACAAACGTAGAGGTGTGGCATTGGATTTTGCTCTTTAGAAATTTCAGTCACTGTAGAACATGTAAGACCTCTTATAAAATGCAGTCTGTGGTATCCTCATAAAAACATCCTACCTAGTAACTGAGATAAGCAAAAGCTTCACTATTGTGCCCCTCACCACAGGAAGAAAACTATTAGCTCTGCAGGTATATGTAGAATAACATACTATTACTCACTATGAGGAAGGTGGCATTCTAAGTCAGAAAGGTTGAGGAAGGCTTAGAGAAATAGGCAAGTATACTTAGTCTTGTGAAAGTCAAATGGAACCATGTGTCACCTTTTGCTTCACAGAAGTGGGGAGCGAGACAGAAAGCAACGTGGATTCTGAATTTGGACGGACTCATTTTGATGACCTTGTTCCGTCCCCAACATCCGAGAAGGCTTTCCTCGCGCAGATCCATGCCCGGAAGCCTGGGTACATCCACAGCGCTGCCGCCACCGGCTCCATCCGCAGTGACATGTGGGTACCTGCTCGATTCGCCTTCTTAATCTCATTCAGTTTCTGTTGAAAACAATATGCAGCATGTAATATTTTCTCTGCCTCTCAGCTATTTGATTACCCAAAAAAATGCCTAGATCCAAGTGAGGACAGCTTCACAGCTGGACGGTAGTGAGCTCTGTAAACGATAAAGGCCAGAACTTAGGGTGCCCTCAGGAGTCAGCTGTCTCGCATGCGGTCCGGTACACTCGGGCAGTGTGGAGGCTGTGGGACAGCTGTGCTCCCCAGTATGCCCTGTCGAGTAGGACTGTACTCACTGCTTATCCAGATTGAGGGGCCTGTTGGAACCCACTGGAAAAAAACACTTTTTAAATGGAAAAGACAGAATGCTTTTTATTGACCAACTCAATTGACCAACAAACCAATTTATTTTAGAGGCAGAATCTTACTAGAAGGACAATAGGCATCTTTCCAGTTATTTTTAGTTTAAACCTCTTTGTAGCATATTATTGAGATCTGTAGGGCTGTACCCCCAAAATGCCTTCAGCAGAATATGCCCTTTGGTCTACTTCTTCAATACCAAGACTACTGGAGAGGAGAAGTAGCAGAAGTGTTTTCCACTGCCAGGAAAATACTAACTAATGGAGCATGTGCTTGGACTAAAAGTATCCCGTTCTCCTCATAGCTTACGATAAAGTTTTATTGACTCTGAATGTCATTCATCTCAGGAGGCTATTTTTTTATAATTGTTTTTAGGGTTACAGAAGATGCAGACCCCTATGTCAGAGCAGAAGATGAAAATTATGAGAATGACTCTGTCCGCCAGCTGGAGAACGAGCTGAAAATGGAGGAGTACCTGAAGCAGAAGCTGCAGGATGAGGCATACCAGGTGGGAGGACACCAGCTGCCCATAGATCTCCATAAGTGAGAAACAACAATGCACCATAGCTGCCCAGTGCCCTTGTTGGCCTGTCCTGGGCCCTGAGGCATGATCTCTTCTCAGTTACTAGAGCAGCCACATTCCAAAACGTGCTGCGGTTCTCTTGCACAGGCTGGCATGCACCTGCCCTTTGTGCATGTCCAGGAAGACCACACTGCCTGAGGCACACACCAGTGGTCCTTAAGCTGACCAGAGCATCAGTGGGACAGAATTGCCTCTGAGCTTGTTCTCTGCCAGTGCCTACCAAGTCACTTCAACCTCATTCCCCTGTGCCATAGAGGACTGCTGGTGGTATCAAGCTTGAGTTCTTGCTATATTTAGATTTTTTTTCTCCAGTAGTGAAAACCATTCATAATGGTTTCTCCAGTGTGAACTGAAGCTCAGGTGCACTCTGTGTATTATTGTCATTGTCAGAATCTGAAAGGAGAGGAAAAGGTCTGAAATGAATTGTATTCCAGAGGACAAAGTATTCAGCAAGCATCTAGTATAGAGAAGCCTGGGGATTTGTCATTAAACACCCCTGAGGAAGTTTTCAAAGGGCAAGTTTAAGAGTCTTAAGTAAAGCAAATTTGCCAGAGCGAGCTAGAATTCTGTAGATACTCTGTCCTGTGCATAACGGTCTCCATTTCTAGCTGGTGTAATGCACTGGTTTTTAAGTTATTCTGACTTGGATCATCCTAATACAAAATTCATTACTTCCTGTATTGTTGGTAGTAGTATCAGTAGGAGGGTACACCCAGTTCAGTTATTTGGGAGCAGAGCTGAAGTAAGTAAAAATAACTATTTTTCCACATGGCAATCAATTAAAACTTGGAACTCACCACTACAGAGCATAACAGAGACCAAAAGTATAAATGAGCTAAAAAAAAGGATTAAGCAGGTACCGGGAGATCAGGTGCATGGAGATGAGGTTCAAAAGCACCTTTGGGGCAGGAATTCTTTAAACTGCTGACTGCTGGGAGCTAACAGAATCTAGCCTTTTTATCTGGTAGTTTTTCGGTAGTGTCCACTGCCAGTCGCTTCAGAGACAAGAACCTGGGACTGACAGGCTCATGACAGGCTAATGAAGAATGGCTGCTGTTTTGGTCTTCTTTTCTCTCCAGTTGCTATGATAACTTCGCATTGTAAAAGTTCATTGACTCGTATCAAAGTTGCAGGTAGTTTTGAGGTTGATGTGAGCATCTTGTTGCTGTTGTTTACCTAGGTCTGTTACATGCCTGCGGTAGCCTGACAAAAGTAATTTCATGTCTTTAACGACATGATGACAGGAGCAGAATTGTTACAGACTATCTACTAAGGCAACAGTGGGTGACATGGGGGTTTTTGTCACAATTTTTTATCCAAAATAGGAAATGGCAAAAATGGGAGCCTTTACACTTCTGAACAGGATGAGCAGCTACTGCTGATGTAATGGAAAATAATTGTCAGTTATAAAGAAGGAGTACCTCAATGGTGACAGCTGTCAAGCGTCAAATAATAAATGTTATTATTACTGGTAAAAATTGCATTTTCTTCAGAAAGAACGATAGAACAATTTGACTGTACTTTTGATTACAGTATGGAAATGCAATATATGGCAACAGTGTTACGTGAATGTCACAAGTTACAGTGGGATTTTATACATGCACAAAATTGAGTGTGCACTGCAAAAAAAGGGCTTTCACTGTGCAGTAGAAATTATACATGGTGGTCAATGGAACTGGGTGTTACTCTTGCTTCAGTCAAAAAGGGCATTTCTGCTGCCCTCCAACAACATTACCGGAAGAAAGGGAGGAAATCTTCTCCCTATCGATGTCAGAATAAAACTTCTTTCACATTCAGGTCAGCCAAGACTACACCCAGATGAACTTTATTCCCCATGGTTTTACAAGATTTGTTTCCACTTGAAGTGGGGGTGGGGGGCAAGGGGGACACAATGACAAGACACAACAGAGAAAAAAGAAGGCTTTTTTCTTTCAAAAATGTATTCACTGAGGGAACAGAAAGTCCTCTTTCCAGACAAGCTGTGTTTAATAGCATTTTTCCAAAAGAAATTTATTTATGTACTTCACTGTCCGTGAGATCGTCGGTTCCTCTCAGGCAATGATTTGACAGTAGTGACTTGTAAGTAGAAGCTATTTGTAGTTGATGACCACAGACCCAAAGCATGCAACACACAAGAAGTCCTTCTCAGTGTGGCTGATGCACTTTCTATTAGGGAACAAATTTAAAAGGAAGCAAGAAAAGTTATTAATTTAGGAGGGACCACTAGGATAATTAGGAGTTGGTTGGATAGTGTCATGTATTGATCCTGAAACATGTGCTTTGGCTTTGGCTTTGGCTTGTTCTCTGCACAATGCAGTTAATTTGTAGTATTTTGCTTTTCTGTTCTATTCCTTTTTCCTACTAGTATCACTGAGTACTCAAAATAAACACACAACTTTCTACTTGCAAAACCAAAGGAAAATTGGGGAAGTTCTGTTGAAGGTATCCTACTGAACAGTGGCAGGTCAACTATTCTCATTTTGCATCAAACCACTGGAATTTATTACAGACTATTTTACTATTTGTGCTCACATGAACACTGCATTCATCTGGATAGCCAAAAAAGCTGGTGGCTGTAGCTATCGTAAAATGCAATTGTCAGCTGAAAAAATCTGCCAGGATGAACTCCTACTAAGGTTACAAACTGATAACCTCAGTAACAATATGGTAGCCATTTTTATGTTATTAATTGTCTTGCTTTGTGTAAAAGCAGCACAGTTAAAAAACATGTAGATGTAGTGTAGCATGGAAGATTGTTGGTCAAAACCCACTCTTGTTATTTCGTGTCACCATGTCTCCAAGTAAGATTTTCATGCTAAACTCTAAATTGGTATTAAAGTATGAGCAGAAAACCCAGTAAGCACAAGGAAATCTGGGACAGAGAAACTCAAAGGAGGCTTCTTTCTCTCTCTTTTTTGGAAGCATGTTGTAAATAACAAGTATTGGTACCAGAAAACAACACATTTAATGCACTAGTGTATATGCTAACAGTGCTTACCCTCCCACATCTGCTACCCGCTGTGTTCTTGTTACAGTCTTTTGCTGGATGTGTTGTGCAAGACATTTTTCATTGGGTTTATTTTCTGGGTCCATAATTGTTCCCTTTATTTCTACGCTTGTGCATGGCTTTCTTCAGAATAATACACTGCCTGGCTGCTCACTGGCTTAATTTGTCATCTTCTTGTTTTCTATCCTTTGTTGTCTGCAGGTCAGTTTGCAAAGTTGAGTGCAATATCCTTCTCTCTCTCCTCTCAAGTAAGTATCACTACAATTTAGAAGAATGTTTGGAATTAATCCTCGTAATGTGTATTTCAGTTGCAGTGCACCTTGTGCTGCCTGAATGTATGTGACAAGGCTCTTTCTTTCTTCTTTTAATCTGTGTTAGGATGCCTAGGAATCTCTAAATCATTTTGGACTTTTTGAAATGTGGTCCTAGTCCTGAGGATTCCTGCTAAGCCACCACCCTTGTTATCTTCTTCCTTTGTTGACCCTAAGAGTAAGAACATGGGCTTTTTGTCCCTGAGGACGATGACAAATACATTACCCAGTACAGAGAAACTTTATCCAGAAGATAAGGAACCAAATTACATTTCAGGAAGCCTGAGCTCAATTCCTTAGAATGCTTTCATCTTCCTAGGATAACTGAAATAAATCATTTCTGATGACACGAAAACATCTAGTCTGGTGTGTGAAACAGGAGTTAGGCAAACATTAAAGAAAGCAATCCACCAGCTGCTTAACCACAAAGGTGTCTTCAGATGTGTTGTAGAAGTTTAAAATGCCCCAATCCAAAGTGTAGCATACTCAGCTACTAGCTAGAGTCTGGCAATTCAGAGATACAGCAAGAAGGTCTATAAATACCCTGCTGGCCCATAATCAGGTCATGTTCCTCACACATGCCAACCTCACAGTTGCAGCACCGTGTTTAATGCCAAGTTCAGCAATTGTGTTTTTCTTCAGGAGCACAGACAAAGGCTATTTTTATGAAGTAGCCTGTTATTCTGAACATTTGCCCAGGAAATTGGAGACTACACATTTCCTTCTTGCTTCATCTGAAGCTATGGGCTCTACATTTCTGACTTCTGGGGGGGGTACGGTGCCCTGCTGTGAAGATGGCAGTGAGACAATGCTGTCCATCCTACAGTGGCACTGACCCATGGGGCAACAGGGCCAGAACGGGAGGAGAAATCAAGTTAGGGGTCAGGCTGGTCACAAACTGAGTCTCTTCCTCAAAGCCAGAACTAAAGGCAACCAAAGGTCAACTATCAAATGGGCACTTCAAGCTGGGAGCGGGGTCATGTTCAGATAAGCAAAACCAGTGACCTAGCCTGCACCATCTTTAGCAGGAATTCGTGTTGCTAGATTTTATGCCGTGTTTTATGCTAGAATTCCTTATTTATGTGGCAACGTTAATGGTAAAATTTGATCCTGGTTCAAGGTATTTGCAACTTCTGATGACAGTAGAATTTGGATGTTAACATGTGGACCTTGTGAAAGCAGCTGCCAGTCTTCAGTGTTAAAAGCTGTTAGGTATTTCTGAAGCATCTGTCTCGGTGTCTCTGGCAGCTAAAGCAGAATAAATGGATGTGAAAAGCAAATAAACGGCGATACACAGAGTACTATAAACACCAAATAACTGCTCATAAAAATTCTTCTAACATTGCCCCTCAGGTTACGTTCATTTTCCCGGTAGCCTTGTTAAAAACATGAGCCTTGTAGAGTTTCCTAAACATTGACAACTAGAAAAACAAATTTTCTTCTTCTATTTTGTTGCAGTTGTCAGTTACAGATCAGGTCACATTAGAAGGAAAATAGATCTTTCAACAACAATGTATGTGTGTGTAACTACCTATCTAGTGGAAATGTTAATTACAATTATGAATAACTATGACTTTAGAGCAGGGGTCCTCAAACTACGGCCCGCGGGCTGGATACGGCCCCCCAGGGTCCTCAATCCGGCCCCCAGTATTTACAGACCCCCCCGCCGGGGGTTGGGGGGGAAACCAAGCAGCCGCAGGTGACTGCCTGCCACTGCATCCGCGCACCGGCCCCCTGGTTAAAAAGTGTGAAGACCCCTGCTTTAGAGGGTAGTAGCATTCAGAGAAACCATTTGCAATATGAAGTGGAAAAAAATCCTTTTCATTAGAATTATAAATCTCAGGCAATCCCATTTAAAGTTTCCTTTTTTGTTAAGAAGCAGTGTTAACATAGTGTGATGTGGGGAAAAGCATACTCCTGTAGCTTTCTTAAAAATGTGTGTCCTTGTCTCAAGTTAGCAGAGATCTGAGACTGAGCTACTCTCTCTTCTCCTGTATGCTTCTGAAACTTTTTGAAACCATGTCAAGAAGTAACTTTTTAAAGCACTGTGCTCTGGTTAATTCCATAGCAAAACTGCTTTTGGCTCCCAGGGGAGCCCTTCAGCCAGCACCAAAGACTGAAATGTTCCCACCAGTTGTAAAAGCCTGGCCCTGCAGAAATTACCAACAAAAACTGGTGAACTTGGCGCTTCACCTACGCCCACAAGAAGAAACTCTGTATTATAGTACGTTGTGATAAATACATCTACTCAGATAAGCGTGGCTTAGTCTTCTCAAGATTCACTCTCTTGTGAATATGGAAGACTACATATCTTGTGTAATTTATTTGGTGCTAATATTTCATAGCACTGGAAAAATACATCCAAAATAGTTCATACCAGTCACAATGTCTGAAGTGCTTTTGCTGTTTATGTTGGGTTCTTGCTTGAAGCTTAGCGACTGCATTTACTTCTAAGACAGTATTATTCAATCGGTGATGATGCAAATAAAGTCAGTATGGCCCTAGATGGCCATATGAGGCTGAAAGCCAACATACTTTCTTACCTCAACAGTATTACATTTGTGCTTATTTAAAAAACAGGTGGGAAAAATGAGATCAGTTTATTGTAGTTTCAAATGAGTGATACTGCTGCTGATGGCCAGCCACAGTGTTTTGTTCTTTTCCTCGTTCATCAGTCACGGACAAGTGGTGTTGGTGTCATTAGATTAAGGCTTTTTGCATTCTATTTGCATTTGCATTTTTAAAAGTGCTATGTACAAATTCTCTAGAATTGGTTTGGAAATAACATGTAGCATAACAATTTCCCAAGACAGCGAATGATGCCAGTAATATATAAAACATAATTTAATCATGTTTTCAGTTTACTTTTTATGTTAAATGTACTTTAACACCACTTGTTTTATTTTTAATAGAGTAACAGAGTGAATTTGAGCTTGTTTTCAGCGGGCTCTAGGCAGATCTTGCAATTAAGGGAACATGCAAGTTTGACATTATTTTGCCTCTATGCTCCTGATAGCGGGTTTTCTTTGCCAAGGATGGCAAATGGGAGCAGAAAGCCTCCATCTCTGGAAGTGGTTAAAAAGTTGTCATTTTCAATTAAGAGCCATCTACTTGCGCAGTGGACATGTTCCCACAAGACCTACAATTTCCTAGATTTTCTAAAGCAATGGTTTCTTATTGCTGGCATGGCAACATTTTAGTTGGTCATGTCCAGTTCATTTAGATGCATTATTATAACAGAAAAGGAGGTGTGAAACGCTAGTAAAATCAGACCTGAAGCATGCACTGAGAGGGAGTACAGGGAGGAGTCTTTATTAGAGGTTTTGTCCTCTGTTTTAACTGTGATCACATTTTCCATATCTTGACAAAAGCATGTACTAATTTCAGTTGAAGACTCCATTCCATTCCCACTCCAAGCCCTTTCACTCACTTGAAACCTTGTCACATAAATTGTTGTGAGGTCTGGGGCTTTGGGTGGCTATGGGTGACATTTTCCATTGCAGAACTGACTGAATGCTTTGCATTGAAACAGGTGGAAATTTTTCAAACACAAAAACTCCATATCCCCTCAATTTATTTATATGAATGCATTGTTAACAAAATATTATTTATTCAATATGATTGTTTTTTTCAGGACAAAAGTCTTATTCAACACATTTATGTTTTTCTCATCTTTTCTCTTTTTCTCCAAACTCTGTTTTCATGTTTACCAGCAGAGATTAGGAATATTGCCAAAATGTCAGGTGATAAAACCCATGGGCCAAGTGGTCAGTCCAGTCCACCTGGTGTGCCGCTGCGAGAAAGACTGTTGGCTAAGCTGACAGGCACAGACAATTCGTCTCAGTGCTGTGCAAATACAACTGCCCTGCATATCTCTTTTTTTTTTTTTTCTGGGAAGGAAATAAGATTTTACAGCTAGTGTGTGTTGCACTGGCCACTGACATTTTCAGCCCTTTGCAATATGGACCTGGCCATTTACTCTTGGGGAAAGACGGGACACAGGATCTGTAGCCCAGGGTCCAAGTCAGATTACTGTCCTACTGTCCCACAGTTGAGGAATGTGTGGGTTTCAGATTTGCTGCACCCGCTGCCTGAGGTCACTTTTCCAAGCTGTGCCCTGGCCTCTGTTTGGCTGTAGGTCCCCAAACACCACGAGGCAGAGCTGACTGGCTGCATTTAAAGTTCATGCACTGCATGTTCATGTTCGTGTTCCTTGCATGAGCTTCATGCCAGGAGCTCAGGAGATCACAGAGGTGTAGGTGCATTGGTTGACTGGACCTTCAGGAGGCCATTTGGTCCAGTCTCCCACCTGACGCAGGTCTGGCTCCAAGACAAGACCGTGTCAGCCGTGGCTTTCTCTAGAAAAGAATTTTAAACCTCCACAGATGGAAATTTCAACACCTTTCTGGGCATCCCCCCCCCGCCCCGTGCAGTGCCACCCTCCTCATGGTTTTTATTTTTTCCTGATGTCCAACCTGAACCTCCCAAACTGTGATCTGTCCTTTTTGTGTGTTTCAACCCTGCCAAGAAGATTTTTAGCTTGGTTATCCTTGTAACTCCCCTCAAACAGCTGCTGACATCCTCCCTCACCACCTCTGCCCCAGCCTCTGTAAGCCCAGGTTCTGTAGCCTCTTCCTCCCATGTCAGTGATGCAGAGGTGAAGAAGCAGGATACAGGCACTGGATGAGCTGCTTACATATGTAAGTCATACTCTGCTAGCACAACCAAATGATTCAGCATCTCTTTTGGGGTTTTCCTGAACAAATACATAAAAACCAGCATTACATGGACCATTCCATTTGAAAATAACAGCAGGCTGACAGCACAGTAATTTTCAAAAATATCTGCTACATTCACTCAGCCATATTTTGGTTTTCCTCTTTATTTTTCTGCTTAAGTAGGCATAAAAAAAGCTGTACAAGAACTGTGACCAAGTTGACAGGGAAGAAGTATCTTTAGTTCTGTGAATTTAATTCTAAAATTACACAAGTGATAGGCATGGTTTTTGAAAACCACTGAATGATAAGGAACAGAAAGGGACCTGTGGACTAAGTTACAAAAAAAGCTAAGAAACAGTTTTATAACATGATAAATCATATGAGTCTTAACTTGGAATTAATTCTGGCATTTCCAAAACACTGCAATGAATTTAGAACTCTGAGGTTCATCAGTACTCATTATCTCCTGTATGAAAATCTCTCTATCCCAATGCTGGCTGTGGAGCAGAGATAAGCCTTGAGAGAATTTAGAATAACCCTCTCCACACTCCACCAAAAAGAAGTAATCTACCCAGAAAATTTGAAGCAAACCCAAATACTTGGCAGTACTATCAATGCATCTTAATGCATCCAGTGTTTCACAAGCCACTCTTAACTTTACTGTCCCAGTTTACAACGATACCATCAAGAAATATGAGATGAACTTATATTTACATAACCCTGAAACTGATTCAATAAAAATCAGTCTCAGGCAGCTGAGAACTGACCTCTTCCATGCCTTTCATTTGTACTTTTTAGCTGAATCACAAAGAGCAAAATGTGCCTTTACTAAGATACCCAGATGAGTTTGTGTACTTGAGCAGTACAGATACACATCTGATTTTTAAAAAATCCTCATTGAAGATGTACCTTGGAATTTTTTTATGAACACCTCATTAGACTTGGCGGTGCAGTTTACCTTTCAATTTATCAACAAAATGTTAATGCTAAGTCTTCTGTAACTGCTTGAGACAAGGAGATACTAAATTAAGATCATAACATTTGGCATGCTTAGGTATTAAGGAATTTGGTGGAAGTGTTTGTGCTTGAATAATTAATACAATCAAATGGTGTCAAGGAAAGAAGCAAGCTAAACTACCTGACCTTTCTTCACTCATAAGCTTTAATTTAACTCTTTGTTGCTGATGTAATTTGCATTTCATCTCTCACCTTATAGACCAGCTTCTTGCCTGAAATCAGTAGAAAAGAATTCATGTCATTAAAGTTTGGTCTTTTGTGCTGTTGTTATTATTATATCTCATGCAATGAGAATTAGTTTTCTGTCTGAGGTAGGTCAAAAGAAGAAAGGTGAGCTCCTTTAACTTTGAAGGGGTCAAGCATGTAAACAGTGCCTTCATGATAAACATGCCGAAAGCAGAAGTTTGCGGTATTACCTGACTGTAGATCCTGACGTACTTCTGAGAAAGAGCAGCAGTCGTCTACCAAGCATTTTCCATTACCAGCTAAAACTTTTATGCCTCCAATATAGGAATTTAAGATACTTACTGATGCTTCAGGATTCAGGGGAGCACCAAGGAGAAACTGGTGTACCAGCAGATTAGGGTGCTCATGAGCTATAGCACCCAGAATCATGCTTTTAAGTAATCACATTTCTTTTTAGACACAGTAAAACATACTCAGGCATGTAAGCCGAGGGTGAGGCATTCACATGTGAGGCGAGGCTCATGGTGGTGAGTGACTCTTAACTGAGTGGCTGAACGCTGTGCACAAAGGGAATAATCCATGGGTTTGCGACCAGTAATGTATTTATAGAGCACCCTGGAAGGGTAAAATGGAAGGGAAGATGGCAACATCCGCAAATCTGTGTCAATGCAGACTGAGTTACACCTGGGTTCCCCAGCAGAGCAGGTAACAGTTTGCTTCCCCACAGTGAGAAGATTTTCCAACTTCCCACGTGCCCTGTAAGTGTCTGTTTACAGCTCCACTGCCTGTGGCTCATCTGGGTAGAATGGCTTTTCCACTTCTGTAACTTTTTCAGGAATCACTGCAGGAACTGGCCAGCTCCTCCTTTTTTCTCTCAATGAAGCAGCAGGCAAAGGCTTTACTTGCTCCTGCCTGTGTGGGTGCAGCATCTTAAACCAGCACGCTTTATAAACCTTCCCTAAACATTTCTCAACAGGCAAGCTGTAGTCAGACAGACAACGAAAGCTACGTAAGAACTGATGATGAGGAGAGCTGCTTTCAGACAGATGATGAAGAAAACTCAGCTGCCAACTTCACGGAAGAGTGGAACCAAGAGGTGCAGCGTCTCTTGACAAAAAAATCACATAACTAAGTTCTGAGGACTGTAGCACAGTACTTTTGTTCTAAGAGTTGTAGTTTGTAGATGTGTGTTTTTGACAAGACTTTTGTTTAAAGCTAACTTATATTAGCTACATCTTCTGTAACATGGCTCATTACCAGTGAAGAAAACAGACTGACGTATGTACTGCTGTTACAAGTATGGCGGTATTAATAACTCACGTAAACCCTTTGCACATGATATTGAACCTGTTCAGTTTACAATAATACTGTTTATAGATAGGAATTTGATTTCTGAATACTTTGAGATTTTAGTAGATCGGTTTACTATACACTGTACATTTTTTCCACAGAAGAAATAAAAAGCTACAATTATGCATTTAACACTGAATGATTATACTCCTGAGTGTATATATCTAGTAGCCCAAAAAACAAAGTACCAGACTATATTTGCAATTTGTTTGCAAGTCTTTAATTTAAGACTTATACAAAAATGTACTAAAATAATAATAATAATAATATAATTAATAATAGTAATTTAAAACTTCTCTAATTTAGGGCTAATGTGTAACTTAGGAATGTTTCTTTCAAAATAATCTAACAAATCAGCCATAGAAGTTAGTGTAAATATTTTTTTTCCAAATAGATATCATATACAAAAGGTGACATTCAAATGATATAGAATCTAGTTTTTAAATCAGCACAGATCTTCTTAAAACTGTGAACTATGTTTTGAAATACTCGTTGCTAAAGCTGTTTATAAACCACAGGTGCCATAAGATCCCTGAACTGACTGATGTTACGTATAATCCTCCATGGTATTGTTTCATTGATGTTTTAGCTTTAGTAAGCATGTGTTAAACAAACCGGCTCTTTCCATCTCTCTGCCCCTCCTTCTCCCCCCCCCTCTGTTATGTTATTTTCGAGGCCTTCAGCTTTAAATGTACAGGCTTAAAAGTGCGCTTGCAACTGTTTTCTTTTTATTTCCAAATGTGTATTGCCTTAGCCAGCCACCAGATGTTCTGCATGCACTCTTGGAAATGTGTAGTGAGACTTTCAGAGCTGGATGGAGAAATAGCTATCAGTGAAAAGCACAAGAAAAGCAGTAGATTATTTTTTGAAAGGACAGGCATACAGTTACAGAATTGGAGTTTTGTCCAGTTTAGTATTTTTCAAGTATAAAGGCATTTCAGGAGAAGGGGAACTTACCTGGCCATTTTGGATTAGGCAATGGGACTGCTAGCTAAAAAGTGTTTGCTCTGCTGTGACTACAAACCTACAGACACTCCTGAGCAGGGACTGACACAAACTGGCTATAATGTCCTCCCCACAGCATATTTGCTTGGAAATACAGACTACACCCGTATGGCACATAGCACTGCCATGCACAGACATCAGAGCCAGGCCAGGATCAGCTAGACCAGGAGCCAGGCAGTGACACGGTGCGGTGTTACATGCTGGCCACACAGCCCTACGTGTCACTGAGTGCAGTGTGACCTGCAGTGTGTCACTGCAGCTCAGGGTGACCTCTGTGCTAATGTAATTTTACTGCCCTAATACAATATTAGGCTTCCAGTATCTGGCTGACCTGAAGTGACACTGTCTAACAGCCCTGAAAACAGTATTGTTTCATACAGATATTTCACACCAGCACAGTTTGCCTACAGCAAGTGGTGAGATACCCATCTAAAGCAGGTTAACGTGGTTTGGCTGTCCTTGCTTTCATGGTGACACGGATGTGCGCTGCTGTATTTACGTGAGATTGCTATGTAGCTCAACCCAGTAAGTCCACTTGTTTGCATGCACACTATAGGGTCGTGGCTGTTTCCCTGGGCACTATCTGTTGGGGAATGAGTATCTGTATGAAAAAGCTGCTTCCATCTTTCACTTTCATGTTGGTTTATTGCATATGCAGGTCTCTTGTCTACATGTCCTTGCATATCTGGGCTTGGTCTCAGACATCCAAGTGCATACTAAGACATCCAGGTATCTCCATGTAAGCTTTTCATTTTTGCAATCACTGGTCTTTGCTCCTGGGGTATGTGCCATCCTGGCAAGGCAGGCACCATATCCTCCAATGCCCCTTCCTCCAACCTCCTCTCAGGAATGGGTGAGCCTCCACTAGTGCCTAGCACTCCACATTTAAAGCTACTCTGGTGAAACTGTAGACATTGCTGTCAGCTCAGGATTCCGGGCAAACATTTCCTGAACAGAGAGAAAACAAGCTAGAACACAGCTACATGCAATGGCTGACTAATTCAACCCATGTCAAGTTTAACTGTACCCAGGCTAATAGATCCCTCCCATCATCTCAATGTCTGTGTGCTTGTTATCACTATGCTTAAAATAGATGCAATAGAATAAATCCATTGCAAGGGCTTCTGGCTAGGAGTAAGGAAAAAAGTTGACGGATCAAGCGCCTTTCATTCAGACTGGTGTCAACAAGGTGATCCCCAGTGGAGCGCTGGGTCCCTTAAGCCTTGGAGCTCTGAGATGAAGCACCTCTTGCTTGGCTCTCCAAATATCTATTTTAAGCATTTTCCAACTGTTAAGCTGGCTGCGTTTTTGCCCAGCTGGTCTTTGTCTGCTTGTTGAATATTATTTTGGTTGTGGTTTGTGGTCATTAAAACAGAGTTACAGAAGAGGTCCCTGGCGAGGGCCTTTTCTTAACTACCAATGGCCCACCACAACAGTCAAAACTCCGGGTGGTTTTACTGTCACTGGGGGGAAACCAGTGGTTTGGAATCAGGAGACAGGGATGTGAAGATGTATAGGGTCCTTGAATGTCCAAAGCGAAGGTGGAGAATGGGTTGTCTGTAAGTAGTAATGTTAACTAAACTGCATAAAAAGGTGTGTGGCCTTTGTTGTGATATAATATGTATTTTCTTATATGCATGAGCCAAATTGTTGCATCATAATTTATCATAAGTGTGTCCACCTTTACTTTCAGTCATCTTCTCCCATCCTTATTGGTTCTCAGCAATTACTGTAGATAGACCTTGTAAATATTGCAACCGCAGGTTGCTGTAATCACGTTGGTTCAATTCAGCAGACGGAGCTGTGAACAACAAGCACTCCACTGTGTCCTGAAGACAAAAGGGCATTTTTACCTTTGAACCAAAAAGAAAAGAAAAAGTATGAAGAGTTACATCTTGAGGCTATTAAACTGTAAGACATTTTTAAAACTACTGTACTTGACACCACTTGAGACAGACACAGAGACACTAAAGATGTCACGATATTCATTGGTATTGTAACAGAACTGCTATTGTATGGGTTTTTTGTATTGCTGTTAAGTATTGTTTTGTGTGTGTGTGTTGGAACCTACTGGGGACATGTTATATTTTGAAGTGATTAAACTATTTAATTGTGTGTCTATATTTTGGAATGGAATTATTTCTTCATTAAAAAGATTTTTAAAAGTAATTATGTTTGTGGCTTTTTTTGGTTTTGGAAGTCCTGTTCCGTAGAGCGCAAGCAGTGGATGTTTTCAGTAGGGAAGGAAAATGTGTCCCCGTGGTGCAGCAAGCAGTCTTTGCTTCACCCACACTGTCTCCACTTCTGTGTGAAGTTCCACCACTTTCCCCAGCACTGTGAGCATGGCACTGAGCAGCACCTGCTTTTGGTGGCCCAGGCAGTTTCTTCTTTCTTCCTTTCTTAATTCTCTGTATCTTTGGCAGTTTCGCAACCTGAAAATGCAGTTCCACATCTGTAAAATGTCTATCCCTGCTTCCACTTCACAAAAATGAAAGTCACCCTAAGCTGAGACATCAAGGGCCTGGCAGGTGCCAGGTATGAGGGGACTCTGGTCCTCAGGAACCTAAACTGTCTGCAATCGTGTGATTTTTCTTGGCTGCTGTGTTTCTCCCTCTCTGTCCTTAGAAGGAGCGAAACCTTGGAAGAGGTACTTTTTAATGGCTTTACCACACACAGTCACGTGTTACCTTTTACTGCAGAAGGACGTGAAGTCTTTGTTTTTCCAGTTACACTTTTAAGATGTCTTTCCGTATCAGGTCTTGGTATTGCTAACCTAACAAAGCACAGAGTTGCAAAGCAAGAGCTCGCACCTAAAACAAGTTTGTGTCCCGGTGAAGTATTGCCAAGCGTGGCAGAGACAGTCAGGAGGCAGTGCCCAGCTGTGCTTTCTG
Organism: Falco naumanni; assembly: GCF_017639655.2. Taxonomy (NCBI): domain Eukaryota; kingdom Metazoa; phylum Chordata; class Aves; order Falconiformes; family Falconidae; genus Falco; species Falco naumanni. The sequence continues at coordinate 70,429,998 of NC_054056.1, forward strand.
TGCTGGTGGCCCTCCACAGGACAGCTGGCTGAGTGTGTGCTGCTGGCCCTTGGTAGCAGCCCTTTCCAGCAGATGCCCTGCAGCCAGCCATTGCAGAGGGTGTCCCTGGCAGCTCGGCACAGCTGCAATGTCCCCAGCTGTACACAGGACATTGCTAGCTGGCTAATTAATTGCACCGTGGCAGGGTCTGTTAGAAGGAAAGCAGTAGCAGCTCACCAACAATATCCTCTATCTACTTGCCACATATCCCAGGATCTTGGGAAGCAGATAACATCCAGCCTGTTGCCTCCTTCAGCGTTGACTGCTGTGGTAATCTATAAATCACTAGGGTTTATTTGTCCTAATTCCCCTGTCTACATGGTGACTTTATTCAATAAAGACGGTCATTTTACACTGTAAATTATTTGCCATATCTGCTGAACTTTGCCTCCACAGTCCCAGTCCAAATTCGTATCTGCAGGACTGTAATATATGATGACATATCATCAGCTCATGAGGATAACTGTTTTATCCATGCATAATCCCAAATTGCTGTATTTCTTCCTAGCCCACAATCAGCCTATGGCCTTTGGGGAACAAAGCAGCCAGTGAAAACTAATTTATAGGCAAAGGCTGTTTTCCTCTTTGCCTCTTGATTACTGTGGCTACTTTTTTGCTCCCTACAAGGAAAAGAGACTCATACAGGAAGAAGTTAGTTTCATGTGCAAAAAGATATAAAATAAAAATAGTAATACTAAAATAATAAGATTTTAAAAAAATATTATAAAAAGAATAAGTCATCTATATCTGGGAAGATAGCACCTTGGCTGCATCAGAGCTGAACTGGGTGACTGAAAGCATCTGAAACTTTCTTTCAGCAGCACACGGTTCTATGACCACTCTTCAAAAGTCTGCTTGGGAAGCCTGTTGCTCAGCAGTTGCATATTTCCTTGCAAGCAGCCTTCAGTTCTGGGTGAAACCTTTTAAGGGAATATCACAGGAATACGAAGCTGAGCCTATCACAGAAATAGGTTAAGTGGGGTGGGATGAGAAATCTCCGCTATTGTTCTGTGATGAAAAAAATGCATTGAAAAATTTCATATGCTTCAGGATCATCCCGTCTAATACCCCAGATAATCTGCAGATTAAGGATTCCCCTTTGCTTTTTCCTGAGTGATTGCCACTGGTTGAGTTGTCTGTGGATTAGGACAGCTATCCCACACTGTCAGCACAGAACTAACGTGCCTTTGGCTGCAAAAAAGGCAAAGTGGCAGAATTAGGCTGCACCTCTCACTGGCTTCCTATTTCCCTGAGAGAGGTACAAGCCAGTGATGAACAGGTCCCAGACTGGAATAAGCCTTTCTGAGGACCCACAACGTGGACCTTTCTAGGAAAAGCTGGTCTGGGGAAGCAACCTCCTAGGACAAGGCCGGGGAACACGTGCAGGGGATCAGGGGAATCATGCAGCCACACCATGCAAACTTTGAGGTAAGATGGTTAATGCAGCTTGGAGATAATGAGGACTAAAAAAATGGGCAATGCAAAAGAGTAGTTGATTTTTCCATGTCTTGGAAGGAAACAGAAGAGGCCACAGTGCATTTTGGCATTGATATGCAACATTGCAGAACGTAGTTTGCTATTTAATACAACAAAATTTACCACTAGCAAATTAATTTCCTTGTGACTTAACGTTTTTTACATAACACTCAGCAGTGGCCAGATGGCAGATGTGTTAGGCCTGCTGCTTGTTATGCTAATTGCCACCCATAAAGGCCTCCCAGTTAGCATTTCATCTCCTCTGCTTGTCACAGCCCAGCATCGTGTGCAGCTCGTGTGTTCCTTCAGAGAAGAGGCACTCTGCGAGTGCATGTTTTGAATGGTTTTCTTATCACTGCTGGGTTCGGGTTTGGCCCCTCTTGGTACACTCCTATCTAAAAATATATGAGTCAAAGTGGTTTCCACTCTGGGGATCTGAGCACACGTACCTACTTTTCTCAGCCTTGAGTCTTTCAGACCCCAGGTCTCTGAAAGCCTCCCCTAAGCCCAGCCTGGGGCACAAAGCCTCCCTGGCCCTCCTCCCTCCGCCACATGCACCTCGGTATGATTGCAGGGCAGGAGGCTGCTCCTCACCTGCACGGACCTTTGCCCTCATATTTTTGCTGGCATTCCAGTCTCACACCAAGATGAAACAGGATTCTCCTGAAACTTCCCCAAAAGCTGTTTGACGTTGCTTTGCGGAGCAGGGGTCGCTGCTCAACTGGAAAGCGTGTTTCCCCTGGGTGAGCATCTCTCTGCTGTCCTGCCCCGCTTCCCACAGACGCTGTGGCGCCCGGACTGCAGTTTCCCCTGAGTGGGATCCCTTGCTCAGGTCTCAGAGTTTCTTTTGGACATCCAAAACTCTTCCCTTGTTTCACCCAGAGTGTGTGTGCCCCCCTGCCCTGCAGACTTACTCACTTCTGCCTAGTCCAATTGCACTCCATTGTTTCCCTTTTTTGCTTTGTTGTTTTCAGAGGCCACTGACAGTCTTAACTCCCCAGCAGTATTGTGCACATGACACTGCTGCTATCAGTAGGAATCAGGTGCTTAGCAAGCCAGGAAGATCTCCGCTTCTGTCTCTGCACGCCTTTCACCTCTGCCTTCATGTACAGAAGGAGGAACTTACAGGCTCTGTGAGAAGTAGCTTTCATCACTATATATTTTATGTAGGTGCGACTAAACTTGCAAAAAAACCCAACACACCTCAGCTCTGAAAAGCCACCCTATTGTCCTCTCTACAAAGTAGCATTTTGTTATTTTTAAGTGGCACTCCGTGCTCTCTGGAGCTGGTTTTAAATTTGCTACCTATACGGGCATGCTTGCTCTTAGCTTGTTGCAAAGCCCCTCACGGTGCCCAGTCCCCTGGCAGACCAAAGAGCTCAAGCCCTGTTTGTTTCAACTGAAAGTCTGATATTGGAGCCACTGCAGATGGTAATTAGTACTTAAGGGAGCACTGCTTCCAGGGAATCCTCTCATCACTTGCTCTGAGTCACACGCTTACTGGAGGACACTTCACCAGAAACACATTTTCTGCTATGTTTTGCATCTAATCTCTCACAAATTAATTGAGTTCATGTATAAATGCAACAGGAGGAATGCAGAACACTTTCCTAAGGTCACAACTGTGAGAAATGTATGCAAGAAGACACCTGTTCAGCAATTAAAAAGTGGTTTTATCAAGATTGTACAAGGTTTGCACAGCTCTAGCATTGGTTGATTGCCTGGCAAAATGATAATCAAGAGAAAAAGTAACTGTGTTTGGCTGCAGGTTACTGATGCTGGTGGTGGCTTGAAGCAGAAAAATTAAACCATCTTATGCTTAGTTGGGGACGCAGCGCTTAACCTAAAGCCTGGAGGACTAAAACCAAATGAAAACCAGATCACTGGTTAATTAGCTATTCAGTGGCCAGCTACTGCTTTCCTAGGGAAGAAATTTATTATTCCCTTCACATGTTGTGCTGCTGGGAGCAATAGATCTCATCTGCTCGGCTAACACTGCTGAGTGGCAGGTGGTTTTCCTGTTGCGAGGACATAGCGGGCTTGCTCTTGCCCTGGCTGGGCCATTAGGTACAGCTGAGGTACAGTAGACAGAAATTTGCCCTAATAGCTCTCTCGAGTTGATAGCAGGACTGCATCTGGTCATCCCTTTAATAAAATGTGATGAATAAGCATGGGGTGTTTTCCCTAGCAACTGAAACCTTTTCCAAGACAGGAATAATGTTCATGTCTTCAGCCACCTAACCGATGAGACAGAAAAGCTAGTGGCCTTGTCCAGAAAGCATGAGCCAGCCTAATTCTGGGGTGAGGCTTCACACCCACCTCTGTGATAATTCAAAGAGCAAGAACCCGTGTATCAGGACCTTCCTCTATCCTTCGCTACAAACTGTCTGTACAGTGATAATATTTGTTGTCTCACCTCTGAATATGGAACTCGGCCAATACAACTTAACCCAACACATTAAACAAAAACTGGGAAAGGCGAGGCTTGGGTTTTGTTGAGTATCTGCATTATGCCCTGTTGCCTAGGTATCTATATTTAAAATTCAGGATCTTGTTTCTAGGAGTTATGAGCTAGAGAAATAAACAAGTTCTTTCAAGGATGCAGAAGAGAAGAGGACTCAAATTTGGTTTGCTATATTTACTTTGTTGTGCTCATTTGGATGTTCGTTGTCTAACGGTGGCCTAGAAACACAGATACCCCGCAGAGGCGTTTCCCTTACTCGCTCCAGCCAGCTTTATGTGCCCAGCCTTGTACAATCCCTGGCACAGGCAGACATATGCCACATATAGCGATGAGTTTGTTCTTGTGACATTAAAAAAGAAGCAATATTCCAGACTGCATGGGGTGAGTCAGGTGCGGTACTAGGCTATCCTATTCAGTTTGCATGGATCGGGTCATTCTAGTTTTCACTGTATGAGAGGATGAACAGTCCCCCACCAGGTAAAGGTGAGAGCTGTGCTGCACGTACCCTTGTGCCAGCCCCCAAGGCAATGCTGGCCACATCACACCAGAGGCAGTACCCACACATGCCCCAAGAATTTATTTTCCTTGACTCATAGCCCAGGCACCAGCTCTGCTTTTGTGAGATCCCATTGGTGTGAGGGCTCTGATTTTACTGCACAGTGGCCACCAGACCCTATAGCCTTTTGTTTGTATCTTCATAGCATGCAGATGCTGCAGTGGAAGTCAGGGCTCCACCACACCAAACATGGGTGAGTGTCTTTCCTCCTCCAGAGATGGGATGCTTCAGACTAGGAGGAAAACCAGGTGAAGAAAGTTAGCAAGGATGTTCACCTGCTAACATGAAGTATCAGTAGACATAACTGGTGGGCCGATTCACCTCTAAGATGTGAATAGACAGTAGCTATTTGTAATATCAGCAAGGTGTGCTTGCCCGTTAGCCTCGTCTGATTGAAGCAGCACTAGTACAGCTCCCCTGACCAAGAAAGATCTTTTCTTGAAGGGCACAGTATTAATGGAATTGTTTATTCTTTATGGCCTATGAATGCATTTCATTACCATTCAGTGATACCATCGCTGTAACTCCAGGAAAACCTATTTTCAATATACTGTATGTCTACAGATAGATTCAAGCTTGTCCTGGACTTTCTGCACTAAATTCTGGCAAATTATCCCAACCCAGCACTTCCCTTCATCTAATTTCCCACAGAGGCATGTGGACATGTCTTTAGCTGCATAAACCTAATTATGCACCCACAGCCCCCAAACTGACAACTAAATTACTGTTCCAGAATACTTGTAGAACAAAGCTTAGCCAGAAGTGTTGCAGCTTGACTTGTTTCTGAAAAGAAAGATTGTTATGTAAATTTAATTTGGAAATTATTAGCAAGAGCAATGCAGTAGAACAGAATCCTCTTATTTTTTAAAGGGATGCCACCTTATTATAACCACATTCTGTTTCTGGTTACATTAGCATAAATAAATAGCAGGTATATGAAATATTTTTAGTAGAGTAGATAGGTTTTTGAAGATGAAATCTTTCTCATACAATGCAGTCCTAAAAGAGGTCTGAAGTATTCCTAAAAACCCAGCACTGATTGAAAGTGTGATTTCTTTCCTCTGTAAAACTGCAAAACTGTTGTTCTGGAAGCACTTGTTTTCAGCAGAAAGTTGGCAGCATTCGTAAATGAAGTCACACTGTAAAAATTGAAAATATCCATTCCAGCCAGCACTAGTCCATACCTTGCTCCCTCCAGTGCCTTTCCTTCTATATTTGCTGCCTGGAATCAAAGTCAAGCAAGGTCTGAAATCTCATAAAACCTACAATCCATGAAAATCTGTTGCTAAATAGGGGTAATAACTTCATGATGCAAGAAATAATGTCTATCAGAGTTGAAATTTCATTTATATGCCTTTCACAGTTACAAGAACCAATATATCTTCAAACTATAGAAAGATAGATAAGTGTCTTGAAAACCAGAGCAAGGACCTATTGGAGATGTTAGTCTTCTTTACATTAGTTATTGTACCTATTAATAGGGCTTAAAGTTCTGTCTTAGTTGAAATTAACACTATTTATACTCTACTGACATTATTTATATTTGTTTACATGCGACATAGCAAGGCTTGGAAAAATAAATCAAGACAAGTCCAGTCCTCATAGAAGAACATTGGCCTGATCCATTATCCACTGATCTAAAAGATAAAGTTTTCATTTTTAGAAGCAGTGGATCAAGGCCAATACAATAATTGGTTGTGTTGTAGAATATGGAGAAATTTTCAGCTTTTCCTTACATTTCTAAAAAAATCTACAAAGTAACACCCAACAGATGTGAAACAGGAAAAAAACCCAGTTGATTTTTAGAAGTACAAACCTGAAGCCATGGAAGTTAAGAGAGAGGAAATGCAAACCCCATTCATATAACTATAGAAAATGCAAACAGGAATGTATATGTATTTCTTTATGGTAGTCATCAGCACATCTGTCTTCCAAAAGAGTCTGCTGCACTTCCACTAACAGCTTTTTCTTGCAGCAAAGCAGAAATGAAGTAGAAGTTTTAAAACTAGAAGAAGTCAAGAAAATTAAATATACAGTGCAGTAAACTCAAAAGGCTGGGGTTTGTTTATGGCAGATAAGGACTCACCCATAGAAAATAATTGAAGGAATAGAAAAGTCCTGTCACATTTTTCATGACAAACAAGAAAACCAAAAGCACAGATTTTTGGCATGACACTAGGCTTGAAATTTTGAACAGCCCTTTTCACTGCATGTAGAGACAACAATCCTGGCATGACGCAAGCCAAGCTGCCGGCATGCAGCACGATTTTCAGCCATCCTCTCCTTCCACCCTGCAGCCCCCGCTACTCTAGAGCTCGGTGTGAAATTGTGGTTCACGATCTGCTCTGTGTCCCTTCAGGTCTTTGGTGGAAACAGGGGAGCTAATGAGAGGTGGTGAATGAGACCAGGAAAGAATAGAAAATCACTTCAGAACAATTTTGAAGCATTTCCCTGAAGTTCTGGGGGCAAACATTAATTAAGATATCAGGGATACTTAAATCACTGCCCTTAAGCATGAAGTTATACCTAAAACCCCTGTTGGTTTTATTTTCAATATATGGCCAAAAAGTATGGTTCTTGCTGCCATTCCTGCATTTCCTCTCCTCTTTCTTTCTCCTAACCTAATGAGTTTCTTTTCCAACATCTGCAAGCACGAGCCAATCCCTGCTACATGGTGTCTTCCTCCAGGCCCTGGTCGATCCACACAACCTGTATTTTGCCTGACTCACCTCACTGGTGGGACATGGTAGGGTTGAAGCTGCCTCCTCACACCCCAGGGACAGCAACCCTGGCCCTGCATGGCCAGTCCCACTCCCTCCCAGCAACCAGAAGGCTTGACCTGCTTACGTCCATGTGCGGTCTTCACCTTGCAGCTAAATGTCTGCCTGAAGCACACCCCAATGAGGTCTCCAGGAGGACATTCTCCACCCTGGCTCTACAAAACCCAGTTGTCACAGCACAAGCAAATTAATAAACTACAACAAGGCCTTACTGTGGGTCAAACTCTACTGTCCATGCTGGTTTTCGCCAGCCACCAGAGGCCAAACCACACTCCTCCTCATCTCTACTACATCCAGGCTCTTCCTTCTCCAGGCTCTTTCCCTGTACTCCTCAGGGCTATTTAACCACTTTGCAGGAAAGAGCTACAGCTGCACATCATCCATGTCAATCACCCCACTGCCTTCATTCCTCCACACCTGGTCCTGAGTCACAGCTTTCTTCCCTATAGCAGGGTCTACTGTCTTCTGCATCCTGCAGTTTAACTTTAACATTGGAGTTCAGTGAGACTCGCAAAACACGGTCTTTGACCTCCAAAAGAGAAAAGGTTAATTGTTTTTCCCCACGCCTTTTGCTCTTTCTATGGTTCAGCAAAGGCCTTGACTTCCATGGCTTTGAAGTTTTTCTTCCTCAAGGGTTTCTTTGTTTTCTGCATGAGACATTTACCTCTTGTCTAGCCTTGAAAATTTGGGTGTCTGGAAAGTTAGAGAAATTGCAACTTCAGAGGACCCTGAAGATTAAGCGATGAAGAAGGCGAGGAGCTTCCAGAGAGCCTGTAAGTTCTTAGGCCTGGGAAAGTAAACTTGTCCAAGCTTACAGTACCTTCCAGCACAAAACTGCTGTACAAGAGCATAGGTACAAATGTGAAAAAGCCCTTTGTACTTTTTTTTATTATTATTATTTTCTCAAATAACTGCTTTAATGCAGTGATAAATTAATGTTTTATGGTGCCTCTGTGTAAGTTTACAGACCACAGCACTTATTATCACCTGTGACAGCTGAGGTTCCCAGCCGATCAGCACCTGCTGAAAGAAGAGGAGAACAGATCTGGCTTCCCCGCTGTTCTGAAGTCACAGGGGAAAAAAGTTTGGAGACAGTTTTTTCTTTTTCAAAAATTTAAAATGCACAAAAAAAAATTAAAAAAATAAGGAATGATTACAAGGAGCCACAATACCACTTTAAAATATTCATCATGGATGGCCACCATTAAAATCTGTTTGAATGACACATATACTAAATCTGCCCAATTTTGTACACAGCTTTAATATGAAAAGATCAGGGGTGTGGGGGCATGTGGAGTGTATTATTTTTATTTAATTAATTATTTTACAGATTTTAAATGGATCAGGATGAAAAACAGTTTTAAAAGCAAATCTCCTTTTCAGAGATACATTGGCATAGCTAAACAGGAAAAAAGAACACACACACAATGTTGAGGGAAGTAGCATTAACTCATTCTGAAGAAAAAGCTTTACAATGGCATTATATATTACTTTTTTATTTTTTTTAATAAACTGCATTTGAATACATGTGATCAGTCCAAAACTCCCCAGACATCAGACTCAGGCAGGGAAGGGGGAGAGGGTGCATGTGTGCACATGGCTGGGGGGATGACAGGGGGACACTCATGTGCCTTCTGCATTCCAGATTTGTTTCGGTGTTAAAAAGTCTAATTAACAAAATCAAGTTATTGTCAAATATATTCTTTTCTGACAGTTTCTATTTATAATTACCACAGGACAGAAACAAAGCTGAAACTCAAACTGCAGAATGTTAACAGTGGGAATACGTTGCTTTCAGCAGCTCTGGCTGCTCCACTCCAGAGCCTGTGTGAGAAGGCAGGGCAGGTGCTTCCTCCCTTTGCCCTTCCATCCATCCTTCTCCTGGCTTTCTATTGCTTGGAAAGCAGGGTGTGGAGCTGTTCATATGCTGTGCACTACGACCTGGTTTTCTAATTCCTGGGGGGCTGAGTAAGTCAAGCAAATATCAAACTGTTCATTGCTATTCTACAAGTACATTGAGGCTGGAGAGGGGGATTTCAGGAGACTGGGCAGCGTTGGAGGATGTTAGCAGACATGAGGTAACATGCTGACAGCATTATTCCACTCTTTTAATAGTTGTATTAGCCCTGGTGAAGCTGTAGCAGGACACTTGCTAAACCTGTTTATTTTGTTTGGGCATCCATCAGGACTTTCAATGTTACTTTATCCACTGTTTTGGAGTAACATACCCATTGGTGAGTAAGCAAGTAAAACTTTTAGTTATGCATAAGTAAATGGTTTCATTTCTGCCGTGGCTCCTCTGCACAGGAGGTAATGGGCTGCTGTCACGCTTTGCAAAGCTCAGCCAAAGATCACAGTGCACGTCCTTGGCCAGCTATGCCATCCTCTTACTTACTTGACAAGATCACTTTTACACATCTGCTCCAGTCACATTTCTCCTTGCTTAGCTCATAAAGAAACCCCAGTAAATCTCCCTTGAATCCAAATTCACAGTTTCCAGAAATTGGTTCAGCCGGTGACGTCTGTACTCTTCTCTGCTGAGAACATGCCCCGACGATCCACGTGCCCCCTGGCTCTGCCTGTACAGTCAGAAGCCAGGATACTTCATAGCCCCAACTGCTAAATCCCATTGCACGCTTCACTTCATGCTTTGCCACAGACATTCCTCATCTCTTCCCCTGTGCATCGTCCTTGCACGACACTTTGCTAGCAGAAATACCTGTAAAACTCGGTGAATTAAGGACTGTGGCCCCAATACCTCCAGAGGGCAATAAAGAAGCTTTTTAATAACAGCAACTAATAACAACAAGCAGAACTTGATTATGTGATGGGAAGGAAGTATTAAGGAAATTTCTTGTTCATTAGTTGATCAACAGCTCCAGGAACCATAGATCATACTCCTCTCGCTAAGGCTTAGCCAAGGAATGAGATAAAGAAGGCATCATCTCCACTACAAATAACTGATTTCAGTAGTAGTCAGATCATGCTTTGTATCAATGATGGAAAATATTAAAGTTGCTTAGTAATAGGTGTAAATGCATGGGGTATCCAGTGATTCCAAAATTAATAAGCGCTATCGCCATACCATGAAAGCAGACTTGTGCCCCGCTTTGTAACAGTGTGGTCTTTCTTAGTACTTAAATTAAAGTAAGTTCATCTTTACTCTTTATCACAAAGATTAAGAAAATTTTCATTTATCCGTGGGGTTGAACGTTGCTGCCTTAGGGTAGCTGTAGCCAGGCATGCACCAGTCCTGTTTCGAGACCTGTCCTATTGCCCCCACAGACCTGGTGCTGTCAGGGGATAAGGCAAGCAGAAAAACCTTCAGGTCTCACATCAAAATTAATTTTGCCAAACAGCCCCAAAGCCTGATGTTTCTGTCCTCTCTACAGTCTCTTGAGACATGCTACCAGTGTATTTTTAGCAAGAGTATTGTGGTTCCCTGCACCTACTAATAATTTGTCGCCACCTCAGATCCTGTTTCCCCAGAATGAGGAGTAACAGCTGAAGCCACTGAAGCTACTTGCTTTTGACTATTTTAAAGGTTAGTCACTTTCTCAGCCAGCCTACAATTTTAACTATTCAAATCAGCGATTTCTGTATTTCTCATAGGATTACATTTAGCCACTTGTGTACTTTGAACATTGATTTTTATCGCATGAAAGCACCATGCCACACCTTGCTGTATCAGCTGCTGTTACTGCTATTTTAAGGTTTCATTCCCTTGAGTGCTCATGAAGGAGCTAGGCTACCACCTGCACCCCGTCATTACAGGTCCTAGGAGATGCCCTTGGCCCAAATCCCAGGCTCAGCGTATACTCCAGCTTCGCTCTCTTGATGCAGCTCCACTTGTTTCAGCCTTTGCACTCAGACGTCTCTCTGCTGTGGTGACTTGGAAGCAGAAAGGTCAGTTCTGTACAGCCAAAAGTAATTAATTAGATCAATCTCTTGAGGCCTATTTGCAAAGGAAATATACCTCCTGGTATTAATTTGCTTCAGTAATGTAAATAATGTATTTCTGACTCATCTCAGACACCGTTTCCACTATTTTCACATTTCTGAAAAGGGAACGTGCAGTGCAGCAAACAGTCCAGGTTTAGCCTGTGAGCTTCTGCTACATCATTAACCTTGAGGCTACAGCTCAGATCTAAGCTTCTATCCTTTCCTAGCTGCACTAAATACTATTTTAATTTTTATGTAAAAGTCCACTAATACCAAGTAAAATTCCACATTGTGGAGCTGTTTAGACTAGTAGATCATATAAAACCTGCCATATCCACACATCTTTTTAGATCCTCCTTTTCTGTGGGTCTTCCTTCTATGGCTGTTTGTGCCACAGTGGGATAATGAAGGCAGCAACTGCAGCTCTGTTGCACATCCTCCCCTGGGACACTTCTGCCTTCAAAACTATTGCATAGAATCATAAAATGATAGAATGGTTTGTGTTGGAAGGGACCTTAAAGGTCACCTCATTCAACCCCCCTGCCATGGTCCGGGACACCTTCCACCACACCAGGTTGCTCAAAGCCCCATCCAGCCTGGCCCTGAACACTTCCAGGGATGGGACATCCACAGCTTCTCTGGGCAACCTGTTCCAGTGCCTCATTACCATCATGTAGCTCCTGGCCTTGCCCCATGTCAGCATCCCAGAGAGCAAGGGAGCTCCAGCGTGTTCCCAGCAGCGGGAGGGACGTCCCAGATGGAGGCAGCACCAGTGAGGAGCTTTATGGAGGGTATGGGTGAAGGCACTTCTTGGGGGGATCACCCAGACATTGTGCCACTGCCCTGTGCACCCTGCTACAGCAAGCACCAGCCCTGCCACCTCTCGGAGGAGGGACCTCTGGTTTCTGGGAAAATGTTGGCTTTTTACTGCTTGTTAGCAGCTCTGATCTATCACAGTTCTGTGTCTGCTGAAAGTAATCTGCTGTTCATCAAGCTCAAAGTCCTACAGAAGTCACGATGTGCAATACTACATGGGACTTCTGCCATGCAGAGCTTTGGCGTCTGCTAATTACCAACGTGCCAAAAAAATTCAAATGCAGTTTTTTATCTATAAGACAATTGTCAAACAGCTACACTGTCACATACACCCTGGTGTCTGGCTGACTGAGCCCCACAGAAAGTCTGTCTCCTGCATCAGCGAGAACAGAAGAGGTCAATATCAGTACCTCAAACAACTGTCGATGTATAGCAGGCGACATCCATCAGATAAAATGATTAAGAGATCAGCTTTCCAAACCATGACCCCAATTGGCCAACAGAGATGCAGAGTGCAAGCACTAGTATGACTGCATCTGTCAGGGCATATTAGCTCTGGGAAATCATTACCCACCCTAGGGAGGAAAATTAGTGAAGAAAACCATCCTCCCCCAGCGTTAGTCTGAACTCTGTGTAAATGGGACTTCCGGCAAGCAGAAGAAGGAAACACAGCAGAGTTTTCTCTCACTGCTGGGCAGCCATTAACTTTCCACATCTATCCCTGTAGGGAAAAAAAAAAAAAAAAAAAGGCAAATCTATGAAAATAAAGTTTAGGAATAGTGATTTTTTTAAGAGAGCTCCTTCTGGCCTCCCTAGCCTGCCTTTTGTGAGAAGTGGGTTTGGCAAGGCCTGGGAGTTACTTCTTGCTTTTGGTTTTGAGGTCATGTTCCCTGAGGACTGACAGCATTTACATCAAATGATACAACAAAACACTATTAATTCATAAACTAAGAAGAGTTTTCCCTTTTTTTTGGTGGCTTTTGTTATTCTTGTTGTTTTCATTACTAGTTTAGTTTCCTAGTAAAAGCACTTCTCACACCACAGGCTGCCTCTGGGAAGACTAGCATGTCTTTGAATGAATGTATAGATTGGTCTTTAGGAATCATTCTATCTGAGCTAATCCTTGGCAATTGTTACTGCACAGTGTGCTCTACAGAGGCGAACCAGCAGAATTAGCTCTGTTTAACAAGTAAAGAAGCAGGGGTGCAAAGCTTTCATTGATTCTAGATATTCAGTTCAAGGAAATTAAGGCCCAGGGAAGACATTATCTCACTGAACCTTAATTTCTCATCTTTACTCATTTCAGCTTAAATTTCTTTTTGTTCAGATTCCTGTACCAGTCTTTAATACACAGTTCTGACTGTTGCATAAGATGCACAGAACAAAGTCATCTGTGTTTGGGAGGATGGCCTCATTGTGCATTTCTAGGTCTGGTAACATTCTGAGCTTGTAGGATGTGTAAAGTTTTTGGTAAAAAGGATAGAATTTTTGGCACATGAAGCTGACAGACAAATATATATCTTCTTTTGAAAGATCTTGTTAATGCAATTTTCTTTTTCTGTAGTTTTCAAAAGAACAGTGCTGGCTTTGGAGTGCTTCTTTTTTTCCAAGTACTGCGTTAGAATATAAGGAGCAAGCAAAATTCTATCCAGGTCATACAGTACAAAGGAGTATTACTTCTACCTGATGACAGACAGCCACTGGTGATGGGAACAGGTAAGGAGAAAAAAGTCTTTGAAGCTAAAACTTTTCTTTTCTACCCCAGTTGTGTACCAGACTGAAGGCAGAAGGAGCAGGTACCTGTGAAAGCAAAGCACTCAATAAAAACCTTGAGAAAACATCCTGGGGAAAATGTTAGGGCTGCTGAATGAGTTTTGCTATTGACTTACACAAGATGAGGCATTTGTCAGCTTGCCCACAGCCGCACTACTGGTTCTGCTGCTGGTTAGAGGGTAGTCCAAGACCTAACTGATCAGGGGCAATGGCCCGGAGCATAGGGGGCTGTGGAAGTATTCATTTCTGCCTTCTTAAACATCTGAAACAACATCTAAGCTCAAAAGCTTAACACGAATGTTAGCATAGCTAGTCCTCTTTGCTTACTCTCCCTTCCACTACTAACTTAACCAATATCCTCAACGATATTTACACTTTTCAATAGTTTTTAGAATCTCAGCCATACTGATGGACTCTACAGCCTTGGCAAGGCCAATCCTGACCCACAGTCCTATCTCCAGAGGACTGAAAGGATGTATTAAGCAAGTTAAAAACATTTGAACAGTCAAGGTACTCCCAGACAAGGGTTGTTCCTACCTGTGCTGCAAGTTCCCTGGGTATGGATATGTCACCAAATCTCCATGTGCATCATCTGACCACAACTGGGATGGAGCATTTCACTTTGTTTCTCTTTTGACAATAGAATTCGAGTATAATTTATACAATGTAGTATCTAAAAAAGTCCTTGTCGTCTTTCTTTTCCTCCTTTACTCTTTTAAGTCCTTGTCCTTTTGTCAGCTGCCATACACTTTAGTCTTTATGTCATGGTGCTCAAATCAGGTTTTAAAAACAAACTCAAAACCTACGTGACTTTTGCATGTTACCACTGTGATCTCTGTTTGTACACTTTTAGAAGTGGTTCTGAGTTCTCCAACGTAAATACAGGTCCAGCAGAGATTGTCAGAGAAGACACACAGATCAAAAATGGTGGATAATACAGAAGATCCCCACATGCATATTTGCATGGTGCACAGGTTCATCCAAGACTGAAGGAAAACTCGGGTTAAGACGCTGTGAATTTGCGGGATTTTGATGAGAAAGACAGACTGTTCCCAGTTGCTTTCCACATCCCGCTGGTGGCAAAGGAGAGCATGTCACTGCACTCTTAATATGGCCATGTGCTAGGATCCAACCTAGAGCATCTTTCCTTCAGAAGCTGGAGATGGTTCTTCTGCTTTTATTTTTAGTTCATGCGAAATCCCCAGACAACAATAGTTCTGTAAGTGGAAGAGAAACAATGGAAGTGCTCTGAATAAAAGCAAATGAGAAAATAGGCCGGGCATCGCTTCCTTTGGCCTCGGAGCGCCCCTCTAGTCATTCTTCTGTGAATGAGTAATGCTGGGCGTGGAATCTCCCATTTGTCAGTGAGGCTGCATTGACTGTGAAAAATCAGAACTGTAGGTTAATCTGAGGCACACGACAAACTGAATAAACACAGCAGCGGTGGTAGATATCGTGAGAATGTAAAGTGAAATTTCAAAGCAAGAGAGAAAAGTTCAAATCGAGGTGACTCAGTTGCTGAGTGTTTACCTTGGCCCAGCATGCAAGCCTGAAAATAATATGGTATATTAATACATTAGCATACTTTCAGCCATCACTGTTTCAGCAAGAAGAAATTACAACCTGCCAGACATCCATGTGTTTCCAAAGGCAAGATGCCGTGCATCAGCCCCAGTGTCTCTCTGGGCCTGGTTCATGGATGACTGAAGACAGAGAGTGTCCTCCACCGTCTTCCACAAACGTTAGCTCAAGACCTACGAGCACATGACATAGAAAACAACAAGCATCTGTCACCTCAAAAGCAGGGAGCTGACAGAAGTGTCAAGCAGATTTCATTAGCTGTGTACTGGCAGGTACATTAATGCAAGTCTGTGCTTCGGTTTAAAAAATCCACCCTTAGATGCTCCTGCAGCATCCTGGGACTGAAAATGTGCACAGTTTTACACCTGTTTTTCAGCAGATTTCTTCCATTGCAGCATTTTTAGCTCTTTACTCTCTCCCACCAAATTGCATATCAAGAGGAATTGCTATCTCAGTGCCAAAACACATAAATCACAGGGTGTCTGGTCTAGCTGCAGAGCGGTTGTGAGATCATGCACGAGGCCACCCCAGCACAGGCACGGCTATGGACAAGCCCACTTGCTGTGTGCTGTTGGCAGGCTTTCCTGTTCTTTAGAGACAAAGGGGGCGAAACACAACATGAAAATGAAGAGACTAAGGCTGCCTTCTAGACCTTTGGCTGCTAGCTGATTTTCGTTGGAGGGGAACATGAAAACAAAGGGACGGATCAGCCCAAGGCTGAGATCTCTGGGCCAAATTCATCCTGACATGAAGCGGAAACAGGTCCCTTCAGGAGCTGTACCTGCCTGCTCGTCGTCTGGAGCCCTCCTGTCCTGCAGGATTTGTTCACGCATTTTGCTATGTGCTGTTTTTCTGTTCTTTTAGCATCCCTTTTGGGATCAGGGACATGGAATCTTCTGATCTTCAGTACAAAGGAGCAAAATGAGCAAATGTACCCTGCAAGTCACAGAAAGGAGTGAAGGTGGTGGTATCTCTCTCCCCATTGCTGCATGCCCTCTAGTCAGTGTCTCCCATGCCCAGCATCCCCCAGCACTGAGGCTGGTGGGGCTGTGCCACAGGCAGTACCACGGAGGACCAGCCACAATGCCAGCGCTGGCAGTGGTGCAGGAGTGTGGCCATGCTGCTGAGCCAGCCGTGATCATGGCAGAAACACTGCCAGCTGCTTCTCAGCAGCCTTCACTTCTGATTTATGAATCCTGCACAGGGCATAGTAGTGGCTCAGGGACGGCACAAAAATAGGCTGTGCAGACAGATTGACTTTCTGAAGCAGCAGTAGCGGGTCTGCGGAGATAGGGCTTGCTGCGGTTTATCATTCTGCCTTCAATTAGAAGTCTGTCAGGAAAACAGTCATAGAAACCAATCGTTGCAAAAATCTGTAAGCATGTGTAGGTGCTGAAATAGGGGGTAGCATGGAAAAAGGAAATCCCCAGAGATGGCTTAGCAGCCCCAGAGGGAACAGCAAATGTTTTCCGAATAAAATAATGCATAGAAATACCTTGAGCTATTTGCAATGAAAAAAATATTTCAAAAGTTTAACCCCTTTTCTCCCCATGATTTCTCTACAACTAGACTCAATTGTTTATGATTTCCCTTCTTAAAGTAGTCCATAACATTTCAGTCTATGCATGCTCTTGAATGTTACATGGCTTTAGCCTTGAGTGTTTGCTTATCCTTATTTGCTCCATGTTCTCTCGTTGCTCATCTAAACAACAGAAGTTATTTTTCTTCCGTACTATACGAGTGAGCCTGCACAGATGGGAAGATCATTTGTTATTACTTTGCTGAGAACATACAAGTGACCACGTAAGAGATCCACATTTCAGATAAGAGGGAATGCATTTATTTCCCTAACATATTTTTATGCTGTTACAAACCTGTTGCCCAAGGAAATCAAAGCACTCCCTGTATTAAGTTGATTCTCACAGAATTCTAGTGTATTACTACCCACATTTTACAAATACAAAACATGGAAGAAGGAGAACTTTGGTGATGTGCCTTGGCTTACACAGAAAGAAGTTGAAGGAAAATCATAGAACTGAAGACATATTTTGCTGCAACAAGGTCTTCTTTAGCAGTAAAGCCACTTTTCATTTTTCCAAAATGTCATCTTCTGATAATTAGTGAAAAAGCACTATCATCAATTGGAGGGTTTCATTTTTGCTTTTCTATTTCTGTAGTTGAGTATCTATAGTAAGATTTAGAGGCAGGTGAAGCAATGAACTCTGCTTGGTGAATGCATTCAGTGCTTACCCTGTCTGCTTTTCCGGAAGAAAAAATAACGCCTGCCTGTCTGTCTGTCTATTGGTCTGCTTGTGCTAGTATATGCTCTTGATTTTCACTTTCTTCAGAAGTAATTTCTTTGCTCATATTTCACCAATCGAGTATGTTCTATAGATCAATTTTCATTACATTGCATTTCTGCCTCACTGGTTATGAGGAGTGAGCCATGAACTGTAGACTATATCTCATCCTGGCCAGGGGAGATAATCAAAGAGATGGTTAAATCTGCTTCCTGTACAGTCTGATAATTTTGAACAATAATCTCTGGTTTTTTCTCTCTCTCCCTTCTGACCCCTGTGACTATGACTTATTAATCAGAGCTTCAAATGAAAGAGGAGGGGGAAAATAAAACTATATACAGTACTATGCTGTGGCTTAAATTAATGACTTCATTCTTTGATTCTCTCTTCGATTCAGAATTGCAGTAGAACAAATAACATTCTTAATCTTTCAATTAGAATTTGTTAGTTTGAGTCATGTGAAGTTATACTTGACAATATAAAACCACAAATGTGACACTTAGTGGAGGGAGGTCCTGAACAATTTGTAAAAAACTGCCAAGGATCTTCAGTTGGTTCTTGGTATCTTGGAAGAAAAATATGGGTGGAGAAAGGACTAGTGTTTTATAATGCTGCCAGAATCTTATCTGAAAATCAGGGATTGCACCAAAACAATGGTGCAATCTATTGTACTGCAAGATTATCAGAAAACAGCTGTGAATATGTTTATTATCTGTGCTCTATTTCAGACTCTTTTGGCATATCAAAGTTCTGGTTTATGATGCAATATAGCCCAGTTGATCATGAATCCCAAATCACTCAAAAATCATTACATTGATTTGATATCTGTAAGATATTTTTTTTTCTCAACTCCAGGAACTGAACTTAGAGGATTCGAAGTTTAGAAGTCCTGAGTACTAAAATATCCCCTCTTTTTTTCTCCTACTGAAAATTAATGTAAGATCACAAGAACAGATATATTGGATCAGATTCAAGGTCCAGCTAGCCCAAGTTCCTGTCTCTGGCAGTAAAAAATATTACCTACTTTGGGAAGAATATAAAAATAGGCAGTAATGTAGTGACATTCTCTTAATATAGTTACCAGCCTCCTGTGACTGCAACTCAGGGAATGCCTGCACCAGAGATGGCATTTTGGTGTTCAACAGCCCCTGAGAATTTCCCTTCCATTAATGTATTCAATCAATTTTAATCCTTTTAGGCCTTTTAGATCCATAACATCCTGTGGCAATGAGATCCAAAACTTAGATACCTATTGCGTGAAGAACACATTTGTTCTTGCATCTCTTCTCAATCTGCTGCCTAGAACCTGTATGTTTTAACCCAAATTTCTTTGTTCTGGGAAAGAGCAAGTGATTACTCCCAAATTACTTTTTCAGGACTGCTCAGGACTTAATAGAGGTGTCTGTCATATCCCCTCACTTGCCTTTTCTTCTGGCTGTAGAGCGTCTATTTGTCACTCATGGAGCAGAAGTGGTACCACATCTCTGGTCCAGCTGGTCACCTTTCTGTGTAGCTCTTCCTCTGGTATTATATTATTTTAGCAGCGACTAGGGGAGAGAAACCAGATCCAGATGCACCATGAATTTATATTCATAATGAAAAATAGCATAATACTGTGAAACAATAAAATAGCAAGAGTTAGCCATATTGATACTGAAAGCAGCACTGTTGACCTATTAGCAATAGAGAACACACAAAATCTAGTTTAGATGGTGCTGTACAAGCATTTTAATCACATTTGCAACTTCACTTCTATGAAATAAAAAAGATCCACTTGTTATTGAATCATTACAACTGTTGTAGAAATTTCAAGCCTTGAGGATATGATGAAAATATTCTAAATGTCAATTTTAGGTAAACCTGTACTCATCACCCAGATAGGCTTTCAGGCTCCATTTTTTATTTCAACTCCTCAAACTTCAGTAGTATTTTCAAGCTTCTAAATAAAGTATTTCTGGTTCTACCTTGCCATAGATCATTTCAATTCAAATGTAAAAACTAGGAAAAAAGGAAAAATACAGAGTCTTTTTTCTGTTTTTAATAACTTTTCAACATATCTGTACAGCTGAAGTTCTTCCATGCCAAAAGCTGAAATTTATCATGGAATAGCTCCAGTTACTGAAAAGGGCTTTGAGTGTTTTGGTAGAACTGTTTGGGTGACTGATTTAAATCAACCTAGAGACCTATCCCTGCACAGGAGTGTTCATTCTGTACAGGCAGTGGCAAAGTCAGGGGTAATTTAGCACCACAGGGAGTGTGTTGAAGCTACACAGAAGAGAGCCTCTTTGATTGAGTGTTCACAGGTCAAATGCATACAGGTGTTATCCAGAGCTGCTACCTGCTTTGTAACTCATGGCTTGTGTGGGGCACATGCTCCATGAGTTACGTTTCACGTATCCAAGAGCAGCGATCAGTCCTCAGGTCAGTATGCCAGAGGTACTCTCCATGGAAAACAAGCCACTAACCCCTGAAATTCTTCCCTGAATATCTTGTGTCAGCATAGGTACCAGCTTCCCTCCAGCTGGTTTCCAGGTCTCCTGGTTGGTTGTGCAATGGACAGACAATGGTATCACATGCACCAAGAGAAAGACCCAGAGCTCGGTGCTGCAGTGATGTGCTGCAAGCTCACATTGCTCCCGTATGTCCCTGCGGGACCACGGAAGCAGCAAGCTCAGGCACTGGCAGGGCTGGGCAAGTCACTGTCCTTGGGACATGGGGCCGTCTTTGCTGCAGAGGGGAGGACCCCAGCCTCGCAATGAAATACCAGCCACTTTTGCCTTCGGGGACTTGCTGTCTTGCAACACCTTCTAATCATGAGGTACATGGAGCAGCTCAAAGATGACAGATACATACGTGACCTATACTTCTCTCTTGGGTTGTTTATTTGAGACACAGAGAGAGCTGGAGGGCAAAGGGAGCATGATTGTGTGTGTGCAAAGGACAGATAGCCTGCTCCAGCCCAAATGCAGGGACTTATCTTCCTTACAATACTTACTCTGCAACTCATGAAGCTGAAAGAAGCTTCCTTTTGTAGACAGCTGTTTTTTAAAACATAATTGTGTTGGATGGGGAGGAGTATTTGAGAGGGTTTTATTTTGGGTTTGTTTGGGGTTTTTTTATATTTACTTCCCCCAGAGCACATGGAGCAGTAAAAAGCAATGGCTACCATT
Organism: Falco naumanni; assembly: GCF_017639655.2. Lineage (NCBI taxonomy): Eukaryota > Metazoa > Chordata > Aves > Falconiformes > Falconidae > Falco > Falco naumanni. The sequence goes on from NC_054056.1 coordinate 70,450,895, forward strand.
ATTGTGTGTCTTTCCATGGAGTCTCATTACTATCAGGTCATCTGCAGTGCAGAGAATTGTGAGTACTATTTGTTTAACCAAGCCATTACAAACAGCCACTTTCTGGACAATTTGTAACAAAAATATCTGTGTAGTTCTCCCCTTTCTTCCTCCTACCACTGCTACTCCTGGCTTTGCTCCCAGACAACTCTCCTCTTCAATGCAGAAAATGTCCTTTATAACAAGTCAAAAGCAACACGTCCCAATAATTAAAAAATGTTTGTATGGTAATTTTTTTTTCTTGCCTAGTTTGAGCCTATGATGTATATTCTGTGTATGCTACAGCAATGCTCCCTTTCAAACTTCCAGCCCAACAAGAAATACCATGAAAGAGTTATATTTCTTTGCAGGCAAATAAGTAATTAAAACCAGAATGATGGGTTCTAAGAGACAAGACTAATCTGACTTTCCTTATTATCATCATCAGAAATTGGACGCTGTTTGAGAATACAGGCCAATATATTTATGTGTGCCAAATACTAACAAAATTCTGGAGTTATTTAGATGTCTCCGTTGATTTCAGGATGTTAGACAACTAATTATTTTTGAAGTATGCTTAAGCTAGACTTTAAGAATTAAGTTCTTATTTCTGGCAACTTGGTTCTTGTCGAAACTCTGCAGGTGTCAAAACTCTGCAGGGGTATGGTGATTCTCCCCAGCTCATTTGAAATGCTCTGCTCATTTTTTGCTGTCTATAGAAGCTGGGAACTCCAGCCCCAGTCAGTAAAAGACGTGTTGACATGAGGGTTTTAGTTCACATCAAGAGTGTGTTCCCACAGGGACTCACCTGGCTGTCCCCACTGGGCTTTGTTTCACACTCTGCAGCAGGTGCAGAAGCCACAAAATGGATTCATTTTGGAAGAAACCAATCCAGATGATGCAATGCATTTGCAAATACAAATGCACGTCAGGTGCTAAAGCCCTTCAGTCAACAGGACCAGCCCCGAGCTCGTTCAGCGTAACCCTTCCCTAGCACATGCGTAACGTGGCCCTCAGGTTCACCAGCCCTTCCCTCTGCAAAGCCACTGCCTGCTCCTGTCAGCAGAGCCAAACCCATGCCAAGGATAATGCCCTTTGCTAAACTGCTGCCAAAACATTCAGATCATTGCAAAATACAGACCATGACAATTTAAGTCTGTTGTTGCCAGAGTTACTGAAGTGCTGTGCTACCCACAGCGCTTACTCATAGTGAAGTGCATATGGTGTGCAGAAGAGAAAGGAGGCAACGGGGCAGGGCAAGGACACAGGATGTATTTTCTTACCACAACTGATAGGGGAAGCTGCTCTTATAGCATCAGTGGGGCACTGCAAAGCCAAAACTTCTGGAATCTGCCCTTTGTAACTCTCCAGACTTGTGTTTTTCTGCATGTATGACAGCATTTCAAAAGAACTCCTTGACATCCCATATAAACGGAACTGCACTTACCATACCATACTAATCCATCTTTCTTCAGAGATCTTTACTACCTCTTTGAATATGATCACTTCCTCACTGACGTCACTTTAACTGCACTGGTATGTGTGTTGTCAGTACTTCTACGCAAGTTTCTACCCTACACAAACATTATGTTGGGTTTTCAATCAAACTCTGAAGCCACAACTCAGCTCAGCAGTCATGATATAGACCTCAATTTCATTTCTTTCTTGTGCTATTAGGATGGTATGAATATTTATATTTTTATGGAAATTACAATCAGGGAGTTTTTTAAGTTCAAGAACAACTGTATTTGCTTAAGAGTCTGGTATTCCTTCCGTATTTTCTTTTATGAGTGTTCCTCACATGTGACATTTAACTTAAAAATTACTGTCTTTGTGGGAAAGTAGCTTGTGGAGGTAGGCATTGCTTATGCAAATTGTTCAGTCCTCTGGGAAAAGGTTTAGTCACTTGTCATTAGTTCCCTTATTACCCACTTAATGGATGAACAGTTACTGGTGTGAATACACATTTTAAAAAGTAATATTTAATAAAACCTCACCTTTTATACAGCAAAATAATTTGTGACCCACTCATTGAAAATCTACAGCCTGACAGGAAAAATGTATCAATTTTTTTTCCGCTTACTGTTAATCACTACTATAAGACAAAGCCAAATGGGCATACACCAATAGTGCGCACAATTAATTTCATCGAGAACAAAGAAACACGTGGTGGCAGGATGAACAATGTTAGGGGTTTTCAACGCTCTGCTGACTGGAATATTCAGTCCCCTGGACTCTTGCACCATTGTTAGTTTTATTCCTGCAGATTCAGTAAGACCTGATCCAGCTCTGTATACACAGTTCATTTACTTCTCACATGGCTTGTTTCTATGGTAATACAAAAACAGGAGATTTCTGATTACTCATGCTTCCTTATTTAGAAAAAAACAATGTCAGATGCCATAAACTGAATCTTTTTAACCCATGATACCAGGAAAGTGCATTACTTTGCATCTACGTATGGCAGTGCATCTTGCTGCTATGATAACCCGAAATGACCTTGGCTTTACAGGAAGAAAAAAAACTGGGGTATTTTTCAGATGAGCTGGCTTCTCACTTTGTCCTTCATTTCATTGCTTCCGTTCATGACAGTCACGGGAAGAATGGCATAGTTCTCTCCAGCATCTGTTATAGTGAGATGTGCACAATGTTTTCAAAGAAGAATTACCCTCCAAGTTGCAAAGGAAAACCACTGTAAAGGGAAAGTGTGTTCAACACGAGTTTCAGCTCAGCTTTCTAATTATTCCCTCAGGGAGCAGAATTTCTTCCAGTTGTAATCAGGATAAGTCTGGCCCTTCAAAGCAAAAGATTTCCTGAATTTTACACGGTTTGGGGGCCACCTATAGAGGGTAAGGAGGCCTTGTATAATGGCACATTGCCATTAGCAACTGTTTTGTCAGACCTTCGCTTTCCCTGAGGTTATTCAGGAACAGCACTTCCCATGGTGCTGTGCCATGGGGTACAGGGACAAGCCTCACACTTAGGTAGGTACTATCTGTCTCCACTGCTAGGTGCCACAGACGGTATCTGCTCAGCCATCTGCTTCTGTTCCACAGACATCACTAAGATCCCACCTCCGGGTAGGTGAAGTTTCCAAGGAACGGAGATCTTCAGCCTCACTGCTCCTCTCTTTTTCAGTCTATTTATTTCCCCTGATTATCATCAGGCAGGTCCCAGCAGCTGGGGACTGTCCCCATCCACAGTGGGGCTGTAGTCTCACCAAAACAAGGAGACTTACCTCCTTTTTACAGTATAAACACCTTCCAAACAACAGTCTGTTGCCAGCCCATTTGGACTGCTGGCTAATACTTCTCTGCTGTTGATGACAAAGATTAAATTTAATCTTGAGGTGCCTACTTCTTTCCCATTTTGTGTAATGACAGTACAATCCAGAAGTCCCCCTGGCATCGGGAAAGCAGCCATCGGCCTCACAAAGAGCTTTCATACTTCACAGACTCTGAAAGATTCAACATCACAATTTTAGCAGAAAACCAACTTAATTAGCCAGGTTCTCACTGATGAAGACTTCTTCCATCTAATGAAAGGGAAGACTCCCAAGTCCTGAAATATTAAGGTCAAAGGTGACTGAGAAGAGACTGCCCAAGATGGACCTGGGCATCCCTGTGGAAATTAGGGATATGGCATACATACAAGAAAGCATCCTAATCAGAAAAGCATTTAGATGTGGGCCTGATACAGGGTGCATACTTACGAATTTTCTTTTAAAGGACCTTGGTTAACAGTACCATTGCATAGCCTCTGGTAAAAACCTTGAGTGTGGCATCTGGGTTGGTTTTTTTTCCCAAACATTGCTGGTTCCCTTTGAATGAATACATTTCTCACCACTATCTGACTGTTTCAGAGCTTGAAAAATTCACCCCCAGGAGAACCATTTTGAAAGGCCATACTTGGATCTAACCTCCTGATAGTACCCCTTAAATTAAATGCGTTCTTAAAACTCATTCATTCATTCCAGTGATTGGGCATATCAAGGCCACAGTGGGGTTAGAGAAGAGGGATTGCTCTCCAGGGATGCTGATAGAGTGGGAAAATATGTAGATACAGCTAAGAACCTAATTTTTAATGCTGCAACTGGGCTGAGGCAATTACCACATAACACTGTCCTTCCCTGAGGCAAACAAGTTAGGTAAATGAGCAAGGGGAGGACTGTGCCAAAAAGTCTTGCCTGGGCCCTACTAGAAATAATGGATTAGGACAGCAACACCAGCAAATCAACATACCCTGTACGAGGCAGGAATTGCTCTTTTCAAGCCTGCCTTTGAGCAACACAACACAGAAGGTGATGCCCTTGAGTAAGACTTTTCAGATTTACCCCCCTGATGATTTATATACTTCACTATAAAATATGAAGAATGATAGATGACATATTATATCGCTTCTGTCCCACACACCCCATGTAAAATAGGCTGCATATATCCAACTAAACAATTTAATAGCCCACTAAAGTATTTGAGGGTTATTTTCTCAAGGCTTCAGTAAGGAAAACACCTTTTGTAAAAATACTGTACAACGTATCTGTCGGATTAATGTGTCAACACAACATGAAGTACAGCTTTCTCAGCCTCCTTCCCCCCCGCCCCACACTCTGCTCCGCTCGCCACGGCTGCTGTAAGGAGAGGTAGCAGATGCACTGTGTATGAACGAGGGTGGCGTGTAAGGCTGCACACTCATAGGGTGACGGTGGATTGTGTGTTAAAATGGAGTTGGTCATTTGCCTTCTTACTGGGTTTCAGAATAGTTTTTGTGGGTGCCGGGCACAGTCACCTCCTGTTGACTGCATAGTGCCTGCTGGGTGGGAAGCGGTCTGAGACCAGAGCTCCGGGCACACGGGGGGCACTTGGCTTAAAAGGTAAAAAATAACCAAACATACAAACGAAGCAAGTAGAGAAATCAGTATTAGTAAGAGATGATGGTTTTCTGAGGATTTCCTCAGATGTTTCTGGATATCAGATTGTAAGGTTTGACCAAATACAATATTTTGTGGGAAACTTGTGGTTTGGGAGGACAGCTGGTCAGGGAAGAAAAAAAGAAAAAAAGAAAGACTGGAAAGCTTTATTTCAGCAAACATGGAAATTTTGCACAAGGAAAAAACCAATGCTTTCTTCCAACAGGTTCTGCAAAACAACAATTTAACCTGTCTGATTGTGACATTTAGGAAGTGCTATTATTTATCCTGAGACAAATTTGATTTTTATATGTTCTGTGAACAAAGGCTGCTGCTATATATTGTAATAAGGCCTGCTAATTTGAATTCTTTCCATTTGTTTCAAGGGGAAATAGATCACACATTTTTGCCTACTGTAAAAAACCAAGTGACTATTGAGGAATCCCATCCTGTAGATAATGAAGTAGTAAATGAAGAATCAGAGAAGCATTTGCAAGCAGGAGTGCTAAGTTTTATATTCAGATAGATGTATTTACATGGATGCTTTAGCACATGTCTTTGCTAGAAGACTCAGCTACACACTTTGCTTTTGCCATGGGTTTGTGTAACGGGTAAGATCCTAATGCTGACAGAAGATCATCTAAATCAGTTCTGCATTAGAGAGATTGATGTCCCTTTTGTTCCTCCTTTAGCTGCACTCACTGATGAAGATGATGCAGGTAATTAATTACAGCTATGAAGAATGAAAGTGAAAGTGCCATATTCCCTCTTCAGCCATGACCCTGCACTGGGTCAGCATTAAGGAGGTTGCAGGGTCAGAGGAGTTCAGGAAAAAGCCTTGGGTAATAAATTATACTGGGATTATGTCCTGTAACCTAACTGCAACTCTTCCATCAGTGATTAAAGATCAAGTGCGAAGAGCCCTTAAAAAACTGAAAGCTGTCCTTTCTCCCTGCAAGTGAAGTGTGGCTGAAGGTGGATGCGCTCCCCTAAGGCTCTGCAGGGCAGATTATTTGGCAGCCTTTTCTGTACCAGGGCAGCCCTGACCGAGTCACAGCTTATCTGTAGGTGCTTCTCTTACTGTGCTTGAAGGAAAGCTAGGACCTCTTACTGTGTTTGAAGGAAAGTGTGTTGCTTTGCCCTTTCCTTTGTCAACTTGGAGTCATTGTCTGGTTTTTCACTTGCTAAACAGGAATTCATATGTGAGCTGCAGAGCAAGTTTTGTTGAGAAATAACTACCAAGCATCCAGTTTTAGAGGTGGGACAAATGTTCATCTGTAAAACAGTTTTGGTAGGTAAAGCCAGTTTGCCAGCCCACCCCACTGCCAGCTGCTACCACTAGCACCATTGGTGGAAAATGACAAATGGCCACAAACATATCGTTAGCACGATCCAGGCACCCCGTGATGCTAGGGAACGTGTGACCCCAGCTCCTCTCTGCTGGGGGAAACAAAATCCACTGCAGAGGGACTACAGCAAGAAGTGGCTGTTTCTGTAGCAATGATCCTTATGCTGGTGCTGGCATTGGTGTAAAACAGAAATACAGGAAGCATCTGAGGGAAGGAAACACGTGTGAGGATGTCTGCAGAGAGGACAGCCTCCATGCTACTATAGATGATCAATAGATCCCCAGCCCAGCCCTTCCATGGAACTCATCATGAGTCTCTCTAGTCTTAAAAGTCCTTGTTTCTGAGCACTCAGTACCTGAAGGCTCTGGGAGATGATTTCCATGAGACTGGGATGTTTTGGCTTAGGAAATCACAGGTGTGCAGGACACAGGGTGAGCCACACTGCCCACTGTGACTGGAGGTGACAGATATGGAAGGCCCTGGCCATAGCTGAGACCGAATGCACTTCTCACCTATGATGCTGGGAACCTCAAGCAGGAGAGAGGGACCAGCCAGCAGGGACCTGCAGCTCAATCTCCAGACCACAGGTCTCCTGAGTCAGCAGGTCGCCTTGTGGGCATTTAGACTGGATGTGCTGGAAGATGAGAGGAAGTTTTTCAGCTTGACTTCGCCTCTCTGCTCTGCAGTCTCCCTTCTGCACAGTGAAGATAACAATTCCAGCACCACTCAGGTGCACACTGATGATAAAATCATCCACCAGGACCTCAAACACTGCTGTGCAGAGTTCCAGAGAAGACCATACAAAAATAGCATATCTTTTGATCTTCAGACTCGGGTAAATGCAGCCTGCAGATGCAGTAAAATCCTCGAATTGTTCTGTGGGCGCAAAAATAGGTTTCTTGTCACTATGACATGAAATGACAGGATTAGGACAGAATTCAGGAGTTTTCAGACGCTATCAAAAGAGACATAAATTTCCTTTGGCTTCGAGTGGCAGGTTTTTGAGGTCTTGGCCACCTTGTATTGCCTGAGGTGTCTGTGACCTGCAGAAAGCTCCTGACCATTCTTGACCTCCAGGCCCAGGTTCATGGTTTCCCAGTTTTAGCCCCATCTCATCGGCAGTGCAGGACGGTGCCAGCAGCACAGCACTGCCATTGCTCTTCTACCATGAAACATCCAGTGGCCATGAGCCCCACTCTGCACCCTGCAAAGTGGGCAGGTGGCCCCAACCCACTCAGTGGTGGTGAACCCCTCAGCTTCAGCCCTAACATGGTCCCAAGGCAGGGGTTGTCTCTCTTCCTAGCAATGGGAAGGGATGGAGGCCCCATGGGTATCCTCCATTGTCATTTCCAGGCTGCCCTTTCTGTCAGTTTATTGGCACAGCAAAGCAGCTGTACCAGGTCTGTATGGGGTCTGTGCATCCCTAGGGACATGGCATCCCATAATCCCGGCAGGAAAGGTCCCATAAACGTTGGAGAAGAAGCTGGGTCTTGGCCCTGCTCCTTCACACAGCTGCTCAGAGGAATAGCACTATTTCCTGCAGGTTGCATAACGCTGTCCCTTCTCTAAAATAATGGGGTTACAGGAAATTCAAATTAGTTACTTCACAGCTTTGAGGCTTCCCCCCACTCTATTTTTAATTCTGTCTTCATTTAAATATGCCCTGCCATAACACCCAGGGGGAAATACCAGATTGTATTAAAAGAGGGGGAAGGCTCTGCACTGTTTTTCTTTTTCTCTAAGCCCCAGTTGATACTTACCATCACAAAAATAGGAAAAAAAGCATCCTACACAGCGATCACCTCCCCCGGGCATTTATGGCTACATGACACAGAGCTTAAAAACGTAAAACACTGGACTCCACGTGGGCAGGACTTGACTAACAGTCCATCTGCGTGGCAAAGAACTAAAGATAGAGCCCTGACAGTTCCCTGGGCTAGCTCAGATTTGGGGAGCAGGTGGGATGGTTTGATGCGGGGGCTGATCTCTGACAGCCTGTGTGAACCGGCGTCTCCTCTGCAGAGCGGGCTCCTGCGCTGCGCCCCTCAGGCGGGTCCCGCCGGGCTGCGGAGCCGAGCCGCGGGGACTCGGGGGAAAGCCGGGGGGCGGCCGGCCAGCAGCGGCGGTGTCGGGGCTGGCCGTCCGACAGCCCGGGGGCGGCCGGGGAGCGGCGGCTCGGCGGGGGCTGCGGGGGCTGCTCGCCCGCCGGGGCAGCGCCGCGCCCGGGGCCTCTGCGCTCCGCTCCCTCGGGAGCCGCCGGGGGAAGGTGGGCGCGGAGCTTAACTGTGCGTCGAAGGCGAAGGGAGAGGGAGAGGGGAAAAAATAAAAAGGAAAATATGGAAATACAACTTAAATAAAAATAACATAATCACAGCACCACCTAATAGTAATAATGCAGCCAGGCGTGGGCTGGTGCCCCGGCTGCCCCGTGCGTGGAAACGTGCCGCCGGGCAGGATGCTCTGACCGGAGCAGGGAGGCACACTTGCCTCGGGGCGCCGTGCCGTGCCGTGCCGTGCCGTGCCCGCAGCGGTTCACGTGGCGCCTCCCGCGCGGGGCGGAGCGGAGCGGAGCGGAGCGGGGCGGGCGGACAAAGCCGGGCTGTCAGCGGGGCGGGCGGGAGAAAGGAAAAGCGGCGGCAGCGGGGAGCGGAGCAGGTGAGGCGAGCAGCGGGACTTGTGCCACGCTGGCACCGGGAGCGGCCGGGTGGCTCCGGTGCCCGGCGGGCGGCACGCCAGGGGGGGCCGTGCCGTGCCGTGCCGTATCATACTACGCGTGGGCGGCCTGGCGGGGCGAGGGCGGCTTTGTCCCCCGCGGGGCGACCCCGTCCACCCGTGGGCAGCCCGGGGAGTCGCACCCAGCGCGGTCTGCGGCCATTGCTCCTGCCGGTGGGTGCGAAAGCACTTCGGTGAGGGAGCGGAGCGGTTACCGCTCACTCTTCGTAAAAAAGGGAAGTGAATCGTAGGGCTGTGACGGCGCTAAAACAACCCCCGACTCGAACCGAGTCCGCTATCCCGTGGCGGTTCAGCCAGGAAAATCTCAGGAGTGTTACAGTGAGTAGCGTCACTAGGGAGCAATTAGTATTTAGACGGCTCAGGGACTGTGAAGCGTTTGTTTTGTCAATGCGCACAGTTGAGAAACAGAAGAGTTGTCGGCGGGCTCTGCAGTGCCTTGTGTCAGAAGCAGGAAGGCGCTTACTGCCGCATGTATTTGAAATCCTTCGGTCTATAACCAGTTTGCACGTCGCCGCTGAGTTCTGAGTGTCCGAAACAGCTTCTGCTAACAGAGGCTGGAAAGGAGGCTTCCTTCGGCTCGCTGCAGGGTAGGGAAGCTCCGGGATGAATAAATCCCATTCCAGAGTATGCACCTAAAAGCCTGATGATTCAGCTTGCTGCATTCACTGACCCACTGTGGCAGCTCCTGCGAGGAAGGATGCAGCACTGTGGGCAGATACTAACCCTACCTGAAGCTGCAAGCTTCCTAGGCAGTAGTGGCACATGTGAGGTAGTGGGAGAAAAAAAAATTACCGGCAATTTTTCATTTTAGACAGCTTCTTCTGATAATTCAAACAACCAACCCTCTGGTGCTTTCTACCATGACTTGTAGTCTTTTTTGTGCTTTACTTGCTTCCCAAAGGGATATTTGCTTTTTACCTGTGGCCCCAGACTATGTAGTGAATTAATTGAGGCTAATAATACAAGCTCATAACTTCACATCGTGAGAAATCTAAAGCAGTAAAGGTGAAAACTTTTTGCAGGAAATATTGTAGCAATTTTGCTGGTTTAAGAGAGTATAAACACTGAGGCAGAGATATAAATGAGGCATTTTAGAAGTGGAACAGCACAACAGTATTTCAAACAGAACATTGTACAGCTTAAAGGTTGTTTTGTAAAAAGCACTTGCTCTTTTAAAAGATACTGTCTTTTGAAATCAAATGAACTGTGTAAAAACTTCTACAGGAACACTACCACAGGGTAAATCTTTTAGTCAGGATTCTGATTGCTTCAATGAAAAGCTACATATTTAGGAGTACCAATTCAAGGGCATGTTGAGATATTTATTATTTAACAGCTGTATGAGCAACTATACACACTGTTGTGTCAGGATGCCCAGTTCACGGGCCAAATGCTCTCCAAATCCTTGGTGTTTACACGCTCGCTCGCTCCATCTCTTTTTCCCTGAGATACAGGGACTCCTGTTCTAATCCTTGTTTATGTCTTTGCTCACTCAACTGGATGTGTGGGGCAGGTCTTCACCCAACAACTGAGAAGATACAAAGAGCACAAAACGCCTTTGTCTCAACGCAGGGGTTGTCTGCAACCACTGCTGAGATTCAATGGCTGCTTGTTAGTAAACCCAAAGTGGAGGACAGGAGGGTTATGACCCCTTAACTCACCTACTGCCGTACCCTGTGAATGCAGTGTTTGAGTTACAGGAAGCTCTCCATCTTTCTAAAATACTCAAGATTTATGGTACCGCTGCTGCAGTGGTGTGGTTTCATACTGTCCCTAGCAGAGAAAGCTGACTGAGATGCTATATAATCTATTTAAATACAACCAAAGGCTTCAGAAATGACTAGCAGTTGATAAATCTGACTTTTCCCTGAGGGCAAGTATGATTTCCTTCAGTCTGCCTCAAATTCACCCTGCAGAATCCATGAGCTACTTCAGCTTCATAAGGAGAAAAGAATCAGCTTAGTAAGAGAGGAATCAGGGACAGCAGCATACAGGGCAGTTAATGTCATGTGAGCTTGGTGTCTATGAAATACCTATGCCTTTTGGAGATGTTTCAGAGACAGGCAGATAGGGGTATTTTTCTATGACCTGGCCTGGCAGGGTGTGCCATGGTGGGTTGATATAACTTGGCCAATTGCCCTGTCAGACTGTATCAGAGTGCCTGGTACTGAATACGGTTTGGTCATTTGGGGTGTCTTCTGCTTATCTAAAACTTTTGGCAACTGGCCACTTACCAGGTACCTGTTCCTCAAGGTTAAGTCTGTAGCGTTCCTCTTCCTCTGAGAAGCAAGAGGGACTTTCGTGCCATCATCACTTTTGCTACTTGGGCAGGAGAAGCTTCCTGTCCACAAGGGCAGTGGGGACAGCTTACTCAGGAGTCTAAAGTGTGTTGGAAATAACCTAGGCACTGATGATGCTGACTGGGCTGGAACAGTTATTTGAGCCCTATGATTTTTTTTGGAATGGCCTGATTTAGTTTTAGTCTGATATTCTAAAAGTAAGGCCCTTCTTGGACAAAAAAACTCAAATCAGGTTTCTTTCAACGCTTACAAGTCCAAGTATTCTCAGCTATGTTTCATTGTGTCTTCCGGCTAACTGGCATTTTACTGTGTTATTTTTGAGCATTTCTCAAAATGCCTGTGAAATATTTGGAGGAGTTAAAATCAAATGACACCCCTTCCACCGACCTCCACACACACACTCCCAAACGCATCATAGCAAGAATTCATCCTCAGTTAATCTTTGGGGAAAAAAAAATTGAGGGCCTTCAAAATTACTGAAACTTTTGCTAAATTGTGTAATTCAAATTTACCTTAAAATATCTTTTATCCTGGCCCTTCTTCTCTTAAGCATTGCCACACTGAAACCTTAATACAGTCAAGTTTTTTAAAAATAGCTGAATTCCAGAAGAGGGAGAAACATTAGACTAACACAATGCAATGAGGTGAGTGGAATGCATTTTTCCCTCAGGCACCTCTGGAGAGTGACACTATATCATGTTAAAAACTGTAAGCTGCTGTCTCAGACAGAGCTGGGCTGGGCCGGCGTTGGCGTGAGACGCGGGAGGGAGAGCTGCAGCTGGTTGAGAAGCCCCGGTGGGGAGCATGTCAATAGCGTTGCTCTGAGTCACTGAGGGCCCAAAGACCAACCATTCCATGATGGCACACGTGTTGCTGTTGGGTGAGGTTTAAACAAGATCTTGAGCCTTTCAGCACCTTCCTATATATTTATTATTTATTTATTTTTACGCATGTATATGTATGTGTACACATATGTAAAAGTCGGTGTTTCGGCTTAGTCCTTTGAGGGTAGTTGCAACTGCCAAGGTGAGAACCTTGCAGCTTCAGTGGGGGTTGATTTCTCACTGATGAAAAGGTAGGGGGTCTGGGGAAATTCATGTGCAGCTTCTACATCCTTTTTGTCCTGGGGTGGCTGCAGATCCTCCCTGCTGACAGCCTCTACGATGCCTGTCTCTAGGAGCAGTGAACTTGGAGAACAAACACCGACAGAGCAATGGGTGCTCTAAGGGCAGCAAGAGAAACTGGGGGGTTTAGTCTGTCCGCAGGGAAGGTGGGTGGGGAAAGAGCTTCAAACAAGGTGTTTTTTTCAAGAGGTTTGAAAAGACACTTGATGGACTGTAAGGAGGAAGCAGTGACTCATCTTCGGCGTTTGGGAAAGTCAGGTGAGGAAGAAGGGGACTGGCAGCAGGGCTCAGGAGAGGGGAGGGGAAAATGCAAAACCTGAACTGCAGGGAAAGGATCCCGAAAACAAGAAGGTTCTAGGAAAGCTGTCAGGGCAAGCATGTACCATACAGTTATCCAACTGGATCTCAGAACAGTTTCACGTTGCATTTGTCCCTGGTGAGCCGGCGCACAGCCCCAGCGCACAGGCACAGGTCGGGCAGGGTTAAGGTGCAGGCCTGTTCTGGGAGCGCTGCCCAGTGTCAGCAGCCAGCAGCAGGCCTGCCCTGTGCTATTTTTATTATGGCCGTGTCCAAAAAGCATTTTAAAAAGGGTGAAGGAAAGCAACCCTGCTTTCTGTCTAACAGAGTCCCTATAGCAAGGGCAGGGCATCAGGAGGGGCAAGTATGCTCAAATCTGATCAGTGACAGCTGCCCTAAAGAGGGGACAGTTCTTCACAATAAAGTTGCCTAATGGTAGTGAAGTGAAGTGGTGGTAGAGAAAACAAAACCGTGACAAAGTTTGTGAGGAGAGCCTTGATGATCCCTGTTGAACACCTCCTCAGCTCGAGAAACTCCTGCATCTTGTGCTGAGGAGTTTTGCATTCATCCAGCTTCATTCCACAGAATCTTGAAAGACCCCAGATTTCAAATTTGTTTAGGAATTGTTCTAATGCTTTATGGGAGCCTAATCTTTAACCTGGTCTCTTCTGCGAATGGCTCAGCATGTTACTTTTCCACCTGCTAGGAGGAAGCCAGCAGTATTTCCTCAGCAAGGCAATTTCAGATATTGAATACAACATTTACTCAACTTTACTCCTTTTTTCCTTACGGGATAAATTTAGTAGGGTCCTAACACTGGATAATTACCATACACATAAATGACAAGCTTTCAGGTTGATCTAATTACCTATGCCAAACCACACAAAGGTAACAATTGCCAGATAATAGAAATCCTGCATAGATTTGACAGGCGAGAAGGGAAGAAGGATGTAACATGCAGGTCTATCAGCTATAAGCTTTAGACACCCAAGTTGCTTTAATCTAGTAAATCTTGATAGAATTGTTAAAGTCAGCAGAGAAAGATCTGTCACTCGTTCACCACGTGGTTTGGTTGTGCAACATCCAATGTGAAATGGCCAAATACCTTCTCAGGCTACTCCTTCCAGAGGAATTTTATTAAAATAGGCTTTGATCTAGCAACTATTTTATGTCTCAATTAATACTGGGTTGAATATAAAGAAGTAACAATCCCTTCAGACAGTTTGAATCACACTGCAAACAAAGCATGTCAAGTTTTATCAAAGGAAAACAATATGTTTTGTTTGACTTTACAATATTCAGACTAAGTAGAAACACTGTGAGTAAACTCAGTTCTTGAAGCTTCATCACAGTATGGCACTTAAAACTAACCTTGGATCTCATGACTCATCTCTGCTGGGAATGCGGCATCCCTTGATGAGCTTGTGATTCTAAATCCAAGAATATTTGCAAGCCAAAGGTGAAGAGACCCAGAGTAAGAGGCAAAACTGAAGCAATAGATGAATACCTCACTTGATTTCCATCAGTGTCTTGAGTTCTTCATGTATGATATTAGTTCAGAAGGTGTTGTCTTGCAGGAATACATGCAAATATTGTTCGGCAATGTTTAGGTCTTGTGGATTTAATGGCCCAATAAATGCATTTCCAAACACCTGCAAGTATTGTCTGCTTTGCTTTGTGAAATTGGAAATGGCTCATTGGCAGATGGCATGAGCACTTCGTTAGTATTAATGGACCTATACACACAAAAGGAGAACTTGTGACTTCTGTTTGTAAATAAGCTAATCACAGGGGCTGCAGAGAACTCCTGTCTTCTCAGGATTACTGCTTAAACGTCAACTCTGAGACCGCTGCAACAGAGCAACCACTTGCCTTGGCATTTGGTGGTCCATACAGCATCGTGTTCTCTGGGGCTTCCCTGAAGTGGTTAGTGGCCAGGGTAGGACATCTCACTCATGCAGCTCTGTTCCTCTTTGATAAGCTAGTCTGCAAGCCTGCTGTAAAACTAAATAATTTTGTTATTACCGAACAATTGGATATTTAAAACCCCTGACATAAACAAAGTGTGCAACGTATACAGACTAAGTCTTAAAGCGGTTCATATTTTTTTTTCTGTTAATTTTTACATATTTTTCTTGCAGCTCAAGTTCTCAGCTACTATTGATTGCAGTAACTCAGTTCTGTTCTACTTCTTTCAACTCCATTAACCCTTTAATTACCTCATTAGCTTTGGTGTCAGTCATAATAATGAGACTATTTACAAAAAAAGTAGGAAATTTAGGGACATGAGACATTGGCAGTTGGTTGTGAACATCTTTATGCCTCATTAGCAAGCCCCAACAAATTTGCTAGGAGTATACATTTCTGTAGGGGAAATGAGATTGCAAGATGCAGCTGAAAACAATCTGGGGAGTGTCGGAGGACAACTGCAGTCACTGAAGTTTGAACAGCAGCTCTAGGTTGGCTGTCTCTTGGAAGACTTTTGAAATGCAGATTAAATAATTCCAGATGATGACAAAAAAAATCTGTTAAGAAAACAAGTTTGAGGTTTCAGCCACCTCAGGGCTGTTGGTTTCCTCTCCAGTTGGTTTCCAGTGCCTGGAAAAAAACCTGTTCTCTTGCCCAATCATTACTGCTGCTTTTGCTGCTCCTCTGCTGTCCCCCGCTTTACTTTCTCTCAGATTTTTTCTGTCTCTTTCCCTTCGCTGCATCCTGACTCCGCCACAAAACAGGTATCAACTCGATGATGTTTCTTACTGTTCCCTCTTTATATACACCAGAGAGAATTTGGACCAACTAATTCCAACCCTCCAGCATCGGTGCATAGGAAGCCGTCCCTGGGTGGGCTCGAACCACCAACCTTTCGGTTAACAGCCGAACGCGCTGACCGATTGCGCCACAGAGACTCCCGTTAGAGCTCGTCTGTACCTTGCGGACCGGGTTCCGTGATGCTCTAACACCGACTACTGAAACCTCCCCGTTCACCCGGTAGGGTCCTGGTTGCTGTTGGACAATTAACTCTTAGTTTCCAGGCTGCTCGTGGGCTCAGTAGGAAAGCCAAGACAGCAGGAGAAGGGGTACAGCAGAGATGCCCAGGTTAGCCTTATCCCAGCCAAGCAGCAGAGCCAGAAGATGCTGTGCTTACCAGGAGGAGTGAGAAGCAGTCTCTGCTTTTAAGGGTTGAACACGCTGCTTTATCAAACCAACAGCTTTTGATCCAGGCAGCTGTGAAGAAAGAGGGGACTGCGGAACAAAATGGGACTAAGGTTTTCTCCTGAACCTGAAGTGTCAGTGGACAGATTAATTCTGTACTGTAAACACTGATGCCTTGCCAAGTATGAGCAGATTTTGAGGACCCCTTGCAACCGCCCTTGCTCAGGAAAGCAAACGTGTTTTTGAGGCTTGCCTTTGTGCAGTAGCTGCTGACAAAAGCAAGATGACATCAACAGAGATGGGTATAAGTGAAGTGCCTCTTCAGTAAGGACTAACATACTAGCCCCTTGCTTGCAGCTGTGTACTCACCTCTTCTGATTTTGACTGCTAAAATATGTTCTGATAAACTAAGCTTTACCAGTTTCCTCTGCTTATAATGGCAAAAAGTGTGATTGCTCTTACAGCTGCATAATGCTGTGTTTGTCATTAGGACAATGATAAAGTGGTTCTGGCAGGCAGCACAGGTGTGCCCTCATGTTGTAAGAGGGTTGGTGTTATTCAGAAAACAAGACTTTCTTTTTTTTTTTTTTCATGTGTGGGGTTTATTAGGAGGGAATCACAGGTAGGGTATTTTCTCTCTTGATTTTATTTGCTAGCTGCTACAGATGAGACCATACTCAGTTTTACCATTTCATGTTTTGTATTGGGGTATAGTTACTACCAGCTAAAAACAACAGATCTTTTAAAAGTTAACACATAATTTCTGGTATCTTCTCAGTCCTGTATTTCTAAACAGAGCATGGTTTCAAACCCCAGCCTAGGAAGGGAACCACTGCATCAGTACAGTAAGGACAAGACTCTAGTACTCGTATCCTGGTTTCTAGTCTTGCCTCCTTTCACCCACACCTGTGGATTCCCCCAATGTGCCTAGGGAACATCAATTCAAAAGAAATGAGAGCCCAACCAAGGATGTCAGAGCTGACCTGTTGTGTCAGTTGTCACTGAAGCAGATAGAGAGGAAGCCTGCCCACAGTGCACACCTCTGCTAGGAGACCTCGTGGTGGTAGGAAAGAAAATTAGTTTGTCTTTTTTTCTCCCAGCTCTGCATTTAAATAGAACTGCTTTCATTACTCCTGCATGCTATGTTTGATTTGTGAACTTGCCAAGATGTTATCTTTTTCCCAGAATTATTGGACTTTCTTTAAAGGGTGAAATGGTTTTATTGCCCTTGGAGAATGCTGCAGAATTTTTGCATTCATGTACGGTAGAGCATGAAATTACAGACTTTCAGCCACAGAAAAGGACATGGATAACTGTCCTTTAAATGTGGATTTTAAAGTGAAAGATGCTTTATCTTGCCTGCAGAGATACACAATGAAAAGTGAATGCTTTAGTTTACTGAGCAAAAGTTCTTGATGCAATGAAGGAGAAGAGAAGCATAGGCAGTATTAGGCTTATTTTATAGTAGAAGTTCCACACAGCATTTTCAGACAGAAATGACCTGGTACTGTGCAAAGGGATGAACATTCTTATTGTAATACATTTTAAAGGTAAGATTTGGCCCAAATCACTAATTGTCAAGAAAATACCTCAAGTCTCCATATCAAGATGGAACAATCACTTCAGCTTAAATACAGGAAATGTTGGGCATAACAGCCATTACTTGCAGAGATCTTGTTAACAAGAACATAATTTCCTAATCACTCCCTTGAAAGCAAACCCAGATGATAGAAGCATAGTTGAGCTCCGGCCAAACACCTCAAGAACTCTGATTTCACACCCAAGCTCCTGCAGTAGTGCCAGGATAACCTCAACTATTCAGTGAAAAAAAAACACCTTAAGCACTATGCTTATAGTTCTTTATACTTGTATTCTTAAATACAATAAGTATCAGTTGCAATAGTGCTAAAACTTGAGTAAAAACCAAGAGTACAGACATCTAGATGTGTTTGTACTACACACCAAGTTAATATAACAATTAAAATATCAAAGGATGTGGGGGTGCTGGTTGATGGCCAGCTGAACACGAGCCAGCAGTGTGCCCAGGGGGCCGAGAAGGCCAACAGCATCCTGGCTTGTACCAGCAACAGTGTGGCCGGCAGGACTGGGGCAGTGACCGTCCCCCTGCACTGGGCACTGGTGAGGCCGCACCTCGAACACTGTGTTCAGGTTTGGGCCCCTCACTGCGAGGGGGACACTGAGGGGCTGGAGCGTGTCCAGGGAAGGGCAGCGGGGCTGGGGAAGGGGCTGGAGCACAAGGCTTATGAGGAGCAGCTGAGGGAACTGGGGCTGTTTAGCCTGGAGAGGAGGAGGCTGAGGGAGACCTCATTGCTCTCTGCAGCTCCCTCACAGGAGGTTGTAGCCGCGTGGGGGTCGGTCTCTTCTCCCAGATAACAAGTGACAGGACAAGAGGAAACGGCCTCAAGTTGCAGCAGGGGAGGTTTGGATTGGATGTTAGGAAAAATGTCTTTGCTGAAAGGGTGGTCAGGCATTGGAACAAGCTGCCCTGTGAAGTCACCATCCTTGGAGGTGTTTAAAAAATGCATAGATGCAGTGCTTAGCGACATGGTTTAGTGATGGTCTTAGCAGTGTTAGGTTAATGGTTGGACTTGATGATTTCAAAGCTCTTTTCAACCTAAATGATTCCATGGTTCTATATAACTCTGAAGGCAATTATGCCTTAGTGGCAACGTCCTAGTCTATCTTCCCATCCTCTCGAATTAGGCCTCAAGAAAAAAGAAAGTTGACTTTTTTTTTTTTTTTTTTTTTAAGATGTAGAGCAGTTAGAGAACAAAAGAATAGATTTTAGTTTTATTGATGGTGGTCCCTCTACAGTGAGGGCAAGTGTATGATTTAACGAGGCATACAAACGGCTTTGATCTTGCATCATCTTCATTATGTAAGTGATGAAAACAGGAGCCTTCACTGGTGGCAGAGGCTCATCAAGAGGTGATGCAAGTGGCAACCGCTGCAAGGCTATAGATGTGTTGGCTTTCAATATAGTGCATCTCATACAAATAAACACTCAAAGCTGTTAAGCCTCCTTCAGGTTGTTACAGTATTGCTTTTAACAAGCAACCAACCAAGCAGGAGCACCCACTAAATATTTGTGGATCATGTTGCAGGAGCTGTAAATATTAGAAGCAACTTTAATTTTTTTAATCTACATTTTTCCCATTAGCTTGTGAAACTATCAACTAGTTATCTACTTTTTTTTTTCACACAGAGCACATGACAAGTTGACAAAATAATTATCTTGCTCCAGAGAAGTTTTTCATTGGCTCTCTGGGCTTCTAAATGGGATGAAGGGTGGAGCAAGTCATTTAGCCACACCCATGTGAGGTTTATAAAAGGCAGTTTTCTAGGGGAAGCTCTTTTCTACTGGTCTATGACAACTGTCAGTTTTATTTAACAGGGTTTTATCTTAAAAAAAAAAACCCAACAAGGTAAACAAAAACCAACCTATTATGTCAAGGCCTCACAAAGGTTCCCATAGTGGGGAAGCTCTTTTACATGAACCTTTGAAACAGCAAGGTAAGGTAAGTCATGGAATCTGCTTTACCGTTTTAGTTCATTTTCTCACATAATATTTCTGTGGCAAAGAGCTGAGTGTTACTGTAATTTCAAAGGTCTGTATTATCTCTGCTGTTTATAATTGGAGTTATGTTCTCTATTGTTTTGTATTGCTGTAGCACGCACTCAAATGGAGTAAAAACAACCTTATAAAAACATCCCCAAACTTATTAGAGTTTGGAGAGGTTGCTATTTGTCATAGGGTGGTCAGGCTTTCAAGACTGATGACTTTGAGGGCTAATTTGCACCACCTCTCTACACCACTAAGGTTAATGTGGCTGTTGCAATTGTGCTGCTGTTTGTAAGTCACAGCAATATTAATTTCTCAAGCATACAAATAAAAGATATGCTATGCTTTATTGCACAATTGCTGTGACTTAATCATGACTTTTTGATACACCCAGGAATCCTGCCGTGATTTTTGGTTTGTACTGTATCATAGTTTCCTTATGTATACGTGCATGTGATTGCTTGTAAGTTATTAAGCTCAGCATAAGTCTCGTGAGTTACTGTGGGTGTCCCTCAACAGGATTAGGTGCTATGAAAGTTTGTTTGCTCTTCAGCACAGGTGTTTGTGTTGGTACGATAATTCTGTAGACAGGTCTGTATCAGTTTGCAAGGTGACTGGGTGAAATTTTTCATAATCATCAAGTAAAATGCATTGTATCAGAAGTGATCACAACAATGTAGGTGTGTAGCATGGATGTGTCAAGAATGCTGGTCAGCATAAAAAAATACCTATCTCATTAGGCTGCTTATGTAGCTCTGGGCTTATTGCTGGTGTGATGGTAAAGCAGGATTGTAAGGAATTGGAGAGAGGGGCATGAAAGTATCTTCAAAATACTTTTTAGGACCTCCTTTCAGGCCTTTGGGAAAGAGGAAGATAGTCTGGTATCCTTCAGAAACTGAATAAGCAACTAGAGACAAGTGTCTTAAAAGTTAACCTTTTCCTCCAATTATTTTATCTGTACAAAACTAGATCAGAGTAATAAGCTTTCTCTTGTGAGCCTTCGGTTTAGAAGGAGTAGAAGTCAATGATATTCTTGTTTTTCATTGTGCCCAAAACATGGGAAGTGTTTGAGGGTCACTAGTCTACTGGTTGTTCTCCATGTACTATACAATTATAAATACCACGTGCTACAAAAATAACCAAAGTAATGGCTTCCACAAAACTGGTGGTGTTGATGGGTTCTCTTTTTCAAGCTGTAAGCAAAACTGTGAAATAATGTAGCCAGCAAAAAGCTGACTGATGGCCTCTTGGGCAAAATGGTATGACATAAGTTGGAGAGGATGTCAGAGCATTTTGACTTTGTGTGATTAGTGGACATGAGAAAATAAACACATCTTGCATTTGAATAGATGCGTTTTCCACCTTGATAATGCTGTGGTTTTTCTGTGGAGCTTTTGCTGTCAGTATTAAACTTGTAGAATGCTTCACTTCAGCAGTGTAGTTATTTCTGCTTTTTACCATGTGTTTTTACTGATATGTAACAAATTGTGGCTGTGCTGGATTGTGGTGAGAGGAGCCTTGTTTGACAGCATAGTCATCTCCTGCAAGGGAGTCCCCTTGTTTTATCCATTGACATTCTTCCGGGAGGCAGACATGCTGCAGTTAAATTGTTCGTAGGTATTTTTAAAAGTGCCTGATGTAGACAAAACTGTTAAAATATTTGCTGTTAATGTTTTGTTGTGTCAGTACAGTAAATGGGAGAGATGAAAGAAGAGGGAAAAAAAAACATTAATAGTAGCAGAGAATCGTAGATGTCTCTGCTCCTAGACGCTTTTGGGTAGGTTTTCTGAATCAATGAGGAAGCTTGAGTTTTTTCAAGTGGGTAACGTAGAGTGAGCTACTTTTTAACACTGCTGCATAGCTTAACGTGTTTGTAAAGTTGGTCACTTCTCTAAGCAGGGATTAAAGTGTCTTCTGTCATTCTGGGACTTGAAAAGCAATATGTATGGAATAAAACACTTATCCAGTGTAATTCTGACACTAACCTGCTATTCAGCGCTAACGAGTCAAGGGACACTAACTGTCCTATGACTTATTACTTACTATATTTCATAAGTCTAGATAAATCTTCAAAAGGCTAATTATGAGTAGCCAAACTACAAGCCTGAGAGTGCCATCTTCCTCTCCTGATTTGATTTTTTGGAGCTATGTATGTACTAAATGCAGAAAGTCCTCAAAGATGACTTCTTGGTGGAGAGCTGAGTAATTGAGAGACAGATGGCTAACAGCAATCTCTTAGTAACCGATTCCTTGAGGTGGTGTATGAAGACTGACGCTGATAGCTGGATTGCTCTGACAGGGTGTTCTGTTAGTCCCTTCACATTTCAATATTTTTGCTATCAGAAGATTCAAGCACAAAACTTCAGTGTATTTGGGTGGATGCTAAAATTAAGTCTTGCTCTGGATTCTCCCACCTGAATCCATGCATGGTAACATGAGCGTGTTCAGAGCTGAGCTGGGGGAGGGGTGTGGGGTAGCTTGCAGATTCAGCAGGGGTGGGTGCAGGGGTGATTGCTGAGAAGGGGCTGGTGTGGGTGGCCTGAGAGGGTCCAAGGGGAAGAGGTGGGTTTCCAGGAGGATGGGGAAGGCAGAGTAGAAGGAGAGAGAGGCCCTATCACAAGGGCAGCTTCTGAGTCTCATCTCAGCCACTAAACCTTGCTGGCCCTGCATCTTCGGTATCTCTGCTTGTTTCCCATCATCTCTTCCACTACCACCAAGAAAAGTGAGCTTTCTGACTCCTGGATGAAGACAGAAATGCATTTTTCTCTATATTCCTGGGTCAGCCAAAGTCAGTTTTATCTGTATTACTGAGAAGACCCAAGCTGACCCTACTTAGCTGGGTGCCTTACTGCTTTATGAATCAGCACACCGCTGTGGATTTTCCTGTTCAGCTATCATTTATTTAGATTGTGGAATCCTGAAATCAGAAGGGTTTTACAGATCCTAAAATTAATGCATTTTCTTTAATGTGACTGGATTTCCTTAAGGAATATTTTTTTCTTAATGCAGTGCTGTCAGAGGAAAGAGTCAGCTGGCTTTTGTTGCCCTGTTTTAGTTCAAGTCCAACCAAGTTGCTAAGTTTAAACAATAAGGCTTGTAGGTTTGAGTTTTTCCAGTGTTTGTCCACCTGGCAATCATGCATGTGGGCAATAATTTCCATTGCAAGGAAGAAGCCTGAAGTTCAGCTCCTTTGTGCAAACTGGAAGGAGAATCGCAAAGGATGTGGTACACAATGAAAATTCCTTAGATAACTGAGATATAAAAAACAAACTGAGAAATAGAACTACCAGTCAGATGTCATTTGGCCTGAGACAATGTTTTTTGAGGTCTGTTTATAAGTTGCTTGAAGGCCACATCAGGTAAAGGATGTGATTAGCATCCTGCCTATGGCTTCAGGATGATGTGTTGTCTCTGCTGCAGCAATAATCCTTCACTGGGATGCAGGGACTACAGGCAACATGTGATCATGTTAGAAAACCAGAGAGAGAAATCTTATGAAGGGCTTTTCAAATGACAGGGAACTTATTATGTAGCTGTGGAACAGACTAACAAGAAACATTTGTCTGACCGATGGCAGTGATATCTCGTCTTCCTTTGAAAGGAACACATAGCTGCTGGTACAGTTCTGGCCATTAAAACAATGTGGCACAGAAGACTTGATGTGGCTTTGTTACAGCATTCACTGTGCACTAGTGCAAGAAACTCGAAACACTGCCTTCCACTCATAGACCATGAAGATCTTAACCCAGGTCTTATTGAATTCATTGATACACAATAAGACATAAATAAAATGTGTACATTATGCAGTAGCCTAAATGCATTCATCTAAATCCACTAACATCGGTGGTACAGAGTTTAAGGCCTCTGAGCTATTTCCTGCATGTGTCCTGCCATGCAGTACGGTGTTTATGTATGGTTTGGGGATTTTTTTTTTTCTTGATGACTTGTTTACATTTGATAATGCACTTCCAAGACTCGAAATTGCAGGGAAAGGTTTGCTCGGGGCAACATCTGAGGTGAAAATGAATGGTATCTCTGCCTTTCTCATAGCCCTAAGTGTACAGGTTGGTCCTGGAAGGTGCTGGCAAGCCTGCTCGGAAGTATTCAATGGGAGCTGGGCATCAGCCTTTGTGCGTGCAGAGTGCTGCAGCAGCACCTGGACCTGGCATGAGCCTTATAGGGGAAGCACCCACTCTTTTCTATTATATGTGCATGAGGGCTGTTAGAGGCTTCCAGCCCACAAAGCTGATTCCACTAGAACAAAAAAAAATACATGTTAGAAGAAAAAGCACTTACCAACAGGAGAGAAATCTGGTGGGTGAGATTAAAGCTCTTTAATAAACATGCCTTCTATGCCCAAGGTATCCTGTGCAGTAGGGTCCTGCCCTCCTCTCTTTCCTAGTTCTCTAATTTTTTGGCTTCTGAAGTTGGAGAAATTCTGCGTTCTCCCCAGGAGAGTTTATTTTTACATCTTGCCGGGCTTGCCTCTTGGTTTGAGTCCCTGGCATGAGCCCAATACTTTGCTCAGGCATCTCCTGTTGTCCACTTATGCATCATGTTGACTTTGGAGAGGTTTTGCTCTCAGCTCTCACCATGATGTGCACCTAGAGCTATGCTCCACAGCAGTCAAATCGCTCTGTGTGAGTATAAACACAAAAACTCTGTGAGCTGGGTTCTCTTGCCATGCTACTGGGTGCATTTCCATTGGTATCAAGCAGAGACAGGCCTAGCTTCTCCGGGATGTGGACTGCCAAAACTTGTGATTTTATTTCAAATTAAGAAGTTGACTGTAAAAGAAGCAGCAACTTGAGTTCATGAAATGTAGTTCTTGCTGTCAGAAGACTGTTACGCTGTCCTGCACATCCTGTTTTCCTGCATGGAATAGCAGGAGAAAGAGCACAGCACCTCAAACAAGAAAAGGTTGTAAGTATCTCTACTGACTGAGGAAAGCAGGAGCATTTCTGGGATTAAAAATGGCACACTTCCCAGTGTAATGTTGTGTCACTTCATTAAGGTTGAAACAGCTTCAATTGTATTACTCTTTACACATCTTGTATATAAAAATGTATTATCTCAATCACTTTCATATTCTGGAAATTAAACTTCAACATTGATTTGTCATCAGAAAGGAGTAGGAAAGCTGAACCCTGACAGTCTTCTCTGGGATACAACAGTTTCTCAAAACCTACACATTACACTGAGAGAGAACAGAATAAAGCTGAAGTAAAATGAGGTGCTTGTGCTCTCAAAAGGCATTTAGTCTGATAAGGTGCCAAACAGTGTCATCTGAGAGCGCTGCAAAGATTTCCAGCTGTCTTGTGTATGCTAACTAAATATCTGGGTGAATTAAATTTTGTCCCTGGCAATATTTCACCAGACGTGACCTTGCCTGATCTGGTTAATCCAACCTTGAATGCAGCCTCTTGCAGTCTCCTGATAATAGTTTTGACCAAGACTGCCTTTCTCTGAGCATCCTACCCAATGCTGAAGTGAAGGACTGTGTTTGCAGAAGTGTAGCAGGGCTCTCCTCTCAGCTGCCTCCGAGCCCTGCTCTGTTGACTCATGTAGAAGGTGTGGTGTGTTTTGACCAGGAATGGAAGGGCGTAAGAGTTGCAGTAGAGTGCAGCAGTCTGAAACAGGCCCTGCAGGGAAATCAATCTTATGGGAAAGCGTAGGTTGAATCTTGCATTTTTGCTACGTGAGTTAACAAGCAAGCTGATTACCAAAAAGGGAGAAAAACTGGACTTACACCACGAATATACATAAACTGCTTATTGTTTTGTGAGAGAGAGACCTGCTTTCAGCTGATGCTGGATGGATGCTTCAGCTGCAGGCACTATCTGCTCACTTGTTCCACGAGTTACTACCTTGATTCACCGTGGACATGTTCAGTTCAGTAATACCTTGTTACAGGGACTTCCAATAGCTGACTGACCTTGCTGAGAAGGGCTTTGTTAAATGAGTGCATGCCTGGGAAAGAAGGATTTCATTTGCAGAAGTTTTATTTAGAGCCCCAAAATGCATGTTCACCTTTTGCACATGTATTTTATACCTAGCACTGTTTACTAAAGTGGTTGTGCATGAAAATATCTGACAGTTGCCATCTTGGGAGCCCTGGATGCAAAGACAGGAGATATGCAAGCACTCTTGCAGGCTCCACTGAACGACACTTTGGTCTCTCCAAATTAAAACAGCTACTAGGAGGCTGCTACTACAGAAAGTGCCACCGTTTGAAGAAAGTTTATCTGACAACATTAACGGGGTCTGGGTTCTCTAGGGCAGATTGCATGTACCTGAGAAGAAAAAGACTTGTTCTTCTGCACAGTATTTGCTGTACTGGCAGGTTTATGAAAAACCCCCGCAGCTAAACACCAAAACAGCCAGTTTTGTTTCCCAGTGTAAGGTAAAAGGCTTTGTCTTCTAGATGTGAAAAATTGAGCAGTGTAGAAGTTCAGTCTATAAGGGAAGTGGTGTAAATGTCAAATCAATCCAAAGTATCCATTTTTCCATAACTTCTCAGTTATGTGGTGACTTTTCTTGCTTAGTTTGGACAGCAAACAGAAAACATAAGTGTCCAGGAAAGGCAATGAGACAACTATCTACTCTTAAATTATGTATGCTACTGAAATAGGTTTAGTGCTCTTCCAAATGAGTACTTAACAGGCAGTGTGCTGGCAGAAAAACTTTCCAGAGCAGAATGTTGTGGAAGTTTAAATTTGATCTGATACTGTAGAGTAACTTGGAAACTTCCCAATTAATTTTTTCTAATGAGCAGAAATGATGGATGTACCTTCAAGGTAGTGGACTGGTCCACTGTGTTTGGTGGCCTTTGTCTATAGAACAACATAAAGGAACAGTAATTCCTGTGAGCTTTGCCTTGCAGTGACTTGGAGGAAATACTGCAGCTCAACACGACAGCCCAGAAACTTTTGATTTGGTAGACTTCAAATACCAACTATCCTATCGGAACAAAGCCGTGTTAACTTGAGGGGTTGAAGTTTGGCAGCCAACCCTTTGAAGCCCCTCCTGTATGACTTGCTTCAATTGTGTAGTGTCACGAAGTATCTAAATGACATACAAGCTGCCACTGCTACCTCACAGACTGGAATATTCAACTTGAACTTCACAAGCTGTGATCAGCAAGTGCTATAGTAACTGAAGGAGTAAAAGGTATTTATGAAGCTTTCAAATGCAGTCCCGCTCTGACGAACCCCCCCAATGACAGCTTTTGTTTCCCTTAATGTAGTGACCCATTTCCAGTTTCCAGCTTTATAAACACTCAAGGTCAGTTGACTCTGTGCTCCCTTTATCACATACACGTTTTACAATTTTTGCTCTAATTACTTGTGTGGAGTCATTACCACAATGCAGGTGTCCTCAAGTTTTGGTGCATTTTGGCTTTCCTGTTTTGCAGAGAGGGTGCAAGGCTGCCCCCTGTTTCTGATAGACCTTTTACAAGTCTGATCCTTACTGAGACTATAGGTAACTATTATATTTATCAGTGAAGTTTTGCTTCTCTTGATGATCAGGCAGAGCTACTGCAGTCTGGATAGGGTAAGCAAATCAGCACTTGCTCTTTGGAAACGTGAATAAATGCCAAATAACATTTCTCTGCCTACCTCTCATGTGATCTAATCCTATCAGCATACCCAGATCCTGTTACCTGTGCCAAACACGGCAATCGCTGACTTTGACTGTTTTCAGTCAAAATACGTGGAGAAGAGTGCCAAGTGATGGTGTGCCATTCCTCCACTTTGTAGATGAGTATGGCTGAAGGACTGATGCAAAACATGAGATACTAAAGGGGATCTGCCCCTCAGCATCTTGGAAAAGGTTTAAAACATGCCCTTCCAGAGAGTTTCATGACCACCTGGCTGTGCTTATGTCATTGAGACCACCTTACCACTTTTCTCCAGTGATTAAGTAATGTAAAAGATTAATGCAGTCCTTTGAGCGGAGATTGGCACCCAGGGATCGTTGTCACACTGTGGATCTATGGAAAAAGTGACTCCTAGGTGCCATCTAGGAAAACTGGATGGTTGGGACTGATCAGGTGAAAATGAGAGAGGAAAACACTTGGGTTTTGGTTTATGACTCAGACACGTGTGGTGATCTGTGCAGTACTAATGAGGTGATGCTACACCCTTCAATGTATCTTCAGGTGTCACGTGAGCACCTTATCTAAACAGAGGTTCACAGGACATCTCCACAAACTATAGCCCTACAGCCTTCATAGGTTTGTACATCTGTAATTAACTGCAAGTAATCCATTCCACTCACGCAACAGACTAGTCCAAGAACACTTTATCTGCTTCACCAGTGCTGTAAAGAGCAAAACTTGGTGGTTTTTTAATTTATATATTGGATATTACATATTATAAATATATTTGTATTATATTTTGGGATTTGTAAGTATTTAAACAAAAATCAAGATACAAGACTAGCTGTTCTTACTGTTGCCACAGATACTGGAATCGGTCTTTACATCCTTGAGTTAGTCTCATTTTCCAGTTCAGGAACTTGAGGCAGAGAAAGACATGCCAGAACTGTTGAAAGAGCTGAAATGACAGTCCAATACCCTAACGAGGGCTCCCTTGCCTGGGTAAGGAAAGCACACAACAAGCAGCCTGCAGTTATGATGTTTTTACACAGAATCATTGGATGATACAGGTTGAAAGAGCTCATCTTGTCCAACCCCTCTTCAAAGCCATCCCAAACGGATCAGGCTGCTCAGGAACTTGCTGGGTTCTGACTACATCAGAGACATTCAGACTTCCCAGCCTTACCAGACCCAATGTTCAACTACCCTCGTGATAAAAATGCTTTTCCTAACATGTAATCGGGATTTGCCCTGTTGAAACTTGCCTCTTGCAGTGTCAATGTGTGCCTTTGAGAAGATCCTGGCTCTATCTTCTCTACGCCCTCCCCTTAGGTAGGTGTGGGCTGCAGTGATGCATCCCCCTACACCCCTAAATCTTCCCTTCTTCAGGCTGGACAAACCCAGCTCTCTCAGCCTCTCCTGCAACATGTGCTCCAGCTCCTTAAATATCTTGGTATAGTAGACTGGGCTCCAGTATGTCTGTCACTGGTTTGCAGCTCCCCAGTACACAGGTAATTCACTTTTTCAAGCCCTGAATACAGGGGAATAACTACTGCCCTGGATTTGTAAACAGAATGCCATGTAGGATTGTCCTTCCTTACTGCACAGGCATGTTGCTGAGTCTTTTTCAACTTGTTGTCCACCCAGACCCCCAGGTCTTTTTTTTTTTTTTTTTTTTTTTTTTTTTTCCTCCGAAGTTGGTGTCCAGCTAGCTGGCACCCAACAAGGTCATACCTTCCCTGGGACAAGAATTTGCATACTTGCTTTTCAGGCCTGTCCTTGCCTCTTTCTTGGTCTGAAATAGCCATGGGTAGTAAATGTTACACTGTTCTAGAGATTATGTTTATTTTTCAAAGAAAGCTACTAATTCTGTAACTTAGCAAAGACCACCGGTCAGTAAGCCAGACAACTTGCAGGTGTGTGTCGTGCATCTGCAGGTGCATAGCAGAGCAGCGTGTTAGAAGAGAGGGTTGGTAGGAGCATTTATCCACCTTCATGTGGCCGCCACCGAAGTGATTTTTGCTGAATAGTGTCTGACATGTTTAATTTTGTTCACTCTCTGCAAAGAGAGATCTGAAAAACAATCCCAAAATAGAGGGGGATTCAGCCCATCTAATTTCAGGCACCCTGAGCTACCTGTGTTTTTTTTTTCTCCAGCATATCTAGAAATGTAAGGGTTACACTGAAGGGTGCTATTTAAATGTAAATTACTTCTTGAGTTTAAATGTGTCTTTTAAGGCTCTTAAACCAATTCATTCTTCTGAATATTTTCCTGGTCCTTAAGCTGGTAGATTTTATATCTGTGAAGCAGGTCTGAGAGTCAGTAACACTTATATGGAAGTTATTTTGGGGTACTTCCTACCACGCTTGTTCAGCAGGCCTGTTTTCAAAGAATATGAACCTGGGTAATTCAACATACTATGCCATCTGGACTCCCAGTGTTAAACACCAGGTTTTGCTCTCTTAAAAGGACTTCAGAAAATGTCTCGCGTCAGACCACAGATGCAGGTTTTTGGGTTTTGACCTCTGAATGTGTACTTTAATGCTTTTTCCTTGAAACTTTTTTTAATTATAAGTTGCTGATTAACCTAAAAAAAAAAAAAAATCAGCTGCAAAATGAAGCCTAAAGCTGGGCACAGGAAATTATAAATGTACTGGAAACTGGCGGTGGATTGACCTGGACCAAAGCAGTTGCTGGTATCTGTCTTCCATGTGTCTCTTACTCCATATTGAACAGGGAAAAGCTAATGTGTGTTCTGCCATAGCTCTGTGTACCCACTAGTCTCTAGCCTGAGGAGTTCATGTCTGCTTTTAAAACTTAATTTTCTAGGCCACTCAGTGGAGTTGTTCGCTGTACCTGGCCAGCAATACCAGCCAGTGAGATTCTGCCTTCCCAGCTGTGCCAACCCAACTGTTGACAGGGCCATGCTGTGTACTAAAATAGGGAACTGCCCTAGATTTATTATTTTAAATATGAAAAAAAAGGTAACTTTGAAATTGGATCCCTTTCTGCTTCAGAGTGGATTGGATTCAGAGTTGCTCCAGCAAAACTGAGGGGCAGTCCAGAGACATAAATAAGGAGCAAACAGTTAAGGCTGGAATGCCTTAAGGCAATATTATTGCCAAATTCTTCATAATGTGAAACCTTAGTCAGTTCTGGCTTTTCTTGCCTTGCTATAAAACACATGCATCAGTGCAGCATATCTTTATGTTTATAGAGAGAGGTACTAAAAAGAAATATGTTAAATGATTATAGTGTATGAAACAAAGCAGAAACCTGATCAGCTCTAGTTGTTCTTAAACAAAGTGCATTCTGTATGATGGTATAATGCCTACCAGAAAAACACATTAAAATACATAACGCATTGGTACATACAGAAGTGCATCAAGAATAAACTGCAGTCCAACATGCAAACCGTAGACAGGTGCCTAACAAAACTAGTGATTGTGTGGGATGTAAAAGCCCACAGACATAGGCACTAACAGTGCAAGCAGAACAGACTTTGTTAGCAGGACAGAAACTGAAAAGCAGACATCAATAACTGAACTAAACTTTAAAGGAAATGATGCCTCAAATAATTGAAGAAATACTGTTTTCTCAAAAAGAATCAGAGAGAAACTTTTTTGATTGAAATGGAGCTACAATGTGGCAGCCTGCTGCTAAATAGAAAGGATGATAACTACACGTTCTCATGTTTGTCCTATTAGGTCTGCCACCTACTGCTTGCTATACTGGTTTGGCATTGCTTGCTATGCCAAAAAAACCACGTTTGTCAAATCTGTCACACTAACTGACTAAAATCATATGAGTTGAGCTCTATTACACCCTTTTCAAGCTGGAAGATAATTACGGCATCTCAAAGTTACTGGGCAGGAAGATATTTGCTAATAGGAGGAGGGCAGGTAGGCTGCTGCAAAAATGCAGATGTTGCACTGTGGTTGGCTGGAGCTTTGAACGTGGTGTTATCTTCAGGACACATGGGTCTTGGAAACTTCTACAAAAGTTTGAGGAGGGACAGGAGAGGACAACAGAAATGACAGAAGTTGGTTTACTGCTCCATAGGGAGAAAAATCTAGTGGGTTCCCAAGTAGGCTAGAAGTCTTCCTGAGAAAGGATGGATGTTCTTTCCTACTAAGTTATGGAGTAGGGCATGCTTGGATTTACTTTATATGTAAATGACCAGAAAAAGATTGATCGCTTTGTAAATGCGAGGGAGGGAGGAGAGTTTTATAAGAAGTCTTTGGGATCTTTTTCATGTGAATAGGTGACTTGAAATCAGAGCACTGGCAGAGAAGCAGAAGCACTGGGACAAAGCCGTGTTTGAAATGACAAGAGTGAAAGGTGGGAAGCTCTGTCATACACTTGGTAGCAGCATCTTGCACCTTATGGGACTTCTTTCCTTGTGAAACACTCTGGGTCAGGCTAGGTTTCTCATGGTTTTGGAGTCAGAGATAATACTAAACTCTGTAACTTAACTTCTTTGCTTTGAGTCGTCATGTTTTCCATATACTGCTGCAGAGCCCAGCCCTGAGTAGGTGCAGAGGACTTACCCAGGAACAGTGAGACAGCATAGGGTTGGGCTGTTAACAGTAAGTTGAGAAATCTGCCAAACTGTGAAGTGTATTGGGGTTTTTGTTTTGGTTTTTGTGAATCATGCACAGCTCATAAAAACAGCAGTTCTTCCCTTTGACACTGGAAGCTTTAAAATTAATCTCTCAGTTCTTTTCAAAAGGAAAGCATATACAAATAGTGATATACACTGTTTTCTGATTTACACTAGGAGTTTGTCCATTTCTATAATTTGTCAAGCTATTCTCCACTCAGTAAATGCCTGGATAGCAGCCACAAGGGGGTTGCTTGAATTCTTTCTGTTGCTAAAAATAAGTTGGGTTTGAAGTTTTCTGTAACCACTGAGGATATTTGAGGCAATAATAGGTGACTGTCAGCCTATATTACAAATTGTTTTCGTGCAACATCGCGTTCCCAGTCCTTGGCAGGAGGAAGGAAAAAAGATCTGTGCAGTATGGAATAAAGCACCCAGTGCACTGAGACACAGTAGCAGAAGGCAGGGTTCTGTTCCTGCATGGGAAATACAGTTCCTGGAGACAAAGTTTTGAAAATACATTGTCAAATGTACTAGAAAGCATTTGATTTAAATCATCCTAATAACATTCCTAACTTGTCCTCCTTGGTCCTTCAGACTAACAACTATTGGTACTACTTTTCATAGCATGACTATATGATATGCCTCTACATGATGTACCTAGTTTTCTGCAGATCACCTGTACTGTTTTTTCACTTAGTTGCTTTGCTTTCAGCTTGCTTTCTAATATCCCTCTTCTCCAATTCTTGTTTTGTCTAGGTTTTTTCTTTTTTCTAATCGTATTCATTCAAAATAAATTTAATGTTTTACAGCATTTCAAGGGATATTGTCATAGAAGCCCCTTCTGTGTCTGTTTGTGTGAATGGGTTCAACAGGTAACTAAGTTTGTGGATGTAGCAATAGCCACCAGAAAACAAGTTCACAGAGGAAAAAAAGTATGCACTGAGAGTGAAAGCCTCCTGAGACCAGGTCCAGGTAAGCCCTGGAGAGTGGCAGTCCTGTTGAATCCACTGGACAT
Source organism: Falco naumanni (assembly GCF_017639655.2). Taxonomy (NCBI): domain Eukaryota; kingdom Metazoa; phylum Chordata; class Aves; order Falconiformes; family Falconidae; genus Falco; species Falco naumanni. Next base: position 70,483,580 of record NC_054056.1, read on the forward strand.
CCCAAGATCCCACAAACTCCAAACAGCAAGAGTCTGCCAAACCTGTCTGAGGCCTCCGCTAGCACACACTTCCATCAGCAGCAGGCTGTGTAACTGAACTGCATCTGAGGAAAGTGACTGACAGAGGCTACAGAGCTGTGTGTACAGCCAGTAAAAGGAGGGACCACCTGTCTGACCCCCCGGGCTGGACATGGCCTCCCGACTTGCTGCAGCAGGGTGCCAGGAGGGGTTGCAGGAGCAGGCTGTGGGAGGGGGAGAGCTGGATGCACTATGTGAATAGCCCTCGGCTATTAATAAAATCTGCTCAATTCTGTTAACAGCTTAACTCGAAACACTTTCTAATAAACATTGGTCTTTTTCTCCCAGTGCAAATCCTCCATCAGGGAAATAGGTAGTACAATACAGGGAACTTGCAGCTTTGTGTAACTTTAAAAAAATTGAACAAATCGTAAGTTTCTGTCCTGAAAACATGCATAATACTTTTTCCTTGTCTGTTTCATTATATAGGATTTTCTGACATTCCTCTTTAAATTCTTGTTAAAGAAATACAATTTTTTTTTCTGTGTTCAAAAGTATTTTCCATTCTCCAGATCCTCTAGATCTTCATCCTCTTGCTTTTTACCCCTTGACCTTTTTCCTATGTTTACCAGAGTACAAGAAGCAATTTCTTCAGATGTCTTGGTAGGTGACTCCTTAGGAGATGGGAACCTGTTTAAAATCAGTGCAGCCTGGGTGTGTTGAAGCGCTCTGAGGAACTGAGTTGTGCTTGCTGGTTTATGTAGAGCAGTGATACGATGACAGTGTCTGCAGCTGAGAGCTGTGCGTGGCCTGGCATGTAGTGGGAGGAAATGTGACGTCCTTTCCACCCCCTTTGTTTTCATTGCACGCCTTTGTCCCTCCACCCTTCCAAAGAAGACTCCAGCTCCCCATCGTTACCTTCCTCACACCCACTAACTGGGACCTCTGCTGCATTCCTTTGTCCACCTAAATTAAATTCCACCTTAATGATCTGGTGTTTCCTACCACTCCCTTGCCTGGGTACTCCTCTGACATCTCCAGCCAGAAGTACAGGTCGAGGTGTTGGCATGGCTTACGGAGCAGGTGGGGACCTGGCAGAGGTACTGCATACAGCAGCAATTATCTCACCTGGCCATAGCCATTGCACTGCTCCCTGTAGCTCAGGTAAGGACCTGTATGGAGGCAAAAAGTCAGGAGCTGTTGCCAAGATGTACCTCTTTGGTATGACCTGTACAAGTATCATCATCATCGGTTTCCAAGCCTTAGGGGGTCTCTGCTGTGAGGACTTCTCTTTTTTTTCTTTAAGATTAGATGAATGAAGTTCAGTGTGGTGGTGTTACTCAAATGCTTCTCAAACCAAGGTCTATATACTGAAGGCAATTAGTTATCTGTCTTCAACATGCCAAAAATATCACACTCTTCAGAAAGTATAGTGTGGAAAAAATTCCATGACCAAATTAAGCCTCACATGTGTAAGGGAATTGCTCTGTCTCTGCACTGCTGCTGCCTGTCAGAAGTTCTGGTCAACACCACCTGATGGAAGATTACTACTTCTAACCATTGTCTTAAGTGTCCCAACCTTACAAGCTGTTATAGTGCTGTTAGATCCCAGCTTAAGTTCAGGAGGGTCTACTTGAGCAAAAGCCAACATACCATGATGGATTTGCTGTTCCTTTGCCAATAGGATGCCTGAGGTTTGTCAGCTGTGCTGGAATCACTTTCCACATTAAACAAATGGAGGGGGGTGGAGGGGTAGAGTACATTGAAAAGCAAAGCTTAAGAGGCTTGGAGAGATTCAAAGAAATGAAACAATAACATGTTTAATAGCTAATTCCCATTCTGGTTTGGCTTTAAGGTAGCTTCAGCCTTCGAGTCTGCTAGCAGCCTTCCCAAGTTCTCTGCCAGGATGAGTCACAGCTCCTCGAGCTGGGATCCAGTCCTGTAGACAAGCCATCTTTAAAGGTCTGTTTACTTTTTCCAGATGATAATGAATTAGAGCGAGAACTGTTTTTTTTTTTTTTCCACTTGAAACAAGGTTTGTGATGAATATCAAGTCACCTGCAGCAGCTTCTTGCATCTTTCAATCCTGATTCAATCTGAGCACCCCTGAGATCCCATTTGATGTAGTTTTGTGCTGTTATGCAGGGATAGATGCCTTTGGAATACCCCTCCCTGCCGGGCTGTCTCACCTAGTTGACTAGGAATGCAAAACAAGCAACAACCAGAGCCCTGGCCTGACTGTAAACCATTATTTACCTGCTAGGAATGATATTTCCTGCTGACTGAGAAGGCAAATTAAGAAACTTAGCCATATAACCCTAGCATGTAATTCATGGCACAAATTGAAACCCATGTACGGTCGCTCCTGCTTATATTTCTGTAGCCTGTAATGTAGCACTTGAGAGAATGGGTGCAAGGACAAATCTAGCTGCAAATGGCAGCTGTATCTAGAAACACAGATGGGAATGGGCCTTGATGTGGCTGCTACCAGTGGTCAACGTCATGACTTCATTGCCAAGCGAGGCACTTCAAAGAATTGTCAGCATTTTTGTGTTGTGTTGGCAAAAACACAGGCTTTCCTGGGTGTCAGTTCATGTGTTTCTCAATGGTAGATTTTTGTTTTTCCCTCTGAAAAGCTGTTCAGGCAAGTGTGGCAAGGCCCTATGTGCATGATGCAACGGTCATAACTGATTGCCTGTGCTAAGAAAAAGCCTGGTCAGATGAAGAAACAGCAATGTGCCTGGCAATTACGAATAAACTCTGAATGTAGCACTGCATAAGGGAGCTCATAGATTTGCTACTCTATCAGAGGGACATCTGATCGTTGTGCAGATGTGTTGGACACTGAACCATTGTGAATGCAGCTGAATTAGGATATTGTAACGAAGGAGTTCTCCTCTTGTTCCGTTTTTAGCATACGGCTATTGCATCACTGCCCAACTGATACAGACAAAGATCACTCAGTGAGTCCTTTTTTTTTTTTTTTTTTTCTTTTCTCCTGTTTGCTTGTTAAAATAAAGGTTTTCATGTTTTCTTTCCAGTACCAAATTGCTGCAAGGAATTCAAGCCGGCAACCAGGGAAGGTGTTTGGATGCTCAAAGTAAGTATGTTTGTGTGCTTGTATGTGTTTGTAACAGTGCTAGTGACTAAAAAAGTACCCAAGAACTTGTGTTTGATGGCTGTAAGACAGTAACTAGATAAGTTTGGTATCAATGAAAAGTTATATTCCTTTGCAACATCTTTGACCATGTAATTAACGGGTTCAGGTTATCGGGAATTATTCATTAAACAGAGCTGATGAAAGCTAAACTAGATCACACAGACTTTTTGGAAATAATTTGTGGTTTTGAATGAAGTAAGAAGGAAATGTTGACAGAAAGGAATTAAGAAAAAATAAAAAGGAAGACTAAAGGTGGACAATAATCTAACTTCCCTCTCCCCTTCTGTCTGGGAGCTTTGAGGAACTGTATTCTTGCATTGTTTCATTAAATGTTAACTCGTCTGCACATTATTAGTGCTGTGTTCATAACGTTAAGTGAAAAAAGAGCAAACTACACAAAATGCCACTGTACAGGGTTAGTAATGAATGTCAAATAGAATTTGTGAGGTGCCCCTTTTTTTAATCCCCACCTATGGGACTTTAAACCGCATCCCACCCGAGCTGGGTGTTAACTGAAACTGTCCAGCCCGCAGCTTGGCATCTGTGACATCTGCACAGGAAGCCATCTGCCGTGAGCGGTGAGATCAGTGATACCAGGAGATAGGAGCCCCACGAGGTGGCAATGTTTAGAAAGCCTTCAGAAGGGATGCGCCTGGAACAGATCTGCGCTTCCTCCGGTTGCCATCACTTGCTGCCCTTGTATCATGGCTGCCACATCTGTGCTATTAAACAAGAAATCTTCACTATTGCCAAGATGGAGCATAAGATACCCGGTAATAAACCTCCTATTTGCACAGATTCACTACTGACAGTGCTCACCGTGCTATGCTGGATACTGTATGTGCCTTTTCCCTTGACAAGGAACACACTGCAGCATTAGTGGTTTGCAATAATACAGTGTGGGGTTTCCTTATTCATAGTTAGTGCTGAAAATATGCCTGTCACTGAAATGATGCCAGGGCTGTGCAAGAAAGAACTTTAATTTTGAAAGATACGACCGCATTTCAGCTAAAGCTTGAAAAGCTATTACAGTGTATGAAGCACTAATTTTTAGCAGGCACCTGGATTTGCAGCGATGCTTTGTGCTTTCCAGTTAAAAGTATAAAGGTTTGTCTGAGCTATTTTAAAGACTTGTTTTGCAGGCAAACTAGGGATTTGTTTCAAGTTATTTAATGCCCTGAAAAAAACCATATGTTTGCAGAAAGATTTCTCTAGATACATGATAGACATGAAAAATTATTTTTCAGGGTAAGTTCTATGGGAAGTGCAGGTAAGGAGATGCTGACACTGGGAGAAGGAGAGTTAAATGGGAAGACAGAGTTCAGATTCATCAGGTTTTGAGAGAAGTTACTTTCACAGCAATTAGACTTTTTTTATTATTATTATTAGAAGGGCTCGAGTGGACCTGGAGATTCTCAGAAGAACAGTCTATAATTTAGAGCTGAAAGAGGCTTGTGTGCCTCAAGGATGAAGCAATAGCTCTAGACTACAGGAAGCATCTGAGAGCAAGCGCTGGGAACACGGAACGTCCTCTCCCTGCAGACCCATGCCCTCCCATGAAGGTGCTGCAGATGGAAGTGCAGCGGGGCAATGCCCTGTGCTGAGCCACGCTGGGTTTTGCCTATCGCTTTTTACTCTTGCACAGAGCAGTAGGTGCTGCTACTTATAGTCAAGCTTCATCCCTGTGGCTATACTGGCATTGTCGCTAGTACTTTGAAGCAACAGGAGATGTGAAGAAAACCACGAGCATTGAGATAGTGCGCAGCCACCAAATGCACATTGTTAGACAGGTAGTATGCAGTCTGCTTTCATCAAACTTAAGTGACACGTGCAGGTTTCCTGCAATAAGTAACCTTCTCTGTGAAGCAACATACAGCATTCCAGCATATTCCCCGTGGATTCCTGCTTACTGTTGTAGCCTTTCCTTTCCAAATCCCTTAGGTCTTATGGCCTATTATAAGTCAAAATAAAGATCTAGCTATCAGCATTCTAATACCAGAGATTCATTATATTGCTAGAGAATTAGCTAAGCTATTACAATTACAAAAGCCAAATCCATGTAACATGCTATTATATACTAGTCTTTGCTTGGGAATCCTTCCAGTCAGGTTTCGGTGCCTTTGAGCCTCACAAATGTGTGTATTTTTTCTTTTATTTAAGTTATACACACAACAACATGAGGGATGGATGTTGGAATATCCAAGGAATTTTACAGCTCTCACATGAGGCACTCTTGTGTGCAAGATGCAGATAAGGGGGCTTTTGGCAGTTACAATTTCTTGTTTGATGTGTTATCACTAAAACAATTACAAATCACCCTAACATTAGAAAGCAAGTCTGGTTTCTACTGGAACGTTAGCTCGGGAATTATTTGTTGTATTTCAGTCATTTTGAGATGGAGGAAAGAAAGAAAATATATTTAAAATATGTATAAATACGTTTTTATGATGAATAAAATATATTTGTATGATGAACTACTAAATCATGAATTGTTCAGGGGAGATCTGAATGAAAAATTCCGTGTGAGCTTTTCTCTTCCCTGCACAGAAACAAATGTTCTCTGGTCATTCATGCTAACGGTGCATGTAATGACTTAAACCAGGCAGATTAAAGTAGTGTTTCCTCTTGCTTCTTTCTCCCTACCTCCCAGCACCAGTGCAGAATAAAATACTACTTCAGGTAAGTGTGCTTTGTTTCCCACTCAGTTCCCCACTGCTTCTTTTCTCAGACTGGTCCCTGTAATGTCCACCAAATAAGACCTGACTCCCCTAAGGGCTGCTTTATACCTCTGCCAAAAGACTGAAGAAGTCTGAAAATGGGTGAAGCTCTGAGCTGAGCAGAGTGCTTCAAAAGCACTTACATTCTATGGAAACACCACAAGGTCCCCCAAAATGTAGTGGAGGACATCTGCTTAGCAGTCAGTCCTGCATAGGACACAGCTGCTCTATAGCTGGTTTTGATCTAACATGAGAAAACTGGAGACTGAAATCCTGAACCTAAGAGAGCAAAGTTAACCAAAGTGGAATGTTTGTTTATGGCTGTGTGCTCACCAGCCCACTCCCTTCTTAAGTTAGAAATTGGGTAGCTTGTATAGCCTTTTATGGTGCTGTCTGAAAATATTCTGAACTTTGGGGTGATATTTATTTTTTCAGTGCCCAATACCAAAAATTATCCCACAGGAGCTCAGCAAAGCAGCTGTTTAATCAGGAATGTAACTTTGCTTTTCAGAAAGATAACGTGTGGTTTTGTTCAGAGTTAATAATAAGATCCGTTCCAACGCAGAAGCTGTCAACAGCACTGACAAACATTCACAGTTACAAAAACGCATAGCCTTGTGGCTGGGGGTTTTGTTAAATAGAAACCTCATTTTCTGCTGTAATGAAGAAAAGGCACTGTTTTCATGCCACTAGTAGTACCTTTTGTGCTCAAATTGTTACAGAATCTTTTTTTTTTCATTTTATATACAATATGACTGTTTAGGGGTTACAAAATGGTGCTACTTTATGCCATGACTGTTGAAGCCATGACAACATACAATAACATAAACAAAGAATGATACCTTTGTTTCTAGTTGTCTTTTGCTTTCTGCGTCTTGCCTATCAATGGTGCTTCATTTAAAAGATGGAGAACGTTTATTAAAGGATGATTCAAGTAATGATTTGAGTTTTGCTCCAGCAGCCAAAAAAAAAACAAAAAACAACCCTCTTTTTTTAAAAACCTTAAAAAACCCACTAATTCCTCCTAGGTATATCAAGTGTTTGCAGTACATCCAGATGCTATAAAAATAACTGTCAGTTTTTCCAAAGGAGTTTCTAGATTTTATAAATACAATCTTGCGAATGTGATTGCAAGATCTGATTTGCATCCTGATTCTGTGCAGCCATTCTGAGTCTGTTGTCAGGCTGGACATCTTTATCTAGTAGTCTGTGTCTTGCTAGTCTGTTTGCAATACTGACTGGGAGTGTGATGACTTGCTAATCACTTTAACGTCCAGAAGGTGCTAACAGTGAAGTTGTAAATAGCCCTAGATTTCATCTAAGGAAGGAAAGGCAAAGGCATAAGAGATGGAGAAAGGAAGTGGATGGAGTATTGTAAAAGGACGATGGGAAGAGAAGGTTGGGCTGGCACAGGGGGGGACTGCACACAGTGGTAACCCCCAGGTGTTGCTGAGGAATATGTCAAAGAACTGAGCTGAAACCAAAATGCTGTTGCAGATGTGGGTGGCGTGTGGAGCTCAGAGTGCCATGGCTGTGTTCCCATCTGTACCTTCTTTTCTATAAAGGACACGTGTCCCTGTCCTATAGTGTGGTAGGTGCTGCGTAGCTTACCTGGCCCCCTCTGCGATGCTGCTGCTGAAGTCTGTACCTGCACATCAGCTGCTGGGATGCTGATCTGCAGAGCTCAGGGCCTCCAACACCAGAGTAAAATCCAGGGGGTGTACAGGCTCCCAGAAACCCATCATGCCTGCTAGGAGCTTAAGAGTGAAGAAAGGCTTGAAAGAGCTTATTCAAATATTGCACTTCTGTTAAAGAAGGGGAGTTTGGGGGGTTTTTTTGGTCCTTGCTGGCTTTTCTGGTTTTATTATTCGGGTTTTTTTCTTAGTTCAAGTATCGGCATTTTCCAGCATTTCTCTGTGATCACTAGGGCTGGAAACATTGGTTTTCATTAGCTGACTGATGTTAAGCATCCCCATTTCACACTATTTCTCCATATCATGACTGCTAGGATTCTTATATAATTAAGTTGCTCCATGATCTGCAGCTTCCAGAAAATCACCCTATATACTGAGTCACAGTAAAGACTGAGTTGCAGGCCATACACAGCATGCAAGTGAGGTCAGGTGGAAGCAACATGCACTTAATTGTATAAATTGTCCTTACAGTAAAAATGTTGCTTATAATAATGGCTTCTTCGGCCTTCTTAGACACTTGTTTAGCCGTAGGTAGAGTGTGGAAAGGCTGCTGTTGTGTGCATTACTGTTGTGTTACAATGCAAGGTGGTAAAATTAGAGATTTTCCATGTCTTGAGACCTAGTAATTTGTCCCTGATGCATTTCCTCTGTTGTTAATTCAGGGCTCGTACTCAAGCCCAAATGCTGTAATCATCTGTATAGTCTGGTATGTTTGTACCTATTTGAACCTGCAACAGGCGTGTGGCGGGAGGTGCTTACACATGGGCAAAGTTGATGGCAGCTGGCTTGAGCTCTAAAAGCCTCAGCTGGAGATCTGCCACCAAAGCCTGCACAGCTGCTGCCCCTGGTTAAAAATCCTCTCTGAGTGATTAGATAGGCCAGGTACGTGTTGTGGTTACCGTCTAGTGCGGGGAGCACCAGCCTTACTTCTCTAGGAATACCCATTCCTCACAGAAGGAAGCTGGCAGTGCCCCCACATTAAGGTTTAGGCAGTGGCTTCCATTAGAGCTTCATCCTCTTACAAGAGGCCCGGATTTGGCTCACCGCTAATGACCTGAGTGGGCTGCATGGGATAAACTCCTTCTGAACAGCACTATAGGAAACACCCTTACATTATATTGTAGGTTTTAGCAAGAAGAACTAGTTCTCGCCGTGTGTCTGTATAAAAGAACATTATTGTCTGCGCTCAAGTATTTTCAGACTTGCTCTGATTACATAGCTGGGGTCTTTTTTGTCTAATGTAAGAGGCTTCATGTAATCACTCTTCTAAATCTACAGCTTATGTTTGACAAGTGGGTCATTGGTTAATGGAAGCAAGTAAATCCAGCTGTTTATCTTTTCAGTAAGATTATGCACATTCTGTATGCTTTTGTCTGCTCAGAATGGAGATATGTACACTTTTAATGGCCTCCCTCTATTTTAGAGTAGAGGTGTGAGCCCTTTATTATGTTTTGTCTGTTCCTTACATTTAAATAAAGTCACGTTAGTACTTCAGCTGGTATCGCATTTGATCCACAAATTTATGGTAGCCATTGTGGTACAATTCATTTAATTACTAGGTGTGTTTCTTAAAAAAGCTGTTATTTGACTTTATAAGGAAAAATTTACTGTTGTACGTTGCTTGCAAGGTTTTTTGTTTCCTCATTTCTCCTCCGCAAGCCCCAATATTGGTATGTGTTGCTGGTAGCAGATGCACCTTCCACTAAAGCAGGCCAGCAGTAGCTTTCTCCCAACTAGCTTTGCCTCTTAACAACCAGGCAAGAACATTTTTTGGCTAATTTGAAATCCCAGGATTTCAGAAAGTGCTTAGTATATGTTCTGTAGGGTGCTAATATCTAAAGAAAGCACTTGCAGCACTAGGCTATTAAAGCGTTTGAAGTATGCATAGAAACTTGGTCTAATATGTCACTTTACAAAAGTCTTCTTAGGGAATGCCTGTCAGCAAGATACACTTCTTGACATAGTTGGCAAATCTTTTTTTTCTTTATTCCAAAGTGCTAATATATGTGTAACATGGTTAAAGCGATCTGTGAAAATTACTTTTCCTTGTCATTTGAAGGCTATTTTATTAAAAAACACTTAGGGTAAACACTAAGATGCTAACAAACATTGCCATTGGAAAAAGTCTGTTTTCCATCAATAAACAAGGAAACAAAAACTTTAAGATTAGGAAGAGAATTGTGTAAACTAGCAGTTAAATTGTACTTGGAAAAACAGTTTCTTGCTCCCAAATGCTTTAGTGTTTGCAAATAGTAACTATTACTTACAAGTGTGTTACGGGTCTAAATGCTTAACAGCAAGTCAGAAAGCACAAGTGTAAGAAACTGCCAGCAAGTAAAGAGTGCCTCAGATGCTTCCACTTGACCAGCGAGGAGCCTGAAATCACTAAGAGCCTTTTGAATGGTAAAACAAATTTCTGTTAAAAAAACTGCGTGTGTGTAACAAATTTGTTTTAGCCTAAAGAGGAAGCACTCCCTGATTTCTCTGTGAGCCAGTGATCACAAGCAAATCCTTGCAACCCAGTTTTTCAGAGGTGCCTCAGGGATCTCAGTTCTTTATGGCAGCGCCACGTCACAGGAGGTGTGTAAATTCTGTGCATTATGCAGCTCTTAAATACAGGTGTTGCTTCTTGGGGTGGCTGCGTGTGAATGTGCATGCACCTTAGCAGGCAAGTGCTGTAGTACATTCCTCTCAGCCTGGATGAAATGAGGTGTTATTAGCTAATAGCAGTATGTTAGCCAGACAATAGGTATGCTGGGGACTTTGTCTGAGGGAAGGAGACCAATTTGACCCAGGTTCTCTGCAGGTGGCTGATGAAGGAAAGTGAAAATTGCCTAAGCCTGCAGAGGATTATGCCTGACAAAGGATGGGTGGGAAAGAATGGGAGAAAGAACAATGGGGAAACCTCAGGTGTGGAAAAAATCCTGAGATGAAAGGGAGGAGGTGGTCACGGAGTTGTAGTAATGGAGAAAGGGTATAGGATTTGCTTAGCTGCAGAGCTGGAAGTACTGCATGGATCAGCAGGCAAACCGTGGAAGAAAGGCTGGGGACTCGCCGTAGTGGTGCTGGGGGTGAAGCTTGCATGGGGTTTTGAGGAAGCTGGTCATAACAGCAGGGCCTGTTTCTGTGCTTGTAAAATAAACTAATTTCTGTCAGCTTTGTTCTTGTAAAATACTGTGAACATCCCAGATAAAAAGCAGTTTTCAAGAGAAGGGGCAGGCAGCATGCAAACAAAAAAGCACACCACTTTCTGTGTCACTTGGCACTTGCTAATTTGATCAGCATGTGACATGCGCTAGCTTTGTAAGAGAATAATTTGTAGCACACTGTAAGGACCCAAGGAAACTGTAGAGTATTTTTGCAGCAAGGGACCGAATTCTTGGGCCAGGGTTTACAATCACAGAAACACTCTCACACTACTGAATGACTTGGCAGTGTGATTTTGATGCTGGTCAGGCATGAATGCGCTTTGTATTTCTTTCACATTAGCTAGAGTATGTAATGATGTTTATGTTGGCTTTTTGCTGGGTGTGGGAGGACAGATGCTTAATTAACAGTTTCCTGGGACAAAGTAACCCCTTCAGATCTTGGTTTGTAATGATCCAGCCCTTTCTGTCAGCTGGTTGAAGCACTTTTGATCCAGTAATAAGGTATCCAAAAATTTTATTGACCACCTGCTGGAACCATTACTTTCTTGCGCCAGCCTTCTCCCTTCCTCTTTAGCAGTGGTGAGCACCAGGTTGGTAAATGTTGACATATGTAATGTTCCTTTTGGTGGTTTATAAACCATCTGCAAGCTTTACATGTCGAGTATATGTAATGCTGATATTGGACAAGGTGCAAAACAGTACACTGAACAGATCTTAGCCAACAATCATTCCAAAGCGTTTATACTTCTCCTCCTTGTGTTATGCAGGTACCAGAGAGTCATGTGGAATATTAAATTACTTGGATAACATCTGCAAATCAAATGGCTATCAGCTTCACAACATTTGTTGTACAATAGGAACAGAGAATCATTGATCCCAAGGGCTGTTGTTAACTTCTTGGCTTGACGTTGATATTACATACTAAGTTCTCTGTGGAGGAATGTAACAAGTCATGTTGAAAGTTATCATCTACCAGTAAAGGTATCACTTTATTGTGGGATACAGCCATATCAGATTTTCACATGAAAAACTTCTGCCTTGGACAAATGGTGTTGCAAATCTTCTCCTTTGTCCTCTCCCACAAGCCAATGTTGCTTTTATGAAATATATCACTAGACTGAAATGCCTTCAAAGTATGTTGTTATTTTCTGTATGAAACGGTAAGAAGGAACAACAGAGGGGTAGATTGTCCACTCCTACCTGATTTTGTCATCTTTCTGCATTTTTCCAGACACCCCTCTTTAACTCCAAGAAAGCCAAAGATTCCTCAACAGCTGACAATATATAAAGAAATGCTAGACTTCTCTTCTACTCTCTCATATTTCCAGACCCTTCCAGGCTTTTACTGTTTATAACTTCTCTCATTGATTTTGTTTAGGATGTGAATGTCTGAAGCTCTGACTATTTCCGAGGGTAATAGTTGTAAGCTGTACTGTATGGAAACTTGAAAACCCCGAATCCCCTTTTTCGAGAACACTAGTCTCGCTTTCATTTGTCATAGAATGGTTTGGGTTGGAAGGGACCTTAAAGATCATCTTGTTCCAACCCCCCTGCCATGGGCAGGGACACCTTCCAGTAGACCAGATTGCTCAACGCCTGAATTAGGCTGGCCTTGAACACTTCCAGGGATGGGACATCCACAGCTTCTCTGGGCAACCTGTTCCACTATCTCACCATCCAAAGCTGGGGGTGGGGATTAGTGTTGGACCAGCATCCTCCGACCTGACCTCTCACCTAATGGAGATCCCATTTAATTAAAGTTTTGTCATTCTCTGAAAAAATCCAGGAATCCAGATTAATTGAACATTTTAAATGTTTTTATTTTGGCTTTCCATGGTCTTTACATTTGAACTCTGACAAAACAAGACTAGAAAGCTAGTTAACGCCTCCATACAAATGGAAGTGGCAATGTTAAATCTAGAACAGCCCCAGCCAAATAGTTCCATCTAAATGCACGTGAATGAGCCATGAGTCAGTCTCCTGCCTCAATTCCTTTCAATCAGTATTAGAGGCAGAGTGAGAAAGTCATCACTCCAAGCATTTATTGATCACAGCCTCAGTTTACAGGTTTTCAGATGAAAGCAGCTACCCCAGGTGTGCCTGAAACTCAGCTACAGCCTGGTAGATATCACTGAACACAAATGTAACAGGCACCAAAGAATTAAAAATTCTGGTTTGGTCTGGAGTTAAAGGAAGTGAAAATTTATTCTTTGGAAACATCCTTCAGTGAGTGTTTCCTGCTCTCACTGGAGTTTTTTGTTATGTAGGAAGTGCTGGATAAAAATGTTTTGGATGTTCAGTGTGAACTTCTTGCGTTTCAGGTACAAAGTTCTTTGTATGCTGAAGAGTGCTTCTTTCTAAATAAGAATTAGGGACTTTTTTCTTTAAAGCAGCTGGATTTAGCTAAACCCTGAAAGGATTTGATTTAATAAATGTCCAGTAAACCTATTTATTAATTTTAATCTAACAATATTAAAAGCATATAATTAGTCTTAAAATATATCTTCTATTCAAGGGCTTCTGAAATCCTGTTTCTTTGAAGAAAAAAATCCTGATTTTGCAGACATTGTTTGAATCTTGAAATAACCCTCTGATTTCTATTTGATTTCTGGAACTACAAAAGGTAACTGCTGCATTTTTAAAGAAAAATACCCACAGGCTGTGGCTCTTGAAGACCTCTCTCTTTAGTGAGGAATTCATACACTAATGGTCAAATTGGCTTTGCAGCTTATTACACTAAATTTTCAAGAATGCTTAGCTGACAAAGACACTAAGTTTTAGTTTACTCTTCCTCACAGGCAGAGAACACTTCTTAAAATATTAAATGTGACCCCTGAAATATAAATATGTCCATATATTTAAAAATAGACTTGAATTACCTCATAGGTATGTGGTCCATGCACATTGTGTAATTGGGACAGCCCTCTCTTTCTTTCCCTTTATCTGTCTCTCTCCAGGGAAGGCAAATAATCAAGACTTTGCTTAAAGTGGCAGCACTATAATCCCCAAGAGTGGAAAGCTCATTCTTTGTCTACAGGATGTCTGGGGTGATAAGTAGCTGTTTTATTAAAACTCATGCAGTGTTTCTTTGTCCTGACAAAATTATCATTTGCTGTTTGGTATGGTCAGTTTAAATGCAATGCACCCTGAAATCTAAGGCATGGAATGAACTAACGGGGTGGAGGTGGGAGGTTTTATTCGGTGCTGTGTAAACAAGGAAAGTCTGTAAAGTTATAGTTTTGAATTTTCACTTGGAGTTATTTTTTATGCCACAGTAGGAGCTTTCCTTTGGGCTGATCAGTGCAGTTGACAGTATGTCAGTGGAATGAGAAATATGAGTTTTTCTGCATAACCCAGGTCAGCTTAAAACTCATCATATGCCACATCGTATCTGATATACATTCATTGTGCTAGTAACGTTGCTGTTGCTAATTCCATTATGGACATTTTTGTGTAATACGTTATCGTTACAGGTCAGAACTGTGCACTGATTTAGGGTGGTGTGAGCTAGTGCGCTCTAATAGACATGCAGTTGCAGATACCTCATTTGTATTTACCGTAGATGACATGCAAATCTGGATCTCGTAAGTCATCTGTTCTTGATTTACTAAATGAAACTTTTATTCATGGTGTGTGCTATCAGAAATTAGGCTGATTCTGATGCAGCCTAATTAAGCATGCTCATGGTTATATCCATCTTACTGAATCTACTCATGCTGGGAACAGAGTATGTCTATGTACCTTAATGAACTGGGCCTCCCTTGAACAAGCAAGATATGACCAAGACTTAACAGATTAACTTTTTTTTAGCTCTTCCCAAACTTTCTTCCTGATTTTCTTTATTCATTTACTTTCAGATCTAAACGCTGTTGGCCACCTTCTTCAGTGAAAGCCTGTTTCTGCACAGGTTTCTGATAAACACACACACTTGCTAAAGAACTGATTTTGCTCTACAGTGTGTAAATCTGTTGCTTCGCACAATTCTATTAATCTTCATCCTGATAGAGGAAAACTATGAGAACAGTTAGAAAGCAGACTATATTGACCAGGACTGCTGCTTTTCAAAAGCTGTTGCTACCTCCTAACTGCTTGTTTGCCTGAAATCAGGATTTCTCATTCTTTTTCCCAGTAGAAAAACTGTGCTTCTGACAGGAGTGTTCATGAAACTTCTCTAAAAAGTGAAGCACATGGGCCAAAATAGTCATACTTACATGGTGTTTGCTGCAGTTTGAAGTTGTAGCTGAGGTGTATTCTGAGAGTCCAAGGAATATCACACTGATTCCTTTATGAACTTCAACATGAACAGAGATATTAGAAATGAGAGACGTTTGCTGGCCACTCTGGGGTTAAACATCTCTTTCTTGATCTCAGCCCCTGCCCCCAAAGTTATCCAAGCAGTGGGGAATTTCTGCGGTCATTAATTGTATTTATACTTTGGCTGTGTCACATAGAAAGCTCCCTAAAACTGTGTGTGTTTTTTTAATCTTCTGACAAATATATCAGCAGAAGTCTCTAGTGTGGCCATCACCTCTGTTTTCAGAGGCTGTGCATTGGTTGCTTCTTATCAGCGCTAAAATACTCATAATTTATTTCCACATTAGCTGCCTAATATAATATTCTGGCTTGAGCATGCCTGAGGTCTTTCTGACACTGCATTTTGGGCTTTTAGGGGATTTCACTCTCAGGCGTTATAAATCACACTACATGGCCTTTTTATTGCAGTAAGTGAAGCCTGGAGCAAATGAGGAGAGAGGAACTGAAAGCAAAAGCTTTGAGGGGGAAGGAGCAACCAGATTTTGGAGAATGGCATTCAGGCCTGTTGCAGTGCTCACCAGTGTTTCCTCTGCCTGGTTCACTGTGGCAGAAATCAAAGTACTGAAATGCATGTGCTGGGGTAAGGTGGTGACTTTTCCCCATCAGCAGCACACCTGGTACTTGCTATATTGTCCGGGGGAAGTATGGGATTGCCTTGTAGCCGAAGTCAGGTGGGAAACTGTGAACAGCAGGCTAAAGTGACACAGGAGCAGGTTGCCCTGAGAGGATGCGACATCTCCATCCTTGGAGATTGTTAAGATTTGACTAGACTATGATCATCAAATATGACCTGATCTTGTGTTGGTGGTGATCCTGCTTTGAGTGGGAGATTGGACCGGACAACCTCGATTGGTTGGTCCTTTCCAGCCATTGCTTCTGTGGTTCTTGGTGCTTGGAGATCTATTACATCAGGTTCTGTAATTCCACCCCTTGGCATTAATTCCTTTCCTGGCTCTTTGCTTTGCTTAGTCTGCGTACCACTTGTGAGTACTGGATTTCAGTGCTTTCAACATACCATAGGTGGAGCTTTTTTATCAACACTGTGCTGACCTCTTATTTTTCAACCTGCTTTTCTATTTGTACGCCTACTTCATGTAAAATCTGTAAAGGCAGAACAGATGCACAGGCACCTAATAATAGCACCAGGTTCCTCTTTCTTGTTCTGTGCCACTGGATCCATGCCTGAGACGTCTTGGCTCAGAACAGTGAAAGTGGGAAGAAGATGCTGGTGCTTTCCTGCACGTCAAGAGTTGTGTTTGTGGGCATACAGTGCTCGAACAGAGATGTAAGTGGAGGGAGTGCTGTGCAATATGGAATCCGTACTGTGCCCCGTGCTCTGCCCGACTGTGGTAGGTCAACCGAAGCAGCATGTGCTTTCTGAAAACCATCACCAAGCTTCTTTTGCCACGGCCTGGCTCAGCCTCTGTAAAGGTAAGGTGTTGCGTTGAGGTAGTGTGTGTTCTTTTGACCTTGAATCCTAATGCAGAGGCAAGAAGGGGTCTGAGGCAGCAAGGCTGCTGTGCTGTCCTCACCTGCACTTCTGTAGCTTTGCCAGTACATGTTTTAAAAACGGTTTTGGAGACATCAGTAAAAAAGCTTCTGTTTTTTTGCCACCGGCAAAGAAATAAAAATATTTTTACAAGTTAGGGTAGTGGAGTGTATTACTGCTTGCTGCCTAGCAGGGCAGGTAGGGTTACGTCTGGCAGATAAAAACCTGCTATAGGTTATTTTTATGTTCTGTCACCATGTAGCATTTCTGGCTTCTCCATGCTCTTGAGCATTACTAAGACACTGGCCTTTTAGCAGAAAGTATTTTGTTGCTTGTTTTGAGAAAGATTCAAAGGCAATTCTCTGGTGGGTTTACTGTTGCCAGATGAATGCAAGATTTCTCAATCAAGTATGTCAGCTGCAAATGTCTATAGGTCAGTTACTGAAAGAAAAATTTGAGTATATTTGAAAACCTGGCAGAAAGAATATATAAAACCTCCTGTCCTGGTGTTCAGAGGACCATGACAAATTGGCAGACTAATTTGAGTTTTGTTAGATTGCTCTCTATGTGTATTAATGTATACATCTGACTTAAATCCAAGTAGTTTCTCAGCAGTCCAAGTGCTGTGCAGCTGGTGTTTAGTTATTGATTGTATTCACCTTACAAGCTCTCTGTGAACCCAGAGTCCATATCATGAGCATAATCATGTAAACTAAGCTTTCAGCAAAGTGGCATTTCAGTCTGAAAGGTTAGATAAAGATTGGTTAAAATTTTGTAAAATCGCTTTCTTCACACAGAAAGTCTGAGGTATAAACCTGATCAAACTCATACTTCAGACCTTTTAATAAGATACTAGCATGTGCCTCTGAGAACACATTAGAAATACTCATTGCTTCCAATAGATCTGTCACCTTAAAATTAATTTTAGAGAGTTGAATTTAGGAGTGCCTTTTTTTTTTTTAAGATGTTGGTATATCTGCCCAACTACTTCTTGCTCTTTCACATCCAACAGCCTTGAGGTCTTACAGAGATGTTTAGAGTCTGTGCCCATAGTTGCTCTTGCTGGATTCTCTGTAGAGAAAACAATTTGTAAACAGTTGGATAGTTTTTTTCCAATGTGGTAAATGTGTGAGTTTTGATCCACTATTGGGACACAAGGGTAGGCTTTACTGTGGTGAAGTTCTGATCTGCTGTCTATGACTGGCATTGCTCTGTGGTTAACATCCAGCTTTGAAGGATGTGTCTAGGCAAGGTGAGATATGCAGAAACTGTAGAGATATGCTAAGAGGGGGGATAAGAAACCCTTTTAAATGAAGGGGAGGAAGACATGAGGGGTTGTGTGAATGGCAGCGCCAGGAGTTCGGCGCCACTACCCTGGCAAGTTTGGGTTTTGCCCCTTTCATGTTTCTGACCCAGGCAAGTCATGCCATCAGCTTGCTTCCCTGTGTAAGCCTGGGAACAGGAGGATGCTGCAGATGTGCAGTGCAGCTTGGCAGGTGTTGTACTGCACTCTTCAGTGAAGCTGTAAGCAGGGATATAGGGCTTGGTCACTTGGCTATCCTGGTGCTTGGGGCTGGGAGGGAATCCAGGCGGAGCAGTGGATGCAGGAACAGGGGAAAAAAAGCATCCATGAACTTAGACCTTCCTATGCTTTTTTTTTAATGATTAGGAGTCCACGGTTTCTGACACCCTCGTGTTCCCATACCATTTAACATTTATGCACGGTTTGGTTAAAGTGCCTACCGTACGGAACACAGAACCTGCTCTGGCGAGCCGCGGACGGCGGAGCAGGCGGGGGAGCTGGCCGTTGCTCCAGGCGCACCGGACCGGAGGGAAGGTGTCGCGGAGCGCCGGGCGCTGCTTCGCTGCTGGGATTGCGCGGCCGCCGCCCGGGCGGTGCAGCAGAGCGGCGGGGGCGGGGGCTCCGGCCGAGCCCAGAGGAGCTGCCCGAGGCGGGGAGGGGCGGGTGGCCGTGGGGTGCCGCGCTCGGAGGTCCCCGTCGTTTGGGTAACGCAGGGCGAAGCCGCAGCCGCCGCTGTCACGGGCGGAGGCGGGCAGGGGGCGGCACGTCCCCCGGCCCGTTGCCGGAGGGGAGCGGGACGCCTTCCTGCGGGGGGTGCACGGGGCTGCCCCAGCGCTTTGTCTGCCTGCGCCGGGCAGGGCCGCCCCGCGGCTCGGGCGCTCTCCGCGGGCCCGCAACCCGCGGGGGACGGCGGATCCCCCCGCACGCACGGGGCGAGCGGCTCTTTGTGCGGGGGCGCGGGGCGGGGCGCCCCCTCCCCCTCCCCGGGCGCAGCGGGGCGGCCGCGGCGCGGCGGGCGGCGAGGCGCGGAGTCGGCCGGTTGCCATGGCGAGAGGCGGTCACGTGGGGCGCGGCGGCGGCGGGGCTGACGTGCGCGGCGGGGCGGGGCGGCGCGGGCGGGCGGGCGGCGACAGTCGGCTGCCGCCACCTTCCGCACACCAGCAGCGCGGGGCTCTGCGGAGCGGCGGGAGCGCCAATGCCCGGACCGACCCAAGCCCTGTCCCCAAATGGCGAGAACAATAACGACATCATCCAGGATAACGGGACCATCATCCCCTTCAGGAAGCACACGGTGCGGGGGGAGCGCTCCTACAGGTACTGCGGCGGCGAGCGGGGCGGCGGCGGCCGGGGGGGCTGCAGCGCGGGGGGCGGTTGCATAAGGCGGGCGGGCTGCAGCCCCTGCCGGCGGGCGGGCGGGCGGCCGGGGGCTGCGGCGTGCGGCGGCGCTCGCATTGTCCGGCTGGCAGGCGCTTGGTGAATAGGCGGGATGTCTGCGGGGGCTCGCTCGCCCGGGCGGAAGAAAGGCGGTTAGAAATAATGAAGGAAAAAAAAACCAACAAAAAAAAAACACAAAAGGAAAAAAGGGGGAAGGAAAGGAAGGAAATAAAGAGCTCCGCGCAGGCGGGCAGCTCCCCCTGGAAAGAGCCGCAGCACCTCGCTGCGGATCTCGGAGGCGGCGCCGTGCGGGAGGCGGCGGCCGGGGATGGCGGGGCGCGGGCAGCGCCTGCCTGGCCCGGGTACCGCACCGGGCACTGCCCTGCGGGGCGGCCGCGGCCGAGCGCCCCCCGCACAGCGGCCCGGGGGTGCCAGCGACCCCCGCTGATCGGGGCGGGGGTGACAGCCCCCCCCTCTCCGGTGTTTGCGCGTGTGTGGGGGAGGCGGCTCCACCCGCCCCCCCGCCCGCCGGGGCCAGCCTCATCTTCTATTTATCTATCGTTTTTCGTTTGGGGGGGGGGGGGGGGGGGGGGGGGGCGCACGTCCTTTGTCGCAGTTGTAGGGATTTTTGTTGAATGGTCTGGCATGCGTTGCTGGCAGCGCTTCTGCATTAACATCCCTGACAATATGTTCCGGCAGATAAGCTCATTAAAATTGTTTGCATTGTTTGATAAGGGTCGCGGCGCAGCCCGGAACGCAACTGGTTTTATGTGCTCCTTGCTGCCGACTCCAAGGGTGATAATACAGCCGGTAGCTCCCCTTATGTTAACATACAGTTATTTTAAATACTGCCTGGATGACAGCAAGCAATGCCTCTGCAGAGAACACGCCCCTTAAAGCTGATACTCAAACAGCAGGAAATGATGCTGCTTGCAAATATCTGACTAAAGTGGCGAGTTGTTTGCTCGATTAGATGAAAACAAATGTGGATGACTTGGCTTGTTTGTCGGAAGAAAAATCACAGTGGGTTTTTTTTTTTCTGCCTGAGGAGTAACAGAGCTGCTACCGGCATCGCTGGCCATCAATAACCTCAGCAGTGGATCTCATTGTTGATCATAGGCTGACGGGTGGTTGCGAAATGTGTTGGAGACCCAAGTGTGTGGTTTGTCTCAATACCGCAAAATCTAGCCTGTCCCTCTCTCTGAATCTGTTGATGCGTTGTGTAACGAAGTCCGGATGCACACATTTAGCACAAAGGAGCAAAAGTGCTTTTGTGAAGACCTATTTCTATTTGCAGAAAGGTTGGAGCTCCTACTTCCTATGTCTAAATTTCAGCTGAGCAGGAGAAGGTTCTGGTTTAGAGCAAAGCTGTTATTTCTATCACATGCCTAAGCAGAAATTTGCAATAGATTTGAAATTAATTATTGTGCGTCTACCTTTGGTTATTCTGACATGTCATGGATGTGTCATAGGTGCTACTGGTTGCTATCTCACTGCTTGCCTTTGGAAGGGTTCTCTGGAAAATCTCTGAGTGGGGTTCTCCATTATGCTTTTGCAATAAGCTTGTATGTGATTTTCTGCAGCCATCAACAAGTTGGTTTTCTTGTCCTTCTGCCTGTCATATCGTACACTGAACTATGCCTAGAAAAGGCATTTTGTGAGGCTGCTGTGTTAAGCACATGATGACAGATATAATTATATACTTGCCCAGTTTTCCAGAAACTGGGAAGTTATTCTGCATCTGAGTAGCCTTTTATCCAGAGGAGTGCTCCTTAGTCTTGTAAAGCTATGTATCCATTTGTATCCATACCTAAGGCAATATAAAGGAATGTAGAGCTGGTAATACTAACATCACATGATTTTAGGGCAGTAAGTAAATAATCCAATTCAGTGTATTTCATAAATAAACCTTTAATGCACAAATAAAAACTGCCACTGGGGAATCTTATTTAGGCTTGCTTTGCCTTGTGGAAACCTACCCTGATTTACAGAGTCGTGGCACCTTTATCTGTTTATTTCCCCCTTTCTTCAAGGGGGGAAGCAATACTTACTTTGTTTTCATCTGCTTCTTAAGTGCTTTATGAAGTAAATGTCAACCATAACAGAAAGGGAACCTTAAAATATGTGGAAGCTGTGGTGAAACTTCTCCTTGATACTGGAGAAGAATGGGCTTTTAACTTCCATGAAAACCTTAGTAGCTAGACTAGTTTGGTCCTTGCTATGTTTGTGTTGCAGCAACATCACTAGATGTAACGGATTAATACCGTCAGTGTGGTGCCATGCTGACTTGGGAGCAGCCTGTACAACTTCGCCATATGACATATTGCTATGCCTTTCATTGTCGGGCTGGTTTGTTCCGTCTGTGTCTAGAAATATGAAATAAATACGTCATTAAGCACAGCCTGGAGCATGATATCAGATCAGCAGTTGTACAGATCTGGAAGTACGTACTTTTCTCGCAATGCACTTGTGTACTGCAGCTTTGCTTTTAAGTTAAACTGCATCTATCATGTGTGTAGAGGTTCAGTATTTGCCTTTCACTTCTCTCTCCTGCAATATGAGCAAGGCTTTCTCATTTTACTTTTTTTAACATGAATATTTTAAAACAGAAGTGTTTGTTGATCAGAGTAAATTTATGCTTACCAGTTTACCAGTAGATATTCTCCCACTTAAAAAAAACCCACAACTAAACAAAAAACCAATGTTGCTATTTAAAATACCAGCTCCTACCAAAGATTTGATATCCAAATTCTGAAGTAGGTTTAAAAAGGGCTGAAGTTTATACTGTTTTACAGCCTAGGAAGCTGACATGATAGGAGCTGCCCGAAGTTATCCACTGAGTTGAGGATGCAGCAAGGAGCTGAACCTATACCACGAGTCCCAGCCATGTGCTCCGTATGCAAAGCCACAAATAGTTTTCCCGTCTTCCAAAGGACATATTAAATTTTGCAGACAGGGACATGCAGGCCCGAGGTGTTAAGTTTCTTATCCTGATTTACTTAGCTGGTAAACGGAAACCAGGCACTTTGGCATAAAATTCAGTCACACGGAGATGTTACCTTTCAGAGTAAATAACTGTAATCAATCTGTATTTCTCTAGTGAAATGCTGTTGGCCCAAAATAGACTTGAGCTCATTTCAGAGAACGGCATTACATTTAATTATAGTTTTACTTGCATGATCAAAGATGACTGAAAAAAATCAATGAAAAAACAAATCAACAGCTGTGTGGAGAATTTTTTTAAACAGGGCATGTCTACAGTGCATTTTTGCGAGACTCCTGGCATCTTGTGTGGTTGAGCAGCTCATCGCATGTTTAAAAGCTAGCTGTGCAAAGAGTTTGAATACTTTCAGGTTTGAATGGCACACCTAGCCTAAACCACTGGGGCCTAATAGGGACAAACTGTTGTACTCTCCTTTGTAGGATACCATGCCTAACTCTTGGTTTATCTATGTGCTGCTAGAAAAATGGCTTTCTCGTCCTTCATACACCAGTTATATTTAGTTTTGTATGCAGAACTTTCACAAAGAGGGCTAAATTCCTGATTATTTTTCTTCAAATCACTAAACTAAAATAAATTAAAACAAACAAAAAAAAAACCCAACCCCTCTTTCTGATCTATGAGCATGTCCTTTTCTAATGGTATCTGTTTTAAATGTTTGGTTTTCCTGAGTGTTGTCTTCCTTTTAGCAGCCATTAAGCTACTGATGTGCGATGGTGCTGTCCGTAATAATGAAAGCTGGACAGAAGCCATGACTTCCTCACCCGTGGCTGTAATGAACTGTGGGGTGTTACAGAGTGTATCTGCCTGTCTTTTACTGCAGTATGAGCTGATAACTTCCACGATGGAAGTCGTTATAGCAAAATCTGTTTTGGGCTTTGCCTTCCAGGCTACCGACGAATTGCTGGACGCAGGCTGGCCCCACGCGGCAGAGCATCCTCCCCACTGCAGGACGTGCCCCTGTTGCTGGCAGCTCAGTGCCTCCGCACGTGTGCAGCTTGGCGCAGGGTGCAAAGGGAGACTTACGGCTTCACCTTACTCTGGGAAGAAGGCATTTCTTGCTCTAAAGTTAGGTTGCCTTGAATATGGTAACTAGGTAATTCCACTGAAGTAAAACAGACCATACGTGTTGATAAAAATAGTATATTAAAGGCCCAAACTTGCTGAGAATGGGGAAGACAATACAGAGTAGAAGCAGTGAGTTGTCTTCTCACTTCATAGTAGGCAGGTGTGACTGTTTCCATCCTCTGAAACTGTAAGTGCTAGTCAAGGAAAATGCTACTAAATATGTTTTTGAATCTTTTTGAACTGAAACATTATTTTCAGAGGTGCTTGTTGTTGGCCTAAATGCTACTGTTGCAGATTATGAGAATTTTGCCCTAGATTTCACTGGAAGTAGAAGAAAGGCAGTAATAAATGTTTGTTTTAAAAAAAAAACAACCCATAAATCACACCCAATAAATTTGGCTTGAGCTTTTCTAAAAGTGGTATTTGTGATAACCCCCTTGTCTGTCAAGCATCTGGACTGCAACAGGATAGTTGCTAGCTATCTGAGAGAAGACTCCTAATGCCTTACAAACAACAGCTACTAGCCAGTGTAAGAGGGACCGTGCAGAAATCTTTCCTTGGTTCCTGTGAGCTTAGGTACCCTCTATTTTCTCTTCTTTCACTTTCATAAAGCTGTCATTCTGTCGCTGCCACTCTTCATTAATCATGTTTTCTGATTAGGGAGTACTCTGCCTAGGGAGAGCTGTTTTGGTGAGTGTCTTCTGCTGGGCAGGTCCAGCTCTTAAGGGTGAAACTGTCTGACGATAACCGGGAATCACATGTGAGTGCATGGAAATGTCTCAGAAGGTTATGAGGATGACTCTGCTCAATACTGCATTGGTAGTTTGAAGCCCAGATAGTCTGTGCCTGTGTTACTGGGCTACCTCTCTTGACCTGGATTTAGATCTTCCTTGAAGGAAATACCTTCACAATGTTTTGGCACTTGTAGCTGTTTGTTAAAATCGGGGGCTAAGAGAGAGGTAGCTTTATGGAGAGGGGAAAAAAGAAAACAACACCCCACAGACAGCCCAGTTTGTGTGAGGAAATGAAAGCAACTTTCAGACAGCACCATCTTCTCAGCTTGCACCCAAGCGCTATCACCAAAAAGGTCTCGGTACGCCTAATTTGCACCCAGCCTCCGTGGGTTTTGGAAACATCCTGTAGGTGGGAGGCTGCATTCTGGTTTTTGTTGCATGGTGTGGGGTTTTTTTAAGCTACCTCGTTCAGCTGCATAGCAACAGCAGTGTGTTTCTGGCATGCTAAAAAAAAAAAAAAAAAAAAAAAAAAGAGTGGGTTTAGGATATGTAAGAACTGAACCTGATACTGTCATTTTTAGAAATAGACATTTTGGCTTCTGCCTAGTTTTGTCAATCTAACCTTCCTGGAAAGCAGGCACTGAAAAATATGCTGCATTGTGAAAGAAAGGTGACTTGGAGTTGGGGCTGTGGATCAAGAGAGCCTGATTAAAGCTATTTGAGTCTTCCTTTGCTGCGTGAATGGCTAGTTTGAGGGAGATGCAGCTACATCATGACAAGCAGGCTGGAGCACAGGAACGTTCTCTCAGGTGGCATATTGGACTAACCTTTTGAGATACAAAACTTGGTTTGGGGAGGCAGTAAGAAAAAAATAAGTGTAGTAGGTTTACATTTCAAGCCTTTGCATTTGAATGAGTGACTTGCTTTTTAAAATATCTCCAGAAGTTTTGGTTTTGGGGGCTGGGGAGGAGGTTAGTTTAATCTGACAGTGTTTTCTCCTTCCTCCTGCCCAAAGCTAATTATAGCGAAGGCTTGGTAAGGAAGAAGATAAATCGTGTGCCAGCTTTTCATTTTGAGGATGCAACTTTCAGCCTTTGTTTGATAATTGGAAACGAGTGGTCTTGCTACATCTGTTCTCAATCACGCAAACCACTGAGCGGGATGGCACGAAGGCTGTAATGCGGAGTAAATGTGGTGGCGGCGGCAGCAAGGCTCACGCTGCACTGGGACAGCATTTGGATAAGTGCGTCCTCCTTGCTCCCTGAATCCTGGCCTCTAGCTAGCAGCGCTGATTGCTCACTTCCAGTATTGGTCCTAGGGAACGTAAATGGAAAACATCCATGTTTCTTCTGTGGATGGTGTTAGCTGAGCACTGCGTAGCTGTTTGGATCTTGCTCAGATCTCTGCTGCCTGACTCACTGATAAAGCATCTTACTTGTATTGTTTCATTATAATTAGGTGGGAGGGGAAAGGGAATATCATCTATAAAAGTTTACTGAACATGCATTTTAACTGTTGGGGTTTTAAAAGTGGTGGCTTTTTAATTTTTAACATAGTTCTGCTGTCTTCATGCTATCGCTTATTTACTTCAGAATTAAAAACTTGCCTGTGATATTTTGACAGAGGTTTGTCTAGTTTTCTGGCAGTATACAGAGATATTTAATATTTGCTGGAGAAGGCTCTGTATACTGAAAGCACACCTATTAAACGGCTGAGCTTAATTACTCTGAAATTATTTCTTATTTCCCATAGAGCCCCATGCTTAGCGAAGGGTGCTTTTGTGTTAAATCTGGTTTTTTGTTAGGCTGTCCAAACAGGAAACGTAAACATCCATCAGCGAGTCGAGACTTAAGGATGTAACTTCCTTAGGAAATCCTACAACTGTGCCAAATCGTTCTGCCTGGAGAGGAATACGCCATGCAGGTTGTAGTCTTGATCTCCGGGCCTCGTGTACAGCTGCCTTGCGTTGCTTACTGAGGCTGGCAGAGGGAAGGAAGGGGTTTGAAGTGCAGGAGAGGAGGGGGAAGGTGGAGCCTGTGGGTTTGGGTCCTGTGCAGATGAAGGGGCAAGGACAGAAACACTGGCGTGAGCCTGTGTGAACGTAAACAGAAACTTAGAGTGATCTGGAACAATATTTAAACAAGCTATGGAAACGGACGAATTGTCGGTTTGGATTTTGGGATGTCTTCGTGTGAAATGGGCCCTTCTCCGGTGTGGCAGCTGACAGAGTAAAGGAATAGCTTATTTTGCTCTAATGGTATAGTGTAAAGCAACACTGTATGTCCTGTCTTTTTATATGGTTGTGTGTATTGTTTCAGAGGTTTAATTTTCATTATTATGTTCTTGGCAATTTGGAACCCTGAGTGAGATCCATGGACTTTGGTTTTATCTTTTAGGAGTAACTCAAGCGAATATCCCCCCTGCAGCAGGGTTTCTTAGTCCCATGCAGATTACAGATAGATTTCCTGCCCAAGCAGCTGTAATTATTCAGAGAGGCACATGAATGCAAATTCTTGCCTGTCACTCTGGAATGCAGTGTTGATGCTCAGAAGGGCTTGCTGGCAATATGTATTAAACAGTTTTGGGGGAATGAAAATTCATTTTGGGCAAATTTTACATGGTTGTTAGACTTTGCTTCTTAAGGTTAATCTCTGTGGAGCTAGTCCAGCAGTATCATGAATAGGAAGCACTGAGATATTTGAAGTAGAGTATGCATTTGCTTTACTTATGGATTCAGTGTTATACAAATCATAGTTTATTAAAATAACTATAGAATCTGTGAGTAATTGTTTGTATGGAAGTGGATTACATGATCCAGTGAAATGAAAATCCCATGGGAGCTTTCATATACAGAAAGACCGTGGTGTGTAGGAGTGCTGAGAACATGGAGGCAATGAAATGATAATTGGTTGAATAGAAGAGGTACATTTTCCTAAAAAGACAGCGTTCACATGTAAATAGCCATTCTGTTGGAAACCTTGATATGCAGCAAGGCATTAATTGTATTTTACTAGGTTATTTTTTTGGGGTCCATATCACTCCCTGCCCACATTAGTTTCAAAGTTGTGCAAGATGTAGGCTCTGAATCAGGATCTGAAAAAACTGTTTTCAGTCAACACATTCATGTTGTGTCAGTTGTCAGACTCAAGGAGGCATAAGGCGTATTTTCTTTTTTTTCTTTTAATATGTATTTCTGCCTGCAGAAGTTTGGCCCTCCAATGTACATTTTTAACCTGTGGTCCCCAAGTGTGAAATGAGTTTCCCAGCAACGGGGATGCTGTAGAACCGCCTTGCTTCTTAAGCAGCTCTGGTTGTAATATGATGAGGTGTTTTCTTCCGCTACTACTTTAAGCACACACACACCCCCCCTTCTAATTGTTCCTGAAGTGCTGCACAATATGGACCTGGTGGTGCTAGTGAACAAGATGAACATGAGTCAGCAATGTGCTCTTGCAGGGAAGAAGGCCAAAACCCATGCTGGGCTGCATTAGCAGGCATGTAGCCAGCAGCTCCAGGGAAATGATTATTCCCCTCTGGTGCTTCTGAGGCCACGTCTCTCATACTGTGTCTGAATTTGGCTTCTCCAATTTGAGAAAGATGGTGACATACTGAAGTGAGTGGGGCGGAGGGCCACCAGGATGGTCAGTGGGCTGGAGCACATGAGCTGCATTTGGTCAGCTTGGAGAAGAGCGAGCTCAGGAGAGGGAAAAGTCTCATTGCAGTCGTTAGCTGTCTAATAGGGGAGGTGTGTAGAGAACTTGGAGCCAGGTCTCTGAGGTACACAGTGAAAGGAGGAGAGGCAATAGCAGTCAGCAGCTGCAACAGTAGAAATGGCTTTAGATACTGGGAGAAAAAAATTTACGGTGGGGGACGGTTAAACACTGGAAGAGGTTATCCAGGAAGGCTGTGAAATATCTGTCCTTGGAGAGACTCAAAACTCTGCTAGATGGGACCATTGGCAGCTTTCTCTTGCTGGATCTGCAGTGAACGGGAGGTTGGAGCAGGTATCTCTGGAGTTCCCCGCCTACCAGAGCCGCTTTATGATCCTGTCCTGTAACTCTTAGTAGGCATAAACAGCTCTTGAGTTCAAAACAAACACAGCATACAAAACAGTCATGAAGTCAGGCACTTTAAAAGTGAAAGGCATGTCATACGACAACAAATTTAGTACTACCAGCCAGATGACATCATCCTATCATCAAAGGTTTCAAATCAAAAAGAAAAATGTGTGTATGCAGTCTCAGTTAAGACTACCTCAATTTCAACTGTTTTCTAGGTTAATTCTTGCAAAAACTACGCTGCTGCTGCTGCTGCAGTGTATTAATTACTTCATATTGCATTCTCTAAATCACTGGGAGCAGCCTCTGCAGCTTAGTGCCCAGGGATGACTAAAAGTTTGTAGACACACAGTAGAGCAAATGATATTTTTGCTTTGTCATGTAATTAATTATGTATATTCCAGTTAAAGATTATGTCTTGAAATTAAAAGCTGAAAAGTTGATGCATGACAAAGTCCTGTTCTCTGTATCATGTTACATCATCTGCGAGTAGAAAAGGTGTATTGTTAGTCCCTCTATAGCTGGCGCAGGAGCTCTCCCATGAGAGTGCTCTCTGAGTTAGCTTTGCATGCCTCGGACAGCCAGGGTTTATTAAGTGTCTCTTGGTAGGAAACAGCAGCTCCGTGTTGGGAGAAGGGCTTTGCGTTTCCCCTTGTTTAATCCTCTGGTTTTCCCTTCTTCACAGACTTGCCCTCTTCTGAAACCGGCGGATGCTCAGTGCCCATCTCCTGCTGAGTCACTGCCCTGCTCGCCTGGCTCTGTGTGGGGGTGTGAGGCGCTTGGAGGCTGCTCAGGCCCCCCGTCAGGAGGGCTGTATAGTATTACAAAATCTCCTTTGCCATTACGTTATGCTTGGAGTAAATCAGCATGTTACTTTAGCCTTTCACCTCCAAACGTATACATGTCAGGGAGGAGGAGGAGGGCAGCAAAACCCTGGATAGGTCACAACTAAATTCATTTGGTGACTTCATCTGACTCTAGTTGGATCTCATCCCTGCTGAAACTCCCAAGCCTGCCCACAGCCTTTTCTAGACTTAGAAGGCGGAAACAGCAGGAGTCGGGAGCAGCGGGCTGCCTGCCCTGCCAGAGCTGCCACCGAGCTGCAGCGGGGCTGCTGTGCTGGTGGGTTATGCCTCCAGCATCGTGCTTTGGGTGCCTGACAGTGTTGTTTTTTCTTAATCAGGAGTTCTGATTGTTTTGATCCCTTCCTAATCAGGGAAGGACATTTCCATGGTGTAGGTGCAGGTGGCTGCTTAGGTGCGTGGCTGTACCCGCATTGTTTTGCCTGGGAGTTCACACAGGCGAGGCAGTGGGTTTGGGGCCAAGCTCTTCTCTGCTACCGTCTTCATTTTCCAGTAAATCTGCATTTGCTAAAGCATTTGAGGATCTACTTTCTGAAAATGCAGCTAGTCATCGACCATCTAGTGGGAGCAAAAAGATAGGAGGTTCCCTTGTTCTTTGCAGAACCCAGGCTAGGAACTGAGGCTTCCCAACATCTGCAGCCTCTCAAGGCATCCCTCCGCCACCATGATGAGTGTACTCAGCACTGCTGTTACCTTGCATTTTTTAACCTCTTAGCAATCCTTTAGCAGTGTCTGCATGTATGCTTAGTAATCTGTTATTTTCCATGAGTGGAAGAAAAAAATGAATAAAAGGAGAATTAAACCTCCCATGTGTGTCTTGGTGAATTGAGACTTTGTTTCACAGAAGATTAAGTGTTGGTTTATTCATCAGCTTTTTCAAGGTTTTCTAGTTACAAAATGGTCATAGATCCTCTTTTGTTTTCTAAAATGTAGGTGTTTCTAATTGAATTGAGTTTACTATATAATGCAAGTCTGAGAATTATTTTTTTCTCTGAACTAGTTCCCCCCCACCCCTCCATCCCCTTGTCTGTTGTGAAAGGTAGGCTGGTTGCCAGTGTCTGTTTATGAAAATTTTACAGGTTGAATGTTGTCCTTCAGGGCATCAGAGCAGCAATTCAAGCTTAAGATCTTGGAGTTGAAAGCCTTGGCGGGGGGAGGGTAATAACTGTAAGTAAAAGCAGTTGGGTTTTTTTGCATTGCAGCCTTGCCACGCTTATGTTCCTCTCATTCAGCCCACTTCAAAGATTTTTGTGGTTCCTCATTAATAAAATGCCTTCTTAATTTGTAGTAACGCTCATTTCGTACTGAAATTTGTGCATCCTTGCCCCATGTTAACAAATGCCTGTCTGTTCAGCACCGAGCACTGCTATTGCTTTGTTCAGCTACTCCAAGGTGCAGTTTGAGGTTGCTGTGCACTGCGGTGGTCCATTCCTAACCAGTCTGAGTATATCTGGGGGGAAATGGTGGTGGCCAAATGCTGTGAATTGCTTCTATTTTATGTAAGCTATTGATATCTGCCTTTCTTGAACCTCCATCCATTGTTAGGAATGTATTTGTTTACTCATAGAAATTGATAAGGAACCTTTCAGAGTATGCAAATACTTTCAGCCACAATTGAGATATCATGTAGTTAAGTGTTAATATTGCATTGTACTTTCAGAGGCAAAGGTGAAGCCTGGAAAAAAAACCCTGTTAGTTTTGCTGTAGAGTCATGATGTTGTGTATTACATTGCTGTACAGTTTCAGTGAAAGCAGGAGTGTGAATGTAGTTGGAAAATAAAATATCTTACTTATGCTATGCAAATATGACTGTCAGATCAAAAAAATTAACTTGAAGTGAGTCAGTGAATGTGGCTTGTCCCCCTCAGGTGCTCCAAGATCTTCCAGGCACTAAATTTTCTTGGAAATTCTAACTGGTCTTTTCATTTTGGTAAACCACCCCAATTTCATAACTATTTAGTGAATAAACTTAAAACTGTTTTGTAAAAACTATGCAGCAGACAGTGTAATGCATTGCTAGTTACTGGGCCATCTCAGAGGTTTTGGCTCAAATTGCGTATATTGTTTGAATACTTCTGATTGTGTTTTTCAGATTTGGGGGAACTGAATGTCTGAAAAAGAACCAGTATATTTCTACCTCTCAGAGAATATGTTTTTGGGGCTTTGTGTGATGGGGTGTTTTTAGGTTTTTTGTTTACTTTTTCTATGTACCACAAAATAATTACTGCCGATCTTTGTAAGAGTTACTCAGATTTGGGTCTAAACAGTCCTGGAGACCTGTCACAAAATTTATGTAGGTCAGAACATCCCAGCATTGGCAGGCAGCCTCTCTAATTTAAAAGAACAAAACTTAAAAATGCCCTAATCCAATCAAAGCAAATCTCTATTACTTTAATCTCACTTGCACTTAAACAGGGAACTGCAGTGAGAACAATAGAATAAAACACTGCTGTGTTAAAGGTAATTCTGCAACATTCAAGCAATCAAAATGTACATAGATCGCTTCAGTCTTGTCTAGACTCTGTAGCACGCTTCACAAACCATTTTAGATCTTTAAGTCAGATGTATGTAAAATGGCATTCAGAATTGCATGAGATGCAGAGATAATAAAAGATTTTTAACATTTCAAGGCTATTTAGTAAAATGGGAACAGTGCGCTATGGCTTTTGACATTCAGCATTTCAAAAGGTGTGAATTTCCCCCAATATTACAACCACAGGATTATTTTCTCCTTTTTTTTCTTTATTCCATGCCAATACTCATTGTGGTCAATCTTTAACTGCTTGAGTTTCTGACTAAATAAAGCCTTTATAGTGCTTGCTACAAATATTGCTTCAGTTGCAGTGCTCTGACATGAGGGCTGTGGCTGTATAATTTGCTGCTGGAGCACAGCGTAAGTCAAAAGGGACAGTAAGTTGAACAGTGTTGTCAGCATTGTGCGGGCGCTTTTTGTAGCATCTTTCTGTCCTCAGGACTCCTTTCAGTAAAGACAACCTCAAGCATAACTGGCCTCTAATGACTACAGCTAAGGCTGTACGCAGTGAATGTTAAAGGAGCAAGTAAGGTCCAGCTGCAAATCAGCTGCTATTTCAGGACGATATGAAAGGATGAATTTTCTTTATTCAGGGATGCAGCCACCAAGGCCAGCAGGTTCATTCCTTCAGTGATTTTTGTTTTGCAATAGCCTTAATAGAGAAAGCCCTCCCAACAGCAGCTGCAGCAGTCTCACTCAGCTACATCTTAGCCTTTTTGCTGTATCTTCCACTTCAGTAATTTTTGATGTGAGCTCCTTTGTTTTACTGGCAGTCTATATCCTGGTGCTATCAGGTGCCAGTTTCCAGAAGGCTCCTCTTTATATTGTCACATAGGCTTTCTACAGCATTTAAAAACTTAGCATTGTACTGTGCTTGACTGTACAAAACCAGAAGGCTTTGCAGGTTAAGAGGCGATGGCGTGCGTGATGGGCTTTTACACTACAGATAGATTCATTGCTGTAATCCTTCCGGTCTCGCCATTATTACCGGTTTGTCATAACGCAGCTTCTGCTGTCAGTAACTGCTAGTTTCTCCTCAGAAAAATAAAGTAAATATGCCTCTTGCAAAACTGTCCTCAAACACCGCTGGATAGCACCTTGTAACAGCTGCAAGTTATCTGTAGCAAGAGCAGTGAAAAATGTCTAGTAGCTGAATGCTCAGTGCTACATTTGTGTAGCCTTAAAAAATTAATACTTCTTTGGGTGTAATGCTTACTGTCAGACGTGTTGAGCCAGTAAATTTCTTGATTGGGGAAATTCCCTAAGTATATACATGATTTTCAGCACCTAACTCATCCTCTGAACTCAGATCTGTGGTGCTTAGTCATGTGTGTGTGAAGGGTTTTTCTGAAATGGCCTGGACTAATTTGTGAAGATTCTCCTATGGCTTGTTCATATTTGTTGGGGATTTTAATTTTGGTTTCTTATAAGTAAAATAAGGGAGAGTCCTTCGTGGTTATACTACTGTAACAGCCAGAGGGTTTTAATTCGCACCTGTGTGCTCTGAAGTGGGGGATATGATGTGCTATCTTCAATCTGCTTTTAGTTACTGTAGAATTGCCAGGCATCTCTATGGAAGGTGGAAGGTCTCAGGTAGATGCTGGTTTTCAGGCTTGTATAAGCCTCATTGCAATCTTATGCTTGAGAGCCTTCAGCCTAAACAAGGGAAAGCCTAATAAGTTGAAAATGTAAATAATGTTATTGGGAAGAAGTAGTAGGTTAGAAGATATGATCAAGTTGTTGGCTACTTGGCCATTCAGAGTATGGCCTGTGTGTCTCCACCTGTCCAGCTGGTCTCTTGCGTAGACTTACAAATGGCTTTTAATATGTGTTTTGAATCTGTAGTCCTGGAGAAAACCTGAGCCCCGCTGTCGATGTCGAGCACAGGGGGTTCTTGTCTGTTGCCGACCATGGAGGCTCCACTACCCATGCCTGCTTGTTCTTTTTCCTATTCTTTTGTTTTGTTTTTTCAAGGTCTGTCTGTGTGGCAAGCAGGATGTGTGTGTATCTGACCCTTAAATTAGAGCACGCTTACTGTAAAGGAAACCTTTCCCAGCTGAGTTTATTTAAAACGTAACCGTTAGGAAGGTGGGTGACAGGAGATGCAAAGACGTGGTGAACTCTGAAAGAGAAGAGGCTGTGGAAGATTCAGACATATTTTAACAAGTCACTAGGAATAACTGTCAATTGCGTGACACTAATTTTTTTTTTTTAAATGGAAATTCTGATTCATTTTGCTCAAGTTTGTTTGAAACTGTATTGATACACTTTCTTGCTTACTTGCATGTATAAATGTGATACCCTGCGTGTACAAATGTGGAGCTATTGTCTCTAACAAATAGCCTGAACTTTCGTTTGACCCATAGAATGTAATAATTCATTTGCAGACACAGTGTAATTTGTTAGAGATATCCTTCAGGGTATCATTGTAAAACTCAAGGTTATTCGTTTGCTCACAGTTTCCTGCAGCGGAGCTCCCCACCCCGTGCACTGCAGCGAAGGAGGTGGTTTGCTCTCCTGTCGGTTGCAGGATAGGTGTTCCTCTTTGCAGTTGCTTTTGGAGAGGGATGATGAGGAAATTCCTGCTTTCTTCCTGCATGTGGGTTTTCTTCATCTTTTTAACAGAGTAGACTTCTCTTTTGCTAGTGGTAGCTGACAGTTGTTCTGAGCTCTGTCTGGCCTTGAGAGGCCAATTAAAATTTGTATGGAGTAGTGGCAATTACAGATCAGAGTAGCTTTTTTTCAAATGTTGTTGTCTAAATATCTGTAGCTTTTTTAGAAGTGAGTGGACTGTTCCATATTGAACAGTTGGCTTAATATTGAACTCACTGTTCTGACTCTTAAGTGAATATTAAATTCACTATTACTTGAACTGCCCTTACAAACAGTATGCAATGTGTTAGTTTAATTGTGACAGTGGTAGTATCTTTGTTAGTTTCTTCTCTGCCTAAAAGGGCTAAAAATAATAAAGTAAAACCCATGCTGACAGTGACATAGTGAACTTCAGATGCCATTAGGAACAAAGATGATGTTTGCCTGCTCAGTCCTGCCCACCCAGGTGCAGAAGTGAAGCTTTCATGGTTAGCCCTTACGGTGCGGTTTTAAAAGGCACTCCCTAGCTCTATAACTTTGTTCTAGCGCCCAGTTCAATCCAAGCACTTGGTGCATGCCAAGAAAACGACCTTTGCTTACTGTTACACCGAATACAGTGCTAAGTTCATACAATTGGCTGTGCTGTCTGGGAGCCTGCGGGAGGAACTGAGCAGAACAAGGACAGGTTGATTTCTTCTGTACTTCGGAGGTGCCCGTACAGCAGCGGGTAGATGGGCAGCCTGGTTCTGAATGAATTTCTGGCAGTAGTAGCCTGACTATTGGAGCGTGATTTTTTTTGCACCTGTTTTCTCTCTTTGCTTCCCCCCTGCCCCCAGCAAATGTGAGGATTTTGTGTTTTGGATGTTGATGTCGGTAGATGATGACAGCCATTTAGAACAACCTTCTGTTTGTGAAATTTCTTAGAAAGTGACCTATATTATGAACTTTGAAATATTGTATTTTAAATTTATTCTCGGGTTTGTGTACTTACACACTTCTATGTTACTGAGTCAAGTTTCATGCTGGTGAGGTTTTTTGGTCTGTTTTATCGTGGTTGCTCCAGCATACCTAACTATGGGCAGAGTTAATTCTGCAGAGAACACAAAGACTGCAGAGGTTATCTATTAAGCTTCAAACAGTTACATCTCAGCAAATTTTCAATGAAAGTAAGTCCATGCAGACCTCAGATGCAACAGGGGATCCTGCTATTGGTCATTGAGAGAGAAGGGTGAGGTCCAAAGCTGAGGTGGCAGGACTGGCATCAAAGCTAGGCAGTCTGGTGTCACTAGAGACAAAGGTGTGCAGTCCCCTCCAAACCCTTTCTTTCCAAGAATAATAGTGCAACTTTGTTGACTGACTGTTTCTGAGACACCTTGTGCTGGGATTGTTACTAGTGGACTTCCTGAAATCCATTAGTCTTGGGAACATTATTTACTCTTTTCACGAATGATCTTGGTTCAGCTCTTTGAAACCATTGATCAGATAAACTTGCACATGTTCATCTTTTCTCTTGGCAATGTCTTGCAACAGAAAGATGTGACTAGTGTGGAATAACAGGGGATAATGGGACAGACACTGAGTGGTGTCCCTAACACATTATGAAATCAACTCTGGGGAAGAAAAAGCCATTAGAGCTGGTGGATCATGTCAGTGGAAGTATAAATGGGTGAGAGGAAATGTTCCTGGTGGTTTAGAGGGATTGGGCCCCATGGCGGCTCTCGGACCAGGCAGTTGGGGGTGCAAGTCTCAGTTACTTTCAGGATAAAGGTTGGTAAATTGATTAAAAAAAGATTATCTGTTATTGACTCTGTGACTGTTAAGAACTGAATTAATGATCTGAAAGGTCCCTGTCACAGTAAGAAATCATCATTTGAGAAAGTAGAACAGCCACATCTTCTAGAAGTTATCTGAAAATGAAACGCTGGTTTAGGCAGTCTGATCATCCTGCAGTGACAAAAAAACTGACAGATAGGTGTCAAATCACTGTGTTTCTGCAGCACTATGTGATGAAATCCCAGGTGTCTGATCCTGTCTGTGTATCTTTAGGCTATGTCTGATTCTATTTTTCCTGTTTTACTAGCATTAACCAGAATACTGTAGGTTTGTATGTTCTTTACATTCAGTGACAGCCAGAGAAATATGTTCATAGATTCCAAGATGACATTCAGGAGTTTACATATCGTCGAAGAATAAAAATTAAACCTTCTTTCTCACGAAATGAGAGACAGATGTGCAGTGATGCAGCAGCTTTTCCTTCTTTTTTTTTGAACAGGAAGTGTAAATTCATTGTATCCAGAAAACAATTATCAATGTCAAAAATATTTTTTTTGTCCTTTTTTTTTCGTAGTTGGGGAATGGCGGTCAATGTGTACTCTACCTCTATAACCCAAGAGACTATGAGCAGACATGACATCATCGCATGGGTTAATGATATATTAGCTTTAAACTACACAAAAGTCGAACAACTCTGTTCAGGTAAGAAAGTGTGGTATGATCTACAAATATTTACTTTAAAACCACTTCAAAAGTCTGATTTGTTGTAAACAGGTAATTTTTAACTTTGACATAAAACAGTTACTCTAAGAAAAGAGACTGATGTATGTGCAAAGGAAGCAATTTTGCATTTGTGTTAATCATGGAAAGATAAGGTGCCTTGAGAAAGCATAACAAACGTGGTGTGAATGGGATGAATGTAGCAAAAGATACATAGAAGTAATAAAAAAGTTAACTAAGCAAGAAAAGCATACAGTGATAAGCTTTTGTGTTTTGAAGCTACTGGGGTGGTATTTTTTCAAATGGAGAGTAGACCCAGCTGAAAAAGAGACAAATAGAGAACTGACACTCTGGGTGAACAAAATTCTCCAGCACCTTTTCCTTCCTGGTAAGGGTCCTCAAATCCCTGCTGATGTTTGCACAAGTGTGACTGAAGAAAAACATGGATTTGAGGAAATGAGCTTTTAGCTGTTGTGAGGGCTTTAGAAGTTTGTCAAGAAAATCTATCTGTTTCTCTTTAAATGTAACTGAGCTTTCATAAGTAAATTTGGTAATGAGCCCTGAAAAAAAGGGTAATGGTTTGAATACTTTGGGCATTTTGGTTAAGCAGAGTGGCAACTAAAAGATATGTGTTAAACAACAGGGTCTGTAACTAGATGATGACTAGGAATGACACAGACAAAGGTTGATGTTTCACTGACGATACAGATGCCCCTGGGAAGTGATTCTTTCTGATTTCCTGCTGTGATTTTTAAATTTGAAAATGTTTGTGTTGAAGGAGATAAAGCTTAGATCGCTTCTTCCAGACAACTGACATGCTGGGAATATCATACTTATGAAGACAGTGCTCTAAGTACATAGAACCCAAACCACATTACTGCATTTCAGCTATTTACTGGTCCAGCTGAAGTGCCTCAATGGGGTTTTCTATTAATATGTTTGAATTTACCTACCATTCTGGGTAAATTTTCTATCTCTGAGATCTTACCTGAAAGGTATAGAAAATCTGGTGTGGATGATAGCCTCATAGCCTACTCTTCAAAATTTAAAAAACAGATCTCAGCTGCAGAAACAGGCTTACATGCTTGCAGGCTTGCACAGTGACTATAAAAACGAGGTTGAAAAAGTGCAGGTTAAAGTACATGTAAGTAACTGATATAAACAAAATGGCTGAAGACACAGAACATGGGAAATAACCTTTTTAACGGTTATTAAACTTGAAGTGTTACATTTATCCGTTGTTATAGTTGCACGTCCAGAAGTGAGCCTAAGTGTTTTCTTTCTGTGAATTACATGTAAAGGAAACATTGATGAGGGATGTGTGTGCATTGGTGTGTAAATACGGGTATAGCTAGATGTATAGAGATATACACAGGCACACACACTTATAAGGAGATAAGAAGATACAAGAAAATGGACATTTTCATCCCAAAGTACCCAACCTTTGCCACTGTTGGAAACAGGAAGCATACTAGACAAGTTATTGACTTGTTCCCGCATAGCTATTCATATGTGCATAAATAGTTGAATGAAAGCTTTTGAAGTGAATTCTCTATCAAGTTAAATGTGTGTGGGCTTACAGAAAAAAAACCAAAACCCCCCAAAAACCCCAAACCAAAACCAAACCCCTTTCCCAAAATAGGGGAGAGGTGATCTAAGAAAGTTTTGATTATGCAGAATACAGTGAGTTAAAGAAATTTAAGAAGATCAGATTGAGATGCTTCAGCTGGGTGGAGCTGACAGGAGAAAGCATGGAAATTGTCACAAATCCACTGTGCAGTTTCATTACACAGTTTCTTATACAACTTTTAACATGACCTCCAGTGAAGATTTTGGGACGCACCACAAGGGAAAAACTGAAAAAGGGTTGTCTCATTAGAGTTCTTACTCCACCCCATATAAAATTTAATCTTTTTTTCTTTTAGAACTTCCTGGATTGTATTGATTGCTATTGTTACCTGATGCTTTTACGTTCATATCTTGACAGGTTAAAGCTGTAAACTTGAATTTCCCCATTTGGTTTGATAGTCGAGCTTGATAGTTACACATTCTTATTTTTGCATTAATGTTCATCACAATCCCAGCAGAAGTTTTAACAGTTCCTTATGTGAAGAAGCATTCTAGAGCAGTCCTACTTGTTGTCTGGAGGACTTTACTCTCTGAACTGATGCATCTAAATTCTGCTAGATTATTGCAGACACTAGAGCGTGGTAGTCTAATGGTCTAGGTCCTTTCCATTGGAGACTTCATAGTCTGTTTCTCACATGCAAGACATGCGTATGTAGGGATTGAAAATAGATGGGCAAGAAGCTTTGGGAATCTTTCTGTATTTAATATAGTTTACCATGTAAACTCAAAGTAGTTTGTTTAATATACGTATAGTTTATTTAGTGCGCTTCTAGTGTAGCTTACAGGGTGGAAACTAGGGGAACAGTAGCACAGATGACCAGCTAACGAACAGGCTGAGCACCAGCAAGCTTGGTATGGACCATAGTTTGGGAACAGCTGATCTAGCGTGTTTGTTCTGGCATTCCTTTGGCTGATGTTCCTTGAAGCACTGGCAGCTTTCATGCAGCTTAACATTAGTTTCCATAAAACAGGAACACTTCTGCAGGACTTAAAAGAGAAGGAATATGTGGGAACCTCTTCACAGCTATGAAGCATTTCACAGCATTAACAGGGAGCTGCAGAGCCACTGTAACTGAATTTTTATAACCTGCTGTAAAATTGCATGGACATTTTCTTCTTTTTTAGAAAAAAGCATTAAGATTTGTCATGCTGTTACATGGCTATTCAGTTCTTGTTCATTTTTGTTAATAGGGAGCAATTGAAAGGCCAGAAAAAGCTGAATGCAAGGCCAAAAAAAGCGGGAGAGGGGAGGGAGGGGGTGCCAAGTCTGAATGTAAAGCTCCAAGGCATTACTTTCAGGAGGCATGAGCTACCTAGATGTGGCATACACTTGTGTTCAGCACCTAGCTGTGAGACCTCGTGGATGCCTATGTTTTGTAGCCAACCTAGCAATAATTCGGACATTCTGAGCTTAAGCAAGATGGAATAATGTGACACTGCTTTTTTAGTAAAAGCTTTATTCAGAACGTACCTGAAGTTTAATGTGACAGTTCATAATAATGACAGAAAAAGCAATCAGGCCTTCTTTTTCTCATTGCTGTGGAGAAGTAGCTTTGGTGATACACGTGCCGCAGCAGTACCAGCCTGCTCCCCATTTGCCAGTTACGGGAACAGAGCTGAGGAGCAGCAAAGGAAGAGGCTGGCTTAGTCATAAAGTATTTGTATTCTTAGGGAGTCTTAGATGTGTTTTTGTCTCTGCTAAGTAGGCCAAGCGAAGTGCAGTGTCCCCTGAGCTTTCTGAATGCCTGCTGTAGTAGCGATGTGCCAAAAAGGCCAGGTTATGGATGGATGCAGCCCTGGAGAGTCTAAATTTAGTCAGCAGCTCCTCTGGTAATTCAGTTTTGACAACTCGAGAGAAAATCTGTCTGAGCATCTCAAAGCAATACAATTCTCTTTGCTTTAGGTGAGTGTCGTTTTGTCGGGTTTTGGTCTCTGGGTTTGACTTCCTGCAAGGCTGCTAACCTGAATATGGAATGTATCATCCATGGTTTTAATTGAAGGCATAGTGTACTGCCTTTAGGTGGGCTTGAGACCTGCGAGCATTTAATTTGAGACATGAATGAAAAATAATAGAAAACAACTAAGTGGATTTAACGTCACCAGATCCCATGTGCAACACCCATAGGCTCGGGGAATAGGAGTTTCAGATGAATTATGTCGCTAGTTGTTTCTTAGGAGTCATGCTATTTTTATAATCAATGCACAGTGGCTCCTTAAAAAGAATTCTGCCTAAACAGCTTATAACTAAATTTTCTTTACTAAGGCTGTTTTTCATCTATAGGGAATACCAAGTGAACATGTTACAGGGCTTTTCATGAGTGTTTGGCTGCTATGTGAGAGTATATTCAAAATAAGAGTCAGGCAGGACACTACAGAGGGCTTCCATATGAATTAAAAGGAAACAACACAAAGCATACAAGCTATATAAATTATGAACAAGGAAGCTAGAAATGGTCAGTGTATATAGGAAGGAAAGTGCAGCCTGAAGTGAGGTGTAATTTCTGGTTTAGCTATGCTTGTGTGATCCTTTGAGGTTAAGGAGATACAGAATCTTTTCTCCTTTCTCCTGCACTTGAAAATTCTCAGTAGAATTATAAACTTGCAAATTGCCTGGCCTCCAGCGCATACAGGCCTTCTGTCTTTCAGGATTTGTGTGCAAGGATCAAGGATTAAATGCGGGGTGGGTTTTTTCCCCCTTGTTTTTAATACATGACCATATTATAAAGAGAGCATGTGGTTTGGCATTTGCATATTTTAGCCTCTGATGCTCTCTCTGCAGATGCCCTGAGTGTTGCCACAGGGAATTTTTCATGTGGTGACTGCTGTAGCCAGTACCATATCTCAGCTGGTGGTCCTCCTGTGAAAATACGTAGTCCCTCTATACATACATTTTGTTGGCAGTCCACCAACCTGATCTCAGAGGAAGGCAGGCAGTGTGGTGGCAGGGCAAGTGTCAGTCTTCATCTGACTTTGTGTTGCCTCCCTGACTCAGGATTTGGGGAAGAGCTCCATCACAAGCCTCGGCAGGCTGTTGTCCTTCGTGACTGGTGTTGTGCAGGGAGGAAAGTCTTTCCTGGCTTGTGGATAGCACCCGAGGTGTTCTCCTTCCTGGGACTGCTCCTTCGGGCTGTGTGCTGTGAGCCCCTGGGCCCGGCAGTGCACGTTGGCGAGGTGGCCATGGTGCCTGCAGCACCAGCATGCCGGGCACGCTGCCTCTGGGCAGCCCTCTGTGGGAGAGGGAGCTTCTCTCCTGCGCTCAGCAAAGATCTTTGAGCGGGGCGGAGGTGACTGGAGAAGAAGGGTACTGGCCAGGCAGAGAGACAGTGAAGAAGGACTTTTATTTCTGCATGTCATTTCTGTACGTACATGCAAACCAGGTGTATTCTGTGGCTGCATAGGATTTGTTTTTATCCTGTCTCAGAAGGTGTTTTGCTTGGTGCCTGCATTAACCCATAACTTCCTGCCTGCTAACATCTGCATTATAGGACCATGTTGGGAGCATTTGGTGTCAGCGTAACTTCTGTGCAACCCGGTGTGTTAGTGCCTGCAAAGCTGAAGTGTGTTTCAACATCGATGGTTTTGGGTTTTTCCCGGTTTGCAGCCTTGCAAAGGCTGGGTCTCTAGAGCAAGTTGGATACATGAGTAAAACATGGGTTGGTCCCATTTGTGCTCTGTAACCAAGCCATGTTTCAAGGAACTGGCATGTTGTCCTGAGGTCGTGCAACACTGAGGCTGCTCAGTGTCAATGACTCTCTAATGACTTCCATATGATGCTTAGGATTAGAGGGATACAATGGATGTTAATGATTGGATTTAAGATCATTTCCAAAACTTTCTGAGAGCGCTTGCAAAGGAGTATCGTGAGATTTGCAGCCAGTAATATTTTTTTTTTTAAATGTCACTCATTAAGAATTCAGGAGGAATAGAACTTAAGGTTGCTACTTTTTTCGAATTACTATTTAATTACTTGTAGCACTCACTTGCAGTCAGTTGCTTGATCTCCCCCCCCCCCCCCTTTTTAAAGAGCTTGTTAGATTTTTACATGCTGCTTTTTCTTAGGCACGATGAGTTGCACAGCTTTTTAAGTTAAATGGGAACTGTTTTCTGAAATTATTCTCATTTTCTATTTAAAATTTAATGAATTCCCAAATAAATTATT
Source organism: Falco naumanni (assembly GCF_017639655.2). NCBI lineage: Eukaryota > Metazoa > Chordata > Aves > Falconiformes > Falconidae > Falco > Falco naumanni. Next base: position 70,525,928 of record NC_054056.1, read on the forward strand.
GCTAAAAATTAAGTAATAAAAATCCTTCTGCATATAATTTATGAGCAGCTTAACAATTTACATATTTAAGAAAAAGATAACACAAGTTAACACAGGGGAAACCTCCCTGCAATATGCATATTTTAAATTATCAGTGGATATTCTGGATTATGTTGCACAAATGCCCCACCTGTGTGGAACAGAACTTTCTGAAGCAGATGTCATCTAGATGCAGGTATCTCAGTGACCATTGGCAGAGCTGGTAGGAGGCACATAGTTCTTGTAGGCTGCTTTCTGTGGTGGCAGCATTGCTTTCAGAAGCTCCCATCTGTATGCAGGCAATCACTCTGCCCTCGCTGAAGCAGCTGTGCTCTTGCAACTGTGCAGGAGTGTAGGGCTACACTCTAATCTGCATAATTTTTACTTTTTCCTTAAGTGCCCTCCAAGATTGTTGCTAGGGAGGGTGAAACTCAGGTCAGGGTGGCTTCATTGATGCACAGCCCCATAAACACTTGCTTCTCTACAACTAAGCAGGCAGTAAATTGATGCGGGCTTGAACATTCACTGGGAAATGGGCTGAAAGTTCTTAAATTGGGGTTTTTTTAATTGGAGATATAGAATTGTATTGACCTGTATCCTAGGTCACATAGGTGCTGCTGGAAATAAAAATAGCAGAATTGGAAGGCTATGATTTCTGATGGAGTGCTCAGCATGGATTGTGCTGTTTCTTAAACATGTGTCTGTATGTAACAGAACTTTATGCTTACAGACATGACCAGTTTTTTAAAAAAAAATCCTTGAGTGGCATAACAGAACAGCTGTATTTTAAATCTAAATTAAAAGCTACATTCTGATGTCTTAAGTCAAAAACCTACTACTGTTACCTACCTTAACATCACTCCCAAGGAAGCAGTTCTAGGAAGCCTGAGGTAAAAGGCAAGCCCGAAGTGCTGCTGTACTGTAAACAATTATTGCTGCCATCTGTGGGGTTTCTTTCCCCTTCTCTTCTCAAAACTATTAGGTCACGCATGCTTTTTGCAAGTTACTGCCTTATTTTGTTGTTGTGATCCCAGCAACAGAAATACCAGGTGCGTGCAGTTTCCCATCAGTATTAACAACCATTGCTCTAGTGAACTGAACTACTGATGACTAATACATACACAAATCATCCTGTATTTTCCAAATGCATGGACAGATTATTGCAGATTTGGAGGGAACAAATAATTTGACGGGATTTGTATCTAATGGGACAGAACTTATGGTTTTAGATTATCTGAAATATATTTCCTTAAAGCAAAAAAAAAAACAAAACCCAAAACCCAAAACCAACATTATAATTACAGAAAAAGATATAGTCAGCCTTTTTCCCAAATGGGAGTTTTCAAAAATTGTCTACATGAAAATCAAACTGAGGCCTGGTTAAAAGGTTTAAACTTGACTTGCATGCTATTTTAGAACAAAATTCTCACTAAGCATATATAGTAAATTTCTAGTGTAGCACTTAGCTCCTTTTGCTGTGGTTTGGACACCAGAAGTAAAATAAAGCCCCTGCCCCCAAGACAGACCTGTCTTTTCATGGGCCCTTTGCATTCCCATGTTGGCTGGTGTGGTTTTATGTGACTTTCTGGGATCTTGCTCCCACACACTTGCATGGATGAGGTGGGAGGGACAGAGTCTTCTGACACTCGATACAAAGAATTGACCTAACTTCTATTTAGGACGAATATCAACTTGGCAATACCTGAGCTTGTATTAGAGTATTTCTACTAAACACTGCATTAGTATGTAAAGTGCTAGCTACAGAAGATTTAAAAAGTTAGTTTGCAAGTAATATTTTCCTTTTTCTTTACAAATACATAAACATAAATGCTAAAAGACCCAAGGATCTAATCTTGCTCTCCACTGAAGTGCAGTAAACACTTGTAGCATACAGGATTCTCTTGTCTTCATTATCTCCTTTAATTTCCTTGTGCTTTAAATAGCCAGAAGCAGAAGTATGTTTGATTATCAAGAAAATGCTTGTTTGCATTTGTGGATTCATCAGCCTCCAGATCCGAAGAGGAGAAAGGAGAAAAAACAAAGATCTGTAATGATGCAGAGTTGCATATGCTTCAGAGCAGAGTCAGTCAGTATGGGCAGTCTGGGAAGGACACATAGAAAGAAGCAGGGAAAGGAAAGTACAGGACAAAAGATAGAGTGAGTTAGGCGTTACTGCAAGGGGGCCTAGTGAGAGGTTATCTACAATGCTGAAAATGTAAGAATGCTCTGATTTTATGGACTTAGTAGAAATTTTCAGCTTTGCCACTGCATGTGGCAAAACCCTTCAATTGTAATAGCTTTAAACGACCACCTTTTCCATTCTCAGTTTGTTCTGTGTCTTAATTCTGCCTCAGCATCCCTTCCCCTCCTCTGGCAGCTGCCTGCCTGCCCAGCCCCGCAGGTGCAGTGCCCTCCCTGCGTTTGCTGCCTGCTCTGCCCTCAGCCGGGTGTGGGGAGCCCAGCAAATGCCCGCAACACCCTGATGCTGCTGAGCTTTCTGCTGGTTAATGGGGGCAAAAGCAGCGGCTGCTGGGGGCGTGATCAGCACGGCCATGATTGCACGTTGGGTTTGGAGTCTGGCCTGTAAATATCTTCTGTGACAAATGGCTGTGTGGATATTCTAGATCAAAACACAAAAGGACTTTTAGCCAGTGATTCAGTATTGCTTGTTAGCTAATACAGGGTGAGAGGTTTTTAGCATTGATCCCTTTTCTGCAGTGTTACCAGCTGTAGTTTTAATCTTTCATTGGAGTAGATTCTGGATTATTTCTGGTTTTGTGTGTATATGCATGTTTATGCATATAAAAGTTTTTTGGTCATAGAGACAGATTTATTGTGAGAGTCATTCTGGACAGGTAGTACGTTTTCACTCATCTGTAAAGATTTGTTAAGGTTTTAGGGGTGGGGTTTTTTTTGGAATTCAGGTTTTTGGTGGGTTTTTTTCTGAGAAAACATAGGGAAATTTTTAGATCTTGAATAAAATATAGTGGCATAAAAATCCTTTTGTCCATGTAAAATATGCAAGAGATAGGTCACAAGCCACGATGTCATTAACTCTACTGCCATTTTCTTTACATTTTGTTAAAAATATTCCTTTCCCATGCACCCACACTGAAGCATCAGTTGTATAGCAAACTACATAGGCCTAAAGTGCTGCCCACTGCAGAGGACTGCATGTCTATATGCTGTGGCTGGGAGGTAAAGGCATTGCAGTCTTGCATCACTTAAGTAGGACTGCTCTTTCTGCTGCCTCCAGGAAGCCTAAGCCACGGGCAGTGTAGAAAGTAGCGTCCGCATTCTGCTGTGCATTTGTCACATTCAAATGCAATCTGACAGCTACAAGCTTTAGGGGGTAAAATTTTTAAATTATAAATAAATACGTATATAATATTAAATACGTACATAACCTCCATGTCCAAAATCAGCTAGTCCCAGTTGACTTGTGATATATTTGCTTTCTCCTGTCGTTGTGGTAGTTAGGTCTCTGCCTTTTGGGAGCTGGGAAGAGTTTCCTCTTTGTAGTTCACGGTATTCAGCTCAGCCCATGTTTGTATGTTGCTTCTGTACTTCAGGAAGGAGCATTTTAATGAATTGTGTTTGCCGATGTAATAAAATCCTCCTGTTGGGGAAATGGCCCAGCAGCCAGCTTCGATGCTGTGTCAGAGAGCAGGTTCGTGCTGTCATGTGGATGTAGTCCAGCGTTTTTTGCCCTCCAGTGTTGTGCAGACCCAGGACCACCCCCTGGCTGGCAGACGCACAGAAACAACTGCCAGCAGGATGGGAAGAAAACACAAGGAAATACTGTAACTAGAGTCTTAAACCTAGGAAGACTCTGTCTAAAGGCATGCAGAAGGAATTTGCATTACCAGCAGAAGGAGAAAATCTCATGTGAACACTTTGGGTTTCTAGTTTTCTAAAAGGATCTAGATGAAAGGTTGCACAGTGCATTTTCAAAGCCTCTAGGCAATTACTTGGATATCAGAGTAAAGCTTATAATTGGGGTATGGGGAGGATGAAAGGACAGAGTTAGGAACAAATTCCATTTATAACATTAAATGATTGCATAATAATCCTTTTGCATGAAATTAAGTAGTAATGAATGTAGTCAAGTCATGCATTACCTGTATATCCGTCCTTTTAATTGTAATGTCATTTTTCTGTTGCCACGTATTTACCAGTTCTCTTGCTAAGGATGAGTTTTGAATAACTAATTGTGTTTCTATAGCTTTCTATAAGAGATGCAAATTTGTCATCCGATGTTTGTAACCTGCCAGAAGGCTCCTTCACCTTTAGGGATTATTTTACTTTGATTCCTAATCATAACAAAATCATTGCAAACAGCTAAGCACAAGCTTGGAAAATCAGATATTTTTTTAAATAACTTTTTTCTCCCACAAAGGTTGGCAACATGAAGATCATTACTTTTTTTTTTTTTTTTTTTTAAATGGCAGCAGTTTTCAGCATTAAAGCTTGATCTTGGTAAGCCCCTTAGCAAAACCTCCTTCAATATTTTGGGAAGCTTTTTTCAACTCCACTCTTCAACTCTGCTTTTCTTTTGGGGAAGTTACAAGCTCTGTAACCCTTCATATGATGGTTGAGTGGATACAGAGAAGGAGATACTATCTCATGCATAAAGTTGGTCCTGTCAAAACAGATGCATACCCATGGAGAAAAATGTCTTAAAGTTTAAGTTATTGTTGTGTCTCCTGTACAACTGGGCAAGCCAAGAGTCCACTTTGTTAATTTGGTTTTGGTATGAGCACTGAGCAGAATTATTTTTGATAAAAATCATTGTCGTTGATACTGGGCTGAACTGTTAGGTGAGATCTGGACACTTGTTTGTCAAGACTGATCTGCATTAAATGCACAATAGTCCTTTTTGTGGAAGTGAAATTGAACTCGTCAGGAGTAACCATGCGATCACTTCCCTGCCCGGTATGCGCAAGTGCAGGGGCTGCACTGCACACTCCATAGCCCTCTGCTCCAGAAATGGACTTCACTGAACCTTTACTAAGTAGAAAGCATTTTGTAGAAAACTCTATTCTGAAGAACTGAAATTGGTTTTCCTCTGATTTCCTCAAACATTTTCGTCCTTTATTTCTAAACACTTGAGTGTGTCAACAGTAAAGACTTTATGGCAAATGGCAGTGACAGCATGATGATGTAGGAGGAAGCTCCCTGCGTACAAGAAAAGGCTGGAGAGGTTACCAGTTCTCAGTACACTGTTCAGAAATTTTTCCATGTACTTGCCATTGTGTGCTGGATGAGTTATACACACGGAGGCATGCACCCCCCTACCTACTACTGTCTAAGTTCGGAGAGCCCTCAAGGTTGAACTTAGAAAACCTTATTGTTTTGAGTGAGAACTGAAGCTGGCAGCCCAGCTTCTGAAACCTATGGGTGGACTACCCTGAACTCTGCTTATTTAAATGTTTTACTTGGGAGGTGAAAATCAGTAAGGCTGTTTCTTTTAGAGGGGTAGGAACTAACATGTTTTAAGAAGCTGGAACTTCACACTTACTTTTTTTTTTAAATCATGATTTGATACAATCTTAAGTGATTGCCTTGGACTTGACTGGCATTCAGCTACAAGTGCCAGAAAAGAGATGATCTTGGTTGAATTTAGGGGGCTGTGAGGATTGAGTGGAGCTTGTTTAAGAGATTCCCATTTGGACTGTGATCTTCTCATTGTATGGACAGTTCTAGTGTGTGTAGGGACTCCCAAGAAAATCCATTTTAAATAGAAGAAAGATTTACTTTGCATTAGTCATGGTGGCTCTTCTTTCATAATGAACACAATTCATTATGCATCCAGAGTGAATGGAAAAAACCCACATTAGTATGTCACACTGCTCAATGTACATTAGACAAGTGCATCTTGGGTGCATAGCGTTAGGTTGAATTACAGCAGGGACTTATTCAGCTCAGTTGCTTTCTGCTAATGACATTAAATGCCATTTGGTCTTAGGTGGTTGCATCTGGATTAACACCAATGCATTCTCTTGTTATAGGAGCAGCTTACTGCCAGTTCATGGACATGTTGTTCCCAGGGTGCATTAGCTTGAAGAAAGTAAAGTTTCAAGCAAAGCTGGAGCATGAATACATTCACAATTTCAAACTTCTGCAAGCGTCATTTAAAAGGATGAATGTGGATAAGGTAGGCATTCTGTATTTGTATGTCAATTGCTGCAGACTTCAAGAGTTGTATGAACTGGTAAGATCAACAAATAGGGGAAATAAACTACAAAATACTTAAAGTCCACTTTTTCAACTTTCGGACTGAAAGCTGGAGTTAAAAGTTGTATGTGAAGATGATGTTCTTGATCTTTCTTCATCTGAAAGAGGGTATTTAGGCATGAAGGAAAAAATTTGGCATGCTCCATTTAGGTACAAACTGAAAATTGAGTCCATGTGTCCTCTGAGGAACTTTGCAGCCTAACTCATTGTATCTTAATATCAGAGACCCTTTTGATAAAATACCATGTGTTAGAAATTCTGTACCATCAGTGAACCTTAATTTTAGATACAGTAAAATTATTGGTGACCTGAATTTCCAACAAAATAACTTGGAAATATGCTGTTCCCATAAGCATTCCATGTTTCTTGTCCAAAACAGGGTTTAAGGAATTTAAATTACTCAAGAGCTGGAATAATTTACCTAGTGAATCAATAAGTTGGACAGCACATGTGATCTTGTAAAGCTAAGAATGGAAGTCTCTTAGAAAATGGCTTGTTCGACCATAAGGTATTGGTTTGTGCTTGAATATGAGAGTCTGATGGACTCACCAATGTAGTTTTAGTTTTATACAGATGCAGTACCTGTATACCATTTCAAGGTTCTGCTCTGGTTTTAGCGTTTCCTGAAATGTAAACAGTCTTAATCGAGAGTCCTGTAACACTTTTTTATAAAGCACTGGAAAGCCCTCATTGTTTCCTGAAATGTTGTGGATGCTTCTATTTACACTGTGATTTGCTAGTGAAATATTGGAAAGCCTAATAAAGTTAATGTTATCGTTATCAGTTTTTCTGTTGGCAGCAAACTTACTATACCGTCTCAGTGTAAAATTAAGATACAGGTGGAACTACCTGAAAGGACATGCTAAATGCCACGTTAATCCTTCTAGGAGTATCACAGACTTATAAAATGCTGCACATACGGCTTAACCTTGAAGAAGAAATGGAAATTGCAGTGGTTTTCGGTACCCTTTTTCCAGCTGAAAATTGAATGCATTGAGGAGACATTAGGATCCATCTAACTTGACCTTTTAATCAGCTGCATGAATTAAGCAAAGCAGGGCAACCCTCCTTCTGCAGCTGTACTTTGTGTCTGCCCACAGTGCCTGGGAAGCTTGAGCAATGTTATATTGGTCCAAGACACCTTTTGGAGCTTTCATTTCTGTGAAGATTTTGCAGGACGTGGATATGGAGACAGCCTCATAACCTTTCTTTTGTTTTGCTAAAACATTATAGGCATCTTTTTTTCAGCTTCTGCATGTCCACAGACTGTTCCATGTATAGCTATATATGGAATGGAAAAAAAATTACAAGGTTAAAACCTCAGGGTTAGTTTGTATGATGAACATGTACTACCAAAATGTAGGTTGGTCTTGGAAAAAGCTGCTGGGTTTTTGTAGTTCAAACAGTAAGACAGAGAGCAAGAAACTACCATCTGGACCTTTTGAAGAATTGTTCATTTTTAGTATGCCAAACTGTAGCACGTCCATTGAAAACAGAAATCCCTAGTTAGCTGAGTATAGTGCTGCTCCCAGAGCAGCTTTATTCATCATGGCTGTCACTGCAATAGGAAAGGAGTAACCCTGGAAGAGCAATTACAGAGGCTTAGATACACCCACTTTATAGCCACTTCAAAGGCTGTGACTTTGGTTTATTTTGATTCTATTTCTTATTAAGAGCACTTGCAAGTCCACCATAATCCCCTTTCTTTTAGGAAGCAAACAATGGGAGAGGAATATATGCTGATATAGTTAGTAGACTTTTTCCCAAATAAGTGTGTGATGTAATTTTTAAATTTAAAAATGGCAGTGATATGTTATTGAGACCTTTCTTCTACCTTTCAGGTAATTCCCGTGGAAAAACTGGTCAAAGGGCGCTTCCAAGACAACTTAGATTTCATTCAGTGGTTTAAGAAGTTCTTTGATGCTAACTATGATGGGAAGGAGTATGATCCTGTGGAAGCTCGACAAGGCCAAGATGCTATTCCTCCACCAGATCCTGGTGAACAGATCTTCAATCTGCCCAAAAAGTCTCACCATGCAAACTCTCCGACTGCAGGTATATTGCATCTTAAAGAATTCAATTTCTGTCTCTGAAGACAATTATAAACTGTGATATATATTACATAAATGCTAATTGCCTCATGTGTGTGGGTCATTCTTTTTGACTGGTTGTAGGCCTAGCATCTGAGACAGAAGTTAACACCTTGTGGTGCGCTCTAGTTTGGCCCAACCCTATCAAACGTGGGGGTCTCCTCCACTGAACCCTTGATATAAACAATGCAGATTCTAGTGATGTCTGATGGTGAATGCAAAGGCATTTAACCTTCTTATTGCTGAGTGTGGTATGTGTAAGTGTATTCAAGAACATTAAATGGAGTGTGTTCCTCTCTCTCACCTCCACCATTACAGGAAATTGCTAGCACAGGCTGATTTCTTTTTTTATTTTTTATGGTACGTGAAATGTTTCCAAATCTTAAGGGCTGACCAGAAGGAAAAAATTAATTGATCAGTGGCTTTATGTGCTTTTTGTTCAGGGACGCTAGTCCTCTTAAGTGAACAACATACAACTGTTGCTCTTTCTTGAAGATACCTGTCTTCTAACTTTTAATTTTTGTGTTTGTACTGGGTTTTGCTAGGATAGAGTTAACCTTCTTCACAGGAGATTGTATGGTACTGTGTTTTTCATTTTTGTGACTAGAACGGTATTGGTAAGACGTGGATGTTTTAGTTATGGCTGATCGGTGCTTACACAGTGTCAAGAACTTTTCTCTTTCTCACATTGCCTTGCCGGCAAGCAAGCTGGAGGTGCACAAGAAACTTGGAGGGAACACAGTTGGGACAGCTGACCAAAGAGGTATCCCAGACGGTATCATGTCATGCTCAGCAATAAAAGCTGGGGGAAGGAGGAGGAAGGGTGGGGGGATGTTTGGGGTCGTGGTGCTTGTCTTTGCAAGTAACCATTACATGTGACTGAGCCCTGCTTTCCTGGGGATGGCTGAACACTTGCCTGACAGTGGGAAGTGATGAATGAATGTTTTATCTTGTTTTGCTTGTGTGCGTGGCTTTTGCGTTACATAATAAACTGTCTTTATCTCAACAAGTGAATTCTTCTCACTTTTACCCTTCCGACTCTCTCCTCCATCCCACCAGGGGACAGAGAGTGGGCAGCTGTGGGGGGGGCTTGGCTGCCTACTGGGGTGAAACCACAACAGTGTTCCTGGAACAGGCCAAAGAACTAAGCCTGATCTTTGGTGTTTATGTCATATGGGCATGACTGGTCACTAAGCAGGTGCCATTTTTTGATAACTGAGAGTTAAGCGAACAGGAGAGTAGCTAATATTTCTTTTAAAAAGTGATCACTGCTCAAGTGTTACTGGGGTTGATTTGCCCGTGCAGATATAGATTTGTGCAAACAAAAACATATGTGCATGCACACACAATTCTTTTATTGGTTTGTCCTGAGTGAGTTTACCTTATTCATACTAACCCATTCCTCAAATAAGGGTTAATTTTCATTTTACTTAAATCTGTTACCTGTCTTCTCATGGGCTGAGATATGCACCAGTGCTGGTAAGGGGAAGGGGCAGGTATCAGGCGCCCTTAGTTTTAGGCTGGCTTATGCTCTGGATCATACCCAGAGTTCTGCTTTGATCACTTCTGACGTCCAAGTGGGGCTTACTTGGCCAGCTGCCTTCAGCTCATTAGTGCTTCCAGGAAACTGAGCACCTAATAGCAGGCCAGAGCTGCTTTGGGCTTCTAAAGCTTGTCTGCATCTTTGTTTTGCACCATCTTGTGTCTGAACTTTTGAATTTCAGGGCCTGGTACACTATAATTTCCCACGTGATGTCTTGCACTCCCTCTGAAAACAAAAAAACCCGAGTGCTAATGTCATGATGTTGTCCAACTGAGAAACTGGAAAAGACTTTTATTAAATACAGACTTTACCACGCTTGTTAATTCTTCTTGCAGATGATCTGTTTTTGCCAAAGTCACAAATGTGCTATCCAAAGTAGAGCTGTGGAGATGACAATTCTAGAAAAATAGAATAGCTACTGGAGTGGAACCATCTAGCTGATACGGAGGATAATGCAGTGATCTTGTGTGGTGTCACTGGTTGTACGAAGAGCATGTCCTGTACCTTCCCAGCCTGTGTATGGAATAGGAAAGCAGAGATAGTGTGATGAGTTTTGGTAAGGTCTTGTGGCTATGAGAGTTAGCTTTTTCATGGAAAGCTTCCATCGCTCTTAAGTATAGTCCAGAAGTATGACGGGCAGGATGCCATTTTAATTTCTGTTGAGCTGAGGAGGGGGCGTGTGGATATTTCATGATGCTAGGTGAAATGAGAGTTCTGGCTTGTATTGCTGCTTGTGTTTTAGAACTAGGGCTATTTCAGTTAGGTGTCAGTCATTCGAAGGTTTATGCAGTTTCTGGGTGAGCAGGTATTTGTTTTGCTGATGTATTGAGCCTGTGTGCCTGGCCTGCCCACACCCTGTAGCCTGGTCACTTGAAAGTCTGCGAGCTTGTGTGTGCCTCATCTTCTGCCATTTTGGAGTAAATTGAGATGATGTGGAAGTAAGTCCTGGGTAGCTGGGAAATTGCCATAAAAGATGTGCTTCTGTACCTCTGCCTTGTGCACCTGCGTGCTTAGCTGGAAATGAAGGCGTATTCATTACGGTTGTTATAGGAACTGTAATATGCCCATGTGAGCAAAGCAAGGTTAGCCATTTATATGAAAAGGGCAAAAAAAGAGAAGGCCTCGTGAGTTCCCCTGCAGCATGTTAAGAATTCCCTGCCCCATCTGGAGCTTTGTCTTCCTTGATGTTACAGACTCCGAGAGAATAAGTGCCCATGAGTAAGTACAACATCAGGTGGCATAGTTTAAATTGCTACCTATGACTTTTATGTTGTTCTTTTGTTCTACTTTCCTGAGTCTTCAGTGAAATGGCTGAGGTTTTGGGCACGGCTGTACTTCCATTGACTTTGTTGCGGGAGCAATAAACATTGTGGGCTGCTGATGCAATAACCTCTTACACCAATGCAGCAAGCATTTGCCAGCATCTGTAGCCACTCACCTCGGGTTTTGTACATTTTTTTTTAATGTCATTTTTAATTTGTGTGATTTGCTCTACATTAGCACTGAACCTTTGAAATCTTAGTACTGCCTTGTTTCAGTTCATTAACAAAACAAAAAGGAAGCAGTAGTGAGAGAATATAAAGAACCCAGAAGATCTTTCAACATAATCCAAAAGTTTTTAAACGGTGCGCAGTGGACATACCTAAATGTAGACATCTGTTGTTTAGTGTCAGGAGCAAGCACACATATGGATACACATTCATATTATATTTTTGGTTATGACAGACTCCTAAATATGCCTAGATTGGTCAAATATATACATTTCTAAAGGAGTAATTTATTTACCCACTAGCAATATCGTATGTGTTTCAGGTGATTCCTGTTGTTCCATGGAATAACTCTTCCAGTGCCCTTTGTCAGAGTTCTGATTTTGAGTGATTTGGGAGGTGCCGATCTCTTGAATTACTCATCACTTCTTTGTAACACTCACTGTATTTTCAGAGTTAGACTAAGATGTGTCTTTCAATTAACAAGAAAGTGGTCAAAACCCTAAGGACTTCTCTGAAAGTTTGCCCCAAAAGGTGCTGGCATGAGTTAGAATTATGTTTGGTATTTTAATCTGACACTAAAGCTTGACAAGACCTATGGTATCAAGTATCTGCTTTCCATACATATATCTACCTACGTCTCTGCAAATGCAGAGTGTGGTCTGTATTTCATTTTTTTAAAATGCTTTTAAAACAACCCAAAACTCGAGAAATCTGAAAATGCGCCGTTTTTTGTCGGGAAGCAGGCCAGCAGCCATGGCCTTCCAAAGGCAATCCGACTGAGGAGTCAGCGCAGGTCAAGGATAATGCAGCTCGGAAATGGAAGCATAAATAGGTCCCTGCAACTAATCTGCTGTGCCACCCTCACGTTGCCTCGTCCCTTCCTTGAGAGACACAACCGATTTGTTGCAGAACTGATGGCGGCACAGTGGGTGGATGGCTTTGGCAATACCTGTAGAAGGCTGCTTCTAGAAAGAGTAGGAGCAGCAAGGATCTGCCAGGTAAATGCAGCTCCCTGCTGGGGGAATGAATATGTTTTCATCCTTCGAGGAGCGGAGCCAGCAGCACAGATCACCGCTGCAGGCTCTCTGCCAGCAGCACCACAGCTGCTTTTAGATATAATGCCATCTGCCAGCCCTGAGCCGACTTTCGATCTACAGCCTCCGCTCTTCTCTAATGCAGTGGTAAGCAGCCTACAGATGTAGAGTCAAAATTATGGCAAGGGATTAAAATATTAGGGCACTGTTGTTTGTACCGGTTCTAATGCTCCCTGTGGAAAACAGCAGAAAAAGCTTCATCTGATCAAATTGAAAATGGTGATCAGGTTGTCAGGGTTTTAGCTTAGTGTCTTACATAAGTATTGCTGTATGTCAGAGCAAATCTCCGTGGAGCACTGTTTTGTGTATGGGTGTGGGGTGTCAAAAATGCACAGGTAAAGGACAGCTTAATCAAATTAATTATTTACATACAAGCTAAAAATGCAGGATGTTCTTAGATCTGAAGGCTGTTAGATGTTTTAGCTTGAAATATTCAGTGAGAGCAGGATGACTAAAGCAGAGCTGGAAAATACTGGAGGATCACATGAAGGCTAAAAATACTCATGCTATGACAGGGAAAATAACCAGGGCAGAATGAACTGTTTGTGCACGAATGCTTTATGTATACTGTGCCATTGAAGAGCCAGTTGCACAAAAAAAAAAAATACTGATTTTCTTTAGGGAAGTGGTATATTCTACTGTGGCAGATGTGCTGTAAATTAATTTTGAGGGATAAAAATACTCAGAAAAAACAGGCTTTATTTTAGCAGCCAGTGATATGATTAGGACTCCTGGGAGACTAGAGAACTCATGCTAATGATTTTTTTCCTTTGCTTTCCACTAAAACATGCTACCTTTTTCCCCAAGTGGCTGGCAGTTGTTGGTGGTGGTGGTACCCTCCGCTTGCAGTGGTACGGTGCTTCAGGGCAACGTGGCAGACAGAGCTGGAGATGGAAAATGCCATGGGGCGACAAATTGAAAATGCTTTTGTGTCTGGTTCATACGAGGCCAGGAATTGTACTAGCCGATGGGAACAGCATGTGCAGTGACAGTGCTGGCCTGGGAGGTAGAAAGTGGCTTAGCCTTAATACAGACACACCCCTTCTGCCAACGTGAGGAGAGTTTAATTTTTAAACCCACTGAGCCCAAGAATTTAGACCATGAAGGAGTGCTGCTTGCAGTGCAGGAGCCAGGGCCTTTTTTCTAGAAAGCAAATTGTGTTTAGAAAAGTGGTGAAAATTGCTGTCTTAATTTTCCGTGTATTATGGGTGTGGTTTGAATGTCTGTGTTGCTCAGATTTTTGCATGATCTTTCAAGTTTCAATATGCACTTCTTCCCATGTTTTCTTTCAGATTTTTCCTTTTGAGACTGCTTTCTCCTTACAGCTAAGCAGACAGTTGAATTTTAGAAAACGCATGGTTTTAGGAGCATTTCAAATTTTAAATTGTATCCTTCTGTTAAGCCTATGTGGAATGGTTTCATCCACTGAAGATGAATGCTTGCATGCTTGAAGGTGTTTCTAGAGAAAACAGGGGTTTCAGTTAGAACAATTAATAGCTGCCATTAAAATGTTGGTTATTTTAGATCTGAAGAGAAGTCTTCATTTATGCTGGGGAAAAGGCTGTGGGTTAGTTCCCAACTATCAAATCTCCTTCTATTAAAGACAAACTGAGAGAGTCGTGCCGTCAACAAAACTTTATCATCTGACAAGTAGACTGCCTGATATGTTCTTGCTTGGATTGCTCTGCTGAAATTTGTAAAAGGTGCTTCAGTTTCAAGTACTTGTACACACTTCTCTGTCAGCTGTCTGGCGGTGATGACCAACGTAGAGCTCATCAGACTGTGCTGTAGCCAGCAGCAGTGGAGGTAGGGAGAGCTGAGGGGGCAGAGGGGTCCTGCCACCCAGGGAAAGTGAGTACCACAAAATAATTAGGCAGTTGCACTGCAGCATGTTGGGATGCTAAAAGTCAAGTCAGATTTTGTCCGAGGTCGTTTCATTCCCATTAAGCATCATTTGTCATCACTTGTGCTATTAAGTATCCCTACACTGAGCAGTTTCTTCCATCCCGGTGTAGCTGCAACAGTAAGTATGTGTGAATATTAATTCTTATACTATTCTCAGTCATTGATTTTAAGTGGATACAGAGTTTTTCTTTAGCTCATGAAGAAATTGCTAGCTCTGTGGCCTCTTGGTGGGTTTGTTTTTTCTTCTGTGGCATGCATCAGGAATACTAATTTTATGGAATCCTTTAATTTGACTGAAGATAGATGGTGAGTGATTCTCAAATTCCTCTGAAGCAGTGGTCATGTGAACTCAGCCAAGCCTTATGCTTGCTCAGGGCTTCCATTGCTCTCCACACCATCCTCATGCATGTTTACACTGTAATCACACACATGTTTTCTTGGAATCTTACATAAATATTTAACGGTGTATTAATTGCTCATATAGCTTCAAGGAAGATTTCTCCATAAAGAGTAAATAGGTTTCTTGTCTGCAGGACTGCACTTGTGATGTAAAGCGACTGGGAATTCACAGCCTGGCTTTGCTGTACCCAAAATCTCTACAGTACCAGCATCCACTGTTTTAAATTGCAGAAGTGTACATCTCTTTGTGAAGCTTACGTCTTCACCAAAAAGAATAGTAACGCTGAAACTGTGCGGGATATATTTAATTATGATGGATTGACTAGTTATTTTTTCTGGAGCACTGCAGATAGAAACCTGTAATGCATTTCAAAGTTGGTTCATCTAACTTATTTCAGTACAACAAAAAAATAATTTGTCTTTCAAATGGGAATTTATTTTTCCCATCTCTGCTAGCGTTACATGGGGCAGGTACAAAAGTTTATGCAGGTGCTAACTGAAGCAGCTGCAATACTGTTTACAAAAAATTCCAGTTGGACCCTGCATTGGTCTAAAGTCAGAGTATGCTGTAACAGAAGTTCTCACAGAACAGTGGAAGTGGGAAGGCACCACCGAGATCATCCTGTCCGACCCTCCTGCTCTAAGCAGAGTCACCTAGAGCTGGTTGCCTAGGACCATATCGAGTCGAGTTTTGAGTATCTCCAAGGATGGAGACCCCTCAGCCTCTCTAGACTGCTTGTTCAGGTGTTTGGTAACCCTCAGGGTGAAGAAGTTTTTTCTTATGTTTAAATGGAATTTCTTGTATTTCCATTTGTGCCCATTGCCTCTTGTCGTTTGACTAAGGGCCACTGAAAGAAGTGTCTCCATCTTCTTTGCAGCCTCCCCTCACGCACGTATAAGAACCCCCTGAAGCTTCTCTTCTCCAGGCTGAACAGTCCCAGCTCTCTCAGCCTTTCCAGTCCCTTAGCCATCTTCATGGCCGTTTGTTGGACTCTTTCCAGTATGCCCATGTCTCTCCTGTGCTGGGGAGCCCAGAACTAGACCCAGCACTCCAGACGTGCCTCATCAGTGCTGAGCAATGGGGGAGAACCACCTCCCCCAGCCTGCTGGCAATGCGCTTCCCAATGCAGCCCAGGAGGCTGTTGGCATTCCGTGCTGCGAGGCTGCATTGCTGGCCTGTGCTCCTCGTGCTCAACTTGGTGTCCACCACAACCGCCAAGTCCTTTTCTGCCCCACTGCTTCCCAGACTGTTGGCTGCCAGCATGTTCTGGGGCGTGCATGGAGCTGTTCCTTTCCAGGGGCAGGGGTCTGCGCTTCTTTCTGAACATCAACAGTGAGTTTGAAAAGGAATTGGTAACGGGTAACATTTATGGTGCTGATTACAATGCAGTTCTCTGTGATCAGTGAGGAGAGCTGGTTATCAGATATTCTTTTATATAAAATATTTCTGTAAATCTTTGTGCTTTCTCAGAATTTGTAAGTGGGTTATAATATAAATATTTTCATGGAAGATATTATTTTGGACAGATTTTAAACTACTTGGATTATATTATAGTCCCTCTGAGCAATGCATTAGGAATTATTCCACAATTGCACTAATTGAGTGCAAAGTCATTATGGTGCTCAACAGCAAAGTCATTAAGTCTACCAAGATCTTTCATCTCCATTTAAATATCTGGCTGTTTCAAGTACTTTGCACTACTCTACCAACCAGCAGCCTTTAATTCTTTTATGAAATTAAGCTTTTGTTAGAATGGGAAGCTTACCTCTGAGCTTATTCTAAAACTGATATTTCAAAATAAGTGTGTGGTAAAGCTTTTTTTTTTTTTTTTTGCCTCCAGGAAACTTTAAATTAGGAATCCCTAGGCATTTTCTGTTGCAATTAAGTTCTATCCAGCTGTTGCTGATACCATCTGAAACGCTCAAGTTAGCTGTTTTTTATCTGTGTTACTGAAATTGGAATATCATGTTCATTTAAGAGCTGATCCTAAGCAGCAGAGCAAAAGTCAATTTCCTTTGATTTGTCTGGACTTTATAAAGCTTAGTAACACTTTGCTGTAGAAAATCAAAAGACTTTGTTGTTTTCAAAGGAGGACAGAATATAATGCGGTGTATTGGTGCTACCCAGCCCTCTGTCTGCAGGCAGTGGTGATGTGGACTTGCTCAGCACGCTCTGGGAGGGTGCCTCAGCTGCAAATTAGAGAGAATACCTGGGGATAAAATGTTTGTGCCTACTCTGTCCTTAACTCTCTCTGCAGGTTAAAAAGAGGTGTGTACTTAATGATTTGGCTTTTTGTGATCAGTACTGTGATCTACAAAGAACTAGCTCGCTTCACGGTGCTGTTGAGCATGAAAGGGAGCAGTATCCTGTGGCTGCACAAGATGCTTTGCTTAGGTCTTGCACTGTGATGCCCCAGGAGAAATGGTGAAGAGCTGACAGGCTGGGGGATGCTGCCCTAGAAAAGTTGAATGGCTTCTCCTGTGCTTGTGTGCAGGTGCTTGGTGCCTAGGGGAAGTCCAGTGGAGTCTTCAAGTAGAAGAAGGGTAGTTGGTAGAGGGGGGAGCTGCATCGACCCACCAAGGTTTCACATCTGAAGGTCCATAGCTTGTTTTATAACATTCAGTTTTCAGTTGATATCCTGAACTGTGCCTTGCAGGTGTAGAATACAATAAGAAATAAATGTTGACACCTTGGATTAGTATACATATTTATTATTTTATATGTTTTATAGGTAACTGTTGCAGTTGCATGTGATACAAGTATTCATTAATAATATAATAAATAAATATAAATATATAAAATTAATACATAAATAGCTTAAGACCAAACTAGAATGCTATAGTCAGTGATCATTTCATGTGTGTGTTTATCGTGCATATTTTGACATCAGTTTTCTTCTGTTTATCCACTAATCCAAATGAAAATGATTTTCCTGGCTTTGAGAGCATATTAATAATCCTGCTCTGAGGCAGCTGATTTTTAGTTAGTCAGAATATGGACTGAACCTAGAAAGCATTGAAGGCAGGATGCTAAAGTTTATGCAATTGCCTAAAGAAAGAAAGAAACAGTAGCAAAACATCTTGGCAATTTTTAAAATTTTCCCACAAATGATTTATTCTCTGCTGATCTAAGTATGATGTGAAAAGAAGTTTAATTACAGGCATGTACACAACATGGAATTTTCCCAGCTTTAGTAAGTCTGTTTACTATATCTGAGATTTGCTAGAGTTTGTGAATGCACTTAGACATAGAAGCTATTGGAGTCACTAATTTAAAAAAAAAAACCAACCAAAATAAAACGCAACATATATATTGTTTTTTCTTATCTGTCTTATATTAAAGAACATAGAAAAGGAGGATGGGCATCTTGCACAGAAATGTTTACACATGTTAACTGAATTATAGAGTTGTTTATTTGTGTTCTGTTGGCATTAGATGACCCAGTTTATATCGGGTTATCCTTAGAGGCAGGAGGAGACGCTTGTTACAGAGGCCTGTGACTAAATCAGGAAGGCTTAAGCAAGCTTGATTAAATAACACATTGCTGCTTGTCCTTTCCCATCGCTTTTCAGCTCCTCCAAGGGACCAGTGTACACAGTCTTGGGTCAGTGAGGTTGTGTGAGCTCCACAATCTGGTCATATTTGTGGGCAGCCCCACAAGTTGTGTCTCTCCCCCTCCTGCCTTTCCCTGCTTCCTTGCAATTTTTTCCTAGCCATGCCTTTGTAAAACATTGGGTTTACAATGAATTGCTTTATTAAAGTGTTTTCTGACGCTGGGGATACGTTGTGGAAATGGCAACTTAGGACAATTTATAGCGTGCCATAAATCAAGTAATCATATGGGAGGAGCAGCTGGTAAGATACGGGGTTGGAAGGTGGCTGCTGAGAAAGCCAGGGCAAATCCCTCTGGAATTGGTGAACTGAAAGCTCAAGCTCAGAGCTCAGCTGGGAGTTTGCTTGCTGCATTCAGGCTTTCTCTTGCACCCTGTGTGGCCTGGGCTCCAGAGCCGGCAGCATTTGATGGTGGAGGATGGCCATGGAGCCCATCAGCATGTCCAGACAACTGTGTTTTGCTCTTTGTAAGAAACAGTGACAAACATGGGTGCTGCAGAGCAGGACTGCTGATTCACATGCCTGCTTAATAAATAAAATAGGTCAGAGGGAGGGCTGGGTTTCTGTTCCGTCTTCTTGACCCAAGCGATTTTTGCACAAGACGTATGTCCACTGCATCTGAAATTTATTCTGAGTTGGAGGGGGTAAGGAAAAAGCTGAGAGTCAGAGTACAGTGCTTGTGGGGGCCGAGGCAAGGTGGGCAGCTGTGAGCCAGGCACTCGTGTACCAGCGCTGAGCAACAAAATCAGACGGGCAGTGACACAGAGGAAAGGTGGAGAGGCAGAGCACGGTGTGAGGAGCTGGCTGTGAGGTTCGTGTGAAGGCACCAAAAACCCTTTCACACAAATGTTCCTCTGCTTGGGCATTTGTGGGCCACAAGTATTGTGAAAAAGAGTGCCTGTATGCTCTTGTTATTGCCAGTTTTGCTGGTAAAGATGTTGCCTCATATTCTGGCAGATTTGCAGTGCAAGTAATTAAAAACAAATCGCAAAACCTAAGCAGATCAAAAGTCATCTTGGTCACTATGGCAACTGAGTTCACCGATGGATTTAATTCTGCGTGCTCTTGTCTGAATTTCAATGCCCTTGTCTCAG
The DNA here is from genome assembly GCF_017639655.2 of Falco naumanni. Lineage (NCBI taxonomy): Eukaryota > Metazoa > Chordata > Aves > Falconiformes > Falconidae > Falco > Falco naumanni. The sequence continues at coordinate 70,545,411 of NC_054056.1, forward strand.
GGATGGCTTAACGTTTGAAAATGAGGAAAGCACAAAGGCAGTTTAGTTGAGTTTATTTCAAATCTGTCTTTCTCCAGGGAAATTGAAAATAGATACAGACACTAAATATTGGGCTGGGGGAATGGTCTGTTAACTGCACATTTATTTTTTTTTAAAGCTGAAAGCTGCTGAGAACTAAGGGAACTTTATCTTCTTAGTTTGATATTTGTTTATTTGAGTTACTTCGCTCTGACTGGCAAACTCAAAACTGCTAGGAAATGTGTTTTTTCCTTTCCCAAGATACAGCAGCACAGGTTCTTCCTCCACTGTCACCTGGAAGTGAGAGAGAGAAAGGCTGTCCATAAAACAAATACTTTTGTTTCAGTACCAGGTTAATTGGAAAGTAATTATCATGGAGGTAAATCTTGATTCTTATTTATTTATTGTATTTTTCAGGTGCTGCTAAATCCAGTCCAGCTTCTAAACCAGGATCAACACCCTCTCGCCCATCTTCAGCAAAAAAAGCCGCACCAAGCAGCTCAGCATCCAAATCAGATAAAGATTTGGAAACTCAAGTTATACAGCTCAGTGAACAGGTAAATTTGCTTGAGGCATAAAATTAGATGCGTTCATTGTCACAGACAGGCATGAAATCTAACATTGCCCTCTGTTGAATGATGCTCTCCAGAATTATGAAGGGATAAAAGATTGAAATAGCTCAGCTGGGAAGAAAAAAAAGAAGGCGATCTATTGTTAAAAATAACATATGACAGAGATGACTGGTGTTTGCCAGTGGTTTTTAAAGGTGATTTTAGGAATAGCAGGTAAGTCTTGCTGAAGTATGATAATTTTATTAGATGTTGAAATTTATCTTTTATTTCACTTTGATAGGAAAAATCCCAATAGTGTCTTTGCTCTGGTGTATTACAAATTTGAAATAAATCATTTTAATGTGTCGTTGTGGAGAAAACAAGCCTGTTTGTAATACCAAGGTGTTAGAGACTTGCAGCTGAATCAAGACTAGCTCATTGCACTCTGCTTTCTGGAAGGCAGGCGTTCAGGTAATACGCCTTTTTCATTTAAATATGTGATCTACCTTCGTGAGAATACGTAGTTATGTTATAAATAATGTTCTGCAATGTAATTAATAAAGCTTCAGAATTTTTTTTTAATGTTAGGAATGTAAGGGCTTAATTTTAATTTATGCTATGGAGCTTTATGCCATGAGGAAAAAACCTCCTATTTTAGTCTGAGCTGCCTGGCAGCTGCATTCAGGAAGAAGTCATTATTCTGGATCAAGTGTAATTTTCCACAATTAAGGGCGTTTCAGTTTCAAACTTCCATTGACCTGAACAACAAAGATTTCAGTTTGCTGGGGCACTGTTTGCAAATTCTTGGCTACTAGTTTCGCTTAAAGCTGGTGGATGGGTAGCCACGTCCCAGACATGGCCGACTGTGGATTCAGGGTTTAATTCTGAGCAGTAGAGAGCAGAACAGGGTCCACCAGCCCTTCCAGTGGGCTTTTGATTGATGCTGTAACAGAAAAGTTTTTAAATGTTGCACTTAGCTTTTTCATGGAAGTTTGGGGTTTTTAATCGGCGTAAGGGTGGAGTTCAAACGTCAGCTTAATGCACCTTAAACTGTGACATTTATACTCGGAAGTCAGAATGTGTTTGCTTCAGGAGGAAGAGTTGGTTGGGATCTGAGAAACATAAAAATACTTGATCTTTACTAAAATAGGCAGTCACTAGCACATCTACTGCTAATGTATTCCTAGCACGTTCCATGTGTGAAAACCTTAAGCTTAATATACAAATAACCCTGAGGGAAAGCTGATGATTTTCCCCATCACCAAAGAGGAGAAGAAACTGAAGATTTGGAAAGCTGGTGTTTTAATAGCTAGTTTTTAAGAGACGACTTCTAGCTGGAATGGTCTAGAAGTAGTCTTTTATTATTATTTTTAAATGCTGGCATTTTGGTATCTCATTTCCCGCTAATGGTTACTTGTGCACCATGGGCATAGAACACAAGCCAAAAAAGCTGTGCTGCAAGCAGTCTTGAGCCAGGTTTTTCTAACCCCTAGTCTGAACATGCTGGAAGAGCCAAATTGCCTGGGTTTTGCCACTCTCCAGCAACCAGGGAGATGCAGACAGCAGCCACTTTTACCCAGTTGCTGTCTTAATTACAAGTAAGACATGTTGAATGGTATCTATGGATAACAAATTCCTATGTGGCTGTAATAGACTTTATTTCAGCGCTTTCATGGATGGCAGCTAAGGGAGATTGAAACGTCTGAACTTCCATGCAATTTGTAGTGGAAAATTTTAAATAGCAGGAATGTCTGTACACTGTATTTTACCATAGAGTAGCTTAATTTGCTATTTGCAACAATGGTATGCTGCCCATAACATTTGCTAGTTTAATGGCTCCCGGAAATCATAAAGTTTCTCTTAAAATTTTCTTAGCTATTGCCATGGTCCCTGATAGTAAATTGAACACTTCCAAGAAATGTCACACTGCACTGGAACTTGATTACCCATAGCATTAAAATACTGAAGTGTTCTCTGCTGTGGTTTTGGTCTGTGCCAGCTAGCATTCTCCCAAAGCATTTCTGAGCACAGCTGAAGAGACAACACACACCAGGGACCGGTACATGCAGAGAAGGAACTTTTACATACGGAGAGTGGTCCCAGGAACCCTTAACTCTATGCTACTATACACATATTTTCTGAAAACAGCACCATCTTGACTGCGTGCTTACAGTACGTGCTTAATCTCCAGCCTGGTTCTGCAGTCCTGTGAGTATTCTCCTACTACCAATAAGTGCCGTCAGAGAAAAGACCAGTTAGTAAGAAGTGCTGCCTTTGTACCCGTTAACTGGATGGCAGAGGGGTACTTCTGGTCCAGAAACAGAGCATGGGAGCCAGCGCGCTGTTCCTCATTACAGGATCAGCCTTTTGGCGTGTTCCTAGAAGGAAAGAGGAGGATGTGGGTGTGCTCGGTATCTGAAGAAAAACAAATTAATGTGTTACAGACAGGTAGTTGATATGTAGCTGAAGAAAAGCATATCTGGTCTGGTTATAACAGTGTTTACTATATGTCATAGTTAATGAACTGTGAGCATATACACGTAATTTAATGATCCTGTTTCTGAAACTGCAGTGAACATGATAGAATGAAAAGAGGAGAATGCCTTCACAGTAAACAGATCAGAAAGGGAGATGGTCTATGCTGTTAGCTGCCAGTGTTTCAGCTGAAGTTCACTGGTTTCCCAAGCCCGAGCAAGAAACCTGGAAGCTGTTATGTTCTTGTTCTGTCTGGATGCAGGTGTTGCTCTCAAGGAATATGCTGCTGCAGATCAAGGAGACACATCTTAAATGTGAGGTCTTCATCTATAGACCAAAATACCATAAACACGTGTCCTATTTTGCTGTTCTTACTTTCATGAATAAATAGTTAATTTTAAGGTGACTGGTCATTGTATCAGTCATAGATTCAAACTGTCAAGGGAAGACTTGAGAGTCGCACTCAGGCAGCTGGTCAGAACTGGGTTAGTATGTGAATTAGATGCTCTGAGATCCTGCCCTGGTAACAGGTTAGTTCTGCTGTCTGACACCTCTGAGAGTGCAAACAAAGGTCAGAAAAAGGCATCACTAGCTCAGCAGTTATGGAAAAATGAACTGATAGGATTTAGAAGGCTGTCAAAGATTTGTTTCAACTCTGCTTGTACTTTTACTAGTGAAAGAAATAAATTACCTCGCAGTAGAACTGGCAACGCAGAACTTCCTATTAAATTGTATCAGTTCACTGAAATGTAGTCTGATGTGATTTAATTCATTTAACGTGTTTTATTTTTAAAAAAACATTTGTATAATTATGGCCTTAAAAATGTGGATGTTAATTTGGCTGTAATTTGGATGTGATTGGGGTCGGTGCATTAGCTTCGTTGATCATTATTTCTCTTGGTCATTACACTGCTGTCCTTTGAATTTGAGAGCCACTTACACATTATCCTGATTGTGTATACCCTGTTGGACAGTAGTTTATCTGTTATGCACCCACATAATTTCTTTTTTAGATATACATGGATATGCATATATATGTATGTATAAAAGTATATTGCAACATCTGTCATGATTTATATGAATTAATCATTAACAGCTACGTTGCCCATAAATGATTTGCATCAGTCCCAGTGGTGAAATTGAGACTGACAGTATAGCTTGAAGACTCCTGTGAACGAGTTTGCAAGGAGGATACTTGGCATGTGAGAGAATTTGTTGCTAGTAGCAGCACATCAGTCAGAGCAAAAGGTCCATGGTGCAGCCGGTCAGTCGGAGTGCCAAAACACAAGTCTGTAACAGTATGGTAAGTGGGGAGGCAGAAAAGGAGAGGTGAAAAAATGACACAACGGTACTCACATTTGCAACTAGAGGACCTTTTTATTTCCTAACTAGACCACTTCCCTTTGTGAGCCTTTCTGCTAGATCTACTTATTTTTAGGCAAAGAGATACTTCAGGTTTCCCAACAACTACACATTAACCCAGGCAAAATAATGCAAGTACTGAGCTGAAAGTTTTATTATTTACCATTACGTGACACTTCTGGCAGCTTTGCTAGGAGACAAGTCTTAAGCAGCCCTTAGTCCTGAACTGCTGCTTTGGGTTTCAGTATAAAAGAGCACTGAGAAAATTGACCTTTAAGGATCAAGGTTAAGATGCATCCAAGAGGCGTAATCGTGGAGCTTGATTACTGTTCTCTGTTGTGTAAGGTTCAATCTAGCACTTCAGGGGAAAAAAAAAGTAGACTTCATTTTAAGCTACAGAATTGAATATATATTTAAGATTGTTCAGCTTGCATAACTTTAGACTGAGTTGTTTTGTCTGTAGTGCACCTCACAGTTGATGCATCATGTGTTGGTTTATATGCAGGTACATTCATTAAAACTTGCACTTGAAGGTGTGGAGAAGGAAAGGGATTTCTACTTTGGCAAATTAAGGGAGATTGAACTTCTCTGCCAAGAACACGGGGGAGAGAATAATGACCTTGTCAATCGGCTAATGGAAGTCCTTTATGCTTCAGAAGAACATGTAAGTTCAAGCTTAATGTCTTTTATTTAGGCAAAAAAGCGCTTAATTTTATACAAATTTATTGGCACAGTATTGGGTCATGTCCTATATTTAGGTCAGCAGAACTGTAGCAGCTAGAATCCCCATGCTTCATCCCCCCCCCCCCAAGGAAGTTTGCATTTGCAAACAACAGACTTTGCAGCTTGGGGAAGGGATTCAGGATGCTAGCTGGTTGGGGGGTTTTGCTGCTTTGCTGTAGGTTTTGTATTCTAGGTTTGCTGAAGTTGATCTGAAAGGGGAGGGGGGGTTATGTCACAATTTTAAATTGAATTCATATGTTTCTGAGCCTTAGCTTTGTGTTTTCATCTTCCACCTTTCTGCATAAAGTCTTTCACTCATGTTCTTTAACGTGTTGAAGATCACAGAAATTCTGACAGAGGTGCTGCTGTTCAGTGTCTACAGCTGCAAACCTTCTCTAGTCCATGTGGAAGTGCTGTGATGCATATGGTGGAGGTTGCCAAACACGTAATTATATCTGCAGAGATAACGCTCTCTAGCATTTTTTTATCCTGTTGTTATAAGCAAAATTCTTCCTTGTGCAAACCCAATAATCCTCTATTACCAAAATTTCAGAAATGTATTGTCTGCAAGATTAGGCAAGAATCTCATTGCATCTTAGACTTAGCACTGTAGACACTGAACAAAGCAAGAAGCTGCAAAGGGCGCTGGTTAAATTCCTCAGATACATTCAGGGATAATAATTCGGTGGAGATTTTGCTGAACTACTCCCATTCATGTTAACTAAATCCCTGTATGCATTGTACTGACGATTGACCCTTCGGTGCACAATGGCTTTGGCTCCGGAGTGTATAAGCATCAACTTAATCTCTCAGCAGTACTGTGGTGCTGTAGGCTGTCTTACATCTGTTCCCAGAAAACTGTTGCAGCGGTAATCAGCTGACTTAAATATTAAGTCAAAAGTAGTGCTGAAGAAACTACTGACTGAAATGCTTTTCTAGAAAAGACCAGTAGAGCGTAAATGAAAGTTGAGTGCAAGAGGGACATGAGCTTGCTGCTGACAGGAGCCACTGCTCAGGTGAGAAGCAGCAGGGGAAAGAGGATTTGTTGAAAGGTGTGGGACAAGTGCTAGAGAGGAAGAGGAGGAGGAAACCATTATTTTTACAGGAATAAACAATAAGACAAATTTGCCAGGCATGTGATAACAGGCTAGAAGAGTTACATACATATAGCGGTCAGAGAAAATGTCTTCTGGATTCAAGAACAGTGATTTATTTATAAAGCAAAGCCAGAAAAATCCCTCTTCTCCCCATGCCCCTACCACATCTGTCTGTCTGCGTTGGCTTAAATAGCAATTGATTCTGTGCCAAAGAATGCATTTATTGCTTTTCTTCCTGCAGTTTTCCTTACAGGCAGAACACATTACAAAATGTTCTACTTCAGTCCACATCCCAGTGTTTTATCTCCTTCCTCCCTCCAAATCTTTCTCTGTTGAAAGCATCGTCTGCGCCTGCGCATGAGCTACATACGGTGACTGTGCCTTTATCTAAAACGTGCTTGCAGTTGGAGGCCGGGTATGTCACTTGAGCAGGGGAGCACTGCTCCCCTGGAGGAGAACACAGAGGCCACCTCCCACACAATTTTTTTGTACCTTGTAGTGGGAGACCTGATCTCTCTGTCTTCTGGGGTGCATTCCTCCTCAGCCAAGCAGATGGACTGCGATTTGCTGAGGAAAGACCCCGGTGCATTAGCACTAAACCAAAGACTGGTTCCCTTGCTGATGCAAGTCTTGCCTACTTTTTGTTTTCAGACCTTGCTGTCTCATTGCCCTGCTTTGACCTTCGGTTCTGGTTTTTTTCTCTCTCTGTAACTAATTTGTCCCAAATTAAATTCTGTGTCTTGCAGCATTTTGCAGGTTAATTCCTCAGTCACAGCAGTTTGGCTTTCCCAATCCCCAGATGGGAAATAGCCCCAATTCCCAAACCACAGGCAGTTCCAGCATTCCTGGTTTCTTGCTAATGAGTTCATCATAAATCCAGCTTAGAATTTTTATAAAATCTCTGTTTCAGAGTGTCTCGAGTATACAGAGGGAAAGGGGGTGGGGTGGGAAGGATTACACTAGTTTTCAGTGTTTGTGACACATGTATAAATTACATTGTGGCCATGAGGCTTTCCTTCAGGAACGGGATGCTAAGGAATGCAGCTCACACGTACCATGCAAGGGATCCCTGACCAAAGCCTTATGCTTGAATATTGTGACTGACTTAAATTTGTTTTCAGTTTGTACTTCCAATAACTGCTTGATAGCAATCTTGAACTCTTCCTTCCTAGCTGTAACTTGACAGGCGTCTACTGTATTTGACATTACACAGCGATCGTGTCCTGGTTTTTGTACCAAGGGAGACTCATTCCTTTATACTTAATTTTTTGTTAATTTAATCTCTCTAGAAGAAAAAATATGGAAAAAAAATCTGGACAGCAGTTGAAGTGGTTGCATCTCCCAGTACCTCATAGGTCCCTTGTGAGCATTGTAGGTTGTCAGGTGAATTCTGTGTAGAATGGTTCAGAATGTGAGTATAGAATTTAGTCCTTATAAAAAGCATTCTCTAGAGGTTTGATTATTGTAGTATTGCATTGAAGAGATTTTTATCAGGTTTGTGTCACGGGTGGAGGGAATTCTGAGTCATAGTTAGTTTCAGCCATGACACTTCATAAATTTCTCTTTTGTTTAATTCACTGAAGGGTAAATCTTTAAGACTGAATTTTTTTTATTACTTTCTTGAGGGTCTTAATTTTTGGTGAGTTTTTGAGTCTTACAGCACAAACATAAGTTCATTGGGTTCCTTGTCTTTAGAGGCTCCCTTTCCCCAGTTACAGTTCTGTTTTAAACCTTATCATTATCTCTCTGTTTATACAAGAGGGATATCTGCTAGTGTAATTTAATGTTTCGCTGATCAGTCTGTAATCCATTGTAACTTCTAATTACAAATTGCTCATTTGTAATTCTCCTACTTCCATCAAAAATATCAAAGTTGACAGAGGACGGTGTCAAAAAAGGATGCGTTTGGGTGGTGCAGAAATGTGGCCTCTACCACCTGTGTTATGACTGCTGTAGGCAGTATTGAGACCTTGGAGGGTACGTAGAGCATCTGATTGTGTGGTGTTACAGAAGGAGAGCTTCAGACTGAAGAGGCTGTATGTCTAGTTATGAAACCCAGAGCCACGTAGGTCTTGGCATAAAACAAAAATGTAGGAAAGCTTTTGCTCTCCTACATAGGCTGTTCTGGTTCATTTCATGGAAAAGTTGGATGCATGGCTGATGTTTGAGCTATCAGCTGCTCAGCTCAAGTTTCCAAAGCAATTGCTCAAAATGTAGTTGCCTTAGTATTTTTCTGCTGTGGCAGCTACCACATCTGCTGCTGCTTTTGGAAAAGCCCTCCCCCTTCTCCGCCCCAGCAGCTGGTTTCTGAAAAGTTTAGCTCTTCAGTCTACAGGCACACCTGAATAGTTTGAGACAGATGGATCGAAGAGTCAGGAGAGCACCTCTCATCATGTGAAACAGAGATGACCATGGTTATGTGATCCAAGCCAGAAATAAATGCTCTAAATAGATCTTCCACTATTTTCCTTATTAGGGGATGCTATTCAAGGAGATTCCACAGTCCCAAGGTAATTAGGCATGGTGACTCTTGTCTTTCCTATTCCATGTATTTGTACAAGCTGTATATACTGAGTAGCAAGTGTCCAAGTCTCAGAGCAACTTCTAAGGTAGTCACGTAAGACGTACAGTTTCCATCAAGGGTAAGCCTGGCAAGAGAGGAACCACCACTCCTCTTCAGAGCTTTAGAGTAGGTTCCCAAGCCACTCCCTGTGGTTAGAGGCTCTTCCTATTACATGCATGAAAAGATAGCATGTATGTGACCTTCAAATTCTGCATGGGTGGGCATTCTAACAGGGGTATCTCATAAACTCTGCATACACAGAGCCTATGGAACAGGTGCATTGCAGAGCAGGTCACCTCAAACACTTAAGGAGGGTCAGGATAGATGGGGTTAAGGGAGCACAGCTCACTGCGGCTGAACAAGCTTCAGTTTTCTCACTCTGTAAGGCAGGGTCATGTTCTCACAGCTGTCAGCTTCTCTCTGTGAAACTCCTGCTCTCTGCAAGTCTTGCACCCTTGCAGCCCATTACAGAAGTTGTGATTTCTAGATGCTAACAAAAAGCTGTTTTGACACGATGCACCTACTGTACGTAACAAGGGCATCATTCCCCCCAAGGGGCCATAGGTGCTCAACTACAGTTGTCCTGACTGCCATGTGTGGCTTCTACCTTGAAAATAGCACCCAAGTGATAATAAGCTTGCTTTCAATTGAAATTTGGCTGTTTCTGTATGTGGTAAACAACTGAATATTTCCTTTGTATCAGCAAATGTTAGGAACCTTATTCTCCTGTTCTTGCCCTTTAGAAATATGAGTTATTTTCCTGCCAGAAGGGAATTTTCTTGTTGCATAAGCTGCTCTGCACTACTCTGGAAAAACTCAGATTACAGTCTCCCTTTTTTAAAAAATTTTTGCCTCAAATTTGAAAACTTAGCAGTATCAATTTGTTGAAATTTGTTGTTCAAGCTGCTTGCTTCTGACAAAAATTGCTGGGAGCCAGGGGAGTTCTGCAGAGGTACCGTATCAGGGTGCTGCATTTTGAATGGCAGCCCAGTATCTTGGAAAAGTGTTCTCCTTTGGAGCTTCCTGCAGCGGAGCACCCGTAACGCAGGGCAGAGGGTACACGTGGGGGAATCTTTTCGGTGAACCATGCTCCAGAATGATGGAAGCCACTTGAGAGGACAGCTGTAAATGCAGCTGCACTTACTGTGGGAATCCAGAATGCTCTAAGACTCAGCCAGACTTTTTTGAGGTCTGATAACATCCAGATCAACTCAAGGGACCAGGTCTGTTGTCTCTGAATTGGAAGTTGTTTGAAACTGTTATTGCTTGCAGTGAGGACCCACCGTTCCCTTCCATCAGGGATTCTTCTCCCAGTGGGAAGGTACATTCAGAGAGACAGCTCTGGAAAATACTGTGCATGGGAACTGTTTACAGAAGGGAACTGTTTAGTAGCGATTAGCGCTTTTAACATTAGCTCTATAAATGAGCAAATACCGGACTCGATTCTTTTCAAAGAAAATGTGTTTGCAAGTCTTTGGTTGCATTTTCTGGATACAGCTAAAAATCACTGTTTTGGTAAACTTTGAACTCTGATCTATGTTAGCATGAGTATATTATTTTGGGAAAGTATGATGTCTGAGCTCAGAAAGGAGGCTGAGTTTAATTTTTAAAGCAGGTGATAGCAGAAGTGTCTTGTCCATTTAGTGATACAAACCTAGAGTGAAGATTGTGTGAAAACTACAGCAGACAGGCTCAGAAATTCTTGGACAAACTGAAAATGGGAGGGCATCGGGATGTTATGATACAGCATCTCACTGTCTAGCTATTCAAAATGTTCACTCACCAGAACAGTTAATACTCGGTGATGCTGAAAACTGACACTTTTTCTGGGGAAGTACCAGTACTGCATGTGCATTGATTAAAAGCAAAGTAAATGCAGTTTATTGTAATATTGCAAGATGCTGCTTTTCTCAGGTAACAGCTCATTTCGTATTGATGCGCATGAAAATTAGACGTTAAGCTTTAGGTTGTGGTGAGTACCACAGGGCAAGATTCTATTAGGAATGCTTCCTGCTGAAGAACGTTTTGGGGTCTTTTTCTCCCTGCAGGAGAGCCACACAGAAGAGCATGAAGGTGAGGAGCAAGTCCATGAACAGCCCCAGCAGCAGGAGGAGTACTGACTCACCCAGCGTCTCTGACAATTTTCATTTTGTGTGAGAACTTTCTTCTGGAGAATGGAACATGTGCGGCCTCAAACTTGAAATCAGTTCACTCCCAGTCTGCCATTAACATTTATGTACCATAGTGAGTGCCAGCCAACCACTGCATTCTGTACCCATACTTTGCCAAGATGCATTTGCAGACGTCTTCTTTCAGTGTATCTTCCCAAGAGGTTGTAGGGCTACATCACCTACTGTACATCACTGCAACTTCACCACTTGGCTGCTTGAGATTTGTTCTGCTCTTTAAAAAAATATATATATTTATTTTTTTCTTTTTCGTCTTAAGTATGATACACTTGTAACTTGTTCTAACATATTTATATTGGCATTTTGTGTGGCAAGAAGTACCGTACCACTAGCTGTGTCTCTCACTTTGTGGTGCTTTCGCGTTTTCTAGTACATCTGCCGTGGGGCATAAATTCGGTCAAACAATTGGAATAAAGGGATATAGTGGAAGTCATACTCAAGCCATAATGATGAGGTGTGTTGTGGAGGAAAATGTTCATGTTGCTCATGTTTATTCCTTTCCTGCCTTCACAGAATGGAAGGCAGAGCATCTGTTTCCTAGGAGAGATTTTAAATCCCTGTGTTAGAAAGCTTGTTAGAAAGCTGCATGGTATGTTTTTTGGCTTATTTCTGGAGGAACAGACATCCACTTAAGTTTCTTGACAACCCTCCCAGTTTCCTGACTAGTCAATAGACATTTCCCAGCTTTTCTTTCTTCCTGAGGAATCCAGTCCCAGCCTCCAGCTGCAGGTCTGCCTCCGCAGAGCTCAGTATTGACGGAGGAGAGAGATCTCCTTGGTGCAAGCGTAGCTGCAGGACAAGATCTCTGCTGTCATACTTGGCTTCCCACCCCTCAGAAGACAGCAAAGTAGGCCAGCCATTTCTTTTTGTTATCCTTCCCCTCTGCTGCCCCAGCCCAGCCAAGTATGGAAGACAGAAATTTCCTCACTAGTGCAAGGCATGGGGAAAAACCAACAACAGCACTAGCCGTGAGCCCCCCTGAGCTCCCTTTAAGTGGGTGGTGGACACCTCACAGGCGTTGAGGCCGCTTCCAAAGCGTGGAGAGGCAGTGAGTAGTCCTTCTGGAGACGGAGCACACATCAGAGGGGAACCAGATGACTGAGGGGCACAGAGCCGGTTCTGCGCTTGGCTGACCTTCCTCTAGCGAGGCTGGCACGGTGCAGAGCCACGTCTGCCCTGGAGCTGTCTGCAGGGAGAGTGTTCCCTTCCAGTGCAGTCCCACCACACCCTGTTCTAAATGATGGTATTTTATAAACAGAGGTATCTTGAAGTATAGAAAGCATTCCTTATTTTTCTCATAAAACTGCGTGTTGTAGTCTCTCTGAGTACTTAATGCTCGGTCTTCTTGGTCTCTCACTTGATTTTCTTAATTCTGGATTGTTATGCTGATTTAGGAGGTACATGGTAGTCCCATCCCACTTGGCAGTCACTGAAAAACTCCAAAGCCTGTTGAACAGCTAAATCATCTTAGACCTTCATAGGCTCCTAAAGCATAAGCTCCCAGCTTACGCTTCTATAGAAAGATTTTTCAATTAATCAACCCCCTGGCACACACACATACGCAGTTTTCTGTCCCTAATCAATCTTTTGCAGCTAAGTGGCTCTTAGTTAAACATGAGAACCCTGCTGTTGTGTTGCACCACAGATGATATATAAAATACTGTTAAGCATTAGAACAGGTATTTTCAGTTCCTTGATCCTCCCCCTGCCCCAGAAAGTTTCTGGACCCTGTGGGCTGAATGTTTCCCATCCCTGGCTCCAACACTGACCTCGCATCCTTCCCAGTGATGAAGTCAAAGTGCTGGGACCTGCAGGCCAGCGCTTTCCTTTCCCATTTCAATTGGTTACGAATAAGGCCTGGTTTATAAAAATGTGCATATTCAAAAATAAGTATTTTCAAGAGTCACCACAAATGGGGGAATTGTCATTTTTGTTGTATTTGTGTTTATTAGAACATATGTACTTATTACAATTGTCATTGTAATAAACGGTAGTTCTTCATAATACTGTTGAAGAGCAGTTACTGATTTTTTTTCCAGACTCCAGAATGTCCTTTAACCTGTATGAGATTTCTGACTGGGGCAAGGAGTTTGGGATCAGGCTATAAACTTAATTTCGTCAGCACCAGTCTTTGCTTACTGCCGTTCATCCTTCTGCCAATACTTGAGCAGACGCATGGAGAGCACTTCAAGAGAAAATGTTTTTCTAAGGGTGCAAATGGTTGGGGTTGCTGAGCTCCCTGGAGTGTTCATAGCCAGACTGTTGTGCGCCTCTTCATTTTTCTCTTTGAAGCACATATAATAATAAACAATAAAAAAAGCTGAACTTCATTTCCTGAAAATTCCTTATATCCTATTTCTGGTCTGAGGACTGTAGCCCTCTCACTGTTTGCATCAAGGGGGGAGTGACTGATGTAGGGAGCCGGGGCAGTGAAGTACCTTGTGGGCACTAGAAATTTGGCTGTGCTGAGGGGAGAGTGATGCTCTGAAAGGGGAAAGAGTTGTCCTTCTCCCCCCACCCCCTTTGAGTAACCCATTCTTCTGTTATGGTTTTAATATGCATTTGTAATTACCTTTACTAAATAGCACACCATAAAGCTTTGGTTATATATTAAATGTAAACTGAAAGGAATGTAAACATATGTATTGTTAATTATAAATAGATAAGTAATGGCATAATAGATACAAAGAAGTCTTATTCCAGATGTATTGGTCATTTTACGTTATCCACAAATTGTCGCATGGTAGAGTAGATTTTTGTCTGAATATGTGAATAACTTGACTTGCGTTTATCTTTTTACATATTTAATAAAAAAATATATGTTAAAATCTGTCTAGCTCTAAAGACTATTCAAAACATTCTAAAATATTACTTTTCTGGTTTAAATATGTAATTTTGTTTCATTAGTGACTACATATGGGAGGAGGAAGAAAAAAGCAGTTGCTTTAAAAAAAAACAGTTCACTTATTCTCTGTGTAGGTATTGTTTCCCCAAGAGCTCAGCAGCTGGATCCTCTTCTACAAATCAAAAAAGAAAATGCACGTATGTATGTGTATGTAAACAGAACATCCTTCTTTATGGTAAATGCTTTTCAGTTTCAGAGTACTAAATCTCTTGTTGCATCTCAGTTTTGATACAGCAAAAGCAAAGCTTGCAGCAGCCGGGACGCAAAGAAAGTGCTGTATAGCAAGGGCACTGAAGCTCCCAGTGGACTTCTCTTGCAATGGCCAAGTATTAAGGGATAAATCTTCAGTGCAGTACCTAAAAGCCACCCGCATTTTAGATTAAAATATTAGGGTTTTGGAAGAAAAGGGGAAAACTTCATTGTAATTCTCACATCTCTGATCTTTTGCAGCACAAGCAATGTTGCTGCAGTGGTTGCTGCTAAATCTCCAGGAGACTAAGCCTTGGGTCAGGACCTCTTTCTGCCATGTGTTGAAGTTGCCTGGTTGTATGCCACCACTGAGAGGTCAGCCTGGGCCCCCCTGCTGCCTTCAGGCATTCCTGGGGCTGGGGCCAAACCACTGCCCAGCCCCACTAAGGGAAGGTTTCTGGTAGAGGTGGGCAGGATGACCAGGGACCAGAGGAGCCCACTTCCAGCCCAGGCACTCAAACCTGGGAGAACAGCACTAGTTTAGATGCTTGTCATAAGACTGGGGGGAGGCATGTCTTTGGGCTAGTGTGAATGCTCAACAGCATAAAAATTATGTTATATATATATTTTCTAGTTCAAATAGTTGAAAACTTTCTGCCACAATGTTGTGACCAAAAAAAACTGTTAGACTGTTAGGTCATCTACATACTGTTACCTGACTTTGTGCGATAAATCTGACCATACAGCCTTATGAAGAAAGCATCTTTATTCCCGTTCATTGAACCAGTTGCCATCTATGATGACTAACAATTCAATATATACACTGTGCAATACACGATCTGTTTTTATACTTGTCTTTAGAGAGATTGTAGTGAGAAGCTGCTTCAAAAAGGAAAAAGAAAGTTACTTGCCATGTCTTCATATAGAATGTGAAAGAGCTGGCCGGAGCTTCAGTTTCCTTTAACAGTGATACCGTAATTCTCTTTAGAAAGGTACAAGTGCAGGCAGGTTGTGGCAGCTCAAGTTTTATAATTTCATTTAATGAAATATTTCAAAATACTCCATTACAGTGCACCAAATTGTGCCGCTTCTGTGACCCTTATTTCCAACTGTTTCATAAATAAGTGCAAGACAGAGGGAAAAGGGAAGCCTGTCCACAGAGTTCCTCCAGTACAACCACATTCAATCCAGAGGTATTTTTAATTTATTATTCTCTTCTTGTTTGGACTTCCTCTAAATACTTTTCATGGATGGGTTAAATATAAACTGAAATACGTGGGACTTTTGCGGCAGCGTACCTGGTCTCAGATGTAGTATTTAACTTCATCAGTGAGATTGCTGTGTGCATGCCTACATCAAACTAGTCGTTCCCCTTCAAACACAGTCAGAACAGGCTTTTTAGCAACCCTTATTAAAAAAACAGCTGTCAGCCTTACTCGATGAGAGTCCTCAGGCAGTTAGGGAGTGCCTCTGTGGAGACCCAAGGCTCCCTGGGCTCAGGCAGGGCAGGGGCACGCTCCACCGCACCAGTGGGGAGGGAAGGCTGGAAGAGCCTCTGGTTCCAGCTGCTGCCCTGGACCGGTGCTGGAGGGCGCGTGAGCCTCCCTTCCCTGCAGGGCTCTTGGCAAAATCTCCAAACCAGCATTAACAGGGGTGACCTTGTGTCCTCTGCCTAACCTGAACCTTCAGCTGCTTGAACTGTGCCTGTAGCATGGTGTTCATCTGTGGGGTGGGACCCTCAACATGCTCATTTGGTAGGTGGAATGTGCGTACTTTCCAACCATAAGCAACTTTACAAGCCAGCGTGGCTTTTCTGCTTTGCGAAGAGGGGAAGCTGATGTGCAGGCTTGTCCCTTGGTACTCGTGGCAAGAGCTGCCAGGGGAAATCAGCCCTACGGACGCTGTGGTAGGCCAACTACTGTAGCGGGTGGTACAAACTTAAACTGAAGCTATTCACAAAGATATGACTAGTCAGTTCTCAGCTGGAAATATTAATAGGAGCTACTAATGTAAGGGTATGTTAACCAGGGGAAAAATGATCAGGCTAGCGACAAGGCCAGAGAAATGGTTTAAGAACTGAAGAAAGTGAACTTAAGGCTCAGCAGCCCAACTACGCTTCTGCCCTGCTTCTGGCAAGCAAGATATAACTACTTAATAAACACGGCAGTCCATCAATCACATCTCTCTGTGCAAGAAATGTAATCTAATGCTTACCTTGGGGAAAGCGGACAGATTGTTTCATTAGCGCTTCAAGGCCACAAAGTCCCTCTGGCTAAGGCAGCATATGAAAAGAGATGAAACTCAAATTCTTACTCCTTCCTCCAAAGCACACACAAAACCTACATATAGATGAAGTGAGCAGTTTACATCTGCATGCAAATGTGTAATGTTTAAAAAAAGCTCTTCTTGTCTGTCTGGTTTTTTTGTCATTATCTAAAACCACAAGAATTTGTTTTGAGCACACAGGCAAATAATGATTTGCTTAGCATTTTGCACTCAGGTGATGTTTGACTAGTTTTGCAGTGAAATATGAGAATCTTCAAAGGTTTGTTGGCTAAATTTACTCTCAGCTGGTTACCTTTGTAGGATATATTGCTTGTTGCTACTGAAATATCAACAGTGCGCTTATTACTGCCTAGAAAATAAGTCTAAAGGCCAGTTGCTGCTGTACAGAGCCTGCATTTCTGACAGATACAGGTCAGCCTAGACTCATCTTAATGCTGGGGGGAAAAAAATCATGTTTCAAAAACACTTAACTGTATCGATAGCTTTCTGAGCTCTTTCTCTTCACACAATCATTTGAGGGGAGGAAAAGACTGAATAGGCATAAGCCCTTCAGGAGGCTGTATGGAAGAAATGAGTTGTGAGAAAATAAATAAGGAAAATGAACCAGGCAGTGCTGACTGAGTGGGAAGGACATACAGGGAGGGCTTGTATTGCTGGGTTCCCACTGGTGACTAGGCTGGGCAAAACCAGCGCTGGTTATAAACCACCAAGGATCTCATGTAACCCAGCATGGGTTTATCCAGGACTTTGGACACAGTGGCAAGGAGGAGGAAGACAACATGGCATTAGTGAAGAGAATACATATTAGCAGCAGAACAACCTGGTAAACGCTTCTCTGCTGGACAGGAATCTTCCTCTGAGATGAAGCATCTTGCTGCATAGCTCATTGTTGCAGTGGTTCAGATATCTGGATTATTCTATTCTTTGGTTATTTTAATCAGATTAATTCCAACTATTTATCACATCAGAAGAGCTGTGAATCTCCACGTCAAGTGTTACAGTCTGATCATAGCACAGGTGTTCACTCGTGGACACGTTTCTTCAAGGAAAAGATGTAAATGTTCAAGTGCTCACTCAGCTGCCTCC
The DNA here is from genome assembly GCF_017639655.2 of Falco naumanni. Taxonomy (NCBI): domain Eukaryota; kingdom Metazoa; phylum Chordata; class Aves; order Falconiformes; family Falconidae; genus Falco; species Falco naumanni. Next base: position 70,562,855 of record NC_054056.1, read on the forward strand.
CCTAAAGAGAAATCGTGGAGATTAACAACCAGGTTTGTACGTGCTTCACAATTCACTGTAGCTTTTCTGCCGGTCAGAGAAGGGAGGACCCAACCACAGTCTTGGTGTACTTGGGAACCTGCAAGTACATAGGAACCTACAAGTATTCAAGCAAGAGCACTGTGGTCATTCCATTCCTCTTGTGGCACACTGATGGGAAGTTAAATCACTACAGACCAGACTCACAGATGACATAAACTGTGACTGACCTGGGCCCCCTTGGTCAATAGTGACTTTTGAGCAGGTCTGACCTTCACCAACCAGCCTATATTGATACTGGGGTAAAATCTACTATGATGCCAATGTCTGCTGGCAAAAGGCTTCTTTCAAAGGAAAATGGTTACATCCCAGTGCTGTACCTTAAATAAAAGATGCTGACCAGCTCCCTGTGAAATGAGATCTTTGCCATGCAAGGTGTTTTCTCTCAAAGCAAATCCCCATTAAGAAACTTTCCTAAGGACTGTTTGACAATAATCTTTAGAAAAAAGGGCATTAACTGAGGAAAAATGAATTTAAGCAGTAATTCATATGACAATAAATGACAAAACTGATATCTAACAGACACAAAAATGCACTGGTAAGACCGAAAGAACTGGAAAACCATTTGTGAGATGGTTTTCTTGAGAGCTCTCTGTTAGCTTGAGAGATGCTAACAGAGGGCCAAGAAAAGACTAGAATTTGGGACAGTTATTTTGCTTGCAGATTCAAAGCAAAGTTAACCTTATTTTATGAATTCTACTCATGTCACTTTGCATTTTACCTTGCTATTTGTTCAGTCTAGTAACCTCAGAAAGAAGAAAGGGAAAAGAAGGGGTGGGAACATTCATGCTATGTGGGCAGAACACTACATAAAACTAGTCCGTAAGTATTCTGATGGTGATGGTTTAAAGCCAAATCCAACTGGCTACATTGGAATAATTCAAGTCTCTGAAGTTGCTGCATGTGCAGAAAGGCACTGCCTGCTGTAAGCTGACTTTTTTACTTTAACCTTAGACTAAATAAAACAATTGGCAGAAAAAAGAAAAAAAATCATAACTGAACATGCAGACTCCTGGGCACTGCCCCAGCTACACAGTATAGAAACCATTCCCAGACCCCATCTTCCTCCCCACCCCAGTGCAGCTCTCCTGTGGCTGCTTTGGAAGTGCCCACTCACCACACAGACACCGTAGTGCACGTGGGCAGCCGTGACCAGCACGGTGAACATGGCGAGCACCGCTTCTTCCATCCAGCCCAGCAGCCCGGAGATGGCTGCACAGACCACCAGCGCCAGCGGGAAGAGGAACCAGTGGAAAAGCTCCGGCCGGGTGCTGCTCATCTGGCAGATGATCACTTTGCACTGTCGGAGCAAAAGGTGCGAGGTGAGAAGCGCTGGGTCAGCCCGGGAGTCTAGGCAAAAGTATGTCCATTTTCTCTGGGGGTTGCTTTTGATGAGGGGAGAACAAGGCTACCGTTCAAAATGGGGCTTGTTTCTGGTGAGAATACTGGTATAGATACACCTTTGTGCCTCGTTGTCTGTCAGTCTTAAAGGATTTATTACAAATAATTTAAAATAGCCACTTCTTTTCTGGATACAGTGTTTTAACACGCTTTGCTTTACAAACCGAAGCACATCTTCACAAAAAGGGACCCTGTTTGCCACCTCCTGCTTTCACATAGGCTTGTAAAGTTGCGATCCCAGATCAAACGTGCCGCCACTTAATCACCGGGAGAGTGTACTGGTACTGCAGTCACATAGCATGAGAGAAATATATTCTGGTTCATTGTTTAGAAGAGAGGGAAGGTAATATATGCCACTTTTAAATCCTGTTTTTCTTTTCTAGCACTCCTTCATGTGCTAGAATGCTAGCACACCATTTTTTTTCCTCCATCATGGCAGTGGACTCCCTGGAGATGTAGCTGGGGGCCCAGAGAAAGGGATCCCACTCAGAATGGCAGAAAAAAATGAATATATGGTGCATGGTTTGACTGAAAGCAATTAGCTTAATTTTAGTGAGTTCTTGAAATGTAATGAGATGAACTCAATTGACATTCTGATTTTTAAAACCAGCTAAGCACACCTGAGTGTTTTACCTGGTTTAGACTCCTTAAGAAATGTGTCTCTCGCACACCATGTCCTTCACAAAAAAAAAAGAAATTTAGGCACATCTGAAATATGTTATCAATTTAAGTTTTGCTCAAAATTTAAATGTGGTTAAAGATAGATTTTATGTGTCAAAACAGTAGAAGCATGAAAAAATCATTCCCTGTGCAGTGCTTGAAATCCTAGGAGTCTGACCACAGGGAAAAAAAATACTGTCTTTACTGTCTGTGCTATAGAAACTGAAGAATTAAAAAGTAAACCATGAAAAAATAATTAACATTCAATAATGCAAGAAGTAAGCATTTGTACTTAATGTAAATATTTTTGCTTACTATGCATTATCAGCATTGATTATGAATTTTTTGAATAACACTCTTTTTATGAGTCCTTTGGCAATTGTTCCAGAGGGTATCAGAAATTGCTAAAGCAATCTACATGCTATAGTTTTTCTGGCTGAATAATTGCACCTGTACATAGGTTGGATTTCACATTGTTTTAAACCACGATTACACCATGCTAAATATGGTACTCAATTTTTCATAAAGATCGCTTAGTAATATTTGGAGCCATTCACCTTCAGTATATCACAGCACTGCAAAATGAACTACGCTCTGCGCTTCTCCCTCAGTTCCTTATTCCCCCTGGTCCTGAACACTACAAGTGAGGTAAAAACGGCATGAGGAGATGGAAGCGCTGCAGTGTGGAGAGGCAGACTGGAAAGAAAAAGTAAGGCTGTAGGACTATGCTCTGTGCTTTTCCATGTGCCTCATCTACACCTTGCAGTGCTACCCTGGCCCCACTGAATTTAAGCCTCTAGCAGCTGTGGTTTTGCGCCCCTGGGGAGGTCCTCGGTGTCTTCTTTCTTACCATCTCTCCTGGGAGGTTCCTCATGAAGCATCTCCCGAGTCTGAGCTGCCCCTGCTTGTCAGCCGGCCACCAAGTCGGCCACGGATCTCCTGCTATGGTGCTGGCTGAAGGCCCCCTCCATGGCCTTACCCATGCCATCCCCTCCTCCTGGGCTCAGACACTGCCCCTGAGGGCTTCCCCAGCAGCAGCTGTGGTGGCTGTGCTCTGCGGTGACATGGTCAGACCTGGGTATTGCTGAGACTTGCCCTCTCAAAGCAAGGTCTGGGCTGCTCAGCAAGAGGGGTGGTCAACCCACAGGCAGTCCCGCTGCTGGCCATGGGGACTGGGAAAATAAGTCCTCCTCTCACAGATAAGCACATTTCCTTTTTGAGGCCTATTTTTCCTCAATTTAGCCAAAAATGCCAGAAATGGCCTGTCTTTCTGCTTGCTCGGTCACCTTCCCTACTCATCCTGACACTGCAGGCTACGAGGTTGGGTCTGAGACCAGGCATTTAGCTCAGGGGATCTGCTGGACAACGAAACACGTTGTCAAAGGCACGAGAAGTTCAGGACACTGGCAGGCAGAGGAACACGGGCTGCAGCTTGTGGTCTACAGAGCAGATAATGGAAACCCAGCGTGTCAGACCCTCACAGAGAAGGAAAGCACTGCCATGACAAGCCTTACTCTGATGCTGGAGGAGATGTGTTTAAGGGACCAGAGGAGGTGAAAGGAAATACAAGCTTGTTTTTAATTTTTAAAATGTTATAAATTCCAACTAACACCCATACATTTTTAATGTTTGCTTTTAAAATGTTAAAAATTTCAAGTAACTCATACATTTTTAATTCATGTGAGCCTCTAACACTGCGGTAGATGTTTTGGTAAAAGAAAAAACATGGCCTGAAGAATATGCATTCCACTCCATGTCTAACAAACAGCAGTCTACAAAGAAACTTCTGGTTTGCCTTACTATTTTCCTTCTGCAAGCATCCTGTCACAATTTCTCTGGGTTGGTTAAGATGTATGTGCAGAACCTGCCATCTGCCAAGCTCTGAAAGCACTTTCCCTACTGGTATGAAATACCTGTAGTTCTCGTTTTGGAATCTACAATGTTGTCATAAGAAAAAGGGGTAGATTGGGTAATGGAAAATGCATACAATAGAATTTACACAGCTGAAAATAACCTAACTTCCGTGAGATTAAGTCCTTAAGATGGAACTGTTTGATCTGTGACCCTGGGAAACGTACATTTATAGTATACATCTAACAAACTTCACAATTATAATTTCTTTTCCATTCCTGAATACAAATTTCTAGAGGGGTTATGTGTTCTCTTTTAAAATCCCACATTTTCAAAGCTCTCAAAAGGCACCTCAAGCCTTTGAGTTTTTAAATTGGATGTAGCGTTGCTCAGTGACACAATTTTAGATAGTGTTGGAGACTATTTTCCTAAAATTACACTAGTCACTACCCTTCGGACTGCTTTAGAATTAAATGGAGGAACGCCTTTTTGTTCAGCTGCAGCTCCCTTGCCTCTCTCCGGGCAAGAAGAGAGGCAAATGGCCTCACCCAGAGAAGAAAGCCCTGGGTTAACTGCAGTGTTCAGCGTTACCGTCTGTCTGCCAATGTTGTTACTTCACCGAGGTTTATGTTGCCTCACAGGCGTTAAAGGAGAGAAATGGGTCACAATGATGTGGTATAGGAGAAACTAATCTGTGGGCAGACAGCTATTGCAAGGCCCCTGCATCTCTTCACATCTTTCCCTAAAAATGCTGTCGGTGAAGGGAAAATGTGGAATCAGCTGAACTGCAGGATACATGTACCACACTAATAGGCACAACAGCTGGAAAAGGCTGCAACCCCCCTGCTCTTGCTGGTAAATCTGTACCTGCATTGAGCTTTCTTTTACTTAGACAAGTCCCTAGTTCTGCCTATATGTTGGGGAATATCTATTATATTTCTGGAAGTAAGGCCTCCCCAGGGTTTTCATAAACCCTCAGGGAAAAAAACAGAACCCTCATAAAAATGTTATGCCGTGGTGGAGTAGGTATTGCAGTATTGTAAGTGTCCCTAGTCCAGACAACTGCCATGGTGTGTGTTTATCAGCCAGAGCATAACACAGAGGTAGAAGAGCTGTGTGATACTGCTGAGCTTTAGCTACAGTTTCTGGGCCCTTCTGTTTATTCACATAAAAATAGAAAGCTATCTCTAAATAATACCGCCACCACAAACATACTTACAATAACGTTTGAGAAAGCAACCCCAACCATCCATAAAAACAGTCTTGGTTGCTTTGCTAATATGTTGCCTGGAGATAAAACCACCCAGACTGTGAGAAGAATGAACAGCAACAGAGGTGACACAAGAGGTAGGAGTCCTTCATACAAAGAATCGTTCTTCAGTGTTTTCTTTAAACGTGCTCTGTAAATAAATACAATGATTTTATAGAGTAAGGAAATTTATCTGTTCTATTTCCACACAGTAATTAGAAACTCTAGCCTAAACTCGGCCCAAGAACTCACCTTGCAACACAACTACCTGTGTAAATGTGCTAGATACCCAGACATTTTACAAGAAATTGTAAGATACCCAAGTAACATTCATTTCTGGGGTAAAATTATACTGGTTTATTCACATAGCTTCTGACCAGCTTCACCCACTCATCATTGCTTGACAATGGACCACACAAAAAAGTGAGCTGCAGTATTCTGTTGAAGTTGTCATCCAAAGGCACAGCATGCAGGCTTGCTGTGAATTCAAAATCTGTATATTTTTGGAGGATTAAACTTCTGACATGAGACATGAAATTACTTCAGTTAATACACCATGTTTTCAGTGGCAACTGAATCAAGCATATGGCTGGCAGGCATTGCTGTTGTTTAGGTCTAGAGGTGATGCTGCTAGACAATCCTGTACTGTTGCCAAAGTACAGCCTAAAGGGGAGGCTTTTTTTGCTAATTAAGAGTACAGGAAAATAAATAATGCATTGTGTTTTCTTGGATGTTGTAAGCTCCCTTTTAAAGATAGAACTTTTAACGGTAGTTAAATGACCATATTTTCTGTCAGCTAGGATAAAAGGTAACTGTAAGATCAACAGCTTTTGAATGTATCTTGCATCTTTCTCATTCAGGCAAAACTCAATGAGAGAGGTTATACAAGAAGCAGGAGGTTTAATTTACTAAAGTTCAGTACCATTATACCACTTCTTCATACCAATAGTTCAGAAGAGCAATTCTGTGCTTGAAGTGTACTGGGAAATGTCCTGTTTAAAATCTCTGAACATGTGTATTTATAGAAACAGCTACACAAAAATCCAATAAATATCTTTCTCATTCCAAAAAAGAATTTTCTTCTGATAAAATAACAACTGAGAACAGGCAGCAGGATGAAGAAAGAGAGGATGATTGGAAAACTCAAATTCCTCATGACCAAATAGCTTCTGTGTGCATCCCTCAAGCAAGCTTGACTGGATGTTTAAAATTACTGTGCTCTTCTGTTCAGAGGAATGATAAATGCACCGGAAGGCTTGAAAGAAGCTATGTCAAATGATGACTCAAAAAGTCACTAAACAAACAGAAAACATTAAACAGAAGTCCTGACATGAGAGAAAACAAAGCAAAACCTAAATGTTCACCAGGGTAAATGCTGTTACTGCCAGGGACTGACATGCCAAAGGGGCTGTCCTCCCCCTAGTCCTCCCTAAACCAGAGCCCCCTGCACCAGCGGTCCCCAGCCTGCTCCCACAGCTGCTCCCAGCACCCTGCCCCAACACCCAGCCTCTCTGCAGGTCCTCACCCTTTCCTGCCCCCCGCCTCCTGCCCCTCCGCTCCTCCTGCCCCAAAACTCGGGGCTATTCAGGCTTTTAGTTACTACACTGAGCACTGTGACATGAAAAGGATGCGTAGGAGCGATGTGTTATTGTCTTATAGTCTCTCCAAAATTTAAACGTTAATATTAACTTCCACTAATTCCTGAAGACAGTCAGCGACAGTCCATCCTCCAGGACACTTAGGGCCTGAGACCTGATGTGACAGTGAAATGGAGTGAAATGTGGAGTGAAATGAGCTAGCAAACACTAACGGAAAGCAGGCCAGCATTAATAAAAATAGGCCATCGGGGTATAAACTAGCCATGTATAAAATTCCTAGGTGCATCAAGCCAGCTCTTAGATGCAATCACAGCTTGCCACCTGTCTAGCTTTTATCTGATGGCAATTATCTGCAGACTCCACACAGAGGAGAATTTTACAGAAGGATCTGGGAGACAATGAAGTACATCATGGAGTGCAGAATGATCAGCTACAGAATTTTACCTAGCACAGGCAGAAGTTACAAATCACATTTGACTGCAAATAAAATGCAGTATTTTTAACTACATAGCTTCCATCAGTTTACTGTTTAGAACCAGTGTGAGACTGCCTGGAGAATGGGAAGTGAAAGGAAAAGCAGAGGAGTTACAAACATGGAAAAGAAACGGGTCAGATTCTGAAAATTGGCCAGAAAAACATTTTACTACATTATCAGGACAGCATCTGGCTGAAAGCTACTTCAATCATTACATTTATTGCTCAAGTGAGGAAACCATTCAAATACAAAAAATTAAAGGGGGAGGGGGAACAAACAAACAATTATCTTACCTGTGAATGTTGTATAGTGTTTGTGGAAATGAAAGAAATAAACTGAAACCTGGAAGAGAAAAAGGTTCATATATAATGATATACAGTCAGGTTCATTACTGATCTCAGAGCTTTCCCATAGGATAACAGACCTACTGCACTATTTTAAAAATGAGTTGGTATTTCTGTACTCATTAGAGGATACAAACTGAGTTTGGAGGCTTTTAGCAATAATAAAACTTTCCTCATTTTTCCAAATGTTAGCTGCTAGATATAGTTGCTGTTACAGATTTTCTTGTGTAATGAGTGATGAGACCGGAAAGATTTTTTTTCATTCTGATGCAGTAAGTAGGTAGGATCAGTTATTTGTCATACAGGTTCCTTTGCTAGACCCAAGAAAGATCACAGCCCCATTTTGCATGAGCTTCTCTCTGTTGAAAAAAAACAGAGAAAATGCTTTTCATGTAGGAAAAAACTGAGTCTGACACCAAAAGCCTTCCAATGGAATACATAAAGGCAATTAACTTCAAACGGGTCTGCCTATATTACTGGGGAAATAACAGTTTATAGTTCAATATACTAAAGTTCAACTAATGACCTGCTTTGCTGATAAAATAGCTGAAATTAATTCATTTTCATGATAAAGCCATCATTTGAATGAGTAATGTTTTTTACTCATTTTTTTAATACTGGAGCTCAGCTTTAACCCACAAAGGATAAGGAATTTGCCCGTGCTAACATCGCATCTACCTGCACTGCTGCTAGTATTACCAACACGTGCCAGCAACCCCAGAGCTGCCTAAAGTTGTACCCTGTCTAAGACCCACATCCAGAATACATTGGTCCACCCAATGGTCAAAGAAAACCTCCAGCAACAAGTGGAAGTTCAAGATCTAAACAAAAAGCCACAGTTATCAGTCAGCCTAACTGGGTGAAAATATCTGTGTATACAGACTTTTTAAATCTCTGCGTTTCCCTGCAGAGCTCTTTGGGTTTGGGTGGTTGGTTATTTTCCCCACTTTCTATGTAGCAAGGGCTTTTCCCCATTTGTTTGCTGCTCGGAGATTGCTCTGGGTAGCATATTTCTGCCTAGCTTTTGTATTATAAGGCATGAAGATTGGGTTTGGTGCACTAAATTAATACATATTTAATATTTTGTAATGGGCAAGAAAAGCACTCTAATGATGTAAACCTCCTTTTTTTCACCTTAAAAAGATCTTGTTTAAGAAACGCAGCATACTGTTTGTACAGAAAAGTAGTAAACTTTAATCTCACTACTAGAAATAATTATTGGAAATACGGAAGAATAAGAATGAATAGAGGAAAGAACTGATTTTGAATGACTTAGTACTGGGGCTAACGTGGCATAGCAGTCTTGAGAAACATCAGCATTTACCATTCAGTCTTCGTCAAAGACATACCCAAGTGTTTAGCACACTCTGGCCACAGTGGCAACTCAAGAGAAGGAAAACTAAAAAAAAAAAAGCAAGAATAGTGGAGATAAGAATTGTTGGAAAACAGAATTAGTAAAAAGGGGTGCGATAGATAATATATTTCTCCAGTCTTTCTGGTTATCTTTTAAAGAGGAGGAAACAAAAAATTAGAAAGAAAGAATATCCAGCCTGTAAATAATTTTGGGTATTGCATTTTTATGTGTTTACTTCTTGGTTTTGCTTTTTAAAACAAGTAAGAGAAACAGCTCTGCATCTTTACCATTGCAGAAACTCCGTATCAAACAGCTGAAGGAGGTGCAATTGAAGTAATATCCCAAGTATTTTGTAAATATATTTCTAAAATTCACAGTCTTAGTGCCTTCAGAGTGATTTGTGTTTAATGTGCACTCCGGTTAGCTATGTTTTCTATTAGGCAGGGAGGGCTAGTTCAATAAAATCTTGAGTTACGTACAGCAGTTCCAACATCTGTATCACATTAGAGCAGACATGAGACAAAACATTGACTCTTGAGGTTAAATCTAAATTTCCTGCTGCAATCCTGAAGTTTTGATTTGTTAGGAGAAAAGCAACCGAGAGGAACAGAAATAGAGACTAGAACTAGAAATAGAATTCAAAGAGCGATGGTTGCCAACAATTTGTTATTTTTATGAAGTGCCATTTTAGTTAGAAATAACACACTGACCACAAACAATCCCCCAGCTAGCTAAAAGCCACTTTCCGAATGGGGCAGTTACACCAGTTACTCCTCTGTACTTTTATATGGCTTCACTTTATACAGAGTGAGAGCTGAGGATGCAGTAGGGAAAGCAAAGGGTGTTCCCCTGTTGCTTATGGGATTTTCACAATTCCATCATTTCCTACAACATGTTGCTTTCCCATCTTTTTTTAGCTAAGGAGGCCTGGCTTGGGGGCTGCTTTTGGTACTCATTAAGTCTGCTTTTTTAATTGGCATTAAGGATCCCTTTTGTGCCCAGGAGCTAAACTGCTGCTTCCGCATTGCTGCCATTCCCTGCTGGTCTGGGGAACAAAAGGTGCAGCCTGGAAAGCAAACCCACTGCTGTCCCTCTGGCGCTCAGCCACCCAGGCACTGCCCAACTGATGATGATGGAGCTTTTTTTTTTTTCATGTCCTAAAAGCACATATTTTATTTTAAAATCATTTAAAAATCAAGTTTAGTGCATTAGAAGTTTTTAACACCTTACAGAAAGTTGAAATTCCTCAAGTGTTATTAGAAGTATTACTGCTCTTCCAGTATTTTTAAATTTCTCCATTAATATTATCCCCCATTTTCCAGCTGATTTGAATTCTGAGACCCAAATGGAAGAACACAGGCCTGTATTAAAGGCAGAAATACTAAAGCACAGATGGGTGGCACAGATACACACAGGGAATTCTTGTGTCATTCTAGGCTGAAGGTGTCAAGCCCAAATCCTTGGATTTAGGTACAGTCCTATGGTCAGTCCTATGCCTTGTGCTATCTTGACTCCCTTTTCAGAAAAATTAGCATTTGCAAAGCTCTTTATCAGGAATTAATTTGCCCTTATTAAAAAAATACCACCCAACCTAAAACAAAACCCCAAAACCAATGCATTCAGAAATTCAGGATTAGCCACATGTAAGAAATAAAGGCATTATCTTGTTTTCCAAATAGATATATACATCAACACACTGATACACACATACACATACATACACATATGTATATAGATATTTACACACGTGTGTAAAGAGAATCAAAGAGAGAACTCCCATCAATTTTAGTCACAACTTCAGATTTCATTTGGTGCTTTCTAATTCAATTCCCAACAGTAAGATGTTGTGTGACATAGCTGAGTGAATTAAAAGAAAAAAAGAAAAAAGCTAGCATGTGATGGATACCATGGTACATTTGTGTCCTATATTACTCTAGACTAACAGGAGTGTATTTAAGTTTAGTTGTATGAGGGCATCTTAAACCCTCATGTAACTAAACTTAAAAGAGTACTGCGGACCTGAGACAGTCAGGTTGTTTCCATTCCACACTGCAGTTAACTTCGCGTGGCTGCTGTACCTGAGCTAATTTAGGCATTTCTGCAAAATACAGACTTAGTCATTGTAGAGAAAAAGAGGGTTCAGCCAGAAATGAACTGCTGACACTACTTGCAGTTCTAGAAAATGCTATTTTGGTAACCAGGAGAAGAGCACCACACTGGCGTTCAGACCAAGGTAGAAAGACTACCGCAGGTAGCCAGGCTCCTGAACACACTGAACTTCACAGACTGTGAGAACCACTAAATAAAGAAGCAACTCCAAGCAAGTAGCCAAGACACCTAAACCACTATTTGTAAACAAATTATACTGCTTCAAAGGAAGAACAACATTTATCTTAGTTGTTTATCTCCCTCACACCTTTGCTATTGGAAATCGTGTTTGTTGGCAAGTCCCTGGCAAGTGAACCATCCTTAAACTGTCCTAAGAAAAGCTTTGAAATATTATTTGTTAAGAATTGGCTCTTCCTGATATCTAAAAGTTCAAAAATTACACAGTGCAATACAGAGATGTAATTATAGGTGAACACCACACTGGAAACTGTGGGAATTCATTCAGAAAAGTACCCTTCCACATCTGCTGTGCTCCCCCCAAAAAAGACTCCCCAGAGCTTCCCCCCTATTTGGGAAGCAGTGAAGAGGTCTGTGCAAAGCTTCTCATGGGCATACTGCAGAAGTCGAGCTCAGTAAAAATCAACTCTTTAACAGCAGGCAGTTGTAGTTGCACTTCAACCTACAAATGAAATACTATCACCCTCCTCTCTTTTTCTTCAATTGCCCACACCTTCACATGGCTTTCTTTGACATACTGCTTGGCCTTTCTATCTCTAGGTTAATAATTCATCATAGTCAATGCTTGCTTTAAAGAAACAGGATGTTATCATTTACCTTTCTTAGCCACCACAGAAAAAATTGTGATTAAAACTATCTAGGTATCAGTATTAGTTTGGGAAAATCTTTAAACAATTTTCTATGTTTTTTTCAAAATTTCTTCCACATTTAGAGCAGCTAGACACGTGAAAATAACACACTGAATGTTTAGCACACTGATCAGCGCTTGGAAGCAAGCTTCAACAAAAGGTGGACATTTAAAAGTATTTGTAACTGGAACAGCAGCTCTTTACAGAACAGTGTGATTTTCTCAGGCATATCTTGAGAAGGCAACTCTTTTAGTTGCTTGTGCAAACAGATAACTGCATATTGAGCTGTCCACTAACTATAAAATTATGTTTTATTATTATATAAAATGGCAAACTTAAAACCACTTAGTAATTGGGGGAGAAAAAAGCTTAGAAAATGAGTATATAATTTTCAGACTTAATTGAGCCTGTAAAGTCTGAATACATTAAGCAATTTAAGGACAGAAGAAAAATACATCTAAACATATCAACACAGTATGAATTGAATTTTACAGGGATTAAGAGCACAGTGTAAACATGGGCACTGTATTCATGCACAAAGTTGATATATGTTTTGGACATTTAGCATCTAAGATACTTCTTGAGTATAAAGATTGTAAAGGGATGCATTTATCATGCCTGTTGATTTCATAGCTTATTTTCAGTGTCTAAGGAAGTACACACTGCATTTATCTCTCTTGAACTGAGCTGTAAGCTAACAATTAGCATTTGGAGGGATTTAGCGCAGCCTGAGAAATTAGTTTATGGATATAGATGTTTCTTTTATGTGTTCCTGTTCACACAGCACGTACACATCATTCTCTTTTTCCGGGTACAGGAAGAATCAAGGACCAGGGAAACAGAGCCTTCACTTGTAAAGTCCAGACTGACTTGCAGAAAGCCTCTGCCAGGTGAGCTCCTTTGTTTGACTTTTTGTTGGGGCTCCCACCACCCGTGAGATGACTCCTTGCAGCTAACAGCACCAAACCCATCCCCACTTGTAATCAGCATCCCGTGACACTGCTCTGCCTCCAGCCTTCAGTGCTCCAGTTTTCTGGGTTATTGTTCTGACTGGTTCGGATGAGTTACTCCAAACATGAACTCATCTGCTTTTTATATATATCTTGGGTGACAGGTGAGCATTTCACACCCTTTACTTCAATGAAGTCTCATACAATCTGTCTCAACAATGCTTTAATAAATGTTAAATTGGTGACAGACACATAACATAGAAGCCAACTCATGTTAACCACACTTTTCAAACAAGGCTAGTCAAAGCCTGTTGGAGTGATAACGTTTTGAAAACCTATCACATAACGTTTAATCATTCAACTATCCATCAGTAAGGCAGAACCATCAGCCACTTTGCAATGGGAACTATAGGAAATCACTACAGAATGACTTACCCCTATGAGGCAGAAAGAATTTATGATTTGACCATGCCCTCCTAAACATTTTCTGACACTGAAAAAAAGAGCAGGCTGCTGTATAATTAACCACTGCAAGGACTTCTGTGTCTTCCTTTGACACACAGGACACACTGCAAGGACAAGGCGCTGTTTTTTAGACAGACAACTGTGCTTTCCCACTATGACAGGATTCAAATACTTGACATGTTTCAAATGTTGTGGCTTGGCTTATCATTAGTTTTTTGTTGCTACTATGTTTTCATTCATTTATTTATTTAATCTTCATTTTATATACTTAAGTAGCTCAGAGAAGGAGTAAACCTCAAGGAACACACTCTGCAAAAGTCAGCATAGAACTCAATCCAATACACATCACAGGAAAAAATTCTGAATGCTTTGGCCCCATCTCTAAAAGAAAGTTCAAGATTCAGATCTCTGACAGATGTTATTACTCCATTCACATTTCAAGTTCAAACTTGTACTTTGAAAATTTGTCTCAGCTTTGCCACAGCCTTCAGTAGCCAGATCTGGGCACTGTTGACCAGATCGACTGGACTCAAATGTGCCACCATGTCTTGATTACGGAAGTGTCTGCCCCAAGTGACACACACTGATGCAGTACAACATATCCACTCTATGGTCTGGTGGTCCTTTAACCACAAAGCTTATTCTTGTGGTTGCAATTAATATCGAGGAGGAGCAGGAATCTACCTGTGCATCCAGGAGTCGTGTTTCCAACCTGGCTTCCTAAGGGATGAAGCTAATGTGATAACACTTTAATTGTTTGTGTGCATCCCACCATAACTTCTGAGCTCTCTGGACAAATTTAGTAGACTGAAATAAATTTCCAGTGAGTTTCAAGGAAATGAACAGTCAGGTAGAGGAGAAAAGACATATAAATGTCTCCAGTGAGGAGAGGATTGCATACCAAACTCAAATATTATTAGACACAATAAAATCTATCTTAGAGAGCAAGTATGAACGTCCCAAGAATGGGAAATGCTTCATTCAGAACATGCACCTATTACAGGTCATCTGATTGCAATGTGAGACAAAACCCATCATCAATTAGTAATGCTGATCCCTGAACTACTGATGTTTACCTGTCAGTCAAAATCTTATGAAGTCTATAGCATCATTTGTGGTACTAGACTTTATGTGGGGAATTGACTGTTTTAAAATGTGTACTGTAAATATTTTATATTGCTCTCAACCTGACAGCAGAGTGACAGGGAATGCTAGGCATTTGGGATACCCTGGAGGGGTGAAAATAAATGAGAGCTCTCACCCCAGTGCTGCCCTTTGAAGGGACTCTAGTTAGGCAGATAACACTATGGGACAATTGAGGTTAAATCCCAAGAGAGCTTTGGGAGTGCCATCCATAGGAGCCTGGCTGCGAGCAGAAGTGATTAGTTCCAGCTGCGCACACAGGCACATACCTTTGGAAAGGTCTGGCTGCTATCCTGCTAGGAGAGAAAAGGCATTTCTGTCTAGCAGCCAGGACAACACACTCTGGAAACAGGAGAATGGCCGCCTTCGTCTGTTTGGTGTCCAGCTAGGTGTGTGTTTTGGAGCTGCAGGATGGAATTGCATTCACTTCCTGTGAAAATTATGGGGGTTTGTTCACTGGGTAGTTGAAAAATTCACATAAATTACTATGCAGAAGTTTCTCTGCTTCACAAGGGAGTCCTCTGAGGTCACTGTTCAGCAGCCCAAAGTTTGACCTTCCCACAGGTGTTCACAGTGTGCTAGACAGTTCCCAGGGACATACGTAAAGCTCTCTTTTGGGAGGCTTTCCTAAGACATCTAATCTAAACACTGGTATTGCTGCACTTTTATGTATATCTTTGTGTGTTCTGGCACCTGATAAAAATCCCATTATTTTCAGCAAGTGAGTGTCACCTGGCAATACCACAGCTTCCTCCAAGGAGGTGCTTTTGCAGAGTTCATCTTTAGGTTATACGTGGGCTGTTCTTTTTCTTGCCCCCCCCCCCCCCCGAAACTCCAGGAAAAACATCTGAAAAACTCCACTCTTGTGCATATCATTTGGACTTCTTCCCACTACATAAGGTACTAGCTAAAGCCCAGCTGTTCTTGGAGAAGTGGCGGCTCAGCAGCTGAACTCCTGTTGTGTACAGAACAGTAAAACCACAAAACGAATGCCAAGTATTGATGGAGCAGCTACAGGTTCATTGTTAGAAGGACCACTAGTGACTACTAAATGCCATCAGATGGTTAAGGACAGCCAGTTATGGTTTAATGGCTCCTCTCAGGGTCCTGGGAAACTAACTCATAAAAAAACAACAGAGGCCCACTACATCACTTTGCTTTTTAACTAGCCACAAAAGTTATGTGCCTAGTTTTATATATATCTCTGAGCACG
This sequence comes from Falco naumanni, assembly GCF_017639655.2. NCBI lineage: Eukaryota > Metazoa > Chordata > Aves > Falconiformes > Falconidae > Falco > Falco naumanni. Next base: position 70,578,611 of record NC_054056.1, read on the forward strand.
CCGGAGAGTGGGCTCTCTGATACAAATGGATCTGACTGAGCAGGACACGCTGCATCCTCTCTAAGGGAGAGAATGATTTAATCTTCCCGGCTGCACAGCCCTTGGTGTGGGTTAGACTGATACTTTTTCTGCAATCACAGTGGCGTCCTGCAATTTACTACAAGCTTCTAAAAACTCTATATATCGATATTCACCACACATAGGTTATCCAGCGATAACCACCTTCATCACTATTGCTGAGCTGAGGTTCAAACCTGTGGTGAAACGGCAGTGCTTTATGGATCAGCATGATCCTCAGTGGAAGGATTCTGCTTTTTTAATACTTAAATTTAGCACCTGTTTTTAAGAGATTTACTAAGCACTGTGACACTTTTGTAATATAGAGTCAACCAAGATAATCTCTTGCCCATATTTAACTATAATTAAGCTGCAAAAGTTGCCCTGTTAATGGCCTTGTGGATAGTGTGTGAGAGACAGAATTTTTAAATAAATCTTTTGGCTCTTACATCTGCTCTGCTTGAGACAATGATGGAAGAAGTACTCAGTTCTCTGCTCATGGAGCCATTCACGCAAGCACACTACGTGAGACAGAAGCAGTAACTCTTTCTAATGCTAATGCAGTAGTGCATCAAACCTTCTTTTGCAGCTGCTTTTAGTAGAGTATGAAAAAGGATGCTCGCTTCTGCAGATTTGATGACATTGACATGCTTCCCTACCACAAACCTTCCTAACATGTTGAACAGTTTGAATTAAACCTTCATCCATGGCTTCCCAAGCACAAGAGAAGCCATCAGTGTACTACTCACTGAACAGGCTGTCATGTGCCTCGGTGACAGGAACAAAAGCAGCAATGCACATAGCACAGAACAAGCGTGTTCAATGGACTAGCCCATGCTAGCACGTAATGCCAACACAGGCCTGACCTGCCGCTTCTGTGCGAGCCAGCATCCATCACTCCTGGACCTGTAGTGCTCCTCTGAGAGCACAAATCACTCCCTACCCCTCAGCACCCTGCCAGCCCCCAGAGGGTGTGTTATTCTACACCTCTGTCAAGCTGAATAATTAGTTGACTACTGAAAAGGCGACCATTAGGGGTTTTTTCCCCTTCCTTTCTTTCCTTTTATCAGAGTGTCTAAAATAGAAGAAGACTGTACAATCTTGGTCACACATGGTCAGTTGTACACTCTGGCTAAAGCCCAAAGGACTGTCAAAACCACGTCCCTGAAGGCACAGCCTGAATGCAGGGTCCTTTCCAATCTGAGGATTCTTGGAAGCACTGCTGAGGCTGGAGGTTGTATCTGCTGGAGACGTTACCGTGGGGAAAGGTGGTGAAAGCACAAGTCAATGCAGTGGATTCAAAAGTCCACCCCAAAATGCGCAGATAAGTCCTGGGTAGAGTCGGTGTTGGGTATGCACCTATATCCAAGTCGTCCATTTGGCTCAAGGACTGAGGGTGTTTCTTGGGATTTAAGTCTAGACTGTCTGTGTCAAACAGGTTTTTTTTAGCGCCCTCTTCTCATCGCTTGCACAGTCATATAAAAATCCCTATATGCTAATTCCTTCACCTTCCAAGCAATACATCAAAGCCATTTTGCATACGCACATTTTTAGCTAAGACTACCATGTTTTTAATTCATTAAAATGTAACTACTCTTGTTCTCAGTCTAGCTATAGCAGTTGAAAAATGTTCTATGCTTACTTCAAACTACACTCACAGTATCAAATAATGAGTAAATAAGCCACTGCTGTATATGAAAAATGCATGACTTCTGTTCAGAAAGTAGTACTAAATTTCTAAAAAAAGAGCTTAGAAACCACCTGGCTCTTTTTCAAATTTACAGTTGTGCCTCCTAAGATTATTTAAATAATGCCTTTATTCCTTCTGTCCGTAATGTTTTGGAGCATAGTGTGCTGCAGGCCAAAACATTAAACTTATATAAAGTTAAATCTGAGTGATATGAGGAGTTCCTGAGTCTTTGAGAGCCAGCCAGCCAGCGCACTGCACTGAACTGCACGTGCAGGTAAGAAACGTTTTCTGTATTATTTGTGGGCAACAGCAATTCAGTGAGGAAAAATGTCTCCAAAATGATCTACTTTTTAAAAGTTTTCCAGTATCAGCCCTTTTAATCAGCTCTATTTACATGGGGTTTGGACTAGCCAACACTTAGAAAAAGGAAAAAAATATGAAGGAAAAAGAAGAAATATCTAATCAAAATAATTAAAAAGTATTATAGTTTTGCATGGATCTGGACACTTACCTATAAGCAAGATTACTAATGCGTCTGTAATGTAATAACCAAACAGGAGAGGTTTCTGCCAGACTTCCACACCAACAACACCAGTCAGCAGATATGCTGCTATTAATACCTATAGAAAAGGATAACATATTTTCAATCCTTTACTTCTAAAGGCACCGAATTTTGTTTATCATCTGAATACAAATGCAAGAGTAAATAAAATCTGTCGTTTTACTTCTGTCTCCACTTTACAGGACCTGATGCTGCCATCCCAAAACAACTACTTCTAAGCAGTGAAGCAGCTTCCAGGGTCACCAACAAAATTATTTAAAACATATGAAATACAGTAAGAAAGCAACTTCCCTACTAATGTGTGCATCTGCTTGCATGTGGTCAGTATTACTGACTTACCTTTTCAAAACACATATTTTCTAAATCCCTTCTTAATGCAGGTCTCCCCAGTGCATATGCACTCTCTTGTATTTGCATACAGACTTCAGAATTAGCAATGTGGTTATTTTGCAGCTCAGTCCCCTGAACTGATCATATAAGAATAACTGGGGGGGGGGGGGGGGGGGGGGGGGGGGGAGGCAATCTAAGCTCACCTGAAATAATAAAAAGGTTTAAAAAGTTAAATTGAATGTGAAGAAATAAAAAGAAGGGGAGGGAGCTGAAGTCTTCCCTGATTTTTAATTCGTTTCACAGATAACATTGTTACAGGACACAAAAAGAAACATTAAGAGTGAAAGGACTCATACAGAAGACTCATGAGTCACTTGCTGAAGTGCCACCAGCTTCAGCAGAGATGTAAATGTCATGTTTACTGTCTCTTCAGGATTAATTTTGTGACCCAGCTGAGGTCAGAAATCTTATTGCAGTCAATACCCTACAGCTCCTAGAGCAATACCTTTCACACCCATTGTACTACCTGTAGCAGCACCACCTCCGATTTATGGCACAAATTCATTAATCATTTTAGGTGTTTAACATGCAAATGCAGTACTGAACGTGGCTCAGTGGTTCCCAAGCCCTTGTGCCTTTGATCCCACCTCCTCAAGGGACCCCTCTCCCTCCTGAAACTTGTTTCCTGGCTCAGCCTAGGCCACCCACCCCTGCAGCCCCTTCTGCTGCTGACGCCCAGCGAGCAGGACTGCTGCCCTGCTCTTTCTCTAGGCTGTTTTGTTCTCAGATGTTTAGTTTTGCTATAGGACTCATAAGGGACTGTAAGCTTCATGCTACATATCTCAATCTCCTGAACTCCTCTAGATTTGGATTAAGAATGAATTGTGAACACTTTATCTCTAAATGAAAACAACTACGTTAATTATAATGCCATTTAGAAGACTGCATAGTCATCTATTTATTCCTACGTAACATTCAGTAACCTTTATATTTTCCATTCAATACAGCTTCTGACTCTGGGATGATAAATATTTGACAGCTTTACCTGCACAACAGATTTTACCATTTTTTTGTTTAGTTTTTTTAAATACTCATTTTTCACTATGTTATGGGGTTTCTTCATTTTTAACATCAATAAACACATTTCCAGTCTTCTATTAAATTAATTACTTCATTTTAAAGGAACACTGAAAATCTCTTTTTTGGATAACAGCCTGTTTAAGATCACAGATTAGTAGCAGAGCACTGATGTCACTTAAACTCCCTATTACTCGTAAATATCACTACATTTGACATCACTGACTTCTCTGTATCTAAATTCAAGATTCTTCCCCTGTTGGTATGTTGCTCTTTAAGAATTTTGCTTGAATGCATCATTGCAGAATTGGATGTTTGAATTGCCTCTGCAAGAACAAGCAGCACAACAGATCTGCAATGGAGAAGGGCAGATGCTAGTATGAGAGTTACATCTTGGGCCATCGAAGACAGTGAGTCAAGTTTTGGTCTAAAGGAAGGACATGTACAAAGGGTTCTGCAAGCAACTGCAACAGACCTAACATTTGGCCTTCTGAAGAAACTGCATTATGTTATCCATAAGACATGATGGGTGGAATCCTGGCCTCGTCAAAGTTGATGGCAAAACTCCAACTGGCTTTCATGGAGCCTGAATTTACCCTCACACGTTGCATTCTGAACTGACTTTCTTGGCAAGTGATAAAGGAGGAACTGCATTATTATCTGTTATTAGTTAGTACTTTTGGCAGTACAGTCATAAGTATCACTGTCAGATGTCAGCACACCTCTAGGAACAGGAGTGCTTGCGCAACAGACTCTCAGGGGAATCCCCTGCCCTGGGATTCGGTGACGCAGCCCTCACAGGTTGAGACTGCCTCTTACTGAACAGATGTAGTGTATGAAAAAACATTCTTTGGCTTCAAATTTGTGGTGTTGTTTTTTAAGGACTCGTAACTTTGACTTCACTGAGGCAGTCTCAAAGACCTCCTTTAGAAAGCTGGAAGAATGAGAAAATGTCTCCATCCTTTGATCTAAGCTATAGTGTGACAACTGAGGATTTTCAGGATTATTAGACAAAACATAAGTACGTTAATCAGCTGTATAAACTGTTTTTAAAATCACTGCTAGTAAAAAAAAAAATTAAAATGTAAAGCGGTGTTTTTAAGTGCAACTGAATGATTCTACTTAAGACAAGATGGCCAGGCTTTTTACTCATCTCTCTGGCATCAAACAGCTTTAGTACTTTTCAGATATAAATGTAGTCTTTAGCAAGGAAATATATCTGCAACCTTTTGTAAAATGAGAAGTCCAAATCAAGTAACACAAATAAGGACTATATAGCAAGTTAGCATCAGATGTGTACAATCTTGGATTCCAATTCTCTGCAGCATCTGACAAGGAAAATTTTTCACTTGCCAAGCCCTTACCTATGAGGAGGAGGAGTACTTATGCAGTCAAAAAACTGGGAATACATGGTGGTAATTTGTAGGCCCTTTGATACAGCTGAACAGCAGGACAGTTGGCTTTTGAGCAGTGGCTCCCTATCTTGTCACAATTTAGTAAATCACAGCGACATAGTCACTTTTGTCCCTCTGTAAAATCAGTGTACATCTTTAATATCGCCTTGGGAATATTCTAGCAGTATATTCCCTAACTGCTAAAAAGTAGTATAACGCCTCAAAATTTTCTAGCTTCTAGCGTTTTAACTATTCTCTAAAATATCTGATTTTTTTTAAAATCACCATCTCTTTCATGTTTTCCAGTTACTTCAGGTGTAAGATTTGTGACCAAAATATTCTAGATTGTGTGTGTGCATACACACATTGTTTCTCTCCCTAATGATCCACCATTTCTGTTTTATACACAGGCACACTGAGTATGCTGTGTGATGTACTACACAGGAAAAAAAAATCAAACATTTTCTTATCTTTTTTAAAATTATTATGTCTACGCTTTTAAATTATTTGATTCCACAAAAAATGATGTTAATTTCAGTGTAATATTCAATTTCACTAGCATTTTCCAATGGCATTGATTGCTTATGTGTTGAAATATCTTCCATTAACACAGTACTCAAAATTAACGTCTAGAGAACAAACTAATTTTAAATACAATGTTGTTTTTTGCCTCTAAAAATATACTTGACACTTGCCTAAAAAAGTAAGAACTAATGATTTTCGATAAGTGAGCTTCAATAGGAGTTAGCTATAGTGTAATGTATACTTTTTCCTTTCTCATTTTTTTTTTTCAGTATTTTGTCTTTCAATAAATAAAGCTGGAAAATTTAGCCTATAAAGATAGGTTTTTATGTATCTTAAAAAGGTCATTTTGCATTTAGATATGCAGTATGTGACAAGTAAACAGCTAAAGGCATGTGGAAGATTAATTAACCAAGAAAGGTTTGAGGAGAATCATAGCCAACTGGTTAAGAACGAAGGAATCTGCTGCAGAGCGGGCCTGTGCCTCACAAGTTCTTCCATTTAAATTTCCCATGGAAACACTATGGGGGTTCCCTCAGATAACTGAGTAGCGAGTTTGGTTTCCAGCTGTGCCAGGAGGCAGCTGGAGCAGACGCCATAGCCTGGCCAGCACTGCTTCCACATGGCCACCGGTTCTTTTACTTCAACCAGTTCCAGTGCACTCCTACCTTTGGAACTAAATAACAATCGATATTACCTCTTCACAAAAAAGGCTATGCTTTCCACAGACACTTCAAATTAAAAAACTCTGAAAGTGAGTGTCTTTAACTAAAATAAAAAAAAATATTCTGGATCCTGATAACACGACCAAAGAATGACACCTTCGCATCCTCATTTTTCTCTTTAACAGAGACTTTTTTTTTGCTCCTCAGAAGAAATAGAAGGTTTTTAAAGATGTGCTGTGCATTTGCATTGCTCAGGATTTCTCTGCCAGCTCTTGAAACACCGGGTGCCACAGCACTTCCCGGGAAAAGGCCATATGAAACATATTTCAGCATAAATTTTGTAAACTGCTTGTCAAAAGAAAACCTGGTATATAGCATCCAAAAAAACCTTACCCTGTTTTGACTGAAAGGAAGGAGAAAAGTAAGTTCTACAACGTTTCAGTCGTTACCTGCAACATATAGTTCATTTATTCAGAGTTTTGAGGCAGGCAGAGTGTTCTCCCTGGGAGTTTAGGTGGGACTGTCCAAAGCCATTGGGCAGAAGCAGCTGGGAAAGCATCTCAAACCAAAAACCTGGGGCTTGCAGTCCAAGCATCCTGGCCTTCAGGCATGACTGTATATAGGATTTCTGGTTATCCTCTCTCTACAAGGGCAAGGGCAGGGGCAGAGAACTGCCTGCTGACCTTCACATTTGCTGCCTGAGCTTTTGTGCTTTTTTCAAGCTTGCCCTCTTGGCTGGAGAGTGAGAGGAAGGAGTCTGGAATCGGCTGGGTCACTCCAGCAGCTCATCTTTTCACTTTTAAACTTTTATTTAAGAATATAAAGGGTATCTCCCTGTTATGCTTAAGGCAGCAGTGATGTAAGCAGAGGTATCACTACACCGTATTAAGGAAAAATGAACATTTTGTTCCCATACTATGAACTCAACTGCAGTGGCTTATGAAAAGCAACAGCAGGATTATGGGAGCATTTTGTTAGGGGAATATTAAATTTTTCAGGAAGAAAATAGATTTTTTTAAAAAAAACCAAACCAAGATGTCTGTGAAAATTAACATATGGCAGCAGTCTGACATTTTAATTTCTCAGGAAAGCTCTGTCTTTTTTTCTCCAAGAAACTTAATTTGCAGATATTAGGTTTCTTTGGTTGGGCTTGTGACAAAAATAAAAGCGATTATTTTCACAAGACGTAACCAAGAGAATTTCTCACAGAACATTGCAAAGATTTCTTTTTTAGCCTTCTCTTCAGCCTGTGATTTTGGGATTTCTATTAGGTATGCTTACTCAAAAGTATATGAAAATTGTCTAGATGTTATGGTGTGAACAGGCTCCTCTCCCTTTCCACCCGCAGAGGAGTCAGCACAAGATGGCTCCTTGCGCCGAAGGGAGAGGGAAGAGTTTTTATTGCTGCAGACGCCGCCTCCTTGATTCTGGATCTACAAACACAGCAGCCCTCTGGCCAAGCATCTCTCAGGCACATTACAGCCATTTTTCAAGTTTACAAACCACAGCTTCCTATGAATGGCCGTCTGCTGTAATCAAAGCTAATTGGAGTGCCAATTACAGCCCAGCTAGCGTAATTAGGTTACCGATTCTGACGAGTCATCAAGTCATAGAAAAATGTGATCTGCATAAGCCCCACCAATTTCTCTATTTATAATGAGGTATTTTTTTCATGAGGAACAGCAGCTCTTCTTATACCGCAGCTAACACAGAGCCAGTGAGCGGGCTGTCTGCGTTTATGGCTGTAGCGGAGCTGACTCAGCAGCAGTGTCCTGGGAGCCACACGTCAACCAAGCTTTCATTAAGGTCAACAGTTATCTATTTGCACACTTATCCTAATTACTGTATTTCCTGAGCTTTGTGGTGATAACCAAGTCCAAAGTTCCTGGCTACCGTCAAATTTAAAAGCAGAAGCAGGGGACTAGACCACCTGAATGTCTGACATGCCAATGCAAGAGCATCATGTTGTCAGTGAAATTAGTGAAGACAGAGCAGAAAGGCGCATTCATGCAGCAATCCAGCTAGGAATGCCATGGAGGAAACAGCGAACTAAATGCTGGGAATCAGTCTGAAAGCAGCCTGTAAGCGCTTCTGCCCTCTCTGCCTCTGAATGTGGGAATATCTAGCAGAGAAGTGGGGGCGGAAAAAACAGCAAGGGGAACATTACCTTTCTTATCCATCATCAGACACCTGCCTACATCCTCAGTATCCTCTCCTCCAAGCAGCAGGAGAGCTACCTTTAATAGTGCACACATCAAACAAGATTTGCTGAATGGGTTTACAAAACGAAAGGCAAGGCAATTTTTGTAGGGGAATTAAGATCTTTTACTAGACTAGTTAATACAGCTGGGAAAAATACATTATGTATTTTCTGGTGTGCATGAAATGTAGTTTGGACTAATGGAAAAAATACTATGTTGATCTACAAATCCCGTCTTGTCTGTTCACAGGCAATCACAACTACAGCCAATTGTTACAGATGGGAAAACTGACACACAGGTATTTCGGTAGTACAGTCTTCCACCACTGTGGATGATTGTGCTATACAGCATCAAAAAATCCTTACATCTACATGCTCATCATTTTGACTATAGGCAAATCATCACAGAAGTTACTAGAAAGCAAGCATGCAGGACAGCAGTTCAGCACCAGGGGGGAACAGGAAATAGCACTTGTTAGCACCTTGCATCCAAGTTAATCAAAGCAGTTTACAAACTTCACTGAAATTCATCCTCACCACAAATCTGTCAGGCAGGGAAATTTTATTACTATTATTTCCCAGATGGGAAAGCAGTGACAGAGGCATGGGTCACTAAAAGGCACTGACAGAGTTAACAGCACTGCTCTATTACTTGTTACCCACTGCCGTATTTAACCACTAACACAGTTCAGATGCTGTAGCAATCCAAAAGAGCCTTCTAACCAGTTGCATGTATACCTATGGTGATCATCTGAGCAACAAGTGAAATTGATTTGAACATAGCTGTTCCTGTCCTGCTGGAAGAACTTCACTAAGAAGCCTTACTTATACATGGCTGAAACTTGCAGACCAGCTGGTTGCCTAATGTCTTAGTCCTGAGCCAACTTCTTCTCCCAGAACCCATTTTCTAGGGGATGAAACAGATGCACCACAGCTGGACCACCATCTCCGAGTTGTTCTCAAACCACTGAATTCTGATTATGTTTACAGCAATACATCTGCAGCCATTAATTCAAATACTGTATTTCCATTAAAACACATATTTGAATATTTGTCAAACTTCTTTTCAATTATGTATATTTGGCTGTACCTTCCATCTCATGCCTGTGACAGGAAGCTCAGAAGACTGGGACTGTGCTCCTCAGGCTGCAAGAGCCTGACTATCGTAAGAAATAGATAAGCGAGCCCAGAAATCCCAGCACTGGGCCCTTGGCAGTGCACTCAGCTTGTTACTGCTGTTACTCATTTGTCTGCTGAAGGCACCATGGTGCCCCAGGCATGTTTCTGAAGAGGTCCACCTCAAGGTAGGGCTGTAAGCCAGTCAAGAATTCAGCTGGGGTCCGGCTGTGGGCTGATACAATATTGACATATACTGAACATCATTCCCAGAGAGGAAACCTCTGCTGGTGTGACTTCAACTTTTTTCCAAGGGTAAAAATCACCTGACAACAGATAATGCTCCCTGTATAGGTACATTGCTATTTTCATTACCACATTTGATATAAGAGGCAGTAGAACTGAGAAGGTCTAGTATTGTATAACTGTGCAATTACTGTTAATAAATATTCCTTGGACTAATTCACATCATGCCTTAGAACCTAGTGTTGGTGGGAAAATTGTTTATGGCTTCAGATAGCATAATAATTTGTGTTAATACCACAAATCAAATACAGTTAAATGACATTCACATCGGCACTGTCTGACTGCTAGGCTTGCTGCAAGCCTTTCTTTTTCCTGCAAGGCAATGAATCTCTGATGCTGACAATTTGCTTGAGAGCATCCCTTCTTTGCAAATGCAGGAAATATTTCTGAATTACTTTTCAGGTTATGCTATTTCACATTCAAAGTCTTGGCCAAACATATTTGCCTTGAGCTCTATTCTTCTATTTTTGTAATATTACTGAAAACACTAACATAGTTTAAAAAAAAATAAAACCAAACCAGAAATGATAAATACTTACCACTTGGCTTATATCATATCCCCAAGGAAGAAAAAGAACTCCTGTGTTATATTTCTCCCAGTGTGAACACATAAAGTTAAACAAGACAATGCTTAAATATATATACATTGTATATACAGAAACTCCAGTCTTCCCATTGTCACGGGAACAGACAGAAAAAAAAGAAAGCACAAAAATGGAGGTAGCCCAGCTATCCAGCCCATGGTCAAATAATTCTCCTAGAGGAGTACTGGACTGAGTCCTTCGAGCATGTTTCCCATCTATAGAGTCTAGAAAGATTGAGAGAAGAAAAGAAACAAAGAATTAGAGCACAACAAAAGGCGTAACTTTCTTCACATACACTTCACAACTGCCATATATAACACAGCAAAAATACACCAATGACAACAAACTGAAGCACAACAGTCCCTTCAATACCAACACGTTAGGATTGCTCGTAAAATATTTGCCTCAGTTATCAAGTCACTTTTCTGTCCTTACCTCAACTCTTCAAGGAAATGCCACCTTCCTTATAAGCTTTAGAAGACATTCAGAATTACTTGTCCCCAGCGGTATTTCAACACTTTTATGTCAGTCCCTGCAATCAGTTTCTCAATGAAAGTGCTGAGAAGCATCCATAGGGCTTCTCACCTGTCCCTTGGTGTTGTGGAGCCCCTGAGACTTCAGACCCCTTGTGGGATAGATTCACTAAGGCATTTTGTGAAACAGTGTGGCCAGCAGGACTGGGGCAGTGACCGCCCCCTGCACTGGGCACTGGTGAGGCCGCACCTCGAACACTGTGTTCAGGTTTGGGCCCCTCACTGCGAGGGGGACACTGAGGGGCTGGAGCGTGTCCAGGGAAGGGCAGCGGGGCTGGGGAAGGGGCTGGAGCACAAGGCTTATGAGGAGCAGCTGAGGGAACTGGGGCTGTTTAGCCTGGAGAGGAGGAGGCTGAGGGAGACCTCGTTGCTCTCTGCAGCTCCCTCACAGGAGGTTGTAGCCACGTGGGGGTCGATCTGTTCTCCCAGATAACAAGCAGTAAGACATGAGGAAATGGCCTCAAATTGCATGAGGGCAGGTTTAGTTTGGATATTAGGAAAAATGTCTTCACTGAAGGGGTTGTCAAGCATTGCAGTAGGCTGCCCAGGAAAATGGTAAAGTCACCGTACCTGGAGGTACTTAAAAGATGTGTTGATGTGGCATTTAGACATGGTTTAGTGGTGGACTTGGCAGTGCTAGGTTAATGGTTGGACTTGATGATCTTAGAAGTCCTTTCTGATCTAAATAATTCTATGACTCCAAGAACACCTTACTGTTAAGGTGAGTTATGTGTTGATCACTTTTAATACTTAAGTGCTTGAAAGATGTCCAAACACTGTACTGGATCTCACTCTAAGGATGCAGTTGGACGGCATGGTTTGAGCTGATCTGAGAGTTCACTGCTGCTGAACAGGGAAGGACCCGCATCCTGCTCAGCGGGTGGAAAGACAGCACACATTACATCTCTTTCCAGGTCACTGAACAGGACTGGCGCTGTGGAAAAGCAAGGGAGATGGCACAAGGGAGGGGTGGTGGATGCAGGGAGGAGAAGGAGGAAGGAAGGAAGCATCTGTAACCTTTCTCAGTTGTGTTACCAAACCGTACCCTTAGTCTTTTCTCAGAGATTGTGCTGGTGAGAAATAGAAATATTTTCTCCTTGAAGTTAAGCGTAATTATGCAGGATGAACCTCTTAGGAAAAAGTACATAGGACCAACCTTACAGATTGTTTACTGTTATCCTGAATCTCAAAATAACATGAAGAATTCTCTTCTTTTTAATATTACTTGGCAGGTACTATAGCCAACGATTATTAGCTATTGATAGCATTAGTAACCCAAAACTGACTAGAGATACAACTCAGCAGAGTGAGACCAAAGACTCCACAGCTGCTACAGATCATATGCTACTTACTTTTCCAGATTATTTGGCAGTACTCTGAGTTTTGTTTAATGTAAATATACTTCAGGGATCTAAACCAGGAAAACATGGGATTTCATTTTGTACAGATTTTAGTCTATCTCCCTATTGTAATACCTAAGCAGCTGTGAGATATCCTCTGCTCAAATACAAATCTATTGAGACAGTTCTCACAACTCTAAAAGTTAAAGATCTCATAGAGGATTTTTAATATGGCTTGTCCTCTTCTAGAGCTGCATTCTCGCTCTGTTAACACCATTGAATTGTCGGCATCTTACTGAAATGTGTAGAAAGAAAACTATATAAGCTTGAGGTTACTTGAATAGTGTTGCTATAAATGTAGAAACTCTTCAGTCTGTTAAAGGCTGCTTCTGAAAATTAACTAGCAAATAGATATGTAATCATCCCTAAAAAGTTTATAGTCTTTTATATTTCAAGAACATCTATTGCAAATCAGAGAGCATTTAGTTATTAGGGTAATATTAAAAAAAAAAAAAAAGAGAATGATAGAAGATTTGTCTGATCATAAATTATTTTAGGTCGTCACAAAAGAATATTGACATCGGATCTAAACTATGTATATCACAGTGAAAGAGTGATTTTCATTTTGCAGGAACTTTAGTTTTACTAAAAAGATTTTAGGCTTATAATGGTGTCACGAAATACGGTACTTTTAATTACACTAGACATGGAGAAAAATACAGGAACTGTGTAACACATAAGTAAAATCGGATCTTTTAGATTTTAAAAAGTAAGATTTAAAAAAAACAAACCCACCCACACACATTTTCCATGGGGTTTCACTAGCTTTTTAAGAAACTGAAAATATTTTGGTTTAGGTTTCAGTTCTAAATCATACACACCAGCAACAGCGTATGTTCAATAGTGGACATCCTACACTGCCATTGCTTTAGAATTCTTATGTTATGATTTTGTCTCATGAAGGTTCATAAATCTTCAGTTTTATTAAAGTTCATATAATATTTAAATAGAGGAATTAAAAAAACCAGCGAAGAGTACTCCACTTGATGGTGAGGGAGAAGATACCAAACCACCTTAACAAAGAGGGGAAAAGAGAACAGCATGCTAGGGAATTTGGAGAGAGTAACTGTCATTAAAAAGAAGCTGAGTGAGATTAAAGCTGCATAGTTGGTTAGTTATTATGGCTCTTTGCAGTCTTTCAAAGGGACAACTTTGGCCATGCAGAATTAAATCTGAGACTAAATATTTCATGAAGTGGCTTGGAGCAGACATAAAAGTCTACATATATATCAGTTCATGATAGCTTTGACTGTCGACACTATATTCCTTGTCATCCAAGTATTAGGAACTATAGGCCTCACTTGCAAATAACATCTACATTAAGAACCTCAGAAACGGAATTTCCAATGAGCTTTCTGGGGTGTCAGACACTAACAGCTCCAATATGTAATTCCTATTTATGAAACAATAGCCACTTCATTAAGCTCCATATAATTACATACAGAGAAACCGATGCTTCTGATAATGATTATAGAGAGCTATTAGGGAAATCTGACTGGTAGTAAGCTTCAAGGGATGGTTGTCCCAGTGATTTTTATGGCACAAATACAAAGAAATACTGGACAAAATAATTGTGGCACAAACTTGCCACTGGAATAGAAATGCCAAGGCATTTACAGTGCAGGGGGAGGTGTTGCACAAGGGGATACCCCCAGGTAAATCAAGATGGCTCTATGTGCATGGGTCTGATACCAGAAGTGGACAGCATCTTTGCACAACACTGCAGTGTACATCTAGAAGACATTAATGTCTAGTCTGCATATGATAAGTATGGCACACAAATGTATGGCTACGCTCTGCAGTGCAGGGCTTTATAAGATCCAGCTCCAAAGAGAGGGTACCTTTACACAGCACAGGGCAGTCCGTGTAAATATACCACCTTGAGTTCCCCCCCCCAAATTAACTCTGTTCACCACATTGTGGAGTGACTAGTTTGGAATGAGTTAGCTTTGGAAAAGAAAGCAAAATAGCCATGGTAATATGGATCTCACTCCCAGATCTGCATCAGTTCAGATCTATGTCTTCACACCACTGCATTGCAAGGTGCGTTTTCCTTTTTCTCTGCTTTGCCTGTATTTTGCCTGTCTTTGAAAGCACCTGTGCTTATGCCAGTGTCAGGGAGCTTCTCAGAATGTCACCATTGGAAGCCACAGACTTTTATGAAAACCAACAGCAGTGACTGCAGCTACATAACGATTTCCATTGCTCCTCTAAAACAATTTGCACTTTCGACAGGGATAAGTGCTACAGTCATAGAACTTCTAATATATAATTAAAAGTGCTGTTGTTTGGGGGGGGTGTTGAGTTTTATGGATTTTTTTGGCTTTTTTTTTTTTTTTTTTAATCTCAGAGAACTGTCTTGGAGAGAGATCAATAATTTATCCACGATGCCTCTTCATCTCAGTATCAGCGTTAGCGAACTAGTAGATAAAACTACATGAAGACATCAGATGTGTAAATTATTTAGTTGTACTTTACCTAAAGCGTAAGCACAAAAGGTGGTAAAAGCACTGAACAGCCACACCCAGGTGGGAACAAGTCCAGGACTGGTACCTGAAACAAATCACGTAGTGAGTCAGTGTAACAGTGGTTAACATCAAAGAAATCCACCAAGATAGGCATATATATACAAACAGGCTGCCACTGATCTGCCCACTAAGTCAAACAGACTGAAATAGTTGGGTTTGACCTCAAGTTGTCAGTGAGCTTTATCAAAGCAGCAATGATCAGGCTGCTAGAATGTGTTCACACCATAAAGGAGAGAAGATAAGGCAGACGTTTTTTGGTCCTGAAATTACTCTAGTACTGCACAAAATAATGATAGTAACCCCGGCAAAAATTTTCACAGGTCATGGGAAGAAGACTATCCAGCCACAAATTAGTTAATGTTTATGTAATAGCTAAGTATTAAAAAAAAATGTACCTTTCAAGCATGATGATTATTATTAGTGCCAGCGTGGGGTTTGTGTAGCACTTTTACCATACAGATGGAACAGGAAATTTTTGTCCTTAGGCTAGGACAGATATTTTCCTTGAAAAAAAGGAAAAGAAAGCTGAATTGGACAGAACCCAGGGTTCTGTTATTGCTCTGCTGAGAGGGTTATTGCTGTTCTTTTAAAGAAATCAATCCTTTTTTCAAAAAGCATCCTATTTAACTTAAACATAATGCAATAAGGACTACACCAGCACTAAACAACTGTAAGTGCAAAGCCCTCTCAGCTTTCTGGCATTGGCATCGAACACAGGGAATACTTGGACACAGAGGCGTGCCCTTGCTGAACAGGGAGATGCAGCACCTATAGCAGTGCCCAGATCACCTTTCTCTCCATACCTCATATTGCCACTCCGAAAGAAAAGATGGCAATTCCTGACTCCTAGCTGCGAATTTTCAAACTGTAGAATGAAAACCAGCTGTCCAGGAAATTAAGTCTTTTATTCCTGATCCTAGGTATGGGATTGATATATGATACTCGAAAGGCTCATTAGGTTGCATGAACTTTTTCTATTGACTGGGAAATGATGGGCGCTGTTCTTGTGTGGAATCAAGAAGAGGCTTGCAAACTACACAAGAGGTCTCAACTCTAACAGACTTAATCACCATTTCAAATGTCTTCAAGTTCAATGTGTATCTACTGGGAATGCGTCAAGATAAAATTACCCCACTCAAAGGTCTGTGCTGGATGCTCTTTTATTACAGAACTTGGTAAATATCAGTGGCGTTGATTAAAAAAAGCAAGTGTTTAAAGATGAGGCCAGATAACTACATAACATGCTGGTCCTGAAAACTTAATGCTCACACAGGATTATTTTTGAACCAAAACTGCTAGCAAGTATCCATGCCTCTAGAACTGTTGTGACAAATCATAGAATCATTTAGGTTGGAAAAGACCTTCAATGCCAAACTGTACCTCCTGAACCTAATCACAGGGATAAGAAATTAAAGGCAGCAAAAAAACCCAAACATAATTGTTTCTGAAAATAAAAGTGTTAAGTCTTCACCAAATCATCTAGTTTAAAGAAAAGCTAGGCTGTTTATATATCACCCAGGAGGTGCTTAACACTTTCTGTAGGCTCCAACACCTGGTCTGAGAAGCCCAGAACTGAATGCATCCCTACACTGAGGAGCAATCAGCTCCAGAAAGCATTTGACTTGGTGTGCCATGAGCAAATAATCGACTTGGACTTTGAAAGTCAGAATTGCAAGAGACATTTATTTAGAAACTATTTCTTCTTTGTCTAGAAGCAGTCTTGAATGAGGGGAGGTGTGATTAATGAAAGGGAAATTAACTCAACCAGGCATAGGTTTAGGTATTAGGAAACATGAAACCAATGAAAACGTTATGAAGAACATTAGGGTAGTTTTTGGCCCTGTATTCAAATCCTGAAATACACTTTTAATAAAATGAGGTATTATAGACTTCAAGTAGCACATGCTGTAAGCCATATTTAGGGATGAAATTAAATAGATTTTTCAATAAAATTATCTAAATTTATAATGCCAGGTGTGAGGTTAGATCCTCCTACATGCACATGGAGCCTCATTAATGAGTAGAGGATTCAAGTATCTGATACCTCCTCTGTATCATTCAGGAGTATGACATAAGCAGCTCACTAATTACAAAAAATAACAACACGAAATTATTTACCTGAGGCAGTGTAGTCCCAGTCATAAAAAGATATTAGAAAATAATTAACTAAAATCATGACAAATCCAGAGAATGTTAACAGGTTGGGAGCAATCCACAAAGGCACTATCTGTTAAAAAAAAAAAAAAAAAAAATCTAAGAAGTAGTATATTTCAAATCATCAGACCTATTTCAATTAAATATTTTATATTTTTTATCAGGAAAGGAGAAGCCTGTATACAACACCAGCAGTGGTCAGATTTGTGCATATTTTCCCATTTTCAAATTAACATACATTTTTCATTTCTGAATTTTATTTTCAACTGTAATCCTTTTGCCTGATCTTTGTGACTGCAGTAAAAATGTCATTTAAAAATGTTGTATTTCCTGTGTTATACATTGTCCTTATTTTCTGAGTCACTGAGGAACGGGTCTTGTGATTATGTGTATCGCAACTGAAAGAAGGCTGCAGCACCCCAGTGTGGTAAATCAGCATCCACATGGCAAGTTTTTTTAAGCATTCTATTCCCACACTATAATAGGGAAATCTCTTCTAAAATATGTCGATATTTTCCAACTCTAAACATCAACTAATATGAGACACTGAGTGCATTACAGTTTTAGATTCAGAAGATCTCCTTGTTACAAGCAGCTCCCTACTTTAGATAGTAACTGTCTGCAGGGTCTCCCTCTGTAGTCGTAAATTATAAACACTCCATCAATTCATTTTACTTTGTAGAGTGCTGAAAAGGACTCTGTCTTCACCTAAGCCTCTAATTCTTTATCCTGTTAACCATTCTCAGCTCTGCTTTCCCTGCGGTTTTAAGGTATTCTTACACTGCAAGAGGGATCCCTTTTGGTAACATCTTCCCAAGAAACACAGTTTCTTCCAAATTTAGACAGAACATATTTGCAGAAATACTAATTATTAACCACTACCACCACTCAAACACAGTATCAATATATTCAAAATATAAACATACCAGAGGCTTATAAACAAATTCTTTGGACTGTTTAAGGACTGAAAAGGTACATGAAGTACTTTGACACAGTAAAATATTACAAAACAGTATTAAAGAAATAAGTTAAATTTAAGTTTTGAAATCAAATGTTCTGTCAATTTCTTCAGTCCGGCTAGATGGACAGGCAGGTGAATACGTATTAATTTATATACATCTTTATATTTCCTCTAGCCTATTACTACATGAAAAAACTGCATATAGAATTTGAATGCTTGGACTGATTAATTATCCTGACTAGATCCTCTTTTTCTACCATAGAACAATTCACAATATCCAGGAGAAACTGTGCAACTGATGTTGTACAGTGTAAGCTTTCAAAAATCAGAGGAAAATTCCTGAATATTTTTCAGTTACATTTCTTAGATATTTTCTTTAATAACGTCGGGGAAAATATTAAATCTGATAGTTGCTTTCCTTATGACCAGGATTTTATCACTAATTTTAAAATATTGTATGTCAGCTTTTACAGTATTTAAAATACATCACAGAATGCATACAGTTACAGTAAAAAAAATTAACATACCTATCATTCTCAGCCTTCAGAAGCCCAACTCTAAATCCCTAGGAACAAGTGACAGCAAATGTTCCCTGAAGCTCCTTTAGGAGAACACCTAACTAAGGACGAAGCCTTTACTGCATGGTCCCCTCTTCTTACATTGACTGCACATCCAGCATGCACTGACAGTGGCACATCTCCTAAATTTGCTACCTGGGGATGCAGAAACCTTGTAAGATGGAGGCTTGGTATGAATCGCCTGCTGTGGAATTTATCTGATGTCTGTGACCTTACATGAAATAAGGACAGACACTGAAGAAATTCTAGACTGGCATCTTTTAATCTAAAACATGCATCAAAATAGTGCATCAAGGCAACCTGTGGATGAACCGTTTACATGGATATATAGATGCCATCCAATGTATTGTTTTAAAATGACTGATTTCTCCTGTACGACTCATAATAATTGTTGACTATTAAATGAAGTGTAGCGCCATAAGTGTCTGCTTTCTAATTAAGCTCATCATTCTAAATAGTCACAATGTTATTGTTAAGTTATTACAGGAAATAATCTATGCTTACACAGTGCAAACACGAAGATGTTATTTTAACCCACTTTCTTGGTAACATCATGCATTTTAAGAAGGAATTCATCAAAGGATGTTGTTATATTTGCAATCCCTTCAGTTCATAGACATATCATGAAAAACAGTTACAGGAGATCTATCCTCAGGAAAACAGCCTCTCCTGCAGTTAAACCCCTACATGCACTCTTGAACCTTACTGAACCTAATCTGTCTAGGTATTTGGAAAGTATTCCAGTTGCAAAATCCCTTTTATTATATTTAATGACCCTTATTCTTTTGGTTGACATTACGCTACCATCACCCTCTCCCACAATTCAAAAATTACCGGGTGTTAAAAGATTAACTTCTTACACATGTTGGGAAAACACAGCCTGAATTTACTAGTATCCTATAGAAGGATATGTTACAACCTTTATAATCTCATTAACAAACAGTAGAAATCTAACACACCAATGTGCTACATTATTAACACAACTGGAGGCGCCACTGGCAAGAAACACATATGCTCTCTGGCAAAACCAATGTATGCTTGAACCTTTTAAAAAACTTTCAGTTCCACAAAATACTAACTGATTCCTGTTTTAAAGGCTCTACATCCATTTATGCTAAAAGCCTTAATACAAACAGCAAATGTTTTAATATATGAACTGTCTATTTGGATAATAAATGCTAAAATACACATATTTATATAAAGCTCTATTCAAACTTGAAATATTCCTTAACTAAGTCCCTTGAGACCGTGAAAATTCTAATCATGTCCAATTCTAGTGATAAAATCGAAGTTCATAAAGGCAATGGAGAGGGGGTTAATTGACTTCAGTGAAGCCGGCACACACCTGTGTATCCCAGTGGGGTTTCCTCCTTTTCCTCTCATTGTCCTGCACAAATTTGATTTCTCATGAATACAAATAGAGGAGGAATATTCAATTTGTGTAGCAGCTAAGTAATACTACCCATTATCTTCAGAGATCACATGATTGTGTTTTATTATAAAATACAAATCTTAATTAAAGGCAAAAAGACAGAGCACTGAATTCATTAAAGATGAAATACATACATCTGCATAGTCAGAATAGTTCTAAATGACATGTAAAGAATGTTACTCTGTAGTTTCACATAGGTGTTACTATAGTTTCATACAATGTGGAAAAGCCACCATGGACAGGAGTTACCTCAGAGTACTTCAAGCCCATTACAGAATCCAGACATGAAACATTACCATTCACTTTCTGCTTTAGCACCACATTCAACATGTTTCTGAAGCACATAAATACAAAAATCACACTTAAACTGACTCAGGCACATGACAATATAAGAAAGATGTCCTTGGAAAAGGAAAGAGAGGAAGGTAATGCTTAGGATTTCCAGGAGAATTTCTAACTTAAATGCACAAATTCTTTGCTTTCCTAGCATCCCCACCACAGGTAAATGAGCAGGGTTATGACAACATGTTTTCAGTTCTTACGTGTGTCACATCCCAGCTCATAAATTCCCACATCTTCTCTAATGTCAGGCTCTTCTTAATTTCTCATAACATAGGAAACATCTTCCAATGAATTCTGTGTTATGGAATACAGAGAAACGTGTTGCTATTCAGACTAAACTGACCTATGAGAAGCCAGACCCAAATCCCAAGCCTCTGTTCTCATAGATTTGATTTATTTATTTTTTTTTCATGGCTCTGAATTTTAGGTTGATATTTTTAACTCCTCTAGAATCTGGTAAAAACAGTCCCTGTGTAATGTTTATTTTCACCCGATTAGAAACTAAAACTAATTGATTCATATCTGCAAATGGGCGTATAAGGATGTCTGAACTGAGAGAAATTATTTTTCCCAGTAATCAAGAAACACACTTTACTATCCAGTTCTGAACGAACATATTAGATGCAATGTATCCTCTTTAAAAATTACCCCACCTTTATTATATCTCCCTATTGCAATGCACTGTTCTATTTAAATAGAAATAACATGATACATTGCAAAATGTAAATTCAATATTATATGCTAGATCACAGATTATAGTCTAGAGCATGCTCATAGCCCAGTTATAATGCTTACAACAGGTAGAAGCTATAAAATATCAATGATGAGTGAATGCATTCAAAGCTTCTCCTACTAAAAATAAGACTTTATCACATTTATTACAATACCACTGTTTTACTTACACTTCAAGAGAAAAAAAGTATTTTTGGGGGAACAGATGAGCAGAATTTTCTTGGATTGAGTTTGGAACAACAGTCACTGCCACACCTGGTTTCAGTATTCCAGCCAGGAAACAAACCATTCTAGCAGCTTCCATTCCTACTAATATTTTACAAATAATAAAATTTTGGCCAATAAGTTTGGTGTTGTCCCAGTTCTCTAGAAGCAACCAAGGTGATTCTACTGCAATTCCCATTACATACTGCTTTGACCTCTGCAGCTGAGAATTCCCAGCTCCTCTGCAGGACTCTGATTTTACCTGGCAGTATCTTTTAACATTAGAATGCCTACTTCTAGAAAAGCTGAGAGCGTTATAATTTCCCTTTAAACACTTGTGATACACCCTTGAAAATAATCCTATAAGGCTCTTGCAGCAGGAGACAAAGTAGAACATTCATTGGTGTATCTTCAGGGTTCAAACCAAACAAAACGCCAGGTACAGGCAGCACCCGCACCCACTCCCAGCTTTCGAAATAGGTTTTCAGTCCTGTGCTCTGGTTTGGGTTCTCCTCCAGCAAGAAGTGAACAAAATCATGCTTACCTAAAATTTAAGAAGGTTTAAAAAAAAATCTAAAGAGGTCACATTTTAATAGGATCTATCACCCTGTCCTACACAGACAGTCAAGAATGTTGCTTTTCTTCTGGGAAAACTCTGCAACCATTAGAAAAACTTCTCTCCAAAGGAGGCTTTTCATTGATAATACCCTTCCTTCAATTTGATAGCAGATTAATACCCATAGATCTCCTAAACCAAAGCACAAATGCACAGTAAAGTCCCTGCTCATCTCCCACGCCAGACTTCAGAGTGCTGGGCGGGGTTTTCTGCCTCACTGTTTTCCTGAATATTATGATGGGAAAGAAAACAGAATCTCTGAACTGAATTATTGAATTCAGTTTCACATCTCTGAATTGTTTTTCTCTCACACCACATCCGGGTTGTTTATTAATTCTTAAGTTAGGTCATATAAACACTTTCATGAAATCACATTGAGGTTATGAACAAAAGATTATGATTTTCCTGCTGTATCAAGCATAAGCAATACCTGAGTTACAGAACTCAAACATGGCAGATCCCACAAGGTTCCCACAGATCCACATGGCTCTGATCACATACATCCTTTTTGTTTGTATAAAGGTTCGTTTTCAAATCTGCTCCAATCTAAATATTTCCTCTAACGATGCAAATGCAGAAGTCATTGCTTCCTTGGAGATCAATAAAGTTCATAGTTATTTGAGATACAGCTTTTTTTTTGCCAACAAGAGCAAAACTAATTGTGAGGTTTTTTAAAAAAACTGCAGATAATAATGCATTCAAGAGATGCCATCTTCCAATCGTTATGGTGATCATGGTAACCGCTCTCATATTCAGCTTCTTAAGAGAAAAGCCTAGCTCTCTTGAGCAAGTACCCTTGGGAGAAAATGAGACAGCACTTGCATAAAATCATGTGCACAGCACAGAGATAAAGGCTTAGTTGCTGTTAGGCAGCATATGCTGCACAAAAATAATTTGTACTGAGTAAACCCTTCCATGTCTGCAAAGCTGTTTAATGAAAGATGTAATCATGAAAGGTGTAAGAAAGGAAAGGATGCCTTTTGCATAGCAATCAGAAAAACAAAACCAACTTGTTTTTCTAAAAAAAACCACCTCAAAATGCAAACATCCTCATCCTAAATATAGCTATATATCTGATCTGTAACATTTGCTTTCTTTTATACAGCTGTCTTAATTTCAGCGTTATTAACCAATACCTATATTTAAATTAAAACACATGCTGTATTTACAACAAATTCTTACATTATCATGTGATATTTCTATTAAATTCTTACCTTAATAATTTTGTTCCAGATGGGCTGCATAATATATACAGATAAAGGATTTGTATCCACAGCACTGTACTGTGAGGAAAAAAAGCAAACATGTTAAACAAAGCACTGAACAATGCATATTTTTCCCTCACTGTATATCCTTCAGCATCTGAGAACAACCACTCCGAGTGCGACTGGTGTAAATTTATTTTATTCTTATGACCATTCATACAATTTTAATTTAATTTAAAAGCACTGGTCTGATTTACAATTACCTTGTTAGCAACTCTACGTACTAACACAAAGGTTTCAGCTGGTGAAATGGTAAACAGTTCCCTAGCCACATTTTACTTCTAAATCCTTATTCATTTTACAAGTTATCCTGTAAGACTGTCTTTCTGTGATATATCGGATTTCATATCTTTATTTGTACTACCAGTAATGCAGTCTGAGCAGAGTTCATTGCTAGTATGTAGATTAGCTAGTGCATATGGAATATGGTCATAAGTAGATATTATCTCTCAGAGATGCACAGCATTTGACATAGTTCACAGCTGCATTTGCATTATGTTAATTAATGTAAGGCAATGTTATTATAAAAATAAACACTAAAATAGTGTAGTTCCTTACCACAATAAAATTTACCTATGGGACAGACTTGTAAAAATATTGTACATGTTTTACAAATTCCCGTAAATACATATCTGTATCTTTTGCAAACAAAATATTTCAGAAATCCGAGCCCACCCCAAACTGCTGTTATCTACTTCCTCCTCAGAGGACAGTATCAAGTTTTATCCTGCCTTGGGACTGCAGAACACAGACACAGAACAATCTGCAGAAGAAGGACCGTAACTGCTAACACCACTCACAATGAGGTTCTTGAGCCCTGGTGGGTCCACGGTGGAAGAAGTTAGTCATCAGTGGGACGGTACATGTAATTCTTTCAGACATTCTTGGACTTTGAAAGTGCATACATGGTTTATGTTGTTAACACAATGCATATGACTCACATAAAGATTCAGATACATCTGCATACAGCATAACAATGCTGTATGCAGCATTATCCAAACATCGTGTGCGGATAATGGAAATAAGATAAGGATGTGTTAGACCCCAATTTGTTGAAGCTGTTCACATGCAGAAGAGCTGGTGACAGCGGGGCTTTAATTTCACCTAATTTCAGCTAACCGCTAATTGTTTTCTCTATAGTTAATTTATTGACACTTTTAGCCAACTATCCTTTGGATGACATTGCACTCTGGAAGTACCTGTTTCAAGTCATTAATTACCAAAGGAGCCTAGACACTTGTCTTAAACTTAGGCACCTTGTAGGTGACTGAAGTCTGGCAGGATTAATCTCAGTTTCAGTATCCCCATCTCCAATCTTTTACACACACGCTTAACCTGCATACATCTGAGCTAAGAGCTTCCAGTGGACAAGTGCAAGCGGAACAAAAATGCAGCATGCCTCGCATTTTGAATGCACACTCTATGACTTTTCATCTAATCTTTCTGAGGATATCAGGCTATGGAGTGCTAATTAAGAAGTCTTCCACACATTTCCTTTTTCTATCTGCATACAAAGGAGACGGTTTAATTACCCTCTGGACAAAACAAAGCATTTGCACTGTTATTTTGTAATTTCTGGTTAAGTTTTAATCACAGATAATTAATGTAGTATGCTTGTAAAATCATTATATCGCAGCCACCTGTTGTGAAGGAGTATCGGCAAATATCCAAGAAATCACCTATCAGCTACTGGTCAGAGTGGGCAAACTAACTTTCCACAGGGAATAAAATGTACGGTTTAGTGAAGTGTGTATCATTGATTTTTTTCCTAAAAATACTGGAAGTGTCACTTCAGCATATAATTTTTCTGCCACCCATATTATTTAAAACATGACACGACTCTGTCATCAACAGCTTTTCTGCCAGTATGTATATTATAATTCCAATAATACATTACATCAGAAAAAAATAATTTGCAGGTGAAACTAAAGTTTTCACCATACTGTATGTATTTGCAGCTCCAGATGCTGTATTTTATACAGTATCTTTCAAACATTGACTATTACAAATGATAGATCTTTTGACAGTCCAGCCTGCACACGAATTGCAGTCTGAACTATCTGTGGGGTTTGCTTATATTTATGTCAAAAATAACAATACCACCAAGCCATACAATACCTCTGCCAATAGAATGGTACTTAACCTACATGAGAACTATGGAAATCCTCTGAAAATTAAGCAAATTCAAACTATTGATTATCACTATCGAGGTTCCAAGTAACCAGGAATCTGCCCATAGTTTTGCTGTAGCTGTTGCCCATTGCCTTACCTCAACTGGTATTCAAAGACTATATGAGGTATGTTATAATTTGCTGACCAGCAAATTCAATGAGTTCAGGCATACCTGAATAAGAATGCACAAAGGTCAAAGTATGTGACCTTCACTCCTGCTCCTGCTTTGTCTTTCTCCTTCTCCCCTCTACTCCAAACCTTCAAAGTCATGAATAAAATCACAAAACCCTACTTAAACACTACCACTGAAATGAGACCTTCTACTCAAAGTACTCACTGGCTGTCCAGAACTATTACTTGCTCCTAGGAGAAAAAAAAAAGGAAAAATAATAGCATTTATTTTAAATTATTTTCTTATATAGAAATTATAAGAGATTATGTAGGGATTATATAACATATATTTTCTTAAATAGAAAATTTAAGAGATTACATTTTCCAACATGTCTCTGTATAACAGACATGAACATAAGACAGAGTCAGCTTTTCATTCACTTGATGGTTTCCAAAGTCAAGCATCAAAAATCAAAACAGTCCTTATTAAAAAAAAAAAAAGTAGAATTAAAGCCAACTTCTGCCACCTAAAGACATTTAAAGACCCATCACACTTCATATTGTTCATTCCTGTGTCTGTGGCTGAACCGTGGTCCTCTGGGTGGGGAAGGAATGTTCAGCAGATGTGCAGAACGATGGAAATTTGCTCTTCCCTCATCAGTAATCTGCTTTAGCCAGACCAAAGGAAACACCCATGGAAAAAAAGCATTCCGCTAGTTTTCTGTCATGGCAAAACCAAAACTTGACAAATAAAATCTGCTATACAGTTTAACACTCTGCTCTGTTCTGCTCCCAAGAAGCTACTAACCTCAAGGCCATGAAATCTCAGGAGTTTAATGTTCATGGCTGCTCAGAAAAGCAAATTACTGAGTAACATGCTCACATTACAATCAATGAACATGAAAGCAAGAGTGCACTGAACCTGATGTAAAAAAAGTACTGCCATTTGCTATTGCTATCACATAATTCTGTCTTTTTCAGGGCACTTAAAAGACAGAAGTGGAGGATAAACCTATTGGAAGTTTTAAGTGCAAGACTGATACGACTGCTAAGCACTCCCCAACAAACACCTTCTGCACTAGAAAAGGGATGTTGATCGTCCTTATACAAAAAAGAAGGGCCTGGATTAATCAGAAAGTTTCCATTAATTATTTTTAAAAGTAGCTGTAATAGTTGGGGGGGAACAGCAGTAGTGAGGGGATAGGAAAACCAGCATTAATTGACTCCATCTTACTCCCAAGTTCAAAAATGCTTCTGCTGTTTTTTTTAAATAGCTGATATCTCCTTGAAAGCCATCTGCTTTCCCTCTCTGGATTAGTAATAGCTTCCAGCAGAGCTAGAAATGAGAATACAGACACCAGACACATGCACACATACATGTTGACTCAGGTGGCACATGTAAGATGTGCTTTTATTGTGTGTTCCTGCATTTTAATCTCCATCCAGGGGGTCCAGCACAGCATCAAGTCTGTACCGGTCATCTATGTTAGAGGGAAGAGGAAAAATGAGAGGATTAAGGTGAAAGGAAGAAAAAAGGTATAAACAGTAAGAAAAGTAGAGAGTAAGTAAAGAGAAGTAATTGAGAAAAAAAAAAAAAAAAAAAAGAGAAAGAAAAATGAGCCAAAGCAAAGGTTTGGCTACACAGAAGGCAGACAACTGTTCTGGAGTGGCAGAGCACAGCCAACCCACCTGTGGGTCAAAAGCTCTCACAGTGAGCAAGGTCTGCACTGCCAAACACAAGACCTATGGTACCCTCTGGCTCATATCCACACCGCTTTGAAATACCTCCCCTACTGCAAACCGGTCACATCCACACCTGACAGCATCTGCTAGAGGGGTGTGGGGCCTCATTATCTGGCCCTGCACACCTAACACCATTAGCACCTTTCATACCTTTCAAAGTATCCGAAACAGTCTGGAGACTACACTCTAACCCAGAAATACAGCATTTTCAGAGCATGGAAGCGAGCACTGCATGTTGTGCACGTTCAGAAATCCAGATGACCACATTGGGAGAGTGCTGAAGGATGGCAAAAGCCAAAAAAATTCTACATACTGCCTCCAAAACGGACTATTTAAAAACAAAGCCTAGGTATTCTTTTGAAGAGACCTTCTGGAAAAGAACAAAGAACCAGGGATTGAGCTAGCCATTTATCAGAGCAGATAGCTGGATCTTCACTGGGTTCCCTGGCCCTCTCCAGTATTGCACTGTGGAGGTATCCCAAGAAATTAAAACTTTGGAATAACTACAATGAAGAGAAGAATGTAAAGCATGTTTACCAAACTTGAGAGTGAGAACAGAAAGCAAGCTGCAAGAAATGCAGTTGCATTAATTGCTGGGAGGTACTTACTTAACTCAAGCTGCTCCTTACGCTAACAGACTATTCCTTTCCTGTACTTAAATTATCTTATTCCAGGTAGCATTGTACTGTGCCATACAGTCATATACAATCAGAGAAACAGAGTAAAACTGTTGTAAATTGCTGGCATCAAAATGACTCCATAGGTTTTAATTTCATATTAGTAGCAACAAATTTGCAACACTTCACTTTCCTGCCCAGAAATGACAAACTTAATTTTTTTATTAAATTCATGAATCAGCACATGATTTATTATCTCCACTGTATATGGTGAAAGACTGAGGCACAGATGGGTTGTGATTCACCCTCAGAGTATATAGCAAAGGACACAGCCACAACATTGTTAGAGGTGTCATACACATAATTGTACTCATAGGGCAAGAGGTAATGGGTTTAAACTGGAAGAAGGTAGATTTAGATTAAGTATTAGGAAAAAATTCTTTACCGTGAGGATGGTGAGACACTGGAACAAGTTGCTTCATTCCTGGAAGTGCTCAAGGCCAGGTTGGACGGGACTTTGAGCCACCTGATCTAGTGGGAGGTGTTCCTGCCCATGGCAGGGGGGTTGGAATGAGGTGACCTTTAAGGTCCCTTCCAACCCAAACCTTTCTATCATTCTATGATTCTATGATAGTTTCAGTATAAGCAATACTAGTTTATTGAAATAAAGTCTGCCCATATTGGTTCACCTTTATAATTGGGTTCACTTTTACAAGAGGAAATAACAAAATCTATTAAAAATGTAAAGGCTGAAAAGCTTCTTTCCCAGACACGTTAATGTTTAAAACAGCTATATATATCAGACAATAATCACATTTTAGGTTGCAATTTATTGACTATATGGTTCTGTGATCCCTCAAATATTTAATGTGAAGTTAGATGCCTGTTATAGAAGACTACGCTAGCTGTTCCGACATGGAAAACATGAGAAATATCTAACAGTGACATAAGGACTTGGATGAAGAACATAAATATTGTGATACCTGCCGCCCTCTTCCCACAAGCAAACTCAGGCAGGTCAGGCACAGGTATGGAAGAGCCACAGCTGTACCTATGTGCTAGTGTTCTAACAACTCAAAGGTTTTGCAGGCTTGGGCAACCTCCTCTTAAGTCAAGCATTCATTTACATAACCCATGAAAAAAAAAACAACCTCTATTAGGAAGCAATACTTAGCAAAACAGCAAATGATGGAAAAGGGTGAGACATGTAAAGAAGTTACTACGAGATAACCAAGGGTTTGCCCCACAATGCACCACAGCAGATATACCTATGCATGTCGTTACCTCATCATGAGTATTTGATTAACTGAGGTAACCTCTGCCTAAATGTAAAAGGATTAGGTAATTTATATTTTCTGTGGAGAAGCACCATAGTGAGAGCAGATCAAATGCAGTAAGTTTCCCCTACACTTTATTATCACTCTCAAAGTAGTTCAAAGTGTTATCAAACTTTTAAAGTGCTATCAAAGTTCTAAATGACCTTTGAACCTGTAGTCATTTACATCTGTTACAAATGAATGAAGAGAGGAGGGGGGAAACAATTTTCTTCTCCTCCTAAATTAACTTTTCACGAAGATAATTCAAGACAGCCTAAACCAGCTGAGAATCAATATATCAAATTCAAAACAGGCAAAATTATGGTCTTTAAACAAGTGATCTATTGAAAATAATAGCTCTGCAGACTGGTTTTCCACAACATTTGCATGATGGCGTATTTCGCCACCTGGACATCTACCGATCGCTTCTCCAGCACATATAAATGTGAGCTTGTCATCATTTGGTCTACACTTATACACAGGGACCAACATCACAGATGGGAAATTTTGAAGGATCTGGTGGTGGAAAAGGTTTGAAAAATTGGTGTTCCACAGTGTATACTTGAAATAAAATAAAAAAGATTTAAGCAAGTGGTGCGGTTTTACCATCAACCATGTATGACCCAGCTAACCCCCACAGGGCCAGCACAGCACTGGCAGCCCCTTCCCTGGGTGTTCATGGGCAGAGGCTCTCGGGGTGTTGAGGCCAGCACCTGGGTCCCAGCCCTGGTCCCTTTGGAGCTTTCGGCCAAGCTTCTGCTGGTGGGACAAGACGGGCTGCCAGGCCCTGCCCTACCGCCCCAGGGCTCCCACCACCCCCAGCCATCACGGCACCCTGACAGCTACCAATGCCTTCCTACGGCTTCTCTTATCACATCTCCTCCATGATTATGCCATTTCACAATACCTGTGTTTTGTAACTGACAGACAAGTTGGTAGGAGGAATGACGATGGGTTGGGTGAGGAATATTCTTTTTTGCATTAGATGAGGGGGTTTGTCTTTTTGAAGGCTGCAAAATGCCCCTCCCGATCCAGGGCATGAACCAGTCGCTATTGAAGAGAGCTTGGTGGGAACTCTCCCTTCTGGGCAAGCTATTTCGTACTTATCCAACATTACCTTGCCTTCTGTGGTATCTCACACTTCTGGAACCACACAAAAATTAAAGAAAATATTGAAATTCTGACACATCTGGTAACAATTATCCATCCACCTTTCAGATTCCTAGAATACATTTAACACATGGGGTTTAATTCCACTTTAGATACGTTTTTACAGGTTTGTAGACGTTATGGGACACAGTCTTGGGTTCTAACAAAAGCTTCACAAAGGGAAAGAAGAGAAGTACGCTATAAACAACAACAGAGCTATACAACATTGTGGATGTCAAATTCCAAATTGTCAGCAGTTTAAAAGTGCTGATGTATTCCAAAACACAGTCCTGTTATTTCTAATAATAAAATTATGTTATATCATCATTTAGTCAATTATTCACAAATAATAGCTTGGATTTTGCATCTCCTGTTGCTTAAATAGCATGTCTACCTTGCCTTTCCCCCCCATCCATATATATTTTTTTTATTATTAGGTTGCTGATACCTTAGTCCAGGAGTTATAAGCCCCCAAGACATTTAGGGCTGAAGCATAAAACATACAAGTAGAAACTAAAGAACAGGGTTTGTAATTTAGCCTGGAAAAAAGTAGGTGGTAGTGGGCATGTAATCACATCCTCAGATGCAAACGCTTTTCTTCTTGGGGTCTAAGGTTATGGATTGTGTTACCCAATGGTTGCGCTGTTTGTACTAGGGCTGGATGTAGCTGTACTGTGAGGAAACAGGCTGCCTGAGTTGGGCTCCTGAGCAGTTCCCTTCCCCCTGACTTTGTCTGCCCGAGTTCCACAAGCCTGTGCATACCTACAGCTAGGATATGGTTAAATTGTCCTTCCACCTTGAGCTATTCCTAGTAAAATACTCAAAACACAACGTCAGGGTTTGAGCAACTCAACAATTCTGGTTGGTATTACTAAGTCAGGAGGAAGCTGTTATTATGCAAACTGCTGTCCTGGGGATGCTTCTTTGTAGATGCACTGAGCCACACCACACGCCACATCCTGTCACCTAATGGAGGTTATGTATGAACCCATGTCCATGAGGCACATGGAGTTGTGGGTCAGGATAGACTGCTCTTAGGGGGTCATGCCTCCTAGTGGCACATCCCCTTGCTTGCAGAGCAGCGTCATGGCCTCAAGATCACAGAATCATGGGTTAGGATGACAGGACAATTCAGGTCAGAAGGCACTTCAGCAGTCCTTCCTCCTTCTCAAAGTAGGCTCAGCCAGGAGCTCAACCAGGTGCTTGGTGCTTTATTCAGTTGTGCCTTGAAAAGCTCCAGGGATGGGGACCACACAACCTCCGTGGGCAACCTGTGCTACTGCCTCGGTGTTCTTGAGGAAAATCTTCTCCTTATATCCAGCATGAATATGTCTTGCTTCAGCTTGCGCCTGTTGTCTGTTGTCTTCCCATCATGCACCATTATAAAGAACCTGGCTCCACCTTCCCAAGGACTTCCCCATAGGTACTGGGGGGGCTGCTGCTAGGTGCCCCTGAAGATGTCTCATCTCCAGGCCCTCAGCCTCTCCTCACAGGACAAGTGCTCCAGCCCCAACTACCCTGATGGCCTCCGCTGAACTTGCTTCACTTTGTTGACATCTTTCTTGTATTTGGAACCCAAAAGCAGACACAGTATTCTAGATGTGGCCTAATAAAGGGGGATAATTGCTTCCCACTTACTTCATGTGCTGTGCAACTGTTAATACAACCCAGGACGCTGTTGACCTTTGCTGCCAGGGCACACGGAGGGCTCAGTGTCCAGCTTCTTGCTTACCACAACCCCATTTGCCAGGAGTAAAGGGCTGATGGATTGCAGATAATTTGGCTACCTATGCTTGAAATGTGGAATCTATGACAGACGTCAGAGCCACACTACAACTGAGAGAGAAGCACATTTTGGAGCAAGACGTCATAATGTGCTGACCTCAACAGTGAGGTTCTTGCTTAGAATGTGAGACTAGACAGACCTGGTTCTTTACTGACAGGGCTGTAAGCACCTAGACGAGAGAGAGGTGGTGAGGGGTAACATTGGAAGTCAACAACCACTTTTCAGTCATCAGTAGTTATATTAAGGATGCTATCTAACTTGTCTTCAATAAAAGGCTTTGTTTAGTGGGACACGTTCAAACGCTTAACAACAAAGCCAAAATGATGCAACAGAACACAGAAATGCAATTAAATATTGAGCAAGGGATAACAGAAGGCAGATGCACATTTGTTGCTGTAAAGGAACAAAGGTAGAGGCTGGGCCCAGACTGATGAAAGTACAAATCCTCCTAAAAACCAAAACCTGCATGCTCTCAAGGAACTGCACAAAAAGATCTTTAACTATCCCTGTTCAAAGAAGCTCTAACAAGGCAACTAAGTCGATTTCTCTGTATTTTGTGTGTAGTCTGGTCTTTTGGAGTTGGTAAAAGGAAAGGACAGGAGGATTCTGTGCTACATCTCTTTGTGTGCGTGTACAAACACGTGTTCTCAGAGGTACTGGCAGCCCTTTAAAGATCAAACAGTAGACCAAATTCCCACACAGCTGGAGCTCTCCCAGGATGTGTACCTAAATCTCTGGGGAACCGAAAGAAACCACTCTAGGCCCAAAAGGGCAGACAGATTATAAGTGGGTTGCAGTTTTCATAAGGGATACTAAAGTTGGGTTCTATACCACATACACTAAACAGTTGTGTTATCTAGCATCCTGACACACGAGAGGAGATAATTCAGTCAGATGCAAAAGCTCAGTTCCTCCCTCTATAAAACAACCCTTATAAGAATGGTTCCCCTAGATTTATAACAAGTAACGCACATCCAAATCACAAATACATGTTTGCAATTAGTCTTCTATTAAAACAGAGAATAAACAAAAATAGATACATATGAATACATAAATGTGTATCCATGCATATCCTACACACAAAAATCCAATAAGCACTGCAGAACACTAACATCTCTTGAAAAAGCAATAAAATTAAATTATGTGGTTGGTATTTGCAGTTTCATGAGATTCAACAAGGCAACAACTCCTTATATCTAGCATATTTATCCCAAAAGTGATCTAATTCACTTTTTAAAATTCATGAGCATAATGTGGCACTCAAAACCACATACAATTACACCATCATTGGGGAAAAAGTCCTGCAGCAAGTAATATCAAATGTAGCATCGCTGTGATGTGATTTCGTTATGTTGTTGGCTCATTAGCATATGGTATGTAGAAGGAAAATAATGATTACAGAGCTCTTGAAATGCCACATTAATGTCAGCTACCATTACAACAGGATGAGGAGTAAGAAATGGTGTGCGCATGAAGATGGTCTTTCAGAATGACATAATACAGTTGGCCCACAACTCTTCTACACATGAATACAGTGACAGAAAATGTAAGGGTAATGAGTGATTTTTTTCATTTCACATATTGTTCAACAACTTTTAATTACAACCCTAGTCTTCCAATCCATCAAAGTAACATGAGGAAGACGGCAAGATTTTATTTGTAGAACAATGGGCTGTTGACTCACTGGTTTTACAGAAGGTGGAGAATGTTAGTTTTCACTGCCTCAAATACTCAAGGGCATTATTAAAGTGGTTTGAAAAAACTAACTGCAGCAGATAAAACTGATGATAAAATGCTTTTAAATAATATTTGGAATTAAAAATTAGGGGGAAAAAACCAAAAATGCCATCTGCAAAAAACACTGTATAATAAACATGTATGTACTCAACGTATCTAAAATTGTCCACATGCAATCACGAACAAAATTATTAACTGTCTTCTAAGGAAGTTCCAGATAAATATGCAAATGAAAGCCTCCTGTCCTAAACTTTCAAAATCATGTAAAATCCTTGTGCTACTACATTTGAAAGCAAAACTCCTGTTCAATCAATGTGAGCAGAACCCTTTCTGTTTCTAAATCTCATAGTTACACAGGTAGTCTTGGAAATGTGTAAAGACTTAACAGAAATCCAGTCTCATATCTGGATCAATCCTGAACTTCCAGAAAGTAATCTGCTAGATTATACCCAACACACTTTGCTCTTCTGGTATAAATCAGTACCAGAGAAACAATCAAGCCTTGAAACATAACATCATATGTCTGATCTTGTTTCTCAAACCTACCAAAATGAGGACTGGGATGTAACCTGAGAGGTCTTCTACTCCAGCACCTTCATCTAATGCAGGATCATGTTTAGTAGACATTCGGGAAGCAGATCAAGTTGCCACGAGGTAATGAGCCTATTGCTTGAGATAAACGACCACGTTGGCACATTAAAATAGAACACATTATCCAAAACTCCGCTAAAAAAGGTGTAAGCAACTGCTTATTAACACAGACTAGATTGTAGGTCCTCCCTCAGGGAAATTAAGCCACTTCTTAAGACTGATAAAATGATTCCACAATTCCCCTTAGTACCTGTTCCAGCAACCCTTATGGACACAAGACTGACGTAGCATCCACCTTAAATTTTTCTTTGCGCAGCCAAAACTTATGTATTGTCTTTCTTTAAAGGGGCATACATGAAGGCTAGGTGGCTGTTAGGCTCTCACTCCGGGTACTTCGACTGTTTCTCACAGTTAATCTTTTCTAAGCATCTTAATATTCCTAATGCCATTCTGTGGATTGTAAACTGTGTGCCAAAGCAAGAAGGACATGTTATTCCAGCTGATACCTGATCAGTACCTCAGCTGCAGGAGTATATGTAACCTTTTGACTTATCTATGATACTTCACAGTTAAAAGCTTTTTTCTCTTTATTACACCAGCCACAATACTGCTGACACAGTGATCCCCAGGTACCTTTTTTGCAGTCTGTTGCCTCTTCCTTTATGTTTGAAATGTTGATTTTCTTTCCCCTAAGCACCGTACCTTGTTTACTGAATTTGTTCATATTGATTTCTGGCCATTATATCCCTTTTTCAAGAACACTTTAAATCAGAAACCTATTCCTCAAAGTGTGTCAGTATCACATGAAAATTTTACAAGAGTAATCCCCCTTCTGTCAATTAATGAAAGTATTGAACAGCAACAGTCAGGACAGAGAGACAGCTCTGTAGGTAGCATCCCGTTTGACAGAACCTCCTACTTTGACAGAGAACTTAAAATCCCTTTTTAATGTGTTTCCACTTCAAACTGATTTCATCTTACTTACCTCTACCTACTTTACTTATGAAAATGTGGGACAATATCAGAAGTCTCACTGAAATGAAACCACATATACCTAAATTTACTGCCACTCCCTCCCCCCCATTTTCTCTGCACAGGGAGTCACCCTCTAAAAAATGGCCTAAGAGGACAGAAGCAGTGTGGATGCACCAAGATGAAAATATGGAACCTTAGACTTTAATTTTTCATTTTCATTTTCATCTTATATTTTTTAAATCATATTTTCCAAGACCTATCCTTTGAGTCAAGCTTCTGTAGTTTGTCCTTAGATCTCTTGTTCTGAAAGAGGATAAGATGTCAAAGTTTTCTGGCTTGGAAAACCTCTGCCCATAGGTGCTGTAGAAAAGCTGATTTGAGGCAGATTTGCAAGGGAAATCCTAAGATTGCAGTGATGTGAAAAGGCAATGGCAACAAGAGCTTATCATTAACATTACTGCATTCTGGTGAAGAGGATAAAAATAAGAACCAAATTCTGGTTTATTTGTACTCATCACCTGGCTGTCTCAGAACTGCTTGTTTACATCAGAAACCCAAACAGGCAGAAAAAAAGCAGCTGTGTAATTCCATGGGTGCTCCTCTAGAACTGCAAAATGGTGATAAGAGAAATAAAAAAAGTAGAAATGACATGACCCAAGCCCTACAATTACAGCTGGTTGCAGCTTTTCAGCTGTGTCGCTCCAGATCCTAGGAGACAGGACAAAATCCAAGTAACACTGCTTCTGCTCTTCAGTTGCAGCAAATCACCTCAGCATACAACTATCCTGAAATCAGTACCTGCCCACCTGACCCACAGGCAAGAAGACGGCAGAATTAACACAACAGCAATACCCAGGGTTGCGTCTGAACTGTCCCATCATCACATCTCCATCTGTTCTCAGTGCACATTTGAGCAGAAAAAAGAAAACGGAATTTCTGAATCTCCATTAACATGAAGAACAAATGGAACAGATTTGTAAAGTGAAACAACTAGCCCTAAGGATCTGATGTCCATCCTGTAAGGATTTCAGGAGGTTTTACACTGAACCGGTTCCAGCATGATACCATGGACTGAATGTACTGGGTGTACTTGTACATTCCCAGTACATCTGGTTTAGGTTCATTCAAAGGGAATGCATTTTGTGTGCTCTGGGGTCACTGTAATGTAAACCAAAGCTACTTGTTTCAAAAGCATAATATACACGGACCTGACGATGCTAAAGGGTGCTGAAGTCTTTGCATTCATTAGGTCTGCCATTCCCTTTGCGAGGAACCGTGCTGGTTTTGTTGCCAAGGCCCTCCTCCCACTGCAAACAGGAGACAGACAGTGCCCGAGACATACAATTGAAGCATTCATGGCAGAGAAATGAGTTCAGCTGTGTGAAAATTTTGAAAATTGCACAGTACTTTTTTCAGGCCAAGTTTACCTTCACAAAAGGAGTGGATGACACAAATTATTTTTTTAAGCTGCATTATGATCAGCTCCTGGATCAGTTCAGCAGATAAACTGTGCAAAGTATGGAGCATATTAAGCCACTGATACTAGTACAAATACAATGCTGCAATGCGATGCACAATGGAGAGGTGGATGTCCCTAGGCATGCTTCAGGCCTGGAAGCAATACCTTGTTTTAGCTCAGTATTGAACGTGTGCTAA
The DNA here is from genome assembly GCF_017639655.2 of Falco naumanni. Classification (NCBI taxonomy): domain Eukaryota; kingdom Metazoa; phylum Chordata; class Aves; order Falconiformes; family Falconidae; genus Falco; species Falco naumanni. Next base: position 70,615,712 of record NC_054056.1, read on the forward strand.
TGAATCCTTTCAGAGACTATCTAGCTCTTCACAGGGCTGGCCCGTGTACCCCTCCACAGCACTGTAGGGCTGGGTCCAACAAGGAACACGCTACAGAGAAAGCCAGGTGGTTGTAAAAAGAGATAACCTGTGTCTGCTGGGCACGGTGACCAAGTTTAGTGCCAGTCCTGCTGAGTAGGCAGCAGCAGTCTCCTCAGAGGGGCTGGGAAGCTGAAGGAGCAGGGTGAGGTGAGGCCCTAAGGCTGAAGGGGAGAACGGAGGAGATGGCAGCCAGAGGACAATAAGAGGCTGAAGAGCATGTGTCAGGCCAGGGAGGTGGTGACTGCAGAGCTGTGGTTGTGGTAGCAGCCCAGACACAGGAAGGTGAGGTGAGGAGGTGGGGAGGAGATTGCTGCAGTGATTAGTGTCTCTTTGCCTCTCCTTGCTGCACTCCTTTTGCATTTTTGGAGGACTTTAATGCACTGTGAGCAGCACTTCAGGAATGGGCCACCTGCCACATCCTCCTGCAACCTGGAGCACCAGGAAGATGGCGCAGAAACCCCACCAGCTCGGCAGCAGCTGCGTTTCTCTGGGTGTAGCCTATGTCATTTGGATTGACTGATTGGTTTGTTTAATTTATTTATTTCCAGGATGTCCCAGTCCCAAGTCACCTCGGATAATAAATAACAAACTACTTGATTCCACCTTTCTAAAACCTGAACTTACCATGGTTTTCCAGATCATAGTTGAACAGATACTTCTCAAGTGTGTTGGCTGATTGCTGTGATTAAGAAAACCACTTATTTTCTGCCCTTTGCAATGTTCCAAAAAAACCCCAAAGGAATTTTAATATACTCAACTAAAACATTTTATGTGATTCTGTCTTTTGGTAATCATTTGCCCTGTAATTCGTAAGTACTACACAACGTTACCAGTTTTAAAAAAAAAGTTATTTTGATTCTTCCCCATCTGCACTTGTTTGAAGCTACTTTCATTCAAGTGGTAAGGAAGAATGCAATAAAAGTGTTCCTTGTATTTGTACTACAAACTCAAATATTTCAGGAAAGTTACTTGAATAACATCTGATTATGCTAAAAATAGCTTTTTATTTTTCCTATGGTGATCTCAGTCAAGCCTGCGGCTCCACTGTTCAAGCACAGGCCTGCGCAACTTACGCCCAGTGGCCAGATGCAGCTTGCAGCATGTTTTATCTCGCTCGCGCTGGAGACGCACAAACAGGTTGGTACATTTTAACAAGCTGCTGTGCCTAACACATTCCTAGTAAGTGACTTTGAGAAGGCTCTTAAAACCGCAGTTACTCCACCATCCTTCACATCACAGTGAGCAGGCAGAAGTGCTGGTCTGGGGAAGGGAAGGGCTCGGTAGGAGCAGGGAGAAGCAGAGTCCCCTGGTTGGAAGCCAGGCTGGGAAGGCACGTGATAAAAGCAAGAAGCACAGTGAGCCCAGGGTAGGGACTGCTTTGGAAAACCTAACATAAAATAAAATGTCGGGCATTGTGCTGGTGGAAGCTGGTGTGCTCCCCACACTTTTAAGAGGGAATGGGCTGTGAGGGCGTGTGAACAGGATAGTAGGGCCCACCTCAGACACAGCTACAGCACCTGTGGGTAATCCCCGAGACCGCACCTGCATCATTCTGGGAACAAACCCAGGTATCTCACACGACTGCAACACAGCACTGGTAAATCAAGATATCGAATGACCCACCTATTCATCTGAATTCTGCAGGCCTGTCGTTTCCAAACCTGAGGTTCAGTTCAAGGTGTTGTGTTTTTGTTTTTTTTTTTTGTTTTTTTTTTTTAAAGTAAGCTTTTCTTTCCGTCTTTCTCATTTAGTTCTCAAAGCCAAAGCATTCCAGTGTACCAAGAACATGGATGGAGCCAGGCAAGCACGGCCAATGCACGCTCCCTTGCAGAAACAATTACTCCTAAACCGTGCTTCAATCCAACCCGCACGGCTTTCACAGACGTCGCTACTCAAAAGACCCAGTTAACTTTGTTTCCACCGGGACCCGCCGCTCCGTAACCACCCCGTTCCCACCCCGCCCCAAGGCAGACCCCGGCCCGCTGAAGGCCACCCTTGCGGGCGGGCGCAGCCGGGAGCCGCGGACCCTCCGGAGGCGGCGGGGCCGCACGCAGAGCGGAGCGGGGCTGGGCTGGGCGAGCAGCCGCGGCAGCCCCAGCACGCCAAACCGGCGGGACCCAGGGCAGCCGTACGCCGCTGCCTCCGACCCCCCCCCGCCGTTACCTTGTACTGGCGGAAGCCATCCAGCTGCCGGCCGCTGACATACCGCCACTTCGCCGCGCCGGGAAGGCGGCCGGGGGGGACGGATGGAGGCGGCGGGGCCGGGGGCGGGCGGAGGGAGGCTCCCCGGCCGCGCCCCTCGGCGCGGCCGGGGAGCCTCCCTCCGCCCGCCCCCGGCCCCGCCGCCTCCCTCCGACGTTTTATTTTAAGTAACGTGTTTTAGAAACGGGTGACAGTGAGGATTAAGGATTTTATCGCCCTCCCCCCCCCAGCACCGATCTGCCTCTTTCATCTCTTTATTACAGCACCTGCACCGCGTCGCGGCACGCTCCAAAGTAGCCAGCTGCAACAAGGTCTTTCACCAGCTCATACCAACATACTCTTCACGCTAGTCCCTCTGCTGCCTCCTCCTAGTCTCTCCTTAGCCAGGGCGCGCTCTCTCTTCTCCCGGCTTCTTCCTCCTCTTTCTCCCTTGGCTGCCCAACCATTTGACAGAACCAGCCACAGCTGCACCTTATCTACATCAGCCAACCCACCGCCCCTGAAGCCGGCCCGCAGCTGTATATTATCCATGCTAATTAACCCAGCTTCATTCCTTTACACTTCCCCCTTAACATTTCATACCTTATGTTTTTAACAATTATTACAACCTTTTTACAAATACATTTTTCATACAGCCCTCTATAATTCCTCTACAGCACCGGAGCCCTTCATGCCGCGTGGGCCCCCAGTGTGTTCTGCACCTCTGACCTCAAGGGGAGCGAGGCACTGGTGTGGGCAAGGGACTGGGAAACATCGGCAGTAACGTTTCAGCTGCAAATGCGTTTAAGTAGATGGCATGACACCTTGCGTTACCTTTGCTGTACACTATTAGATGGAGGGTTGAAATCATACACGTCGGGGTCTGAGATCTTATTGACCAAATGGAATCTATCCAGAAAGGAAATCAATGAAAATCCATTACTCATGCCCCCGCGAGCTCTTCCAGACACCTAATGCATTGTGAGAGCCAGTGTTATTTTACAGACTATGCAGGTTTGATAGGAATTATATAAAAGTTAAAATTGCTAAGTGCAAACCGTATACAGTGGTTCTTGTTCTGTGTTATTAATCACACATTAATCACCTGAGATATGCTTACACCTACATTCTGCTTCCAGCAGCAGCAGCTGAACTTCTGCTCTCGAAAGCAACTCAAAACTCTTAATACATGGCTTCAGGTTACTGAATTACAGCTCGATTCTAATTAGGAAAGCTAGTCTTTGGAGCTCATATTTTTCAGGAGCCAACTCTAATTTCATTTAGTGTTCATAGATTTTGAACATAGATTAGTGTTCCTGGATTTTGATTTCAGATCCTCCTCACTTCCCATTGTTATTATTGTATATGATGCTATTGAATCAATCTACAAGGGTACCCAAGAAAAGACTCATGACTGCTACTGTACTCAGTGCAATTTTTTTACACAAGTAAGTTCCTAAAACTGACCAAACCATTTTATAGTTATCACTTTCACTTCTTAACTCCAACACTCATAACCCTCAAACACAAAAGCAGAAATTTGGCTGGACAACTATTAGGAGTGTGATGGACAGCAGTAGAATAGGTGCTTCCTTTTCTGAAAGGTAGAAGGTAGCAAAGTATTTTTTTCTCTCTGCAGGCCTCTAAATTTATGTCAAAAAGTTGTGCGGTCACAAAGATATAGATGTAGAAGCTATATAGATATAGCAGATACAGAACACAAGTTTTATTTCCTATCCTCCTCTCAAAACTGTCTTGGTGATAAAGGAAACACTTCTTTAAAAAACCTGCATAAATACCCCACTAAACAGAGAATGTAAAAGATTACACATATGTAAAAATGCAATTTCACAAACTAACGTGCACATCAAAGGAGGCAGCGTTAGATAAGCTATACTGAAGAGAGGGAAACAGACTGGCGAATAGGTAAGGAACCTCACAGAGCAAGGTATGACACAAGTCATGCAACATTTGAGAACACTGTGGAAATTATACTGACATCAAAGCATGCAGGCTAGCCAAGCCCAGCAAGCAAAACCCACAGCCACATGGTTTACTGCTACACCTGATGTTCTCACTGTTTCCGTGCATACTCATAGATACGTTTAGAGGGTTTTCTATGGTTTAATTTTTCAATCTGAGATGTTTTATTAGAGTTCTTTTCAGGACAATTGTTTGAGCTGTGATCCAAGCTGTCTGTCCTACATGCAGGATGGTGGGAAGAGCAGTGAAAGCAGCCTTAGTGCTGTAGCACATTCTCTTGTGTCTTTTCTGGAAAACTGAGCTGTAGCCTGAGTAAAGAGGAGTTCTAACTGGCACCAGTGAGTATTACAACCTGAACAAACTTCCATTTCATGAGCTTGAGTGTGGATGAGGCAAATACTAAGACAAAGGCCCAAATCAGAGCACAGTTAACTTCCAGTATAGCAAAAGTTGGAAGTATTTTAACAGCTGTGGCCAGAACATTTGTGACAGTTCAGACTTTACTAAGTAAAGGACCCAGACATGACCCTCTGCAGCTCAGGGGAAATAATTCAAGGCCAGATTTGAATCCAGTGAATCAGTTGGGGAATTCTCGGGTCTTCAGTGCTGTTTACTAATTATGTGTAATACTGGGAGGAAAGCAGTGATTTATTATTTTGAAAGAGTGGGCAATTGTACCACTGGTACATGCAAGAAGAAGTTAAAAGGAACAGCTGTTCCACAGATATGAATGGTATTTGTTTAAAAAAGAAATCAAACATCAATACAAGTTATGTTCTTAATCCACCAAAATGGCAGGCAAAGAGATGAGGACTCAGGATGGCTTAGAATATATCTTTGACTTTCAGTTTTCACCCTGTTACAAGTTAGATGAAGAAATTAGTAATGATGGAGCTTCTTGCATAGGGAAAATTTGAAGGTAGCCATTCCTGAGATTAATCCATGGGACTCATCATCACAGAGGACCCTTTAAACAGACAGCTTAATCTTTGCTTCCTCTGCTGCAGATCACAGCTCCTTAGGGGTTTGCTCCATATTGTCATGGTGATGAAAGAAAAAGTCTTAAAATATCGCATCACTAGTTAATATACTATACTAATAAATAAAACAGGCTTGAATCCATTCTCAGGCTCTGAGGGCAAGTGGCATGGTACATCTTGTGGCCATGTAGTTAAACTCTCTACTTCCAAGTCAGGGCAGCCTTGTCCACACTGCCTACTGCAAAAAAGTCCTGGCACATGCTATCTCCAAAACAGTGCCAGGGGCACTGCTTAGGAATACGCCAGCTGGCAGGGCCTGATCCAGGCCAGGAAGGCTGCTGACAACTCAGCAGCAAGGACAATCACAGGAGAGTACTCAAGCTTGTGCTCTGGCTCCCTCCAGTTCGGTGATGGGGAAGCTTGGTGACCACTGGACCCAGCTGTCCACACTGCTTACATGTTTACCTTCTTCCTAGCTATGCTCTGCATCACGCCAGCTCACTTCAGGCTGCTGTGGAGCAGCTAGCCTCAAACAGTATGGGTGCACACAAATCCATGCCAGTCAGCCTTTTTTCCCCTCAACAGTGTAGCTATTCTTGGCTTAAGTGATGCTTACTTATTAAACTGAAAAGACCTTCTTGACTGCAGAGAGTCAGCAGACCCCATCCACTTTTCAACATCTTATCTGGGCATGGCATTGCTTGCGGTTTTTCGAGAACAGCCTTTGTAAAGTCTTCAGCACAAGGGTACACCATAGTTATGATTAAACCAATTACGCTAAAGTAGTATTAGTACTGGAGCTAAAAGAGATAATTCAGTTTCTGAAGTTACTAAAATATATAAAGTGCAATGTTAGTACCTCAGTAATTTTATATCTCGTTGAATTTAACAGCAAGAACTTTGGAGGGAGTAAACAGGTCTAATTTTGAAGTTTAAAAAGTACCATATTTTCCAGCTCTGAATATGTGCCTGCATTTTTCTTTACCAGTTAGACCTGAACCAAAGTATTTTGGTGATAGAGTTTGGTTTCAGCTTGGAAAATCTTATTTCGTGTTTATCTTGTTCAACTACAGAGATATCTATATAAAAAGTAGGCAAATATGCTTCCCAAATGTTACTGTTTGTCAGAAAGTTACGCACTTGTATTTCTTTTATCGCACTAAACACAAAGAAATAGCAGGAGAAGACAGTAAGATGCCCCGTGCAGTGCTTGGTGGTGGGATGCTGAAACGGCGGCGCTTATGCCCAGCACACAGCCACCCTGTGCCGCTTGGCAGCCAGAAGGCCCCAGAGGCTGCAGACCCTCGTGGCTTTATGGCCTAGGGGCAAGGGCTGGCATAAAGATGCTTCTCAGGTATGCCAATTCATTTTAAATCTATTTTTGGTTTTGATTCTGAAATGATCAGCTAGGAATTTTTAATTTGCATGAATGTAGAAATTTGACTCCATTTGCTTCACTAAAACCTGGCATCCCCTGAGGGTTGTTTGTGTTGGGTTTTTTTCCACAGGTTTACAGCTTACGTTGTCATAGCCATACATCATATTGTGAAGTGGTACAATCTATAGTGGAACTGACACTGCAGTTTGGAGATTAAGAAGTCTGAAGTGTTTCATGTTTCCTAGGAAACCTTAGACAGCCTGGAATCACCAAACTGTATTACAGTCTGCAGGACAACATTGCTTTGGATGTACATTGGGGATCTGTCCTTGGGTCTAGCCTAGGCCTTGGGTCACCTCTTGCCTGATAGATTCATAAAAATCTAGCTGACCCTAAAAGACAGATTCTGAAATACTTAACAACTTTTTCTATCTCATCCCAGTTAAGTGGCTGGGTTATTTGTAACTTTTAAAACTTTACTACAGAAACAATTCAAGCCAAAAAAATTCTCTATGTTGGACTTTGACATTGTCTGTACCAGGCTTTATGCACCGGAAAGCTTTTAAAGCTGAAACTTAAAGCTCCGTAAGAGGAAACTAATCCATAAACCCATGTTAGAATGAAGGACAGACACAATCAGTCAACATAAACAAGTTCTCCAAATGTCAGTTATTTAAGCCTCCTTATCTTTTGACTCATTTGTATAAAATACATTTTGTTTCTTTGAGAGAAAAGTTCTTTCTACAGAGGGATTGAGAAACTTCAGTGCAATCAACAGCACCACCAAGAAATAAACACTTCTTTCTGGACTTCACTAAAGAAATCCAGTTTTATTGTTAACAGGAATTTCATATTTTTCATAGAATTGTCATGCAACAAAAATACAAAAAGTATAAAATTTCTTAATGTTCCCTAAGCAGCAGTAAATTTGATCTTGAGCACACATGTGGTCAATCAGTGTATCAGATAAAACAGCAAACTCAAACTATTATTTAAGCCTGTGAGAACACAGATATGCTTGCACATGTAGGTGAAAAAACAGTTCTTAAAAATTATATAGCAAATTGTGTTAATTATGACTTCCAAAAACACAATGCACAGAATTTTTTACCAGACTTAAAGAATAATCTACTGTTATTATGAAACTTAAGCTTTCATCAAGAAGCATGGCATCTATTATTCTTTCTCCACAGAAACATTATTTTTTAAAAAAATCGCAGCTATATGTTAATTCCTAATAGATAGGGAGGTTTTCTGACCGGTTTTCTCTATTTCCATGCCATTTCAGTACTTGTGAAGAACATAAAAAATAATTGAAGGAAATCTATTGATTGAGTCACCATTTTACTGACTGAATGAATACCGAGCAAAAATGAACTCCAAATCAAATATAAGAATAAACGTAGTTTATTATATTACAATATAACAAAGGAAAATAGAATAGAGTATGGTAAAGGGAAACAGTACTAGTTATTACACACAATGTGATAGAAGACCAATAGGAGCAAAGCATCAAATCATTACTGCAAAGTGTTAGATTAAGAAAAGGATACATCACCAATTACCACCTTAACATCATCCAGGCCCACACTGTGGCTGGGAAGCCCCGTAGCAGCTGCTGCCAGTCTCTTGGTACCTGGGAAATTCCTACACAGTGCGTCCACCTGTAGGCAAGGTTTCTGGCCCAGTCCTGGAGCTTCCCACTTTTATATTCGGTGAAAAACATGTAAACTTTTAAGTTCATGCTAAGTGTAGGCGTGCACTGTCTCATGATTTGTAAGATTCACACATGACAGGGATGCTGGCCAGACATCTGAGCCTGGTAGAGTTACCATCATGACACAGCTGCACATGGTTTACTATCTGGATGGTCCTGCTCATGTTTTGCTTGTTCATGGGGCTCAGGACAAACACCACTTGCTCATTAAAGTTGTCCTTGAGGTCACTGTCCAAGTTAAACAATTCCTAATTAAAGATAAAGACTTTTTCATAAGCACTGATCAATTTAATAAATTTTCACCACAGTCATCGTCTTGGGATTCTATAGAAGTTCCTCCCAGGTGTTAGCATCCTGGAATCCTTGGAAGGAGTTTATGTACAGAAAAAATTAAGACAGACTCAGTACCACTCATTTCCCCATGGTTTAGCTCCAACATAAGGACTATTTAACTGAATAGTGCACTAACATACTTTGTCAAATATCAAAGAAAACCACTTCTGATGATGTATAATAGATGATGTATAATAGAATTCATTTGTTAGTCTAATAATTTCAGAAGAAAGACTGTAAATTTTTGGAAGGATGAGAACACAATTGCTTTTAACTCTGTTTTGAACATAACAATCAAGACTATATGGGGTTTGGATGATGAGGTTTCTGGCTCTCCTCTCTTTGCAAAATGTGCTTTAATTAGTGGCAGTTTTATAAAGGGAATACAAGACAGGTATTGGCCACAGGGTGCCTTGGAAAAAATTCAAACTGTAAACTATAGACATATACATCTAATTAGGGTTTAATAATAAAAATGCAGTCATACAGTACCTTCTATCAAAAGTGCTTTATAAATTCTAATTAAGCTATGTGATACAATTCTCTCATTTTACACAGGTTGTTTATTATTCTGAACTGTTTAACAGCAGCACTGACAGCCTAAGCAACCTTCTCAAGAACATACAAAAAGCAATGAAAAATAACCTCTCTGTCCCTTCTCTGCCAGTGTTTCCATTTGTACCAGAAAAACATTTTCAAAGGTCATCAGCCTTTTTTCCCCTTCATTCACTTGCAATTATAATTTTATGGAAAAGAAGGTCTATTCAAAGCAGTTTCAGTTCCAAGCCCCTATATCTTGGTACTACCGTTACCCTTTTTGTCTGTAGCTTTAACAGCTTACTTGTTGCTTAGGGAGTTAAAAGTTTCAAGTTAACAGCTTCACTGCAAATGTATTTTTTAAAAAGCGTCTTGTCCTGTGTTTAGACATTATTTGTTTAGATATCTAGGCAGTGTTTATAACCCAGTGCTTGCTTGGTTTCCTTGTGGTGTTAAACAGCCCCACTCTTGAGATTTTACTTCCGAGTCAACTCGGGTATCATGAAGGATGCAGAGCCAAAACATCTTCCACAACAAACGCAGCTCAGCTCTCCACGCCGCCCCCTCAGCAACCTGGGCCGGCAACTCAGCCAGTGCCCAGGGCCAAGGAACAGACAACCCAGGCCGCAGCCCCTCCTCGTCCCCAGCCCCACCTGAGCCCACGGAGCAGCCCGGCAGCGGCGGATGACCAGGCCAAACCCGCCCAGCCCGGGGGGACGCCGTGCCAGCGACGGCGCTCCCCGCCGAGAGCGCCCCACGGCTCCCGGTGCCCGGCCCGGCCCGCCCCGGCGGGGCCCGTTAAGGCCGTCTCTCTAACCGCCGCGCTGCGAGGACACCCTGCCGCTGCTGGGCAGGAGCACAACACCCTGCCCTCAGCGCGGCCCACGGCCCCAGCCCCGCAGGGAGAACGGGATGGAGAAAGCGGGCGGGGGGAGCCCTAAAAAAAGAGCAGCGGCGCCCCCGCCCGCCGCGCCGCGTCCGCCACACCCCTCCGCACCGCCAGAGCCCCGCCTCCCCGTGACGTCACCCGCGGTGCGCCACGCCAGCCCAATCAGGAGCCGGAGAGCTGGCGGCGCCAAAGCTGTAAAGGGCGGGGGTGTAGCCGCCAGCTCGGGGAGGGGAGCGGGCTGGGGGTTCCCTCTTGCCCCGCCCCCGGGGCTCCCCCGCCACGTGACAGGGGACGTGGCCGCCTGGTCAGGGGGCGATGCCCTGTAGGAAGGTACCTGCGCGCGCGCGGGAGGGGAGGGGGCCGCGCGGCGCGGGCGGGCCGGGGGCTCCGGCGGGCCGGGCGCGGCGGGTGGCGGCCGCCCTGGCCTCCCCTCGGGGCCCTGCCGGCAGCGGCGCTCTGTGCTGTGGCCTCGCTGTGCGCCCCGGCCGCCCGCTGCGCCTTGCGGCCCCGGTGTGAGGGGCGGGCGGCGGCGGAGCAGTCCCCCCCCCCCCCCTCAGGCCCGATCCCGCAGCTCGCGTTGCACGCCCTGGGCCCGGGGCGGCGGCGTAAGGAAGGCAGCCAGCCAGTCGGGTGGCTCCCCGGGAAGGGGGTCTGGGCGGCGGGTCCTGTTCCCTGCGCCCTGGCCGGGCAGGCGGGGGCAGGGCCCGCCGAGGTCAGCCTGCGAGGACGCGGCTGCCGGGGGGCGACTCGGCGGAGGCCACGCTGGGCTCTGGCTGCGCCGCGGACCCCGCAGGAGGAGGGTTCGCTCCGGCTTGTTCCGAGGCACGACGCGTGTGTGCTGGCGGCCCGCCGCGGGGGGCGGGAGAGCGGGTCCGCCGCCCGCGCGGTGTGCTGGGTTGCGCAACGCTGACCTTCATCGCTACGGAGTGGAAGCACAGCTGTACTGAGGGGAAAATGTGCAATACAGCCTGGTTTTTAGATGACCGTCGGGGGCAAAGTGCAGGGAAAGTAAAACTATGAGAGGAAGAGACTTGTCAACGTTGCCTGGCTTAATATTCTCTCGAGTAGCTTCGCTGCCTGGTGCACGAGTGGGAGTGGAGGGAGAAGCGCCCGGCGGTTGCTGTGGGTCTCCACACTGGCGGTTCGCTTGGCAGCTGGTGGTATCTGCAGGACGGCGATTCGGGTGCTGCCCGTGACTTAAGTGCTTGTGCTAATACTGAGATGCTGCTGAAGGGCAGACTGCAAGTGTCATTTGCGGCATAAATACAAATCCAGTTCAGATGGATCGGGATTCTAAAACCTTTCGTTTTCTATTTAGCGTATGAGTAAAATGGTGTGAATACACTAATTTTAAAATAATCACACTTGAAATCGGTTTTCACGGAAGAAGATATCAGCAAGTTTAAAACAACATCCTACATTTAATTTACCTTGTATTACTGATCTGATACATATTTTCTTCTAAAACTTGAAGTTTTTGACCAGTAAAAGAACTGCACACTTTGACTGCCGAGGTTTAACCAACTCTTGTTGCAATGTGATGGCAGCTTTTGATAATAGTACTTTCTTTTGCGGACAAAGATAATGTTCCTCATTTACTGTATCACTGGTCAAGTGAAAAGACAGCAGTCTTCTCCACTTGCTGACTATTAATTAAGCCATTCAAAAAAACAAACCAACACAATACATAACAAAATAGTATAATACTGTTACAGTATCCTACACATTTTTGATAATTTAATCTTGCAAAATTTTTTCTGATTTAACCATTTTGATGGAGTGAAGATTTCAGTCTTAACTGCTTGCCACCAGTTATTGACACAAAATGCATTTCAATAGTATTCTTATTCCTTGAGAGTGTTTATTTTTTTCCTCAATGTAGGCTTATAGTAATTTATATTCTTGCTTAAATAAGCTTGTATAGGTTAAAAAAATCCTGACATTCAAATGGTAATGTTAAATACATATATATATATATCAGTCAATGAGAATAGCCTTTCATTGATTAGTAAAAATCATGAACACAAAGAAATGTTTTAAAACAGTGTTCTAAAAATATCAGTCTCCTATACCAATATCAATAAGAAAAGTATTTTGAGATTTTTTTTTTCCTCTTTCCCACATGCATGCTGACAGCTTGGAGGGAGGGATGCCAGGTCATTGTGACTGTGGTCATACAGTTTAGACTTTTTCATGAATGATTACAACTTAACGAGGTCCTTTCTCAGGTTCATATGTATTCTTGCAAATTGCCTTTGGAAAATATACATACTGGTTTTCATAGGAATAAAAAAAAATAACCTTGGCTTGAAAAAAATATGACTACAGTTTTAATTCTGTAACCTTTATTTGAATCCTCACTTGAGGGTTTCAAATGCAAGGATGTTTTAATATTAAATTAAAACTGCACTTTCTATCTAGGCAGGAAAAACAGTAATTATACTTTCAGGAGCTCAGTAGTGTGTTCAGCTGAGTTTTGCCGAAAATGAGATGCATGTTTTCAAACCGAGTTTTGTGCTATCTTAAAATTGTGCTTTTGAAGCCCAACACTTCTTCTAGTTTATGAGTACTTTTATGTGAAGTCTCTTGAGGGCGAAGGTGAAAGGTGCGGATGGTTATTGGTCAGTGTTTGGTATTTCTGTGTACTTTTATGCAATGGTTTCCTTTGTTTTTAAAAATATGAAAAGCCTCTGGAAACTAGAGCTGTGATTTTCAGCACTTTATTGTTTGTTCTGCTCTGTTTGGGAAGAATTAATAATTGTATTTGAATACTTCTGAAGTGCTTAAGTGACATGACTAACATGGATTTGCATGTCAGTAGCAGGAGGAGTTCATGTAGTAGAACATTTTATTATATTTGTCCTTCAGCTAATGTTGTTTTTAGTGTTAGAGAAGATGAACTGTCAAAGAAATGCCACTTGTATATGAAGTAGATAATATATTGGTTCATGTTTTCCTGCGGGTTCATTCTGTGGTTTTTGGAGCAGCCCCAAGAAAGTGGGATTGTCTGGGGTGTAAAGGGCTGTGATATAGTCCCAGTGATTTAATATAGGGTATTTCTGGGTAACAAGTATTTGGCATATTTAGTGATATAGATCAGTTGAATGGAGGTGTTCTAGATAGGAACATCTATTTAAAAATCAGATCCAAATCCCTGGCCCCATATTTCTTGTATTCTGTTGCATAATCACTATGTATATTTCTTGAATTTTCAGAGAGTCTCTCCCTTTTCCTCATACCTGTACCCACGTAGGCTGACTTACCTTTATTCTCATTGGAAATAACTAAAGAAGTAACGGGAGAAGGATTGCTTGCCATGCCTTTTACATGAAGGGCTTGATCCTAATTCCACTGACACCATCAGGAGTGACTTAATTTTATTTCACTTCTTTGGAAGGGGCTGCTCCAGTGACGAAATGCAGTACTTCTGTGAACAGAGGTCCACAGACAATTTCAACATGAGGTAGCCATCCTAGCCTCCCCTTTTTTAACTCAGAACTTCAGAGGTCATATTTTGTCTTCAGATGCTTTACACAATTCACAAGATTATTTGCCTGACTCTTTGTTTTGTGATAAATCCTGATTTTTGCAGTACACCAGGTCTGTGTGCTCTAGCTCTTTTGAGCCCAATTCAGTGATACATATTTTTTTAATACCAATACCTTTCTAGACACTTCATGCATAACATTAATAAGTTACACAAGATCTTTTTTGTGTGCCCTGTTTTTATGCCAGAGGAAGAAGATGAGGGTTAACCTTGTGACTCAAGATTAAGAGAACTCACTGTTGCTGCATTTCTTTGGGAACAGCACGGCCTTCGGATTAGCTTAATTATAAATATTTATTCCTGAGAAGCAAGTTACTTAAAATATTAGTTTCTCTGTTGCCTTGAAGCAGGCTGGAGTGGAAGCAAAGAGCCTTTAAAACTTGACATTTCTGCATGCCAGCTCATGCATTCCTGCAGAGAGGTCCTTGGACACCAGACCTCTGGGCCAGGGTGTCAGGGAGCAGCAGATGCTGCAGCTCTGCAGGGGAAGGGTGAGGGTGGTCTCCCCAGCAGAGGCACCATCCCACCACACCCAAAGGTGAAGAGCTGAACAGAGGCCCCGTAGAGCTGCCTCCAGATCACAACTACCCACTCCTGAGCCTCGCAGCTGGCCTCCCTGCTGTTGTACTGCATTAGTAATTTGAAGCACGGTGACACTAGCTGTATGTGGGAAGTATGGTCACTGTGTTTTGCTTCCGTTCTTTGCATTGTAACCTTCAGCCAGAGGGAACCCTCTGGTGTTGGTGGTTGTCCTTGAGAATTTTTCTCCTGAATTGCATGTCTTGTAACCTCCTATCTATGTATATCTGTAACTGCTATTGCACACTGTTCATATTTTTAATAAAAATACATTTGTGTGCTTTACATTTGTATCTGTACATAAACATTACTTTACACATGTTGAAATGATATACTTTTGCATGGCATATTTTTCTTTTAAAAATATGTTTAGGGTGGGTGTGTATATATGTGCACCCATACATGTGCATGCATGCAGTGCTGCTTTGACAAACCTCCCTTTCAGTAACTGTGGGTTGAAGCTGTAGGTCCGCTTTCCCAAGTTCACTTCAGGTATTTACATGGAGAGATTGAAATTGTCAAGGAGTTTGGGATGTGAGTAGCTGTCATTAGGGTTTGTTTTTTCATTTTTTTTTTTAAGGTGGAGTAGGATGTGGGAAATGGTGGAAAGTTGTCTGCATTAAAGGCATGGAGCTGTAAGTCACTACTGTCAATATTGACAATCCTAAGTCCTCTTTCTCTTCCGTCCAGATGGTGTCTGTCAGAAATTTGCAGTAGCTGAAGAACATCTCATGTAAAGGGTGTATTTCCTTACTTTGTTGTTCTGGAACTTCAGGAACTGTGTTCAGTTTTTCTCAGTAACTATAGTGGCTATAAATTTCTGTGTGGTGGTAGCAGAAACTCTCAGATTTTCCTGTATCTGGGGAGAAGAAAGTATGGTGAGATAAAGAGGTAATTAACCAGAGCTGCCAGCAGTACTGATGGTTATTCAGGTTGTAATTAAACTGACATTGTGTCAAGCAGCTGCTGGAGTGGTCCCACTGGTCCTTGTATCCTTTCTTCTGCTGCTGTGCCAGCTGTAGGTAACTAGTGCTTCTTCCCAAAATAGTTTTCTGCCTGTTTGGTTCCTTGTCACAGTGTCTGCACGGTCTGGCAAGTGCCAAGTGCTCAGGAAGAAGAAGGGGGAGAGGGGACTCCAGTTACTTCTGATTTGCCATGAGACCACCTGCACAAATACATCCCTGTAGTGCTGCTCTGAAGACCTGAGCAGCCCTGCCTGTATCCAAGCTAGCAAAGTGCAGGATTAAGTAACATTCTTCTGTCATTAAGTCATTAACTATTAAAATTTGCTTTTTGCCTGTCACTGTCTAGTGCTTCTGAAGGAGTATTCCAGCTATTTGAAAGTCACTCCCAGTGCCACTTCACACTGCACTCCTAATGATCTAAATGTAAGCGTAACTACATCCTCTAAGCATAAAACCAGCTATTTATTCTACTCATATTAGTCTGGGGTTTTTTAATCTTGTCAACTGTAAGTATACCCTTCTTATATGCATCGTAACCCTTCTTACTTAGGGAGAGGCAGTTAACATACAGCTTTTATCCTGCCGACTTTTATATGGCATCCCCTTCCCAAATCTTGACAGTTGTGCGCCACTGGCTGTACCTCAGCTGCCACGTGTGGTTTTTTTGTCCCCTGTGCCTTATGCTGTGCTCTTTCTTCACTCTGTTGGTATTGGACAGCATACAGAAATAGAGGGATTCTGTGTGTCCGGGGATTTAATGATTTTAAGAATAATGTGGATGAGAAACTTGAGAGAGTAGTTCTCTAGTGCTATGTTCGTTAGGCTTTCTAACAGTAGAAATATATTACAAAGCCTGTTTCATGTAACTCTTTGTGCATGCATTTTTGTGGCTTTTTCACTTATTTTGCAATTGTTTCTGCTTTTAATTGACTATCAAAAGCAGTGTATTGTAAAGTTGCATGCAAGTTGTAGTGCTACTGTTGGCACAGATCAGCATTTTTCAGCACTGGATTGTCCTATTTAAGAAGCAAGCTTAGATAAACCATATTTTATACTGTAAAGTTTTGTCTGTGAAATGGATCTTGCAAAATCTTCCAGAAGCTATGAAAATATACAAAAAAACCCCTAAACTAGAGCCATGGCATGATTTTGAGCCTTGGTGCACCATTGGCTGTACAGTCAGCTCTGAGCCTGAGAAAAGTCATCCAGCCTGAGGGACATGCAGGTGAAACAAATGTCTCCAACTAAAGTGAGGTCTTGCTGTGACATCTTGCTGCAGAACCAAAAAAATGGGCCTTGATGTGTTTCAGTGGTTAACATTTGCCCTGTTCATGCTTTCTGCTGTGCAGAAGCAGAAGTACTTACCAAGAGGATAGCACAGTGTAAAGGTTCATGTCTAAGCACTCTGGACATTGAGGCTTGGGCCAGCATCTTCACTGGGAGGAAGGCGAGGTTTAAATTCCCTTCATGTCATAATATTAACCTTTCTTGTTTAAACTGCTGTAGCTGCCTTACTTGATATCATGTCCCTATTAAAGCGCTTTGGACACCTTATACCACATAATATTCAAGATTTTACTTTTCATTTATACTTCTGTGGGGGTTGTTACGTGGACAGTTTGACTTTGGTGATAATGAGCTCTTGTAGTAGCTGCTTTGCAGTGTCAATACCCCCAGCAATTTTAGAAGAGGCTTTTAGCAAAGTCAGTTACTGTCCGAGGAAACTGACATTTGTTTTACTGTCGTCATTTGACAATAGGTCAGGCTGACTGAAGGGGCGAAGATGCTGTTCACTGCTCACTTTTGAAAAGTGCTTGTTTCATTCTTGTGAGCACTCAAAAGGTCTAGAGGAAACAAATATGCATTATCAGTTACAAAATGGATAAAAGTTGCCAAAGACCTTGGCAGGGGTTTTGTGCGTATTTTTCTTAGTTCAAAGTATGTATGGTTGAGCAGCCTGGCTGAAAATACATGTGTTGATTAACATAACTTTGGAGTAGTTACTAAATACGGGTAGGAACTTTGTTACTTGAGAAAGTGTATCAGAAGAAGAAAGATATATTCAGGCAGATAATGTAGTCAACATATTGTAAGATAAGTTTCAGTAACGTAGCGGGCTAAGATATTTGTTGTGCTAAATATCAAATTATGTGTGTAAACTGGTGTAGAATCTGCAAGATAACTTTGGATATAACAGGCAATTCTCTCATCTTCAGCTATTCTCAGGCGTGAAAATCTACTGCATGAAATTAGCACTGGAAGGCTAGTCAGCATCCTGTTTCATGACTTACTTAAGAGTCCAAATGACTTCCAGCATCCCACATAAGGGGAAGGCATCATTCATCTACTGTTTTTTGTGAAATGATTATAAAGCCAAATGTAATGGAGATAAACAGAAAGTAGTGTACTTCCAAAAAAATAAATTTAGCTGTGGCATTGGTGGTGGTGTTATTATTTAGCGTTGCATAAAAAAATGGTTGCAAGTATTCAAAACTTTTTTTGCTCAGGTCATTAAAAATTGGTATTTAGGTTTGTAAGTATTCAGAAAATACTTAGGGGCAGTCTAGATTAAGTACAGTTAACCTGAAAAGAATTATGTGTACACAGTGTTTTTAATGGATTTGTTTTCCTTTGTAGCGGAAGCGATTTTGGAATGCAGAATGTGCACGCTTCCCAGATGAGACACTGCTACAGCTGAAAAAATCAAATGTCAGGCCATCAGTGGCTGCTGCTTCGATTTCCAATGCATGGCTTAGGTGTGGGGATGGTTTTCAGAATACTTCAGCGCTGGAGGTAAAATGCTGGCTTAACGGTGTAAGAAAGAGATGCAAACTGACAGTTAAACCAATTTCCATGCTTGACTGAGTTATAAGATGTTGCCCTTTTTTGGTGTTGTTTCCCAATTAACAACATATTGTTATAACTGTCAAAGTAGACAAAAATGGAAATAAGGTTACATAAGAGCATTGTCTTGTTAGTGTAATTTTCCAAGCTTACATTAACATATTATGTTCTAGATAACGTTTATCAGTTTGAAAATTTCAATAATGCACCGAAAGATGCAAAAGTAATTTCACATTTGGGATGGAGTACTGCATTTCCTAAAAAATATGGAACAAAAAGACTCAAGTTTGCTTCTGAAGATTTTTTTGCTAGATCTAAAGAGTATGTTTGCAATAATGAATTCACTGTAGAAAATCCTGCTTTTTGATGACCCATGCAGATGTGGATCTTGGTGCAGATGCTCTTTTAGATGATATATCTAATTATGCTTATTTTTTTGTGTTTGTGTTGGTCTTGTTGGTCATAAGCAGAGATGTTCAGTCAGCTCTGAGTGAGAAGTGCTCTGTGCTGAAAATCTTCAACCAAGTTGCTCTCTATTTCTTCTGGTACTTAGCAGTCACAGTGTAGCATGGCTTGTGTGATTTAAGAAAATTAGAGACAGAGCCACTGAGTGCTTCTTTCTGTAACCTTTGAATAGGGCACATGCTTTATCAAGCGTGATCTTCTTGCCTGCTTTTGATTCTTAATGCTGAAAATACTGGCTCTTGTTCTTTGCAAGGTTAGATGTGATTCCTGTCATAGTTACAGTAAGTTTGTTTCCCAAAACAATGAAAATTAAGCTTTTATGTTACTATTCTTATGCTTTATTACCTTATTCATTATACTGCAGTCTAGTAGGAGATACAAAAACTAAATTGAAATTGTGCTACTAAGTTGTGGTGAGTGAGTAACAGTAGTTTTGAGTGTATTACTAAATGTTAAAACTGCCTTTAATATCTTGGTGATTGAATCTGTCTTTTTTTAATATAGTCCTTGAGACCTACTGGTAAGAAATCCAGGATTAAGAAGCATCTTGGTCCACTGTTAACATCTGCTGAAAGCGCAGCGGGTACGTTATAACTATTTCATGTTAGCATTGTCAGCAGATTGCCACTTTGTTTTGCCCTTTATCAAGGTAGAAGCTGGCTCAAAATACTGATTGCTTTCTTCTTCTGTTATTGTCATCAGAAGCTAATTTTGATAAGAGACACAGTTGTGATGCTATTGTGATTGGGCTCCTCTGTTCACCTAGAGTGCCACAAATACATTCTGCAAAGCTTCAGCTATTGGTCTTGAACAGGTGAAAGAAGCATCACCAATGCTGTCTATAGTGTGTGTTCTAGCAGGAACAGGATATTTAAATTCTCCACATATATAAGAGGAGGGAATGTAAAGC
Organism: Falco naumanni; assembly: GCF_017639655.2. Taxonomy (NCBI): domain Eukaryota; kingdom Metazoa; phylum Chordata; class Aves; order Falconiformes; family Falconidae; genus Falco; species Falco naumanni. Next base: position 70,635,101 of record NC_054056.1, read on the forward strand.
AACTCTTAGATGCCTAGTTAGAGGGTAAAATTATTTACTCTAATGCTAGAGACAGACAAGCAGGCATGAGAGAAAATATGTATTTTCTAAGAGCAATAGATAGAAAAACAGAATTTTGCCAACATCCTGCTTTCACAGTCTTCTGTATGCACCTGAGTCTGTTTAATTTTGTGATTTTAAAAAAAAGAATTCTAGGCGTAATAAAGAGGAGGAGGACTTACTGACTCATTCCAGTTCTTTCTCTTTTTGAGTCCAGAGGAAAGGAAAGAAAGAGGGGGCAGTAGTTTCTTCAGTCTTTGTATTTCTACTTGCTTCAGCAGTTGTGCTGCTTCTGTTGGGGTGAAGTAGGTGACCTGCTGGGCACCTTTTGAGTATCTTTTAGGGTTCAAAAATCACACCTTTCTAGATTTCTGAAAAAAACCCCAAACCCTAAAACTCTGTGTTGCAGGAGGAGGTGTGGTTATGTTTCTCTTCTGGGCCCTCCTGCCTAATTCCAAGCCCCCAGTAATTGTCTGACTTCCCATTTACCTAATAAGCTTTAGATAGTGGTAGGAAATGGAAGTTCTGCCTTCCTATGGTTGCTAATTCTGTGTGCTCCGTGTTAAGTATTAATCCTTTTCCTCTTGCTTTTGTTATGAAAAATCATGGAGAAAGGTATTTGGAATTTAAATGTCTCCCTTAAAAAACGCGCCAGCTGTTCTTTGTTACTCCTGAAAAGTTGAATGTTTTTTTTTCTCTTGGGATAAGACTGGAAAGTAACCTCTACTGATGGAATACTTTTATTTGTTTATTATTCATTGTATAAAGTCAAAGAAAGCCCAATCCCAGAATTCTAAGGACAGTCTTTATTTAAACCACTTACCATTTTAAAAGAGCATGTGTGAGAGCATTAGGAGGGCTGTGTAGAGGGCTGTATGTCAGACAGTCATTACTTGTTCTTACTCGGCCAAAGGACAGAACGATAGCCTCCTTGTATAAAAAGAATTGTTAGCATTTATTGTGGAGAACCAAAATGAAAATAATGCATGCGTGTATAAGAAATAGGTGTGAGTTAATACTCCAGTATTAAACTGAAGCCTGGTGACAGAATTGGTAATGTTTTGTCTAGTTAAAAAATAGTATAGTTTAATTTTTAAGAATTTAAAATTCAACAAAATTACATTTCTGTAACAATCTTAACACTTTACAATTCTTTGTAATAGGATCTGCTGCCGCTGAAAGCTCTAAGGAAGCCGAGGACATAATATGGACCTCTAGTGGCAGTGATTTTTCAGGTGATGAAAAGAAAACATTGATTCCAAGGTCACACAGCAAAAAAGGTCATGCTTCCAAAATAGATGAGTCACCTAGCAGACATGATTTATTGTTAGAGGACAGAAGTAGTGAAGGTAAGTTCAAATGCAAGCAGATTTGTCAAGAAACCTTCTTTCAGCTTCAAATGCTGTAATGAAAATACTCTGAGATCATTCTGACAAAATGACATGATTTAATCCTATTTTGGTTAAATCACTTCTTTCATCAGTTTCATCTGAGTGTAGAATAAGTTCTTCGTATAAATTATGTACAAAAATTTTAAACCTTGGCATAAAGGAGTATAGTTTGGCAGATTGTACAACACAGAGTAAGGCGTGTCAGTTCGTTTTAATATATTATAGTTGCTTTGTACCATTTCCTTCTCTGTGCTGTGATACAGACTGAGGTTGTGAACAGCTTTCTCTGCCCACCCTGTTCGACTGGTGATATCACTATTTGCATCTACTGACTAACGTGGCAGACTTTGCAGCGGCAGATAGCATTATACTGTGGCGTGAGTTTTTGTTTCGGTACACAGTATTCCTCATTTCCCCTGTTAGCTGTATTGTGTGAACAACCATGAGTTTTGTTTTTAGTTCTTGCTTGCTAATTGATGGAGCAGGGGATGACAGAGGGGAGAGAAATTGATCAAAAAGTGCAGCTGAAGACAGAAAAATCTTGACATATGTACTCTTATATAAGTATTAGTTAGGATATTGTTAGGAAGTAATTTCAATGTGAAAAATAAATCAGGTTAGCTTTGTAATAATTCGGCTATATCTGAAGTATTACAGCTAAACTTCACACCCTGATGTCTAGCAAAGTGTTCAGACACCACTGTGAGGAAATTGACTGACTGATTTACTACTTGTTTTGTGTGCCACCCTGGTTAAACGTGCTCCATAGGTTTACAACAAAAATGCAAAGTTTTCTTCATCTCATCCATATTTTTGTCATTGATTTAACGCTGTCATTGACATATCTGATAGTAATCTTTTGTAATTTCTAGTGATTTTCTTTCCTTCTTTTTGGGATGGAAGGACTGGCCATTTTCTAGATTGCAATCTAATGCTCACCAGGAATCTTTTAACCTGCCATTAATACTCTATTGCACTTGTCTCCTGCAAGTATATTCTGCAGGTTTTCATCTGTAATTATCTTTTTTTTTTTTTTTTAAAAAAGAGAATATCCACAGACTTATTTCTACTCTTCTGAGACAGCAAAATTTGGTTGCTCTGTGCAAATGAAGAAACCCTGATGCATTATGTATCTGCTTGAAGTTACTGAGGAAATCTAGTTATCTCCTGGTTTTCTTCTAAACCCAAAAATATATTGAAAGCAATAGGGAGTAAAAGAACTGTAATTTGCATGCTTTTTCAAGTAAACATCCTACACGCTAGTTATAGTATTGTGTATGTATATCTCTGTGTGTGCATATATAGGCACAATTGTAAGTGTGGCGACAATAGCCGAAAAAGTATTTTTAAGTGACATGGCCTTCCATGTGAAGTTCACCTTCAGAGGGCTGAGTGTTAGTACTTGAGGGTGACAAGATAAAACTTGATAGTCTTGTATGTTGTTAAGGAATTTATACTGCTGTCACAAGTTACATGCAGCTTGTCACACAGCTTCAAGAGACCCATTACTTGGTTACCAATGTCTGTGTTTAAAATTTCCTATGAAGCTTTTCTCACAGATAGACAGAAATACATTCATGTGTGTGAAAAAGCAGGCAACACCAGAGCTGTGTGTTAATTTGTCTGGGTGACTTCAGAGTTTAGAAGTTTGATGAAGAGAAGTAGTGATTTGGACTGCAGTAGCACTGCCAAGTCCGGAAGGTACTGCTACAGTTCCACAGATCTGTGTGGATGCCTAGCACGTTCTGGAGGTGCCTCCTTTCTCTGCTGCCTCTCCCCATACATGATTCTTTCAATGTCAGAAATTTGACATGTACAAAAGCAAAACCAAAAAAGCTTTCATCCCTCCTCCTCTAAACATGCTCATTTATACAAAATATGATGAGATTTTTCCTCTCAGTACCCTGTGGCACTTGGACCTGAAGGGTGGTGAGGCTGCTGTGGCAGCTCAGGCTTCCATTGCCTTCAGGAGATCCTTGGAGGTGTGAGTGGACTTCTGGAGTTGCATTAAATACCATCTGGTTATAAGGATGGTGGAAGAACAGTTCTGCATCTTGTTCAGCATCTCTTAATTTATTGTAATTTTTTGTGGAATTTTTTTGAAAAAATTGTCTCTTTTTTGCCTGTTTCTATTAATTTATCCTAAACAATCCTCTGATGTGTTTAGAGGTTCGATTTGCAGACCTGTGTGTTTAGCTGTGGTGTTTTAGGAGGTGACTATTTTGACTAGCTTTTTCATTTCTCTGTGAGGGTTACCACTAATAGCAGATGTTAACTTACACCAAATTTTCAGCTGTTCCAGCTCACTGTGAGATATTTGCTTAGAGTAGTTAATTCTAAATGAGTACACTTGGAAAATCCAACACGACTGGGCAAAATAAACCCTACCTAACTAAACCCTAGGAAAAATAATAATAACAAAACTAGAAAAAACTTACCTACCTAAACATTTAAATATATTGCCTTTTTCCAGGCAGTGCCTTTGAAATCTATTTTTTGTATGTAGTTTTTATATTTTCACAGATACTGTCTGCTAGTAGGATTTAGCTTTTGTGAGGGACAGGATTACAAAAGAGTTAAACATAAAGATCAGTTGAACATACATGAAAAATAACATTGCGGTTTTCCCAAATTTGGGATAACTGTACTATTACTCTGACTTCATGCTTATGAATAATACATGCTGATTAAGAATAACTCTTTTTACAAATATTTTATTTTAGATGAATTGGAGTTCATTGATTGGGAGAAGGATAGTGATTCCACTGATTGGTGTGACGGATCAGAAAAAGATGATAGCTCACTGGAGATATCAGACTCGGACTCTTGCGCAAATTTTAATTCTCTGCTTGTCAAAGAGGAGAATGATGAACTCTGTAAGGTGAGAAACTGTTTCAAGTTTAAGGGGAGAGAAAAAGCTTCTACTACAATTATGGAGCACATTCATATTTGATTGCATTTAATTCGGAGGAATGTGAGCATTTTGCTTATCTCTTCAGAAGGAATTCTGTACATAGAATTTTTCGAGGTATTTTCTCTGACTGCCAAACCTCAAAGCCAAGCAGTGCCCCACACGTATAGCTTGGTAGAGTTGTCACTGAATCATGGGATGACTGGAGTGGGAAGGCATCTCTGGACACTGTCTAGTCAAACCCCTCTGCTCAAAGCATGTTCATCTGGAACTGGTTGCTCAGGGCTGTGCCTGGTTGGGTTTTGAGTATCTCCAAGGATGGAGACTCAACAGTTTCTCCGGGCTACCTGTGTAGGTCCTTGGTTGCCCTTGCAGTAAACAAGCTTGTTCTTATGTTTAAATGGAATTTGTGTTTCAATGTTTGTGCTTAAAGTGATCAAGTGGGTAGGTTTCTCACCAGAGATGTGATGATCTGGATTCTCTACAACCCCTGGATGCCTGTAGCAAGTTGATGTCAATCAAACAAATTTTTTGCAATGTGGTGGGTGGGGCTGTTAACCTATTTCTCTTCAGCACTTTGAGACCTTAGCTATATAAAATCCAGGTGTTGTGAATAGACCATGTTCTGAGAGCAGTTGTGAGGTAAGGGGATCATTACAGGGCTCCCTTTTCAGTGATGAGGATTGCAGAGCTCAGGAAAGGGACAGCAGTAAATGCTGAATCTGAACAGCCAAGATTTGGTACTTTTATTTTCTACAGTAAAAAAAAAAGCTTTATTTCTAAAGACGGCGTGCTGTATCAAGTACAGAATACGTGGCAGAAATGTTGATCTTTGCTTAGTGTCTTACAGTGAAATGACTTGTATTAAGAGGCTCCAGATGTGGCAGGATCCTGGGCAAAGTTAACGTTTAACCCTGGTGCTGGAGGCTGGCTGCACCCGCTGGAGCCTCCTCCGCCACCCCGCGCCTGGTGGAGCCTGGGGGGGGCCGGGGCCGCCTGGGCCGGAGGCGGCCTGGGAGGACTCTGACCCTTCTCGGAGGAGCCCAGCGAGGGGGCGTGGGGCAGCGGCCGGCGGGCAGCTGGGGAAAGTTCAGCTGGGCGCGGGGCGGGTGGCGGAGCGCTGGCAGGGGGCCGGGGCGCGGCGAGGCTTGGCTGCCGGCGCGGCCCGCTGGGGACACGCACCGCCTCCCGCCGCCGGGCCGCGCCGCACCGAGCCGTTCCGCTGGGCGGCGCTGGGCTTCCGGGGCTGCGGCCAGGCGTTCCCGCGGGCCGCCGGCAGGGGGCGCCGCAGGCCCGGTCTGCGCGGCCCCGGCCCCGCCTGCCGATCCGGCCCGGCCGCGGGCGCGGGGAGAGCGGCGGGGACGGGCCCGGCCAGGCGCGCAGGCTGAAGCTGTGCCGCCCCTGCGGGGGGGGGGGGGGGGGGGGGGGGGGAGGGAAACGGGCCGGGCTTGGGCAGGAGAAAGCTGTTACCGAGCTGGATTAAAGCCTTACTAAAATTCATTTAAATTTAGGTATCGATTCTTTAGTAAAATTAGTGTGAGAGTAAGGATGGAGCATGGCAGTGAGATTTGCTCGCAGAGGAAGAGCAGCCTCCAGTTTCCCAGTGAATCGGCCCGTAGCAGGGTCCTGCTGCCTTGCTGGGGCCGCAGCGTGAAGAAAGTGGGTCTGGACATCACGCTTGGCAGCATGCCGGCTGCTGTGGCACCGCGTGCCGCCCAGCTTTCGGCCACCTCACGTGGGTGTCAGTAGCAGTTTAACAGCTGTAGTTGAGAGTTCAGCAACGGTTACTCAAGTATTCTTCAAGTTTGTGAAGAATTGCTTTAAAATGGCCCGAGTCCTGTGTGGCAGTGTCAGAAGAGACCACGCTGTGCATAAACCTGGGAAAACTAGCTGTCCACGGGCCAGCAGTGTGCCCTGGTGGCCAAGGAGGCCAACGGGATCCAGGGGTGCATCAGGAGGAGCATGGCCAGGATGGAGGGAGGTTGTCCTCCCCCTCTGCTCTGCACTGGTGAGGCCCCATCTGGAGTGCTGTGTCCAGTTCTGGGCTCCCCAGTTCAGGAGAGACAGGGAACTGCTGGAGAGGGCCCAGCAGAGGGCTGCAAAGATGATGAGGGGGCTGGAGCATCTCCCTTGTGAGGAAAGGCTGAGGGAGCTGGGCCTGTTCAGCCTGGAGAAGAGGAGGCTAACAGGGGATCATATCAATGCATACAAATATTTTAAGAGTGAGTGAAAAGAGGACGGGGCCAGGCTCTTTTCAGTGGTGCCCAGCGACAGGACAAGGGGCAACAGGCATGAACTGCAGCACAGGCAGCTCCATCTGAGTATGAGGAAGAACTTCTTTACCTTGAGAGTGACAGAGCCCTGGCACAGGCTGCCCAGAGAGGCTGTGCAGTCTCCTTCTCTGGACACATTGCCTGAAGGCAATCCTGTGCAACCTGCTGTAGGAGAACCTGCTTTAGCAGGGGCTGGACTAGATGATCTCTAGAGGTCCCTTCCAACCCTGACCATTCTGTGATTCTGTAAAGCAAAACTGAGTTTTATGCAAGCAGTAAGTTGTTCTGCTTTTATTATAGCAGAATGACTTACCCCAGTGTAGATGGAGAGTTGGATAAACGTTATGAGACACACTTTTATTAGTAAATGGTGCTCGTGAAAGGGCTTTTTTGATGCAACCATACTGTAATAAAGTTTTTAACCCTAACCAGAATAGTTACCAGAAAAGATGTGGGTATGTTTGGAATCTGAGGATGCTTTTTCAGATTTTCCCTTCCCTCTTCCCAGTTGGAGTGCCACGCTGTGGGAATTTTCATGGGTGGTCAGCCTCACCAGTAAACTTTCTTCTGAGAATCTGGTGCTTGCAGGAGGGTAAATCCCCAGTGATTGTGGTGTCTGTTACAGTCTTTGTTTTTCTTTACTTGGGATATGCTGTTTTCCTAGAAAAAATTACAGGCGAGATGTTTGAGAAGTTTCTAAGAGAATAGAAAAGCAGTGTTCACTATAGGAGGTCATTTGCTGTGTGAGTGTACCTTAAAAAGGCCTGTTAATTTTGTGGCCTGTTTCATGGTGGGGGAAGGAAAAAAAGCCTAATGTTGATATATCATAATTTTTGTGGTATTTACTAAACCTCTGGAACCTAATAGAGTGTGTGGATAATCAAAAGACCATGAAGTTTATTTTACCCCACTTCAAAATATGCCAAATACCAAGAGGTTCTGGAGGCTTAGGATTGCTGCCAGAATATCTTTATGGTAGTATTTACCCATGATAGGAGTGTACTAAGTTTCTAATGGGAAATCTCAAAAGTTGAATAACTTCATGGCTTTTCTTCTCCCTTTATACACCAATACATCTAATTTGAAAATTACTTCTATTCATTTATAATTAACTATGCAGAAAGACTTTTGGTGTTGTTTTGGTATAAAGATTAAACTCGTGCTTATCTGTAGGGTGTGAAGCTACAGTTCCGATTCAGTTCGTGTTCCAAGTCCTTGTGCTGTGTCTTTCCTATCAACTAGTCATCTCTGACATGTAAAGCTGCTTGATAGAGGATAATGAGGAAGGCAAGTTGAAGCTGGTCTTGTGGTGAGCAGCTGTTAGCTAGTTTTTGGGTTCGGTTCAATCCAGAATTTTTGAAGAAAACATGTGCAAGATATGACATAGTCATGCTTTCCTTTGTATATTTTTAGGGGATGGGAGAGTTATTTTTTTAATTAACTTTCCTTTGACCTATAACTGGTTGAATTTTTGCTTAAGGTGATGCAGGACAAAGATCTGGCAAGGTCTGATCCCAGATGGTTTTATTCTGAGAGTTCCTCTGCTTTCAGTTGCCTATGGTGGATACGTCGCTGTCCTTTTTCTTGGAGACTATGATGCTAAAACAAAGATTAACCATTAATGTTAATTTTTTTGGTATACATGTTTTCCAGAAGAGCACCATGTAATCACCTCAAAGTTGATCTAACATATTTTTATGCATTGGTAATGACTGCTCTTTGCCAGACTTGTGCAGAGACCTTGTCTGGTGGGCTGAAGATCCATATTTTATAAGAATTCTTCATCTCGGAATTATTTTCAGCTTCTAAATGTTTTAATGCTAGGGATTAAATGAAACCTCGTGGTCTTGTAGGTGGATTTATGTCTCCTGCTGTATTACCTCATAAACTGGGGACTTTCTCTGGCCCTGTGCACTGAGTAGCATCATCTTCTGTACTCAGATCCCTCCTTAAAATATCTTCTGTAACTTAATCCCTCAAAGTAGGCCAGCATTTTTATGGAGTATATGATTTTGGTATCCTATAGAGTATGGTCTTTTCTTTTTGTCCTGTGTGTTAAATCTACTTAGCAGTTTCTGATGGGTAGCCAGATTTGCTTGCTTTATATGTAAGGCAAGTGAGATTTATCTTAGAGTGGTATGAGAAGTTTTTGCCCTTTATATTGCTAATGTGTAGGAATTAAGGTAGTGTTCTGTACTCGCTATGCAACATTAATAAAGCTTAACTGTTTATCACAGACACTTTTTATTGCAGAGCACACTAATAAGCTTGTCAGCTGATCTTAACTTCTAATTTGGCTGAACATTTATCAAAAATCCACATGGATAACAGCTTGTTTCCTTTAAATACATATAGAATGGTAATATCCCTAAAGTATCTTGTTGTATGATGATAGACAACTGAAAAAGAGAATTGCCGTATTTTATGTTTCAAAACTTTGTTAAATGGATCACCACTGTGTTTTCAGTGCTTTGTTTTGTTACGGTCTGCGTGCCCTGACGGTGGGTGATCTGATGTGATGTTGTTTAGTCTTGTGCAAAAATTGTCATGTTGTACAAAAGGTTAATTTTTGGGTTTTCCCAGAGTAAAGAACATGCTATTTGAGAAGTTGTTCCTGTACATGGATGTATGTAGGTGTATGTCTTTCACCTGAGGCCTTCTCATCTGTCAAAATAAGGTTCCCTCAATTGCTTGGTTCATGGATTTATTACTGCCTTGATTTTGCTTTTAAAAAAATCCCCACTCTGTCTTTCTGTGTATTACATTGAGGGGAATTTAACATACCTAATGAAATTCTGAAGAGATCACTTAGAAGATGAGTAAGCCAAGATTTTGCTGTTATTTCTGGGCCTGCTTTTATGTCCTTGTTCTCTTGATCCATTATAATAGTAATAATAACTATCATTGGCTTGGTGATGAGAATTGAGCCTAGAACTGTAGTTGTGTAACAGAATTTAAGAGGCTAGCTCAATGTAGGGAATCATTATTATGGCAAATGGAATTTGTGTCATCCTGTCAGCCTGATGACGTTACACTGATAAAGGGCGATGATACAGCCATGTTATTGCAAGCACTTATTTTTGTCAGTCCATTACCAAAGGAAGTTTATTAGAATATATACAAGAATACCTGCAAACTTACTATTATTTCTAAATGTGTATTTCAGGGAATAATTCACATTGGAAGGGACTTCAAAATGTCTGCGGTTCAACATGCACAAAGGAGGCTCAGGTGCAAGGTCGTTCAAGGTTGCTTAGTGCTTTATCTAGTTGGATCTTTGAAAACTCCAAGGATGGAGACAGCATAACCGGTCTGGGCAACATCCTTCTTGCTCCCCTGCCTCTCTCCTCCCTGTCTCCCCCAAAAATGGAACCTTACTTTTCTGTGTAGAACATGTCTCTTACAGCAGGGCTCTTCAGGCAGGCTTTTTAGGTCAGACCTATTAATCCTAAGACTGCAAGTCAGTAGCAGTACAGAAACAGATGCCTTTTGCATTCGTGTCAGTCAGGTGGAATGATTTATACCTGAACTACAAGACAAAGCTGAATTTGTGTACCAGCTGCTTTCTGCTGCATCCCATTTGCAGGGATGTCTGCATCTTCTGATCCAGAAATGAAGCCTTGAAACTTTTGTCCATGGTCACAGACAATAGTTCCCCTCTCAGCTTTCTGTTTCCATGATTTGCTCAGATTATCAGAATAGCTTATCAGCATGTTTCTGGGTGAGCTGTGGCTATCTGTATTATAACTAGCTTCTCTTAAGCCTCCAGTTAAACAATGATGCCATGAATTTTAAATCAGGATTGCAGATACTAGTTCAGCCTTGCTTTGATAGTTTAAAGTACCCTGGGAAGATTTTTCTTTATAGTTCTGAGACAGGAGTTCAGATCTCCTAGGGTTAGCTGAACTGGCTCATTATCCTTCTCAAGACTGATGTTGTCAGTCATATGAGTGTCTTGACACCCATTAAGTGTCTTTTTGGTGGTGTAAAAATGTTGCAAGTGTGTGGTGCCCATTTTGAAGGCAGCGTCTTGGATCACAGTTGTCATACAGGTGCTTGCATGTATGAGAGTGTGCTCTTGTAGGGGATCCAGAGTGTCACTGAGGTCGCTGTACTTCTTTGTGCCTAGTCTGTGAAATTCCTGGATGTCTTATTAACTACGTATAACAGACTCCTGTGTACCACACTCTGGGTGTACAAAATCTGATGGATTGCAGGAGCTCTCTCAGTGACATAAACAGACTTTAGATCTTGCTGCCTTGTGCTGTCATTCTCAGACTGTATCTTTACGTTGTTTGAAGCACCGGGTTGTTTGTGCATGCTAATCCAGCCCCTCTGCTTTGTTTAACTTAAAGCTTCAGCTGAGCCCCATATTCTTTCTTGCACAGCTCTGGAGAGCAACATATTTAAGTGCAGCTGACAACATTGCTATCTCAGCATCCATGTATCGAATGCCCCCCTCTTTGCTGTCTTCCCCTCCTCCTCCCCACATTTGCCTGGTGTTTTGAACAAGATTCAAGTGGCCTGTGTTAGTTCTCCTGCGGCTGCTTGAGGCATCTGCTTTTCCTCAGTCTGGCACTTCTCTGCAGTGTGGTGCTCTTCACAGCACCACGGAGGGTCTTCAGGAGTACTAGGGAGAAGCAAAGCAGCATGTTTGCCCTGTCAGGGCCCTGACCTCCATCTCAAGAGCTGAAGCAAAGAAAGAGGGTGTCATCTGTCTCTTGTTGGTAGCCTGCCTGGTGCTACAACAACAAAGGCTACAGGAATGAGCAGAACGTGCAGTGCTGGGAGTGCAGTAGTCTCCTCTGAAAGGAGAGAAAGGATAAAACCAGAGGAATTAACAATAAGAAGTTGAAGGCTTTTGTCTTGTTTTCCTACGCGTGATGAGGTGCTGTGTCGGTAGCCATTATGAATAATTTGCTAATAGTGTTGTGTTCTGTGAAGAGCTGTGAGGACAGTGAAAAAGCTGCTGAGTTTTGATTTGTCTAACTTTATCCTCCAAACTGTCTCAGGACTCTTCAGGCCAAATTGGAGGAGAGATTGGTTTGAATTTGTTTGAAATTCTTTTTGAAGGAAATGGTGGAAGAGGAGTTTTAGTGGAATATATGGGACCAGTCTTAATCATTTCATGTTCTGTTAAATGTGATTTCCACAACCACAGTACTTAGGAGACCTGAACAGAGTAGATTGGCTAAAGGCTTGAATTCTCCAAAAGCCTTTGGTTCTGTCTTTCTCGTAGGTTGTCACTTTGTTTTAAAAATAATTTTATGATCTTTGTAGTGGTTGGTTCTGTCACCCATCATGACAGTTCATTATGTCAGGTGAAGGCCTGAATATATGAGAGGAAGTAAAATGCTCTTTCACTACCAGGCATGTTTGTTGCATCCAGCGGTGAAAACATTTTTTGTCCTTTTGAGGTACCTAGTGCAGTTGCAGCTTGCACCTTTTCACAAGTGAACCTCACTGGTCTAGGGGTTTGTGGCAGCAAGACAAGACAGACATACACATGGCTAACTTGGAAAAAAAACCAAATGTGTAATACTGCTTATAGAATGGCTAATAAGTGAAAATAAAATATTTAAATGTTCAAGGTCATCCAGTTCCTGGTGGAACAAGTAAAGCATGAGATGTACCAAAATCATCCAACTATCCCTGTAGGGTTCATCATCTTAGGAGTTTCTGATCCCTCTTCACTGAAACAGAACTGTTGCTTTTGTGGTAAGGGTTCTTGTATACTGGGTCTTTGTAGAATCTACTGAACTGTGAAGATCTGGAAATAAATTTAGAATGCCTTAGAAAACAAGAGAAGACCAAAGTTTAGAAACTATTCTGTACTAACCTTGGGGTTATTAAAACCCCCTGAGGTTTTTCCAGTGTGTTTCTCCCTGTCTTTAATGGATGAAGATCCTGTATATCTGTGCTTTTTGCATGGAAGAAGGCAGCTATGTGGGTTTTGTGTTTTGTGGTTTTTTTTAAGTCACGCCACTGTATTTTTCCTTCGAAAGAATGCAGTTTATTGGTATGGTATGGGGAACAGGACATTTATTCCTGGCTTCCATTGCAATGCAGAAGTGTGTTGGATAGGTAAGAGAGGAGTAAATGGGGGCAGAACAAATGGAATAAAACTGAGAGTGTTTATAGTAAAGCTTAAGAAATTTGGAGGTGGGAACTTTTGTTGGGCGAAGAGATTGGCTTTCTTGGGGACAATGAGATGGGACTGGGGTGGGGTAAAATATGTGTCTCATATCCAGTTTGGCAGGGTCTGTGTCATGTTTTGTTGGTATTGCTTTGTGATAAACAGTTTCTGTACAAACCTCTGAATCATCTGTAGGTGATAACAAAAGATTTGTAAATCTGAATTATCAGGACACTTGCATTCCAGACTAATAACCCTGGTGACTGATTAACCCTTTCTGTGGAGATGGTCTGTAACTCTAATTGTAACATGTTAAAGAGAATTTTGCCTGTTCTGCAAGAATCTGTTGGCATACTGTCACGTATATGCCAACTGCATACAACCCTGCTCCTATACTTCATCCCTGCTTCCCCGCCCTCTCTATCCCTGTTTGCCTTCAGGCCAGTGCAGCAGTCTTGACTACTTGATACTTTTGTCTTTGTCCTCGGTGTCTCTGGCAATATGCTCATCAGTTGTTACTCCATGTGATATCTCTCTTCCACTACTCACAACTTCAGCCCAGCTTTATTATTCCCACTTCCTGGACACATGCAGTAGCTGTTGCACCTGACTATTGATTCACTGCTCAGTCCCAACACAGTGACATACTTTTTGACTCAGTCCCAGTCATTCTCCTCCCACACTGTCTCCTCTTGCCGGTATGGTCGCTATTTCACTTGCTTGTCCCCATTCACCCTTACCTGGTTATTGCTTGGTCTCAGTTCACCAGCTCAAGTTCTCTCTTGCCTAATATAACTAATTAGTTTTGTACCACCAAGTACTCTCATCTGGTTGCAACTCTTCAGAAATGGTGGCTGTGGCAGCTTCTCATGTAAGGTGTCTCGCCAGTGCAGTGCTGTTGTGGCAGCCTCCAGTGTTCTGCACACAACAACTCTTGTTTCTCTACCTGTATTTTTCTCATTGTTATGCCATTGGAGGAAAGCCTTGTTCTCCCTTTGTAGGGATCCTGGTGGGGCTGCTGGGAAGCATGATGCTTCTGGGAAGAATGACTCATTGGTATTTTGTAGATGGCTTGACACCTTCTTGCGTGTGGGAAAAGGATCATTGACGCTAAGTGAGAAAAGTAGATTGGAACTGTCTTGCTTGTGAAGGCAAACATGATGGATGGGCAGAGCAGCTTCATCCTGACATAAAATAGTCATGGATGAGAAGGGCTGATGTTTTTGTTGGGATTTAAATACTCTCAAATGCTGCCAAACACACTGCAACTTTAAAAATCCATTAAGTTTGCGCATCAACTGTACTTAGGGATAGCAGTTTTGGTTCTCCCATTCACAAAAAATAATGTGGGATGAAATGAGAAAAGCTTCAGATCAAGTTGGTAAAAGTAGTCAGATATATGGGATGTTTTCTGCATGAGAAAAAATCTTTAGAATAGAAACCTTCAGCCTCAAAAAGAGGTTGCTGTGGAGAGGACATGAAAGAAACCCGTGAATCACAAATAGAAGTAGTAAACAAAATGACTAGATATTGTATAGAGCTAGGAGACATCAAGTGGAAGTAGCAGGTCGATTCAACATTAAAAAGTAGTTTATTCATCCCACCATATGAGCTGCAGAGCTCCTTGCCACAGGATGATATGGATGCTGAAAGATGACATGGGTTCAAAACTAGTGGGACCAACTCACAGAAGACAAATCTGTTAAGGATTAGATGCAAAGATCTTGCCTCTAGTTGAAACCACAAACTGGAATCAGGGAGACTGTTCTGTGGTAGCATTGCCACATGCTTGTCCTGTTTAAACTCTTCCCTAAACATCTGGCACTAATCATTATTGGAGACAAAAGTCAGGGTGCTAGAATGATCCTTGGTAGATTCCTCTACAGCTATACTCATGTTTGCATGCTGTGGGCTTTTCAGTGTGTATGAATTCTGTCCTCTTTCCGTCACCGCCCTCGGTGCTTTCTCTGCAGAGTAATTGACAAGTCACATACCAAAAAGTGATGTTGCAAATGGATGTCCACTTGGTGCAATGCAGGGGATACCCTTTGTAGCTCTAGTTCTCTGCCACCTGCTGCTCTGTGTGGCTTCTGCAGAGTGTTTTTTCATGTAGTCTACTTCATGCTTACCTCATGTTTTTAATAAAGCTTTCTGAACAGGCATAGGGATGGAGAGGAGCCTTCGAGATGGCGCAGATTTTGTAGAGGATTGGTGGCTGTAGCCAGACTTTTCTAGAGGAGCATTTAGTTTCCCTGAAGTGAGCTGGTGACAGGCTTCACAGGCTAAGTTTCTTTAACTTGCTTGATTGCATGAGGGAGAAGTGCAAAGCGAAGTTGGGTTTTGTTTGGTTTTTATTTTTTTAATTGAAATCTTTCATTTTTATGACAAATTGAAAAGCACTATAGTTACCTTTTTTTAAAAAATAAGCATTTGTTGAAGTACATCTAAGCATTGTGAAATTAAAAAAAAAAATGGTGTTGCTGAGTTTCATTGTGAATCTGGTATGTTCCAGTAATGAAGTGATTTGTCTAGGATATGAAGCACTTCTCCCATTCCAAAAGATTCTGTATAACTAGCGGTATAAATATTGTAAATCCATGATACTTAACTTTCTTTCTGCTGTAAGCAGGGTAATTGCAGCTCCATTTCAAGGCATGTATGTGAATGCATGAGTGTATAATGGTGAGGGCTGAAACTGGAATTGGGTCCATAATGCTAAAGTAATAAAACAAAGTGTTATTCATAAACTGATGATGCAGAATTGTTATATAGAAGGTTTATTTAGCTCGGGTCCTGAATTATAATAGTGTAGGGGAGAAAAGTGTAAGACTGTTAAATGTTGTGCAGTGGAAGAAGGAGAATCTCTTGCAGTTTAGGTGCTTTCTGAGCCAGAAGTTACATTGAGATTATTAAGTCTGAGAGACATTGTGAATTTTATCCTTCAGTAGCTAGCTCAGTCCCTTTCTGAACCAACTTATGTTCATGGTCTCCAGACGTTTGGCAAGGATGGATTCCCCAATCTAATAATGCATTATGTGTTTAAGACAAAAAGAAGACCTTTTAGTTGTGGCAGTTGTAGATAAAGCATCATATGTCTTTTGCTTTGTCCTTTGCAGACATGTACAGGGAAAAGAATTGACAATATCACAGACAGTAATGTAACAGTTTTACAGAGCCGCTTGTAAAACCAGATTATATAGCTGTATACCAGGAAGCTTCACCAATGGTGAGCTTTGGCTAATGTGTTCATCCTGTGCAGGACTCAACAGGATCCTCCTTATAACGTGAGATACTTGTGGTGTGTTGGGAGGATATAAGGGGTTTTGTATGTTGTTTATTTACTGATTTAGAAAGGAAGGGTGAAGGCAGTCCTTGCACTAAGAGAATTTGTCATCAGCCTTAGCCTGTAGTTATTGGAGGAGGAGGTGAGGAAACAAAATGTTTTATTCTTTTACATAGTTTTGTGGTTTAACCAGCACACAGTTTGTGGAGAAAGTTTGGATTAAAAAATACCAGGTTATGTAGACTTTTCAAAGAGTATAACTTTAGGATGAGGAAATAAAATAGGAAATAATTGCCACTGTCATATGCCTAAAAAGCAATGAGCTGGACAGCAGAGAAGATTGTCAGTTTCAACAATAACGAAGTCAGTGTTTTTACAAGAAACAAGTAAAAAAAAAAAAAAAAAAGCAGGAGGATGATTATCCCCATCTACTTGTTAACCGTTAGATGCACTTGAGTCTCATTTTCCACATTGCCCCCCCCCCCCCCCCCCCCATGCAAAAAGTAGAGCTAGTTTCTTACATTATTTTTCACTTGTGGCTTGCATTGCGTATAATTTAAAGAATCTGTGCTTGCTTTTCTTTTCTATAAGAGCATTTAATTGTTAAAAACTTAGCACTAACCACAGGAGGGAGTTGTGAGAGAAAAAGTAAAGTGGGCATCAGAACAGGGCAGAGAGTGCTTTTACATGGCTTTACAATTTTAGATAAATGGTTCACACACATATTGATGGATTGTTAAATCTAATTAGATCAGAGGAGAAACCAGGTCCAGGAGAATATCTGGTTCTTTCTTCAATGTTTAAAAAAAAAACCACCACCACCACCAACAAAAAACCAGAAAGGTGAATGCATCATTTTTGTTAATAATGAAGATGCTGAGTTGATTAATCACTTTTGTATATGAGTCTAAGTGAAAAATGTTGCATGTATCTCCTTGGTTCGCATTGTGGATGATGAGTGTAAAATATTTTAGTTAAACATCATCATAGTTCATTGTGTTGGAAGCTAAGTGGAAGAAATAATTGGGGAAAAGATGGAAGGAAAAGTATAATGTGATTTTATATAGTATTGGAAGGCAATGTAACTTCTATGCCACACTTACGCAGTGCAAGTCACTTTTGGAAGACAATGACATTGATATGGGGATGCGGGCGGGGGCGCAGGGGAAGCTGTACTATGTTATTATAAAGTAGTCCACATAATTTTTTGTTGTACGTATACCTTCACAACTACCTTGAGCATACTCAAGTTGGCATTTCTGCATGTTTGATGCAGCAGTTGCTTGTTGGATTGTGACTTCAAAAATCTGGTTGTGAGGAAGCAAAACTTTTAAAATTCTCTGCATGTGAATTGCATGTTTTTTTAATGCTACTCAGCTGTTTCTTAATTGCCATCAATTAATTTGTAAGCATTTTCGAAAGCGGTGGTGGAAGTTTTCTGTCGGCCTTGTGTGCTCCAGACCCCCTGAACAGTCTAAAGTAATAATATAGACAATCATTCAGCTTTGACTCAGTCATGATCTTTATCGTCATCGCAGCACCAGAAAAGTAAGACTACTGGTGATATAATGTGTAGTGGTTTATTTTCACATTTTGAGCAGGGAGGCGTGATTTAAAGAGACCACTGAATGCTAATTTCTGTTGCTTTGTTACCATGCATATTTTAAATGGAAGAACAGCAAATGGTTTTAATTTTTATGAGATCTGCAGCCAGTAGATTGTAAAAAATTTCCATCTGCTTGTTAGCAGCACTATGCTCCACTTTTAAGAAGAAATTTGATAATGTAGCTTATGTATTTTTATGAACTAGAATGAATTGGAATGAATGAATGAAATGTTCTGAAGGAGGTCTCCAAGTGTTGGTAGTATTGTAAGGTTTAACTGCAAGAACAGTATCTTTCAATGTATTTTTTTCCTCCAGCACTATGACTTTCTTAAAACGCGCTTCATTGCTCAGGCTCTTGAGCTGGCACAAAGTCATTGAACAGAGGTTGCGGCTTCCTTTTGCCTTTCTTGGTACAGGTCTCAGCATAATACTCCTTAACTTTTCTGAGGTTTCTTTAGGTGTTGCAGCACTAACAAACCACGGCAGCTGGACTGGAAACCTATGGCTGACGACCCACCTGTTGTCCCTTCTGATTACTTTCTTTGCTGACATTAAAAATACTGCGAAGTTCTAAATTACTAGACCTCTACAGGGTTTGGTTTAAAAGTGATTGGACAGGGTTTTTTTCTGGAGAAAAATCCATCGAACTAATCAAATGCTGCTTACTTGGGAACTTTTGGAATTGCAGATCACTTCAATGTGGAGGAGTATATCAGGGAAGAAGTATTCACTTGCTTTGTACTACTACTTTGCTTTATGGCTTTATGCATCTCATATAGGTTATGTACCAGAGAGAATGCTGAGTTCAACACGTCTCTGGCCTGACTTGTTCTTGCTGTTCTTACTCTTGTTTCCTTGATCTCCAGAGTTTTTTAATTGCTGTTTTATTGTGCATTTAAGTCCTCAGCTTCCAGTCTGGTTAGCATGTTATCTTATGTGGCATTATGCCAGTGTTTATGGGATATTAAAGCAAAAGGAAGTTCTGGTTTG
This sequence comes from Falco naumanni, assembly GCF_017639655.2. Lineage (NCBI taxonomy): Eukaryota > Metazoa > Chordata > Aves > Falconiformes > Falconidae > Falco > Falco naumanni. The sequence goes on from NC_054056.1 coordinate 70,653,730, forward strand.
CTGTCTACATCTAAAATGCAGAGCGAATCTGATAGGTTATTTCTGTTTAGTGAAACTGAAACTTCATACCTGGTGCCTCAATTTGTCTGGTAGGCGTTAGTCCCTGTATGCTCGGTTTCTAAAATGAATAATGCTTTAATTTTTTCTAGATAAAGCTAGACTATTTGCATGTTTAGAAATATAAACAATCAATGCTGGAAAAAGAAAGGAATTCTTTTGTTTGGCTTTATGAGCTTAACTATGTAATGTTCTTAAGAGAGGAAATTGTACTGTGGAAAATCAATACTTGATAAAAGTCTTTAAAACACACAGAGGGCATAATAAGGCAAACTAGTGCATAATGTAATGGAAGCATGAAACTGAAGAGTAGAAGGTAATAGTTATGGATATAAAGGAATTAACAAAAAGTGAGAATGAAATTAGGACTGAAGAAACCAACTTGAAATTTTATTAAAGTAACGTATGAGTACAAGTCTGTTTTAACACTGTAAAACTGTAGAATCCAGAAGCCTGATGGATTGTATGACATTGTTACTGTGGTTAAAATGTGGTCAGTACTACAAGTGTGTGTGTTTGTTTTTAGAAAAATACATCAACCTGCACTGGCTTTTGAAAAAAGAAAAAAACCGCGCGCACACCCACACCCCCCAGCCCGAAGCTGAATTGGTAAAAATAAAAACAAGTATCTAGAAGTATGTTGCCATACGTAGGTGGCAATTAACAGCATCTCCTTCACTGCAAACAGTAATAACTTATATTTAATAAATCGAAAGGTCTTGAGTTTTATTGCATAGTCAGATAGCTGCAGTTTGTCTGCCTCTCTGCATTTATTGTAACAACAGATCACGTCAATCCTGTTGTGTTGCTCCATAGGTAGCTAGACATTTTTTCCTTTCATCTGTTTCCTGTGCTTTTCATCTGGTAATAAAATTTCCAGACCAGAGTGTTATGAGGACCGACGGATCAGGTGTTATAAAACAGCAATAGAATTAAAATGCTTTGACTATGAATATTGCAGAAGCTCAAATGCAATGCTGACTTAATTCTGGCTTTATCCTGGTTTTAATCACCTATGGATGTGACTGTATCTCTCACTTGCTATTGCACTTCCTGCTCCTCGGAAGTCGTGTTTTTATGCAGCTTCTGTACTTACGACTTACTGTTGTTATGGATCTGTCCTAGATTCTTTTCTCTAACCCTCTAAACAGATATTTTAACTATGTTTAAAACTGGGAGAGTAGAAAGTAGGCAAAATTGTTAGATTGTCAGGTTCTGCAGCATTACTGACAGTAAGTGCTCTTTGCTTTATTAGTAAATGACCCAGATCTCAAACGAATAACTTGACACATTAATGTAGCTTACAAGGTATTGCTGTTCTTCAGTATATGTCTTGTTTACACTTGCTTTTAAGGAGGGTGACCCATCAGTTATAATCTTCCTTCTTTTAAATTGACAAACAGTGTTGTATTTAAGAAAATAAAAGTATTCCTCTCACCTAGATGTATTTTTCCCACCACCTGGCAGGTATGTAACTAGCTATAGTTGTGTGCTGTCGTGGTTGCTTTCATATGTATATAGCTGGATGGTTAGAGACACATTCGTGGTTCAGGATTCAACCGTGCTTTGAAAATGGGGCTTTACCATGAAAATTATTGGTGGATTGGCGTTTTGTTTTGTATGTTGAATAAAAACATAATGTGCTTCAATTGAAAATTTAATTTAAACAGTATGTACTAAAGTCAGGGAATGTGTTACTCTGGGTTTGGACCTGGTGCAGCTAATTGCATCCAATCACCTGAGATTCCCTAAACCGCAAATGAAAATATTCCAGGGCTTAACAAACTGAAGTATTTCATGTTCCAGAGAGGTGAGGTGGTTTAGAAGAAGGGCGATGGAGCACAGGCCTTACAGGCTTTTGTGTTCAGCTACAAAAATATAAGGACTTCTTGCTTTATCTTTTAATTGTAAGAGACCCCAACTCTTTTTTTCTTTAACATCCCGTTCACAGTCTTGAAGGGTGTAAGAACGAACTACCTTACTGAATATTTTAACAATACAATAAAAAATTAATCTCACCCTGTATGAACTAATAGTCCTGTGCATTTGCTTAGAGGCTGTAAACCACCCTGCGTGTCAGGAAGACAAGTAGCCTGCATGACTGTGGTAAGTGTGTCACATCCTGCCCTCAACTTTGCCCTCCTTGGAGGCTCTGGCAGTCTCGCTGTGGTTTGCCCACTATCCAGCTGGGAGTGGCTCGAGAAAACTTCTCCAACCTGTGGATCTGGTTCTCAAGCAAACTTACAGACTTAACAGTATCTTGGTGCTCCTTGCCAAGCCCAATTAGGAGAGAGGTGGGGGTACTGGGGCAGGCTTTCAAAGTTTGGTGGAGAAGTCATCTGTAATGTTGTGACAAATTTGTGTGTATTCAAAGCATGTTGTGTGGAGATCACTGTGGATTTTTCTTTCCTTGACAACCCAGTCAGCTCCTTTATAAACACGGGGCTACTGAAGAGCTTCCCTCTTCTGTGAAATCTTCCCCCCATCTCTGCTGCTTGGGTAGTGTTTCTGGCTGTGCTTGGAGAGGAATGGGCAGGTAACTGCTCTGACGTTAGATGCATACGGTGTGAATGCCAGCATGTCTTCGTTAAAAACCCTATGGAAGGAGCAGATCATATTTATTTTAAAGATAACCTATCAAGTCAAGGCATGTCATTGGAAATTTACATGTCTTGATATGAATTCCCTGTCATCTGTGTCATCAGCAATCTGTGTATTTCTTATGTGAATTACATTTCTTATTTCTCTTTCTTCTTGAAGTTACTTAACTCTGAATTCACTTTCTCTCTGCTGATTTATAGGTGGCCTCTTTGGTCTGGAACCTGACCATAGAAATACAAGATTAGAAATTATCTCCATTGCTGTTTCTCTTGCTCTGTGGAAATTTTCACTTATATCAAATGTTGCTTCAAATGATTGTTAATTGTTTATAGAGGGCTTTTAAATTATTCAGTCTTCCAGTAGTCCCATCCTCTACTTTGTCCTGATGAACAAAGTGGAGTTGTTTTCCATATGTGAATGTGTTCTTGGTGTATCCCATAGAAAGGCAAAAGAAAATGGTATAAGAATTGTATTTTTGATATCTCCTTAGATTATTATTTTTTTTTACTTTAGGATGCAGTTACTCAGAAAATGACATTTTGAGCGTCAAAAAAAATAATATATATTTTATAAAACATCAGACACATGACTTCTTTCTCATTATTTTTTTTCCATCCTTGGCATGCAGACTTACTTTTCCCAGTGTTATAGTATTGGGGGTAATACTATTTTAATTTAAAAGGCATAAGCAGAGTTCTGGTTGGAAGAAAAGAAATTTTGAAATTATATTCTGTGATGCTAAACAGGGACTACTAAAAGGGCCTAATTGCTTCCTACATGAGTTTTATTGTCTCTTTGGTTAGCACGTAGTTTATTTCTGTAGTCATAATAGCAGCTTGCAGTATGTAAAAGTAGAGGTGAAAAATAATCAGTGCAACTTTCACATATAACACAGGTTTCCCATGTTGCAGAGACTGGCCAGAGCTGTGGGTTATCTCCTAGATCCATGTGTTCCGTGTCTCATTAGAGAATCTGTAACTAGACAAAAGTGTTGTCATCTTTCAGCTGTTGAGTGAAGGGTGGTGGAATGCTGGGTTAGCTATTTGATGTAGCTTTTCAGGTTTGCACTGAAATGGTGGAAGCAGCTTCAGTGGGCTGTCCAGGTAGGGAGCGTGTTTGCATTACTGTCTCCTGTATGTCCCTTTAACTGCAGGGACTGCATGCTAGGCTGAGGATGTGTGTGCAGAAGGTAATGAGGATGAAACTGGATCCATCTTCCTGTTGCTGTGGCTGACGGTCTGGTTGGAAGGTGTTGCTGGAAGCTTGCAGGCGGCAGGTGTGGGCCCTGAATAGGTGTCTGGGGAAAGCCGGTATCTGTGAGCTGGTTTTGAACCTGCACCTACAGGTGTCAAATGTCTTGATCAGTCACTGAAGAGGAGGATAGGACAATAGGGAGAGAAGAGTGGGAAAAGGGACTTGAGGCTAGGCTTTGGAGAGAGAGAAGGGGAGTCCCAGAGGGAGAAAATGCAGAAAAGGGAGACAATAGCCATACAGTATATGGAGGAAGGACATCAGGTTCATGGTTCATTAGGTTTGTTTTGCTTGTCTTCCTCCTGCTTGTTTGCTTTTCATCTCACGACAAAGCGTTAACATAATCCGTTTGTGAATGACATAACTCTATAACTGATCATTCCCTGTAGAAGTATTGCATGAGGTGCCCGCTGTGTCGCCTCCGTGCGAGGGCTCGGCACGGAAGTGAGTCAGGGGCAGCCCTGGCGCAGCGCCGCTGTCTGCCCTCATTGCCTGGCTGAGCACTGCACTGGAATTTTCCAGGTAGGACACAGATAGAGGTGAGAGGGAGAGCATGTGGGATGGGATTTGGACAGGGAAGGGCTTGTCCTGGGGAGAACTGCCTGTGCGCCGAGCTTCTGGTACACACGGGAGCACCAAACGATATGAATAGATCAGGGGAAGAATGCAGTGGATGCATTTAAAAATATCTAATGCTGCCTTTGTGTTTTATTACCTTTTCATTACCATTTTCCTTTTTTAATTTGAAACATACACTGACTTTTTTTCCTCTCTCTCTCCAGCGTGGATTTCAACACATTTTTGTGCAGGTGCCAGGAACACTGTGTTCTGTTAAGTCACAGGGTGACGTAGGGTGCTGGCTGGCTGCCAACCTGGGTCAAGTTCATTCAAATAAGTTTCGGTGGCGGCTCTTGCTGCTTGAGCCCTGTCAGTCCTGCCTTTGCATGGTAGGTGGCTCTGTTGTGTTAGTTTTCTGAAGAGCTTGGGTTTTCAAATTTTACAGGCTTTTGAATTTGATGTTTGCGGAAGGATTAAGAAAAAAAATCCAACCTGACCTTGCATGAATCTGTGAGGAGAGAAATGGACATGGCCATGGATTTACGGAGCAGAACAAGGTCTGCAAGCTGTAGCATGTGTTCAAGTGTTTTCCTTTCTCTGCCCACTGATATTTTTTTTTATTCCTGTCCTTGTGACTGCTTTTAATCATAGTATATACTTTGTGTCTTTAAAGCAGGAATGACTTCTGAAGTTCCAGTGACAAAATCATGCTCGTGACAAAAATAGATGAAATGGCACATAGCGCGTGAAAGTGGCAATGGCTCTGCTAGGTTAATCACTTCCCTTTCCTACAGGATTTTGTGTTTTGCTGTCTTAGCCCTGGAGCTTTGGACTGCTCTTAAAAATGTATTAAGATGCCTTATTTAGGGCAAGCTTCCCATGTACAGGATTGTCCCTGTCTTGGTGTTGAAAAGTCAGACCAGTTTTCTTGGTCTCTTTATTGCAGCTTCCCTTTCAGGAGACTGTGTTGTTGCTACTTTGCATAGTAGCATACTTTTCCTTCCTGTAACCCTACCAGAAATCACACTAGATCCCCTCCCTTTCACTTCCAGTAACTGCTCTGTGAGCAATAATTTTGGAACTACTGGCAAAATAAGAGTCTTTGACATGCTCATAAAATCCTTACAACAGGATAGCAGTTACAATGCCAGAGACATCACTAAGTGGTCTCTAAGACAACTGTTGATATTTTAGTATTTGATGAGAAACCCATTCTTCCTGTTTGCTTCTGGGATATATATTTCTAATTAAGACTGAGATCTCTGGGAAAACTTGGTGTTTCCAGAGAGAGGCGATTAGTTTTAAAGAGGATGGAGAAGTGAATTTACAGGTTGTGATTTCGATCTGTTTTAACTATCTCTTATTTGGACGGGTTAGCCATTTTATTTTTATTCTGTAGCTGTGCACCAAGCTTCGAGGTCTTGGCTCACTTGATGTTTGGCTCTTAAGGGAGAGAAACATAGTAGTGTCAGGTTCCCATGATTCAACACCTACTCCTGGGTTACCTGTCGGTGCTTGCTGGCTTATCTTCTCTGTGTGGGAGAGTGGAGGATGATCAGATTTGTATTCATCACTAGGTGTCACTCACTTGCAATTACTTAAAGAATGTTTCAGGGCAAAATTAAACGAAACAAAGCCCTCTCTTGCTTCCTACCTCACCCAAATTGGGTGGGGGTGATGGAAGGAAATGGTGTGAAATCTAGAAAATAATTTTTTCCCATCCTTCTTTCCCATAAAACTATTGTATGTAGTGTTTTGTAGTTTTATTGCTCTATAGCATACCTTAATCTGTATTTTGTTGTTCTTGTGTAGTCCTGTTGATGCAAGATAAATTTTTCTTGTATATTTTCAATGATGTTTTCTTCCCTCTATTATCAAGTGTGCAAAAACTTAAAGAATAGTAGATAGCATTATGAAAGATATGGAAATCTAGCTCAAGGGAGGTGCAGCAATAGAACTATGGGATCACTTGGGAGAATACTTGGAAAAAAAGTTGAGATGATAGGACTCATAAAATTGTTCTTGAGACTTGACCACTGCTATGTTGGGCAAAGGATGGTGATTAAGAACTGTTCATGCCTAAAGATGATTTATATTTCTGTTATCTAACAAATTATATGGAATGTGGTGCCTTGGCTGGGTCCTGGTCAGCCTTCTTCCTCGGCAGGTGATTAAGTATGGGGAATGTATGTTCAGTTGCTGAACTACAGAATGTTTCAAAATTCTAACACCAATTCTGAAAAAAGCGGGGGAAGAGGAAGGTTAAGCAGTAAAACTCAATAGATTTATTCAGGGCTGTCAAACACACACCAAATGCTCTAAATGTTTTGTCCAGAGGGAGAGTTTCCGGAGAATGTGCAAGTGTCCATGTGGATAACTGCAAATTTTATTGGCAAGGGTGACTGTTTTCTTCTGTATGTCCCACCTTTCCCCTTTCTTTTCCCCTTGAAATGTGATGTGTCTTTTATCCAGCCTGGTTCTGTCTTTCCGTTTGGGGGCTGGCACTGCTGCGGATCAAGATGTTGCGTAGACGCTGCCTCTCCTCCTTTAGGTTCCAAGTGAACTAGGTCTGTGTTGTGTCTGTCTGCTCTGGGAACTGAACCTCCTGGAGGGTCTCCAAGCATCTCTTGCTGGGGAAGATTCTCTAAATGGTTTCAGTGGTGTTAAAGGTGGCCTTTGAGCATCAGTAAAAACTGGTGAAAGACTAAAGCTTGTCTATTGTGTGTTTTCTTTTTCACCCTCTCTTCTGTGTAACTACAAGTGTTAGTTTAAAAGGTATGGCTATATACAGAAATTACCTTTCCTCATATTTTCTTATACATCAATAATAGTGGCTATTTGAGATCAACTACTTTTCTGTTAAAGCTGACTTCAGCCAAGGAAATGCCTTCTAGGCAAAAACTCATTATTCCTGTGGACCTGGAGTTATGACTTGCTGGAGGTAACAATGGAGCAAATCTGTTGCAGGGTTGAAAATACAGTGAGAAGAGAATGAAAAGATTTCTGTTTTGTTTGTGCTGAGTAAGATTCTTAGCACCAGCCTACCCCTCTGCGCAACATATATGTGGATATCCATAAAAGTTATGCGCTAACCGTCCAAACAAGTAGATCTCTTTAAGCTCTGTGTCAGACCTTATATTTGTAGTGTCTTTGCTCATATTTAAGCACTAAAACCAGCATGAGTTTCTTACGACAGCTGAGAAGAAAACACACAGCCTCCACTGATACCTGCACAGATATGACAGAACTCTTAATCATAAGATTTAGTTTCCCTTTGTGAAGATTATAGGTTAAAAGGATTCATCTCCTTGTTCTATCTTGGATTACTAAGTGTTTGTGGCTGTGTGTCACTGTATTTATCTAGTCCACATGTTGTATTTGAGTTTAACTGAGAGTGTGTTTGGATGAATAAAGTAGCATAATTTCCTTCCCTTCCCCTGAAGGAGAGGTGGGTTTTTCTTTTAAAGTATGGCAGCTATTATGACTAACTGTGTAATTACACCCTTAATCAGAGTGAAATATTTCAGATACACAGTAGCCCCATTTGGCCCCTCAGTGTTGAATTGAAAACCCTCTAAAGATGCATAGTATGGCCTGTAGTCATCATCATCACCTTTAATCACTCAGCATATTAAAGCCACTGTGCAGGAGTGTACATGGTTGTGTGATTTGCTTTTGGAAGGGGTGGTGGTGAGGGCAGGGAAGAGAGAGGGACGTTACTGTAAATTCCTTTTTCTGCCTCTAAATTTGCAAAGGCACTATTGTTCGTCTCTTCTTATTGTCTCTGATCATCATTTTGTCAACGTTCAATGGGTTTCTTCTGCTGTTGCCTTGTGTTTGAAGGTAGATGGGGCTCTGAAGATGTGGGGAGTTTTTAGTCCATCTGAGCTACTGAAGCTTTTGAGAGGCTGATGGGTGTGGAAAGCACCTTGTTCAATGCATGGTTCAGTGGCATGGCCTCCAGAAAGGCACTCCAAACAATGGGCTAGGTGAAATGGTGCAAGCTAAACGCGAGTCTCTAATTTTTGGTGAGTTGGTATTCATCCTCAAAATAAGAAAAATGTACTGCTGTAACTTATCAGTTTTGCAATTTACACACTCCACCCCTGGTATTAATCCTGTAATTTTAATAAAGCTAATAGGTGCAGTTTCTTACAGACCTTAATTATGCTAGCAGCTATTTTTGAAAAATCTTTTGCTCCAGTTGAAATATAAGTACTTCCAATATTTACTTCTGCTCTGTTCATGGTTTGCCTGATATGTTTAATGTACATCTCTTTTTTTTTTTTTTTTTTTTTTTTGGGGGGGGGGTGGGGGGGAGGGTGGCAAAGAGGATGAGTAGAGGAGGAAAGAAAGGGGCAGATGTCACCTCACGAAGAAGGGACAACACCAGAATGGCAGTTCTGTCAAATAGAGCCAGATGCGCAGATTTCACAAGGTGGCACATATGGTTCATTTTTGTTGTTATCTCTGAAACTGGTGTAGGCTAGCTTTGGGCTAAAAGGTTAAATGTTGTTGGGAGAAGAACTGAAAGTGGATGAGAATACTATTTGAGAAAGTTAGGAAGAGCTTAGGGCTGTGCTGTAGCCACACAGATCTCACACTGAAAGGCCTGGAGTTCAGAAGTGAGCAGACTTGTGGTTCTAAGACACATGTGCTTGACAGAGTTTTCAGGCTTAGTTATGCATGGTCTACTTTACTCCATCAGGAACGAAAAATTTTGAGCATCATGTTTGCAAAACGATCATGACAAGGCTAGTGTTTGTTGTTTGTTACTACATGTTTTCTCAGAACTTACTGGGGATTCAAACATTGCATAGGGATGTTGGTACAGCACTAAGATAAGGGCATTAATTAAAAAAAACATAAATGTGGAAGCCTTTGTAAAAATGTGCAGACAACTGCATTCAGCACAACTGTTGATGGCTTGGCCTTGAGCTCAGTTGGTGGAGCTGCTGCCGCCTGACTGCTAGGATAAATGTGCATGATGTAATCATGCCAAGCCCACACTATGATGGTGTTACAACAAAAGCTGTGGCTGTGAACTGGGCACATTCCCAGTTACATTCAGGTACAGAAACAAGGTAATTGGAAAGGTTTTGCTAATACTGTATGAGTGTAGTTACATCTTGAAGTTGGTGTTTTGGGGCATGACACGTAAAGTCAGGTCTTTCTTGCTGGCTAGGTACCAGGGAGTATAGTCTTTGGTTGGTACCCTTTTTATTTAAATCTTATATTAAATGACCCTACAACTGTATGCTTCTTCCCCAGCTGCCAAGCAACTTTTTCTGATACAACGTAAGAATGGCTATATAGGATAGACTAAAGGTTTGTCAAGCCTATTGCTCTTTCTGAGCCTGTGGCCAGATGCCCACAATTTGGACACTGGATATAAACGTAGATTAAGCTAAATGGATTAATTGGCCAAATCATAATACCGGTTGCTTTGCTGCTGGCTGAATGTGCATTAAAACAGTCTCTGGTCTTCAGCATGGACTAGATATTTGAATGCTAGAAAGTTGTGAGTGGTAGGGAAAGCCTCAACAAAATATAGCAAGTGTTCTGGTTTTAAATACATTTGTTATGTATTCCGTAACTAGGAAAGTGCATAATATTAGATGTCTTTGTATTAGCCAGTTTTAAGCATCTGCATCTAGCCTGTCCAATGGATAAATAAATAGGTCCAAATGTGACAACTGCAGGAATATCTGTTATGTCCTTTCACAAATATGCGCAACTTAATGGGGACATTTTTATTTGTCTGTTTTGGGTTTTGGTTGTTTGGCTTTTTTTTTTTTGTTGGAGTTATATTCTTAAGATACTTACTTAGTCCTAAACTGAGCTTGTTTATGTGGTTGTATGCAGTTTCTTCATGCAGGCTTCACAAACGCTTCCTGCTTTCTGAAGTTTTTGGAACAATTAGTTAATTCTAACTCTCCATCTTCTTCTGACTGAAATTTGCAATTTCCTTTCGAGAAACAACTTCCTATTGAGTATTAACTTATCTGACTGCTTTGATGTATTTGAGGGGAAAAAAAAGAAGTCCTGAATGCATTGCAAAATCCAGTGTTGTCTTTATAGCTTGAATTTCTACACTGCCTGAATTGAGGAAGTATAGAAGTGGATAGGAACTCATCTAACTAACAAATGAAAATCCTGTTAAATTGTGCTTGATCATGCCGTGTCATTGTAAAAATTCCGAACTGCAGTAATTGAAATCTGGTTAGGCAGCTAAAGAAGACTGAATTATCACATATTTGCTGTGATCAGCATTCACTTTGGGAGATTTGCCTTTTGGGAGTTGTGCGGATTTCCAAAAAATGCTGTGGCATATTTGGAGGCAGATATAGAAATGGGCTTATTTCTGCGGTGCAGCTAATTGTCATGCCAGAACTACAGGAATCTAAGCCCTGGCCTGCAAAATAGCCATTAAACTTAGATTTAGATGCCTGTGTTTTGTATACAATGAACAGAAGAGCTGAAGTGCAAAATACAAGGTTTCCCAGCTACTGTCTTTCTTACCAAGGAACACTTAAGCTCCCTGGTGCTCCTGCATTTTATCTAATGCCTGTTTGATGTGGAGCAGGGACTGGAACTCGTAAAGACCCTTTGATTCTCATGTTTTTTTCCGCAGTGGCCCGGCCCTAGAGGGAGAGGTAGAAATGACCTCCTCATTGCTTTGTTTGGTACTTCAGTGCTTTCCTGAGAGGGAGTGATAAAAACTCCCTTAAGCCAAAGATTGTCTTGCTAGAATTTGGGTTTCTTGCTGCTTAGGCGGAAATGTCTGGCGTGTTACAGAGGAGTTATGTGTTTACTCTTGTGGATGTCCTTTTCAATGCAAGCAATGCATACAGCATTCTGTGAGTGGAAATCTCTGCAGGGTATAGATCCACACCTACTGAATCAAGCCCCTGAACAGGCTTAGCGGCAGAAGTACCAACTCACAGGCTTAAATGCGATATAAACCATGAGCCTGCAGAGTTGCATTGCATCTGGGTATGTCCAGATGTGCTTTAAGAAACTCATGAAATACTAGGTACTGAAAAAGCTGGGTTCATCAGGAGACTTTGGGGACAGGAGCGGAAGATTTGGTGACTGACCCCTTAGACTTTGATGCCTAAATGCTATCAAAGTGCCTCTTCGAGTCTGAGTCTTAGCTTTTCTAGCTGATGATAATGCATAGAACACTTTTAACAGTTTTTTTTCTTTTGCAGTGTGCCTGAAGTCATCTAAGTGATCCATAGTCTCTTATTTTGAAGAGTTAAACAATTAAGTGAGGACTTTCAAAAGTCTTTAAATTTGAATGTCTGCTTATGCTAAATGCAAATGTAGATGCTTTGCAGTTATGCTTCCCTTGGCCCTGGATGCTAAGCCTTAGTGGTTCTTGGTGCTTTTACATGGGAGTTGGTGTCCAGCACTTGTGCAAAATAGGCTTGAGAGCCAAGTTGCCAGATAAGTTGAGAGTCACTTGTGAAAATTTTGTGTCCCCAAACCACAGGAACTGATGTTAGATCCAGTCTTAAATGTCAAGCTTTTAGACTCAGTCCTGTGCTTACGCCACTAGATGATTTTTTTTTTGTGATCTATTACATTTTAAAGCAGATAATTGGGTTCCTGTTACAGCTATAGTTTCCTCTTCTGTATCTGAAACAGGGAATTCCCCAGATTTCTCCCAAGAGTATTTTTTTATTTGTAAGTTCTTGGTTGTGCTCTCTTCCCTGGAAATCTTCTGGTTCAATTTTACTTCATCGATCACAAGCAAACTCTGTTGGTGGTGGTTGCTATCTACAGCAAATAGCGTTCCTCTGCTTCCACCAAAGTGCTTTTATGTATTGTCTGTCAAACTACTTTAGACATCTTCTGTGCTTCTTTCTGCCAGGTTTTTTATCCATAGAGAGGCCATGTTTGTACACCTAGTCTCTGCTGTCTTGACCATGATATGTGGTAATATGATAATATCTAGAAAACCCATGCACATAAATCCAGTGGTGTTGCTTTCATAGAAAACCTGATTTACATGATTTCTGCATCCTTCCCCTACACTGTGCTTTTTAAATAATTGTCAAATGAAATAGAGGAGCTTTTCTGGTCTGCCACATTTTTTCCTGGACTTACATACAGGATGTGAATAAGGCATTGGTTTAATGTCATCAAAGTCCTAGTTTATCAGTATAGCATCACTGGAAACTATAGAACCTCTTGGGATATTGGCCTTTGAGTATATGAAAGCATTACTGCTTTTGCTCCCTATTTTTGTGAGGTATGTTTCTGTAATCCTTCAAATGTAAAGTTAGCTGCCTGCAAATATTATTCTGTATTTGAAACCAGTTTCTAGAGTATGTATGCATGCGCAGTGGATTGTGGAGTGATGTGGAGTGCAGTTTTGAGGCAAAGAGAAGTGGATGGGGAGGTACATGGATCTGCTTTCTACACATGCTGTTCTTCCTTTTCTATTTAGTAAAATGTATGTTGAATTATTACAGCCTTACATAGAAGTAGTTAGTGAAGGTAACTGGAGTTGCTATTCTGCAAAAAACAGGAATTCAGGAACCTCTTATAGCCAGAGTTCTCACCGTTCAGGCAGAACAAGCTAACAGGTTAACATTATGTGTATAAAAATACAGAAAGACAAACCTGAAAGTGGGGAGAAGAGTATGTGACATTTCCTAAATGGAAAATGACAGGTTTGTTTAAACAAACAAATGTAAATGCTTGTGCTTAGAATGTAGTAGGGTGTGTGCATATACACGTGCATTTCTTTCACTGTGGTGTTTGAGAGTGTGTGACTTGTTAAATTGAATTTTCAATTTCTTGACTGCCTTTTCCTTAAGAAGTGGTTGTCTCATCAGGTAGTGTAAACGTAATTGTACACTTCTGCTGTTTTGCATAGGGTAGGCTTTGCATTCCAGGAGTAATACTACCTATATTTGGCTCTAGTGATGCAATTTCCCAGGACTCCCCCCCCCCCCCATTTTACTATTAAGAAATCATTTGTTTGATGGTACTTTTGCAAAATGGCACAAATGATCCACTTTTGATCTAGAAACTCAACTCCTTCTCCCTGTAATGTAATTACTAAGCGACTAGTGTGTCACAGAATCTGTTCACTTGTAGCAATTTGAGGGGAAAATGCATTTAAAACGTCTAAGATTTCCAAGTGCGAATTTGGCTGTAGTAGATGTCAATAAGCGTGTCAAAAGGATTTTTATCCTGAAGTCTTAGTAAGTGTTACTGTTACATTAATGTTCTGAATTGCAGTAGCTCCAGAGGAAATCTTAAGTCAGCATTTTGGAAACCAAGAGGGTTTAAATGGTGCACTTGTGAATGTATTTTTAACATTATTTTGACAGAGGAGTTTAAAACCGAGAAACATTTTTTTCTACAAGAATACTCAAATTCTTGCCTTAATGCTGAAGTTAGTCCCCTTTATGCCTAGACTAAGTCATCTTGCACTGTTACATGACACAGCTGTATTTGCTTTTATTCTGTATTTTCTTAACTGACTATTTTTTTTTGCTTTAATAACATTTGTAACTAGTGTGTAGTTTGCTTTTAATAAATTGATAACTTGAGGAAAAAAACCCACAATATGGTACCTACCATTCTGCCCTTGTCGAAAAACTTGCTCTAACTTTAGCTCTCCTTACTTGGGAAGAGTTATAATACGTTGATAGATCTGTGTAGTTACTGTCCCATGCGCTGAACAGAAAAAATACTGTGTGAGTTGGAGCTTAAATCATTAAAACGGCAATATAGGTGAAGTGATTGGGCTTTTGGCAAGTAGAAAACAACATCTTGCTCAGCTGCAGTTCTGCTCTATATCGTACCCTGGAAAATGATCTTTGAAGCATGTGAAAGTTTTTAGATTTTAAAAGACTGTTTTTTCTTTTCTTTCTTTCTTTTTTTTTTTTTTTTTAATCAAACAGCCCCAAATGGCTCTGCTGCAATGTCTTGTCCATCTTTCTGACCAAAATGGAATTACCGTTATTGTGAGCTGGGGAATACAGATCATCCAGACAGCAGTTTAGGTTGCTATATGTGAAGTATCTCTTTGGTGATTTGGAGTGGGGAACAGAAGATGTAGCATTTTAAGTAGTTGTTATAGACTCCGGGGGCCATTTATTGCTACTGAAGTAATATGACTGCATCCTACATTGCTGTCGAACCACTACGAAACGTTTCTGATTAAAGTAGTTGCCAGTAGGACAAGCAGAAAATTGATACAGTGGATGACAACGTTGGCACGTCTGCATATAAGCAATAAAGCCACCTAAAAATGGTGCAGCCAGATGCCCAAAACTGCCTGAGCGCTTCCTTCAAAGCTGCTGTTACTGTCCCTCTCTTTTCTCAGTGTGGCTTTTTCCTCTCCTCGCACCGTAGCTTCTCAGTGCTGAGCACAGCTCCCAGAGTGAGACCTCCAGTTAGTGGTGTATGAGAGTTAACTGCTGTTTAATAAAAAATATTTTTCTAACACTTCTAGAACAAACTTTGGGCCCAGGTTTGTGGCCCCAGACATTTCAGGAAATTGCAACTTGCACAGTATTTTCACTTGTTTCATGTGTAACGTGTAAGTTTTGTTACTGAATGCTAAATAGGTCACAAGTTCAAGAAAAAAATGTTACATGCTTTTAAAATCCTGCTAGCTGCAGAGTTCAGTATGAAGGGCAAATATCACATGAGTACTTTTACTTTGGGAAGAGAAAAATAAGCAGAGATTGTTTAATAGTGTCTTGAAGGGGACATTTTATTTTTAAATGCTCTTCCTAGAAGCTGAATTAACATGTATTATTTTAGCATTATCATGTCAACTTTGAGCTTCTCCTATATTTTTTTCAAAAAGGTGTGGGGGGGAGGATGACACACTCTAGCCTTTGAATTTTGCAGAGATTGTATTTTCCATGTGTAAGTATGCATTGACATGTGCTAACCTAATAGAAAAGAAAATGACAGTTCTACATGGTTGCCCCCCCCCCCCCCCCCCCCCCCCCCCCCCCCGCTTCAGCTTCCTGAAGTGAAGAGTAAAGTAAGCATTGATTTAAGCATGGAAGTGAAATTGAGCCATCACAATCTCTTGATCTGAGTTGAGACAGTGGAGTTATGAAGCCAAAAGCTGTTGGTGACTGCTGTGCAAACCAGTTAACTATAGCTTTTTGAAGTGTGTTAAAGCATGCAGACATGCATTGAGGCTCTCTTTTTCTCTTTGCCTGTAATTGAGAAGCGTTACCTTAATTCTTTTTTAATCTTCCTACTTCATGCAAGCTTTATAATGCTTATAAGGAATTGCTGAGTAGAAATTGCAAATGTTTGTATTTCAGGGCTCTTTTCTTGGCAAGATCTCTATGCCAGTTACTAGCCAGTTCTTACAGATTTGAAGTCCATTGAGTTTAATTGTTTAAAGATTGTATTTAATTACTGCCTTACTAGGACATTTCCAGTGTGTTTTTCCTGGTATGTTTATGTGGTCTGCTTATTTGCTAATAAAAGTTTTAAATATCTGTGATTTTCTCCATATGTCCTGTAATGTATGTCATACCCATTTTATGGCAATCATGTCACTGTATGCAATGTAACGCATGTTACAGCACACACGTGTTTCTATTCTAATCTGGATCTCTAAGGAGTTTTACTTGGTCTTCACTTTGAAATCTTTCCATGTACTGTGAACAATCAGCACAACTAAATTTGTCAAACTTAAGACAGTATTGCAGCAGTTAGCACCCCTGAATCTCTCTATAAAATGTGTATTTATAATAACGTTAACAATTTTCAGTTACGATGTCTTACCAAATTGATTATTACTTTATTTTCCTTCTGTTCCTCTGAAGTTTAGGCACGTGATCTGAAAGAAAACCTGTAGACTTAATTTTGGGCTCTTTTTTTCCGTGTTCTTTCTCCAAACAGAATTAATTTTAGCAGAGTACATGTAATATATTTTTTAAAAAACCAGTTTTCTTACTTGGTGTTCTTTGGCTTACTTGGAAAAGCAATTAAATGGTCTTCTGTTCCTTCAGTCTGTGTATAGGTGCTCTCATCGTTGTTAAAAATCAGTCTAGGTAAAGGTGGTGCTTTTGTGTGCATACACATGCTGTCATTGCTAACACAGTATTTCAGACGCGGTAAGACATTTCCTGCCCTGAAATGTTTGCTGTTTAAAATAGTTTTAACAGGGCAAAAAATGTGAAACTGATCTAGAAAAGGTAGGCTGTGGAAGGACTTCTGGAGAGGAGGGAAAGGGTCGGAAGAAGTTAGAAACGAAGAGGAGGGAAGAAATGAAGTGACTATTTTAGGCTTTGGGGGCAGTACCACAGGCGCTGTGAAGCAATAAATGGAGCAAAGGGGAGAACAGTCAAGTGAGAAGAATGTGGAGTGAGTGGGAGTAGAAGAAAATGAATGTAATGTGCTGCACTGCCTGGCAGCCTGGTGTCTCCTTAAGCTGCCAGTGCTGTAGCTGTGAACGCTGGCACAGCTGGAGCTGGAAGTGCAGAGTCTGAATTTCAAGATGTGTCTACGTACCTCTGTGGAAATTATCAACAAAAAAATTTCTGCTAAGTGCCAAGCACCACTGCAGAAACGATGCCTGTATTCCATTTGTGTGTTATACAACACTGTGCCAGTTACATTTCCTCTCTATCATTTTCTTTTTTTTTTCCTTTTTTGACAAGTGCTTTTCTAAGGGGTTTCACAGGAAACAGCAGGCAGATCAAAGAAAGATGAGAAGTCAGCGTGCATAATTTGTACTTCACTGAATATCTGTGTGCAATCTCTCATTTAGTTAGTTATTCTGGAATTTCTTCCTTTCATCTCAAAAATAAGGTGCTTGCAGTTATCACCTACTTTTTGAAAGAGAATGCATAGTATAAAAGATGTTTTACAGTCTTTGACGGTTTCGTGTTCAATCTAAACAGTGACATGATTGTGAGAGGTATTTTCTCATGGTTTCTTTTTTAGAAAGATTTTTTTTTTAAAAGCTTTCAGGGTTGTTATTCATAACTGTATAGGCTAAACATACAAGAGAAGCAATTTTATAAGGGAAAATTTTATTTATTTAGACCAGATGACCTATTTGAAGTAAAAAAACTTGACAAACTTTTGGGACCTATAGAAGGGCTTAATGCTGAAAGCTCATCTGTTTTGCCACAGTTATATCTGTTTGTCTGCCTATTAAAAGAGATTGCCTTGTTACAAGTATTTGTCCTTTCTGAAGGCTTAGAACAAAACAAAAGAATGGCTTGAACATGGGAATGTATTTCCTCCCTTAACAGTTCCTACTGAATCCTGCAGGTGTTTATAGTCTATGTGCTTTAAGATTTAACTCATAAATAATAATTTGACTTTTAATCATGCCTTTCAGTTGAATCCTCTTGTTACATCCAAGCTTTTAACCTGGATGATTACCATAGCATCACCTAAAATAGAGACAATAAAACTGAGGTTTCATGGCCTGAATCCACTAACTTTAATAAATGAAACAGAGTGCATGGCTGTAAACAAAGAATGTGAAAGTAGGTTATCAAACCATGTGATAACATCTGTTCCTTGGAAACATGAAAGTAACTATTTCTGTGTCAAGAACTAAACCCTGTTTAAGTGGTATTACAAGCTGACTACAATTTTCTTGTGTGCCCGAACTTCAATGCATGATGGTGAGGCTTCTGTGCGAAATGATGTAATTATCTGCATGCCCTATCAGAGTCAGGTATTTATATTTTAAAACCTGGGTCTCTATCATCTGGAGGATCCTTATCTAGATGAGAGCTCAACTGCGTGGGATAATACACAGTTGCATGAGAGGAGACCTGGTTCTGTCCTTGAATAGTTTGCAAGATGCAACATGTGAAGTGGCATCTCCCCCCTCCCCTCTTTTTGTAAGGAAGGAATGAAGAGCAAAGGTTATGGTAATTCACTTGAATGTAACATTGGCTAACAGTGCGCATAAATTGGTCCAAATTGTCTTTAACAGGCAGGCAGTTTCCCTGGGAGAAAATGAAGATGTTCTTGTATGATAGACAAAAAATTAGAGTAGAAAAAGCACTTGTAGGTTGTCTGTATTGAAATTTTTCAGCATTGTTTGATCTGTTAGAAGCTGGCTTACTCTGATCACAGGCTGATGAAGACGTTCAGTGGTAACGCAGAATATTAGGAAGTGATAGATTGACTTAATGCTAAAGTTTAATGAAAACTACTAAAATTATGCTTATGGATATGCATAAAATGCGTGCCCGTTTTGTACCTTAATTGCTTACTGTCCCCTACTATTCTTTCATGCCCTTGTGCCCAGCAGACAGACGTTTGTTCCATCTTACCTTTAGAATGCTATATAATTCTACATCTAAAGAGTATGCTTACAAGTAAATGCAGTGCTTCTTGCTTTACTGACTTATTTTGTATAAAAATGCACTTGGGCTGAGAAGACAGCCTCACCTGTTTCAGTTGGCTGATCCATGCCTTAGAACAACCTGTTCTGGGAGAGGCTGGCTGGAACAACTTGTGGATGTATCTCTAGAGGTATAGCCTGCTAAACCTGTTTGCCTTGTAAAAGCTGAGGTTTCTGTTCGGGATTAGAAGTTATGGCTTTGATTTCATCTTCCTTACCACTTGTGTATTCTTTATTTGGCTTAAAAAAAAAAAAAAGTTGGTAAAATACTATCTTTTCACTAGGTCTATAAAAAGTCTATTTTGTTGTAATTTTAATCGCTCCTCTCCCTAAGTTTTTCTTTCAAAGATCAGATATTCTTGTTGATCTTGTGTGTATGTGTGCGAAATCTTATTCTAATATTATTTTTTTTCCATTTTTTTTCTAAAGTGACTAGTATTGCATGCAGGATACTGCCTGCCAATGGTGTATGTGTACAGGATTATGTGCAAGAGAGCTCAAACCAAACATAAACATGCAGCTCTCCCTTTACAAAACAAAATGCACAGCCAAACGTACTGCATGTAATCCTAATAATTACCTCATTTTCCACTTAAAGGCAGAATGATCTACACAAGATATGTGAGCAGATAAGTGGTAATACAAGTTACTTATTTTGTTAGTTATTTCATGTGTGATATAAAACACAATTTTGTGGGCTTGTGTACTGTACTTCCTCGCTCTTGTGTACAACTTGTTGTGTACAACTTCCTCGCTCTTTGAAGTGTAAGAGGGAGTTTTCTTGTCCATGTCACCCTCCACACCTTTTTTTTTCTTTCAGAAATCATGCAGGAAGCCCAGCGTCAGAGGATAACTGGCAGTTATACTTGACAGCAGCCATATCGTTCTATTAACTTCTGCAGTTATGTCAAAGCCCTTTCAGCTCCTTCAGTCCGTTAAAGCATCTCTGAAACTGTCCCATTTGTTTTTCTTTTGATAACAGCTATTGGTATTTTTCCTTTGAATTTAATCATACCAGGGTAACCTTTTAAGACAGTAGCTAATGCAGCTATAATTTTTGAGAGAGCTTGCAGAATAAATGGGGTCAAACATGGGTAAGACCTCCCCAGGAGCTCTCCAAAGGGAAGCCCAGCCATGTAAGCAGTGGTGTTTAAGGTTTAGTAGCTGGCCTCCTTCCTCCAGAGGTAATAGTGAATCAATTTCCTCTACTATAGGAAGCACTGGGCTGCTGGCTGCAGTGAATCCTTTTTAATTAGTCATAGAAGAGAAGACCTAACCACTTGTTTAAAGGTCTCTAAACACCATTAAGAGGAGATGAGGGTGCAGTCTGTGACCAGATTCTGCTTTGAATAATTACTGTGTTGCTGCCTACACTTCTCCATATTCCAGTAGATACAGCATTCTTCTTTGCTACTTGGCATAAATGATTTTGTGTGCTAATAACTACTGCATTCCAACCTAGGGGTGGTGCATCTAGGAGATAGCAAAAATTCATTCCTAAGCCTGTGTGAAAGGAAACATTGCTGAAGTTTAGTGGTGGCCAAGCAGGGAAACAGAAGCAAACCCTTTGTCAGCTCAGCGGTAATTGCTCTTGGAGAGTCGCAGAGAGATGCTCAAGGTGGCTGTTCTCACACCCTTGAAGAGTGTATATCTGTTTCCTGTAATGGCAGCCACAAAATGCTAATGTGTGTGGAGCAGGACATGTCATTTCCTAGTTCACTGAACCAACACCACTGATAAATATTTAGGACAGATCAGATGGTCTTGAGTGCATGTGCTGTGGAGGAATGCTGTACTTTGCTAAACAACTAGGCATTATCTGAGATCCATTTTAAATATATGCTGTCTCCGTAATAATACTGGGTGGTTGTTCCAGATACAAAATTTCAGTTAATCTGCTGTGTCAGTTTGGGCTTGCAAGTCCAAAAATATCTTACTAGTGTTTTATGTCTTTCATTGTTCGTTTATGTCATGCATTTATCTCTGCCCACGCACTGCTACCTAATCTTGTACATTTTGCGTGCTGTTCCTGTGGTTATTCCGTGAGAAGAAAGCTTGGTATCACCCACAGAACGGCACACGCCTAGCTCTGCACTTGAACATTAAGTTTCTTGTGTGAAGGTATATCTGAATTTTATCTCTCTGGAGTGAAAGTAGCTAGCTTACCAAAACCCAAATTATTTGTCAAGATACTAGGGAAATACTTGGCATAGACTTCAGTGCTTCAGTTAAAGCTTTAGAAAACACAAAGCTCTGAAGAGAACTTCAAGCTTTAAATCCTTTATATTTTTAATTATCTTTATAGAGCTGAATAATATCCTGTACTATCTTTGTGCACAATGCTTGAATTAATTTTGTGTTGATTAATTAAGGGGAAACTTATTTACCTTTACCCTACTCCCTGTACCAGCTTCTGGTGGAGTTAGCTTCAAGCATTCATTAGCATAGCCCGGGCCTTTGACATACTGCAGTGGTGATTTATGCTTGTGAATATTCATTGTAGTAAATCCAGTGGCTTTTCTGCTCGCTCTGGTTTTTGGAGAGTGCAATGCAAGATATAAAATCTACTTGCAACCTGTAACTAAATCCCAGGGTAGAAGTTTGCTGCATTTGAATACTCTTGCACGATGACAGCAGAATACCAGTAGTGTAAATGTAGCATTGCTTATCAGAAAGAAGAATGTATAAAAGGAGAGGTAGTAGGATAGTCACCTAAATTCACTCTGTGTGTGTTATTACCAGTCAGGTTCCATCCATCTTGAAAGCTGTCATGAGAAGGGAGTTACGAGAAATATAAATTAATTCTGAAAAGAGTAAGGGAATTAGAAAAGAGAAAAAGGTAGCCCATGAGAGAACGGGCAGGGGATAATAGAAAACACTTCCATAGTTAGAGGCAAAGATACGTGAAAGAACAAGTAGGAAAGGAAATGTCACAAGATTAATCTTCCTGTGTATGTACAGTGATCAAAATCTGAAACTCTCAAATACTTTTTCCATTTCTGACGTAACTTGGCTCTGTGACCTTGAGAAACCTTGGTTCCCTAAGGGTGCCGTCTGAGAAACCGTATTAGTTCTTCTGCCATTTGAGCTAAGCTGTGGTAAAATAATAGGAGGGAAGAAATTTATTATTTTTAGGGAAGGAAATGACAGACTACGTGACCTCCATCTGCAAAAAGTTATTTCAAAGTATATAGAATTTGATAGCAGTGGAGATTTGGTTGTACTGCAGGAAGCTGAAGCTTCTTAGTTTCAGCTAATGAACTTATTCAGAATACCTGTGAGCTTTTATTGAGCAAAATATCTGCAAAGTATCTTCATACCAACTGGACAATATTTGCAACATTGTCTGAATGTATGATGACCGAACAAGTGAAGGTGTTTAACCAGCACAAAAGCAGGGTGTATATACTGGCATTTTTCAGCAGAAAAGTTTCAATAAGTGATGTGTCTTGGGAGGAGAGCCAAGGGGGATGAGAAACTCTCCCAACTGCTCATGTCCTTGCCTCTAATTAGCAATCATTTTATGAGAGACACTTTTTTTAAAAAAAAAAAGATATATTTTTTTAATAGGATTGACATGTTAGCTTTCTTCTTCTGCAGAAAGTTTTGCACAGTTCTATTTTCTCTGCTGAAGTTGGAAACTACAAATGGGAATTTAACACCTCATATTAACTTACTGCAATTTTATTGATAAGAAATAACAGGTGCTTATTAAAGTGGTCAAATAAAGATATTTCTTGCTTCCATCATTATTGAAGTGAGAAGGTAATTTTTTCAGACCTTTCAGAGACAAATGCTGGGCAGATTGCAAAGGTACTCACAAAGTGTTCAAGGCAAAGCAACAAGCAGCTGAAGCAAATCTCATGAGGGTGAGGGAGTACTTGGTCACATAAGTAACAGCATGGTATCTTCTGTGCTGCCTGCCTGCCTGCAAAATCTACATGCTTATGGCAAGCTCTCATCGTTTCACTGAAGTCAAGAGTTTTGTCCTTGAACAATCTGGAACAGAATTTTATCATTTCAGGGTGTGGGTTGGGGTTTTTATCATTTGGGGGAGGGAAGTTGGGGGTTGGTTGCTTGGTTTGTTTTTTGTTAATGCATTTAAAGTTACACTCCTAATCATGCATTCTTCAGCAATTTTAACTGTTTAGTCAGGGGGGATATTTGCTGTTTCTCATTGTGGTTTGTATTTTACATTTGTAGCATCCTCTACATTAGCTAGTACTGGTGAGTGCTGTCAAAAATACATCATAAATTTATTAATCATGAAAGCTCTCTTTTGATGCATTTTCATTTAAACACAGTTATGCCTATTATTGGGTAATCCCAAGCACAAATACAGGCCGGGTAGTGAATAGATTGAAAGCAGCCGTAAGGAGAAGGGCTTTGGGCTGTTGGTGGATGAGAAGCTCACCTTGACCCAGCAATGTACGCTTGCAGCCCAGAAAGCCAACCATACGCTGGGCCGCATCAAAAGAAGCATGGCCAGCAGGTCGAGGGAGGTCTACTCTACTCTGCTCCCGTAAGACCTCACCTGGAGTACTGCATTCAGCTCTGAGGCCCCCAACATAAGAAGGGCATAGACCCGTTGGAGTGAGTCCAGAGGAGGGCCGGGAAGACTGAGAGGTGCTCCAGTCCCCTGACCTATGAAGACAGGTTGGGAGAATCACAGTTGTTCAGCCTGGAGAAGAGAAGGCTCTGGGGACACCTTATGGCAGCCTGCCAGTGCCTAAAGGGGGCCTGCAAGGAAGCTGAGAGGGACTTTTTGACAAGGGCCTGTAGCGACAGGACAAGGGGGAATGGTTTTAAGCTGAAAGGTGATAGATTTAGATTAAA
Organism: Falco naumanni; assembly: GCF_017639655.2. Classification (NCBI taxonomy): domain Eukaryota; kingdom Metazoa; phylum Chordata; class Aves; order Falconiformes; family Falconidae; genus Falco; species Falco naumanni. Next base: position 70,677,407 of record NC_054056.1, read on the forward strand.
TATTAGGAAGAAGTTCTTGACTGTGAGGGTGGCGAGACACCGGAACAGGTTGCCCAGAGAAGCTGTGGGTGCCCCATCCCTGGGAGTGTTCAAGGCCAGGCTGGATGGGGCTTTGAGCAACGTGGTCTGGTGGAAGGTGTCCCTGCCCATGGCAGGGGGATTGGAATGAGATGACCTTTAAGGTCCCTTCCAACCCAAACCATTCTGTGATTCATTCTATGATACTTAAAATATAGGGTCCTGGATGCTCAGTTGCTATACTCAATGATGTGTTTGTTTTCCTGTAGCCAAATCTTATCAGAAAATATAGCAGTATTTTGTGCATTTATACTAAAGTCATTTTTTCCTTAAAAGAGCAAGCCATAAAAGGGGAGCATTTAGAATCTTTCAAATGGAACCAGTCACAGAGCAAATCAATCTATTCTAAGAGTGAACAAAATGAGCTGTGTTTGTCATTTCAGTGACAGATAGATTGGGGTCAGCCCCTGCATTTTTTTTTCCACTCAGCCCTTGGACATGTAAAAGTGGTTAGCGTGATTTAAAAGAGGGTGTTGTCGCAAGGCCATCATTGGAAAAGATAGGTAAATCTTAGTGAACAGTCCAGTACCGAGTATTTGGAATGATTGGGATATATGGGAGACAGTCATGGAAAACTCCAGGATGAGGATGATTAGTTGGGCTCAGGGGTTGGAGGAGGGGATTGAGGTGGGGAAACAGCCTCTGTGTGTTGCAAAGCATTGCACCTTTAGCCATCATAACCAGAAATGACTGTATTTTGAAATAATAAGCAATATGGAAAAGTCAACTCCTTTAAATTTGACATTTCTCTGTGCTTAGCAATGATGCTCTTCAGAAACTCTTACTGATAGTACTGGGGATATTATTTTAAAAAAGACTAAAACAAAAATTCAGCTTTATGATGTTTAAAATATCAATAATTGCTGAACAATTTCTTCACTATTTATCAATGAGTGTTTTAAAGTGAATCTAAAAAAATAATATTTGTTTTGCCAGCTGTCCACCAGCATAATGTTGGTGGATACTTGAAATAGCATGTTTGTATGTTTTGAAGTTTTTTCCTCTTCAGACTGTGTTTCTGATGGGGACTACAGTTAAATAATGTACAGAATTGGAAGGCTGAGGTTTTGTTCTTTGTTTTTCTTCTCTGTATTTGTAGCTTCCTCTCTTAAAAAAAATTGCCATCTGACTGATTAAAAAAACCTCCACAACCTCTCACAAGCAAACAAAACCAAACCAAAAACCCTGAAGTATGGTTTCCTTGGGGAAGTTAAGTCTAAACAAGTATACAATAATAAATATTAGCAGAAGAATTTAATGATTTATTAGACAGTGCTTACTTAAGAAAGCTTCTTAACTCAGAACAGTCAGTGGGATTAACACATGTGCTTAACTTGAAGCACATCCCAAGAGCTTTCCTCATTTGCATTTTACTTGCTCAAAGAACTTCAGGTTTGCATCCTTTTTTTCAGGTGCAGTGGGTATTGTAGTATTCAAGCAAAATTAAAGCATTTCTAAAGCAAAAGAGTGCATTGGAATGGTGGTCTAAGAGTAAAGTGCTTGCTCATTGCTTTCGTACTGTTTGAAACCTTTTATTTCTGGCTCTTTTCCAAGATGGAAGGAGTTTGTTTTCAGAGAAATATTGTTGCCAAGGGATGAAATGTTGACCGTGTTGTTTTTAAAACAGGCTGATATTAATTACATTCTTTTAGCTGTTCTCTTTCTCTGGATAACTTTAAAAGTCCTTCCAATTTCCAGAATATTTAGGTAAGCTCTCAGAACGTGAACATAGTGTCTCATCATTTACGTGAAGAATGTATTAAAGAACTGGCAAGACCTGAACTCATTTTTGTGCACAGTTGAGAAATGTTGGTTTCAGATGATTACACTAATTAATAACATACAACAGCATCAGTGAATGCAGTGATTTTCCTCCCTTTCCTCTTTTATCTTTAAACTCTTTATCAGAGCCAGCTGTCAGACAACGTGTGAGGAGAGCTGCTTACTGCATTAGACTAGAGGAACAGGCTAATTTTTTTCAGGACCTCTTCTGTGATCGGGGCAGCAGATCTGGAGCAAAGTCCATCTTTCCAGTTCCCTTGATAATGTGAACCTAATGTTTTGCATTGGGTTTTGGTTCTTTCAAGGATCAGGTTGAGTTACTTAATTTGCCTCTTCTACAGAACAGTTTTGTGCAGGCCTCCTTGAGCTGAGCCAGTGCTGGTGGTCCTAGTAATGGGACTGTTCTTATGCTCACCCCACCAGAACTTGCATGGAGCGGGTTTTGGTTTTGTTTTGTTTTCTTTCCCAACCAGCTCCTGAAGACTGAGACCAGCTCATATTTCTTAGTCTTCTGCCTGTTTCAGAGTCTTAGATCTTTTCATTCTTTACTAGGTAAAGTGCCACCTTCCAAGTAGTTTTGCTTAATACTCAGTACTTCAAGAACTACTGGGTCAAGAGAGCATAACATACATAACAACTGTGCAGAGCTCACCTTAGGGTGCCAACCCAGCTGCCTTGCCCTGCTTGTGCAGGAGCCCTAGAAGAGAGTAAAACAAGCTGAGCTGAAGCAAGTGAATTTTCCCTGCCAGCCCTCTCCTAAGCCTTCCATGTCCCTTTGCAGACTTGTTTTTGGGGCTTCTCAACCTCTCCTCTCATCCCTCCGTCAGTGGGATGAGTTCAGTGTGTCCTGGGAGTTTCTGGGAGAAGACCTCCAGCGAGGTTTTATGACTGTGAACTCCAGCCCCGCTTGCTCACGGCCCTGGCTGATGACCAGTGAGCAATCCTCCCTGGAGCTACCTGGATGCGGTCCGATAGCTTATGCTCCACTTCTGAAACCTTCTTGGGAAGCTGTTGGCCTGCTTGACATGGGGGAAGGCCAGCATTAGTGGCCAAAATCTGATTTTAACAAAAGGCTACGTACTTTTTGCCAGCTACGAGTTCTCAATGGAGGCGTGTGTTTCTTCCCTTTGTTTCCAGACTACAGAAACCAGCCTTCCTACTTACTTGAATCCCGATGTGAAAGCTTGCTTTCTCTCAGCGTTCCTGCCAGTCATGATCCCTGCCATTCATTAGCCCCTTTCTGTTTTTCTGAAAACTTGCTTTAATCCTGACACCTGTCTGGAAACTTTTCTTGATAGAGATAAGCATTGGCTTATTGTTTTGATAAGTTCTGTAGATAAGTTGTTGGAAAAAGTAACTGTTCCTTGTCCCAGTTGTCCCTCAAGAGATGGTCCTTATGTACAGGAGTTTACGTTGACTCACAAAAGATTAATGTGCACTTACAGTGAAATTGTCCAAGTTATATTAATCAATAAATTGCCATGAAATTTATGGATTACTAGGGAACATAAATAACTGCCTGTGTTAACCTGTACTGTCTCATTAGCATTCCGTTTTAAATAGCTTTACATTTTTATTTGTTTAGACAACTTCAGCAGAAATTTCTGAGTATTCATCTGATAATGACGGCACGGGAGAAGGAGAGATGGGCCTGGCGAAGACTATTCCAGGATCCATTGAGGAGTTACAGCTGAGGTCAGGAGGGGACACGGGGGACGTCTCAGCACGACCAGCCGGCGAGTGGCTGAGGTCTGCGCAGGCCCTTCTCCGCACCCCCGGGAAGCAGGCGGGCAGGGCCCCCCGCGCCCCCGCCGAGTCTGCGAAGAAGAGGAAGCTGCTGAGGTAAATGCACTGTCCACCTTAAGGAAACTTTTTTTTTTTCTTTTAATTGTAAGTAAAAGAATACTTACAGAAGAGTAGGGATGCATTTCAAGGATAAACATTTTAGAGAGGAAAATTCCAAAAGCTTAAAGAATGTCATTTATCTGTAAACAAGGCAAGAAAGAACTCAATTCACTTTTTAAATCTGTGGTGAAAGCTCTTGATCTTGAACTCCTGTATAAAAATCAACATTTTTGCATGTTTTTGCGCTTCTAATAATGCTTTACAGTGCCTTACAGACGTGTGAGCGGACATACTTCTGTTTTAGCATGTGATCATTTCATTGCTTTGTGCCTCTCTAGTCTGCAAAAATGCTGTACCTCTGATTTTTCTATTTTTAATTTTTTTTTTCCTCTGCAGATTTGTCAGGGCAAAATTATCCAAAATACTATAGGAGAGGAGTAGATGAGCAATACTGCTGAATAGCGTAGGACAGAGTGATATTTAGGCAAAGGTGGGTTATATTTGTTAACCTGAAATTTAAATCTCTGTGACTAATCAGATACATTAAAAAAGATACCTAACTGCTGAAAGAAAACAGCCTGAGCAGTAGCCTGATGTTCAAAATTCACTATTTCTCTAGCTAATTACAGTGCAAAAATGGCCACTTCCTATACTGAATGAACAAATGTTGCTTTAACTTCAATGGTATATGTGAGGGTGTGCCTCAAATGGAGACTGCAATTACGAACAGTGCTGCTATAGATATCTATTGTATTTTTAACAATGTGGTTCTTTCTTACTTTTTTTTACAGCAGATTCCATGTACAGTAATCAGTCAATTACTTAAAAAGTAAATCTTCACTTTGGTTAAATAGCCATACCTTATTTTTCTCTAAAAATGTTCTTGGCTATTTCAAAATGCTGACTGAGGGAACAGAGTTGAAAATCCTTTTTACTGAGGATCTCTGTACTTAAAAGTGCTTTGCTTTATTTGTTGTTACTTTAAAAACATAAAGACACAACTGTACTAGGTTAGTCCAAAGCTGTAAACCCCAAAAAACACCTGTTAGTGGCCAAAAGCAAGTACGTGTGTAGATAATAAGAACAGGACAAGCATACAGTTTTGCCCAGATGCACTTACAGCCTTTCAGCAGTTTGCTGCTCAGGAGCTGTTTGTTACATTCAGTGGGTTTGTGAGTTTGCTCAGTAGTTTTCTGAAGCCGTGAAAACTTTTGGTTGCTCAACAACATCCCAGAGCGAGGAGTTCTGTAGCTTAAACATGACTTGAATCTGTACCTACCAGCTTCATTGATAACTTCTATCAACAATCAGTGCAAAAATATATTTTACAGCAAAGATACACTGAAACAAGTGTTTAAGAGAATAAATAGCTTTAAAAACAAACAAATAAACAAAACCAAACCAACCACAATGATGGAGAATGTAATCTGTCTGGAGTGGCCAGAAGAGCAGAGCTCCTAGGGTTTTCCATTCTTCCATCCTGTGGTTCCACCTTGGGTTCCTTTGAGAACAGGGAAGCAGGCAGGAAATTCCTTAGTTATGAGTTTTGTGTATCTAGTTATTTTGCTTGTCCAGGTAATTGCCATCTTTTCACTCTTCCTGTTCAGGGCATTAATTCCACATATGTCTGTTTCCCATCCTTCCCTTTACTGTTGATGGAAAACTTTTTCATTGGTGTGCTAACAGTGAATATAAGAGTCTGCATCCTCAGTGGGAAAGCTCAGGTTTTCAGTGCTGTGAATTGACAGCCAGTTCAGGGAAAGGTTTCTCAGCTTCTTGATCGATGAAGTGACAACCCCTTCTTTCTGGTTATATAGCTAGAAGTCACGTAGCAGTTGTTGGCTTGTCCTTTCTCCTTCCTTCCCACCTCTGCTGCAGGTTGAGGCCACAGCAGAAAAAGCAGCGAGCAGGAGAGATCATCCTGCAAGCTGGATCTGGCCCATGCATTCTCACTCGGACCATTTGGAACTGAACAGTAGGTGGAAGAGAGCTGAAAACCTCTGCTTCGCTGGGCTGTCTTTTTCCTGGCTGGTGCCTAGGAAAGCATGGGTTGGGCAGAGATGATGCAAGTGGTAGAGCTCCTGTCTTCCTATGTGAATTCCTGTGCAAGAAGTTCAACTCCAAATCCATATTAATTATACTTACTTCATGGAAGAGTCCTGATGTAAGTAGAATAGGTCTCTGTGCAGGTAGAATAGGCCTCTTATGGTTTTGTTTTTACTTTTAGGAAAACAAAAATTATTTCTATTTTAATCTCTTTTTGTTGTTTGAGACAACTGAAGCTATCTTCAAGCAGAGATAATATTTTAGCTTATATTTTCTGAAAAAATATTATACCTCTTCCAAATTTTTTCGGCACACTGCAATCTGCATTTATATTTGCATTACCTGTTTGCAGCTGTACTCTTGTTACCTCAATTGATACATTTTTCTATGCAGCCTCAAAGAAAACCCCCTAACATTACCACATGCCTCCCAAACCCCAACCAAGACTAAACAAAAACCCCAAACCAGCCGTTAGTGTCTGTGGAAAACTTGAGATAACTGTAGATTCATAGAATGGTTTGGGTTGGAAGGGACCTTAAAGGTCATCTCATTCCAATCCCCCTGCCATGGGCAGGGACACCTTCCACCAGACCACGTTGCTCCAAGCCCCATCCAGCCTGGCCCTGAACACTCCCAGGGATGGGGCATCCACAGCTTCTCTGGGCAACCTGTTCCGGTGTCTCGCCACCCTCACAGTCAAGAACTTCTTCCTAATATTTAATCTAAATCTATCACCTTTCAGCTTAAAACCATTCCCCCTTGTCCTGTCGCTACAGGCCCTTGTCAAAAAGTCCCTCTCAGCTTCCTTGCAGGCCCCCTTTAGGCACCGGCAGGCTGCCATAAGGTGTCCCCAGAGCCTTCTCTTCTCCAGGCTGAACAACTGTGATTCTCCCAACCTGTCTTCATAGGTCAGGGGACTGGAGCACCTCTCAGTCTTCCCGGCCCTCCTCTGGACTCACTCCAACGGGTCTATGCCCTTCTTATGTTGGGGGCCTCAGAGCTGAATGCAGTACTCCAGGTGAGGTCTTACGGGAGCAGAGTAGAGTAGACCTCCCTCGACCTGCTGGCCATGCGTCTTTTGATGCAGCCCAGCGTATGGTTGGCTTTCTGGGCTGCAAGCGTACATTGCTGGGTCAAGGTGAGCTTCTCATCCACCAACAGCCCAAAGCCCTTTCCCCTTACGGCTGCTTTCAATCTATTCACTACCCAGCCTGTTTTGATACTGGAAATTGTCCCAACCCACATGCAGGACATTGCACTTGGCCTTGTTGAACTTCATTGGGTTCACACAGGCCCACCTCTCAAGCCTGTCAAGGTCCCTCTGGATGGCATCCCTTCCCACCGGTGTTGTGACTGCAGCACTCAGCTGGTGTCATTATCAAACTCTCTGAGGGTGCACCCAGTCCCAGTGTCCGTGTTGCTGAGGAAGATAAACAGCACTGGTTCCAGCATGGACTCCTGAGGAGCGCCACCATCACTAGTCTTCACGTGGACAATGACCACGTTGACCACAACTCTTTTGAGTGTGAACATTACAACCAATTCCTTATCTACCAAGTCATCCATCCATCATATCCAAGTCTTTTCAGTTTAGAGACAAGGATGTTGTGCAGGGCAGTGTCAAATGCTTTACCCAAGTCCAGGTAGATGACATCATTGCTCTTCCCTCATCTACCAACACTCAACACCATTACAGAAGTTACTTTCTACTGTCCTCTTCTCTTGGAATCTTCCTGGTGCGAAAATGGAAATGGATAGTTGCTTGGATGGGAGGAAAGTGTATTGTTTGTTTGATCCTATTACAGATGTTATTTTCATATGCTACAAAAATCAAGATGTAACCAAAACAGCCGAAAACCTTCTGAAGTAAGCTAATTATGGATGATAAAAATGAATTCTGCTCATCCTAGTGTTAAAAATTTGAGTGTAAATTCAACACCTTTATGTGGAAATGAAATGAGAAACCCATCTATGTCCCCAAAAGAACATGCACATTATACAACGTCACTTATGATGAGTGAAATTTGAAGGAACATGTTGCAATCCTCCTGTTAGGAGTTAAGTGGGGTTTTGGAAAGTGATTAGCATCTGCAGGTGAGGAAGGCATGACAGAAGCTATTCCTCCCCCCTCACGTCTACTGACTGGTCTATTATTCTGTGTCCTTTTGCCAAATTCTCATATCTCTTCATGTATCCCCTGTAATGTTAGGTTTTGTTTTTAGAATTGTTCTAAATAAAGATTGTTCTTTCTAACACAGTCCACAGGGGAGAGCAGGTATTCTGTGTAGTGGTGTTTGTCCTTCAGGGATGTTGGTGGTCCCAGGCAGGTTCTGAAGCAACCTGAAAGGCAGTGCTGTAGAAGGTGCTAGTTTCTCATGCTAGTAGCAAAGTATCATTCTTTCATTCACAGCCATCAATACCACTGCTCCTGGACATCTTCACCTTAAACACTGGTTGTGTATACCATCTTGTGTAGCTACCTTCCTTTATTTAAACAAAATTGGTGACGGGTGGATGGAGTGGGAGTAGTGTAACTTTCCCAGGTACACTGAGAGATAAATGTCATTGTACTGTGCGTATGAGCTACTAAGAAAGTTGATAAGGAGGTGCTCCTAGTGGTATTTGATACTGAGGTGAATTGCCTTGGTGTCAAGAGGTCAAGAGCTGTTGGGTTTAGATGTTCCTGCCCTTTTATTCCACCACAAAGTTTCATTTTCTCAGCTTCAGTCAAAACTGCATGGGAAAATAATGCAAATGATTTGCAAACCTGAGGGGAGAGAGTATACGCTGCAAATAACAATTTTCAGGAAGCTCCTTTTCTTAGATTTGGAATTAATGTTAATGCTACAGGCTGAAATGTCTAAACTGCGCTAGTTGCAAGTCTCTCAAAGTTCCTTTGTGAAAGAAGGGACAAATAAAGAGTATTGAACATCTAAAAGTGTTTTATATAGGTTAAATAACAGCTCATTCAATATTTGTAAAGGAGAAAACTCAAAATGCATGCACTCAGCTTTTCTTGTCTACAAGTAAACAAGTAAACCTTTCCTAAAGGTTTTATTAGTTGTATGCTTTTTCTAGTAAGATTTTATTTCTATAAAAAAAAAGTCTGGGTTTTAATGCAGGAAATATATATCTTAAATTATATAATGTTAACCCTACTTCCAAATCTGTCACATTGTAAGAGCTTTTATTTGTGAAGAATAGATGCTTTAGCTTTTTGTTTGAATTTTTTTTATATATTTGAGTGGCTGTTTTTAGTTTACTAGTAAAATAAGATCTTAGGAAATTCTGTTTCATTATCTTATATCTACTTGTATGTAGACCATTTGCAGATCTGATCTGCTAAAATTAACTTTTGTTATCGAAAGAGGAGAAAATTACAGAATGTCCTGTTACTATGTGCAGTAAAATGAAACCCAGTTGTCACATGAGGCCAACTGAGGTCCTGAAAATAAAGGAAATTGCCAAGGGAGGAGGAGCTGGCACAATTGAAGGAGGCTTTTACTTTAAAATTGGGTCTGTTCTTTCTTACACCCTCACGCGACTTGTAGATGCATGTAACAGCAACAGACTAGCCCTTTTGACCGTCATATTCTTACGCTTATTTTAACTATTGGATTAAGTTTTCCTTGCTAGTGAATTTCTTGCTGGTTTAGAAGACTATAACTGAAAAATATCACAGCTGTGCTACAGATGTATCACTTGTAATCACTGGCAATGTAGACAGGCAAATTATTTTGCACTTTCTGAAAGTCAAAATGCCTTATTTCTAGTAAGTGTTGATGATTTCACTGGGCCAGATGCTTGATGTTAAAAGGAAAAAAAAACCACTTTTAGTAAAAAAAGTCCCAAACCACTTTTCTTAATATGGCAGATTTCTCCAATTTCACATGTAATCTATTTTACTGATCAGAATGGTCTAGCAGGGTACAGTTGTTCCCTATCAGAGAGAAATAATTTTGGTGCCTTTGGTCTGTTTAACCATGGAGCTTGCTTTTCTATGCAAGGTCTCTGCTCAGAAAAGGCAAAACCTTCAGAACTGAAGCGAAGGCTCTTCCCTTATCTTGTGGGGCATGGCTGTTCGCACATGAGAACTGGTCCACACAGAGTCATCATCTAAATTTTGTTACTCTATTCTGAGAAATTGTGCATGTGAGTCTGGCACTTGATTTTTAAATTTTTTTTATTTTTAATACTAGCCAGAAAGGGGATAACTTATTTCTGGGAAGACTCTCCTTCTTGAATCATCTTACTTCTGCTGAGAGCTTCTTCTGTAAGAGAAGTAGGACAACCTGAAATACTTCTTTTCTAATAAGGAGTCTTAAGAGCCAGAGAGCTGTGGTAAACTTTTCAGCTGTGGTTTGGTGGGGTTTTTATCAGTGGCTGTTAAGAAGAGGTGATCAATGTTTTGAAAACTATGAAAAGAGCAGGCCCCAAAAGCTTACCTATTTCCAAAGATGTTCCTAAATTATTTCAGGTATTTTCTGTGAGATAACTTGGGTAAATACAGGCATGGGAAAATCAATCACCTATTTCCCTGGGGCCATATGGGATGCAGAAACTGCTCACTCACCCTGTTCTCAGCAGCCACAATTGTAATCCCCCTTACATCTCTTCCTCTGTGCTGTCCAAGACAACTAGGACCTGGAAACCAAATTTCACAACACAAGAATGGTGAAGTTTTGGTGTCTATGACAAAGAATTATTTTGGATTTGCAGGAGTAATTGTGTTATAGTGTCCAGACATAACTTGCAAAAATTTAATTGTTAAAGGTGTTATTAAGGATGTTTCTAGTACACGCTGGTTGGAATTTACAGCTGAAGACAAGGTAAATTCTCTAGATGGTTACTTTAGTCTTTCAGCAACTGCGTTAGATACCTTGCGCTATGGGGACTCACAAAAATGGTATCTTTGTTCCAAATACGTTTTATGGAGGTGACTTCCTTCGTGGTACATTAGAAAAAGAGTGGTGAGAGACTACATGGACTCAAGAAGATTTTGGCTTATTGAACTCTTTTAAGAGAGGCTCCAGATCCTTGAATCCTTAAGACTCTAGAAGAGGCTCTCTAAGCATGTCTGCCTTGTTGATTTGGCTAGTGTGAAAAAGACACAACACCTCTCTGGATGGGTACAACAGATCAGAGTATTGAAATGTGAGCAGCTGTTGTGCAAGAAAATCCAGCATCCAGTTTACTAAATCACTGCACTGCCTGTCTACTCGGTATATTTTTGAAAAAAATATGGAGGGTCTTCTGTATTTTTGTGTTGGCAGATGCAGCTGGCCCTTGGTAGTTGTGTGTTAGAAATTATCAATTGTGTTAGAATACAGATCTTCCATTATCCTTTCATTTTAGTTGTGTACCTCAGATGCTGTTCATTTGACATGGAAATTTTGGGTCAGGAGAAACACTTGATTCCTTTCCAAGGGAAAGACCCCAGAACTTGTAGCAGAGTGTAATTGCTTGACAAGTTTTATAGGGAATTACAGTTATCACTGCCTACTTTAATCTTTGGTTGTTCTATCACGTAGGGAAAGAAATTGTGTTATGCTTTGATTCCAGAGAAGTATCCCACATTCAACAAAGAGAATAATGCCAGCAATGATGGTAATAGTGGTTCATCCAACATGAAACTTTATAAATCTAGTTGTTGAGTCAGAGCTTGAGTGGGGCTGATCTGTAAAGCTAACATTACTCTTTCTGATCCCTTGTTACTTTATGAAGTCAACGGCTTCTCTTCTGCACTGGAGAGGAGGTAGGCCTCTGTAGAGGAGGCTTGCGCTTGCGAGGCCAACATTCTTCAATCATGTCTTTCACGTGTACCCATGCTATTTAGTACCCTAAGGGAGCACTTGGTAGTGACTGTCGACATTCAGTGTTCCTTATTATTTTGCAGGTTGTAAACTAGCTGATAATAGCTTATGGGTTTGCAGGTTGACAAATTAAATGCCAGCATGCTTAGGAGTCCTTTTTAATTCATTAGCAAGTACGCTGTGGGCTGGAAATATGGAGCGGAGCATTGCAAAAGTCAGTTACTTGACCAGTGAACTTGGAAATGTGAGAGGAGTTCTGTCCTTGCTTTGAAAAGAGAGGAGGGAAATTGCTGAGTCCTGAGATGGGGATATACATTTGTGTAACTTAGAGTGTTTTGAAATACATGGTGTATATGAGGAGACATGTCAGTAATGAGATGCTTAAGTGTTCATTGTTCTTAAATTCAAATGAAGTCTGGAAAGGAGTAAACTTAGATGAATGAGGGCTTATTTTTGGTAAGTGCCATGCCAAATGAAAGCCTTAATAAATGAACATAGATCTCGAGAAAGATAGAAGATGACTTCAAAACACAGCCTGCTCACTAATGCTCTTTTCTTTTGTCCTGTCTGTCGGTCCTTCTCCCTCATTGGAATTGGAAGCTAGGGACCAGCAGCCTGAGAGTTACAGATCAGGCTCAGTGTTGCCTTTTGGTGATACTTGTTACATGGTGGCATAAAACTCTTCAGTCTTGCTGTTGAACTTTGTGGAAAGGGACAGTCACCAGAAAGTGAGCTTTTGAGTACATGCTACACTTTCTTGTGGTCATCAAAGCTGTCTTTCATGTTGATATTGTTGGACATGGACAGTAATGGCAATGTGGTGTTTTAAATACGGTATTTCAACAAGCTTAGATTTAGTACAAAAATAGGACACGGATTTCTGCTTGTTAAATCTGTCCACCCTCAGGGGTTTAAAGGAACAAAATAGTTGTACTGAAAGTTTCGTGATTAAAAATAAAAAGGTTGTGGGCAGTGGAGATTGTATCTGAGCAGTTTGGCTTCCCTAACGGCCTTTGCTTTAACAGTTTGCCAAGTGCATTCAGTTTGCTCATATTGAAACATTTTGGGGGCAAGTTTGAAGCGTTGGTCAGTAAAGTATGCATTTCAAATTACAGGTTTTGTTATTTAAATACAGTCTGTCAGTTTCCTTGATTACAGAAATTGTACATTACTAATTAAAATGTATTTGCCAATTATACACACATACACACACACAGAGATGTTGAGTTCGTCATGGAGGACAATTAAATGCATCATAAGGGCTAATCTCTGCAAAAGAGAGAACTGAATATCTTTTTCTAAACTTATTGAAATGGTTAGATGCATAAATAAATACAGACTGCAGATTAACCAAGACTGGTACTGTAGAATCCAGTCTCCACCCTTGATGGCAACAAACCTCTCCTTATCTGGCAAAACCAAGCCAAACAGTTTCTGGAGCTTGAAAAGCCAGGAAAGCTAGGGGATATTCTAGCTAGTGAATATTACCCATTTCTATCTTGTAATACCAAAATAAGCAAAAAGTTTCTTCCCTATGATAGAATCTATAGCAAAAAAAAATTGCTGTTAGTCCCAGTAAACCTAGTTACTACCAAAGACTGAATTTAAAAGCTCATTCAGTATTTAACAGTCCACAGATGTGCAGTTGGGAATAAAATAATAGTAATTTTCACCCTGTAGCTTTTTTCAAAACATGGGGTTGGTTCTTACACTGAAGCTGGCAACTGCTTAATAGCATGCTCTGCTTTGAGTAAGCTCTGTGTAACTCCATTTTATCTTTCATCTGCACAGCCAGGAGTGACTGACTGTATAGTTCAGTGTCTCACGGCACACAGAGAGGCATTTTTAAGTGTGGGCACCTGTACTGTATGAGAAGGAACTGGTAGTTTTCAAATGCCGTTGTCATCAAATCTGTTAGAATATGTAACAGAAAGCATGTTTTTCTTTGTTTATGTGCTCAAGCTAAAAAGGGGATTAATCCTCCTAGGTTTTGGGTGGTGGTTAAATGCCTTTGTTTCTACCTTTTAAAGGAAACACACCATAAACTCTCTCTCTTGTCATAGAAATTCCTTTTGTCCATGGCATGTCCTTGAATTTTATTTTCAAATTTCACAATATGAAACAGACATTACAAAAAAAGCATTTCCAATGTCCAGCTGAGAACTTTTCATAAATGCATTCTTGGTTAAATTTTATATTCTGCAACCAAGCAGATGTAGAATATTTTATGATGTTTTCTGTTTAAACTATTTTTAACTGCATTTGGAATGCAAATGGAAGGATGATAATAAGTATCAATAAATTTTATTAGCCCAAAGGGCTGCTAAGGAAAGGCACCGCTTTACTTTTCATGGACCTTTGTGATAACTATTATCCTAATACAGATGGTTAGCAAATTAGTAATGAAGTTATAAGCGCCAGTGAGACCCTCACTGGTAGGCGTATCAGGCCTGGAACAGGAATGGTGTATTCCTGTTGTGTGCAATAGCCACAAAACCAGGAACTTGAGTCCTTCATGCTACAGGCTGTTCCTGCCACAGGTGAAACAGTAGTGGGCTTACAGAAGAGTAGGAATTGTTTGACTGGACACAATTGTAGCCCTGATCAGGGAAAGGTGGGGGGAAATGAAGATGTGAACCAGTAATAGCTGCCCTCTTCTGCAGGTACCTTAAGATTTTCTAGCATTATTTGAACTATTTGAACTATTATTTGAACTAATATTGAATAATATTGATATATTTGAATATATCAATAGCATATATTGAAAAAAATAAATTTCTTTGACTGTTGTCTGTGGAAGGCGTGGAGTAGGGTTTTAGAACACTCCTGTTGAACAGTTTTCTTTCAGCAAAACAAGTTTTTGAGCTGCTAGCTGTATTGTGTATTGCTATAGTCCAACCACAGAGTTCAGCTGCAGGCTATACACGCAAGACTTAAGTAAGCAAGCTCAAAATGCATTTAACTGCTGCATTTCTAACCCTAGCTGAGCTGGCATCTACCTGTTCCATCACGGCTCATGTAGAGCACACAGCCAAGATGAATTACAAATGCATCTAAGAACAGTTTCCTGGCAAGAAGTCTTGCCCACGAGTGTTGTGGTGCTGTAATTGCTTGAGTGTTCAAGTTTGGGGGAAAACATGGATGAGCAGTGTTACTAGCAGAGTAAGTTATCCTGTATGAAGTTCTGTGCTTGACTGTGCTGCTTTTGGTACCAAAGCTTCCATTGCACTTCTCTGTATTAGTTGCCCCTGTGTCTAAAATGTCCATGTTGAAAGCAGGATTAAACAAGGCTGTTAAGCTTACCTGGAAGTTCACTGGAGCCCAGGACTTCCTAAATATTTGTTTGTTTTCCTCCTTAATATGGCAGGGTTTATATATAGCTTAAGTGTGTGTTCTCTATTTTGGGCGTTTGGGGAATTTTTCCTCCTCTGAAGAGAGTTTGAGTTTCTCTCTTCCGTGCCTGAAAGGAAGAGAGAAACTCACACCAGCCATAGAAGAGATGCAGTTATGTAAACTACAGAAATTTTATGGATCATTCTGGGTCAAATGTGGCTCTTGTATTTCAGAGTGTTCATTCTGTGATCTTTACTACTAAGGTGCTTAACCATGCCATCTGATAATTCTTGGGATAGTTTGCAAGTATATACTTGTCCATCAGAAATTCAGCTGAGACCGCTAATGACCTTTCATGTAACCTGTTGACTTGTCTGCAGGTGAAATTGCTTGGTAACTGCTAAAGAGATATTTTTTTTACATCCTGCCTGAAGTGCTGCTTAGCCTTTTTAGCTCCTTCTTGGTTTCTACAGGTGTGAGTCCTCCCAGTTTCACATTTGTAACGTGAGCTTTACCAATCTATTTTGCTTTTTTTTCTAAACCAAAATAGTCTATTCACATGTGCAAGTAATCATGAGGTGGTTGTATCTTATCTCTGCTGATTCCTAAACCAGTTTAACCCAAGGACACATTTTACCATAGCAAAAGTCTTCATTGATATACTGGATAGTGCTTGTTGTGGAAAAACGTACTCTATAAAGAAAGAACAAAGTAGGTTTTTATGCAAATAACTTCTTTGAAGCCAAAGAAAAATGCTCAAATACGCCCGTAGTAGTCCAGAGTTCTTTGTAAGTAGCCCAAAGACAGCTTCCAACACATTCGTCTTTTTGTTCTTAAAGTGAGAAATTATGTCTTCTGGCTTTGAATGCAGGTGTAGGAATTTCTTTAGTGTTACCTTAAATGTATTTGTACTAGATGCCACTCCTTTGCTCCTTACCTTGGGAATGCTAAATTAATTTCATCTTGGAGAGTGTTCAGACCACTGAAACTGCACACTTGACCCAGCTTGTGAAATGAATCATAGGGTCAAGTATGGGTAAAAGAATATTTTTGTGATCACTCCTTGCCAACAGACAAACAAATCTGTGAGGAAAAAAATCCCGACCTGTTATAACTGGTGGTTACATTGGTTTGTTTTGAATTCGCAATGGTCTGTAGTATCTATCAGGGTATGTGTATAAATGCAATGAAAAGTTGGGAACCTTCCGGTACAGTCCTTGTGTTGGAGACAGGACTGAAAATATGAAGGTTTTGGACACCCAGAATATGTTTTATTGTATGTATTGACCCTAAGCGTATGTTCTATTGGGAGTATATCCATTCGAAAATCAAAATTAAAGAGAACTACTCTGCAAAATTTAATTTTACCTTATGTTTCTGTCTCTAAGGGTCAAAACATACATATTCCATCTGTTCTATGGCTTGTCATTTGGCAAAACTGAATACCGATTCCTGGCAAAACTGAACATTCCTTTATCCTCTGCAGGGGTGGGCTAGCTGAGAGGTTATGTCGACTGCAGAACAGAGAAAGATCTGCCATTAGCTTTTGGAGGCATCAGTGTATTTCAGATGCTAAAATCCCCTCAGGTAAGAAACATTATACGTATACTATTCTGTGAAAGTACATACTTACATGTGTGTATTTATGGCCCACATTGGGGTACAAATGAACTTTATATTATTTGTGGGTTTTGCCTGACTTGAGTTGAATGCTGTCTTGATTGTCTTCTGACCTAATATTGCATTTCAGCGAAATACGATGGTTTATATAACATCTCAGTCATCAAAGTGTTTGAACGTTAGGGGTAAAGGACTTGTTTTAAATAGCGTCCATCTGGACTTTTCACAACTCCTTTGTTTCCAGCATCACCTAGGGAAATGGTGTTGCCAGCAGGTTGTAGGACAACTCAAGGTTTAATTTATGAGTGTGCATATGGGTTTTTTTGTTCTTGTTTCTTTATAGCCACCTTTTCCTCTTTCCATGTTCGTTTTTCTTTGGTTTGAAGTCATGGGTAAGTGCTGAAATTGTTAATGACAGCAAATATGGACAAACCGAATACAACCATGAAATGAGTGTGAAGCATGACTACAGTGGGCACTTAGAGAGAAACGGTGGGAGTTATGCACGTTAGTGACAAATGACTGATAGCACCTTCTTTCAGTAGTAGTTCTTGAGAGATAATGGTTTCATAGAGCTTAAGTGTAAAGAAATGTTTAGGCTTTTTTGTCAGTTTGTGTGTGTGTGTAGGTTACAAAATTTCAAGCATTTATTCTGTATTAAGCTGACTACTTGTTTCTGAGCACATATTAACTTCCATTTATTTTTCAGTCCTCTGGTCTTAATTTGAAAACATGCAGATCAGGAAGTCTATCACTTGTCTTGAGAGTTTGTCCTTAATTCCACTCCCAAATTTTTAAAAATGAGTTCTCTTCCAAATCTGAGTTTGTCTGGCCTCAGTTGCCCTCTTCAATTTCTTGTAAAGCCTTTCTCCATTAGATTAAAGAACTCTTTAGTATGTGGCATTTTCCCTTTCTGGCACTTGCATTGCAAAATCATGCTGCCTCATAATTTTCATAAACTAAACAGACTGAACTCTTTAAGGCTTTCTAAAGCATTTTTGCCAGTTTTCAAGTGATTTTCATGGCTTTTTATTGCACCCTTTCAAACTTTTCAACATGGTCTTAAGAACAAGCACAGCTGCTTTGTATTCCTCCAGTTTTGATGAGACTAAAACCATTGGCCAGGCCCAGTTCACTACTTAGCCTCCTGTATGTTCAAGGCCTCTAGTAAGTATATGAGTCTGGTCTGGCTTTGGTCACAGCATGATGCTGGGACTTCACATTGAATTGATTGTCCGATATGGTTTCATAACATCTGTAGCTGTTTTCTGAGATCCCATTTCCCACCAACTACCATTTATGTTTTGTCTACCTAAACAGAGGGAAGTATTTGTACTGTATCCAGGTCTGCTTCATTTGAGTATACCCAGCTAACACTGCAGTTCAGGTCATTGTGTATGTCACTCCTGTCCTCTTAGTCACAAATTTTCTTGAATGAATGGTATCCACACAGTTTCTTATATTATTTTTTTAACTTGTCTTTATGTCATTGATAAAACCATTTGATAGCATGAGTGTTTATTTTCAAATCCTGCTGGAACTGCTCTTTACTTGGTTGTGATTCTCCACTGATAAAAAGCTCTAACTGTAATTCACAAAGTTAGTTCTCTGAAATTTTTTTGTGGGTTTTTTTTTTTTTGCATTCCACTTAAAGGGTACGTTACTTATAGTGAAAAGGGTTGGTTTTTTGTAAGCAGGCTGTATGATTTTAAGTCATACCCAAACTATTGGCTAAAACTACTCCCACCGTTTCTCACTGGAGCTTTAGAGGGCTTATATTCTGTGGCAAATTGCATACTATGTGTTCAAAATGCCACCCATGTGGAATGGCACGTTATATTTCTGACCTTAATTCTTTACTTATTTTTCCAGTCACTTTGCCTAGATCTGATGTCAAGCTAGCTGATCTCCAGTTATTGTAGGTCACTTTGTTTGCCCTTCCTGAATTGTAGCACAATATCATCATCCTTTCAGTTTTCTGGAATTTCTCCAGTGTTTGAAGACTCACTAGAAAGTAACATCAGGGAACCAGAAATGTCTTTAGCCAACTCTTTTCAGAAGTGCTGTGTTGAAAATTATACAGGCACTCTGACTTAAAACCAACCAAGCCTTCTGCATGTTTATCCTCCACCTGAGTTACTAATGGATAGGAGGTTACTTTATCGTTCTTGTGTGGTATGAGGACATCCTCTTGCTTCTGAAATATGGAACAGAAATTGATATTGAATAGTTCTGTCTTTAAAAGAAAATTAAAATCTGTAGTGTTCTCTACAGTAATGGACTTGTAACATCGCTAATATGGTAATATTCTTTTTGTCCTAGCTTCACAGGTGTCATTACAAAACGCTGTGTTTGACTGCTCACCATTTTGTTAGATTTTAACTCCTAGGCTGAAATATTCCATGCTAAAGTCTGCCTCTGGCTGAATTCCTTTCTTTGATTATTCTTCTTTCAGAAAATGAGTCAGAATTTGTTAGCATTTTATGAGAAAAAGGCTATGGGAAAATACCTTGCTCTGTTAAGTACATTTTAAAAATTCTGATGAGTGTCTTCAAGATGATTTAGTTTTGGCAGAAGATGAACCATTTCTGGGATATCCCTTTTGTCATCGTAGTGAAAATCTACAAGAACTTGGGCAAGTTAGAAGTCTTTTAGACAAACTACTGTTTCATTTACCTTATGAGCATTTGCTAAAATTTCTGAAAGATGCTGAACATGCCATAATTTAGGAATACACTTCAACTTCACAGCCAAAATTTCACTTCCAATTCCCAAACCTTATTCCAAAGCATAAAGATGATAAAATAATCATTAAAATAGCCTTGATAATATTTGTGGGATATTTTTTTACCTGGGAAAGAATTTGTTTTTGATAGTTTTGTTCTTTGAATGGCCATACCATTTCATGTCACTGAAATAAAATTGGTGTTTGGTTTGGAAAATGTCAGTTAGAATGGTTGAAATTCTAGTAATGTAACTAGATAACCTTCTAATTGCTTCTAGTCTAGAAATGTGAAGTGTCAGCACAGCAAATGCATACCACTTTAAGCTTTCATCTTTTAAGGTTCATACTAAGGGTGTCTAACTAATCTGAGGTACTTCTGTTTTGCCCAGTAATATTTCTAAACCACATTGTTTCCAGGATTGTTTCTGACTTTGGCTACAAAAGTAGAGGAAAGAACTTCTCAAATGACAAACTTGAATGAGTTATCAAAGGAGCCTGAAGATTAATGCAGAGGATTGAAGTAACTTAGTTGCTGGGAGAGCTGTTACATCATTTTGGATATCCCATAGATATGCAGACCAGAATTTCATTGCTATAGCAAAGGGGACCGATTTCAAATGAGATCAGTTTGAAGTCCTTCCATTTGAGATTTAAGGAGAAATGTTTCCAGAAGTGCGGGCCCTTCCCCCCTCGTTAGGCACTTCATGTTACAGAATTTTATGCCTTTGTTTTGCTGTTGTTTACTTTTATGTTGTATCAATGTCCACATTGTCCAACCCCCCCTTGTTTTGGCTCTTTTTTTTTTTTTTTTTTTTTTTCCTAATTTCTTTCTGTTTGCTCCCCTGATCCCTTTCTGTAAGTAAGCATTGTGGTTTGGCTGCCTCTTGGTCACTGGGATGAATCACTACCCCAGAAAAGAGCGCCGCCTTTCAGCACGCACTTTCTGGTTTTTATGCAGTGCGTGGGGGTCTCATTTTTGGCCGACTCATTCTGCAGGGCAGAATAAATCTTTTTGGGTCAAAATTGCATTTGGCAGCCGGTCCCTGTGTTTTACTAAGGATATGTGTTTTTGCAAGTGATTGGTCATTCCACTTCTGTAATCAAGCTAACCATATCAGACAGAGGCCTGAAAGGAGAGAAGACGAAAGCTTGCCCATGCTATGCAGTGTTTGTTGGATGCTTGCTGTGGTTAGTTCTAATGGAGATGGATGTTGGGCTCTTTGCCACAAATCCAGAATTTTTTTTTCTTGACAGGATGTAAGGGAGGCTGAGAGGTGTGCAGTCCCCATAACAGCAAGTCTCTGATCAGTCAAGCTGATGGTTTGAGAGTACTATGTGCAAGGGCTTTCAGACCATTTGCAAGGTTTTTTTTCCTGCATGCAGTGCTGCAACTTCCCTGTGAAGTTTCCTGTTTGGGCAAAGAGGAGATCTGGACAGTTGAGAGAGGAAAAAAAACAATCAGCAAAACCCCAAACCTTTTTCCTGTCTACTTGTTATACGGGGATTGCATGATGCAGAAGTAAAAACAGTGCTTTTCTGAGTTACATTCAGGCAACATTCCTGTCTATAGGACAGGACACCAACAATATTTGAAGCAAACTCATATAAATTTCTTCTGTAACTTCAGATTTTTTCTTCCTATACTTTTTATTTTCTATTGTTTTTATTTTCCTTCCAGTTATTAAACAGTTTGTTACCTAAAATGCATAAGCATATTATTCCTTAGCATTTGTAGTCTGATACAAGATATTTAGTATTTGTTGGCCTGAGATTGAGTTTTGGGATTGGACTACAATTGAATTTCAGTAATAAACCCAAACCGTTGATGTTTCCTTCCACACTGCTCCTTCCTCTCAGGGGCAATTGACCTTCAAGGAGCAACAATTCTTCAGTTTGCTGAGGCAAGTGGAGCACCCACATGAAGGGAGTAGGATGAAGCCCTGGAGATGAGGACAGGGTTTCACACGTAACAACACATTTTCAGGAAGGGAGAACAGAAGAGGACATAAACAATCACTCCCCCTGCTTTCAGTTTCAGTGACTATTAGGTGATAGGAAGAAAGGATTTTGACAGCTTGAATGTCATGAGACTTGCATAAAAATTTATGTCTGTGGATGAAGAAAACAAGAGTAGTCCTTAACAGCGTTTCCTCTTACCATGCAGAATTCTTCTGCAAGCATGAAAGTCTGAGCTTTGCTAGTTGTTACTTATTTACTTAGTTCTTGATAGTTTTTTTTATAACTTAAGATTTAGTACTATAAATTACAGACAAAATTTGGCAAGTGGTGAAATTTATGTTTAATTTTTTTTATTTTACTAGTCAACTGTCTGAACTTGTTACAGCATTGGGAAGGAAAAAATCAAATGTAAACTTGTCTTTTTCAAACAAGAATTCTTTGTATTGTTTTGGGTTTTTTTTTTTATGAGAAACAATAATGGCATGCACAGTCATTTTAAGTAGCTTACATATGTTCTTATAAAGAATGTATACTGTTTAAAGCACAGCCAAATTCAGCAGCCTTTTTAAAATGCATATAGATGTGGCAAGAAGCCATCATGCCTGCAAGACTTGGTGTGTCTTTGAGAAAAATATTTTTGAATGGCTTCAGAAGTTACCAGCCCAGGAAGAATAACAACATGTATAGATCAGAATAGCAACCAGATGTTTTTGTACAGGCTGTGAAAACATTGGAATCTCTACCTGGTTTTCAACATTGACTTTGGATTGCAAGGGTCTGCTTGGTATCTACCTGCTTGCTGAATTTGTTATTAACTGCACCTGCAATCTTTTACAGAAGGGAGGAGGAGGAATAATAATGGGATGCCAAGCAAAAGAATGTTTTTCTTTTGATTTATGCCTGTATTTTGATATTTTTACTTTTTACACTTGAGATTGAAAGTAAAATTTTATGGCCTGAACTAGAAAATGCAGGCTTGGCTGTTCTTCCACTGCAGATAGTAAATGCTGTCCCAGGAGCATGTCCAGCAACTGCAGTTTTGGAACCCACATTAGACAATTAGAAGTTAAATGATGTTGGGATGAAATAATGCCTGTGAAAAAAATAACTGAGGGAGATAAATTTGGAAGTGTGTTGCTGGTTTGCTTTATTAAACAAGGCATAAATTGGGGTTTTCTTTACTTCATACTTCCATAAGGTGTATCTGATCCACCCATCCGAACCAAAAGAAGAAATTTACTTTCATTCTTAGTGCAATAGGTGCTATTCCCAACATTAATGGTCCATTGTACTTTCAGCGAGAAATAGTATTTTATAAAGGCTTTTAGCTAGGATTAGTAGAAATTTGACCTGGGTCAGACCTGGGTAACACCTGTATTTCTTGTAGTTCATATTTCTAAAGAACTTGCCAGTTAAGTATGATTTAACTTTTCAGCCATGTTCTTTAGAAAAGTCAACTATGTCTGGTACAGCACAAATTTGCTTCTAAACTGCAGTTTGTAGATATGATTTGTTTGATAGCTTTTTGACAAAAGTAATAGTAATTTGTTTTTCTTATAAGGGGGAAAGACAGATGCTTTTAATTAAGATATCATTAAGATCAAGAATTGTGCATTTTGACTGTTTAGCTGGCAAGAACAAATACAGGTTGTCCTGACTGCCTTTGCATGAAACAAGTATTTGTTAGCAGTTTTTCAAATATTAATGTGACTTCAAGCAGTCTCATCTTCTTCCCAATCCCTCGGGTTTTCTTGTTTGTCTTGTTTTTCAGAAAGCTCTACTTGCGTGAGTATTGTTTTTTTAGCGATTTAAAAGGAAGGTGTTGAAGGACTGTTTCTTTTACCTTTTGCCCTGCTTGCTTGGTTTCTTTTATCCATGTGACTTACGGGGTAGGTCTTGTGGCTGATAAGTTTCTCTGTTATTTTGTCATTCTTGCTTTGCATGATAGTGCACATGTATTTAGTGATAGGTAGGTGCCTGTCCTTTATTACTAGAGGCTTTTTACTATCACAATAATAATAATTTCTACTATTCTCTTCTTCATGCTAGCATATGAAGGGTTTTTGTGTGTTTCTTTCTTTCTTTCTTTCTTTCCAGAATGTTCAGTGGGGCAGAGCTGTACACTGCTTAGCATTTTACTGAACTCCAGTTTTCTTCTGTGTTTGTAAGATCTGTTCTGTGTGTTTGTAGTTCACTGTTTTCTGCACTGTTACTGTGGCCTTTATGGAAATTTATTTCTACTGTGTGTCATGTATGATTGTTATATTCAGATGGGCACATCAAGTCCTTCAGCCCTGTGGGTGAGATGCATTCCCTCAACACTGCAAGATTTTTAAATCCTTATGGAAGAATGGAAAATTGAAAAATTCAGGAGTACCCACCATCACAGAGTCAGCCTGCAGATGTTTCATTTCTGGAGACACCAAAAAAAAATATGTAACAGTAGCCAGAGCTATCAATGCACAAATTGCAAGTATTACTCGGGGAAAACCATCTCTGAATTCCTCCATTCAGGTACAAATACACAAACATCACACCTCCCAGAGACCATAAATACTCCACTGTTCAGGGAAGTGTAAGCCATGCAGGAACCAGCCCAGCTGTTCTTGCTCATGTTGATGTGCTGGTGGTGTTACTGTTGTTACTTCTGCTGAGCTGATCTGCGTGGAGGTGCCCTGGCTGTCCCAGCTAACACATTCAAATCATGCAGAATGTGGTAAATTACCTTCTGTCCCAGCTTCCTCTGCAGGACCTGGGAGATGTTGCATACCCCAGGTTGTTGTCCTAAAGCACTTTTCCTCACCCTGTAGGTCTTGTAGGGCCTCCTTTGCTGCTAGAGTTCTATCAGCTGTCAAAAGAGAGTTTGTTCCCTTTGAGAGCTTTCCGTTCAAGGCTACAGGTGTTCTTCTGTATCATTTGAACAGTAACACTTCAGCAAAATTCACTTAAGTGAGGTGAAACTGCATGTAGACTTACTGATGTTAACATCTGATGCAGTTCCCATACAGCAGGTCCTATGGATCCTCTCCCTGCCATGTGTTCAGCTTCCTGTGACAGTGTAGCAAGAAAAACATAAAATGTGCAGTCCCCAAAAGAGCATAATTTCTATGTTTTTCTCCTCATTTGTCTTCCTTATTGGTAGTTATGGAGTTATTAAAATGAAGTTTAGACTTGTATTTCAGGCACTGAAGTCAGGATGTCTGAACTTTTTTTTTTTTAAATTCTCCTCCTCAATGTTTTTCCTTTTATTCTTTCCAAACTGCTTTTTGGTTGTTAAAGAGTCAAAGGAGAATGGCTTTCTTCTTAGACTCCCTCCTAGTCTGCCCTTGGCATGACCAGTGCATCATCATCTGTGACCATGTACATTTGGTGTTGATGTGGCTTAAATATATGCATCTGCTGTGAAGCCACTTTATTAGGTCTGAAGATTAAGGTCATTCCCTCTGCCAGAGATGTAGAGTCATGTTGAAGTTTTCCAAAGGCTCAAGATCTCAGGGTCCGTGATCTCCAAAGGAACAGGGAATTATTTTTTTTTCTTATTTAACCCTCCTGGAATTCAGGGTAATGCAGAACATCTGCAAAGTACTGCATCAAAACATGTTTTGATGACATGGTATATGACTGAAGGGCAGCATCACCCTATGTACTGAAATAATAAACAGAAATGAAAGGAACTAACTGGGGAAACTGATGCATTCAGCATGAAATTTGTTTGTTCATCTCCACGCACTTGAAATATGTTCATGGATTAATTGAGCTACTTCACGTCTGGATTGCAAACTGGAGTGAGACACCAACATCCTAGAGGTCAATTGGAATTAAATAATTGACTATGGATGTAAGAACACATCTCCTAGGTGATCAAACAAAAAATTACTCTAGCCTAAGATCCTGTTTCTGGCAGTGACAAGAGCTACCTAAATGCCTAGGAAAACCTGTAACAGGGCTAACACTTGATACTTCCCCAAAGTATTCTTCCGATGATCTCCTAAAGATCTCTAAGTTAGGGACTTTCTGAACCAAAACTAATGTCTGTGGTTTTAGTAATTCTAAATAATTTTCTTTCTCCTACCATGAAGCTACTTGTTGCTTTTCTGAACCCATGTACGTAACATAGACTTGTTTTGATCACACAATTGTGAAGCATCAGGCTTTTCTGGAAATTATTCCCAAGGTCTTTGCCAGGTTCATTCTGTTACTACTGTTGCCAAAAAGACCTTTCCCTATGATTTCAAAGGTTCTCCTAACAGTAGCAATGAGAGGCTAATGTCCCACTTGCCTAGGTTTGGATCGGGATTTTTTCATCTGTGTCTGAGGAGCTTGAAGATGTGGCTCAGCATGTGCTGGTGGGGTGGTGCTGAATCTGCCTGGCCGACCCCTCATGGCAGGGCTGCTGGATGGTTTTTGTTAGACCTTCTTGTTTCTTGGCTGGGAGGGAGGTTCTTGTCAATCATAGAGAAGCTTCACCAGAAATACTTCCCTGCTTAAATGGCTTCTTCCTCCCACCAGTCAGTTGCTCCTGCTGGTTTCACTCATTCTGGACCACTTGTGAGGTCTAGAGGAATTAATTTGTTTGATCACGGTCCATCTAGCAATGATTTCTGTCTGTTGCCTTCCAGTGGGTGGCACTTACTGCAGCAGTGTTCTGCAACAGGCTGATGTGACCTCTCTAAGGGTGGAAACTAACCCAGCTTATCAGTGGTACCTGATTTTCCTTGTACTTCAGCCCTTCCGTGGCCAACATTTTGAATCACTAGTAGCCAGCATGTTGCTGCGTGTCTTTGTGAAAGTTTTTTTTTTTTTTCTTATGGAAAATTCTGTTAGAAGTGACGGAGCCTTACAGGCCCTGTTGGCTGATTTCTCCTCCTTTTAAATGGTGCTCTTTAAAGGAGGCACGTTGTACATTCCAAATACCTCTTCAAAATTCACACTCAACCAGATTTATCAGCGCCTTTCTATCTCTCTTTGTGGCACCTCAAGTGTAGCGTATCAGGGATTGAATTTATACTTCATGTCCCTGGGATGAATAAGCTCTCTGTTTATATTCATGGGGCCAGATCTTTCAAATGATCCTTGAGCCTGTGTCAGTGCATGTTTTCTCTGACTTCCCAGCTGACTGTGAAGGCTGCAGAGAGGTGCCAGAAGGGGCAGCTGTCTGTGCTAGGCTGTCTTCCAGGACTGCTGAGCTGCAGCAGCCCTCTGTCACCAGGAGCTCACAGTGCCCAAGGCTTTCCTGAGAAATGCACCTATGTCTGATGCTGATCAGGCAGCAATTTGGGTTTCAATCTTTATCTCCCTCAAGCATTGTGCTGTTGCCAGAGTGCAACAGAGGCATCTGGCACCAAAGAGCTGCTTTCTTAAGCAGTCCTTAAATTGCTGCTTGAATGGAAGATTTCTAAACACATCCAGGCAGCTGTATGCTCACTCTGTGTGTGTATGTGGGCTTGTCTTTCAACGGGGGAAGAAAGGTTACCTTCAAGCAAACAAGCTGAAGCTTTTTAAAATGAGCATTCCATAGGTACCTGCAGTTCTTACTCTTTCTCAAGGTCCCTCCAATGTATAGCATTATGCCTACGGTTGGCAGTTGAAAGTTAACACTAGGTATGCTCTGACCTATGTTTTCATTGCTGTAGCATGTGTCTACCCATTGCGGACACTAAGGCTCAAAAAAGATGAGAGTCTGGCCAGGAGCTGCAGAACATGTGTATGCTTATGGAATCAAATGTGCCTGTGGACCACGCACCTTGAACAGCTGTATCTCTGTTCGGTAACCTCATCTTGCCTGTCCTTCCTGTGTGCTGAAGGAGCTTCTTAAAGACAGTCCAGCCTGAGCACCATAAGGGAAAAGAAGTAACTGGATAGTGCTTGAAACTGGCTTAATCCAGCTTGGTTGGGCTGTTACTGAAAAGAACCGTCATCTCTCAGTCCCTTCCTGCCCCACATGCCCCCTTTCCATTTACTTGATGCTTCCTCTCCCTAATACCTGCTCGTGCGCTTTGGTGGCTTTGCAATTAGCTGGATTAGCTCATTGATTTTGTTAAAAACTAATCCTGAAGAAAGAAATCCTTAAGTGCTTTAGACAGCAGAATGGGAAATGAAGGAATATGCAGCGTAGGAACGGGCAGGATTGCAGCACAGTTATTGCTTGCACCTTTTTGAATACGTATTATTTTAAGATATTCTTCCTTGGTTTAAGATTACTAGGTATTGCCAGGAAACCTGTGCATCTGTGAATTTTAATTTCTTGGGCTGTAATTTTGCTTTGCAAGTGAAATTACATGAATGAGGATTTCACCAAGGAAGTAAGAACTTCTGTGAATTATCCAAGGGTGAAAGAGAACACTGCAAAATGTTGCAGTGAGCTTTTCATGCAGATGAACAAACAAGTAAACTTCTCTGGAAACTGTAGAAATTGCAGTGATCCAGCCTATCTCCTCGCCCACAAATTATCCCTTAAATGTGCAGCCACATATATTTGATTTATTTTTGATTGACTTAACAATACAAGAGCCAAATGAATTAAAAATGAAACTACCTTCTGAACCTCAGTGTTTCATCACATGCCAGGAATCCAAAGTGCTTTGCCATGCTGTTTGAGAGAGCATTCTATCATCATCAGTAATAATTTCTGAGTAATTACATTAAACTATCTCTGTGCATCTAAATAAACAAATAGTCTGTGGTTCTGTAGAATGTGCATGTGTGCCAAGTGTGAGACTTGGCTAGCTGAAATTGTGATGCTTTTAACACAGAAACATTCGGCTCCATTTAGTATCAGCTCCCAGTGTTTGCACCAACTTTAAGACTGGCTTGCAAGAGGTGCTGGTACTTGGTAGGGTTTTTTCCTCCAGTGCCTTTTAGAAGCTTTCATATAGGTATAGTTCTTGATTTACTTACTATTTATCAGTGTTTTAGAAGTATTTAAAAGAAGAATGTTATTAGGTTGTCACTCATTTTCTTCAACCTGCTTTATCAGCTGAGTAACATGTACGCTGTTGACCAGTAAGAATTGTCATAAAATTCTGTGTGTAAGAAATGTGTAGTTCAGAAGTGATGAACAGTCTCTCTCATAAGCTGTCTTAATACTTGGTTTTTATAGACTGTTATTGTTTTTTAAAATTGAAGCTGATTATTTTGCTACTTGGTTTTTAAAGTGGATGAAAATGCAAATTATGCAGTATGTCTAGAGGGGAGAGGTAAATGCTCACTTTGAAAGCTGAGAATTTTTGTGGTTAGGGGCATTTGTTTCTGTGTGCCAGATGACTTGGGGTTGACAGAGGACCACAACTGCAGCTAGTCAGGCAAAACACAATTCAAGTGTGAATATTCTAAGTCCTTGCCTTTAGGCATAGAAAACTAGTCTGCACTCACACTTAGCAGAAGTTTGCACATAAGCAGACCTTAGCACAGTGCAGTGAGTATTTAGAGTGGCACCATGATGTTGCAGCCTTCCCTCAGAAGGTGACAGCAGTGAGGAGTAATAGCAGTGGCAACCACTTCTTTTCATCAGCCAGTCTCACAGGACTTGGCAGAAAGCATCGATTCTCCTACTGCTGTTTCTCAGATCTGGAAAAGGAGGTTGAGCTGTAATGCCTTGAGCACCAATGTCTTACGTACATCACATAGAGGACTTTCTGGTGGAACCCTTTATGCTGCTGAAAAATACCAGTTCATGGGAAACAGAACACTTTGCAGAAGTATGTTGCATGTGATGAAAATTTGATTCACATAAAAGTGGTTTTGAGAATGTTTCAGTTTTATATTTCAAAATTACTTTATTTCAGTTTCAGCATAAAATGTAATAAAGACTGGGGAATACAAACAGGGAAAAAATATTTTAAAGTTTCTCATAAACCGTAACTAAGATATTTTCATTTATTTTCCAAAGGAAAGACATTCACAATTGTGAAATGGGCCTTAAAATAAACAAACAAATAACTAGTACAGCTCTGCCATTAAGTTCCAGTATCATGTTCTTAGTTCCTCCCCTGCTTCTTTGCTGTGGGAAGACTGTAATTTATTTCAGCTGTTTTTCTCAGGATGCTGCGTTTTTCCCAGTGTAGCTTGTGAATCAACATGGGTAGAATTAGGGTGCTGCTGCCCTGTCCTCTGGCACCATCTTTCTCCACTAACTGCTCGTAGCATTTGGCAGGTAGATAACAACAATTCTTTCCTCAGTGACCAGCGTGCAAATCTGACCAGGGCTAGGTGAGAAAGCGAATAAATTTTACATAATCTTACAGTGCGGACTCAGGTCTGAATGAGTAGCTGTTACCCTGTGCAGACTGCAAAGGGAGGTAGAAGTAATATCATTTCTGTTGTTTCTTGTTCAGCATATCAAAAGTGCTTAGAATTGAACTGTGGGGATGCTGGTATCTATTCATGTTTCTTTAAAACGAGAGAGCCTTCTGTGTCCTGATTGCCTCCTGATAAAATGGATGATAAGTTTTGTGATAATTATTTTTAGGCAGTGAATATCTTACTCCCTCTTTCTCCACATTCATCTCTAAGTGTGAATCGTCAGCTTTTAGATGCTTTGTACCTAACAGAAACTCTTCTAACTTGGTCCCTGACAACTCTTGCTTTGAGAAAGGTCAAGGAGGGCAATCACAGCTTCACTTTTAACACAGTGTGATTATTCTTTTTTTAAATAAATTTATTTTATGCAGTATCTAATAAAAAAAGACTGAATAAAGTGAATGAGTTGCAATATTAAAAAGTTCAGATGTGGTGGGAGAGGACTTGTTGTGAGGAGTTTGTGATTTCATTGGTGTTTGGAAGAAGTGCAGGTAGGCTTTCGTCTCCACGGTTAATAGTATTTATGAAGAAAAGAAAAATGGCCACAAAACTTCAACGTAAGTCTTTTGGTGGGGCAATGTATTCTACTCGCGTAGATTTTTCACACTCAGACAGATCTGCAGAGAGCAGAGGGATGCACATCTTTATAATTTCTTTCTCCTCATCCAGATTTTGCATTTTTGTTTTTCATTTTAATTTACTTTCCAGATAAAACCGGTGTCTTAATTGTGAAGATCTTAGAAATGTTTGAAGAGTGTACAATACAAGTTGCCATCTGCCAGCAGCTGGAACAGTCTCCTGCTATGCTTTCATCCGAGGATGCTGTCATCAGTGCAGGAGAACCAATACTCAAAGTCCTCTTTGCAAGAGAGACAGCAGCTTACCTGAAGAGCAAGCCACAGGATGTCATCCACATCTACCCTCCATGGTGAGTAGGGAGAACTGGCCACGCTTGCTGTAGCACTGCAGAACAAAGTGGGGTTGGTGGCATGCTGGCTGCACTCTTGTAGGAAAGACCTTCTGGAGTAAGGGGGGGGCAGGGCTTTCTTCTGGTCATCTGTCTCTGGCAGATGGAGAGACTTTGACAGATACCTTAAAGGTATCTCAGATAACAACTAAATGTGTATCATAATGCCTTTAGTGTTGCTCAGGGCTTCAGTTTTGTTTTTACTTAATATTTTCGAGTTTAGAGGAATGGAAAGGCCTGAGCAATGTCTTATCAATGATAAGGCCAATAAAGTGCATACTTTCTGGTAGCAAAGTAGTTCAGGAATGCTCATCTGTTGCTGTGAGTACAGGTATAATGTTTCAGTGGAAAAGCCTGTATTAACTGTACAGCATTCAGCAAAAACAACATGCAGCTAAAAAAGGGGGGGGGGGGGAGAAGAAATGAGTTTCATGTTGTTTTTATGGAATCATTAGACACATTTTTAGTAGTTCCATGTTGCTGCTGCTGTCACTGCCTTCAGTTCCCCAAATTCCTCTCCGGTGCAACCCTTTCTGGAATTCTTCAAAATGTTTGGTCTACATTTGTGATTTTTTCTGAATTGGATTACTTTGCTGGTTTCAAGGGGTAGCATAAAGCGATGCAATTTCTAGAAAAGCAGTTGGTTGATGGTGGCTGTAGGCTGGAATGTCTGCTCTTCATAAAACTTCAAGAGAACTTCAAAGTGGGAATATTACTTCTTCTTTTCACTCTTCTCAACCCAAAGTATAAAAGAGGAAGTATTTTTCTTCTTATATATTTCAGCATTCATTACCTGAGTTTTAACCTCCAGCTGCAGCAGAATCCTGCCTCTAGTGTTTGTCAATATCCTTTTGCAAAATAGCTCTTCCTGTTTTGCAGAGGTTTGTACCTGGTTTTTATCTTTATTGATAGTTGCAAATCTTTTTTGGGTTCCCCAGTTTGTAATCTTTCACTTCTAAAATGTTGGTTAGCTCTTTTTGGAGGTGATTCAAAAATTAATTACTTAATCTGTGGTTTATTATGGCTACAGATACAACTATTGATATTTTACATGTGAAAAGATCAGTAGCTAAGGGAAATACAGTTGAATAAATTAAGTCCTAGTCTAATATGAAATAAGTCACTGCTGCTTTGTTTTTATTCTTCCTCCCACCCCAAAGGTACTAACGTTTGTTCTTTTTTACCTCTTCCTTCAACAAGTTTCTTTTCATGCTTTACATTTGCTTTTGTTTGCCCCTGTTTTCTTCTTGTTTCTCTCTTCTGCAAACTGCCATCTTAGTTCTGTTTTTCTCTTTATGTTTCCTCTGTATAGACCTTAACCTACACAAAGATTTTTGTACCGGCAAAGCTGTTTTAGTTAGGGTATGATTCAACTTCTTTTGTCCCCTCCTTTTTTCTTTCCCCAAATGGTTACTGTCAGTATGCTTAGCATGTTTAAGTCCCAGACTGCTCCAGCTTGTTCCATGTCTGCTTTGGGGAGATGTAACAGATCCTTTCCAGACTACAAGCATCCATAACTGTACTAGTGTAGTCTTCTCATTTGTTTAAATTCTAAGATGTTCTGGACATAAAACTCATTCATATATATGTATATATATATAAACTGAGATTTCTTGAGAAAACTTTATAGCTGCCTGTTGTTCCAGAAATACCACTTTTTGTTTGCTTTTGTTTTTTATTTTAGTAGGATGCACTTTTCATGTAAGCAAAAGGTTACTTCATAAAACCAGAATGTTTTGGCAGGGGATATGTCTGTGTGGTCAGAGTTGCTGTCCTTACCAATGTGACTCTCAAGGCATTTTATAAAGACATTAGTCAATAGTGGCAAAACTGCATTATCTCTAGTCCTATTTTCTATCGTTTTGGCATTATCTTAATGTCAGTCGTCTCTTTGTTTACTCGCCAGAAGTCAAAAGAAGTTGGGCTGGATACTGTTAAACTAAACCTACTGGAGGCGGGGAGGGGGGGAGGGTGAGGAGTGGTTTTGTTTTAGATTATTATTTGGCACTTCTAGTTTACATTAATTGGAAATTGGACTTCTACACTTAATGGAAGTTTCCTCTATCGCATTTCCAAGCTTCTATTCTGTTAAACTCTTATGTGAGAGCTGTGCTGAAATGTAGTTTCTGTTACTCTGCGTTGAATTTTCTGTCGTTAAAAACAAATACTATTAGTGTTAAAATGCTTTCCTGTTGATTCAAATGTGTGACCAGTGTAAAAACAAATTAACTAACTCTAACCTTGACATAATGAAATAAGCATATTTATATATCTTACTGATAACACCAGTCAGAAGCAAAAGGGAACAAAAAAAGAAGTAAATGCAAGGGGGGACAATCTTTAAATGATCTGTGTGCACTTGGACACACAGCACATTGTGCGTCGTTGTACTGTATTTTGAGATATTTGTATGGTAAGGCAGAATGGGTTGACATGGGGTGATTTATAAGTGGACTGCTTCTACTGCTGTAAAGTAACGTCCTGAGAGTGGAATTCTTTGCTTTTTGCTTTCTCACCAGGCAGCTGAGTAGGTTAAGATGCAGACACACAGGCTGCTGCTTCTCTATGTGACTATTTATAAGCAAAATTTGAAT
The DNA here is from genome assembly GCF_017639655.2 of Falco naumanni. Classification (NCBI taxonomy): domain Eukaryota; kingdom Metazoa; phylum Chordata; class Aves; order Falconiformes; family Falconidae; genus Falco; species Falco naumanni. The sequence continues at coordinate 70,710,467 of NC_054056.1, forward strand.
GTATAATTTTGGAACCTTTGTAAAATTACTTTGCTTTTTTAACTGTATTTGTATGTGTTGTGAACTCAGTGCACAGCTTGGTATGTGAAACGTCTCTGGCAGTAGACGCATAAATACTTTGGGAAGCAGTGTTTAGAGATGTGTTGATATATTTGTTGGTATTTGTTTGCATACAGAATCCCATGATACTTCAGCACTAGAATACAAGCAATTGAATTTAAAAAAATAAAGTATTGACAGGAGTCTGGTTATAAGAATCTTACCAACCTGGACATCGCTCATGAAGAGTGGTCCCACCAGCTTTTAGAGGAGCTTTGTGTCAGAGTAAGAGTTTGCAGCACTGAGCCCTGATTTCTTTATAACTGGATATGGATTTCTTCAAGTTTAGTGTCTTAAGGTACCTATTTACAGTATTGAATGAAAGGGATTTCATGTGAGAATTGTCACTTGCTACAGGGAAACCAACCCTGATAGGCTGATTAACATTTTCAAACCAGCGTGCCTGGTGGAGGAAGGAGCTCAGCTACAGTGCCTCTGAGCTGTCTGATGGAAGACTGCTCTATCTTGGGGCTGTGTAGAAGTATTATTGCAGTGTTGTATCTAAATAAAGCCTATTAACTTGGACACATCACATGAAAATGGTTGAGTGTTTTGGGCTGGAGCTGGTTTGTGTCTGGCGAGCTGGGAACACAACAGGCAAAAGTACTCAGCCCTGCCTGCCCCTGCCTGCGCAGGCTTGCCTTTGGTTGTCTTTGCAGCACCTGAGCAATTTCTTGGATTAAGATTTTAAATGAACACCTCATAATTTTTACAAACTGAATCTGAATCATTAAGTGGTTTTAACCACTGGAAAATAAAAAGCTTATTACTAAGTCTAATTAAATTGATTCCTAAGTCTTTATTCACTTTGTAGAAATACATATCCATCAAAAAGCAAAGTCTGCTTGGTACTGCAAAGATGTGAGTGAATGGCAGCAAAGGCTTCCTGGTTCCACTGGTGGTGATTTTATGGCTTCAATTTATCTGAGGTTAATTTGTTTGTTTAATTGTAAAAATGATAGAAATAATTTACCATACCTAACAGAAAGTGGTAAAAGTTGGCATTTTTGGAGACTTCAGGATTCATTTTTCTGTTGACAGCAGGGCTCGAGGACGGTTTCCTTCAGATACTTCTGCCTTCTGCTCATAGATATGCCTACTGTTGAATATTCAAGATAAATTAACCTGAAGAAAATGGTGCAGATTAGAAGTCTTCCTTGCAATTAAATTTAACGACTCTGAAATGTTTTTCCTGTGTTTCTGAAGATAAACTACTAGAACTGTGTTGATATTAATACAGCTGTTGGCAATGGCAATGTAAACCACAGACGAAGTTTGATTTGGACAGGCTCAGATATTGATCCGTACCTACTGAATGTGATGGTCTGGTATGAAACCACTAGTTCAGGAGGTTCACGTGCTGCTGGTAACTGGAGGGCTGGGACAGTATGAAGGAGACAGATCCACTTTGTGTTCTGTTCTTACATTGCCTGTAAACATTGGCAGTTATGCGCTGGCAGCAGACAAGATCCTTGGCTGGATAGCTGCTCTTCCCTGTGCAACTTCTCTTCTCTGTGCTTAAAAAAAGGTGAAGAGGGGAAAAAAAAAAGAAGAAAAAAAGAAAGTTTATTTTAGGAACTCAGTATGGTAAGTATATAAAACACTCTAACTCTGTGACATCAACAAGCAACTTCAGAGTTGTTCTTTAGTTTCTCATAACCTATGAAACCACAGGGAATCATAATTACTCAGCTTTGAAAGTGTTCCAGTGCCTGGTGAAAGTGTTTAATGTAGACTTCGCAATTCTACTTGCATTACACTAGATTCAGTTTCTCCTTAAAAGAGGTTTAGAAGAGTTTGAATTATTTACTGCCAAGAAGAGCTTGTACAAAACATTGCTGCAAATCAGTTGATACACAGCGAGGAAACCTTGCATCTCCATACTTGAAGGTGGGCCAGTGATGGAAGTTGCAGTAGAAACATGCAGGCAAGCTGAACAAGTTTATGTACGGGAAGCAATCTACTTCTGTGGACTTATGTATTCTACTTTAGAATTATCCTGGAAATGCTGTAGTCTGTTTTGTTGGCTCAATAACAGGACTTAGGATAGGTGGATATGTTGCTGTGATTTGTTTGTTGTCTTAATACACTGTCTTACATTGCATACCCTTACATAATCCTGGTGAGCAATAACAGTACCAACACGGGGAGCTAACGTGAAGTAGGTGCTTTGACCTAGCGTGTGTGACTGGTGTTGAAGAGGGTTTGCCTTCCATTTGATGAAGATGGAGACTTTTTATCATTGTTGCTCTCACCCATCAAGGGAAGCATTTAAGAACATTGTTACAGAATACCTCCCTATCACAAGAAAGAACATGTGAAAGTAGGATCTTGGGCTTCATATATTAATGAAATGCAAAAATGACCTAATGCTGCTCTGTAAGAAAGAAAGCATCTATATCCTTTTAAATTTTCTTTTTCCATAAAGGTAGAAAATGAATATGAATTAAAGACACGTATGGAACATCTTTTACACAAATTCAGTTTCTCTACTTACTCCACAAAGAGGCAGCTTCTTTGAATCTTGATTGGTCAGTTGGACAAAACTGATCAATGTTCACAATCTTCCTTTGATGAAATCTAAGCGTTTACAAATATATATATACACATACATATAAAAATATTCAAATGGATGGAAAAGAGGAGAAAAAAAGATCCCTCCCATCAGAAAGATGTCAGCTCTGCCTTTACATTCTTTCTTTGAAGATGTTACAATAGCAGAGTGGGAGGACCCTGATAAGAGGGACAAGGCTCACTCAAAAGATAAAATTCTACAAAACTTCAGAGCTGTAAAGCCAGTGTGGGCACTATTTCTAAAGTACATATGGGAATGGCCTTGGAGCCAAAGATCAGATCATATCTGCTTGGAATTGCTTCTCGGAGGTCATGCAGTTGTGAAAATAGAAGCTTCTTTCAGAAGAAGCTGAAGCAGCTGCAGGTTTCTTGCAAGTGTGTATATTTTTTTTTTTTTTGTTAGGATATACCTTTCCTAGTGCAATCAATTCCAAAGAGATCAGTTCTCTTTTGAGAATAGGAATACAGATACTTTTTGTGAACAGAAAGTTGTCTCTAACAAGCTTTTAATATAATTTCTTCAATGCTTCTGTTGCTTTGTCCATTCTGACAGAGCAGGCCTTGGGGTTTTACTAATTTTTCTATTTTTAAAAATAAATTTGGGGTTTTTTGTCCATCCCCTCATGTAAAGGGAGAAAGTTGTATCTGTAGAGCTGCTTAGGTATATCCTATTTTATGTCTCTAGAACTAAAGACATTAAACTATTAGTATTATTTGTGTTTATTCACCGTGCATGTAGAGTATCAAAACACCACCCTTTCTTAGTAATCAGATCAATGAATAATTAAGATCCTTTGTAGGTGGATGACATAATTGGGGAAAAAAAAAGCATTATAAAGCTTTGATTCCAAGAGGAGAATAAATCATTTATGCCATTTCTATGATTTGTCACAATCGCCTGCAGCAACAGATACGTGGTATTTTGGGTATGGGTTATGTCTAAGAAACATAGCAACATGGTTGCACTTTTACAGGGAGATAGATGTGCTTGTTTTTATAACATGGCATAGATAGATGTATTATATGGATGTCATACATAAAACATTAGTACCCTGAAAAACAAAGATGAAAGAACTGCTCTCTATGAAAGGGTTTTTCCATGGAGAAAAGAACAGAAGCATGTTTGGGGAAGATGGGAGCCTCAAGATAATAGATTGAGAGTTCTGTAGAAGATTAAAACTGGATTTTTAAACAGGACTGTCTGTCTCTGGGTTCATAGCTGGTGGCATCTTGACACACTGAAAAAGGGGAATTTCCACTGTATTGTACCAGCGAAGCACTGGGTTTTGTTGATATGTTTGCTTTCGGCCAAATCAGAGGGGTCAGAAGCAAGTGGTGTGTTTGCGAAGCAGCAGCTTGGTTTTTAGGTCAAGGTTGAAATGCATTGTTGTCAGCACAGAAACCTCCTGCAGGGGTAGAATATGTCTGTGTGTCTGTCCAGATAGCTGTCTGAACTGGGTACGTGCAGCCAGCTGTTATGCTGCTGGCTCACACATGCAGCGAGGGCTATCCGGGCAGCCTGCACAGAGCTCGCCTACAAGGAGCATTGTGTGTTGTGCTCAGGAGGTAGTTCCATGGTCCAGAGGGAGCCTCCACCAGGACAACTTTCTTCAGTATGGGCCATTTCGCTTGTAAGAATAAAGAAGGAGGCAGTGGATGTAAATAGCCTGGTTTATGCTGGGGGGCTGGTTTTCCACGTTTGTGTCAAATATGAGAGATGGATCCAACATCGGTCCTACTAGAATGATTGTATTGTCCAGTTAATGAGAAAAATCTTAATCACCTTACCGTGGTGCTTACATGTTGAGGAATTAGCCTACATTTGAGTCCATGTTTTTTTGGATCAGAAGAAGAAAATTATGGCTTTAAACATCTGTTCCTTATGGTCAGTGATGCTGTTTACATTTGATTTTTAGGTTACTGGAAAAAAATACTCGGTGAAAATGTCCTATCCTAATAATCACAAAATATTCTCATCCTGAAAGCTAATAATGTGTACTTTTTTTTTTTAATGAAAGGTCTATACTTGAAACTTTCCAGCTTTTATAAGTGAGGAAATTCCAAGCATTTTGTAGTGACAGATACTGTTAGTGGGTAGTTGTCCACTGACGTCAAAAACAGAGGATGGCGAACAGCTTTGTTCAAGTCAACAAAAAATGTACCGTCTTGGATAAACTTTGTGTTAACAACGGAGCTATCAATGATATACGAGCAGCTTCACATGAGTTCCCATGTGCATTCAATCCAATGCTAAATTCCAGATCTTGTTTAATGAGCAACTGATGGAGCCAAGACCTGGCACTGCACAAAATCCTGCAGTCTGCTTTATCCAGTCATGAAGGAAAAACAAGCTAAATAAGTTCAGATGAACAAGTTCAGAATTACTGCAGGGTTATTAAAAAGTTGTGATTTGTATTCCTCTGCTAATGTTTATGACTAACACATTTGGGACGTGTAAAACAATACTTAATTTGTAAAAAGACTATGTGCCAAAATTCCTGCAGTAGTTTAACCACTAAAGAGCAAGTTTTGACTGTATGAATGGGTTTGTTTAAATGTTTAAGATTATTAGCAATCAGCTAATCTTTTTTTAAAAATTTACATTTTGAAAAATGATTATTTTTTCCTGTTGGGATTGCTGTTCTGCACTTTCACTTTGTGAAATACAATGTATTTCCATAGCTTATCATGAAGAAGCAATTTTAAAGTCAAGTGCCATTCTCTTTAGCAGGTGTGGTTTGCTACTGTAATGGTAGGTGTGTAGTAAGATTTTTGCATGCAGTTGTGTATGCAGTTATGTTGGGCTTTGAATATGCTGGATATTTTATACCACAGTGGGTTTTCATGCTAAGCATGCTGGTGCCCTTATTCAAATTTGTGTGGGTGAAGAGATGGATAAAGTGTGAGTTTACCAAATTGTCATGTCTGGTCATTCCCTTCAACATGAAGGTATACTTTCTCAGACTCCTCCTCCTGTATGTCATATTTAGCTAAGCAAAAGTTAATGACTATACTCCTAGCAGAAATAATCATTAAAACCCCAAGTATTACAAAAGGGGAATGTTGCTTTCAAGCATTTGAAAAATTTGGAATGTTGCTACCCATAATGCAGTATTTAAAACATCCCTGCTATCCTGGGGGGTGGGGGCATGGGGAGAAGGAGGAAGAACAAATTTCGCTGTTAATTCTACCAGGCAGATCGCTTTCCTTTCGGTAAAAGCTCATGGAAAAAATGCCTGTGGTTTTATGTATTTTTGGCAGCAAGAACGTACTTTGGTATATAAAGCAGTTCAGCTGTGAAATATTCAGTGCAGCCTTTTGTGTGTTTGATGAAGCTTCTCTTCCTACCATTCTTCTGAGTCAACATCAACCATGCATATTGCAATGTATTACTTCTCCCTGAGTGGTAGGCTCCTTTGACAGCTTCCCGAGATGTCTTGGAAAAGTATTCCTCTTGTTACTGTCCCAGTATAGCCTTCTGGCAGACCAACTTTCTCCCAGCAGAAGTATCAGAACAGTATCCATGACATTAGAAGTGGTGTACAACCATTAATTTTACCTTTGAGGGATTCACTCTGTGTTTTGAAAGCGAAGCAACTGGTGTGGCTCCAAAAAAATCATACTTGGCAGTATGTGGGAAGGTTGGAGGGTTTTTTGTGGGTGTGGTTTTTTGGGTTTGTTTTGGGGTTGTTTTTTTTTTTCCCCGTCTTTAACCTCTTTGGACTCTGAAATGATATCTCTTGGCTCTCTCCTTGATAAAAGAGTTAAGAAGCCTAGTGAACATTTCTGTGGCTATTTCTGGTTTTGATGGTTCTTTCTTTCCCCCTTTCTTATGTCTTGTTTTTTTTTTTTATTGTGTGGTGCATGCTTGTTGTAGAGCACATCATGATGATGGGCTTTGCACAGTCTTCCTGGGAATTACTGTCCTTAGTCTCCATGTTCCTTGGGTGGCATAAAAGAGAGGACTGCATGTCCATCTTGAAGCTTCTGCTGCTGTTCACAACACAGCTGTTAGGCCAAACCCAGGTCTGTCAGCGTCTTCAGCTAATACCTTGTAATTTGAAGTGAGGCTGTGAAGAAATACCTACCCCCTTTTGCCACCTCTGAAGTATTGCTGGGACAGACATTATAGATCATAACGTAACTACTCTGAAAAAAATGGCAGAATATCTACTAGAACGCTGTGTGCTACCGCACACTGAAAGCACTGAACTTGAGAACACCTTAGATTCAGTATAAAACCATAAATTGCATTGATTGTATTTGTATTTCCATTTGTCTTCCCAGCATGGCACGGCATGTCTGCCTTTTGCATTTCCCAGAAACAAATCACTCCTCCAAGTTGAGGTTTGTTTTTGAGAAACATGGGCAATTCAGCTAAGTGAGACTTGTACATTGCATCTGTGCCTTAGCAAGTACTGCTTGTCTTCTGGTTCCCTGAGCTTGTCATAAATAGTAATTTAATAGGGCTGATACTATTTTATGCATTGTGAATGTCCAGATTGAGGAAGAGATAAATTTTATTGATATAGGCTGTTGCTGGAACTTACAGGGTTTCTAGGCTTAAGGGAGCCCAGATTTACAGTAAATGTATATTATAGTTGTTCTTCCAATTATTTGAATACTTTTTATGTAGAATAGGATAGTTCGTTATTATCTTCCCTAATATTTCTTACCTTCCATCTCTCAGACAAAAATAAATAAGCTTCCCAGAATTTTATTTGTCTTTTTGCAGACTCCTTTGTCTGACGCTCATGGCTTGCCATTTGAGAAGTTGTGCATGAGGCGATTGTTTAATTTTGCTGGGAAGATATGTGACTCCAGGAGTTCACTTTCCAATCTTGCTGTACAGCCGGGAGCTATTTGCTAGCTATACTCAAAACCAAGCCCTTTTTTTTTTTTTTTTTTTTTTTTAAATAAAATCAACTTACCATGTTATCAGCTTTTAGAACAGTCCACCTAAACCTTGAGAATTGCCTTTGGTTGCTGGTAACTTCAGATATGGCTGTAATTTCCTGATTTTTGAGGACGGCCATGCAGGAAGGAATGGAATCCCATTAGGTTTACTGGTTACCCTGAAACAGCCCGTAGCACCAGCTGATCTTAGACAGGAAAATAAGGGGGGGAAATTATTTCCACAGCCTAAATATAAATAACACCTTTTGGGGTGGGGGGAAAGGCAACTCTTATATGTATTTATTTTTTAGATCAGACTATATGTAAAAGTATTCTCTTCCTGTGTCTTCCAGTTGTTAACTGGTCCAAATCCTTACCTGTGATCACAAATCTTGTTCTTGCGCAAACCCTACACCTTCATGGAAGAGATCTAAGATTTGGAAATGAGTGTAATCTTACATGGAAAGCCCCTCTATGTCTCTTTAGATTAAACTCTCACCAACATCTATTTTATAAATTAATATAGCTATTACTTGGTTGCAATGTTGGGTTTTGGAAGCTTTTATTGAAAAAAAAATTCCTATCCCACATTATCAGCTGTGTTGATGTACTGTGGCTATGTCTAGGAAGAGCGATTTCCATCCAGAATATGGACTAAATTTATTTAATACATCAAATTTATTATTAGATGTAGTTTGCTTATTTAACTGCTATCATAATGCTACGGCTTCGTTAACTACATTTATTGTGGACGGTTTGGAGGAGAATACTCCCTGCAAGCTAGCAAGACAAAATCCAGCCTTACTGTACAACCACATCAGATGTTAAAACTTATACAAAATGCATATATTGATGTGTAAATTCTACATTATAAAAACACAGGAGCCAGGGTAGCATGCATGGTTTGTTACTGCTCTTGACTGAAACTGGGCATGATCATAATCAAACGTGTTGGGGCTGGAGTCTGGAATAAGAGGCCTTTGGGTCTGGGCATCAAAAGAGCAGAACTCTCCTCCCCTTCACTTCTGCTTTGGCTTTCCTCAGCTTCCTGAGCTATTTTGGAAGTGACACAAGCAGTCAGTCGCACTGGCGATGCATTCAGTGCCACCTTCGTTGTACTCCGAGGTGAAGAACGCTTTTCCTCGGCTGTATTTCCCTTCTGTGTGCTGCACCCGTCCCTTGGCTGTACCAGACCAGTGGTTCTTGGGACTGCTGTACGCCGAATCAGTTAAATCATTTGCTTTGAACATGAAATATTTTAAGTTAGAGTTGTTGCGCAGTATGGCTCACGGTGTGGCCTTGCGGTGGCACCGAAGACCTGACTGAACAGGCACACGGCTGGGCACGGGCCGGGGCTGAGCCTCGCGGGGCGGGCGCGCTTCGGGCAGCCTTGTGAACATTACATGAAAGCCACATCTTTCTCCTTGAGAAACCCCTGCCCACAGGAATCATTTTCACACAGCACTGTGGTGGGAAATGCTAAATAGCGTTCCCAGGGTAATTCCCAGGGGTGGTGGCAGGCCGGCTGAGCCCCCGGCGCCGGCAGCACCCGCTCCCCTTCCCTTCCCGCCGGCCGGCCTCGGGAGGTGGCGATGCTGTCAGCAGAAGCCCAGGTAAAACTGGTCTTGGTGACTGATCTCTCCCAGATAGCCTCGGTGCTTGTTTGCCCAGGACTTTTTCTGGCGTCCAAGTTTCATGTCCGTAAAGTGAAAGTCTGCAAAAGAGGGATTTGCTCAGGTTTGTGTGCTATTACTTTTGCCCAGCTTTTAATAAGTCTGTACATTATCTGTTCTAAATGTAGGGACGTCCATGAGACAGTCGCCGCACTGTTTACACAACCGTCTCCTCTGTAATGCTGAAGAAGGCCACATGCCATTTACTTGTTACAGGCTTAAAAACTTCACCAGACTGGTTGTCATTGGCCTTGAGTACTGACGAACCGTCCTCCACCTGGAGAGCAAAACTGATCGTGTTACCTGAGGTTTTATTTCTGCAAAACACTTGTAAATGTCTCTGAAACTTAATTTTCTGCCCCCCTTCCATAAGATGTTTAGGAACTTTGCTTTGCAGTGAGCTTCTCGGGGAGAAACTGAGACCTTTCCCTGCATGCCACGAGTTTTGTTAAGAGCTGTCTCCTAGCTATGACAGGCTTTTAACTTGTTGAAAGCCTAACATACACATTTGTGGATTTGGTGGGGATAATTTTCTTCTCTTTTCATATGTCAAATACTCCTACAATCTTTTTAACTGCTTCAGATGATCTTAAGACTTTTGTGTCTTGTGATCTTTAATGTTTTATTTTGTCTAATGCTGATTCTCCACCCTCGAGGGAAAGTACACAAGTTCTTGGTTTATGTTATCCCATTGCTTTCCTCTTCACGCTTTGTCTCCTGATTCTGCTGTGGTAAATCCATCATTGATTTTAAATTATCATGGAACTTTTCAACTTATTTAATTACTGGGTTCACCTCTCAGTCTGTGTTGCTTACCAAGCCCCTCTGACAGATGTAATGGATTTCATCCATTAGGAGGTCAAATGGGGCAAAAAATACAAATTCTTGGTGTATTTTATGGTAAGCAAAGAGCATGTAGGATGACATTACCTTGTCATCCCCCACCTTCCTGTTGAACTTTATTTGCAACACAGATGCAAATCTATTTTTAGATTTCAAAGCTAAGATGAAATAACTTACCTAGCTATTTCTTGTTTTTCTCAAGGAAGGAAGGCAGAGTTTAGGTGCCTAATGCCGTACAATTTCTAGGAGGTTCAAATAATCAATCTGTAAGTGTCCGTCCTGTCTGCATGTGTGTCTGTGTGTGTGTCGCCGTCCTTGTTAAACAAAGATTGTTTGCTGGGTAGCAAACCTACCACCAGTCTTCTCTCTGTTGTGCAAATGGTCCAGCAGTGAACCCTGGAAAATGAATGGCTCCTTACTATTACAACAGAGTAAAGATGGGCTTTCAGAAGCCCGCCTGGGGTTTTGAGCAGTTTGTCTGGCAGAATTTGCTATATTCTGTCTCTCCAAATCAAATGGCAAGCCGGTGAAAGCTTTCTTCTGAGAAATCCGTTTTGCTGAGCTGTATGGGAGACTTCTTTTTCAAAATTGAAACTGGAAAACCAATAATCTTAGACTCCAAAGAGGGAACAACTTAAGATATGGTGGGTTATTATCACCATAATTTCTGTCATTGTTTCTTTTTGTAGTCGTTGCATTATCAGTCGTCTTATTGCTTCAACAATAAACTGAATATGAAGAAATATTTCACCTTGGGACTTTTATTTCTCTAAACACTGCTAAGTAATGCACTCTCATACTGTTGTGATAATAATAATATGGCTGCCCAAGCAGTAAAGCTTTGTGATCGTAAAATTTTCACATTAAAGGAAGTAGATGCTACGTGCAAATATAAAACATGAAAATAAACACATTTAGAATTTTTGTTTTCTCCTTCCAAACCAAAGGGAAAGAAGAGACTTCCCTGTGATTTCAGAGTATTGTTAACAAGCCCTCATAGCCAGTAGGCGCCTGGAATGGTAAACAGCTTAGTAACAACATATTTTGATGTTAGGTTTATTGATATAATTTACTCCCCAAATTTATGTATAGGTGATTCTATTTTACATTACAAAAGAAGTTTTCTGAGGTCCATTTGCCTAAAACAAAGTTTTTCATGGAACAGTGTAACAATTTGACCTCATATCTGTGTATCCTTTTTTTGAATGTAAATATGAATACAAAGGCAATTAACTGGGTAATTTACCCAGCTGGACTGGGTTTGAAGTTCTGTAGGTAGGTATTGCTTTAAGTGCAGTTGGCATGCTGTCTCGTGCACACACTGATGGGCTTTTGCTCAAGCGTGTATGGGACCTCAAAGTGTCTTAGTGCTAGGGATAGTTCACCCTCAGGAAGTTTGGTTTAGATAAGTATCTCAATTTTTTTGGGTACCGAAACCTGGAATGCAACAGCGAAATCTGAGGAGCACAGCCTCTCAGATCTGAGTCAGCAATAGGGCTAGACCTGCTCCTGTTGTTCACCTCTTCCACTGTCAGGTCTAGCCAGCAGCAGCAAACAGAGATGCATGAAAAGAAAAACCAGAGGGGAAAAGAAGGAGCATACTTGAAAACAGTATGGGCAGAATTCAAAACGGGGTTTGTGTCTAGGTTGTGCAAAAGTGAGGAGAAATTGCCACCTTCTCCCAGTATGGCTTTCCAAAACCTCAGGATGAGTTTAGTTCTCAGGGGCCTCTGCTTTTAGCCCTGTGTAAACAGGACTGTGCATCGTTAGCAGCTGGTGTCTGGTGTCACTTTAGAGACATAAACGTGAATCTATAAAATTAAAGCTATTTTTTTTCCTTGCTTCCGATCCTTTGCAGTTAAAAGCATTTCAGGTGTTACAGGGCACACTGCTATCAATTGAAATTTTAGTCTTGAGAGTTATCCACTCAACAGCAGTGTAAGCACGTGTGGAAAACTAACCACGAGAAGAGAGTTGATGTATTCTTCTTACTGATATCTGGGTATTACTCAATTTTCTGATCTCTTTTTCTGTGCACCCGTTGTTTTCTAAACCTTGTTACTCATTAATGAAATCCCTTTTCTGTAGGTTCAAGAAAAGAAAGATGCTTCTCCCTCTAGAAATCAAGTGAACTGCTGTGGTTCTTCCAATTGGTAGTAAATGTATATCGTTCTGTGTTACTCTTTTGGTGAAAAACAGTATTTTTGTTAAAGTAGCTGTAGTCTTTGGTGGTTGAATTTCCAGTCTACCATCCACTTCATCTGTAGGTGAAGATCAAATCACTTTCCAGGTTTTGCCAGGAGAAAGTTGACCATGACTGAATGGCAGTGTGTGCTTGGTACAAGGCTTGTGAGTCACAGGTTCTTGAGGGGGAACTCCTGAAACACACCTGAAGCTTAATTCTGTGTGGCATGCATAGAAGGAAGTTCTCACTGTGACTTCATTTACTTTTTTGGCATCCCAGCATTATTGCTGGTGATAAAAGAATCGTGGAATGAGTAAGCGGCTAAAACACGGGAGAGGAGAATGAGTTTAAGCTTTTGGGAAAGCTGAGAACACACCCCAGTTCTCATCACTTGTGTACGCTGTGCCCCTTCTAGTCCCCATTCAGACTTCAATACTAGGGATTAAAGAGTCAAAAATTTTAAAATGTTTGTTTTTCAGAAATTCTAAAGTCTGCTTTTCAGAAGTGACCTGTTATGATTTGCATGTATTTACGTTTGGTAAGATGATGATTATTTTTTTAAAAAATTATTTCTGAAGAAAAAAGGGAGAACTTTTTAATCCTTAATATATAGCTGAAAAAGCTCTGTGCATATGTATCTCTGCATGTAGTATAAAACAAAAAATAGAAAATGGAGAAAAGATGTCAAGAACCAAAAAGTGTATTCTTCAATGACTGCAGGCCACCTTAGCTTAATTTTAGACGGTACTAAGGACATATTTCACTTTCTTTGTCTTTTAGTTTAGAAAATGGACCAGTTCTACAGAGCCACTGTTTTTGTTTAGGTAATAGAATATTTTCCTTTTATTTCCTCCTAGTTCTGTTTTTCAGTCATAGAAATTTCTTGCACTTTCTCTCATTTCGTTGCAGAACATGAAAAAAGGTACTGTTTTTAAGTCATGTACACTGATCTGTTGCCATCAGTGAACTTCACTTAAATTTATATATGTATATAGAATGACAGATCAGCTGTTTTTTTCAGTAGCCACTGGCTGCAATGGCAGCAGGAAGCTGACTAGTGCTTTTCCAGCTCCCCATTAAATTTTATAAAATAAAATTAGTAAGTCTTCTTGATGTCACGCTTTCCAACAATACAGATTTGTTTATATGATACATCATCTGAATATTGGTGATCTCAGGAGAAGAGGGAAATAAAAGGTAGGTTTTGGTTTTCTGGCTGGTCAGATGCGGCCAGCAGGTGTAGCCAACGCTTGCGGGCAGGCTTCTTACCAGGAAAGCAATGTGTTTACTTACCATGCCGTTCTTCAGAGAGCAGGCTTCCTTAAAAGTTGTAGGTGGCATGAGGTTGGTCAGAGGGTAGACATTTGTTTGACCTTTTAGTTACAAGTGCCTACATTAGGAGAAACCCCAATTATATTTTATTTCTTAAATTGCCATGAGTGGAGTGAGAAGATGGGGAACGGAGACTGACAGACAACCTGCAGGTTTTGGAGCCATCTGGATCTTGATACATAGGACTGGAGCTGAAGAGATAGAATAACCCTAACAGCACATAGCTGATTAATTATGATTAATACTGAAAATTGTGCAGCTGTCTTCTAGTGTTTCCAGGTCTTTATTTTTTCATTGTGGTCAATCAACATTGAGAAATTTATATTTGTTATCTAAATATTGGGGGGGGCGGGGAGTGATATATGCGAACACTTTACTACTACCAGTCATACTTCTCAGCTGTTCAGGATGAGTTTTGGCTTCCTCTGTAGTCCCTGGAAAATAATGATTAAGCTAACATCCATACATTAGGGTTTTGTTGGTTTTGGAGTGATGAAATTACATATTTGAAACTTCTTCTTATGTGATCAAAGACACATGAAATGGAAAAGTGTTTCTTGAAGAGCTCTTTCTTCACACCTTTTAGAAATGCAGGTTTTTTCATATTATCTTTTTTTCATATTCCCTAACCTACCTTCCTGCTCCCTTGGCATGGTGGAATTGGGGAACTATCCTTCATCTTCATGGATCTGGTAACAACTACTGTTTATTTTCACTTTTCACTGCCTTTTTTCCAGGCAGGACATTTTCTAGAATTTTAAAAATCAATGTCTGAAAAAAATCAGACCTACTGTAAACATACTGAAAGGAGTAAACTCACAGTGTGCAACGCAACCAAGAATGTCTCTTGTAGAATTTTGGCTAACTTAATTTAAGAGTAGAATAAAATAATGCCATATATTGTTAATGTGTTCTGAGAAGTGATGGGCAGAGTTGAAATTCCACCATCTCCTGTTGTTACATGGTCAAAGGTAGGTGTTGTATGAGAAGAGGAAAAAAAGAAAAACCCAGCCAAGAAGGTCTGTGTTCCAGAGGCGCGTTTGATGGTGGCTGCCAGCCCAGGTATCCTTATCACATCGTGATCTCTTGGGAATGTCTTATAAGTGAAAAAACAAACCACCCCGCGGCAGCGCGTCACGGTTTTCCTTGGCACCCTTCTGCAGCGTGCCTTCGTGTGAAGAAATGAGAAGCAAAATGAAAGAATCATACAAGTCCGTATCTAAGCTGAGTTAAACCTAGCAGGGACCTGAAGTTTATCCAAAGCAGAAACTCCTATTTAAGGGCCAGGAGGGCTATGCGGAGCGACTTGCGCCCACGTAAAGACGCCTGGCAGGGGCACTGTCGCCCCTTCCTAGGTTTATTTAAGCTCTGTTATTATGTGGGGAGAGCAAGCGAACACCGGGAGCGATATGCCAGCTCTACAATCGACGCCGTTTTTGCGGGACCGACAAGTGGGTGGCTGCCGCCGCCTCTGGCTTTAGCGGCGGGGAGCCCGCGGGTGGGCGGGGGGGGGGGGGGGCGGTGGAGGAGGAGGAGGAGGAGGAGGAGGAGGAATGCTGCCGCCCTGACGTCAGGAGCTGCTCCTGGGAATGTTTTGCATTCCTCTTCCTGGCAGTGGTCAGGTGGCTTCCAGCAAGAAGGAAGGAACAGTCGCTTCCAAAAAGAAAAAAGAAAAAACCCTAAAATAAAAAAAAAGGGGGGGGGGGGAGCTCGCGAGGAGGAAAAGAACACTTTATAATAAAAGTATTGTGGGGGAGGCGCTTTTATTAAAAGCCAGATTGGGAATTGGAACCAGATGTTCTGCATTCGAAAGCTGCACGAATGTTAAATGCGTTTATTAATGACTGTGATGGCTGAGGTATTTGGCCATCTGCCTCACTTTAATCTCATTGCTCTGTATTTAAAAACAGTTCAAAAAAACATACCTTTTCTTTTTTTTTTTTTTACCTGACTTTAGGCAGCTTCCTTTATACGAATGTTAATTTTTTAAAAAAGGAGACACAATTTTTTTATGAGAGAATGGCCACATGTATGAAAGCAAGAAACTGCCAGTAAGTCAATGTTTGCCTTCTTCCTGTGTTAGTTTTAACATACGTTTTCTGCTGAAAATTAATGTCTTTAAATTCAGTTTCCTTCTTGATTTGTGGTTGTTGGATAATGCGTATGATGTAAGCTGGAGAGGTCAGAACATGCAATTACTCTTATTTCCAAAGTACTTCCTATTCCATTAACTCTCTCTTTAATGTCCTTGTCAAAGTGTGTGTTTCAAGCAAAACAAGAGTAGATGCTCAGTCTGAGGTTGGTAATGTAGGTACCGCGTTCACCATGGGCAGTACTTGTGAAATAACTGCTTAATATCTACAACCAGACCCGAGCGCTTGTTACATCTCAGTTTCAAGAGCAGTGTTTCCACCTTGGTGGTTGTACACATTTGGGAGTATTGAGCACCCGGAGTTTTCCTGGGCATTTCTGGTTTGTGCATCAGTGGGGCGAGATCCCTGAGAGCACTGTAGCCTGTACAGACACAGGCAGGTTTGGGGTGTCTCCCAGGCAGGCATGCATCCTTCTCCCATTGTGAGGTTCCATTGCACGTGGGTTGTAAGATTTTCTGTGTAAAGTGAGGACTGCTACAGGGAGAGAGGAAGCTGCGGTCATGTCTGCCTTCAACTCAGAGGCATGGCAATGGCCAAACCCCATGGCTCCTTTGCCATCTTGAGAGGGGAGAGCAATCGCTTTCTCTGTAGCCCACTGAAGAGCCCCCTCTTTACTTGGTGGGGCATGGCTCTGGTTTTTAAGAATTCAGACTTCCTCGGGCAGGGGACAGATCCTGCCCGGGGCTGATGGGGCAGCACTGCCTCTGGGTTCGGGCTGGGAGAGCCCATACGATTTAAATTGCACCACGGAGACCTACCAGCATCCTCATCTGACTTGATTCTTTTTTTCAGTAATCTTGTATGTTCGTGCTCATCAGCTATGCATGAAGTTGTATTTGTCTGCCAACCGAGGACTTAGCAGAGCTTATTCTTCAGGCAGTGTAGTCTGCAGGGAGTGGGGGAAGCTGGCGGGACAGGGAGCGTTTGGCGGTGTCAGTGTAGTTTTCTTGAGCTGTGTCCTTAGCTCAGGTGAGGCCCGTGACCACCCACCCCTTTCCTGGTACCAACTGAAGTGGACAGGCGGCTTCCTGATACAGGGTGGATGCTCTGCTGAGGAATTTCCAGAAATGCTGAGAAGTGCTGACTCACAGCTTACAGCCTGTCTGGGCTGAGGGGAGTTTTCAAGTCCTTGGCTGAAGCCAGCAAAAAATGTTGCTGTAATGTACTGTTTTATTTTTAGCAAGGGGGGAGGTTGTGTTGCTTAGGATGAAATGCTTGTGAGTGGTTTCAAAATGACAGACACTTTTAATTTTTTTTTCTATTTTTAGAACTTGGAAAACAGGTTGTTTTGCTAAAATACAGACACTTCTCTGTTTCCCCAGTAAATGGGTTGTTGTAAAGGAGCCTTAAGGAGTTCACGCAGAAAGGCTTTTACCACCACTGCAGTTCAAAAAGTTCTTCAGGGTAGGAGATACTAAGGCATTTGAGACTGAAACTCAGTTGGCATCTGCTTCCATGTATTTCTCACTTCTGCTGAGGTGGGACGGCAGCTCCAATTGTTGGAGCTGAAATGTAGCCAGATATTTGATTGCTAGTATTACGAGCTCATTGTAAAAGCTTGGTGCTTGAGTTTCTTCCTCCCTTGTTTTTAGCAGACCCTTCACAAGTAACTGGCTGTGCATTTTCTTTTTTCTTTCTTTCTGAACAAAAATGCCCTATACTGTTTTCTGCTAATGTTAGCTAGGAACTAGCATGAGCTAGGAGTCATTTCAAGCTGTACCACCTCTCAAAATAAAATGTTGGTGATTAGGTTGTTGGGACAAAGCTAAATTTTTTTTGTTTGCATTCAATATGGTGGGGTTTTTTTAATGTATTTTTGTGGGTACGTATTGTTTTTCTGTTCAACAAGCACTGAGTACTTTGGGGTGATCTCCAATGTATGCGCTGTCCCACAGAGTGTCATAAATGGAATACAAATTTGTAGAAACTCTTTTACACTTGCTTCTAATTTCTGAAATTTTATACTAGTTATTGTTCATTCACAGCTCTGTACCTCTGCATACAAAGCTGTTTTTGGAGCGCTTTTTTACATCTTGCCTAGTGCACTAGGTAACAATGAAAGATCTGCAGACTACTTCTAACCATAATGCCAATAATTTTTGAACCTGCAGCATAAACCAGCACATTTTTCACACACATGAAAAAAAAACAAACAACAAAATTAAACCCATGCCTCTTACAGCAATCTTACAGTGCCTGGCTTGAGAATAACTGATGCGCAGCTTTGCTGAGGAAGAACATTTACCTCTTGTAGGTGGGTCATGTTTAACGGTTCTCCACGTTTTTTGCCCTGGGACTGAGTGATGTTACATGTCCAGCAGGGTCCTTATCTGACAGTAACAAAGAGAAAAAGGATACTTCTGTGCAGGAAGTACAGGAGCATAGGACAAGGCTTTTTCCATGATGTGCAGTGAGCTCATTTATTAGCTCAGCACTGTGAAAAAGTCCCAGTCTTAGTCATTTTCATGGAAATAACGTCCTCGCATGTGAGCTGCTGCTGATTTTTGTGGACAGAAGTAATTGTAGACTGCACATATGTCACAAAATTCTCAAATCAAGTCCACTTTTACTAATGACTCTAACCTTGCCAGCTACTCATCTCCAAGAGAAAGCTGTTCTACCTGTATCAGCCAGTTCCCTCCAAGATTTTAAAGCAGCTGCACAATCTCTTCTAAGAGTTGCATAAGCTTCTTTTCTTTGGTTGTGTCCTGGCATCCACCACTATACTGGGAAAAATAATACAGGTCTTACATTATTTCTAGCCACCTGTCAGTAAATTCAAGACAAGAGCCATGAACTAATAGCCTTACTTGTGCCCCCTTTAGATACGTAATCTGACCTGCATGGACATGCCTCAGCTGGACTGCCTGACTCCAGATAACCCCTCCTGCAATCTGCTGCTGCCTGACCATGTTCTAGTTTGGAAGAGGGACAGAACATAACTTTTTACAAAGAGTCTGTCCCCAAACTTTTAAAAAAAATAAAAATAAATCGTGCATGGATGTTGTCCAGCTTTCCAGGAAACATGCTGGTACGACGTGTATCAGTGTAGTAAGAACATCTACTCATTTTACGGTCAGCTTTTTGTAATTGAATCTGTCCAAGAGCCCTTTCTAGTAATATCATACTTCACAGTCTGGTTCCTATCTGTAATACAGACATGCCCTGCAAAGAGCATTCTGCTTGTGGCAGTGTAAGCTTGTGCCTTCTCGAATATCTTGGTCTTCTCGTGCTACCTGTTCTTGCATAGCTTTCTGATCTCTCCACTATTTGATACATTTTGCTGTTAGTTGCCCTGCAGTCTTGGTAGCTGTGTGAAATCTCAGCAATTTGTGTCTATGCTTCAGTTGTCCTACTAATTTTTGTTATTGTGTTATTGTCTTAAATAATGTTCACTTTTGATCTTGAAAAATTTCCTATACCCTTCCTGTACCTTCACTTAGGGTCATAATGGCAACCTATTTCTTGTGATTATAGTGGGTGCCCAAAGAGAGCAAAAAAGCCAGATTAATGGTAAACCTTGTGTAGTCAGCTGCTTTATCATTATCACCACTTACGTGATAAGTGATTAAGTCATTAACTGTCTCGTGCTCTGTCCATAGTAGTCTCTGTTGATGTTCAGAACAACTCAGTTCAAAAACTGCATTGCATGTTACTTTACTGTTTACTGGGTAAGGTGGATCATACATTGATTTCTATGTAAAGATGAGATTATGGTGGTGAAAAATAAGACATTTTAAAAAATTGCTAGTCAGTATCTGAGTATTTTAAGTAGCACAATTAAGCCAATCCAATTGTTTTAGTAAGGATTAGAGGAACCCTTTGTGAGAAATTCTAAAGAATATGCACAGTAGACCCATATGTATGTGTGTCTGAATATATGAATGATAAATTTCAAGGATACAGACCAATACTTACAAGCAGTTTGAAGTAGTGAATAAAAATCAATCACATTTTGTTTGAACCAATAAATAATCCAGAGAGACTGAGGATATACAATTGGACAGGTGGTTAAGGAAGAAATAGTTTACCATTATTTTGTGATGGTCTCCAGCTCTCTCAGCCTCATCTCAACTCATAATAAGCCTCTTCAGTCACCTTTTCAGTTCTCCTGGGTTTAAGTCATTGAGTTTTTATCTTTTTCCTTTATTTTCTTTTGATTACCATCATGACTCCGTGATGTAATCAAAATTAGAAGCTGGGTCACAAACTATCATTTAAAACTTAAATGAAATCCAGGTTTTGCTTCTTCCAAGGTAGCAGTGAGTTGAATGTGATGTCAGTCTGCTTCGGGATTCCCATATGGCTGTTGCAGCCTCAGGTAACCAAGATGTCAAAAAATGAATTCATCTGCAGCTGTCAAGAAGACATTGCCAACATTGCTGGCTGTAGGCTGGCAAGGGCTTCATTATTAACACATATTCACATCAAGAGCCTTGTGGAGTATGGAGCCTCAGTGCACACCAAAATCCAACCATCTGTGTGCCTGACGCTGCTGGGTACCATGCACATCATAGTTTGGTGATTTCTTTCTTGTGCCATTGATTCCAGCATCCATTTCAAAACACCTGTGCTGCTGTATAGCTGGGAAGATTTGTCTGTGTCTGTCTTCCTGGATTTCCACAGTAATATGTCCTTCTGAAATAATCAAGCTATCAGAGGATGCAGGTGGGATGTGTGTATAGAAGACAAACTTGCTGAGGAACAGGAACCTGGTTTTGACAAAGACGTGATGTGGTAGGACACAAGTAGTGTGATGTGGTAGCAGCAGCTATGTGGAGTAATAGTTGGTGTGGGAGATTTGGTCCTGCTATGTGCATTGTGGGGTTTTACTCAGGATGGGTTGTAGGCTGGTCATGGCGGACCAAATGCCTTTTAGCAGTTGGAGCACTTGTTCAGTTTTAGTTTCATCTAAAGAGAATCCGTTTTTTTAGTTCAAGTGACTGCTTCATAAGCCAAACCAAAGTACATGGAAGGCTGAGAGGTTTGCCTCAAAAGCACACCACCGGTCTGAACTGCAGGACTGCCGTGCATACTCCTGTGGATGACCAGATATCAGACCAGTCCATCTTTCTCTTGAGAAATCTTGCTCTGAGAATTCCCATTGTCATACATATACACAGACACACAGTTGTAGACAGATAAAATCCAGGCAATAAGCTGTTTTGTTAACACTAAGAAGAAGAGAAAGAAAAAGAAAAAGAAAAGTGGATGTTCAGCGCTTTTTTTTTTTTTTTTTTTTCCCTGGATGTTGCTCAGTCTGGTGATGGTAAGTAACTGTGTAGCCATTGTTGCAACTGACGAAGTTCTGGACCTTGTCCTTCTGCATCCTTTCTCTTCTGGAGCCTCTAAGACTATGCTAAAATATTAACGTTGTTCTCTTGTAGCTGGTATGTATTAACTTGAAAAGAGGCAAGTTTTCATTCCCTGGAAATCTCTGACAACTTGTACCATACCATATACTTGATGGTACAGCAAACAGATACTTGGAATGACAAGTGGGGAAACTGGTCTCAAACACTGTAACTATAGAGTTACAAGTTCAGACCTTACTGCAACATGGACACCTAGAAGAAACTTGTATATGTTAGCTAAGGAATGTAAGATGGTGGTACTTTACCCTGTTAATGTAAATAAAGAATTTCTGGTTCTTTCAGGCTCCATTTTGGTGAAGTGATAGAATAGAGGAGTCACCTAGACAGAATGAGGTGCACATACCACAGCAATTGCAGACTCTTGATCTGCCCAGCATCCAGCTCGGGTGCTGAGGTTTCCTTCCAGCAGAAGTAAGCAGGCTCATGTGGACATTTACTTTGTTCCTCCACAGGGCCAGCTTATAGCTGGGAAGTATAAGGAGGCCACAGCAACGGGTCAGCCAGACCAAGGCAGGTTTGGGCATCTTTTTTAGCACTATTACAGCTTGCTCTTCTGAATAGAAGCTGCAAATGGCCAAGTTCCAAGTAGCAGGCTTTTACAAACATTTATTGTATACAAGTGAGAAACTGAGCTGTCAATATGTATGTGAATATACAGTTGCCTGGAGAAAAGTTTGCAGTGAGCTTAGGTAATAAAAACTGGGCTGAGAAAACAATTGGTGTACCGTACAGAACGGATGGTTGCTTTAGAAATTTTTCCTTTTCCTGTTTTCCTCTTTCCATAGAGAAACTACATTGCATTGAGAACAGAGAAACAGAAAGTCTTGGCAACTTCTAGTATGCCAGAAACTTTGTTCTGCTCAGTGAGGAGGGGTGCATTTCCCAAGAAAGATGTCAAATACAGTAATTAATGTTCTTCCTTCATGCGATGGATACCATCTGTATTTAGAAACATGTGAGCTTGCGCTTGAATACAAGTCACGTAGCATTTTTATTGGTATAGTGAAGAACTTGAGTGTGTTTATTCATGATACTTGAGGCTTTGCTCCCAGACATAGTTCAGAAATGCGTGACATTCCTTTTACGTTTCAAAGTGAAAAGTGAGCCAGGGTGAGCAGGAAGGACATTCCGTAGCTCGGTGAATCTTTTAGCAGTTTTTCATTGTGTCATATTTGTTTTTATGGAAGCAACTTCAAACTAGGGCAATATGAGCAGCAAATAAGTTTTTGCCTCATATGAAAACAAACATGATCAGAATGTGCTCATCTGTGAGGGGGTATTCGTGGAGGCAGTTATTATCAGGATATACAACTTTCCTCTTTTGACAGCCTTCCTTCAGACTGGTCAAAATGTAGTGTCTTCAAAATAAACAATGTTTTCAGTTTTCCTTCCTTCTTAGCTTCCCCTGTTTCCCTAACAGTGAAATGCTAGTAACCTCATCTGAAATAATCTCAGTGTTTGTATCCATGTCTGTTACGGCTGGGATGTGGCTCCAGTAATTCTGCTATGTAGCAAGTTACTTCCTATCTTAGTCATGTAATACATTGTCTCATATTTTTATTGCCCTTTGTTTCGGAATATAAACATCAGCAAATATTACCTTCATTAATCCTCTCCCTGTCCTCTGTCTCCTCTTTCCCTCTACCTATTTTAAGGAAGAATAATAAAATGCAAGTTTATCCTTTTACAACCAAAGACTACTAGTTTCTGTGAGGAAGAATGTCCTCTTTGCCTTAAACATACTTGTTTTGTTTTGTTTTAATCTCTGCATGAAAATAATTGCTATCTGAATCAATACACCTTTTCTGTAACCCCTCTAAACTGCTAAGAAAGTTAGTGGCCTGGAACAAAGAGTTTGGGTGATAACCTCATATTTCTTAACAATATAACGTTGCAAATGGATAAATCCATGGTCTAGCAAATGTATGTAAAAATTTTTTAAGATACTGTAAACCTGATCTGGGGGTCGAGAAGAGACATGCCTGCTAGCCCAGATACCTAACTGTGACAGCACAGGGCCAGAGTTTTCTCTTCAAACAAACCTAAATTTAAGATAGTGAATGTAACCTCAACTCTGCCAAAGCCCTCCTGGGTTCACAGTTTGTTCGAGGACAGAGGAGGATCGTATGCCGTGACCTCGTACACTGCCACCATGTCATGGTAGTCCGTATCGTACAGCTGGACATATGCCAGTCACGTGGTTCAGATCTCATCCCCTTCTCCGCTGGCTCTTGACCTGACACACACTTGAATGTCTTGTAATATAAGGAAGAAGCATAATCCAAGACTAGTAGATGAGGAAAAACAGACTTTGTATTCAAAATACTGTATCCATTCCTGATTTCATATAGCTTATGCTGCAAGCTTCCTGTAAAACCTCCAGCAAGTTATCTGTTGTGAGCCTTGATTTGGCATATAAGAAATGAAAATAACGGTGCTTCTCAGTTTCGCTGGATTATTAGTAAAGAAAATTTATGTTAGTGAAACACTGTCCCTTGAGGGAAGGCCAGAAGAGGGGCCAGGGGGAAATCCCCTTTTCTTAGGGAGTTTGGATGAGCAATGTCAGAGTCTGCTGTACTTCCCAAGGGCAGCAACACAGCGAGAGAGACTTAAAGATGCTTTTGGCTGCTGCTTTATTGAGCTCTGAATCTTCTCCATGTCTCTGGAGGCATGTGCAGACTCAGCCTTAGGATGTATTTTCAAAAGGGATGTAAGAATATAGGATACATATAAATTTATTTACTGCCAATTGGCTGGAAAAATTCACGTTGGATGTGAGAGGAAAGAGGATAACTTCAGGTCAGACCAAGTTTATTTGTCTGTGTTGTAAGCAGCTAAAGAGAGACTAATTAAGGAAAGGCTAGGTGGAACATAAAGAAAATTGGAATTTAGTATGTGTCTGTGTCAAATGGGATAGATTTTAAAGCAGGAAATGAATACACTGTGATTGTGGAGACATTTTCATGTGTAAATATATGTTTTACTGGCTGCTTTAATTTTCTTTAATATTTTCTGAGTATGTACCCTTAACCATGTTTTTTGCCAAAATCTTCAATGTAAAAGCCAAATCTTTAAGACAACATGTAATATTCAGAATATCACTGCATGAAATCATCGTAACAAACCAAAAAAATAGGTCTTAAGGAATTTTTGATGCTTCTTTACAGGAAAGCCTTTCCTGTGGGAGAATAGCTTTAATAGCCAGGTGTGAAAAGGGAATGAGGGGATAGCCCACCCCTGGTTTTGAGCTAGGTTTCCTGTTAAAGCGGTGGTGGAAAGTGTTCTTCCTGGAGGAGGATGTATGCAGTTCTGCTGTATTTGCCTGAAAAAGCTGAATCCAGTCATTGTGTCTGTGTTTTGGCTTCTTTCCCGCTGTGAAAGTACAGAGCAAACTCCTGCCTGCTACTCCCTGGGAGCTTGATATCCTCATTAAAGATCAGGGAAAAGAAAGGGGAAAACCCAGGGAGGTGAGTGAGTTCATCTATATACTGTGCCAGGGCCAGCACATGGCTCAACACGTGATAATTGTATCACGTGTTGAACCTTTTTGGTGAACTTGTGAAAGCCGTCGAGAGGCATTTTGTACTGCAGAGATCCAAGACAGAAATACCTTATTCACAAGGAAGAGTGAAAGTGCTGTGTAATTTAATTACGTAACATAAATAACACATTTTGCATTTGGTAAAACAGACCTGTGATAATATTTGATGTTTGTTTTGTTCCTGTTATTGTTATTACTATTAATGCTTGAACTGTTTGGTACTTGTTATCAGTCCTGTCTTAAAGATCTGTGTTCTTGGGAGTCTTACGGACTAGCTGATGACTTAGCTAGAAGGAAGGGGCAATGGCAAGCACCTGAAATGAGTTACATTCAAGCAGGTGTCACAGCACAAGATGAACATGGACTCTTTTTTGGTCTTTGAAACTGGATTCTTTTAGGGTGCTGCTTAACTCCACTCCTGAGCAAAAAGCCCTGGCTGCTGCCTGGAGGTGGAGGATGTGTTTTTGCCATTTCACTGTGCTGTCTCCAGCACACCGCTCTATTTGGGGAGCAGTTTCCATTCACCAGCTCTGCACCAGTGTTTTCCTGGGTTGGCGAACTGAACCAGCTCCCGAAGTAGGGAGCAGGTCTGGGCCCTCTCCGTTTTAGGCTTAACCAGACCTTAGGTACACTTAGCTGAATTATTAGCCTTATGCTTTTGTCTAGGAAGTTTTTTTCTGAATGCAGAAAGGGTTTCAAGAAAACATTTTTATCTTCTCTTCTGAATTTACTTACATCCTTTTGAGTGAAAGTTGACTGTAACCTGTTACAACTGGTTGACACACAGGTGGAGTACTAACCTCTTAACATCAACCAAGCTAAAAAAGAGGGCCTTGTTATAAAAGATGTTGTTTAGTAGTACAGCAGACTTAGACTTGGGAAGACTGTAGCTTGTAGTACACCCTGTTTAAGAATAAATTGCATTGGAATAGTAACTACACTTATAGTGATATATCTATGTCTGTATAATGAAATACAGCACTGTAACCGAACTGTTAAAGGCAAAGAAGTGCAAGTTCATGTTGACAGATAAGAGGTTGAAAGGCATGCACGAACACAGGCCCCTATACAAGTATATTGAGCCTCAATATAGGTACAGCACTTGTTCATGCACTCAGATCTTAGAAGGTCTGTAGTGGGTTTGAGGGACTTCTGGAGAAAGAGGATACTTTTGTTTGGGCTGAGGGAAGATGGAGCTGAGAGGAAAAAACAAGCAGTGTGAGATACGGTGGGAAAAAGTTTCCATATGCAAATTTGGTGAAGTGAGGTATTTCCTAATTTTCTGTCTTCATAATTTTTTATGTTCAAGGATACCTTCAGAGGACATACATCACTGAAATGATTGTTTCTGGGTAAGAAATCTCCCTAGTTTCCTGAAGTACAATTCCAGGTCTTGCATGGCTGCATGTAATTGTTGTACTGCCTGGTCTCCTCAGATTGTTTTGCATCTTTTTGGTGGTTCTCCATATGCATGGTTAATTTTCAGTATCACTTCTTTTCTCATTTGGAGCATATATAAGAGGGGGAAAGAGTGAAAATTCGAAGTAAATTAAGTCCCTTCTCTTCTTCATGTGTGTTTAGAACGCTAATTGATTTTATGTGTGCTTTAAGAAACTGCATCTTCTGAGACTTTTCAAAGAACTGTGAGCCTTCCCTCTGTTTGGACTCAACTGAAAATATGAGACGTGTTTATTATGATCTCAGTTGTTCCTTAAAGGTCAGAGCACCAGTTTAATTTATGACTCAGCACTCTAGTTACTAGAGTCTAGGTAAAATGGAGACTGTAAATAATTTTCACTACCATTTCTTTATTTAGAAGCAATGTGTTCTGTTTGCACAAAAAAAAGCTTGTTTTCTGTCAAAGTGTTAAA
This sequence comes from Falco naumanni, assembly GCF_017639655.2. NCBI lineage: Eukaryota > Metazoa > Chordata > Aves > Falconiformes > Falconidae > Falco > Falco naumanni. Next base: position 70,737,009 of record NC_054056.1, read on the forward strand.
ATTTCAGCGAAAAATTATAAATTTCTCCTCTGTCACAATTGAGTAAAGAAGAAAAGAATTCAGTCGCTGCTTGTTTTTCTTTGTGGCCATACACTTTTAAATAAGTGATTTAGGAGGTTGTATTCCAACAGACAGATTTTGTTTCTGGTTGTTGGAAAGCTGAATTTTTGTCCTGTGCTTGGGAAACTGTATCTGAGTTTAAGTAGAAATAAAAGCTTATCGCAAAGATCAAGACCTAGAGGGAAAGGTTTAATCACAAAATAGTAAAATATATTTAAAAAAAAAATCTGTGTAGGCTGATCACAGAATTTTGGACTTTTTGTTTGTTCTATGGTTACCATTAAAGCAAAATCATTACCCTATTTCTGGGAATCTTGCATGATCAAGGATTATAACACTGAGACCATGTTTAGATTAATTTTTCATTGAAATTTTAAAAAGCAACTACTTATCTGTTACATAATTAAAGCCCCTGTCGCCTGCCACCAAGCACACACCTAGCAATTATTGCTCTTGCTGAATTTTTCACCATTACCGTGAAAGGAGCTCCCTTCCTCATTATCATTGTTTTGAATGAAGTAGTTCAAAGCTGGTGGCTGGATGACAGTGAAATGAAGAAATAGCTTTAAATCATTGTAGTTGACCCAATTCCAAATAAAGATAAAACTTTCTGATTTACAAAGTGTCATTTTAACTTGATCTGCTCTCTCAGGGTTTTTTTCTGAAAAAATGGCACGTGAAGTATATGCTTAGCTTGGTTTTAATTAGAAAATCTCAGAAACGGCAGTTGTCAAAGCTCACTTTGGCTGTACATCATTTTGGCCCGGGCAAATCAGCTTTCTGCTGAGGGAAAAAAAAATAAACTGGAAGCCTTACCAGCTTTACCAAGCCCTAATACGAGGCTAATATGTGCCAACCTCAGCAGTGTCAAGGATGCTTGCTCAGAGGGAGGTGGGGGTTTGCCCAGGTTTGATGCTTCTGGCTGACAGTTTTGGGAAACCAGGCTCTTAGTTTCCCTCTTGCAACACAGCACTTTCCTACTCTCCCTTGAAAACTTGGGCAGTGTCATAGAGGTGTGCTGTGTTGCTTGTGAGGTATGCCATGCCATTGTTGATTCCTTCACCTTGAAGGCATCTTGAGAACAATCTGTCCTTGTATCTTTTCTCCAAGGCTTAAAGCGTCTTTACATTTAGTAAGTGCTTCCGCAAGGAAGCTGATGGAAAGTTTTGTGTAATGAACTGTCAGTAGCCCAAACTGAAATATTTGCAATATGAAGCTACTTGAACAATTTCACTGTTCTTTTTTTCCTCATACTAGTGAGGGAGGGATTTTTGTTTTTTTCCTGACCATTTTGAAGTTTTTTCAGCACTTATTGAACACTTAGCCCCAAAAGTACACTAATCGCTACTAGAGGTTTAAGATCCATTGCAATGATAACTGTGTGGTCTCAGACCTTTAAAAAAATAAGGCATTTTTTAATGCAAATATTTCGTAGGTGTCTCACTGCCTGATACTGAAGCTCAAGGCGTTGTGTTATCATGAATTACTGTGTTAAACCTTTGAGTGAAAGCTTAGAAAGATAGATGACCATACCTGTATATGGAGTAATTGTTTTAGTCAAAATATATATGATCATTATATATGGACTTAATGACAACAATGTAAGTTATACTATTGCAACTTTGACTATAAGGCAGTGTTATTTGTCTTGCACCCTTTACTCCTTTGTTTCCACTGGAGTTGACTGCCTGCCTGCCCTTGATCTTTGGTTTGAGGAGCAGTCTGAAGCTTGCTTTGTTTTCCTTGCAACTTCTCCCTTGGGCTGCCACATCCCTTTGCGCTTCATTTATTGCCAACTTGTTTGATTAGATTGAAGAAGGATTAAGGGATACAGTACCCTTAACAAAAGGCAACCCATCTTTTATAAATGTATAAACATAATGTAACTACTTCTTAATTCCTTGTGTTAAATAAAAAAGGGGATTCTTCAGCAGATAAACCCTGACAAGTTTTTTGAAAATCAAATGAAGGTAATTTTCTGACTCAAAAGATGAGTATCCCCTACAAAGCTCAGATTTTAGTTGATATGAAGAACTTCAGCTACTTTGATCCTCTTGCAATCCAGATAATACACCTTGTCAGTCTACATTGATTTCTAACCATTTCTGACTTCCCATAATGAAAGGAGGTTTCGTCTCCACTTGGACAAGTTAGAATTTACCATTAATTGGTAGTTCAGCTGTCTTTATATTATCAGTGGTAAAGGATACAGCTAAGAGAGATCCAGCTTTTATTCAAAAAACTAATGTTCAAAAGCCCTAGCACCCATTTTGCTTCTGTTTCTACCGTTAGCAGAGCTGTACTAGTGGTGACTCTGGGTAAAGAACCATCACAAAAGCTTAGCAAAAAAACCCAAACAAAACCCCAAACGTAAATGCCTACCTGTGAGCTCAGTTGCCCTCTTTGGATTTGGGGTTTTTTGGTTTCACAAATTAAAGTAAATAAACCCCCTTAAAACAAGAGTAAATGGGATTCTGTTACATGCTGGGGTAACATACAATGTGCATCTGTGTGCAGTTTGTTCCATAGATGATTTAAAGGAGCATTTCAATGATGACCATTTCTGTGAAAGTCCTGTCAGTTTTAATTTTATAATATTTTACTATTTGAAACTTAGCCTCTCAGTTTCTAGGTTTCTTGTGAGCAATTTTTCCTGCCTCTCATGTGGAAGGAGTCGAGAAGCATTTCTCTGGACAGCACCATCCCCTTACACTTTTGTAACAGAGTAGCAGTAGAACGTTTCACCTACTTTATTCTTTTGTGGTTTGACATGCATTATTTTTCTTCTTTCTCTGGCTTTGTTATCTATACTCCATATTGTAATTGGGACTGTTTATTTTTATCATACCTCACAGGTAACTGGCTAATTCTGAGCTGGCTACCTGCAAGAAGCTGTCTGTGATGATTAGAACAAACAGCAAGGCTTTGCTTACAGGTCTCTGCTAGACTGGTGTCAAAACACTGGTATCAGAAATGAGCCAATTCAGTGTCAAAGGTTTCTGTTGTCTTTTTTTTTTTTTTTTTTTTTTAACCAAAGACCCTGAACATGATCTGCTAAGAGGCCATTGAGCTCTTGTCATGAACACTCACATTTTACCATAGAATAAGTATCTGCAGCTTCTCTGCTGGCCACAAGACACTTGAAAGGAGTTGCTGAAAGGTTTGGAGCACTGCCTTGGTTGTAATCACTAGCTTCCTTATAACAAGCTCTGTTTTAAAGAGTGTGGAAATCCTTGCTGTAAGAAGACTGAAATTAACTCTGGATAAATTGTGAATGACTTGCACTAACGTGAGATTAGGCAGAACAGTTTGAGAGCAGTAGTCAGATTGTAGTTTTAATGTTTGTGCTACCTTACTACTTTGACTTTCGCTAGCTTGGGATTAAGGGGGGCTTTTTGGTGCTTCAGTTTTGACAGGAGTTAGGGTTACATTAGAAGAACAATGATGGAAGCAGCTATTGCACGCACAGGCAGTTCCTGGCCATCTGCTGCGACTGCACAGGAACAACTCACAATTAGCATAAGCATTGAAGAGCGTGTTTCTTTTGGAAGCTGGCTTTTGAATATACTTACAGGTGTGGGGAGGGGGTTTAAAGCAGTTAGAGTATGAGGTAGAGGATGATACATTAGACTATTTCATGGTGGGCCAGGCACTCCGGCACCCAAGGCCAAGACCCATGGTACACCCTTGCCTCAGCTGTTCCAGCATCCTCTGAATGTTCCCGTTTGTTCCTGCCTCTGGACTACAGCACACCTCGCTTCTGCCAGTGTAACGGTGATGGGGCTCTGCCATGACCTGGAAATGACCAAGAGGACTTCTCCAGCTATAAGATTCTTTCCTTTCTTTCTTTCTTTCTTTTCTTTCTTTCCGTTCTTTCTTTCTTTCCGTTCTTTCTTTCTTTCCTTTCTTTCCTTTCTTTCTTTCCTTTCTTTCTTTCTTTCCTTTCTTTCTTTCTTTCCTTTCTTTCTTTCTTTCCTTTCTTTCTTTCTTTCCTTTCTTTCTTTCCTTTCTTTCTTTCTTTCCTTTCTTTCTTTCCTTTCTTTCTTTCTTTCTTTCCTTTCTTTCTTTCCTTTCTTTCTTTCTTTCTTTCTTTCCTTTCTTTCTTTCTTTCCTTTCTTTCTTTCTTTCCTTTCTTTCTTTCTTTCCTTTCTTTCTTTCTTTCCTTTCTTTCTTTCTTTCCTTTCTTTCTTTCTTTCCTTTCTTTCTTTCTTTCCTTTCTTTCTTTCTTTCCTTTCTTTCTTTCTTTCCTTTCTTTCTTTCTTTCCTTTCTTTCTGGCAGGGGTTTTTATTTACTTTGTTTCTCAAGTTGTATGAGTTCTTGTTCTGGTTTGCAGCACAACCTGCAGACATTTCAGCCTAAATGAGGGTTGGGGGGTAGACCACAGGGTGAGGGTATTGTGAAGCCAGAGATTCCTTTCTGTGTTGCTTTGGACAAACTACCATTCTCTCTACCTTGTTTTCTTATTTCCTGAGCTAAAGGGAGAAATACTTTAATTAAAGCAGGAGTTAAAAGACACCTGCTTATTAAAACCATTGTGTGAGCTTTTTAAATTTTGTGCAACACTCTAAAATCTTCAAGGAAAAGGTACTGTTAAAGAACTAGGTACTGCTTTCAGCTGGCTTGCCACTTGCATCTTTAGATGTTGATGCAGTAGCAGTTTGAATTTATAAAATGCATTTTCAGTAGAGGAGACATTCTGCACTCTTAGACACAGGGCTGCCCGTGCTGGGTTTACAGTCGTCATGCCAGTAGCTCATTGCTGTTCTGAGGACTAAAGCTACGTGCTTAGAAAAATGTTCACTTGGCTCAGCAAATCTGTCTGTTTAGCAGAGATTCAGAGAATCTGATGTTCTCCTTTCTGTTTTGAATCTATGCTAATCATAACTGCCCTCTTAAAATCTGCAGGACTAGCTTAAAACAACTTCTTGTTCCCTGATTTTCTGTGGCATATCAGCTACAGTGGAGCACTAACACTGGTGAGCAAAAAAAATTATTGTTTAATATCATGAGATACAAGGTTTTTGTATAATGTATATATATTTTGTATGTTGTGTGTATATAAATAGTATATGTATTGTATATATAAAATATTATATATTTTATATATAAATACAAGATTATTGCATTTTGGAAATGTGACTCCTGAGCTGCACTGCAGCATTTTTTATTACAGCGAGTTAAGTGAAAGCACTGGAACTAGTAAGTTTTCAGTCTTACATGTGAAAGTCTTTTTTCAGTTTAGCTTTACCTTAATTTCCTTATGCACTTCCTTTGTTTGATAGAGGTCAATACACCCACATAAGTCTACAAACAATCGACAAAGCGATGAACTGATGAAGGCACTTCTCTCGAAGGCTGGGAAGGGAGGGATTGGTAACGCCAAGACACACCGACACTAACAGGTTTATGAAGCCAGATAAATCTGTAATTAGTGAAACATGAAACTTTATGCTTAACAACTGTAGGGTTTTTTTAGTAGACTAGTAGACTTTTGTTGAAAATAGGTGGTTTAGATTTGTGTGCTTGGTTTCATTGGGGAGGGAAGAGTTGGCAGAGTGTCTGGGTGATTAAGACTTTTGCTGTGTGAATAATAGGTAGCAGAGGTAACAGCTTGATAAAGGTGGGGTTAAAATTTTCCTTAAGCTGTATACTGGCCTCTTAAATACTAAAATATTGCTTACGTTGTACTCACGGTAAGCTTCCCTTTGATGTATCCGGCAGAAGACTTAGACTTAACCCCGTCTTTGTGACTTGCCGCCTTGCTAAGTTGAGCGGGCTCAGGACCGAACACTGCCGAGGGCTCGGGCAGGCCGTGAGAAAAACATCGTGTTTTGGTTTGTGCCTGCTCGTCTGTCTCAACATTTCTTTCTGTAAAGCTGCAATTGTAAAAATAAGATTGTCTGAATAAATACTACCAATTGCTTTTCTTCTTTGTTGTGTTGTAATGACATGAACCTAAATAATTCCTTCTCCCTTCAAGAATCAGCCACCCTGATGTTGAAAAGTCAGTGAGAATATGAAGCCAACCCCTAGGTGAAAAAGGGAGCGGTTATTTTCTTCACAACTTTTAAGTTTCAGTCATACAAATGTAATAGGATCAAAAATTAAGAGAAATTGCAGAAACAGTCATAACACAAATCCTGAACTTCTGATTTTTATCAGACAAAAAAGTAAAGAAATCTCTAGTTCTTAGTATTCATTAGCATTCCTGAAAGCAGACAAGGAAGGACCCTGTTCTAGATAATTAAATGAGAGCAAAAATGTAATAAACCAACAGTCTTTCATTTGCCATCAGCCAGCACAGCTGATCTGTGTTAAAAATTTGGGTTTCATTTTTACGTTGGAGCAACTAAACTCTGATGCAACCTCTCTGTTTGACTTCCTGTGGTTGTGAAAAAGGCAGTGCAGTGATGGAACCTGGGGCTGAATTAAGGCGAAGCACCCTTACCTGTTTTATGTATAGCCGTACTAGTGTAAAAATCCTTAGGGATAGCTATGCCTCTAAGATTTTATTGCATTATATTAATTTTGTGCAGTAAAGTAGTAATTTCATGGGTGATTTACATTTTGATTATAAAGTAAAAATAAATTACTTGGGGTTTGTTTCTTAGGCACCAAATAACTCAAACCTGAATCTTGCCAGCATAACTGATTAACCTTGTAATAGCATCTTTGAGATATTAATGTATCCACTACCTTACCTTGTGCTTTATCTGACCTTTGTCTGTTGATTTTAGTATCATTTGTGGTTGCTAGTGACGTGTTTTTGTTGTAGACGGTGAGGGATTTTGGCTCCTGTTTATTTCTGTGGTTTATCCCCATTCACACTGTTCTGTCCTCTCAAAGAAATAACTGCATCAAGCAGAAAAAGCCAAAATGATAAACCATAGCCCAGAAGCAGGAGTCATGTCTGCTTCAAGCATTCAGAAAGCATGCTGCGAGCTGCACATACAGTTACCACTCTAATGTGGATTGACAGTGAAGAAATTAATTGCTTATCCTGAACAAATGCAGAAGAATCTTTTTTACCCCTCTTCAGCATAATTTACATCTCTATAACTTATGTATAGTATTTATATAGGGTAAAGTTTAGCCATTGCATATGCTTGCAGCATTGTATCATCTTGCAAGGCTTGGGTGCTTGTGATTCCTATCACTCAACCAGTAGAAAATTAATCCGAAAATAAATTAAAAAAAGATGTGAAGGGCAGAAGAGGATGACTTTGTTGTTCTACTGCATTAAATTGGCTCAGCAGGATCAAGCATATCCTAGAGCAGGAGAGGCAAAAGGCAGAAGGGAAGCGAGGCGGCTGCTGCAAGTCTCTGTGGTGTGGATCGTCGCTCGCCGCTGCCTGCTCTGCGGGTGGCAGACGCCCGCTCATGCCTGCCGTTTTGCTGGGGATCATTGCCCCGCGCCAGCAGATAGTGGAGGTGAATGTGTGAAAGTCCTTTGTGTACGTTAGTGTGAAATCTGAGCGCTGAGCGGAGACTGATGACTGAAGGCAGTTGGTGCTAACCTGGCTGGCTTTGCACTGAAAGGATTAGAGCCCTGTGACAGGGGCGGTGAAGTCCTGGTGGTACCCAGGGCTGAGCGGCTGTGAGGGGCAGATAGCCTGTTCAGCACTGCAGCTCAGTCTGGAAGAGAATGAACTGCTTGCAGGACACCACTTGCTCACGGATATATTACAGTTCTTGGCTGTATGGCCATGACTATAACCTCACTGTATCTGCTGTGCTGCTCACTTCTTCAGGGTCACTTGCGCTTTTTCTGCGTGGGGCTGTGCTGAGCACGTGTTATTCCCATTTGTGCAACCGCTTGTCGGTTTAGCTCCCACAGTCTGGAGATACACAGGAGGATGTGGAGTGTAATTCTGCGTGATATCATGCTAGTTTCTTTGTGGGTGTTTTCCTTGACGCATGGCATCTAATTTGGCTTTCAGGGACATCAAAAGCCTATGTGGTTTCTCTATGAGTGATTTAGTTCAATTTTTGTGCAATTTTACTACAGTATTCTTAGGGTTGAATAGTAGAAGAAAGCAGAAATAGGAATAGAGATCTCTTCTCTTTAGCCATGCCTCTCTATCCTCAAAAGTACGTGATGAGAAAACCTCCCTCTTCCCAGCATCAAGGAGACAGAGATGTGGAAGATCCCCATCTTGGGCAAGAGGTATGTTTAATTACAGGAGGCAGGGAACAGCTTGCAGTAAGGTTTCATTACAATTATTCGCAACCCAGTGAAGCCTTCTGTGATGTGATGATGGGGCTTGCAACGCATGAGAACCTCTGCAGAACTCATCTCTCCTGCTTTGGCAAGGGGATTGCTGGGTTGCAGGTTGCTTCTGTGCAGTGCTGGCCCTGCCTGAGCAGCATGGCAGGCAGCATGCAACAAAAGGCACCTGTGGTATGGCTACGCAAGTATGGGCCCCTAATCCTTCTGCAGGATGCAGGGAGAAGGAAACTGGCTTTTCTGGAGTGTATCTCCTCTCCCCTTAAGGTCGTCAAATGAACCTCATTTTGAAGTTGTTTGTTTCTGCTCCTCAGCTGTAAAGAGAGTCTAGGGGACTGGTTGATAAAGTAAGCTAGATAAATCCCAGTCTTAAATGTCTGATAAATGTTTTAGGCTTGAAATGTTTCCAACTATTTACAGATATCTTGGTGTCTAATGTAATGCTTTACATTTCACTGCAGGCTATGCTGCTCTACCCATCCATGTGACATAGTGTATTTTAAATGTTTAATTTTATGGGTATACTGTAGCTGAAGTAAGCAGCAAATGTTTTTACCATGTACCTAATACATGTGCTGTATCTTATTTTAGATATAGAAATAATTCACTGGTTTTATAAGCAACCGTTTTCTTTCTTGGCATGAATTACTTGGGCGAGCAAGGCTTCTAGGATTGCATTTGGAAGGACTGCAGCTTTGTTTATACTACCTCTTTCTGTTTACAGATGTGCCCAGATTTAAGGTATTATAGCTATAGAGAAAGAAAGAGCTAATTGTAATCCCCCAAACCTGATAAGACAACTACCATCTTGTACTGCTGACTTGTAGTAGATATGCTGCAGATCGCTTCATTATGTCTATGTGAGGTTAGCAAATTCTCCTTAGCACCCAGCCTGAAGAGATGGCAAACTATAGAATAAACTTATTAACGTAAGCATTTTTTGTTTGGATGCAATGATTGTAATTTGCTCTCTTGAAGAATTACATTCGTGTTACATCCTGCTCTTAGAAGAGCTCATGGCAGTTGCAATTTGTCAAAATTTGCCTTCTTTATGAACTTTGGTTTTGCTGACAAATTAAATTCAAAATTAAAACAAAAAATTGAGTTTACACTCCTTTGCTGCCAGGATCCTTCCCCAAAGATGGTTAGACTAAGCATCAAGTTCTCAGGAGAGGCTTATATCCTCTTCTTTTATATGAGGTGTTTTAATGAGCCACCTGAAGGCACAGAGTAAGCAAAATTACTTCCTTTTTTCCATCAGGATTATCACTTCGGGCAAGTGTTTTCAAGAAAACATTAGAACCCTCTTGCTATGTTTACAGTTTGGGAGGAGGGCATCTGCAGGTACTGTTTTTTCTATGTGTAACTTTTATATCCAGTTTCTGTGAAAAGAATAGGGATATTTCTGTGGCATAAAGCAAATACATATGTATATGCCAGTAGATAGAATTGCTTTAATCAAATAATGTATGTGTGCCCCATAGCAACCGTAATTTGGCAGCAAAGAGCACTAAAAGTAGAACTAGCTGAATTGATTTTCAAGATAAATAGCTGAGATTAAGGGACATAGCAAAGGAATTTATTTTATTTATTTACTTACTGTAAATTATGGTGATTTAAATGGTAATAATTATTGAAAAGAACTATTTGAAGAACGCACCAGCCTCTGCCTGGAGTATTTTCCGTATTGAGCATGAGATACCATGGCTATGCATACCTGGTGGTCCTTGTCCTGCAGGTCTCCATCTGACCTGCATTTCTCATGCTAAGGTTCCCTGTGCATGTCTCGGGATAGAGCTGAATTACGTCCTTTGCCTGGGAAACCAGGCAGTACTCATAGGTCTCAATGTCAAAACCCTTTTTGTCATCCAAGGGTGACTGTGTTCTGTTCTTTCTGGAAGTGCTATCCCTTTCCCTGGTGCAGAGGGGAAGAGTGTGAAGATTTCAGCGCTCGGGGGGATCCTGAGTGGGACCCTGAGCTCTCAGCCACAGAGTCTGGTTTTGTGGCTGCACCTGTTTACCTGACACTTAATGATAATACTGTTAATCATAACACTGCCTTTGAGATCCAGCACCACGGGGTGATGTTCGCTTGTTACAATACTGAGAGACAGCAAAACAGCTGGCAAGAATCTTTCTGTGAAGAAAGAAAAAAAGCAAGAACAAAACAAAAAAAGAAGGCAGTGTTCAATACGGAGTCTGTGTTTAGATGAGTTTGGGTTGTTTGGTTTTTTAAATCTGCTCACCTGCAGTGTGCTCTGTATGCCTGAGTATGCCTGAGTGAAAAGGTGTCATTGCCCTTTCAGAAGGTGCAGCACGCTTGATACAGCCCAAGCCTAGGCGTGATGGAAGCATGGTAAAGCCTCAGCCTCAGAGAAGTTGATACAAGTAAGAGCAGAGGCAAAGTATTCACTTGAAATTTTACCAGCCGTTCATTCTGCTGCATGAATTACTAATTTTCAACATTCTTTTGCTATGTTTTCTGGTCTGGCATAGACTTTTTTCTTGTCTATGCCTACTCAGATAGTTGCACATATTTTTGCCCTTCATGTGTCCTTGTTACCATTACAGTATTATTAAAATGCAACAGCAATCTCTATGTGGCCGTATTACCTAAATAGAAGTAAGCCAACCTTGCACATAAGCACATATTTTGTAACGGATGTGTAATTTTGCCACAATTTTTAAATTGTTTGATGGCTGTTAGGCCTGGGTTTTGGTAATTTAAGAACTGGAAAATGTAGCTTGGAGAAGTCTGTACAAATGACTGCTAAGTTGCCACAGTTGTGTTCAGTGTGTGTCCTTAAGCCAGATACCCTCTGACAGCACAGAGGAGAAACTCCCTGGATGACTTCAAGAGGCTTTCTAAACTAACATGTTCTCTCCTGATCACATGTAGCTAGATGTTCAGGGCACCCTGTAAAGGCCACTTACCTTCTGAAATGAAAGGGGGAGGGTTGGGGTTCGGAGGGTTTACCTGTACCAAGAGCTATTGTGGGTGGTATGTATTTTGCTGCTCTCTGTTGGGCAGACACACTTGGGTTTATTAGGGTCTTGAATTTTTTCAAAACTTCTTTTCTGTTAACCTTTACGGAGTAGACTTAAATAAAAATGGCAGTCCCAGAACAAGTTTAGAACAAAATAATGTGAAATCTGCTTGCATCTCAAGCCTTTCATGCGTTCTTGGTGAGTTTATAAAATTAGGGATTTGTAGACTCTTATATGTAGCCATGCAAATATACATTTGTTACTGTCATTACACAATCACTTGTGGTCATGGTCTGTGGCTGCCAAGGGTATTTTACTGAATGCTGTGATGACGGGATGAGCTTGAGACATACTGAAAATGCACATAATGCTTAACTGCTTTTCGCGATCTGCGTTTCTGTTGGGCTCTGCCTTTATTGCCATGGAGGCAAAATACGGTGGGATGAACAGACCAGCCCTATCAGATGAGATAGCAGCTCTGCCTATCTGGGTACCCTATCTCCAGGAGCGCATGTTGGTGGGAGAATAGAAGGACTGGGCAAACGCAGACAGATTCTTCCGTGGATTAACTTGCCAGCCTTCAGCAAACTTCAGTTCAAGGACCTCCAAGCGCAGAGGTTGCACTTCTGCACTCGGCAACCTTTCTTTTAAAATGCACTTAAGCAAGTTTTTATGGGAAGGACGGTAAGTTAGATTCACTGCAAAATGAGTGCTGCTGTAGTTGAATCAGGCTTTGAAATGAGATTCTGTAATGCTGTTTGGCGCTATATAGGTGGTTGCCGAAACAGTATCTGAATGATGAAGCTGTGTTTAAATAAGATTCTTCATAAGATTTTCAGCCCACATGTGCATGTAACCACAATGTAGAAAGCAGATACGAATGTTTTGGCAGGTACTTAAAGAGGGTGGTGGTGTAGGAATTTTGAGGACAACAATGATAAAGAAGTAATGGAAAGACAAGTGATCTGGGGGTGAGGTTCTCTAAGGAAAAAACCAGTATTCTCTCCCCAAATTTAGGACACCAGTGTTTTTGCTGTGTACGTCAGTATCAGGTGTAAGGCTGTGGAAGGCAAGCTTCCCATGCGTGCCATTTACCTTCTCAGCAATTAGCCGGAGGGACTGCTACCAGCCTTAGCCAAAGGCCGAGGGATCTGACCCTCTCCTCTGAGACGGCAGCACTGTTCTCTGGCGGGCGTCCCAGGGGTGCTGGAGATCAACGCGGTCTGCACAATCTCTCTGCCTTTTGACCAGAGACAGTCAGGGTCACAGACGTGAATATTATCTTTGTGACGCTTCAAGCAAGCAAACAGATCTTTTTTTTTTTTTACAGGAATGTTGCATGCAGTCAGTTGAACGTAAAAACGCCGTATCAGATCTTTCAAGAGCTGTTCCCTTGAGGGGATGTTGCGCCAGCTCACCCGCCCTGCCGGGGCAAGGCAAGGCAGGGAAGAGGAGGGAGCACACACGCATGTGCATGCACTTTTGTGTGTATGTGCATGCACATACCAGAGTCATGGAATGGCCTCTTTTCCCTTGATGAGTCCCTTGTGTCTTCCCTCTGATGTAAACTAAGCCAGGGAACTCCTCGTTTTTCCTGTATTGTAGTCCGGGAATCGTGCCCTGGACATTTTTTCAGCTGAGCACATTTACATACAGGAAATCAGCTTCTTCAAACAGTATTTGTACTAGACTGGTTTCAGGTATGCTGCCTTTTTTTTTTTTTTTTTTTTTTTTTTTAACTGATAAAGAGGAAAATACAGAACACAAGTAACTTAGCTTTAAAAACAGGTGTCAAAATATGTGTTAAAATAAAATATCTTAAATATATTTACTTGCACAATTTCAAGCAAGAATGCGCTAGTATTATTACATTTATCTATGGTTTTCCACATCCTGTTTAGTGATGCAGTTGAGTAAGAGAATCAGTTTTATTTAGGTCCATCTTGAATTGCACGTGAGTATGAGTGTGAACTCTCTCCTCCCTTGCAGAGTGCCAGCTCCCGGAGGAGCAGTGCAGGCAGGGCCCAGCAGGGTGGCTGCAGGCCAGGGTGCACTCCTTGGGAAGGGAAGCTAAGAAAAGCCAGCCCTTTGTCTGGCTAAACAAGAAGAGGACACTTTTAAATTAAAAAAATCAAAAAAATAAGAAAGCAGGTAGGGTCCTGCCACTACAAGGGGTTAAAAAAGGAGAATTTCAGCTTACACAGGGATGAGTATCAGCTGAAACAAACATGTATCTTTGGAGTTAGATTGTTTCTTGCCAATAGTACTTCACTAGCAGTGGGAGCAGTCAGGAGGGAAGGCAGGTAGTTTTGCTGGAACCTGATTGTTTTGTCAAAGACTTTTTTTCTTCTGTTTTTGCCTGTGATGGCGTGTGACTCATCTCAAAAACAGGGACCAGTTTGATCCTGTGTACGTAGCATAAAACCTGGCATATTGTAAAGTGATACTGTATGTGCTGTTATTTTAGTGAAGGTACCCATAGAGCAAAAAGTATAGAAAAGAAAAAAAAAAAGCATGATGATTCGTTTGTAAGAAGTCAGTCAGCAGTCCTCCTTTAGGTTCATATTTCTCAGGTTTTCAAATTTGGCAGCAAAATCCCTGCTTCTGAAACTTGGTGTGCAGCTTCCACACCTGAGAATAGGGATGCCATCCTTTGTTAAACAATACGGGATGTATTTAAGCCCCTGATTAGCTTATGGTTGTTCGCTTGGGAAATGTGTAAAGGAGTGGTTTCGCCCTGTATTGTATAAACACTTCTCTGTACTGGCTAATTTCACTATTGTTCTTGGAACGTCGTTCTCACTTCAATCTTAAGGGTTTTTTTGCTTTGCCAGGGCCAACTTCTCCATGATGGCACACCTTCTCCCTTCTGTTTCTCTCGTCAGTTTTCTCCAAAATCAGTATGTTTTCACAGGTGTTTTCCCATAACTTCAAATGCTTTGGTTCTGCTCCTTTCGGCAGGGGAGGGCTGGGTGCAGTAGTGAGTGAGAGTACCCATACTCCAAAATGCTTCTTTCCCTTGGAAGTGGTTGCTTCTGCAGAGCTCTTTGGCTGAAGTGGGTTGTCTAAGAAGTGGCCCTTCATGTGTGACTGTATGTCACAACCTCACTGATGCCAGGACTCTTCCAAGTTTTTAAAGGTTATTGATGGCCCGCTGTTTTGGTGGGTGTGTTTGTATCAGGCTTTTAGTTTTATTATATTTATGATAGTAGTTCAAGCAATGACTCAGGTTGCAATACTGTTCTCTTAGGTCCTCTAGGAAAATACAGATCTCGCTTTTGTTCTGAACAAGTTGGTTTTAGGTTTTATTTCTATAATGCTTTGTCGGGTATTTTCTCCCTTCTTTCAACTTGGCTGATAATCAGTTTCAAGGATCTGTATTCCTATGACTGTACAACACAGAATTACGGTAGGTAAACTGGACTTACTCAGTTGGTAGCTGTTGAAGTATTTTAAAGAAACTTAGGAGCAGAGCTGTGTGTACTTTTTTTTTAAATAGTAAGGCTTTCATCTTTCCACTATACCTCTGTAATTTTCTTCCATTTGAAGCAGAAAAGAGAGTTTCCTTCTAGAAATAAATATCCTTTGAAACTGGAAAGTAAACCTAGAACATGGTGAAGCTGTTGAAACCTCTGAAGGCTAATGGGATCACAAAAAAAGCAATTCAGGGGTTCATCCATCTCGTTGCATTATGGACTCTGCTTTGCTGAGTCATCAGTCCTCTTAGATGAATCTGATAAAGAAATTTGTGTATGTAAGAATAGTGTGATACAGTATGAAAATTCTCCCAGATGTGATCTGGTGGTTAATTGTCATTGCAACTGTTCAGTGAAATAAAATAAACCAAAAGTGAAGCAATGACATGGAGACCATCAGTATAAGATTTCAATACTAGAATTAGAAGTTTTTGCTTGTTCTGTACAATTATGTCTTTAAAGTAATGCATAAATGTTAAGATTGTTCTTGGTAAAAAAAAAAAAAAAAAAGACAACATTAAGGAGAGTGTTGAATTTAAATGTTGTTTCTCAGAGGGTTTTTTCCTTGTTCCAGCTGAGAGCAATGACATAGAATCCATCTACGGTGATTTAATTGAGAAGATATGTACTATTACATTAGAAGCAAAATGAAGCTCTGACAGTAATTCTTGTGAGTGATAACTTAAAAGTACAAACCCTATTGAGGGCTGTTTTACACCCTGAACAGAAAGGTATTTTGTCTATCGCAGAAGAGCAGTGTTACTGTCGGAGGCTGAGCTACCAGGTTTCCCTTGCCCAGAAAGTTTCACTCAGGCTGCGTCTACACCAGGGTGTTTCATTAAAAATTTTAAGTTCCCACTGTGGCCTCTAGCATTGCCATCTTTTCACCAATGGCTGTGGTGAGTGGATTACTGCAGGCAGGTCTTTGCCTAGAACAGAGTTTTGTGGTACCTGTCTTGTCCATACCACCTTTACCTTTGTTACCCATTTATCAATGGTGGCTGCAAATACAGTGAAAAAATAGGTTTTCCTCAGCTCAGTAAGGCTGAAGTGGACCACAGTGCAATCAAACTTGGTCTGCAGTGTGCCTAAGGACCTCTGGAGCTCTGCACAGCAGCTCTGTGTGCTAGGGGTCCAGCCACTTCCATCTGCCTGGTGCTGTTCATTGAGACCTCCAGGCTGCTGGCCACCTTCTTGCTGAAGTAGTTTGACCAGCTCAGAGGGAGTCCTCTGCTTTGCTGTTGCACTCTGTGGCACTGAGCAAGCTCTTGCTACCTTTTGTGATCCCTCTTGTGTTACCAGAGAACCCAGAACTGCTTCTCCTTTCAGCTACTCTCCCTGTACTAATGTGCTGATAGCACTGGATTTGCCTGTATAAGAAGTGACCTCACCGGGCCAGACCAGAATTTGGTTTCGCTCCGTGTCCTGGCTAAGAAAAAATAGGAAACGAACAATGTGTTTTAAAATGGAGTACATTTGTCAAAGTTTCTTTGAAACTTGCAGACCTGACTCACCCAACCAAGTACCCTGACTCTCTGTACCTTGGTCAGAAATTCTGGGCTCAAGTTCTTTAACACATGGCCCTCAGCTGCTTGGGTGGATATTGCAGATCTGTTCTGGCCTGAGAAGCAGATAGGACTGGTGATGCTGTGTAACGGTGGTAGAGTGGCCGCACTCCTTACCTTTCCACCACAGGCAGAGTTGTTGGTGTAATCTGTTGCCTCCAATCTCCATTGTGTCATGGTGCCTACGAAGGAAATAGAGAACTGGACACCTTGTGTATAACAGAATATTATGCAGGTTTCCTTCCTCTTCAATGGCGCACTGTGGTCCTCACAATCCTATGGACAGGGGAGTATGTTCATCCTCCTATAGAGTGCTCTAGAACTAGGGCTGGAGGAAGGATTTGACCTCTCTTACTAGGAAATTGTAGGTAAATGCATAGTGCACATATAAAATGATGGACTCTGGATTGTTAGTATCTGTGAATGTGTTTTTAGTGTTCTGATAGGTTCATTAATGTATCAGCTGATTAGAAGACTGAATAATGATTAGAAGAATATATAGAATGGTAAGACTTAATAGAAATGGAGTCAGAAACATCATGATGTCACTGTAGAAATTAATGGTGTATTTTTATATTGGAATTTCAGTCTCTCAAATCAAAAATATGTAGCAGAAGTGGAAAAATATCAGAGCGACAAGGAGGGGTATGGAGCAGCTTCCCCATGAGAGATGACTAAGATGACTAGGGCTCCTCACCTTGAAAAAGCAGTGGCTGGGAGAGGATGTGATCAAGGTCTGTATTAGGAAGTGCATCAAGAGGGATGATTGTTCATTGCCTCTTAAAAGCAAGAAGTGGGGGGCAGCAATGTAACCACTAGGTGACAGATCAAAAGAAATAAAAGGAAGTGGTTTCTCACGTGCGTGTAATTAGACTGCAGAGGACTACAGATGCTGCAGGATGTTGTAGATGCTGTAAATGTACAGATGGTCAAAAAGCAGGCACCTAAGTTCCTGGAAGAAACGTCCAGGAACTTGTGTCTGCAAGGACTGTATCTACAAAGATATTATTTCTGCATTAGGAAGTCCTGAAGCTGAAAGTTTTTACAAGTTACTAGAGAGTGTTCTGGAGAGCTTTCACTAGATGCTTGCTTTTACTTTCATGGTCTTCAAACATTTGCTGTTTGCTGCTGTAAGCTAGAGTATGGTGTAGATGGGCCTGTGATCTCACACCAGTATGGCCATTTTTATCTCTAACATTCACCACAAGTTTTAATATGATTTCACTTTGCAGTTTGGTTGCTTCCCTTTTTTTGCCATTCAGAATCCCTTCAACATATCCCTGGACTTTCTGGTAGCTCCAGCTATCCTCCCTCAGCCACCTCAAGCCCTACGTGCAGTTTAGCACTGGGAGCAGAGAGAAATCATCGTCTGAGTAATGAGCTCGTGGCTAGTCAGACTCAAGTTCATATATGGGGTAAACACACAGATTGGAATTCTTTCATAACATCTTGATTATGAAAAGATAACCATGATATTTATATCTCCCTAGTCACTTGTAACACCCTCATGCTGTGTGTGGGGATGTTTTTGTTTTTAAAGCAACTTTCTCATTTAATGCTGTATTGTGTGCGGTTTTTTAAATAATAGAACTTTAAATCTTTTAACAATTATTTTGTGCCCAACTTACATGTTAGGTGTTAAAAAAATCTCAGCATCACAGCTGTACTAGATTTTCAGCAAATTCTCTCAAAAGCATTACCCAACAAGCTCAAGAGATTGTTTTCATGCCAGTTTGCACATAAGCACGGCCTGTGAGTGGAACTTTATGCTTGGCAGTGCCAAAGGTTAAGCTCTGTTGTGATAACTTGTGGTCCAGAATGCTAGAAATTTCAGGTGCTTTCTTCGTAGCTGAAGCATGTGGTTGGAGAGCTCTGAGAAATTTCCCTACTTTCCAGTCTTGGTGAAGCCAGGTATTGCAGTAATTTCCTGGAGGTGGATGAGATTTGCTTTGATATCCATCTGTGCTTTCCTACATCAGAAGACCTGTATATCCTCTTCACTTAGCACACGGTGCACCTCACTGCAGAGGTGAGGGCACTGGGTGTGTGATATAATAGTGCATAATGTTAACCACAAGCTTTTTATAGCAGAGCGCTTCTTAAATGTGAAAATTTCCATGCAACTTTTTTTTGTGCTACAGGGTGTCACATTTCAAAAGGCAGTACTATGGCAAGCCAGTGGTTTATATGATTCCTTTGAAATTAGTAAAATGATATGGTGATTAAAATGTTGGCTTTGTGTACCATAATTTCTTGCTGGAGTGATTTCTTGTGTTTACAAGTATTTTTGTTGAAAAGTACAATATTATTTTGCAGAAGGAACTTTTGCCTCAATAAAGAAGTGAGGGGGTTTATTACTTGTGTTGTTTTAGTAATTTCCTTAGAGTTTGCTTTTTACTTAAGGTTGAATGACAAATGCTAACAGACTGGATTGTAACAACATGTACATTTAATAGCTACGTATTCTTTTTCTTTGTGTGTTGTATTCACGGAATGAGACCTCAGACAAAATATTTTTCCAGTAGAGGAACGAAACAACTATCTTGACTATTCACAAATCAAATACATCATACTCGAAAAGCAGACATTTTAGACGTGGCTTGAGCAGCATTTTATTGTTACATCTTCTGCAGAGGCGCTATTCTGATGTGTTAAAGCTACGTTTCTGTGGAAGCCTGACACAGCTGAGAATTGTGCATTTTACATTTATGACTGGACATTGGTCTCAACGGTTAATACTCTTTCTTCATGGAGAAAAGAGTGCAATCAACCTTCAGAACTTGTCCCACGATATCTGTTGCTTTGAATAAGATTATTTCAAAGAAAGTGATACTAGCTGATTCTTGGTTTTTTGAGGTGAGGGCAGGGGAAGAAGTTTTGCATTATGAAAGTGTGAGCTTGCAAACACCGTGTTCATACAGATCATTCAAACAATGATAAATGATCCTGATGGAAGTTCACATGTGAGTAGTGAGATTACTCACTCATGGATGAAAATTCTGTGTTTGGGCAATCTCTAGGCATGGCAGAAGGTAAATCTCTTCCAAATGGCTTTTCAGTTTGGGCTACGTGTTGGGAAGATAGTTATCATGCTTGGGTGGTAGGTGGGCAGGGATCTGTCTGAACTCGTGAAATTTGGGTGTTGGGTTTTTTTTTTAATTATTATCATTATTTTGGTGCTTAGGCATTTATTAGACATGTTACAATTTTTCACAGGTAAATCATTGCAAATGGCACTCAACCCCAAGCGAGAGGCAGCATGAGCAATTTCCTCCACATTGGACAAAATAAGCAGTTCATAGGAAGTTAGGGATGGGCCCTGTAGGGTGTTCCTGTGGGGGATGACTCCTCACGCTTCTGGGCAGCAGTGTAAGGCTCTGGCATGCTCTTATCCTGCATGTACTACTGTTGTTCTACTTGGTGGGTGTTAAACCTTCTTTACACAGAAATCATTGTTCTGAGGTTTGAAATTAGCCTGTTTCATAATTACAGTGTATGTTGTAGGTCGGTGAAATGTTAAGAGTGTTCAGTTAATGCAATGTACTCTTAAAAAAAAAATGCTCTAGGCACTTTACACTTTGTAAAAGAGAGGGGGGGGGGGGGGAAAGCACAATAAAATACCCAGGGAGAGCAAACAAAAAAATATGTTCTCTAATTTAAAGTGATCCAGAGTTTTCTTGAGTTCATGAACCAGCACCACCGTTTGATGTCAGCAGAACTGAGCGGAAGCGTGTGGTTTGTGAGCTAGCTGCTGCCATAGAGTCACAGCTTCTGCTGCCTGAGCCCGTGGATGGGCTGCGCGGGGCAGACCGCAGTGCGAACCTGCTGATGGTTCAGCGGCAGGATTAAGCCCCTGCCTCAAGCTGAAACTTCAGCTGCTTTACACTGTGGCGTGCTGTAAGATTCTGCAGTGTTTTGTATCTCAAATGGTGATAGACTATGATTAACAGAGAAGTAGGCAAGGACATCTGCTTCTACTTTGCCAGATAGCCATTTCATCATAGTGGGGAGGAAGAGAAAAAGCAAGCTACATCTTTGGAGAGAGAAGCAAGCTGCTGCTGGAAAAGAAAAAAAATAACATTATTGCCTCATGTTTCTTTAGCATGTGACCAGTTACGGCAATTGCTGATTGTCTACATACCAGGAAAAAAAATGCCCTGTAGTATAAAAAGTTCAGGTCATTACAGACGACCTTTCCTCCAAAGGCAGTTATTAACGAAGTTGATTACTAATCCAACATTTCAATATACTTTGCTGAGTGATAAGAAAATCAGGGAGTACAAGAGGTGGTGGTGGGTTTTTTAAGTTTATAGTGAACTTTATTTTCTTTCCATTGTCTCTGTGTGATTTGCTGAATGAAATGATGTCTCTCATTCTTTGAAAATAAGCTTTAAAATATAACAAAGCAGATAGAAGAAATTTAAGAGCGGTTACAGAAGACTTGAAATGCCCATTTAACACTTTATCTGTTAAGAGGATGCTACAGAGTGTACTTTCTATCCTCCAGAGTAGGGCTGCCTCTGGCTGTAAAGAATCTGCAGCTGTTCCAGCTGCAGAAGGTTGATGTGACCCGTTACGGTGTCTTGGTCACAGGGCCAATGCTGCAGGGATTGCTTGGGGAAGTGATTTTTTGTTTCCCCCTAACTGTTCCAGCTTGATAGGCTTTCTTTGTCCTCGTCTGTACCTTTCGAGCAGACAAAAAGAATTAAGGTGTATGTGTGTGTTTCTAACATGGTTGCCTTCGTTGCAAGGAGAACAGTATGAGCAATGTACAATGGCAATGCAGAGTTTTCTGCCATGATGGTGATCAAAATTCCCATCCTGCAGAACTTGTTTGAGCTGAGCAATACTAGGAGGAACTCCTGGAACGGATCAGAGGTTTCCATTCAATTAATTCATATTATATTAGCAATTCTTTTCTTCATATTGAAGACTATACATATAAAAACTTGGGAAGCATATATATAGATATAATACAATATAATTATTATATATTATATAGGGAGAGTATACATTGTTTTATGTATTATTTATATCTGTATATAAATGTAAAGTATTTCCAATCGTGAGTTTATTACAAACTTTTTTCTTATTTCTTTTATCTCAATTCATTGCTATTTCTATTTATTGCTGGTCCCTTTCATTTCTGGTTGGGAGGAATCTGTCCATTGAGAAATAGGGAAGATTTAAGTAGACTCCTATGATTATTCCTCTGACCTAGCTGAAGAGTTACTGCTAAGTCTGTGGACACCTATGCACATCTAAAACAAATGATTACTTAAGGAGAGTGGTTTTAGTGAACTCATTGCAGGTAAGAAATGGGAAGCTTCTCCTGAAAGTGTATACGTGTCCCCTTTCTTGCTTGTGGAAATGCCAGGTAGCCATTAATTTATGCCTTACTTATGTAAAAATATGATGGAAACTGAGCTGAGAAAGCTCTTAGTAGTTATAAAAGTACTCGAGGCATGGAATACATAGGCATAGCAAAACCCTGGTACACGTAATTTGGGTATCAGTAAAACCTACCTGCCTCAAAAAAAAAAAATAAAATAGCTGATCACATATCTGCACAGGAAAATAAAAATAAAACCATAAACCTCAGAGTTCCTGCGAATGATTTGCTACTAACGTCAGTATTTTTTTAGAGAATGAGATGATTTAGATCAAGCAAACATTCTTCTGACATTAGTGACGTAACAGTCTCGTGTTCAGATAGATTTCCTGTTTACTTTGGGTCTGAACACAGACTTCTGAAAAAAGTAGGTGCTAAAATTTTCATTCCACATCTGCATATGAAGACAGGCCAAACTGTTCTGAGATCTGTAGCAAACTTTATATATGTTTTTGTTCTTTAGAAATAAAGGGGGTAGTGACAGTTTAAAAATCTCATAAGATCAGAGATGTCTTAGTTTGTCTGACCAAACTAATTCCTTGGGTTTAATCCTGTAATGCAGAAAATTACCAGGCAATGTCAATTTGGCAGCCTAGTAAGCTACTGTCATGCTTCTCTTAACTGGGACCTTTGTTAGCAAATTCACCTGGAGTCAAGGGACTCAGTGTCCCATAGGGATGAACTACCTCTCACTTAGATCCAAAAAGCTCACAGATGGCACTAAGGCATCATGGTGAAGTTCAGTACTTAGTTTTATGTTGTAACTTTTCACAAATTTTTATTTCAAATCGTAATTGCTGCAGCTCTTCCTATGCTTTTGAAAATATGAATGCATTAATTTCTGTGTAGCTATCTACTCTCTAGGGAATGAAGGGGTCTGTTATATAACAGACCATGGTCAAGGTCTTGTATGGACTGAGATCAGAAATAAGTATTTTGAATGGGCTTGTTTTGGTTTGGTTTGTTTTTTAACTTTCATTGGTTGCCTTTTGGCAGACAGTGTCATAGAGGTGAAAACTTGCTTCATCTCCATAGTACAACTGCTGAGCAGTCTCGAGACTGAAGTCCTGAGGTTACTTCTGAACTCAGGTCAGCTCAGCTTTGCTGCCAAGGCAGGAGGCCTTGTTTTATTCCCAAGCGATAAAAATCTAATAGTAGAAAAACACAGCCTGTAATAAAGTCACTAAGTGAATTTTGTTTCTGTTTTGATGGTCTCTAGAAAATGAGATTACTGATTGTTTTTGTTAGCTGACTTCATTGGGTTTGTATCCTGTGAGTATAAAAAGCATATTTCTAAGTGTATGACGGTGATACTAGCACATGAAAAAATCCCAACATCAAGACATGCTTTGGCATTAAATTATTGCGTATTTAGAGATTCTGTAACCATTACCTTAATCTGTTAGGCAAGAAATTGCTGCATATGAAGCTGTTTGGGAATTTACATTGGCACTAGAAACCAAAACTGGGTCTTGGAGAGCACTTTTATGGCAGCAGCAAACACACAGGCAAAATAATACACAGCATATCATAGGAAAAACATAAGATTTGGCTTTTAGAAAAAGAGAAGAAAAAGAGTGGAAAGAACAGCGTAGTGCTGGCTGCAGTGAGAATGGCTTTGGGTTGGTGGGAAACGCTCACCAGAAGATGTCCTGGTCTGCCAGGGCCAGGCTGGGTCCAGCAGGGCCAGTGTTCTGAATTAACACAGAACAGGACTGATAACTTTCATCCATGGCTTTTACCTCAGTAGCTGTATGCAAGGGTTCCTGGTGCTCTTGGTTCTGTGCTGACAATGTGGAGACACCAAGAAGCATTTGTGTGAAGCCAGATGGGGTTCAGGGGCTCATCAGCTCAGCCCCCTCCCAGGCGTCAGTTGTCCCTGCACACAGTGAAGTTCCACTCGCCCAGGGCTATGCCTGAGGTGGTAGGGCTGACCCAAGCTGAACATGTCCACGGGCGGGGTTGTTTGCAATTTGGGCAACACACCTTTGAGTGTTTTAGTGGTAACTATAGAAAAAATGGGAGAGAAATACAACACAACACACATTTAAAAATAGTGCTTATTGGTAGTTTTACCTTGTAATGGATCTGATGCCACTTAAATTATTTTTTTTTCCAGGCAAAAACTGCTTCTCAGAAATGCAGATGTTCCTGTTATCATGAATACGTATTTTAGTCAGAAGGTGCTACTAAGTGAACATTCAGAAACAAGAGAGAAGACAAGTGGTTTTACAAAGATGCTTATTAAGAAGAATATTATATCTTTGGCACAGACGTTCAAACTAGATGACCTTGATGATGAGTTACACCAGGAATCTTCAGATCATCAGGTAAGGTCCATTTGGTTCACAGTTTAGCACGTAGTAAGAAGTCGGTGAACAGATGCTTGGAAATTGTAACAGAAATTCTAGATTACTGACCTGTTCAGTTTCCCCTTTCATTTAGCCAAGGCTGAATAATATGCTGTGTTTATTTTAATAATATTTTCTTAACGGAGGCTTTTGGCCTATTCAAATGCTGAACTGCTGTGAGGTTATTGTGCTGCAGTCTCACTACTGTGCTAAATTGTATCTTGGTTTTTCATTGATTTTTCTCTTATTCTTTATAGCTGAAGAGCTGAACATTATTTGAAGTAAAAATCTGTTTTCTGCTAACTCACTCAAGATATTATTTTAAATAAACATTCCCTTTTCCCACTCCTATTTTTTAACTCATTTCCTAATCAATGCTATAATTTCTTTCAAGCATCAATTGGTACCACCACCACCCTTTCCCACCCCTTCAATTTGTTTTCTTTCCTGTTTTGGCTTGGTTTATATTAAAATGACTACTAATTGTGCATGTCTAGCTGTGGGTGTACAAGCTGAGGTGTTTTAAGGGATCTGGTTTTCTGATAGTCTGTGCCAGCATTTTCTGAAAGCAAGGCTCTTGTAAAAGCTTTATATTGGCCAGCCAAAATAATTCTTAATATTTGAGAAGTTTGGCCCTACAAGTTTGATGAACAACACTGAGTGTCAGCATTTTGTATTTGCCTTATATACAATTCCCGTTATAGGCCTGGGAATTAAAAAATTACATAACTCAAATCCTAATCTCCTTCCTGGCTTCAGTGCTACCTTGTAAGAAGCTTCTACTATGGTATTAAAAAACCAGAACAATTTACTTGTTCCCCTCATGGTTCCTAAGAAAAAAATTCACTTCATTTAAAACTCAGTAGACAATTTTTATTGCAACCACTTTGTAGACAAAGGGTAGTGTCCTATCACGATTTTCTTTCAAATACTGCAAATTTTCCTTCTCTACTGGTGAATAATACTTATGGCACAATCTATAATACTCTGAAAACCTTTCTTGGCACCTAGCTTTTTATAAAAACAAGTTTCATTGTAGAAATAGAAATTTGATTCATGCTTGGAAAAAGCATGCATATATATATATATATATATATAATGTTAGTCTAGACTTGCATGCATTTTCTACTAAGATATTTATTTAAAAAATAAAATAAATTACTCGTTTAGATTAAAGCAATATGTAGCATAATTTTATTCATAAAATTTATTCTGAAAGTTTGGAAGATTTTATTCTTAAAATATGTTTTGGAAGTAGTGGAAGAATAAATTAAGGTTTGTACTTTTGAAGTTTTATACTTTTCATTAATCATCTAATTCTTTTACATTGAAACATTTTACATTGAAATGTGTAAGTCTGAGGACTAACTTTATTGTCCTATAAAAGTAGACAACTGTTCATTTTCAACTTAATCTGAAAGTCCAGAAG
The DNA here is from genome assembly GCF_017639655.2 of Falco naumanni. Taxonomy (NCBI): domain Eukaryota; kingdom Metazoa; phylum Chordata; class Aves; order Falconiformes; family Falconidae; genus Falco; species Falco naumanni. The sequence continues at coordinate 70,762,498 of NC_054056.1, forward strand.
CATTCAAGGTGGATTTAACCCCTTTTTTAGAAGAGGAAGGAACAGAACATCAAAGAACTAAAAAATGAAACTCAATTCAAAGGGAAGAATCATAAATACTAATATCAGTTCTGTTTTCCTGCTAGTGTCACCCTCATCGGTCATTAATTGATTTAGCTCAGTCCAGAGCACCAGTTAAATACAGGAGAGCACTCTTCTGAGTGTTCATTAAAAATCCACAATAAATGCTGGCCATTAGTCTGTAAGTTAGTTTAGGTGCTGTAAGTATTTTGAAAGTGATTTTGCACTTCTTGCAGTCATTTTTTATGCTGAAGTTTTACTAACGCTACATAGTTTCAAGGTCCCCTGAAATGTTTCTGTTTATGGGATTTCCTTCACCAGGTTGCTTGCGCTCCACAAATCCCTAACAACTGGGATTCGAAACAGCATCCCTTAGCACAGAGTGCTGTTAATGATTCTCTGCTTGAAATGGTGGAAAGCCAGGGAGCAGTGGGATGGAGAGAAGTGCAGGTGCGAGTCATTATCCAAAGGGTGTACTGTTTGCCTGCAAGAGAAGCTTACAGAAGCCACGTTCAAGGAAACAAGCCTCTTTGTGCAACACCCGTCATAAATTCAGATCCACCGAATGTTAGGTGAGTAATAAGATGCATGGGAATTTTCCTGTTGAGGCTGTGATATACGAGAAACCAAAGAGGAGGGAGTTTGGAAATGTCATTCTTGTCAGCTCACAGGGAATAAGCACTGTCAGCAAGGCCCAGGGCTCTGGATGGAAGTGGTGTGGTTTTTTAATAGGTATAGTGTGACACAGAAGCAGTCTTGCCCAGAGGAGGGGAAGGATCTGTCTGTAGTTCATGTCACCAACAGGCTTTTCTAAAATGAGGATTTTTGCACAGATGCCACTGGAGAAACCTAGGTGTACACATGCAAACTTCCATTGTGAAGCCACTGGAGAAAGCTCTTGTTGACTTCTGGTAATCTGGAGGTCACAGCAGTTCAGCTTCTGTGCAGTAAAAAGTGATCTGGTTTCAAAACATTAGCAGCAATGCAGAAATCTTATGTGCAAAACCCGTGGAGCATACAGCATTAGACAAAAGGTTTTACCCTCTGCATCCTAACAGTGGTCTGTTTTCAGTGTAGGGAATCAAGAATGGGACCTTGTTCTCATAAGTACAAAAGCTGTGCCAGACATTTTCCCTTCTGACCAGTACTGAGCTGTTGGATCCTTTCCTTTTATGATCCGTGAAGTTTGAGACCAAAGACTGATTTCAAAGTCTTTCTCAGCAACTCTGGGTCTGAGATCACTGTGTCTGTTATTGAATTTCCTTCCTTTGGTTTTGCACTAACTTTTGGTTCATGCTGGCTTAAAATTTTGGAAGGTAAGATACATTTGATTTTGTTTTCACTCAGGAAGCTTATTAATGTGAGTTGCAGTGGCAGAACTTATATAAAGCTGCTAAGTTCAGCCTTTCAGGACATGAGGAGATCTCTTTTCCTGCAGTTTAGGACCTGAATGGAGATATGCAATTAGTTTAAAAGGTCCCGTTGAGAACTCTCCAGGTGTGATTTGCAGTAGGCTTTGAAGGGATTCTTCAAAGGTTTGAAGAATTCGAGTTCCTCTAAGCCACCCTGCTGGTGGATAGTAGCATGCTCATGGGTCCTTCTTCCTGAGCTTTTGGAGTATCAGAATTCTCCCAATTCTTGCTACCTTGTAAGCCACTGGATAGTTCACAGCGTTCATTGATCAATAAAATTACTCCAGGAGGAATTGAGGAAGATTGTTCTTTCCTAAAATGCAAGCTTGGTCATCACCCACAGGAAAGTAATTACCAACAGCCTTGTCCCCAACATTTTTTTTTAAATCCTTTGCATATAATAGTTATATTGACCTTAACATGCATTATTTTTAAAAAAAAGTAATTGATACATCTTGTTGTTTGAGCTCATTGCTTTATATTTAATTAATTCTTGCTAGATTATATATTGTTTTTAAAGTGAGAGGAAAAGTACTTTACCAGTCCCACATCAATACATGATTTTGAGGACAGCATAGATTTTCTTCCAGAGGGCTATGTTTGATCAGAAATCAGGTAGCTGATAGTCTGTTATTCAAGCTCGTTTTTAACAACATCAATTCTAGCAGAGTTCAAATGATAATACTGTCTCCATATTTCCTTCCCAACTTTTAACCAAAAGTATACTTACCTTCCAGTCACACAGTTTGAGGCAGTTAACCTGCCTGAGCCCACACCCTTCACAGGAATGGGGTGAAAGAAAACAGAAATCTCAGATTGCATGTCTTATGTCAAACTTGAGATAGAAATAAAATAAAAAATGAGAGTCCATTGCCTCTGAGTACATGCTAGAGTTGCGTATTCTCACATGCAGTTGTTAAACTGGCCTCGTGGGAGTTCAAGTGTTATAGATGTCCCAGCTCAGAAGAGAGCTTGGTTGTTGTTATTTGCAGCTATCAGACAGTCTTTTGGACCCTGAAGAGAAAAATCAACTTACTTTCTCTTTTGCAAAGAAGAGAACTAACGCTTCTTTTAAAGACAGGAATGGAAAACACCTCATACTGCTTTATCAGCTGCTATTTTCATGGCTGATAAGTATCCACATGGGGCTTTTCTCCTCTATCAAAAATGTCTGTGTCTGTCACCTGATAGTGAGCAAAAGGGTCCAATGCTCTTTGGCAGTTCTTTAAACCAACTGATGGCTCATTCTTTCGTAATGAAAAACTCTCTTTTTTTCTTTCTGAACTTCTTTTAGTAAAGTAAAGTTGCTATGAAAGCAATGTTTGTGTTTTATCAGGCAAGATGAGTTAGACAACTCATTGTTTTGTAAACAACAGTTAATTGATTTGTATTTTAGACAGGCTATTTTATTGTGTATCTTCTTTTGCAGCACTCCACAATAACCTACATGTTGTTGCCACAGGGAAGCATTAAAAACCACAGTAAGCTGAAAAGAGGCAGGAAATTAAATGTGGAGCAAGGGAAGTGACACATTTTGTTCAAGGCATCCAGTTTCTAGAAAGAGTGGCAGACTGTGGAGAAACCTCTATTTTCATTGTAAGGAAATGGATTCATTTCATTGGTTAAAACGAACACCGGTAAAGCACAGATATTAGAGTAATGCCTATATGCATCCGGGTTTATTATTCATAAATACAGATATACAGAATATGGCCTTTTGCTGACAGAAAAATGGATACGTCCGATGGGTTTAGATATGCTTAGCTGAAGTATCTGAAGTATTTTCCGAGGGCACTGAAAATTCAGTACAGAGACTGAGATTTTTTCCAGCTTCTGTTGTATGTAAATTGGACCCATGTTCCCTGCATTACTGTCGAATCATTTGCCTTTCCCCCTGTAATCAATTGCTCTCTCAAATGGACTTTTCATGCTGAAGGAGTTTCATTGGGGGAAAAAAAAAGAAGAAAATATGACTCGCCATGACTGTCTGCCCATTTCCAGCATTCCTGGCATACTTTTTGCTGCTTTTTCCCCTCTGATGAGAGAGATACTTTTGCTAATAACACAACACATGTTTGTCTAAAGCCGATTATTTTGCCTTTGTTTTGAAAAATGCCTGGCTTACATGTGCAAGGACCCCAAAGAGACTCCTGTCAACCTGAGGAGCTCACTGGCACTGAGGTGTCTGACTCACTGCGTCGGCCTTGTACTTTGTGTTCCTGGGATAAAGCAGTGTATAATTTGGATTTTGCTCTTGCCAGTATCTGTTTGTTTTGAGCAGGCCACGTGAGTGCAGTAAAAAATAAAGTTGGTCAGTTTTATGCCTTAAAGGACAGGGCTGGTTGTGTGGTAGTGGGTGAAACTAAAATAGATGCATTTTTAGGACTATTAGGCTGTTAAACTGGTCAGAGCACTCAAAAGATTTGGGTGAGGAGGCTCGAGAGAGAAGAGTGTTGTCTATTAAGAAGCAAGAGCTAACCACTGCTAATACAAAACAATGCTAGCTGTAACTGTGAAATCCACATTTTAAAATCTTAGTGAGTGACTACAGAAATTTTCCATTCGCTTCTCTTGGCTTATGTTTTGACCTCCTTCCTACCTGAACATTAGCACTCTAAGCCTACTACAACTCTTTATTCCAAGAACAAAAGAAAAACAGTACATTTACTTGAAAATATAATGTGATCTGCCTCTGTGCACTGGTCAGCAATAGTTCTTTTGGTTTTGCTCTTGATTTTGTTTTGCATTTGCCAGATCTTAGAGCAGTGGAAAGGCCTGCTACCATGCAAGCAGGACCCTTGGGGAGCAAAATATTTAGAAGAGCCAAGGATTTGTTTGAGTGGCTGGAAGAAATAAAACTATGGGGAAAGTCGCATTTCTCTGTCTGAGCAGGCCCCCAGAAACATGACAGTCAGTTGCTGGGATTCATTATGCTCTAGAAAGTTGTTGCAAGTTTCTGAGTAGTCTTTTCCTACGTAATTCGGTGTAAAACAGTTTTATTGGTAAGTGGTAATCCTGCAAAACTAATTCATTTCAAAGTTGGATTTCCCTTTTATCCTCTTTTTTTTCATCTGATGATCTTTGCTGTTTATCTTAACATAAATCTAGTCAATGGGTTAACCTGTCTGGCAGCATACACAACTAAAAGTGGTGTGTCAGGTGCTGCAACTGCATTCCAAGTAGGTGGACTAACATATTGAAAAGTCACCCTTATGGTATGGAAAACCTAGCTGAAATTTTATAAAGTGTATTGAAACAACAACAAAAAAAAAGAACCCTGTAGATCTTCTTATTTGAAAAGATTCCAGATTGGAAAGGACTGTCATGAAAGATACATATTCACAGATGCTAACATCTGTCAGAATGTTTCTTGTGGCTGACTTAAATCTGTTTACAGCATTCCATTTGTTTTTTGTGCTTTTTCAACGAAACATTTTAAATTGAATGGTCATAAATGCAAGTTTTTAAAAATTACATTATATTTCTGGGATGTGATTTTTCAAGTGGGAAATAAACAGGAAATAGGTAACTGAAGTGCAGTAGAGAGTACTGTGTAAGCTAGAAGTTTGCTCTGATTTTCCCTTTTCAGATCGTTCTTAGAAGTGAAGATATGTGCTTTTAATATTCTTGCAAAGTAGTCTAATTGATACTTGACGGACTTGTAATAATTCTAACAGCTGTGGTTCAAGATCTAGTAACCTGTTTCTGCTTTGAAGGAGTTTTTGTTTATTTGGTTAGTTTTTTGTTATTCACAGTTAAGACTCCCTGGCACTTGGATTATTCCCTTTTGCCTCCACCCTGCTCTGTTTGTAGTTCTCAAACCGGAGCCACCAAAACAGAGAGGAAGGACAAAAGACTGTTGGAAAAACAGTTTGGGTATCACATTGTCTACTGAAACGTTAAATTATATATTTAACACTGTAGCTTTCTCATGCTGTTGCCCAGATAGCCCAGAAAGTCTGTTTTCCCTGCTGCTGCAGGCAGATAGATAGAACTTGGGCTTCTTCCAGTGCCACTGTAGTACAACAATTTGTTAATTTGACATTACTGTTTATTTTTCAGTGCTAAATATTTACATGATCTTATTCTGTCCAAGGCCAAGGTGAAAGCACTGTTATCTGATATACTCTGTACAAATTAAAAAAAAAAAGGACCCTTCAACATACACTACTGTTTTTCAGCCCTGCGCTGGGAATAGGCAATTAAACAATTTGCCATCGTTCTAAAATATGTCAGGGCAGTGGTAAAAGCTGCTGATGTAGAAAAGAGTCTCAGGAAGACAGCAGCCAGCATAGACCACCAGTGTGACAGGGATTCAGTCTCTTTGGAAAGCAAATGGGCAGGACACAACACTGTGTGTGCAGGCTTCCGTATGTGTCTAGCAAAAAGGAGACACTGGTTGCTAGCTTGTATTTCCTCCATACTCAAGTGCTTAGACTGATCAGTAAAGTGCCCATATGTTCACAGAAGATAGTCGCCGCCCACCAAAGACTTCTGTTGGTCGAGAAGGAGCTCTGCTTACTGTGTATTCCCCGTGACAGAGAAATTGCGGAGATATGTAAATAACAGAGAGACAGATAAATGGTATAGAAGCATCATTATGTGGAGCTGTGTATTCGCCACCACATACCTTGTAACCATACCTTTTCACACCTCCCACATCTGATGATTGCATACAGGTCTTTAGAAAGCTGGGGAAGCCTTATTGCACCTCGAGACCTCATTTCCCACTGCTGTTTTATGGCTGTATCCACCCAACTGATTGTTTTCAGGGCAATATGTAGATGGGAGGAATGGGAAGAACAATGTAGTCCCCTGTATGTTATCCTATAGTGAAGACCAGCCTAGGCAGTAGAAAGTGAGTAATTTGAAAAGGTGATTTTCCAGCCCTAGAGCAACAATCAAGGTATGTGCTGTTGTAGGTTGTGTGGTTTAAACAAGGAATAGTAATTTTCCAGCACCTGTTATTTGTCAAGAATTATTCTAAGATGACCTATGTAAAAGGTATGGAATCTTCCCCTTGATTTTGACCTTTCTTCCTCGTGAATTTTTGTATCTCTGAAAGTTATGTCGATGACACAACTGAAAGCAGAAATCCTCCGTGTGTGTTTTACACCTCTACCTTTCACTGACCACATGACTTCAGTCCTGACCTGAAGGAAGTGTTCAAGTCATGCTGGAGCTCTCAAAAACTTTTGTAAAAGCCAGAATCTGTCTCTGGGATTTGTTTTTCTGCCACTGTGTTACAGAAGGCAAGGACCATGAACACTGATAAATGTTACAAATGCCTAGATGGACACACACTGAGCTAGCAGTTGGGAGAGAAATGTAACTGCCGAAATACTGCCCATAATTTCTGTGCAACTTGGGCAGGTACACTCTCTTTGAGTGCATAGTCTTAACTATCTGCATAGATCAGTAGATGTGCAAAGAAACATCAGCATACTTTTAATACAACAGTGGGTTTCTGTAAAGGTAGATTCTTAGAAATAACTTTTTGTCATAAGCTTTGTAAAAGTTTCACTTTGGATATAACAAATCAATAGTCCTTGGAAAGGTGTTATAAACATACTCTTTTGGGAAGAAGGAGGTCTTTTATCACAAAGGCTATAGAGTCAAGAATATACAGTCCTATGTGGTTCTAAAATTATGGGCACACTCTAGTAATTAAGACAAGACAGACTTGGGAAGGGACAATATTGCTAGGACATAGCGCATTTGTATCTTAAGCTTTTATACACCTTCTTTTATAGAATACAAAAGATTAAAATACAGCAAACAAAACGAATAAAATAAAGCTCCTCAGAAAAGACAGTCTCAATTAGTTTTTTTCAGTAAGCATTGTGGTTTAAAATTGGTATGTAACTTATAAATGCACTTAAAAGTTATCTTATGCTCACATGTCAGTCCTGGGTGGCTGCAGTGCCTGCTGGTTTTGTTCCATTTCTCGCAGCCTAAAGCAGTCACCAACACCACGCTGGGTGGGGATCCGCTACGGGCTGTGCTGAAATCCTCAAACTCATTTCAGTTAATGCCTCAGCCCCTCTTTGGCTAAAGGGGGCTTCACTGGGTCTGGCAAAGAACACACTCCTCAAACAAGAAAAGTGGTGAGCAAAAGCCTGGGGTGAACTTACCGTGTATTGCACTTCACAGCGTAACGGCTCAAGTGGAATGGTAGTTAAGAGAGATTTAGTTGGGTTTGTAATTTTTGTCCTGCAGTAAGAAAAAAGGAAACTATTCACCTGATGCATACCGCCCCATATATGTTCAAAATGGTTTTGTAACTCACTGGATTTAGATTCTTGGTTTGAGGCCTGTGTTTGGCTGCAGTGTGAGCTCCTCTGGACAGCATGCTTTGCAAGTGCTTAAGGCTAGGACTGAATGTGAAATATATTTCAGAGAGGTTTCACGTGTAAATGGACCAGGAATGATGTCATGAAGTTGCAGAGTGTAATTTTTGGTGATGTTTGTGACGTGGGCTGTGTTTCATTCCATATCACATGATAACAGGATTTTATATGCATACTTTTAAAATTATTTCTCTGTATCAGTTGTTTCCCAGCTCTGGCACTCTTACTTTTCATGCTATGCCAGTCATTGAGAAGGATCTCACAGAAGCAGCTCCTGCCCTTCTGGAGGTGCTAATCTGAGCCATCAGGCAGTTACCACCAGCCAACTGTAAATATCTTTGTGCAGCTGCTTACTCCTACTCAGAGGCACTTACTGATCTGTGCAACCCGTGCAAGGTGCAAGGGCTACATCTGAAAGCTGTCTTCATATGGCCACCTGGGAGTGGGGTGAGGGTACTGATCGCTCCCACCAGCCTTCCTTGTGTCTGTAGCAGTGGAAGGAGGGAGGCAGAGATGGAAGTGAAAGCAGCAGGTAGGCTCTTCCTGGCTTTGTGCTGGGTCCTCTGCTCTGGAGGTTTTTGTCCACTTTCACATACACACGAATGTGGATAGCAGGTAGGAGTGAAGGTGCAGTGAAGTCTCTCCAGTGTTTCCACCTTCCATGCGTTTGTACTGCTATTTGACACTTGGAACTTGTGCTGTCACTGCATCATCTTGTCTTGTCTTCTCCTGTCATCCTTACCTAGGAAGATGGCTTTAAGGAAATGATTATAAAAGTATAAAATTATTCCATATTTCTCAGTAGTTTCCCAACAATTCTTGACCAAGGGCAGCCACATACTTGGGAGTGCCTGCCTGGCAGGTGGGCTATAGTCCCTTCTACAGCTGTGCAGTCATGGTTCCTATTCAGCACGTGCTGCAGGAACTCCACCAGCAAGGAGACATTTGCTTCTTTTTCTGAGTGAATGAACAGGGGAACTGCAAGGAGTGCATCATTAATGAGGTGGCATAAGAGATTGCACTGGAGTTCCAGCTTCACGGAGGTGGAAAGCGTAGTTGGGGTCATGGAAGTAGATTCCCAGGTGTGGGAGTGTGTGGTAGGTTGTGGGAGAAGGAAGCAATGTGTGGAGCTGAGGTCCTCATATAAGGGACATGAGAGTGGTCATAAGGCATTAAAATACCATTTTGTGTGAGTTACCTTTCTGTCTGCCCATTAGTTTCCCTTGAGCCCATGTAGTTCCTGCTATGGATATCCTCTCTGAGGCAGCAGCTTTCCCCACTATTGAACTCAAATATGGCCTAGTCATGACATCTACAGATGTTCTTGTCTTTGTCCTATAACGATGACATTATGCATTTTCCCCTGCCTCTGAACAAATGCCAAAATTTGTAAATTCTGTTTGACATGAGGAAAAATGTGCAAGGAAATCAATTTGATTGGAACAAGTTGTGTCACATCTTCAATACAGAGCTATGAATTTGCTGCCTATAGTGACATAATGTAAAAGGGAAGCGGAAGAGCTCGTTAGCAAAAACATTCAGTGCCTGATCTTTGCAGTGTTTTTAATGTCTTTATTTCTGTTTAATTGTAAGTGTGTATTTCCTTTGCAAGGGAGCTGAAAACTGCCAAAACTTTCCTGCTGCAACCTGGGTTGTTTAGTTATGGTTAAAAATATCTGTGATAGTAGCTCATCTATACCTCAGTGCTTCTGTGTATCTGAGTCATCATCTGTATTTGGACTGCCAGGATTTGGGGGGGAATAGTAGGAATAACATCCTGAGAAAACAGGTATTTGAAGTGGATGCTTCAATAATCAGGAAAACTGGTGGCTCTCAGACTCTGCACTTCAACACTGTAAGTGGGGAAGGACTCTGCTATGGTTGTGGATTTGTAAGAAATGAGTTAGAAATCAGGTTATATACACCATGGAGAAGGGGGAGAACTTGAAGCAAAAAGAAGTTCCACCTCTGATTTAGAGGTTGTAACTTCAGCAAATCAACAATCTGCAACGAGATATTTATTTTTAAATGCTACAAAGCGTTGCATGATGTTGGATAACATCTGTATGTTAGATTTAGGAAACTCCTGCACAGGTGAATGGATTCTGTTGTCAACTTTGTTTGATCCCCATTAAATACATAGAATCTGGATTTGGGGGTGACCCATCTGGTTGCAGTTGCTGTTTGGGTAGTGCAAATCAGGAGAAATTAAAGTCATGCATTGAGCAAAATTATGAGATTGAAGAATCATGATATTTGGAAATAAGTTTTTTTTCTTATAGATGTATTTTTGTGAGTTTCTAAGATTTTTGAGTGAAGAACCCGAAATTTCCTCTTGATAAGCCTTATGTATAAATGTATTTCCCTTTATAAAAGTGAAAAAGAAGAAAAGCTAGGTATGATTCTTACTTATTTGTTGGACTTTAGAAGCTGAGGTTTGAACATACACATCCAGTATTTTGAAATGGAGAAGAAATATAAAAACAGGCAGTACTGTTGCATCCTTTATGTGCTTCTAAAGGAAGCCTCCCTTTTTTCCTTTAAGGTGGACTGATATTCATACAACACTGTCTTGTGACAGTTCTTTGGAACCAGCAAACACAGGACTAGAAGGAATTGTGATTGGCTTAGCAGAGTGGATAACAAGCCTGACCTCCCAGCAAAGACCTGAAGGGTTTGTCTCTGTCAGAGGTCACTGCTGAAATACATAGAAGCAGACAGTGACAAAGTAACTGCTCTCACGATAAAACCATCTATTTAAAAGTAGCAGATACACAGTCCAATAGTCCAAGAATAATGAAGAATGTGTGTGTGCACAGCATGGTTGAACAAAAATTGCTGAGTGTTGCAGCACTTCAATATGTGTTTCGTCTGTTTTAGTTAATACGTTTTAGTCTGAATTTGCAACCCTGGAGTTGCATGCATCCTTTTTTCCCATTGAATAGAAATAAATGTGTTTTTCCTTTTCTGTATATAAACTGGATAAATCTGAGTCTCTTTCTTTTTTCTGCAATTTTGCTTTGTATTTGGCACAATAAAGATATAAATCCTGTAGTATGTTTTGAGAGTGCACAGAAATCTGAAGTATAAAGTGTCATTTCTCTGCGTGCATTATTTATTACAACTGAATTCATAACAACAGTACAGCAAAGCAAAGTAATGTTACAGCAAAACGTGGTAATATATTGTGAGAATCGGGCTGTGTTCAGCTTCAGGGTGGACTAACGTGTTTATGCCTGTAGGTCAGTCCCTTGGTTAATATTTCCTTCCTTTATCCAAGGCATCACTGAAAGCCCAGGGCTTCAGGCTGCCAGGAGGATTTGCTGGGCGAGCTGAGTGGCCACGTGGTTTGTCTCTCCCCCTGCATCCCCCATGCTCAGTGTGTCTCTGCACACGCTGTTCGGTAAACAAACTTTGGAGAACCAGAGCAAGCTGGTTCAGAGCAGCCAGTTCATTCACACAGACCACTTGGAAAGTGATGCCTTTGCGCAGCCTTGACGTACGGGCTGAGGGAAGCAGAGAAGTTAGTATTTATGTTTTCATTAATGCTTTTTATAGCTGCGAGCCAGCTGTAGCTAGTTAACATTAGCCTAGGACATCTATTAGCGTGCAGACCTCTTACGCAGGATAAAGGGCTTCTGATGGAAACAGAGTTGTTACTCATGGTCCTCATGGCTGTGTGTTTACATGAAGGCTGTTTGTGCTGACATAGGATATATATTAGAACAGCATGCACCTTTTTAATGAACAAATTTTCCAGGATTCAAGAGGATTTTGTGTAAAAACTTCTAGTGTCAAAAATCTCAAGGTTTTCATCTTTAAATGGCTTATTGCTTGTTTAAAAGCTATTATTTTCAAATAATGCTTTGTAGCTACACAGGTACAAGAAGTATTTTCTATTTAGTTTTTAGGATGAGTCGGGAATAAGCAGTATTGTTGCAAGTCTCAAACACACCAATTTGGACTGCTAAATTTTTTTGCTATGAATGATGTAAGTGGCTGGCAGTAGCACAGGATGGATTGGACCTAGGAGTTTGGCCCAGAGGAATTGATGGCTCAGCTATCCTTCTCTGGTTTCTCCCAGTTCTTGCTTTTTATTCCTGCCTCCCCGCCCCCTTCTTCTGGAAGATCGTTAGTCAGATGGGTATTTAAAAATAAATAACAAAAGCAACTGCAAAACAGAGAATGAGGAAGACACAAGAAGTGCTGTTTTTAGAGCTCCTATGACAAGCACCATGGTCTCTGGTATTTGCGTCAATACAACACTTTCCTTTCCTGGTCAGTCAGTGTTCCCCAAACAACTCTGACAGCTCCGCTTGTCCAGGCAATGGCAGAGGCATCTAAAGAAGTAGGAAATTTTGTCTATCCTCTGCTTTGCATTTCTGTAGAGGGTGTGGAATGACCTTACTGCTTTCTCACAGCAAATTTAGTCATTTTAATAGTTAAAGCTTTGGAATAGAACATTTCAGGACTGGCTTCCCTCTCAAGTTTTCTTCTCCTGCAGAAGATAGATTGCACTGAAGACCATTGTTGCGACTCCTCTTTTTTCCAGGTCTTTTGCCTCTGCTTGCAGTGTGGTTTACAGAGACTAGAGAAGATTCCTGAGCCATTGTAAAACAGTGTCAGCATGAATTTCCATTCCTGTGATCCTTCTAACAGTCCCACCAATTCTCACTGATGAACTCTTCAAGTGGAGGGGAATTCAAAAAGTTCATTGTAAAAAGCTTTAGTTTGCCTTGTTAAGCCTTGCCACCTCTTGAAAACATTGATTACATCAGCCATCATCATGTCAGAATTATACCTTTATGGTTCACAAAGAGAGGCTTTATAATGCTATTCTTTTTCATCTGTGCATCAGTATCTGTATGTGGAATTGCTTAGTAGCCCCACATGCCAATGTCAACTCACATGGTTGAACTTCTGTCTTACCAAGACAAAAAATCAAGATTATCTCCCAAAATTGAATCACTTCTAATCTCCTTTTCAGATAAATTTCCTCCACCCATCCATTTAGGTACACCACCCTTAGTGATCCACTTGAAAAGAATGTGACAAGCTCTTGAAAGCCCTGTGAGACTGTGGAAGCACAGCTGTTGAATTATGTGGGTTCATTGCCTACAGCTGTACCCTCAAAATACAGGGTGGGAAAACTTCCATCAGTAGTATCTAGGCTTCCCTACAGGGTGTATTCTGTGATTTGGCCTGGTATTACCTTTCTAAATGTGGGTCAAGGCTCAGTTCATTCCAATTTCGAAGTCAGCTAGTCTTTTGAGGGCCATAATAATAATTTCTTACTGAGGCAATGTCAAGCTTTGATATGCTCACGTTCTTCCTTTTAATGCAAACCAGCAAAATTGTGCTGGAATGTTTTGCACCATTTGGTAAATCTGCTGGAGGCTTTTGTTCATTGTGATCTGATAGAAAACGTTTTTGTTCATATTTACTCTTCTCCTAAATGCTTCATAAGCATTTTTTATTATGTACATGGAAATGACCTATGTGGTGTCGTCATGTGCTGGCCCTTGGGCTTGTTTTGTATTGACTGTTCTGCTATTCAGGGTCCTTTCTCATTTGTTCCTTGTGTTCTTGTGACTGAAACTAAAATCACTGTGCAAGAATTTAGCTGGAGGAATGTGGAGAATTGGGAAAAACAATTTTATCCAGCAGAGTTTTCCCACAAAGATGGCTAGGACAATCAGCATCATGCTGCTAGCTTTGGATATTGTGTATATAGATCAATGCATCAGATACTGTATTACAGGACTGTGTAGCCTAAAAAGCAATGTCTTTCTCCTCCAAACATTTGGCAAAGGCGTTTTTAGTGTTTTCTCAAAGTCCATGCTTCTGTGACATCTAATTTAATACAGCCAAATTTATCATAACCAGATCCTGCCTAACCAATCCTTTCCCTGAGTCAGTTGCCTGTTCTCTTTAATTTATGGATCTTGCTAGTTTTTCCAGCACACAAAGAACGTGTGTTTGGAGGTAAGGAGGCATTTTTCCTTGGCAGGGCACCTGGTTACAGCATGGATTTTCCTATTCCTGAAATGCTGTGATAATGTAGAATAGTACACAATTATGCCCTGCAATCAAAATCTTTTTGACCAAATCTGGCAGGATTTTTTGCCTGATTTTTCTGATGGATTTTTCTGATGGCTTGGGGATGGTCTTTTTCTTGTGTGTTCAGTCCATAGCATCCTAATGAGGCATATGATATGTGGGAGGCATGGATTGGAAAGAGATAAAGCTGCAGTTTCTGTCATCAGGCAGTACTGGGTTGACAGCTACTAATTTTATCTAATCTATTCGCCTTATATCTTACTCCTTATGCCAAGTAATTGCCACAAAACTCCCTCCTCTTGGCCCCTTTGCAAAATAGCTTAATGCATCTTTTTTTTTTTTTTTTTAATCTATATATCATGTTACTGTATGTCAGATGTCAGAAATAACCATGTCAACTGCTTAAAAAAAAGAAAAGGAGATGGTTGTCTTGGGGTGCAGATGTACAGATGAAATGGATGCTGGAGGTGATACTGGAATTGTAGACCTTGTTGGTGTGGTTGGGAAAGCCATCCATACACACTAAAATATTAATAAAGATAAGAAACTGCAGAAAAAATTAACACTGATTTCTGTGGATTATTTACATGGCCCGTTGTTCTGCACACTTACACATACACATTTGTTTCATCCATCTGTTAAAATTTGCTAAAGCATGTGAGCAGTCTAGGCAAACTGCTGCGTATCTCATGCCTAGTCTGATGGGGCACGAACCTGATTAAGGTTTCTAGGTATTTCTGTGGTAATGGGCATGTGTACCTTATGGCAGAACAGTGAAAAAGATATCTGTTATTCATATGGTGCCACTTAACAATAACAGTTTTTCATTTCTATTTCTATTTGGAAATGCTGAGCTTCCAGACTAATCTGAATCGATGGTCTCTGCTAAAATGTAAATTACAGTATCTATGAACCAATTGCCACTTCATGTTAAGGGCTGAAAACTATCAGATGGAAAAAGTTTTTATATACCGGTGACTTTGACAGTCTCTTAATTATTCCTTTTTTCCCCTCAATTATCAGTGGCGTTTAACTACATTTCCTCCACCAGTCAAGTCCCATTTTCTTAATCCCCCACATTTAAACTTTGAAAGCTCAGATGGTTTGTTCTCAGAAGTACCTCTTCTAGTGTATTTGAGCGTGTTCTTGCCATTAGTCAAACTCACAGGTTTTCTTCATCCTGTTGTGAAGAAAGTGTTGGCTGACCAGGCTTTTCTAAGTGGTGAAGGAGAAAGGAAGGTAAGAATGAAGGAGATCCCATACTGGGCACTTTAGGTCAAGGATGAAAGTACAGAAAGGTATTGAAATCTTGGGAGAAGCTACAGGCAGTAAGTGAGAGTGATGGTCTTGTTGGTCAGCTTCCCATGGAAGCTGGCAGGATGATGATATGTGAAAGATATGCTGGGGTTAATTCTTTTAATGAGCAAGTGCTCAGTGACACTTCTAGTCCCAGCTCTTCTGGCTTGTGCCTGCTAAACTATCCAGTAAGGGAGTGGGCAAATAAAAAAGAAACCCAAAGCAAGCTCTTTTTATTATGAAATCATGACAATTTTGTTTTTCAACAGTAAAATTATTTTGTTATGCACATCTGAAGGAATTTTGTCTAGCTAAGGATTAGTGCCACAGAGTTGTTGAGTGATAGCTTGTCCAGTATTTTTCCCACTAAATGCTTTTTGAGTCACCTTCCATCTTCTGCTCTTGGTCAAGGGACTAAGGATTCTCTATTCATCTTCATAGCAGCAGCACTCAAATTGGGTATCACAGAGTTCCTGCCAACCCCGCCACTTCTGAGAGCAGGAGAGGGGGAAGACCACCGGCATGTGCTTGTGGAGGAGGCAGGGATGCCGATGCCGCAGGGGAGTGGAACGGAGAGGATGGCAGCAGAGGCCAGGGCGGCCACAGGAACATGACCCTGTGGGAGACTGCTGTGCTCATGGGGCTGGGTGTAGGCACAGGCAGAGAGCAGGAGGCCGGAGAACATGTGGCTCCTGCTGTTGCTGAATCTCATCCCGCCAAGTCTCCATGGAGGCCTCTAGTATGGGTTCAGTAGCTCCTGGCAGCCAAGGGCTCTCTACATTGCTCATTTGTCCTTTGGCTAGAGCTTGCAAAGCCCAGCTCCATCAACAGCTTATCACGTGCTCTGCTCTTCTCCCTGAAGCTCTCCACTAGCACATGCCCTTTCTCCTTTCCCCTACTTTGTGCACTGCTTAACTTGTGAACTGCGATTTCAGAACACCCTACAGTTTGCTTGGCTTTTTACCATATGTCAGTGCACTCCCTTCCCAAAGAACTAAAAAAGCTATTATTTTTAAGACCTGACAATTAAGGTGATTATAAAATAGCTGGAAGGAGAATGAATTCAGGTTACATCACTGGGACCATGCAACATCTCAGCAAAGACTAGTTCGGCTCAAAACAAACTGTATTTGCAAGCATGTGTAGTGTTTGTGAGCTGGAAGCAACCCCTGCCTGTAGGTAGTCTGGTATTTTCCATTATGAAAAATTCTTGTGATCTTTTATTTGCAAAGCTGTTTCAACTCTATTGTTTGCTGTAGACTTTTGATGTTCAAAGGGGAATGCCCTCAAGGTGGGAAAATGCCTTGTTTCTTTTGGCAGCAGTGCAGCTGACTCTACCATGGAAACAGGTGGGATTGGAAAGGGAGAAGGGGGAGAGACATTAAGAGGTAGTTTCTCCTCGTCCAGCCCAAGAGGTTCATGCCACCCAAGGCAGGAATTATTTCAAGATGAGAGACAGAGAGCTGAGGCAAAGCTCTTTCCAAACCATCCTCCCAGTTAGGGCAATAGACCACACTGGTCCAGCTACCTCTGTAGGGGCATCACGTGGTACTTCCCATATGTGTGAAGCAGCAGCTTGGGTAGCACTTACCTATAGTCTTACCCAGGGCTGACAGCTTTCCTTTTACCCAGCAGTGGGACCTACGTGTCCCCTAATTCAAAGGCTAACAGACTGTTCAAGCTACAGACCCTGCTAATACCAACTTTCTTTAACTGTATGTTGAGAAGCACAGGTGAAGAATACTCAAAGGAGATGTAATGCCAGATTTCCTACAGTGCAGAATATATATACTAAAAACCAAATGTGTCATCTGTTGATTTCAGAGTACTTAACCTTACCAACTTCAGATTCCTAATGCAGGAAGTTTCAGTAAGTTTTGTTTATATTTGCCTCATGGATTAAGAGACGCAAAACAACAATGTAGAGTGTGGGGGGTTTATTTGTATATTTATATGTATGAATGATACGTATAAACTGTGTGTGTATTCTTTCTAGACCCTTGTTTTCTCCCAGAGCAGCAGAGCCTGTTGCCGTTCTGATTTTTGGATCAGGCTGCTCTTTCCATTTTCTGCTGTTTTGTCATCTATGGATTTCTGCTCTCACAGCACAAACTTGAGATTTCTGTACCAGTCAGTTTGCAGTCAGTATGCTATTTATGAATGGACTTCAAAGTCTTATCTTTCTCTCTGTCCTCAGTTCAGTATTATACAATAGAAAGAGATGAATATTGCTAAATAGTTACTATTTGTTTGCAGAATTGATGTGGCATGTAAAACAAATAATTGCACATACAAATAGTACTAGTGCTCACAGCTATTTCTCTTGCATACGCAAATAAGGGATTTACACACTTGTAAGGTCATATTTTGCTTACATAAATGATCTTATCTTCTTGCACCTGGTGTAGCGTGGTATTCCAAACATTGTGGTGAACATAAAAATGTCAGCACTATATACAAATTATTTTGGCATATAGCATGCAATATATACCACTTGCAGAGCATATGGAATAGGGCAGTACAGTGATGAGAATTTTATTCAGGAATTTGTAGTTCTTCTGATTGTTTCATGTTTAAAGCAGTTTGTTCATTCTGGATAAATAAAAGTTTTCTCTGAACAAATGATCTCAGCTGGGCTAAGGAGCTGCTTCTCTGAAAGCACGTGAGAGATTAAAAAGAACCTAAAAAAGTAGCATTGGAGGAACAAGGAGAATCCAGGGATGTTGGGCAACGTGGGACCACTTTTTGAGGAGTTGTGCTAAGAACGGAAACACTGCAGCAGTCATTGACACTCTTCCAACAGGCAAGAGCAGAATACATTGTGCAGAGGGTGGGCATGGGACCAGCATGTTCAACTTGCTCTGTATCGAAAAGATGTAGAAGACTCTCTAGTTCTTGGATCTGGTGCAGGAAAACAAATCCCTGAATGTGTTAATCTGCGGGAGTAGAAAAGGGAGGAGGAGAAGGAGATGTGGGAAAAGAAGAGGAGGAGATGAACATTCTTTTTTATTATTATTGTAGTTTTAAAGGTGTGCCTAGGATTAATTAATGGGGATTGGGTTAAGTGGTAATTGAGTAACAATTTATTAATCGGATAAACATTAATTCTGACCAGATAATGAGGGAGAGTAGGAGAAACTATGTGTTTAAACAAGCGTGGTTTTGGTTGAGAGCTGTCTGTTACTTAGGCAGGCTGGAGGGAGGGGGCTGCTGGACGTTGTGGTTTTGCTTTGTTTGTCAAGGAATCGTTCAATCCCCAGTTTAGCCATTTTTCATGGTGGATTGACCCCGGATTTGACCTCGATTTCTTTTTGTCCCCTCATCTGCTCTTGCAG
The DNA here is from genome assembly GCF_017639655.2 of Falco naumanni. Taxonomy (NCBI): domain Eukaryota; kingdom Metazoa; phylum Chordata; class Aves; order Falconiformes; family Falconidae; genus Falco; species Falco naumanni. The sequence continues at coordinate 70,781,011 of NC_054056.1, forward strand.
AGGTTGCTCATGTCTGTGGGTTGCTGGGATTTCCCCACTTTAAAAACACATCTGTCTGTGTTACTCTCTTAAGTTGATACAAAACCACTGGCCAAGAGTGAGTAATTCTTTCAGTTACTTTCTATGAGTAACTGAAGAAACCCTCTTTTGAGTAAAAGAACTTAAAGCTTATATTGGTGTGTTATGAGAGGAGGGAAAGGTGAAGTGACCCCTGTGTGAACATACTTTCCTCTTAATAGAAAAAAACAACAAACTCTTCATCATGTAGGGCTTTTTAAGTCTTGATTACATCATCAGGGTCTTTTTACTGTCTTCATCTTTCCACTTCCTGTAGTTCTGCTAATAATTCTTGAGGTTACTGATAGAGTGGCAAAATACAAGAATTGAGATGATTGCGTTAAGGATATACTAAAAAAAAACACCTTATAATCCAGGTTTTCCTGTTGTAAAAATTTATAACTTGCTTTAAACCAGCATAATGTTAGTAATATTAAACATTTCTGATGGTATTGAAAACTGGGAAATGTTTTAAACAGGTTAAGAAAAATTTCAGCTTGCCATTAGCTTGTTGGTATAGTCTTAAGGTTGGCTATTTAATAGAGAGATTAGGTAAGAAACTGAGGAAAGATACTGCTGTTTGAAGGCTTGAAGTAATGATTCATTTGACGCTTTACATAAATAAGGAATTTTTAACTATGATACATTTATTTAGGTCTGGGTTATTATTTATGAGTTGCTTGACATTCCAAAAACCAGGGAACAAAAGACTCCTTATACATAATTTTAAAAGGTGTGGCAATCAGGTAGGATTATCTGTTTCACTGCATCATAATATCTTGCTGTTTTGTTAGGGCATTTTAGCCTTTTGTTTCCTAGAAGAAATATAGTAAGCCACATACAAATAAGCTTTTCATTTTTTAAAAAAAAGACTTAATTTTGGCTGTATTTTAGATATATTAGGCACCAGTTGACTGAGTTCTGAAATCTCCCATAAACTGAAGTGGAATGCAGTATTTTATCATTCATCAGTAAGATGCTGCAATTACTGCACCAACTTTTTTGAACAAATATGTTTAATGTTTGAAGACACATGACTAATAAATACTCCCAGTTTCCCTGAGAAACAGGCAACAGAAACAGGACTAGTGGAACAGTCAAGCAAGTATGGTATGAGGCTTTATGGTGTGGTACTTGAGGCTTTATGATATGGTACTCGAGGCTTTTTGAGAAGGATCAGTCATTTAGCATAGCTCAGTTCCCAGGAAAAGGTAGTTTATTTTCCTCCTGTCGGTTCTGGTTTTGAATTGTTTTGTGCTCTCCTCAAAGGCCAAGCTGTATGACATCTTTACATATGGTTGTGGTGGCACACAGTGCTGTGAAACTAATTCTGCCATATATTTCTTGTCCTTTGGGAAAGTTACATCTTTGGCGTATTGTTCCAGCGGACATCTGAGGAGCAAAATTTGCTTTATTGTTACAGACTTTTCTTTTTCAGGTAGGACACCATCATGGTACCACAAACAGAAGTCTTCTAGATACTTGCCTAACATTTCAGGAAAACATATACCTAGGTTTTGCTATACTGATGGTGCCCCAGGATTATTTTTGAGCTACATTGGAGAGTTTATAGGAAATTGCATCAAATCATGGAAGTACTAATGAAACATTGGTTCTGCCATAATCATGATAAAATTCAGAAAAGCTGCGTCGTCTTTGCAACCTGACTGGAAGGAGCTACCAGGTTGCTTTCAGAGGTTTGTCCATTTTGCGCAAACTCTTTTGACTTCAGTCTTGACAAGCAGAGAGGGATCAGGAGGGGAGCACCCTTCCTACAGTGGAGGAGGAGCCTTCTTGAGGAGCCAGAGAGGAGTAGCTTTGGAAATCATTTGCTGCTGGGGAAAGCAACGTACTCTCTGGTGTACCCTTGTGCTCCTATGTTCAGGAACTGCTCCTGGGTTAACTGCACGTTTGCAATAGGTCTGTTTCATGGGGGTCTTACCCTACGGTTGTGGATATCAGGAAGTGTAGATAATGCAGGTTTAATCCTGGAATAATAATGTGAAAGCCATTAATTTAGTGATAATGCAATCCATCTGCATGCTCAGGAAAGCAGGACATGGCATTCGGTCTGTCTTAGCTCAGGAGCTGTTTGGCATGCATAATTTTGTAGGTATAAGGAAGAGGAGGAGGTAAGCTTATATTTTCTTTAGTAATTAAAAAACACATAAGGTTTAAAGTGCAGAAGGGGTGGTGTGCATGTATTTGAATTTTCTATAAAGAAGGTTTGCATCTTTCTTTGGTCAGAGGAGGAAGAGAGCTTTGATATCCGCGATCCACATACAGTCAGGCCAGTGTGTTCCTGCTTGTAGAGTTAAAGTAGGGTTCTGCTTTCTGTACACACTGATCAAAACACATCTGATGGATGTTCTTAGGTGTGTGTTCCTGTAGATTTCTCAAACTTAACTTAGACAGATGAGCTACAGTGCCGAGGGCTAAAGCCAGGAGAAAAACTTGTATTCTGCCTTTTGTTACAACAAAGGCCTCAGATCCGTCTGCAGGATCGCTTCTTTCACCAAGGTGAATAAACTGTGGGGTTTATTTGTTTAAAATTCTGAAATCTTCTGCAAGCAGAGCATGTTTCATATTTAGAGAGATAATCTGCAGATGGGCTTCATCTTTGGATTAAGAGCATTTAAAACATTGTGTCATAAACTGAATTGCAACAAACAGCTTTCAAAGGCTACTGGAGTTCAGTAAGAGGTTTGGGAAGTGACCAGTAGTTATGTATTACATCAGGTGTTGTAATAAGTATCGTTACCCTTGTAAGTATTTTCACTTCCTCTGTAATACTAAATCTAAATGCAAGTGTACGTAGGACCCAAATAATTACTATTATCTCCATATGATGGAGCAGCCTATTTGGTATGCATATTCACATATGGATAATGCTGCCCCTATCTGAAAATAAACATAGTATGAGTTTGTGAAGGATAAACGGTGGAAGGAAGATTAGTCTCCCAATAAGAAAAGTTCCAAGTGCCTGTCAGAAAGGAGTATAGATGCCTCATTTGCATTGCTGAATTTTGATAGTTAAAGACCAGCTTTAGCATTGTGTGCAGGGGTTGTTTTTGTTTTTATTTGCCTGCTACCTTTGTGAAAGGAAATATTTAATAATATTTTCCCATAAATGTTTACCCGTAGCTCTCCTGAATTAAGAATGTCTCACTCTACAGGAATGTGAACTAAAAACCAAATAAAGCTTGTAGGCTTCATAACACAGTCATTCGTGCCAATGCTCTGGCCTATGCTTAGTGATGACCCAGAGTCTGAAAATTTATATCCATTTAGTTCCTTAAAAACAGCAAACATGGGGTTTTTTCTTTTTTTCCCTTTTTTAAATCAGCAAGAAAGATGTTGCAGGTTTTTTTCACTACCTCCTGATTGTAAAATGCTCAAATAGGTAGTATTTTGCTTATTATGAAAAAACAAAATAAAAATTCAGCTGTCCGTAATTCTTGCAAGTATGAGGTGATAAACTAAAGGAAATGATGTTTGCAACAGTCTCACTTACAGGCTGATCTGCTTCAGTCTGCGAAAAGGAAACACTGAAGTTAATATGTCCATTTGAACACAATAATTTTTCACCCTAGTATATTTCAACAGTTGCAGATACCACTAGAGGATTTTTTTAAAACAACTTTTTAGTAAAATTGATTTATAAATAAAATAGAAGGTCCGTAAAGCAGACCATTAAGTGGCATCCACATTTGAAGTTTTGGGTAAGTTGAACAAATTCAGTAAACTGTACAGAAGATACATCAGGAGAAATATGAGTCAGAAGAATAGTGGCTGGCACTTGCACACAAATTGAAACTTGAGTTCGAAAGCCTGAACTTCACTTTTGATGACTGTTTTAAATCTTAAGTGTTGGTGAGCTAATTCTGTTAGGGGAAATTAGGTTATGTGTTTGTGTGGTTTTGTAGTGTATGGCTGTAAATGCACATTGACACACTGAAAAAACGGAATGGACTTTAAAACACATAAAAAAGTAAACTTTTCGTAGGGTGTTTAACATGTTTTCCATTAAACTGACTTTCTGTGTTTTTGAGGTGTTTCTGCTGTTCCTTTTAGGTGGCTTACATTTTTAAATTGGTCTGTCTCTTCTGCAGTTATAAAATTAAACAGTGATATTGTGTCTAATGTTACGTTATACGGTATCATCTGTACGAATATTTTGTGTAAAATTATTCCGTCAAGGTGGTGGGATTTCTCTCTCTCTCTCTCTCTCTCTGTTTAAAATCAGTCTGACTCCATGTCCATCTCTCCACCTCTCCTCACCCTGGTGAACTGTCTTGTCACCTCTACGTGCCAGGGTGCCCATTCAGTTGAGCTGGAACAGTTGTTTGTGGTGCTAATGCAGCAAACTGATGCAGAAGAAAAATAGAATCATAGACACATGGAGTGGTTTCAGTTGGAAGGGACCTTTAAAGGTCATCTAGTCCAACACCGCCCTGCCATGGGCAGGGACACCTTCCACTAGACCAGGTTGCTCAGAGCCCCATTCGACCTGACCTTAAATGTTTTCAGGGATGGGGCATCTACTGCCTCACTGGACAACCTCTTCCTCTTCCAGTGTTTCACCACCCTCATTGTAACAAGTTTCTGCCTTGTATCTAGTCTGAATCTGCCCTCTTTTAGTTTAAAACCATTACCCTTTGTCCTATCACAACAGGCCCTATTAGAAAGTCTGTCCTCATCTTTCTTGTAAACCCCCTTTAAGTTTTGGAAGGCCATGACAAGGTCTTCCTAGAACCTTCTCTTTTCCAGGCTGAACAACCCCAACTCTTTCAGCCTGTCCTCACAGAGGAGGTGCTCCACCCCTCTGATCATTCTTGTGGCCCTCCTCTGCACCTGCTCCAACAGTTCCATGTCTTTCCTGTACTGAGGACTCCAGAGCTGGATGTAATACTCCAGGTAAATTACTTTTGCATCTGAGGTTTGTTTGTTAAAGCCAGTTCCCTGATCTGATTTCTCATGCTGCCTCAACCTGTTTTGTCATCACGGTTAGGAAGGAGGAGTGGGGACAGTGTACTACAGCTTAGGAGCAGGGCATCAGTTGTGTAGGGCAGATACGCTTTCATCTGGTGCCTCCAGGAAGCTGACGTGAAACTGGTTTTAGTTTGTGGATGCTAGATTTGTGGAGTTTTTAGTTTGTGGATGCTAAATGTTTGTGCCGCCTGACAAATAGTATTTTCAGTCTGCAGGTTTGATATGGAGGTATATATGCATGGATGTGCCTTTGTATCTATATTTGCATATGGAAAAAATGTTTAGTTTAAAATTCTGTTGTTCTTGCAGAGCATGAAAAACACAGAGTTTTATGATTTGGCAGAAAAATCCTTCAGTGGACATGAATTTGAAGTCATAGTTAAGAAGATAATGCTATACAGATAACAAAAATGATCTTGAAATCTGCAGAGTGCTCAAATGCATGTCGTGAGAAGCTGGACAGTTTCCTAGCTGAATCTAGTCATTAAAAAGTTTAGTTTGTGGGGAAGTGTAGGTGGAGAAGTTAATATTTCTTTCATTACTCAACTAGAAATTTGAAAACAATGTAAGAAGTTTCCTGTGTCCTGAGATTGCCTTTGTTAAATTTCAGTCCAGAACGCCTTTTCATATGACAAATCTTATACAAAGCACGTTGAACATGGAAAGTAATTTTGTCTGTTTCTAGGCAGACCAAGTATTCTGACTCTGAGCATTGCAAATTCTAATTTCTGTTTTCTTTGAGCAGTTTTACTTAGATCAATACAGTCTTGTGTCATCAGAGATAGTAGATGTCTTTATTTCTTTTCACATGGCATTCTTCTGTGTCTTACCCACACTCTGCAGACTGGTCTGGGTCACAGATCATTGTATTTTGATTTGATTATACAGAGGTGTTGGAAAGGACTTGGAAAACAGTGGAAAGGCATTCCTTGCCTTCTCCTGCTGGCATGGTTGCATCTCAGTAAAACTTCTGACTAAAACCTGTTGATATGCAAAGCTTGAATGGAAGTTTCTCACTGGACATTAAAATGCTGCTGCAGTGCTGAAATATAATATTCTTGCTGTCTGGGAGCATCACTTTGTAAGCAAGCACAGTAAGACTCTTAAGTCATTTTTGTGTGGTAGGTAAATACGTGGTACTTTATCTCTGCCTAATGTAGGCTTCAGATAAATTATTTTGAAGTCTCCGTTTACATGATGTAAGTTACATGAGCATTGGAACTGTAAGGGTTATTTCTGTAGTGGAATCATTTCTTTACCTGTATACCAACATACTAAGTAAGGAAAGCATGGAGCTTGCTGTGAGGAATTCTGGAGAGATTGCTGATGCTCTGCTGGCAACGCACAGCTTTGTTGACTACCCAGTAACCATTCTTGTATAATTTTTATGAACCACAATTTACCATTTCTCATTTTTCCAGCTAGGTTGTACACTTGTAAAACTAAGTGATGAGATACTTTAAATATATGCCAAATGATTTCTAGCAGATTTTACTTTGGGTATTCAAAGTATCAAAGGAAATCTTCCATGTCTTCAGGGATTTTATGGCCACTGAAGGAGAAATAAATAGGTAAAGAACATATCTTAAGACTCTGATGTAAATACAGTCTATTTAAATATTAATTACTCCTCCCAAATTGTGTAGCCTGGTCCCTTTTTGCACAGTGAACAGGACAAATTAAGTATAGTCTATTGAAGCTTCAGTTGTTTTCCAATTTAATGTTACTCAAGTCAACCTGCAGGTAAGATAACTAGAAAGGACATAAAATCCAGAGGATACATTGTCCCTGAGTCCACTGTGATACTGAAATCATGCAGCTCATTCCAAAACAGCAAATACCCAAAGTCTGAACCACTTCATAACTCAACGCAGTGGTCAGGCGTAGTCCATCTTCTCTGACAACTTTAATAAACTGAGTCAGTAGAACAAGAAGATCAGTGTGGTAATTATCATAATTTAACAGTTATAGCAGTAGTTTACATTTGTGTGTTTCTAAACCGGAATAAGTAACACCTTCTAAGCGTTGTTGAAGTAGATGAATTGTCTCTGTTCTTCAGGTAAGCAAAAATACAGGTGGTGAGGACAGTGCTTTTCCCAAGTGTGTGTCCTTCCAGGCCAGCATCAGCACCCTCTATCTAGGTGTTGAAGTAGTTGTTTGGAAATGATGAGCTGTTCCTATGACCTCATTTTGGAATAACTGCAGACAGTGTTTCTCTCTGGCACCTGACAGCTGCTTGCTTTCTTGCCAAAGTCTATAAGCACTGACATCAAAGAAGTTAACCAGAGTCCAAAGACAAATCTGTATTGATGCCTTAAGATTTCTGTTACTCTGTTGCTGATTTGTGCACGTAAAACAGAAATAACTTCTGTTCATTTTCGGGTTCTTTTCCTATGCTGCTCACTGTTGTTCTTTTGTTAACTTGAGTGTTTTAGCTAGAAAACAATATTTCCCACTAGGGAAATATAACTGTCTTCCAGAAAATGTTGTTCTTGCCACTTCATCAATTGGATGTTGTTCATATAGCTGTATTTACAAAGTTGATTTGTCCCAGCTCCTACCACTTAATAACAATTTCATAATAATTTTAAAATAGAATATAAAATATACAGCATTGTTTATATAAGGGCTGTAATGCATTAGCATCCTACCTGTAGGCTTAAAACAAGTGTCCACACAGTGAAATGAAAAAATGTTGAATACTGGGAATCTTTCATTAGTACCTAATATTGAAATTTGGGGTCAGTATGTATACAAAGGTCTGTATGTGGAACAGTGAAAAACACATGTAGTACGGCAGATTGGGGAAAATGGGGAAGTGGATGGGGCAAGACAGTTATGAATTCAAGTTAAACACCTGTAGGATGAAATCAGATGTTCTTTTGGTATCTCATCCCAAATCAGATGATATCACATTTATGTGCCTTACAAGAACATATTTTTTTATCTGTTTTTATAGTATGGAATATCCCTTTAGTCAGCTAGGGTAGCTGATCCCTCCAAACTTGTTGTGCATCCCCACCCTACTTGCTGGTTGGTGGTGTGAGAAGCAGAAAAGGCCTTGACTCTGTAACCACTGCTCAGCAATGCCTGAATTATCAACACCGTTTCCAGCACAAATCCAAAACATAGCCCCATACTAGCTACTATGAAGAAAACTAACTGTATTCCAGCCAAAATCAGCACATTCTGCACTCCTTATTCCATACCATTTACATCATGCTCAAGTCCCATGCTATCCAATACATCCTCATTAACCCGCACCCTCAGCCCCATCCTTTGATACGATACACAGATATAATTCCCTTAGTCTATGGACCACCCCTATAAAACGTCTTTAAAATGTCCACAAATGTCATCGAGTTCATTTAGTCCATGACTTTGGGCTCCATCTGTTATGGTGGTCACTGAGGACAGGAGAGGTGGTGTGGTGCATGGAGTTACTGGGGACCAAAGCCAGCTCAGGTCATGTCACTGCTGCATTTGCTCTGCTTCTTGTAGGGCTTGTCCTCCATTGGTTCAGGTTGTTCCTGCTACACTTATTTCTGTAACGTGCAACTCACATCTTGGGTTACAATAATTTAAAGGTATTTCCATTACAATCCTCAGCCCTGGTTGCTTTGGACCAGCCCATAGGGTTTAACATTTCAATGATCTCCTCCTCTTGCCCCTGATCCAGTTTGGACTTACCCACAGACTGCAGTCCCTTAGGGATGCATCTGCTCCAGGCGGAGCCTTGTCTGTGAGCGACAGTCTCTCCAGGGCTGCGCCTGCTGCGGCATAGACTCATCCACAGCCACAGTCGCTTTGAGGTGCACCTGTTCCAGCGTGGCCTTATCCATGGGCCGCAATGCCTTCAGAGGTGCACCTGCTCCAGCGTGGCCTTCGCCACAGCCACAGTCCCTTCAGAAGTAAACTGGCTCCAACATGGCCTTACCCAGGGCTGCAGTCCCTCCGGGGCTGTACCTGCTCTGTCATGGGCTTATCCATGGCCACACGCTTTGAGGTGCTCCAGCATGACCTCAGGCACAGCCACTGATGCTTCAAGGTGTACCTGCTGCAGCGTGAACTTATCCGCAGATGCTCTGGGGTGTACTTTCTCCAGCATGGACTTATCCTTGGGCCACAGTCCTTTCGGAGGCATTCCTGCTGAGCAGAAACGTAACCACGGCCACAGACGCTTTGAGATGTACCTGCTCTGGCCTGGACTTATTCAAGGCCACAGATGCCTTGGGGTGTCCTGCTCCTACATAGACTCATCTGCAGGTGACAGTCCCTTTGACTGGAGTTCACACCGGCGTTCCAGCCTGTCCGGTACAGCAGCAGCAGCAATGCCCCGGCCACCTGCCGGCCCAGGCCCATCGCCACGGCTGTTACCAAAGCGTTCCCAGGCACAGCAGAGTCAGGTGATAAGCAGGATGGCAGCACAGCAAGTAGTGAAAGCAAAAAGCAGCTACTAACGAGCACTAGACTCTAAAATACAGTAAGGCAAGCAAGCCCCATGGCAAGCACAGGAGCCTGCCAATTAATAGCTAAACAGCAATTAACAGCTGATCTGTTATTCGATCTAGCACATTCCAATCAGATTTGTTGTTATCTTGAACCCTTTGAGCCCCATGTTGGGTGCCAGAAAGGACTGTCATGGTTTAACCCCAGCTGGCAACTAAACCCCACACAGCCGCTCGCTCACTCCCCGTTGGTGGGATGGGGAAGAGAATCGGAAGAGTAAATGTGAGAAAACTCGTGGGTTGAGATAAAGACAGTTTTAACAGCAAAAGCCGCACGCGCAAGCAAAGCAAACCAAGGGATTCATTCACCGCTTCCCACTGTCAGGCAGGTGCTCAGCCACCTCCAGGAAAGCCGGGCTCCATCCCGTGTAACCGTTACTTGGGAAGACAAACACTGTGATGCTGAACGTGTTCATTGTTCCCCACCACCACCCCCTTCATTCTTCTTCCCACAGCTTTACATGCTGAGTGTGATGCCATGTGGTCTGGGACATCCCTCTGGCCAGTTGGGGTCAGCTGTCCTGGCTGTGTCCCCTCCCAGATCCTGGTGCCCCCCCCAGGCTGCTCGCTGGGGTGGGGTGAGAGGCAGAAGAGGCCCTAACTGTGTAAGCACACATATGTTCAAATGTGTTTCTACAGCTGTTGTGAGAGGAGATGGGCAAAAGTGTATATATTGCATTTCCATCTCTCACTGTTCAGCACTGCTTCTACTTACAGGCATACTGGATAATTATTCTTCAGTATGCTGGATGTTTTGTCAAAACAAAGCCTTGAAAATTAATGAATAGTTACTGCATTACCATTTAAAAAAGTATTTCTAGGAAAAATGGTTGGGAATTTTTCAAAGAAATAATTTTCTGTCAGATCATCTTGTAAAAAATGAAAACTTCTTATGAAAAGCTTGTAGAAGCAATTAAAAAATTGTGAAATTGCTGAAATGCTATGTTTTGAAACAATGCCATTTTCCTACTCTGAAACCACTTGTTTAGAAATTCCATTTCAGTTATGATTTTTTAACTTCATTTTTTTAAATTGGTAAAACAAAATGCTTAGATTGATCCAAGTGGGATACACTTACTGGCTTTTCATTTATCGCATTTTTGTCTTGTTAATATGTTTTCACACTTCTTGCAGTGGTGGAAGTTAGGAAACATGTTTGAGAAATGGCTGGTCAGAAAGCACATTTATTAAAAATGTAGGCATTTTGTCTCCTGTTCTTGAGAATATTGTTTGGAGCCTTTGTCTATTTTGTTTTAGCATATTTCCCGTGTTTTAAATTTAGGCTGGTTTTATGCTTCACCTTAGGAGTAGGTGAGTTACATAGTACCCCATGATCCAAAATCAAGGGTGTCTGGCACTACCTGGCAGTAAAGAGAATACCATGAACAGTGTGTCACATGTCAACAGACAGTGCATGAAAATGTGGCCTACATTTATGTAAAATATCATTTTTACACGCTGGTGGTTCTCTGTGTCATATAACACATGTCCAGTAGGAAAGAACCCCCTTAAAGCAACCTTCAAACTTCCTTCTGATGGATTCCAAATGCTTTGTTCTGGAGATGGGGTGAAGCCAGGCTGAAGGAGCCTCGATTTTTTTTTTTTTTGAGACCCCTCGATGGAAAGAGGTCCTGCTCAGTGGAGAGCCTGAGAGGGAAAAACGCAACTGTTAAGATGCCGGCAGTACTCTGAAAATACAGGTACTAGTCCTGTTGCCTGTGGTTAAGAAGGATAAGGAAAGCAAGTGATGTTTAAACACCAGGGCTTTGATCTGGCTTTGTGACACTGATGCTCCCGTGAGGATCAGGGCTTGTATGGTATATCAGAATCTCTTACAGGCATATAGAAGAATTCCTTCCTGTCCTAATGTGTCCTCAGTGCAGTAAGCAAACTCTCAATTAGAGAAGGAATGTGTGACAGGAAAAAGAGGAGGAGACAACAAGTGTGACCATACAGAATACTATCAACAGGAAACTGCATGTTCTAAAGACAAAAGGTATCTTGTTATCTTGGCTGTGATGTTACATCTCCTGCTGGCTTGCGATGGGTGACAGCTCAGGAAAATCCAAACGTTTAGCTGTGCCTCTCCCTTCAAGTCTGTGCTGAATCACATCAGAGGCTGTAACACCAGTGTGGTGGTAGGAGAACAATGTGCTATTGTTGATATTCTTTTGGATAAGACACAAACCCAGAATCTTAACCACAGAATATTAAATCACCTCTTTTGGCATGAATAGATAGGTTTACTAAGGGCCCTAATCCAGTTCTAATTTACATTGTTATCTTTTGTCTCTCTAAACTCTTCCTGTTGTTTAGATTAGATTTGGTCCACTTTTTTTTCTTTCCATTGGAATATAAATAATGAGAACAGACTATGCTGCATTGATATTTGAACAAATTCATACTTTCAGGACTGTTTTCTCTTTATAGGGGAAGGGAAAATCAGAATCAAGTATAATACACGTGTAGTTTCTCAGTATTTGAGCAGGGTTGTTTTATGAAATCCAGTGTAATGACCGATTATGTCATTACAATAAAGTAGTATTCCACATGTATGAGATCTAAAATAAAGGCTGTCATCTGCACAGGGTAATTATGATTAAGGTGCTGTAGTAGAGATTTTTTTTCTTTTAGGACACTTCCTACTAGCACACATAATATTTGAAATCTTCTATATGCATCCAAAGGTGACCAAAGTGATGAAGGAAGTGAGAGATCCATGCATCTCTATGCATGTTTTAAAACTACCCAATTAAATGGAAAAAAAAATCAGAATCTGGCAGATTTAAGATTCTTTTTTATGTTCTGTGTGCTATGTTCCAAATTCTTATCCTGCTAAAAATGATTCCTTGAAACTATAGGAAACTGTAAGTGTGATGTTTATAAAATTACTTCAGTGTTTCATCCTTGGTTGATGTTCAGTTTAGATAGTTTTAAAAGCGAAACATGGAATTTGCATGAAGGATTGAATGAAATCAAGGTGGAGGAATGTTACTGATGCTGCCCAGGTATTTTCTCTGCCTGCTGTATGGCATGAAATGCAGCTCATTGAAATCAATGGAAAGATGTTAGTTTGAGTGAGGTCTGGGTAATGCCCCAAACCTACTGCTTATTTAAAAGTGATTTATAAAGCTTTGTTTGACCTGTAACAGAAAATAAGATTTCCTATTTGAAAAGTTCAAATGGAAGCTTAAAAGGGTAGCAAAACTTCATTTTTTATTCTCAGATTGGAAAGCTACTGTCATCTGCACTTTAACTGATGCTTGTTGTGTCCATAATTCCTGATATAAAAAATCCAAATGTGTCTGGGGAAAGGGCTCCATCAGTAATGCTTGTAGGTCCTCCATGGGGTTATACCAGTGTTGCCACAGACCAGCATTTCCCCTGCTAATCTCAAACTACCAGAGATATGGAGAACAGCAAGGTGTAAGAAAGGAAATGGAAAAGAGGTCGTATCGGAGAGCATTTCCTCCTGATCTTTGTTTTCTTCGCCTTCCACATTTTTTTCCTGCTGTTGCTTCATCTCCTAATGGTCTCCAGTTGATTCACCTCTCATCTGCATTCCTCTCAGTAGATATATTCTCTCCTGAAGTAGGGCGTGATGGTGGCCAGCCACCACGGGCTCAAAACTTGGGGAGCCAAAGGGAATCCTCTTTTGCACATAGATTATAACTGCACCCTAATCACTTTAGGTTTATTGCTTTCTTCTCCTACTCCCAGGAGTTCCTCCAACAAGCAAAGACCATAGCAGCACCACATTCTTCTCTGGCTTCCTGAGAGAGAGGTTTTACCGAGGTATATTGCTGCTTCCCTGCAATACTGCAGCTGATAACTGCTCTGCTCAGAGCTGCGGCACCTCGGCATAGGCTGGGTCCTTCATAGATAGTGCTGGGGGCTGTCCCTTAATCTGGGGACAAATTGGGCTGGCCAAACCCATGATCATAAGAGAGCAACCGTGCTTTTCTATGCAGGTGCAGCACTGGGAGGGGAGGGGGTTAAATGACAGGGTGCGCCTGGAGCAAGATGAAGTGTTCAGCAGCGGTCCTGTCCTACCAATACCTGCTCTTCCAGTCTTGGCTGGAGGCCCCTGCGGACTAAGTGGTGGACAAGCGGAGCGGGTGGATAGTCCTGAGGCTGCTCCTCTGGGGTTCTGGCCCCTGCAGCTGATAGCTGCCTCCCCAGCCTGGCTTGTGCACTAAGAAATAACGCTGCTTTGTCGCATTAGAGTTCATCAGAGGGATGTCAATTGAGCAGCTCCTGCAAAAGATTTTTTAAAAAATGCAAAACAAAGTAAGATCTCATGGGGGGGAAGCAGAAACAATATAAAAGTTTTACGTGTAAAATACATAAAAATATAATATCTGAAAATCAGACTTTCACTTGCAGACCCGATTTTACATTTTTGCACTTGATGACATCGGTTGCACAGAAAGCCCTGAATCTTAAAGCCTGCAAAATGAGTAAAAATAAGACAGGGAAATATTTTCCTTCTCTTTCTGTCTTGCAAATCATGTATTTTTATGATTATAAATAGCTAAATCAACAAACTTTTACTGACTGGGGATGTTAAGCACACTTTTGTTGTTGACTTACAGGACTATTTAAACTCTTGAGTGCTAAAAATTAGAATTCCCTTTGGAAAAGCTTGTAGTTTTCAGTGGGCTGGGTTGGAGTCCTCAGTAAGAAGCAGTTAATAGGTAGACTGTGGTGACTCCAGCAAAACAAGATAATCAATTCCATCTGCTTTTCTAATTAATCACCCTTAATATTGGAAGTCAGGGACATCACAAATGTGCTCAGTAAGCATATATTTTGCAAAGGAGGATAACAGTTCCTTACCTCAGTGGCAGTCAATTCATCTGACACCTCGCTTTTCACCTCTCAGAGAAATCCTGGGAACAGCCACCCCCTGCTCCCCATGGCTGAGCTGTACTGCCCCGGCCCCCTGTACTCTGACTGCAAGGGCACCATGCATCCTGATTTGTTGTTGTTGTTGTTGTTTTAACCAGTTTTGCTTGTTCTTCTCAGAAAAGGAATAGTTAAAAGGAATGAAGAGAACGCTCTGTTTGGGACTTCAGTTTTCCAAAATAAAATATGTGAGGGAAAGGTTTCATTCAATTTTGGCATCGCTTTGTTAGGTCAGTTTAAGCCAAGACAGACTGTTATTCCACACTGTTTGCTGATAGTAGAAAGTTTACATATCGAAGTGTATTTTTTTTCTTGAAGGAAGAGAAAATCGGCACGAATTTAGGGGACAGCTCTCTTACTTGCTTTGCAGGAGAGATTGTTCTGTTAACAACTCATCAAGAAAGAAAGGGGGGGAAAAAAAAAAAGATAAACAGGATTAACTGTTTACTTTAAGTGAGCCGAAGTCTGGTTGTTTTTCCGAAGAAGAACACAATGTACTGTTGTATCTGGTTTCCAGAGTGGTGTTTATCATAATTCCTCCTGCGGTGGTTGGTAGAGTGCTGGGAAGGCTCTCCGCCCACTCACAGCTCGCTCCCTTTCCCTCTCCCATTGAGGCCTCTGGCCAGGACTGTGAGATGGAGCGAGCTGTCCTGTGTGATCTTTACTGCCTGACATGAGCTGACATTGACCCAGAATAAAATAACAGGGGCCGTTTCCTAGAACTCTCGGTGGACTGCTGAGAATTGCTACCATAACTCTTGTAAACACGCGACACACACACACAAACACACTCCCTCTCCCTCATTTAGAAACACACCTAGGAAAGGCAGCCACGAAAGCAGAGTAAAGAAAAACAGCTGAGTGAAAAACAGAAACGGCAGACCCTGTGAGAAAGGGTGGAAAATTGCCTTTCTGCTGGGGAAGGAGCCCCAGCAAAATTTCACTTCTGCTTTTCTTCTTTACTCTTTCTTCTGCCCTTTATTTTGATGAATATTATATTTTTCTGCTGGTTCGGTGGGATGTTGTGGCATTGAAACAGGAGAATGTCTTACTGCATACAGGCACAGCTCTGTGAGAAGTCCTGCAGTGTTCCTGTATTTCATTTGCCTTTCACGTGCACCGGGGAGATACCTGTGCAATGGTACACTACCAGGAATGTGTTTTAGGATGTTCTGTGCCTGCTGAAATGGGCAGGGTTTTTTTAATACTCACTTCATGTTGGTGTTGGTTTTGCTTTGGGTTTGTTTGTTGTTTGGTTTTTTTTTTAATAAAATCTAGGATCCCGTTCACGGTCTGTGTGGTTTCAGAAGTAAATCTGGTGAGTCCAAATAACATGGTCTTGAAAGATAAGGGACCCCAGTACTGCTGCTACCGTGTTCTTGCTTCATTCCAGATACTGTAAAGCCCTCACTGTGGGTTTTGCAGGGGGAGCTGAGAGTTTTCTAAGCCCTGTAGCATGGAAGGAGTGGGTTGATACTGCAAGGAAGCCCTCTCTCGCTATATATATGCATACATACATATTGGGTCCTCCCCTAGCTCAAATGGGATCTAACACACAGAATAGACTCTGTGGACCTGCCCTCCCAGATACAATCATATTATTCAGCTATTGCTTTCAGATCACCTGACAGGACTTCTATTGATTTCAAGACAGGACTTCTGATTTTTATGTATAAGGAACTGAGGCATGGAGGAAACACAGCACGGCAAAGATGATGTGAAATGTTGCCAGAACCAGCAACTGAATGCTGATTTTCTTGGAAAGGAGGGTGCTGAGCACCTTGCAAGAGAAGATCTTTTGGCAGCACCTCACCAACTGTTGGAATTCTTGGATGCCAAAACAATAATTACAAAGTCTTATGATTAAAAAAAATAAACAAAGAACCCCTCCTCAGATTCATAGATAAGTACTTTAAATGACTGGGTGGTAATTACACGTTATATTTGGAACATGATTTTTCTACTGGAGATCATCCATAAGAAAGACTTGCAGTTTTCAGCTGAGCCTGTAAGTTTCTTAAGTGTACATTCTTACCCTCGATTTGTAAATCATGACATACAGGGAAATAATATTTTCTCGGAACTGTATACTGAAATAACCAAGAGATTGTAATAGGATTCCATACTGAAGGAATGGTACACTGAGGAACCTGAGGAGTGTGCATCTTGGTTTTTTTTTAACAACTACAATTAACAGTGAGTCCAAAACAAGCTGGGATGATCTGATGTACTTGCTTTTTTGTAACCACCCAAAATTGTTTTTGTTTACGTAACAAGCTGTATGGAATGGATCTTAGCAGAAGGACCATAAATTACATGCAGTGTAGTAGTGTGGAGATGCCTGGGGGATCTTACTGGTCTGTTGCAGCTGAACCTTCACACAAACTTTTAGGCAGTACTTAGGAAGTTATTTTTCCTTGACTTTCTGTGTCTTCCAAACCAACTATCACTATGAACTTTTACTTACGTGGCAGAATTACTTTGGATTTAAAGTATTAATATATGAAAACTTAAATATGCTTTTATGAATCTGAGATAAGTGCAGCTATTTGGGTGGGTGATACTGGAAGTATTTCTCAAGTGCAACTCTGTAACTGTTTGAAATTGTAGTTTAGACACCGTGCTGCGTTTGAGAGGATGTCAGAAATGTCTTTTTATGGTTTTAAATGTTTTGTTTACTTTTGTGTTAAATTCTGTGTACAGATAAAATACATCAGCAGTTTATTTTGAAAGTGCACTTAGAGACAGTGTCAGATGGAGAGTTTAAAAAGTTCATTTGGTGCTGCATGAAAACTTTGTAGAAGAAGGGATTTATGCTGAAAAAATTGTCATGTGTGAAGAAGCCATGGTTGTCATGGCACATATGAAAAGCTGTCTGGTTTTTGTGCTACACCCGTTCCCAAGAAGTTGTATGTAGTTCCCACCAGGCAGGCAGTGTTCTATGTTTTGAGTGGGAACATTTACAGTGCTGTGGAGCTCCATGCTCTACATGCATGTTCTGCATTAACAAGGTGGCCCTGCTGATAGAATTGGCTCATACAGGTCTCTTCCTACGCACAAAAGCCTTTTCCCACAAAAGTGCTGCTTCTTCAGGTCATAGACATAAAATAGTAAGTGGAAGGATTAACCTGAATGAAGAAATGGAAAAAGCAATCGGCGGACGGGGTTTCACAAAAGACCTCGTGGAAGTTGCATTTGATTTTCCAGTTTGTGTTGAAGTATGTGATGATTCAAGGAAATGAATGAAAATAAGCAACCATTATTTTATAACCTCTCTTTCTTTTTTTTAACGTATGTATAAAAATGTAAGGAAAACCAAGGAAAATCCAAAATAGTGGGCTTGATATAGTTACTGTAGTGAGTTATTTGCAAAGCGTGTTATACAAATACTCTGTTGCACACATGCTAAGAAGTGCCTGCAAAAGAAGATTTCTTTCCTGAGACCAGGGAGGCCTCTGCTACATATTTTCTGTTTGTGATGCTGAGATAAGACTTGCTCATTTCCCTGGTGATAGTCCTGTCACATGTGCAGTTTCCACCAACAGTTCTGCAAGGACAACCTGTCTCTCGCTGGAGGGAACTGGAGTCTCTGGTGCTAACTGTGTGGGGCGTGCTGTGCCAGCTCTGCCAGGTCCAGCACTCCAGAACTGCCTCCTCCTTTCCTTCCTTCTGGGTCCTTCCACAATTACCGCATAAAAACATACACAATCACAAACTCCACTTTCCAGTAATTTTAAACCTCTGGTTTTCAAAGCAAAAGATTGATATTTCGGTTGTCTCAGTGCTTCAAACGAGAGCACCAGCCTGGGTGCTCTTAGAAACGTCTGTACTTGGAGTGAGTTATGACCAGAATTCTTTGAGTTTGGCATTCCCCTTATAAACTGGAAGCAGCGGTGCTTGTGTTTTCCTCTGTATCTGTGTTCCTCTGGAGCGTATGCATAGAAGGGGCTATGTTAATAGTTATAGTCTATAGTTAATAGTCATAATAGTTAATTTTTATCTGTATCGTTCAATCCATAGTTATGCCCTGTAGAGCTTCACTTACTAGTTAGCGACAGCAAATGGCATGGATTTTAAGCAGAAAGCTCTGAATCTTGTGTCTCCCTAAAGAAGGCTATAGCGGCTATGTGCTTTTCTAAAGGGAGCGCGAAGCAGTGCATGATCTGGTGAATACAGTGCTTTTAATTGGAAAATCTTGCTACTGTTACGAGGGGTTGGGGGACACGGATGGTTGTTCCTGTGTATTTAGACCTGTGCTCTGAGCTTCGATTTTTCAGAGGTGATACGGGTATGGTGAATGCAAGGAGTGCATAAGGTGGGGATAAATTAAATCCCAGTAGGGTGGTGTCCTGCAGGTTAGGATTTGAATCTGAGCCATATTAGCAGGAGTTAATCAGCTCCACCTTGAGACTTGACCAGACAAGTTACTGAATTGGAGTTGTGTAGGTAGTGTTGTGCCTCTGGTGATTAAGGAAGAGGGGGGTTTTGTTTATGTGTGTTTATGTGCGTGTGCTTTATGCCTCTGCTAGGACCACACCTCAAAGAGATAAGAAGTCCTTCTGACAAACAAAGGAGCAGCAGCTGTCTCTCGGATGGCTAAGATAAAGAATGAGCAAATATCAGAGCTAATACAATTCAATTTTCAGGCATTTCCCCATTCCCCCCTTTCCGTCCCTTCCAGAGAAAAAGTAACTAATGAAGTCCCTGCTGAGCACTGTGAAGGTGGTGGCATCTGCCTGTCTTGCTCCTCATGCTGTGCTGTGTAGCTTAGCTATGTATGGAGAAGAGCTGCTGTGGGCCACATGGTTGTCCTCTTACCCCAGGGTAAAATTTGTTAGTTAAGATCTGTTCATGACAAGTTTCTGTTGTTTGTTTTCACAAGATTCAGTAAAGGCAATCCCTGCATCATCAGTCAGTTCTGGCCTCTGTGGGCTCTCGTCTCTGCAGGCAGATCTTTTTCTTATTCTTTCCCACTAGCCGCTGAGGAGGCTGGAGGTGACTGAAGCTGAAGAATGTTTTTGTTGCTTTACCTCTCCAGAAAGCCAGCTGCCCAGTACAAGGCAGCAGTATGGAGAAGTATTATTTGTCTTGCATAAAAAAGTAATAGGAAAAGAAGGCTTTGCACTTTACCCATAAGGAGTGACTGACTAGGAGAAGGGCATGGCAGACTAATCCTGTAATCCTCTCCAGATTTCTACTAGGAGACATTTTGTCCTAAAGATCAGCAGAGTCATAGAAATAATGCAAAGTAATCAGTCTCATCTTCCCCCAGCCCCCATCGTTGCTCCTGGCTATTAGCAAATTAACAAAATTTTCCCAAGCTTTTGGATGAGACTTACTCTGTCATTACTTAAAAAAAAAAAGGGAGGGAAGAAGAAAAAAAAACAGACTAATCTGTGCCTCACTTCTTATCATTCCCTATCTTCTCCCCCTTTGTTATTACCAATGAGTCATACTTCACCTTTCCCTTAGTCTGCATCTCCCACATTCCCTGCCACCCCTCACTCCTGAAGTGAAGTCTCTGCTTCTTTGCATGAGAAATTTCAGTTTCCAAAACCGCATTTTAAATTCAGGTCTCATTTTTGTCCCAAAAATAAAGATGGCCCTTATTTCCTCCTTACCTGAGCACTGCTGATAACAATGGAGATGTTGCCCTCCTTTTTAACAGTTCATTATTGACAAGGCATTGGTAAAGGTATATTTAAGCTGATTAACTGATTCAATACAAATGTCCCATTTTATGGAAGAAAAAGTATTTGTGACAGATGTGCACGAACCATAAATGCTGAATTCCTGGGGGCAGATACTCATTTTGGATTTGCAGTTTGTATCATAATTTAGATGTGGGTTTTCATCGTGGTAGTGAGCTTCAAAGTGGGGAAAAATCGTGGGACAAACTGTTGCTTTAATCACAGTTAGACTTGCTGCTAAAACTTAAATTGCAAGGACATTTGCTGCAATGTGAGAGCAACCCTGTAACATGGGAAAATAATACAAAAGCACTTTTCTGGGAATAAAGTGAAATCAAGGAAAAAACTGGCGCTGGTGAAGAAGTTAAGGCCATGAATCAAGAGCCTCTGAAAGCAGCTGAACTACCATTAGTGATGCTAACAGTGTGTGCAAAATATGACAGAACAGAACCATTTTCAAAGAACGTGAGAGTATTTCTCAAAATGCATTGTTCAGCTGATTTCATGATAGTCATTAAGTAGGAAAATCAGTTGTCACTCATCATTAAATACCTATAGCAATACCTACTGAATTAGTGCAAAGCAGATCAAATGATGTTGAGAATATTTCAAGCTTTTGTCATCATTCATTCATACTGTTTTAAAAGCGTGCTGAAACAGGGAATGTGTTTGTGAAGTTCTCTTCATAGCTTTAGTTTGGGATAATCCTCATCTTTTAGTTTGAAATTGAGCATCTGAAGGTTATCTCTGAAAGTCTGTCTTTCATTTTAAATGCATACTGCAGAGAAATCTCGACTACCTTTTAGGAACTAGGAACAAGTGTAGTATAGTGGATGTCTGCTCACTTGTACAGTCCCAAGAGATCAGAAGTACTTGGAGTCTGATGCAATCGGTTCTGATACTCTGTGCGTCTTCATGATGCCAATAATCGTGAGCATGTTACTAGTGTGAATGGGAACATTAGTAGTATCAGCCTCAAGTTACACAGTTTTTCCTCTACTTTTGTATATCGAACTTGGTCGTAGGATGACCATTCTGCCATCATGTGATCTGGGATGTTGTGCTTCATACACTAGGCAGCTGGAGTGGGAGCTTCAGCCTCCAAATCCCGCCTGGAAAATATATCCTTGTCTAGAAGTAGTACTCCATGCAAATAGGACTTTACTTTTACTGAGTTAAGTTTCAAAGAGCTGATATGATGATGATGATGATTTGGCTACAGTATTTTTTTGGTCAGATCAGTTTCCTATCTTTGCCATTTATGCTGCCACCACAAAGGGATGGAAATAGGTGGCTCAGGGATGTGGGGAGCTGAATGTCCAATGTCTGACAGCAGCTGCCTCTTTGCTTGGCTTAAAAGGACTGGGAAAATGCACTTTTAGTGACTGATGTCTTCTGCACCAACCAAGCTACTTTTATTTGGGCAATTAACATGTCCCAGAGGACTTACTATGAGCCTGGTGCCAGCTAGTCTGAGAGTTACTTGCATTCAGTTGTATCTCACTGAAGATATGAGAAATTCCAGTGATCAGTTAAGAGACTGCTGAGCTGATCAGATCTGAGACACTAACTTGGTTGGCCCTTGCTTGCTCCAAGATACAGAGGCCTAATTTTTCACAATTAACAGTCAATGAATGTTTTGTTAACATAGGCAAAACTGTTTGCTTTGTTTTTCCTGTTCCCCTCAATCTGATTTTCAGGAATGTGCAGAGCATATTAGCTCTGGTTTTCCAAACAAAACAATAGCATGAGAAGTTTCAGTCAAATCAGTTAAAACTTGTGAGAGTCCTTAACCAATTGCAAGGTCCTAACATGGAAAGTGGCAGGCAGCTGTGGCTTTTCTGCTGCTGGGCTGTCATGTTCATCAGTCTTTGTTGAGTTGGAGGTGATATTGTGGTATGAATCCAGAAGGCACCTCGTGGATTATTTTACACGCAGAATGAAGAGTAATAGAGTTGTTGAAGACCCAGGTTTGTATTGTTAGGACAGTCATCCGCTTCCTAGGCTGGGAACACCACTTACCCCAGAGGTGAGGGTATGTACCCTTCCAAACTACAAATCACAACGTTTGGTTTCCTCCTGTTTGTCATTTCTGAGGGTAGAAGCAGCCTTTTGTGGCTCTAATGGACTGCTTAACCTTGACAGGCTGTGGAGGAATTGTGGAGCATTATGGAGGAAAATGCCTAAGCTTTCTTTGCCTGGTGAAGACTCTGTTTGTGTGGGACCCTTGTAGCTAGAGATACGGGGAAAATGTGGGAGCCTCCATTTGTATTCAATACTACCACCCCCTGCTCCTCAAAAACATCACGAGAATCTGAAAAATGAGGACTCTCAGCTGGTGCTCGCACAGCTGCTGATGTCTGGAAGGCTTTGAGGTTATATCATATGTTGAATACAGCCCTCTTAAGGGTGTAAACCAAAGTTACACAGTTCCTAGTGAACAAGGAAATTGTGATTAATGGTATTCCATGTGCTTAAGTTTCCCTGTGAAGAAAATACATGGATTTCTTCCAGAGAAATATAGGAGCTCATTTCATTTAAAATGGGTTTTATAAAGATATAATGGCTACTGTTGAATGCTTTCAGGATGCATAATATATGATCTGCTCCAAGAGCAGTTTGGAATCAGCTTGCTGTGAGCAATGGTGCTGCTCTCGAGAAGGTAGTTTTGGCACATACCTTTGAAATAAACTGAATTCCACTACCTAGTGCAACCCTGAGTTTTATTTAGAAATAAAGATTTGTGTACTACCCTCACAGGTACTTTTTGTCTCCCTTTGAAAAGTTTCCATGCTTAACTGTCTCTTTCTGGGGCAGTTAAACCAATGTTGTAGACAGCAGCCTCCTCCTTCGAGCACTGCATGACTCATGCTATCGTGGCTGCTCATCTCAGGTGCAGAATCTTGTGAAATGCATTTTTGACTGTGTCAAAATTTGACATAAATGTATGACATCCACTGATTTTGCCTTACCTGCTATGACAGTAGTGTCTTCTTGAAATGCCAGCAGATTGGTTAAGCAATACTTCCCAGCCCTACAGCCCTACTTCCATAGATTACTTTAATCAAATTGTTTGTTTAGCAGGTTCTTTTATTACCTTCTTAAAATAGTTCCTCTGGCCTTCTTCGTACCCAGTATTGAATATACTAATCAGCAGTTTCATATTGTTTTGTTCTGGGTTTTTTTAAAGAAAAATTTACATTTAAACCTTTTTATGCATCCTCAGGACTCAAAAGTTATAGAAAATGTAATGCTTGCTTTGCCAGTTTCAGTGTTGGTGATTATTACTTGTGAAATATGTTGCTTTGTTTACTTCTAAATAGAATTTTTATAGTTATACACACACACACCTAGCTTTGCACCATTGCCCTGTCTGCATTGCAGAATTCACCTCAAGCAAGGCACAAACTCAACCTTCTTTCTTTTTAAGTAGACAAACCACATAGGGCATAGCAGTTAATGTAGCTAATCCCCAGTGCAAGCTCTTTATGCTTTTTTTCACTCATGCTTCTCTATTTCGTGGCCCTGTTACCTCCTGAAAATGATACATGAGAAAACCTTTAATGATGGCTGGTTTTGTTTATTGATACATTGTTTGGTAGTAATTCTACAGATACTGTAGAGAATAAACCCTGTACTGAAGCTTGTAATATAATCTCCAGAAATTTGCTAACTGGTTTCTTTACGAACAGAAGCCAGTGAGTAACAGAGGAATGTTTTGCAGGTTATGCCTCCTTGTCCAGGACGCCTATGGAATGTTCAGTGAAGTGCAGTTGCAGTCCCTGAGTTCTGCGGATGACGTTGAGCAGTATTGCAGGAGATGGGAAGGAAAATTCTGCTGCTTAGCTGGAATGAAAATTTTGCAAAGAACTACGAGAGGAAGGTGAGATCAATTAATGGGAGAATGTATTGTATGCTCTGGCAGGCAGAGGTGATCTGCCTTTTTATTTATTTCTGTGACCAATAGTCTTTGGAAAAACTGAATCAGGCTTTGTTCAGTTAAGTGTCCTCATTGCCATTTTTGGGGCATGCAATAGTACTTGGGCCGACCATGCTCCAAAATGAGCATAAGCAAGCTATACAGAGTTAGCAGAGAAAGGAATAGAGAAGAATTACCATATGCAGCATTTCATAAATATGAGTGTTTTCTTCCTCCTCAGTAGAGTCAAAGACTTAAAAAACATTTGTTCGCCTCCCTTTAATTGCAGAACTGCTTACTACAGTGCGTTTTTCTGCAGTGCTGCCCAGTATGGGTTGAAGTTTCAAGCATAGACTTTCCGTCAGTATATGATAACTTAATTAAGTCTGTATGGTTTTGGAAGTGCAGTTTAAGTTTCTTTAAAAAAAAAATTAAAATCTTGCAAATCGTAAGAATGTCCACAAACAAATAAGAATGTCCACAGGTTTATAGAAGAAATCCCCCCAGATAAGTAACAAATTGACTTATGGTACCACTCAGATTTTGCTTATTTTGTGATTCCTTTTACATTCTTTGAATAAAATAAAATACCTTTAATCAAGAAAAAAAGTATTAACTAGATCAAGTATCTTATGTAGTATCTTTCTAAGGAAAGTGGTACAGTGTTCACATGGGGACCTATGTAAACATAACTAGATTGGTTCAATTCTCAACATAATTTATTTGTACAAGCATCCAATCTAGATAAGCCTTTGCTGTTGGAATGGCTATGATATTTCTGCTGACGCTTTTTTTTTTTTTCTGTTGAAAAATGCTGTTTCATCAAAACCAGAATGTTTCATGGAAACATTATCTATTTTGGAGACAATTTTGTTGGGAAGATTTTTTCAGGTCCAGAGGGAGTGAATATTCTCTCTCACATTCTCATTTCATGAAAACTTTCAGAAAGTCTCATTTTTGTTTCATATTGGAACAAAAACAATTTTCAAAGCCTTGAAATGTTTAGCAAAATGGAATTATTGTTTTCCAGCCAACCCTATTCAGTGTGCTTTTCTTTTTATGTACTCGCAGTGTTAATTTTCAGATCCTTTGGATTTCAAGCCTACTTGCATTTTTATGGATCTTTAATAACAAACACGTCTTTTTATTTAATTATTTTATTGGCCTTTTTTTCAAGTTACATTTTTTCCAAACAAATTAAATAATGGCTTTGGAATTCTGGATACAAATGAAGTTTTACAACTGGCTGCTGGTGTTTCCAGTCCTCTGCCCAGCTAATAAGAGACAGACTTTTTCTAATGTAAATTCTGTTTCAAAGCAGCAGTAACTTACTTCTGGCTATTCTGAGGGCGATTAGAAGACACACTGCTGAAAATGCTGGTGGCTCAGCTGGAGCTGTGCTGGTGGTAACCCTGCTAGGAAACATTAAAAGAAAAAGGCTAGTGTAGCTTCAGGGACAGTGCAGTGGTTAAAACGTGATTTCATTGTACAAGATGGGTGGGTGGGGGAATTGTTCAGGGATTTATTTTTTTCTTAATTGTTTCAGCCTAAGTTCTGCTTTATAACTTGTTATTACTTTTAAGTGTTGGGACACGTTTTGTGTCATTCTAGGTGTGATGGAAACCACAGCAAAGCCGTAGTTGAAATGAATATAAGGGAGTACTTATTCACACAGAGCATAATTAGACTGTAGAACTCGTTGCCACTGGATAAATGGGTTTCCAGAGCCAGTGGTATGTCCAAGCATATGATGGGATATGCCTGTGAGTGCCCAACCTTGGCTTGCAACACATGTGAATAAGAACTATGTGGTCTGCCCTGCAAGAAAGACTGCTGTTTTTTGGGAGTTGTTTTTGTTTGGGTTTTTTTGAGAACGCCAATTCCTTTTTGGAAGGAGATGGCTTTTAAACTGTTTGTTTCCTGGAGTCTGACAGTGGCTTTTAAAATGGATAAAAGGGAATAAAATGTAGGAAATACGAGGGAAAAGTCATTACTTTTTTTTTGTGCCTTTGAAGCACATGATGTGGAGAAAGCCAGGAATGGCTAATAAGATCCCATATGTGCATGTTGTCCCACAGTCACATGGACTGTAATCTCGCTTACACTGAGCGCTTCCTCAGTCCCACTGTGAGACAAAAGAGATTTTCCTTTAACAGATACAAGAGGTTCTCAAGTTTTTTGCATCAATGGACCACTGTTACTGTTCCAAAATTTTTCCAGGCCATCATCCATCCTCACCATCAAGTGTTTAATTTAAAGTACTATTTCACAACATTCCAGTAAATCAATTTTCAAAATCGCTATTTCATTTTGAATTTTAGGACTAAAAACCCAATATAGGATATTTTACATCCAGGCAAAACCCTGGCTGTAAACCTGACTTGACCTGTGGAATGAACCTGTACTGTAAGATGTGCTAAAGAAACTAAACTCATTTCTTCTTCTAATAAGAAAACACTGTGTTCCAAAAGAAAAGTACACAACCATGGTCTGTCTTGACTAAGATTAACCCTGCAAAAAATTAGAATTACAGTAATCTTGCATTGAGAAGAACACTTAATGTTGAGCATCGGTTTTGAATACCGGTGAGCTTTATCAGGTACTAGGGTCTCGCACTAGGTCATTTGAAGGTCTTCCGTTGATTTGGGTGGTTTTCAGAGCAGGTCCCGTACCCTACGTAAAGTGTACTCCCCAAAACCATTCCTGCAAGAGCTCCTCCCCTTTGCAGTCCAGCAGAGGAAGCGGTGTTCCCCTTTGCAGTCCAGTTTCTGGCCATCCTGTAATACAGATGGGCATGTCTGAGCCATGGCAAAGTTGCCATGGCTTGTTCAGCGTCTTACTTCCAGCAGTTCTTCTAGTCTGTTCATGAGGCTGTTGGATAAGGTAGGAACCAGTGTTGTAGCAGCTGAATTAACAGCAGGTATGTGGTTCAGTATTTGTTTCTTGATACCTCTTCCCTTCACCCCCTCATTCATACTTGTCTCTGAGCCTTTTCTACAACCGTTCCCTGAACTGCCTGCTTAGTATCAGCAAAAAAGAGAGATGTGGTTTAAAAAGAGAAAACTGAAAAATGTTCATTGATCTGCCACTGGTGGTGTTGGCTCCTTTGAGGTTCTCTCTCTCATCCTCCCACTACCTCATGTGTCAGTCTTATAAATTCAGCCCCTTGAGAAAGAGGAAGTGAGATTTTGACCATGGACTGCTAGAGGCAGGAATTTTCGTTAAGGGTCTGTGTGCAGTACAGTTAACATGTACACCCACCCACCCACCCCCATTTTGATAGATCCCAGGCATGTTTCAGGTCTGTCCAGTATAACCAGTAACTAAATAGATGCAATTAGATGCAGGGACTGAGCACTCACTGAAATGTTTCAGGAGTAAATAACCTATAAATTGTCATAGTCTGCTGCTTCCTACCAGAAATTAATTTCAATGAGCTGGGATAAACTTTGTAGTTAGAGATTTGTCTTTCTCGACAAAAATAGTAGTTTTACTTTTTTAGCCCTCACTGGAGTTCCACACAGAATAATAATTTGGATTTTGTCTTTCCACCTGATTTGCCAAGCACTGAGTTGATTTACTGCTGAGTACGGGAGACCTACCTGCTGCTTCTCTTTATGCTTTCTTGTAAGGTAGAAGTATGAAGAGTTTCAATTCTGCAGAACAGAAAGATGACATGAATTTAGAAATGGAGGAGGGAGGAAGAAGTGTTTTTAACTTAATCTGTAATTAATGCAGGGTGTCAGTATATATTTTGTCCCTAAATTGAAAAAATGCTTAACAAGTTTCAAAAAAAGATTTAACTGTTGCATGGATAATGCTAAAATCCACACTTAAGCTGGATGGGGTGAACCACTTTGAGGATACATCAATTACTTACCAGCTTTGGCACGTGACCCAACCTTTAATTTGTGGCAGGTTGTCCTACCTGTTGCGTTTTCCTCTGAGGCAAGTAGACTGAATATTGAGTTCATCAACCAGTGTAATGTTTCTCTGAGAAATGTATGCATTTTCAAATGAGGTTGGCTTTTGTTGTTGGTCATTTAAAACTTTCAAATGGTAGACACTGAAATGTGAAATCTCCCCGTAGTGTTGGTGACTATTGTGCCTGAGGGTTTCCTTACTTTTTTTACTTTTTATTGAAGCCACATACTTTTCTGGTCTCTCTCTCTCTCCCTTTTCCTCCACTCTTCACCGTACGCTTCTTCTTCTTTTCGCTTTACATTCAGAAGAGGTGACCACCTCTAACTGCTGTACAAGAAAGTGTCTCAACTGCTGGACGTTGACAGGAAATGTAGTAGTAAGAACTCTCCGCAAAGCAAGGAAGTCATAACTTCCTTCCTTTGGTTTTCCCTCCTCCATAAAGACTGCCATGTAAAAGAACCACCCACATCTCTGAGGTTTTGAGGTCCTGAAACACTTCAGTAATAGCTGTGGTTAAAAGTTGGGTTTCATTTAAAGCATAATTTCAGTAATCGTGTCAAAGTTTTGAATATTTGCATTACTTTTTAATTATTTTTGATGGCTGCTTAGATATCAGAAGTTAACTTTTTCCCCACAGTTTTCTCCTCTCTAGCAAGCATGGGCTGTTGCTTCTACCGTCAGCGCTTCTGTCATTAATCTGTTTAGTAACCAGCACTGGCGAATAACATAGGCATATCCATATAAATCAAAAGTACTTTTATATTATAATTTCAGTGCTTTGATGTAGTATGTGTAATTTCTAATGTACTATAGAAAATTGAGTTATTGAAGTACGTAAATAAATTATGCAACAAAATAATTTCTTATATCTAAGCAAAACTTAGGGGAAAAAAGGCCAGCAACCCTTCCTCCCTGTTTGTATTTTGGCTGAGATGCTGGTTTAGTAGGCTCAGATTTTTACTATGTGATTTTGTTGCTTTTACTAATCAAGTCTGAGAAAATACAGTGTTGCATAGCTTGTGCACTGCAAGATCTTACTAGGTCAATTAAAGGGAGAGCTAGCCTGCAGTATCAGCTTTATATTTTGATTGCTTGTCATCTGATAGTTGAAGCTTATGCAGTCTAGGTGATCATTACCAAATTTCTTTTTAGTGTGGAGCAAGGCAACGTTTCACAGGCGGCTATGAATTGCTTTCTGTTTTGAGTTCTTAATAATTGACTCTGATACTGCCAAAAGAAAACAGTTTCATTTTAGACTAAAATTGGGAGAGTAGAAGAGGAGGAAACAGAGAAGTGCCAGGTCCTGAGTCCCTGGAGCAAAGCTGTGGAAGACATCGGAGGAGAATCCTAGCATCTTCCTTCCTGTCCCCTACTGTAAAACTTAAGTAGTTTTTCTTCTTTTCCTAGTTATGGCCATAACTGCTTTCTTCTGCTTTCTTTGATGTTGCTGATATTTTCTCCATGGAGTAATTTTCAGCTGAACCTGTGGTATGATTATTAACATTGAAAAATCTCCCAAACTATAAGCTGTAACATTAAAAGTTGAGTCAGGCATGTCACACACAAACTTCTTGGACCAGAACTGTAGATGAAACTTCATGCTTGTGGGAGAAATAAATAAAATTTTCTTATCAAGTTATGAAACAAGTTGTCAAGTTAGAGTCAGTGAAATACAGTTTTGAAAAAATGAAAATTTGAAGATTTTTTATTTTTGTAGTATAGCTTGTAGTATGAAATGAAGGAAATTTCCACAGGATGAGAGTAGATGTGCTGATTTATCACTTTACTAGGTGTCTAAATGCAATTAAAACAGCGTTTCTTTTTATTTGTATGTTTTTATCAAAAAGCATAGAGCAAGCATGTACATCTATGGCTGTATGCCATTTGACTTTGCAGTGAAGGGCAAAACAGGCAAGGGAGGTTAGAAGCAGAAGGTGGCTTTTGTCTCCTGCTGAGCTGTGGAAACTAAGGAAGGTGGTTAAACGAGCACATGAAAGCAGCTACTTCTGGACAGGGCAGCACAGTAATCATCTACAGCAAGCACTGTGGGGAGGAAAAAGGAAATGCTGTTTTATTAGTATCACTTGCTATCTTTCAGTAATTTTTCTATGGAGTAGTTTAAGATGATTTGTTGAATAGGTCAAGATTAATTTCTGGCTGTGTTGCACATATATTTTGCATTTTCTCAGCCATGTGTTTAGCCTGGCTTACTGTATTAAATCTTTAAAATTCTCTTGACTGCTGTCCGGGTACACAGCAGACAGTTTGCATTTATGGGTACAGGGGAAAGATGTACCAAATTTCTGCAAGGAAAGTTTAAGTTGAAAGGGATGCCTTTTGAGCACATTGGATAACAAAAATAATGAAGGACACTAAAAAGAATTATTTTGCATATTATATGCATACACACAAATATAAAAGTATCATTATATATAAGCGAAGCTTGAAGATGTGGGTTTATAGAAGAGTACCTGTACATAGAGGACTGCCTGTGGCAAGTCCATACTTCTATGGTAGTCTGTACTGTAACACTCCATTGGAGTTACTGGTGATCGTACTGTGTTGGTGATAAACTAAATATAGTATGGGATGAAAAGATTTTTACCAAACATAGATTTCAGTCTGGCATGGAAAGTACAGGGTTGACTTAGAATCTGATAGATGATTTCTGTCTTTCTCCCGGTATGGATTCAGTCTTTTTTTCTTATTTCAAGGAAAAGTTATAGAAAACTGTAATAGAGTCCTTGTTTCTGAAGTAAAAAAAAAAAATGTTATTCAAATACTTTACATGTTCTTTTTTTTTTAATCCTTGAGCCTGTTTCTTCTCACTTCTTACTCTACTTTTCCTTTTCTAGAAGTCTTTCCTTTCATGACTTTTTAAGTGACTAGTAGTAACACTTGCAGAGCAGAATTTTGTAGTTTTGATTTTGTCTTCCATAGCCAGAGAGGCTCTTTGTGCACATGGGAGCTAATCATATCCCTTCACTGTAGCGCAGAGCCAGCTGTTCATCTCTTGCCCTGACTCTATAGCTGAAGAAGGATACACATGTTGGATAAAATACACCCATTGTTCAAGTCAGATTGAAGTGGGATTTGAGTGTTGCTTGGCCAATAAAGAGAATGAATTTTATTCTTTCTGTCAGGATAGTGATTTTCTGTGGAGCAGGACACAATGTCTTGCCATTTCTCCACTGTCATTTCCCCGCTCCCCACTCCCCAATTCCCCTTCTGCTAAATCAAAGTCCTTAAGTGTAACAAGAGAGTTCCCTTTCTCGGAGGCATATGAATGGGAGGAAGAGGGGAGCTCCTCACCAGGGACACTGACTGATACAGTGACAGCTTCAGGAGAGAACATCCCCTGTGGTAGACAAGGTTCCTGGCAGGATGTGATTTGGAACTTGCAAATCCTTCAGGTGGCAAACGTCCCTGCCCTCTGCCTGCCTGGTGTCAAAGGAGAGGATGGGGCTGAGATATTCAGGAGACACTCTCCACTCAGTCCTGCTCCTCTGCCCTGTTTGTAAACAAATACTGTCATTTACTAATAATTAAGTGCTCCTAGTTCAAGCAGTAGATGACCTTCTCCAAAAGGACACAAGTAATAGAAGAAAATGTACTGTATTCATTAGATATTCTGGTATGGAGTAGCAAGCTGGAAGAGAGCTAAAGGGACAACTTCATGTCCCTTGGGAAAACATAAAATACAGATGAAGGATTAATGTAAGGTCTGTGTGAGATGTGATTATATCTTTACTGCAACAACATAGCTTAGTTGCTCCGAGTTGATAAATATGCAGTCTCTGTACACACACATACACGCGGTTTGTGGTACATTCGTATCTGTGCTTTGCCCTTGCCCTCAGTGCTGCGTGTGGTGTGAGGAAGGCCACTTGTGTAACTGCCTGAGTTGTACAGCAGGCTATCCTCTCTTTTTGTAACCCTCCTTTTTCATGTCCCAGTTAGCAAGGCCAGTTTGTTCTTGTGGGCATTCGCCCTCCTGTGACTGTAGAGAGGGTATCATTCTGCATGAGCCAGAAAAGCTACCTCGATCAGGGATTCGAGAAGTGGTCAATTGCTGTAAAGTCTCTTTAATACCCCAGAAGTGTTGCTTTCTATGTTGTAATGTTCTCATTGTTAAAAACAAAACGCACAAAAAAAAACCCAAAACCCTAACCTCTGAGCTCAGCCTTCTCCTTTTACAGACTCGGCAATGATGCCGTATAAGTCAGGAAGTTAATTTCTGTAAAAGAGCAGCACATTGGTGCTTCTGGTCTGTTCATTAGTGTGGACGACACAACTACAGGTAGCAACATCATTTTTTTAATCTGCCAGCCTGTTACCTGACTTGTGAACCACAAGCTTTATTCCTGAAGATCCACTCTGACATTTACATCCATAAAACTTCTTACAGTGCCGGTCCAAAGGCACCACTGTTAACGCTGAATCATAGATGATATCCGGAGCTTTATGAACAAACACGTCAAGTTCACTGCCTATAGATACCCAAAGTCTAAGCACTTAAGGATCCGGAGGAGGAGTAGGGAAATACAGAAATAAGTGAGCTTAAGCAGAAGTCAGCTAAAAGCAGAACTTTAGAAGGACAGTTTCCGTGACCACTTGAAGAGAAGCAACATATTGCAACGTGCTTCAGCCCTGTACCAGAGTACGCCATTTCCTTCTGAACAGTTGAGTTTAGAAGCTAACATTTTTTTTAGCAAGGTTTGGACTTAATTTTTTAGAGTTGTTTCAGAAATAGCAGCTTGTTTAATTGGAGGAACAGGCAACTTGGTCTTGGAGGCAGTGTGGGGTTAAAATCCAGATCTCTGTGCTTCAACTGCAAAGAACAGAGAATTAGGACAAGATAACTGGGAGCTCTAACTGAAAAATGCATGCCTCTTCAAGTTGATTATCTGTAGCTATTTCCCCTCCCTCGGCTGTTTTCTTGGTCTCTCCCTCCGATGTTCCTGCCTGTCCAGCAAGGATGCCATACCAACTGACAAGGCAGCCACTGAAGTGCTGCAAATTACGGCTTTGCTTGCTAAAGCTAAAGAGCCTGCAGTGATTTACCTTAATATATGCTGGGCTGTTAATTTTATGTTTGTTTCTAAATTAAAAGTGGGAAACTTGCAAAATCAATACATAGAAATAGTAACTAAATGAGCAGCTGTGTAGGAATGAGACAGTCCTCTGCACATGTACTTAAGATAGCAAAATCTTGCCTGTTTCTCTGTGTCTGATAATTACAGACTTTCCTGAAAGCAGTTACACTCAGCTGTTAGAGAAAAGCAAGAAATGAAAATATTAGAAGCCTTTTTTTATAAATCTCTCAGTTTAAATAGCAAACAGTTATTTTGTAAAAGAAGTTGTACGGCTATTTGTGTCCTTCCCAAGCTAGCATTTACATTTACACCAGTTTCCCTGAATTTTAACATGTAGCAGTCTGTTCATGGCAAAGGATTAAATACGACTTGCCTGTCATTGAATGTGATACATCCCTTCCCTCCCCCTCTACCCTGCAGCAGAAATGATGGAGATTTAATTAGACTAAATCAAAACCAGCTTCCAGAAAACAAATATGATTTAAAATTGTTTTCATAATCATGCAATGGTTTTTATTATATTTCTGAATGAATCTTTTTAATGTAATGTATAACACTGGAAAACATTTTAAACCTGATTTTATTGGTCTTTTTGAAGGGCATTAGGACTTTTTAGTCTGATAGACAGCCTGTGGCCTCCAGTAGTGCCTGTGAAAGTTCCTGGACAAAGTCAAGACTCTGAAATGGTAAGTCTTGTTATTATGGAAATGAACTTTTTCACTCACAATTACTATTTTTGTTGGTAGTGTAATTGCGTTTACTTTGGAAATCAGATCCTCTCCCTCTCTTTAGCTACTGAGTTTTGTTTTGCTGGTTCTAACAACCTCCTAGGCTAACCTGAAGCCCCCTGAATCAGCAGCATCTTTCAAAATGATGGAGTTAGCCCCTTATTAGTCCTCTAGAGCTGGAATGGTAGGATGTCCAGACAAATTATTCCTTTCCTCTCCTTGCAGGAGGAAAGACATACTAGGTAGCATGGAGCCAGCTGAGAAATCTATATACAAGGATATTCACTTATTCTTTTGAAGCAGTTTTCAGCCTTAGATTTGAAAGCACTTTTCTGAAGATTAAATTCTGTGAAAACAGACTGACAGCTGGAATCAGGTCTCTTACTAGTTAGGACGACTTTGACTGTCTCATGTGAAGACAGTCAAAGGATGAACACAAAAATAATCTACTAAAAAGTAATGATTGTTGCTGTAATATTAGAGGGTGAGGAGGTTTTAAGATAAATTTAAAGTATGTTACTGTATATTTGTAAACCTAAAATTGCGTCTTTGATTTTCCTTTAATTAACTTTTGTATTTGAAAAGGAGTTCTGTCATACCAACTGTTATTTTGTTAATACAACATCACTTGCACGTAGGCAAGTGCTTTTGCTGCCTTGCAGTTCTTGTATAGGCTGTTCTTTGAGGGAGAATTTTGTGGTGTTAAAAATTTGTGTTAGAGCCTAGGGGAGACGATCAGGATGCAAGTTCTAGAAAAGAAGAAAAACCTGGACATAAACATGTTTCAAAAGCAGGGGACATTAAAGGTGGATATTACTAGTTATTTCTAAAGTCTGAGAATCTTTTCTCTGAAATGTAGAGTGTTCTTTGCATTGTGCAGGGGTTTATGTAGAAGAATAAAAGGTTCAGAATTTGCTTATATATAAAACCAAGACTGAAATCTGTTCTTTCCTTAACTCTCCCTTTCATCTAGACATTTTGGAAGTCTCAGAGGAATGGATTGTTTTTTGCATTAAAATACCTTGGACAACAGAATGGCAATATCCACGGATGGAGCAAAGCTCTTAAATATTGTTTAGCATTGTTATGACTCTCATTTGTTATTCATTTTCTCTATTTTATTAGCAATCTAAAAATGTAGAAAATTTTCCATAATCATGGAATTTACATTTCTGTCATGGGTTTGAAATACTAACTCATTCCACAGATGATCACGGCTTGCATTCTACACCTGCAGATTTTCAACTGAGTGGAGTTTTTTTCAGTTGAGATACATTTTTTCTTGACACAAACAATATAGTTTTATGCGCAGCTTTATGGAAGCAGCTTTATACATAGGTATATAAATAATTCTGCCAGCATACTGATAATGTTGTTGGGAAGAAATCTGTGGAACTGATTGCTTTTGAACCATATGTATGTTTAGATATCTTCTTTAGTGCTGTCAGAGGCAAACAGAATTTGGGTATCACCTTCTTTTGCTTTTTTTTGTTTTTGTGCTTATGCAGATTTTTTTTTAATGGGTGGGCAGCTGTCTTTAATAGATTCATATTTCTTTTATTAAATTAAATGCTTTATTAACAATAAACATCACTAGAAGAATATTTTACCATATCTGCAATGAAAATTATTTTCTAGCATTGCCTTTCTGGCTTGGGACCTCTTTAAGTGATGATTGATAAAGTTGTTACATCATGGTACTTTTTAAGGGGAAAGAAATATCTGGCATAACACAAAGAGAGCAGTTCTTGTAGCTGTTGCGTTCCTGTTCTTCATTATCTCCTTGTGCTGTCCTGGATTTAATTTGGCAGCTTTAAAAGTTCGCCAGCTGTTTACTATCACAAAAACCCACCCACATGCAAAAGTCCCCAAATCTCAGAAAAGTTACAGATGTAAAAAAAAAAAATATTATCAGGGCACTCCTACCAGATAATTAAAAAAAAAAATTATGCAAAAATACCAACAAGCACCTTGAAATAGTCGCTGTGTTTGCCAAGTGTGCCAAATCATGAGATGTTTTTGTTATGAGGATCAATGTCGATTATGGAAAGAATGATACACACAAGCTGATTTCACTTACAACTTGTGAATGTCTGTTTATTAACTCGGCTTCTACTTCAGAGAGTCGTTGCTATTAACCATATAATTTTGTTTCCCCAGCCCTCTTAAAATGTAAATTGTGTGGTTCATTCGGTTATTGTTGTAAAACCCGACTGGCCAAATTGAAGTGCCTTTTTTAAAGTCACATTTCTTTTTTCTTACTTTTTTTATAGATGACAACTAATCTTCCTCCTCCCAGCTTCTGTTATATTCTTACTGTTCGGTCTGGTGAAATACATGTGGAAGTGGATGAGGAAGAACAGATTTCTAATTTGTACCAGCCACCAGCTGTTCGTGGTCTAAAGGAAATTCTTCAGGTACTCTGCTTTACAAGTCAGATAACAAATACTTTGTACCAGTGGATTTCTGGTATCATGTTTGTCTCATTCCCTGTTTTTGTACCCTTTTCAGATCGATGGTTGTAATGTACGATGTAGCTTTTGGGCACAAGTGCTGTATCTAAGGCTGCAGGTAATATTTTCACTTCACAATGAATTCAACATAAAATCAACATGTTTATGTGAAGAAGCCAGCATTTATCTTGTTTAGGGGAAAACCCAATAAACCCTTCCTGGATTATCTCCAAGAGTTGTGTGCGCAGAATTATCAGCAGGTCTAAAATGTGCGTGAATGGGTAAAATGAACTACATCTCCAGTTTCAGTATCATCCAGTCTAAAAAGTGAATTATTTCTGAATAAATTGCCAGAGATAATATTGCACCCCGGTAAGGGAGCTTGCAGGATGTTAGTTGAGACTTGGTGTATAGCTAAATGCTACCCTTAGATATATAGCTAAAAGTTCCCAGTCAATTGAGTGACTGGGGATAGAATTTAACAGATGACGGTTATATAAAAATACAGTTTTGCTCTTTGCTTGCAAGTGTGTGGACTGTTTTTGTTGACTTCAATAGAAACCCCTCAGGCAAATTTGGCTTTTATGGTCCAGTTAGTAGGAAGGAGGAACTCTTAGGTAAATACATCTGCCATCCATACTACACTGGAAAACTTATGATTTATTTATTTGTTTCTGAATGATGCTACAATTTTCTTTCAAAATGTTGCTAAGTTTCTCAGTAGTTAAAGGAATGTTTTGTTGCTGATTTATTTATTTTTTCCTGGCGACTGGATCCTCAGTACAGCCAGCACTGGATTCTGGTTGAGAATAATTTGCAATTGTCCATCAGCTCCACAAGAAATAAAGTGTGAATCAAAGCATATGAACCAAAGACAAAGAAATTCCAGAACAGCCAGTAAAATAGCTGGAGATGCTTCCCACCAGTGTGAGGCATAAATTTAATTTAGGTCTTGCCCTTTTGCTTCAAAAGCCAATGAGTTATGATTTGATTTTTAGGCAGGGAGTACTTTTAACTCCCAAGTTGAGGCATATCTCTTGTGTTTTCTCCATTGTAAGTGAGAATTTAAGAGAACATTTGCAAACATGAGCTAAGGGCTAGCTTGATGGGGTCTGTAGAGTGCTAGTAGAAAGATGGACACATATTCTATTTCCGAGAAACCTGTTCTTTTAAAAAATAAAATTACAGACTAGTGGTATTCTAGCCAAACATTTTTGTATTCAGAAGTGTCTGTATCTGAGATGCTGTGGGTCATCAGTATTCTTGCACTTCATCACTAAATTAGGGAAAAGATGAAGCATGCAGGAACAGATGTGATTTTGAAGAATGGAAGCTTGTCTAGCAGAAGAAAAGGTTTATGATTTCTTCTTGCTTCTAGGAGGTTTATTAGCTGTTTTTGTAATGGCTATTCACATACTGAACTGTAAGCATTAAATTTTCATAAGTGCACAACATGAGTGCTCATAAATTTTTTGAAAGTAATGTTGGAAAAGTAATAGAAGATATTCTTCTTATGAATAACTTCTGGATAACTGCTGGATAGCACTTCTGGATAACTGCTTTAGGAATGTAAAGGTATTTACCTGCTGTTAGCATATTGCTTGCCTAGTCCTCCCAGAAGAAGGTCATGAACAGCAGCTTGTTTACTGCAGTTGCCTTTGCCAAGAGGACATAGCCTTCCCATAATAAGTGAGGAAGGGTCTATAGCTTAGTTTAGTTTGCAGATTTATTATTATTAGATAGGCTGCTATGTGAGCTAATTCAAATGTACTTTAAAAACTAACATTTATTCTACATAGCTCCAGCATTCTGAGATACTTCATTTGTGTGAAGGAGGAATGGAAATATGCTTTTATTATTACTCAGAATCTGTACTGTGGTACAGAAGGAGTATGAGGAAATATATTCCATCTGTGGTTAAGGAGCTGTCCTTCCTTATAACTCAATCCTGCTGCTATTTGTCTGTTGTGTCCTCTCTGTTCAGAACAAATTGTCACACATAGCAAGATGATGATTTTATACTAACTTGTGATTTTTGCTGTTGTTATTATTTACTTTTTGGACGATTCTTCTGAAAGCCAGTTTTTAATGTGTTAGTAATTCTCATGGGACAGCTGTAAAAATTCTATCTTTGAAGCTGACCTAATGCTATCTACACAGAGGAGGTACTCGAGTGTATGTAGTTCCTAGGCAAAGAAACAATGTCAGTGCAATAGGCAGCATATATTGTATTAAGACATAATTGTAATATCCGAGTTGTGAATTTTCCCAGTCATTATTTATAATTACTGCATTTCCCCTAATTACTGCTAGCATGAACAAAAAAGCTAATGTTAGTGTGGTTAACGGTTTCAAGGTCTGAATTCAACTGAAGACAAAACGTTGGGGTTGTCATTGCGTTACCTTATGCTGGAGACATGCAACTTTGAGAATAAATTACTTATGTGATACGTGTATCTCCAGTCATTGTAGTATTTCATTTTCATTTAAATGTTTGAAGTATGATTTTTCAAGCGGCAGGCTAATTAAAAATAATAACAAAATCTTTTTAAATTAAAAAAGTAATTTAATCTTAGTTAAATTTTCTAAAATATTACAATCTTAAAATATACAATTTATGCTTGAACTGGTAAATGTGTAATATGCTTTGTTATTAAACCCATTTTTTTAAAGCATGGGAAAATTCACATACACAGATATATTATAAAAGCTGTATTAAAAAAAAAAAAGAAGAAGAAACGCATGAATCATCACATGGTAACTCATCTGATTTTGTTAGATACCCTGGGATCAGCAGTGATGTGTATGTAATGTCTGCCTAGTCCATCTTGTTCATCATCCCAGTGTGAAAAATTTAAATAACACTACTGATTTTGTGATAATTATTTTCAGATACAAAGGCTGAGATGAAATGCAGGTATTTTGGTTGTGACTTCAGTAGTTGTGAGATATCTTTATTTAGTCACACCATAATATTTTTATACTTGGGCAGAAAACTTACATTGTCATTGTGGATTCATCTGTCTCCTACTTACAAATTACCTACTTCCTTATTTCTATGCATCTTTCAAATGTTCAGCTGAAAGAAAAACCTCCAGCTTTGTAACTTGCAGTAGCTATTGGTCAAGGACTGGACAGTAGCTATTAACCAGAGACTGGTGCTCTTGGGAATCAGATAACAGTACATGGAAAATCTGCTCACATAGCCATAATATTAGTAGTATATTTATATTTAGCCCTTTTTTTTAAGGCAAAAATCATGTAAGTCTGTGTTCATAAAAACATCCAATTAGCTTTATATATATACATATATAAAATATGTATGATATAAATATATAATATGTAGTATATATAGGTTTGGGGGTTTTTAATAAAATATGTTTTCAAATCCCTTGTACAGTCCAAGTGAGTTATGATAAAGTGTGATGGCTGATAGAGATGAAGTCAAGATTCCAGAGGGTCGACCTCGTAAAGTTAATTTAAGGTAGAAATGTTTGAATCTGCAGTAAGGAATAATGAAAAATTCCAATAAAGCTTTGATTCATTATCCTGTACAAGCCCCAAATGTAATAATTTCTGTCAGTTTTATTAGTTATTTAATTAGGAGGATGTTATTTTAGTCTTTTCTTCTAGTAAAAATTAGCAACTGCATTCCAATTTTGTATTTTCTTTTTCTTTTTTAAATCATAGACAAAACACAGTGTTCCTATAAATCAAAGAGAGATTTTGTTATTTGTGACTGACTCCACATTGCAAAATGTGGTTCACATGATTCCAAAAGTTGTTGCTGTGTCAGTTGCTGCATCGTGTGCTCTCAGTATGGAAGTCACAGAAGCCCTCAGCGTTGTCTCGCAACTTGTCTTCTTCAGGGATGCGCTGTGGGGAAATGGTAAGCTTTACACGTGCTTTTGAAGCAGTTGGAATGGAACTGAAATAGCATCCTAATCTCTGACACTGCAATATGTGACCTACAGAGACTTATGTTCTCAGATAAAGATGAGACGTTGCAAATTTGGGATGAGAAATTTGAAAGGGGTTGCAATTAGAGCTTTCATATAAGTTTTTTTTTTAATGTTTTTGGCTTGATCTAAAAAGCAAATGAGAAATTCCATGATCTCGCCATATGTCCACCACTATTACTGTCAGTCTTCGCTGCTGACTGTTGAATCTAATGACCAGGGTCAATCAAGTTTGCTAGCTGACAGAAGACTCAAAAAATCATAAGAAACTTGGTGTCACTTATTTTGATATTCTTGCAGAAACTTGTTTTATTGACCTTTACCTCTAAAAGAAGCAAAAGAGACTTGTGTGTCCCTAGATACAGAAATTTTGCTGTACCATCTTAGCTGTGAGCCTTCACCACTACACAGTAATCGCTGTTTTTTTGCGGTTCAGGTATGATTCCCTAGGGTGCCTGCATAGATAGTTTGCATCTCACACCTTCAGTCACTTCCAAAATTTAAGTGGACTGGAAGCACCAAGCTGTGTAAACGGCTGTGTGTCCTGAAGCAAAAATCTCTGTTTTCAAGAATAAAGTATTGCACCTACCTACTCTTTGTAATATTTGAAACAAAGTAAGGCTGACTGAAAGGGGTGCCCAAGCTTATTACCAGGGAAGAGATGGTAACGTGTTTGCCAGGAGCGTGCTGCAACATAGTCTGGGTGGAATCAGACTCTCTTCTGCCATGTTTGAATTTTTGAAGCATTTTTTTCCCTGGGAGCTGCAAAGTGTAATGAGAACATGATGCATGTATCACTGAAGGCAAAATATTTTGTCATTGAGAAAACCTGATGGATTCTATTTATCTGTTTAGTAGCTGGCAGAGATTGTTGTCTTTATTGGCTGTGACAATTAACATGGTCACCTTTTTCCTTCTTACCGTACTGAGTTAAAATGTCTTTGTTGGCAGGTAGGATTATTTGTGTTGAACGTACTGTTCTCTTATTACAAAAGCCTCTTTTGTACTCGGCTGCTGGCGCTGACCTCAGTGAGCTGACTGGCCCTGTCAGACTCGATGAGCTGGATTCTACAACACAGGCCAACTCCATTTGTGCTGTAAAAGGTTTGTATGGCCTTTTCTGAAATGAATGCAGTTAATTATTTGTGCTCACTTTAATCTTTTATGTCTTCGTATTGATTTCTTGCATGAACAGCATGGAGGGATAAAAAAGCACAGTATTGCTGTGGGTCATTAGGGTATTTAAGTTTTTATACTTCTTTGTGGGCTCTGTTTGCCTTTTGCTGGCCAAGCTCTGCTCCCACACACTCATACCTCAGAATAAATGTTTGATGCACAGTCTGGTTTATTATATTCCTTCCTTTGCTGCCTTCTTTCAGGAGCCTTCTGTTCACACCAGCCTTGTTGATGTTGGCAACAATAAAGTATACCAGTATTTTTTAGGCAGATGGATAAGATATGTTAGCCAGATCCTGAATGGTAGGGGCTAGTGTCTGATTTCCCTAGAGCTTTGCTGCAGTGGGGCAATTTAATATTTCACCATAGTCATCTAGCTTAACTTGGCCAATATTTGCTCACCAGCCACTTTGGATCATAGTTTTGTCTAGTGTTTCAGTCCTACCACTAACCATGCAGAAACATTTCTTACAGTGTATTTTCTAACATTTCCTAATCATGCAGAAACATTTCCTACTGTGTATTTTCTAATACACAGTCCGAGCCAGCTTCTTAAACCTCCCAGTTGTAGAGTGCCTATAGGGAAAAGTCCTTAAAAGCCCAATAACTCTTGGCTTTTAAAGACAGTTTCCTTCTTTAATTTAACTCTTATGATTCTGGTAGCCCTTGTAGAAAATTCTTGATCCTGTTTTACATTTACACCTTCAAGTGATTCACTGGAGCGTTTGAAATTAGTTTTAAAATAATAGCAAATAATGGTTACAAATCAACGCTTCCAGCTATAACGTGATGCACTGAAAAAGCAGTCTGAAGCCACACGAAGCTGTTACTAAACATACCTCCTCTTATGGTAGAGCCACAACTTAGCGTAAATGAGCACGTTGCAGTGACAAATCTTGAACTTTAACACTGCATGATGAAAAACAAGCACAACTAGAGGCACTTCACTCAAAGCCTTGGTTGTTATCTACATCTCGAATTGATATTGTGAGTTACTTGAAAAATATTTCTGTCACTGGGTGTGAAATATGTTTTAGGTTTTTTTTTTTAACCTCTCCAGTAGTTATGCTAAGAATTATCACTTCTCTGCTGTTAATTTTATAACTAAGTATGAGAAGTTCCTGTCTTCTTTTGTTCCTTTGACAGCGTGCATAGCAGGATAAAGCAAACATTTCTCTGTTCTTTCTTTTTCCAGCAGAGCAAAGAAAATACACCTTTGTGATGTATTATGTAAACAAGTACTTACTTTACACACATGGGAGGTGTCACGCTTTCCTGTATTACAGATGGACGAATGACAAAAGGGGGAATTAATCCTACAACCTTGTCTTGCTTAATCTGAAATTTGTCCAGGGTAGCTGTTAACCAGTATGTTCCCACACCTTGGTACCAACATAGAATATAATGTATCTTCTTTGTACCTATGCTAGTGCTATATATAGATGATAACTATCACTTTATTTAATATTATTATTTAATAGCATTTAAGATACATATCTACTGTTTTGGATTTTGGTTAGTTATTGCCTACATCTGTCTTCTGAAGAAGGGAAACTAATGGCATTAAGCCTACTTTGTTGGTGGGAGAATATGTATTTGATGTAAGGAGTAACCCATGAAGGAAAATTTATCATCTCTAAAATTCACTTACTGTCTCTGTCTGTTAACTCAGAGAATTACTAGTCCGGCTTTCAATAAGAAGCAGTATTACCTCCTTCGTTCTTTTTCTCGGTGCCCTCCTTTCACTTCCTGTGTTTTTGGTCACCTACATATGCCATACGTAGGCATCCTCTCACCTAACACTTACAGAGGCTGCAAAGGCTTTACTCTACCCCTTCTTGAAGTAGTGCTCCTTTCTGCTCCTTACAGTCATGGCTGCTTCTCCTGGCTCTCAGGGATTTGGCAGGGTCAATCTCCCCAGAAGAACTTCTTTTTAACCAGCGAAAAATGCAGGTAGTCATTCAGGTTTCCTCAGATATGGTGATCGGTCACAGCATCAGAGCCTCCAGGAGTGCTGGGACTGGGGGGGCACAGGCCATGCTCCCTGCCGGATTCTAGGTAGATAGTCATTTTTTGGAAGATGTATAAATAAGATGAGTTAGGCTGGGAGGAACCTCTGAAGTTCCTCCAGTCCAAACTCCTCCTCAAGAGCTGGGCCCTGGGCAACCTGGCACAAGTCTATAGCTGGCCCAGCTTTGAGCAGGAGTTTAGACTGGAGGAACATCAGAGTTTCCTTCCCCATCAAAAAAGGACAATGTTGCAGTCCAAGCAGATCCTCTGAGTTTGTCAGATATCCTTGTTTAAGGGAGGTCCTGTCATAAGCAGCTCTGGGATGGAGTGTGTTGCTCTTCAACAGATGAGTGAAAACCTGTGGTTGCTTTCTACTGGAAAGTTTATTATTCTTTTAAAGACGAGTCTGTGGTTCTCACCTGTGAGCTTAGGGTTAATAGATTAATTTTCCTATCGCTATGCATTACAAAGTAATTTCTAACCTTTTTGCTGTATAGTAGCAATCAGGATGGCTTAAATGTTGGCAGTTCATACTCCACAGAACTGTTTCTCCTCTTAACCATGCTTATGAGCAAATTCTAGTTAGTCCATACTACATATGTTATATGGGAATTTTACTTGACTAATGATATTTGCCTAGTATATGACTCACCATCAATGATTGAATTTTGACGCTGGATTTTTTTCATATTTAAGCCCTGACTCAG
Organism: Falco naumanni; assembly: GCF_017639655.2. Classification (NCBI taxonomy): domain Eukaryota; kingdom Metazoa; phylum Chordata; class Aves; order Falconiformes; family Falconidae; genus Falco; species Falco naumanni. Next base: position 70,825,138 of record NC_054056.1, read on the forward strand.
GGGTGGGTTTTTTTCCAGTTTCCTTTTTCCCAGTGTGAACAAAATGGGGTCAATCAGCATACCTAACTCTCTCTTTTTGATTGAGCTTTTCCCTCTCCCATCCCATCAGGGTAACTGATAGGAAAAAAATAAATGCACATTCATTTTTTGAACATTTCAACCAGAGTGTTACTTTTAATCCTCAGCCCTTCTTTGCATTCCTCACCAGAGACCTGGTTTTCCAAGTGTTGTCCTATTATCAGTCTCTTCTTAATGCTGCCAGCCACAACCCATTAAAATAGACTGGAGGTAAAAATGGAATTTTGGCTGTGTGCATTTCCATTTAAAAGAAGGATCTTGGGAAAATATCCAAAAGGGTTGTGAACATTAAGCAAAATCTAGAGTCTTGACAAAGATGTGCAGCAGTTCAGCAGCTTAAACTTGAGAAAACACTTTGTATGCAGGATGCACAAGACTGTCACTGGTTCATTAGACCTGTTGCTGCTTTGAGTTGTTCCAATTTCAGTGATCTCTGGTGGTTTTCTGAAGGGAACTCTATGTTGTCATCAAAATAAACCTCTCCACTAGAGCGGTAATCTCATCAGTATGATCCTGATCCATTTTCTTCAAATGTACTTGCATTATTTGTGCACTTGCATCCTACAGTTGCAATATGGCACAAAACTAGGGGGGAGTTAAAAGGCTTAGCGAGAAACAGATCTGTCAGAAAAGGGGATTTTCTTTTTTTTTTTTAGTTATTTTTTAACAAAGAAGGAAACATCAGATAACTAGTTGGTAGCTTTTCTTTTCCAGGAACAAGAATCATAGAATCATAGAATCATTTAGGTTGGAAAAGACCTGTAAGACTGAGTCCCAACTGTTAACCTAGCACTGCCAAGTCCACCACTAAACCATGGCCCTTAGCACCGTATCAACATGTCTTTTAAGTACCGCCCAAGGAGGTTACCCGCCGGGGATGGTGACTCCCTGGGCAGCCTGTTCTGATGCTTGACAACCCTTTCGGTGAAGAAATTTTTCCTGATACGCAATTTAAACCTCCCCTGGTGCAACTTGAGGCTGTTTCCTCATGCATTGTCGCTTGTTCTGTGGGAGAAGATACTGACCCCCACGCGGCTACAACCTCCTGTGAGGGAGCTGCAGAGAGCAATGAGGTCTCCCTCAGCCTCCTCCTCTCGAGGCTAAACAACCCCAGTTCCCTCAGCTGCTCCTCATAAGCCTTGTGCTCCAGCCCCGCTGCCCTTCCCTGGACACGCTCCAGCCCCTCAGTGTCCCCCTCGCAGTGAGGGGCCCAAACCTGAACACAGTGTTCGAGGGGCGGCCTCACCAGTGCCCCGTGCAGGGGGACGGTCACTGCCCCGGTCCTGCTGGCCACACTGGTTCTGACACAAGCCAGGGGGCTGTTGGCCTTCTCGGCCCCCTGGGCACACTGCTGGCACATCCAGCTGACTGTCCACCAGCACCCCCAGGCCCTTTCCCACCAGGCACTTCCCAGCCCCCTGCCCCAGCCTGTGGCGCTGCCTGGGGCTGGTGTGACCCAAGTGCAGGACCCGGCACTGGGCCTGGTTGAACCTCATACAACCGGCCTCGGCCCATGGATCCAGCCTGCCCAGATCCCTCTGCAGGGCCTTCCCACCCTCCAGCAGATCAACACTCCCCCTCGGCTTGGTGTCATCTGCAAACTGGCTGAGGGTGCACTCAATCCCCTCGTCCAGATCGTTGATAAAGATATTAACCAGCACTGGCCCCAGTACTGAGCCCTGTGGAGCACCACTTGTGACAGCTGGATGTGACTGCGTTCACTCCAGAGAAACACACCCATGCTGTGGCAGACAGCATCCTACCTTGTAGTAGCAAGTACTGATGGAAACTTCCAGTTTATCACAAAAACTGAAGAATCAAAATTATTCCTGTAACAGTCCAAAGAGTTAAATACACAGAATTACTTACTCTGTCAGTGAAATCCGTATTGTTTTGTTCTATGCATAGAAATTGGGTCATAAAAGTTGTACTTGAGAAGTACCTTTCCTGATGTTCAGACTTGCTGTCCTTTGAATTCCCAAAGGAAATTAAGGGCTTGTTGTTTTTGTGTATCTCCTTTCTGTCAGTCCTTGCCCCAGGAGAGCTAGGAAAGCAAGGGATTAACACTCTGCCTCACAGGCCAGACGGTGTAAATGCTCCCTAGTCTCCAAGGGTTTCTTTTATTGACTGCAGTGTGAAACTGTGAGATTCTTGCTCAATAGGAGGGGAATTTTTAGTCTGTACTTCTGTTGTACCATTGAGCATTTATTTTAGTGCAATTTCATTCTCACAGGTGATCCACTTTGTACACTTCAAAACACTTAGATGTATTTTCTCCATAAATAGTGCTCATAATTTCAGCATTTCGTTACCATAAAACATCATACACTCTTTATTGACTTCTCATAAAATTCTGAATATATTTTTTTCTTGCCAGAACTAGCAAAAGCCCTTTATATAGTCCAAAGTATCTTTGGCATTCCCTTCTTAGGCACACACTTATGTCTGTGAGCCAGATCTAATCTCTGTCAAGTCAGTATAAATGAAGAATAACTCCATTGTTAATGGAATTTAACCTGCATCGTTTTCAAAAGGGACTGGGTCATCTCATTGGTTTGTGTTTCCTAAACAACGATATCAAGCTATCTGACCTGATGATTCTTATATCTGTTTATTGCCAAGGAAACATCAGAGGACCAGAAAGAAAACAAACAAACAAAAACAAATCAGAAAAGCAATAAAACCCAAACAAAAAGAACTGAACCTGTTTGGAAAGTTAATTATTAATTATCTACTTTCTGATATTTTTAGAATGTAACATGCTCTGCCATGCTGCAATCCCTTGTTGGAGGGATGAAGGAGAAAGGGAAAGAGAAAAACTCTGACGGGTTTGGAGCTGAGAGTCAGAAGGCATCAAACCTCCTGTGAAGCCAGGAGTGACTGTGTTTGCTAGCTTAACATTAGTATTTTGTAAGAATTTCATGTTCTGCAGGTACTGTTGTTGGAGTTAATGAGAGCACTGCTTTCTCCTGGCCTACCTGCGACAGATGTGGCAATGGAAAGTTGGAACTGTGTCCCCAGGACAGGTGAGAGTCAGCATGCTCCGGAGCACTCCAGGTGTTTTGCAGATGTAGCCATACCAGCAGTAGGTGATGCAATGATTCCTGCAGGCACAGGCTGCACTTTGTTCCTTCCTAGAACTAAGCCGTAGTATTTTTATTGCTGATGAACTGATAAAACCTGCAAGGTTAGATTAATTTATTAAGAAAGATAGAAGTAGATAAGAAATGGTTTGCATTTGCAGTTATCACTTTTTTTTTTCCAAACTAATCTTAAAGTATTGCTTATAAAGATTTCATAGCATTGTAAGTTTTAATAAACATCCACATAAATCACAGGTCTGATTTTAAGCTTCTTTAAAAGTAGCTTCTTGTGTTTGTCTACCCTACCTTGTTATATGTACCTCCAGTTCACCTCATTTTTATATTGAACTGTCATCTTTGCTGTAGTTCACGTAAATGTGAAAGAGTTCTGTTCCAGACCTTTTAAATTTATAATGTTTCTAAAAAGGATGCTGAATAATTCTGGGAGTACAACTGCCCCAAATGTGAAGACTGATCCTGCAGGACCTGTTACTACCTGAAATGCTAAGCCTGCGTCACACTGGCATGCTTTTGGAAAACCTCCCCTTCAGCTGTGTAGCCAGCTTGCTCTTGCAGAGTCTGAGATACCTGATGGAATAAATACATGAGACAATAAGAGAGTAGTCAGTGTAAAAAGAAGGAAAGGGGGGTTCTTTCTACTGGAAAAGCTTAAAAAAAGCATAAGGAAAAGTTGGATGGGTTTGATCTCATTGAAATGGATAACATTTTCCTAAATATGAGAAGTTTCACTGCTTATGCTTTGTGATGTATAGCCTCCAGGGAAAAAAGGCTGAAAATTTTTAAACAAAACAGTTGTCCTATTTTATACTATCATGCAAAAGATAAGGATGTCTGTATGTTCACAAAGTAACGTAGTTCAATAGAAGAAAATAAATCTCTACTGTGAAGGATATTTTTGCTTCATTTGGAGAACTATGTAGCATCAATATTTGTGTAGGAAGTTATTCCAACAAGTTCATGTAGCTGAGCTTAATTTTATGCATATGACTTAAGTGTGTGCTGAAAATGTTGAATGTTTGCTGAACGACAGCCTAAATCAATAAGTCACTTGGGCCAAATCTGCACTACAAATTTTCTTTTGTCATAACTTTTAGAAGGTTATGAGATTAATTTTTGCTTAAGTGGGGTGACTATAAATATCAACCTCCCCCCATGTTGCCAAAATTTGTAAAAGGAAGATCCTTTTGCTAGAAGAGTTTAGGTCCTCCAAGAGAGTTACTTTACCCACAGAAGAGCTCTACTTGCTGTTATCAACTGAATCCCTACTAGGGCTTTCCTACTAAAAGTCTACTAGCAAATTTAAGAGAATAAGATAGCTGAGGTTTTCTGTTTTGATTTACAACTGACAGCTTTTCCATTTCTTTATGTTTTTCCATCATTATTTGCGTGTTTCAGAGGAGTGCTATTTTGCAACCAGTGCTCTGAAGTTGTCATTTCACCGGTTTTGAAAATGCAGCTGGAAGTCTTCTTGAGTTGTCCATCCCGATCTCAAAGTACAGTAAAAGTAAAGGTATGGCACAAAATGAGCTTCGGTGCTTTGAGTGTAGTGAGGCCAGATATGTAGACACATAGGTGCTATAAGCCGCACTTTTATAGACAGCTCTGTCAGAAGAAAAAGTAAAAGATGTAAGAGTATCCCATAATTTAACCTGATAGTAAACTTCCGTTTCATTCAACTAAGAACCTAGTTCCCAGATCTTACTCATATAATACAGTCGTTGAGTTCACCCTGAGGTTTGCAAACTGTTTTATCGTGCAGCTGAAGGGCTTAGCTTTGGGAAACCTCAGCCTCCACAGCCTAGAAGGAATGTGTATTTTTGGAGTTCCATTCTGAAAGTCTTTTGTGTCACCTCTCTTCTGCTTTCTTGGCAAGAGAAACAAAACCGTTCTATATTAAAATGATAAATCCTTGATCAATGTGACTGTTTTAACCTGTGAACAGAACATCTTTGCATTCATAAGATTTTTGTCATGAACAAAACCTGTTAATTTTCTCATTCCAGCTGTTACAAAGGACGATCTCTTCTCTCCTGATGCCCTGTGCCACTGAGGATGGGGTAGGTATAATGAATGTTGGTGAAAGAAAGTTGAACTACATAACTTACTGTAGAGGTAGAGTACAGGGGACGTGAATCAGGTGGGAAGATACTTGAATCATAGAAATGAAAGAGATTCCTGGAGGTCATCTGACCTATCACTCACACTGGGCTAGTGCCAGTGCGCAGGTCAGCTCTGACTCTGGCTGGCAGGGTCCTGAAAACCTCCAAGAACGTAGATTCTGCCTTTCCAGGCAGCTCATTTCAGAGCTGCACTAGGAGCAGTAGGAGATTTCACTGGAAATAATGATTTTTTTTCTCATGTCCAGCCTGGGATTTGAGTGGGCTGGACCCTTTGGTAATCACACCTTCCACCTGCTGATGCCCTGCTATTGCATGACTGTCATCAGGCTGACACCCTCCTTTTCCGAAGTGGGATGCCACAGATGCAATGTGTAGACAGCTTTAGCTCAGCTGCTGATCTGCAGAGCTATCTGCAAATGGCACTATGTCCAGACATTCAGAGCTGTGACGGGCAGGGATGGGCTTTGCTCAGATTTCTGGCTGTGGATCCAAAGGTGGCAAAGATACAGTCCAAGCAGCCCACCTTTTGGGGCTGGTCTTCTAAACCCTGTAAACCATAACTACCATCTAACAGCACAACCATGAAACTACTGGCAGGCGGTAATGGTAGTGAAATTTGCAAAACGCATGCAAGGTAATACTTCGTATGAATGAAACGCACGTAAGCCACGGGGATCCATGGGCTAAAGTACAGTTTATGTAATCGTGAAGTAGTTATTCCTTTAATCTGAGATAATAGAAGAACCCTGACATTTGGCACAGTGACCCAGATTTATCACAGGTGAGGGAGGCAGTGGGTAGGTGCCTGGCTGGCATTGGCTGCTGGATGGTCAGCAGCGAAGCAGGCACCTTCTGAGGGTAATTAAGTCTGGTTAGGATCCTGAGATCCCCTCCTCTCCATTGCACGTGGAAGGGAGCAAAGGTCAGCTCATTGTCTTTTTTATCATTCCTGTTAAATATCTTCAGTTAGGTGACACGTATACGGGTCATTTTGCTTTCTCTGTCTTATATAGTCTTCTAGCATTTTGCTATTATGTGCCTCACAGTTTTAGTGGGATTTATGGATAACATTTAAAGTGGAATGTTGCTCTGAAATTGTAAATTATTTTTCTTATGCTGGAGAGTGTGTATTTCATTTAAGCAAAGAGCTAGAAGAAAGTTTCCAAATATTTTGCTCTTTTAATAGCAGTTAAGTCTTGCTAAGTTTACAGGATGTCTGGTGTGGTTACAGACTGACAAAACCTAGTTCTTTTTCAAGTTACTAGAATCAAACAACCTCTTTTTAAATTTTCGATATTTATAATGCTAGTATTTAGAAGTCTGTCAACTGAAAAAAATTACGTTTTTCCCTAGCTGAAATGCAGGAATATTTTTTTTTTCCATAAGCATTTCCATCTCTGAACTGCTGCATTTTAAAAAGCAGCACATCTCAACAAAGAGTAATCACAAGCAATACCACCTGAGGTAGCATTTTTTTGCCAGTGCTGCTGAAGTTTCTAAGGCTGTAGCTTTTCTTTTTGCAGGGAGGCTGGTTGTGGCCATCTCTGGCCCTGGCCACTTGTTCCTTACCTTGTGGCAGCCCTTCTGTTACACCAGTATAGCTGTTTGTGCAGCTGCATGGTGAATTGGATGGCAGTCCTGGTCTGGGGTAAAAATAATGTAGGGGGAAAAAAAGGGGCATTCTTTATACCTTGAACCAGGCAATAGACGTGGGTATCACATACCTGTACAAATGCACAACCCAGGTGAAAGCAGGGCGGTGGTCAGAGGGCGGTCATAGGCCAGTCCCATCGAGGAAAGAAATGGATGTAAATCTGCCATCTGAGGTAGATACCCTCTCAAGCAAGGTATCAGTTACCAGTGTTACCAGTTCTTCTGTTAACGTGCTCTCTCCTTTTGGAGAAATCATCCCAGCCACGCATCCCTTCCTCCACGCAGAATGCATTCTACAAATTCGCTCAGGCACAACTCATGGGTAAACCGCCAGTTGGATCATTAAACAGAAAAGACTGGTGATCATAAAGGATGCATGATACAACACAAATTTAAAAGGAGGGTGTAAAAAGAGGTACAACATATTTTTTCCTGCAGTGGATCTGTTAGCTAAGGTGATTGATATATTGTATGTTTCACAATTCACAAATTGCTAGCGCATGTGAAATCCCAAGTGTCAGAAAGCTAGATAAAGGGAACACATACAGGTTATGCTTCAGCAAAATTGAGCTCAAAGTCACAGTGGCTTTTTTTGGGTTTTTGGTTTTTTTAAACAGCTCATTTTTAAAAGCCTGGTAGGGAAGCAGTGCATTAAGCAGGAGATCTAATTATTGAAAATCTAATGCATTCATTCCTTCCACCAGTTCTAATGCACCTTTCTTCTTGAGTCCTTAAAAAAAGTTGTCTGTTGGAAGAGGACCTTACACCCCGCATCTTCCCAGCTGAATGCTGCTTAGAACAGAATGTCCAGGACTGTTTGTTTTAATCAACATGCTTTTATCGCTGCAGAGTTATGAGGTGCAGAGCGTGCTGGGAAAGGAGGTGGGGTTATTGAACTGCTACGTCCACTCCGTAACCAGCCACCCCAACTGTGTTGCACTGGAGGAAATTGTTCTTCTGGAAGCAGCAGCAAGACACCAAGTCGAACCTTAGTCAGCTACTATAGTATCTGTGGACTTTGTAATGTGGTTATCTGTTAACTAGTGCCGCAGATAATGTATAATGCAAGTGTGATAAGCATTAAGATAGTTTATTAAAACTGTGATTTGCAAAGCACATTGTGCTAATGCTGAAAAAAAATCTGTATAAAAATCCTGTTCAACTTTCTGAGCTCTTTTTTGGATCAGTTTAGAATTTAAGTGTGCAGTTCTTTACCGTCTTTTCTGTTTAGGCATGTAAAACAACTTGTTCTGGAAGTTTTGAATGGTTATTAATTTTTTGTATAATAGTGTATTTATTATGTGTCCATGGAAAATATTTTACTAGTATTTCTGAAATAAATACCTTACTACAGGCAGTGACCACTGCCCTGTGTGCAAGTTCGGAGTTGTAACTTGTTATTGCCTTGCAATAAATGTTACAAAGACAGAGATTTGAACAAAGCTTCTATTTGGAAGCGTTAATGTTTTACAGCTAATTGGTCTCTCAGCATAGAAGCACTGTGTTATCTGTAGCTTCCCACGAAGTGGGTAAGAGCAAACTGCTTTGTAGGCCACGTTAACTGTTCTCACCCTGACTGTACAGAGACATGGATTACAGATCTGATAAATAATATCAGAATCTTCCTGTGTGCGCATTGTTTGAGATGCAAGAATTAACGTAATAGCTCAGTCAGAGATTAGATTTTTTTTTTTCCCCTTCCCCTTTCATGGTATTCAAGAAACCCTTACAGGTTAGAGGAAGAGGAATTAATGGTTTCGCACAGGTCCAGTATGTGGCTACCCAGCCATAAAGGAACAGCAAACTTGTTGCTACACTGATTGCTCCCACAGCTGAGGCAGATAGTGGAAGGTCTTAAGATACTTCACGATTACGAAAGGAATGACCCAGCTTTTGAATCCCCCCGATTTCCCCCCTCCTCCTGAAGTGTTTCAAGTCCCTTACCTGCCTCTCTGTAAGGAAAAAGGGGACGTCAGCCCATTCCTGCGCAGAGGGTACTGCCCTGTGTGTGACCAGGGTGGCCCCTTTGAAACCAGCAAGGTGCCTCTCTCTTGGAAAGTGCTGGCTGTTGGATGTGCTCACCGTGCCACACCATGGTGTCACACCATTTTCCCACCAGTGCCCTACAGGTGCCATCATCTTTGTGCGCGCACAAAATCTGGACAAGTTGCTTTACCTTCCAGAACACATTCACCCAGGCAGTGATCAGGGCGGTTGCCTGCTCTCGCTTTCACTAGCCGCGATCAGTGGAAGTGGCCAGCTCCTGCACCCCGTTAGCCTGCAGCGGGCTGCACTGCGTGGCTGCAAGAGCATCTCCAACGGGACTACGGCTGGTTCAGGCTGTGGAGCCCGTTGCCAGCGTAGGTGCAGTTTTGCATTGGCTGGAATGGAAACCACTTCCCAGGGCGGTTTTCTTTTTTAACAGGAATTTTAACTAACGGGTTTTGTGTCCATGTATACTTACAAGGTTTCTGGAAGGTCCCGGCCGACGAGCAGCCCCTCTTGCCGTGCAGCCGCTGCCCGGCGCCAGCAGCGAGCTCAGCGGCGACAACTGACTCAGCGTTTCGGCGCAGCTCCGCGGAGCGCAGACTTTCTTGCAACGACCACGTGCGAGAGTCTGAGTTATTCCCTCATCGCCCTTAGGCTGCTTCAGGAAAAAAAAACCCAACCGAACCGCAGCGCCGCTCGCCGCCGGCCTGTCCGCAGCGCCGAGCCCCCCCGCCCCCGCGGCCCGGGCTGGCGGCGCCTGCGGGAGCCGCGACGGCCCCGCCGCCTTCCAGAGACAGAGCAAACGAGAGCAGGGTTGATTTAAAATGCTGGGGGTTTTTATTCTTAGAAATGCTGTAAAAATTGATATAAAAGGTCGAGCATGCTCAGTCTTGGGGTTTTTTTTTTCATCCTATAGGCTGTCTAAAATACATGGGGGTTTGAATCATTTTAACAGATGTACCATAGCTGCGTCGGTAGGAGTAAAATGTAGAAAAGACGAAAACTACCATTACAAAAATAATTTAAGGGGAGAGAAGAAAAAAATAATATTTAGCTTTTTCTTTTTTTTTTTTTTTTTTTTTTTTGCAAGTTTAGTGGTGAAAGACCCAGGCATCGCCCCACGCCGCTACAACGCTCAGCGAGCGCCGGCAGGTCCCGCCGCGGCTCCGCGCCTCCTCCCCCGCGCCCGGCCCGGCCCGGGGCGCCGCGGCCCGTCCCGGCCACGGCTCGTCAGGGCTCGGCCCGGCCACGGCTCGGCCCTCTGAGGTATTTATCCACGGTCTCCCGGAGTCCGTCTCTCCGTCCCGCTCCCCCCCGGTTACCGGCAGTCGGTGCCCGAGCCGGGCTGCAGGAAGGAGGCGCTGGGCAGCTGCTTGAAGAAGTGCCGGAGGCTGGTCAAGTCTCGGGTGAGTTGCTCGATCTTCTTATGCAGCTTCTCGTTCTCGGCCGAGAGCTCCAGCAGCTTCTGCTGCATCTCCTGGTTGCGCCGCTTCGCCTTGTCGCGGCTCTTGCGCACCGCGATGTTGTTGCGCTCCCGGCGCTGCCGGTACTCGGGGCTAAACCTGTCCACGCACTTCTTGCCGCCGCGCTCCTTCCCGCCGGCGGCCGGCGGTGGCGGGGCGCCCTGCGCCGAGCCGGGGCCGCCGGGGCCCGGGGAGCGGGTGCTGCAGCTGGAGGGGGAGCTGCTGCCCGGCGGCTCGGGGGAGGTGGGCGGCGTGGGCTGCCCGCTCAGGTTCATGATGGTCTGGGCGCAGGTGGCGATCTGCGAGGGCAGCAGCGAGGAGGAGAGGTCGCTGTCGCTCCAGTCCGGCTCCTGCTTCAGGGCGCCGCGGGAGGAGGAGGAGGAGGAGGAAGAGGAGGAGGAGGAGGAGGAGGAGGAGGCGGTGCGGGGCTCGGCGCCCAGCAGGGTGGTCATGGCAGCGCCGAGGTCCTTGGCGGGGTCGCGGCCGGCGCCGCCGCCCGGCGGCAAGTACTCGCCGTAGTCCCCGCCCCGCTCGGGCTTGTGGTTGCTGTTGAAGAGGTCGGCGAAGAGCTCGTCGTTGCAGAGCTCCAGGTTGGGCACGGCCGACATGGAGTCAATGTAGGAGCTGAAGTCGATGGCGCTCTCGTCCTCGTACATGGCCGGGGCGGCGGCGCTCAGCTCCGCCAGGTTGGTGCCGCTGCCCCCCAGGCCGCCCCCCGCCTCCTCGCCGCTCATCCCGCAGCCGCCGCGGCCCCCCGGCTTGCAGGCGGGACCCGGCCCGCCGCCGCTGCCCACCTTGGCGTCGTAGAAGTTGGCGGGCTCCAGGCACCAGCTCTTATAACATGCCGGGGACTCCAGGCTGTAGAGAGTGGCGGCGCTCATCGGCGAGCGGGACGCGGCGCCGCACGGCCGCGGCGCAGGGGCTCCGGGCCGCGGGCACCAGCCGCCGCTCCGCGGCGATCGCAGCTCCAGCCTCCGCCGCGGGCAGGTGGGGAGCGGAGCCGCTGCCGCTGCCGGGGCCGCTGCTACTGCGCTGCCGCTGCTGCCGGCGGTGGGACTGGCGGTACCGGTGCTCCTGCTGCCGTCCCGCCGCCTCGCCTCGCCTCGCCGAGGGGGCCGATCCGGGCTCGGGTCACGCCGCGCTCGGCGGTGGGAGGCGGGGATGGGACAAGGCGTCTCTGGACCTGGGAGCGAAACGCCCGCTCGGTCCCTTCTTATACGGCGCCGGCCCCGCCTCCTGCCCCAATGACGGGGAACGAGTGTTCCCGGCACCCCCGGGGACCCGGGGGCGGGAGCGGGTGGGGTGCGCGGCCGCGGAGGCAGGGCTCCCGCCGCGGAGAGCTGCCGCCTCCCGGCGGAGGGTGGCCGCGGCCGGCCCCGGGGGGACGGGACGGGACGGGACGGGACGGGACGGGACCGTGCGGGCTGCTGCGACGCCGGTCCCGGCCCCTCCACTGCCCCAGCGACACTCCGGCCGAGCGTTAATTTCCCCTTTCCCTGGCTTATTTCCACAGGGGCCAGCGGAAAATCTTGCGGAAAAGGCTTATTTTACACACGCACCCCACACCCCACCCCGCCCCACGCTGCATCCCCCCCCCCCCCCCCCCTTCCCCAGCGGCGCCTTGGATGGAGCGATACGGAAAAGATGCTGCCTGCCCCACGCGTGTCTGTGTATCGCCCTAGCGCCCTCGCGAGGCCTCGCTCCTGCCGCTGGAGCACAGGCAGCTGCACCCCAGTGGGCTGCACATCCCCCCACCCCACCCCCAGTGACAAGGGTGGCCGCTTGGACTTCTTGGGGGACACTCTGGTGGGAAAGGGGTTTCTAAGGCATCTTTAGCTGCCTCACGCTCTCTGCGTGAAGTTAAGCCTCTTTAAAAATTTACGGTAAGTACATTCCCCCCAACCCCCCACATCCAATCCAATAAACTACTACTATTAACACGGCAAGTACCAGAGAAATGAAAATATTTTCATTTCAAATATGTGACATGCATAAGTTTTCTAGTTACGTAAGAGTTTTTAAACCCCTGGCTTCATCCCCCAGGTGCTCCATTAACTGAATTACAAAAGAAGCAAAAAAAACCAACCCAGAAACCAACCTTAAAAAAATTATATTTTAAGATTTATTTACTTTTTTTCCAGCGGACCCAGCTGGATTTATGACGCTTCGGTAGGACTAGCCCAGCCACTGACTTTTCAGCCCCGCACTCAGCTGACACTGCTGGCGTGGAGCTGTGCCCTGGGTGCCGTGCTGCTCCCGCTGCTCGGAGGTGGCTTTCTGGGGACCCTGGGTACGTGCCGGTCATGCCGGGCCCGCCGCCTCTCCCCGGGCAGGGCTCCATCTGCCGCTACCGCAGCTGTTGCAGTAACGCAGCTGTTTGTCGAAGGGCTGTGTATCTTCACAGAAATAGTTGGGACAGGACTGGTACATGCTCTCCCTTCGGCCCTAAGCTCCTCCTGGGAAGGCCTGTGGGATCAGGGTAAGTGCAGGTGAGGTTTTGCATCTGGCAGGTAAGGTTTGCATGGAGAGGCTTGGCTTCGCTTTTAACTCCAGTGCTGCAGTTAACCCCACAGAGACATCGTGTTTAAATAAACTCGATTTGCTTTGCTCGTGAGGCGTTGGACCACACCGCCTCTTGTCTTCATGTGCATGAAGCGCTGAACTTGACAATGACACAAGAAGTTGTTGCGCTTTTTTTGTTCTTCAGTGCAAATAATTTCCCTTTTCCACATTGTCAAAAAATAACAAACCCAAAGCCAGTTTTGCATGTTATTTTCTGCCCTCTAGCACTGGGGTATATTCACATTGTACGACTGTGCCACCTGCCCTAGGCCCGGCTGTCTGGCAGAGAACTGAGGCCATCACGTGGTGCTCCTGGACTTTCTCTCTGCATAAAATACAGAGAGGTGGGTGCATGAAGCACGGGAAGGTAGTTCAGAAGTGCAGGGTGGTCTGACATCAGCTCTTTCTCCCCCTTGCTCTGCAACAGGGTCTGCTGGTTGCTGGAAGGCGATACATCATCTCACCTGTCATAGCGATAAAGTCATGATTTGTCTTGGAAAGCATCTCATTTAACCGTTTGTGCGTGGAACTGTGTTACACTTTCAGGTCACTGAAGTCCTTATCCCCAAAGGACAGCTGGTCATCAGACAGTGTTGGCGTGCAACTGTGCCAGCCTTAACAGTCTCATTTAATGCCCATCATGTGTTACTCCAAAAAAGAGCGGCAATTCCCAGCCAGACCACCTGGCCCCCACTGGGCACCCTGCCGTGTGGCAATTAGATTCACAAAATCCCTGAGTAAATGGCCACCTGCTGGGCATGGAAACCCTGTGTAAGCCTCGATGTCTGCCACCCGTGTCACACCTAAGCCTCATCACAGAGGGTGCAGCTTTGCTTGCTGTGTCTTCAGGACCTGGAGGCGTGTTCAGAGCTCGTGGTCAGACCTGTCAACACCTGTCCCTGCCAAAACCAAGCGGAGAGAGCCATCCCCTGGAAGGTGAGTTGGCTGGGTTTGGGGCTGAGCCTGAGATGTTTGGTTTCAGGAGCACATTTCAGGGGGTTTCCCCACGTGCTATACAGGGTGTGAAGCCCAGCGGTGGTACTACACCAGCAATGAAGCGTCCAGGAGCATGTAAGCGATACTTGTTGCTTACCAAAGCGCTGGGCTGAAGGCAGGATGATATCCATGCTCTACTCTCCTAGGGTGGATTTGTCTGACATCTCGGCAGCTGAATCTGTTCCCATCTGCATGAATAATTTAATGAACAGAGAAGCAGAGACACGCCCTTGATTCCCTTCATGTCCTGCCGAGTACCTGACCCTGTACAGAATCATGGCTTCTCTCTGGGATCCAGTAAGTTTAAAGAGCAGTAAGAAACATTTTGAGCATCTGAATTTCAGAATAATTTCTTTAAAACCTGTTTGAGGTTCCTGCTCCAAATCTAATGGAGGAGCATTTAAACCCGGCGAGAAAGGACAAGAAACCTTTCTCTAAGAAACCTTCATAGAGTAAAGACAAAATTTTAAACTGCTGTGGAGTGCCGGCTGTCAATCCCAGAGAAGCACCAGGACCCTGAGCCCTTCAGGGACAGGACTTACTCACACTGTATTTCTGGGTAGTTTTTCCTCATAAATAGGGGACAGGCCACTCAGCGAAGGTGAGGGAATGGGACAATGCCACAGCCTGGCTTTAACCCTCCCCGTCCTCCTCCTGGCAACCCAGCCAGAGGCGCAGGAGTTTTTGGGACAGCGGGGCTGGGAGCCCAGCGAAGCTGGTCTGGTCTTGCGGAGCCTACAGAGCCCTCCTCTGCCCTCGGGGTGCTATGGGGCTGCGGCAGTGCCAGCACGATGCTGGCTCCTGGGAGAGCCCTGGACTGGGATAAGGCAGCTGTGGAGCAGGGCTGCGGGGGGACACACCTGTCCAGGTGCTTCTGCACCTCACGGCACCGGGTTTCACAGGGAAAGGCAAAGGGGGAAAAAGTCGAAGGGGTGATTTACCTGGTTTTCTCCTCCGCCCAAGAAGATGCAGGAGTGCACCGATATTTTCATTCAACGCCTAGGAACAACACTTGGGGGCTGACTGGGGAATGGGACATGCAGATGAGGAGATGCAAGTTTGGAGAGTCAAAAAAACCTGCCAACACACTCCTAGGGAGAGACACCGGCTCTTGTAAGGCAGCGCTGTGGCTGCTGGACAGGCCCTGCCTGCCCCTGGTCCCGCCCGTGCCCGGGCTCGTGCCTCTCCCTTGTCTTGGATCGCTGTAGCAGTACTTTGCTCATCACCGCACTCACCTGGGGCAGTGCATTGCACTGATTCAGTCTGTGGCCACCCTGCTCTTAGCGGCTGAAGAACTTGCTGGTAAGTGGAAGGATTTTTCTTTTTAGCTTTGTTAAACTCTGTGCTCTGACTTGCTGCGGGCATTTGAGCGCTGGCGGTACCAGCCTGGGCTGGCTTTTTTCAGCTGCACCTGTGGCTGCTGAACTGCTTAATTAAACCTTCCACGTACCCGGGCTGCCAAAAGGCCAAGTGCTGCAGCCGCAAAACGGCTCAGATTCTGCACTCCTCCTTTTCTCAAGCCCTTTGGTGGATGCTCTAAACTTTCTCCCAATACAGGTTCCAGCAGGGATGAGATTCATGAGATCAAATTCACAGCTACAACTTCTGCCTAACCAAATGAAATCTTGCGCAGTATCATTTCCTGTGAGTTTAATGGACAGGTGAAATGAGTGTTACCTTCTCCTGTCCCATCAAAAAGGAAAAAAAAAAACCAACAACAACCAAAACCAAGCAAACAAAACCCCCTGTAAATAATGTGGAAACTGTAACCCAACCTTTTCCAGCCCCTTACAGCCATGCCTTCTCAAAACGTTTTGCAACAAAAAAAAACCCCTAAATACCTTATTCTGGACATTGTTGGTTTAACGCAGGATGCAGCTCTTTGGCAGCTTTGCTACAAGACCAGTGACACCACTGGCTGTGGGTGGCTGCCAGGGTGCAGGTGCAACCTTTCTGTGTCGGTGCCATTTCTTACAAGCAGCATAGCTCCAGAAGGAAATTTTAAATATACAGGTCATTTCCAAATGAGGCACATGGCATTAATAAAGTAACTTGGCAGACCCTCATCCTCTGTAGTTGTGAGGGGAGAAAGAAGTTTTAAAGCAGTGGTAATAAATCTTTAACTGATTTCAAAAAAAGTGAAGTTTGGGAAGAAGTGTCTCTAAATGTAGACACTTCCTTACCTGACTCGAGGAAGCAGCTGGCCAAACCCTTCAGCATGAGGCCAGAAGAGCTGTGGGAAACTCCTTCCACGGCTGAAGGAGCCTCATTCGCTGTTCTTGCGGAGAGCTGGTAGGCTCCTTCCTGTGCCCAAACGCGTGCTGCTGCTGCACCACGTCTCAGCCTCAGACACCTCAAGATAACATTTAAATTGGGGAATGCTAGTAGGGACAAAGAGAAAATCCCGAGCACGACAAGCACCATGCAGGGCCCTCCTTATCAGCTGGGAAAGGAGACTGCAGAGCTTTCCTCTGTGTTCTGCAGTATTATTTTTAGTTAAGAGAAAAATTGTAAGATTGACAGGAATGGTAAGGACTAGCTTAAATTTTAGTATTATTCTATACACTAAGAAAAACCTACTGAGAATATACACTAATGCTTTACATAGCTTTTTGGATGCAACTAAAGAATTTCCAGATATAGTGCACATCTGGTTACTTAATCTGAGAAGGAAATATTCTGCTGTATTTGTGGATAGTTACTAAGTTTTGTTTTGCATCATGAGACCTGATACAGTCTCCATCTCTGAGCCACACATCATCATCTTTTCTGGAGGCTGAACAAACCCGCCCTGTAAACCAGAGCCCAGCGACTTGAGGTTTTCATTGCTTCAGTACTTTCCTTGCCACTTCATGGGCTGGCTTCAGCCTTTTCACTTAACTGTTGTATTTTATTGAGCAGCACTTTTCAGTCAGGATCAGGGACAGCAGCTGTGATTTACATACGTTGCAGGTTATTTTCAGGCTCGCTCAGCTGTGCAAGGAAGGCTCTGTCAGGGCAATTCCACTTGCTTTGCATAGGATGCGCTTCTGCTCATGAAAACCCAGCAGGGTCGCACTTTGCTCCTTAGCACTTGAGCTTTGCAAATACATCACCAGTAGGACTGATGCAGCTGAGGCTTCCAATTACAGCACTTACTTTTGGGCCCAAACTGAGCTTTTCACTATTTTGAGTGCCACAGACACCCATCTCAAAGGCTTTCACCCCCAGTCTGGGTGCCTTCTGCTACAGAGTCAAGGGTGAGGAGGGCATGGGGCAGGGTACACCGCGCTCTCCTTCCCCTGGAAGGGCCGGGCTGTGCTCTGGCTCCAGCCCCTTTTGGAAAAGGCCAAGGAAGCCTGGGTTGGCACTGGCAGGAGGCATGCTGCTCACAAACATCTATTGTTGCTGAAGGTATCAAAAGTCCTATGAGAAGAGTCTTGTTAAACTATAAACCTAAACTTTGTCCTCCACAGTACAGGTCAAAGTACCTAGTAAATATCTGAGGTATGTGCCGAAAGCGCAATTAAACACCTTGTACAACCAGCCACTTCATTTCCACATCTCCTCTCACCTTTTCATGGCGCTTTTTATTGTGCTTTGAACTTGCTTATATTTGTAGCGTCAACGTGAAAGCCAGGGTGCCTCACCTAACCAGGCTTCAGTCATAATGCTGCCATGTTAATTGATACCAGAGATTAAAAGAACAAAATACATGAAGACATCTTACATGTGTATATACTACATCGCATGCTTATGAAAAAAAACTGTCCATTAATTATTATCTCCATAAATGGGTAGATGTAGATGTTTTCTGTTACTAAAATGCCCTAAATTAACTTTTGAAATGAGGTATACATCAGAAATTTTATTTTTAAATAGATGTTTCCTCTACAAAAATAACAGCCTAACAATATTTTTCATTAATAAAATCTGATAAAAAGATTCAGAATTTCTTGATTTATAACACTATTGACATAAGCAATTCAGCATATTTATTAAGAAGGCAAGGCAGGTAACAAATCCTAACTGTCACTGGAAAGTGTTTGAAACAAAAAAGCTCCTTTCCTATCCATTAGACCTCAGCAAGCAATCTTCCCCATCCCAAGAGGTTCCATTCCTCTGCTCTCCAGCTGAAAGATTCATTGGAGACTGGTGCCAGCACCAGCCGTGGCCCTCGGTGAGTCAGGACTGCCCCACTGCCACCGAGGCAGGAGGGAAAGCCTGCAGGCAGTGGAAGGGCAAAGACTCATTTTTATTACACCTTTTATGATAATTATTATAAGCCTCAATGGAAACTGTCTCCTACAATGAATTATTGGTAATAAACAACAGTAGCATTTGAGAGAGCTCTCTTTTCCTTTGCCATCCGTGCTGCACTGCACTTGCCACCAAGGTTACCTGATGTCATGGTTTAACCCCAGCCAGCAGCTCAGCCCCCACCCCCGCTCGCTCACTCCCCCAGTGGGATGGGGGACAAGAGTCGGAAGAGGAAAAGTGAGAAAACTCGTGGGTTGAGATAAAGGCAGTTTAACAGGTGAAGCAAAAGGCATACAAGCAAAGCAAACCAAGGAATTCATTCACCGCTTCCCACTGTCAGGCAGGTGCTCAGCCACCTCCAGGAAAGCCGGGCTCCATCCCGTGTAACCGTTACTTGGGAAGACAAACACTGTGATGCTGAACGTGTTCATTGTTCCCCACCACCACCCCCTTCATTCTTCCTCCCGCAGCTTTACATGCTGAGTGTGATGCCATGTGGTCTGGGACATCCCTCTGGCCAGTTGGGGTCAGCTGTCCCGGCTGTGTCCCCTCCCAGCCCCTGGTGCCCCCCCAGGCTGCTCGCTGGTGGGGTGAGAGGCAGCACAGGCCCTGGCGCTGTGCCAGCTGCTCAGCAGTAACTAAAGCATCCCTGTGTTACCAACGCTGTTTCCAGCACAAATCCAGAACATCGCCCTGTACTAGCTACTATGAATAAAACCAACGCTATCCAGCCAGAACCAGCACCTGAAGACAGGCTGCCAGCAAGGAAGAGCCACATCTGGCACAACTTCCACACCGGCAAAGCGAAGACCATTCCCGTGCTGTGGGGCAGCTATGGCAAGAAGCTTCCAGTGCCCTGCTGCATCAGCAGTGGCTACTTTTGGCTTTGGCCAAATGAATAATTTGGCATTAACACAACACGAGGAGTGCAGACTTCTAAAGGATAGAGATAACAGAATATAACCTCTAATTGCTAGAAAACTATCTGCTGGAATGGTCTTATCATTACTATCTTATTATCCAGTAATGAAATAACCATTCAGATACTTTAGGTGTTATCTAGAACTAAATGCCATTTTCCATTTAATTTTACCATGTGCCTCACTTACTATTGATATGAAAAATCTTCTAGCTTTAATTACAAATAATACGTGTCTGCGGAATGGTTTCAGTCGATTGTCATCAAGGTCTCCATAAAAAGACAAATGCAGACTTGCACTACAAGGATGCCTACAAGTTTGCAGGGTATGAATTTTTGCTCTCCTCTGAGTTGACCTCAGTGCCTTTCAAGTAAGCCTTTAAGCTCTACAGTCTCTCCAGTTCTTTCTACATTGACTTTAACAAAGACAATAAGGCTGCTTTGTTCCAGAACCACATACAAGAAAAATAATTAACTTTTTTAAAAATATCACTGAATGCAGCTTTAATACAAAAAAAATTATATTCTATATTAATCAAGTTTACCGATGATGATACAAGAGGTTAAGAGATTTTTTCCTATTTGGCTGTAAAATTCTGATCTGGTTGCAGCTGTTAGGGTATGGGTCCCTTGGCAGACTGGGCTTTAGAGAGCAGTCCCTCACATCCAGGGTTCCCATCCTTCCCAGACTCTGCCAAGAATATTGGGGTCTGTCGCTTGATCAATCAGGCATCTCACTTGGGTCTCCTCTGAAAGTCCATCCTCTGGCTCTTTAGCTCTGATATTATGATCAGCATTACCACGAGCCACAGCTGCAAAATCATTATAAGCGAGTGATTTCTCGTGGCCCAGGCGTAGCTCATCACTAAAATTGAGAACACAAAAATAAGCTCTTATTAAAAGAAACAAGCAAAAAAATCTCAGATGGATTTTTAAATACGAAACAGTACTTGAACATGATTCACGCAGCTTTATTTTTCAAGATGTGGAGACTGTTCAATAACTGCAGAAGTCTTGGCCAGTGAGGACTGGTGATTTCAGGTGATTTCCTTTACTATGAAATATTCACGCTAAATATTCCCATCTTGTCAAAGGTCTCTAACTGAAAGAAGGATGCAGCAGTTCACATCCAAGCTGTTATCTCCTTACCTGCCCTGCTGATTTTGTGTATGCAAGAAGTATTTTGCTGCCTCTTCCCGTTCAGCCTTGACCACAAAAGGGGCTCCTCCCAAGTCCTGCGCTTTTCAGTATTTGTATGGTTTTAAAACAGGCTTGCTTTTTTTGCCCTTTTTTTTTTTCCTCGATTAATCCAAAAGGTCTTTTTAAAAGAGGATGGAAGGGATTAATTGTACTTTAACTGAACTTTAAAGACATTCCAACTTGAGCCAGACTTGACTAGGCTGACACAAATAACCTGAAAATGCCATCAGATTTGATTTTAATGCTTTTGGGAAGCAGCTTACCTCTGTGCCTCCCGCAGAGCTAGTTCAGGTTCCATTTCAAGCAACCGTCCAGCAGAAGCATATTGATTTAAATACTACCCCTAGCCTAAAAGCTGTGGAGATGCAAATACAGAACAGCAGTCTGAGGAGTGAGAAGCAGGCTTACAGGGTGAGGATGAGTGCATTGCCAGGAACAGTACAACTGCTCAGGAGGTCTGAGCTGGAGCAAGAACACTCGCAGGGAGATACCTGGTGTTTTGGCCGACAGGGTGATTCAGATTGCTTGTCTGTGGACCAAAACAATTCTGACAGGAGGTTTGTTGAAATTTTGCCCCATCTGCCTCTTCTCTTTTCCTAGCTGCCATTCTACCTGAAGTGATCAAAACCTGACACAGGAGACTTCCAAGGCTCTTGGTGGACCAATTTAAAACAGAAGCAGACCATCTTACCAAGTGATTGTTGCTGGATTGGCACCCGTAAGCTTTCTTTTGACGTAGTTGACTTTTTGCAAAGGGTACCAGTTTACTTCAGATGTATTTATTTCCCTGATCCATGTGCCTCCTTTTTTCAGCTGTCTTTGCTCAAAGTTCTAAAAAGAAAATAAATTTGACCTAAATCATATACTTAAAAAGACCTTTAAGCCACCAGATCATAGCAAGTCAAGCCAGTAACTCGTAAATGGAGGGCAAAGTAGTGAGACAATATCTAGCTTGCCCGTGACTTAAAATTTAATTTACAACTGGAGTTACTGAAGTGCAACTAGTTTCAGATTTTTTTCTCTGTAATTATTAGTTTGATGTATACAGTGTTGTTATGTACATTTAAGAGGCTCAAGGCAAAAAGCTGAAAATCTTTATGCTACTGTCCTAAGTGACATAACAGGATCAAGAGATATAAGAGATAATGCATATTTTTAGGATTATCACGCAGATAAAGAACAGTACACTGATAGCACAGATACATGCTATTATTCTTCATCCATCAATATAATATTCTGTCATTTTAAAGCCTTTAAGTTCAGTTTCTCTGAGAACCCAATGAAAGAAAGAAAGATAAAAGAAGCACTGAAAGTAAGCATTCAGAAATACTTCCTTTTTTATCTGTTTTATCCTTATTACATTTTAACAGTTTTCACACAAAGAAAAAGGGAAGAGGAAAAATCCCACCTTCCAGTCCAAAGAAGGCTCTTTTACAAATACATCCATTGTGCTGATGATGAGATCCGGATTCGAACGATAAGCTCTCAGGGCATGCACCATCACACTGTAAATGAGACCCCACTCTTTCACTGGCATCATCAGATTAACAAACTGGCGAGTCAGACGAAAAGGCATCAACTCTGGCACATTCAAAAACTAGCAAAGGGGAAGGACGGTTGAAAGAAAACAAGATAAGCAGTCTTGGAATAGAAGGATTAGAAATAAATATATATTTTTTTTTAAGCTTTGAAACCTTCTTTGCCACTTAACTGAAAATAACATGCAACACAGGACAGGACCAAGTTCTGACATCAAGTTCTAGGCATGAATATTTAGTGATAGTGGTTGAAAGCCTGGCTGAACTATACAAAACAAAACCACATAGACTCCGTGAAACTCTATAGCTCTCTGCTTGTCTGAGAACATCCGGAAACAGAGATTTTCTTCTATTAACTAGAAGTAAGTTGTCAAGATTATTTTGCATTAGAACAATGACAAATGAAGAACATCAAATTTAGTACTGACAATACACATGTAATTACACATAATAAATGCAAAAGCTGTAACAAATTAATTAGAAAACAAATACCTGTGTAGCTGAACCAAACGCATGTCCAAAGTCTATTCCCACCATGCCACCTGTCTCCTTGTTAATCATAAAGTTGAGCAGATGCCTGTCTCCAATACCAAGTATCCAGTGGCTGATGCACATCAGTGCGTGAGAGCTGGCAAAATGGGACCGTAGAGACAGGAAGGCTTCAGGAGACGTACTCATTTTCACAAAGGCACGCCTTAACGAAACAGAAGTCACTTGTTGCATACAGGTAAAACACCAACATTCATTTCACAATGTGCAGTCATTAACAGTACACTTACCGCAGCAGATCTTCTGGAACACTGTTTTCCCTGCTTTTGAAAGACATAACTGTTTCTCTACGGCTAGCATTTCTGCAAATTAATGAAGGAATAGTATTAGCTATGGAAGTAACAGCCCACTGGATGTTAAAAGTTGTGTACACGACTGCATTAGCACGTTTTGCTTACCCCAGCAGACAGTACAGCAAGCCACACAGAGAGTTTGCTGAGAAATTTTTATCTGATATTAAAAATACTCCCCCTCCTGTCTTTTTCTGCCAACAGTTATTTCCAAGACTGACATTTCTGAATACAAAACAGTATGCAGTTTTGTCTAGTTTCCCCCAAAGTAAGGAGATGGGTTAAGTTTTAATGCAGCAATACAACTGTGCTCTTTCTGGCTGGATAGTCTCTTCCAAGCAGAGAAACTAAGGCCTAGATTAGATCTCTCAGCAGCACGCAGAGGCTATACTGACACTAGAGAGTAGTGCAGCACAAGGCGAGTATAGCTGGTGCTGAGGACATCCATGCTGTACACATTTGGGGAGGGTGGATGAGTGCTCTGGCCTAGCCTGGTCCTGGGAACTGAAGGCTCCTAGCAGCTGGAATGCACAGAGTGCTCTCCTGCCGACCTAGTTTCATCTGAAAGGAGCAGAGCGGTGTACCAGGGGACAGCTCTGTGATGCAAAGCAATGTGAGGTGAGTGGGGGTGACAGGGAATTTACTTCAAAAGCACATTCCAGATCTAAATACAAGTCTTAACGTTGACCCACTCAGTTAAAGAAGTCAAAGGTTTCCTTTAAAAAGCAAGATGCTTGCTTAAGCATGTTATGAGCTCATCAGAAACGCTCCGCTGGAAACTTCACTTCCCTCCACTACAGTGCTAGATCTAGGCAGGTGTGGAAACTCCTCCGAGAGGATCCTCAAGTCAGGACCCAAACCGAACCATCAAATATTCTTAAATTCTCAGTGAATCACAGTGATTTTCTCTTTCCAGCTTCAGCAGGTGCTCTGGCTCTGAGGCAGCCTACCTAAGTGCATAATCAGGACCAAGACACCTAGAAGATAAAGTTGAAGAGGAGCATCTGCTTCTAGACACTTTCTTAGGGAAGTGAGCAACCTTCTGGAAGCACTCCTGTCCTCTGGTGGGATTTTGGCAGTACTAAACTCCCCCTGCAGAGCATCTCCAGTAAGATGAAGCAGTAAAAAGAGCAAAAATCAGATCTAGCCAGCATTATTATAGTGCAGATCATATTTTTCCTGGAACTTCTACAACTTTGTGTGTGTGCACACTCTAGCTTCTACATTTTATGTGCAGTTCTCTTTCAAAACCTACCTGTACATAATATGGTATCGAGAGCTGCCTTGTGCTTTCCCACTCATCTGGGACAGCCACTTAGAATAGGTAGCCCGAGGTCCTTTTTCGCTAAGGAGAAAAAAAGAAAGAAAAAAAAAAGCGCGTTGATGATTTCCCTATATTAACTTTCCACTCTGTACTCAAATATCCGCAGGCTGTGTGCTACCATGACCCGTGAGATTTTTATGCACGGGAGGCGTCAGGAAGCTACAGCCTACATTAATTGTAGCCTTGCTATGGAAATGAAGTTTATGCGGTCAGTGCATATGCTGATTCATACATCTCCTTCCCCCCAGCTTTGAATGAACTTCATTCATATTTGACAGAGGGCTAGACATCTCAAAGGTGTTAATTTGTCAGTAGGTACTGTGAAAATTAGATGCTGACTTGAGAAGAAAGACCCGAAATAATTTCTTCAGGGAGGGAAAGGTATTTTTAACAGTCTCACATCCATTTGAGAGGCATTATGTAGCCTACCACAGCATGTGCTGTCATTTGTCCATCCAAACAGGTGGGGAATGCAGGAAGGCAGTCCATTATCTCCTTAGTGTGTACAAGAGGGAAGGAATGGGGGCTTGGACTTGAGAAGACAGTCTTCATTTGTTGCACTGCTTATATAATAATTTGATATTTTTCTCCCATCTTATATATACTATAAATATACTAGACATTATTCTCTTCCAGAGAGGCAGCAACTTAGCAGAGCAGCCGAGATCCTTTCCATTTAAGAAGTATTTATCACTTATAGACTGCACAGCCCATCACTTTGGGATAAAGAAAAGGATTTCAAAACTTCAAAAAGTTATTTCCCCTACCCCAACCAGAATATTGCCAGCAAGGATTTGATCAGAATTTTCCTTTGCAAGTGCTGTCATTCAACCATAGTTCAACATAAAGTGTCTTAATTGACTTGATTGAAGAACATATGGGAAAATTAATTTAAAGTCAATACACAACAATAAAATAAAGCTATGTGTTGGGGTAAATCATTAATTGTTTTTGGAAAGACACTGATAATGTACATTTAACATATTAGAAATCTCCCCCCACGAGGTGGTTCCATGTGAGTTCTTCATTTTCCCAGTGAACTGAGGCCAACATAACACTGCTGCTGTTCACAAAAGTGAACCAGACAGTGGTAATGCAGGAACAGTAGCAGTTCCTAAACTGCTCAAAAATAAAATACCTGTAGAAATAAAGACTTTCTGGAGTCCAACCTCCATGCTGGAGGTTCCTCCAACCTGCCCCATAAGCATGAAAAGCAGTAAAAATAAGTGCTGACAACACTTCGACAAACCCAGATAGAGACTATGTATCGAGAACAACACTGGCAAATAAAACCATATTTCTAAATTCCAGGATAGAAACAGACTGAAATGCCAGAATTAAATACATTTTACAAATATTCATCCTCCAGTTACAATCCAGAGAAAGCAAGCTAATTTATTCAAACCAGCATTTGTATAAAGTCAGAGATAGTGTTCTTTTACAGCTGTGTTTTGTGCATCTGCTGCCAGTTTCCCCCACCACTGACCCACTGCCGAACCCAGGTTCTGAAAAGCGCTCTTCTGCTCTCCTCCGCTCCCCCCTTTTCTGACCTAGGTCCATTTCCTGCCTGACCAAATCAAAAGATCAAAATCCTTTACTTGCAAAGTCAATCTGCTGATAAGGAAATGGTGATGATAATGACGTCACACATCATTATAATTACAAGCCTCTTGTTTAAACAAGCTGGGTGGAGATATATTACAGGTACAATGGTACTCATTAAACAAACAGTTGCCAATTACTAATTTGGGTCAGGAAGTACAAACTGCCTCCTTGCTTATAGGTGCCTTTTATTTCATTCTTTCAAAAAAAGAAATGCTGCCACAAGATTGTCCGTATCAAAAAGCCCATTAGTAGTGGTCTCTATCAGAGCAGACAGTTAAACCAAGCATCACCTGTTATAGTTGAAGTCTTCCTCTTCAGACATACTATTCTTAAGGAATTCCCTTAAAGTGCAAGTATTTTCCAGCCACTTGATGAGTCCCAGTCTGGAACAAAGAAGCCAGAGATATGAAGAAGTTGCTCAGCTGAACTTTAGAGGAACACCACAAATAGCAAGCAACACATTCTAGTGCCTCCTAAAAAAAGGCTGAAAGCTACCAATTTAAATATACTCTGGAAAACAGTTTCCAGACAAAGCAATTTCAATGTTGTTTAAAAGGAAAAGAAAAAAAATTAAGCCAAGACCCAAAACACTCTGAACCAGAATGTGGCACACAGAAATCTCACGTTCCAACATCCTAACAGTAACAGATGTTAACATAAAGATTTCTGCTCCTTCAAGATAAATGCCTACCTTGTTGTCATGGGGATGACCTGATAAGTTTTTAACTGCATATTCCTTTGGCTACATGTAGCATCTTGGGAAAGGATAATGTTCATTACATCAAACAGCTGCTCAATACGCTGGTCTTGTCGCAAGTCTTCACCACCTTTGACAAGGAAAGGATACTCCTGCTCATCACTGCCTCGGATTGTTATACGTTTTGGCTTCCTCAAGGATTCCATTACCTTTATCTTGTAAAAAGATAGGAAAACCCAAAATATTTGTGACAGAAGACTTGGCCTTACAGAATCATCCCTGAAATTAAACATATCTGTCATTCCGAGATGGCATAATCAAGTTGCTCAATTAGTACTAGAAAAACAAATGCCCATTTGCAGACCTTCCTTTATGTGCTGCAAGATGCGTACACAAGCAACAAGCTTTGCTATTGTCAAACTCTTCAAATGGAACACAGACACAAATTTATAACACACAGGATTTTGACTCACACTTAACATACCCGTTCATCAAATCCAGAGATTTTTGCATGGTACTCTGGCAGTGGTTTCCCTTTTCCATCATACTGACCTGAAGTGGTAATGGAAAAAAATAGAAGAAAAAAGTTACATAGACTGACCTTAATTATTATTTTTTTTAAATTTAAAGTGTTTAAGAATAGAACACACTTCCAAATATTTAGTCAAATTGGTAGAATGGTAGTGAAGAAAATATTTTAAAATGCATAAAAATCCAACATATACATCATATAATTTTATCTGTGAATTACTAATATTCTTTCCTTATAAAGCTGTTAGAATTGCAGCTCTTAATGGTTTCAGAGGACACGTCCTTTTTGAACTAGATTTGAACATAGACTTATATGTCAGATTTTGTGGAGTCAGGCCTTTAAAAAAACCACAGAAGTTCTTAGGCAAGATACAATTTTAGACAGAATTTTAAAAATATCAGGACTACAGCTTAAGATCAGATTTAAGTGACGATGAATGAACAGAGCTATTTCAGATGAAATCTACTTCTGCATAAGGCCAGAAAGAAGGGTCATATAGCCAACATAAAAAGAAGGGCTCAAGAGCAGCAACTTCCTTGTAAGGGACAGTTCACCATTGACACTGAAGAGGAACTTACCAGGAACCTCTAGTTCATTCCTCAAGAACTCAGCTTTGAATTCACTCATCCACGGTGAACATTCTTTCAGGTTTCCAGGTTCTTTATGTTTTTTGTTCATTTCTGAGAGGAGAGAAGTTGCAATCTCACCAAAGTCATTAGCCTTCATGTTCAACAGTTCTGAACCTCCTTTTCCAAAATGACGGTCAAAGTCTTTCCCAAAAGCCTGAGGTTCATTTACAGAAAGGAATCCTGTTAACACAGTGCTAGGAACATCCCAAGAACACCAAAACAGTACTTTCCTATCTACACACACAGCTTCATCTGAGCTCCTAAAATACATCAGTCATCCTTCCACTTCATTTTTTTTTTTTTTTCTCCATTACTTCTAGTCTGTCAGAACCTTCTCGCTTCCTGTTTGGTAGACTCACCAGCTGTCCTCAACAGAAATATCTACATTTTACCAACTCAGCGACATCAATCTATAGAATGAGATCAAAAACCTTTTTGCCATGTCAAAACCAGAAGCTTGGCCCTTTTACCTTCTCCAGGTGCAGCTGGATTCTGGGTGAGCATATCAATAATGCTGCTCATTAGACTTAATACACATACCTCATCTGCTTACAAAAATTTAAGAACAGCTAGTGAAACAGTAATATAAATAAAAGTTTTCAATTTTGCACCTGTTAAAAAATACAAATTCCATCATGAATCTAAATATAGGATTATTCTCAGGACATTTAATTGATGCCCTGGTCTTTAGATCTAGTTATCACACTTTCGAACTGCTGCAACAAAACCCCCAAAACCCTCAACTGTTTGATTTACAAATGGTAAAAAAATACAGATGGATAAGTTCATTAATGTTTTTTCCCCTCTCAAATATGAATACTCTGTGCATTATGGAAGGTGTGGGGTTTTGGGTTTGGGTTTTTTTCTCTTCTTTTTTTTTTTTTTTAAACTAGCAGCAACCATACTCAACCATACTACATAGTAAGCAAATACATCCTAGTTAATTTCACATATACCTTTTTTGCTAACCAAAAGATATATGTATACATAAGGCATGTCATAAAGCTTCATGTATTAATTTTTTGTATCACCTTAGAAAATACCAACATACGTGTTTTACTTACTATCACATTTATTATTCATGATTTATTTTGAGATAATTCAGATGTACAGTGTATAAAACCATATTTTTTAGAGTGTATTAAATAGCCTGTTAAAGTGCAACAACATTTCACACTGATCCATTTAATAAACAAAGTGAGTTTTATCTGCAAGTAGTTAACTGAGTTGACTTCATCTGTCCATAATTCAAGGTTCTAGAAAAACGACATGTCCCCTCTCAGACCTCATTGGTATCAACACTTTGGAAAGACATGTAAGCTCACTTCTTTTTTTAATGCCTGATCGTTTTTCTCCCAAGCTATGAAGGACACAACTATTTCACTGAAGTAAATGAAAATACAGAAAATATCCTTCTGAAGAAGAGACTGCTACAGTCAACATCTTTATCACTTTAAATCTATTTCCAGATGATCATAGAATTGCTTTCTCTCTTCTGTTCTTTGACTTCTTTTAAAATTCAAGGCAGCAAATATTTAATAGCCTTAACACTGTATTTTAATTAATACAATCCGTCAACAGTGTTTAATTTATGTATTACTGCATATTACTATTTCAGATCTGACAGTTTTGTAAAGTCCTTTCTGTAATTTTTCATAGTTGTAACTCTTCTAAATAACCTACCCTAAATAACTTAGTATCAGCATCAAATTTGAGTAGCATAATATAGCAAACCACCCTAAGGTGCTCATATACCCTTGGCAGCAGGAAAAAAACCAAGACCAGATTCTTGTGCAGGTTCATGGATGGTCAGAGGCCAAGGCCCTGAGAACCTGGCAGCGTGCAGGACAGGGGAGGCAGAAGGTGAGTAAGAGGGAAGATTCAGTCCTGCTTCTAGCAAAGAAATCCCAGTCCTGTATTCCTGACTTGCTCCCTTGTCTCATCAAGTCCTGCAGCACCTGTAAAAGCTGTGATCTTGTCCCTTCTTTTGACTTCCTAGTGCCTTCTACAAGCATACAATGCCAACACTACTTGGCAATCACACATACCTGAATAAACCTTTTCCTCAGCAATCCAAGGCCAGGAGCCTCTAAAGTTCCCAAATTCTTGTACATTCCTTCATACATTTCCTTAAGCTTATTTTTATTTCTCTGAGCTTTTGCCAACTCGTTTCTGACATCCTCAACCCAATCCTGCAAAAAGAAGGGAACAGATGAGTACTGAGAAAAAGTTGCTTCAGGGGAAGCAAGACCCCTGAAAGACTCTTGCTGTTCAGTGATCCACGCAGATTACTTCTGGGTGACCATATTTACTAATAGTCAATTAATGTGTCTTTTGACAACTAAAAGAGCAATCAAAAGGCTATGGATATATTTCCCTTTCTTTCTGTGTTGATAAAATGTTTCTACTTCATTAAGATAATCACGTTCACTACCAGAGTGTCTAGTGCAAACCAAGAAAGCCTCTATGGCGCCAGGAGTGGTACCAAACACATGAATGAGAATCCTTTAGACAACAGGGTCAGAATGTAGACAGGGAAGCCCAGCAGAGAGCAGGGAAAGGTCGTAAGAACACAAGCAGTCGGTAAGAAATTACAGAGATGGCCCACAAATGATAATTCTGTAATGGTTTCAGAACAATTGAGGAAGACTGACTATGGGGCAGGGCAGAGACCTTGAAGGAGAAAGCTGAAAAGGGCTACTACAAAACAGCCAGCTGGCACAAGGGAGGAAGACCATCACCAGTGAAAGCTGCTGACAGCACCCCAGCATCATCACCAGTTGATTCTGGGTTGAACCGCTTCCTGCGGCTGTGGTGTCAACCAAACTGTGACAGGCTCCACCCGGCACACTCTTTCCTAAACACAGGGTGAGCAATGATGGGGGCAGGGTGTGTATGCATAAATAATAATAAAAACAAAATAAAAAAACAAACAAACGAAAAAACCCACCAAAAAAACCCCCACCAAAAAACCCCACCAAAAAAACCCCACAACACTTTACCTTAAAAAGCATTACGGGATTAGAGAGCTGTTCCAGGGAGCAAACAAAATCTTGAACTACTCCTCCTCTGTCCAACTTATTCTTGATCCTTTAAAAGGAAAAAAAGCGCATCAAAATGCAACAGGAACTACCATCACCATCTAGCCTGCAGATAAGCAATGATCCAGGTTGTCTGCTATATTCAAGCATCTGGTAAAATAATTCTAAGGGTGGGCAGGTAGGACCCCCTCAGAGTTCTCTCTTGGACTGCATGACTTAATGTATTGACTGCTCTCACCACACAGCTCCCATTTTTTTTAATTAAGTGTGCCACTACGAAAATAGGAGCTTGGTGGGCAAGTGGAAACAATATCGCAACAGAAATGGGCATTAACCAGACCACATATTCTGTCACTACAGTTATTCAATGGCCATACAATTTGTGAAGCACAAGACTTTATCTTCTTATTTTAAGCAAAGGCATTCAGCAAATGTATCAGAGATTTGAAAAAATGGCAAAAAGACACCTAAAATTGTATTAGTGGTTCTACAGCGTTGTGTGATAAAAGTTGACTTTTGCCTGGGGATTTACTCAGGTTTTATTGCATGGCAAACAGGGAAGGGAGGGCTTTTAGAGGAAGGTGTATGTGCACACTGAATAAGCAAAAGAATGCAACCAAGAGATGTCATTCCCCAAGATAACATGCATCTGTTTCACTAGCCCTCTCCGAAGCCTGGTAGGAGCATGTATTCTATTTAAACACGTCTGCTTTCTCTTGGCATTAGAAAGATTGTAAGTGTCCAAGCAAGCTTCATCTTCATCTCTGATGGGTCCTAACTTTGACTGCTGTTAAGTCTACTACAGTAAGAGCCTAAACATGCACCAGATCCCCCTTCTACCTCCACAGAATGGGAGAAGGAAGATGAAACTTCAACAACCACAGAATTACAAGGAGAAAGCAGTTGCCTCTCTGTGCTCTTTCTGTTTTATCTTGGAAAAATTCTAACATCCCACAGCCTGGGGACTATATGCACTCACCACTTCAAAAAGTATTTAGGCCACTAACCTGAGTATGTCTAATACTAAGACACTTTATGTATTGATTTTCCCTGGGCCTTTAAATGAAAATACAGTGTGCGTCAGACTACCCTCTAATATTTCTCATGCCCCCTAAAGAAAAGAGTTTGTTTAGGAAAAATAAACAAACCTCTACACTCCTGAATAAGAAAACATGCAAAAGAGCTACTCCAATAGCAAATTCACCTTTCTACAAACTCCTTGTTCTTACAACCAGTTGCAGTATCTTTGAAACAGTAACTTTCACTGCTGATCATGAAAGGGTAGATGATTGCCTGGGGATAGGTATTTGTGATCTCTTCAACAGTATGTTGCACAGCTACTGCTTCATCCTTGTCAAGCAGTGCCATCATCTGGCTAATCCAACCAATGAACTGCCAACAGGGAACCGAAGCAAGCTGCAAAAGACAGACACTGCTTTCAACTTTGGTCCTCCTCGAAAATACCAAACACAGCAAACAAACAAAACTGTTCTGTGGCCTAGCCTGACAGACATAAACACACAAAAAGGAAACTATCAACTAGGTTGCACAAAACATTCCCCAGTGAAACAGAGATTTTCATTACTATTGTTACTTACTACCACCCCCACCACTGCTGCTGCTTAACAGGTTTTCCATTATAAAGATTTGCAGTTTATTGATTCAGATGAGGCTTTATACTCAAACTTGTGGATTTTCTGTTTGGATGCAATACAATAATTTTTGATCACGACATACAAAAACCTCAAAAATGTGAAGACAGTTCAAACACCACTGGGTTGAAGTCTTGATGCGAGTAAAAAAAAGAGCCAAGAAGGGGAACACTGGAACTCCTACCACAATTTTGCCCTTTCTTCAACTTTAAACAGGTTTGGGTTTGCTGACACATACTGATTTCAGTAAAGCACTCCCCCAATACACTTCATGCTCACTTCTTTTTCAAAAGTGATACAAGTTTTGAAAGGAGTACTATAATACATTTTCTGGTGATAACCAGAGGCCAAACTCCGACTCCTTTCCTCCTGTATCATCCCTTCCTACCTTTCTAGTGGAGTCTGAGATCAGATTGCCAGTATTTATCTCACAGAACGACAGAGGAGAGGATGAAGAACTGCCTGGTGAACTCCTCTTCTGGGTGAGATTTGTCATCTGGGCCAGCTGTCAGGTTCTGTCTGAACCATCAGTTTCACTGTGGCCACATCTTGTGCACCTCAGCTGGTTTCTTACTTTCTCAGTTTCTTGGGAAAACTAAACTGTGTTTCTGTCTCTCTTGAATTGTTCCTTTGACAGGGCCTGGTGCTCTGTGAGCGCCAGCACAATGGCGCGGGCTTGAAAAGGTGGCCAGGCTAAGGCAGAAACTGGCATGAGTCACAGAGGAGCTCTCAGCTTATCTGTCCCACGGCAGCAGGGGAGGCAGCGGGGACACTGTATCTTGCCATGGAACAAGGCTGGACAGGCTGTGAAAGGGAGGAAGCGGGAAAGGAGGAAGAAGCTGTAGTAACCTCTGAAGTGAGGCATGATAGGGAGAGGTGGGACATGAGGAAAATGAGTCTGGAAAAGCTGCTGGCTTCCTGCATATGGGAAACGCAGCCTACAGAAATAAAATACATTCCTCACCTTAATACTAACTACCTTTATCAGCCCACTTAGGTTGTTCTGAAGAAAAAAAACCCAAACAACCCACTACACAGTTCCCATCCAGCAGCTCTCAAACTAACATTTGGAATCAGAGTAATGATAAGAAGTTAAACTTTTAAAAACAAAGTTTCTGTCTGTATGAATTAGGCTCAGCAAGTTAGAGAAAAGACAAGGAACAACGACAGGATAAAATTTATCTGATTTACCTGAAGCAAAATTTACCAGTCTAACCTCTATCCGTCCAGCCTCCACCCCCACCTTTTAAATTCGATTTACAGAAACATTTGCTGCTAGGAAAATGGAAGCAACTAACCTCTCGTGTCACTAGACCCAATGTCTCTGCTGGATATCTTTCAATTATTTGCAGCAGTCTAGGAAACCTCAGTCTGGCTTCTCTGGAGTTCAGTTTTAAAGCTTTTATCATTCTCTTCACCACAATAGCTGGGAATAGCTGCAGATCTGCAGGGTTAATTTCTGCCAAGAGACATTAAACAAGAATTATCAGAAACACCATCACTTGTTCCATGTCTTTGATCATCTGGAACATTCATCTTTACAATTCAGGTTGTCGGGTTTTTTTCCCAATGTATTCCGTATTTTTACTTTGTTCTTCTTCCCATCTGTTTGAACTGCACACATCTGCAACACATGTACTTGGGGATTGTAAGGATTAGCTTTATCAGGAAGCTGCATCACTGCTGGTATCTTGCCTGCTTTAAATACAGCACTGCTGTGGTCTGGGAAGGAACAAGGGAAGCACACGCTGGATATGATGTATTTCTCACAAGCGAGAGGGAGACTACGAGTGATTCACTAGTATCAAAGCTAGCAGTAATAGTGGGGGGAAGGAATATAAATACTGTTGAACCGAAGGACAAACTGTTCCATTTAAATCCGAGCTGCACTGCTCAGGGAGATCTGCTGGGTATCACAAAAGCTCACGTATCACAGATAAATCCACCTCACACGCTTAGGAGAAATCCTGACTAACCAAGCAAGCCTTCTTCTTCCCTACGCAGATGCTGGTCACAGAAACTGACCAAAGTCATATACGCATCGATAATTCCCGCTACATCTACATGTTCCATGGAGTGGGAATGCTCTTCCTCTTCGGACTTCCTCACGGCACTGCTGAAACACTGAAAAGCCTTCTTGTTCAGACTTGCCAATACCTGAAATCCAAACACAAGAGAAAAAAAGATATGTTAGCAAATAGCATTCAACAATTCTTTCTGAAACTGAAGCTTGGTTGCATGTCTTGAGTAGATAAAACTTTAATTGTAGTAGATGTTTCGAGCAGCTGACACAAAGGAAAAAATTGGCACATTATTTCTAGTATTTCTAGTATTCAAGTATTCCACAATTTTCAATTAAAAAATATAAAACACACTTTAGCCTTTGGACATGTTATGTGGAATTTTTATAACTGCAAAAAAGTTAATTTTACTAGAGTTTTTCCAAACAGTTAACAGGAAACATAAAAAATGCTGGTTTTTTTCCTATTAAGACATATCTGCAACATCTGCATAGCAACTAAGAATCTGTGTTAAAAAAAGCATGCGTCAAACTATTAAAAATCCAGTATCTTTTTCCCTATGACAAACACAGTCATATTGATTATACATTTCTAATGCAGCTTGTGCAATGAAGGACTCTACAAGATCCTTTACTACTGAATTTTTATATATCAAGTACATATGTTCTATTGTCAGCAAGCTTACCAACCTCAGACATTGTAGCTATTGCAATCATTAAACAATATATAAAATTGCTGCAGAACAAGTTGGAACAACGCTGTAACTGAAATTAAACAGTTTGAATTTCAGGTAGGTGGAGGGAAACTACCAGGGTCAGAGTACTGCTTAATAAGCTAAAATAAGGCTAAGCTCCTTAATCTTATAAGATTATACCTGGTATCCCAATCTGACTCATTTGACACAGAAGAGCTTTTATGCTCAACTTTTAGATTTCCTTAAGAAGAATGCTCTTCATAATTAGCTAATAAATGAAGCTTAAGCTTTCACTCAAGTTTCTACGTACCTGAAAATTTAGAATCTTTTTTGCAGGAATCTCTTAATCTGCCTTCTTTTTTTTTTGTTTAACAACCATAAAAACACAAATTAAGACCAATTTACTGCTGTTTTATATTGATACGGTTTGTATCTAAGGGTCTTCATGGTGGCTTTAGGAATTAACAGAAATAAGTCACAGCGGTACTTCAAATTCTTCATCAATGTGACAGACAAGAAGTCAGTGCCACAGCATCTGGGACAATGGACAACACATGATTTCAGACGCAGCAGTCTGTCACTGTATTATTCAAGTGCACACCTTCCCAAAACAGGCAAAGTTGACCTGCATATGCTCTGTCTTAAAAAGACCTCTCTATCACTAAAATTATTTAGATGAAATAACTGTATCAGTAGCATTATCAGTATTACAAAGAACTCTTTACAAAATAAGATAGTCTGACAGCATGAAGCAGCTCAGAAATGCCCAGCTAAAATGAAGGTATTCTTTGAGGATCATGTTCCCAAGCCTTGTCTTGCCACAGTGCATGCAGATGCTATGACTGTCTTCCCCCTTCACACAAAATCCAGGAACAGAGAATTGCAAGGACACTCCAAACTGAAAACGCTACAGTGGTGCAGAACTCCAGGAGAGCAAAAAAGCAGACAAAACAGCAGCCAGAGCTTCCCCCATCCCAGGGATTTTTCCTGGACAAATCACTGCTAGTAGCAGATGGGTTTCACATTCTCTGTATCTATCCACATCCATCACTACCTATTGTACCTGTTGAAGCAGCGATCACAATACTGAAATACCTAAAAGCTTTTCTCCTCTCATTTACCTTTTCAGGACTCGCAAGACTTTCTCCTGATAGTACTGATATTTTTCCAGCCTTTTCTTCCTCAATTTGCTCAAGGCATCTTGGATCCTGCCTAAGAGCATTGGCCATGATGTGGTACGTAGTACCCAGAAGAAGATTCTGGTTTCGAAAGGCCACTGTGTTCTTGCTAAGATAGTCAGATTTGGTATCTTCTGTGGAATTCAAAACCAAAGTTGGTAATTTGACAACAAAGCAGCTTTGTACAATAAACAATGTGAAGCAAAGAGAAAGCTGTTACCAAGCAGGGAGATGGTTTTTAACACTGAGAGCACACGTTCAGGACAACTCTGGTTCCGGCTGCAGCTATGTGTAAAGCGGCAATAGGTGTGATTCCACCTCACCAGCCAGTCTTCCCTCATTTTGGCTTCTTTGAATAGGTTTTTCAGAAGCTTCTTGGCCACTGAGAAGCTGTTCTGTATTCAGATTAGACAGAATTTTCAGATAATATATCTGAAGAGCAAATAAAACTGTTCTGCAACTAAATTAAGGGATGAGAATATTTAGGTAACACAAGTAAAGCTGTAATAACATGGAGAGGTCCATTACTAGTTGGGTCTCATATTCAAAAACAGATTTATGCTAATGGAGAAATGCAAAAAAACCAACAAAACCAAAACCCAGAGATTTAACAGTCTGACAAAATGAAAGTAATTCTATCTGCATGACTAAACAAGCATTAACTGTTCTGCAGTACACTGGCAATGTAACTTGGTTTATAATACCATAAGCAAATCACTTATATTTGTGTTTTGATGAAAAGTTTCACATTAACTAACATTAAGGGAAATCTTACTTTTCATTTACTCCTTTAAGTGTATAGTCAACACAGCTCTAACCTTGTATTTGGTTATTACAGTACTTAAAGTCTTGTCACCGACTGCAGATTTCTGCAGCATCTTAGAAGATGGGGGAGACCTCAACTTAAATAATATTCATTTTGTCTCAGGCTTGAAACACCAAAGGTCCATCAAAGAAGGCTGTTACAGTCATTTTAACAGCCAGACCCAAACCAAAAATTTTAAGTCACTTGGCTTTAGTTCTTTATGTGTTAACCTAACAGCATTAATGAAAACCATAAATATATATATAATCTCATAAAATGTTTCACTATTGCTGACTAAAGTTACATTGATTCAATCTGAACTTGATTTGTTTCCTTGTACAGAAGAGATTGTTTGTAAATGAGAAAACAAAGTGGTTGCAAGCATCCCATCCATTAAAGACTGAAGCATTTCAGATACTTTATTTATCTGCCCTTTAAAATGCCAGAAACCACCTGTGGATCAAAAGGGGCCTTCAGGCACATTTCCAGTAATGACAAATTGTCATCAAGTTTGTAATTAACATTTATCCATTTGTTTTCTCTCACTTGGAACTGACTTTCTTGAGCTTTCAAAATGTCTGGGACAGCAGGCCCTGACAAAAAGGTACCCAAGACCACCTAAAATGCTTTTTCAGCTGCAGTTTCTATGCATTTTCTCTCAAAATTGGAAGCTATCAGACAGTACAGTCACCTGTTTCCTGGCACTTTCTACCATCTTCATCTTCATGTTAAATTTACAGCTTCTAATCATTGAGTACATGTCTTCACCCTGTTGATCTACTTCCATTTGGTCACCAGCACTGTATTCTTCATCCACCTCCATACTATCATTGGCCTGATCACAGAGAAGTTTCTCCTGCAGTTTGTCAAGAAAGAAACACCTGCACAACAACAACAGGAATACAAATCGCTCCATCAAGCATCCAAGGGCAGGAACATTTAAGTGTTGATCTACCTGACAGTAGACACTGCAAGTAGTCAAGCTACCAACAAGATACAGCGATCACCTTTAGCAAGGGCTAAATATAGTCCTTGGAATCTGGAAAGTTGTAACTGGGGACATACTGACGCTGACAGCATTCTAGGATCTTGGATTGATGTGATTAGGTATTAGAAATGTCCATAACAGAGTGGGATTTCAAAGCTACAACCTCTAAGTTCACCAAGCCATGACTTGCGTTCCAACTTGACGGAAGGGCTGATAAACAGGAGTCTCAGTTATATAGTGTAAGGGCCAGGCTGTTTTTTATGTCAATCTGAAATTCAAATGTATATCACACCACACATGTAAACATTGAAATTTGTGTTGCAGAAAAGACAAGTGACCATAATCAGCTTTTGAAAGGGAAATGCTACATTCTGTTCAATCTACAACTAGTCCTATCTTATTTAATACCACCTCTCATCATGTAGACTGTTATTCAATGCAGAGGCTAGCACTGCAGTCTGGAATGGGGTTTTGCACATCCTCTGTCACTAATTTGAGATAAAGGTTTTCTAAAAGCACTTAAAAGTGTTTAAGACACTGGTAACCCTTCAATTCATAAATATTTTGAGACTTTGTAAAGGATTATGTCATACCATATATGCTGCCTAATATTTACCTGCAATAAGCTCTTCTGTAGCCATTTTTTCCTGATACCAAGAGATAATAAAATAAATTACAGAGTACAGTGGGTATCAGCAGAGCTGTTGAAGAAGTTGTCCACCAGCAAAAGAAAGAATCTAGATTTGCACTGGAAGTGTGGTTGGGATGAAGATAGATACCACCGGGAGGACAGAAAACTTTCAGCTTTGGAAAAGCATTCCAGCTTCTTTGAAGCTAATCCAAAAGAATCTCTGGAGAGCCTTTGTTCTTTCTAGCAACAGTTGCACTGCAGAAGTCTCTAATTACAGCACTAGTCATAGACTTTCCTATAAACATGTGAAACACTGATAGCGACAGGGCTGGGCTTATTTTGTACACACCCTAACTCTGGAACTGCCTGCAAAGTAGGTAAGCGTTTTTATTCATAACAGACTGGCCTTTTGGGTGGTGTTTCATTGAGCTGAATGCAGCTGATCTACTCAGTTACAAGGGGATGTGTTTAAGGGCTGCTGAAGTGGGCTAGCTTGCACAGCGCATGCAGTCACTGATGCAAGAGAACGCCTGAACTAGCAGTTACATTTCCCTATCAAAATACAGTTTATTCCCTGGCCATTTCTCAA
Organism: Falco naumanni; assembly: GCF_017639655.2. Classification (NCBI taxonomy): domain Eukaryota; kingdom Metazoa; phylum Chordata; class Aves; order Falconiformes; family Falconidae; genus Falco; species Falco naumanni. The sequence goes on from NC_054056.1 coordinate 70,864,224, forward strand.
CCTCCTTTTGCTTCTCACCACAAGTTAGTCACACAAAACCCAGTTGTACTGATAAAGCTATTACAACAGTTAAAAAAAAAAAAAAAAAAAAAAAAAGAGCATACACTATATCACCCCTGCAGTCCCATGGAAACAAGCAACATTAGAAAAAGCACCTCTCAGAACTCAACAAGCAGACAGAACTAAAGCTAACCCAAGAATGTAATTTTACCGATTTGTAATGATATCATCCCAGATGTTCATAGGATCCATTTTAGCATCTGGATATCTGCTTGTCCAAATTCTGAGAAGTCTCTTAAGGGAAGCCTGTGAAGCTAGGTTACCTAGAAATCAATTAAGAATACTGTCAATGCATCTAAATCCAAACAGTATGAAAAAGGCCTACACCAAACATAGTCTAACATTCAAAAATTTAGTTCAGTTCAGAAAACTGCAATAAAAGAACCAACTTGCATTTCTGGACTTGCATTAAATACACTGCTTGGCGATCATATTGCTTTTGTTTATTGCTGAAGCATAGGAGATTCAATAAAGGCATGGTATCAACTGTCACTGGGAATCACTACTGCGTAGATACCTTTCCATACAGGAATATGCTGGAATATAGTTAACTAAATTTTATATAAAATTTCGTTTATGTGCCTAAATTTGTATTTCATGCCTACCTCAGTAGCTATAAATTAAACACCACATCCATCTTATCTCTGCTAAGCATTATTTGCTACCAAAAGTGATCCCAACAAAAATCTTAGTTTAAAACTATTACTTACACTTCCAAAAGAGGTATTTAACTCTTACACAACAGCTAGGCTAATAAAACTTTGCAATATAACACAGAATTATCTTCAAGCTTATCTTACACAACTGTCAAGAAGACAGTAAGAAGTAATTCCAGACCTATGCTCGTTCAAACAGGAGTTCAGTCCTCTAAGTGAGGAAATAGAAATTCAAAGTTCAGGAAACCATGCTTATTTAACACAAAGAAAGGAAAATCACTTAAGAAAAAAATATCTTTACTTCTTTTGGTCATAAAATTGATGAAATCCTGTATTTCTGTCAAAGCTTGTACAGACTGCAGTTTGGTCATTCGACTTTGAGGTAACAAAGTATCAATACTGGAATAGCTCTGAAAAGAAATTGAAAGAATGGGAGATATCACTTAGAGAATTTACAACGTGGTTCTATGCAGTGCTCTACAAACCAGTGACCTGATGCTGGTATATAGTATGCTCTACAACCCAACCTTTTAAAAGTAATTTAATAGCTTGTAAGCTAAGAACAACTCTGCTTTTGACAAGCATAGAGGCATACTCTAGCTGTAATTCCTATCCTACATTTTAGGATAGTCCTATAGTCTAATCAAAACTTGGTAATGGATGGAATTTGTAACTTCTCAATATGATACTCTTTTCAAGTTTGTTCTGGGCACAGAAGGCTTCTAAAAAGGTGAGTGACATAAAACTGCTATTAATCAGCACAAACAGTTACGCCGAAAAACTTCTAATAGATGAAATCAGCAAAACAAAACTAATTAAAATGAGAGGATGCTCCACTGGCTGGTTCCCCTCTCATCACTGCAAGCAGCAAATTCAAAGGAAGTTCTGTCATATGATGGGAAAGCACCTAGATTTTGTTGTATTTGGGCAAGTGTTTCTCTCCAGAGTATAATCCAGCAGTCGTAACAGCAACAATAGTTTCATTGTTCCATGAGTTTACATACAAAAATCATATCAGTGACAGCAGAGATTGTTACCTGCATGAAGATCTGCATGCCATTGCTAATGTAATATCTGGCTCTGTCAAAATCATCTTGCAGGATGTAAAGTAGACTAAGCTCTTGGCTGTAATGCATTTCTATAATGTCTTTCTTCTGTTCTGTCTTCATTGCCTCATCAATAAAAGTTAGCAAAGTCTGGTCATTTTCCCCACTGAGCAGTAACTTCAACTTGCTGCGTATTATATAGGGCAGATATGTCTCCTACAAGGTGAAAATATAGTCTTTATTTCTAGGAACGGAACATTACATGATCAGTTTTGTTATCAGTGGCAGATAAAATAAATATATTCTGAACTGTTTTTTAAATGTTTTCTCTTTAGACAAATACCAATTTGCTAAAAAAAATCACAGTAGTCTTTTCTGATAGGTTCAAGAAGTTAGCAAATTTTACCAGTTTCAAAACCAGCAGTTTGGTAACTTGTAAAACATGGATCAAATAAAAGTGATAAAAGCAACAACAACAACAGATGATGATCACCCATAGACTCAAGGTAAAAATTAAACTATGTAAAAGCAGCTAAAGTAATTGCTTCGATTATATTTTATATATTGGAATCTCTGCTAATTTCCATAATAAAGTAACCCAAATAATGCACCTGATTTCCACCCACAATCACAGTACTGTAGGGCATGCCTGCAGAGATAAAAACAGTACAGTATCAATAAAGAGATATCTAGAAACCTGCAAAAATGGATCACTCCACATTTTGCTTAGGTCTGGAGGTTTTTCACTGTCAATATTAACGGTAGCACAATACTCCAGAGACTTCCAGTCTGTGAGGTGGTCATAGCATTCCAGAGATGCTAACTCCCAGAAGTCCTTCTCCGCTTCTGTTGGCTCTCCATCTTGCCAGTCTTCTTTACAGAGTGCCTAGGGAATTAATTTGAGGGGCAGGAAGGTTCTCAGCTAGAATCTGACATGTTTCAGCTCTAAATAACCAGGAACTTAACAATAATTTATTGTCTCACCAGACTTTAACAGCAACATTAAATGCAGAAAATTCAAGCTTGTCAGTATTTATATATAAATTTATTTCAGGTAGCCATCTTTAGTAAACCTGCATTTTTAAAGTGAAGACTTTAAAACAAGGTTAAAGAGATCCTTCTTAATCTTTACCCACTATAACTCAGATTTTCTTTGCCATGAACACATGCAGCTTGCTTTCTTGGGGTGGGCAGCACGCCCATTGTATTTTACTTGTCTGCCTAGGCATCTCACATATGAAACTTTGTAACAAACAGTAAAAAGTATCACACTGCTCTGTTGTGACTGTTCATCTGTTCCCATGTCTTTACAGACTGAATCATCAATCAAACGAAACGCAAGGACTTTTTAAACAACATGCTACTTCTCAAAATGTTTAATTTTGGCTTATTAGTTTTAAGTCACGAGATATTTATGAAACAAAAAAATATTCTTGTCATTTTACCTCATCATAATATTTAGCTGCTTCAGCATAATCACTCCTTGCTTCTGCCAACAATGCTTTCTGTGTAATTTCCTTAGTTCCAATCTTGCCACTGAAAATGCCACGAAGGACATCATAATCCCCAAGAGATCGGTACAGCCTAGTAAAATTGAAAAGGGAAATCTTTTAATTAGTTGAACAAATGTATATTAATGCAAACATCAGCTATTAAAAATACTAATTCAATAAACACTAATACTACTGGCTTGTAATAATACTTTTTTAGATCATAAGTATAAATCGAACCAGATAAACTTCATCTTGTAGGATACCTGAACTGTGGAAATTCTTGTAGTTGAAAAGCTATCAATAACATGTTTTTCAGCAGTCTGATAGCATCATCAGGGTGCCCAGCTGTTAAATCTAACTGCTCTAAGTGAAAGATAGTAATTAACCGACAAGAAATTGAAAGCATATGTAAGTCTAAAAGAGGGAAAGACTAAAGAAGAAATCTCATAAGCCATAAAGGCAGAGTTCTTCACAAGGTAAACGTAAATGGGAGTAAATGGTCTCAAACAAGAATTTACTTAGCAAGTTCAATCCATCTGATCACATCTGGGGGAAGCTCTGTCCTCCCACGCATCCGCTTGGATGGGGGCTCCTCTTCAGGGGACAGAGCCATCAGCGTGTGCTCCAGAAGAAGGATGCCCACTGGTTGCTGTAAACTTGCAAGGCAGCTTGTGCTCACATTAGCTGAATCCAGTTCCAGTAGCTCTCTGTGCTGGTAACTCATTTCCTGTAAAATAAAACAAAACAACAGGCGTCTACTTGGTCTAAAACTATATGGATCACCTTTTAGAGATCACCTATTTGGCATTCCTTTCCTTACAGTGTAAGCTTTGGAAGTAAGCCATTAAATCTCCAGAAGAACTCTACCGAACTCTGAGAAAACTGGGATCTTTTCCCCTGTCTGTTGCTCTTTGGACAGAGAACAGTAGAGAATAACCCCTCTACTTCGTCTGTCTCCAGGGCACAGGACAACCCTCTCAACAAACACAGGGGAAATGGGGACAGGTAAATGGACCATTCACAGCCTCAATCTTTTCACTTGTTGGCAGCATGGTGCCTGCTACACAACAGCTGCATTTCACTTAACCTGCTGAGTGGTGCATTCCTGCCATAAATTAAAGGCATGATTAACCACGATGTCTTCTCTGAGCTGGAGGCTTATATACCCAGTTTTGGCATACCACAGCTTCCTGGCAGACTCATTTAGTACTGTACCCAACTAGCCCTGCTCCATTTCAAAACATGACAGTATTTCTAGCAGGTCTTTACTGTATTTAACATTAGTCCAACTACAGAATAAACTCTTTTCCAGGCTAAATATTCTTGTTTACATGAAGGGTTTTTTAAATACTTAAATCATTAACCCAAATATCAAGAAAGAGGCAGAAAAGTTTATTAAAGCCAGGGTTTGGTTTTTTTTTTTCATTTAAGAACCTAAACAAAAGTTGCACGAATATCTTAACCAAACAGGAAGAAAAAAAAAATCTACAGCATGGAAGAGGGGTAACATAACTTTCATTACAAGAAACAGCATTGAGTTTTAGGACAAAAATTAACGGTGGACTTTTGCAACACAGTATGTTCAAGAACACCAAGTGAAAAAAGAATTGCTATTTGAAATTGCAACAACAGACTGTGAGAACAACCAAGCTACACTTCTTCGATAAATGGCAACCACCAACCACCACAAAAACTGCAGAATAGGCACCTGGCATAAGCAAACTCATTACACAATTTGTATACTTGAGACTCTCACACCAATAAATTGTACTCAATAAAAAGAGAACAGTTTCTTGTAGCTTCCCGAGTTACAAACCAGGTAAATCCCTGGCTTAGCATATGCTTCACCTGCTAATTCAGGCAGTTTCAGCTAGCAGTTTCTCTCAAAGCTGCACATGTGCCCCAGACACTGCTACATACAAGGCACACACTCCTTGACTGCCAACTTTCAGGGGTTATGTCAGGGACGCAGTGTCCACTGCACAATCTAAAAGCTTAAGAACAGCTTTGCTAAGGTAAGACCAAAAACACAGGGATTCCCAGAAAAAAGTGTAAGAACTGTGCAAATATAACTGTACATCCAGAGAATGAATACTCTCCCAAACTCAAAATTCAGAGACAGTGTCCCACATCAAAGCAGATGTCTTTCTATTTAGTGCATTTTGGTGTCTATTTGATCACTTCTGAAAGCAAAGGGAATGATCCTTGCTCCACATGTAATGCATTCTGTCTTGCACCACATGTTCAAAGATTAGGACAAATGGTATCTGAGCTGGCCTGACAGCTGAAATATTTATAAGGCAATTTACGTTCTTCAGAGACCAGATATCACTATGGAGTCTATGTAAACTTTTGTCATGGGGTTAACTTTTCTCTTAGTATTTCAGCTGGTTTTTAATCTGTCCTGAAAGCCAATCCCAGAGCCTCATAGTCAGTTTTAAGATTATACCTGTAGATGAGAACAGCTCATTTAATCACCAAGTTACTCTCCTGATGGGACTTAAGCCTGCAGAAAACCAAAAAGTCAAACCACCAGAAGGAAATGGCAGTGAAAGAGGAAGCCTCAGAAGAAACAAGCTAGTATTTATTATAGTGTTGGTATATAGGAAACAGAAGCTCTATTTCCAAATGGCCAGTGATCAGGACACCCTTTGTGAGCTAAATGATAGCCTCAGCACTGTGTGCTCTCACCCTCTCCCAACTCTCTCTCGTGATCAATATGAACTCTGTTCCCTGTTGGGCAAAAACCTTCCTCTGACTGTTATGCAGGATGCTCAAAGACACAGGCTGAGGCTTTGTGCTGTTATTCTTTTGTTATTGAGCGGGGATGGCAATGAGATGCTCTTACGCTCTTACAAAGTCCGTATTTTTGACTGATTTTAACTTACCTGTTTTTTGAGTCTTCATTTTACGTCTACTCAGAAAAAAAAGTAGTCTAACAACAGTGTTATTAATACAGTCTAACAGACAGCATAGTTCAATACAAATAATAATATCAAGACTGAAAACCAACAACTGCAATGTCAAGAGGGAATACTAACAGACAGCTATTGTGAGATGCTGGCTCAAAAAATACCAAGACAGCCCAGAAAAATCCCCATAGCATTTGACCTTTTATGCAGCTGCACAGAAAAAAGTAAACAATAAGTTACATTTTTTCAGATGTGCAAATACGAGTACTAAGAAGCAAAATCTGTCACTGTTTAAAAAGCTAGTCCAAACTAGACATTTTTCCTGTATTACAAATGACATCTACTGTCACAGATACTTTGAATTTCCATAACAGAAAGAAGCCATCACCTGCTACCCAAAGAAAGATTATTTTGAGAGCCACAAATCAGATGCAACATTAAGATCAACACAGTTGACAAGAAACTTTAGATACAGTGACAATGAGCATGGAGCAGGTGCTTGAACAATTTTTTTTTTCTCCCTGAAAATTGAGGTAGAAGATGAAGTTGACAATGCATTCCAAGTCAGTATACACTCATAGTAGAAAGGCTTGTGCTTCCTTTCCACTGAAATGGCTGTGGTGCACCAACTCACCTTCTGGTGGGAGTAGAGTCCTCCCCTCATTACTGAAAATCCCAATTACTTCAGGGGGACTAATTTCCAAAAAAACAAATGAGAGAGGCTAACAACAAATAGTCTGACAGCTACTGATATCCTCAAGATATTGAAGTATTCCTCAACAGGAAATTCCCAGAAACAGGAAGATAAGCACATGACACCCACGTAAACCCCTTTCAATTGTTCCTGTAAACCCCTTTCAATTGTTCTCGTGGCTTTCATTTAAAATCAAGTCTCTTCTTGTTACTGATGCAATTAAAACATTAAAAGGTGACTCAAACTCCACAGGTCAGAAATTGCAGAAATCTTGAAAAAATCAGTTCAGAGGCATGAAATACCTTGTTCAACACAGTTGCTTGAAATATCCACTTTGTTAACAATTCTCTTTCCAACTCTGTCTAAATTTCAGTAATAGAATTTAACCTTCACTACCAGTGGGTTTATCACACGTTCAAAGACATTATTTATATTCAGTTACTTTCATGCCATATAGCAAGATTTACCTGGATGCATGCAATGAATGGTGGAAAGTAAGACAGGCTTATACTCAGGAAATTATTGAAGTTGTTCAGCAGCTTCTGGATGATGGCGTTTTTCTCAGAAGGAGTTTTAGATTTTTGTACCTCATGAAAAATTCCAGCAAACAAACTGCTGAAAAGTTGCTTGGCAAATGTTGGATCTTTCTGTAAATCACAACAACAGCAGTAAGGCCACTGAATTTTGCTGCGACACAATAAACTAATAAATAAAGATATACGACCCACCCTGTACCTAATCCCTGTATGTGGACACTCTTTGGGAGTGGAATAATTAGTCTGGCATACATCACACCTATGCCATAAATTACTGTACTACCCATTCAAATCCCATCTTAATTATTCTACATAAAGAAACTCCAAGACAATACAGGTTTCACCAGGCCAGAGCGTTGGGAGAACATGGAATTTATGATCTTCACATATTCACAATTCCCACTATGGAACCAAACATCCAGTATCATCTTATGGACACCACTGCCAGCGAAGAAGGTTTCAGGAAAAAAACAGAAGACATCAAAGCATGAGGAGACCTGGACCTAACACTGAGGCAGCTAACACAGAGAGACAGACTGTGTGTACAGACAGTTCTATCCAAGATTTAAAGGCATTCTTTCAACCCAGAAACACATTTGTATGTGCAACAATCCTATGCATCTTGGTCTATCATAGGACTGGAGTTTGGTCTACTCTTGATCTAATGCTATTCAGATAACTCCTGAGCGTGCTACTTCCTCCCTTCACACAGAGATAAGGGACCACCAAAAGAAATTAAATACAAAGGTAACCAGGAACACTCTGACTTCCCAAACACTGTAAAATGCAACAGGTTCAGCCTACAATTCCTACCACTCTCAGGCAGAAAATGGAATACTGGATCAGCTTTACTGGGTAGTCAGAGTCCAATCTTAGCCACAGTAACTTCATTTGTATTTTTACACCTCCACTATAGCCATGTGAAGGAATAAAAATGGCTGGTTTGTTGCTGTACAGTGAGTGAATGTCCTTTGCAATAATTTCTGTAAAGGCCACTGCCATCTGTTTCTCAGGCAGAGGAACCCAGAGGCAATGGACAACAGCTGATGTTCAGGTCCTCAGTGTTCAAATCCATTGCTCAGGTGAGGCAAGCTACAAGGCAGCTTCTCTCATCACTGCACCAGCCCAGGGGATGGGAGAAACACTCCCTCAAAACAGACTCTAAATGAGTATCACAGAGGTTGACCACAAAACAATAGATCAATGTTTTAAACAGTTGCCCAACTACACGTCATTTTCTGTACAAGAACAGGAAGCTTCACAAATGGCCTCTGAAAAGCAGACAGACCTGGGCAAGGCCCTGCAGAGGAGCAATGAGACTGCAGTATTCAATCTGGATGTCAGGAAGGTCTCCTACTCGGTAACTTCTGTACAAAATAACCTGAGCATCATACTTCATCTTCAGCTCCGATTTCATCTCCTGAAATGCATTGCTCATGTTAAAAAAACAATAATCATATTACTTAGAGCTGTATCTAGATAAGACAAAAGAAGCAAGAGAATTTCCAAAGTGTTTTATAAACTCTTTCCAAGCTTATTAAAAAAACCAATACATTTTCTATAAAGCTGTAATACAGTTAAACTCCAAATTATCTTAGTCAATTAAAAACTCCAAAGTCTTGATCATAGACTTACTTCAGCCACTAACTTGTAATATCAATGCCTTGTAGCTCCTGCTTCCATACAGGCAGCATAGAACTCACTTTTTAAAAGAATGATTATGACAGACAGCTAGTGAGCTGCTATGGTTTAGTAAGTTACTGCCTGCCAGCTGAGCCACAACAGTCCAGAATACGACGGTTATGAGCCTGGCCCAGATGCAAAGTAAAATGAGGTTCCTAAAGCTATTTCACACAGGAGGGTGGGGAAGGGAAGGAAGAAGGATGAGCCTGGTAGAACTGATTCCTAGTAAAACTTAAAGCAAACTGTAATGAAACTGCTGTAAACTGCAGTTGTTAAACAGCTGCCCTGCCTTTTGCTGAGGCTTAAAGAAATACATTTAAATTGAACAAGAGCTACTACCAGATATAGACAAAACCTACCTCTTCTTCTGCCTTTCTTCCTTTTCATAGCACTGATATGCTATAAGGAAATCAGCAGTAAGTTTAGAGGGTGGGATTTTATTTTTAACTACTGCCATTACCAGTTAAACCAGCAGACAATGGGTGAATATATTGGTAGAACTGAAGAGTGAAACAGAAGAGAGCTTGAAGAATTTTATGTCCTCTGTAAACTTTTTAGAATTTTGCTGTTTCAGCCCGTTTTTCTTCTACGTAACTTCAAAGGGATGATTTTCAAAAAACTTTCAAGAGAAATATGCTTGGAGAAATTAGGACTTTGCTAAAACTATTCGCAAATAATGTCTTGGTCAGGACCCGCTTTTTCCTGTTTTGCCCCATCAGGTATAGTACTAATGCAAGCCACCAAGCTACATGTGTGTTTACACGTAACAAATCTCTTGAAGAGTTTAAGGGGTCCTGACAGCATTCAGTCTCCTCTGGTCTTTCATTGTGGAATATCACAGAGGGTTTTACCGGTTGTATTTTGGACTGTCATAGAGAACACATTTACAGATTCTCTCTTGCAGGGTGGGAGGAAATGGTAGCTTTAGCCTGCAAGTGAATATAAATTGGCTAAAATAGGTGTTTGTGTGGTTCTTCCAGACATAAGTTCTGTTTACAGAGTCGTCTGCAGCTGCAAAGAATTACAAGGGTGTCTCAAACTGGTAGGTCTCAATCCTGGGTTCATTTGCTCTTAGTCTAACTGCTAACATCTTTTTTGGATGATAATATATGTTACTTTTAGTAACATGAACCTCTGAAAAACTGTTACAGAGCTTAAAAATACATAAGTTTATTTTAAGTACATAACGCAACAAGAAAACTCATGTAGTACTAAGTTTCTGGCCTTGATAAACACTCAGCAAATTATTATTATTGACAACCCCTCAGGTTAAAAGTATGCAACAGTTCTGGTTAGTCCATGAGCTGTATCACATTTTTGAGTTCACCTGCAGACACTGGATAATGTTCTCCAACTATTTCTGCACTGTACTGCAGCTTCAAGGCTCCTACTTTCCAGGATGAGAACCATAAAGAGCTTCCCATAGCTGTTAGGGACACTACCAAGTAAAATCACTTCATACACATTAAGCGGTAGATGGGAAGTGTTATCACCCAGCTCTATTCTCACTCATGCTAAGTAACTTCATTTAGCTTTAAACACATCAGCATGATTTCCAAATAAAACCTTCTAAAGCTCTTGAAGTAGCAACCAGTGTCTTAAACCTATTCTTTCTTTACGAAGTTACTTCTGGAGATGAAGTACAAGACTGCAAATGGCACTGGGACTTAAGGTTTCAAACTTATTTGGATTGACAAACCTTTTCTCTTTTCTGTTCAGCAACACCTTTTCTAGCATAAATTAGACTGAGTTTCTCTTGGTCCTTCAAGAAACGTCTCCGCAGTCTTAGAATTTCTGCTCGTTCTTCTATACCTAGGGAACACGGGATCATGTCCACAGCTTTTTCTTTCTCAAACAAACTCCAGATTTAAGGCAAGAGCATTATATAATAACAAACATCATCTTTGTATTTACTAGCTTACCAGCTAGTCTCCCAAGTTTCATATCCAACAACTCGCGGCAAGGCTTTTCAACGAGAGCAAATTAAAACAAATTAAGTTGTTCTTAGGAGAAGAGGTAGTAAGCATTTAAATAAAAACTTCAAGCACATAGATGAGGTATAAGGGCCAAACTAGTACTAGGAAAGGCACTAAAATTCATGGACAAATTTGTCCCATATGACAGATTTATTTTAAGCTCTCAAAGGCAAGCATGGTATTTGCACCATAATCCATAAAGTATACAGCTCCCTACGTAAAAGAGGTGCTAAATGTATTTTAAGATTGGGTAATAATAATACAGTACTATATTTTTTAAGTTACTATTACAGAACTGTCACTGGATCAACTGCTGCTCAGGACACTCATGGAGAAAGGCCACTTTACACACTGTTCACTTCAGTCCATTTCCTAGGAAAGAAGAGTGAGCAAACAGAAATGTACCACTGTAACTGGTATTTTCCTGGTAGAAGATCAGGAACTGACTGGAAGGTAGGCTGACCTCTCCGTTTCCATAGTTCAGCATGGTCCATTCAAAATTGCCTTGAAATGCCTCTCAGGTATCAAAAAGGTCAACCTTTATAGCTCCCTGATGGAACTCCTATTCTCATCTTTTCAGTCAAAATTTTAACAACAAGGTAGGCAAGGGTGTAATGGGGCGGAAATGGGGAGAAGGAGTCTAAGCTATTCCAGAATAGTACTGATAGTTTTCAGTTACCTGCTGGGTGGATGAAGGAGCATTCTCAGAAAACAGCAGGTAATTCTAATGACAGAATGCAATATGTTGTAGATTGTGTCAGCACAGCTGAAATGGTTTGGGAAAAATACGTTTAAAGAGATCTCTTCTTTAAAGAGATAAGCAGTTAAATTTAAAACAGAAGGGACAGAACTGCCTGAAATACATGCTATGATTGTCTTAGGGAGAGGTAGGAATGTAAAGATCACACCAGCTGGTTTCTTATCCAGTCAGTTCTTTCATCTAGCAACATATAGTTTTGCAATTCCTAGCATAATTCTAGCTTTTTGCCACAAGTTCCGTATCACCACAAACTCCTGGAAACAAAATCTCTGAAGTTGAACCTCAATTAGAATGTCTAAAAGACAATGGACTGCCAGCCAAATAACTGACAAAAACTGTCTATAAAAACATAATATTTATATACAGATGGCATCATAAGGCTTACAGACCTTTAGTTTTGCTGTCCACCTCATCTCCCGGTAAACTCAACCTTTTTTTCCCAAAATCTCGCCCCACTGGTTTAAAGGTGGCTTGTTTAAATTTTTCACTCCGTTTGTTAACCAACAGCATGGATGAAGACAAGGATTCAGAAGATGAAGGAACTGTATACTCTGCCAATGTGTCAACGCTACTTCCAGTTAGCCAATTAAAAGAACTTCTACCACCTGTAAAAAAAAAAATTTCCAAAAAAGCTGTAACATCTCCACAAATAAATGAAAACATCTATGAAGCAGGTAATTTTCCTCCCCCCCCCCCCCCCCCCCAATTCCCAGTGTTTATGGGCAGAACAGATTTCAAGCTGTTAGGTAAGAAACAAACTTCTTTTAAATTAGACAGAACTTAAATACATAGGAGACTAATATATATTTTTTTCTTCATAAGAGACTGAATGTTTTTTCTTCATAACACAAAAAAAAAGCCCTTGAAAGCAAAATATTAAATGCATTTACACTTTTACGTTAAAAATTCATACGCACCAGTAATGAAATCATTCCTATTGCAAACTAAAAAGTTTCAGTAGACACTGGTCTGGACTTACTGACATGCTGTGTAGGTGTAAATTCATATTGCTGTTGGGTAGCCCTCACTCGACCACCAACTGGCCCAGAAGCAGAAAGGGATCTTTCTTGTGATAAATTCCTGTGGATACTCTGAGAAGCTTGAGTCCCCACAAACATAGGTGTGAGCACGGTACTTCGATAACGCCAGCTGGAATCAATTACGAAGTCCTATGAACACAAAAAGATTCTAGTAAGAACAGTAGGAATGGAGGCTTTTTGTCTTCCTTCCTTGAGACAGGATAGCAGAAATTAAAATACAGAACTTAAAGCATCATTCCAGGTACAGGGGCAGAACTTGACTACAAAAAAAACCCCAAAATCAAACACACAGAAGTTCCCCAAAGCTCAGCAAAAAAGCTCACTAATTTGGGCTGGTCAGCTGAGGACTGATCTACAGCTCTTGCACCAGTATTTCTGTTTCTTCACAACTTATCTTCAGCTTATGGTGCTTCTCTTTTTTTAGGTATTTCAGTACTCTACACATCAGGTATACTTCGTATATATAACTAGTTTAATTAAATCTTTCAGGTTTTGAAAAGAAAACAAAATTATTGCCCCCCAAAAATCGTCAAACTTCTGATACTGTGCATTACCCATAACAGCTGTTCACTATGGAGCACAAAACACGCTTTCAAAAACCTCCTTCACTATGCCATTCTTGTCCAAGTGGTAACTACATGAAGGAATAGAATTTGTTACACGGTTGCACACAGGATAACATATTACAATTCACCTGAAATTTGCATTCAGACAGTGGATGCTCAAATATTTTTCTGGAATAATCCGGGCTCTTGCTAGTCATTTCAAGCAGAAAATTTGTGATGAGACTCAAGTACTGTGTTTCAATCTTGGTGGAATAGAAAGAATTTAACAAGGACAGCATGCGATCAAGAGTATTTGTGGGTAACCTTGTCTCATCACTCCAAAAATTCCTAACAATTAATCTGTAAAGGCAAGAAATAAAGTTATTATCTGCAAACAGGAAACACAACACTATCAAAAGAGTCAAGTTTAAAAAAATAAAAACACAATAAGATTATAAAACCTTCAACTAACCCTTTCATGCCATGGATCTTCCATTGAATTATAACCCATTCCTCATTCACCTACCATGCTTGTTGCCATTCAACTGATATTAAAGGTTAACTCTAAAAAAATTATTTCTGTTGAGCTGTTTTCCTCTTGAGAAGTGCTATGGGTAAATAAGCAGAAATCTATCTTTTGCTTCACCAAAAAACTAAAAAACAACCACCAACCTCAAACATTTAATCATCTACTTCTGTGTGTTTGTGTATAGTGAGGGCTTTCTTGTTCAAAAACTCTAGAACATTAATGCAGAATTAACTTTAATATACTGAAATAATTTCTCCATGGCTTGGAAGTTTGTTCAAAAGCTCTGTGCTTCACTTAAATTTGCTGTAAAACTATGGGACACAATTTTATAAATTAACTTACTGGAAGAAAAGGGAATAATGTTATCTCACTGTTTCTCTTTTACATTAAAATAATAAAAAAACCCTCCAAGGATCAACTCTTCTGTTATAAATAAGGGAAGAGTAATTTAGGGATTTGTTACTTCAGTCATCACACCACCATTTACTCACTGCAGTTCAGCATTCTCATCAATTAATCCTTGAAGCAGCATTTCTTTTGCCAGTTTGAGTATTTCCTGAGAATCACCATCTGCTTGGCTTTCTGGATCACTGACAGTAGAAAAAAAATGTCTCTCAATAACTTCTCTCAAACAACCCGTAGTAAAATAAGAGGATGAGGACGGTGGGAGAAAAGGAAGAACATGCCCTTCTCATAAAAATCTCAACTTGGCATGACAACACTGCATTTTTTTGATAATATGATGTCTTCATTGCCAAAAACGTCTGCTGTTTCCACAACTCAGAAAAAAAAATCAGAAACTTAAGTAATACATATTAGGTAGTTATTATGAAGGCTACACAAAAGTAACTCTGAGCTTACAAGGTTAAAACTGAGAAAAAAAGACAGAGAATTAAGTTTCTCTCAAGTGACACTGGACTAGAAATTGACTTTACTTTTTCCTCACAATAATCATTCAAGTAGTTAAGTCATCTTGGGAAAAAAGCTCTTAATAGCACCCAACTATGTTAAGACAATTCGACAGCAACTCATTAAACTGAATACAGGCCTGTTCCCTACTCTAAGGGGTCAAACACAAACCCCATCTTTTTACTGACTGAAGCATTTTGAAGGGTTCCAGATCATGCCAAAGTGCCTTAATATACCTGCTACCTACAAGCAAACTTCTTAAATGTACAATTCCTGTTAGTTACAAATTCCAGCAACAAGAAAAAAAGTGGGCGCATCAGAGCTAAGACCTCTTATGCCATCATGTGGTGGTGATGCAACACCCCAGTTCTGAACTAAAGTTCAGGTCTAAGTCTTTGTCCCTTAGTGGAAGTGATAAAATTGCCACCAAACGGCAAAGTTACTTAGGCAAACTAGAAGATCTATTCTTCTGAAAGTGGAAAAATCCCACACTGAGGGACAAGAAGTCGGAAGATGCTGTTACAAGCACTTTCACTCTGCCTGTGACAAACCACTGAAAGACAACACCTGCAGTGAATACACACCTGTAATTATCATAAATCCACATCAGAATATCATACATGCGCTGCCGACATACAACAGAAGGGAGAGAGATGAACCCTGTCACCCCAGGAAGAAGTTCTTTAAGTTCTAGTGGTTTTAGTTTAGGCAGCATCTTGTACACTATATCCAAACAAACCCTTTGCCTTTCATCATCCCTGAAAAGAGAGGGGGAAAAAAAGAATAGTTACATTGCTTTTCACTGCTACATGCAGAACCAGAAGATCAGTTCAGGCAGGTTTTAGCAATAATATTTGCTTTTGTATAAAGGGCTTTAGGTAAATACTTTTGAGTTCAATCTAAAAATATAACTAAAGTAATACATACTACAGAAATTCACATCCCAGTGGTGTTACAGCTTACTGCTGTTAAGGGGCTTTTTTGTTTTTCACAGTGAGCTAACCGTATCAATACTTAACTCCCAGATTCCATTAGCTAAAATTATGAAAGCAGTGACCAAAAAGTGAACCTGAATTATAAATGCTTCTGAATGTAAAAATATTGCGGCCAGCACAGAAAAAGTTATCAAGAAATTTAGACTGTGCATCCACATTTGTAATTACATAACCACTCACCTATGCTTCATGATCTGGATAAAGTCTTTGCTCTTTAATTGCAAGTGGAGATCAGGTACTTCTTCCGCCTGGCACATTATTACTTCCAGACAGTAGGTTTTCATCACACCATGAAGTTTGGGTATCAAAAAGAATACTGCGTTCATAAACCTTAACAGAACCAGAAGCCCACAAAAAAACCCAAGTTATTTTCTATTATTCCTCTAGATCTACAATGAACTTACCATGTAAATCATGACATACCTGTCAGCAAGAGGTGGAAAATTCTTAACAACTTTATTCAAGCATTGAATAAACTTATCCTGTTGCGTGTTCTGATGATGTTTTAATTGTCTTATGACACAGTCATAAACCGGATCTTCAAGTACCTGAAAAGGAGAAAGACAGTAAGATAAAGACAGCCACAAACCTCATAATGACCTCAATGACACATGGTTCTGCTGCTGTACTGTTTGAATCTAGTGCATTTCACTAGGTAAGACCCACCTGCCTCATCTTGACATTTACAGTGCTTCATGGCTGCTACTCAGCTGTGCCTGGCTGAAACACGATTGACTGCATAAACGATACATTTGTGAGCTTCCTCTGATCGGTTTGGAACCAATGCCTTAATTTTGAAATACAAGTTTCTTAGTATGCTTAAATAAATAACAAGTAGCTTCTCATTCAGTATAGCAGATTTCCAATTAACGAATGTAAAAAAATAAGACATTTTTAGTGAAAAGGTGGAAAATAATCAGTAACTTTTATTTTATGTGAAGGAAATAAGCCTTGTATAGATAAAATATTTGCACCATCTTTGCTCATTTATTCTAAGTACTGCTTATAGTACAATTTGGAAGACTGTGAAAGACTGCAGGAATTCAATTTACGAAATGTACTCTACAAACTGAAAGAACAACCAGAATGCAATTGAGTGGGGAAAAGTATTAAGAATAGTAGGGAGAGAAGTAAGAATAACCTACAAGGTCAGACTACCAATCCACCTAGCCAACACCTTGGTGTGTTTGTCTCCAATGGCAGCTGCAGAATGGTATTTAGGGGGAGCATGAGCCTGGCTGCACTTTGTCTTCCTCTTCTCTCATACAACCCAACATGCATTCATCATTACATTAGGGATCTTAGAATGTACATTGTTTATTGCTGTTAGAACCTGTTCATGGATTATCTTTTTGGTGCATGAATTCGCCTAATTTCTCCTTGAACCTGTTGTTGCTACTTACCCCTAGAACCTCTTCTGGCAACACATCCCAGAAGTTCACTAACTGTTCTGTAAAGAAGTACTTCTAGCACCTGTTTCAAATTGATTTCTGTGATTTTCAAGCACTGCCCCCTAGTTCTAGTACTGTAGGACTTGGTGAATAACAGTTTTGCATACACCTTATCCACTAACTAGAAATTAACCAGATTCAGAATTAAACACAATACCTTTAAATTTTACATCAAAACTTGCAAATTATTAAACATTCTCAGATACAGATATTCAGAAGGTAGTCCCAAGCCTCCCAGCTCACAAATTTTTTTTTTCTTAAAAAAAACCCTAACAAACCCAACTTTAAGTGTACCATGCCAGTGTTGCTGGCTGGCAAAGGCTGAACAAAGCCTCAGAAAGGGACCATTCGCTGTCAGCCCCATAAGAGCAGGGCAAAAACTCTGCACTTAGCTTGCCCTCACATTCTTTTCCTCTTGAGTCAACAGTGTAAACCTTAACTCGATCTGTTGGACAAAGACTGTTGGGTTTCAAATACATTCATTTTTGGAGATGAATTGAGTAGTTGTATAAAAGATGTACACAGAATTAAGACAGGAATGGTCAAACACACAATACAGTTCACTTACATTTTCTTTCTCAGAAATATATTGAAGAGCAAGTCCCAACACTTCTGCTGCTGCTGCATAAACTTCTTTATACTTTAATAAGCCCATGTTGCTGGTCAAAGCCTGAAAATACCTAACACAAAAGGTAGATCTGCTGTAAGCCACTACTCCAGCATCCAGTTTTAAACTGAAACAAAAAACTCACCTGAGCTGCCTAGGGGAACAGTGACTGCTTTTAGAAGATCTGAATACAGCAAAACATGGATTTTTCCACCTGCAGTGTCTCAAATCCCTGCTTTGGCAATTCCTGACTCTGATAATTCCCATGAAACTTCAACTGTGGGGCCCACTGTAAAAAAGCTTACATCCTTCTAGATATTTTCCAAAATAAGTATGTAATGCTTTTCTAGCTGCCAAATGCGGACCACCTAACGGACAATAGCAAAGGGATGACAGGATAAACAATCCAGCCCCCATACTTCATGCTGACAACTTAGACTTGCTCTCTTAAGCTTTGATCAAAATAATTCATCAAAAAGCTGCATTTCTCACCTGACACGATCTATTTCACACTTTGGGTCAAAAGGAGGTAAATTGTTAGCAAGAACAATCCCCAGCAGCTGAATTCCCACTGAATTGTCCTTTGTATCAGGGTCTCCACTAGAAAACTTTTCAAATATTAAACTGTTGGAGAAAAACATAAAAGTAATGATAAACATGAAACCCCAAAATATACATACCATAAATCACTTACTCTCTGTGTATATACATACATACAACTCCACCAAAACCAGCAGAAAGTATGTATATATGCATATATACTCCCACCAAAACCAATAGACAGCATATATTCAGAAGGTATTTAGCATCAAAGAAGAAACAAACCAAACCAAACAACAACAAAAGACATTGTAAGCCTACACAAGTTCTCTGCAACAAGTTCAGGAGCACAGCAGATCGCATAAGTCTTAGCAAGAGTGCACCAATATTCAGTGATAATACCCAAAATTTCAAATAAAATGTACATCTTTGCAGAAATTACTCCTGCTTTTGCTGTTGCAATCTTCTGCATGTTTTTTCTGTCTCCTTGTTTCACAAATTTAGGTTTTTGAGAGAGTTCAGTTCTGAAGTTCTACTTCAGACAGAAGGGTTTACAACACGGACAAAAAGTTTACTAACGCAGCTGAATTTGCCTTTTCATCTCCTTTGACAATGTTCACTTATATTCCTGAAATATTGATAAAAGAAAGCAATTGTCCAAATGCTTACCTGTAAGGTATAGAGAGACAGTTCTTCCAACACTCTATAACTGTCTTTATGATTTCCAGATTGTGTCTGAACACAGCTCTTTTTTGGTGAAAGGCATTCTTCATCAAGAATTCAAGCAATCTGTTAGCTAAAATCTCATCCTTAATACTCCCCTACAATCAATAGGAACAAAAATAAACAGTGACTCCAACGTGAATATATACACTGTTTTATGAAAGCAAGCAAGTAAATAAGCTATTTTTGAAGTTAATACCTAAAAAAAAAAAAAAAAAAAAAGAGTGGACTGATGTAGAAAACTATTGTAAGTGCATAATAACAAACTCACTCATTCCTTACCAAATACTCACAATAATAAAACAAATGCATTTCACATTTTCTTACTTTGGGAGTGGCTACTGTAGTCCAGGAAAGTATAGTAACTACTATTTCCACTACCATGTAATGAATCCCTTCACCTCCATTATTTCCAGAAACAACAAGCTGCAGCAATGGACCAAGCCACTGCTTTGCATAAGGTCGGAAAACCTATGAAAAACAGCAGAATCTGTGATCAAGCACAAATTATCCAACTATTCAATAACCTGTTCTTCAATAATAATTACAGGTAAGACTTCTAAATCAATCTCTTATCACTTTGCTTAACCTCTGAAGCAACAACCACAACAATCTTAAAATAACTTTAAAATAAAAAGTATCCATAACTACATTCCTCACTTCTACTTAGAAACTTTTAACCAAGTATTCACATAAAGTTAATTATTTCACTAGGGCCCACATAATATGGCTCTCATGCAGAAAATCTGTCCCTAAAGGATTTGGAAGAGTATGCCACTCTTCTACCCTTCCATTTCAGACAGCTTTACTAAGAAGGTAGCATTAAGTGGGTGTAAAGTTTCTTCAATTAATTCTGGTATTCAGCGGGTTTGTATTTGGAGTATTTTGGACAGAAACATTATACTCTAGAATCACTGCAAAAAATAGGATGAAAACACTTGACTGAAGGATGAGTTAGAAAACGTTTCTTCTCAGGCAAAGATCCATTATGCTATCTTAGGTATCTTTCTGCAACTAGAACTTGATTTAAATCAAAGGTTTTCCATAAGTTATCTGTGACCATTCGAAAAAAAACATTACATTTGCTCCTCCCAAAAGGCAAATATAATCAACCATGCCTCTTACCCTGTATCAATGAATCAATTACTTATAGTTTACAGAAGACTCACATTGTGGACACCCTCTACTTACAGTAGAGTTTGGGAGAAGAAGTAATAATATTACATTCAAAATACTGGCACTATCTGGAATTTTGGGCCATGAATGCGCTCCCTTTTATCGTGACAAACTACTCAATCTGAATGCCCCAAAAGTCTCAGTTGATGAAGTATTTTACCCTGCAAGAGTTACATAGCTGATATTATAATATAACCTGTTAACATACACAGAAAAAAGATAACAAAAAAACTTACTCACATCCTCAGTATTAACAATAAGTTTTGCTATGAAGAGGCGAATATTTAGGGGTACTGATGGGTTTCCTAATTTGCCATGCAGAAATTTCATCCAAAGAGGAAGATCTACTGGAACTGTCCCCTGAAATTTAAAAGAGATGAGCAAAAATCAACTCACTTTTTGGATCAAACAGGCTTACCAAGCCAAAAAGCCCTAAGCTTGAGCCACACAGGTCTCATTATAATATAGCCAAGAAAATCAATAAATGAAGGGATTCAATCATGACTCCCTTTTTTGTGGTATAATCAGTGAAAAAATGCCAACGTTTTGGTTAATACTGGCCTCCTCCACTTTGGGTGTGATCTGGTTCCTCTGCATATGTTTAATCAGAGTGGTCATAGAAGTCATACATTCATGTTGGTTGAATTCGTCCATTTCCAGTTCCACCTCATCATTTAAAACCATGTATTCTGTGGGCTCCTGAAAAAAAGTGTTACTATGATTAGTAACAATACTGTATTTTCTTTTAAATCATGACAATGTCACGAGTCGTTCTGATCTTATCTGTGTTCACAGATTTTACTATATGCTTAGTATGTGCAACAGGGAATACATCAGATACGTTGTTCAGACACCTCCCAAATATATGTACCAGCTGTATACATCTTTTACTTTCTGTGCCAACAGATCTCACTCTGACTGTGCCAACTTCATGTTGCTCTGACTTCACTACCTGCCGCGCCAGATGTGGCAGCTGTTGGAAGCAGGAAGGATTAGCTGAACTTTACAGAAATTATTTCATTTCATAGTTGAAAGAATGCATTAACACCTTCCACAGGGGGAAAGACCTATTTTTATGTTGTTTCACACCGACTAGTGACCACAGCTACACAGAGTACATCAGGAAATTGTTCATAGTTAGAAATTACAACATTACTACACCAAGCATATAGAAAGTACGTTTCTGATTAACTTCACTGCAGCTATAACACCTCCTTGCTCCAAAACATGGAAACAGTGTATCTTTACCAATGTTAAGTTATTATGACAGATTTTATCTTCGGTGTCTATAACACTTTAACAAGCTTTTTTTGTTGTTTCATAACAAATACCTATACTATCACTACTACTTTTGGTAAGACACCTCTTGATTGCAGAAGGAACACAATTTTAATTCTTTGAAGATATTAAATGCTGTTCTTCCAAGAGCAACAGTTAAAATACAAGGTGCCACAACCGAGATACAAAAATAATAAAGTGTTTGATGACTTATTCCATGATTTGATACAGCCAGGTTGGTCAAGTGCCTTCAAAGACTAAAAGAAGAGGGAAACGAGGAAACTAGGTGCCTAACAGCAAAACACAACCACCACAGGATACTCCTGAGTGCACACAAAGTTACAAGCCACCTTTTTACAACTCAGGTTGTACTTCCCTCACATTACTCAGCTTTAGAAACCCAAGGTAGGGCACTGATTTTCTCCAGCTGTAGACAGTAGAGAGAGGGAAGAAGAAAAACACTCAATCAACACAGCTGAAGTCCTCTCATCTTCTGGAGGAGCCTATTCTCAATCAAGTAGAACAAATACAGGAGACCAGAAATTTCTCTTTCTCAACCCCAATAAACATATGCAATTGCTAAATAAAACTTCTCTTCTTCACAGCACTAAATTACCTTTCTCCTGAAAAGAGCACTGCTAGCTGTAACTTCTTGGGAGCTATGAGAAAAACCTTGGACTCCAGTAGAAAAATCAAACTGACTCATTTCCTCACTCAAACTGCTATCCATCATGTATGAGGCAGAAGCCAAATACTTGGGTTCATCTAAATAGGAAAAAGAATAGACCATTAATCAAGGTAATTACAAGAAACAAGCCTTTACTGGCAACTTAAACTTGAGTGGGGTGGGAATTGTTTGTTAGATGAAGTACACTGAACGTTTTTATTTGTTCTGCTACTGCAGAAGCCAATTAGCAACACATCAATGAACACTGTATGGAACGTAAGAAGCTGGGTTTTTTTCAGTCATAAATGACTTGCATACCCTGACTGCTGTTCCCTGCATCCCTGGCCTCCTTTCTAATAGCAATGTATCGCTTCTTCCTTTCCAAAGGCACCTGAACAGCAAGAAAGAGAAGTTTAAAAGTTAATCAAATCTTGTATTTACAGTTTATTTACAATTATTTATTTACAGAATTGCCAAATCATCATCAAAACTATTTAATATAAAGAGAAATCCTATGTCGTAAATTATTATAATAAATGCTACAGAACAGCAGCTAAATTACTTGCTCCTACAGCTGTTTATTACCAGAATAAAGTGTGCTAAAAAAGTGTATTAAAGTTATGTGCACTGCAGGTATGTTCTAGATTTCAAGTCTGGATTTCCCTTAGAAAAATGTATTTTAAAACATTAAGAGTACTCCAGTTTTTATACATCATAGAATCCTCTTTCTCTGTATGTGAGAACTGACCCGGTCTACAGTGACTCCGCTGTCCAAGCCATATCCATTTTTCACTTAGGAACACTGAAGTCCAGAAATTCCACTCACCTCAATTTCTACAGGAAATGTATACTGACGGTTCAGGTCTATCAGATTTTCAAAAATCAGCAAGTTCTGCAAAATTAAGCACACAATAACAATTGCTCTGAACTCATTTTATTTCTTCTAAAAAACAACAGATCAACATACAACATAGAAGAGAAAACATGCCATATTTTCTAGATCCATACTTTCAAGAAAAAAATTGCTATTCAGCTACTTAGGAATTCACAGTACAGACAACGGGCTTGGTAAAGTATGTATCCCTTATTGAAGTATATTCTGGAGAACTTATATTGAAGTATAAGCACTGGAGAACTTAAATAATAGGTAGATTTTTTTCTCCTATTTTAGAAAATTGATTGAGAGTGGAAGGAAAACAGGGTAAATGTATCATTACTTCACCCATTCCCAAACAGACAGTAAAACCTTCATCAGCAACTCAAATTGCATGAAGGATGCAAGAAAGTTAGCTATGTATGACACCTACTGTCTCATTGGGTTTTTTGTTAATATAATTGCATGTCATTCAGGTTTGATTCTTTGATTTATTGCAATCAGGTAAAATCACTTTGCGTCTCATGCTCTGAAAGCCTTCTAAAAGCAACAACACCTCACCTTTTCTGGTTTTTCTGTAAAAAGAAAGCCTTGATAAAATTTACTTTCTGTGAAGACACAACTGATAACAGCAATAGCACAATTATATGCTGCACAGTGATACTGTCTCCTCTTCTCCAACAGCTGACTCTCTCCTGCCATGTTTTCCGTAAATGCATCATAGCATGACCTTAAAATAGAAACAGCCAAGAAAACACCATCAGAATATTCTTTTCTTTTTTAAGCAGCACAGGAAAGGCCCCAGTCAGAGACCAGTGAATCAACAGAATTTCCAGAAATCTTTATTTTTTACAGCAGTATCAGATTAAACCATTTCAGACTTCAAGTTCTCTGCAGGCACACTGTGCTGAAATGGAACCATTCTGCAATGACAAAGCCAGCTTCCCCAACCATTTACACACCAGTCCTTAATGTCAAAAATACAATGATAGGCCATTTTCAGATAAGACAGAGATATGTTTCAATGCATGCATAAATCTCTCTCATGGTACTTTCCAAGTAAATAAGAAAAGATGAATGGACATATAAACTAAGCTATGCTATAGATTAGCCAGAGAAAACCAGTTTAGATGCAATTTTTTTAAGTCTTTTGCCCATAGTAAAAGATCTGCAAAAAAAAGATTTACAGATCTTCTGCAAATCATAGCCAAGAAATTCTTTAAAAGTCTTCACAGGACATAATAGTATTGTAAAAAAAAAAAAAAAAGAAAAAAAAAAGAGCATTTCAGGCATCTTATATTTTTTCAGAATATTAAATAAATTAAATTATATTAATTAGCATATATATTCAGTATTAATCTTCTGTTCCTCTCTGCAGTGGTGATTAAACCAAATTATACCTACTGGGTGTGCTGCTGTATAATGAAATCCCATCATCTCATCAATCACATAGATGCCTACCTTACAACACAGAACCATACTTTACATAAAAGCAGGGGTCCTCAAACTTTTTAACCAGGGGGCCGGCGCACTGATGAAGTGGCAGGCAGTCATCTGCAGCTGCTTGGTTTCCCCCCCAACCCCCGGCGGGGAGGGGGGGTGGGGGGGGCGGGGGTTCTGTAAATACCAGGGGCCGGATTGAGGACCCTGGGGGCCCGTATCCGGCCCGCGGGCTGTAGTTTGAGGACCCCTGCATAAAAGTGTAAGTATACTGAAATCAAAATCGTAAAAACACAAGTTAAACGCCAAGAACCATACTGAAAAGCAAAAATAAAAGCACAAGCTTAAGAAACAGGAAAAAAAAAAGAGGCAAAAACAGGAGGCAAAAGTTATTCTGACATAGGATTGTAGTCTATGCTAGAAATCATCCTGTCAATGCAAATTCAATATTGTGCAAATTCCATTTTTATTTAAAACCAAAAGCTACATTCAGATTACATTTATCCTTGAACAAATTAATCTTCCGCTTTAGATAGCATACTTAAAAAGTGTATTTGCCCAAAACCTAATTAGAAGTTAAAAAGAAGTAAAACAAATAATCGTCTTACTTTATTAGTGTCTTGGTAAGTTCATTTCCTTCTACGCTTATGGAGCCACGGTAAGCTTGGTTAATTTTAGAGTCCTTGGAGTAAACTTCCTCTTTCGAAAGTCGTGCATACATCACTTCTAGCAGCTTGTAATATCCCATTTTCTTGGTAACTTGTGTATCAAAAGTATATTCATTGGACTGGAAACAAAAAAGCAACATCTCAGAAAGATTTCCTGGATCCTGCCTTTCCTAAGTAGCTCCACAGTTACTCTAGTTTCTACTAAACAACCTTCAGCTTACTTCTGTCTTCTAAAACAGAGAAAGGAGCTGATAATAAAAGACTAACAGATACTGAGTTCCTGTGTAATGCAGTTATTAAAACAATGTTGACCCGCTCTTTATTAGGTGAGTTGTCTTAACTACAATTGGCCTAAATCATTATAGTGATATTGGAGTAAAATAAGCAAAACACCAAGTAATGGCTCAGACTCATGACACCTCTACCTGTCACCATGCTGGGTATCATTCATGAGTTTCTTCATGCACCTCACTTTGGTGCCAACATTTACAGCAGCTGAAACATGGTGGGGGTGACTCTATGTAAGTCTTCATTTTAGCATTTTATTTTAAATAACTATCACTACACTTGGATCATTTCAGCATCTTGTTTGTCCTGCTGCCTTTAAACAGCTGCATCAACAAAACCATAGGAATAAAGAACTACGGCAAGAGCAAAGACCTTCTCTGACAACAAAATCATTGCATGTAACTATACTCTAAATTGGAGGATAGCCTATAAATAGAGAAAGGAAGATCTGTCCTCTTAATCCCTTGCAGAGGGATCTTTGCAATGATTAGAAGATTTATTTCTTTCTATAAAGGTAAGGCACCCAAATTTAAAAGCTTTCATTAGGAAGGCTGATTATCTCTCCCCTACAACGCAGTAACAGGCTACAATTTTATACAGCCTTCATATTTCAAAGTTAGAATGGGGGTTTGCTTTTGACAGAACTTCAGATCCCTTTATATATATATATGTATAGGTAACATTCCAGCTCCAATCTTTATACACAGTAGATACACAAACATATGCTAACTTCAAAAGAAGTGCTGAGGAATAAAGAATAAAGAAAAGTTTCCCAGTAATAAGCTATATAATTGGCACAAACTTCTGCTCCAAGATACAGAAAACTGGAAAGCAAATGGTTTCAATTAGTGTTTCCTTCAGAGTTAAGCAAAATGTATATACCAACACCAATTTTATTAGGCCTTCCCCAACCCTAAAACAAACAAACAAAAAAAAGTAATTCATACCTTTATAAACCTGGAATTAAGTGTATCCATAGCCTGTACTATAATCTTGCCAAAGAATTCTCTCAGTGCATCCAAGCTGCAGTGCCACAAAAGAGTGAGAAGGGAGCGATCCAGAAATGCTTGACGAGTAGTATTTGAACGAAGTTCTTCACTCCGGAACATTTTGTGAACGGTGTCCAACAGTATCACTTGTTTGTCAGTGGTGCTCCTAAAAAACCCAGAAATCTGAAGATGAAAACTGTTCTACCAGACTCCAATGATGTCTCAAACCCCTGTGACATTTAAAATTTTTATTGTCTGTATCCATACCCTCTTGGGCTATCATCCTACACAACATGCAAGATCCCGTTGAACTGCCACTTATTGTGGAGGTCTCCAAAGAAAATCTCAGTTTCTTACTCTGCAACAGATGGTAAACTTGTTTGTATATGTTTGTTAGTTTAATCCAAAAGCAATCATTAGCTTTCTCAGTTTCTTTTCACTGACCAATCAAAACCAAAAAAATAATATTTAAGTGGTACACATGAAGGATGGAGGCAAAGAGGAAGGAACAAAAGGAGACTTCACGGTTATTAGGTCTTTCTGTGGCTTATCAAGTGTTCCACTAGTACACAAACTGATATTCTGAATAATTTTATATAAGTTAGAATTTCAAAAAAAGGATTTGGGCATAAGGTAAATGACTTTGTCCAGGGAACTACATGCTCCAGAACAGTTACTACTTAATAGCCCATCATGCATCGGACTGTTTGGTTTGGAAGAGACTGAAGACTCCTGTGGACAAGAGCACGTCTGCATCTATGATTTACTACCCTTGAAATATTCAAATATATAAACATGCTGTTCTATTTTCAAAGAGGTTGAACAAAGTAATTCACTGTCAGTTTAAGTGCTATCAACTTAAGTGATCATATGGTTATACAGGTATAGCAAATATAGGTATCACAAACAATTACTATCTTCAACTGAAATCTGCCAGAACAAGCTAATTTACAGAAGAATTTACAAAATTTGCCCAGGCATTGGAAGTGTTATCTGGAAATTGGTGCCACTTGTTCATACCTCAGAAACATTTTAGAAATGTGAAGACAAAACCAAAAACTGAATTAAAACCATGATGTAAAACTTTATAATGTAAACCATCATTATTACAAGGACAACATAATAAAGGAAGCACATTATTTAATGAGAACAGGTGCAAAATCCAATAGACTAAACTCACCTTCTGGCAATTCTTTTGAAGCTGGATTGAAATAAGTCCTCCATGAAATGTCTGTGGTCCCTACAAAGAAGTTCTGTCATCAACTGCAACAACACTGGACTCTGAGACAATTCTAATGCATCTAAAAACTGAAAAAGAAGTAATGCATAACTAAGGAGCCACATGGGATCAAATAAATCTAATTATGTAACTATTTTTCAATACTGATCAGAAGCAGATGCATGTGTTCAAATGTGTATCTCTGCATTAAACTTCTGGATAAAGACATAACTCACAACCAGAAAAGGTGATTTCCTCGTGTGAACTCGGGGTCTCTCTTTAATTCCAGATCTTGTGAAACACTGTTTATAGACATAGTTCGCTTAGGCTTCTATTTACATGTTTCTTAAAAACACTGACCTTCTTAGTGCAGTCTACATAGTTACTGTGTCTCAAGGTTCCTTTGGGAAACTCATCAGACCTCATGGGAAAATTGAAAGCTACGAGTTGATCAAGAGCATTCTTAAGGTCATTAAGTTTTTCTCCAGTCAAATTAGTGAAGAACGGGAGAATTATCACTGCTTGGCCCTGGAGGAAAAAAAATAATAATAATGCAGTTTCACACTAAAAAACACCTGATTACTCTCTTAAATATGAAGCAAGCTGAATAGGACCACAAAATAGCAACAGTGGCTGTGCTTACTGATTCAATGGCTCAGTGCACTGATAAAGGTAAGTTATGTAGCAGCTCATCTTTCAGGTGCTAGTTCAGAAAACACCTTTGGTCACTGCTGAATGAAAGTTAATAGCTAATTAATATCTCATGGCTGACATAGCTATGAATAAGACCTCATTGTTCTTCTAAGCAAGCATCCATTCTCACACAAGTCGGTGATTTAATGTAATGTGTGGCAGCTAAAGTAAGATCCTAAACTGTATTTATTTTGAATGCACAGGAAAGTACAAAGCACTGTCTAGCAAAAGAGAGGCTGGCAGAGCAGCAACTGTGCAAAGCTGTTTCGTAAGTACAAAATTTTTAATCTTCTATTCAAACGTTATGCTCCAGCATCTTCCACTTTCAGTATGCAGTACATTATCTCTCGCTCCTGACCAAGCCACACACAGCAGTTAATCCATTAATACCGGTCTTGTACTTGCAGACACGGACATTAAACTCGTGGCCCATGTTTGCCATTTGGTCTGTAGGAAATGCCACTCCTTGCTAAAAGCCTGATTAGCTGCCATTTCTCAAATGAACACTTTAGAATTCTAAACAATTTGCAACTGACAGTAATTTTTTTTCCTAAAAATTACATGCCTTTCATCTGGTCAGGAAAAAAAGAACACCTAAAACCAAAACATGACATCTGTGGCACTGCCTTCTGTCTGAAGAACAAAAAAGGATGATTTACAATTTTTAGGATGTTGAACAGGAGATTAAAAACCAGAAGTGGTCCATGTTATGGGCATATTAATGTAAAATTTAATCCAAATAACAGAATTTCATGAACAGCTAACATTCTAATCTGGGGACAGCAGGGAAGCCATTGAAGTGAACAATTTACCTTAAGATTTAAGCCTAAATTCTGATCAGTAAGTAGACTAATATAGGTATTAAAAACAGCTGTAAATGCTTCATGATTGGTATTGAAAGAAACTGAAGAGTCAATCTGGAATGACAGAAGAAATAAAAACATTAAGAATTTTTTTTTCAAAGTAGTTAAAGAGATCATTGTATTAATGAACAATAAAAACCCCCCATAAGCTATAGAATTGTTTATTTCCAAAACCTCATTGAATTAACAGAAAGCACATACAGTGATTTTGGTTTTAAAAAGACTACAAAAAAGAATTCTAAAAGCTCCTACAGAGTACAAGCAAAATCATAATGTTGAATATTTTCCAGTTAAAAAAAAAAAAATTAAGCTCCCTCTCAAAGCCAGATTTCCTACTAGTCACTTCACTGCCAGCTAACACAGCAATACAGCTCCCATTCTGTGTCCTAACACGTATCTTTAAAACAATTCAAGTTTAAAATAATTATTTATAAAAAAAACCCAACCTCTCAATAAGTGATCTTTGTGTGTATTTGTGTACAGGTACTTTTACAAGTTCCTAAAAAATCCCAATAGGATAAAGGAGATATATCATGTTTTCAAAATGGAGAAAGAAAAAAGAAAAAGACCAAAACCCCAATGCAAGAGAAATGAAAGGTCTATGAAATAAAAGTATTTCTGCAGTATATCGATATGGGTAGAACTCCTCAATTATGACTTTCTGGATGCCAACATAAAAGAATGTTATCAAAGGCTGCTCCGTTTCAAGGTTTACTGTCTGCACTTGTAGCAATTCTCTAAACAGAGAGGAGGCAGCTAAAACATGACAAAAGTTAAAAAAAAATACCCAAAAAACAAAACAAAGGAGGGGGGAGTGCAGGGGGAAGTAAAGAGCAAAATCTAGTAATTTCTGCCCATCCAAATATTTTTTGTACTTTGCAAATAGAAACAAAATCAGATTCTGATACTCTCCAAATTTCTTCCCCCGCCCCGAAACATAAAACACTAGAATGAAATAGCATTTAAAACAAGATAAAAGTCCTACAGAATTAGAAGAGTTACCTGGATTTTATAAAGCAATGCATACCTGCAGAACTTTTGCCAGCAGAGTCAAGACTGCCATCTTGCTCTCGGGAGCCGAATCTTTGGCCCACCAGCTGTCAAGTTTCTCCCAGTTTCTTAGTACAGCTGTGACCAGTTTCATCCCTTGCTGCTTACGTACAGCACGCTCCCTAAAACTCTGATCTAACATGCCATTCAAAATGCTACCAACCTGGAAGAAAAAGCAACAGGTAGATTCTTGCATTCCAAATGAAAGTAGGATAGTATCTCTTTATTGGTATGGGCAATCATAAAAAAGCATCACGTAGCAATGCTAGATTTAAATCTCATAGAGAGGAAAGCTTTCTGCAGAAATTAAAAGCACACACTTTTCAAAAAAAAAAGAGAGACTTCCACCCAATTTACCTGTTTCATTCAGAGTATAACACAGCAATTCCTTCCCATACCTTTTGTGTGAATATGGAGAAATAAATGACAATCCAGAACACTTGAAAATTTTAGTGTGAAGCTGAGGAACAGGAGAAATAGCACATAAGCTAACTTATCTGCATGCATTTCAAAAAGAAAAATAAACCACAGCATACTAGATATGAATTAAGTATGCTTCAGTCTCCTTTCTTCAAAAACCAATGGTCACTGACTTCCAAACCTGAATTCTGCATTCTCCTTTTGAATAGTTGGCAACCACCTAATAAACTGGATTAATGTTATCAACCTTGTGATTTCACCAGATATGGATGGGTACAGCAAAATAAACATTTTTTCTTCCTGTACATCACAAATGCATAAAACTACAGAAGAGATATTTTATCAAATGTCATCCATAATGTATTGCTCAAAAAAAGAGTCAGGCAAAGAACTGCAGACAATAGGAAATGGTCCGCAAGTATGACCGATTTTCCTATTTACCTTAATTAAATTCATGAAGTGAAGACTTTTAACACCATTGCCACATGTAGCCAGTGTAAATTAGTAGCCTATCATTTATCAGAGACACTTTTTTAAAAGTATATCTATTGTGGCATCCTCTGTATGGGAAACACTACAAAGTCATCACAAGAACCAGCTGTTTGAAAGAAGTATATATCCTTCTACAATTAAATTAATTTCTGGAATCACAAAAAATTATGCTTCCAGTTATAAAAACGTTACTTAGAAGCAACACCTTTAAGCATAACATCTTGTATTAAAGAAGGTCCAAATATTTTTAAAAGGATGATCACTTTTCCTGAACATCTTTTTAAACAAAAGGGGAAGTGGACTTTTGATCTGTCTTTCTGACCCTCCTGTTTGTCAGGAGCACCGAAAGAAGTCTTCTCAGTTATCACACATTTCTTCTGTGGAACTGACAGTGAGCTCTACACTAGTAAGTAGTGTGGACCAACAGGAGAAAATCTGTTAAGCAAAACAAGTGGTGTTGAGACTGACCCCATGACAACTACCCTGTAATTATTTCACATGGAAGGTTGTGTGTGCATATGTGTATGCAATTCTTTTTAATACTTTGATCTAGCTCTGCTCTAGTCCTGTGAACTAAACACCCATTAGTGGTTGGAGTTCATTTTCCAGTTTAGTTTTACCTCAAAAAAAATCCAGTCCACATGCTCTGAAACCACCCTGCCATGAAAATCAATGCACAGTAAATGGGAACAACCAGACTTGCTTTGAAAGGACACACTTGATCTGAAGTACTATGCAAAAAAAGTCTGAAATTCATAGATTTCAGAGGTAAGCACTTCCCGTTCAGTTTAACATGAGATGACAGACAAAAAAAGTTACGTCAGGTTGCCAGAGACCATGAAGGTAGCACCAGTAGGCCATGAAAAATAAAATAAAATTTTAAAAAAGTATTTATCAATGGAATGCTGTCCCCAAAGTGCAACCAAGCACACTTTCCCCCCACTACATACTACATCCACCTACAGTAACAACAATAAGTGTTACTTCTAACATTTCCATTTGACTTTGTCCTTTTAAAAAAAGTCATCCAATACCATTTGGGGATTGCTGACAGATGATTCCATAAGTGGGACTATGATGACATCCAGGTTTTTCAGCAGCTGTTGATTGATGGTTTGTGAGAACAGGCTGTAGAAATACTGTCCGTGAGAGAAACTGATCAGGTTCTCCTGGGATGCTCCCCATAGTGGCACAGATAACACTACTGTGTTCAACAGCAGACTTACTAGCTCCTCACACTGTGAAAATTAAGGTATAGACACAAAGTTATCTCAAGCACGTTCAATTTCCCTCATTTCTTAGAAAACAACATGAATTTTTTGAAGTCCCATCCCAAAGTGTTTTATGTTACCAGAAAGCACAAAAATAAAGCACAAACGGAATAGTGAAATGCTTATTATCTACAGTTGTCACTCAAGCCAGAGAATCACTACAGCTCCTCTGCAGGAATACAAATAAAACATCAGCCCCTTCTACCCAAAATATGGGTAGAAGACTATTGCTGATGCGTATTAAATGATGATTATTAAAACTGGAGAACCATATCCTACCTGGTCATCAATAGCAAAGGCTAGCTGCAGGAGTCCATCAGCTAATTGCTTACTGCTGATGTCTAACGATGGAATAGATATCCTTTCACCCCTAGGTGCAATGCCTTTATAAACAACTGAGAGAAGCTTAGAGCCAACTGAGAAATGAGGCTCTTTATCCTATGGAAATAAGCAAACAAACAAGTGACAATTAATATAAGCTGAAAAAAATAACATAAAGACCCTTCCAATCCACCTGGATAGCTAATGAAAACACTTTAACTCCAGGTCTTTTTCATATAAAGCTATGCAAATATACCATGCCAAGACACCTTTCCAACTGAGGAACCAGATTTTTAAAGGAGACAACCCTGTTGTATACAAAGTTCAGAAAATGAATAGTAATTTGAAAATCTTCAAAAGGTTCTGATCATGTCTCAATTTTTTTTTTTCAGGTAACACCATTATTACAGCAATAAAAGCAACCGTTTGGTCAAAACAGGCGGACTGCAAAAGGTAAACCATGCGGCTCCTTGAATATCACCATCCTACAATCACAGCTCTAGTTTTTGTTTAGACATAGAAGATGGATGCCAAACGCCACAGAAATGAAATATTTTGTTACTTCTTAAATATAGCTTTGTTCACCAGTAGGCAAATTCTCTCAGTCCTTGTGGCTGTTGCATAGCCTGCTTTCCTTCAATTGCCCAAAGTAAAATAGAGATTTACTACAATCAGAAACTTAGTAGAAAGAATTTGAGTAATATAACCTAGATCCCCACCCCCCAACTGCTCTCTGTTCTGTTGTCCTGCAACTCATACCCACTATATTGCTTCTGATCAGCCAGAAGGTATTCCTTTTGTAGTTTCCCTTTCCCTCATCACTTTGCATATTTATTCTCTGTTTAAAGATTGTTGAAAAATGCCTCCCTTTACAGGATAGTAAAAACTTATTTTTTGAGCTTTCAGTCTTGTGAAGCTCACTAAAAGGAAGTTTTAGGTAGATTCTGGTTGCTTCCAGGCCCTGGAAATTGGAAAGACAGACATAATTATGAAGAATGCTCAAACCTCAAGACTGTGCTACTCACGTTTGTAGAATAAACATAAAGCATTTATTTCTGATCCCTCTCAACACCAGCTCTTCACCGTTGATTTCATTTTACACAACTTCATCTGATCTGTTCTGATTTCATACTGGCCTTTTACACAGGAAAAGCTCTTTATTGTATATAAATATTCACCATTATTTTCTGGATAAACAATTACCTGATTGTGAAGAACAGAATGAAGCAGGCCAGATTTCTGGAGTTGCTTGCAGGCAGAAAGGACAGCAGTAAACCTAACTCGATCAAAACGTGCACCTGAATTAAACAGATCAACAGAACAAAGGTCCTCAAGGCTAATGAGAAAAGAGAAGCAATAACATTACATTGGTGGGGAGCAACATGTGCAACCATACACAACATTATTTTCTTCCCATTTTTCATGGTGAATGGCATTTGTTCTGGATTCATGCTAACCAGAAAGCCCTTACCTCTGTGGTGTGATTGTTCTTTTTATGCACAGTTTCAAAGATTCCTTAAAGGGAGATTTCATCAAAGCTTTCATGAGTCTTACTGAGATATCTGGGAGATTTTTCATGACTTGCGCATCAGCTGTGTTAAAGCCTACATGTGATGGATCACATACTGTCATCACCACAAGCTCTACAAGGCTTGCATTAAGCAGTTCCTTCTCAAGTAGCTAGAAAGAATAAAACATTAAATAAAAGCTTTATTAAAAAATTAAATTTAGATATCTCTATTTTATTCTTTATAACTTATCATTAGCCCTTCTATCTAAAATGAAACCAAACATGGAACACTAATTATTCTTCACTGCGTAACATTCTCCTTCTCTATGAAATGTCATGACTGTCAATCGTGCTAATACAAAGAAATTAAGTATCTATAAAAATATACATAGGATATACGCTACCTCAAACTGCACATAAGATCTTTTAAGTCCACACAGGCCTGCTTCAGACTTATACACCTGTAACTACCTTGAAATACAGATGTGCACCTCTGTGCACGCTATTAGAGACTTACTGAGAACAGGAGAAAATTACAGTCTGAGAACTAAAGCTGGCACTGCAAATTTCTTAAGAGACTCATAAGTACTACACTTTATATAGTTAAATAGTTTATCTTGCATCAAAGCTAAGCAAATGGAGATACCTGAATATCTATATTGAAATCAAGAAAGAATTGCCATAATCTGCCTTTCAAGCAGCTATCACCTCTACACATTTAAGGCCATCAGGAATCATACAGGAAATACTCACTACAAGCCCTCCACACAAAACAACACAGTCAACACACAGGAATCTCACAATCAACGTACAACTGGATTATACAAGAAATAATTCCTCTGACCAAAACTAGATCACACACTAAAATTCAACTGTGCAATACAATTCTTTTCATTTACATGTGAAGACTAACAGTTTGCGATGCTTAGTCATCAACTTAAATTAAAACATCACTAAAGATTATGTTCTACAGTGAACTAACCTCACAATGAAAACACAAATCTTTAAGTGTAAAATCTGTACCTTTTATCTGTTACAGATTTCAGTGCCTACCTTCCAGAAATCCTGCTGGCACGTTTCCAGGATCATGGTGACAAACTCCATGATTCGGACTATAATGGTACACTTGCTGTAATTATACATGTCCCTCTCTTGTGGGCTGAACATGCTGCCTTTTGAACTGCAACCAAAGCACTGCTCTGCTGCGTAGATATCATGCAAAGCAATTGTTTCAAGGAAGAACTGCATAGCTTCCAAGAACGAGGATCTTTCATTTACACCTAAGAAGAATCATACTAAGTTGAAAGGATAAGGCAGCTCTCAACTTTTAAATATATTATTTTCTGTTTGGAAGAAAACAGTCTAACCGAGATAACAATCAGAAAGCCACCATGTCACATCAGTGTTTTCCTAAAAGTCCTATGCCAGTTCCAAATACTAACATTCTGTGCAGTGAAGGGCAGCTTTCTACTTACTGATCATTACAAGCACTTATTAATGATGATGATGACTTAGGCTCATATACAAAAATTTTAAAATCCTATTTTTGAATAATTACGCCCTATGCTAACTGCATCCAACAATGATCTTACAGTATTGTTTTAAACCAAGACGGAGATGACACTGACAGACATTACCTGGAACTTGTACAAGACTTCATATATGAAGTAACTATGCAACTGTACTAACAGTGATAAAAAGCATTTTATTTAGACCCGCATGAAGAATTAAAAGAAACTGAGACATCCAATGGCTACACAAGGTATTACTATGCACCTGATCAAAATTCAAATACAAGGCTTGTGGACCTGACGCAGCTGAAGCATCAGGAACAGAAGAAAGGTAACATGTATGAGGTTTGAAGTCAAAAGGTGACTTCTTCAGTTGCAAAAAAGAAAAACCCCAAACAAAAACTATCACTCTCCTCAGCAGAAATACATTACCTGTACAGTGTAATTTTTGAAGATGAGATAGAGTAAAAGAGTTGCAGGTAAGTGGTGGATGACAGACAGGAATGTAAAGGTGTATTTCCAGGACTAAAAGGATACATTTTAAAATACACTATTAACAAAGTATTTCTTTATCAAAACAACATCCCAGTGCAAAAACTATCACTGAAACCTTTGGAAGAGTTTGAAAAATTCATCAATTCTACATTTAAGAAAGAAGTTTAAAGTCCAAGTAAGGAACTCATCTTGGATGGGCTTTGTGTAACAGGCATGTATGAACATAATTCATCAGTTAATCACTCACCCAGTATTTCATGAGGTTTGATCATTCGCAGCTCAAAGAATGTATTGTAGCAGTCCAGTGCTGCCAAGAACGTATCCATCCACCGCATGACAATTTGTAAACTGAAGGGTTCCTGCATACCACGGAGAGTTGGCTGATAAAGGATACCAGATGGGCTTTTGCCATCGCTGCCACCTCCTTCAAATTTGTTAATGAGGAAAGAAACATCTTTATTTTTTAGAACATCAGCCAGCCAAGAAGATGGAGACTTGTTTCCTGATACAAACAAAAGAAGAATATAAATTCTCTAGGAAAAACACCTTTCAAACTAGCAAGGTATTAAAGGCAATAGACGGACACAGCCAAACTTTGTGTTTTAAACTGGATCTTCTAGTGGAGGAGCTACTGGTTCTGGTCTAGCCTTTGTCATACTACTTAAATTACCCAACAAGGAAAAGGCCAATTTGTGAGACACTCCCAATACCTTCCAGCCAGCATTATTCATAGCTGGATACAACAGCAGTTCTGGGGCTGTAAGTTTTCCTTCCTGGCTAGCTGTAAGTTTGCAATAAAACCCTCTTCTATGCCCACAAACATCCCACAAACCCTGAGGTTCTCAGAGTATTTGACTTCCAATATGAGCAATTACTCAGTTCCTGTTCAACAGCACCGAGTGAACAGACATTTACCTCAAAAATAATTTTTCCTTTGATTAATACTTTGCACAGAAAACAGAGAGAAGGCATGCACAGTATTTAGAAAGCAGCAAAGAAAATAGTGCATGGTAACTTAAAATACCTGGTAATAGAGGTACAAATTCATAGAAGAGCTCCATGGCTTTATGTCGACACTCTGTCTGAGGTCGTCCACACTGCACTAAGAGCCACATGACAACATCCAGAAGACACACTGACTTAGTAGCTGGAAATCCTCTGCACAAAAATATGAGGGATTAACAATTATCTTAAGTCTTCCAGTTGGAAAAAAAAAACACCCAACATTCCACGAGTATTATGAATGTCCTTTTATCTATCTAACCACAACCCATCTGCACTACAAGGAAGAGCTGTTCTACAAGCACATCTTGCACTGCTTTTCCTTCTCCTCACTCTACTTTGGATCCTCAGAGCATAGCCTTGTGGTAACAACTTAAAAATCAGGATCAAGTCTCTTCCCTTCTCTTTGTAACACTCAGAGACAAAAATGGAGATTAAAGCTTAAGTAAGCCTGCACAGTTTTTCCCCCATCCCTAATTATCTAGTCTCCCAACTTACCAAATGCTGCATCAGTGAGCTAATTGAGATGCCACTTGTCCGTTTCTTTATGATCACATGATAATTCAGGAGGTCTCTAGTTCAACCTGCTGCTCAGAGCAGGGTCAGCTATGTGACCAGGTTACTCAGAGCTTCATCCAAGCTGATACTGAATCCATTGTCTCTTCTCCCACCTTTTTCACTACCCCTCTTTAACTGCTGATCATCCTACTGCAACTTGTCCTACTTCTGCTAATGCCAACAGCAGTAAGACAGACTTTGGAGGAGTTTCCTCCAAGTGCTCCAAGTTTTCCACCCAGTGCTAACGTTATGACAAACACTGCTGCGAGGGAAATACACTTTTCTGCCTATCCTTGCTAAACTAAAGCAAGCTCACCATGTTGGAATAAAGAATGACCATCATGATCCTGTAGTATCATGTTCAGCATTTCCTTACAGTGGTTCAACAGACATATGAGGAGATCTGCATCAGCAAGTCACAGGATGAATGACTCATTCAGAATCCCAAGTGTCTAATGGAACTACATATGTCATTAAATAAACTGCAATATTTAATAAAAAAAAAAGCAAAAAAATGGCAAATTGCTGACCGTGGTACTCGCCGTTTTCCTTCCTTGTTCAGAGAAGGTGCTTTATGCTTGATTATGCGCTTCAGGTGATTAATAGTATCACAACATTGTTGAGTGGTACCTGTTAGAAAGAGAGTTGACATTATAAATAAATGCTAGTAACTTGGCTAAATTAATTGAGGTATTAGCATTACAGAAACGGTGCCAGAAACTTACACACTGGATAATGTCTACCAGCTCCACTACTCTGGGCTTCTACAGTAAATTTTTCAAGGCCACAGAACAAAAATCATAAAATAGGTGGGTTTTTTTAACTCGAGATTCAACAGAATGGCTTTTTTCTTAATTTCATAGTTAATTCATTATAGCTCACCTACTGATTTCTCATCTGTATGGGTTAAGGCCAAGCTTTCCAGAAATACAACCAATGCTTCAAATACAAACTGCTCCACCAGAGTGTTTTCTTCCCTTTAAACATCAGGAATAAATTTTATGAGAAACATGAGTAGAAGCAGCACTAAGTGTGAAATTCTAATTAAAAAACAAATTAAAATACCAGAGAGATAAACCACAGGTTTGCATAGAAAAAAGTACATCTAAACCACTCTAACAAATAGCAATGGAATTTGCTGACTGTATTTAAAATGCAGAAGTGACTTCCCATAAACTTGTGATAGAAATTTAAATCTATATGCGCCTCACTTGCTGAAAGCCCAAACTACAGAATTATAATTAAAAACGAATAAGCTGAGTAACCCAATTTTTCAGTTATCATATACATTAATAGAATTAGTGTCAGTGGATGACTATTTGAATTCTACACTTAATTCTTTTTATCACCTTGAACTTTAGTCCAAGCTAGTTGTTATTTCAAGCTGTTTTCTCACCTAAATTCTCTGTAGATGCTGTTAAAAGCAAGTGCTGCCCCCAGTCTCTTGAAAGCACTGGGATGAAGAGCAAGACTATACAAACGCTTAAAAAGAGATTTGGTGTTTGCTGGGCTCTTCTCCTGCTGTCTCGGTGTTGTCTGCTTAATAGACCATTTCAAGAATTCTCGTACACACTGACCACAGAAATCTCTCAATGTGCTGTCAACTGGATCCACTATGCCACTCTGAAATTACACAAGATTATTTCATTACAAGAATGAAAAAAACCTGCCATTGTCTCAGTGCAGTATTAGGGCAGCCTATTTACACAGTATTATTTGTAAGTTAAAAACCTGTGCTCACAGTTTCCCAGAAATAACAAAACCTCAAAATTATTGCTGTCCAAAGGTAGGGCAGCATTTTCAGCCCTCAGAGCACTGGATTAGGCCTCAAAGATCTGGATTTCTATTTCTGTATCAGCTACTAGTTCAGGAGTCTTGTTTAAGCCACTTCATCTTTTGATGGACCAGTTCCCTCTGCTTTAGAAGTGGTGTGACAACACTGACTGTCATTTACAAAAAGTACTGCAGAACCTCCTGACCTACCTTTCCTTCAACCACTTCAGCTCAGTGCAAAAGCCAGTTTTAAATGTAAAGCTTTTGCACCTGGTGAAAGCAAAGAAACAGAGAAAAATCAAGCATACATCAAATGCAGCTTTCAGAGAGAGGTGTGAATGCATTTCGGTAGTCCCTTGTATACACTGAAGATAAAGAGTGTGTTTCATTAATTCTATGAAGACTCTAAATATCCTACACCTGCATTTTGGGAATGCCAAAGAAATAGAGAAATGCATCATCAAAATCTTGATTAAGAAACATTAAGTGGTCATGAAAAAAGAAATAAAAATTGATGCATTCTTTTCCTTCTTTCAGACAAATATAGAACCATTTTATATTTTCATGAGTTCCTGGTTCTTTCAGTAGTAAAATGATGCTAGTTAAACATAAAGTCACACGGCACAAGAAAAAAAAAAAAAAAAAAAAAAGAGAAGAATGCTTACCAAGATAGCTTCCAGGAATGCCACTGTATCTTGACTCTCAAATTTTTTGTTGTTGGTAAACCAGTGAATGAGTTGCATGACTAAAGGCTCATACAACTGTCTTGTTACCTGAAAAGAGTAAAGAATAAATAAATTTCTAGTTTCTGTATCTCTATGCTATTTTGCTATTCAAAGTATATAAGAATAAAAGACAGTACTTCATTGAAAAAGGGTCAATAAAATGAATAATCAGCTTCATATTACATTTCCATATCAAGGATTAGAAAAAAATAATAAATCTGGTTAGCTACTTTCTATTCAACTAGTCTCAAAAGATCTCTAAGCTTACCTTCAATAAGATCCTCTGAGAAAAAGAACATCACATGCCACAGGCCGACATACCAATATATAGCCAGGGAAGCAGGGAAGTTTGTTTTTAAGCTGTATTTTGTTCTAGAATCTCAATCTTTACCACACACGTTATTCTAACTTTCTGGATTTCAACAATTCTACCTGTAAGTCAACCTGACTGAATGCCATCGCACTATAACATGAAGGGAAGAA
Source organism: Falco naumanni (assembly GCF_017639655.2). Classification (NCBI taxonomy): domain Eukaryota; kingdom Metazoa; phylum Chordata; class Aves; order Falconiformes; family Falconidae; genus Falco; species Falco naumanni. The sequence goes on from NC_054056.1 coordinate 70,905,145, forward strand.
CTATTACATACACTTAGATAGGCATACACACATGCTTATAATGCAGTGTCATGTCTATGCCTGTGTGCATTGGATGGACGAATTCAGACGTTATTTAGTTATGGTTTATGTTCAGCCATATGTCAGCAAAAGGGGTTTCACCGAAATTGGTAACACAGCTTCCTGCATATTTTACCAGAACACAAAGTACCTTTGGTCTAAAAAGAGAAGCTGAATGCCAGGGTCCAAACAGTAGTCTGAAAAGGCACAAGACCTATAATTTCAAGTGTAGCTGAACCTATGTGTCTATTCTGTTTTGTGTAAAGGAGAAGAAATAGCAAATTCAGATGTTTGAATTAAATAGATCATCCTTAGCTATCAATGAGGCAGCTAGAAATTCTCTCTCAAATGTTTTTTTTGCGGATTGTAGCTTTGCACTCATTCAATATTGAAATAATCAACTTCACCTCAAATTAACTTATTACAGAAAAACATAGAAATTAAATACAAAGATAAAGAGCAGCTACCACCAGAAACACTTTGAATGAACCTTGACACCTGAATCTTGAAACTCTCATTTATTGGTAAACTCCTCTGAGTTACTCTGAATTACACGCCATTATTCCTAAAAAACTATCCCTAAAATAGAATTTCAGCTTACAAAATACAATACATTTAGGAAAAAAAAAAAAAAGTAACATGTCAGGATAACTTCTAACAGGATAACTTCTAAATAAAATTATGAATCAACTCCTACATTTAGAAGTATTTTAAACAAGCTAAAATGCTTATAAATTAATCTGATTACCTGGTCTACGTCACAAGCAAGACGAAGCAGTACTGGAAATATTCGCTTATTTAACTGATACATGGGTGGGGGACCCTGACGTCCTTCTGGCATCTGAGATGCTTTCCCCAACATGTATGTGACTATGCTATGTAGCAGCTCACATGCTGCAATCTGAAATTAAAAAATCTCTTTGGTTATGCATCCATTACTTTCAGAGAGAAGAGAAAATTGTGGACAGGATAGAATGAGTCACAAGAAAGGGTACACTTGAGAAATCACTCCAATCTATGCTAAATCAGTGTTCCAGGAACAGATGATGTCTATGGAAAAAATTTAAGCCCATTGTAACTGGCCCTTCTCCTAACGTTTCAGTCTCTATCACAGGCACTTTTCAGCTGAAGAAAATTGATCACTGTAAATCACCCATCATCATGTTTTCAAGGATACCGCCATTCTGGACTGTCTTTGGATATCAACATCCCAATCAAGCAAATATTTTGCTGCTTTGCTGAAGTGCTCTGCTGGACTGGGCCCACAAGTTCATAGGCTAAGCATGAGATTGTGGCCAAACAACACTGAAGATCAACTACTTTAAAATATTCATTTTTTGAAGTCTAACTCTCAAAGCACAATGCTGTCTGATAGAGCTTACAGCAACTTCTGCTCATTAGTTTTTACACACTCAGAATAATGTCAACATGAAAGAACATCAGAGAAGCACAGGAATTAAAACAGGTCTTTCTTAATAAGGAAGGCATTATTTTACACAGTATTTATCAGCTAGCATAAAAAAAGATGCAGAAAAAAAAATCAATACTTTTGTTTGTCTGTCACTTGCAGAGAGAGCCAGTTCAGTCACACGAGGCAAGAACAAATCCAAGTAGATAACAGGCTTCATATCTGCAAATGGTACAGCAAAGCTCAGACGCTTCTCAGTGTCCCAGGATACACATTTCTTCATCATCTCTTCTGCAGAGGTAGCTAATGCATTTGAAAAAGATGAAAAGAAAAAGTATTGCCACAGCTCAGTTAAAAAATCTGTAACCTTCCAACTTCAGTTAGACTGCCATAGAATGTTCATGCTTTATAAATTACTGGATGTTACAAGTACAAGAAGTATGTTAGAAGGTTGGTTTTATTTGTACATTCAGACAGATGTTTAGCCACCATGTGGAAAAAAATAATTACAGCCAACATTTCAGGAGACAGTCACAGAACCCTCCCATTTTGATACAAGTAAATTTGGAGGCAATTATAAACCCAGAAGACATTAAATCACACTTCATTTAAAATACTTCTTTAAGGCATCCAATATACTACTTTTGTCTTCTACTGTTGTAAAAAATTCTTGAAGATCACATCATACAAGAAGATCCAACACACAGACTCCTGTGGTTGCACAGAAAATTACTACATTTACAGCTATGTCCTCCAAGGAAAACTGCCATATTTACTCCCTTCTCTCCCTATATTACCATATTTGTTAACTTTTTTAACAAAGTCTGACCTCACTATGTATTTAATTTCCAGGGACTAATGTTACTTTCTCACAATACTTCTGAATAAGCAACAGAGAAAGTACTTAACAGAAAGAACACTGATTGTAAAGGCAGCAAAAACAAACGTAGGCATGAAAGTAAAGAAACAAAACTTCTATACAACTACATTAGGTTTTAGACTGACTAAATTTTACACTGAATTTATTCCTTAAATCTCATCATCAGGTACTTAAACTATGCTTTTCCATTTTTTTTTAAATAGATTTTATGATATTTAATAATTAAATTATAAAGCTTACTCAAAACTGAACAAAGACTAGCAGAAAACTTTTTTTTTTTGAGGAGGCGCTCAAATGGAGCTCTACTACCTGCACATACTAAAGGCATGGTGCACCTTAAGCTCACAAGTGAAGAAGTAAGCTTGCCAAGACTTACACAATTCACAGGCTGCAGTTCTGAAAAATTGGATTAAGTGAGAACCATAGCAAAAAGGTGGAAACAAGTACTAAAGAGTTACGAATGGGGCCAAAGTTTTAAAATGGCTTTGCAGCCAGAGGGTGAACGTGATGAGTAAATAAAACCATATACTCAGATGCATACAATTTTTTGCCTTTAACTGAAGCTTTCTACACATTTTCTGTATTCCATAGTAACTTAGTGAATACTTTGCTCTTCTAAACTCCAGAACTAAATAAACCCAATTTTATTTAAAAAAGAGTGACAAAAAATAGTTTTCCTTGAAAAGCTCATGCATTCTCACAAAGTGATGTTGAGACCTCGTTGAAATCTACTTTCAAGAGAGACAGCAGAGGCCTGTAAATATTTTTATTGACACTGACAGGACACTCACCTGTAATTAAGTTGTGGTTGATCTGCCCTCCCAAAGATCCCAGAAGGCGTGCCACTCTAGTCCTCACCGCTTCCAAGGAGGAACTATCATCCTAAATAATCAACAGATTTATATTAGTGACAGAAGAGTTACTTCTAGAAAGAAGTTAACTTGGTTTACATAGCAAATGAGGTTTTTATGGCTTTTATTAACATATGGATGAAGAAGGTAAAATGAAGAACCTGTGGGAGGAACCACATCAAACAAGAGAACAGTTTTCATTCAATAAACTGAAGAGTGCACAACTGGAAAGCATTTTCATCACATTTTGTGGGCTTTCAATTGACAGTCCTCAAGTAAAGGTTAAAATTTTATCATCACAGGTAACACCTACAGGATGACATAATACTCAAAAAGTGGAAGAAATCTGAAGTAAAAATTACTCTTCTCATTTACTTTGATCCTAGAGCTTAAAGTTCAGATCCTGCATCAATATGTAAGCAGCCAATCAATTTTCAATAGCAGCTTATAGGGAATGTAAAGTTTACTCATTTTGTTGGAAGACCACTAAGCTGGAAAGTTATACATGTATATATATATATATATATATGAGTAACTATTAGTTTCATGCCTAAAAAAGGTTCATCACAAGTTAGTTTCTGCACTGGAATATACGAATAAAACTACATTTATTTTGAGCTATCGAGAAGCCACTGGTCAAAATAATATGTATGTTTGACTTCTAAGACTATAAACCTATCTACAAGAAAGTTTTAAAAAAATAAAAACCACAAAAAATTACACATTCACAAAATGGTATTTGCACACTGCACCACTGCTAACCCGAGACCTGATTTTAGGTGTGCGAGTTAAATTTTTGTTTCCATAATGTATCAGTCTAGCAGTGATGCTGACCTATAAGCTCCAGTTCCCTTTCACCGATTCATTGCCACTCTCACCTTAAAATATGACATCTTTCCACCTACGCTGATGTAACAGCCTTTTGAGCCATGCTGTAGAATGGGCTTCATTGAACTGATCTAAGGTACAAATAACCCTCAAAAAAAAGCATGCATGCAAGAAAGGAAGAGAAATAGTGGGAAATGATTAACTCACATTTAACTCTAAAAAGAAACAGCATTCTTACCAATGAAAGGGTCTTTGCTTTTCTTAAACGCTGTATCACAACTTTATTAAATCCCTTCTGGGCTGCTCGAGAAAGTTTCCTTACTTCCCAGTTATTTTGGGATTCGACTGATGAACAAAAAAAACAGCATGTTAATATCAGTTTATTGTACCAGCACCTCATGCACTTACTCATAGCTTCTTTAAAAAACCCACCCTGGTTTTGCCCATTTTTATTTTTAAGATGCAACAATAATTATTTAAAGTCTTTATTAAGGAAAGTAAGTCTCTATTAGTAAAAACTAAGCTGATTTAAGGATACAAAGGACAAATCACAGAGAAGCGACATATAAAATGGCTACAATTAATGATTGTTTGGCAGCAGCAAATAAATACTAGTTAAGAAAAAGGTAAATTTTGGGGTGCAAAAGAAGTTATATTGCTCCAACCACACGAAGCGCACAATTTAGACAAAAACTACGTCACATCCATATATTTAGGCATAACTATGAAAACATTATTTTCTTCTCCCTCAAGACTAACAATTTTTTGCCTGTATGTACCTGTAGATGTAGAGTTTTTCAAATAACCATCCAGAAGAGGTAGAATGTCCTTGTAGTGAGGTTGCATTATATGTCTGGGGATGTGAGCTGACCAGTCTTCCAAAGCATCCAGTCCCAAATCAGCCATTGGGGTACAGCTAAGGCCCAGCTTAAATGCATTCTACGTGCCAAATGTAAAACTATCAGTCTTTCATTTTCATTTACTACTATTTAAAGGTAAAAAAAAACATACTTGAAAGCATTTAGCAGGGAATACATCTTCCTTCCTAATAACTTTTCTCTGCTTAACATCTCACTCAAAATCAGCACAGGAGACATATTATATTGCAACACATGCACTAACAGAGTCAGCTTAGGGCAAAGGAAAATTCTGACAATTTGTTTGTCCAAAAAGTCAAATAATTTGTATTTTATCTCACTGAAGACAGTATGAAGCTTAATAGTTATCTTAATTGCTCAACAGGATACCAACTTTGCTCCAGAATTTTTGTATGAGTTTTGGAAAAAAAGTGTTAGCTGTACATCACTTAGGCCTACCTGCAGTGCGGGAATATACGCTTTGATATCAAGCATGATGATGTCATGTGGTAAAGACAGCAAAAAATTCAGACAGGACGCCAACAACTCATCCTTGTACTGTTTCATTTTTGCTGCAACCTAAAATTCAGATAAATAGATCAAGAACAATCATAAACTGTTTAAGATCTTGATTTAACTATATCAATATCCATGTAAAATAAACACCTCAAAAACAATACTGAAATCTCACTCACCTGCAAACAGTTACCAGAAAGTATTTAATGTACAATTATACAGCTATCTCTCACTTGTACTTCAACAGGTGACCAATACACCTCTTCTGACATTAAGTAAAAAACAGGAAAAGATCTCAAACCCCCACTATGATGCATAATTCAAAGAGCCAGAATACTTCCATCATATATGCAAGTTTCCTCAGAAATCATGATTTTGATAGACTCATCATGTTTATGTTCAGACCAAGAAAGTTAGCCAGCAAGATCACTTACCTCTTTCCCAAACTTTACAAACAGTGCAAAGCAAGACCTCTTTTCTGGGTCTTCAGGACATTTTCTGAGACTCCTTGGACTGACACCCTACCAAACAGAAACCACAAATCAACCGTATTAAGTAGTACATAGTACAAATATGAAGCACAAGTTCAACTCTGAATACATACATCACTGTCCAATATGAAACTGGCATCAGTGAAAACTTGCAATGTACGTTTGTTCTCTCAAATCTTGCATACTAGCATTAATACATTGCACTGAGGGTCAACTTTTTGGAACACACAAAATATTACCCAAATAAGCAAGATATATATGACTGAAAAGTAACTTTTCAGTGACTTAATTTTCAACTTGTCCATCCATCTAAGAAACCATAAAAGAAAAAACCCACATCCCTAACAGTGGATGTCCAGGTGGCAAGAATGCTGGCAGAATAAGAAAAGGGCAATTCACAACCACAACAGCATCTGCAGTACAAGGATCTATACCAATGAGTTCCCAAATTTGTTTTACTTGGTGCCATGACCAGCAGTGGCAGGGACAGTTCTGGGCTCTGTAGTGGCTAAACACATAATGGGATGAACCACTGCCACTTCACAATAGCTTCCATACTGCAAATGGTGCATCCACTATTACAGCATCATATTTCCTATGGAAACTGGTGAATAAAATACAAGTATACCCCAGAACTTGAGTAATTAACCTGTATGGGTCTCTGCTGTTCTGGCTATTTCTGATCTCCAAGCTCCCGTACTGCCTGCATTGCAAGAGTATTTCCCATCCCTCTGTTCACCCAGCTCAAGATTTCAGAAGGACACATGGATGGTGCCTAAATCTTGACTTTTTATGTGTTTGTAACTATAGAGGCATAGGATGCTATAAACATTTGAAACAACCAGATAACAGTTTCAATGCATTATTTTCCATAGAGCATAAAAGACTATATATAAAGAACCACACCATCAACATATTACTGCACGTTACTGCAACACACATGTTACCCCTCTGTTGGGGAAAAAAGAGATCTCACCTCAAAGTATTTTATTTTCTTGGCAATTTTCATTGTAACAGAAAGCAGCTTATAGAATCCGCTAATAAGAGGTAGTCTCGTTGAATGTATAATAAGCTCATAACCAAAGGAATACACCCAAGGGTTAAAGTATTCAACACGCTTCTCTGGAAGTATCTCTCTAAAACAGATGCACAGAAACATATTGGGGGGGTGGGGGGAAGAAACAGAACAAAATATTTGTTTGTTTGTTTTTCAAATTTTCAAGTCGGTACAAGAAAGAGAAGTATTGTTATAGCAAAGCAGCTCCAAAGACAGTGAAGGAATAATTACATGCTGCCTTCTGAGGCAAGTATAGGAAGCTATTTATTTTGCTTTACAGTGTAAAGCCATTTCTTCCTCATTATATGTTGTTATTGAATTTATACACATGAACATACTCACATATCACATTTCATCGCCAAGACTGCAGTATCCCTAGGGAAAATAGACTAGACCACCACAGGGAAACAATGCTGTACCTTTCACTTAATGTCCAATACTACTCTACAAAGACTGTATTCCTGGTCTCTGAAGTAATTAGGATTTATGGTCAGTACAATACTATCTACTGAAAAACAGTTACACTCAAATAATGGAAGTGAATGACTTGTCTCCTGTACTCTTTAAAAAAACCTAAGCTGATAAACTAGCAGTTCTTACTATGACCCAGATATCGAAAACACTTACTATCCCCCTGCTAATCACCTTGTGCACTTTGAAATATGGCATATCATCGTAAGTCAGAAACTGGCACCTTAAATCTCAATTCAGATTTCTCCCAACCACTCTGTAACTTCTAAATTATATAAAAACATATCAATACCTGCAGAATTCCACTAGATTTATAAAGGCAATAAAGTCTGTCAGCTTCCTTGGCTGAAGGTTTGAAGCAGGGTCAGAAGTAGGCCGAACCAAAGCACTGTCGGTTTCATTTTCATCCTAAAAACAAATATTGAAGCAAAACCACTGGATCTGTGACAATACAGAAAGCACACACACCTTTTTTTCCAGATAAACAGTCCTTCTCTTTTTTTCCAAGCTGCTACTAGCTAATCTGACACAAACAAAAGACTAATAATTGACACATCAATAATTCAAAGAAATTATAAGGAACGCTGGCTTCTAAGGAGAAAGCAAGTAGAAAAATGAAAAGCACTATATGCAAGAATAGGGAGTCTAAAATAAGAGAGTCTGTGAACTTCTACCAATCCCAATGCTTCCATCTCCTAACACTGCAATGCAAAATTCATAAATGTGAAGTAAAACATTTTGTCTAGTACAAATACTGCTTCAAGGACACTATGAAGTGCTATCGAAGCATAATGAAAGCAAAACAGGGAATGTGATTTTGGGTCCCCTACAACAGCAGAAATTAATGGACGAGTCATTAGGTCTCACCTGTTCATTAACATCCAGTTTCTGAACAGTCAGGTCCAATTTCTCAATAATCTTCAAAACAGATTTTATAAATTCATCATATAGCAAGCGATTCAGGGACTGCAGTGTTGAATTTTCAGTAAGAAAGTTTTCATCATCAAAACCACATTCCTTTGTAGGAGGAAAAAAGTTCATGTTTCAATAGACAAATTAAAATTATTTTTTTCAATTTACAAGCCAGGATTTGAACAATCCAGAGAATACAGCTTTAGATGTTTCTCAGCTATGGAAGCCTAAATTCACCTCTATTTAATTCATTTATCAGCCACAAAATCCAATTAAAGCCAGGAAACAGTTCCTCTACAGCATGACATTTGGAAAAAGTCTAGGGTTAGAAAAGCAGTGTCAAAAATCAGGATCATGTTTCCTTTTGTATTTCCATGTTAACTACGCTTTTACCTTCATTGTGTCACAGTTCAGTAGACTTCTAAAGAGATACAGATAGTCTTTATATGTTGATTCTTTCCATCTCCCTGTCCCAGCCTCTCCAGCTTCACGGGGTTCTTCTGATCCAGAAGTTTCTTTTGCAAAAAAATCCTGAAAGTACACACTATTTTTCAGAAACACTGTTGTGGTGAGTTGACCTTGGCTGGACACCAGGTGCCCACCAAGCCACTGTATTACTCTTTGCCTCAGCAGGATGGGAGGAAAAAAAAATATAGAAAAAAATTGTGGGTCATGATAAAGGCAGCTTAATAAAGCAAAGACTGTGTGCAGAAATAAAGGAAAGCAAAAGATTTATTTGCTACTTCCTATCAACAGGTGATGTGAAGCCGCTTCCCGTGAAGTAGGGCTTCAGTATGCACAGCAGTTGCTCCAGAAGACAAACATAGCAACAAATGCCCCCCTTTCTCTTAACTTTTATTACTGAGCAGACATCATATGGTGTGGAATAGCCCTTTGGTTCACTTTGGGCCAGCTGGCCTGGCTATGTCCCCTCCCGAGATCTTGCCCACCCCCAGCCTGCTGGTGAGGATGGGGGGAAGGTTGGGCAGACAGCCCTGGTGCTGTGCGAGCGCTGCTCTGCAGTAGCCAAGACACTGGTGCGTTATCACCACCTTTCCAGCTACAAATGCAAGCACAACCCCATGAGAGCTGCTATGGGGAAAATTAACTCCATCTCAGTCAGACCCAGTACAACTGCGTATGTAACTACCTGACCCGAGCTAAAACACAATGTAAAATTACTTCTGCAGGTAGAAACATGAAATGTTTAGCTTTCTCACTTAACCAATCTGAAAGAGCACAAAAAATCCCAGCTCTAAATCTTCTTCCCTTCTAGTTGTCAGTTATTTGAGAAACTCTGCAGTTACCCTGCTGCACAGGACTAAAAAGCTTTAAAATCCTCCTTTACACAAACATTCAGTAAAACTTTTAAATTGTCCAAAATTTGTTACCCTGGAAGAAAGCTGGATGACTTTAATTACAACCTACTTTCTTACAGACAACCTGAGCAAACAAGAACTGCAGAGAACAATTCAGTACAAGAGGTACACCCTCATTATGCTGAGATGTAAGGACCAGAGTTTAATAACAACTGAGCCACAATTCACAACAGACACTACTATTTTTGCTTCTGTAAAACAGGCCTTCCCCTATTTACTGGGCTAGATCTTCCAAGAACTGGAATGTATACTCTAGGAATCTAGATGAAATAGATGTGTTTGTAAACAGTTATTTTACCTTTGAAAATATGATTGGCTTGGAGAAGATTCTGATTAATCCCTGATGCACTGAAATAAACAAATAAAAATTGTCTGAACGGAATTAAAAAGACACAGCATCCTTATCACTATGTTAGCAATGAATTCAATCAGTCTTCTACTTCCTATATTCTGTCAGGATGAAGGAGAGGCTAAAGAACACAGATTTTTCTTTAAGGACAAATATAGCCAAAACCAGATCTGAAACTCTAGGTTGTTTCACAGGAAACCAATTTTGAACTTGCTTCTTGCTTTTTCTCAATATTGCTTTGACTTTTTCCTGACTCTGAATGCAGTGATGACCAAGGCACTGCCCACATCAAAAAAGGCAACAACTCACAATGACTCTCAGAGACATGGATTTAGGATCTCCATTCTGCCACAGTGCTTGGATGCACCACATCCCAAATCAAGAATGTGGAAAACAATGAAAATGTCACAGCAATAGAGAAAAGCCACCATAAATAATTCAACAAAATTAAAAATCATTTCTGAAAATCATTATAATTAAATGTCAGCATGCTGAGGGCTACTTGAAATGCCAGCTACCATTGCTGACGCATTCATTACATTTGCAGTACTGCACCTGACTAACAGCACATTTGGAAATTTTTACTACGTACGAGGTTCAGAGCATAAGATTGCATTTCTAATAAAGACGACACTCACTCTACTTTCTGTGGTATTTTGTACGGGTTACTGAAAGGGTAAGAATAGATTTTTGTACATTTTTCTGTGAAATCCCTTTCCTCCCATAATCCTTCAAAGCAGGAACGTAAGTCTTATGTTTAAACAGATTATCACAAAAATATATTCTCCTGCCCTTCATGATAGCTGCTCTGTCACCCAAAACAATTGTTAAATGTATTCCTTAAGTGATTTAATAATAGATATTGAAAAATAACACCATAAGAACCCTAACCCTCCACTATTAGAGGACGGGAAAAGCTTCATTTTTGACCCCAAATAGCTATTCCACATTTCTCTCTTAGAGGTGGTTAAATCAATTTAGGGGAGGAAAAAAAAAACCCAAAGAAAAAAAGACAATCCCTCCCCCAAACACAACAAAGTTAATATCACAGACTCACCCACAGTGCTAAGAAAACTCCAGAGAACTGGACCTTTTCCTGAGAGGGCTAGAAATACCTTTATTATAGATCTGCAACAGAGTAACTGCATTTTTTCACTGTATTGTGGAAAGCTGTTGATTTGCAGCACAACTAGATGTTCAAGAACTGGAGTGTATACTTCAGGAATCTAGAAGAAATAAAAACAGTACACATGTCATACAAAGAGGATGATTATAATTCAGTATCAATGTGAAGAACTATGCTAAAATTCAGGAAGATACTTTGTTACAAGAGTTTAGATCATGACCTGCTCTGAGAACAGTAACAGACTTGGCAAGTTAATTCATCTGAGACATAAAAAACAAAAAACCAAACAAAACAACCAGGAAGTTTCCTTGAACACATTATGGAAAGTAGCTCCTGAATAGGTTAGTGCTTTGATGGAATGAGTCTTAAGCTTATTACAAAAGTACCTTTTTAATTAACCAATAACAACACAGCGGTATAATCTGTTCATCCTTAACAATCTGAATACAGAATGCATGTGAAAGTCTCCTCTCTGCCACCTTACTTGCCAGCTTCAGCTAGGATCCTGAAAGCCCTCATAAGAACAAAGACAACACAGCATCAGAAGAAAATCGAAGTATCAATCTCAGAGAACATGCTAAGTATCAGTACCAAAAGAAAAAGCAGCAATAGAGTGGTATAAACAAAGAAAAAGATGAGGTTAGGTCCAAATAATTAGCTTCACCTAAAATAAATAAAAACCTATTCACATTTGGCTATCATGGTGTTCATTACAATGCTGTAGCACTTTAGTATACTCCGTGCACTGTCTTTATTCAAATAAAATCCAATAAAGTATTCTCCTGATATTCTTCCCATCCCCTAGGAGCTAAATGTCATCATATTTCAGATAAATACCTCCTGTCATAGGTAAGTTCACAGCTACTACCTCCTTATACATCTGGAGGTGCATAAAAGAAAATTGACTGGTTCTTTAAATACTCCACTTACTGTATCTATATGGAATATCACACTTGCAATGGACTGGAGGAAACTTGGTAGCTGATACAGATGATCATCTATTGTTTGTGCTTCTGTGAGGTACATTTGCTTACAGCGCTGAAGAAGCTCGACATACATGTTGTCAACATCCTTAGAATGTATAGCTTTACAGGGCTTAGAGAGAAAATAAAATACTGATTTAGCAACTTTGTACAGCCAAGCAAGTGTATGCTGTAGGACTAAAACTCAACCAAGTCTTCACTGAACCATAAGAATAATCTTCTGATCTTTTCCAGAAACTCGATATATCTGAATAAACTAACTTCAAGTATTCTGCCTGCTACATCTTTGAGAAACATCATACCTGAAATGAACTAAAATAATAATTCACTGATGCAATGTAAGTTACCGTAAGAGTACTTGAACTTTCAAATGTAACTGCCCTCCACATACATATGTAAGTATGGTTTGGTTTTTTTTTTAAAATTTGCAGTTGTTTCACAAATGACCTCCTAGTGCCCTGCAGTCAGCAGAGCATTTTGGCTTTTCTGATTGTGATTCCTGTTCTGTAGGAAACATATCTGAACTGATTCCAGAGCAGAGATGGCCGATTCTACCATCTAAATGCAGACAGAGCTAAGGAGGTACTGTCTGTACCTAAATGATTAAGCACATCCTTAACTTCTGTAACAGCTGTATGTGAAGCCCCTCATCTTCCACTTCAGGACCAGTCCACAAGCAGCAGTAACTACAACCCTCAATGCTGCAAGCACTCCCACTACATTCAGTATGCATTTCATAATTTTCAACCGCAATGTATTTTACAGTTTAGCTAATTAAGTTCAACACTTAATCCAGAAACAGGAGCATTCCCTACACAACAAGCTGTGTAAAATTGTAAAATTAATGGTATATGAATCCTAACTTTAAATCCATTCAGTACACTCCTTTATCAGGATAAGTTTCCTGCACATACTGCTGCAAAAAGCCCATATCCACGAATGGCAATGGACAACTCTCTGTTGCTCGAATCCATTCTTCTGATGATTCCATAGAACTGCTCCATGAAGAACTGTAACTTGCTCTTGTGTAGCTCTGCATCCTTAGCTACCATTAAAGAAATCTGGAAAGCAAATACATAAAAATTGCAATACTTCCAGAAACACGAAATAAGCCACAAAAAAAAATACAGCAAGTCTTAAAAGATGCTTAGCTCGTAACACAAAGCACTTCAAACAAAGTAATTAAAACAGATTCACTGAACTTCCAAGCATCAAACATTCCCACTATTTCAAGAAATTGGACTTTGCTTTAGCCTCAGAGATCCCAGCGAAGTTACAATACCTGCTTGAGGAATGAATCTAGTGCAGAATGACTGGCTTTCTTCAGCTCCTGATTTGTGTGGCCACACCATTTACACATTACTTCAAAGAGAGAGACATAGTTGTCCAGGAGCAAGGGACCAAACTGAGCAGCATGCCAACTAAACAACTGTAAACCAGCTGCAATTTAAAAACAACTTTTATTGAAACCCAGACTTACATTCCACTTTCCAAAAAAACAGACCAGACTACAAAGTACACATGTGGACTTTAGGTAGGTATATCTACCATGACTGGAGGGTGTAAAATGTATTTGTCTAGCTATTACAGCATCAGTATCCAAACATTAAGAACTTAAGCATAAAAGCAACCCTCCAAAATCCTCTTTTTTAATGTACACCATTATGGAAAGCACAGCTATGTTCTGAAGTAATGTACATTAACAATGAAAAAGAAAAGGGGTCTACTGGTTACTAATAGTAACACTTGATCACACAATTCACAAGGATTTGGTTTCTGTGGTCAGGACATTTGCTCAAGTCCCCTCCTCCACCAAACTGTGGTGCCAAGAAAATAAAGAATTCAGAATACAGGTAATCTCACAATCCCAAATATTACCATAAATGAAATTTCAAGAACCCTAATGAATTAATTTTCAGGGGGGTGGGTGGGGGTGGAAGACTATTTTTAAATAGGGTTTTACCCTTCATTTCTGCCATGGGCTTCGTACCCAAACCTTGCATTTTTTGCAATTCTTGCATAAGCACTTCACAGGCAAATTTCTCATTTTCTTCATAAACTTCATTTGTTCACAATTGCCCTCTTCCAGTGAAATTCTCCTTCTCTTCCTATTATTTTTTTCCTTTAACCCAATCCACCATCTTCTCTCTTCTCCTAATTTGCTACTTTCCTCTTATTTCTACTCATACCATGATCTCCTTCTCATCCCAGGGTTTTGCACTACTCCAGAGGGGCAAATGACATCAAGTGTAATGCTGTTAATAAGCTGATTAGACCTTGCCTAGTTTAACCAAATACAATCTCTTTAGATTCCAACTTCAAGTATACCAGCTTTGCTCCCTGCTCAGCTTAGAAGACTGAAGACTAGACCCATCTGAAAACAGCCAGTGGAGAATAAACAATTCCAGACAGAAGACACCGTTGCATGCATAGCATCCACCTCAGCATGAATTGACATAACTTACAAACTTACCTAAGTGTACTGCGTATCGCTTCTGATCAACCTGTAATATCAGAAAAGGTTTGTCATATAGAATTAATTCTTCATCAGAGCTAATTCATTTATGCAGAACAATTAACATGTGGTAGATTTACCTGTGGGTTGATTGCCTTCATTGCAAAATCAAATATCTCCTTTGCAGTCTGAGGGTCTGTGAAACAATCCATTAATGAGTATTTCACTATTAACACACAAGAGGCAGAGTGAAGACAAGGATATTTTTATCCAAAGCTTGGTACGAAGAAGCAATATAGGAAAGCCTTACATATCTCATTTTAAGAGGCAGAGATGCTTCTTCCTGAAACACTCTTAAATTTGAAAAAAATAGCAGATCTATATTTATTGATCTTTTTTCCTCAATAACCATGTTTTAATAGACATGTCTCTTCTAAAGGAAACACATCTCTGTATAAGCCGCATTCCAGGGCAATATGGTGCTCTCAGCTGCCCACTCTCTGGGTAGAAAACAGCATGTCAAATATTTGTGTACAGAAACACACTGATGAAGCCACTCCACAAAAAGACAGACTACGAGGACCATGTAGCTGGAAAGGCCTTGCTTTTGTACAAGCCATCCATCAGTGGGGAAACTTTCATTGTAAGCCCACAGCAAGAAACTGTGCTGCTTGCTGGCTGTATAATGGTTACAATATATCAAATTGTATAACTAACTATTTTTCACATCAAAAAAGAGCTCACCTTCTTCCACAGATTTGGTAAAGTTGTACATAAGTGCAACCAGTCCCCTCAGACATCCTGCTACAACAGTTAGCTTGGGTCCCCTTGTAGCTGACGTCATCTAAAAAAAGTGGGAATTCAAAAAAAACATTATCCTCAAGCTAAGGCACATTTACACAAAGGCTTTCCAGTTCCTAGAAGTGCAGATAAAATAACATATTCTAACTTCATACAGTTACATCAGCATCAACCTCTATCAGACAAGTCCATGAAAACATCTCCTCAGAAATTCCGTATCATCTGCGAGGGGTTTTAACTACAGAAGCACAATAAATCCTTTGAAAACCATGAAATACGTTCCAAGACCAATCATAGCAAAGCTTAGATAGCAGACACTAATGTCTTTAAAGTGCAAAATATAAGAAAGTAAAGTTCAGCAGAACTGTGATACCTACCTGAAGTGCAATGATTTTGCAGCTAGTGGAGACCAAAATAAAAACTACCAGTGCATGGCAATATAACTTATCTTGGGTGCTACTGCAACAATGATCACGTGCCATCTCTTCTCATAGTTAACTGGTTAATTCACTGTCATGGATGGCCTTGAATTTTTATTTTCAAAGCTTCACAGAACCAGAAAACACAAACTTTAAGTCCTTAAGGAAGCATTTACAAATGTTCAGTTAGATCCCCACAAATTGTACTAGTTACAATAGTATTCCAACATACAGCACTACACACATCAAAGCAAAGAAACCAAGGAAGTGCAAGAGTCTGAAAAGAAATTCCAATCATACCTGTGTTTTAAGCTCTCCCAAATAAGCTCGGAATAGTTTTTCAGAGTTGTTAATCATGTCACTAGGCTGGACCTCTCCCAAAACTCCCAAAAGTTCATAAATCTTCTCCAGTACTAGAAAGTAATTTAATGTTATTAAGTATTAATTACTGAAATCATTACTTTGACATTTCCATTGCACTTCTTATGTAACTTGCAACCATGAGAAAACCATGCCTGATGGTTTAATTTTAATTGGCAATTAGCATGCAGGAAAGATGGCTCTATGATGTACATATATATATTTATATATTATGACGAGAGATGCATCCTCTGCTCCATTAATAAGTTAAACACACTTACTCTTTTTAAATGTGGCTTAGAAAAGCAATTAATAAAGGCCACGTCCACTGAGGAAGCATTTACCACTAACCCAAGTTTGTTGCTGGCTTTGAGACTATGCTGGGTCTCAGAGTATCGTACCATTAGGGTTAAGGCCAACAGCGAGCAGAAGTTTCTAGGCTTGAGTTTAGACTAAAGGGCTCTTCAGAGGCACAACCAGTTGTTTGAGGACTAGACCTGTCAATCCCAAGATTTCAGCTGTAACTACCCAAGATGCTCAAACTAGAGCCCATATTAGTATGCTTAACATCATAAAGAACACTAAGTACACAAGGCAGGAACTGATAAGCTCTTAGCGTGACCAGTGCAGGAGCTATCACACTAAAGCTGCAGCTGTGAGAACAAAACTGGCTGTGGCTGGAATAAGGTTACAAAGAGCTTTAGAACCATAGAATCATTTAGGTTGGAAA
Source organism: Falco naumanni (assembly GCF_017639655.2). NCBI lineage: Eukaryota > Metazoa > Chordata > Aves > Falconiformes > Falconidae > Falco > Falco naumanni. The sequence goes on from NC_054056.1 coordinate 70,922,057, forward strand.
AGACCTTTAAGATCATCAAATCCAACCATTAACATGGCACTGCCAAGTCCACCACTAAACCATGTCCCTAAGCACCACATGTACATGTCTTTTAAATACCTCCAGGGATAGTGACTCAACCACTTCCCTGGGCAGCCTGTTCCAATCCTTGGCAACACTTTCGATGAAGAAATTCTTCCTGACATCCAATCTAAACCTCCCCTGGTGCAACTTGAGGCCATTTCCTCTTTCCTATCACTTGTTACCTGGGAGAAGAGACCAACACCCACCTGGCTACAGCCTCCTTTCAGGCAATTGTAGAGAGTGATAGTGTCCCCTGAGTCTCCGCCTCTCCAGGCTAAACAGCCCCTGTTCCCTCAGCTGCTCCTCATAAGCCTTGTGCTCCAGCCCCTTCCCCAGCCCCGCTGCCCTTCCCTGGACACGCTCCAGCCCCTCAGTGTCCCCCTCGCAGTGAGGGGCCCAAACCTGAACACAGTGTTCGAGGTGCGGCCTCACCAGTGCCCAGTGCAGGGGGACGGTCACTGCCCCAGTCCTGCTGGCCACACTGTTGCTGGTACAAGCCAGGATGCTGTTGGCCTTCTCAGCCCCCTGGGCACACTGCTGGCTCATACTCAGCCAGCCATCGACCAATACCCCAAGCAATTGAACTGGAGTTCACAGGGATGGGCAGCCTCTGCTTTTGACAAAGAGCACTCACTGAAGGTATCAGAACTACTCTTAAGGCTCAAAGTTACAGGGGTATGTCTGCGTACAGTTATAAAACAGGTATAAGAGTAACTTCAGAGGGTCAGCTACACCCAGTTAGCACTGAATCTGGAAAAAAAAAAATCTAAGAGCCTAGCAATGTTAGGTTGGTTAATGACAGGAAAGCTGGAATTACTTTCAGGATTTAGGCATTCAGAGACTAACAATAACATATTAGACATACAAATACTCTTTTTATGTCAGGAATCCTAAACCAGACCTATGCTTAAATTTAGTATGAACTGCCGCCACTAAATGCAATTACATGATTTCTTCTGTGTGTCAGCTCACACGTCTATACATGTCTGCTAAGAAGCAGCTAACGTATGATTGTGATCAGAAGACCTAAACAAGTTTTACTAGTGCTAAAAGATGACAGCTATCATTTTAAACACACTTGTCATGGGAATAACAATTATAAATTTCCATGGCCATAATCCAACAAAAAACGAGTGTAAACAAAACAAAGGACTTCGACAGAAAAACTAAAGCTTACCTGTATCAGAAATTCTACTTTTTACAGCAAGTTCCCCATAAAATTTATTAAATATCTCCCCAACTTTCATTTCTTCCATCAGATAGGAACGTTGTAAACTTCGAAGCAACTAAGACAGATTAAAAAAAAATGGGAATTTAGGAAAACCATTAGTCTCACTACCACAGTCCTACTTGGTCTAAATAAAACACAGTTCATATGTGTAACTTCAGCTTAAGTACGCTATTGAATGAAAGAGATTTAAGGTGACTGGCCCAGGAAAGAGTATTAGTATAAAATCTTTAACGACAAAATACTTTCCTACATAGATATATAAATGTAAGATTTAGAGTTTATAACTCATATTAAATATATATAATTTACATGAAAATTATGTACAGTATAATTTTGTATGAATTATTATATAAAAACCCCACAAAAGCACAGGCTTAGCAATTCTGCAGTAGCTTTTATCATATTGTATTTCTCTCCCTGCTGTTATAAAGCCAATCCAGTTCACAAGACTGACTCAGAATAACTCAGAAGCGAGTTTTGTTTCTCATAAACAAAACTAAGTAGGTGCAAAAGTGTTCACAAAACAAGTCTAATGCATTCCAAGAAAGCACATTACAAAATTACTGTGTCATACAGTAATAAAACTACTGAAAAAAGCCCATGTCCACACCTTTCACATACAGTGTCTAATATATTATATTATAGCATTATGTAGTAATACAACCAAACTGCACAATTTCTCCTTGAAGCACCATAATAAACCAGGAGAGAGAAGACTGGCAACTGCCCCCAAAACAATTGTGTCTTGCTCTACTAGATCAAGGAATGACATGCTCACATCTAAGCAGCCTATTGAAGGAATATCAAAGACAATCTGTGCTATGACATCTCTTACTAACATCTAAATATTACACTATTCTCTTGCTGCTGCAGGCTACAGATTTTCTGCATGATAAAGCGCAACTATAGTAATACAACAGATTTTCTACTTTTTCTAGAAAAAAACAGATTTATAAAATGCATTTTACCTTAATCAGAAGTTCCAGAGCTGGGATTTTACATTTTGCTGCTTTCTCTTTTGTATAAACACTAACACAAGTTTGCTAGATAGGGAAGAAAATGGAAATTATAATACTCATAAGTAGAGATGGGAATTCAGACATAACAATGTATTCATCTACCTCTTTGAAGTATCTGTTCCAAAAAAGTTTTAAGTTTTTTTAAAAAAATGGAACAAAACCATAAAAATATTCAGCCCTGAAAGTGGCTTCACTGACAACACTTCAGCACCGTCTGACATAATAACAAATCCCAGCTCAAGCAAAGAAAGTGTAGTTTCTGGAATAAAGGGCACACACTGTGTGTTTTCTGCCCCTGTACTATCATTCCTTACAATATGAAGCTACTAATTTGAGATCAGAAAGTGCAGCGGTGCAGTCAGGCCTTTCTATGCAAAGCAGCATTATTCAACAATCTAGACTCAAGGAATCTTACTTTCAGAGGTACTGGTAGCTTCCACCAATTTCTGTATATATTGCAAAAATAACAACTTTTCAGGACAAACTTTTAAAAATCAGTATTTAAAACTAACCATCACCTACAGAAACATTTAACATACTACACTTTAAATTTAGTTGTAACTTTTTAATAAACTCTTTCAGTTTGTAGAAGTTGTAACTTTTAATTCACACAGACTATTATTTTCAATATCAATAACTTCTTTTCAAAACCAATACCTGTTATGGTCTATAAAGAGAAGTTAATAAAATTAAGTCTACAGTTGAAGAAGCAATTCCACACTCCTCTTTTGTACGAATTACACTTCATGCCAATCAAGTTATTTCATCTCTAACAAGACTGCTAGAGATGGGTAAGGCAGACTGGGGAGGGGGTGAAGGATAGTTACACATCTGTTATGGCATGAGACCCACCAGAATTGTTTCAACCATTTGGCAAAGACCTTTAGGAAATATTTTTCCGTTACCCACCTTAATATTACAAGCATAAGGATGAACCTTGTCACCAACTTTTTCCATAAAGGCACAAAGAAACTTCAGTGCTTCTTCCCTGCAATCTCGAAACTGAACAGTTAAAAAAAGATTTAGTTTTAATGTGCGTAATACAACAATACAGCACCATCCCAACACTTCTTTAAAAATTGAAGTTTACGAACTTACCTCCTCGATGCCGAGGGATCTGTGGATAAAGACAAGCAAGCCATGCTCTTGGGAAAACACCAGGGAGAGGTGCAGCGCTGCAGGGACACAAACCAGCCGTGAGGCGGCTGCTGCCCTGCCCCGCCAGGCAGGCAGCCCTCACCCCGGCCACACGGGCGCCTGAACGCCAGGGACAGGTCCTGCCCACGGGCCATGACAAGCACGGGTCCCATGTTTTTTTTCTGGTGACAAGCATTGGTTCCATGCTTGTCACCAGAAAAAAACTCAACCTGACGCTCGTCACCAGACAACGGGACACACACACGGCGGGCACTCCCGGCGTCCCATGGACTCGGGCCCAGGCCTGCCCCTGCCCCCGGGCCGAGGAAAGGCCAAATGCGGCCGGCAGGCGGACAGGGGCGGGCGCCAACGGGCGTTTACCAGGTGAACGGTTTATCTGGTGCAAGAGCCCCGTCTCTCCCCCGAAATCAACCTGTCATCTCACGCCAGCAGCCCTCAAGTGTCGTGCTGAGTGAAGAACTGAGGGAGAGCAGAGCCGCCCCACAAGCCCTCACCAAGCTGATCAGTTGCTGTTTTAAAGCCACCAGCGAGGCCACGGCCGCCCCAGAGCCCCGCTCAGAGCCCCTGAGACGCCCCCGTGCCCGTCCCCATCCCCCGCGCCGGGCCGGGCCCGAAGGCGCACCCTGCGCGTCGCTCGCCAGGCTGGTGAGGCAGGTCTCCCCCAGGCTGCGGAGCAGGCTGTAGCCGTGCAGGGCTGCGCCAGCTGCATCGCCGGGCTGCAGGCAGCGGTGCAGCTGGTGCAGGTACTCCTGCACGCCGGCCATGCCGCCCCGGACAGACCGCGCAAACACCCGCGCGGGGGGTGTGGGAGGTGGGGGGGAAGGGGGGCAGGCGGAAGCGGGAGCAAAGGACCCGCCCCCGGCCGGATCCAACACAGCCAGCGGGGGGGGGGGGGGGGGGTGGGGGCGCGGGACACACAGACAGAGAGACACAGACAGACACGCGCTACGGCGTCAGGACTGGTGAACTCGGACGGAGGGGAAACGCGGGTAGACATCGGCCAGACCATTCCGAGCGGAGGGAGGCGCCACGGGCGGTAGCAGGGAAAAGGGTTCGGGGTCATCTTCACGTTTTTCGCCGCAGGGTCAGCTCAGGACCCGCACATACAGTAGTAGTCCCGAACCCCCCTCTTCGCGCGGAGAATGGGCTGCTCCGACCTCCTCCCGCCTCCCAGCCACACCGCAGGACACTTTTTGCCGCGAAATTCGGTCGGATGCGAGCGGTTCCATTCTCGGCTGGGGGGTGCGGCGATGTGCCATTGCTGAGGACAGGCTCCGTCTCGTAGCACAAGGAGTACCCTGCAGTATACTCCTGTCCCTACTGTGACAGGCCGAGCAAGCTGCGACCCTCGCTTCGGCGGCCTGGAGGGTTCATCTTATTTCTCCGTTCCGCATCCCCCCCCCCCCTTCAGCTTCCATTGGGCACTCCCACTGCGATCGCGCCTACCCATTGGTCAGAAAGCCCGCGAGAGCGCGCGCAGGCAGCTGGTTTGGCGCGGAGTTGGTTGGGGTCGTTGGGGTAGGTGCGCGCTCACGTGCGTGAGGCGAGGGCAGGAAACCCGCTGGTGTGGGCCCGGGGCTCGGTCGGTGGCGTGGCGCCCGCAGCCCGCCTTCCTCTCACCGACCCCCGGAGGTAGGATCGCCGTGGGAGCCGGAGCAGCACCATGTCGTCGCCCGCCTCCACCCCCAGCCGCCGCCGCGGGAAGCGTGGCCGGGGCAGCAACCCCCCGACTCGTAAGTGCTGCGGTGGGAAGGGGCCGGCCCGGGGGCGGGCGGCCGGAGCCGGAGCTAGCCTGCGGCTCACTGGCAGCGGGGAGGATGTGCGGGCTGCCCGGTGGGCTCAGCTGCGCCGTCTCTGCCCTGGGGCCGTTCTCTGGCCGCCGCTCCCTCGGCCCGCCCCGGGCGGTGGCGGACGGCTCGAACGCTGGCTCTGCTTGTGTCTTGCAGCGCAAGATGCTCGGTCTCCTCCTTCGCAGAAGCGCAGGACAGAGGACTCCACCTCCACTGGAGAGCTGCAGCCCCTGCCCACCTCCCCGGCTGCCGACGCGCGGAGCCCCGGCGCCGCCGAGGCTCTCTTCTCCAGCCCCCCGCAGTTCCGCCATTCCGGTACGTGCGGGCGGGGCTGCTGGGCCGGCGGGGGGGCGCCCGGCTGGGGAGCGCTGCAGGGCCAGAAATGAGCCTTGCCCCGAGTTTCTCATTCGAATTGCGCATAGTGAGCAGCATGGGAGCGTGGTCGGCGTCAGGGTGCAGGTCTGCTGGCGAAACTTCACGTTATGGGGGGAGTATTGTCGGGGGCTGTACCTGACCCTTTTATGTGTATCTGGGAAGAATACAGTAAGTCAATAAAACTATTAACGCAGGAAGAATTATTAGATTGCCATAAAAAGCCTTAGTTGTTTCTGTAGGTAGGACTGGTTTTACTTACAGTAGATGGTCATTGTTGTGTTACTCGTTTTACAGCCCCAGAAAGACTGAAGAATGTGTCTCATCGGTAATGCTGCATGTTCACCTTTTATGCCAGAACACCAACGTAGTTTTAAAATGCAGTGTTGCTTTAAGGTTTTATAATGAAGCTTTACTAGAACTTGGGATCTTTCAGTAGAGATGTTAACGCAAAAAAGAAGCTGCAGGTAGACTTGCAACATCTTTATTGGTTTTGTTTTGTTTTAACAAAACAGTGGAATTTGATGGATGCTATTCTTTTTATGATGGTAGAGTTGAAAGAATGATGAGACAAACACAGAGGCTGAATTTTAGACTGCTCTAGATGTAAAATGTTTTGGTAATCATAATAAACCTTGTTGTTTTTTTTTAAATAGCTATTCCTCTTGACTTTGACATCAGTTCACCTCTGACATACGGCACACCCAGCTCCCGGGTAGAGAGTACGCCACGAAGTGGTGTACAAGGAACTCCAGTTAGGCAGAGGCCAGATCTCGGCTCTGCCCGTAAAGCCAGACAAGTTGATTTACACTCGGATGGGGTAGGTGGATGTCTCTGATCTTGTATCTGACAACTTCTTTTAAAATAATTATGCATATTTACATGTTTAATTTGTTTCCGCACAGCCAGCTGAGGATATGGTAGCAACTGACAGATCTCTTGGACAAAAGCTTGTTATTTGGGGAACAGATGTTAATGTAGCCACATGCAAAGAAAAATTCCAGGTAGGTTAACAACTACATTTTTTCCTTTTTACTTTTTAAGTGAAAAGTTAGTTTGATTTAAACAAATATTAGTTGAATCTGATACAAAGTACGTGTTCCTACCATTAAATTCTGCTCATCTTTCCCATCTGTCTCCCTGTACCTCTAATATTCAGAGATTTCTTCAGCTGTTTATTGATCCACTGGCTAAAGAGGATGAAGACATTGGCTTGGATCTTAACAAGCCACGCTATATGCAACGACTTGAAGAGGTACTTGTAACACAGCAAAATCTAACTTTTTTCTTTTTGTCTTACATGCTGTTGAAAGCTAAAGATGTCCTTTCAAATATCTTGCAGATTAATATGGTTGGGGAACCATTCCTGAATGTAAACTGTGACCACCTCAGATCATTTGATGAAAATCTTTACAGGCAACTGATTTGCTATCCTCAGGTGAAGTACTACTGCACTTGTTTTCTGACTTTTAAGGGGCCCTTTCATATTTCTGTCTTTTAATGTGTTTGTTGAAATGCAGTGCGTACTTTGTATGTTTCTGTAAATTTGTGTTCAGTGTAATCTCTGTGACTTCTTTGTTTTACTTAATATAAAATGTGTTGTTTCATAGTAGTTGATAAGAGATATTACAGTGGGTACCTCATGCTTGCAGAATAAGCTGGTAAACTGCAGTGTTTGGAGTCTTGTGCTTTTTTTTTTCTTTGCCATGCTCAACTGAATAAATCTGATCTAAACAGCAAGTTTTCTGTTATGTAGGAAGAAGCTCAGCTGACATAACTTTTAGTCATTCCTGGCTGATCAGCAGCACATCAGATGCTTTATGCCAAAATATTTCATTCTATGATTTTTTAATTAATTTATTTATTATTTGTAGGCTGAACTGTTTCTAATTACTTTATACAGGAAGTTATTCCAACATTTGACATGGCTGCCAATGAGATCTTTTTTGATCATTACCCTGATTCGATATTAGAACATCAAATTCAAGTAAGGCCATATAATGCACTGAAGACTAGGAATATGAGAAGTCTAAACCCAGAAGGTAAATTTTGATTACCATGTTATAAATCCTTAAGATTATTTTCTATAAACTTAATGTTAACATAGAATTACACGAAGACTATATAAAACTGTACTTATGGTCTATCCAGACCAATGTGTTTCATTTGTGTAAGTCTGTTTCAGAAGGCAATGCTTTAGAGCCCAAATGCAGAATAATTTATCCATAAAATAAATCTTTCTTGGCATCAGCTACTCATGTTCTTAGTTCTGCGAGTGTGAAGGATTTTTTTTTTTTGCAGAAATACTCCCATAAACTAGAGTATCTGTACTATATTTATGATTCTTTGCTTTGTCATAGACAAAATACTAGTACCTGACTGAATGTCTACCTCCCACCTAAAAGCTAATGTAATACGAAGTTTTGAAGGCTATTTTAAAACTTACGAGTATGAAGTCATAACATGAGTCTCTACGTTTTTTAGATATTGATCAGCTTATCACCATCAGCGGTATGGTCATCAGAAGCTCCCAGTTAATTCCTGAGATGCAGGAAGCATTCTTTAAATGCCAGGTTTGCGCTTTCACCACCAGAGTAGAAATTGATCGTGGCAGGATTGCTGAACCATCAGTCTGCAAGAATTGTAACACAATGCACAGTATGGCGCTGATTCACAATCGATCTATGTTCTCTGACAAACAGATGGTACGTTGTGCTTAGGTGGTGGTTAAAATTAATCAGTTCCTAGTTCTTGCTGCACCGTGCCCCTAATACCAACAGCATTGATGTATGTGTCTTGGTACTGAATGCTTTCAAAAGGGGAAAGTGAAAATGGATGAAACAACTTAGCAAAAGCGTAAGTCTACTTTAGAGAAGAAATGCATTAAAAGGGTGAAATGAAGTATGTATGCATTTTAATGTTTCCGTATGGAAGCCCCTTTATATATAGTATGTCCACTTCTCTCTGGACTAGATGAGTCTTGGCTGTAACAGCATTTTAGCCATATCAGTAGCAACCAGCAGAATTCTCATTTTCATTATAACTTTTTGTTAGTAATCATTTTGCTGTTTGGGTGGGGGTATTGTGTTACTGAGCAGTGCTCCCTGATTCAAAATTATTCTGAAGACCATGCTAATACAGGATTCTGTTGTATGTTCTGTGGAAAAGCTTTGCTTTTTTGAAACTAAAACTTACATGTTTTTGCTAGGTCAAACTGCAGGAGTCTCCTGAAGATATGCCAGCTGGACAGACGCCACATACGGTTGCGCTGTTTGCTCACAATGACCTTGTTGATAAAGTCCAGCCAGGTGATAGAGTTAATGTCACAGGTAAAATTTCGTCGTGAGTATTTGCATCCTCCTTTTTCACAGATCTTAACTGTCTATAAAGGGACCTGATGGGATGCACCTGCAAATGCTGAGGGAGCTGGCCACTGTCTATGCAAGCCCACTCAGTTATCTTTGAAAGGTCACGGTGACTGGCAAAGATACTGTTAAGAAAGCCAAAGTCACTCCTAGGGCAAGGAGGAGACTTGGGAAACTACAGGCCAGTCAACCTCATCATGACCTCTGGGAAGGTGATAGAGCCAATAATCCTGGAAACCATTTTTAAGTCTGTGAAGGACAAGAAGAAGGTGATTGGGCATAGTCAGCATGGATTTAGTGGGTAACAATCTTGTACTAATGAGATGACTGGAACAGTGGATGTTCTTTATCTTGACTTCAGCAAGGCTTTCATCACTGTTTCCCATAACATCCTCATAAGACAAACTGGTGATGTGTGGCTTACATAAGTGGTCAGTGAGATGGATTTAAAACGGGCAGAACTGCTGGGCTCAAAGCATTATAGTCGGTAGCACAAAGTCCATCTGGAGGCCAGTCAGCATGGGTGTACCCCAGGGGTCAATACTGGGCCAGATACTGTTGTGGATATCCTCACTAATGGCCTGGATGGTGGGACAGAGGGCACCCTCAGCAGACTTGCAGACAAAAGCAAAACGGGAAGGACGAAGTGCTTGGTAAGACCATGTGAGCATGGTGCCAACAGCTTCCTGGGCTGCATTATGCTGCCAGCAGGTCAAGGGAGGTGATCTTCTCTATTCGGCAGTAGTGAGGCCACATCTGGAGGACTGTGTCCAGCTCTGGGTTCTCCCGGTGCAAGGGAGATGTGAACATGCTGGAGTGAATTCAGCAAAGGGTCATCATGATGAATGGAGTCAGTCATATACAGAAAGTTTGAGGAAGCTGTGAGTGCTCAGCCTGGAGAAGAGATGGCTCAGGGGATTCTTACAAATGTGTTTATAAATACCCAGTTTGGTGGTTGGTGTGGTGGTGGTGTGAAGAAAACAGCCAGACTCTTCTCAGTCGTGCCTGTTGGCAGGCAGTTAAAATGACAAGTTGAAATGCAGGCAATTAAACATAAGAACTTTTTTACTATTTGGGTGGACAAGTTCCAGCACAGGTCGCCTAGAGAGGCTGTGTGGAGTGTCCATCCTTAGAGACGTTAAACACCTGACTGGACACAGCCTTTAGCAACCTGTTCTGGTTGATTCCAGTTTGAGCCCATGGTTGGACTAGACAACATCCAGATCATCTGACGTTGATGATTCAGTCATTCTGAGAATGTATGTGTGGAAGAGGCAATATCTTAAATATGCTGTGAGGAGAGTGTTAACATAAAAGTTAGATCTGTGATACTGCAACCACGTGTTATAAACCACTTTGCTTTTAAAACAACTGCTGTGCTGCTAGCTGTTAGTAATGCATTAGAACTGATCTGTTAAACTTGGCATTTTTAAAAGGGGAAAATGTTGACTTTAGACATCAGAGCAGGACTTTCAAAAGCATTAAGCCTTAATTATTTTCAAAAATGCTTAAGCGTTTTCCTTGTTGAGAACACTTGTGACAGAATGTTAAACATGTACATAGCTGCAAAAATAAGGTCTAGATTGACTTCTATGTGACTTGTACTGGGAAACCAAGTGACTAAAGTATTTTAAAAAACTTTGCTTTTAAAGGGAACATGTAAAATTTTCAGGTTTTCAAATTACTATGTTTCTTAATATCTAATGCTGTGATTAAAAATTGGATTTAGGTATCTACAGGGCAGTCCCCATTCGAGTTAATCCAAGGGTCAGCAATGTAAAATCCGTCTACAAGACCCACATTGATGTCATACACTATCGCAAGACAGATTCAAAACGCTTGCACGGTGTTGATGAGGAAACAGAGCAAAAAATCTTCACAGAAGAACGTGTGGAACTTCTGAAAGAGCTTTCTAAAAAAAAAGACATATATGAGAGACTTTCTTCAGCATTGGCCCCAAGTATCTATGAGCATGAAGATATCAAAAAGGTGAGAAAAAGTCTGTATTTCTCTTGTAAGGCATGTATTTATATGCAAGTAGCTTTGTATTTATTGTTATAAAAATGACCTGAGGCTTCAGAATTCAAAAAACTGTATCCTGAGCAGCCTTAAAATGCCATGGTCTTGTCAGGATGCAGTTGGTTGTAAGTATATCCTAATTCTTTTCACAGCATTAAGGAGTGCTAATTAAGAGGAAGGAGATTGGTAAGGTAGGAAAGCAGCAGAACCGAGAAGACTTAATTGCAGGATGCATCTTGGACATTTCTCAAATGTTCAGATTAGTGGTGATCCAAGAATAATAAATAGCTATACCATAGGAAGTAATTGATTGAAAAGAGGCATCCACAAGAGAACAGTAGCTTTAAAATGGCATTCGGTTGGCTCTCACTTGTGGGATGTCAAAACAATTACTTACATGTATCCAAGAAGGGACTGTTCCAACAAAATGTTGACCTGAGGTACTACAACTTCATTGTTGCAGAAACTGCAGTCAGTAGTGGATCTCAAGGTGATGTCAGACACCAAACAATCCTCTTCAAGTATACTCCTTTTGTTTTTAATTTATCAATTTATGTATTATCATAGTTGACAGGTTTCTGAAATGGCTAGAAGTTGAATTCAAAGCCACACAATGATTTCCTACTGAAATGGAAATATGATAATGACTGTTTCCTTTATTGTTACCTCCTCACCACACTAACAAGGCACATCATGTCTAATGGAATCATGTTAAATGGAAATACGGTAATGACTGTTGCCTTTGTAATGACTGTTGCCTTTGTTACCTCCTTACCACACTAACAAGGCACATGATGTCTAGTGAGGAGCTAAAGCAAGCTAGGGACCTTTCATCAAAGGAGGTTGCTCAGGTTCTGACCAAAATCTGTTTTCAACATAAAAAAGTTTCTAACTTTAATACTTGAAAGTGCTTGAAACCCATGTGCATTGGAGCGCCAATACTCTATATTTGAGACCTCGAGGAAAATAAAATGGGGCAGGTCATACTACTTGTAACTACAGAACAGGTTTTACTGATCTCTGCAAGTTTTTCCAAGTGAAAAGAGAACAGAACTAATACAAAATAGCTCACCCCATGCCTCTGCAACGTTTTTGTGCTGTAAGAAATTGTGCAGAGGCTTTACATGAAGTAGTGTACAGTTTTCCTTGCTGTTTTCAGCTGTCATTGTCACTGACTGTCACTTCTTTTCATTGACTTTCTAGCATATATATGCTGCTAGAGGAAAAAAATATAAAAAGAATACTGGGAAATGATTAATTTAATAATTTAGCAAATTTGAAAATGAAAAAATCCTCCTTGATAATTCTGGCTGATAAAATTACAAGCATGTATTTATACTGATTATTCCAGTACTTTCAACATACCGGAATTTAGTTACTTTTATTTCTCTACTACCACTGCAAGCATAGGCTTTAATTAGGAAATAAGAAGGCGAAAGTGTTGGTAAAGTCTGATGAAATAAGTTCTTTACTTGCCCATAAAGAGGAAGTTTAAGGTCTCTTATTTAAGTAATGCTGTGAATCCAGTAAAGCAGTTTTCTTGAAAAGAAAATTATACTTGATTGGTCTTGACTACAAAGCTGATAAAAATGGCACTTTTCTAATGGTACAAAAGAGGTAATAGTAGAACTTTGGGCCTAGATTAAACATAGCCTTAGAGGAAACAGTAGTCTATTTTGGCTTTCCTATTCTCAGCAGAATTTGTTATCAAAAGTTCGATTACATAGGTTTTGGAATAGATTTGGAATTAATCTAATTACAGACTTTTAATTGGAACCTAAGTTTGTAGGATCTAGCAGTTTAACTCTGTGACCCCTTTTACAACTTAGAAAAAGTTTCAAGTGTTTTCTTTCACGTCTGAGTTCTATTAATTTTAGCAGTGTTTCTGTTCAACAGCTGGATTTGCTCTGTTAGTTATACGAGAGGTGATGTTTTGATTTCTAAATAGAATTATTTTTATAGGGTATTCTGCTTCAGCTTTTTGGAGGATCAAGAAAGGATTTTACTCACACAGGAAGAGGCAATTTTCGTGCCGAGATCAACATTCTTCTCTGCGGAGATCCTGGTACTAGTAAATCACAGCTGCTCCAGTATGTGTATAACCTGGTTCCTCGAGGCCAGTATACATCTGGCAAAGGCTCAAGTGCAGTTGGTCTTACTGCATACGTGATGAAGGATCCAGAAACACGACAACTGGTTCTTCAGACAGGTGCTCTAGTACTTAGTGACAACGGCATTTGCTGCATTGACGAGTTTGATAAAATGAATGAGAGCACAAGATCAGTACTACATGAAGTAATGGAACAACAGACTCTCTCCATTGCAAAGGTAGGCATCTGTTTAACGCCATGGTCTTTCCACTAAGTGTGACACGTGCTAGGCAGCTGAAACCAAAAAGTTACCAGAACAAACGATGACACTTATCTGTTCTGGTCAGTGGATCTGTCCTAGATTATGTAAAAACTCATTTACAAAAGAATACAGCTTTTGTAGCAAACTAGTATTTCCAGATGCTTTTGTTCTTGCTTTAAAAGGCTTTTGCAATGCAGGTTTTTTATTACAGACCCTATTTAATAACACTGGCGATCTCATAACGCTGGGGGAAAAAAGACTTGGTGGCACATAGTTGCAGCTGGTTTCAGAAGTGTTTTTCATTTGTATAGGCTGGAATTATTTGCCAATTGAACGCTCGTACGTCTATCCTAGCAGCAGCTAACCCTATAGAATCACAGTGGAATCCAAAAAAGACTACCATTGAAAACATTCAGCTTCCTCATACGCTCTTGTCAAGGTACTGAACTGTTGCTTGCATGTCTCATTTTTATGAGATGTCGTACTTCATTTTGTGAAAATGGTTATAGTAGAACGGAACAATTGTGTTCTTTGTAGCATAATGGAAAACTTCTATAGCATTTTAAATGCTGTTCCTACAGTTTCTATGTGAGCAGAAAACTGCCTTTTGGTATTTACACGCTGATCTTAAAGAGAAAATGTGATGAGATCTGTATAATCTATTTACTTCTATATTGTTGTTTTTCTGTTGTTTCACAATAATCTCTTAGAAAAGAGTTGTTCTGAAATTTCTACTATGGGTACTGGTAACTTCAACAAAAACTCAGGATGTTTTTCTTAACTCCGTAAAACTTTTGAAGTGAAATATTGATGATCAGGGAATTTGCAGAAGTGGTGGTAGAATCTGAAGATGGGTGCCAGCTTCATGTTGTTCTGTAAAGTTCAGCTGTGGAGGTGGCAATGCGAGCCCTTTGGGCAACAGCTATTAGAGCAACGTTTGGTGTCTGCTGATAGTTTAATTTTCTGTGTCCTGCAGTTGCATTTTGTTGGGAATTCTCACAACTGTAAATTTGAAGTACGCTAGTGGTATACTGGATATTCTGAGAACGCTTACAGCTTAGATTTTAATTAAGAGCTGCTTAATTTAGCCACTTAGTGACAAATAGTACCTTAGTACAGGTCTACAGAATGAAACTAGGCTTGAGCAGCATCTCAATTCCACCATTTATTGCATTATGAAAATACAGGATTGGCTGACTAAAAATGTATTATTCATATCTGCCTACAGTTGAGTGTAGTTTAATATATTGTTTGTAAAATTATAAACCAGTTCCTTCAGGATTAAATTGCAAGTGGTTTTTTTTTATGTATTTATACATAGATTTATTTACTTATGGTTTTTAAATGCATAAAATAACTATATAGGTATGTACCCTGTTTGCTGCTGCCTTTCAGGGCAGTTTCTTTAGCAGCAAGTTTGTTCTGTGTATTTGGCATGGTGCGGTCGTGTGGGGTGGGTGACGTTCTTTGGGGTTCGCTTGTCCTGTCTCCCATCTTGTCCCTGCCCCCCAAAGCAAAAACTGTCAGTCTTCAACATGGGATCTGATTTTCGCAGAATGTTATCTCTTTCAGTTTAAAGTCCATAGAATTAAAGCAAATCCACTTTGCTGTTTTGTACTTTGCAAATTCTAGAAGAATTATCTTTTGAGTTTAATAAAGCAACTCCTTCTTACAGTAGGAATTAACCAGAGGAGTTATTTGACTATTACCTGTTAAGTCAAAACGCCTAAAGCAAACTACTTTCAATGGCAAAAAAGTATACACACTAATACCAGATTCTTACCCTATTCAGATTTGACTTGATCTTTTTGATGTTGGATCCACGTGATGAAGCTTATGACAGACGTCTCGCTCGCCATTTGGTTTCACTGTACTACCAAAGTGAAGAAAAGATGGAGGAGGAATACATGGATATGGCAGTATTGAGGGATTACATTGCGTATGCTCGTGGTTATGTAAATCCCAGGTTAAGTGAAGAAGCAAGCCAATCCCTTATTGAGGTAAAGGAATTGCTGTTAAGAATGTTCAGTCCTTCCTGACTTGTCAAAAATGGCAAAATCCCCTAGTATGTATGCTTTCTATCTACATACAATTTTCTGTAACATCCTTCCTAAAAATTGCCAGCATTTAAAAGGAAAGAGGGATCAATATAGAAGTCGTTCCACATTCTCTAATCTTTAGTTTTCAGATGTGTTCGTTTGGTTCCATCACATAAAGAGCGTAAAATTCTACTGAAACAAAAGCAAACGTATTATCACAGACACGAGCCCTATTATGTAAGACTAGCCCTACATTTTTGAAGTGATTCAAAACTTCATTCATTGTCATGGCTTAATTACTTGATAACTCAAAGAAGTATATGTGATGTAGTTATCCTTCATTGCAGAAGAATTGTGAAGGAATGCGAGCAGAAATACAGTATTTGGAATGGCTTGCCAGAATTGCTCATATTCTGAAATGAGAGGTGAGGGATGAAGGGGACTCTGAAAACAGTGAATATAACAGTACTTACTGAAATACTTAATGACACTCCTTTTCAGGCATACGTGGACATGAGAAAGATTGGTAGTGGCAGGGGAATGGTTTCTGCATATCCTCGACAACTTGAGTCTCTGATCCGTCTGGCAGAAGCACATGCTAAAGTACGCTTTTCTGAGAAAGTTGAAACAGTTGATGTAGAAGAAGCAAAACGCCTCCATCGGGAAGCACTGAAACAATCTGCTACTGATCCAAGGACCGGAATTGTGGACATATCCATTCTCACTACAGGTTTGTGGTTTTGTAGCGTTAAAAGTTCAGATGCTATTGAGTTTTTGGAATTTTTAAATGTAACTTAGAACCTGTCCTCCTTATTGATTTCTAAAAGGTGTTTTCTTTCCTTTCAAAAGGAATGAGTGCAACAGCTCGTAAGCGGAAAGAGGAGCTGGCTCAAGCCTTAAGGAAGCTTATCCAGTCGAAGGTTAAATCACCAGCTTTGAAGTACCAACAGCTTTTTGATGATCTGCGAGCACAGTCTGATACAGTAAGTTTCCTGCTTTGTTTTTACATTTTAATTAATTTTTAAAAGCATGGTGTTTTTCCAAAGGAGTATTTCTGTCCTCCAATCACGTTATGGAGGGAAAGAGAGACATTAACTTTTTCAGATGCTGTGACCAGAAAGTCAGTTCTACAACAGATAAATGAGCTGAATCTTTACTGTACTTTAGTTTATTCTAGCTTCTGAAATAGCAAGCTCACCTTCAGGGTTCCA
Organism: Falco naumanni; assembly: GCF_017639655.2. Classification (NCBI taxonomy): domain Eukaryota; kingdom Metazoa; phylum Chordata; class Aves; order Falconiformes; family Falconidae; genus Falco; species Falco naumanni. The sequence continues at coordinate 70,938,676 of NC_054056.1, forward strand.
GGCCACATTTCAAATTGCCAAAAGAACAAACTGTTAAAAAACCTGTTAAGAAAATTGGTAGGAGGTAAGGAATTTTTACTGCTTTTCAGGTGTTCCTCCCCCAATCTTTACTTGATTTACTTCTCTTTAAGGCTATCACGAAGGAAATGTTTGAAGAAGCGCTTCGTGCTTTGGCTGATGATGACTTCTTAACTGTGACTGGAAAAACTGTTAGACTGCTGTAAGTTAGCTTTTCCTTGCAAGCCAAACTTTTACTTTGCTTTACTAAGAGATAGCATCAGTCTGCAAGATCTTTCAGATTTTGGACTATTGTTTCTGTGACAAGTGTAGCCTTTCCTTGCCAACCAACTGTCATGGCTTTACTTTGCCTTACAATATTGCTAGCTTGCCAGATTTTCAAGATTTGGGGCTATTATTTGCTATCATAAGTGTAGCATCGATTAAATGGCGCTCCTGTCAGCACAAGATATTATGCTGGACCTAAAAATCCTCAGTTGAGTAATGCTATTTACATTGTAGCTAAATGTAATTACTCCTATGTCAAGTGTTGTGTTTTCATGAGTTTTTGTAGGACACGTTAACAATGTTTTATGTTTTTCAAATTGAATTGTAAAAATTCATCTTAAATTACTTTTTAGGAAATGCAATTTTAGTAGTAGTATTATTGTAATCTGAAATAAAGATATTTGACTTAAAAAGGCTTTTTAGCATTCATTTCAAGTAAAAATAAGTGTATTCTGTGCTGAGCACTTCTTAATATAGAATTCTGTGCTTTTTAGGAAGTTCTTTGTGAGAGCATGAAAGGAGCCTTGGGGATTTTTTTTTTTTCTTTAATGTGAGTGTACTTTGGTAGTATCCTTAATTTAAGAAAGGCAGCTAAATTTGGTTTTATTTTAAGCAGAATCTCTTACTGCAATTTTAAGCACGACTGGATAAATCAAGATACCCACCACCTTCGGTATAATGTCATATAATCTGTCCTGAAAGAACAAGGTCTAGTAGTGCATGACTAGAGAATCTTCCCACGTTTTAGCCAGGGTAGATGCTCTCAGCCATTGCATGTCAATAGCTGCTCTTGTTTTCACAGCTGAGCTAGCAGAAGAGTTGCCCAGTTAACTTTGGTACAGACAGCACCAGGCTGATCTCAATGGCTCACATAGCCCTTTTAAGCTGAATTAAGTGCTTTTATATTCTGTGCCACTGCTTCCAACAGAAGGGAAACAAATTGCCCCCATGTGAAAAGGGGCCAACTTAAAACCTAATTTTTCTTGCTACTGGTTCATTATATGAGCAAGATACTGCTTAACTGTAGTTGTACTTTTTCGGTCTATGCTAAAGTTAAAAATACAGTGTATGTTGGAAGGATCAGGTTAAGCCACAGCCATCTCTCCCCAGGTTTATTCGTTAACAAGTCACTGTTGACTCATCTTCTTGGCTTTTATGGACTGGAAAGATGTAGTTCACGTTGTGCTTTTCTGTAGAGGCAGTCGAGGTTCCATGACTCAAGGTTTGAAAGTTAGATACAGGTAAGCTGAGACGTCAGGAGCTTGGCACTTCTCCTTTTTCAAAAGAAGTCTGCAAAATAAAATTCCAAACTCCCTTAAATACTGGTATCATAGATTCTGTAGTGGCACTTGTCTTACAGGATCTTATTTTCCTCTCTGCCATGTTATTTAGTTACATATTTTGTTTAGAAAACAACCGTCTCATGACCTCTTCTTTCCTTCCCCACCGTAACATACCTTCATTTCATAGTTACTGTCTGCCTTTTATATGAGACTGATACTTCAAAAAGTAAAAAGCTTAGAACTGTATCACTTGCATACTTTTCCCATTTACACTGCTTGGTCCTTAAGGTACTACCTCAGTTCACAAACCTTTCTCTCTGCTGTTTTTCTGCTCTCATAGCTATAACAAGACTACCCTTCCTAACTACTTGGTACCTCCTCTTGTCAGACAAAACAGCACCAAGAAAGTTTCTTAATTATGTTTTTAAGAAAGTTGATTTGGTGTTTTTAAAAAAAGACATTCAAATGGTGACACATCTGGCTACACCAGCAAAATTCCTCAAATTAAAACTGGCTGTCTGTATGGAAACTATTAATGTAAAACAGAAATTCGACTGTTCATCTACTTGCAAATTCTAAATGCATATTGAATTGCATAGCCACAAAAGCAAGTGTTCTAGGAAATGGAAGAAAGTTTTGTGTGTAAAACTGATTTCAGCTCCATTTTGATTTAAGGTAACTCTTAATTCACCATCTTCTAGTTCTTTGTGGGGGGGGGGTTGTTGATTTTTTTTTTTTTTTTTTTTTTTTTTTGAAGTAAAATGCTTATTAGGAATTACTTGATTTTACAGGGTTACTTGCAGAATAATCCCACTAGGTGGCTCTTAAAGCCTGTATGTAGTAGTTGATTGAGATTATTTGTTTTTAGTCTGTAGTGGGTTTTTTGTTTTTTAAATAAGCAAGGACTGCAAATGCCACTCTGCAATTAGGCAGATAGAGTGGAGATGCTTATAAACTGTGTTTTGGTTTAAAAAAGCACCACCTGATTAAACCATTTTAACCATCAGTATGATAATTTGAAATGCATACAAAGCAAAAGGAGAAGTAATCTACTTGAATTGAGGCTATTTTTCCTTACTCTCTGCAATAGCCTCAAACTCTGTATCATAATTTACTGCTCTATTTACTCTATGCTGTTAGTAGTTATAATTAAGCTTATTGTAAAAACTCAGTTTAAGGACTGAGATATGCAACCAAGGAAAAGCACTCCTGCCAGAAACTTGACATTCTTCTATTCTTTGAAAGTCTCATATATATTCTACAAAATGCTTTAAAAAAATAGTTAAAAGCCTATTGGCAGAAATTACATTTCTAGTAAGTCACTTTGAGAGACCATAGTTGAAATGATCTGCTATCTTGTCTAATGCTATGAAGAAAAGTTGTTGGTCAAGTGAAATAGAATGGTAGGCTTCTATTTTCCAGCATAGAATGCAATCAATGGTTACTTGAGGTAGGTGGGGAAGTTATACAAGATAAATGGGAAAAACGTCGTTTGTTACTGGTTTCAAAGCTGGCACTCATCTGCAAACACAGATTTGATAGGAAGGAAAGTGACTTGATCCTAGTCATCCCTGGTTTTGTTAGGTGCTTCAGTAGGAACAGATGTAAACTCCTAAGTGAGAAACATCTGTCAAGTTTATCCCATGCCCATCATAACTGAGATAATGTACTCAAGACTATGTTCTAGTCAACCTCATCAAACTTAAGTCTTATGTTTGGTAGTCACTCTGGAATTACAGTTCTATCTTCCTAGAATGCCCTAGGACTTCAGGATTATCTCAGGAAAGAAGAAAGTGCACTGAAGACTGCATATCAAATAGCTGGTCAGGGAAGTGATTCTATCTCACTTTTGCACTGTATTTATCTAATTTCATAATGAGAGTTGCTACGTAACTTGCCATCTGGATACAGCACTATGGACTGAAGATAGTAAGCATTTTGCATTTTTATTCTGAGTCTGCAAGACCACACATAGTGTAAAAATACATGCATAGTTGACTTTAAAAGCATGGAATTAATCATTTGTGAGGTAAACTGGCAGTCAGTATGGAGGCTGTCATCCAATTCTCAGTTTGCATTGCCACCTTACAAGAACGTTTACAGACAGTCTTGCGTCAGCTTGAATTATTTAATGCTCAAAACCAAAATGCTAGTTAGTTGTGGGTTGTAAGGTTATGAGAGTACAGTTTGTCTGTACAAGCACAACCAGACTTCCCTTCTGCTTGGCATCTTTGGACTCCAAACTGATAAGGAAAACGAAAGCATTGTATTTGCTACTATGAGAAATAGTAGTTCACAAAATCTGAGCAGAAGACCTAATTATATTTATATAATTACTATATAATTACTTGTAGATCCCAAAAGCATTCTCTCTGTGCCCTACATTTTGATAGCAGAGGAGACATTGATTTGGTTGGTTCAATGACTCCTTATCACGTCCCACCTCTCTACTAGCTAGGGTAAGAAGAGGTTTGGATTGCTTTTCTTTGCATCTTTGGATTTGCATTAGAAAAGTGGAACCACTTTCTTAATTAAGTATAAAGTTTCCAATTTGAACACCTCAGAAACACACACACAAAAAAAAGCTGATGAAGTGGCTGTTCTTACAATTGCTTTTTCTTGTCATAGTCTTTCATGCTGCCCAGTGCTGTAGTACTGAAGTGTCATTTCCTTCCCCTGTCCCAGAAGTAGTAACCACAACAGACCCCTCAGAGTTTGCATTTCTCACCCAATGAGGAAAAGGTTGGCTCAAGCTTACTGAATTGGGAGCCAGGGAAGATTTCCTTCCTGGTTCTAGTTCTTCATCAGGAGCACTTTCCAGTTGCCAATCTTTTCCAGCAGCACCAGGTCCAGACTTCAGCCTGGAGAATGCAAACGCGATTTCAGGACGTAACTGCACGTTACTACATCTACAATTTAAAGCCAGAAAGAACTGAACCTATCTATTCAGGCACAAAATGTCCATTGAGTGAGCTGAGCTTTCAACCTCCAACAATATATTAAGGCTAGGGGGGTACCTGCACTGGTATTTATGACTTTATTTCAGTTTTAGGCCTGTAGTATGTTACCTCTGCTCAGTACATGTACATGTGGGTGGGAAGGTGAAGAAAGGGGAGGCACCTCCATCATCCAGCTAGTTCTTAGCCTGTATTTTGGCATGCAAAGAACAGCCATTAGGCTCTTAAGCTGATACTCAGGAACAATGAAGCTAAAGGACATTATATAGGCAGAATTTTTTTCATTAATTGGGCCTTTCATTGCAGTATCTTTTTAAACAGTCTTGGCAACATCTGCCTGGTTGACAGTTCCATCGCTGTGTAACACTTACGTACCCAGATCACACGGTTCCTGTCACTTTTAAAAAATAATTGCCTCTCTGACCCTTATTAGTAGTCTCTCACAGAATCTGCATGATGGATAAACACTCCTACCAAACTGAAATCAATATCAACGAATACAAAGTAAACATCGTTATGGGCCTGATTCAGGTTCTAAGCAATACAGGGGCTAGCTGTAGAAATCCATCTAAATATTTCCTTATTGTTCTCAGCTTCCTCTCAATTATTGAAAAAAGCAGTCCCAGGATCAGGAAGCTAAAGCAGACTTAGTGCTGTTTTAACTGTACATGTGAGAATGACCCCAATAGGTAAGCTATTTCCTGTGGAATAAGCAATAATGTTCCCAAGTGTCTGGTACTGGTTATTTTTTAATAGAAAAATACAATGCTGTGTAGATCTCCCTTAGCTGTACAAAGCAGCACAACTGCTTTATATACTCTGTTCTAAAGTGCAACAAGCAGGTTAGAATCCTTGCATAGCCCTTTTGGCAAACTTGAAGATGGATGTTACTGAGAGATATTCCAAACTATGTACTCCGCCCTCACTTCATGAAGAGTAAGAGGGAAAAACAATAAATCAATCTATTCTCTTAATGGAAGAGATCTTGGAATACTCAGTGGTCATCCTAAAAGAAGGAAAGGTATTCCTTCTCTGAAAAGGTTTATCATTAGATATTCCTGAGATATGGGTGCACAAGTTATCTTCGTCCACGCTTCTTACAACCGTTGATAAGAAATCGTGTATCAAAGATAATGATCAGAAATCATTTTATACAAGGCAGGTTTACTAAAGGATGTTGGTAGGACAAGAACCCAGCGTCAACACGATGTGCACTGAGAACAACCCTGCTGAAAATAAGCCTGTACACTGTAGCTATAAGTGTGTCCCAGACCGTTGCCAGAATGATGGCATTTCGTATGATCATTCTAGGCATCTTCTGTCTACTAATCATACTGAAAATAGTCACCAGACTGGTACCACTTTTTTAGGTGTGCCCAAGTGTTCAAGGGGAAGGTTAAGTTTTCAGCCTCCAAAGTATAAGGGAGGCATGCCAAAAACTGGAATAATAACAGTCTTTTGCTAGTTCCATGCACATTTTCTTCATCAGCCATGAACAGACAGGAGATGTAAGGAAATAAGTAGGCCTTTTTGCACACTGTAAAGTGCTTAGTTAACACTCAGAACAGATTTAGCAGCACTGGTCACTAAGACCTAAAAAGCTGCACTTGCTGTGCAGCCTGCAGTTGCTTCTAGAAGGGTCAGGGGCAAGTGCACTATGAAGAAACACACAACATCTGGAGAAGGATCAGAAGAAAACAGTAAGGTGTTAGGGGAAGTCAGTGACTCAGTTAGATGGTCGAGGTTATCTCTGAAGTTCTAACACAAGTATGGCAAACATTAGCCTCTTAAAAGCAGCTCTGTGAAAATGGAAGCAAGAAGGCTAAAGAGCACAATTATAACCTGCACACAGGTCATGCTAAAAGATACATTTGCTGTAGTGTGCTTTCTAGGACATGGACCTGGGGGGGAAAGAGGTGACAACTTTTACCCTTACACTTGAATTGACCAATCCAGATCATACTACAGCTTCACAAAGATTGTAAATGAAAAGAAAATCCTGTATATCTGGACAGGGACTACAAGGAGTAGCTAGGGAAGAGCAAGCATTCCTAAACTGCTATTTTCCACTGTCTGATCCAAAAGACACGCTGATTCAGGTATCTAACCATCATTCATCCATTATTTTTCATAAAGCGTGGGAAAACATTGTATGACAGAATTCTGTTTCTGAGAAATTTGGCTTAAACTGGCCAGGAAGAGTCAACAGTTACGACAGAGGACTGATATATGTGGTTATGTAAGCCTGATTTTAGTAGTACAGCAAGCAGAGGAAGGAAGGGAAGAAGGAAAAAAATACCGGTTTTACCCCAATTAAAACAAAACTGAGTTTACCAAAATAATTACATACTTTGTTTCGGTAGTTTCTGCTTCTCGGTATAACAATTACTGTTGAAGAAAACACTGGAGAATGCGGGCATCGATCCCGCTACCTCTCGCATGCTAAGCGAGCGCTCTACCATTTGAGCTAATTCCCCTTGCTGCTTACTGTTAGTAGAAATCATGAAACTCTGATCTTCAGGGTGTATTTAAAGTTGCAGTTCTATGCCTGTAGTAAGAGTTTTCTCTCTTGCTCTGGTTTCTCTAGTCACAAATGAAAATTCCACTTTGATTTCAAAACAGGTGACAATTTTTTAGAATTTCATTTAGCATTTCCAAATGAAGCAGTAAGAAACAAGACAATCCAGAAAAGACATGTTTTCCAGGTGTATAAAATAATTTTTTAAAAGTTTATTACTTGCAATTCATGAGAGGAAGCACATTCTGGCATTTGGGTTTCTCCCTATAAAAGTAATTTTCTATTTATTTTTATTCTAAATACAAGTTAATTATTCTAATTTATTCTAGTCAAACATATCGCAGCGTTTAAGAAATAAACCATGTACATCTAAAAAATAAGAGCTTATTTTACTTCAAAATTCCAATTCAATACATGAAAACATCTTTGTGGTTAACTTGTTTTTCTCCCACCACAAAACACAACGTTGGGGAACGCAGGCATCGATCCCACTACCTGTCACATGCAAAGCACGTACTCTACCGTTTGAGCTAATTACTCCCACAGTACACTATTTTATCCCATAACCATAGATTTTACTAACCACAAATGCAAACTCCTTCCCTTTACCGACTGCTCCCTTATCATGGGTAGTAACCCCAGGGCAAGTGTTCAGAGCACTCATGACCATTTGACCTTGAACTTGTATATTTTTTTGTCCAAGATGACAAAGTCCCCAAGTAATGTGGTAAGATGCTTCATGCTAATTTGCATGACAAACTCACGACCTGCAGCCTTTCAGTGCCACCCAACTCACCTTCTTTGAAGAGGGCAGTTGCTTTTTCTGTGTTGAGGAAAGTCACGTCACAGAGAAACACAGTGGAGCAGCTTGAAGATAATACAAAACTCGCATCTTCCCTGACATCTCCTAAGAAAACCATGTAGAAAGCAAAAGTCAAACCTCATTAAGTTTGCTCGCTTCAGTTTACATTAGTGTCGTCAAAGAGATGCATCAAAGTGATCTGTGTTAAATGAAACTATGCGGACACAAAAGCCTTCACAGCTGAAATAACCTTGAGAAAGCTAAAAATGGGACTAAGAAGGTCAAGTTATTTTCAGCCATGCAGGTAAGGGAGTTCTCTCAACCAACTGGAGAAATTAAAAGTTTTACTCATCATCTTAGAAAAAAAATTAGCAATCTCAACAAATTCAAGATCACAAAATAATGGGTTGTCAATTATATGAAATACATATTTTAATCACTGAAAATAGTACTATTGCAGAGGTCTTTCCTTACCCTTATCTAACTTTGGCATCAAATAAACTGTTTTCCCGTGAGCTGACCTGTCCAAGCCTTAGGCCTTTTCAAGGGCAGCAGAGTGCGATTTGGGCATGAAAACCAGGGAGAAGTAAACCGTCATTTTCATACTGAATCAGACTGCACAGAGTAGATAAAGAAACTGTACGTAGAGCTGAACCTTGTGAAACACGATACGGGAGAGATCCCAGCTGCAGATGTGCATTGCGCCATCATTAAGCCTGAGATATGTGCCTGTGAGAAGGACTGAAAGCACTTTTGCATATGTTTTCCCCCTCAAGTTTACTCCAGTGAGGCAGATAAAGTCAATTACAATATAGTGCAAGAAATGGCAAGAACAACTTTTTATTTATTGTTGTACAGAGATTGAGGTAAGGCAGGAGACTATTTACATTCTAGAACATTTGCAGTGATACTGTGGTTTTAGTTCCACATCTTGGCCTGAATCTGGATTGTGATAGATTTAGAGTACTACCTTACTTTAGACAAGTTGTAACTATCTGATGCTTAATTTCATAATTTATTTTCTTTTGACTGTATGCTGTGATCCAGTAAGCTAAATCCATTAGGGAACACCGCTAGCACATGTATTGTGTGTGTGTGCTGCACAGTTTACTTTGCTAGCAGAACTTACTTTTCTGCATTTAAACAGCAAGTGAGAAATCCTTTTATTACATAATTTTCATTGCCTTTGTTGTGTATAGTGTATCAGTGTGACCATGCTCACTGTAAACTACATTTTCTTTCTTTAAATCCAGAAAGCATTCCTTGATTTAATAACCTGGGAATTGATTCTTACTGCAAAGTCAGTATGACTACACTTGTATTTTTTTATTTCTGAAATATTTTTAGTAACCCCATATATTTAAGATGCAGTACTATTTTAACTGAAACAATGAAGTCAATACAAAAAAGTAGAAATACCTAGAATATAATTTGGTAGGATATAAATGAATACTTTCCACAAACTATGATAAACGTGAACTGCTAAACCATTGTATTTATAATTTATATACAGGTAATTAGAAAATAAAGCTGGAAAAGAAAATAAAAAGACTTGACAAACAAGGAAAAGTAAAATCTCATTACCCTTCAATGACTTCTGGCAGTATACTTTCTAGATTTACAAGTCTTTTGGTACACACATTGTAACAGAGGTAAAAAAAATAGCTCTCTCCCACTCCTGAATAAACAGCAGAGGAAGGAAAGTATTATCAGAGTCACAAAGCAGAAAATGCATCAGTATGCTTCTCATATGTCAACTGAGTATTCTGATTTTTAAGCTACCAGGCTTTCCAAATAAATGCCACGATGATTCGGTCTTACTAAATAGGCAGACAGACTCAACAAAAATAATTCTAAAGCAGCCAAGCTATGATTCAGCAGAAGTAAGTCCGCCCCTGACAGTACTAAGCAAGGGGAATTAGCTCAAATGGTAGAGCGCTCGCTTAGCATGCGAGAGGTAGCGGGATCGATGCCCGCATTCTCCAGTGTTTTGAGAGACTGAGTACCTATGGTAGGACAACATTTTCATACTGGTTTGTGAAAGAAAAAGCGTAGCTACTAACACATACCATTTCTTACAGCAAATAAAACAGGAAAACAGTCTCCATTAGCAGACTCCGAAATACTTATGAACTCTCTGAAAAACAATTCCTTCACAAAAGCATTCGGTAATATAAGAAATAAAATATGCTTCTGTTCCTTACAAGTGCGTTCACTTTTGGTGTGAGCATGCTTTCTCATTATATGAAAAGTTAGTGAAATTGTCTGTAAGAAAACATAGAAGCATGTGGTTGTCTACATAATCATCAGCTTACCACAGAATTAGTCTCTTCAGCTACCTTGCACCTGTTGTAGCTAGGATGGGCACAACACGCTTGTTCCTAATCTGAGCTGCAAGTGACACTCAGTCTCTCACAATTTCACTCAATTTCTTCCTCAGCCCATTATAAGAAAATAATCAGCACTTAAAAAAAACCACAAACTCATCTTTGATCAACATTAACAACTTAAATCATGCATATTGTGCACGTGCTTCTTAAAATTCATTTTACAGCCATTTTTCTGTAGCAGTTTTGTAAAGATTAAAATTAAAATAGCCCCACAATATAAGGTAGTGTAAACAGGAAACTAAATCTGTATCACAGCCAAAATCCAGAAGAAATGGCAGCATCTGTCAATTACCCATTAACAGGAACAAAAGCCATTATTTATTTCTTTCTATATATATAATATATAAATAATATATATTATTATATATATTATATAAATATATAATATATAATATATAAATAATATATAATATATAAATAATAGTATTTATTTCTTTTTGGTGCACACAGTTACCCTAATTTTAGACAAAATAGAAATTTACAAGTCTCTCTTTTTCAAAACAGGAAAAAAATTACAAGTAGTAACTGAAAAAAAGTATTGCTTACAGTAGTGATAAAAAGCAACTCTTGCAAGTAACAAATGGAGAATGCGGGCATCGATCCCGCTACCTCTCGCATGCTAAGCGAGCGCTCTACCATTTGAGCTAATTCCCCTTGCTCTGGCACCCCGCTCTGTTTACCTACCTTCCTACTTTAATGTTGCTCACTGACACATACTTCTACAACATTGAGTTTCAATTTCATCTGCTGTTTCCAGTATAAACAAACTTCCCCCCCACCACCCCCGGACAAAAACACGGTAGCTGGATAGTTAGAGCCCACCGATTGAGTTCTAATCCGCTGTTGAAGTTACTGGTAGTCAATAATAGAACACAATTCCCAGTGAAATGCAGAAACAATTAGGTCTTTCTTAAAACACTGCTTTTGACAGCTTTAGTGGGTATCTTGCATAACGTGAAATCTGGAGCGTTGATGTTCTGCACGTCTTTTATTCAGCAGAGCTACATCTGGATAACAGAAGGTCTGTGTTTCCAAGCAACTGCATTTTTACGTTCACACCAAACAATTATGACTGTTTAGAGGAATATGGATATATTTAGGGATTGTCTTTTTCTAAAACGGATTTTTCCTATTTGTAATCCCTAGGTGGAAAAGAATCAGCTAAATGTCTTTACCCATTTCCACATTTTACATTATAATAGATGTGACAGAATAGGTAGAGTTGTTCCAGTTCTTTCTCTTGTGGCAACCAAGTCTGTGCCCAAATTACAAGACTGGGAAAAAGAAAAGCACCCAGGCAAATGGAACACTGGGAAACAAAGTAATAGTTCACATTATTTATTTACATCTCTCAGGAATTTTTAAGGTGTGACTGTATTACCAGATAGGCATACACAATCACAGATACATATAAAAAATCAAGAATACATAATTAAACTGTAAAAACCCCATGGCTGTAGTGGAACAGCAGTGGAAATGCTGCTCAGTGGTTTAGTTTCAGCTCTGCTAGATCAGAGTCATAAACCACAAAAAAAAGTAGGGTCACCAATGTTCCCTGTTATTTGAAGTTATGTTTTCTCCTTTTGAAAGTGGCATGTAGAGAGAAACAGGGCAGGGGGGTGGGGGTGGTGGGGGGGGTGCGGGGAGTAACTCTTTATGATCTCACACTACCTTAAAACAGAAATAAAGCAGGCAAAATAGATCTACTTTGCCAGAACTGGAACATGCAGATTTGTCGACCTAATGTGACTGAGGTATTGCAACAATCACATATCTACACACTTCATGTGTTTTCAGCTTCTTACTTCCTCAGCCTCTATATACTGTCATTTAATATACAGATTTGCACAAATCCCTGCTGATTGAGAGTGCTGGAAATAATCATAGTTTGTGTATGTTAATAATCAGTGGTCAGCTGTTCATTAGTGAGGAAATAATACTGAAATGGTTAAAAAAAACAAATAGCAGGCAGTAATGGAAAGACATCCAACTGACTTTGTTAAAACCCTAAGATGGAAATTATGTTTCTTTTCCCTATAAAAAGAGGAAGGGGAATTTGAGTGACCCCTTCAGAAATTTTGTAATAGTCTGAGCCTTTCTTTTGCTTTGGTTCTAAAAAAAGGTGGTGAGAGAGAATTGTGAACTTCTATTTAATATTATAAACAAACATCTTTGCCTTCCTGGAAAAATTACTATCTGAAATTAAATTTATTAAATAACTCTAGAAACAACTCTTTTACAGTTTCTTTCTTGATTGACCCAAGATCCTTTAAGACACATGAATCACACTGATATAAAAAAGATCTTTCAATTCTTTCCACTCCAAGGACTCAAGTGATTTCAGAACATACAATCACCAAACTCCAGCCTTTGCAGGACATCCAAGTTAATACCTGAATAATACGTATTTGATTTTTTAATCACTGGGATTATATTTGTGCCCATAAAATAAATCAGTCTCAAATTTCAGAAAATTTTGCTGAGACAAATATTTAAAGAATATATCTTAAGTCATCCTCTGCACATACAGCTCGTGCCATGCCATATATAATTCAACAATGTCTCCAGAAGTTCTCTGGAGTCAGCAACTCAGTACTTAGCCATAACCAAAAGTTACAGATTCAGAGACAACTGAATTTTATAAGAGTATCAAATCCCTCCAAGTCAACCTATATGTAATCATGCTTTAAAAATATTTCACCATCCTGACTTTAACAGAGAAACAACTACTTCTATGGCATTTCCTCCAGACTCTCACCCGTTCAACTCTGACAATTAAGCTCCTAGCCATTGTGCTCTTCCAAATTAGATCTGACTTCCAAATGCATTACCCAAACTTTGTTTTCTTTTTTTGGCTCCAGAAGATCCCAGAGAACATGGTACTGTGGCATTAGGACTAGAAGAATCTCAAAAAGGGTGGAAAGAAAGGTGCTAGCAGAAAAACATTTAAAGGAAAACATCTCAAGTTTACATTTGTACATATATGAGTGGTTTTACTCTTAAGAAAGTTTTTACTGTGGAAAGGATGGGGATACTCTGTGAAGATACTTCTGGCTTTCTAATGCAACACTATTCTCTCGTTAGTTTTCTTGCAAGTTCCATTCACCACAAGACGAATTCTGAATGACAGGCTTTCTTGTTCAAGCAACCCAGATCATTCTTTAGCAATACAAGTACCTTCCTTCTTCTTTTTCCTTTGCTCATCATGGCATCAGTAATTTTTGAATACCATACACATTGAACTCTTAAAACACTGACAACAGATTTTAGAAACTTCACATCACCAGATGGCTCAGAATATGCAGTGCTTCTAAAGACAGCACAGAAAACGTGCTCAACTAAGGGAAGCCCAGGTAGATCTGCAGTTTGCAAATTGACTTTCAAGCTAGAATAACAGCAGCAGTTGAAGACAAACCCAGAGCTTTTTTTATTCAAAGGTATTCTGGGAACATTATTATTTTAGGAATAGTAAACCAATTATCATAACAAAAGGAATAGAAAGCAGAATTTGCTAGAGAAGGCAGAATGAAACAGGGAAGGAACAACAGCAAGACGCTAATTATCACTGACCAGAGAAAGAAATGGAATTCACAAATCACTAATGCTAACCCCACTTTCTGAAATTATCAAATACTGCTGCAGCGTCCAAGATGTCAGTTCCACTACTACCTGATGAGGCCCACTGGTCTAACCCCAAATCCATGTACCAGAAGTCCTGTACGCACTCTTCCATTAACAAACCTCAGCATCTTGTTACCTTCCCCCTCACTCTTAACTGAAACAGCCAGCTTTGGGGAAAAAAAATATTTCTCCCTCTCCTATTAAAACCTAATCAATGCAGCAAGAAGCATCTGAAATTAATTTGTAGAAGATAATTTAAGTTCTTACAGCTGGAATTACTCTGCAGATACTACAGATATTTAAGCAACTGGTGACTGAAAGCCCCACTACTCCATATTTCTGGCAAAGCAAGCAAGCTTTCTGCTACTTATGCTCTGGGATGTTTTCACGTGACCCGTCGTATTTTTGAACCCAGAGCTCTGAAATGTCCCTTTGCTTAGTAATCCAGTAATGTGAAACACAGCACTTGGTTATAATGAAAACATTCCAGAGTACGAGTGACTAAATCCTACTTTCAGAAGTGACTCAGAGTTATGCCACAGTTGTGACACTATACATTTCAGTACACTACAGAAACAAACTATCTTTAAATAAGTTGTCCTGATTACTAAAAATTCCACTCAGTATTTTACTTTGTTTTTGCCATAAGGCCTTCTGTTCTCTGTACGACTGACAAAAATAGGTGATCTAAAAAAAAAAAAACAAAAACAAAAAAACCCCAAACAACTGTAATCCTTAGTTTTTCACTTCTGTTTGGTTTCTCTGAAATTTTCCTTAGTATTCCTTCTGAATAAAAGATCACCTAAGTCTTAAAAACACCTATGTTGTAAAACAAACAAAAAACCAGACCCCTTCTAATCATGTTTATATCAGGCTTGTATGAACACAGCCCAGGCAGAACAGGGTTTCATCACACCGGTTTTTGAATGGTAAAGCACATCTACATCACTTAATTAAGGAGAACCCCAAGCAGGCTTACATGTGCACACAAACTGGCAAGTTCTGCTGTCTATGAAACTTCTTAATTTGTTACCAAGCACTGGTAGTCCTAAGCCTTTAACACAGCAAGTAGGGGAAAACTTACTTAAACTCAAAACAAAATCCAGAACTAACTATAAATCGAGCAGTGGTAAAATAACCTAAGTACAGCTAGAGTACATTCAATTCATTCTTTTAAATAGCCTAACCTTCAAGTTAGTAGATTTAGCATTAAAATGAAACAAATAAATATGTCTCCAGTTCTGTATCCAAATTTGTATTTAAAGCATTGAAGAAAATGTTTTCTGGAGCTCTGAAGTAATTTTACTGAAAAGCAGTATACAAATACGGATTTCAGCAAAAAAATCAACACCCTCCTCTAAAGAAAAAAAAAAAAATAAACCAAACCCAAAACAACAGGCACACCCCCCACAAAATGTACTGTAAATCACATAAGAAGCCATACAGCAGATACGAGTCAGAAGAAACTTCTTCCCAGAATCCCAGGACTCTTTCTGTTCTTAAGGGCCACAAAAGGAGTAGAACTTGATTTGTTGATGCAGATTTTACTGTTTGCTCCCAAAGTTTTGCCTCCATTTTACCATCACTCATCATTTCATACCCAAACCACAGGACAAAAACCTGTTAAAAAAACCCAAACCCAGAATAACTAACCAAACAAAAACATGCTAAAGATTTGCAACTATTAGTAATACATATCTTGTTTGAGGAAAATCAGTGCAGTCCATCCGGGATGTAATATATTGGTATAAAATTCTGTAACATTGATCAAAGAATCAATGTTAAAAACATCTTAGCCAGGCATCCTGCATAACCTCTTCATCATCAGCCACAACAGCAATTTGCAAGAGCCCAAATAATTCATATTAAATATGCTGCTTTTGTGAGAACTACAAATCACAACATTCTTTGTGTGTATTTACCAGATTGGCATTTAAGTTAATGTCATGCTCTCTGTGCACTGAGACAGTGAGCTCGAAGATCAACTCAGAGTGAGATCAATCTAGCATTTCATGCTACTCTCTGTGATCTCCCTCTGGACCACACAAAATCACCATTATGATTTCAAATTGTAACGTCTCAAACTTCAGAGGGAAGTTGAAGTACTGAGCAAGACATCTGAGTTACCGTTCCCTTTCTTTAAAAGCACCCAGGAGTTTTAAATTTCCATCCAAATTATCATAAGGATTGCATATTCACAAAGATTTGATTCTGTTTTCAGATGGGGAAATAGTAAGTCATACATTAATATGATTATGCATTTAGGTTTCTCTTCTAGGAAAATGGCTAGACTCAACTTACACGTCACAAATTACTTCAATTTTTCTGGAACACCTGACATCTCTACAAACCTAACGGGGGTTTCAAAAAAGTTTCAACATCATAGGACTCATGTACAATGCCCTCCTTGAACTAAGATGACAGTATAGAAAAAATGTATTATTAATTTTACATACTATCCAGCTTCGGCTACTCCTTCCAAACAGTTTAATAATAAGTTGTTACAGAAGCTGTAAGATTGACTACACCTGAATTCCAATGGATCTGCAACCTTTCTTCTAAATCACCACTGTAACAATTCGAATTTTCTCTACATCCCCTACAATTCCGCAAAGGAGACAATGTGTGCTGGTTACATTTGGCTAATCAGCTATCCCTTAACAGCACATACAGTACACTCCTCATGTTGCTTTAGTGGCTCTTCTGAGCCATGGATTTCCACAAAACACAGGACAATTTCTTTATCTTTTGCATTTTTATCTGTCTTTCACTTTTGGTGCAAAAGTTAACAGGGAGGAAAGTGATGAAGATTTTCCTAATTTAGAAGATTTAAGAAGATTAAGATTCCTGTATCCTGTGGATTTACTAAAGCTATCCACTCACTAAATGAGAATTTCTCCAGAATAATAAAAGCAGTTTTAAGAACAATAACCTCATGCAAACAAACAAAACAACCAGTAAAAAACCCCAAGGAATTGGTTATATAGAATGATCTGAAAAATATACTTGGATGCAGTGTTCAAGGACCAGAGGCTTAAGGTACACAGAACTCACTAAAGTTCAGTGTATGTTTAGCATCTGATTGCTTAGGTCCATATGAAAATTCAGGAGTTGTGGGTTTTTCTGTACTTATACACCACCATACCGTACAGTCATTTTAGAACTAGAACAGACGTGTCACTAGAAGAGATGTGTTCACTGATAAAGCCACCTGCTTACAGTGTACTCTTAACACAGGTATGGCACAAAAACGTCACAACCAAGCTGGATTAAAACCACACTAAGTTTAAATCAGCACCCACTTCAGCGAGTTCTTCAGCCCATTTTATCCTCTGATTCAATTCTTCCACTTTTCTCTTGGGCTTAACAGTACACCCTGAGCGAACTCTTGGCTGAACCGTATCAGAAGTGAAAGAAAACATAATTTATGATATTTTTACTAATACAATGTAGAATTGGTGTTGTGGCACGTGTTGAGAGTGATTGAAGCAGAGCTGGCGCCTGAGTCCTGGCAGCACAGCACAGCACAGCAGTGGGACATGCCCCAGAAAAACCTACAAAGCCACTCGCTCCCCTGACGAGCAGTAGCACCCCTCCCTGCATCTCCTCCTTCAAGCAAGCACCCCCGCGCCTGTAAAACCAGATTTCGCGAGGCCCAGTAAAGCCAACCGCAACGACTCGATAAACCCCTGGGTAAAATGCCGCAACCAAACCTCCACCGCCGACTTTGTCTTTTGACGGTCTCAGCCCTGACAAACCCCACACGGCGCCGCCGCCCCTCAGGTTCCCGCCCTGCCGCCCGCCCGCGGCCGCTCACCCCGCTTTTTTTTTCCTTCAGGTACAGATGGCGCGGCGGACAGGTTGCGCTGGAAGACTTGTCGTGGGACGAACAGGGAAGTGCTGTAGCCGGGTCTCCTAGTCCTTGAAGCTGTGGCTGGGATGGCAGGTCAGTCTTCAGAAGCAAAGCCTGGCCTGTGCGGTCAGCCGGGCGGCCGCCTGGAGTGTGCCCTGCGGAGCTGCCTGGTGCCAGCCTCGTCTTCCGTATCATCGAGGGGAGAAGGTGGTATTGGGAAAAGCTGGTGTTGTCCTAGATTTCCCCATGTGATGGCTGTAAACTATGTGCGTAACAGCTGAGTGCGTATGCCTTTAAATGAACCTTGGTGTTTTTTCAGAATGTAAATTCATAATTGGGTTTATGCGCGTGTGTCTTTTTAGGCTTTGCTTTGAGGGTGGTGGTTGGAAGAAAATTTAAAAATACATATATTGATCTGTGTTTAAGGAGAACAGAATTCTTATCTTACAACCAAATTCCTGGTAGTTTCTAGCACTTGAGGGTATGACCTTTAAATATCTTGGATATGTATATTTCTCTGTCACTCCATATTATTTTTTTTTCCCTTAAAGAGACTACAGAACTTCAGGCTCATTTACAACTGTACAAGCTTCTCTTGTCTTACAAAAAAAATCTTAGCCTCTGAACCTTTGACACAAAACATCAGGTTAACTGCTGGCAGGTTTTATTACAAGATGGGAAAACCACCTTTGATTTTTCCTGCTAGCAGGCTTGGTGAAATCGTGTAAGCTAAGCCGCTCCAGCATGCGCCTTTATTCCTCAGCTCTTTAGGGTCTGTGAAGTCTTGACAATAACACATCTACTGTACATTTATAACCTTTGCATATTGCTAGATCTTTTTCCTAAAAAAAAAAAAACCAAACCACAACTTAAGGAAAAACGGGCATTCAAGAATTTCTTTCAGCAAGAGCTGAGATACTTTTCTGATGGTAAAAGCATAGTAAAATTAAAGCTACTTCAACACTTCTCAAATCAATAAAAGGTTATGAAAAAAATACTAATGCAATAGACAACCTGAAATAAAATCAGTTAAGACTTTGAATTGTTTACCAGTCGCTTTTAGATTATAGCAGCACTTGAATTGATAGTAGCTATCTCTAAACACCTCTCTGTGAGGAAAGCTTTATCTTTTCTGAAGATAAAAACTAAAAGTGTAGGGTTTTTTTAAAATCCCTTTTATTTTAGAATAACAATACCCAACCATGAAGTTATTCAGGAATGCCTGGTCTAAATACGCTCTTTGTTATCACTGCTAAAAATAATTGTCCTTTGCTGTGGAATAGTTAGTTGGTTAGCTACCTCACTCTTAAATACCTATAGATGATCAAGTAAGCAGGTGCTATCAGGCCCAAATCAGAGTCCAAAGGTAGTTGATTCTGCATAAATGAGATCACATGGAAAAAAAGTTACTTCAGATGGATTTTGTATCAACAGTATCTATTATAAATGGAATGCTTGTGATAAGAACACTTCCCCAAGTGAGAAATAGGGTTGTGGCTTTTGTATCTTTCCTCATAACCACCCAAAGACTTCACTTCTGGGTTGAATTTTTTCATGCAAGTCTGATTTGATGGTTATGTGCAGTTGATGATGCCTTCCAAGGGTCTCCTTAAGTTTTATTACTAGTAGTTGATCAATTGTTTTAGATCAAAACTTTCAGAAAGGACAAGGAGGTTTTGAGACACAGAAAACTGTAATGTTTTCCACCTGCCGTTTTCAACACAGAAAACCTGCTGAAGTGTCTGTGCATGCTCTAGCAGCTGCCATAGAAAATTTAATTATTTATATGTCAAAGATACCACCTTACATCTCAGGTGATACAAAGACATCAATTTCATGCAGGTTTTAACCTTTAAAACATTCTACAGACATAAAACCCCCTATACACAGTTGTTCATTTCTTGTCAAAAAAATCTGGTTTGAACTCTGGCAGGACTAGCTTTAATAAAAAAAAAAAGAAGCATCTAATGTAGCTTAAACTTACAGATGGCCATAAATCCACAGCAGCTTTATTTCAAATTACTACTCTCACTTCTACCATTCATGCTCTTAGAGCTGACAACTATGTTTTTCTTCTGCGCACCATTTTTCTTTCTTCTCCTTCCTATCTTTCTTGTGGCTGGCACCATCAAGAAACCTGTAGCGCATCAGTGCTGAAGCTTTTCAAGCACTGAGTGAATACGGCCACACAGAGTAAACACAGTGGGTTACTTGCAGTTATTCCTGCTATGTGTTGTCACCTGCCAAAGAATCCAGCTCCAGGAACAAACAAATGTGCATGCAGAGTAGCTCCAAGCCATCCGTCACGTGTTAGCGCTAATGTGCATCAACCAGCAGACTGAGCGTCACCAGAAGCCAGTAAGATGATGTGAAAACATGCCAGGCCAGTTAGAAACCGGTTCAGGTGGCAATGCCTCCACTCACACTCTGGTTTGAGTATTTCCTCTTAGCCTGACTTAGACTTGATGGGTGAGTAACACCTCCTGTTCTGCTGTGGAGTGAGGAATGGGGCCTAACTTTTAGCAGAGTCGTTGTCCACTGTAGTGCTGGCACACCACAAGAGCAATCTAACCTGTAAATGAAGATGTTTAAGCACCAGTCAGAATGTCACCATGTGGTAGACTATGAGCTATGTAATTTGGTTGTATGTGCAAGAGTACATGGAGCTTACGGAGAAGAGTAAGTGCGTGCTGCTGTGTCTGATCAGGCAGAGTTTGTAGGGGTGGGAGGAGTTTACAGAAGCATAGTCCCTGCTCCTCTTGCTGGCTACATCACTATACACGGTAGCAAGCTTGTGTTTCCAGGAGATGCTGGAGAGACTTCTGTTGTTATAGTAGTAAGTAGGGGGAAGATGTAAACTGGAACTCAGCCTGGGTTTGGTTGAGCTTGAAAAACCTGGGTTGATGAACTGCATGCACGTGCAAACTCCAGCAGCTCCAGTTTGAGGCTGTGCTGAGAGCTCTCCGGCCCCTCTCCGGACTCCTTGGTCACCCCCCCTTTCACCTGTGCTTCGGGTTGTGTGCTGGGTTCGGGGAAGGGAGCAGCAGCCGGAGCTGGGGGGGGGAAGGGATGGAAGAGGGTGGGGGGCGGGTGGCAGGGGGAGTCGGGAATACCGAGGGCAAGAGTTTGTGGAACGGGAGGGTCGTTCTGAGCGACCGGAGAAGCAAATGCAGGCGTAGAGCGGCACACGACGAGGCCGTGGGGCAGGTCCGTGAGGGGGCACAGCCGCAGGAGGGATGGCCGAGGCCCGGCGGCGGGCGGGGGGCCGTAGCGGGGCGGGGGCCCGCCCGGACCGGCGGGGAGCGGAGCTGGCCGGCCTCCCCTGGCTGCCCCCTGGCGGCGCGGCGGGGGCTCTGCTGCCGCGGGGGCAGCGCCGCTTGCCGGGGCGAGCGCTTGTGCCAGCGCTGCTCCCGTAGCGGTGCGTACCCGGTGTGGCGGGCCGGGGCGCGGGTGGGGCTAGTGGTTAAGGTGGGTGGGAAGGAGGACTTGTGCAATCGAAAGCTTTTTCCAAGTGTATCAATTGAGCTAGCAGTAGTAGTAGATAACTCTCTCTCTAGATCTACGTTTTGAGTTAATTACTTGCCGTCGGCAAGTAAAGATGAAAATTAAAACGTGAAAGGTCTGTTACCATGCATCATTATGTTCCCTGTCTACGATATAGGCTTTATGCTCTGTGTCAAGTCATGCAAGCATTTGTCATGCCTGGATGTGTTCATTTTTCAGAAAGTCAGTATTTTAAGGCTGTTAAAAGTAATTATTAATTACTGGGAAGTGCATTTGGTGAGGTAATAAATCAGAAAAATAAGGTACTAAATAAGGAAACTACAGATATGTTTTAATTTCACTTGACTGTCACCCCAGATACCTTCCAAAAGGATGTGTGTGTGTATATCTATATACACACACATACATATATATATAAGATTTGATTAGAAAACTGTTTCAATGAAGAACATAGTATTTTCCTCTCATTAAACATTTCCCAAAGCAGTTTTTTTGTGTGTATGCCTTGAAAATCAGAAAGAACATGGGTTTCCTTCTTGAGTTTGGAACAGCTGTTCCATAAAAGTTGGGGCTTTTTTTAATAACAAATCCAGTTTCATGTAAATAACTCGGTCTTTTGGAGAGCCTCTTGTATGAAAACAGCTAAACAACAAAGACTTGTGTTATAAAAGAGACGAATAAGATTATTCTGGTAGTGTATGTGATAAAAGATGTATCGCATGATTCCAGCTGTGAGTTGCAGTCAGTTGTTGGCAAGTGGCAAGAATGACTCAGCAAGAGACAATATCAACACACATAATTGCGTTATAAGTCTCTGTAAGTGTAGCATGTATAACTACAAGTTTCAAAGCTTTTTTTTTCAGGTGGGGAATTAGCTCAAATGGTAGAGCGCTCGCTTAGCATGCGAGAGGTAGCGGGATCGATGCCCGCATTCTCCAGTGTATATTTTCAACCTTTAATTAATTACAAAATAACCAGCAGCTTTTAAAAATATTTACTCTTGATTTTTCTTGTATGATGGGGTAAAGAAATCTTAAATAATTGTATTCTAAAAAAGTTAACGTATTAAATATTTCATTTTTTTTTCCAAATCATGTTTGATCTTTTGCATACAGGGAGAAAAAATACCATCTTTTCATGACATAACAAAACTTACTAGCATTTTAATACAATAATAAATGAGATGAACAAATTATAGAGAAAAATAAGTGATGGATTTTTAAAATATGCCCTTAAATCTTTGGTTTATGGTTTGATTCATTAGTTAAATTTGGGTTTGATATTATAGTTTGGTGTACAATGAACAAAATTTTGTATTTCTGCTGTAATGTTTGTTATTTTTGTTATATTTTGGTTGTTTAGGCTATTTATTAGAAACAGCGGGCTAGAATATAACTGCTACTTCTGATAGCAAGGTTGTGTCCTTTGCTCATAAGTTTTCACATCTGTGAAATGTCATGGAAGTTTCCTCTTCCATGTGAATCTGTGCTTGCGCATTTTAAGTCTTACGAGATTTTTTAAAAATTCTAATTTGATTTTCTTGCTTGCTCACTCAGGTATTTGCTTGTACTTCCAGGTTGAGGCAGCATGAGGAAACAAGTACAGTGTACTTCCTATAAATACAGTGAATTCATGCAATCAGGATCTTGGGTGTACACATATGAAACAGAAATCAGGAAACAAAACCTGTGAATTGGGTTTCAGGTTAAGGAAGGAGGAGATACTGTGCTGCATAGGTGTGCAGATAGCACCTGTGGAGAAAGTAGGGGAGCTTGGAGAACCTGCCATGACATGACAAGAAAGATATTAACCTCTGGATGGATGGGATAGAAACTGAATTTGCTTATTTCTTTTGTATTCACCACATACTGGAGAGAAAAGAGTTACTGAGACTTTGACTGCTAGATGCTTGTTAAAATGAAGCCTATTGGAGAGAAAAATGTTATGGTCCTCAGTTCTCTCTGGGCTTAGGTAAAGATTTACATATCCATTTGCTTGGAATGAGACTCTTACCGTAGTTTTCAATGTGATTATTATTGCTTCTATGTTTCTATTATTGCTTCTATGTTTCTATTATTGCTCAATACCTGACATTTTCTGTCCTTCAAAGAGGATGAGTAATGTTGCTCTTTGCCAGCTAATCAGATGCAAGTTGTGCACTGATGAAATGAGAGAATTCAGTGGGGCTGTGTACAGAGGCACTCTGCAATGACCCTCAGAGCTATGGCTTCTGGCTGTAAGCTGTCTAGACTAATGACTGTTACATTTATGCCCAGCTTCCTACAGTGGAGCTCCTCTGTCTCTTGGGGCTTGTAAACGCACCATGATATGAATAGAAGGAAAAGCTTTTTCTCATTCCATGTGATGGTTTTATGTCCTTACTTTTTAGGTAAACTATCTTGTGTAGAATTTACTGGATTGAGAGGAGCAAGGGTCCTAGACCCCAAAAGCACTACCTGTGGGAGGAAATTACCTGATGATGTCTATACAGCTTCCAGAGCCTTGTGTCAAAGGAGTGACTACTCTGATTCTGTCTGCACTTTCTGAGTCATAAGTTGCATAGAGACACTCTTTGTAAAGAACTATGTGGGAATTTGATTGATTTGAAGCTTTGATTGAATTTTGTTGCTATTGCCATTCACACAGACTATGTCCTCTGTAATACTGTGCTTCAACGAGTTACACAAGTTAGTTACTCATTCTGTGAAAAAGCATTTGTTTGTACTAAACTTGCTGGAAGATACTGTTACCCTCTGTCTGTGTTTGTTGTGTTCTGAGAAAGGGGAATAATTTCTCCTTGCATCAATACTTTGTTCCAAGTATTACTTGGAAAATCTTTCTGGGTGGGGGTGGAGTTTGGGGACCATCATCTGGCAACTTCAGAGTCAGACAGTGTTTTACAGCAAGAGACCATTTGTAGAACCTGCACTCAAAAACCTCAGTTCTGTGAAACGCTTCTTTTAAATAAATATTGTAGTACATTGGTTTTCTAAGCTAAGCACACTTCAGTTCTAAGCTTTCTTATAAGGGGTGCCATATGATACTTTACAACGAAGTTTGTAAAAGGCTGTAGTGATTACCATTACCCTATTTTGAACAAGTTACATTTACTTGGTCAAAGGAGAAAGAACTCTTGAAGAGAGTGAGAGGTGACTTCGCTACTGTGTGTAAGCACTTGACTGTTTGGAAGAGAAGAAAATTGCACCTTTGAATGTGTTCAGCTTCTAGTTGTCATGTATTTTTCCTCTCAAGTCCAGTGTTGCAAACCACCACCACCACCTCAAGTAAAGTGCCATATATATAATAATAAATAATATATAATAAATAAAAATATAACAATATTTTATTATTAATTAAATATTTTTATATTTTTCTATTTTATAATTTGTATTAAATTTAAAATAATATTTTTATATTTTATATTATTATTTTTATATATTATATATAATAAAATATAAAGTAAAATAAAAATTAAAAAATTAAATAAAAAATAATAAAAATATAATTAAAAACCCATATAAATAAAGTAGCAGCAGAAGAGCGAAAGAAAATAGCTGTTCAGCACAGGGGGTTCCTCACCTAGGCCGGTGACCTGATACTTTTTTTACCTTTTGGCCCCTGTTTTGTCTTTATTTCCTGTGGTTGCAGTTACTATTGAAATAACTTGTTCCTGCTAAACATAAGCAAGTTCTACACTCGGTAGATGAGTGTAGGCATGGATGGACTGTGGAGTCTGCTGTGTGCTTTCACAGACTCAAGGAATGCAAGTTGGCTTTTGTTTGGTAAGCCCACAACTACTACATTTTTGTCGTGTCTCAGAAGATATGCAGGTTTATTATTCATTGTTAGCATAGGATCATCCAAAAAAGAAGGATGAATCTTGAAGAAATGAGGACCTGGGCACTGGGTGGCTGTAGTGGCCTAGGGTGACTTTCTGGCATTGGAGACAGGCAGATTCTAGTGTTACTGCAAGTATAAGCACCAGCTGGGGAAATAAATATATTTTGCTTCTCCTGACTACATTCAGGATTACCACTGTGGTGGTAATTACACCAGGCTTGTGTAGCAGTCTCTGATACCCCTTTTGCACTTGCTCTTGATAATCACAAAGAATAGGAAAAAAGGGACAACTCACAGCTTTTCTTTTTCTGTTCAAGTCCACAATATTTTCTAGTTATGTTATAGTAGCAGAGAAAAATCTTCAAATATTGTGACTTTCTTGTCGGTATCCCAACTGTTTTCACTAAAAGAAAGACTGAAATAGGCCACAGAAGGGAATCCCTGCAGTCAGCTTGTGACAGCAGAAAGCTCCACAGGGTATTAAAATGCAGCTTTAGAAACAGTTTCACTAAATACTTGGAAAGCTTACTTCTAATTCTGTTGGTGTAAATATTGAAACTCCTGTTTTATTTGTTACAGAAATCTAGTCAAAGCCAGTAACTTTATAAAGGGAAATGGAAATCAACGGCAGAGTTAAAAGCTGTAGTAGATTTTTCATTTTTATGTACGCACAGACAGCAACCACGCCATTTGATCCGTAAGAAACTAACAAAGGAAAAATGAAGGGAGGGAGACTTGTTTGTGCAAGGGTGGTAGCGACTCCTCGTTGGTGGAGGTGTTTCAGGTTAGCTGGAGGGAAAAATATTTTGCATCCTTGCTTGTCGATCCCTACCAGAAGAATCTGTAAATGATTTTAAGGCTCTCTTTTTATAAACTGTAAAGCAAATAATTAAGTCTATTCATAAAATACGATGTTAAGAACAGCGTACGGGTGTCGTCGCTCGTTAGTGAGGTGTGGGGGGGACAGTCGTTTTTGTGAGAAGCTGCTGCTAGCGGCAGCCCAGTGCTCAGGCTGAGTCCTCGCTGCAACGTCACGGAGCCTGCGGCGGCTGCTCCCACTCGGTGGCTGCCGGCGCTGGCTCTGTGCCAGGCGCCCGCCAGCTGCCCCGGGCGCCCGCTGCCCCCACGGGCCCGGCCCGCCGCTTCCCGCACGGGAGGTGCCGGTTGGCAGCTGCCGGCGAGGCCCGGGCGCGGTGCCGGCCTGCAGGGATGGTTCCCGGGTATGGGGGGGAAGCTCGGCGTTGACTCCCGGGAGCCACCGAAATCGGAAATAAGAAAACTCCTTAATGGCAGTGTAGCATTAAGAAGCAGGCGTTCCTTTACTGCAGCGCTGGATGCGCGGGGGATCGCCCCACCTAACGTGCATGCCGTAGGTTTCGTTCAACCGAAATGATATAGTCCACACGTATGTTTCCGCGTTACATTTCTCGGAAAATCCTACATATTCATTTACTAGGCGGTACTATGTTAATCAAGCGTCGCGCATGCTCCTTGCAGGTATCACAGTCTTCTAAGGGGTCTCAAACAATAGTCGACCCTATAGTCACAGCTGACCGATCACTCAAGCTTAATTTGCTTCCCTTGTATGAAGAGTCCCAGGAGGATCCAGGTTTGTTTCACTAGCTACCTACACAGGGGTCTCCTCAGCGACCCTAAGTTGTAAACGACTCTTTCCCTCTTGGCATAAAACGACACAGCCAGGGCTGGTCAGCGATCTCGCCGTGGTGATTGCACTGACACAGACCACGCAGTTGCAAAGCTAAGCCCGGCTGCGTTACACGGTGACACGCGGGCGGCCAGACCGCCGCGGGGCGGCTCGGGGGCCCAAGGCTTGGCGGGACAGCGCCGCCGGGCGGCCGCGCAGGAGGCTGGCGGTTGGGCCCGCCCCATCGGCCTCTCTAGCTCCGCCCTCTCGCCTTGGTCCCGCCCCCAACGCTCGTGCGCTCTCCCGCCCCGTCCCTTTCCCGCGCGCGCTTCCGCGCTCCGGAGCTGCGGTTGCCCTGTGGGAAGTGACGGGGTGCGTCAAGCGGAAGTGACGCGCATCGCGTGCAGGCCCGGACCGGTGCGGGGGGGTTTGGACAAGATGGCTGGATCCACAGGTCTGTGAGGGGGGCTCGGTGGGCCTGGGGCTGGTGCGGGAGAGCGGAGCGTTGGGCTCGTGCTCGGGAGGTGGCCCGGCAAGGGCCGGGGGGGGTCTCCTTTCTCGGGGGGTCGGGGCGAGCTGCCTCTGAGGGGAGCGACCGGAGCGGGTAGGAGTTATCTTCTGACAGGGGCAGAAGGGGAGCTGCGGGGGAGCCGGGCCAGGGTGCGCTCCAGACGCGGGCCCTCCCGTCTGTAGGGCAGCGACAGCCCAGTGAGAGCCTGGCCCGAGGGGTGAATGGTGAGAGAAAGGGCTCTGGTTCTGTAATGAAAGTGGTGGGGTGCTGGAAGAGAAGACTGTCTGCTGAGAGACAGGATTGAGTCGATGCGTGTGCATACAGGGAAGGGAGGAGATGTTGCTAGCCTGGTAAAAGTGATGGAGGAAAAAGATTTGTACCAAAGATTTGTGCCAGTGTACCATCTGGTAAGTATACGAGTTGTGGGGTAGCAGTGTCTAAAATAAAGGATTGGCTATTTCCCATGTTGATGCAGGGGAAAAGGAGTCGGGCCTGTGTTGTGTTTTGGAGCAAAGGTACTTCAGTTTGGTGGTTACTGCAGCATGGTGGGGAAGAGCGATGAAGCATCTTGCTGTGTTTTGCTAGACAGCCATTGGAGCCAAAGGGTCTCTCTTATAGGCAAATGGAAAGGCAAAGAGCTGTAAGTCTTACCAGGAATCCCATATCAGTAACCAGTAAAGCCCGTGTTGAGCATTTGCATGGCAGAATATTGTTGAAGGTGGTGGCAAAGAAAGGGACAAGAATATTGCTTCAGGTACTAAATGCAGAAGTTTAAGAAGCACAATTATACTGCCTCAGTTTCATGAGGAGCTTGAAATATAAAAAGACCTTTCCCCATACAAAAAGCTGAAGTCTTCAGGGCCTTTTTCCCCCTTCTCTTACCCCTGAAACTTTGTAAGTGGGATTGACAGAGTTCAGCACAGAGGAATGAAATTACCTCAGTGGTCAGCCTAGGCTGAATGTGGGCCACTGATTTATTTCTGCTTCCAATCCACTGGATCACGGAGGGATTGAGATTATAGCAAAACAGAAGAAACTTCTTTGTATTGAAGCTGATTGTGGTACCTTACTGCTGATTCTGTAAGGAGAACTTGGGCAGATTTTTTTGGGGTGGGAGAGTCCTCTGCACTTGGTAACATAACTTTGGGGGTGTGGGATTTAGAGAGTGGAATTTGGTAAGGTTACAACAAACTGGTGCATAGAGCAGCTCTTGCAACTCTGAAAGAGCAGTCCAAAAAGATACGTTATTGCCTATGATAAACTGAACTAGAATGGATATGTTGGAGAAACTGAAGTTTCTCATGTGGAGAAAGTACTGATGGCTTTTTATGGCTATATGCACAGACGTGTGTGTGTGTCTGTTTGGTTTGTTCTTTCCACATAGTATGCAGGAATTCAGATTTTTAAGACTTCGCCAAGAAGAACTGCTCTTGCCAGGAAGCTGTGTTACAGTATTTTGTGGAGGAGGGAAGGGAATGATCTGTTATAGACATAACATTTAACTCTACCTAGCTCTATGAATGTAATCTGCTCTTGCTAGAGTTCAACTTGATCCTTGTTTATTTCAGAAAAAAAGAATGTTTTGGTTACATGAAGGCCAGGAATGAAATGCTAGCCCTGAGGAAGTCAACAGCAAAACTTTTACTAAGGTCAACTGTCTCGGTTTCATCCCAGAAATTCCTTTCCTGGGCTCACTAGTTCTTTGAAAAATCATGTAAAAAAATATGTGCCTTTAACAACAAATAATTTAGTTTGAAAGTAGCTGTTCTTTAATGTGTGCTAAAGAAACTGTGTATGTCAGTGTTGTATTATTGTTGAATAAGTATCTTACCTGCTTTCTAAAATCTCCTATATTGTCTAATTTTACATGTAAATATGTATGTCCTGGAAATGGGACATTTGTAAGCTGCAGTTTGATTCATCTTCCAATATTGCAACTCCATCTGCTTGAAGCTGGACCTAGGTTGTTGGTGTGGCTACTGCTGGAGCTCTGAGGAGAAACAAGTAAATTTTTTTAAAGAAGAGAAACGGCTATTTTTGATATAATGAGCTGATTTTATATTGGTTACCTGGAGATTCATTGTGTTAATCTCTTTTGAGAATACAGAGCAGAAGATGTAATTAAGCATAGTTTCAGGTTAAAAGAAATTTTACCAAAGCATGCCATTTTAAATCTCTTGTGTAACTTGAGAGACAGATGAGTAACATCATTAAAAGGAGTTAATTCAGAAGTTAATTTCTGCATTTCCATAATTTGGGTTTTACTTAAAATTACCGTATGTGTATAGGATATAGATATACCTACCTAAAATACTAATGTTTTCTAAAATTCAGTGATCGTGTCACTAAGCAGTTAGAACCTATGTGTGAAAAGATGAGAATTAAGGCAGCAGTGTCTAATACTTTCCTCTAACTATGGGCTGCTAAAGCTTTTATCTCCTTCCCTGTCAACTGAGGGCTTCAAGAGCTTAGGGGAGGGTGAATAGGGCTAAATTAAGGCAAATTCCCCTCTGTTTGCTGAAACTGTGTACTTGAGGGGGGGGTGGGGGTGGAAATCAACTGACCTACAGTCAGCTTGTAGTCACAAGCAACATTTTTTGAAAGTGCTTTTACTGTCTTTAAAGGAGTGCAGTTAGATCCCAAACAAGTATTTTTTTTCTGTAAAATCCATACTTCTCGTTTCCAGCTATTCTGTTCTCTAAGGGTGAATTGGCTTCTTCGTGTGACTTACGTTGCCCACGGAAAAAGATCTTTTCCTTTGAATTTATATAGGATTCATTCTTTGAATAGAAATGGCACAGTGCTCAATGTCAGTGCCTTGTTTTCTTAACTTTGATTTTCCCTTCTGTTTGCAAACATTTAGTGGTGGTAAAAGCGGTTCTGAGTGTGCATGAATGCAGCTGTAAAGAGGCTGATATTAAAAATGAAGGGCTAGAAATGGTCTTGAGTGTGTTCAGCCTAACTCCCTGAGTTATGAAGCAAGGACTAACTATTTTTCCCGGGGTTTGGGGTTTTTGTTCTTGTTTGGTTTGAAAGCTCCCCCCACCCCCCCACCCCAAATCCTCCATTCAAAAAGATTCTGTAATGTGAGATAGGGTTTTGTAATACTTGCCCCTAAATCCTTTGCAACTCTTCTCCATTCCAAATCAAGCTGATGTCTGTCTGTTCTGTGCTTAGTGGGATAGGGATTGATGGATCACCATAACCTGTGTGGAAACTCCTAGATATTAAGAGCCATTCAGAGGAGTAATAAAGGAATTTATTCATAAGTAAGATGTATAAGTAATGTTTTAAAGACTGTTTTTTCCATATAGGAGTTGGTATAACTTAAGGTTTGTATCTAGAAAACTTGTGTGTTAAACTGCACAGGTAGGCTTCTCTTCACCTCTGACCTGTTGGGGATGCCTGTTTCCTCACTTGTGAGGTGTTTTTTGTTTGTTTTTTTTTTTAACGTGTGGAGGAAAATTGTCTGTTTTTTGTCTAGTATAGTTTACCTTCAGGACTGTATTACTTCTCCCCTTTTCTCTATTATGCCTCTGTCACATTGTTCACTTATCCGGAACCTGTCCAATAAGTCAGTTTAAAAGCTGTTAGGATTTTATACTCCTTCAAGTTTGTTCCGTGTATTTATAATGTTAGCTCTGTAAGCACAGGCTTCTTGAAGCTGCAAGTAATCAGACAAAACAAAAGAAGTAAAATACTGTATTCTGTGAGGCAGCAAGCACTCTGTGTGGGGCATTTTTCCATCCTGTCCTGTGCACAAGGAATTGCTACTGTGATTGTTCTGTCTGCTTAAAAACATCTTGGCAAACCACAAATAATTTAGATGTGCTTCAGCTGGGTTGAGAACAATTTGGCTTCTAAATGACTTTTAAACTACCTGTAGACCATCAGTTCTTTGCAATAGGCAGGATACTCTTGTTTCTTCTCCGAGCTTTGCCTGTACCATTTTCCTGTCTTTGTTGCTGGTATTTTACAACTCTGTCTCTAAATACAAGCCCCAACTTAGGTCTTTCTGCAACACAGGCTAAACACCTTCCTTCTGAGATAAAAAAGTGGCCTACTTTGTAATCTTCTATTTGTTTTAAGAGCTTGTTTGAAATTCAAGGATGTTATCAGGCATAAGCCCATTATCTAAACTATTTTGTACATACTTGGAAAATTTTAGCCTGGATATAGATAAAACACATACAGTTTCAGCAGTTGGAGGTAGATGGACCATAAATCTAAGCATGGACGAGAAGGCTTCTCGTGTGAGAGAGCTGGATTTCCAGGTCTTTTGAGTAGTTGGTGGAGTTGAAGTACATGCATATTTGTTAAGTGTTTGTGTTTTGCCTTATGGAAAACTTTCTTAAAGGCAGTGTTAAGTACGTGCTGTGAAAGTGTTCAGCTTCATTTTATTGACAGACCTTTCCTCCCCTGTCTCTCTGCTCTTACATGTTTTTTCATAGACTGTAGCTTGTATTTCATCCTGACCAAAACTTTATGAAAAGTTCTAGATCAGCTTCAGCTACTCATGTCACTTAGGTTTTGTTGCCTTGCTGTCTCAATTAGCTTGTGAAAGCCTCAGCACAGATTGTGGAGAGACAAGAAGGTGCTGTGGGGAAAGCATTCAAAATAGTCTTGATTTAAGCTGTACTCAGAAGGGTTTTGCTACATGCTATCCTGCCTGAAAGAGTGTTTTTCTTTGTATTTGTCATTTGGAAGACACTGATGAGATATAATTCAAATACTACTTTGAATAAAATCAGTACAAAACCCTATGACTGTGAAGCTGTCAAACTGGTTCTGAATAACATGAGCTTCTGTTTTACAGCCTTTTTGAAAATCTGTGGTGCTTTAAGTATGTAACTAAATCATTTCTAGTTAGCATTTTGGAACAAATGGAACCTTCAACACTTAGAATTTAAGCTCTAAATTAATTCTTTTATTTCAGAAGGATGGGAAGCTTAAACTAGGTTTTTTAAAAAAAGATGTCTAACATCTAGATAGACTCAGTATCTCCTTTTTTTTAAAAATGTTGCATTAGACATTTAAACTGCACAAAGAAAAATCACCTCCTTTCCGTGCATTTGTGACTATTCGTAACTGGATAGTTGTGTGTTTGCAGTTTGCTTGAGTAAATCAAAAACATTTTTCCCAATACATGTAAAAATAGTGAGTGTCCTTTACTCAGGATACCAACACAGTCTTAGTAAAATGTCCAGTTTTATTCATATAACTTACAATTTCTTCCTTGAAAAACTCCTAAGATTTTTCTTCTTACTGAAGTAGAATATATGTTTGTGTAAATATTAAGTAATTTGAACTTTTGAGTACCACAGCATATAGAGGATAGCAAGCTAAAATATGACTGTCATAAAAATAATGTGGGAAAATAACTTAGTGGCAGTTCTTTTTGCTAAATACATGGTGATTGGTACATTTGCTGATGTACATACGCTTATGGGTATAACTGAAAGAATAACAATGGATTGTGTTAGTTATTTGATATAGATAAAGAATCTCTGTTTTGGACTGTGGGTGGGTGCATGCTGAGTCATGTTGGAAAGGACCTTCATGCAAATATTAGAACAACTGTTTGCTAATCAATGACATAACCCGTTTTAGACAGCTTTACAGCTTTGCTAAACTAAGTCCTTGATGCTACTCTTGTTATCTGGGTCACACATTACATTCTACTGTTAAAGCAGACCCAGTGAAAGCCATTTCATGACTAGATATTGCCCTCTGCTGGGTTCCTCTAGTCTCCCATTGCTGTCCCTTTATCTGAAAAAAAAATATATCTTATGTCATCATACTTTAAAAGATGGCTTAAAAACTATGTATTCGAAATCCTTTTTCCTCTCTGCCAACACAATCTCAGGTTTAAAATAAAACTTTCAGAAATTGAGCCTATGTGCTTACACCTTTACTTTAGCTTTTTTAGCCTTTATATAGCTTTTATGTTTTTACTAGTGGGGTTAATTTGTACTGGACAAGTTTGGTGTTTTGTATTTTTTTAAGCTTCTGACAAGAGAAATTGGAAAGATTTGCCTGATAAAATCTTGATTCCTTAGACTATTAAATCACAATTAATATTCCTGGTGGTTTCTGAAATGATGGATATATTTTCTAAACCCTTTTTACTGGTTTCCTGCCTCAATTGTTTTGTACAAAATTGAAATAGTAATAAAATTCTCATTTTTTTTGCTAAGTATCACAATTCATAATCTAGCATTTCATATACTAAAGCATATGGGAAGACAGTTGAACCATTTAATATCTCATTTATGTTTCATTCACTGGTTGCCTATAAAGAGTTAACTTTTAAACCGAAGTCAGCCTGTGCATTTCCACCCTTCACCAAAACTGCTTGGATGTCATTTGAGGAGCTGTTTAACTGTTTAATTCCTGTATGTTTTTTCTTACGGTTAGGCACAACTGGACATGCGGTGTCTGATATAACTAAACTCTTGAGTTAGCGATGGTCTTGTTTGTAACAATGAAATTATACTTAGATATAGTATAGACTAGTGAATTTATGCCCTTAATATTGGTGCAAATTTCTGAAATGAATTTTAAGCAATTTACACAAACTTTCTTTTGGAACTGCAGTGTGGTTTAGTGAGTGGGTTTATAGTATAGTTTTGTGTGATAACTATTTTTTGAGGATCTTTTCAGTGGAGGTATTTTAATTACTTAAAACTTGTTCTGTGGGAGCTTTTTTTGTGGGTTTTTTTTGGGTTGTTTGGTGTTTTTTTTTACTGAACTTGCTTATGCCTTCACTGTTCCATAGTCTAACAACATTTGTGTCTGTAGTGGAGCAAGCTTCTTCATTAGTGCAATTTTTATGACCATTATTAGTAATTCCATGCCTGCAAATGTACTCAAGATGATCTTATTTGCATGAAAATGCAGAGGCAGAGTGAAACAAACTAAATGTTGCATCTTTGCTAGCAAAGTTAGTCCAATTGGAATCTCTCTCAGATTTGGACTATATTCTATGTGTGCATGTATCCAGTCTTAACTACTCTATGTGCTAATGCTTACTGACATACACGTTTTGGCTCTTACACTTCATTACTGGTGTACCTTGTACAACTTTAGAATGTTTAGGGTATTGCTGCATAAAAAATCAGAAGAGTGAAGAGGTCATTTGGAAGTTGGACTGCAGGAGATGAGGAATGGAGGTTTTCAGTGAGGCATGAACTTTGGTAATGAGAGATAGCACAGAATGAGAAAAACATGCTAGTTTTGTATTTGTGAGAAATAGCTTCTCCATGGATGCTGGTCAAGGGGTGGAACAGCTCTGATGAGTCAGATAGTTAATGGCAGCTGCATTTCCCTCTGCTGCTTTTCTAAGAAGGGTAAGACAAAAGAGGTGACAGTGGGGAGCAGGGAAGGAGGTGAGAGAGGAGTGGCCATGAGCGTGGTTAGAAGTGAGTAAAAACTAAACAGATCCTGGAGGCTGTTGACCATCACAGGAAAAGTCCTTTCTAAAAGGCTGCCTTCAGTAAATAATCTGATGCATTATGGAACAGAATTGGTAGAACTCAAAATTACTAGGAGCAATTAGTTCACTTCCTTCTGGTTATCCAAGAGGCAGGATAAAGGAAGGGGAGGACTTAGGTGAGGATGCCTCGATAATAGAGCTATTTGTTCTGTTAGTAATGTCTCACATTTACAAATATAATTAATAAAACCTAGAATTGCAGTTATTTGAAGTTATGAAGTTATACACTTGGAATGCTCACTCTGCTGGAGAGTCAAATTTGAGGTCTTGTCATCCTTAGTGTGAAAACAACAGCAACTGAAACACATTGAATTAACTGATGTCACTTTTGCAGTTTTGTTATGCTGAGATCTCTTATTCCTGCATCAAGATTTGTGGTTTAAGCCATTTTAATGTGTTAGTAAATCAGATGCATGTTCATGACATCCCAACTACTAATGCCTAAATCTATAAAAATTACTTCCCACCCCTCAAACTATATAAACTTTAATATTGTTCATTTTTTTTATTATTTTTTATGATTTGCTGGTGTCTTAAGTACACTTCTTTCTTTTTGTTTTGAATTAAATGTAGGTTGGGGCCTTGTGAGGCAAAGTGGTATTACTACCTCTCCTTCCTTATGAAGCTGGCCACCTCTGTTTTGTGAATGCCCCTGGTAGGATGTATGTGAAAGGTAGAGAATTGGATAGCACCACGTGCTTCTGAGGTGGGCTCAGCCTCAAAAGTGGGAGCTGATGGGTAGTGGACCGTACTTGTGCTTATGGCCTTTCCTTTCTGAGTTAGTAGTCTGCCTGCCCCCTAAACATGCAAGTATAAAGTAAGCTCTTTTCCTTTGAGGACCTGTTGTGCTGTATTTGACAGCTGAACTCAAAAGTATGACATGAAGCAGCTTAAGTTGTATTGAATGCAAATTTTAACACAGGGCAACTAGAACTACTACCAAAAAACCAGGTCAACATGCAACTATCATTCTATTTAGAATTCATAATTTTCAAGTATTACTGCTGGTACATAACTGACAATGTCTTAATGTTATGAATATGCATAATGAATTTGAAAGTAAAAGTAAAAATCCCTGCTTCTGTAAATCTGTGTTCCGTCTTCAGTGAAATTACTGCTTTTTTTAAACACTAGTCTTTGTGCCCTACCCTAAAGATATAAATACCCCTTCAGCCCTCCGGACCTTTTTCCCTCTGCCAAAATGTGCATGCTAGATTGCAATAAATGACTGAAGCTTCTGCTGTATTAACATAGTTTCTCATAAGCTTCCTTAACATAAGCTATACATAGAATGTTTATGGCTGTGACTAGATTAAAATATAAAGGAAATCCCTATCAAAGTTGTTTTCATGCAGCCTAACTTTAGTTCAGAACTGTGTCTGTTGGGACTAACAAATGTACAATTTCACTTATGTGAAATAAATAGAGATTACCACCAATGTAATTCTGTAAAGGAATATTACTTTAGTTATATGTATATAGCTTTAACTAAAAGGAAAGTATTAGGATGAAAGTTTGTAACTTCCACACTGCTATGACTGTTTCTTGGCTCCTGCCAAGAAATGTTCCTCAGCAAGTGGTATGTCTTCATAAGAAAAAAACCCAAAACTGATGAAATGCAAACTTTACCTTCAGTGTGCTTCCTAGAATTGCACCACCTCCTTGAAGTCTTCCAACGTGTGCTTTATTTTTCTTTAATTTTTAAATATTGTAAAAGGCAAAAGAAGTTAACCAGTTACATAATCAATGTTATATATGTGTAAAACCGTAAGTCCTGAAAAGAAGCAGAATAGCCCATTCACTTCTTAGAAGCTCTGCTGAGTACAGGCAATTTCTTTAATTCATGCAAGATGATAATTTTCTAACATTTAGGATTATAGCAAAACTGGCTCCAAATTAATAATTATTATGATAGTAATAATATAATCCAAATTATGATAAACATTGAACACATTGAATAAATTTGTTCTATATGTGTTCATTGATGTACAGCTATTTACTTGAGCTGTGAAAATTTACTGCTACTCATCTCTTTTCTTACCAATTCCTGTAGTTAGTTGTCTTGTTTTGTTTCTTTTGGGATAAATAATGGAAATGGATTTTTACATGATTATGTCAGGCCTGTTTTTCTTGAACTTCTATTCCTAGAAATTTTCCACAGGTAATCTTAGGTTAGTCCTCATGAGCCTGCAAACCTATATTGCTGTTGCTTACAGCTTTGCCAGTTGTGGACAGTAGTGATAAGACGCTATTCAATTGATCTGACACAATGCATACTTCAGCAAAATGGGGCAGAAAGCATTCAAGATCACTGTTGTTTTTGAGGGGTTGTGTGTGATTAATTTTGGAAGCACAGAGTGCTCTGGGGTCTCTGTTTTCTGTTTTCTTCTTGTATCATCTGTCTGTACTGAGTAGCTTTAATAAAGTCCTGTATTCTTTTATCACTGATAGAGATGCATCTACTTGGTTTTATGTGACAAAATCAGTGATGACTAGAATGATTCTGTGGAAAATATTATACTTGCATTATATGGCTGTTTCATCCATACATGCTAGAATTGCTTAGTACCTTATTCGCCATCCTGATCAATGTGTTTGGGCCATGTAGAAAAAATAGTGTCTAGTAAATGTAGCTTTATGAATACTACTGATATATAGAATTATGGATTTGAGTTTTACTGAAGTACATTGAAACTTGGTTGGAAAACAGTTCAAAGAAGTGGAACATACCTGTAATTCTAAGAGAGCAGAAGTTTCAATTAACAGAAATATCAAGATGTATCAAACCCTTTTAAAGAAGGTACGGTTTTCTCAGTGTGGGCTCACTGTACATTCGGTAGTGCATGGTTGGGTTAATTCGGAGATTGAGTTCCACAGCAGCAGCTGAATGCTTTTGTAGTTACTGGAAGAACAGGTATTGCTTTTCACTGAAAATGTCTGTTTGCCTTGAAGAATCATGTTTTTATCATTATTGGAAACTGTGCTTTTACTATGTGTGTAGTAACGTTTCTGATTTAAAACAAAAAAAGTATGGTTTACTATTGAATTGCTGCATTCCACTACTAACGGTAGTGATGGAGTTCTTTTGTAGGCAAAATTCCTGTGTCCAACTTCATTAATAGGCAGGTTACTAGAAATACTTCTGTTTTTTGGAGCCAGGTTACTGTGATCAACCTCAGGTAATTACCATATAATTACAGTAAACCTGGTAATACTTATTGATAGTAGGTTCCCAATAGTAAGTCACCCATTTTTTGTATGCATATTCACAGAGTATTTTACTAGGCAAAAGAGTATGTGATATCAGCAGGGTAACTGGCCAACAAAAGTATAGATGATGTTTTTTTAAAAGTAGTTTTTTTCAGAGAACAATGTCTTCCAAAAACTTAATTCCACAGGAATATCTTTTGCAGGCAGAATAGAATATGTTAGCATTTCACATGCCCTTGCTGTCTTCCCTCTCTCTTTTGTGTATTGCCCATTTCAGGGCCTGTTTAAAGTTTTGGTTGTTTTATGCTCTTTTTGTGGGTGTATGGTGTGTTTTTGTTGTTAGTACAGTATTTCAGTTTCTTGCTTTCTTTTGTCAAGGGCAAGATGCCTTCTGAATTGTTCAGGCTGAAAGGAACCTGTTATTTTCTGTGTTTCTCTTTGGATTTTTTTATTTCTTCCCTTCCTTGCCCCAGGAGAAATTGTGTTATGGCTTTGAATTTGCAAGGCTGACATCCCTCTTCCTTTCCCTGTCATTAAAAAACACTAATTTTTCTGCCAGCCTGAAGCTGTTAAATGGGATTTGAGAGCTTTTCTTTTTGTTACCATGCTATACATATCTTTTTTTCAGTTTCTGTTAGCTGGATGTCAGTGAGCAAAAGGTAACTCATTCATTCAAAATTGTTTCTGCTACAGACTTTTCCTGACATAGCTCTTTTAATGAAGAAGAACAGTATCCCTGACAGTATCCTGGCTTGTTAATGTGTAATTTATTGATATAATTGTTCTTGGGTGTGTATTAAAGTTTGTTTTTATGGTGGTTTTGGGGAGTGTGCTGGTAGTATGGGCTGTGCTGGTGTAACTATGGTAAAAGGCTCCTGGTACGGGTGTAACTTCCAGGAGTGATTGAAGCCAAGAGGTAAGGGAGTTTTTAAGAGAAACTGAATGTTGGTATTGATACTATACGTCCTGGTTTCAGCTGGGATGGAGTTAATTATCTTCTTAAGGAGCTAGTATGGTACTTTGTTTTGGCTTTGATGTGAGACTTTTCAGTTCCTTAGGCCTTGCTAGCAAAGAGGCTGGAGAGGCACAAGGAATGTGGAGGGGACACAGCCAGGACAGCTGACCTGACCTAGCCAAGGCGGCATTCCATACCATGGGACGCCCTGCCTGGTGTATATGCCTGGGGGCTGGCCGGGGCAGGCAGGTCGTTGCTCGGGCACTGGCTGGGCATCAGTCAGCGGGTGGTGAGCAGCTGCATTGTGCACCACGTGTTCCTTCTTCCTTTCCCTCTGGATTTTATTCTTTCCCTTCCCTTTTTCATTATAACTGTTGTTGTCATAACTGTCATTATTGTTCTTTCATTTTTATTATATTTCAACTATCAAATTGTTACCTCAGCCCTCAAGTTTTACTTTCCTTTCCAACTCTCCTCCCCATCCCTCTGGGTGAGGGGGGAGTGAGTGAGCGGCTGCGTGGTACTTAATTACCAGCTGGGGTTAAACAATGACGCTGTAATAGACAATTATTATAAAAAATAGTTTGGGATGTAACAGAAAACCTCACACTTCAGGTTGTGAGCCAATCTATGAAAAATCAGGTTTATGGCTCCCTCTTACAAGCAGCAGGAAGAAGAGCAGACTGTAGGTTATCCCACTCTTGCCTATTACACAGTAAAGAATCATTTGATGTGCAGGTAGCTTGGACTCCCAGCTGTATTTGAAGGAGTATGTCCACGTGAATTGTTTAAAAATGTGATTTATTATAGCCAGTGTGCTCTGTCAAATTTGACATAAGTGCAGTTGTGTGTTCTGTCTTGATGCTGATTAAATCTCTGTACTAGTGGGTGATCTGGCATTGCCAGCTGTGGAATTGTGTCTTGACATAGTAGCAAAAGCAGGTCCATCACTGGAGCATTAAAGGGGAGTTGGCTGGAAAGTTGTTTGTGCTACTAAAGGATACTGAAGATTTCCTCCTTCCCCCCCTTTTTTTCCTCTCTCTGCTTCCCCACCCACACCCCCCCCCCCCCCCCACCCCCCCACCCCCCCCCCGGTGTTTTTTCAGGTTATAGAGATTCTGGATGAAAGCGTAGCTGAAACTTCTAGTGTGTGCTGTGGGATAGTGTACTACTTGCTGCTTGCTTCTATTAATAGTTTAGAATGTGATGTCTGAAGTAGCTGCATATGTATGAAAGTAGACTCTCCTGCTTAATTTATTTACTAATTCTGACTTTATTCTTCTCTCATTGTTCCAAGGTATTAAATTCACTGTTAATTTAATGAATATCTAATAGCTACCAGTTTCTGTAGTCCAGTTTCATGCTTAAACTTCTAAATTAAAACCCATTGGTATATGTAAGCATGACTGGGTGTTGTTTGTTTTAGGTGAAATACGTTTACTTCAACTCTTTGTGAAAACTTGGTAAATAGTGTTTGACAGTTCCTGTGTATGGTTTTGGGGGGTTGGGAGGTATTCTTCAGTAAAATCCATAGTGAGGTAAGCTTTCCAGAGAAACTGAAAAGAGGTTGGGGGTGAGGTTGCTTTTATTTTGTTTTTTAATCTTTATGAACCCAGCTATATTTTCACATGGAGACCCTTAGTCTATCATTGCAAACAGCTGTGCTGGATGCAATGCTGTACCTAGTGGTTAGTCACAGCCTACTGAGTGGAGTTTACCAGTCCTACAGCTCAGCCAGTGATAAAAGCTCCTGACTGCTTTAATCCCCTTCACTTGGAACTGAGAGGTTTTAGCTGGTGGATGCCTGTTACAGGGAACTAAAACAACCTGTCTGCACTTGTCTGAAGCTGGTTAGTGGTCCCATCAGGAAGTGGAACTGGGGAGAACAGTATTTGTCAGGCCCATGGCGGTAAAAGGCTAGATGCATTTCTCTCAATTGCCAGTTTGTTCCAGAAGGTACACCTGAGGTCTGGTAGTCCGCTGAAGAATGGGGGTAATTTCTGTGATTTCCTATTTCTGAAGAGCTGCAAACTAGAACAGAAAGATGTTGTTTCATTGTCCAAGTTCTGTAAATGAAATATTCAGATTCCATGAAGGAGTATTTCAAAGTTTTTTTAGCAAATACTTGATGTATTGCCTCAATTAGAGACAACTGCAAGTGTATGCACCATTAACATACAACTTAGGTTCTGCCTTCTAGAATATTTGAAGTGGTGGGAAGAACAAGAATTTTTTACTTTATACTTGCAACCTTAATTTCCATAAGATCCAGACTGTCATTACCTGATAGGTAGAAGTTCTTGCAGTTGTTTTAGTGGAAAGAAAGCCCAATCTTACACGCTTGTTTTGTTCTTCAAGCTAGGTAGATTTGTATTGTGTGAAGGTTATATAGCATGACCAAGGCACAAGTGCATGAGGGGATGCTCAGAACGGCGTTAGTATTTATGTCATTTTGCTGGTAGTTTCTAGGACTGTAATTATAAAGGTAAGGGTTGTTTTTTTTATCCACTGTGTTAATTTTTAAAGTATTCCATGTCACTTACCAGAAACTTTATCAACAGTGGTTTTTCAATAAAACATTCAGTAGTGACTTCAATTGAAGTATTGAGGATAAAACGTTAATTATGTATGCCAGGGCAATAGAAGCAGTTTAGTGG
The DNA here is from genome assembly GCF_017639655.2 of Falco naumanni. Classification (NCBI taxonomy): domain Eukaryota; kingdom Metazoa; phylum Chordata; class Aves; order Falconiformes; family Falconidae; genus Falco; species Falco naumanni. The sequence continues at coordinate 70,980,202 of NC_054056.1, forward strand.
GGTCTTTTTGGTGTGTTTTTGTTTGGTGGTTTGTTTTTTTTTGTTTGTTTGTTTTTTTCCAAGCTAGGAAATAGTGATCTGGTAATCCTTTGTTGCAAAAAGCTCTAGTAGACATTTATAATTAAGATGTGCACAGCTTGTTGTTCTGCCCCTCTGACGTCTGTTGACTGATCAGGGTATCTGGGAGAGGTGGGCCAGATTTTAAATACAGAATTGCATTAAAGAAAGTGTATTGGGTCTGGCTGAGGACCATAGCACCCTCCTAGTGCTGTGCTTGTGTTGGTAGCTGGAAAGGTGGTGATAACGCACCAGTGTCTTGGCTACTGCAGAGCAGCGCTTGCACAGCATCAGGGCTGTCTGCCCAACCTTCCCCCCATCCTCACCAGCAGGCTGGGGGTGGGCAAGATCTCGGGAGGGGACATAGCCAGGACAGCTGACCCAAAGTGACCAAAGGGCTATTCCACACCATATGATGTCTGCTCAGATATAAAGCTAAGAGAAAGGAGGAGGAAGGGGGGGCATTCATTATTTACAATGTTTGTCTTCCAGAGCAACTGCTATGTGTGCTAAAGTCTGCCTTCCCGGGCATCCCCATGCCTGCTGATGGGAACTAGAGAATAACATCTTTTGTTTTCCTTTTCTTCCACGCATGCGACCTTTGCTATTGCTGCATTAAACTGTGTTTGTCTTGACCCACAAGGTTGTGGTTTTTTTCCCATTTTCTCCACCTGCCCCTGTTCTGCTGAGGAGGGGAGTGACACAGTAGCTTGGTGGGCACCTGGCATCCAGCCAAGGTCAACCCACCACAGAAAGATCTTGCACATTTCTTAGGAACTCATAAATAAAGGAATAGAATATGTTTGCAGACGTGAACTAAGTACCTTAAATATAGAAGTACTCTTACAAAATGGTAGTTTTATCTTGATTTATACAATCATTTCTGGTCACCCCAACTCAAATGTTGTAGGATTGTGTAACTTTCTGAAAGGGAACCTGTTTGAACATAACTTTCATGCAGTTTTGAAAACTAACATTTATTTTTTTCTGGGAATGTTTTTAATGGGTTGGAATCTCAGTAGGGTGGTGTGGTGTGGGTTTTGTGGGCTTTTTTTTTTTTTTTAAACACCAGGTGTGTTGACTCTTAAATTCAGAGTAGTGTTTTGCTACATAGTTCTAGCACTGATAGGAATGTTAGTGTGAGGAGCGTGACATTTGCTGTCAGATAGTTTTGTCTCTTTTTAGAGCAGATCAGAAACCTTTAGAAAATAATTCAGAAGCCCTTCACTGCTCCCCTTGGGCAGTTAGGGGATCTAGTGAGCACAGACAATGCAGTGGAAAAAATGTGATGAACACAAGACAGTCATGAAGGGTTGTTATTTTCTAACAGCTGTCATCTCCTATAGTTCAGTGTGTTGTGTACAATTTTATGATAGAACTGAGCCAGTCCAATGGCTTTTTGCTACATAAAGCTCCCTTATCCACATCCATGGTTTTGCAGAGGAAGGCACTGAAAGACACAGCAGTCAGCTCTGGCATTTGTTGATCTTGCTTTCTGAGTAAATTTGATTAACTGGTTGGATTTCACTTTTGCCTGAAGAAAAAAGACGTCTTTTTGCTAAATTAGTGTGCCAAAGTGGATAATAGAGGAGCCTGTTAAGTGCAAGAGCAACATAGTTTTGGGAGAAGGCATAGAATGTCTTCTCCCCTGGCTGTGAGCAGTTGGGTCGTCTCAGCTGCACTGCAAGGTAGTAATGATCAGAAACAAACTTAAAGCCTGTTTGCTAGTGTCTTTATGTGCTTTTTAAAGACGTGAATTCTAAATCAGAAGTTCTGCAGTCAGAGCAAGAATTCTGAGAAATGGTGGAATTTAGCATCCAATCATTATCTTCTCCTGGGGCTTAAGTACATGGAATTTGTGGGTGGGGGTTGTTTGTAGGGGTTTTGTGTTTGAGGCTCCATGTACCAGTCAGAAGCTATTCAGTCATGTGATGCAAACCATGAAGTTTAGTAGAAGTTTATTCTGCTGGTTTACTTATTTTATAAAAAAAGATGAGCATTAGCCTTTTACTGCCAGATTTGATTCCAGAGAATGTATGAATCTGGAGCAAAAGTAAATGTCTTGTGCTCTATAATGTGACAGAAGCATGATTGTCAGTTCTCATCCCTAGCCTGAATTGGATATGTAAATGTACAGATCTAATGGTAATAACAAGTCAGGATGGGACCAGAAGAATGGGCAAATGAATTTCAACAAAGCTTTTTAAAAGGAAGTATGCCAGCTGATCTGCTCCTTGATGTACTGTGCTAGTGCTTTCAGGTAATCGTATGTGAACTCTTATCTGTGAAAATAAGCTTCCAGAGTAGTTTGACTCCATTAAAACATATTTTTGCATTGAGGTTATCTGAGTTTTTGCTGCCATGGCTGCACTTTCATGCTAGTTCTTAGATCTCTCTGTGAGCTGGGCTGGTTTGTTAAGCTGTCAGGAGACTAACCAAAATGTATAATCTTCTGCTCAGTTAGCAAGCTGAAGTAGCTCATTATGGCTCCGATGAGTGGCAATACCAAAGCTGGAAGGAAGGTGAGGCTGTACATGAGTGATTTAATTTCCTTGCGCTATCTTGATAACTATACTCTTCATGCTTTTCCCTGGGGTTTTGGAAAACTTGGAAGCAATAATTTCTGCAATTTTTAGGAGCCTCTCTCTTGTCAGCATTATTTAAAAAAAAATATTGTTTTAAACACAGTTTGAGAGAAACTGCAGTTGTGAGATAAGCTGTTTGAACAGTTTTGGAAGGGTGTTTTATCTATTTATCTATACTGGCCCATATGCATATATATTGACTAAATAATCATATTGTGTCCTATTGGTCTTAATTTTTTTTCTCAGAGACCACTTGTAATACAGGATAGGGTAATATATAAACCTGAAATCCCAGCAACTGAGTAACTGATACGAAAAACTGTTTTCTTTGATCCCCATCTTTTTCAAATTTGCATAGTATGTATTCCTTGCTAAGAACTTTGTGTGTACCCAGTCTTAGAGTTTTAGTTTTATAGAGTACCTGGATTCTTCTGGTACAAGAAAGGTTTTGTAGTAAAAAACATGGAAAACACAATAGCTGTAAGTAGCTATGAGAAAAAATGTATAGCTATAAGCAGCTATAAGAAAACTGAAGGTTGATTGTATTGTAATATTGGTACTACATAATTGTGTATATTTTATATGAAAATAAAAGCATACTATGATTGAATGCACAAGTGTTAATTAGCTTTGTTCCCTACATCAGTGCTGAAATACCATTTTAGCTTCTGTGATGTCAAGCAATTAAGCATCCACTTGTTTAATACCAATCAGTATCTGTCTATTTTCATGTATTATAGTCATAATCCAGTAATTATAGTTCAGTAAGTGAATATTCCTCAGCTCTCTTTAGGGGCAGTACATCTTCATGTTCTGTTGTGAATATGTCATTATCACTCTTCAACAACTTAATCAGTTTTCAGATAGTAGTATTTTTTAAATCAAATGAAATCAAGATGTTTCAAGATTTCTCTTAAAGTTTGCATTTATTAAGGTCATTTGTGTTAAATGTTGCATTCTTTAATTATTTCTGGAGGGAATTTGCCACATGAATTTTATGTGGATTCTAGTTGATTAAATCTTTGATAGACAGGAAATTGGTTTTGAAATGTACTGACTCTGAACAGTACTGTTCTTGGGAAAGAGCATCTGAATTAAACCATCTCAAACAAAAGAGGCCTTTCTTATTTTCTCTTTTACAATTTGTATTGCTGTCACTTGGTAGTAACTAGCTTCCAGTGGTTACTTGCTTCAACACAATTTGAGTGCTAAATAAATTCACGCAGGAAATCCCTGTTTGGCTTTGAAAGTATATTCAGCAGTCGCTAGTACATAGCATATAAAAGCAATAAAATAGTTTACCTTTTCCTTGATGTGAGCAGTATTAATTATTTTCTTCTTTTATCTAGTTAAAGTACCTCGTAATTTTCGCTTGTTGGAAGAACTTGAAGAAGGGCAGAAAGGAGTAGGTGATGGTACAGTAAGCTGGGGCCTTGAAGATGATGAAGATATGACACTCACCAGATGGACAGGAATGATTATCGGGCCACCAAGGGTAAGTGTCATGAATTAAAATATCTTTTTTAAGTTTTTAGGCAATGCCAAATGCAAAAAAAAAAAAAAAAAAAAAAAAAACCCAAACCCCCCCAAACCATTATTTTTCTACAGTGTAAAGGATTAGTTAAAATTCAGTGTATGAAGTTGTAGAAACACTGTGTTTGTATTAGAATTCATCACTTCCTGGCATGTTAGTAAGTGTTTTCAGTTGTGATTTGAGACTTACTACCGAGTTTGGAATATATTTAGTCTGTATTTCCACCATTACTCCACGTAAGTATACAGTGATAGTACAGTAAACAGGATAACTGTCTTTCCACAGTTTATCGTATCTGCCTAGTAATTTCAGTTATGTAGTAAACTGGCAGTATCTTTTCAACTTTCACAAGTTTTATCAAATAGTCTTTCAGTATAGCAGCTTATGCATTTCAGTTGAATCTTGCCTAAAGACCAAGCAGTTTTTCATTACTTCTATTAAGATAAAGTACATACACAAAGTTCAAAACCTTCTGACCTTCTAAGTTCTGTAGGATGTCACCTAGACTGATAAAACCTGCAAGAGATGTAACCGTGTCCTGTGTCTGAGTATCGTTCCCGTCAGATATGAATGGACACATCTTTACTTGACTTTTGTGCATGCTTTCTCATGAGTTACCTACCATATGATGCAAAAGATCACTGTGAAATGAGAACTTCAAATGAGTATACATCAGGGAGCTGTAAGTTAGCATATATTTTTCACTGCTAACATGAGGTTACTGCCATGTGTGTCCTTCAGTACTGCAGGACTTACTGGAAGAACTATCCAAAACAAGAACTGAGATCAGAACTTGGCCTCAGTGAAGATGTCTTCCAGAGTAAGAGTTCCATAGACTCAGTGTAATTCAAGCTCCTTGTGGAAGTCAGAGTTAGTTGCAACTTGCACAGACTGTTTTGAACATCTGCATAATTGTGCTGAGCATCTAAGATTTGGGTACATTTGAGGAAGAACCAATTTGAAATACAAGCGTAATGATGGTGTGCTTTGGATGGTAGCTTGTGTGGAATCACAGTGTTTAAATACATTTTGAAGAAAATTTGTAGTCTTATGGGTTTTGAAAAGAACTTGCAAATATGAGCTAAGTAGTGCCTCCCTGACTCTCCAAATAGCCTTCAGAACTGCCTGTGACTGCTTTCTGGTTCAATGTAAGGTAGATGCCCAACACATCTTTGAAGGGAGTGATTATTACGTAGGACCTAATATGTTTTAAAAAATAAATAAAAAAAGAAACCAACCTGGGAGTCACTTTTAATTCTGGTCAATTTATATTGCTGTCATTTTACTTTCTTTATGAAACAGTGCACGCAAGTAATATTTTGGGCAAGTAATACATTTTGGAGATATGTGGTCTTGCTGATAGAATGACTTGCAGTATGTGGTGATTGTAGGAAGTGAAAGCCACTGGCTCCCAAGCCAGTGGTGGCACCTTTAGTTGAATTGCATATTCGATTTCAGGATTTGTAGAAGATGGATGTTTCTGGAATTGCTTGAGTTCTGTAGACAGCATGCAGTTAGTCAGAACACAGAGAAGGTTGCTAATAATGTCCATGTTATTATATATATATTATATAATAGATATTACATACAATACATGTCTTCACATATATGGCTTCTCTAGAGCTGTGCAAAAATTGCTTATCAGTTGGTTTTTTTTCTTGATTCATTTGAAACGTGAACCAGCATGGAGGGAGGAGGGGAAGATTTGGTTTAGATTAAAGGAAACATTTTTCTGACTCCCAAAAATGAGGTTTTAGGCTTTTTGAGGAGCTGGCCAGGGATGCTTGGCTTGCAGGAAAGCAGTGACTTGAAAAACTGAGCAAAATTGAGAAGCCACCTGGTTAGGAATAAAGGAATGAGAATGAGTGCTGTTCTTAGGATTTTTCAGAGTTGTGAGTAGTGTATATACATTTTTGCCTCTTTCCACTGTAACTGACTGCATCCCTCTCTAAGGAAGTAAATTGTTTTATCTGAGAGAATAACGAGAATTTCTGTTGCTGTGTTTCCTTGCAGTAGGGGCAGCTATGTTACCTGTAGCAGGACAAGAGTACTTTCATTGGGCCTTTAGCTTTTAATGTGAAAGAATAATAGAAAAACCTTTTTTCTAACAAAGGATGTCCTGCTTTGCCTTGTTTCTTTCTGACCTACATGCTGCTTGGTCTCTGTGGCTCCTTGAAATTATAGGACATGGTTAGGGTACTTCAGTACTCCAGTTCCCACTCTGCCTTGACCACAAAATGGACTGTCATTTGATAGCTTGACTGCATGGTTGATACTTCTACTCTGAGAGAATGACAGGTGGCTGATACAGAACAGCTGAAAGATGGTGCTTCTGGAAAGTTCAGAGGCATGTTACTGCTCTTCATGTTACCTGTTGTGCCACTGGAAGGACAGGTATAGAAAATGGGTTTATCTTCCTTTTGGAACACAGAGGTATGTGTATCAGTGACCAGCAAAGCCACTGATACTTTTAGTTGTGCATGGCCTACTTGACAAGATTAAAAAAATGATAGAACTGTATTCATTTATAATTGGACTTTCAATGAAATAATTTGCACGTACAATGATCAGTTCCATGGTCACTTTGTAGTGATGTCTCTGCAAACAAGCTGTCACTTTACTGTCCAAAGTTCCTAAATCCTCTAGTAAACCAAACAATCTTCAGCTGTGAAGTCTTAGATATCTGTTGGAATGTTAATTACCTCCAGAATATGTTTTTTGCAAATACTGTTTTCGTCTTGTACTTGGTTGTGTCTTAACTGTTGGGTTATTGGCATCTTTGTCTTTCTCCATTTCTATATTTTTTCAGATAGTGTTTTTTTTTTTAACAGGGGAAAGCGGTAATTTTCCTAAAATTATTGATTTTTCTTTTAGCCCCCTACTGTGCCAAAGTTGTTTTAGGAATGCAGGTGGGTAGGAAGGATAAGGGTAAATGTGAATTAAAAAGGATTTTATTCTCTTAAAACTTCTGTATGGTATAGTCAATAAGTAGTGTAATTTATACATATTTGTCAAGTAATCAATGTAACTAAAACAGTGGAATATCAGTCAGTAATCCAAGACCACCAATTGGACATAATAACAGATTTATAATTATTTCATATTTCTTAATCTTTATTCTTCTTGCCTTTGCTTTTTTAAATGATTTATTAATATCAGCTTTCAGTAAGATGCATTAGTCTGTCTTTTTGCTTTCTAGACAAACTATGAAAACAGAATATACAGTCTGAAAGTAGAGTGTGGACCTAAATATCCAGAAGCACCTCCTACAGTTAGATTTGTAACTAAAATTAATATGAATGGAATAAATAATTCCAATGGAATGGTAAGTTGAAATGGTAAGATCAACCATGTTGTTAATCTGTACTATAAATTATTTCTGTGAAAAACACAGGTGAGGAATATGCTTGTTGGACATAGCTTTCATATTTAAATTTTCCAATATAAGTACTAGTTTAAGTCAAATTTTGGTTGCCTACTACTACACATCTTCAGGTATTTACAATATGTTAGTGGTTCTTGGTGGCTTATCAATGAGATGAGCACTATCTATAGTATTGAAACAGTTGTTTCTTTTAAATGAAGCTGGATATTTTAGTTTTGAACAGAAAAAAGCGTTCAAGCTGCGTGTGGGTATCTCCCTTGTAATACCCTTGTAAAAGGGGATTAGATTCATATTGTAACAGGAGTATTACAAACTTTATCTGATGTTTCCATTAATAAACAATGGAGGTTATTCCTGATGAGTCTCTGGAGGTAGTAACTCATCTGTAATGAACTGATACATTTAAACTCTTACTTTCTTTGTAGTGGGTTTATTCAAATCTAGGGTGATTGTGAGCTTCAGTCTTAAGATCTTTTGAAATAGTCAGTCTTAACTTTCATTTCAAAGATCAATTTGCAATAAGATACTTTCACTGATCCAGCCCTTAGGGTGGGATGAGTGAGGATAGCACCTCAAGCAAGTTTGTTACTCCATTATTTACTAGCACTTTAATCCTGTGAGTAAGGCTGACATACCTCATTGCTCAGTGGAAAAAGGTGTGAACTGTCTTGCATTTACAGTGATATATGTGTATACTAGCAGGAAATGCAATAATATATCACACTCATCTATTTGTTTGTCTTTAGCGAATGCAGAGTAATTGGGTTAAGGTAATAGTTAACATGGAGTCAGAGAGCGTGTTTGGATTTTAAATAATATGTAAGATTTAAAAGAAAGATGGACTTGCATTTGTGTGATTAACAGTACTGAAATGTGAAGCTTAAGTATCTCCATGACTGTAGTGGAGGGTGAGGCTCTCAGGGGTTCACCTCAGCTGCTGTAGGGTGGTGAGCAGCTGGTCATCCAAAGCCAGTGCACTAACACTTCAGACAATCTAAAATTAATTTGAAAGGACTTTTTGTGTATAATTGTACTCTAACTGAAGATTTTATTAAAACTGCTACCTACAAACCAGCTCTTGTTCTTCATCCCAACTGTGGCTCATTGCCTAAGTATATGTGTTTATTAAGAAGTTGTGACTAGCAAAAGCTGGCAATCTGGAATGCAGCAGAGCTTTTAGTATGTTTATCATACTTTTTTCATACCTCTCCCTAGTAACATCTATTATTCTTAATCAGCAAAGAAATGTGGTCTCATTGCTTCATCTGTGCATGCCTGAGAGTAGAGGTGTTGGTTCCTGGAAGCAGAATCCCAAACTTGTGCCTGAAGGCTCATATTTACTGAGCCAGTTGACTTGAGCTTTTGTTTGGAGAAGTCTATTATGCTTGCTCAGCTTGCTGAGGAATAGTGTGAGTATTGTGACAGGAAATTCACCTGGTTGTTTTAAAAGTACTGTTAAAATCCAGTCATTGCTGCAGGTGTGTTTGATTTTAATAAGTTTGTAAGCTTATACAAAACCTTCATCCAGTTTTTCCCCAACTAGTGTGTCTTATGAAGTGTTTGCTATGCAAATGCATACCTCGTTTTTTTAGTAGACTTAAATAGGACTAGATAGTATTTTTAATGAAAACAGTTTCGTAACTAATAAATTTTAAACACAGGTACTATGCAATTTTTAAGGTGCCCATTGTCCTGGTGTGTTGCATTTTAGCTTATTTGACTGTTGCGCTTGCTAGAATCTGTCAGATAAACTGGGGGCACATTTAGCATCCTGGAACAGTTCACTTTGCTGCTTCCTGTTTTAGTTCCTCCTTGTTTCTTCCAAGCTGCTCTCCCACTGTATGATTAATTGTCATTTGATAGATCATTAAGTGGTTTTCTGCATTCTTTGAAGGAATGATAGGGTTGAGTTTTCAGACAACCTCTACTGTCCATGTTTCTGCATGCATGTTTTTTTTATGCGTGGTCAGCTTTTGATTACGTTCCTTATAGATGTCATGAAAAAGTTGGTGACTTGCAGAAAAGAGACCAGAGATAAACAGTAACCAAAATGGCATGTTGTAGCAGGATTGCCATGCTACTCAAAACATTTGTAACATTAAGGTATGCTTTACAGGAGACCTGTGCCATTTAACACCTGAGGAGAAGTAGGGCCCCCAGCATGAGTTTAGAGGGGGATAATTTCTGTGGAGTTCGAGAGTGAGTGGTGGAGAGGGGTAGATGGATATGTGCTAGAGGTACTGGGATATAAGGAAGCTAGTCTCATTGCCTTGTTGGCAGCAGTTCTCAGCCTTCTTGGCTTACAAGTAAGTCCCTTTACACTTTGCATGAAAAGTGCATTGTGTGTAATGAATTTATCAATGCTGACAGCTACAAGTTTATTGACTTTTTTGGTTGATTATCCAGAGAGAGTTTTGCTAGTAACTTCCACCAGCATATCTTCAGGGATCCCCAAGACTGCCATTTGATAAATTTAACGTGGGAAAGGAGAGGGTTGCTTCAGGAGTATTTTTTCTTAAAAGACTAAACTTAGGTGCTCTGAATCGCCCTGTTAAATTGCTTTCCTTATCTGCAGGTTAGTTTTTGAGGTTATCTGCTTTTCAGTTTACCTCTGGAACTACTGCTGTTGTATACAGAATAAGGGTACCAAGTTCAAAAAAGCTAGTCCATGTACTTATGTAGGGCCAGACAAAATGTCTTTATATGCTAATGGCATCACTGTTGTAAAACTACATTTAAATTGTCATTCTTAATGCTGTGGGGTCTCTTCTCTTGGAGACTTGTGCATCTAGTACTGATAAAACACAGGTTGCATTCTGACATGCTGTTTATTTTCCCTTGGTCTTTTGAGAATGTCTGATTTTTTGCATCTGTGAGAGTGCTCTTCAGCAGTCTGTTTTGCAGGATTTGCAATCACTTCTGTTCATTTAAATATTATTTACAGCTGGAAAGAATTGTTTCCTTTAAACTCACTTGAGACTGTCAGCTATAAACCTGTAAACTATTGTCCAGTTATTGCTTTGCATATGTTTATTGTAGACTAAAGCAGTTTGCTACTTCTTGAAGTTAGGATACTGGGAAGATTATAAACCCTGAATATATATTGTATAAAAATATTTGTATTAATTTCAGTTGAAAATTAAATGTCAGAAAAAATTATGCATTATACATATTGCTTCTTGTGCTGCTGTTTAAGGATTTACAGTGGTGTACCCCCAGAAGAAAGTAGGCTTCAGGTTGCAGTTTTCTGTTTTATTTGCTTTTACATGACCTTGAAATTTCTCCTTCTGTGTCCCAGGATGTGTACTTTCGTATTACTTAATGCTTTTTGTGTGATTTGAACATAGTTTGTGTCATTCTTCCAAATATCTTATTATTGTTCTTCATAAAGGGAATTTATTGTGCCCTAACTCAGAAATAAATTCTGCAACACACAGAAAATGGAACCTGAGCCAAAATCTTTACTGCTGCAAGATGTCAAGAAAAAAGTTGGTGACTTGCAGAAAAGAGACTTGAGATAAACAGCAACAAAAATGTCATGTTGCAGTAGTCTTAACTCAGAAAACATTCATAACATTGTTAAAGCAGAGTTTGCAGTCTGTGAGTCTGTTGTTACAAATTCCTAGCCAAGAAAGAAAAGCTGGAGGAGCTTACTTTTAAGTGATCAAGTTTCATATTCCAGTACATCCAGTGTATATAGAATTGCATTGTCTGAACAGCACTGGTGACAGACTGCTGTGTGCTGTGTGAGACAGATCTCCAGACTTGAGAGAGCCTACAAAGGAAGAGTTGAGAAGCGAGCAGAAGGAAGACAGCATAAAAGCCGAACTGCCAGGCTGAAGACAAGATATTCACTTGGGGAGTCCCAGAGCAACTGCATTTCCAGCCATTTTTTGCTTACCCAGTCTTTATCTAAATATTTAATTATATTGGTTTCCTTCCTCAAACCTACTGAAATCTAAACATACCTTTTTCTTATTATCCATGTTGGTTTACCAGTGATTTTCTAAAACAGTTTATTATCATGTGGGCTTTCACCCCCAAGTGCACATCTTTGCTGGTTGGAAATCTTTTGTTGCAACCATTACCTGGTTCTTGACAGTGGTTTTCTGTGGCTGCTTTCTCCTCGGTTTTCTCAGGGAAAGTATTGATTTATTTTTTATTTTTTTTTAATTATTGGCAGGTCAGTGACATGTACTGTGATCTCTCCTCAGCTACTTTAGTAGAAAGTATTGTGATTGAGACTAACATGGAAATTTATTAAACTACTGATCTGCCAAAGAACTTGTACCAAAGCATTCAGGGAGTACTCTCACATTTTGTTCCATTTTGCTAAATTGAAGAGGATGTCAGGTTAGCTGCAGAGAAGTATTAACAAATGTTAATGAGTGTGTCTGTATCTGAGAGGGGGAGAAATAAGCTAGAGAAAACATCTGCAGCTATATGCAAACTGAACATGAGGTCTGAACCCCTGTTTCTTCTGTTACTATGATACTTAACCACAATGAAGTTTTTCTTCTTTCTGTAGGACCCCATGAGGAAAAATGGTGGTCTCATGCATTTCTCATGGCATTTTTTATATGGAGAACAATATTGAGTAGAGTGATATTTACCGTTCTGACTTGTGAAATGAATTAATGTTGTTCCCTACCTGTTGGGTCAGACTCATTGAATAGAAACTCTGGAGCACCTTTCTTTAATTTTATCTGGAAATATTGGAGAGGAAGAGATCTGTAAGAGCTTGGTGCCTTAAAACAAAGATTCAGTCTAAATGATGCCTTACTCTTAAGCTGCTACTTGATAACACAGGTGACCTCTTGTCAGAATTTCCCTTTTATTCACTGGTGGTTTTATCTAATAGTCTGCTCTTTTAAGAAAAGGGAACCTGTTTTCCAGTTGCAAAAATTATTCTGCTGTGATACTGCCTGCCTCTTATCTACCACATTAAACCAAATACCCCTTTAAAAAAGAAGTAATTGTAGCCCAGGAATTACAGTGATGGTCTGACTAATGTGCTTTCAAAACCTTTCTATATTAGCTCATACACTCGTGTATTTTAAATTGGCATGATCTTGCTGCATAATGGAGCTTTCCTTTTGATGCTCTTTTTCTTCTTAATTTATTAACATTTACAATAGTTATTAAGTAATCTGACTGCCTTTTATACTGTGGTTTGATGATGTTGCTGTCTTTGGCAGCTTTGCTGAGTTAAGGGGTTCCTGACTCCGTGCAGAACATTATTTGTGTGAAGAGAAACACTTAGAGTCCTGAGCTGTGAATTGGATCAAGGAATCCTGCTTAGGGACTTCTTTCTAAGAACACATCCAGTTAAAAAAACACCTATCAGTTCAGGTCAGAAAGTTGCTCCCCATAAGTTTCATGGTTCACCTGAGGTGATAGGCAGTAGCACTGTTAAAGGAACAAGCGCCTAGTGAGAGGGAGCAGAAGTTTCTTGGGTTAGTATTGCTGCCCAAGCCAGCATGTTATTAAACCTTAGCCTTAGTTTCACCCTACAAAAAGATTTAGTCTCATCTAGTGTTCTGAAAATAGCTAGCTTCACTTCAAACAATCTAGAAATAAAATACCTGTGTTAATGTTCTTATTTCTGATTCCAATGTTGTTTTTTTCTTTCAGTTTGCCCTAATTAAGATGGGATAAGAAACTTGTTGATATTTTAAGCTAAGTCATAAACCAGTGGTTTCCAGCATTTTTATAGCCATGTGGGCTGCCTGTGCTACTCTGCCAATGGAATTCAGTAGCATGCAATAGCCATGTTCCTGCCCACGGCCCTGCTTTGCAGTTGCACAGCTGTAGACCCCTCTGTCTTAAGTTCTTCCTTGCAGGGGCTGGGTAGTCAGGACTTACCCGCTGCCAAAAGAATTACCAAGCTGACTTTCAATTGCTGACTTTTCCTATGGAAACCTCCCTGTTATAATATAATTGTGTAAATTGTCCCACAGGTTTTATAAACGCATAGGAGAAGTCCCATGTCCTTTCCTTTCAGTTCATATTCAAATTGGTAAGTGATGTACAGTAATCTTCACGGCTCCATAAGGTGACTTGCTCTAAGAAGGATGCAAAGAGCTAAGAAATGTCCAAACGTTATGGATCAGTTATTTCAATATTTCAAGCCATTTCTTATGTGTAGTGACTTGTGGTATCAGAAGCGTCATGTAATATTGATGTGAGAGGAATCAATACTTGTAGCAAGGGAAAAAACAAGGGGAATTTTTCCTTTAGGAAGGTATTCTGTGGACTCTTGCATGGCAGGTTCTTTTGAAGAACCAAGGAAAATCCAAGTGTATTTTGGCATAATGAAGGTGACTTTTCTTTTTTTGGGTAATTTGAAACGAATTAACAAATTTTACAAGATAAGGCTCCAGTTTTGTAGTGAACAGTTCGCTGATGTCTTCCTCTCCTCCCTTTCCTGTCCACTAATGTTAGTATCAGCACAGATGGAAGGGTCCACCTGCATGAATTTTATTGCAGAATCTGATCTGCGTGTAAGTATATGGTGGTTTTCCTTAAAATATTTCTTGAACACAGGAACATTATGCCACAGAGAAATTGTCAGGGAATGCTTAGACCTGCTCTTAGAAGAATTAGGTCAATAGAATTTGTTTATGTAGAGATGTTCTATTTCATCATTAACTTTAGAACTCTTTCTTCTTTTTCCAGGTGGATGCACGGAGCATACCAGTGTTAGCAAAATGGCAAAATTCTTATAGCATTAAAGTTGTACTTCAAGAGCTAAGACGTCTAATGATGTCCAAAGAAAATATGAAGCTTCCACAACCTCCAGAGGGACAAACTTACAACAATTAATTTTAGCTGATTCTCAAACTTCTGTCTTAAAACAACAACCTTCTACTCATGTTAATGTCTTGATTAAATCTCACAATGCAAACACCCACACATTAAAAGAATTTCAGCTGGTATACATGACCTGGACATTTGTAAGAATATATATAATATATGTATGCCCAATATGTTTTCAGGCACTATGGGAGAAAAAGGCAGCACAATTTTTTTTTTCTCTTATCGAGGCACTGTCATTTAAGCATAAGCCTGAAATAGCCTAAAATAGGAATTCAGGTTTTACAAGATGAAAGCATGACAGAAAGTGTCAGATTGCTGTGGAATAATATATGTTTCCAAAAATAATCTCTTGAGAAGGCAAAATATAAATGGCATGCTTTATCCATCTTGCTTAGTAAAAGAGCTGCAGTTAGATTTGTTTTAAAGTAGCAGGTACAGTGATACCATTGCTCATCTTGTTTAATTTTGCAAGGGTGTGGGTGCCGACTACTAGTAGTGTCACAAAGTATGTTCAGGATTGTTTTGATACCTGTATTTATAAAATGGGGGGATTAATTTCTGTTAAGCAGCTCCTGTGTGTTACATGTATCGGACATGGCAAATATTTGTTTACAGTCTTTGTTCTAATAAACCATGCATTTAAGTTTTAGTGAAACAAAGGAAATGTATGGATATGTGATTGAGATTAAAGTTAGTCTTAAAATGTAAATAAAATGTGGAAAGTGTCTGAGGTTGTGCCATTTCTATAATAGTGATGTAACATATGTACAGTAACTTGCAGAAGTAGTGGAAGGCCAAACATAATATTGCTGCTGGTTTTACGTGCACCTTTTATTCTTACCACTTTTATATGCTTAGTTTACTTGAGAGGTCAAAGTATTCCGTTTGTTGCAGGGGAGTAAGTTCTGTCACCTGTAGTACCATCCTTTAGACAAGCTTGCACTGTATAGATATGTATGTTTAAAAAGAAAATCCAACCCCCAAAACCAACTCCAAAATAAAAACAAAAACCCCTTGCCTACCCACCTCCCTTTGCCCTCCCCTCCCCTCCAGATTCTTTTGAGAAATGAGCATAACTTTCACTTCACTTACTTGACCTCTAAGCAGTTGTCAGACCCCATTGCTGAAGTCCGCCCCTACTTCTCAGTCCTTTGTTTTGCTTTTGCAGTTCCTGCCTTGATTCTTGCTTTTTTGCACCTTTTCTTCTTCTATGTTTCTTGCCTTTCTTTCTGTTCCACTTTCGCCTTTTCTGAAACACACAAAAAGGAAGCTTTAATAAAAACTATTCCAGTGGTACAGATCTTCATATTTCCATCTGCATTCCATGTATCGTATCCCATTACACGACTGTCTTTGTAGCTAGAATGCTTTCTGCCTCTCCTGCAGTTGTTCTGTTTTTTTCAATGTATTCTGTCTGGTGGGAACACTGGTTTTAGTTCTGTTACTGATTTCTCATAAGAAAGTAGTCAATGCTATCCTTTCGGAAATTATACCTTCTTTCCCTTCCCACTTTTCCCCCTTGGAGAATGCAAGCATTTGTTCATTTTGGTAAGAACATGTAACATTGGGAGTGACTTGCCTGTCTGCATTCAAAATTTTATTTGGTGGTTCTTTTGAAAAAGTGAATATAATCAAAAGCCATCAATAGCCAGGTAGCTTTCTTTGATATGCCTTTGCCTATTTCTGATGTAAAAAACAAACCTTTAAAAGCAATAAACTAGGTGTTGTTTTTTTTTTTTTTAAATTGAAAGGTTTAATTAGTATTTGTCAGTTTATGCTTTTTAGACAAATTGGACACTTCAGAATTGGTGAATTTGTAGCTGCCAGCTACCTCCTGTCTGTATTTATATAACGTATCATTTGTGATGGTTTGGCTGAAGTGCATTGCAACAGTTTCTTACTTGATATAATTTGAATGATTTTTATGCCATTAAATCTTTTTTTCTTACACTGACACTGCTAATTTATATTTAATCAATTAAAATAATGGAACTGTACAGTTCTAAGAGGTGAATTTTTGGGAAAATTTCAGCATAAACTATTGAGAGAATGAGAAATACTCATAGACTGTTACATGGTTGGTAACAATTTTAGAGGCTGACTTACTCACAGAGCATGAAAAAGGCTGGTTGTTCCCTTGGTTGTATGTGGTGCAGGTTGATTCCGCAGGAGTGATTCCTCCTTGTCTGTAACCGTTTGTATCTGTGAAAATTTGCTTATCTAGCTGCTAGCACATAGGTTTTGCAGAAGAAAAATCAAGTGGTGGAGGGAACTGACCTTTTCTCTGACACCAGAGTATGTAATATAAAAGATGGCTATAAAAATATGCCTGCAGTGGTTTTTAAGTGTGGTGTTTTTCCATTTTGCTCCCACTGAAATAGTTTAAGTGTAATTAATTATGAAATTTTAAAGTGTCTTTCACTGCTGCATAAAGTTGAGAGCCTCCTCAAAACTCTTACTACCTGAAGATTTTGAAGCACTGCTGCTTACTGTCCTCCACAAAGTTTACGTTGTTTTATAGGTATCCATGTCAGATCAATGCTTACTTAATAATCTGTTTTCTCATGTTCTTGTGGTTTCTCTTGGGTAACCTACTTCGATGCCAGAATTTTATTTTTCCTCTTACAACTATTTAATTTGTGTTATGTTCTTTTGGCAAGATTTTAATTTGCAGTTGTTAGCAAATGTGTGGGTTTTTTCTTCTCAAACCTCTGTACCTCTTGCAAAGTAGAGCACCATTTTAAGCCGTTTTTGTGAGAGACAAAGTGAAAAGGTCTAAATACAAGATTTTTTCAAATTGGCTTTGAAAATCTGTATCATGGTGGTGATCACCTGGGCTTTGTGCTCTAAAGCATTACCAAAGGTGTTGTGTTTTGCTTGTTTGAGAGAGGGGTAAGCGTACTGTGAAGCAAAGAAAAAACCCAAAGACTGTATGATTCATGCTTCGCAAACCTTAGGGTACAATGAGCAAGCCTATGGAAATACCCATATTACAAATAACGTGCCTTACTCATTGATAATAAAGTACATAAAATGTTGCAAGGTGTGTACCTACCAACTGCCTTGATTGCGCTCATCTTCCTGAAAGCAGGTTGAAAATACTTGACGACCAGCAAGAGAAAGTCAGGAATGAAGCCCTCAAACTATCATGAAATAAATGCATAATGCACATTCCTCCTAAATGTTTGGGGATGCCTAAAGGAAAATTTTAGTGCATTCTATAGCAATTGATCAACTATAACAATAGTAATAATAAACTGTCTAATTTAGACAAGTATTAGTGGTTTACATGGCTACTTGCGTGGTGAGTTTGTGGAAATGTATTTCCTATTTAGCTTTTGGGACAGTAATTCAGGGCCTAAAAATATTTATTACACTTCTCTTGCTATCTTTTGATGCAGAAAACTCATTTAAGCAGGCGGCTTGGTAATCGTACTGTGACAGAGGCAGGGTGTCTGACTGCTACTTGTTTTTATTCTGACCTCTAGTTTTTTAAAACTGGTGTGGCTAGTGTTCACTGCTAGAGAAGAAGGAATAAACTGGTCTAATAAGCAAGTCTGAATCTGTGTTACTGTAACAAAAAAGGATGACTTAAAACTATAGTTGGTCTTCTGTGCAAGTAAAATTTCAGAGAGAAGTGAAGCGGTGGGGCAGAATGCTTCTCATACGTTTTTCTAAACAATGTGTACAGAACTCTTGTGAAGCCTAGGAAGATTTCTGAGGTGAGGAGGTATTGGAGGGACATGATGAATGCTTGTGGTCTTTAATAATAATAAATTAAAACCCCAAACCAAACAAAACCCCACCAAACTTGTTAATGCATCTGTGTTAACTCTGCATAATGGAACAATTGTGCGAGAGGGTTTTCTTCTTTTACCTTTCTATGATTGTGTTATTACCTGAAATAGTGTATTAAATCTTTTCTGTTGCAGACCCTGCTGATCATGGGCTAAAATGATATGAAGGGTATATTGTCTGTAATGCTGGAAGTATGAATATAACTTATGCTGCTTTAGAAAAACGTAAAAGATCGCTAGCTGATCTCAACTTCTGTAGGAATGAGTACTCCATTCAATGGGTAAAATACCAGCTTTCTTACCTTAATGCAGTTTATAATGTATTTTTCTTTTTTACTAAATGGATGTGTACCTTCAGCTCAATCGATAGACGGTTGTAAATTAATGTACAGTGAACTCAATTCTATAAACTGTCATATGCCAACTCTCAAGTAGCATTCGCATATTCAAACAATTCCATGATGTTTTTCAGTCTTAACCATTTTAAAATAGTGATAAATTTTTAAGGCCTTTTATTATTTATACAAGTGCCAAACTATATAAATGAATAACTTAATGGATTATGTTGAGATAGTGCACAAATAACCAGTGCTTGGGATCTCCTGATATAATGCATGTTTTCTATACTGATTTATGACTTTGCATCATTTCTTAACAGAAGCATCACAACTTTCTGCTTTTAATGTATGCAGTGTGGATGAACTGTAGACATGGTTTTATAATGTATAAACTATGCAGTTGGGGTTTTAAAAACCCTGTATATTTAACTCAGAAATACTGAAGGAATGGCTATGCAGACATAAACAAGGAAGGTTTTCATCAGCTGCTTTGTGCTTCTTCCCACTCTGCTCCCTGATGATGATCATAGATGTGTAGGTATGCTGATTTAACACATTGGCTGTTTTCATTTAAAATTATTACTATATTTTTAAGCATGCAGGAATGAGGAAGGGAAGGCAGAAGGGTTTGATTTCCCTCTGCAATTTCTACTGATAAAAGTTACCAAGAAAACAAGAAACTTGGTAGAGAGGTAAATGCATTTGTTACTTGACTTGAGAACAGACCGTGAAAAAACGGCTGTTTTCCCAGTTGTCACAGGAATAAAAGCTGTTACAAATTGTATGAAAGCAGCTCAAAGAGTAGAGGTGTGAAGTTATCGTGGAGATGTAGAGGCGTGTTTCTAGCAGATCTTTCCAGTGTCATGAAAATTGGATTAATATGAGGGTTGAGCCTTGCAGAATGGTTTTGGGAGATAAACTAGCACTTGGCACTCCTGAAGTTCAGCCTGACAGGACTTAACCTAGTTCTGCTGATCTTGTTCACTTTTTTTGAGATAGAGCTTAAAATTGTTAAACACTGTGATGAAGTACAGCAGGTTGAGATGACTCGAATTTGTTTTAGGTTTTGATACGCAAAGCTTGCCACCGCCAGGAGCAGTGTAAACCAAAAACATGGCAGCTGTGATGCTGGCAGCTGGCCCTTTTGTTCCCAGGTTAATCTAAGTGATTGGTGATCGACAGCTTAAAGTTTAAATGTATGCATGCGGTTAATAGTGTCAATACCATTAATGACAAGAGTCTATGCTAAAAGCTCTTTGCTTTTGTCATGGTATCAAGCAAACTGCCAGCAAGCTTGACCCCTGCCTTTTCTGGCCAACGGTTTCTTCCACAGTTTGTTTGCTGGGCTCTAATTTCAGGAAAGCACGTTATTTCTCATCTCTGGGTGGTGTGTTGCACTTTGAACTGTGGAACTGTCTGCTTGTGAGAAATTTCTAAAATAACTCCTTGCCACAATGTCAGGATTTGTGGAGACAGCGATAGTCATCTTGGTTTCTGCTTTCTGAAACCGTTTCCTGTCATATGTACAGTTTTTTTCTGTATGAAGATACGCAGATTAAAGTTACGATCTTGTATGGTACTGGTAGCCTGTAACAATATATTAGATTTGTTGCAGCCTTATCAGAAAATATTTGGAATGTCTGTGTCCTTACAGTCAGCATCAAATGTAAGAGTCATTGCATTTATAGCAAAATTCTCATGCTAAGTTAGTAGTCTTTCATTCCTTAAATGCTGTAACTTTGAAGTACTGAAATAATGTGCAATGAATTATAGCCATGATGTTTCCAGTTAGTGATTTTTTTGTATCGCTATTCAATCACTATGGATCATTATTTTCTTCCTTGAGCTGAAATTCAGATTGTGCATTAAACACTCATTATCTAAAATCTTTTGAGTGTCACCTCAATTAGTAGTATAATGGTTTTGATCTTCAGAGTGGGATGCTGTGAATAGAGCACTGCTTCGGAAGCTCTTCGTTCTGCCACCCTGCTTTCAATCTGTTAAATAAACTCTGAACCACTCACGTTCCTTAGAGTAGTAACTGTTTTTTCTGGTATTTCAAATACTCTTCACTTTACCTTCAGATTGATTTGGAATTGTTGTGTTACTCAGTGTAAAACTGTTAACTCTCAGTCTCTAATGGTTTACTGTATTTTTGTGATTCTATAATAACTGTATGATACTTCATATTAAAACAGAAGCCAGCAAAAATGATGCACTGTTTTACTTGACAGATGCACAAATTGCCTATGCTGCAGTAATGAGCTTGTAGCTGAAGACAAGGGGGCAGTGGAGAGAGAAGGAGTTCATATAATTTAAGTATATACACCTCCTGACACCATTCAAAAAGTACTTCGTTCTCTGTTTGCATAAAACTGGGGTGCCAAATAAGTATTTGCTTGGGTTTTTACAGGCTTGCTACTACACAGCTGAAATTACATTATATAGCCATCTGGATACACAGGTTATTGGTAATTGGTGTCCAGGTAGGAATGGTTTAGTACAACCGTAACAAGAATTGGAGTTCTGGTGTAGGTGCATTTATGTGTAATAGCTGGATTCTGATTTATGTCTGTACTATTCAAAGACAAGTGGATTCAAAGACAAAGTGTTCTGGAATTAAACTCGTGCTGTATTGCTAATGCTGTTTGGTGGGTAGTTCTTACTTGCTAATTTAGCAATGTATGCACATACTCGCACACTTAAAAAACATTTAGGCAAATAAAACTGTTGCTCCTTCCCACTTGCTTGGAAGAGGAGTTAGATGGGGTAGCTTAAAACTGTGTGTTGGAATGGCCAGCTAGTGATAATCATGTGGTAGCTGCCTTTCTTCTGTTTGCCTCCCCTCACCTGTAACCCACCAAGATTGCCAAGTAGCAGTGGTCCAGTCCTTTGCTGATCTTTCTGATTTCAAGGGAGTCCTTTCCAGTCCTGGCTGGAGGCAGCCTAGCTCAGTGTGCTTATGTGACCGAGGAGGAGAGCGCCGCGCTGGTGCCTGCCTACCCTCCGTACTCTGCCCTCGCCCTTGCGCGAGGAGGCCCATGGTCTGCATGGAAGCTGCTTGGGAGTAGAACAAGGAGCTCTATGGCTCCCTAATTGAGGTCTTGGCAACTTGAAAGCATGCTTTTTCCCCACATCGGTATTTCATAACTCTCCCCCAACTAAGTCAAATTGAATTTATAACTTCAATCCTTAAAGCACATGCTGAAGTTAAGTGTGTAGCTACTAGCTTTGTGGTGACGAACACAGAATATAGCTGCCTCCTTGCCTCCAAAGCAGCAGTTCCCAGTTAGACTGTGATCCCTCTGACATAAGAAAAGTAAGGTAGCAAGCCTTGCAAAAGCAGGTATCGAGCCTTGTAGGTGCAGGTATCAAAGTCAGAAACGAGTGGAAAACCTGGGAGCTGGTCACAGCCTGACTTAAATGCTCTCCTCGGGGCAGGGGGAGGGGTGGGAATTTAATACTTTCTCAGTGCTGGAAGATACTTTTGCCTCTGGTTGCCTTTATCTATGGCAAAGTTGGAATTAAAAAACTGTAGGATAAGTGGACACATCCTTGTGTGATGTTTGGAGATGAGGACTCACTGCAGAAAGCAGGACAATCCTTAATGCAAACTTTACAGAACTGGTAATACCCTCTCCAAAATACTTTCAGAAGAAAGATGAAAGCTCATGTTCAGCACTGGGAGGTCTATGTGTATGTCTGTGTGGGAGCAGACTTAACAATGACAGTCAAAATGCATAGGTTTTGGGTCAAGTTCTGACAGGGCAGTTTAGTGTGTACTTCTAGCAGCGGAATTTCTGGTACAGAATACTTTCACAACCCTGATCTGCATTTGCTTTCTTCATTTAAGTATTCTGAAAATAACTTTTTTCTGTTGAGGGAAAATGTCGTCAGGTTTCATTGTAAAATAATGAACGAATGCCCTGTGTTTGTACATATTTTGTAAGGCTGTGTCTGTCCTCTGTAGATTTGTCTCAGCTCCTGCATCTCTGGGATGCAGCTGTGCCCCCCTTGCAATCTCAAATGTCTCTGCTTTTTGCCTTCTCACTTTTGGACCCTGACCATGTGTGCACTGCTTCACAGAGGTTCATGAAGTGTGTTTCAGATAAGTGAGTGTACTGGTGGGTTTAAGTTAACTATAGAGGAGTCTGTGGGGAAAAAAAAAAAAGGGGTCAAAGTTTGAAATACCATTTTAATTCTTTTTTTTTCTTCTTTTTTTTTTTTTTCATTAACACTGAATGCATGAGTGGATGCCTGTGAGAATCTGCAGTATAGCTGAGCCACTGCTGCAGAGACTGGGTTGAATGTGTGTCTCATGGAAGAGGAGGGGTCAGCTTCAGTTTTTCTGGCAACGGGGGACAGCAAAGACAAATGTTCAGGTATGCTGTTAGGGATGGTAATGGTGTTCCTGTCTGAGGAAAAACTGCCGTCCTGTTTATATAACAAACCACCATAACATGGAATGAGGTGTATCTGTGTTGTCTGTGAGCAGAATGACTTAGCCTCATCCCTTGCCCCTAGAAAGGTAGCTTTATTTTCGGGGGGTGGTGGATGGTGTCCCCTTCTGTGTTCATCAGTGGATTTTGTATTTCTGTTCACACTGGAATCCCAGATCTATTTGCGTATACAAGTTTGATCTAACACAAGTAGAAAAATGGCATCATACAAATCCCCATGTTGCAGAAATAAATGTGCTAAATAGACACCTTGTGGTAGCCAGGCTGGGCACCCCTGCATGAAGCAGTGTGTGTATGTGGGGGGGGTCCTAGCCAGCAGCTCTGCTCAGGTGCCTGCTTTTCTCATCTGGGCTCTGTTTTCCTTTGCTCTGTTTTAAACTTGAAATATGATTAGTTAAACCCAGCTTTTGTACAAATGCTGATTAGCTTGTACAATATGTTTTTGTGCTTAAACCCAAAACTAAGGTCTGAGCTAGTCTAATAAAGTGCTTGCCACTTTTTAGATAACAAGTCAAAATCAGAGTGAGGACCTGGCTATTCCTCCTCAGTTCACCTTTGACTTGAGTGATTTAATTGATTACACGATGTGTGTTTATTGTCAGATAACTTCTCTGTGGATGTATTTGGTGGCAAAGATAAATTTATTTCCCTACATCTGTAAGGAAAGTAACATTAACTTTTCTGATGCATTTACTGTTGCTTGTAGCCATTCACATAGTTTCCAGGAAAAACTATTTTCTGAAGTCTTTGGTTTCCATGTAGATCATGTCTCCAACTTTTTTTTTCTTTTTTTTTTTTTTTTTTTTTCTCCTTAGGCTGAGAGTTGCCAGGTCTTGAATTTGCATAGTACTTTTGAAATGCCTAGAACAAAATGCCTGACTGAGCTGGCAAAACCCTACAGTCATGGTATAAGAAGTTGGACTTGGGCTATTGCTATATTCCTGATGTGGAGGTGCCCCCTGCCCTGGGCAGTGTTGCCTTGACAATATGTTTCATTACATTTGAAAAGTGTGGGCCACAAGGAAACTTTCAGCATTGCAAAATCATAGGTCAGAAGCCTTGGTTTCAGATAATTTGCATGTGGCTTTTGTTCTCTCTTGCCATTTAGTACTCACTACCTGACAACTGAGGAACTATGTATGTTTCCTCATTATCTGAGATGAGACCTTTCCAAATTGGTCCACACGCTAGTAAGTGGAAAGCAGCAGCAATCTTCTCTACTCTGTCTTTGGTAACAAAAACACGCCTTGGAGGTGGCAAACATGCGTCGTGTTACTGATTTGTCTTTACAGTAAATATTTGATATGCATCAAGTCTTTTTCTGCTTTGACTGAACTGTCAACTTGCAAGCTACCTTGGGTAAAGTATCCAAGCTGTAGTGAGTTTGGTAGTCCAGCAAATGAGTTTTACCTTTCTAAAAAGAAAATTGACACGTAAATTCAAAGGCAATTGTGTTAGAGAATAAGCATTTTTAGGGTGCTTATATAATACTGAGAATTTGGGGTCTAACTGAATGTTACTGCAACCTAGATTTTAATTTATTTAAATTGTGTGATTAGATAGTGGATCAAGATCTTTGGACAACTCAAAGCACAGCAAGTGATCGTATTTTAAAACAGACAAAGCCCCTATGGCTTAAGCGTTCCTGTCCTCTGAACAGCCTGCAAGGATCTAGTGCAATAATCTTGTTACAGTGGTCAGTCTGTTCTTGGAGTGACTTCACTGGAGAGCTCCAGCTCAGACAAATTTTCATTGCTTTGACTGTGACAGCTAACCAAGGCCAAACACAAACCAGCCAATCTCTGTGCCACAGCTACTCCATCCTTGGGTGGCTTTCCATTCATCTCAGTCTCAAGGAGACTGTTCTTGGGCTCACATCATCTTGTTGGCTTCCCAAAGATTCTTGGAGGCCACTGTAATGTCATCACTTTTTTCCCATAGGACACATGTGGGAAATGGTGAAGAGGAGATGTTAATGGCAGAAGATCATGGGCCTGATCTGATTCATTCTCAGGATCTTAGGAGGCAATGCAGCATCAGGAGAAGCAGTTTTGCATATTATCACTGCAAGGAGGGGGAGAGAGAACACCTGATAGCCCATGAGAGTTAGGATTATTTGCCTTTACACAGTAAAGTTTGTAAGAAGTGGCTACAAGAGAAAACAGGTAGAATTACCTTAAATACTCTTAAGGTACCTGTAAGCTATGGGTAGTTCGGACAATCCAGGGAGATGCCTGATAGCAGAAGGAATTAAGAAAACTTTATTTATTGTTTCTACTGAGGCAGACACTTCAATAGTATGTAGAAGGGAGCCAAGTGGCAAGCAAATTTGATGAAGAGCATTTTTTGAAAGTGCTTATGCCTTTGCTCTTGACAAATTCTTGACTATGCAAAAAATATGTTATTAACTACTCAATTTATAAAACATAAAAGGATGAGACTTTGCAGAGGTTTGGGGGAATGTTGTCTTACTGAGACTTTTCTTGAAATTCACTGCCTCTTAGTGTAATGTCCAGGAAACATGCTGTTTGAATTTCAGTAGGGGTGCTGTAGTCCTAAATGATACTAGAAATAAATCAGTAATTATTATTGGTTCACATTTATTATTTGAAGTGTAAATTTAGTAACAACATAAGCTAGAGGTAAAGGTTTGCACACTTATATGATTAGTACTCTGCATTAGTTGCAATAGAAGAAAACAGGAATTACTTTGAAATGAGTTCTAAGTGCTCTACTGAATGCTTAATTACTGAGTCACATAATTGAATTTTGAAATGGCATCAAACAATCAGCATCTGAAAGGAGATTGCACTGCTACTTATATATTTTAAAAAAACAAAACCAAAATACCCTGTGTTCCTTACTCAAATGGAAATGGCTTTCACCTGAAGGTAGAGTTTTGTTGAGTCTACACTTTTTAAGGGGATGTTGGCAAAAGCAGTCACGGTTAATAATCAAAGTGCTCTAAAAATGGAATTTGCATGTTTGTGAGAGGAAGCATGGGAAATAGACCTGTGCTGTAGGCTGGGAGGTAACTGTGTTCTCCTATTTCTAGAAAAGAGTGGGATCAATGGCTGCTAATGGGGCTAATTGGAACCGCAGTTGGGACACTGGGGGTTTTGATTCATCAGATAACTGAGTCTCATCAAATTGAAATGGGACCTGGTGGAAAATTACCTGCAGGTGAGCAAGAGTGACCTCTTCTATGTTTGTTTATTAGAAAACACACATCATGAAGGTTTAACTGACTAGAGGTTCTGTCTCTCTAGGTGGGTGTGGACACTAAATATCCTGTGGTGCTTTGTGTAGGTATGCTTTGATATATTGTGCAAGAACTTAACCTATAGTACAGTATAATGTTTGATGATGTTCTTGTCATGAGATTGATAAAGGCAGTCTTTAAAATACTCCTCTTTCTCTTCCCCCTTGTACCTAAGGGGCATGTGCTGCTTTAGGTATGGTTGATGTCCAAGGGAAGGGATTAAGTTTCTCTTAAGGTGCTCAGTGAATGTGGACCCAGTGTCAGATATGTTGTTTATTTGTGTGTCTGGGGCACCTATCTTTTGCTAATGCTGTAATAGATTATTGTTGAATGATTAATTTGTCCTTGATGGTTGTCATCATGTCTGTGATAATTGGGATGGTGGTGGTAAAAATCACTGAGTGGCTAAAACCAATATAAATGTTAAGGCATCTCTGACCCTGACTGGTTTTTCCTCTTACCTGTGGAGAGAACCAAGTGGTAAAATTTTTGCCTGGTTTGTGGTATCTATGGTAGATAGTATGAATAACAAAGAGCTTCTTGTAAGATAGGGGCTTTGAGCTTTTATTCCCACTGAACCCTGACCAGGGGGAGTTGGGCACCCTGGCAGCTGGTGCTGGGGGCAGCCTGTGTAACCATCATCCATGGCATGCAGCCAGCAGATGCAGCACTTTATGCAGAGGGGGGGCCAGGATCTGGGCTGACAGTGCTTTTGGGCTCAGCAACAGTGGCAAGGAGCTGCCAGAGCTGGTCTCCAGAACCTGGGGCAGAAATTACCCCTGAATTAGCAGAGGCTACAACCTCTGAAGATCATCTAGTCCAACTCCCTGCTAGAGCAGGTTCACCTACAGCAGGTTGCACAGAGCCTCATCCAGGCGGGTTTTGAATGTCTCCAGAGAAGGAGACTCCACAGCCTCTCTGGGCAGCCTGTGCCAGGGCTCTGCCACTCTCAAGGTAAAGATGTTTTTCCTCACATTCAGAAGGAATGTCCTGTGCTGCAGTTTGTGCCTGTTGCCCCCTGTCCTGTCACTGGGCACCACTGAAAAGAGCCTGGCCCCGTCCTCTTGACACTCGCCCTTAAGATATTTGTAGACATTGATAAGGCCCCCTCTCAGTCTTCTCCTCTCCAGGCTGAACAGGCCCAGCTCCCTCAGCCGTGGGCCTTTCTCAGGCTTAACCTAGAGCAAGCTCCCCAGGGAGGGTGCAGCTCTGTAGGTTTGTGGCTGTGGGCAGTGCCTGTGACCTCTCGCTGAGGCTGGAGCACGGCAGATGGGCTCCTGGTCTGCACGGATATGGTGGGATAGCTGATGCTGCTGGAGTGCTGCAGCAGCTCTTTAGGAAGGGCAGACTGGGACGGTTAGGAGTGGCAGTTGCTCTGTTTTGTGGGAAAGCAGTGGGAATGCATGGAGCTCTGCCTTAGTACAGGTGAGAGTAAGCTGTGAGCTTGCAGATCAGGGTTGGAGGGCACACTAATATGTGTGATGTTGCGGGTGTCTGCTATAGACTGCTGGCTCATGAAGAATTAGACAAGGCTGTCTTCAGGCAATTGAAAGAAGTCTCATGGTCCCTCGCCCAGATCCTTGTGGGATTCTTTAGCCAGTCATCCCAATATCTGCTGGAAGGGCAACACAGCAGGGCACAAGCAATCCATTAAGTTTCTGGAGTGCATTGATAACAGCTTCCTGATAGATGATCAAGAAGCCAATGAGGTGACATGCTCTGCTGGACCTTGTACTTACTGACAAGGAAAGACTGGCCAGTCATGTGAAGGTTGGTGGCAGCAGTGACCATGAGATGGTGACATGTGGGATCCTGAGATGAGGGGGAAAAAGCAAAAAGCAGGACCACAATTCTGGACATCATGAGAACACTTTAGTCTACTCAGGGATCTGTTGGAAGAATCCCAAGGGAGACCATCCTGGAGAGAATAGGGACCAAGAGAGCTGGTTGGTTTTCAGGGATTATCTCCTCCATAGTGAAGAACAATCCATTCCAATGAACTGGATATCAAGCAAAAAGTGGCAGGAAGCTCCTCACAAAACTCAAACATAGAAAGGAAGCACACAAGGGGTGGAAGCAGGGACAGGTGACCCTGGAGGAATACAGAGACACTGTCTGAGTGTGCAGGGATGGGGTTAGGAAAGCCAAAGTGTACCTGGAATTGAATATGATCAGGGATGTTGAAGGGCAACAAGAAAGGAAGGTGGTGTTTACCGGTACATCAGCAGTAAAAGGAAGACTAGGAAAAACATGGGCTGGTTGTTGAACTGGGTAAGGAACTTGGTGATAAAGGACTTGGAAAAGGCCAAGGTACTCTATGCCTTCTCTGAGGGAGGTGGTTGATGTCATTGTGAGGCCACTCCCAATTATCTTTGAAAGGTCATGGAAACTGAGGAGAGAATCCTGAGGACTGGAGGAAGCCAGTGTCGTTCCTGTCTTCAAGAAGGATCCAGAGAACTACAGGCCAGTCAACCTCATCATGACCCCAGGAAGATGACACAGCAAATAACCCTGGAAACCATTTGTAAGTGTATGAAGGACAAGAAGGTGATTGGGCATAGTCAGCATGGATTTAGTGGGTAACAATCTTGTACTAATGAGATGACTGGAACAGTGGATGTTCTTTATCTTGACTTCAGCAAGGCTTTCATCACTGTTTCCCATAACGTCCTCATAAGACAAACTGGTGATTGATGTATGGCTTACATAAGTGGTCAGTGAGATGGATTTAAAACGGGCAGAACTGCTGGGCTCAAAGCATTATAGTCGGTAGCGCAAAGTCCATCTGGAGGCCAGTCAGCATGGGTGTACCCCAGGGGTCAATACTGGGCCAGATACTGTTGTGGATATCCTCACTAATGGCCTGGATGGTGCGTGTGCTGGGTTGACCCTGGCTGGATGCCAGGTGCTCACCAAAGCCACTTTATCACCTTCCTCTTCAGCCAGACAGGGAAGAGAAAGCACGACAAAAAGCTCGTGGGTCGAGGTAAGGGCAGGGAGCAATCAACTCAGCAATTACTGTCACAGGCAAAACACTCAACTTAGGGAAATTTATTACCAATCAAATCAGAGTAGGGTAATAAGAAATAAACCCAAAACTTAAAACACGTTCCCCACACCCCTCCCTTTGCTTCCCAGGCCTAACTTCACTCCCAAATTCTCTCCCTCCTCCTCCCCAGCGGTGCAGGGGGATGGGGAATGGGGCTGGGGTCAGTCCATCACACGCTGCCTCTGTTGCTCCTTCCCCCTCAGGGGAGGCTCCTCACACTCCACCCCTCCCCGTGGGAGACAGCTCTCCATGAATTTCTCCAGTGTCAGAACTTCCCATGGGCTGCAGCTCTGGGTCCCCAACGGGGTCACAAGTACTGCCAGCAAACCTGCTCCAGCCTGGGCTCCTCTGTCTACAGGTCCTGCCAGGAGCCTGCTCCAGTGTGGGCTTCTCACAGGGTCACAGCCTGCTTTGGGCATCCACCGGCTCTGGCATGGGATCCTCCGCGGGCTGAGGGGCACAGCCTGCCTCGCCAGGGGCTTCACCACGGGCTGCCGGGGAACCGCTGCTCTGGGGCCTGGAGCCCCTCCTGCCTCCCTCTGCGCTGGCCTGGGGGTCTGCAGGGCTGTTGCTCTCACAGTCTCACTCCTCTCTGGCTGCAGGTTGCTGCTCAGTTTATCCCCCCCCTTGCTAAATACGCTGTCCCAGAGGTGCTGCCGCCATCACTGACGGGCTCGGCCTTGGCCAGCGGCGGGTCCATCTTGGAGCTGTCTGGCACTGGCTCTGTCAGACATAGGGGAAGTTTTAGGTTTTCCACGAGGAAAGCATATATAGTACTTGGAATATTATTTCCTTGGGGTTTCTTATATATAAACTATGTCTATGTTTATAAAATATATAAACAGTGGATGAATACACATGCATACATGTGTATACACATGCATTTGTATGTATATACATGCATGTGTGTATATACACACTAAAGTATAAATAAGGAATATACAGAACGAAACCACAGTTTGATTCCAGGGTACCACAACAACCATTACACATGCTGTTGGTCCTGTCATAATATAAAATTTGTCCTGTTGTATTAAACTAATACAAAGAGACACAGGAGGTAAGCTCTCACAGGCTCTGATATCGGTACAAACATGTAATTCCTGCCCTGGAAGGCCTTCCCATCTAAATACCACCTTCAGCTGCAGATGAGCAAAATTCATTTTCGCGCACTTTGCTGTTTGGGTGTGCGGCATGATGCGCTTGCAAAAGCCTGTATGGGACAGGCTGCCGGGAAGGCTGCGGTGGCTGGCTGTGACGCTGCGACCTCAGGAGTGGAAGGGCTGTGCTTGACCTGCACACACAGTGAATCGCTGCTGGGCGCTGGAGAAGGTGGCAAAGTGTGTGGGAGCTGAGGAGTCGTGGAGAACTGCAGTCAGAACAAGCACAGAGAAACAAACTGAAAACCCAGGGAGACTGAAATGTGTTTTTTAAATGTGAGAAGGCCTAGTATGAGAAATGTCCTTTTGGTTAAAATAAAGCGGGAAAGAGCTTGCTCACATATATTCTGTCTACTAGTAACAGCTGGAAATTTATGAAGGTAAGTACTGATTTAAGACTTTGAAGCCTTCATTCAGGCAAAATGTCTCCTGAAGACACCATATAGAGACACCATTTAGTGTTTCCTTGTGCATGTTCTTAAGGTCCTTTACCTCTGCTTCTGACCTGAAAAGGGCCTTGATGAGTAACAACGGGTCCTTTATAGTGTTTTTAAAGATGAGCAAGAAGTCCTGGAAAAAAGCCGTGACTTGAATCTGAAAGTCATCGTTCACCTTACTGTTACTCATTCCCATCCTTCTAAAGAGCCTGCACTGCTTGCCTGTTTTGGTTTTTCCCTGTGGTACACATTCTGCCTGCAGAAATCTGTGGGGCAAAAGATGATGGAAAAGTAGGATGTGGTCTGTGGGTGCCAATGCAGTAATCTGTTTGCCAGCCGGGCAGGATGGCGACATTCACGTGAGCTGGCCGTGTGCGCTTGAGTCAGGGCTGGCCATGGTGGTTCTGTCGTCAGCCTCAGTGCTGGTAAGTGCTAAGTGTCCTACACAACAAGCCTGTAACGCTGTGACAAACCAAACCTCTTGCCCTTCCAAATACTGGTTAATTCAGTATTTCATTTAAAAACTCCCCTCTATTATACAACCCCATTGGAGCGGTCTGTCTTGGCCTTCGGCCTACGGCTGGATTCCACTGCCCGTAACTTGTATAAAAGTGTCTGGGGTGAAATCAGTGGTGGTGGCGATGCAATTTACACTTAGCATGTGGTGTTTATAAAATAAATACAAGTGGCAGCTGGTATAACTTGTGAAAACTCAGTGTTTGGAAGGGGCCTAAGCCAAAGACCATCAGTCCATATAAAAGTTACTGTTGGTTTTAGATTGATCTTTTAGCTGTGCTATGTGGGTATCCCTTGTAGCCCAGATCAGTACTTTTACAAGGCAGCAAGGCTAAAACATTGAGCGTTTCTGTCATTTACTGTCCTGCTGTGTTCAACTTAATTATAGACAGGCAATTAACAGCATAGGTGAGAGAAAAAGTGAATGGTTTACTGAACTTGTGAAATCCAGCAACAGTAGAAAAAGGGAGTTTGCTGTTATGTGAGTAATAACTGACTGGTTTTAAGCTATCTAAAGTCTGAACTGACAAACCACACAGGTTCACGTGTACACCCTGCCCCGCAGACAGCCTGTGCAAAGGCAAGAGGCTGGTTGCCTTCAGGCATCGGCAGGCATGGCAGGGTGCTGGGGCAGGGGCCCTCGTCAGCCGTTTTCTTCTCTCATTACCCCCAGTACACATATAGCAATGCTGTTGGGAGCTTGAATTTTTGTGTCTAGCCAGAAGTTATATGTGTATCTACATCATCTGTTAATTCTGGGAAAGTTTGTTTGTGAACAGAGCAAGGTGAGGGCTGGATTTAAAAACTCTGACTCATCTAACACATCAGCATCTAATGATTGTTGATTCTGTTTCTCTCTCTCTCTCTCTTCCCCCCAAGTTCTTTTGCCCAGCAGGGTCACCATTGGGCTTGCCAGAAATCATCGGGTATTTGAATGGGACTTCTATTCAACATTTTTGTAACATCAAGACCTTTTCAGGGACATTTGTCTCATGTGTGCTGGCTGTAGCCTCTGGGCTGTTCTACGGGCCAAAAGGTCCCATGATCCATTTGGGGTATGAAATAGCAGACAAAAGTTAAAGCTATCAGGCTGATGGTGTGGGTTTGCAATGTATGTCTTGGTGGCAACACTGGCTTAAAAAATACCCTGTGCTGGGAGTGCTTTTCACCTCTGCTGTCCCTTCCTTTGCATTAGCACAACTATTCATGCCATGCAATGAAGAAAAACATTTTTCACTGTGTGTTTTAAATACTGGCTTGGTTCCCTAGTACGATTCCCTGTTGAGACTCAGCAAGTAGTTATCTGGACAACTGCAGTCCATTTTGTTTCTGAAAAGCAACCCATCCCACAGCTATGGCCTGCCAGCTCCTTTGCATCTCGTACAACTGCTTTTACTTACACCAAGTCTGTATAAAAATAAAGCCAGTCTCAAGTGGCTGTGCACAAAAGGGGCAACAATTTTACAGCCACCTTGCAGAAGTGCTGAAGTGGCTGTGTAAGGCACGCAGTGATGGACAGCCAGGCCCTTGGGACCCATGTTTCCAGCTTATGAACACGGCAGCCACCGGTGTCAGCTAAGGGCGACCGCAGAAACCAGGCACTGCTTCGCAAAGCTCTGCAGATGGCAAATTGCAGGTCAGGTTGGATCTGCTTGTTGTTCATGCAGTAGTGTAATACAATGTTTTCTAGGTAGGGAAAAGCAGACTTTATAGTCCGTTTGAAGGATAATGACTTTATCCCCAGCCCTTGCTATACACAAAGAAGAGAATCCCCATCATGCTGTAGAAAGAAGGGGAAAGGACGGTTGCCCAGTCCTGCTCTGTAGGTCAGAGCAATTCTTAAAATTTGCTGTGTTGCAATACAGCCAAATTTAGTAACTGCAGGCCAGGTTTTGGGCTTTGCTGTTTTGGTAAGTGAGATAGTTTCCTGTATTCACCATTTGGAGGAGAATCCTGCTGCACTTGATTACCACCATCATTAAACTGTATCTTGAGCAGAGATGGCAAAATTAGTCCCTGCTAATATGATACAGATTGTTTGTTGGCTGGTTTGCTGTTTTATTTCTGATCTTTTTTGGGTTTGGAAAGTATTCATCCCTGAGGTTTTTTCTCTTCCTCTTCACCACCCTGACCAAACCTACCCTCCTCCCCACCACCCTTTCACATTTGCTGTTACTCTATGGGTTTATATTTATTTATTCGTTTGGACGGAGGTGCAGCAACCTAGGGGATGACTCAGATGTTCAAAAATAGGAGTGCATGGTTAGTCAGAGGCAGCCACAAACCTTCCAGACAATGATTACCAAGGTTTAGCTCTCCCTTTAGGTATCTTTTGTTTTCTTTGCTTTCAGACATTTGTCTCCAGGAGCTCAGAGACTGCAGCTGTAATTTTTTTCCCCCTTTGTGCTGGGTTGGTAACAGTGATGCATGAGCCAAAGGATTGAATCATATTTCCATGAAGAAAGTCAGCATGGTATTAACATGATGCCTTTTTAAAATGTAGGAATTAAGAGCTAGTTTAATTTAATTTATCTGGAACCATCCACCATTTTTATTAAACATAAACACACGTAAGTTGCTAAAAGCCTCTGAGACATTCATTAAGGCTCCTAATTTAAGTCTTGTAGAAAAGTCTTCCAAGACTATACAATGAATAGTTTTTTCTTTTCACTAAGGGTTTGGATTCCCTCCCCCTCCCCTTTAAATGTAGTTTGAAGTGCTGCCTGGGAACACACTGTAATAATTTAAATCATTACACATATTCTGTTAGAAGCAGAGCTGTTCTGGCTGCCATGGTTGTTAACCTGGGAACAGATGACTGAAATGACGGACTGTAGTCTGATGTGTCACCACACTTGGGCAGACATTAACATGCAGTTCTTCAAAAGGCATTTCATGGTCTATCATCACAACACTTCTCTCAAAAGAGACATTTAAGTCTCTGAGTCAAGAATCTGAAAGTCTTTAGTAGCCTTCTCCTTTATGTCAACAGGACTTTGCATATTTGAAAGATGTGTTCATGTTTTCCGTGTTTAAATCTGTTGAAACCAATCTAGGTTTGCTGCTGCACGCCAGCTAGGGCTCTGCCCTCCTCTGCCTATAATCGTGGCTGATTTATGAATAATTTACTGAAGAGTGCTCTCAATTATACAACATCACTTTTAGTGCTCTCCTGGGTTGTGGCCTGAGCCAGCTGCAGTCAGACACCCTTGGCGTCCACCTCCCGATCTTCATCAGATCTTGGAATTCAGCTGATAAGTGATGGGCAGAGCTGTGGGGCCCTGGGGGGGCTGCCCCACCACCCACCCTTGGTGCCCCGGGGGTGTGCGGCAAGTCACTGTTGAGCCCATTGCATCTGGAAGGGGAATACAGGTACCGCTCCAGCAATCTTTCAGCCTTCCTGCTGTTTGTCACTTTGGAATGGGGAAAAAGCCACCTGCTCTAATTGAAAATAAGTTGTTTAATTAAACAAAGGTCTTTAGTTAAAACAAAGTTCACAAGTTGCTTTATTGAATGCCTGTGAAATAATATGTTAATACTGAAGACCACCTCCCATTGCCTTCTGGGTTGGAAAAGGAGGGAGAAAGATGCAGGATTTTTACACATGGCCTTTATCCTCAAATCAGTGATGCTGTCCCAGGGAAAAAAAAAGAGATGATGGAGATTGCACAATGTGCCCGGGGGGGCCTTGCTGTATTTTTCTAGTTTTGAAAAAGTAAATTTTTTGTGACACACTTTTAATATGGCTCTTCTCTGCTCATGTGTGTCTGAGATAACTCTGGTAAGCTCTCTTTTGTGAAATCAATGAGATTAGTTTCCAGACAAAGAAATTACAAACCAGTTTATGTCTTCTGGACGGTATTTATTGTCATCTTGACATACAAACTTCTATACGATACCATTTTTTTTCCTAAAGCAAGGAAAAAATGAAAGAGCCCCATGTGTTAATTTCCCAAAGAAATACAAAGAATTCAAATGAACAGTCACTGTGAACTATCTGTAGCTTAAAAGATAATCAAAGGGAAGATATGGACTCTTTTGCGTTTAGCCTTTTAAGATCGGTCATTTAAATAAATCTGAGACGTGCTGGTTAAGCAAAATGTTAGTCATGGAAGAAATTGGCAATTGCAGTAAGAGAAGCAGTGAGAACTTTTGTTTTTCTCTGCAGCATCCAGTTATAGTATAATTAGAAAGAAGTGCTAGCTTGCAGTCGGGAGCCATCCTGGGAGAGACAAATTCTGTGGGAGTCCCCTTCACAGAGGGAATTGCTGGTGAGCAGCAGAGACAAATTTCAGTCCGAGTGAGACCTTGCTTCTTTACAAAGACCAGGACAAAAGACTTCCACTCTCCTGGTATCTTTTGGAGTTAAGTAAGCTCAAGAGATGTATGCTCTCGGAGTACAGTCACAGGCAGAGGTATAACTCAGCAAGCGTTAGGATACTGAAGGATCTTAAGGCATCCCTCCATCGGGCAGCTGTAATGGATGTGTAGGAGGGGTCCAATTTCATTGTTGATACTATTGGTGGGATACATAGCATGTACAACTGATAGGAGAAAGAGGTTGAAGACATCCAAGCAAAGCTTGCCCAGCTTTTACTGTGGCGTGCAGTACTTTTTGAGTTCCCTGCTGCTGGAAACAATGTCACTGTGAAGATACAATATGATATGTCAGTAAAAATCCACACACAAGGGTATCTTAACTCAGCGTTTGTGAGTTGGGAAATACCAGACATAAAGTTGCCTGTGTAGCTTTACTGGAGGACTTTGTTAAGGGCTTTGACACATGAACTCTCTAATCTTTTCCCTTATTTTCTGTCCATTATTCTCGTTGCCACCCATCTTTGCACTGATAACATTTGTGGACACCACAGAGAACACAAAAGGGCCCTCTGATGTTTTAGAGATTACTCTGGTCTGTTTAAAGTTTTTTGCTAAGAACTTGGCATTTCTTAATCTTAAAAATACTCAAGCATTTTGTATGCTTGTTGACTTCAGCTAGTACTTGAATGCTCAGCATTTCTGCAAATTATCCCTGAGGTCTCAGGTAGCACATCCAGAGGATGCAAGCTTTATAAGCTGGTGAGCGCTAGTGATTAGTGCATTATATGTATCAGCATCACCCAGTATCCCCCCAAAGCCTGGATTTGAATCTATTTTCCAAGGCAGAATTAAAGTATAATTTTATTTCCTCTTTCTATATTTTTCCCTCTGTTTTGCATACTGTGGCCTTCCTTAAAAATGTAACTTTTGTCTGATGCAAGATGTTGTTTTCATATAATGAACTGGGTGCTTTGGAAAGAAAATGCTGTTGTGTGTGGGAAAATAAATAATAATAAGAGTATAAAGGAAGTCTGTCCTTTAATGCCATTCTTTACAACACTATGATTAATTTTCTTTTTTCTTCCTTTTTCTTTTTTTTTTTTTTCTTTTTCCTTCACTGGAACTGGCTTACAGTGCAGATCTCTGCCATTTGAGCTCCTAGTGCAGCTTACAGCAACAGAAGTTTGTTGCTGTTCAGGGTGTATGTGAGCTGCACGCCTTCACAGGGAGGGAAGCAAGGCATGCGTGCTCCCTGTGGATTTCTCACACATTTGCAAACTGAGGCAACGTGTTGAACCTGCAGGCTCTGGGGCTGTACTCTCATTCTGTAGTGAATCCCAAGCTTTCTTACCTTTTTCCCCGCAGTATTTCACCCTTGTGACTGCACTGCTTCCCAGGTGTGAAGTGGCATGTCTGCCTGGCCTCAGTCAGGCTGGTTCAGCAGCTGGCTGGTATGGCGTGGTGGTCCCTGCACGATGTTACAGAATTGAGGGTTTTGTCAAGGCTGGAGGTGAAGACGGATGGATCTCAACTCAAATCCTAGAGATGCAAGGCACTATGATAACCCCAAAATAAACCAACAAGTCTTTAAATTCAGCCCCGTAAAACCAGCTTTGACAGGAAACGGTGTTTATGGAGGTATTTAATTTCTGTTTTTTTCCCATTACCTGGATTTTGCCTCTTCTACTTGTTGTAGGTGCAGTTTCATTACGGCTGGGGTGGGAGCACGCGTAGCTTCAGTATTTTGTGCCCCCATTGGCAGCGGGGTCTTGTTCACGTTAGAAGTGTCTTCATTCTGGGACATCAGGCTGGCCTGGCAAACCTTCTTCTACTGCTTGATGGCTACGTTGACCACAGATTTACAGTCCTCTTCCCTCTATGGGTTTGTTTACAGAGGTAATTTTGGATTTTTTGAAGCAGAGAAAATAATTATATTTTGGGTATGTACCGTGTGGGTGTGGGAGGAAAGAGGTGCAATGTTTTAGGTTTGTCTCTTTCAGCATTGTTGCTGGGGGAGTAGTGGGGAAGGGGGGCTGAGAAGGGGAAAGGATGGTATATGTACAATTATTAGATCAGTGGATACAGAAGCCTTCATACTTGGCATCTTTTAATCACTTAGATACAATACAGAGTTGTTTTGTTCTAAACTGAAGTGAACAAAGCATCTACTGTTTGCTTATTAGCTGATCATGTAAGTTGTTAAGATAACTTTCTATATTGGTGCTGGATAGGAGAGGGCTACTTTAAAGTAAAAGAAGCAGATAAGCTCTTAAATAGGGTGTCCTCTTCTCCTGTAGTTGGCTTGAGCTCCTTGTTGTTGCTGCAGGCATTGCTGTACTGTGCTTACAGATTAAACATTTGAAAATATGTAATCACTGTTTGTTCCTGGTTGCACAACAGAGGTGACCTTCAATCTCAGCTACGTTTACTTGAGTCCTTCCAGCACGACACAACCTTGACCTTTGAATTTTATCTTGTGTCTGCCTAAAAGTAGTTGTTTTTGTTATGTCTTTCGCTCATTTTTATTGCAAGGTGATTCAATAGTGACGTGCAAGTATCATGATCTTCACTTCTTGCCTAAATATTCTTCTTTGTATTTGACTTGAAGATCAATTAGAGAGCTAGAGATAAAAACCTGACCTGAATCCCAGTCCACTTTTTGCTACTAATTCAGTTTTTCCTAAGGTAATTCCCTGATCACTTTAATTGCTCACTGAATCTCTTCTGACTTGTATCTCTCTAGCAATGCAGAAACCAGAGATTATGGTATTTTCCACAGGTAGGCATAGCTTGGCTGGGAAAATGGGCAACATTTTTTTTGTGTGCATGCTGCCTGATACAATGATTTTCCATATGCTGTGCAAAAATATTTGGGGTATATTTCCTTTACCACAAGTTTAGCTGGGGCAAGTGGAGAAGACATTGGTTTTCAACCCAGATTCTTTGTGTCGACCAGCTCATATTGCAGCCCCCCAAAAAGTTGCAGTGACACAACCAAGAAGATAAAAATCTGTGGTGGAAAGGTGAGACTACACGGACAGGGAAAAGGTCAGGCTTTCTGAAGGCTTTCAGATTCATTGCTGAAGCCAATGTATTGTGTAATGAACAGCTGTGTGCACAGGGAGAGTGGATTCACCTCAACCGCTATTTTAGAATAAGCGTTGCTCTTTCAACACTCCTTTCAGGTTGTTTTCTGAAAAGAGAAGTGGATTCTGTCTCCTTCTTTTCTCTCTTAGTGTCATTAGAGGAAAAAGATAGCTAAAATTATTATCACCATGACTTCTGGCAGGGTTCAGTAGTTCTTGGCTCTCAATGCAGTGCAGATAACCAGAGATATTTTTGTTTCACCAAACACAGGGCTCAGGGGAAATTTTACTTCTTTCATGTTTTGTGGCATTAACCAACACAGTTTACGGTGGATAAACTCCGAGTTGAAAGGTTGTGGTTATGTTTCTCAAGAAAACTATTTGTTTGCTTTAGTTTCATACTACCTAGCATAATGTTACAAGGGGGGTTTATTGTACTCCAGAGCATGAGATTTGCAGGAAGCTTCACTTTATTTTTACATAGACCATTGGATTAGTTGTAGAAGTGAAACTTGCTCTGTAGGTAGCAGATTTTTCTTGATGACTGGCCAAAGCCTGTGGCTGCTACTACAACAAAAACAAACAATACACTGTGCAACCTTTCATTCCCAGTGCATGGAGCACTCACATGTACATGCACAGTACTTTAAAACAAATATCCCAGTATATCTTTCCCTTAGGAAAAATGGAGGCAGGGAGAGAAAACAATAAAACCTTGTATGTCCATTTTTAGTTTTAGTGCAAGTTTGGAATTAAGTAGAATATAATGCAAGACACCTGGGTCCTGCAGTAAATAAACCGGATTTTTTCTATTTTAAATTAAGCTACTTCTCGCTGAATTTCAACATGTTAAATATTAGAGCTCTTTAAATCCTTTGGAAAAGGATGGATTTTGTTGCAGCTATTGGTAAAAATAGCATTATTAGTTTTGCTTAGTACTTAGAGTACCGACATATGTGATGGTTGCACAATATGCCTTACATCTCTCCCTACTCCCTGAGAGTGTATCCTGCAGGTGTTGGGCTGCTTCTGCCTGGGAATAGCTGCTGGGATTCTTCCTCTTCCAGACCCAGTTTCTCAGTCCGTAGTACCCAATGGACCAACTCTTCAAGCTTGGCTGGATGGAAGGCTGAGAGTTTCTCCATCTGCTACCCCCAAGATTATACCAGTTTAGGACTTTTTTTCAGACAACCCTTTTTACCAGGTAGTTTTTTTGAGCATTTTGTAATCTCTTACTCTGTCCAGATCCTAATCTTGACAAAAAGCTGTATAAGTCCAAGTCTGGGCTAGGGAAATAATATCCTCACAGCTTGTAATAGATTGCCACCAATCTGTTGACCCCTCTTTGTTGGCTGGAAGATAAAATTAAAACATGCTATTGCTCTCATCCTTAGTGCTTGTTGAGTAATCAAGCAGAAAATTCAATAACTATTCCAGCTGCCAGTTTATATTCTATATGTTGTGATTTGTTTTTCTGTGAGTTGTTCCAGATCAGCATCAATTTTCACAGTTTTACTTAAATAAATTTACTTCTAAATTATCTCAATGCACATGGATGCAGGTTGACACAATATATGAACAGTGAGCAAAGCTCTGGTTCAGCAGAGTCTTTTGAAGTGTTCATTAAGGCCATTATATCATGTTACTTGGATGTAACCTGAAATGCTGAGTGCTTGTGGTAACTGCAGTGCATCACAGAGGTTCCTGCTATGTGTGCCAACACCAGTGTCTACCTGCTGGTTCCACTCCTGTGAGATGTACACCATCTCTCATGAGATCAGCTTTAAGTTAATTAGCTGAGCTCCCTAAACCACAAGGAAAGATTTATTTCCTGTATGGGAATCACTTTGTGGTATCAGGTTTTGTAAGAGAGGGTGCAATATGTCATGTTACTGGCAGGATGCTCAGAACATTTTTTTCCCTTTGATTCAGGTTAAGAACTTGCTGGACATGAATGTCTTGGCCTTCGTTCCACCCGTCTTCCTTGGAATGCTTGGAGGTCTTCTGGGAGCTCTTTGTTTCCCTAAATGTAAAGATTAATGAATTAGGTATGCGGTTCTTTAATTCAATTCCAAAAGTATCCCTTAGAAAAACAAGCAAGCTGTTGGAAACTGTGCTCATTCTTGTAAGTAAATAATATGGTTCTCTTCATTATATAATATTTACAGTGTCTAATGAGGGCAGGTCATAAATTGGATGTATGGAAAAGTGGGTCTGACTTGCTGGTACTTGATAACATGCAACAGATTACAACAAACATACGGATTTCCAAAGTACATATAGGTATTTGATGTTGGTGGGTATATAAGAAATGGAGAAGAGATTTTTTTTTTTTTTTTTTATGCTTGAAGTATTTTACCTGTAGAGTTGCTCTTATACTGCTGCTCTACTGTGATGGTACTACACCATCTTAGTGACACGTGGCAGTTATGTTGGTGTGCTTTTGCATTTATTTACAATCTACAGAGGGCTGTCACAAGTAGATTTCATCAATTTTTCTCCATTTTTCCTTGCTAGTGATTGATCCTCTCATTACCCCACACAGCTTGCTGGTGTAGCAGAACCAGGTGGGCATCCTCCTCCACACCTCCCCACTTGGGCACTGTTTCAGCTGTTATGTTGGAAAGAACAATTAAGACACTATGACCATAACTATGTGTATTTTTGCCTCAAGACAAAACATGAGATTTCTGCCTGGTTTAAGAAGAATGCACGCATGAAGAATAAATGGTTTAAAAGAGGGTTTAAAAGTTATGGATAGGTACACAAAACTTTCTGGAGCTAACTGTGTATCTGGAGTCAGTTATCCCTAGTGGTTACTGATGGAGGTCAGCCTGGAGTCTCAGATTTCTTGGGGAGGCATGATGGGCCCATTTTACTACTAAGCTTTGGAGTTTCCATTTGGCATTTATGGCTTTGGGGAGGGTCATGCCATTGGAATGAAAAGGGTATAGACAAAAGGTTCCCATATTTTTGAACATTTTCATAATTTTCAATTCTGTGCTTTGGTTTTAGCTAAGTATGTTATTAAATGTGGAGGAAGGAAGCTTTCGGAGCTTTTCTGCTGCACTTTTAGTAAATAGTGCAAATCTGGGGTTCTCTGCAAGTTTCTCTAGTGAACAGCTGCTTGTCATAATTTTCCTGGTTT
The DNA here is from genome assembly GCF_017639655.2 of Falco naumanni. Lineage (NCBI taxonomy): Eukaryota > Metazoa > Chordata > Aves > Falconiformes > Falconidae > Falco > Falco naumanni. The sequence goes on from NC_054056.1 coordinate 71,022,155, forward strand.
TCCACCATTTTTGAGTGTTTCTGAGGAGTTTTCAGACCTTTTTAGGTGTTGAGATGACCTTGGGAAATTGGTGCACACTAAAGCCCCTTTCTTCTGCCCTCTCTTAGGCAGACTTGCCAGTATGTTTTATGTAGGCGATGTATGTTTTTTTTTATATTGTTTACTTTTTTTCCCTCTCTCGTGGAGAGAGGGTTGCTCTACTGTAGACCAATGGGCTGGCCATATAGGTGCTCTCCTCCCATCAGCCCAGACATGCCTTCAGTGGCCCCTGCTCTGAGCCAACAAAAAGACATACGCTTCAGGGAAAAGCAATAATGTTGGTGTGCATCAGTGACCTAGATGATACTGGGAGGAAAACAACTGGTATTTTAAATAAGAGAGGAGAAACTTTTGGATCCAAAAGTGTGAATAACAGTAGATTGAGGCACATGGTCAAGTCTCTGCAAGCTCGCCACAGACTGGTACAGGGCTGCATACGTTTCCCATCGGTTGCACTATTTTTCGTCTCGTTACGGTCCGAAAGAGTGGATTTCATTCAGTCCTGGAAAGCTCTGGGTGCTGCGGCACTGCAGCTCCTCTTCCTCTGCCTGGTCCTGCCTGTTGCGACGAGGGTCAACCTGCTCGTTGGGTTCCCTCGTAGGCACATCGGAGGTGAATCGTGACCTGCGGCAGGAGTAGGAGGCGGGATGCCCGGGAAGGGGCGGTGCGGGAGCAGGTCCATGCCATCGAGACCAGAGGCGTTTAGCTCCTCTCAGCGGCAGGATGCCGGCGTGTCAGTCTGCAGCCGCGTCTGCTCGACATCTCGCCGAGCGGTGACACCTTGAGGAAGCTCACTCGAAGCTTTTTGCTTCCACGTTCGGAGGACTGGGTAAAGGGAGGTAGGGAAAAGGGGTTTTCTCAGCTCTAGGGAGAGTCTTTCCACTGCCCAGCCTTCTTTCGTTGTGCTACAAATTTGTGCCCAGGTCTTGCAAAGGATTCTGCGCTTTGTGCTGTTGAGCGCTGCAGTGGGACATCCTGACAAAAATCCAGTTTTCAAACCAGCAGGATGAGGAATAGAGTCCCACGTGTGATTCCCATTAGCCCTGTGTAGATGCCATGGTTTCCAAAGGATCTCTGTGTGTGAGGGGTCAGGTTTGTAACAATTACTATTTTCACAATTTGGAGCTGGAGCTGTGTGTTTGATAGCTGCTTCTCCTACTATTGGGAAAGGTTTGGCTTTCTCATAGTACATTACGAAACCCATGCATAAACTACTTAAACACATAAAACCCACACAGTTCCTTGTTACTTTTTGGAAAAAAAACCACCAAACCCAAACAAACCACAACATAAGCCAATGAGACCCAGTATCTTAGAAGATACTATAGGACTAAACATCAGCTAGCGAAGATTTAGTGTCAGACAAAGAAAATGCCTCCTAAGAGTTATTGTATATTGTTTATGAGTAGTGCCTTACTGACTCCAACAGTTCATGCAGTGGTTAGCACCTTGCCAGATCATACCTGAAACTGTGAGAACAGCATGTGTTTTGTAGGGCTGTAGTGCTTATCAGAGCTTTTCTGTTTGTATACTTTTTCTTCATACTATAAATGTTTTTTTAAAAATACTGATTTTTTACATTAACTTTGTAGCACGAACTCTTATTCAGACTGTTTTTCCTTTTTATTAGCTCTAGAAGATCTTGCTCAGGTCACAGTCCTTACTTTATTATAACTTGGCAAAAAACTTCAGGAAAAAAAACTGTTTGATCTGAGAGAGAAGCATAGATTATTTTTTTTTTTTTTAATAAACTAACATAATCAGGCAACTGAGAGAAACTGTGTCACAGTGACTTTAACCAAAAATAATCTTGTATAAACCAGTTTGCCTTTAAACTTGGAAAGAACCCATCACAGTGTCTTCCACACCCACAACATAACCCGAAGTACCATTCCTTTGACTGGAATTGAATATCTAATCTTCAGTCCATAGATTAGGCAAAGCCGTCTTCCTAAGTGCCCTTCTGCCCCTTGGCCTGTGTTTGCTTCTCCTCAATTCATCACCTTTCTCTCTGTGAGGAAATCACAACGTAGATAATGTTTTGCCAAGAATCTGGCAGAGCTATCTTTCTTTTTCTATTTTTTTAATCAAGTTGACTAATGCTTCTGTTCCAAAAGCTCAGTGTTTCCATGGGCAGGGTGGACAATTTAAGGATATATGCATATATACTTATATATTAAGCTGTCAAAACTTTAAAAGGTTACTTGAGAAGATTAATTTTTTTTTTGTCTACCTAGCTGTGAAGATAGGCTACTATTTTAAATATGTAGCCACTGGCTCCAGGCTAGCTGTCCTTCTAGCTCCCTTTGGACTTTGAGGCTTTGGCAAAAAATTGACCTGGGTTTGAACTGTCCCAGAGTTAAGTTTTCAGAAACAAAACCTGACCTGAGCTTTGTGAAGACTGAACTGCTCCCAGTTTCATCTATCTCTTGTAGATGTGTTCTGCACATAAGCTTATAATCTTTGAGATACAGGGAAACAAAGGCTTGAGATACGATTGTCTGACAAATCATTACAACTGCACACAGCTGAATCTCAGCTTGAGGGTGTCTATAAATGTGCTATCTGAGCTTTTTTATAAAAATCCACAGAGTGCGTGAAATATGGTTGTGTGTTCCAGTAATTTTTCTCCAGATGTCTACTGACATTTTTTAAAAATATTTTTTCTTTTTTGTTTTGGATGTATCTTCATTTATTTAGAAATGTGAATTAATCTCAGCTAAGATAAAAACCTTAACATTAGTTTTGAATGAAATATAGCTTTGTTATATTGAACTATGCTGTATTGAAAAATATGCGTAACTGAAATAGTCATCTCATGTAAAAAACACTTTTGCTCTTGATGTATGCAGAGCAGCCAGTGAAAACACCTTCTGCTGTGCTCTGTTTCAAACACTTTTGGTTTCATTCATGTTTACTTCAGAATGGGTATACGGAAAGCTAGTAGAAAGACCTGTTAAAGTCCCTTCGTCCATTTGGATTGCAATGTCTGTGTGTCTACTGTGTAGTATGTAATCTGCTTTAGGCATTAGAGCTGTCAAGTATTGCTAGGATGTCTAGGAACTTCCTTCTGTCAATTGACTGAATGTTAGTCCTTTCAAAATGTTCTCCTTATAAGAGAATGGAAGCAATAAGTTTGCAAGTTAGGAACAAGTCTTTAGCTGTTCATTCTAACAAGGGACTTTAAATTTGCATAAATCAGGAAGCAATTTAAATTGAAGCAGTGATTGTTTTTGACATACAGCAGAATTTGAAGTACCAACCAGAAAACTAGGTCCTTAATGAAAGACACACAGATCCCGGATCCGTGCTGTGCACAAGTTGCAGTCTCAGGCCAGTAGCCTGCAAGGAGCTGGAGACCCAACTCTGGCTGGGTCTCCACTGGCTGCCGTGGCGCCTGGTGGGGAGGCTGGGCATGCATAGAGCATCCCACATGCTGCAAGTCTTTCTGGAGGTAGCGGTGGTCTCTGGTAGCTACAGAAATGGTGGCCAGTTGCCTAGTTGCAAGTCCAGTCTCTGAAGTTAGAAAGGATGAATCTGGGCCTTAACTATTGCTTATGAGCAAATGCTGATCTTCTGGGATATGTGGGCAATACAAAAGGACAATTTCCTTGTGGTAGCTGCTGCCATTAGTGCTTTTAGACACTTTTCTTTCTGTTTTTGTCTGTTTCTACATCTCACAATAGTCTGTTTACTTATTTTAATGCCTGCAGGTATGTACGACAACTGTTACAGTATATTTACCATATTTCTTTCCTTGCACTCCAGTCATGAGCATAAGAAGCAACCAGCTAAGAAACAATGCAGAAATGTAAGTGGGGAGAATCACCAGGAACATAGCTATGTAAATATTATCTATGAACCATTTCTCCTAGTTAGTTGTTACAAGGATTTGGGATGGAAAAATTCAAAGGTGCATCAGAGCCGAATGTTTAAAATGAATTCCTGTAGAGACAAGAATCACACTTAATCTTTTAATCACTGAAATTTCATCATACTTAAACCTTTCCAGTGAGAGACATTTGCCATCATGTCAAATTAAAGAAAAAAAAAAGGGGGGGGGGGGGAAGTAAGAAACAAGAGTGAGTTAAACGAAAAGAGCCTGAAACATGGCTGTATGTATCACACAAGCTCTTTTTCAATTTAGAATCCTAATTTTGCTTTAAAAGGTGTATAGACTTTACAGATAGGTATATAAGCTTATAGGAGACAGATAGTGCTTTAGCTGGAAATCTGAAACTGGAAACTGGTGAAAAACTTTTGTTATCCTCAGCTTCAGTGAGGATATTGGCTGAGGGACATGGTTTGATCTCTATACAAGAACGCTGACAGGTAAAAACACCAGAGCACATGCCACTACAGCAGAAACTGTAATCCAGACACTTAAAATGACAAACGTTGTGTTAATAAACAAGCAGGGAATAGGTGGCTGAATGGCTAAGGATTTTGTGGGTGATGCAGTTGAAGAGATCCTTGAATCTGATACAGGTTTTGCAGTCCATGTTCCTTTCTTGAGAAATACCTATAAGGAATCCAGAGGAAGTAGAAAAAGAATTGCTCAGATTAAGGTTAAATGACAGCTTGATTTCACAGTTACTGCAAAAAGTCACTACCAACTTCTAGTTTTACAAATTCATAAATTTGCAAAAATTATGAATTCCTCCTTCCAGGTGGGCAGCGTCACATATATTGCATAAGAACTGTAAATACTGAATAACTTGCCATTGCTGAGTGGACCCTGAGTAGTTTATTAAGTATACAGAAAGCAGACATACTTTTCTATTCTTGCTCAATTCTGGACTGTCACTTGACTTGCAATACCTTGTTCAGTATTGTTTGCTATAAAATGTATTTACATATTCTTTATAAAAGCAAACTTTGCACTTAGCATCAGGATTTGGTGACTATGGCTCTTTGGATTGGTACAGGAAAAGCCCTTTTCCTCACCCTGACAGCCTTTTTTATTTTAAGGACTAAAGGCTTGCAAAATGTTATTTTTCAAAACAAAACTATTTTTGCTCTAAAGGAAAAACATCTGAAACCATGATAATTTAATTGCTTTTTTTTTGACTGTCTCTGAATCAAAAATAGTCAGGCTGATCCAACCTAGAGGCTAAATGGTCTTAGTGCCAATTTTTCATTTGGTGTGGCTACAAGTTATAAAGAGTACATGCTGTTGAAAATGGATAGATCTGAAGGAAATTAAACACCAAATCGTTCTGGACTTTGCAAGGCCATGCGTGTGCTGAAGGTAGGGATAATGTTTCTAGGAAGCTTGTAATAAAGTACAAGACTAAACCTGAAAAAGAAGTTTCTTCACTGTTCTCCTGTTCTTAGACATTTAAAAAGGGAATTATGTTTGCAGTTAGGACCATTTAGATTTGGCTCATCTTGGTGCGATCTGAGGTTCTTAGTCAGTGCTCCAGAGATTGGTAAGTATCATTAACCTTTGGAGATCCAACAGGTTAGTAATAGGCACCCTTGCTGCTTTAAGATATCTAATAAGAACTATGTAATGAAAAAAATGTAAAATGTTTTTGTCTTTTGTGCTGATCCAACTCAGTGAAGTGTAAGGTTTTTTTCATTTAAAACATGACAGTATAAGAGCTACAGCCCCAGATGAGGCTGTATGTGGCTATGTCAGTAGGACAGTGCTTCCTTCTAGCATAACATCCTCATAAATTTATGCTGGAGCGGTCCTTTTAGTAGCATGTTGTAGTGCTTCCAGCAGGCCTTGATATTCCTACGAGGAGGAATAGGAGGTCATAGGGAGGCAGGAGAAGGAGGTAAAGGAGCAATGGGCTTCTTCTGTTAGCAGGTCTGGGTACAACACATGTATTCCTGCAGCATGCAGTATGGCAGTGCAGTCCTCCTATTGGCACCAGGGAGAAATCTGTCTTAACTAACTGTACTGATTTCAAGTGGAAAGAGAGTTAGTGGTACAAAACCCTGCGTGTAAACAAGTACTATGTCTCCACCCTCTATGCTTTGTTCTTCTTGCTCAACCATGTATTTTAACTGTAAAAAAATTTTCTTTTGTTGTTTCTCTCTCTATTACTTTGGCATTGCTGCAAGCTTCAAATTGCCTCTCGGATGTGTGGGTTTTTGTGTGCGCACTTCTTTAATGGTAATAGACATTTATATAGAACTTGAGCCTTTGCTATAAGTGGGTTACACAACCATATGACTTCTAAAGCAGGACGGAGTAGCAAGTTTTTTTATTTTTTATTGACGATTATGAATTTGGAATATATTCTTGTTGGAGTCGTTGGATTAATGTAAAAAGCAAATACAGGATTGGGAAGTATCTTGTGTTCCTCTGGTTGCCAATCTGGGGTCTGGAATAAATTTTCTTGTACTAGATGTTGGCAGCATTTTAAGTTTTCCTTGTAGTTCTGAGCAGGGAACTGAGTTCAGGTGGGTCAAATACCACAGATCTCCTGCTCTTTGTTCCAGAAACAGAGTTCATAGTGTTACTGTTTAGGTTGTGGTGATGTCGAAAACATGCTGGATGCTTTCCAGACTGGAAGAAGAAAGTCGTACCTGCTTGAAGAGTGCAGTTGCTCCAGATGACAGAGATTGAGAAGGTGGCTGGTCATGGTCAGCATGATAACCGGCAGTCTAGGTTGCAAGATGTTGAAATAACTAGTGCCAGTATTTACTGAAGGAGGGCTTTAAGAACGTGTTGGACAAATATCTTTTAGGTGTGGTTTGGGTATAGCCTATGCTGCTGTGCAAGAGGAAACCTCCAAGTCCTTCCAGTTCTCCATGTGCTCTCCTGTGCAAAGCTTTCTAACTGCAAATGCATCTGTCAGCTTGGGACACTGTGCGTACCCACTGAAGGTGTTCATCAGGAATGATAAATTTTTGGTCTGCTAATCCTGTTTTATAGTGTTACAATGATATGTGATGGATAAGGAGACCAAGACCTGGCTGGGAATTTTAATCAGATTTTTTCCCTCTGTTTTCCGGTTTTAGGCAGTCTAATGTGATTCCTGGTTTTGGAAATTTTGGGTTTCTTCAGCAGGAGGCTTGTTTATGCAGAGGAATATGAGCTCTGCTAAACCAGATTTATTAGTTTAGTAGAATAATTAATAAACTGATCTGGTACACTAGATTTATTAGTTAATAAAACAGCTTGAGAGATGTAAGGGAAAGTAGGGTTTTGTGTAAAATTTATATCTAATAGACACGTTCTGTACAGGCACTAAGGTGATTTATTCATCCATTTATTTTTTTTTTTTTTTTCTTTCAGCATAAATCAGTTTAAGATGGAAATTTCAGAATATAGCTGTTCATCAAGCACATGGATTGGTGCAGATGGAGTCAGATATTCTAATCAAACCTTCAGTCAAGGTAACGGGAATTAAATGATTGGTACCTGGGAACAAACTGCATTTATGTAATTTGAGGTGATATCCAAGTATATTTACTCATAATGTTGGTTTTCTTCAAAGTAACGTAGTGCTCCCTTTTGAGGGATACATCAGAATTAAATTCCATATTTGAGCCAAGTATGCTGGGAAGTTCCTGACTTATTACCCTGAAAGGAATAGGCAAAGAGCCCTGCTGAAGTAGTATAGTTGCCTTTCTGGCTTAAATGGCTGCAGTTTCTCCTTGTTTTGATCAAGACTAACGTCACTCAGACCAGACTGGAAAGAACAAATATTCTTTGTTTTCCTGAAAGTGCCCCAGATGCTCAGGCTGTCATGTAAACTCCAATTAACTGTCTATGCACTTTGCTGATTTTTTTTAATCAGGTTTAGGCAAATGAACACTATTATTCTATTTTTGTAAAGGATCCTCTTAATGTTTTGTATCTCTCCACATCTCTTCCTCTGTGTTGCAGCTGTTGCTTTTCTTGTTGAAAATGGGAAGCGAGGGATCACATATCTTTTTAAATGTGGGACTCATGAAGAATTTGGATATGCTTCCCTCTGCACTGCTTTGGCATTTTATTTCATCCTCAGCTGTTGGACAGCAGGTTCTGCTGTTGCCAGTGGCCTGGTTATTCCTATGCTGTAAGCTTCACCTGTCTTGGTTTGAGCCTCCTGTACAAAAGGCCTGTGTTGAGTAGCAACAGTCTGAATTGTAAGCTGAAAGCTTGGCAATAGCAAAGCTATAACTGCTTGGAGGAGGTTATATAGGTGGAACATGATGGTTTGCTTGGAAAGAGATGCTAAAATTGTGGAAGAGAATGAAGAAAAATCATCTGAGAATAGCTGTGGAAGGACTATAGCCAAAACTATGTGCTTTCCAAGTATAGATCATTTGAGTCCTTTAGGGACCTGGAGAGTCTTGGCTGCTGGCTCCGTCTCTGTAACTGTAAAATATGGGTTCAGATCCAGGCTTTTCATCTGTTTCTTGTGCACCTAATAGCTTGAATCTTAATCTTGGACATCAACACCCTAGACTTTGGAGAAAACTGCAATTAGGCCTATTGTTTTACATTTTAGAAAGCTGTGGCAGGCTTGAGCAAAGTTCTTACACTAATTTTGAGAGGTTTAATGTTCAGCAATCAGGGAGCCATGGCTGGAGACTGGGTACCCAGCATAATGCAGTTCAAATAGTGAAACAATTCTAAAAAGAGATAGTTGAGTGTACAACCTTCTGCCTTTGCCCTACCCCATAGTATTTGCCTCCTATGTTCCCCAAACTGTTATCTAAATCAATTTTTAATATGCCGTGTTTGCTGAAACATGGCATACTTGGCTGAATAGATAGATAGTCTGTCAGCAAGCACCCGTGTTTCTGACCCAATAACTTCATTTTTATAACAATTCTAGAAATATTAGAATTGCATCCTTCAAATAAAATGAATCAATTGCATGAGTAAGTGGGAAAAAGTTGTGTAATGATACAAGACAATGCTCCCCAAATCAAATAATCTATATCATATAGATGGCTTTTGTATAATAATAATAATTCACCATTTCTGGAAGGTGAATGTCTGTACAAATCCAGTTCATTGGCTGATGCTTGAATCTGTGTATTTAATTCCTTGCATATAAAATGAAATGCTGTGTATCATGCCAGCAATTACCTGCCCAACTGTGCTCAATTTTGGTTTTGCTCTTCAGTGTAGCATATGATTGGTTTGAGGACTCCAGGGTTCCCTTCACAGCTTCATTCCTGGTTAGCTTTGAGCAGGTCATTAGTACCTGTTACTCTATTTTGCCCATTTTTTATATGGCTGTATTATTTTACTTGCCAGGTTTATGGGACACAGGTAGACTTAATTTTAAGAAATTATATAAGGCCTGAGCTCTAGAAGTGTAGGCTTTTTATCTGAAATATCCCAGCGTGTGCATCTGTGATCTATACTTTTGACTGGATTCTAGTAAGGTTCATTTTCATCTGACTTTGAAGGACATCAAGACAGACGTGCCGATAGTCCTTTTTCTTCAAAATATGGTAGATCTGGCAGTTTCATGCTAGTGATCAACACTGAGTAAATGGTTATACGAAGGAAGGGTGCTAGAGCTTTTCTTGGGAGAGGGGTCACTACAGAAGTTGGCAAAATTAATCCGAGATCAGCAGAATATTAGAAGCATTTGTAGAAAACACTATCATTGGCAAGAGGATTGCTTTGTTTCTTCTTGCATACAGGTACACAGGAGCTTTGTACAGCAGGATAATCGATTTGATCCTTGTTTCTGTTTTTGGTGTTCAAACTAATGAATATGGAGCATGGATTGATCCAGGTCTCTTTGCTGCCATTGGAGCTGCCTCCTTCAGTGGTGTGTCAAGACTAACCCATCTCCCTCACTGTGATAATGGTATGTATGTTCAGTTTTTAAGTATTTGTGTGGCCAAGGTTGAGTTGAGCTTTTGCTGCTGCAGCTAAATGAACCACAGGTGTTCCACGCACATTGAATCACAGAGAAATAAATTATTGGCCTGGCTGTTTCTAGCTTGCCTGAAGAGTTTTTGGTTTTGTTTTTTGTTTTTTGTTTTTCTTCTTTTTTTCTGGGACCTTTTACTTGTGAAGTGTAAGTTTGGAAATAACACTTTGACTGAGAAATCTGATTATCTGTTTTCCAATGTTTAATTTTTTTTGGGGGTTGCAGAAATTATAATGGCATCTGAGGTTTACAAACAAGAACACAGAATATACTGTCTTTGGTTTCTTCTGGTTTACAAAAAAAATGGTAGATCACACTGTTTGGCTTGTGAATTGACTTCTATGGGGGCTGGGGGCCTTGTGCAATGCATCTTTTTACGTTGGGGCTGAATATGGCCTTCAGGGTGGAGTAAGGGAAGGATTTACAGTAGTATGGCCAAGTGATGCAATGGGATGCCTCCTAGATCTCTCTGGTAAATTTATGCCTTATAAAATTCAAAAGTTTGAGATTCTTTTGGAACAACGTTTCATACTTATCTTTCCTACCCCCCCACCTTTTATAGCAGAAGATTTTGACTCTGCGCTACAATACTTTACAGGCAAACCTCTGAAAGCTAAAGGATTTGCAAATAATACTCTTATAATTAGAGAGGATGTTATTTGCTCCCCCCAGCTGCAACACCCGGGGATGGTGAGTTGTAAGGCACAGCTGAAATTCAGCTTAGTCAACAGAGAAGTGGTGTGGATGACACAAGGGGGAAGCTTTCACCCTTCCACAGCAGGACATTCAAGTCCTGTGAGTGTTACTGTGTGTGGAAATTTCACCCATGACTAAACTCAGTCTTGGCTGCTGGGCTGACTTTGCCCGAAAGGATCTCATTAAAATCTTTGCAGATGTCAGGATTTACCTGGAGTGACCAAGCCAGGATTTTCCCTCCTAATACGCTCTTGCGCAGTGTTTGATAAAGCAGCTGTTTATTGGCACTTGCTCTGAACTGGGTTCATTTTAGTGATAGGTTGTGTAAATTGTGTAGGAAGCATTTTTTTAATGTTTTAGCTTGAAAGGTGTTGTATGTGCATAAAAAATTCCCTATTGTGAAATAATAATTAGATTGATTATGGAAACACTCCTCCCTCGGTGTTCTCTTGGTACTTTAGCACTTACTTATCCGATAAGTATGAACACACTCTGATATTTTTGCTTCTTTTATTGCTGTTAGGCATCTTTCAGAAGTTACTGCATGATTTGTTGGCCAGCTACTATGTCTGTAATACTTGAAGGGGGAAAAGTTGATGCATGAACACGAGGTGTAAGTTTTTTGACAGTCCCAATTACCACTAAATGTAACGTCCTTTCCAAGGTAGACCTGTTGGATGGGGCTTTGAGCAACCTCGTCTAGTGGAAGGTGTCCCTACTTATGGCAGGGAGGTTGGAACTAGATGATCTTTAAGGTCCCTTCCAACCCCAAACCATTCTATGATTCTATGAATTTAGGTATCATTTGTAAACCATTACTTTATGGTCTTGCTGAAGATACAAGTCCTTAGTGGCAAAAGCATCTTCCTTAGCTTTGTGCTTATGAGGTTGTGCTTCATCACAGGGAAGTGAGAGGTGATTACATGCCAGAACACTTGCTGGTCTTGGATGACAGAACTGTGTTTTATTCGGCTCCAGTAGAGAGAAAAAGCCTGCATTTTATTTGCTTCTATTTCTCCCTGCCTTTCCCATTACCTGCACTTACTCTTTTTTTTTTTTTTTCTTTCTTTTCCAAGTGCCTCTGAGCTTGCATGTACGGCATATGCAAAACAATAGCTGGAAACTGTTAAGAGAACTGTAGGAAACTCAGTTGAAAAGGCGCTAGAAAAATGATGAGGATTGCATTGCAATGCGTTCTGAATTCCCCTAGGTGTCATGGTATAACTCTGCTGCGCCACTCTTTGCAGCGGCAGATTGTGTTTCAATTCATGTTCATCCAAGATAAATAGCTGCGTTGCTTGAGGAAATATTAATTTTTGAGGAGAAAAAAGGTCTTGGACATGACAATGCAAACACATAATTAAAAGGTTGTGCCCTCAAACCATAAAATGCACATATTTTTCCTATATTGTCTGATGGGTTCAAAAAGAATTGAGAATGTTTGCTTTGGCTTTTCACACAGCCTTCCATTTGGAAACAGTTATGAATGTGGGATTTGTAGTGAACAGGTTTGTAAGATGCTTTTCTTTTTTTTTTTTTTTCTTTCTTTTCCTTTCATGGCAGACCCCACAGGCATCTGCCCACCTCTTCTCTCTTGGCTGCCTCTTTCTACCCCCCATGCTGCCACTTGACCCTCATCCTCAGCTCTTTGCAGCAAATGGTAGATGTGGTGACATTTTCCTTGGCAAGTATAAGGACCAGCCTTATGACTTGCCTTCCCACAGCCTTCTGTCTCCCACGTCTTTTTAAGTGTCATGTGTCCTGAGCTTGCTGGTCTCAGGGTGCTCTAAATGTGGGAAGAGGAATAGCATCTTCCTACAGTGTGTCTTGTCTCTGGGTCATTCTGTATTTTTATCATTCCTTTTGTATTTTTACCTCTCAATAACAAGGTTTAAAGATGAAAGGTGGCACTGGGCTAGCCTACGATTAGTGTTCTTGTCCAGTACTGCTGATGCCCCTGTGTGCAAGCTGAGAGAAGCTTTATTTTGATCCTTTGTCACCCAGGTTGCCTTCATTTCTGTTACACACAACAGAAAACAGCCATGCCTCTCTTCCCTTTCTTGACTGTTCTGTTCAAACAGAATTAAAGCAGTGTATCAGTTTATTGGTCTAATTTATTTCTCCAAGAAATCTCTTCTGATGAATATGGGGAATGCAATTAATTCTGAAAAGGTTAAGGCTCAGAATCCTCCTCTGAGTGTGAAACATGGAAGTGTCAGTCTTTTGACAGATGTAGACTAAAGGAGAAAATAGAGTATTCCTTAGGATTTGGAAGGGGAAATGCCATGTCATTACATAAACCAAAGGGAAATCTCCGTAGGGGATTAAACCACCTAAGGTCTGTCCTTGAGTCTTTTGCTAATGGTGGGTATGGCTGCTGTGAATGAGTGGCTTGTGCTTATGGGCATAGTGTTGGTACTGAAATAAAATGACCATCTGATGGGTGTTCAGAGCTCTATCAGAAGTTGCTTGTTGATGTCTGTCTGCATCTGCAATATGGCAGAAATAAGAAGCTGTATGTAAAATCATCTGGTTCATAAGACAGTATTGAAGACTCAGAGATGAGGTTTGCTTGTGCTTTCTACTTTCTGGTGCCTACATCCAGACAGGAACACTGGCAGAGCACTGTATTTAATAAACTACACTGCTGTAAGTGACCACTGTCCTATAGTTAAGAAATTTGGCATCTTTGTTATATACATTCCATTAAGAAATGAAAATGAACATTTATTTTTTGCATAATTTGGATACCTCAGTTGTAATATATACTCCTGACATGCTTCACAGCAGTCTTATGCGTTGTCTTGAGTAAGAGCAATAAAATAAACTGTATCAGCAGTTAGTAACAATCAAACCCTAACTTCTCCCCTCTCTCTGTAATTCTTCAGTACATCTAATTTAGGTAAAATGTGCTTACCTCAAATTATAGGCAGGACCTAATGCTGCACATTTTGTGGCTAATCTTCTCACTTCCTCTGAGAGAGTAACTCAAGAAGCTGAAGTCATTGCACAAGAAATTTAAGTAGAGCATCAGCTGTGGGCACTTACCGTATATATGACAGACGCATCTTGTTTTACATATGCAACGTGAAGATACAGCATAGACCCAATCCAACTAATGAGAAGGAAGTTTTAAGAAAAGCAGAATGGTAATATGTTAGAAAAATAAGCTCAAGACTTCTAAAACAGAGCTGTGTTGCTCAGTGGTTGTAGGACACAAGATGCTGCATTTTGAACGGTTTGCAGTCATGATGATGCCAGCAGGAAGGATGGTTTTGAAAATGCTAAACCAATAATAAATCCTGAATCTTTCCTTGTGGGGTGGAGGTGTCAGATAAAATGACATAGCTGGTGCTTGAAGACCAAACAGTGAAAACAATCCTAGCTGCTCATGGCATTCCTTGTCTGTGTTGCAACATACAGTTGTCTTTAGACAACATAGAGTTGATTTAAATTAAATTTCTTCTGAATGAGGCCTGATCTAATGGATGATAGTTCTATTCTATGGGCAAGGATGGGTAAACTGTATGTTAACTGGGCAACAAAATTGTGATATGTATTACTTTTGGATTAAATGTAAATTTTAACAGATATAAATTCTAGGATTTCTTCTTGCCTAATGGGATGCCAGAAAAAGTCTGAATGGGTGCGCCTTTCAACGTGCTGGGAGTGGTTGGGCTGTGTTAAGTTCCACTTCAGCTTCCTCCTCTGTGGTGCTGGGGAGCCATGGACTGGATTGCCAGTAGCGGTGTTTGGGTCTTGGTTGGTACCCGGTTATACCCTGTAGCATTTCTGTGAATTTCCCCTGCTCGCCTCTGCAAATTACTTATATTGTGCTGTTCTGAGTGATTTTTGGGGGCATCTAATTAATTTACATGCAGAGAAGCAGAGAGAGAGTTTTAGCAGAAATGCTGGGTTGCCCATTGAATTGCTTTCCCTGTGATGTTCTGCACATCTGTCAGAACATGAGTGATGTTTCTTCAGTTTTCAGTTCCAGCCTGCCTGCTGCCCCCTTGTTACCTGTTGCTATTATTACTTGGCTGCTGGCAGGGCAAGATCTCCCTGAGAAGGGAGGGAGGATGGCTCTGGTGGTGCACGTGCTGCTCGTCATACAAACCAGCAGCGCCCATTTGTCCTGGGCAGCCTCCACATCCATTTGGGTGGGGGCTGTTTCTGCCACCCAGACCTCCTGCTTTTCCCTCTTCCCTTCTGCTCCTTGGGCTGGGAAGTAAGGAAGGAAGCAGCTCATGGTACGAAATGGTTGTCTTGTCTGGCCATTCTCTGGGGCTTGACCCCTCTGACTTATGAGTACCCGGGACTGTTGTGTAACCAACGAGGAGAGCCTGAGAAGGGAGCTGGATGTTACTCAAGGAGGTGTTTCTGCAGAGTTGGCAGAACTTAATGGTGCAAAGGGTCTTCAGTGCAAACTGTGCCTTATGTGAGGCTTGTTCATGTAGTTGCAATCTTCTTGGATCTTGATCTAGTATGGGAAGGGAACAAAAAAAATACCCTTTAAACATCTGACTTTAAAACACCAACTACAGTGCAGGTGCCTTTCTGTAAGGCACAGTTTCCACCCAGTTTGCCTTACTTTTATTTGGTAAATTATTAAGTGTACAAAATGAGTGCTGGCACAAAGCTGGCCTTGTGTACCAGTGCCCTTATGTTCTTCCCAAAGTGAGGACCATCTGACCCCGAAGCAGTGGGACTCAAGAGTTGTGGCACTGTCATGCTGTGGGCTTCAGAAAACGGAGGCTATTTGATCTTGGGCCATGAAGAGCTCTTCAGGGCAGGTCTTATGGCATAAGTAACTACAGGAAGCAGGATATTTTGCAAGATATCAAATTGAATTATTTAATCGATCCTTCTTGTCTTAAAAGAAACCAGTCTTGGTTTTGGCATATAAAATGTGATGTAACATCTGATTAGTTGAAGAGAAGGAAGTTCCCATCCAAACTTGTAATACCATCCAAAGAGTGATCCTTTCCTTGATAAGGTTCATAGTTTGCTGAGGTGTCAGGAGAAAACTTCTCTGAGTGCTGAGTACTTTTTTGGCGTACCAGCAAGCAGGAGAACAGGCTGATTTGAAATACATTAATTTCTTGTTCACATGAAAAATCTTATGGTCAAATAAGATTAGTATGATCTTATGGTCAAATACAGCAAAATGTTCTTCAGTGCCTAGTTTTGTGGTGTGAGTGACTGTAAACATGGAAGTCTGCAACAGCTCATTTTTTCAGCACCACCCTTGTTAGAATGATTTCAAAAAATGCCCTCTACTCTATTTTTGACTGAAAATTAGGCCTTCAGATTTGTTTTTACAAACACCTTTGACATTTCATCAAAAAGCTGAAATCTGAAAAACGGAAATAAAGAAAAAGTATTTAAAATATCTTGCTGTAAGCTTTGTTGTTTCATGTTAGCATTTTTCTGTATGGAATGACATATTTCCCATGAAACACCAAAGACACTTTCTTGGTATGTTTGA
The DNA here is from genome assembly GCF_017639655.2 of Falco naumanni. Taxonomy (NCBI): domain Eukaryota; kingdom Metazoa; phylum Chordata; class Aves; order Falconiformes; family Falconidae; genus Falco; species Falco naumanni. The sequence continues at coordinate 71,038,223 of NC_054056.1, forward strand.
GGAAGGAGGCAGCAACCACGGTGCATCGTGGGAGATGTAGTTTAATCTGAGAGGCCAAGGTGAATCCAAGTTTAAAATTCTCAAGAGATGCCAAAATACTCTAAATGAAAGCTTTTTGGGTTTTAACCTAAAAAATACTGCTCAATAGGGATGATAAACCATTTGTCAAGCCACTGGAACATTCCATTAAAAAAGTATGTAGGGAAAAATGAAAGAAAACCTTTTTTCTTTCTGGATGGTAGCCTTGTGAGCCCAGCCCAAGAAAGTCAGAACAAGTCCCCTCTGATTCATTCATTTATCATCTGTAAAGAACTGCAACTAGGGAACAATGGGTTAGTCTGTAGGTAATTCACAAATTAGAAGAGAATCCAGCTTTATCTTTAAAATAGCTGTTTCAGCTTTGGCACCAGGTTTTTATCAGTAAAATAAACAGACATGACTGAATTGTACATGGATTCAATTGGCATTGAACTTTTAGAAAGTTCAGTTGTGCATCTGAGATACTGAAATTGAGACTGCATCAATGTTTTAAATACACACATTGGAAATGAAGTTGTAATGCAAGAAGATAACATTTTTATATAGTCATTTTTCTGGCTCTGTCTTTCAGTAGCCTTAAAGGTATTTTATAAATAAGGCGATCTAGTGTATTACAACATACAATTGTACATTTGGGACATGTAATACAAACCTTAATGAAAGTTCATGAGAATTTAATGTGCAAAAGTTATTTTTAATTCACAGTATCTTATCTGTTTTTAATTTTTTTCAAATTACAAAATCAAATTGGGCTGTCTTATGTACTAATTCTTTGGCAAATTTAATTTGTTTCCAAGTTAAAGACATTTTTCAGTTACATTGTCAGGAAAAGCATCTGAAACCATTAAGTTTTGTTATATTTTTAACTTTAAAGCCTTCAGAACGTTGCCAATAGTGTTTTTCTCCAAATTTTGAGGAAATGCTTTATCTCTGGGACAAAAGCTACCATAATAAGCATATCTCTTTTTTCCAGCCTGAGGGGTTTGTTATCATCTTGAATTAAAACCCCCATGTAATTGGGTGCTCTACTGAATGGGGGGTCAGGGCCAGAAATTCCTGTTTGATTATTGGACCCAGCTGAAACAGGAGCAAAGTGGTTACACGGCACAGCAGCTGCTGGGATGGACGTGGTCTGTCAGGGGGAAGAAGGCTCCTACTGTAGGTCCTGAGAGAGGCAAATCCCTAAGGAGGAGCATGGCCTTCCCCCCCTGCTAAAGACAGGCAGAACAACACATTTTGTTGCAGTTTCAACATTTTTCCTGCTTTTGGGAAAAGGAATAAGACTGGGTCCAGGACACACATGGTGGTGGCGGTGAATGCTGGTGAAAGGCGTGCTGCTGTTGTGAGCGAGACTGAATGGAAGCAGGCACCAAGGGGAAGCTGTGAAAGCATGTGGAAAAGTAGAAGCATTGCAGAAAAGAGGAGCTTAAATGGTGGGACTTGTCCTAATGGCGGCTTTTCGGTCATCTTGAAACATTGAAGAGTGATGATGGAAAAAGACTTGAATGCCTAATGGCTGTGCCTCAGGCAAGATTGCAGAGCCAGACCTGAGCTGCTTTCTTGCACCTCTAAAAAAACCCCAACACACTAACACCCTGAACGGGCAGTGGCCACCCAGGCAGTTGTCCACTGGTGGGTTATGCAGCAGCAGGTGACTTTGCTGCAGTTGCTGGTGCAACTTGTGAAACAGCGGTGCCTGGCTTTGGAAAGGATGAAGTTGCACAGCTGTGGAGATGGCTGGAGTGGAGATGTCTGGTGCTTCAGATCACATAGCATGAAGACTCAGGTTACTGTGGTTATACTGCTCCCATCTCATGCTCTTCTTCAGCCTGGCCGTTGTTCAAAGAAGAGAATCTATTTGGGAGGCTTGCGTCCTACTTTTCCCTTTCTCCTGCTTGATTAGCAGCGTGTATGCAATGCTTGAGACAAGGGAAAGAACGGACTGAAAAAAATGAATACATCCTCACAGCACACTTTGGCAGCATAGACCTTGGGAGATCTCTGATCGTGCCTTCCTCTGACTTGCTTAAGATGGAGGGGTGTGAAAGGGACATTAGGCTCCTCAGGCAAACATAGGCCAGTGCTCTGGAGAAAAAATGATAAGGAGCACACAGCTGCCTTTCAGGAGAGCCTTTCCGGTGTGAGAAAGTAATGGAGCCTCACGACAGGTCATGTCAGCATTTGTTGGGATTTTGACCCTCACTTTAGAATGAATACACGTGTACGTGCTCTGGATCAGGAAGCATTTTTTGCACTGCTGATTAATAAGGCACATACTATGGAGTCCTCACCAGAAAGGCAGGAAGGCGTATGTGCCTACTCAGTGGTCATGTTCCAATTCTTCTCTTCTTAAGTGCTTAAAAATAGTTCAGAACAGTTACTGAAGCAGGGTTAATCAATACTGAATTTAGCTGTGGTCAGGTTTCTCCCCATGGCTACAGTCTTCATTTTAACTCCCCAGGAGAGAGTTTTCCACCTGATTTTGGTGGAGAAAGGAAAATTTTTTTGCAGAAGCTGGGAAAAACATGTAGTATTCAAGATTTTTCACATCATGTTTCCTTCAAAAGCAGACAGAGGAAGTGCTTAATTATTTGGAAACTCATTTGGCAGGTTCTTCCCAATGCTAGGCTGTTTAATGCATCAGCCCGTCACACTTAAATACTTTAGGGCTCACTTAATGTTTTTGATTACACCTGTGATGGTTCACAGAAGTTGTTTTGACAGGGTCTAATTTTCTGTTAGTAAGCTTCCTGATTTTTTTCTAATGAAGTGTTTAAACCCTAGTCAAAACAATTTTTCAAAATCTCCAAGCCTACAGTTATTCCTAACTGGGTACGCGTTCGCTATGCTTACACTGCCTGTCAGGAGGAGCCCTGTGTGTTTGAATGGTATATTTAATGTTATTTCAGAACCTGATTGCAAGTGATGTCACCTTTCTACAAAGAAGGGGAGGTGCAGAGTAATGTTGTACTGATCCTAGTCTTACTCAAATTGATCCCAAAACAATTGGAATAGCAATGCATAATCAGCAAACTGGTAAATACATCAAGTCCTACTATTTTCTGTTGAATTTGCTCCAACTAGGGGAAGAGCACTGTGTGTTTTTTGGCAGTAGCTTGTCTGGAAAATGAAATAAGTGAAACTGTACTCTCATGGAGAAGGGTATGGGGAATGGGTTTTAGGACCTCAGATTTCATAATGCATTTATTTAAGAAACTGGAGGCTCAGTGAATGGATACCTAAGCTCATTTTGTGAACAAGCTTTTGTAAGTTTTCTGTTCTGGTATTTAAAGCCTAAACTCCTACTGAATTTAAAGCTGAAATGAAGCCTGTAGCCCATGGTGTAGAGCATTAATCAAATAGCCTTGCTAAATCCACTGTCCACTCTGCAGCTGTCTGTAGTCACTGGGCTCTTCTCTTCATGGCATTCTGGAGATGTTTGGTTTAGCATCACTTAAATATGACAGAGATTCATTGCAGTTGTCTATCTTATTTTAAAAAATGCTCATGAATGCTAATTTTAAGAATTCTGTGATACTGTGGGTTAAAAAAGTACAAGGTTGCTTAGCTGGGTTATTATACTGTACAGTGCTTGTTTTGAAAAGATTTAATGCGTGAGCCTGCTGAATGTTTAGGTGTATTCAGCAGTGCACATACACAATGCTGCTGTTTTTATTAATAGAAGGTTCACTTGGCACAACATGAACCAGTGTAACCTTCCTGAGACACAGATTTAGACAGCTTTAAAACCTCCTTTCAGGGTTTGGTGTCTGCTATGTATGTAAGATAAAAGAGCCAGATTGCAAAAAAATCACTGATAAATATCTTTCCAGGGGATCTTGGCAAGAGTTGCTGCTATCACCTTTACTGTTTCCGCTATCACTTGCATCCATTGCCACAACCTGTCAAAACAGGTGTATTTATAGACCTTGAGGGACTGAAACAAGAAATCAAACATTTGCATAGCATCTTCCATTCAAGTTCCCAAGAACTGAGGCTTAAAGGATTTTGATATGTTTCCAGGGATTACTTAGCTGTGCTGGGTATTTCTACATTTTCTTTAGCAATCTGCTGCTGCTGTGCTTGGTCTTGGAATTAGAAAAAGTTGTTCTCTCTTTTAACAAGGAAATCATCAACAAAATGCTGGTTGGCTTCAGAAAAACTCCCACAAATATTTAAACCTACATCAGAGAAAAACGGGACAAGATCTCACTGAACATTATGAATTAAGGTAAATTAAGAAGCAGTGCATGAGTGTGAATTATAAGAACTACTTTGCTTGAAGAGAAAAACTAAGCGCCCTGCACTAAGACATTTTTTTGCACTCTGTCTTGGTAGTAATTAAGCTCTAGGGTGCTAGAGGCTGTCTACTTCTTGTAATGGCCTGGAATAGTTAATGGAGTTGAGCTCTGGAAGAGGAAGAATCCCACTAATTGTGTAATCCTCCTGGCACTGGGGTTTGGCAGGATGTCCTCAGAGTGAACCTACGCTGGGTGTGCCGCCCTTTGTAGAGCGTGATGCACAGCTTCGTGTGCCTGAGGCTGCAAGAAATAATCATTTTCAGCAGTGTGAGGGAACTTGAATGCATAACTTTTTGGGGCTAGCACGACAATCATGTCTTTTTAGGAGATTTATGTTTACTGTATTGCAGCATCCCACTTTTCCAAAAATTTCCAGCAGTGATAGTGATGAGTGATAAGGAGATAAAGTGAATTGAATTAATGGATGTAGTCGTAGGACTGTAAAAGATTTCTTTAAAGGTGAAGTGCACAAGAAAGGAATATTTTTCACTTAGTAAGAGAGAGATTAATGGAAATGCAGGGAGGGAGTATTCAGCTGGATCGATATGTGAAGAAGGTGCCTCTTTTGGAGTAATCCCAGATGAAAACAGCGGACCATGATAACAGCATTTCAATTCATAGTTTGTCTGGACATTATTAAGTGGGAAGTAAAGTGACTCAAGCGTTCAACGTACAGGTTGCTAAGGGCCAGCAGGTCATAATTTAGAGATTAAAGAAACTGAAATGAAGATCTACATTGTTTATGAAAGGGCTGTGATGATACAAATATCTAATCATGGGAGACATTATTACTGTAAACTCCTGCTCTCAAGAAAGCTGCACGAACAGCTCTTTTAGTGCTGTGAATAGAGAATTGTTCTCTCCTTCCCTTCTTTATGTCAAGCAATCAGCTTGCAACCTTGTTGGCATTTGCTCCATGAAAAAAACAATCAAAGGTTTTCTGTTGGTTACAAGCCCTCCACCCTTTGGTAATGTTCTGTTGACTGTGAATGATTTTATTCTTGGTGTCTTTAATCAATACTAGCAAAAATTTCAAATGAGAGAAGTTCTGGTTGTATGTGAGAGAAACAAAAGTTGCTTTCCTGGGGGAATGTGTACTCCTCCACAAAATCTGGTGGCATGGAGACCAGGAAACTGCGCCTAGAGCTGGTGTTTTGTGCCAGCTGCAACCTCAGCTCCCAAACAACTGGATGTGTCTGATAGTACCAAGACTTCCCACTCACTCTCTTTTTAAACTTGCTTTCAGACATATTGTCTTGTACCTTTGTCCAGCAGTCACTTGTTTTTTTCCAAATATTTTCCAAATTCCAGACTTTGCAGTTAAGTGTTTGTGACCTGATGAAGAACATAAAAAGTATTTCTTTTGGAGAGCTTGCTTCTACCAAGTACGATGGTCTTTATATCATGGGAAGGGAGAAGATTCTGTCTTTTGTTTGTTCAGTTTGCCAGACAGCTCTCCTATTTGAACAAATCTTGAAAAATGAATTAGGCTACAAAATATATTTTTTTAATTTTATTTTTTTAATTTTATTTTTTTATAGGCCCTCTCTCCTGCATTTGTCATTGTAAGCTGCAAGTAGCAAGAGAGCGCTCTTGCTAGGTGGGTTTCCAGTAGAAGAAAGAAAATCTATTTGCACTGTGTAGCTGGCTTATGATCTTTTTTTTGACATTATTGAAGTATGAAGGGTTCAGGGAATATTCACTGTATCAGCAGCCTTGTGCCTAATGAGGTTGTTTGGACTCTGTTCTCTGAGCTGGAGTAAAACCTTTGAAACATGTTAACCACAATTTGATTGAAAAGTGGGGGAGGGTTTTAACAGTGAGCTTTAAGTAAACTGCATCTTTTGAATTTCCTGAGCAGCTGCCTTTCTCCCTTTGATGTACTGTGCCTGGTGATGTTGTTAATGAAATGCATAATTATGTGTTATATAATAAAACAGAGCTGACATGAAGGTGCCTAATAGATTATAATGATGTGGAGGCCTGAGAAACTCAGGACCATGGGGGTTGTTGAAAAGTGCCTCCAGTGACAAAGAAGATATTTAAATAGGTTTGAGTAATTGTGCTAATAAACTAATTGTGGTCTCTGTGTGTAAATGACATTTTTCAAGATTTTGTATATAGAGAGAATATTGAAAAAAATAGGTGCAATTTACTAGGCTGCTGATGTATGAAGTGTCAGCGTCGAGTGCTTCCAGCGCCTATTAGCGCTGCTGGCTTTACATAGACGACTGCCCTAGGCAAAGACATTTTTGGCACAGCCTGCCGCACCCGTAGGATCAAAAGGAAAAAAAAAAATATCTGGCAACATACACCGAGAGTAAATTGCATCCTAAATAGCAGCCCCTAAAATGCAGGCTCGGAATGAATATCAATAAACAAAACATCACATTTAATGGCCAAGGAGTTCGTATTTGGTGGCTGCCCCCAACTTACTCCCTTCCTTTCTCTGCTTTTGTCACCTTTATTTTATCTCTCCCTCTGTAATACACTGCATAATTTGTTCCTTTCTTAGATTCTTTAGGGACTGGTTTGAACAGATAGGTATTTTTAAAGGAGAGGCAGCATAAACTTCCAGCCCCGGACCACATGGGCTCTTAATGGTGTTGGGCTGCGGCTGGGCTTGCTTGGCTTACAAGGGTCCGTGTGTGGGGAGAATTAGTATGCAGGGAGCTCCAGTGTGAATTTACAGCCTGCTAGTTACTTGGCACTAATTCCCTGGGTGGATGCTTCTAGTACCTACTAAGAGTGCTTTTGTGCAGGCTGACTTTGAGTGCTTTTGCGTGAGTTAGGCGGGCTCCTTTTTGAAGGTAAAGTATGTTGTTTTTCACTTCCCAAGCACCAAGGGTACCCAGGGCAGTTAGTGCAAGGTAGCTAATACGCAGTAAATTCACACCCAAGATCACCCAGCACTAACGTCCTCATGCAGCCAGTCCCGAGGCTCTGCACTTTGTCTCTCTCAGCAGGGAGCAGACGGCCATTCTCTAAACTGGGAATACTAATGAAGCCTTATGAAGAGCACATTATATTGTGTGCGTGTGTAAGTCTGTGTGTGTCCATTTATTTATGTCAGATGACTTGAATCTATCACAGTTCTTGGATTAACTTGTGCTTCCTTGATTTTTATCAAGATACCCTAAGGAGAACTTTGCTGCTGCATTGCTGTCTTCCCTGTCATTAATGGACTTAGGCTGTAGGTCCAGGTTTTGATGAATTCTTCCTTTCTCTCCGGTGCTAAGAGTGGCATACTTTTTCTTGTATGAGTGACTGCATCTTTTGTGTGTGAATCTTTCTTTGTTGTGATTTCCTTCCCCAGCATTTCTTATTTGATCTCTGGAATTTATTCTTGTATTTGATACGTTTTTTATAGCTAATAAATATTCTCTCACAACTTGAGAGTCCCTAGTAAGAAGGAAATAAGGTTTTCTCTAGCTTTCCAAATACTTGGATGTGAAATCAAGTAATTTTTTAATAGAACCTTTGCTTTAGGCTGGGCTTCATAAATAACTTGATCTATAATTAGTGTATACCTTCACCTTATCTTAAGGTCACATAATGAGTAAAACTTTCACGCAAAGTTTTCTTGAAATTTTATAAACAATTTTATCTGTTTTTCATGCTCATGCCTCAAAGATATAATTGATTTCTATCTCATCTGCAGATTGGCTTCATGGTTTTGCTTTAGTATTGCCTATTTCCAAGTGAATTTCATATCACTAAAATTACCTCTCTAGTTTCCATCTGCCGTGAGAGTTCAGGACAACTCTATCAGCTCTATTTTGGCCGAAGTTTAAATCTACTTACATACAAAAGATATTGCTCAAAATGCTTTTATAACATGTCTTTCTTTAATGACCTCAACCATACTAGCCTGCCAAAGATAAACAGCATTGCTGCTCGGCAGGCATTAACTCTTGGAGGAACTGAAGTCTGATGCTGAACCCAGAGGCACTTGCTGTGTTTGATGCACTTCTGTAAAGAGGAGCCATCCCCTCCCAGATCCCAGCACTCAGGAGGGTTGCAGGGCTGGGGAAAATCAGCACAAGCCTCAGAGTTTCTCAACAGCAGATGTAAAATGCTGCTGGATGTTTGTGACAATAAAGGATGAGGGCCTGGGCCAGGCCAGCTTGACTGCTAGAGGGTGGGAGGGTAGGAGGAAGGGATAAAATGGGATGAAAAACAAGGAGGGGAGCTGAAAAGCCAGTTCCTGCTGGCTCTTGCTGTTCTGGAGATACTCTGTATAGGTTAAAGCAATCACTTGAGAGTGTTTTTTAGAGTTTGAGTTTCAAGAGCTTTTAAATTTAGCGTTTTAGAGTGGTTTTATATTAATTTTTAATGCTGGTTTTATTCTAGAAGAGTTCCCCATAGCAAGATACTTTTAAATAAAACCTTTAAAGGAATCCACAACAAAGGAGTCTCCATCTGTGTGAATCAGTTGCTGCAGATATGATGAAGCAATTCTTAGAATCCCACAGTTGCTGTTTTCCTTTCAACTGACATGTTCCTGGTGTTTTTAAATAAAACAGTTCAATACTAGGTTTAAAGAGACATTCAAAGAATGCTGTGGTGTTATTAGAAAGCTCTGGCTGTGTCCAAGCAGAAAGGACAGTTGCACGACCCTGTTGTATGTGGCTGACCATACCCTATGCGTCCCTTGTTGGGATATACTGTAAATCATCCTGGATGTTATCTTTCCAAACCCAGAACAGAGACAGAAGGAGGATGAAAGTATAAGCCTGGGTAAATTTGCTACAGTTTATCAGACAGAAATGTGTTCATTGGCATTCTTTGAATGTAGATTCTTGGAGTACTTAACAATCTCTAGCTAATGAGGTCTATTAAACAGCAATGTGCTGCAATTCACTTTGGCTGAATTAGAAGTTTCTGAGCAAAAGCCTCTTAGTGTTATGAGAAAAGTTTGCATATTTAATCCCGAGATAATTGCTAATGAATATCCCTTTTTAATATGATGCAGTAGTAGGGGAAATAGTGGGAACTGAAAGGAGATAGAGTCAAGTTTTACAAAAAAGTCTTATTAAGGTAGAGTAAAGAGAATGTTTCTGTGCGGTCATTTTCACCATGAAAAATATTTGACTTTATTGTGAGTTGGGCATGAGCAGTATTATGGGCATTCACATTACTCTGTGTGTACGAGAATTTGCTCTGAATCCTTTATTCAAAGGCAGTTGTACTGGTGTGGTTTGTTAAGTCACCGCCACCACAGCTGTTAGACGTTCACAGTAGCAGGGCAAGTGAACTCAGCCTACCTTTGCGCTGCAGTGAGCTCAGCCCACAAAGCTGTTACGGTGGCTGTGTCCAACCGCTGAGGCAAAACCAAATAGTTGGAGGGGGATAGAGTATTAACCCATACAACATACTTTGCTGCTTATCTGACCATACCCTCACCACATAGGGAGAAAGTGCAAGTATACTTAGGAAAGATGTTTTAGGTGAGATACCATAATTTGTGCATATATTTCTCTGCAAACAGTGCTGCAGTGCCACATTCATGGATTTGTGATCATGGGGACAGGGATGCCTGCACCATGCCTCGTGTTGCTGAATGTTGTTCAGCATGGTAACTGCATGATGTTCCTGCTGTTGACCTCCTGAGCTGGACTTCTGTTGAAAGCTTCTTGTTCCCTCTTCTGGCATCCTTCAAGACAATGTTTGTAGAAGGAGCTTGTTCTGTCAGGAAGCAGCAGTATGGGAAAACAATTTTATATCTCCTGAGCTCAGCAAGAAAGAAAAAATATTTGGATTTGTTTGCATTTTTTAATATTTGTCACAATGCCAAGCTATTTTAAGCAATCTGGCTACTCCATCTCTACTTACCCTCCTCTGATACTTCAAAATTATTACAAGCCATGTGAAATATGGGAATCAGATGTAAGTCTTAATGTAAATGTAATGCTTCAAGCTGATAGGAACAGGAGGGGGAGCTGTCACTGCATCAGCCAAGACTGGTGGAAGAGTTGATTGATTACCTATCCCTGGGAAAGGAGGGAGGAGCGCCCTTCCACTTTTAGCAGACTGAATTGCTCCTTGTTCCCTTGTGAAAGAAGTAGGCAGTCCTGTGCAACCATTGCCATTGTCTCCAGGTATATGAAAAAAATGGAAAATCCTTTGTTCTGTTTCCTCCTTAGGCAGAGATCACAAATGATGTTCAGTCCTTGCTACTGGTAACGCTGGCTGTCATGGCGGCCAGGATGATCGGTGACTTGTTCAGTGCATCCCTGTACAGTTCCCTCCTGAAGCTAAAATGCATTCCCTACTTGGATATGGAACCTTTTGTTCATCACAGGAGAAAATGGTGAGGTCTCTTACGTTGCTGATCTGTAAGTTTTCTATGCCATGTTCTGCACAGAGACTGTTTGGGATCTCTGCGAGCCGGAGCTTGGAGGGACAAAGGAGTAAAAGGAGACCCTGACCCTGAACAGTGTCCCCACAGTTTGATGTGCCGTACAAATAAAACAAGAGGCTCCTTTTCTCTTCAAGTTTATGGTATGATCTGAATTACCACTGTTGCCAGAGTCCTGAGAGCAGTAAGTGCTCTATAATGCCCTGTTAGATGCTGTTTATTAGTGGTTCAATTGGTCCAACGGGAATTCTAGTAGAGGTTTTCACAGAGAGTTGTGACTGTTTCTTGTGAACAGGTGCCATAGAGCAGAAAAACAACGGGGTATGTAGAGTCCCTGATGGTGGAGTTTGCCTTACCCGACATCTGGATGACTAGTCTGGGCTTCCCGTGTGTTTGGTACTGTAAGATGTACATTTTCAGCAGCAATTCCTGCCATCCAAGGATAGAATTTTAATGCAGGTAGGATGAATTGTCTTCTGGAAGTGCCTCCACTGACTATAGTCTAAATTAATAGCTTAGAAAAAAAGTTACATTTTTTATTTTTTAATTTATGCTAATCACACTGGTGTTGTGTATCTTCCAGTGTGTGAACCAGTATCCAAAACTTTGGTCTGTTCATGGGCGCTTTTAACCAGTAATAAGAATAGTTTTCTTTCCTAAATGTAGGTGCTGAGTCTACATTTATCTGTAAGTGGTGAGAACTCTGTACTATTGTCTTCTATAAAATAATTAGCAGAACTGCTGATTTTTTAAGATATTCTCTATGAATGAATTAGGTAATGTGGTGAAGAAATAGAAGGAAAAATCAATTAATTTATTTACTATAGAAAGGCTTTTTGTTTTGCTTAAGGCATGTTTGGGTAGTATATCTCCACAGCCAAAGCTGTTTGCAGGATACTTTAGCTGTCATTTCTCCCAGTATTGAGGTCTTTTGGACAATATCTTCGTTTTAAATGACCCTTTAGAAGAATACAATATTGATGACTCACACTGTCCACACTTTATAACTTTCTTCCAAATGCAGCCATATCTGAAAGTTTTTAGCAGGCACACTAAGTGCTGGGTATAATCTAACTGTATTTGACACGAGAGGAAAAAGAGCCAGCAATGTGGTAGGAGGAAATAAAAACAATCTGTGACATTATGGATGACTTCTATATGTACCATGGCAGATAAAACAGAGGGGAAGAAGCCATAAAATTTCCCATGGTAATCCAGTTAAATGACTAGTCCATGGAAAGAATTATAGCTGCTTTCCTGGTTCAGAGTGAGGTCCTATTCACTTGTAGGACAAATGTGTATATACAAATATGTATAAAATTGCATTTCCCTCCCACTCCTTTCCCTTTCCTCTCCAGGAACATTACAGAAAGTTTCTGGATTACGTGGTCATAGGATATACTGATACTCTGAAGCAAAATACATAGTATCACAATTTGGTAAAGATTTTATAGCTAGATACTTTACAGGCTGCCAAGTTTCAGTCTAAATCCTCTCAGACATAGTCTGACTAGGCTGATAAACATCTGAACTAGTGAAAAGTCTTGGCAGTCAGGTGAAATCCTCAGCGACTGGAAAAAGGGAACCACCATACCCATTTTTAAAAAGGACAAAAAGGAGGACCCCGGGAAGCACCAACCGGTCAACCTCACCTTTGTGTCAAGTAAGATCATGGAACAGATCATGGAAACTATGTCGAGGCATTTGGAAGACAGGGAGGTGATCCAAGACAGCCAATATGGCTTCACAAAGGGCAAGTCATGCCTGACTAATCTAGTGGTCTTCTGCGACAGGGTGAATGCATCAGTGAACAAAGGAAGACTTATGGATGTCATCTACTTGGACTTCTGTAAGACCTTTGATACAGTCCTGTACAATATCATTTTAGCTACATTGGTGAGATATGGATTTGATGGATGGAATATTCAGTGGATAAGGAATCAGCTGGTTGGCTGCATCCAAAGAGTTGCAGTCAATGGCTTAACGTCCAAATGGAGATCAGTAACAAGTGGCGTGTCTCTCAGGAGTCCATATTGGGACTGGTACTGTTCACTATCTTTATTAATAATACAGATAGAAGGATTTTACCCTCAGCAAGTTTGCAGGTGATACAAAGCTGAGTAGTGCGGTTGATATGGTTGAGGGAAAGGATGCCATCCAGAGGGACCTTGACAGACTTGAGGAGTGGGCCGTTGTGAACCTTCTGACCTTTTTAAGTAGATCCAGAGGAGGGCCACAAAAATGGTCAGTGGGCTGTAACAACTCTTCTGTAAAGAAAGACTGAGAGAGTTAAAGAGAAGGCTCTGGGGACTCCTTATTGCAGCATTTCAGTACCTAAAGGGGGCTTATGGAGAGAGGCTTTTTACCAGGGCCTGTAGGCCAAGGGGCAACAATTTTAAACTAAAAGGGGATAGGTTTAAATTGGACATAAGGAAGACGTTTATAATGATGAGGGTGGTGAGACACTGGAACAAGTTGCCCTGAGAAGTTGTTGGTGCCCCATCCCTGGATGTGTTCAAGGTCAAATTGGATGGGGCTTTGAGCAACCTGGTCTAGTGAAAGAAGTTCCTGCCCGTGGCAGGGGAATGTTCATTAAAGTTTCCTTCTAACCCAAACTGTTCCATGGTTTTGTGATTCTATGGCACCGGCCCATTTCTTGGTCTCTCCAGCATACTTCTTGGATGCTGTATATTACCTTGTCATCCCCTCAAACAAATGCAGCTTCACCATTAAGCCACCTTAGACCTCCAGGATGTGGACTGCTCCCTAGAGCTGTCTTATAGCTTAGGCATCCCAAACCTTGAATATTGACTCAAGGGAACTCTGGATTTACAATCTGCCTCTTAAAGCAAAATATGTCATAACTGAAACAAACTATGAAGCCTAACATGCAGTCCTTGTAAGAATTTGAAAACCAAGATCCTGTTACTTTACCTAGCATGAGAAATACACAGATTAAGACAAGGCGCTTAAAAAGAAATTAGTCCCTGTACATGTTTCCTTATCTCTGTTTCCTCATCACTTCTGAGCATGCTTGAAACTTGAGTCAAAACTCCACAGAAAGGTGCCTGGCCATGACTTTTCTTTCCATTTCTTTTCCCTGCAGACCAAGATTTCTCATTTGTTTTCTTCCTGACTAGTCCTGCAGCTATCCAGATGCTGTGGGAGCCTGCCTATCTGCTTCTCTAGTCTTTCTTTTATCTCAGAGTGACCACCCAGAGTATGTGAGGCTCTGCTGTTTTTAAATTCTAATTACTTGCTACACTTTGGGATCATTTTTATCTTCAGATGCCTACACCCAGGTGTAATTTTGCACAGGCTATCCTCTTTCTCTGCTTGTGTCAGACTGGCTGAGGGTTTGCAACCACATTATTGCTGCTCTGGGAAAGTGTCAGTGACACAATTACGTGTGTGGCAGGGTCTACATCCTCTTTGTTCAATCTTGGTTATTCTCTAAGATCACAAAATGTATACACTGTGCATTGCTGGATTCCCCAAATCATAACAGGGATGGGAGTTAGCTGTGTAGGAACTGGTAGCTAGCATATCTTAATAATCAGGTGATAAATTGTATTTGTGTATGCAGCCTGAAGGATTTGGATAACTAGCAGCTTGCTGAAATGCCACATAAATTGGGATCCTTCTTCAACTGAAACTGAAAAGCCTTTGGAAAACAGTGCCTTGCTGGTAGCAGGGAGGAAAAATGAGAAACCCAAGAGAACGCATGTTTTTACATTCTCAGCACTCACACTGTTAGAGAGAAAGTGTGGATCTTATCTTCCCTAGTTTTTAATTGGTGTTAAGGATGAAAAGACTTTCTGTATTTGATAATTTGTTGATTCCTTTTAGAGGGCTGGATAACATCACCAGGCAGAAGATGTGCTAGACACTGAACTGAGAAGCGAAAATAGCCTTTACATGAACAAGGTGGGGGGTGGCATTAAGGTCCAGATCCACAGAAGAATTTAACTCCTAACTGCTATGGAAATCAGTGGGTACATTAAGAACCTAAATTATGTACATGATTACTATAAAGACATCTCTGTAAATACAATTATAAATGAAGCTAATGGAAGCGAGACCTAGATCCTCAGTGGTATTTCATTACCTAATGTGTATTTAGGTGTTGGCATCTCTAGATACCTTTCTACGGAGCAGAGAGGCTTGAGATTTCTTTTCTTAATAGACATTATTGTTTTGGAACAACATTGATCACCCTGCCTGTTGTATTCTGTGCCCTGGGTGACAAGGCTCCAAACACATCTGTATCTAGTACAGGGTTGCTACAGTGTACTGCGATTTCCAGCTACATTGCACACCACTGTAAACACCCCCCCTTATAAAATCTGGTTCACTGGAGCACTCAAAGCTTCTGGCTGCCAGGGAATGTTCTTTAATGAGGGTAAGGAGTACTTGAACACATCTATGACTTGGCAACTCTTCCTGCTTTTTATAAGCTACTATACACTTCAGAGAGAAAATATCTTAGAGGCTACTTTTTAATGGGACAAGTTTACTTAAGAGCTGAGTGCAGCTGGTGCCAGTACTTCTGTTTTGTTCTAGCTTAATATTAGCCTTGTCAAAGTTCTTATAGCGTCTCCTGGGTGTTTCTGTATTGCATGCCATATAAAGATGGTTTTGGGAGCCAAGAATTTTGGCTGGAATATATATTATAGTGGTCTCATTATATTTTTTTAGAGTGTATCAGAGGTGGCCCTATATTAAAGATCCATGGAGCAGGGCTGATTTTTTTTTCTTTCTCCCTTCTAGTTTTGCCTTAGCCCACACCGCAGACATTGGATCCAGAATGTGAGCCAACCCAAGTTTGAGGGCTATTTGGGATCCAAGGTCCTGGTTTGGCCTGTTATAAAATTTGGGGTAATTAGTGAACTTCTTAGATGAGGCTTTGGATTTAAAAAATCACCGGACTTTGTGGGGGCAGGGGGGTGCTTTTGGTTTGGGCCTAGACTAGCAACTGCTAAACCAAAAGATTCCTCACCCGTCTTGCTGACACAAGTGTTCATTCAAAGACAGCTCACCAAGATGCATGTGGTGCATCCCATCTTGCCTCTTTGAGAAGCCAGGGTGTTTCATGGCTGCTTGACACTTCCATCCTGAGAGGCATCATCAGGGGGTGGGCTTGGCAATGGTTTCTTATCAGAGGGCATCCAGCCCATCTTTTGTAGAGTGTTTGCGGTAGAAGCTGGATCCTGTTCTGGCTGCACAAAAGAAAAAGGAAGCTCCTGTAACAAGGCTACACTTTGTCTGGCGAGAACCCTGACTGCTACAGAAAAGATGGAGGGAAGGTGGTGAGATGTGGGTGAGGTTTGTTAAAATGACATTTGGGCTTTAAGTTGCCTCTACGTCACACTTAAGCAAACATGGCAAAGAACCATTTTTAATCCCCTTTTTTGCCTATTCTCCTGTGCTGGGTTTTGAGTTTAGTGTGATTCCATTACCTGAGAAGCAACTGTATGAGCCACGAACAGTATTGACTGACCCCCTGACAAAATTACTATGGCAGAGCCAGATGTTGCTTTGTGTGTGTGGAAGAACAACAGCACAGCCTTGCCTTGTTTTCAGCGTGGGGTTGGTGGTGCCCATGTGGGATGGGTGAAAGGACTTATTGCTCCCTCCTGACCCTGAACCAGCTCCCGCACATCTCTGTGGGTAAACCCAGCCTGTCTCCCTTTGCAATCCCTTTAATCTGGCAAGAGACTGATACTAGCTTGCTTCGCTGTGCTTGAGCCTTCAGGCTGTGCTTGGCTCCAAATTATCTAGAACTGCTCTAAAGGAAAAGGTGAAGACTTGGTGCACCTGAATCTGTGTGACGATGGCCGTCTTAATCTGAACATGAATGGAAGGTGAAATTCCAGCTGGGCAGAGTTACTGCTGTATATTAACCCCAATACTTACGTTATTGATGCACTTTTTTTGCTCTGTGACAGGTGGTGATACACAAGGCTACTTAGCTCTGCAGTTTTCAGGAGATCTGGTTATCTCTCTTTATAGGATTTTGGGGAAAAACAAGTGACACTGGGTGATCTACAAAATGAGCTAATGGGCCTTTTCAACCTTAATCCTCAATGACCAGAGATGCTGTTTTCTTCGAATTTTTTACTGTTAAATTTCACCCAAAATTTCAAATTTATCTTGAAATTATTTGTGTCCAAATTTGAATAATGTCTCTTAGGAAAAAAAGTCACATGCAAACAGTGTAATCATATTAATATGAATATTCAGACGAGACAGGAAGAGGAAGGCTATAGAGGGAAGCAGGAGACCAAGGAGGAGCGACTGTTCTTTTTTTGGGTCTGCCCCATTTCCTTATGTTGCTTTGGCCAAACCAATTTATTTTTCAATCTTCTCAGTTATAGAAGGGAAATTAGTTCACGTGACTTCCAGCATCTGTTGTCTTTACCAATTATTGTCAAGTTTTTAAACAAAAGGTCTTATATAAAGGCAAAATTTTGTGTGAACTCTAGAAGATGATTTTTGACCTGCTCTAGTTTTGACTATTTAATGAAGTTACTACCTAAAGGTATTATGTGAATCAAAATGACTTTATTTATTTAGATTGGTAAAACTGTATAAAGGTGCCCAAGATTCTGGTTGCATTACTGTTTATTTTTAGAGTGGAGTCTGAAAAAATAAAACAAGTTACTCTTCCTATGCTACAGTAAATACCAGCAGATATAACCCTTCCTCCAGCCTAAAATAAACCTTTCCCACCCTTAGCTGTTCACTTTCCTAAAGTGTCCAGGATCAGAGGAGGAGCTGGTGCTGTGCCCTCAAGGTTAGGAGCTGCGGGCCTACACAGGGCAGTGGAGCTTGTCAAAAGGAGGGCTCATGGAGTCCTGGGCAGCAGCACCCTTCTTTGATGGAAAGGGCTGGAGGCTGAGTAACAGCTCACAGCTGATCTGCTGCATTTGGAAGTCTATTGGTAGCTACTGCAGTTCTCATAACCAAGTATATAAAATAGAAGCACAAATACAGAAAAATATGATGACAAGGATAGTGAAGATGAGCCAACAGCCTGTCTGATTGAAATCCTTGGAGGACCTTATAAATACTTCACTGTTTACATGGGGCAAAATTACCTTTCCATTAGCCCAAAATGTTTTACACTGGAATGTTTTCAGGCTCTAAGAAATTACGTTTTCTGATATGTCTAAAAACTGCAGGCTCAGCTTCTTTATTGATGCATTTTTTTCATGAACAGTTAAAGCTGGATTCTCCCCTGCCCCTGAATATGCAGAAAGGAAATGGCAGTTTCTACCAAGATTATGTACTGATTGTGCTCACAGTGTGCTAAGAAGAAAGCATTTTGAATTTACAGGTGAATGTTGTGCTGTGAATTATCAGATAGATGCAGCTACATGATCTGCTTGTATTATAATTCAGAAGTGGTGAGAAAAATGGCTTTCCTGTGGTGAGATTTTTAAAAGAAACAAACTTTATAAGGAGTTTGAAAGACTGGTTTGGGGCAGTTGGTCAAAACCTTAGTGAGGAAGATTGGAGGCATAAACAGGCAGATCAAGTACATTGAGTTTTGAAGCAGCTATCCTGCTCCTTTGGTTTCTGTCACAAGACACTCCTCTTAACTGTCCGAAGCAAGGTCCCTGTCAGAGTGTGAATGGGACTGTCATGGGGCTGGCAAACCTGCTGCAAGTATTGGGTATGCTGTGACAACAGGCGTGAACTTAATATGAGGTTCTGGTTCTTGCTATGAGATGAATCAGCTGTAAGGTCCATAGCGAGTGTAACACAGACCTCTTCACCTCGTGGAGACGTCTTTCCACAGATGTCTTGGTTGCTGCTGCAGCCTGTCTGATGTTGAGGGAGGGATAACAAATCCATAGTGGCTTTTGGTGTGTTTTCAATTTCTGGGGAGTTCTGCGAAACCGAAAGAAGCGACTTCTGCACACTTTCTGCAGAAGGAAAGGCACCAAAGCAGCATCTGGAACTAATCACCTGTGTTTCACAGCTCACTGGTGGGCAGCGAGCGAGCTGCTTCGGCTCCTACGGGCCTTTACGTAAAACATGCACGCAGCAACTTTCAGCTGTGGGAAACTTGAGCCGGCTTCTGCTGGCCCAGTGAGGAGGAGATGGCCTCCCTTCTGGCTCACCTGGGAGGGCAGGCTGCCTGTACGGGTACCAGCGCAGCCTTCAGATGTGGTAGCACGCAGGTGGAGCGTGCACATACGCACACGGAGAAATCGCATCCAGCCATCGGATGGAGTATTCCACTAATTGGAAAGTCTGCTCCAGTGTCTGGCCCCCATTTGGCAGATACCAACAGTTTCCAGTTAAAGCCAGCCAACCTCACCAGCAAGCCAGCTGTGCTGGCAGAGCAGCTGATCTCATGAAGATGTCATTGAACAACTGTTTGAACTCATTCAAGAAATGGTGGGTCTGACTCGCAGTGGGCTGAAATCCCCTGGGGGTCTTTGCTGGATACAGGAATACAGACATCTGTTTATGTAAGAGTTACATGTAAGGATATCATCTTCATTCTGGCACTGGGGACTGCTTCCAAGTTCACCTTAAGCTGAAATGGGTTCTCTTTGCTGTTCACATATACGTCACTTTTTCTGTTCCTGTGAGTGTTGCTACATCCTCATGAATATTAGTAGCTTGTCGTAGCAGTTGCCATGATGGAAAGAGTTATTTACAAAGAGGAAACAGATGGCACAAAATACTTTAATGAATTTCAACATGTTTGAGAAATGAAATACCCTTTTTAGAAATAGTATCAGTTTTGCGAAGCCGTTAAATGCTATTTCACACAATCACAAAGGAGGCTTGTTCTTCAGTACACTGGGTGTATACAGAGCCACTGCAGAAGTAAGGCAAAAAAAAAAAAAAAAAAAAGGCATAGAAAGCAGTAGTTTTATGAAAAGCCATAAAGCCATGAGCATAGTTTTATGAGCCGCTGCCATTCAATACGTTGTGACAGTAGGTGAGTGGGAGATGAAAGCGACAGCAGACGGAAAAAGCCTGAAGAAGCTGAGTCCTGGTGTTGGGGGTAAGGAAGGAAAGAGAGAAAGCAAGTCAGATACACAGAATTTGTTCCCAGAATGTCAGGTGCAGAGAGATCACCACTCATTTTCTGAAAAGCAGATAAGTAATACCAGCATTCATGATGTTATTTTTCAACTGGGATGTAAGTACACATCATATATTCTCCATTTGTTGTGGTGGGTCCTTGCCATAAGTCATAACTGAGGAAAAAACGTGTGGTGCACATGAATGGTGCATAAGAGCAGAGGGGTTAGTTAAAGAAAAAAAAAATTAGATGATGAATATATGTAGAAAGTTGTAGCTTACAGTATTTTTATGAAAAGTTAATTATGGTTTCCAGTGTGCTTGTGGTGTAAGAAGTGGGCTAGATTTATTTTAGAAATGAGAATGCTGGAGTTTGAGGGGTTAAGCGCCTTTTCCAAGGAAGCTGATTGTACAGCTGGAAGGAGAAGTGCTTTTGCTTGAAATCCTGGTTACAGGTGTCAAAACCTTCTACTTACTGGACTGGGAACAGGGTATTATCTGTATCGCCAGATACCCAACGTTATGTTTTAATAACCTGACTACACTTTTCTACTAGAAAGTGCCTGATTCTTGGAAGGACTGAGCAATTTGACATCTTTTTCATATTTTTTTCTCCCAACTGTATTACTTTAGTTTACTCATTTTGTAGTCTGTTAGACCTAAATCTCTGTACCTCGTTTTGACTAAAAGGTCATCTAATAGTCTGTGTCTGATTATTAAAACATATCTTGCTGTCACTGTCCATTTCCAAACATTTTAAAGCCAGTATTTTTAATATGCTAGTCAGTGCTTTCTTGGACCAGGCAGAATGGAAAAGCTAAGGTGGCTGGTACAGTACATGAGGGTGGAGGCCCTGAATTAAGCTTTTATAAAAACTGTCTTATAGGAGCTTTCCTCTCTTCTTTCCAGTTTGGATTAGGTTTTTTTGGCATACATTTGCAAGAAATTCATTATGTCATTGCATTCAAACTGCAAGGGGCAGCTTAGTATTTTGCAAATTTCCCTTGGAAATTGCTGTGCAGTGACCTATCCAGAGAACATCTATTTATTTCCCTGTTTGGTTATAAGCAAGATCACGAGGTATTTATTTTAGTGCTTAATTTACTTGCTTCTCTCACCTTATTCCTGTGGAAGTTTGTTTGAAACACTTCTTTGAATATATATAGCTTGTGCTGGTGTCATTTTGAGAAATAAATTGCTTTGCCTCTGGTTGGTTATAATGCCAGGGCAGATGGATTTAACACAAGCTTAACACTTTTTTTTTTTTTTTTTTTTTAAATTCCTTCTGGCTTAGATAATAATTTGGAAAATACAGGGATAGCTAAATCATTCTCATTCTGAATACAGTAATAATAAGTACTATGTCCGCCAGGGTTAACCCATGAGACATCAAGATAGCTAATTGGTTTTGGGTCGGTCTTTCTGTGTACATTTGTGTACATTCATATTTGTTCTCTCTAGAGATGACTGGGTGTTGCTTGCAGACGTCCTCCTTTCCTGAGCATTTAGCTGAGCAGCCTCCGTGGGAGGGTGTTTGCTGCAGGTTCCCTGAGAGCCTGAGTGCTGCAGTATCCCCCATGCCTTGGAGCTCCCAGGTGAGGGTTTGGATGCCCCATGGCTGAGGTGAGAACCCATTTTTGATCTCTCACATTTCCACCAAATGTAGTCTTCTACAGGTCTTATCTGTTGGATGCCACACTTCAATGACCATGGTGCAGAGCTTTGTGTTGGGCTTGCAGTGCTGCTGCTGTATGTGTAAGGGCTGGGAGCAGGTGCACGCCAGAGAGCTGCTTGTTCTAAGACATTTCCACACTCACTACTAATCATGTGGGGAAATGCACTGAATAGAAACACCAAGTGAGTTTAGATGCCTTCAGGTTTGGGTGGAAGCAGCGAGCAGGCACTGTCAATAGCTTTGAATGTTCAAATGCCTGTACTCCCCTTAATGCTGACATGGCTAAAGTAGGCTAGTAGTTACAATTTGTACATTTGTTTTTGAACTCGCACTGTGAAAACAAAGTCAAGAACTATGACATGTTTTTACCTACAGTTTTGCATGGGGTGCGCTGAGGCCGTGGTGTTTAAGCTGCTGTTTGAGCAATTCCAGCATGTGGATCCACTCACATGATCCTTTACTGCTTATCCCAAGGTCTCACGCACAACCTAATTAATTTTTTTTTAAAGCTGAATGTCCTTGTATAAACAGCTACATCTATGCAAAGTGGGAAGGAGCTGCTATTCTTCTAACTCAGTAGTATTTTATACTGACAGTGCTCATGGGAAAAACTTAGTAAGGGATAAAGGAACAGAAAAGCAAACTCTTGGCAGAAAACCCCCAAACATTCAACGTTCTCCCCCCACTCCCCAATCCATCTCTTTTCCAAAACACAAAGGCTTTCTTATCTGTTTCCTTTGTTTCTTTTTTGTTCTGCAATTTTTCAAGCATGAGAGAGAGACAGTTTCCCAGCTGATTATGAGACCTTGTGGAAATCCATTTGTCTTTAGTATACAGTAGTAGCTAAACATACGTAACTTTCAAATCCTCTCTGGGAAGTAAGTGACAGAGACATTCAGCTAACCCAAACAACACATTTCACAATAAGTGCTGTACTATCAGAAGGCCTTTAGACTGTATAGCTAAATGTCCACTCATTTAAGGATATGGAGGGACCCAGGATGAGGGGGTGCTGGGAAGCTTGTCATCTTACAGTCAGTGTAAATATTTGTAGATATACTGAATGGAGACTGAACTCTGCCAAACTTTTGGCTCCTGATGTAATGAGAAGAATTTCCCACTCAGTTTAGTGTTCAGCTAAAACAGAGACAGCAAGCAGTTGTAGGCCTTGTCTGCCATGCAAAGTTCCACTGAAAACTGTTTTTATATAGATCTAATTAAACAAAAGCCCATCACTAGCATGCATACACTTACATCAATGCACATGGTGATTTTATTGGTGTAATTTAACTTTGAATCAGTTTAAATGTGTCTATTTCAGGGGTTAACACTGAGCACAGCAAATCAATTTTAAAATTAATTTCATTTAAGTGGTGTCCTTTTCCAGCATAAGGGGGTTTTATAGAGCTTTTTGTTTCCCTTTATTCATCTCAGTGGTATTCTGTGAACATATTTGAAGAACGATTTTTTCACAGAATTCACTTGCAAAACTACTGAATTCAGTCATCTGCACATGATTAACATTTCTGTGGTACATATATACTATTCTGTTATATAGTGAGATCAATATTGGCATGTAACTTTTGGATAAGCTTTTTCATAGTCTGTTTTTACCAAATGTCTTGTTGAGAAGAAAATTGGTGGGCCTGTGACAAGTATGCAGAAATCTTTTTTTATAACATTTTAAGAAAAAAAAAATTGCATTTAGATGTAAGCAATTTCCTGCGGTGTTGTGGGTTTATTCACAATGGGGTTTCTTTAAAGATGATAAAACAAAAGAAAGCTAATATAAACAAACTGTATTTATATTTAGTAGCAGCTACAGGTATTCATAGCAGTGTAGATGGTTCTGTACTAGAATGATAATTATGAAATAAACCTGTTCAGTTTTTCTGGCCAAATGAAGTGTATTTAAAAAAAAAAAAAAGCATGCCTTAGTCTCAGAAAATGCATGAATAGTAGAAACTAGAACTGAATAACTCTAATACTTGCTGAAGTTTAAAACACGGGTAAGTAATTTTAACAACCTCCAACCTAATGATGTTCCTCTAAGCTAACCAGCCCACCCTCTCAATTGTTCAGAGTCCTGACTATGCTCAGACTAAAAATCACCACAAGCATTAAGCAACCCCCGAAACAACCTCCTGAGAATTATTTATACAAGATGCGGTGGTCACTCAGGGCAATAAAACAATGGTTTACAAGAAGCCCAAATAAAACCTAGGGCTGTCCTGAGCAGGATGGCCAGTGGTGAGTCAATGGGTAAACATTCTCTGTGCAGAAAAGAGCACAGGAGCGCCAGCTGAAAAAGATGAGGGCAAATCTGTGAATAAATCCAAGCAAGCAGCACTGCCTGTGCTCTCATGCGCTGTGGTCCTTGGAGTGTGTTTGAGTTAGGATTATGCTTCTCTCCCACCCCTCTTAAAGTCCTTTTAATAATTTCAAACTTGCATAAAATACAGAGTAAATCCTATCTGAAGAAAAGTTCTCTTGTACTGTGTGTTGTCTAAGGAAACCTCCCTGTTATGATTAGATCTGTGACGGTTAGATCCTTAACAATTTATTTCAGTGGGAAAACTTCCATTGGATTTAATAGCAACAGGGCCTGACTACATTTCCATGAATCATTTCAAGACAGTTTACCATTCAGGGATATTGGCTTCTTACCAAATGGCATTCTTCTTTAGGTCATAAGGCAGATTGTCTTTGTTCAACGTTATATCCAGTCTCCTGGATGTGCACTTGAAAGGAACCTGAAACTTGGATATCAGAACTTTGGTGAAATATCCTTAATACTTTAGCACGTTACGTTACTATAGTGAATTACATTTTGGGAGAAAATGTTCTCACATGTCCTATAAAAGAAAAAATTACACTAGACCTGTTTTAGCAGTGTGGCTACAACTCTGTATCTCTTCTTGAGGTAAGTCTAATTATGTAAGAAAGACCTACTTGATAAAATCCACGTGTAAGTACCTCTTGTTATTCCATACAAAAAGGCATTTTTAACACGGTAAATGAAATGCCCTTGCTTGAAATGACATTGTTGCATAAACACAAGTGTGCAGCAGCAGTGACACTCACCAGCTAAGCAAAGCATCCTTGGATGGCATTTGGGCAGGCTCGTGGCTGTGCAGGAGAAGGGACCCACGGACCGGGGGGCACTCTGTGCAGGCGCTGATGCCTGGGCACAGTGTGCAATTGCTGTCTAACTGGCCTGTGGGCAGCACTACTATCTTGAGGGCTGTGAGCACAGCCTGGGCAGCTGGCATGGCTGTTGGCAGGCTAGCGTAGGTGCCTGGGATGGTTTTTAGGTCCTGTCCACTGTACTCTCCTGGCTCTTTTGTGGCTTTCTTTTGCCATCTTTGGATCTTGGTGGCTGCTGGGAAGGCTGATCCTCGTAAAGGTGTGTTAAGCACCCATTTAATGACAGCCTGAACCCCCAGCTACATGGAAGGAGGGGCACCAGGAGATCATGGTATGTTGTGGGTGCCAAATGGAGACTGCCATGGTGGGGAAAGCTGGAGACCTGTGACTCCTGGCAGTAAGAAAATGGTACCTTCTCCACTTTCAGGTCTGACTGCAGAATAGGTTTAGTGCTCTGGAAGCAGATGGAGGAGGACACATGATTTAGTGACAGCAGCCATAGGTAAGACACTCAATGCCTTGTTTGCTTCACTGTCTTACCAACAAGGACTCCTAGGTCTCTGAATTTAGTGTAAGGATTCAAGAACTACCAGCAGTAATTAAGGACCAAGTGAGTGATTACTTGTGAAAACTTGAGCCATGTCTATGAGACCAGATAGGCTGCATCTAAGGATGCTGAGAGAGCTAGCTGATGTCTTTGCAAGGTTGCTGTCGTTCATCTTTGAAAGGTTGTGGAGACTGGGGGAGATCCTCAATGATGGCAGAATGGTAAGTATTGAGCCTGTGTTTAAAAAAGACACAAAAAGGTCAGCCTAGAAAATGACAGATCAGTCTGCCTCATTTCAGTCACTGACAAAATCATGAAGGGAGTCATCTCGGAACAGATTTCTGGGCATATGAAGGAGAAGGCAAACCACGCCTAACTGACTTGATTGCTCTCTATGCAGAAATGAGTGGGTTTGTGGATAAGAGGAGAGCAGTGGATGTCAGTGACCTTGATTTTAGCAAGGCTTTTGACACTGTCTTGCATCATGTTCTTGTATCCAAGATAAGATGTTACAGTTTAGAGGATGAAAAACTAGGATGGTGTGGAATAACTGGTTGGATGGTTGTCCTTACAGGGTGGGGGTTAGTGGATCATAAACTGCCTGGAGGCATAACAAATGGAGCACTGCAGGGTCTACCCCTGGACCTGGCCTGTTTAGCATTTTCATAAATGACATAGAGGAGAAATGGACTGTACTTTCAAGAGAATTATGGGTGTTGCCCAACTGGGATGCTCAGGTCTGGACCACTTGCACTGTGAGGCTGCAGGACTGGGGCTTGTTCATCGTGGAGATGAGGAGGCTTTGGAGGCATCTAACAGTCCCGTGTTGTCATCTGTCCGTTGTTCCCCCCTACCTCCCACCACGCTTCTCCATAACTATTGGAGATCGCTGAGCAGATGGAGCCATGGTCTTCACAATGGTGTGTGGTGGACAAGAAACAACAGGCACAAGTTGAAACAAGAGATGTTCACACTGGATATGAAGAAATACCTTTCCACCATGATGACAGTGGGGTAGTGGTACAGGCTGCCCAAAGTGGTTGTGCAGTCTGCATCCTTGGAGGTTTTTAAGACCTGACTGGAGAAAGGCCCAAGCACATGGTTTGAGCTCATGGCTGAGTCTACTTTCAGCAGGAGGCTGGACTAAAGAACTGCTGAGGTTCCTTCTGACTTGAATGCTCCTTCATTCTTATGATCTTATCAATACAACTACAGTTTGGCTTGATGTTTTGCTGAGAAGCAATATATTGGTGAAGGCTTTCTTTAGCCAATTCTATTTAAAGATGCCTTGGCCTTGAAGAGTCTTTCATAAAACAACTCTTTTGCTTGCTTGTCTCCTCCACTCCCAAAGTCAGGTTATTCTTTACAGCAACAGACAGAAGACTCATTGAAAGAAAAGTCACTGACAATGAGCAGTGAATCAGTGCCAGTCCTTAGTGTGTTCTTAGACCTGAAAAGCTGACTCATGACAATACGAGGTGTATAGTTGACGTAGAGAATGCAGACACCTTATGATCCCAGACAAAACCAAGATCACAGAACTGTGTAACAAGCTATCCCTTGCTTTTATACAAATGTCTGATTTGACAAAACCTAAGGACGTTTCATGGGCTTTTGCAATAATGTGGAACATTTGCTTTCCAATGCAACGGAGCAAAACTGTGAAGTTGTGGAGTCAGAAAACCTACATGCTGCTAAGAAATACTCTAGGAACTGCTGGAATGTAACAGTATTCACACTCCTCTTATTTAAATATCATTTGGGGTTTGCACATGTAATTCAGGAATTAGTTATTATCATTAATCATGTATTCACATTGTGTCCTCTGCTAGGTACAGTACTTTTAATAGTAATGCAGTGTGTAGTACTTTTAGACAAAGCTTAAGGCAGGCAAATAGAGATTTTTATCTGGCCTATGGACATGGAAAAGAGGCAGAGGATGAACAGGAATCTAGTCATTTAGAAGAAATAAAATTCCTTTTATGGAGCCACAGCAGCACAGTTCTGACAGCAACTTATCCTGAGCAGCATCCGTGGTTTCCACTCAGTTCCATCACTTGTACTGCATCAACTGGTAGCACTCAGTGAGATTAAGAATGAAAAAAAATCCATCTCTCTGGGATTTTTAGGTTTTGTTTTCACTAGCTGATACTAAATTCTGCACTCAGCCATTTTGATTTCCAAGGTAAAAATCTGCTCATTTTGACTCACAAGCAAAATGCGGTTCAGAAAGGTTAATTTTTCCATAAGTTGGTATTCTGGTCCCTTGAAACGTGGGTCTGTAATGGTGTTCCAAATCTTCATTGCCTGCAGTCTGTTTCATATAACTGGGGATGGGTATGATGTGATTTGATGCATATAAGACTTTTTTTTTTCAGGATTCATTTAAATCCATCCCAGTTTAGAAGAAGAAACTTGTTTCACAGCTGTGTAGGTGCCATGTATGAAGTGCATTGTCTCCTCAGTTCTGTTACTCTTAGGCAGGTGATCACATACAAACCATCAGAGTAACTGGCTTGAAAAAATAAGCTTGTGTCTCTCAGGAGGGAGGACAATAATTAACAGCATATGGAAAGAGCTGCTTTTACCACAGGGATGAAAGGTACATTGGTAAAACAGGATGTGGGCAAATTTATGCTCCAGTTGACTCTGGCTGTGGTTTGTGTCAGCCTGTGTCTGAACAGGAGATCCTGGCTTATGGTGTGTCCAGATGATAGTCAGAATAATTAATGTAATTTTTTGAAAATACAAAATATAAACCAAGCTAAAACTAGAGCAGTTCATTGACTTCTGTTGTAAGAATCTGGCCTACTGTAATTCCATAGAAATTACTCCTGAATTTTGCAGTAAGTATGTTATTTTTCATTTCACCCTACTGTCAGAGAATGGGTACACATGTTTTTCAGTTTTGTATGTTCATATTTCCTGAAACTTTGCCTAAAACCTGAAAAGTTTTAGAAAATACTGGAAAATCTGTATATGATTTGTAAGCTATCTTTGAAGGAGCTATCTTTCTAGCTGCTACCGCTGCAAAAAACCCTTATGCAATGATAAGCATAAGCCTGAATTTTTCCAAAGTGCTTAGCTCTAAACTATTTGATATCAGCCAGAATTCCAGAGGATTTCAGCTCAGATTAAAAATCTTTTTTTAAATGTGAAAAGTCATGCAAATTGATAAGTGAAAAGTCATGCAAATTGATAAATGGGTCTTACAATATCCTGTCTAGGATGACCATGTCATGCATATGGTTGAATTTATCATGTATCTCACACAAAGAAAGGCAATGCTTGATAAGCAGTTTTATTGGGTAATTACTTTTTTTTTTTCCTACTTTTGCAAATAAAGCAGATTGATTTCCATCTTGAAGTAATTTACTAACACATTATAAACTTGTCAAATGCTAACGTGGTACAGTATGCCTCATTTCCTGTTTACTAAATAATGCTTTGGCTGTCTGCTTTCTGTCTTTCAGGTTGAACGTGGAATTGTTCTCTGCCAAGGATGTCATGAAGCCTGGCATCAGGGTCCTTCACCTGAAGGAAAACATTGCCTCCTTGGCTCAGCTTCTTGCAAGTACAAGCCATAGCGGATTCCCAGTGGTTTGCAGGCCCAAGCCAGAAGATGCAGAGGTGTTCCAGGGAACTATTAGAAGGTAAAAATGCTATCAAATTGATGTCATGTGATGTTTCTGGCCATTCATCAGACTGTTTTCCTTTAAGCATCTGTTTGTGAAGATTATTTGGGATGGATATGAAACTTGTTCCTACTTTCTTTAGCATGAACAGCAGGTGTCCTTTAAAGAAAGACCTAACATTTTTATACAAGGTTATCTATTTCATCAGGGATTTATTGAAACAGCATCAATGAAACGACCTTATGGGAACTGTAGAAAAGGGGACAATTGCCCTTCAGAATCTTAAAGGTTCACTGAAACAGTAATTTAAAAGGATTTGAATCTAGTTACTCATGAAACGTCCCATGCCAATTCAAAGCTGGCCCGCTATTTCTTCATATTTTTTTCATTTTATTAGTGTATGCTTTTACAGGAAATGAGTGAACATAAATCATATCACAGATGAGGTAAGCAACAAAATCAGTGGAAGTAACCTGCTAGGGTAAACAAGAATTAGACTGAAGGAATCCTTGCCATATGGAGGACTCTCAAAAGGCGTAATAAAATCTCCTGATAAATTAAGTATTTATGGTACTGTATTTCATGTGACTACAAGAGTGATTTCATTCTTTCAGGAGTATCTTAAGACTGTCCTTTGAGTGGGGGGTGGGTCATGAGTGGGAGATGCAATGACTTTATTTCTACCTTAAGTATCCTAGAGGAAAGAAGATGAATATGCAACTCTACTGCGTAGGAGTTCACACAGCAAAACTCTATGAATTATGCTTCCAACAGCGGTAATACAAACACGTGGCCAGTTTTGTACTGTAATACCATGCTTTTTCACAATTTGCATGGTGTCTTTTGTCCTGAAAGACTGTAGTATTCTACACCTTTTCTTGTAGATTTACTTTTTTATCCACTTCTGGTTTAATGCCTTGACTGCGTGGCAGTTGGGAGCTATCAGTGAGCAAACAAGGATAAAAGCATTTTCTTTTGTTGATCTGGATGGGGAAAAATGCTATCTGTGCATCATCAGTGGAAATTTGGTTAGGACTTGTCTGCTTGCCTGCTTTATAACAAATTTTCAAGGATGAACCGCTGGCAGCTGGATCACATGAACTTACCTCATAGCAATGTGGTCCGTTGCCCTTTTGGAGCATGAAGATGGGAATATTTAATAAAAATTGTGAACTTGCTTCATTGACAAGTGAAACAGTTTGTATGAACCTTTTAGGAAGAGAAATTTCTGCTTGCAATGAGAATTGTACAGGGGAATCATTTGGGTCGCAGTGGCCTGCAGAAGTAATGACATCAATAAATGCAGTATCATATACTTGTATATGATATGTATACTTGTTCTCTCATGGTGATGCTATCATAAACATTATTAATAAGAAATGTGCTAAGGCACTAAAACCTAAATTTCTGAGTGATAGTCTGCAGTGTGCACCAATCTGAAGATATTATGTAGCAAAAAATAGTGTGCTTTTTTTAGTTCTCAGCTGTCCACAGCAATAAATCTAGAAAGCACTCTAACAACTGATACAGCCAAAGTTCCTTTTAAATTCAATTTATAGTCTCATAATTTCCTTATTAATTCACCAAATCACCTTGAAGTGAGCATCCCAGGCTGCTGAGGACTCTGTTGAGTTTATGCAAATATCACTGTGCTTTGTGATGGAGAGCACACTAGTGTGGAAGCAAGCAAAAAGGGGGGGATGGAAGGCTGGTCACTAGCACATCCCAAAAAGAGGTGCCTTCAGAGCAAAGCTGATGATATCTGACAGTCCTGGTAGGCTTGTCATTTGCTTAATCCCCACAGGGCTCTTTTATGCTGCCTTCTCTTACAGCCTTTTAAAAGGGATGAATGAAAAAGTTTCCCTGTCACTTTCAGCATAAATTAACTGTTGTTAGACTGTTTCGAGTAAAACCAAGACAACATTTTAAATGGTTGACAAAGAAGCAGGAAATGGCTTTTTTAGTTAGTTGGTGGCTCACTCCAGTGAAACTCATGCAGAGATGGTGTCTGGGAGCAAGCATTGCATCCTGAGGTGCTCTGACACCCCTTTTTGCCTCAGTGCATGCCCTGCAGCCTGAGCACTTGCGTGATGAGTTCTGGGTGTCTTGTCCGCAGCGAGGACCACAGAAGACTTTACTGTTCTGCTGTTCTCACGAACACCATGAAGGGAATGCTCTGCAGCCGTCCTCTGAAACAAGCCTCCAAAAATGTGATGTGTCATGGAATTACTATATTCATAACCATAAGCAGTTAGGATTCAGGTTTTCCATCTTACTCATAAAATTACAGCTCTTGCAGCACGTAACTGTTAAGAGCAAGATGACAAATGCTGTGAACTCCTTAAAGGGGAAGGGTGCTGTTCAACCTCTTACCCTAGGAGATCCAGTGCAATCCCATGTGGAGGTGATGTGACCACAGTCAGAAAAATGATAAGTTATTTTTCCGTCTTGTACATCAGTAGTGTTGAAGTGGACGAAATGTGGCTTGACTGGCATATTTTAAAAAAGGTGCCATAAGTATGATGGAAAAAATAACTGCCATGATGTTTTTCTTGAGGATTGCCTTGGGCATTATTATTGATTCTCAAATATGCTTGGATTTTTTTTCTAGTAAAAAAATATTGTTATTAGGTTAAAAAGAAGGAGGCAACAAGCTAATGAAGGGAAAGAAGCAAACGATTTGCTAAGCTTGCATGAAGGTAGCAGCAGCTCATAGTTTTTCAATACTGTTTCTCATTTATGTGTTTTCCTGTACCATTTCTTCTCATAAAGTAAGCATGGATGAAACACTGTAAATTTGGACCAAATGTAAAAGTTATTCAGTACCAGCCCACACTTGAAACTGTAGTGATGAGAGTTGTTGTACAAGGACAAAGTGTTGTTATGTTTTGTAATACATATGAATGATTCTGACCCTCTGAAAAGGTCAGTGTCAGTTCTTACAAAAGCAAGGACTGTGGCCAAGCAATGTTGGCTGGAACTTGCATGGGCCTACAAATGCACCTCAGTGCTGGCCTGCAGCAAACACCCAGATATTCCAATTTTATAAAAAAAAAACCTCCAAACAAACAAAGCCCCCCAGATCTTCCAAATCTGCTTAGTGGGGATAGATTTTTCTCCTGTTCTTTGTGATCTCAAAGGTTACCCACTGGGGATGAAGATGAGATCACCAAACACATTTTTATATGGGTGACCCAAATCTGAAGCGGTTATCTTCCCCAGTTGAGTGAGCAGCAGAGATAAAAAACAAAAGCAACTACTAAAGAAAACTCCTTGGCTTTAAAATTGTTAAAGAGGAAGCAAACTGTAGCTGAGAAGCAAGTTTCCAAAACAAAGATCTCCTTAGAGTAATACTTTTGACACTTTGCCATAGGCAGAGCTCTATGCATGCCTGGGAAACCCTTGCAGAATTCAGTTTGAGGAACGTGTGGCTGGTGAACTTGATGCATGGCATTGATGGGGATGATAGACTTATTGTGTGCAACACAGAGGGTTGGGGGACTGGCTTCCCCCCTTCATTTCTCACGCGGTAACGATGATACTTGCACATCAGAATAAAGCAAGCTATTCTTCTGCGCTGCAGCTGAAATGCCTCCCCCATCTTCCCTCAGTGACTGCAGGAAGGGAGCTGGGCTGTTATGAATGTGTTAGCCCAGAGTCTGCTGAGAGCTATAAATGTCATGCCCTAGATGGCATGCCCTCCTGGCTAGGTGGAATTCATTCTTCAGAGAGACCTGAGGATAGGACCACTGCCTTCCTTCCCAGGAAGTTTCTGCCAGAGACACTGCATGAAGCTGTAAATGCATATTGAGGAGTTGTTGGGAGGTCCCCTGGCTCTCTCTTGCCTTGGCTGCTCTAGTCTGTGGCTCCAGATCTTCCTCCAGTGGGAAAGACAGAGTTGTGCTTCTGCCTAATTTCTGTGAGACCAAAACTGAAAAAAGCGCCATTTTTTCACTTCCACATATGTTATAATGTACTAGTGTAGGGCCATTGTGGGGCAATGAAGTGGTTCTTTGACATGATGAAGAGATTAGACACATCATCACTTGTGTTTTGCTGCTCCATCATCTTTGCCAGAGGTTACTTTATAATGTAAACCACATTAAAAACAGAAGACATGGAGGATTTGAGGAGTGAAGCTGTAGGTAACAAATTTCTTTCCCCCACGCTGTGGACAGGGCTGGGATATAACATGGAAGATGATGTTACGTCATCGTCATCAGCAGTGTCTTTGCTGCCATGCTCTGCATCCTCCCATGTGTGATCACTTCCCTCCACACGTGTGACACTCGTGTACTCTCTGATTTCTTCCACCAAAATGGGTGACAATGTGCTTTCTGCCTAGGTGCCTTTTTCCGGAGATGCTGTTTATCCCTTATTATGTGTAGATTTACTGCATATTTGTGACTAATACCATGTTAATCTCAGGGACTGCTCTGATGGGGTGGCTTTTCTTGCCTTTACCTCACTTTTGTCAAGCCAGATGAAGGAGCAGGGTTTCCATACTGCAGTGAAATCCTCCTGGTATTCACTGAGGAAAAGCAAGTGGATGCTGGTCTCTCCCACCGTTTCCTTTGAGGAGAAGTGGTGCAGAGAGGCAGAAGCTGGAGTAGTGCCCGGCAATCTTAATTTCTGCCCTGAACACAGCTATGAGACAATTTTCCTGGAGAAACTACTGGGCTGACAAATACCACTGAGTAACCTGTTCGGGAATTTTACCCTAACAAATAAGCCATTTTGTTCGTGTCTGAACTGCTCAGATCTGTACCATACATAGCTCTCCTGTGGTAAGGCTGAAGGCTGGATTCCTTGGTTTTGCCTTTGCACTCTTACCTACACAGCTGTTAGCTGTTACTTGGCATTTTGTTTGTCCTTTAGCTGAAGGAAATTTAATTTGATTGGGAGAAAGTAGTTATGCAGAAACCACAGTATCTTTGACTGTAAGCAGACTGTATGGAATATATCCGTCTAAGCAGAAATGGGTAAAACTTGGTCTTCTGCTCCTTCTGTACAGGATGTGACATTTCTGGCATCGTGCCTGCATTTTTGCGTGTATTTTTTCACCTAGGAAAACCCATCTCTTCCCACCCATTAAGTTTACTGAAACTTCAGCATTTGTGGTTGATGGGAATTGTTATTTTTGTGCCAAAAAGACATTTCCATAAAAATATTGAAGGTAAAGTTGTCAAAAATCCTTGTAGCTTACCATGTTTGAACCGTTCTAGTACACATTTTGATATGCTATATGGGAGTGTGTTGACTACGTAACTGCCAAATTCAAACGAAGTTTGTTTGATACAAATGAAGCGTTCAGAGTACCTAATTTCTGTTTTTGTAACAAAGCTGGGAATCTAAGATTCTTTCAAAAAATAGAACTTTGTGCTCTAAACCACAAAAAGAAATACATTCAAAAGCTGAGGTCTTAATGTAGTTGAAAAGTTACCAAAGCTTGGACTTTCAGCTTAGTGACTGAAAGCATGGCTTCCCATCCAAAGACATTTCAAAAGGTCTAATGTCCTGGAAAACGGATTTTATCCATCTTGAAATAAAGCCTAATTGCTCCTGAAGGTTTTGTTCTGAAAGGGGAGTTAGAGCCTGCTCTTCTGTGTGATCACGCAAATAGCTCTAAGTTTTGTGAGCTTTCCTTAAAAATGTCCAGCTGGCCTGAGCCAAGTGGCAGGGCCCCACAGAGCTCGGCATCGCCGCCGTGATGCTCCTGGCGGGGCGTCACTCGCACAGAGTTGGATGTGGAAACTTACATCAGTGAGGCAGGGAGCGCTGGCAAGGCGGCTGAGGGTTACATCTTTCCACTTCAGAAACTCGGGGGAGATATTAAACATCTGCTTAATCATCAGCAAACTTGCGGCTCTAATTCTCGCTCAAAGGGTGTCGAGTTGAATGGAACCGAGCTGCCAGAGCACTGCACCTGAGAGGAGGACTTCTGCCCCAGGTTAGCCCCCGGTCCGGAGCCAGAAGAACTGCCTGTGGAGGGAGCCAGCTACATTTATGTTTGCAACACTTATTTTGCTGCGGCTGTGGCTGCGCTGCACTTTCTGCTTCCTCTGTGGCAGGAGGAAGCCAGGTACTGAACAGTGCGTACTCATAAACCTCCTGCTCGACGGTCCTGCTTTAAATTTCCTGCTTGTAAACTGGGATGGGAAGGGAGACACTCTGCTTTCCACGATCAGAAGACATGGTAGAGCAGCTGTTCCCAGTAACAATAATGACACTACTGCTGATACAAACATTTTCACGATGATGCATGGGAACACTAAATCCAAACCACATTGTTTAGCTAATGCATGCTTTCACTCCGCTAAGGGGGAATGTCACATAACTGAAAGTAAATTGAAGAGATCAGAGTTTAGAAAATATGACAAAGTTGAAAACTTAAAGCTGTATTACACAGTAACATCCTTTAGCAGAGAAACCATTGATCCAAAGCGGTATCCGTATGTGTATTTTATGGCAGTTTATTAGCTATGACTTGCCTCTCGTCAGTCCAGTGAACAGAAACCATTGTGAGTCAGGAATGCTTTCTGCCAAGCAGAGCATATTGATATGTGCTGTGGGAAAGGCGATCTAGCATTGCAACATATCATAGATATGTCAGGCTGTAGGTATGGTTTCTGGTATTTTTCTTTAATCTGCCCTCCCAGTTGGGACTAATGAAACACTGCTCTCAAGGCGTGTGCATGTGCACGTGTACAGCGAGTCCACACACTTGTTTAATAAGGCAAGACCTTTATTTTTCTTAGCAAGAGAAGTACTTGCCTTCAGTAAGCAATGCAGTGCAACAGCTCAGGGACAAATGGAAAGTTAAAGATGAATTGAGACCTGAAACATTTAATTCATAAATTAATTACTGAGCTTAATGATGTCTACCTTAATATTGCGACAGCCTTGCTGCTGGCACACTTGAAATAACTGATATGGATTTGAAAGCTTCTTGGAGAGCTTCTTCTGGCACTGTTGTGGAAAGGTTGCTAAGTTTAGATCACAGGAATGCAAAGTTACTCAATCAAATGCAGAAGTCTGCAAAGTTCATGCAGTAAATGGAGATAAAATGAGGTTTTGTTTCTTGCTAGAAGATCATGAACAGCTTCCCCCCTTCCTTGTCCCTGTGACTTTGCTGTAAGTTCTGAGAAATGGTGTTTCTACCAAGTCTGATACAAGCTAGAAACACCATTAGCAGTGGTTTGGAGGCTGCGTCTGAACTCAGCCAGCAAAGAAGAAAAAAATGGGAGGGAGAGCACATCATATGATACTTTTAAAATTAGTAGGCCTGTTTGGCCATACAAATAATTGTGCAGGTGCTGTAGGACTTGTGATGGAGCCCTTTGGAGGGAAAACTGGAGTGCTGCAGAGGCTGTGCGCTAAGTCAAAAAGCCAAATTAAAAACGTATGCAGCCTCACTGCAGCATGTGGGTGGCTTTTAGGCAAGTGCAGAGTGTTGTTAAATGTTGAAATCAAATATAGGCATGGGGAAACCTGGTGTGTGAATGGAAAGACTGATCGCATACTTGCCCTGTCATTTAAATGTGTGGTAGGTTCCTCTGACATTGAAAATCTGCCTGGTAACAAGTCAGCTTGTAGAGAAATACAAATGTGATCCTAAGCCTTCATCCTTTCCTAAAATCTAGCCTTTCTGTAGGGTTGAATTTACAGTTTATTAACAGCTGCCTTTGCATTTTCATGTTGAAGCTGTGAACTTACTGTCTCCTCATTCACCCTGCTGATGGTGCCCATAAAAGCAGACAGCTGGCAACTTAAGTAATGAATATTAACCTCAAAACACAGCACTGAGGTGGAAGAAATCCCTGTTTTGTAGATCTGAAAACTGAGGCACAAAGATTAAATATTTATTCAGCATCCTTTGAAAGGCTGTGGCATAGACAGGATTTGAGGAAAACCTCAGTCCACTACTTGATAATGACCTTTTTATCATCTTATAGGTAAATGCCAAAAATTCATGCAAAGCTCCTTCTTGGTTTGAAGAACAAAACATTAAGTAAACAGTAATTATTTAGGCTGCCTAACCTGAAACAACCCTGTAACCCTGAGATTTTTCTGTGTAAGACACGGATTCAGTGGATTTTAAAACAGTTCCTGGTATGTGATGATCTAGTCCTTACCTACTGTCTAGCTCACCTTTTTCACCAGTTAAAAAAAGGCACAATGCTATTTGAAGTCAAGAAAAATGCATTTTGTATACTAGCGGCTATCTTACCAAGAACATAAAGTAAGTACTATTCTTAAATAGAATTCACATTTTACAGTCCATGTAAAAAGCTTCTCTCATTATGCCCTTTTGGAAGTGTTGCATGCTTGCGCTAGAACTTCTGCTGAGGGCAGAGCAGTGATCAGATCCTACAAAATCCTCTAAGCACTCCCTTTGTTTCTACTGCTATGGAAGTTGAAGGTGCAAGACACTAAGTCTTAGCTGCATCAAGTTTTCAGAGACTTGTTGATATTGTGAAATAATTTATACCAGCCAGGTATCAGGATGAGGAAGGACCATGAAGAGTCCCAGGGTGCCATATTCAGTTATTTTAGTGATTTATTGTTTTTAGTTAGTGATTTATTGTTTTTAGTTAGTGATTTATTGTTTTTAGTTAGTGATTTATTGTTACTTGTTACTGTTCTTTTGTCATTGTTTTCTCAAAATGACTGACAGAAATCCAAATTTAGTAACTGATGCTGCTGGATTTTAAACATGTCTGAGAGAAACTCTGAGACAGTAGATTTTTAATACATGGAAGGATATTTGTTTTATTCTGGTCAGAATATGTTAATCACTGGCCCTCACTGAGTTGAATATTGGCCAAAAAATAAGCTATAATCAGAATCACAGAATGGTCAGGGTTGGAAGGTGCCTCTGGAGATCATCTAGTCCAGCTCCCTGCTAGAGCAGGTTCACCTACAGCAGGTTGCACAGAGCCTCATCCAGGTGGGTTTTGAATGTCTCCAGAGAAGGAGACTCCACAGCCTCTCTGGGCAGCCTGTGCCAGGGCTCTGCCACCCTCAAAGTAAGAAGTTTTTCCTCATATTCAGATGGAAGTTCCTTTGCTGCCGTTTGTGCCTGTTGCCCCTTGTCCTGTCACTGGGCACCACTGAAAAGAGCCTGGCCCTGTCCTTTTGACACTTGCTCTTAAGATATTTGCAGACATTGATAAGGCCCCCTCTCAGTCTTCTCTTCTCCAGGCTGAACAGCCCCAGCTCCCTCAGCCTTTCCTCACAAGGGAGATGCTCCAGCCCCCTCATCATCTTTGCAGCCCCCTGCTGGGCCCTCTCCAGCAGTTCCCTGTCTCTCCTGAACTGGGGAGCCCAGCACTGGACACAGCACTCCAGATGGGGCCTCACCAGGGCAGAGCAGAGGGGGAGGACAACCTCCCTCCACCTGCTGGCCACGCTCTTCCTGATGCACCCCAGGATCCCATTGGCCCTCTTGGCCACCAGGGCACACTGCTGGCTCATGGCCAGCTTGCTGACCACCAGGACTCACAGGTCCTTCTCCACAGAGCTGCCTTCCACCAGGCCAGCCCCAGCCTGTACTGGTGCGTGGGGTTGTTCCTCCCCAGGTGCAGGACCTCACACTTGCCTTTGCTGAGCTTCATTGGGCTCCTCTCCACCCAACTCTCCGGCGTGTCCAGGCCTTGCTGAATGGTAGCACAGCTTTCTGGTGTGTCAGCCACTCCTCCCAGTTTTGTATCATCAGCAACCTTGCTGAGGACACACTGTGTCCCTTCATCCAGGTCACTGCTGAATAAGCTGAACAGGACTGGACCCAGCACTGACCCCTGGGGAACACCATGAGCTACAGGCCTTCAGCAAGACTGTGCCACTGATCACAGCCCTCTGAGCTCTGCCATTCAGCCAGTTCTCAACCCACCTCACTGTCCACCCATCTAACCCCCACTGCCTGAGTTCACCTGTGAGGATGTTATGGGAGATGGTGTCAAAAGCCTTGCTGAGGTGAAGGTAGACAACATCCACCTCCCTTCCCTCATCTACCCAGCCAGCCATTCCATCGCAGAAGGCTGTTAGGTTGGTCAGGCATCATTTCCCCCATGGTGAATCCATGTTGACTACTCCTGACAACCTTCTTTTCCTAGTCATGCTTAGAGGTGACCACCGGGATGAGCTGTTCCATGACCTTTCCAGGCATGGAGGTGAGGCTGACCAGCCTGTAGTGTCCTGGGTCATCCTTCTTGCCCTTTTTGAAGACTTGAGTGATATTGGCTTTCCTCCAGTTCTCAGGCACCTCTCCTGTTCTCCATGACCTTTCAAAGTTGATGGAGAGTGGCTTGGCAATAACATCTGCCAGCTCCCTCAGCTGGTACTCAGCACTTGGAGGTGCATTCCATTAAGGCTCACGGATTGGTGGGTGTCAGGTTTGCTTAAGTGATCTCTAATGTGATCCTCCTTGATCAAGCGATAGTCTTTCTTTCTCCAGACTTCCTCTCTTGTCTCCAGGGTCTGGGAAACTGGAGGGCTGGCCTTGGCAGTAAAGACTGAGGCAAAGAAGGCATTCAGTAACTCCGCCTTCTCTGTATCCTTTGTCACAAGGGCACCCACCTCATTTAGCAGTCAGCCCACACTTTCCCTAGCCATCCTTTTCCTGCTGATGTACTTGATGAAGCCCTTCTTGTTGTCCTTGACCTCCTCCACCAGATTTAGTTCCAAACAGGCCTTACCCTTCCTAATTGCTTCCCTGCATGTTCTGACATCCCTGTATTCCTCCCAAGTGGCCTGTCCTTTTTCCCACATCCACACAAACTTGCTGCTTCTGTTTTTGCCAGAAGCTCCTTGCTCATCCATGCAGGCCTCCTGCCCCTTTGCTCAAAAATAAACCAGTGAATAATCAGCTCAAGAATAAAAACCATGCAGGTACCTTTGGTGGATTAATGCAGGAGAAATAACCCTAAAACTTTCTGAAGCAAGCTAAAAATGATGCTTCAGGTTCTCTAATCCTCCCTCCTCTCCCCGCCCCACTGTGTATTTTATCCATTCACTTTGGGAGAGTTCTGCCCTGAATGCTTTTGCCAGTGACATCACCTTTTAATCTTCCTTCTGTTCATTTGCAGCTACTTTGGAGCTGCAGTTCCTTTTATGTCACTCCCCCAATATTTAGAATTTGTAGTTTCCTCAGATAATTGGCCATCTTGACAAGAAGAGTGACACAATCAGCTGTCAGATACTTTTCATTCCTGACTTCTATGCCAAATCTGACATGTGGATATTGGGATAATAATGTGTTATCTTAATTAGGTGTATCTTCATGATGCATGCTTTATAACAGATAGAGCATATGAAACTACTGCGATGCTTTGCCAGAGTATCTTTGAAATGAGATTCCCTACTCCAGGGTTTTCTTCCTTCTTAAATAAATAAAGAGTAAACGAACAATTGCAGACTCCAAGTCTAAATCCTAGCACTTCCTGTTAAACCTCACAAAATAGTGCAAGAAACATGTTTGGTCTGCTTTTTAAGGCTTGATGATGTGATAGGAAGGATGTTGTATGTAACATCAAAGAGTGATGTTGTTATACCTCTGAAGCATGACTTCTGGAAGTCTGAGTGAAATAATGTATGTTCATTTTTCTCCTGAATATGGCACTTTTTAATAGGCTTGGATTCTTATCAGAAATGTTCCAACAGCTTCCTTCATTGTGTTTGTGTGTGCTTTTTTTTTTTGACTAGCCAAATTTCTCTCACACTTCCCAAAGCCCTGTTAAGTGACTCCTTGCTGGGTTTAGTTAAGAGCGGTGCCGAGCAAATTGCAAGCTGCCAAAACCAGCCAACAAACCACTGGTGATAAGCAAATGTTTCTGCTCTTTCAGCTCATGGTGAATGTTGCTGTTTTTTTAATTCCAGCCCATGATGTTCAAGTGGAAAATGGTGGTCTGGACTACGGACAGACCTGAACAGTGTTTTGGACCTCAGCTTACAGAGTCTGGGAAAGGATCAGGGTGGATCATAACTTTCGCACTTGACATCTATATATACATGTTAGGATTAAAGTCTTGAGAGTATTCCTGGCCCAGTGATCATCCTTGTAAGTGACTTCTTGGAGCTGTATGTGATGGTCTTGGAGGAGAATTTAGATCTGTGTATTTATATCTCACTAAGAACGATTACAGACCTGTTTGTGAAAGACCATAAAATGTGAATCTTTACAGAGCCCTGCAGAACAAAGTGTGTCATGCACCAAAGGTAATTCATAGGGCATGACTGCATTGATTTCTTCTTTATGTCCTCTACTGCAGTGAATACGTTATGAGTATATTGTGTTTTTCTCCATTTGCTCCTCCAAACGTAACCTGAAGGGAGTAGATCTTGCCTGTTGGAGCATGCCTATACTCTTCTTTTTAGTGTGTTCTCATCATTGTCCTCAAACCCAAGTCCATTAATTGTCTATGCAACATGTCCATATGCTGGCATGCACATGGCAAGAGGCTTAGGGCATGCCAGTGACTTTCCCAGGAGGAGAGATGTGAGCCCAGGGCAAAGTATTTCCTCAGTGCAGTTTTCTCAGCAGTTAGCTCTGCTGCAGTGTTGCACTTTCCTTTGTAATCTGAAACAGATTTTATGAAAACCAAAGCTGTCCAGTTATTAAATTCAGACAAATAAAGTTTCTGTAGTTATGAAGGATAGTGAATTCCTTGTTTGTCCTGTGAATGGGATGTGCTTTAAAGGTGGGAGCAGGTGACAGACTCCTAGTATTCCTGGCTGTGCCACTGATTTGCTTCAGAACTGATGTCTTTCCACAAGTTGTATTCACATTCAGGTCTTCACCTGTAAAAGGATGGTACCTATATCCCAGCCACAGGCATGCTTATTTATAAATCCCATTGAGAACCTTAGATGAGAGACCAATGTCTACGTTAACAAAATGCACATTTCAAGACTGGCTCTACAGAGTGAAACAGCTGGCTGTCTCAGGAGAAAGGTGACTGCTTCACAATTCTAACCAGCCTATGGGAGGTGGAGGTAATAGGATAGTTTCGTTCAAGTGTGTGTTCCAGATCTGAACTAAAATGCAGAGGTAGATGCTCCCAGAGTATTTTGTTTTTATGTTGGACAAAAGGTAGACTACATAAAAGACCCAAAACACGTGAAACGGCAGTTTATTGTAATACAGTGGAAACTAGTTTAATGTCACCTCTTCATGTGTGAGAGCTCAGTAGTATCTCATAGTAAGTTTGCTGTTTTCTTTGTGTTCTTTACAGTTTTGATCCAGCTTCATCAAATGCAGGACAAAGAAGTATTGAATAGTGAAGGGAAGACTGTTTGGAAAGAAAATAATAGAACAGCAAACAGCCTGCTGGTCAGAGCAGCCAGTGGGAACTGGGGGGGCCTGGTTGTACAGATCCCTGTTTATTCAGCATGGAACCCCTCCAACAGGAGAAATTAAGACTGCCATACATAGCCACTAATGTGCTTGTTATGAAGGAGACCATGGAGAAAGGACCTGGACCTAGTTCCTCCATATCCTGCCCCTAGGGAGGGTACTAACCACCAGCTTTTGGATCTGGCAGGCACGTTGTCTTAGTGCAAGTCCTCTGCTGTGGAGTGCTAATCCCACCTTACAGCAGACCGTTCTTTCCCAGGAGACATTGTGTTAAAACTAATGAATTCCTATAACAAATTTTGGTTTGAACAAAGCAGTATTTTTGGATACAGAAATATTTATTTGAAAAATTCCCAGCTTATGCTTGGTGTTCCGGTCACAAAAGCCACTTTGTACC
The DNA here is from genome assembly GCF_017639655.2 of Falco naumanni. Lineage (NCBI taxonomy): Eukaryota > Metazoa > Chordata > Aves > Falconiformes > Falconidae > Falco > Falco naumanni. The sequence goes on from NC_054056.1 coordinate 71,080,727, forward strand.
TCATTTGTATTTCTCGGAGGCCCTAATGAAGATTGTGTGTCTCCTTTCCTCTGGGTCCCTCAAGCACATAATTTAGCAGTGTTGCACATCTTAGTACTACTGTAGTAGCTCCTCGTTGCAATCACAGACCAGGGCTAACATGATGTTACATACGTTGCAAAACAAAAAGCTTTGTGGTGGTCCCCAAGGTGTTTGTTATCTAAACATAAGTTAAAAGGCTGGAAGTGGACAGTATGGGTAAAGTGTGTGTGTGTAGCAAGGAATATAAATGATATAAAGATGCTAAGATATAAGTGATAATTTTAAATATATTTTTTGTCAAGGCCTTATATGTGTAGTGCAGAAGGGAAGAATGCTAAAGAAAGGTTTGAAATGATATAATTATTGATAAAGATATCCATTTTCACATGACTAAATCAGCAAGAATATTAAATGTCTTAATGAACTCTGGAGTGCAGTACTGTGAGAGAAGGTTTCATCGATGATTTAAAATATGACATGATTTTTTTGCAGATATTGTGTTTTAATGTAGGTGTTACTTAAGAAGGATGTGGGAAGGACGACAGTCTGTCTACTTATATTCAGATAATTGTATTTGTTTATTATTGGTATTGTCTTGCTGGGTGCAAACTAGACAGTGTATGAGCTGGTCCTGCCAAGCAGATTGATCGAGGTCAAGAAGAACATGTAGGATAGATGATGTCCTTTAATCTAATTAGCCAAACCCAAACCAGAAAACACCTTGTGTGATGCTGCTATTGCTGATGGAAATTTGGGAAAGTGAAATATATGGTCAGGCCATCATATTCTAGAATCATAGACTATCTCAAGTTGGAGGGGACCTATATATATATCATGAGTCCAACTCCTTGTTCCTCACATGATTGACTAAAACTAAACCATATGACTAAGAGCATCATCCAGATGCTCCTTGAACTCTGACAGGCTTGGTGCCTTGAGCTTCCCTGGGGAGCCTGTGCCAGTGAGTGACCACCCTCTCAGTGAAGAACCTTTTCCTAATATCCAGTCCAAACTTCCCCTGATGTATCTTCATTTCTATCGCTGATCACCAGAGAGAGATCAGCACCTGCTCCCCCTGAGGAAGGTGTAGGCTGCGATGAGGTCACCCCTCAGTCTTCTCTTCAAGCTGAACAAACAGCGGCTTCTTGTAAGTCTTGCCCTCAAGGCCTTTCACCATCTTGGTTGCCTTTCTGTGGATACACTTTAATAATCTGATGTCCTTATACTGAGGTGCCCAAAACTGCACACAGTACTTAAGGTACCATCATATAGCTGCTTCTAAAGCAATGTGTGCTTGCTTTTCAAAATTTGCCCCTTATAATGAATGTAGTCCTCTTCTCTAACCTTAGGTTAGAACTGTGCATGCTTTTGGAGAATGAGCGCATCTCTGAACCAGAGACAAATGATGAGTCTTTCTCCTCCTCTCATCCTCTCTGCTATGAGAAGCTAACCTCTTTTATTTCAGTTCTTTCCTTTAATCAGCATGTATGCTGGATGATTTAGGATGAGTTCTCCATGAAGGATGGAATGATGTAATGTATGTGGTTGAGATAAAGAAATGTTCAGGTGCAATTTAAATTAAAGGATGGCCAGAGACCTTCCAGGGACAGCTGTCATAAACTATAATGCCACTTGGAGTCTGGATGTTGTGGAAGACTGCTGGCAAAGAATTTCCTTGCTCAGATAAGCTGGTCCAATCTTCTCTCTCTCAACTTCTCTATGGGTAGCAGAATTATTATAATATTTAATTCTGTATGGGATAGCATCTCTCTGAATGATGAGTGTTTATAAAAGCTTTCAAACTTGAAAAGCATGTAGCATTCTTCCCTTTGATAAATGACTAAAGGATTTTTAGGAATAGTAAACATTAAGCGTGGTAGAAGAAAATAGTTTATTACCAAGGCAAGACTGGTAACATAGTTTTGAGCAATTTATACAGGCACAGCTGGGAAGTCATCATATATTATTGAAGCTTGGTTTGCAAATGGGAATCTGGCTGGCAAAACAATGTTGAGAAGGAGCGGGGCAATTATGTATAGGATGAGGTGCCAGGATACAAATAGCTTCTCCTTTGGAAGAGGGCTGAAGCTGAGCTGATGGCTGATACCAGTTTTGTTGCATTTTTCTGCACTATGCTATCATGTAATTACCACTTAGTGTGTGAATTTTCACAGCGTGAAAAGCCTCACCCCTAAGTCAAGAGAATTTACGTTGTCTTAATAGAGATACAGTTACACTAAGTAAAGTGTTTTATTTTAAATTGCTTATTTAAGCCTTATTGGCAAAAGAATTTGTAAAGTTTGGACAAGCTTTGCCAGTGTAGCTCTGCTAGAAAACTTTTTCTTAAGAGTCAGAGTGGGAAGCTTTTGAACCTTGGGTTCTAATGTGCAGCACAGAAAGAAAGAAAAATGGATTCTTGCCTATTCCAGATAACAGTGAAGAAGCTGCCCAATCTGTCGCACCTAACCATGCTGCTGAATCGCTACGCTACAGATCCCCGGTATCAGCAACTCTTCATCAATCTGGTAAGACTGAAGCCAACTCTAAAAACAAACATTTCCTCCATGAACAATGTGTTTGTTATATTTTCTCATTTGTTTATGATGGCTGTGTCAGCCGCACTGATTTACATAAACACTGCCAATCCTGGGACGCTACATTCTCAACAAAAGTAGCTGAGTACAAACAGCATTCCGAAGTTTTAATTCATATTGTATAAACATAACAGATGTTGATAAAATGAGCCAAAAAGAAAATACAACAAAAGAGACCATTTCAAGGGGGCTTTTGATTAAAATACATTCCAGATTGACAAAATGATACAATGTTAATGGAATAGATCATTTAAATGTCATTATTTGGCTCTTGTAGTCCTATAAAGCAAATACAAAGCAATACTTTTGAGGTTTTAGGCTCCATTACGGTACAGTGCCTATACATCAACTTATAAATAAAGCTATATTTCTTTCCCCTTTTATTTTTTTTTTTAATCCCTGCTATGACATTGCCACATTTATTTCCTAAATGCTATACTAAAATACTGGGTCCAAAAGCAATAATGCGTTTGGTATACTGAATAAAGCCTAAAATAAATATGTTATAAACAAATGTAGTTTCTGCCTTGGTGACTTCCAGTCTGCAGCATTGAAACTGAGGTGGGGAGGACCCTAGGAAATCCAGGCCAGAGAGCCTAATTCAGATGGGTTTTATTTAAGAAGATATAAAATCTGCTTCTGTTTACTTAGGTGTACTGAAGATGAGACTGAGTTTTAGATTCATCTAGTCTGAATCCCTTGCTTTGAGAATAGCTAGAAGGAGAGAAAAGTTATAAAACCCACAACAGTCCTAATATCCATTATCTAGTTTGGTTTAAGAGTTTCCTTTTAACAGACGGGGAAAATGAGGTGGAGAGAGGGTGCATGGCTTTTCAAAGCTCAAGATGAGGTCATACATGGCAGTAGAAGCCAGCTCAGCCGAGACTCAGTCCAGTGCCTGCACCACTGGGCCACACAAGTTACTTGTTATGGGAAACCTATTGCACTCAATTAGGTTTCACATTGATACCTAACCTTTTAGTGCCTGATGTGATTCCTGAAGCACAAACTTTAGTATCCCTTCCTACAACTTGTTATTATCACTCATGAAAGCTCTGTTTCTGATATCCACAGAAATAACCACTGTGAAGTCTTTGGGCATAATGATTTCCTGTGGCAGTGAGTTCCACAGCAATATGATGTGTGGTATAGAAAGAAGAAACCATTTTGCCTTTACTTTTTTTCCTCTTTGAATGTCTTGTCAGTCCGTAAATGAAAGAGGGAGAAGAGACGTGTCCCTCTATCTGTGCATTGATTTATATTATTTTATCATGTCTTTGTTTCATTTTCCTGCTGTCTGGGGAAGCATACACCTGGGAAGCATAATACACCTTCTCTGGCAGAACAGGCCAAGTCATAAGAAGGATGCTGTAGAATTAAATGAAAAGTAAAAACCTAGTGAATACCTATATAAGCTATAAAGACCAGCTTGGTTAACAATAAAGCGGTCTTTAGCTCTGTTCCTATCAAGAAACAGTTATAGCCCTCATAGTTTTCAGTGACCAGTTTAGTACTTGCAGACCTTCTTCTTAGAGCCATATGATTGTTTTCTTTGTCCTCTTCCCTGCAGTCTATGTGAATTGACTTTTATAAGCATTGACTGCAAAATATTACAGGATGTCATAAATGGTTGTGTAATGAGATAGCAGCTATAAAAAAACTTAAGACTTAATAAATATTAAGGTCACTGACTATTTCCAAGTAAAAGCTCAGACCATATCAATGGAGCTCAACTTAGCTTTTCTAGCCTGTGAGATCTGGGTACATTCCAGTCATAATAGTTTATTTAGAGTGAACCTGATGGTTTACCAAAAAAAGAAAGTGTCTTTTTACTATGGTATTTCCTGGTGTTTTAGGTATAATTGGGGATGGGGAACAGGGAGAGAAGAATTAATGTTCTTATTGGCTCCTGTCCCTCAGCTCTGCTACCCCTCTCCCCAGCCTCCTTCCTCTGCCTCTCCTTCCCACCCCTGTGGCAGGGGTGCACTCATGCTTTTGTGTTCTCCCTATGTCTTCTCTCTTTGCCTTACAGGACCCATACATAAACAACTCTGCAATGTCAGTCCAAGCTCATTTCTCACTGCAACACACCTACATCATCTTCCACACCCTGAGGCTGCGCCACCTTACTGTTGTTGACCCATAGAACTGAGTGGTTGGGGTGATCACTAGGAAGGACCTGCTGCCTTTCCCACTAAAGGAGAGGCTCAGGCTCCAGCTGGCACCACAGAGCCCTGATGCAGGTGAACAGCCCCTGAATTCATGGCCATGGATATGTTCTTAGGCTTTGCCACTTCTTTTTGAGGCCATGTTCTTCCTTGGGAAAAAAAAATCAGAGCTTTTCCACTTGATCCCTTCTGGAGAAGAGATGCTTAAAAGCTGTTGTATCTAGACATGTAGGAATGGAGCCCAGAGCTATGTCTCTTCAGCTGTTTGATGATTGTGAAATCCATTAATTTAAATGGTTGTGAGACAAAATAAGAGTTCGTGTGTTTATGGAAGATGTACATAAAATTGGATGTGAAGGGATGGATGTCAAGAATGCTTTTGTCACACCGTCTATGCCTCCCAATGAAAAAATATCATGACCATTGGCAGTGGTTACGTTGGCAAAGTGTTTCAGTGAAGACTAAATCTTCAGCCTCTGAGTATCTGCCTGTTAAAAAGGAGAATGTTTCCATATCAGTGTTTTTATGTTGGAATATGTATGATTAAGTGAGAGGAAATACTGCCTTGAGAGAGGTGGGCAACCAAAAGGAACAAGGGCTTGGCCTTTCTTATTGGCCTACATGCATTAGAAGTTGAAAGGGGGAATTGTGCATGACAGAAAGGTATTGACTGTGGGGCTCCTTCCAAATTCCCATCACACTTCTCAGCAAGAGAAACTTAACATGGTTTTCTGTTGCCTACATTTCTTTCAATTTCTGCAGCTCCTGGAATAGGCTCTCTTTCTCTCCTTCCATCTGGCATGATAACATTTTTAGTTATGTTCATGTGCAGTGAGGTATGGGGCAAATTTTAATAATGGGGAAGCAACATGATCAATTGTGGGAGTAGTTTTTGTGTATATAGCAGCATAGTTACAAACTGAGTGCAAATTAATTAATTCTTCATGATTTTTGAGTCATACAATGTTTGAAAACTTGGAAAGTGTTGTTTGTTAATAAATTGATGTGAACAATTTTTTGGATAAAGACACTTTTAGATTTCCTTCTGTGACTTCGTAATTGATGTTTAATTTTGTTCTGTTAAATACCAGAGGGATTCCCACAGATTTGGATATTAAAATCAAACATGTATGAAGGAATCCACCACTATTAATGTTGTTAGAATAAATACCAAGGAAAACTAGTAACAACTTACTGGTTATAAAAAACTTGACAAAATTCCTGAAAGTGAATTTCTGGTATTTGAATCACGCAGCTTTGAGTCTCCTATGGATCAAAGATTTGCTGGATTTTCTCCTGTTTTCCCTGCTGGATCCTGTCCTTATCATCAATAATCTTGCTTTTGTAGCACCACAGAGAACGCACAGCACTTTAAAACTTAAGTGTCCAGTCAACTCAAAGAGGTGGCAGCCCAGAAACTTGTAAAGGTATGTGAGAAGGGCGCTTTAAATGGTCAGTTAAAATGTCATATGTGTGGTGAGAAATGCTTTGCAAATCACCTATCCAAGAGATATGAAGGTGGATGTTTATTTAGATCCTGTTAAATTAGTAATCTTTTGTTCACTGGTACACTAGTAAGGTCATTGTCACTATTGATCTATGCCTCACCTACCTGAAAAATGCAAAGTTGAAGGAATTAGGGTTTGTGAGCTAGCAGAACAAGAGATCTAATCTAGAACCCCCTAGTGATTTCCCCTTAAGGATGTGAGAATCTCTTCTTCTCCTCTTGATAATCAAATCTGAATAACCTTGCCATGAATTTGCATTTTTGGTTCAAAGCCCATTGCTGATTTCCTTTTCCTTTATTTACTGAGTACACAAAGTATCACCCTTCTAAGACCTGAGTAATCTAATTTGTTTTTGCTTATAGTATCTGTGGCTAAATGACTCAGTACAAACTGTAGCTGGGGTGTACTTTGCAGAGTACGAGGGCTGCGGACAGCCAGGATATCTGTAACTCATTACCCAACTTTGAACTGGTCACTTAAATGCTTGGCATACCGTTTGCTCTTCCTTTACAGTTGGAACAGTGATACAGATCCACCATAGTTACTGTGAAAAGAACATGTGTGAAAGATATTATAGGAATATAAACTACTCTATAATAATATTTTGTGCAGGCCAGTTGCAAAAAGCAGTGTGGGATGGAATTTCCCCACCATCAGTAACAAGTGTAATTTCTGAAGAAAAGTTCACAAAATTTACATGGAACTTCTCTTAACTGTGTTGTGAGCTGGGTGGGGGACAGCATGTTGCATTTTTCCATACATTATTAACTAGTTCCACTGCTAGATGAGGTTTTTTTGTGTTTTGAATACACACAAACCAGAATTCCTCCCAGGACTTCCTGAAACAAGTGGCTCCCTTATATTCTGGACTCCAGGGACAATTCCATCTCATCACAAACCCTCATAGTGTAATACATATATGAAAGTGAAAACATGAAATTTGTAGGAATTGGTAGGAAAATATGCAGTTCTCATGATTCTTATATAGAACAAGACTCTAAGGAATGGCAGTAACAAGTAGTCATATCATTTGACTGTTTGGCACAAGGTACTTTGGGTTTTCTCCTTGTCTGCTTATAGTGAATGGTATATGTTCTGCTATTTCCTCATATGATTTGAACTAAAAAATAGATAGTTACAGAAAAGGTGCTATTTTTATATGAAATATAGTTTGTTTATGAATTTTCACAATTTCTAAACACAAATCTCTGTGACAGAGATGAAGGACTTCACAACAAAATTCAAGTAATTGGCATTATTTTTGGTTTATACTATGCATCTGTACCTCTTTCATCTCACCCTCCTTTATGATTCTGTTGTTCTAACACTTCTTTCTCTCTTAAACTGAAATATGGCTTAAAACACAGACAGACTGAACTTTAGAACTAGGTTTGAAGTACAGCCATGCAAAATCCCCCCCATTCAATTAGAAAAAATGCTTTCACATTAGAAACGTAAAACCATCTGTGCATTACATATGAGCATAAACTATCGTGAGAAGGCTTTTGTGGTATGCAGCTTTAATGCATGGTTTTACAGGTATCCTGTAATGTCTACATGCTTATGTTAATGTATGTAACATTGGAGGTGTTTTTCCTGTCATGTGATACTGACATACTTTAGAGTTAATTGCCTAGTGTTTTTAAACTGCCTGGTTTATCACGCTGTAGAACCTTTTAACATTTTCTTGTTTTCCAGTTAATTTTCCTTGCATTTTTAAATGGGACATTGTCCTGTAATTGTACACATTTATTTGCTGACCATGAACAGAAAAGCCTAAAGGAGGGAAGACAGATGAAGAAATTCTTACTGTCTATATAAAAATGATGACTTTAAAGATGCAGCGACCAACACTGCTGAAGGTACTAGTAATAGGATATAGTCTATCTTACCTCAAGGCTGAGATAGCCTTGAGCCAAAAAGCTAAAGGGGAATGAAAATGTAACCAGCTGTACTCTGCAAGAGTAGCGCCTGGAAAATCACTGATGAGGAAGTGCTGCAAAATGTTAGTGTTGTCTCTGCTGCCCCTTTCCACATAGCTTCAGCTAACAGAGCTGTCAGTGTACCTCTGGTGATCATGAAATCACTTAATGAAATGAAGTGTAACCAGCTCTCTGCTAAACTAGTGGTTAATTAAGTGTGACCATCAAGTGATGGGAACCATAGTAGTATACAAGGGAACGCTTGTTCAATCCTGAAAGGCCTATTAAAGTAAGAGGAAATATGTGATCAGCACAGTTGTCTGAATGTCTAACACGGTACGGCGTGGGAATGCCAGCATCAGAGTTCAAACACATGAGGAGTTACTGCTGCTTGCTTGAGGTACTGAACAAACCAGAATAACTTACACTATGTGATTGTAATCAATGCCTAGCACACTTCTTAGGGGCCAAAGCAATGAAATGGTTGACTAACTTGCGGTATCTCATTAAACTGGCAAATCTTGCTTGTCTGAGATCATAGACTGTGTACAAAGAGTCAGCATTCTGTCACTGTGGCCACTTCTTACTCCGTGCCAGCAGAGAAACAGTGAGGAAGTACCAGTTTCTGCATATTTTATTTTGAAGGGGTTACAGACAAGAATTTGTATTTTTGTGCAGTTTATATTTGCAAAGAGCTCTGTAGATTTAAGTCCCAGGGCTTCTGCTGTGATGTTGCTATAATCACCCCTCTTATATACGGAGGAGCTGAAATATGCATGTGAAGTACCTCCTGAGGATCAGAAAGTGAGTCTGTGGCAAATCCAAAAGGAGAACTTCAGACTCCTGACTTCTTTTCTTCTCAATACTAAGCTCTTACTTGTAAAGTAGACCCAAAAGCTAGCATTAAGGGAAGGCATGGCAAGTTGTGTGACTCACATTTTTGTCGGCTTTGATGTACAAGAAGGAAGTGTTTCTAGTGTGACAGGGCTGTCCCTGGTATACAGAGCAAAGCCACCTGTGCAGCAGGGAGGGCTGTGAGGACTGCACCTGTGCAGGAGGCACTGTAGTCCTGTATGAGTGCTCTCGATGTGAATGCAGCCTGAAAGCCTTCCTGAGATACACTGGGTACAGCTGGTCAGCACAGCAAAGGATAGGACCGCTGCTGAGTCACTGCATTGCAAATGCAGAAGGTATGGGTTTCTGTGAAAGCATGAGATGGAAAACAATAAATGCACAAGACTTGATATGTCTGGTATGTGTGTATACATACAGATGCGAACATCTATGTGGGTGTGTGCACACATATGCAGGTAAGGAACCTCGTTGTTTTGTAACTATCATTTGTAGTTTAGAAGACAGGTTAAGCACTGGATGAGGATGTACATTTCCTTTTAGGAAAAAAAAAGGGGAAATAAGCTATGTATATCTTGAGCTTTACTACCCTACAATCATACAGACCACTACCTGTAGAAACTTTTCCAGTCCTCAGGGGGTAAACAATAGGATAGGGATTAGTGTTGATGCGAGTTATGGGTTGAGAGCAGGGCACAGAGGTCAAACAGACAGAAGGGATTTAAAGTAGCTTGGTGAATCAAGTGCCCAAGATAGCAGAGTCTGGCAGGACATACAAATAAAAAGGAGTGATATTTATCTGAAATGCCATCAACAGTACAAAACATAAACGTTAATCACAAAAACACCACGGCATTTCTTTAATTGGCCTAGTTTGACTGGATCTCTGTCAGAGATCTGTCTTGCACCTTGTCTTTAAGGTGAAGAACATCTAAAACCATCAGCTCTTTGAACCTATAAGGTGAGTTTTACAGAGTCACAGAAGAATTTAGGTTGGAAGGGTCCTCTGGAGGTCATCTAGTCCAACCCCCTGCTCAGACGAGGTCTGACTAGATCAGGTAGCTCAGGGCCATGCCCAGTCAAGCCCTTGACACCTCCAAAGATAGAAAGCCCACATCTTCTGTTCCAGCTTCATGGTAAAAGATTTTTCTTATATTTAATTAGGATTTTCTGTGCTCCAACTTTTGTCCATTGCCTATCATTGTGCACCTACAAGCAGAGTCTGGCTCTGTCTTCTTTGTACCCTGAGGCCAGGTAGTTTCAGCAGTCATGTCTCCTTTAAGCCTCCTCTTCTCCAAGCTGATGGGCTCATCTCTCTAAGCCTCTCCTCATATGCCCGTGCTCCAGCCCCCTGGCCAGTCTGGTGGCCTGCTGCTGGACTTGCTCCGGTGTGTCAGTATTTTTCCTGTACTGTGGAGCTTTCCCATCACCCCAAACCAGCTTGTACTGGTGCCATGCTAATCTTCTCCGTATCATTCGAATTTTAGTATATAGGCTGCCAAAGAGAATGTGATTTCATTAGAAGATAAGCTAGAACTATGAATTTTCTAAAAAGAAGAAACTTTGAGACAATGGAAATTAAAGGCTTTTAACCCATTTCTGCCTTCTCTCTCATTACCCTTATGTTCTGGTCTTTTTCTCAGCCCACAAATTTCAGTGGCTTCATGCACTGTAAGGAAGTCTTCACAATCCTTTCTCAGCATCCTGGGAGAAGTATTTACATCAGCTTGGGCCCTTGGTTGTGTATGTCTCCTCTGCCTGTCTCAGAGCTCTGCTGTCGCTGTGCTCCAGGCTCCTCCTCTTTGTGCATTTCTCCATTCTCTCTGACTTGCTCTGTGCTCCACAAACTTTTTCCCTGAAAAGTTGCTCAATTGCTCTTGGAAAAGCACAACTTCCTTCTCCTTCCAGAAGATGCCCCCTGACTGAGTGCAGCCGCATTGTTCTCTGCTGCCTTTTGAACGGAACATAATGCATATTAGGACAGGGTCACTCCAAATGAAGAAATTAAAATTATACACTCAACTTGTTAACGGAAACATCCACAATATTGTTTTGAAAAATTATTCATTAGGGTCTGGCCCTGATTTTGGAAATTACTCAGGGTGGTTTTATAACAGTCAAAAATCGTAAGGTGCTGTGTGTGAGGCTTTGGGGTTTGGACACATTTTTCCACAACTCTCTACATTTGTCAGCGAGAACATACAGCTCTTTTGACAGTAGGACTTGGGTGGGCTGATGGTTGCTGGATGCTGTAATAGGAGGTTGGCGGGACACAGAATGATAAACTTACTTGTCAACAGTTTCTCTGGCTTTCTCAGGACAGGCTGAGTTTTGTACCTCTGCATCTTGTTTCCCATATAGTCCTCGGGAATTTCTCTGGTATGAGTTAATTGATTTTGTATTTGTTTGCTGCTGTTGTTTTTGCATCTACCCAACATGAAGCCCTTCTCACCCACAGATGCTCATTTTGTATCTATTACTCCTACTTTGTTACGTTGCTTCCTTCAGCCAGAAAGAATTCTCCTTAAATTGTTTGCATGTTGGTGGCAACGGAGATGGAAGACCAAAGAAAATAAAGAAGAGATCCACAGTAAATATTGAAAATGGGGTCCTTCCAGTGTGTGGGATGGAAAATCAGGCTGCAAGCACCATGAGGGAGATCTGCAGTGGGGTGACCTCAGCAATGAGAGCCACAAGAAGAGTTTAGCGAGTACCTCAAGAGGAAGCAGACCTATGGCTGCATCTGCACACAGTAAGGCACTTTCCCTGGAAAGCAAGCTAGATGGAGGCCAGGTCAAAAGGCTCTGTGGGGCCCTTTTGGCCTCTGTGCCTGTATGTCCTTCCTGCAAGACCAAATTATTGTGTAGGCTTGGTGCCCAATTAAGGTTTCCTATGGCCATGGAGTTAGGATATTGTTAAGATGCGTGCACAGGCCAGGGACCTAAAACTACACTTGGATATTGCAGGCCAGACACCTTAATGCCCCATCAGTTCATGTTCATCTGTGGTCACTTTATTTTTGAAATTTTGACCATTTGCTGTTTCTCTGTCATGCAGCATCTTTTTATTTCCTATTAGTTATGTAAGTTGCAATGCAGTTGTACTACCAGCATTTTTCCACGCTGAATTTCACTGTTATTTTGTCCCCAGATTTCTGCTTTCTTTACTTTCTTTTATAGCTTATTGGGCATTATTTCTTCATCCTTGCTACTGATTGCCTCTTCCTCATTGCTTTTCACGAGAATTCTTTTGTTTGCAGTAATTCAGGAAAATTCACTTGCTTTGCTTCAGAGCCTGGATATTGGCATAGAGAATGAATCAGTTTTGATCTCCTTGCTTTTCCTTGTGTCAAAGTAATTTTCCAGACTTGTGCCAGGGTTCCAGCACTCCTGTTTTTCCTTTTAAAACAGAGGGCTCTGAATTTCCATTGCCTGGCACTGCGGGTGTGCTCAGAATGGCTGCCTTCCCTGCCCATTCGCTTTCTAATTACTTTGCAGGTCCAGCTCAAGCGGGCTCAGAATATAACCTCCTTAAGGCTACCCAAGGCAAGCTGACAGCCCCACGGGTGAGATGCCACCAAAGTGAATTTCACCTATTTCATTAGGGTTTTGTACACTTGAGTGAACTTGGGTAAAGCTGCGTGAAAGATCTCTGCAGAAATAAACACAGCAGATCAGGGGCTACATGCAGTTTTCCCTAGTGATTTATATATTTTAAGATTAGAGCTAGCACTTTGCAAAACGCTGTTTGATGTTAATTAGGTTTGCCTGAACAGACTAAACCAGACATAGTTAGCTGGTTAAAATTGTACCCAAAAAATTGTGACCTCTCGCTGTGAAGTGTCTCAGTATATGCTGTTGTTTAGGCCTGCTCTTCCATTTTTTTTGGAGGCGGCAGATAAAGCATGCACTATATCGCTGATACAGAGAGGAATTTTTTTTTTATCATTTGGGAGTAGCATCTCTGTCTCATACCTACTGTTGTTAACGGGAGGGGGTTTTTTTACTAAATACTTCTGCGTTCATTCTACTTGTGTTTTTGACAGGAGGAGCACTGCCAAGTGAGTTTTCAGCTTTTTATGAATAAAACCTAATAGGAAGCCTTTCAACAGCATCAGAGCATCCACAGGTACAAAATAACTTAACCAGCTCTCACAATCCATGTAGTTACTGGCAAACCTGATTCATTTTATGAATAATTTTACTTGGATCTGGGTGAGAAAAATGTTCACATGAACAGTATGAGCAACAAATTTCCAGACAAAAACATGGAGGAGGGAGAGTATGTATAGACATAGTCTGGGGGGGCCTGTGACTTCATTGCACTTCACACGATAAGAGGGTTCACTTCAGGAGCTGGTAACGGGCCGTGCCGGAGACTTGAAAGGCCGGGCTACAGGAAGCGGGGCTGGTGAGTCAGGAAATGGCAGCATTCCCTCCCAGTCATCCTTGAACCGCTGCCCTGGTGTGCTCATAGTGGGAACTGGATTAGTAGAGATGCTGTTCCTTCAGAGGAGATTTCAAACTTGGGCCGTGACCATTTGATGTTGTTAAGCGTTACGTGCTGTTTCTTCTCGAGAGCATGGATTTCAGATCTTGCATCTGGCCTGGTCTCCAGCCTGGTTGCGTGTGTTTTGCAACCACCCGTCTCCGCAGGATGTGCGGAGGTGCGTGTCTCCTTTCTGGCCTGGCTTTCCATCCCGGCGCCACCAGCCCTGCTCTTGGCCAAGCCACATGGCTTTCTTGACCCAGGAGTCACTTGCGCGTGGCTGCTGTGTAGCTGTAACTCCCTGCTACACGCACGTTGTTCTCTGTAACATTTGCTCGGTTTACCGGTGGCGGTACCTGTCGGGGGGTTACAGCGTTATTTGGCGGCTGCAGGGGGGCTTATGAGGAGGCTACGGGGAGCGAGGGCGCAGGCTGGCAGCGGGCTCGGAAAGGCACCTTGGGCTGCGCCGCCTCCCCACCGTGCCGCCCGCCATTAACAGGCCGCGGTTACGCTCCGCGCTGCATCGCGACCCGAGCGGCGGCACAGCGCGCCCGGGGCGGCGGCACGGCCCGCGCCAGGCGGGAGACCACCGAGCAAGGCCGCCGGCGGGGCGGCAAGGCGCCACCAGCTCCCCCGCCCCGGCAGCCCGCCCGCCGCGCCGCCCGCCGCCCGGCGCCTCGGCCCCGTCCCCCGCCGCGGCTCGGACCTGCCGCCTGGCCGCCCGCGGCGGCGCCGGGCGGGCCCCCCGCCTGCGGGAGCGGCGGCGCCGGCAGCGGCCGCTAGATGCCGCCCTGCCCAACGGCTTGGAGGCGGCGGCGGCGGGCGCGGCGGCCGGGCGGCGGCGCGGCGGCGGCTCGGCGGGGCCGCGGCGGCACCTCCGGTCCCTGCGCGGCCGCCCGGGGAGCGCGATCCCCGCCGCCTGTGCCGAGCCTGGCGCTGGCGGTGCCGCCTTTCCGCCCCCGAGAACAGCGCGGGGGGCTGCGCTGCCTCGCGGCGTTTTCCGGAGGAGGCGGCTTGTCAGGTCTCGCTCCTCCGGAGCGGGTCTGGGCCAGCGGCCGGGCCGTGGGGCCGGGGCCAGGCACAGCCCCGCGGTGGCCAGGCCGGGGACCGGCTGCGCCACTGGCCGCACAGGCTGGCGGTGGGGCCGTGCCGCGGCGGGGCGGGGGCCGTGGCAGGGGCTAACGGCCCCGCGCTGTGGGGAAATGGGCCCGGGGCCCCGGGCGGGGTTGGGAGCGGCCCCGGTGGGGCCTGCCACGGTCATTAAGTTCAGGCCCTGGGGACCCTGGCACTGACCGCGACCCGTCAGGCCTCCGCAGGGAGCACGGAGCTGCCAGCACAGGGGTCACCTCATGGTGACAGGGGTAGGTGCCAGAGACTGAAACCGAGTGCACTGTTCGTCAGAGGGGCTCTCAAGTGATCTTTCTTTAAGACAAACAGCAAGCAGCCCTCAAATGGATCAGAGCAAGTAGTTTGGATGCTGAATTTCGGTAGCAATTGCCCTTTTGAACCTTGCGTGTTTCAGTTTTCCCTCATTGAATATTCTCCCTAAAAGAACGGATGCATTGACTGCATGCATGGGTTTGGGGAACAGAACCATGTGAAGAACACAGCCCCATGCTGTAACTGCACGTTGGCTGCGTGCATTCGTCAGGGAAAACCAAGAGCGGTTTCTCCACACTTCAAGACTGACTCTCAAGGAGGCCAAGGCCACTGAGATTTTGGGATTATTCATATTTCAAAGTCAGTTCACAGTATGAAGTTGTTTAGGGGCTAAAGGAATATAAGCCATTTTCACATGTAGTTGTTCGGGGTTTTTTGAAGAGAGGTTTGTGTTACTTAAAAATGCTTACAAATGCTAATTTAGCATCTGTGTGAAATGCTGTATTGTCTGGACTTCTGTATTTGCAAACGGAGCAGATAGCGGAATTATAAGCACTTCCTGCGTGGCTTCTTGGCTGCAACCTGGACTGACCCCATGAACAGCAAGTGGCAGCGAGCAGCGTCAGACTTGGATGCTGCCTTCTGTTACTGCTGGTGGGTTAACCTAGTAAAACTGCTTGGCTTCCCTGCTGAACTTGCCATGTAGTTCCATCTATAATGTAAACATCTGTTTACCAACTGCAGTGAAACCACTCTTTCTTTTTGTGTAGGCTACCAAACAGCTGTCAAATGGGAACAACTTTGGTTATCACATTTTTTAACCAATGTCCTGGATAGAAGAGGTTCTGAATGCCTTTATCCTTGTTTGACTTTCCTGGTTTTGGACTGGATCCTTCTCAGCTACGTGTTTTCAGTCTCTCACTGGGCTTTTAAATAACCCCCAGGAGTGTGCTGGATGTCATCCTCCTACAGAGCTCAAGTAGATTAGATGGGAGCATTGAGTTCATTGGATCACTGTGGATCCGTGCAGTTCTTCTAGGCATCTTCTATCCATTAGCATCCCATTCTAAGAGACTTTGTGGTGTTCGTTTTGACAGGATGCATTATGCTTTACAAGGTTATGTCTTAAAATCATAAAACTATGAAAAGAGGATTCCCAAGACAGTATTAAAAGCAATTGTAATGGCAGATGAGCTGAGAGCTAAGATCACAGAGAATTTTTTTTTGTCAGCGTAGGCATGCATGTGGCATTCAAGGTGATAGTAGTCATGAGTGAGCATACCTGTGCAGCAGAATATACCATAGACTTGGAAATGTTTGGTTTGGAAAAAAGAATGCTCTTCACATATGTTAGTATGCATTTAGCAAACAAAAGCTGTGTTGAGCACTCACCAGACTTTTTGAAGTCAAATGCAGAGCAGGGTGTCCATACATGTGAAGAAACCTTGTAATGCTCTTTCTGAAGTTAGAGAAACAGCCTCATTGAGGAGATGCTCATACAGATGGCTAGGCTTCCAGACTTTTGAAATTTGGGATTTATTTGGCTGAATACCCCAGAAGTCATCTTTAGGTTCTCTGTGACTCATCCAGGCTGTCTGAACTTCTCAGGCTGGAGACAGGAAGCGATGAGCAGGTTCACTTATGACAGGGCTTCCTGTTTTGCCTTGAACAGAAGGTGTTTAGATAGACTGTTTTCTTGATGTTCTGCTGATCCCAGTTGAGTTCAGTGATGAGGCAAAAACAGGAGAGAAAATGCTGGTTGTGGGATGCCATTCTTGCCAAACCTTTTCAGCCTCCAAAGAAGGCTTATTTTGGCAGAATGTTAAGTGATGCTTTTTAGGTTGCTTTTCATTTGGGGAGGCTGATGGGAAAGATTCTCCTCCCCAGACACTGAGCTATACATAGTTTTATACAACCAAAATGTCTCTGAGTAGACACGGAATAAGTGACGAAAAATGAGCTTTTACCAAACCTGTGGAATTCATTTGAACTTTGCCAGGTGTTTGGCTGTAAGACTGTGAGGTCCCATATTTAACAGCTCATATACTTTACCAATAATATGTGAAGTGTTTCATTATCTTATACACTGTAGTTGGCACACATCAGTTTGCAGACAAAGAGCAACGGTTTATGATATTTGTGGAATCCATGTGCTGTTGTATCCATGAAATGATGTGTGGTGTATGATAAGACAAATATATAAGAATGAAAGAGCTTATATAGCAAATGTAAGATACTTTCAAGTCTATGATAACTGAAACCATAAATTGTTAAGTAACATCAGTATTTTGGGTTTTGTCTCCCCTTACAAATGCCAGGAGTGAAAAGCAAATAAGAGGCTTGCCTTCAGCTCACCAAGGTGCTAAAGGAATACTTGGGACAGAGGAAGAGCTAATTTATTTTGAGGCTGCAAAATGACTAGGGCTTTTTAGGGTATTCATCCTAAAGGCCAAATTAAAACTAAATGTGGGTGGACAAGCTTACCAGACCAACTGTGTACTCACACAAGTTCCCAATATTCAGTGAAGTATCAGGACTGAAATAATTATTGCAAGATTCTCGTTGGATGAAAAGGTCTTTGTGTGTATTTTTGTGGATTCTTTACCCCCCTGTTTTCTCTGTATTTTCTCTGTTTCTGCATTTTAATATTTCCAGAAAAAAATAAAATGCTTAAAACTTCAACCTACTTCTAAGTAAATCTCTGATTGAACAAGTCTGTAACATTGCTTTGCAGCATAGCAATGTGTGTAAGTGTGTACGTGTGTACTTCTCTATGTATAAATGTTTTGCTGAGGTATAGGGACTAAGGATGAAAAGCGACTATTTACACCAGCAACTCCCCAGGCATGGGAATCTAGTGTGTTGCAAGAGTGGCGATGTTTGCTGTGGCAGTGCTTGCAGCAGCCTGTGTGGTCTGCCCTGGCCTTAGCAGCCTGTCTGGAGAACTGGCAGGAGTGAGCTGCCCAGGAGACCTCGGTCCCCGGGTGAGGTCTCGAAGAGCACACCAAAGTCACCAGGCTGCTACCCAGCTGCAGAGAGCAGGGAAGCTCAGGGGGATCTGCTGTGCCTCACCAGTTGTAATCCAGAAAGAGCCCCAGATATCAAGAAGACTAGGGAGGAGAAAGTCAGACTATGGAAAGCAGAACAGGGAGCTTCTTGCTTTCCTGTCTTCTGCAAGGACTTTGGCAGACTGGCATGTGTGTGGTGGTTCTGCTCTGTCAGATCCATTTTCTTTAGAGAGCTAGCGGACCTTTGCATGTGAACAAGAAAGCATGTCATTTGTTTGATGCTGAATTTCAGTATTTGTACTATTTCCCCCCTTGAGGCGGTTTAGGAGTATAGAAGATGATTTCAATGAACTCTTTATTATTATTTCTAGTGCATTTTCTGTGCTGTAAACACTGACTGAATGAAAAGCTCAAAGGCAGTCCAGTCCCCTGTGGGACTGGAGTCTAGTATTAGCCATCTGACCAAGAAATGATTGGACTGGTCAGTGGGGAAGGCAAAGTGAAGGGAAAACATGGTAAGAGTAATGTTATGTATATCTATGTAAATTAGCAGATTGTAATACCTCCTTAGATGCAGGTGATCACTACAATAGCATATTTGAAGTTGTCTGAATTCAGTGGTTTCTTCTTGACAGAGGAAAAGGCAGTTCTAGGAGATGAATGTTTTTCTTTGTGCTTAAAAGGAAAAATAAAACCAAACCCAAGAAACTTCCAAAGACCCCAAATCTTTTGAGGAAAAGGATGAAAATAAAGCTTTCCACTGAATCTGTCATACTATGCTGACGCTTTTGTGGTTAGTCTCACATCTAGTGACTGCACATATATCATTCATTCGTGTTCCTGACATGATAGTTGCGAAGCCATTTCTCTGGCACTGATGATGTAAGACTGGAGGATTTCTGTATCAACTTTCTGCATTTGCTGCTTAACCTCTCTGTGGAAGAAATGACCTTATTTGGAGCCAGTAGCTTACACAGGTTGAGATTTGGCAATGGTTTTTGGCTGATAGCAACACGATACGGCATTGCACCATTTTTATTTTCCCACCTTCCACAGTGGAGTTCACTAATTTCTATTGTATGTTGGTTGTCTGGACTCTCCATACACTGGATGGACTGAAACTTTCCACAGACACCAGAAGTGATCAGCAGTTTGAATATGGAAATCTGTGTGGTAAATGGGCATAAATTTAGAGAGGACTTAAGAGTGTACTAACCATTAGTCTGTCATATATTTTTGCATGTTGGGCAGAAAATAATTCAGTGTTGTCTAACTTTTAGTGATAATATATCATGAGTAGGATGTTTACATAGGATAAGGATAGCAGAAAAATTCTGAGAAGGCTTGCTGGTACATTTCTGAGTGGTCTAATCCCAAATCTGGATCAATTACTGATGCAGTCTGAACAAGGCGGGAAAGCCAAACATATCTGTTTGAGCCATATGAAATGTCCTCTGAATAGGCTTTGAAAACATGGCCATGAGGTAAATTTTGGTTATTATTGACGAGCTGGTGTTTGATTTTGAACTACTGCTTAAATGAGAGAAACGTCAGATTATTGGTTTCTATCAGTAATCACCTAAGTGAAATTTCATTAAATACTTGTGAGTAATTAATAAAATGAGATCACTGATTTTTTATCAAATCTTTGTCTAAGACCTTAACATAAATCTTGTGAAAATATGCAGTTTGCATGAATTGAAATAGAAAAGCCAGAATCCTGTCTGCCTAAAACATAAACCCGTACAATGCAGAGAAGGAAGTTACAGTTTAAGATGCCAGGAATTTGAGATATAATTTCAATATTCTTTCATCTTTGTTCTAAGATGTCAGTGCATGTAGAAGTAATAAGGCACGTCTGTATTTCAGTGCACATCATTTTAGGTCTAGGGGTGCTGAGTGTGAAAATAAATTTTTCTTATGTTGCATTTTAACCAGGATAAAATGACAGTTTTAGAGTCACACAGTGCACATAACAAGATAAGCAATGCTGCTTCAGCACAGCTTACATGTACTGTAAGAAAGAAGTGTATACTTAGAAAGCAAATGACAGCCCTGAAGTTATGGTGATATTGTAAGGCACTGCTACAATGGTTATCTTTCATATCATTCTTACAACCTTGGCACATGTGGTTTATGCTCAAGAATTTAATTTCCTTATTTGATATTTTTATAGTCCTTAAAATCTGCCCTATATCCAAGACTGAACACAGGCAATTAAAGAATTTCATAAAACTTTGTATTTTGAGGGGGAATATTATTAGAAGGCTGAACATTTATATCAACATTTTATTTACAGTACTGTCTGTTCTCTCAATATTTGCTCACAGCTCTCCATTGTTGGTGGTGGGATTTGCATATGCTGAAGTCAAGCAGAATTAAGCTTTCATGAGCAGATAATTAACAGGCAAATGTAGTATCTCTGTGCTCTGTAAATTACAGGGTTTTCAGAATCCTGGTTATGGTTTTTTGCTTAGCTAAATTTCACGTTCTTACATGTTATTTTTTTATCCAGTCTATAGTTTTTGAAAACAACAATATGCTTTATGGTGACTGATGATTTTTGTTTGAACTGATTCTACATGTTGCCATGAAATATTTTTATATTTCAATGTAACTTGGAAATATGATCCATTTCTTTAGGTGTTGCTAATGCTCTGGACTCTTACTATTGTAGTGGTGTTAATTCTTCCCAGTCTCTGTTATGCTGGTCTGGCTTGCGCAAAGAGTTTAAAAAGGCCAGGAGCCTAAGACCACCAGCATTGTAGGGAAATAACATCTGAAAAGCTCCCAATCTTACAGTCCTCCCTCCTGCTGATGAAGAGCAATAGCAGACTTGATTTGGGTTTATTTGTGAATGGCTGTTTTCTAAAAAAATAACAAATCAAAGAAATAAATCAATACAGATCTTATATGACATTTTATCTGCTTTCATTTGTTGGTTGCTGTAGCATGACTGATAGAAAAGGATGCATACTTTCTGTTTTGCTGCTAGGAACATGCTTAAACTTATTTCATTTATTGTGATACATTTCTGTCATTTTGCTTATACTTCCAAACACGTTCTACCACTTGCTCTTTTTTTTTCCCCAAATCCACAGATTTTGTAGGCATTAGTTCCTCCTTAGTTTAAGTTCATCTTCTTCTTTTGCACCGTGGGTCAATGTTCCATTTCCTCGTTAGTCCTTACTTGGGAGAAAAGCCTTAGTGACTTCAACAGGTGGTCTCCTGGAGTCAGCTCTTGGTTATGCCATGTTGAGTGTATGATGTCTGTTAGAGAGATGCAGCTGAAATCACCATGCTTGTTTGTCTGATTACAATCTGAAATTGTAAGCCAGAATCTTTAGCACCAGTCAGACCCTCCAGAACTGCTCTTTGTATTTGCTTTATTACTGAAGTTTCAACAAGCTACTTGCATGATGGTCAGTCAAAACAGTAAAGGAAGACTGCAAAGTCAGTACCCTCCTTTCTGAACCCGAGGAAGGAGCCATAGGAGTGTATTTGTGTCTACTATTGATTGGCACGAGTCACATTTCAGTAGATGAAATATGCCTTCTTTATTCAAGTGATGGACTATGGAGTGGAGGTGTCCTGTTCACATGTACGCATAATGCACGTGCTGTAGAATCAGGGGAAATGAGATCCTGTGTTTGTTTTTATAACCAGAATCTGCTCTGTTAAGTTGCCAGGTTCCTTACTAGTTTCCTTGAATGCAGAAGCATGTCTGTTTTGCAGGTGTCTTGCTAAAATTATGTTTCATTGTAAAGAACAGGTCTTACCCTGATTTTTGGTTTTTGGTTTTGTTTAAAGGCTACATTTACTTGTGGAATCATATAAGCAATTATTAATAACCAAACAGTTAACAGTAAAACAAAGATGTCCATATCTTTGATTTGGATTTACATCTTTGAATAATCTTTCGCTGAGCTATGCAAAACGCTTCTATTGTGTGGTAGTTTGAATCATCACTAATGAAGTTTATACACCCATGATGTTTTTGACTTTGATACCTGGAGGACTTACTGAAGTGGCTGGAGGGTTTTGGTTGTGTTCCACATCTCACAGCATTGGGACACTGGGACAGTAGTTGCCTCAGGGAGGCAAAAGAAAATAAACGCTGGCATCATCACCATTCATCTTTACTCTCACTTTGATTCTGCTCTGGTTCCTTCTAGCTTCTCACTTCTTTTCCTCAATGCAACAGCAGAAAAGCATCATAACTCAGTCTGTGCAGAAAAAATAAAGACTAAAGATGGCTGATCTCTATGTTTTTAAATATGTATCTGAGCAAAAGTTGGTGATAGTTCAGGGTTCTTTACTTTGACAAAGAGGGTTTACAAAATCTAAAGACTGGACATTTAAAGCTAATCAGATTTAACCTGGGAATAAATTGAAAAATAAGTTAAGCAAGGGCAAATATTTATTAGAAAATTGCTAAGGTATATAGTAGACTGTCCATAAGGAAGTCTTTAAAACAAGGTATCTTTCTTAAAGATATACACTGTAAATCAACCAGAAGTTATAGCCTGTGTGATCCGGGGACTGGTCCAAATGGAGATGGTGGTTTCTGTTGAATTTCTGGATTGTACCACAGAAAAGCAGTAAGGAAAAAGGGACTTGTTGCTCCTTTGTAAGTTACCAATACCTCTTGGCTTTTTTGTCATATAAGCCTTATTAAAAATGGGTTGTATCTTGACAAGAATGATAAATTTTTAAACTCTGGGTTTTTACCCTGTTTAATTCTTAACTGGAAAGGCAGGCTCTCTTCAGAAAAAAACAGCCACGTTAATAAATTCTAATTGTTAAAAAATGAAATATGCTAATTTGTTGTGTTGAGCAGCTTTGCTTAGATTGTAGGGTAGGAGAGGAGAGCTCTCTCCCTCTCTTTTCTTTAAACTGTCCAGGTCCTGACCTAAGATTTGCAGGCATGCCTTGCTGTGTAGAAACCAAAGACTTCATCCTTTCTCCTCTTGCACTGTCAGTTCAGGAAGCAGGGATAATGGATCTCCTGAATAATGGCAGTGATGCTAGTATGGTATTTTGCTTGTGAAATTGTCTTCACTTCCAGATGGGAAGGACTTGGCATCATTCTAGATGGTGCCACTGTGATGGCTGCAGGACTAGACCTGGCTTCTTCCACTCTGTAGAATGTAGACAGAGCTGGCACACGGGCCCTCATCAGCCACTAAGAGGTGCCCTAAATTTATTCAGCCCTCTGGAAGCATCCTGTTTGTGTTGGGCATATTTAGAAGCTCAGAAATTATATTAAGGTAAGTATGCCAATAGGTAGAACGAATGAAAGCAGCTATAATATTAGAGTAGAAAACATACCGTAATAACAGAATACCTTTGCTGATGAAGAAGTGGCATGATACATTAAAATTCAGGTTCAAACAAGCTAAATAAATTAATGGTATCACAGTGTGCTTGTGGATTTCAATTACAAGGAATATTAGAATGTCGTTACAATGTTGATCTCTTGGTTGGGCAACTAACAATGAACATGATATGCTAAGAGAGAGTAAAAAAAATCACAATAATAATGAAAAACTTTATTTCTGTATAAACAGTGTAAGCATCATATGGGTATATGAGACAAAGACTTTTTTTTTTTTTTGACACCATGAATGAAATTTTAGAGTAAATGGTCAAAGAACAAACAAGAGAAGAAACAGCTTGTGATTTAGGCCAGAGTTACTGTGCCAGATGTGGCCCTAAATGTAACTGTCAAAGAGTCAGTGCAACAGTGATCACTGTGTACTGAAGCACAATATTTTTGTGGGAATGAAAGAGCCACAGAGGTGTTAGATAAAAGTGAGAAAACCCCTCTGAAAGGAAATTTAAACAGCAAAATGTTAAATTTCCTGAAGTACCATGAAGTATAAGGGGTGGCTTTAGGGTCTTTTTGGTAGGTAGTATGCATTTGCTTTCCGAAAATCAGTTTCTAAACAGACTAAAAAAGAATAAATAAAGGGACGTAACTGAATATGTGGAAGTCATTCCAAATAAGGAACATACAAAACAGAACAAAATTTCACAAAATGCATGTCAAACCATAGTAAGGTATG
Organism: Falco naumanni; assembly: GCF_017639655.2. NCBI lineage: Eukaryota > Metazoa > Chordata > Aves > Falconiformes > Falconidae > Falco > Falco naumanni. The sequence continues at coordinate 71,104,736 of NC_054056.1, forward strand.
CCAAAAATATTTTGAAGAAAATTACAAAAGACATAAAAGTAAATCAGTTCTATTTCAAAACACATTAGAAGTTGAACTCTATATAGTCTACTGGTGTATCTGTGGAATCAGTATATGGAAGGAGAGTGATGGCATGGTACTGACATTCCATATGCAGGAGCTTACAGCTGCTACATTTTTTGTGTAGGAGGTGAGGCAAGGAAATATATTCAAATTGAGTTTTAGGCTGAGTATAACATAGTTCTTACGAAATTCTGAGGACAGATGCTGCTTACCCAGGAGTTTAAATGACGCAAATATGAAATTGCCAAATGTCTAACTGGGATACACGTCCTAGCTCTTACTAGCAGAGTGATGGAAAGTGGCTGTTTGCGTTGCCAGTCTAGAGTGTCTGGCTTTGTGTCAGGCAGGCTGTTAGAAGCTAAGTAATGAAGATGAGGTGAAGAGGCACAGGAATATGTATCATGAACAACTGACATTGTGGTTTTGTAGCCCTGCTTCAACATTCTACTGATATTTCTGAAGGAGTTAAAGTAGGACTGGTGGATGCTGTGTGCTGCCTTTCCAAGAAACATCATCCACCACCACCACCATTCCTCTTATAAAATTATGGTGTTCAGTTAAGTGGGAAGGTTCCCTTCTGAGAAGGATGTGAGAAGTAAAAATTTGTTTGCAGAGTAAAGAGACTTTTCCACTAGGGCCTTAGTAGATTAGTCTGTGTACCTGGGCCTGTTGGTGTATTTATGAGAGGATGAAGGGCAACGTTGGCTTATTTGAGCAGGAAAGTCCTTTGCAGGGCAATAGAAAAAGGTCATAACACTTAATGACTAGAAACTGTATGTTAATAAATGCAAAATAATTCATTTAGGGAGGAGAATCAGCTGCGACTATGTTATTCAATGCTAGACTCCATGTTAGCTGTTACGTTTATGGAAGAGACCTTTAAATAGTTGCAGGCAGGTCTATCCAAACTTTAGCTCATAGCTAGTGAAAAAGATAAATATGTTTCAGGGACAAATAGGAAGGGGACAGACAGCTACACAGAAACCATCCCTGACTTTGTTAAATACAGGAGGGATTTCTTGTTATTTGTAGCAGGCCAAGTAAGTAGATGTTTGTTTACTTAACTGTTGACTGATTTCATAGGAAGCCAATCCAATTTTTAAAAAATAAAGCAGGCTCAAAGGGTGATAAAAGCATCAAAATGTCTAAATGAAACTTTTCCCCTCAAAAATTAAGTTTTTCAAAGTAACTTTGCAAGTTGCTTTTCCAAGCCCTTGCAGCTGTGGGTTTCACAGACTCTCTAAGTTGGCTATACTTAAAAAGTGTTGTGATTGATGTGTCATACCATAACTACCAAGAAACATCAGGCTGTTAGGAAAACAGTCTAGTGAGGACCCCACAGTACTTATGGAGCCATTTCAGCATGTGAAGTTGTCTGTGATCATTGAATGGGCAAACATCCTTAGTTTTTTTGACATGTAAAGATATGAGGTGATGTTTAGTAATGTTTAATTTTAGAGGTTACAAGCTAAGTCTAAAAATCAATTTGTAGCAAATGACATTTCATGTGCAAATCATTAGTTTAAAGACAGAGTATTTCAGTGTTAATTTTTATTAGGGATCAAAGAAGATGCAAGGTGAAAAACAGAGGTAATGTTTCCTTGTGAGGGGATCAGAGATGCATAGTCATGCAAATGTCATGCATATAATCCAGAATTTTATTAACAGTTACCTTAGCTTTCTTTTCTCATTCCCATGCTTTCTGGGGTTTGAAGAGGAAGGGTCATGTCTCCTCCTCCTTCCTGTGCAATAAAGAGTTGGCAACGTGGGCATTTTCAATGTCCCGGGGCGGTCCTTTGAGTTAACTATTAACGTAGGAGAGACACCTTGTCAGTTATTGCTTCAGCCTCTCTTTTTGCAGACTCACAAAGTGTTCTGGTTCAAGTTTGGCAATTTCACACTCAGGAGGATTTCTGTTAGCCAAAAGAACTAGTTTATTACTATTATTTCCTTAATCTCATCATAGATTCTATAGGCTGTGGCATAAATTATGAGGGCAATTGGCCTTCCCTGGGCTTGTGATCTGACAGTTACACAAATTTAATCCCTAACAGTATCCATCAGTTAAACTAAATATATATCTATAATACATCTATATAGGCATATATATATAATGAAATCTGTATTGCTTGTTTGTTATCCCTGGACTGGCAAAAGTTTTGGAAACGTATAACGATGTCCGTTGCCTTAGCAGAAGTTGCAGTAATTCTATTTACTTAACATTATTTTTTTGGATGGGCATATTGACTGCTGTAAGTGACATCAAACTCAAGTCTGAAAGTTTCCAAACTGAGACAAGCTCTGCCAAAACAGAAAGAATTCTGTTATTGTTGAACTCTAGATGCCTAACATGCAACTCAAACAGCAGTGTTGTGTTTTGGGAAATATTGATCAACTGGGACCCAGAAGCAGGGAACAAAAAGACTTTACTGGCTCCAAATGGCAAATTCCCTTCTCTGAAAGGGCAAAATGAAAGGAGGTAAGGGATGTTTACAGAGGGTGCTTGTTATTCCTCCTTTCTTACGCACTTCCAAATAGGCAGTTTCCTATTTGAAAGGATTTCTCAGCTAGGTAAGGCTTATATTTCTTGCAACTGGTCAATCTAGAGGAAAAAGAGGAGAGGGGTAAGATCAGTATAGCTAGTAAGAATGAGAGTGATTCTAGAGCATACCATCCAACTTTGATTATATTTTGAAATTTACTGTAAATACCCTTACGATACTTTCATATTTGTGGGGGAATTCTTCAAACTTTTGCTCAACTTCCATGGGAATTTATATGAATAATGACCTCAGGATTCTTGATGTGGAAATAATTATCCTCCTACTGGATGCTCTACCTTGTCAGTCTGTCTAGTACTACCACAGATTCTGTGTGTGCTCAGCTGGGCCAAGCCTTGAGAAATGAAGCTGCATCAGCCTGCTTTGCTTTTCCTCCATCCTAAGACTCTATACTTCTAGGACATGTAAACATCCTGGACCTGGGAATGACTGACCAAATCACTTGATTTTTTTCTTGCTTTTTTCCCTCTTTTTTTTTTTCTGATTAACATCTTAGATGTGTTGTTCATTCATTCTTTTTGGTGCCTGCTGATGTAGGTTCTTGGAATAAAAATCTGTGAAGACAAATACCTTACTACTTGCATCAAAATGATAATATTTCAAATAAAATCTCATTTGCTTCCTTTGCTCACTTCTGTTGATTTAAGAAATTACCAAGGTGTAAAGGATAACTAACTCATCATTGGGAGTCTGGGGATGCACAATGTGATGCGATGACATTGTCCACTCTGAGATATGAACAGTGTAGAGTTTGCTGCTGGCACTGTGCTCATTGGTAGGGCCATTCTTCCAGGGCGGACACGAACAAGGCCAGCAAACAGAAGAGGACAGGTGCTGAGTACCGCAGTTCTGGTAATGGCAATGGTTGCAGAGCATCTCTGCTCCCACTCTTGCCTTCAGCAGCATAAAAAATCCCATGCAGCTAGTCAAGAAACATACATGTATCAATAAAATAAAGCCGGACTGTAGCTAAACAATAAAACATGGCAAACAGTGCATTTCTAGGGAATTACAACATGCCTTGGGTGGAGTTATAAGGCATGAGGCCAAAGGTTGGATGGCTTTAATGGCCCAAGACACACAGAAAACCCCTAATGCTGACGCTGCTAGAGAAAGGAAGAGTGGGATTATGTGGGCAGCCTTTCTGCAAGCAATTTAGAAACCAAGTTTTGATTTTATCCTATTTGGGCACAAAACTGCCTGCATCTCCTGCATGCCTTTTGCTGAGTATGGCCTCAACTGGTTAATCTACTAAGACTGCAGAATGATGCAGGCACATCCAACCAGCTAGTCACTTGTTCAACATGCAAATAGGTCTAATGTGTGGAGCAGAAAGTTTTACCCTGGATTAAGGCAGTTTTTCCAGCCTCTGTGCCTAGGCTGGGATTTCCATGAGTAGAGCTCAAAAGCGATGAGAACAGCTGCTAACTCTGGTATGGGGAACAAGGAACTGGTAGAATGAGAGGATCCCTGGGATGCTGTAAGCTGGACTGCTGAGGGGTGTGTGCTGAGGCTGTGGCTGGGAAGCCTTGAGGTGACATATCCAGGGTAACAGACATCCTGTGACCATGGATGTGGCCAGAGAGGCCTGGAGGGTGACCTGCAAGCCAGAGTTATATTGTGCAGTGAGGTAGGACAAATGAGAGAGACCATTTCAATGCTTTTCAGTGTAGGTGATTAAAATACAATTGTGATACCACCAGACATCCTGATGGCTACTACTGTACTTCTGTACTGTGAGATTTCAAGGAACTGTGGGTGGGACGGCCAGCTTCTTCCTCTTCATGCTGATCTTCTCCAAGTGACCTTTCTAAGGATCTGAAGCTTTACCCAAGAGGTAGGTGTGAGGTGACGCTTGCAGGTGAAGCATTTCTTTTACCCTGTGTTCTTCCTCTCTGTCAGCTTCTGGTATTTGGCTAGAGAGATATAACACTTCTGCAAAGACAGAAGACTTCTGCTGAGAACCTCAGCTGGCAGCAGGACATCGTCTGTCAGTGAGGGGTGGGAGATCAGCTCGGAGCGCTCCCTGTGGTGGCAGCTCCCAGGAGGGTGTGAGAGTAACAGGCTCTTGGAGAAGAGGTCTTGTGAGGTGGGAGCCTTTGTGTCATGCTGGTAATAAAGTGTTTGAAGATGGAACATGCTGATTCACAGAAATTGAGACTGTTTGTGGGAAAGGGTTGGCTTTCACAAGTATCTTGACTCGAAAACTATTGTGGAAATAAAGCTTTGGAACTGTCAGAATGTTTTCGTAGTTTCTAACCGAATGGCTTTCTCATTCAAATTTACTTTTTGTTTTGAATATTAAACTTAATAGCATATTTAAAAAGTTTTACTGAAAATATATGTTTTGAAATTGTCAAAGCAAAATGTTGGCCTTGAGCTCCAGGGTTTTTTTTCTTTGCTCTAGGTCTTTGGCCTTGAAAATTTTAATAATTTTCAATAATTTTAATAACTTTTCCTCCCACTTGGAAGTGTGGAAAAAATATTGATATCTAGAAAACTGTTTACAGGGAAACCGTTTCTCTCTCAGCTTAACATAATGGGCTGTGCCACTTTAACGTGGAGTAGCCCCATGTAAAAACAAGTTTCTAATAAATTCACATAAAAAAATAAATCAAACGGTTCTATTGCTGCATAAGCCACCTTTTACTGCCGCAATTAGTCTCCCACAAGTACAACCAGGTTTTCTGATTTTAGGCTTAAAATGATTACTGATGATTGTAATGCACTCAAAAGAAACCAAATACAGATGGTTAAGTTTGAACAATGTTTTTCTCACACAGTATTTGACGTTCAAGAAAGTCATAAAACAAAGAAATCCCAATTCAGTACTGTGCAGCATGTCCTGCTGATGTGTTTATTTCTGTTGCCTGGATTTTAATCACTGGGATGTGCTCACTTCAGATGTGATACTAAACATTGCTGGTTATTATAATGCATTTCCCAGGAAAGTGCATTCTGACTAGCATGCAAAGCGCAGGAGAAAAACATAGGGGGATTATTATTATTTATTATAATTATTATATTTTTTTAAAACATGGCCTTAAGAAAAACAATGCTTCATTCTTTCAAGCCCTGGCTCCTGAGCCCTATTTACACTCCTACCAGCTTGGCAAAGGGAAAGGGGCTTCCAAGTGAGTGTGAATTACAGTTGTATCTACGGCCTCGCGGTGCTGTTCTCTTAAGTGTGAATTCAGCTCCTCAGAACTCACTGTCATACTTTCTGCCCCTATCATGCCAGGAAGCTTCATGGCGTGGCTCACAGCCTTACCAATGTGCTTAGTCAAGCTTGCAGGGCTGGACTCCCAGTCCCCATCTGCTCTGTGCAGACATTAAAGATGCCGCTATGCTTTTTCCTAAGAGTAGTGGTTTGTTGCAGAGTTCTTGACTATAATTATGTCCCACAGTAACTGTTGTGCAGCAAGCCATGAGTCAGTGGATGACTTCCAGTCCAGCAGTGGTTGAGTTTTGGTGGTGATGCAGATTTCTGAAGCAGTGAGTGAGTTATATATTGAAGCTTCATTGCTGACGTCGTTGGGTTAGCTGGGCTCACCGGTTCAGCTTGTGTGTTGGAAGTGCTTCTCATTGTGGTGATGTTGGGGTGCCACAGTGACATAAGATGTATGGAACAGATTCGATTGCTCTTTTTCTTTATTTGTAACATGGTTGACACCTATATAGTACTATATATGTGCAGTCTATTGCATTAAAATGATGGTGGATAGTGAAGGTGGGTGGAAGTTGAAGCAAAATAGCTATGGGGGAAAGGTGGCAGCTTTCCAGTTCACCCATGTTATTGAAACTAAGAAAAAATGCTTTTTTTTCCCTGCTAGGACTGGCTAGAACCTCAGCATCAGCTCTGGCTCAGTCAAACAGAAAACCTGTTCATTCTATGACTCTCTCCACTTTTAGTGCCTTTCAAGTATTTTTTACCTGGGCAACTTTATGACAGAAATATCCATGTAAAACATTGTTGTCCTACCTGTGTGCTCAGGACTTTATCATTATAGCAGAACACCAAAAGCAGCAGGTTGGCAGATCTGCTGCTCAGCTGGTTGGGTGCCTTCATGTCATTAGTCCATGTTACGTGTGTTACTGAAGCCCAGCACTCACTGGTTGGTGTGGAGGTTTAGAGGGAGAAAAGAAGCACTGTTGGCAGACATTATCAGCTAGTTGTTCTTGTCTGCAATTTCATGATATTTAAGGCACAGCAGAGCTTTTTTCTCATTAGTAAGCGTCAGGATGCAGAAAACAGATCTCATGAAGTGCTGGTATACTGTGTCACCCTGTTCCATCTTCATTTCAGCATCACCCACTCCTGCCTTGCCTGAAAAGTTACACAGTCTGCAGGATGCCTTGAGAAGACGGATTGTTTTCATTTGCAGAGAGGTTTGCAGCAGAGCACTTTTAAAATGACATTGTAAGAAATTGCTACAGTGCAAGACCTGCTCTGACTTTTATTTATATAAAAAGAGATCAGGGTTAGGATTTCTAGTTGGAAGAAACCCATGATTTTACTAGGACAGGGGGGCTCATTCTTCTCTCTTGGCATGCCATGCTCTCTGCAATCTATTTGAGAGGCAATAAAAGCGGTAATAAAGTGGCAATCAAAAACAACGCTTCAGTAGTCCTGAGCTGCAGTTTGTGGGATTTCGTTTGGAACTTATTTACCTAACCCCCTCCCACACAGCTATCTGTCTTAGGCACCTACATGAGTCTCCTCTTCGGAGTACTTGGGGCCGTCAGACTCTTAAATTTAGTTCTTTCTCACAGCAGCCTGGAAGGCTTTATTGTTGGGAAGGGGAAGTGCAGAGAGGTAAGGATATACGGACACTACAGGTACGGAGTACAGAGATGGCAGTAATGACTCTGAAGCGGGGAGCCAATACATTTACATCAGTGCCACATCATACCAGGTTAACTGACCCTTCTAAGGAGAAACCTGTATTTCTCAGGGATGTGCTGGGCCTGGGGGCCTGCCCTGCCAGCAGATCTGGGTGAGAACTTCTCCACGTCTCTGCACCATACTGTGCTGCACTGCAGCCAAATGGTGCCTGGGGGGTCAGAGCTGTCAGTGTTTGGGGGCTCTGAAGTGTAAAGCAGATATGCCTGAGTGACTTACCTCACAGCAGCTGAAAGTACCTCCTGAGGTCCCTTCCAACCTGAATTACTGTATGATCCTGTGATCCTACATTTCACAAATCCAGAGCTATTGCTGCAGCCACTAGGCAGTCCTTTCCTTCACCCCATAGCTGTGGTTAGTTGGCTACACTGACAGTAGGACAGCAGCTGACACAGGTAGCAGTGCTTCTCACCTGGTAGTACAGCTGAGCAAATAGTTCAGAATGAAGTTGATGTATTCTCTTTTATCAGCAGGCAGGATACGTATGAACTGGTCATCATTTTCTCACATTCATTGCTTTACATATTCTAGAAAGCTGTTTTTCACAGATCTTTTCTCTATATGTTGGTTATGAACCATTCTGTGAGCATCACCAGGCTTCCTGACTGCTACTTTGCAGTTAGGTACCAGGACTTTCAAGTTGTTGTTTCTGACCTACCTGGGACAAGTTCACAGCATTGCTGGCTTTCATAATTATGAGTGAATAGGTTGGATGCTTCCTCTTATTCCTCACAATGGCAAGATTGACATACACTTTCTACAGATTTTCATGCCAGTAGATCCTGACCTAGATGTGACAAAGAAAGGCTGAAGGGAGGAGTGAATGATCTTAAAATAAAAAATTATACACACAGAAGTGGCTTGTTTCTCAGTTTGCTCTGTTTTACATTACTGACCTGGAAGTCCTTTTCCTTTGCCCTCTTTGTATTTTTACACATATCTTCTTTTGGGCAGGAACATCTTTAAAGGGTAGAGCTGAACAGCTAGTCATAGAAATCTTATATGTCTTTTACAGGCATAGGTAGTCTTCTGTCTCTGAAGACTAGTAGATCTAAGGTCCTAGGCTAATTATTATATACACAACTGATGGAAAATTGGGACAACGTTGACTGAGATTATTAATTTATGCAGAGCAATTCCTTCAGTTTCACTCAGAATAAGGGTGGGATTCTGTGTTCCTTGCTTAAGCAAAGTTCTGCTGTGCAGCTGAGTCAAGGTAATGGACTGTTGCCTGCATGAAGACTGCAGCATCTAGAAATGTAGGGCCAAGCAGATTTTCCACTCTTTATTAACTTTCTTCCTTGCTGTGGGATTTGAGGACTTCCCAATCTTTAGTATGTTTCTCTTTGTAACATACTTTGTGATGGAAGAAAAAGTTATCTTCCCAAATCTGCCTATAGGGAATTGACATGGGGAGAGGTAAAAAACTTCAAAACACTCAGGTTTCCAGTGGTACAGATGTGACCTTACTCAGATGCCTCAGTCTCATAGCTGGTAGCTAGGCATTTAAAAAAAAAAAAAAAGTCCCTAGAGATGTCTTTCTGAAAGTCAGCGACGTGGCAGAACAGGGACTTGAACCCACCCTGGTGTCCCAGGTGCTCAGCTACTGCTGCAAATGCTGGGTTATCCTCCCCGTCCTAACACTGTACTTAGTCTTGTCACTGCTGCCTTTGATGTAGAAGGGCAGCTCTGAATAGAAAGACTGTGCTCAGGGTGAGTAATGGTGGTGAAATTAGCCTGTCTTTTTAGTAGCTGATTTTTAAGCCTGAAAAATCTGGCATCTTCACAAATTGTGAATCAGTGCATCCAGCTACAGATGTTATCCTCTGCAAATCGAGGATCCTGTACCCAGCCCTGCTGCTGTTGAAGTACAGAAATGCTATCTGAATGTGATTCCTATTTCGACGACATCCAGAAGATACTTGCTTTCTCTCTGTAGAAGCAAAAGATCAGAGAAGGTAAAAAGCAAACTAGAGTAACACAAAGGAAGGGGAAAAAAATGTGTTCAAAAGACCTCTGTCTCTCCCTGGCTTCCTGCTCCCTCCCCCTGCCCCCGCCTCCTCTTCCTTCTGTCTCTAAGGGTTAAATATGCAGAGGGAAAAAATTGCTAGACTTTATGTCTGTGCTTGGTGGGAACTATTAAATTACGGCTGGATGTTTTTAATTATGCCACACATAAATGCCTGAACACAACAGCGTTTTAATCCAAATGTGAGCCTCATTTATGTGTGTTCTGTGTTTGCTCTGAAATGCACTGGCTGGCACTTGTTTGTGGTGGCCCCTTTGTGGCATTGTAACAGTGTGGGGTTTTTTTTTCCCCTTTTTTTTTCCCCAAGTGCGAGGATGGGAGCTAGTGCTGGCGAGGGGGAAAGGAAATGGGTAATAAAACAGAGAGCTAAGCGGCTCACTGGAGCCAGCGATGCTGGGATCTGGTTAATTGCTCCGAAATGAAAAAGATTCAGGGGTTTTCATGAAATCCCATAGGTGCATTTGCCAAGCCTCAAATATTAGATTGAATTACAGTTTCTAATTCCTCCCTCCCTTTACCCACAGCCATGTGTCTTATTTCTTCCTAAGGCTTGTCCACTTCTCAGAGCAATGAATATAAGAGGGAAGCTGAGTAAGGACTGCCTGCCTGCTTGTTTTGCACCTTCCCCACCTACGTCTTTTCCTAATCCTACCTTTTATTAAAAAACAAGCAAGCTGTCTCTCTCCCCTCCAGTGTATCCCGATCTGATTGTGGGTTTGAGGTTGAAAAGTTGCATATGTATTCTGCCTTGCAAGGGGCTGTGGGGAGCGTGTACTGAGGAAGACTGTCTCTGTCCCTTGTTCTCTACACCCACGCACTAGCTAAGCATAATATAATCCTTTTCTGCGTAGCCACCAAGGCTTGTTTTTTTAAAGGGGCTTTGACCTGTCCCTCTCATTTTCAGGAATAATTTTACATTGGCAGTTAGTTGTGCCAGCATTTTTACTATCCCACAAAGGGATTTCAGCACCTGATTTGTGGGTGTAAGGGGACTTCGCTGGGAAATTACGTCAGTGACGTGGCTCAGAGGAGTAGCTGTCTCCAAGATCACATCCTTAAATGGTAGGATTGGCACCCACAAAACTGAAGCTGGAGCTGAGACTCTCCTGCATATAAATTATATCCACAAATCAAGATGCAAGCCCCTTTTCTGACAGTTATTGTGTTTTGTTAACCAGTGAACAATGTGTATTTTCTCAGTCTGGACATTTCAAGATTACAAAAAGTGCACCTTGATTATAAGGCTGATATCTGGTCCAAGTGTTGTTTCCCTTCTCGTGAGGAACTGGAAATCTTTCCTCTTTCTTCCACCCCAGAGCTGGGAAGGCCCTCTGAGTCACCTAGGTCTGGCCCAGCTTTGGAACAGACCTTTCTGCTGGAAATTTCTCTGGCATGTTTTTCTAAGCTGATCACTCTGGTGCTATCAGCATCCCCACACAAGCAGATAATTCTGATGCACTTCTTCAGGGACTTTTTTTTTTGTCTTTTGCTTTTGTTTCAACCTTCTTTTTGTGTTTTGGGTTAAGATGTTCCTGCATGCCAGCCTCAGTCAGCTGGCTCAGTCCCTCTGTACTCCTGGAAGTTGTTGGTTCCTACATTCCTGTGTTATTGCTCACCTTCCTCATACCATTCATCAGTGGAAGCTCCCCTGGAAATTAGTATGTGAAATGTTCCTTCAAAATTTGCATGCACATTAGCAATTAAATGTAAGTTCCTACTTTCAGTCTGCTGTGATTACTTTAAATAAATAAAAATTGAGAGTCCATTTCCCACGCAAAGGCAAGGATTTAAGGCACTGTTTGGCTGGCAACATCTACCCAGTTCCTCACTCAGCCTCTGCCGTTAGGCACTAGTCTGGGCTGCCTGGCTTAAGACGGCAGAGCAACTAAGGGCATACTCTAGTAAAGCATGCTTTGATACTTCTGCTGTTTCCTTGTACGTGATCTCATGATGCATTGCTGTGGGGAGATCTAACTGTTCTGCCAACTCATTTTCAAGAACTGTTTTCAAAGAGAATCGTTTTAAATTGCTCACTTGGGGGGTCATTTATTGTCTGTTTTTTTCAGTGCTGGATCCTCAGGCATTTGAGGGTGAAATCTCTATTGTTCACCCCACCTCCAAAACGATCAGAAATCACGGATTTTTATTTAGCCACCCACTGTCTTTTGACCTGAATACTTCAATTTTTATTTCCCACCCAGTCCCTTCCTAATGTTAGCCACAGTCTTCCCATCTCGCTCTCACCCTGTAGGGTAAGGAAATGTGGTTTCATCCATGAATGACATTAATGCCATTGTGTGAATCATTAGTGGATCCAGCATCACAAGCCCTAGGGGATCAAATACTTGCAAACCACTAGAGAGAGATTCTAATATCAAATACGTGGCAGGAATCATCCTAGCTCGAAGAAAACAAAACAGCCCTATTTAATACCCAGAGAAGGTCATGGTGCTTAGAGAGGGCAGAAGAGCTTGTGTAATGGCCTTGAGGGGCCCAGTGGCAACCATCCCGCTTCTCCCTCCTGTCCGCAGCCCCTCTTGCCTCTCCTCCTCCCCGGGTGACTCCCTGTCTAACCTACTAACCAGTTCCTTCCCACTTGTGGCTTATAATGGCAGCATTTGAAGCCGTGATGAGGCTGTTGCCTTGCTCTTCCTTAAAACAAACAAACAAAAAGTCAAGATGAAGCATGACTAGCTCAGAAGAAAAAAAAAAAAAAAGAAAGACAGAAACTGAGCTTTTGCGGTGGGCTAGGAGAGGAAGAGCTGAACACCTGCTGCTCTGCTGCAGCGCCATTCCGATTGCCCTGGAGGCTGCTATTAATTCTGCCTTTGCAGGCTTTTGTATGAGTGTTTCTGCTTTGCCTTAGCCCTTGCTAGAAGAGAACACAGGGTTGTCTCGCAGCCCGAGGAAGAGAATAAGATGTAACCCTCTGATTGCTTGCTGGCACCTCTGATGATGCCAGCACTTAAGTAGGTGTTCAAAACCTGCTTTTTTAAAATCTAAAGGCAGGTGCTCACTTTTGAAAATTTTTTGGCCAAACATCTGCAGCGTAAACACACAAGCCATGCTTGGCTGTTTGTTCCTGCAGTATGCATTACCTGTGTAAGCACAGGAGTACTGCAAAAGCAGAGAAAGCAGATGGGAGTGCTCTGTTATGCATAACAGGACACAGACTTCCCTTAATGACCTCATCCTGATAGCCTTGAAAAGAAAATTCAAAGGTACTGCAAACCCTTCTTCTGTGGAAGCAATTATTCCCAAGTATCAGGCATCAATGCTTGACATTCACTGCAAAAAATTAGGTGGTTAATAAATGTGGATAGTCTATCCAAGTAATTAACTGGCATAGCTAGATCTTGCTCTGGTGCAAGTGGCAAACCTAGAGATGCATAAAACATCTTAAAATAACTCTTGAAATATTTGCATAAATTATTTTTTTTCCAGGAACCTACATTTCATTTCTCTTCTGTTTTGCACTATGAATTAAAGTATTGGAATATGGGAATCTTCAGTCTCAGGGGGTGGTGGTGGGAGCAGAAGTGAAGGGAGGGTTAGTCAATTTTATCAAGTGTACAGTGCAAGTTTGAAAGAATTTGAAATCACTAGGTTGGTTTTAACCGTGTTCAGAGCTGAAACTCTTCGCAAAGTAAACATGATAATTTGTATCGGAGTTCTCACACTCCATCTCCAGAGCTAGCAGAGATGACGAAGCAATGGGGAGTGGAAAAATTAAAGTCAGTATTCTGAGAAATATCAGGTAACACTCTGAATTTTCAAACTCTTTGATGCTGACATCTGTAAACAGAGATTCAGTAAGTTTACTTTTTGAAGCTCATTACCGTAGTGAACTTGCTAGTTCTCTGGTAACTATGAAGGTTTTGCCAGCAATGATGTCAGACTCAGAATTAAAAGTATGTGTGGAACAGATAAGATAAAAGGTGCCTTTTTTCTTCTTTGAACATTGAGAGTTTTCTGGTTGTAGGTTCTTGAACTTCTTGAAGTTAATACATGATAACACAAACTATTTTGGGATGCAGAAAAATAATCCTTCAGGCACAACAACAGAAAAACAAGAGAAAGCACCTCCTACCCAAGTATACCTTAAATATATGGAAGGTTGATTTTCTGTGTGCATGTTTAACTGTCTTAATTTGTTAAGCAAAGACATACTGAGAGAAGAAAAATGATAAAAATAGTGTTTAATCCATGAATGTGCAGAGTCTTTTTGACTAATGGATCTTTTTCTGCACATCGGTGTTATTACAAAACTGGAAAAGCACCAAAGGAATCTTTTGCTTGTTTATGAGCCTTGGGAAGTTAAGCACTGAGATGAGGCTAGGTTGTATTTTCCCAAACCGTGAAACTTAAATGAAAGGGGCTGAAAATGGCTGTATAAGGTAATATTATGTATTATATAATAGAAGGTGAAATTTCTGATCAGGATCAGCAATGTTCTGTTATTTATCAAGAACCTGGAAACACTAGGATGCTTTAAAAATTTAAGCAGATACTGTGCCTAACTGGATATCTCTTCTAAATGTTGTATCTTTTGCTATTTCTGCAGTAACTTATATGAATTATAAGTAATGAAAATATAAACAGTAGCCAAGACATTTTAAAGTGATAACTTCTATTAACAAGGTGCAACCTAAACAAAGTTCAAAGTCTATGAGCATCCACTATCAAGCAGAAGCTTATATGATAACTGAATAGTTTCATGGTTTCTAAAAAGCTGTTTAAATTGGTGGGCTTAAAGCAACCCCTGTCAAAGTCAGAGGGAATTTTACCAGTGGAAACAGAACTAAGCCCTAAAGAAATAATTTTTTTCAGCACCTTTGCAACTTTTCATCTGCCACCATTGGAGCCAGTGGAAAGGGTTTTATTGACTTTGTTGCATAAAGGGATGTTAGCTGTGTAACCCAAGATACCTCATGTGTGCCAAAGAATAAACGAAATTTAGAATGAGACCAACTTTGCTGTAATGGTGATGATATAATTCTCAAGAGCAAACAACTAATAACCTCTTCTTAAAACAAGAATCCGTCATGAATGCTCCAAGACCAAAGGGAAAATTTGCCTCTGGCCTCTGGGATTCCCTGCTGGGCAATGAAAAGAGGAGCTATATCATCCAGAAAATGACAAGGAAAGAGGAAAAGCCCTCAGGAGTAAAAAGCCTCTTTCCTTTCCCCCCTTCCTCTCCTGGCATAGCTATCTTTACTGCTTGTGCACAATTCCATTGAGTAAAACCAGTTCATGATAGAACAAACTGAGAAAGTGCTAGTTCAGGCAGCCTCTTCTTTCCTTTCATGGATTAATGGCAACTGAAAATGAAAGGATTATTTAAGGCCACTTGGGCAACATTAAGTACTGCCTATTATGTGACTCTAGGATCAGATGTAGCCTGGAAACCAAAGGCAGCAAACCACATTAGGTTAGTGTAGGTGGACACCTATGTTATGAAACGGGGAGTTCTTGGGTTTGCTTGTCAGTAGTTTGAGAATTGCCTGTTCTGAAGATGGAAATGAAATAAACAGTGGTTTGCAGTCAGCGTTTCTGAAATCCCGTAGGAATAGCCATGTTACCCAATCCTCTAGAAAACAGGGTCTTAGTGACCGTTCTCAGTGATCATTTTTTCCTTGGACTTCTGCTGATGATACAAGAAATTAAAGTTAAATCAAGTTCACTTTTCATTGTATGTACTGATATGGGCCGAACTGGGAATTATAAATTCTTGGGAAGTTGTAGCCTGTGTTTGTTGACCCATTTGAGAACAATGGGAAAGCTTTCTTCACCAGATCCATTCTGCTGTGTTTTCCTGCATGTTCATTTGAAGTTGTGGGTCAGATACAAACGGTTTTCAAGCCTTTGGTGGGAAATGCATTGCACAGCCTGGCAGGACCTGGGGGAAATAAAGAAGAACTTAAGCGAGTGTGCCCTCGGGTGTATGCCTGTCTGTGCTGGGGCAGGAGCTGCTTTTGAGTATCTCACTTTGGCTTTTGCCTCTCTCTGTCTCAGCTAAAGGTTCTAACAGCTCTGTGTCTCTGGTTCTGGACTGGTACAGGTGTGCTAGTGTCACTTCATGAAAGGGAACTGGGGTTGTTTAGCCAAGAGAAAAGGAGGCTTGGGGGACATTATTGCTCTCTACAGCTACCAGAAAGGAGGCTGTAGGCAGGTGGGGGTCGGTCTCTTCTCCCAGGTAACAAGCAATAGGGCAAGAGGAAACAGCCTCAAGTTGCACCAGGGGAGGTTTAGATTGGATTTTAGGAAGAATTTATTCACTGAAAGGGTTGTCAGGCATTGGAACAGGCTTCCGAGGGAGGTGGCTGAGTCACCATCCCTGGAGTTATTTAAAAGATGTGTAGATGTGGCACGTAGGACCATGGTTTAGTGGTGGACTTGGCAGTCCTAGGTTAATGGTTGGACTTGATGATCTCAAAGGTCTTTTCCAACCTAAATGATCCTATGATTCTATGATTCATCTTTGCTGTGAGAAAAGTAAATTGGAGAAATTAGCTTTATACTAACTTGCTGAAATGAAACAGATGCTTATTCTGTTACTACGCAGATATGACTTGGACAGATGGAGGCTTGCTCTCAGACCTCTCAACGTTCTTAGGTCTATTATCTGACAATTTGGTTGTGCCCAACGGGCAGTCATGGCTGTAAGAAAGGGCAGGAGTATGAAAATGCGTATCGCTGATGTAAAGCAGTGTAGACATCCCTGAACCACCATCAGGTGAGATAGCTTGGAGTCTGAAAGGTTTAGTATAGCTTTACAGGGGGTGGGGGGAAGGAGGCAGGGCTGGTTTGCTTTGGTGCCGTGTAGTGCTAACATAACTTCTGCTTGCAGGTTCTGAGCTAGCAATGGTGCATGATGTTGTGTCAGAATGAGGCTGGCAAAAATTTCCTTGGAACTAGATCTGGAAATCTCTTTGCATTGGATGGTGTGTTGTATAAACTGACATCTGTTTGGATGAGTTGCCTGAAAGGATTTAATATAAATCTGAGAACTTCCAATTTCAACATACGTGGTTATTGGCAGGGCAGCAGTCTTGTAGTACCCTGCAGAGGAAGAAGCTTCACAGATACTGTCTGCGAAACAACTAAAGGAAATTAAACACAGAAATAAGTGGCAGAAAACCACTGCATTTTGTCTGTGTTTGAGAGAGTGTGTTGGTAGATGGCCTCCATCCCAAACCATGCTAACCAGTTCTGCAGTCTATGCATCCCTGTGCTTCAGGAACCTGGTTGCCAGTGATCATATCTAAGAGCTTTCATTAGGGATGGACATTACACGATGTTGGTGTCATATGAGACTTGTGACTGTCTTCTTGCACAGACTAAGTATTCTTTACTTGTATAGAAGATAAGGGCCAAATCACAGATCATTTCCAAACATACTGGCCAAATTATACTGTGTGTTCTTCAGTTACAACTCTGAGTTCTTGAGAGTTTAGAACTGAGCTTGCAAAAGGTACACGGAAATTATTTCAGCAAACAACAGGGAGTGGGAAGAATGTACCTCTGAACAGAATACCTTGCCTGTGTCTTCCCAACCATTTTGTCTCTGGTAAACCCTTGCTGCTTCTTTCTTCCTTGTTTGTTACAGTTTTGGATGTCTCACTGTATTATTGTTTCCTATTCTGGATATTTTGAGTCTTACTAAGAGCAGAAAAAATGGGTGGAATGAGAATTTCTGTGATTTTCATGTACAGATGTTGGTGGAGGGTTCCTAGTGTTTAGATTTTAGGTAATAAAAAAACCTCTGAACCCCAGGCTAGGGCTTTTTAAATGGGCCCAGGCTCACTTTCCCCTTTTATCTGACCTTTATTCTTTCAGACTAGGAGACATTCATTCCTATGTGTTAAGGAGTGATTGGTTTCCTTCCCGGTCTGGATCTACAGCAGTCTCCTGAGTTATTTTGTCTAAAGTCATGGTAGAGAGAAGCGGGAATTTTTGTTCCCCCTCTCTCACACCGAAGTGAGGGTCTTGTTCTTGTTGTCTTTGCTTTGAGCAGTGGGGAGGAGAAATTCCTTCCTGACAGTTGAAAGGACAAACAGTTCATATATATAAATATGTAAAGGAGGGTGGGGTGGGGTAGTTTTTATATCATACTGGCATAAATCAGTAGTGGGGTCAGAGTAATATACATTGCATCACTTAACAGGAAATCTACTTGCCCCAATGCCCATCTTTTCTCACAGGAGTTCAGCTCAGTTATGACCCAAATTCTGGTTGGACTGCTCTTCTCGTGCCAGAGTATTCTTTGGAAGGAAACCCAAGCCAAAATGAAGCAATAGCATGCTTCAGCAGGTCCCACAAGCAGCAGGAGGCACAGAATGGAGACAAGTGCTGTGGAGAGCCCTACCCCAAGGTTTGGCCACAGGGAACACCAGACCCCAAGGCTGTGGTGTCTTTACAAATGGGTGTATTGGAAAAGGGATAACCATTGAGCTGGTTATGCTAAACATGACACAGCTAGTGCTAGCTATAATACACTCTGAAAACTCTAATAACAAATTTTTGGCTGGATTTATGAGTTGTAGGACAGGAGCCAAGTTAGCTCTTACCCAATCTTGATGTGTTTGGAGCGATCTCATCTTTATATGTCTGGAACTTTGTTTTTCTGACTTGGTTTCTTTGTATCTTCAATAGTTTTTATCAAACTGTAACAATGATATTCTTTCCCTGACTGGGCTCAGGGTCAGGAAAGGGGCTCTTAATCGTACATGTTTGTTTAATGGGATTTTAGTTTTCTTATTCAATTAACAAAGATTCTCTAGTCTTTAAAATTTGCAATTACTTTTTCCTGCCTACTCAAGAAGTGCTTGGCTTCCATTTTTGAGAATAATTTTAACTTTTACATTAATTTGGTAGCTGTGATAGCACTTGCCATCTCTGACACATGCATGCATTCAACCACCCACCCACTCACACACAGTGAAATCTTTAAGGGGTGTGTGTGTGATGTGTCCCTAGAGGTAAATCTGACAGCGACACATAAACCAGAGGCCACCTAACCTCTGGTGTAAGTCACAGCTTTCAATTTTTTGTAGCTTCTCCAATTCCTCTTGTAGAAAACTTTTGTCTGTGTCAAGTTGACTTTTACACATGGAAGGTTTCAGTGAAGTTGGTTTAACCCTTATCAAGAAGGAGTCAAAGGGTAATTTTAGCCTGTGACAGTATTATTTCCTCTCTGTTTCTTTCTGTCTTTGTTTTTCTCTCTGTGTCTCTCTCCTCATTTCTTCTCCCGAGAGATCTTACATTTTCCTGTCCTGGTAAAGTCTACACAAATCTAACTGACTTATGAGCGCATTATCTTTATACCTGCTTCTTGGATCACATCAGATGTCTGCTGCTAAAGTTCCTGAATGTTCTTTGTACAGATCATGCAGCTGGCTATGGTTCAAGTTAAAGTTTACAAAGTTTAGCTAAAGATGATATTAAAGGTGCTGATCTGAAATACTGTTAGAAATGTGATACATCTTTGGATCTACCACAGACTTTGTATCGAATAGATGTCGAAGTGACTGTGGAGTATAGAGAAGATTATATATAATTTCTATAAATTTAGACCTCACTAAAACATTGTTTCTAGGAAATGTGTGACTATTACTGCACACTTAATTATGATTTTGTTTGTAATTTTAGTTATTAGTAACTTCTTCACTTAAAGCAATGACTATGCCCTATGATAAGATTATACACCCCCACCCTCCACATATTTATTGAGCATTTTGCTATCTGTCGGTTGAGATAAATTTAATGAGAATTTTTAAAGATACCTGAGATTTTTATAATTTCAGTTATTAATTAAAAGCATAGTTAAGGTTTAAGTACTCTGAATATGTGTATTAAGTTTTAGATGCTTTGATGGTGTGTATCCTCACTGAAATAATATCTTTTTTTATCATACTACTCATTATATAAGTAATTATAATTATAAGTAACTTGTTGCATGGTGAGTGCTCATTTCTGGGTTTTGTTTTCTGGAGCATATTTTATGCTAAGCAATGATACATGCTGTCTATTGTAACACCTTATAAATGCAAGTAGTTTTTTTGTGAATATATGCATCCACAGCTGTATCTGTAGAGAATATATATAAGAGAAATGAAACATGTAAATATGTATGTACATAGCACATGTATATGATAGATAAGTGATTTATTATAACATCTAGCTGTAGGTATTGTACCTGGGCAAGGAGGTGAAAGATCCTGGTATTTCCAGGACCTGAGTCACCATTGCGCTGTGATTGCTTTGCAGGCCTTTGGTCATGCAAAGTAATTGTAAATCTGGCTTTACTGGGCAGTTAAAGTGGATTTACAGCTGTCTTGTGTCAGAAAGCTGAGCAAAGCAGCCAATTAATCCAGCACAGGACTCCTACTATTTTGGTGTGGTGAAAGCCGCTCACCAGGCAGCCTTTCCACGGAGCTATCTCACCACTGAGAGCGGAGCAGGGTGATAGTTGGAGCAATTTATGTTTCCACAGTACAATACAATGAGATCTTCTGAGACTTGCAGTGAACCTCAGCATGTCCAAATTTGATTGTAGGAGCAGTCTTGCTTGCTTACAAGTCTAATCCTCCTCGGCGGGAGTGAGTACCACCATCCTGCCTGCCTCCACTTGCACAGAGTAGTGCTCACTGCGGTGGGTTTCTGTGCTTCACTGCTGGGGTGGCTGCTTTGCCATGATACCTACGTAAAGCATCTGCATCATATTTGCAGTACAGAATGGGGCTGTGAACTCTAAAAGGGAGAGAGAACAAAGCAGATAGAAATACCCCTGTCCACCTTGCTTTTCAGCATCTATTTCTGAAAAGCAGTGTTTTTTCTTCCAAAGGGTAGCGCTGGAGGGTAACTGGTGCTTTTGCGTCTGATAACTCCTCCTTTGTCTTGCTCAGCTATTCCTCCATCAATGCTGCCAGATAAAGGCTGAGCTGTACTACAACTCACTCTGGGGTGTCCAATCTCTCAACTGCAGTGAAAAAAAGTTTTTTTTTTTAAAAAGATAAAATAAAATCAAATGGGGAAAAAATTGCACAAAATACAATAAACAAATGCAAAATAAAAATACACATACAAGGCGCTCTGCACACAATAGCTGGAAAGCAAGAGTGCAGCGGTGTTTTCCTCTGTCAGTGGGTCACTGTGTTCTGTAAGCACTTCCATCCTGTCGAGTCCCTGGTTGGTCTCCACCTGCTAGCCGGCTCACTCGAGAGGCAGCGCTGACCTGGCCGCTCCCTCATTTTGCTGGCGCCAGCGGCTTGATGGGCCTTGCACTTTGATTATTTGTGTTAACAGTTAATTTAGCACCATGGACACGTGTGCCAAAGCTGCCTCCACTTCCTGCAGCCTTCCAACAAATGGGACTTTTATGAGATGCCTTTCACAGCTCCTCCGCCTCCTCCAGCTCAACTCCTTGCCGCTCTTCCCCCCACCCCTCCCCTGCTTTCCCTCCCCACCCCGCCGTCTCAATCTCAGCTGTAATCTTTTCTACATCTTGCAGGAAAAGAGCTATTTCTGGCAGCTCTGTCTCTAACACTCGCCCCACTGAAACTGATTTAATGGAGATTTATAGATGCGAGGCTATGCAGCTCTGAGGCACTTTCCTGAAAAGTTTTTTTGTGCCTGTGTTACGTATGGAATGTATTTATTTAATGTTTGGTGTTACAGCTACACTGTCAACTGTTAGCGTGACATATTCCACATACTTTTTTTTTGCTTTGCTTTTTTTGTTGTTGTTGTTGTTGTTGTTGGTTTTTTTTGTTTTTTTTTTTCACAAGGATTCCAGTGAAATCCTGTTACACAGCACATTTCTGGTCCAATTCATCCCAGCTGCTACTTTACCAAGCTAAAATCTGACACCCAGGTCCAATTTCATTAAACCCCAGTCGGCATGGCTCTTTGTGATAATACTGACTCTCGTCTAAGGCAATATGTATTTTGGCTCACAGCTACAAATAAATCCTATCGTAAGTACCTTCTTCCTAGTATGCAGCACACTGCAATGGTCCAAAAAAAAGCAGCTTCTGTAAGAAGTCGCGGAGAAGAGAGACTATTATAATTTATCATGATTTTCCAAGTAAGCTCTCTGCTATCTTAAGAAATTATGTTCTCTAAAAATAAATGAGAACTGTAGTTGTATATAACACCAAAACTGCTGTTTCTGCTGTAATTCCAGCTGTGATTGATGCAGAGAAACCCAGGCTGCTATGTAGGGGGCTATATATTTACAGCCCAATATGCACAACACGTTTATTCTGTTTTATCCTTTCCCAACTGCCCAAGTACTAAAATTAGCATTAAATGTTCAGAACAGGGCCAGATAACGAAAAGGCAATATATTGTTAAAACTCCCATTTCACCTCTGTTATTGGAGGGTGCTTTGTGTAAGTGCTGAACAGGATATGTGCTGGCGGTGGGACTCCTCCAGCAGGCACACATCCCTTCCAGTCAGTCCCACTTAACATGAGACCTGGCTTTTGTGTGGACTCTCAGCCTGGGGGCTTGTTTTACTCCATCCTTTCCCCAGCCCTGAGTGGCGACAGTCATGAATGGTGCCCTGGCTGCTCACAGGGGCAGGAACCCAGGTGTCCCCATCCTGCCAAGCACTCCAGGTGGCTGCACCTCTGCTGGCTTTAAGTGTAGGAGTCTTCTGATCCGAGCTGCTTACAGGAGCTGGGGCATAAAGCTGTTTCTCAGCAACTCCCCTGACTGAAAACTCTTTTCCTTTGTAAATGAAACCGAATGAGCTAAGTGTAACCTGCGAAGAGGTCGAGCACAAATCCTGTACTCTCCATGTCTTCAAAACAAACATCATGTGAGCCATGATCCTGCCTGCTCCGCTGCCTCCTGCTTGTATAACAAATGGTATTTTGAAATAATGCCATGGTGTATTTTTAAATATCAAATTTTGCTGTGTTTTGAAATTGCAGCTTCCCTTTGGTTGAGAAGGTTTTATCCTTGTGTTTAATGTTTTATTATTATGGTCTCTGCTAAGCTCCAGGACAGCACATTTTAGAGGTTGCTGGTGAATATCTTTGCTTAGGCTGAGGCAGGTACTTTCCTGTTGGATATTTTGTGACACCAAGGAAAAAGTTAACAAGTTGGAAGAGGACAGATAATACCATACTGGATCAGACACTTGTGCCTTGAGACTAGTATTTTGCTGTGAGAGTCGCTAATCCTGGATGACAGGTTTCTTACAAATTAAACATACTTTGAGAATGATTATCCTGTGTAAGGGTAGCAGCACTGGAAATGAAATGGGTTTTCCATTCTGTGCTATTGTACAGCACATTGCTTTAGACTTCTGGGGAATTTACATTTGTTCTGGTCAGTTATGGGGTTTTACAAAAGACCTAGGAAGTGTTGAAATTGCAAGTTCGTGTTGGACCAAGTGTTGCAGTAACATGGTGTTTCAACACCGTGTACGTCATGAACCTGTAATTTCAACACTTTCTAAGAGTCACCAGAGTGTCTCAGGCTGAACTATAACATAACTAAGTGATCCCCTCTGAACATTCAACTGTCTTTTTTTCTTTTTTTTTTTTTTCTTTCCTGGAAAATATAATTTGAAACACCATTTGGCTGGCATTAAAGAGTTTTAAATTGTTTTAATAATAATGAAAGAAAGACAAAGTAAAGGATTACTGTAAATAGAGAAACTTGCTGACTCAAGTGGTAGCAGGAGTGAGTCCTCCTGCTGGATACATACAATGGACTATAGTTGCAGTTTTAATTATGGATTTGCTTGTGAGGGACAAAGCTGAATTTTTACAAGCTGTCTGTGGTTATACTTCTGCCTTATGTCACTGCACACTGGTTCTGATATCAAGTGTTCAACTCCTGCAAGTGAATCTGCTATTACTTTTGCCACTGGGCTGGATCTCCCTCAGGCTCAGCCAGAGTGGGGAAGAGAGGTGCAGCATGGCTTTGAACATGGTTTGAAGCAACCTGGCTGCCCTGTAAAGAGCATGGCAACAGTCCCGAGACTTATGTATTGCGGCGTGTGCTCTTCTTCACTAGCCTCCCCCCCCCCCCCCCCCCCCCGCCACCCTCAAATCCTCCAGAACAAACAGCCAGGATGCAACCTCCCTTTTAAAGGCATCTACTAGCACTGGAGAAGCCAGAGCTGCCACAGCCAAATGGTCACAGCTGCAACAGTGAGAATGGACAACACTGCCTTGCCTTGTAGACATTGTGGCTTTGTTTCCCCAACTGGCAGCCTGTGTGTTGAGTGACCTGATACTCCCATTCAGTTAAAAAAAATGCCTTGGTCCTAACACAGCACTTTTTGTGCACTGACTCCAAGTATTTTGCAAAGGTTGAGCAACATCCCTTTATTAGGTTGAGAAAACCAGGTATAGGCAGAGCAAAGTGATTGCTGGAAGTCCCTGATTAGGGCAACGAAGGACAGAGCCCCAGTAGCCAAGTTCTTTTTCGGTAGCCTATTCACTTGGAGACACTGTCTCCACGCCACTCAGCTTCCCACCATCCTGTGATGCAGGGCAAGTAGGTGTAAGGTGAGTTGTTGATGCAAAAGCTATGTTTTACATTTTTCCTTATGTGTTTGACCAACTTCTATCTCACTTCAGTAACCTTTCAGAAGCATCCTCCTCCTCCTTATATCCCTTGATATTTCCCTCAAGATCTAAATGACCAACACTTTCTCTGAGCAGAACATTTTTCTTTCTTTGTATTTATGAGATGGACTGGGAAACTTCCTGTACCATCCCTGGGAAACTGGACAACAAGCAGGACAGGAACTCCTGCATTAACATAGTTTGTATTAAACATGCACTGGTGTGATCATATCTGAGGGTGGGAGAGGGAGAACTACTGGGAATGGCCAGGATTGCTCCCTGTTGCAGGCAATGCTGCTGAGAAAGCACAAACCAGCCACAGTGGTGAAGTCATGCAAATGCAATGCTCCCAAAGGCCACAGGAATTGTGGAAAGATTTGTGTAAATATCTCATGCATTCTTGTGCTCTAAGGTTTATGGAAACAAAAACCACAGTCACAGAGCCAATGCCACATTTGCTTGTCCCTTCCCCCTTCTATTTCTTCTCTACAGAAAAGCTGTAGAAGAGTTTATGAGCAGGCGAGAGACTGATTTTTTTTCTCTTTTTTTTGGACTAGTAATATAAAAAAAAAGTGGAAGAGATGGTAAGCATAAATAAGGTTAAGCAGGGTACAAGGGAAAGGACAGCTGATTTGTGAGTACCATGTGAACCTCTTTGCTGTAGGCATGCCTGGAAAAATACATCCCGCACACACGTTCCCCAAGTAATTTTGGACTGTACAATGTCTCTGTTACCCACCAGCTGGACTCCTCTTTCCCTGCACCAGTTTATTCTGTCAATAGTCTATGCTACTTTTTTACCCTCACAGGGAAGATACTATATATTTACCTTTCTGCTTAATTTTTGAGGTTTTATCATGCTCTCTTGAAAGGCATACAATACCTGAGCCTAAACAAAACCAACCCTGTTTATTCACATCCTGGTGTCATTCCTCTCTGTTATGGAGTACACCAAGGACACTCTCCCCCTTCTTCAGATGCTTTATATCATTTCAGATGGTGGTGTCATACAACAGAGGGGCAGTTTGTGTGAGGTCTGTTGTGATGGAAATAGCTCAGGGGAATAATGCACCTGCTGTCGGGGAATATATGGGTCAGTTCTACTGCTGTTACTGGATGTGAGCTTCTTGGAGCTGGTGACTGACTACACAACGCTGTCAGGTGTGAGGGAGGACTCTATCAGATGCTCTTTTTTTCCCAGGTCTTAGCTACTTGCAATCCCATACTGACAAAGGAGAGGACAGGAAAAAGGCAAAAGGAGCTGGTTAAAATATGTGTCCTTAGTCTGTTGCAATTAACCGCCTCCTTTTAAGTATGAGGGAGATTTACCAGCATCTTTTTTCAATGGACCCACAGACTAGAGTGTGGGGAGGAGGGGAGTGAAGGACTCCAGCAGGGGCTGGAAGCTGTGAAATTACTGAGAAAGAAAAAGAACAAGTTGTATTGTCTCAGGGTAATAACCAGTGCGGCTGCTGGCACAGAGGCTGCTGTGACCCAAAGCTTTGCTGAAAGGCAAGTATCTTTCTCACATCACAAAACCCAGTCCCTTGCTGCCTTCCCACGGTGTCACAGCATTCTGCACCTCTCCCCCTGATCTGCTGAGGTACATTTTTTACAGGTAGGAAATTGGGCAGGACAAGCTGGTGCTAATATTGGGCTGGCTGCAACAGCCATGGAGCTAGCCTTCCCCGGCCTCTTGGAGGGATGTCAGCTGCCACCCTGAGCAACCCTGGTGCTTCAGCAGATGGCACTGTGAGTCCTGCTCACCCACTGTGGGGCTTTTCTGCTCCAAAAGGTATTTTTATTTTGGATAAGGAATAAAGCTGAGGTTCTGGCTACTTGCGGTCATTCAAAATGCCACGGTATTTTTCAAAATACAGGGGTACTGGCCCAGGCATCCCAGCCAAATTGCAGCCTAGTCAGTGTCCCACCAGCCCAGAGCTCCACCAGCGATTCTGCTGGGTTGTGATTTATTTCTTCACTTCCTGTCCTAAAGGGACACCCACAAAGCTGTGAAAGTTGTGCATATGGAGTACACAAGGATCTCTGGTGCAAAACAGGCTGCACTGTTTACTGTGTGTGGGTTAGCAATTGCTGGTATTTCTGGAGTGGATCTTCAGATTAGAAGTGAGCAGGAAAGAAACAACTGAGCAGCTCCGAGTCAAGGCCACTTTTCTGTGTGTTACTGATATAAACACAAAATAAAAAAGGGACAAAATAATCCAGCACATCAGCTGGGAAACATTTATTAAGTTAAATAGAAGTCTCCATGGACTGATAACACCATCCTCAGTGTCTGTGTGTGCAGCCACTTACGGGTGCAGATTTTAGTCTTGCTTTAACTGAGTTGTAAGGAAATTGGTGCTAGTTATCCTGTACTGGGCTTTTCCAACCACCCAGCCGGCAAAGCTCAGTGGTGGTGATTCATGTATTTCTATCAGTTGCCTCAGCTCTGGGCTCAAAAGATAATTATTTGATTGTATTGCATCATCAGGGTTTTGTTTGGATAGATTATTTTATGTTTTAGATTCTAGTAGAGTGTCATAGTCCTTTTTTTCCATGAGGGAGTCCCTTGCCCACAATGCAAGATTTGGAAAGCTATGGAGCACTTTCCTACCTGCTTCCAGATTCATTCCACCTTTTCTGCCTTCTGCCCTGCCGTGAGTGCTGCATGCAGGGTGCAGTGCTCCTGACCATCACAGAGTACTATTTGCTTATTTTATCTCTGAAAACAAAACAAATTTCTCTGCATTTTGTTCTGTTTCCTACATGATAGAATCTTTTGTTTTCACTTGCAACCTTTGCAGCTTCCAAGAATTTTTACTCCTTGTGGTTTGTCGAGATGCGCAGGGTTCAATAGTCTGCCACCAGGCCCTGGCCCAAGGTCGAGGATTCCCTCCTTTTCCTTCCCAGTATTGTCCTGCATCCTGCAAGGCCCTTCTCCTTACATTGCTGTGGCTGTCGTGACAAAGGGGACTGGCACCAGGCACACTCCTGCTGCCACGGTGACAGCTGCTGAGCACTCGCCAAGCTCAAACAACAATAGCATGACCTCAGATACTGTGTTAAGAAGGAAAAACTTGAAAGGGAGGGTACACTTAAAAGCAGACAATAACACCTCGTCTCAGCGCAATGCATTGTTTTTGCAAGCCTGGGTTGGAAATGGTTTAATATAATCTTGGTGTATTCTCTCCCAGCCTCTCTCCCCATTTTACGCACAGGCTCACCCACATCCATGCTGGACTCCAGTTCGCAACGGTAGCTGTGAATCTAAATGTGTCGGTAGATGTTACCGACCATTGAACTCAATGTGAGGCCAGGCATCAGGAGTGGGAGTCTGCTTTTAATGCTGCTGTGACACTCCCTAACTGGTTATTTCTCTATGCTTCAGTTTCTCTGGATGTAAAACGGGGATAATGGTACTTTACTCACTATATCAAAGCCTCCTGAGCTACACAGGTCTGGATGGAGCTATGGGTGTGCTAGGGAGGTGCTGTGGATGGAGAGGGAGGCTGAGCGCTGTGCTGCGGCATGGTGCTGCTCTCCCGTGGGGACATGAAAGGGGAGGATCCCAGTGGCAAGTGCCTGTGTTCAGCGGTGCCTGCAGCTGTGATGGTCCTGGCAGAAAACCTTCACCTGGAGCCAAACGGAGAGTTTGAGAATCAGTAAACAGGCTTGGCAGAAGGAGGAAGTAGAGCTGGTCAGAAAAATTCTGACTAAACAAGTTTTCATTGGAATTTACCGATTCATCAACATCAAAGCACTTTGTGGAGAGGGTCCAATTTTGACAAAGTTGTTTCCAAAACCAGGCAGGGCTTGAAAACTGCCTGCCAGGCATATTTTAGAAAGCTGGTAAGTTTTCTGCTGATTTACACCGTTGGTTCCTTAGCAGTTCACCAACTGGCTGTTAAGAAATATGTTTTTCCAGTTGTCATGACCCTGAAGTGCCTGTCTCCCAGTGAGGAACCCATGGTAGTCAGTATCTGTGACCCTGACTTGGTCCATCAGGCAGAGTGCTGCAGGGGTTCATGCAGCCTGTCAAACCCAGGGCTCAGGCAGATTTGCTCTGCATAGTGCTATCAACTTTATCAGGGGCCCCTTCTTAAATAACAGAGAAACCAACTGACCTAATTGTTGCTGCTTTTAATTCTGAGACCTTTTACTTTGGATCTGGAAGAAAAATGGCTGTATTTTCTCTCTTTTATACACATGCTCAAATAACTCCATGGATTTAAATGGAATTACTGCTCAGCTGAATTTGTGTAAATCAGAGTAGTTCGATGAGTTGCTTCATAACCTTTGAGACGTAATGAAA
This sequence comes from Falco naumanni, assembly GCF_017639655.2. Lineage (NCBI taxonomy): Eukaryota > Metazoa > Chordata > Aves > Falconiformes > Falconidae > Falco > Falco naumanni. The sequence goes on from NC_054056.1 coordinate 71,133,198, forward strand.
CCCACAAAAAATACCTAGTTATTTCTCCTTTCCAGTTGGAGTAAACAATTCTTCTTTTGTTTCTTATGGATGATACTGGTGGTAAACATTAAAAACAAAAAGAGAGGAAGAAGAGAAAGAAAAATTTATGTGTTGGACCTGGTTCTTCTCAGTGTGCAATTCCTTCTTTTTTATCCTTTGCAGCTGGGTTTGTGTGTATGTGAGAGTGTGTGTTCGTGTGTGTTTGAGAGGAAGGGCTATTTCACATTTCCCATGATGTGTTTTGTTAAGGGTTGTGATAGCTGGATTCATTGTGCATAATCTTCAAGCCTTTACAGGGCTTTTCTTGAGCTTGTCTTCATGGGAGGAAAAATAGCTGCTTTTTTCCACAGAGAACTTTTTCAGTGTCTAGTGTGAACATACAATACTGGAGAGGCAGAGCAATATGCCATTGCTTTCAGGCTTGCCCATGTCCAGATGTGCATCCCAAGATGTGCTAGCTCTGGGGAACATAAAGCAAACTGAAAGGAACAGGATTTTACTGAAACAAACAGGATTCCACAAAAAGAAGCAGACCAATAAAAACTGTACAGAAAACATTTTCTGTCATAGCACCTACTATTATACAATTGTACTAATGTACAATTCGCAGTATGCCTGTCTTTTACAGCAGACTTTTCTATTTAAATGTGTGCTTGTATTTTTTTTTTTAGTTAGATACAAGTTAATCTTTTAAGTAATATGTTTATTTTAGCTTTGTTTTTCCCACTCCCCTAGGTCTGCTAGGATTTTTCTCCTATCTTTTTTATGTGCCAATGACATTGGTTACTATAAGGTTAGGATCAGAACTCATTGTGGGGGGCAACAGTACTGTAAGGGCTTGACATGAGATCAGAAGTAATGCTGCAGTGAATTTTTAAAAAAAAAAAAAAGTAGCAAGGCTTATGGTGCCGAAAGCTCTGGGTTTCCCATCCAGACACCATCTGTGAAGCACTTGGGGACAGTGCCTAATGTCTGAGTCATCATGTTTGGCAGTTATTTACCCAGTGGTCTGTTTCCCTGGGGGGAGTATTCATTGGGGGAGAAAAGGAATGGTAGAAAGAAGGAAGATAAACTGCCCTTTAGCCCCATGATTTATATTTGGTCAGAGTACCCCTGTTCTATTTTCTTTTACTTGGAATGTATCTCGGACATGTTGTTTCAATATGAGACAATCAGCTGGGCTCTCAGAGGAATGTCCCCCGAGACTCGAAACAGCCTCCCAGTAGAGTAATATGTTCAGCAGAATTCTAAGATGTATTCTCCAACATCTGCAGTCTATTTGTGCCTCCAGAATATTTCCCATCAGCATTTGGGGAATCAAAAGGCGCTTTGAGAGATGGTCACCAATTCTCTACGCTGCATGATAACTTGTAAAATGTTTACTTCTTTAAACTTCTACTGAGCTGGTGGTTTCTTTCTTTCTTTCTTTCTTTCTTCTTTCTTTTTTTTTTAAAGAAACTAACAACAGAAGGACATGGAAATACATTTTAAATTATTCTTTCATATAAATGGGTTCTGAATGTAGTAGTAACCTCCTGGGAAACAAGAAGACCTAGGAGTCATCATGGACAACACAGTGAATGTCTGTTCTGGGTGTGTGACAGAAAAAATTACTTACTAGACTGCACGTTAGAAGTGGGTAGACAATCACATGGGGAGTATTACATGTTGCATTTAAGATGACATGTCCTCATTTTGATTATTGCATTTGGTTTTAATAACCTCATCTAAAACAAGACAGGCACAGAAGTAGAAACAAGCTCTAGGCAGGTAGTGAAAATATCAGAGAGCTACATATTCCTTGTAGGAAGAAATTAAGAAGATTAGGTTTATTTACTCAGGAAAGTAAAAAGAACAAGAGACCATATAGCACTGGTCACGCTAGAAATAATAGTAGGCAGAAAAGCTATTTAAAACTCCTTTTCAACCTTTCCTGTGACCTAGGAATTGGGAACGTTAAGACACAAAAGGAAATAACAATTGACACAACATGTAATCAATCTGTGGGCATTGATTTTGCAGGACATCATTTGTACAAATAACAGAAAGTTCGCTGAAAATCTGACAAAAATATTTGGCACAAATAGTAAATGAAAATGTCATTCAGGTAAGATAAATATAAATCCATCTAACTTTATTCAACAGGGCATATAAAGGCAAGAAGGAAGATGAGCATATTACCTTGACAATGGGAGTAACAAGGGAACATGTGTTCTTATGGCAGGGGGTCTCTCAGTCACCTGTTGCTATTCATGGGAAGCCATCTGTTTGCACGACACTGATTTCTACTTGATTTCAGTAACTGGGAGCACTTAATGATTAATAAATTGATCAAATTCCCGTTGTTACTCTTCCTCATGAATAATTTAATCACGGGGAATTGTAAGATTTCATGTGGATGAGAGGAGGTATTTGTCCATGAAACAACAACAGTGAGAAATTATGGGCAGCTCTGCTCTAGTGCTACTCTGCGTGTGGAGACAGACTATGAAACTCAGTGGACCAGAAACAGGTATATTATGGCATTCTTCTAATGCAAGGCAGAAGAAGCAAGCTGTGGCACTGCGTACGAAGCACATGAACTCACACCAAACAATAAAGAAACCATCTAAGGTTTTAATTTCATTCATCTTTTTTTTCTGAGATCCTTTTTCTGTTTCTCTTCTGTGAAAGCCAAATAAAAGCAACAAATAACAAAAAAATCCCTAAACAAACAGTTGGGACTTTGACTTGCGAAACTGTATTTGCATGTTTGTTCTGAAGAGGTTCCCATAGCCCAGCTCTGACTTTTATCTATCCCCACAGGATGTACTCCTACACTTTTTCTTCCAGGGTCCCATGCTTCCTGTGGGTGTTCCCACAGCTGCCAATTCAGACAGCTCCAGTCTGGAATAGGATTTGCACAATCCTGAGGATGCTATTCTCTCACTAAGTCAAGTGATTCCACACAAAAATATGGCAGATGTTTAGCATCAGGAATCAAAACAGCATTTTCGCACCACACAGCACATTCTTCTCTTCCTGATACCTTTCATTTCCTCTCTACAGGATATGGAGCAATTTTCCTCTTTTGCTGCTGTTCATGTGAACTCAGGAATCTGTGAATTATACCAGGACATCTGAATTCCCATGTAAACTTATCTGAGAGGTAAAGAGGCTCGATTCACTTATGTCTCATACTTTACTTTTTCCTGCCTAAAAGATAAGTACAGTGTTTGAAGAGGGGTAATAACACTAGATTACTTCTCGTCCTTGATTTTCAACTTTTTCTGTTTTTCAACACCTGAAAACCAAGAGCTTCTGAATGTAATCTGTTCTCCAGAATAAGAATAACCATGGGCCAGAAATGTCTAAATGGCTATTAAACATTTCTGCAGAGGGGTCTGCAGGTCCTGGAGCTAAAGAAAGCCAAATTGACTGGTGCTGGAGATGAATATTCCTAATGACATCAATGGGTAGAGTCAAACAGATTTCAGCCACCTATGGCTTTGGATTATCCTATGGCATTTTCTTAAGGTCACCTAGCATCCTTTTGGTTGGTCTGATTGAGCTGTGCATGTGGCCCTCTTCACCAGACTTTTCAGCTGCATAGGGAAAGGTGTATCAGTGTTGTGCTGAGCACAGCTCGAACCATTCCCTGTCTTGTCTCTGGAATCTTTCAGTATTGCCCCATGCAAGGGTTGCTGCGATGCTGTATTGCCCACCAGAAAATGTGTACGTACACTTAGGTAGCTTTTGGGGTGAAAAAAACTTGGGAAAAGCTGTGCCTACAAGTCTGATTCCAAGCAGCAAAGAGGAATTAATTCATTTGCAGTCTGATTCTCTGTCACAGAGACCCTGGGTTTTCTGCAAATCTTGGGTTTAGCTGTCACACACTTGTTAAAGTGTTAGGAAAAAAAAGGACACATTGTGTAACAGAGGCTAAAGGAACTGCATGGCCGTCACATAAATTCTTTAAACCAGTGATTAAATTACTGTCTTTGCCCCCCATTCACTAAATTACTTCAAGAAATTACAACCTCTTTCTTTTCTCATGGTGGATCTGAGACCAAAATAAATATGAGGTACATTACAAACTCATCACTGTGTGCAATGCTGTTACTAATTTCATTTCTACTAAGAGTTTATATTATGCTGCCTTGTTGGGTCAATCTTTAAAGGAACCTATAGCCATTTGGAAGCTGCAGAATTCATGCGGAATTGTCCTCTCTGCTTTGTAGTACAGTTTATTGATAAGGATTATCTGAAAGCTTTTAAACTCAACATTTTTAGCAATGTAACATTCTCCCAGAAAAATGCACACTTTCTCTGAAAATGTTCAATTTTGGTTTAGCAGATTTAACATCTGTAGATTATAGGATTTTAAAAGCTTTACAGAAATATTTGGTCTTTTGCCTATTTTTGAAAAGGGAGTGCTGGGACATTCTCAAACAGCTATGCAAAATAAGCCCCATTTACACCAAATCCTTGACCTAAACATATCAAGCACAAGTTTAGCAGCTGCATGGAAGTCAGCTGAGAGAGTCGAAAGGCTTTTGAACTCATATTTCCAAATTGGACAGGTCCGTAGTGCTAGTATTGGTGGTGAATGAGGGATAGGCTATACCAAGCATACTTTAGAGGTTTGTAACACTGTCTTTTACAGTTTCCCCTTCAATTTCTGGAGCTGGGGGAGAGGTGCTACACAAATCTGTATGGCAGATCTCCTACCCAAGGCTTCCCATACATGGTGGGCAGCCTAAATGGCCTTTATGTTGCTTTGACTCTCCAGAGAAGAATGATTATGGCTTTTATCAAGCAAACTAACAAAAGGTCAACAGTGTTGCAGGAATAAAAAGTTCCATGCTTGGCCTGAATCTTGCAAAGATCCCTGCATATTTTACCAGACACTTGTTGAATTCCTTCAGGCTTCTCAGGAATGCCTCTAGCAGCAATGCTGCGGGCAGTATGTCATATAGTGTGAGCAACCTGGAGGAGAACACAGGTCCTGTTCTGTACAGCTTCTTCTCCACAGCTCTGTTTTTCTCTTCTTGCTTCCCAGGAGAGAAGTCTGTGAAAGCTGGGCTGAATTTTAAAAGCTGAACTGATATCCTTAAATCCCAACAGCAGCACCAGCATCTTGATTGAAAATTTACGTTTTTAACACCAGAGATCCTGTACAGGCAGGGAAGTGTGTGTTAAATTCTGTATAATTAGTCTGTGCTTCTCCTGGTGTATGGCTACTACTGATATTCTCTGCAGTGTTTCCACGTGTATGCAAGACTTCCAGACATAGCATTTCTTCATTTATTATTTTCTTATTCTTTCATTCACCTGAAAATTATTGCATTTTTATTGACTTCACTACATAATTAGTCACTATCCAATGATGTTTTGCCATGATAGGACTGACCTCTAATAGATAAAGAAGAGACTGTCATCAGCAAGAGAAGATTACCAAGGAGTACAGAAATTCCATGAAGTCCAAACTGTTTAGAAACATTCAGAAATGCATTTATTTCTGTAAGCTTTCCCAAGCTGACTGTTCCTTTACTTTTTCTGCTCAAGGTTAAAAGGACTAAGGGTCAGTATTACACTTCATTATATACTTTTTTTTAGTCTGTAAGATTTCTAAGAAAGTGTTCACAGTTTTGAAAATTCAACGCACTAGAGAGATAACAGGAGTTTTACCCTGGTTTATTCCCACATTATGTTTCTGTATTTCAGATCCTTTATATGAGTTTGCTAGAGGTAGTAGGAGCCACAAAGGATCGCTCTCAGAGGCAGAGACTGCAGATGACGCCGTGCTGAGAAGAGAGGATGCAAAGCACAAAGCTTCTGAGGTACACACACAGCACCACAGGGAACCTTGGCAGGTCTGGGACACTTCTGTTCTGATTTGCAATATGGGAGGTGTATATTCCTGGAGTTTCTTGGCAAAATGAACTTTGTATATAGCACGTACTATTCACAGACACAGTTCTGGACTCAGTAAAAATTAAATGTGCATATTTCAAATCAGTTTTTCTTTCAGTACAGACTTTCCAGGATGTGAAGAAATACAAACTATATTCTTAAATTGTCATTATTCTCTACAGGATGATTTCTCAACAGTCACTAGGCAACATAGTTTTGTCTTACTGAAAGTGTAGCTGCTCAAGTTGGTTAATTGATTCAACTCTTCTGGACAGTCATTCATTTTAATATATATGATGAAAAAAATCATTCACATGCCATTCTACATTGGGAATTAGGATAAAAGTACTTTCAGTCTTCTTTCTGAGGTAAAAAATGCAGCTGGATCTTTTCTGCTCTTCTGTAAAGAAAGTCTTGAACTTGTTGACAAATATTGGCACTTTAGCTAGTGTTCATGGTTCTTGTGAGTGGACATGAGGAAGAGAATAGAACTTTAGCTGGCCTAAACCATATAGCAGTTACAATAATGTCTAGTTTTAGTAGATAATAATATTGTGAATAAATCCTTAGCAATAAACTCAGCTGGTTATTTGGTCAACAGAAGTGCTATACTGGCTGTTAATTACAACCTTATGTTGGATATGGTGCCAAGTACATGTTCTCAGTATTAGCCCAGAAGGCACTGGTTTTCAAAAGAGAAAAGCTCTTCCAGAAAATTCAGTTGTGAGACTGGTGCCTGAGACTAAAAGCACCAGACAACAGCTTTAAAAAGCTGTGGTACCTCCTCTTCCTTCCTAATCATTTGGATGTCTTTTTCCTTAGGGAGCATTAGTGGGTATTGACTAACATAGTTGGAAGAAAGTGTGTCAGAGAACACAGACTCTGTGAACTACTTTTTGAGTTTGAGTTGATCTATGTAGGGATCAGCCACAAGCTAGCAAGGCTAGCAGGCTTAACAAGATGGGAAAAAGAATAAATATTACTAAATAGCTATGATGCCATGGAAAGGGCAAAAGATTATGAAAATTATTAGCTTGAGGGAAAAGTCATGTATACAGAGGGATGGAAACACTTGGCTAAATAAGTGCGTGGCATTCCATGGCTGTGATATCAGAATTCCCAATACCAGCCAGCTTCCCCTTTCTGAACTCTTCTGAATATGCCTAAATTTCCCGTTAAAAAAAAAAAAAAAAGAAAAAAAAAAGGAAAATATAACCTGCTGTGAAGTAGGAAAATTTTTTGTTTTAGAGACGAGAACAGCACTGCTATTCATATGCATGAACACAGCCTCATCAGTGTAGGTTAATATTTAAAGGACCCAAAGAAGATCCTTGCTTTTTCTTTGAATGTTTGAATAAATTGTTATCTGGTATTTTGGCTGGACCAAATAAGAAGGCCTAAGAAGGCTGCTTCAAGATAAAGTAATACAACTTCAATGACTTCATTTTTGTCCTGTTTACTGCCAGCTATGAGTTCTATTGTGTATTTTTAATCACCAAATTCCTTAATGCTCTCTACTTTAAGGACAAGGTTTTGTGGCTTTATTTACTAGATCTGCTCTGGCTGGATATGTGTCTGTTTGGATTAGTTGTGAGGCCTATTTCATACATTGTATACTGTAAAATGCACTGCTGTCTCTATCTGGCTGCTCTGAATCTTGATGTGCAACCCTCAGAGGGGACCTTGAATGCTGCAGTTCCATTTGTGTCTTGTCTTTTCTTGTAGGGGCCTTGTGGAGGACTTCCCTGCTTACTATACAGAAACAAAGGATTTTGAAAATTGTCTTTTTTGGTAGTAGTATACTTGTTTGAATGAATTTGCCTTGGATAGTGTTACCAGCTAGTGAAGGGTCTACAGAAAGTGCTCTACCTACTGTAAGCCTTCCATATAATGTGAAAAGGTTGTAGGTAGAATGGTTTCAAAGAGATAGCCTTTGATTTCCCAGGTGTTATCATACAAATTCATGCCTGTGCCTATTTAAGCCTGTACAGAGAAAAGCGTCTGAAAATGTTAAAAACATTATTGAATTTAATGCATCTATGTGGATAGGAAGTGATGCTCTGTTAGCATGGATGGACATGCCGTGGCTCTGTTTACTGTCTAAGAAGTTTCTTCACCTTATGATCATTTATCTTGTTTAATTAATACCACTTCTCAATATCCTACTTACTCATATTGGAATTTCTCAGGCATTGATTGTTCCACTGCAATGCCAGTGAGCCTTGACAAAAAAACCCCAAACGCACTCAACCCACAAACCAATACCAGTTTTACAAAGCTTTATATCTGAAAATCATCAGTACTGCCATTGCAGCCACCTGCTGCCTGGTGTGGCACTGAGAACAGCTATCTAACCCCCACAGCCCCTGTGGGTTGTTGGTTGAGACAGCTGCAGTGAGAATTCCTCTTCAGGCAGTCCAGCAGTGCGGACTGCCAAGGTTAATCTCCTGTGTGCTAACCTACAGGGCCTCTGCGTGTGAGAAACATGAAAGTATGACCACTTTCCAATGAATGATCTAAGGAAAACTACATAAGTGAAAATACAGCAGAGTCCGGTCATCTGTAGTTATAAATAACTTCTGTTGTTTGGTCAGCTGGAATCACACAAACATGCTATTGTTAGGATGCACAAATGTATACATACAGATTTTGAAATGGGAATAATGCAGAAAATGAAAGGAGTAATTACCCAGATAAATGCTTGGTTCCTATCTCATTGCAGCAACCCAATATATGCAGGCATTTAAAGACCTACAGTGCTATCAATGTCTTGACCCTAGGCCTTCACAAGACTCCCAGCTTTGCCAGTGGGAAGCGCTGCTTTGGTTGACTGACTTCCTACAGAAAAGCATCAAGCCAGGACTTCTGCAAAAGGCAGGCACAGTTCCTCCCATTCCTTCAGAGGAAGGATTTGGATAAGAGTGGGGGAGTGGGGTGGGGAAGAGTGGGAACAGCAGAAATCATCCTTACAGGAGAAAAAGGAAACTAAAAGAGCTTGCAGCTCAGGTCAGCTTTTCTCTATGCTTCCCCCACCCTTCTTGCGAACAATAAGTCAGTTTGCTATCTCCTTTTCCTTCCTTCCCTTTCCCTCCCTGCAGTACTTGGCCTGGGAGCAGGGGGAAGGGGGTTGCTTGTAGTAGTACCCGCAGCAAACAAGGGGGTGGAGGTCCTTTGTAGCCTGGGTCGGGGAAGGATTTGGAGGAGACTGCCTATAGCCACCAGCTTTCTAGTCTGGAAGGTATGGAGCGAGGACTCTCTCTGACACACTGCAAAATGGAAGAGTAGTTAAACAAGCATTGGAAAGTCAAGGTAGGGAGCGAGGGCTGTGTGGTTGGGCCAAGCTGATAAGTGGGTGAGGGAATTGCTAGGCTGAGTGATGGACAGGCCTGAGGTGCAGGCTCAAAAATAGTCACTTATCAAGACTGGGACCAACTTTTGATCTGGGAGGATGTCACCGAACGCAAGAATTTCAAACACTGCAATAATACGTTCAAGGCCTCTCAGGTGCTTTAGGCACTGTGTTATGCCCCCTGCTGTAATAAAACATGCTGCCTGTACCTCACCTCAATGCAGCCTTTTGTGCCTAAAGGCAAAGAAGACACTCCTCCTTTCTTCCTAGGAACTGAGAGAGACCAAGCTGGATGCTAAATAAAAGGTAACTGGGAATTTTAACAAGAATTTGAGGAGACATGAAGGCTGTCTTTTTGGAGAGAAGAGCAAGATAGAATACGCAGTTCTGGCCCCAGGCGATTTCTATTTGTTCTTCTTCCCTTCTGCCTTGTGCAAATATCTCTCTGCTCGTTTAATTTTTGGCCTTTCTGCCCTTGCCTTGCAGACCTGTGGAGTGGGAAGTCAAGCAGGCAGCCCAGAGGCACCACAGCCAGAAAAGAAACAGGAGGAGGATGTGGAAATAATTGGAAATCCCTGGGTTCCAGAAAGTCAGCAGAGAACATGCCAGCACCCTTAAGCTAAGGAGGGACCTGGGAGAGGGTGCAGTTTGCATATTTGGAAGGAGAGAGGGAAGTGAGCGTTAATAAAACAGTGTGAAGGTCTGTGAACTGCAGGAGAGGCATTCTAGGTGGGAACCACACCCTATCTCTAATTCCCTCATCTAATCTGGCTGCAGCAGAAGCCCACACAGAAACTCTTTTTCAATCCCCTTTACTGTCAGCTGGCTCCACACCTCTTCGGCTCTGCAAATGGCCAAAATGCGAAGCAGGGTGGTTTGTGTGCGCTGTGTTTCATGTCAGGTTATAAAGCTTTGAAGTTAAAAACCTGTTCTTAAAACGAAATTTCCTCATGTTGTGAAGAACAAAGCAACAAATTTGCTACCTGAAATGGCCCCTGTATCAGTTGAATTATAAAATGGAAACGGTTTATTGGAGTAATTCAGGAAAAAAACCAAAAAACTTCTTAAGAAACAGGTTATACATTTAAAAGATTTATATTCTGCTCCCTCAATAATGGTGCACAAGAAATACAGATGTTCCCAGCTTTGCTGGCTGCCATACAGCCTGATGGGTTCTGTCACACTCTGGCAGTGGCAGAGAGATATACTTTAGGCTGAGCAGAAGAGTTCTAGGTTGCTCTGCAGGGCATTTGGTTGAAGCAGGGAAGTTCCTTCTCAGCCCAAGACTCCAACAGGGTATTTCATATGTCAGTTCAGCCAGTGCAGAGGGAGTGGAAATCACTCCCAAACGTCCCTTCCTGGAAGGTCCTCTGAAAGGGGGACTTCCCGCTTTAGAGTACCACCAAAACATCCTACTTCTGCAAACCTTTCCAGAAGAAGCGCATTGTAGGACTATGCACAGTTCCTTGGGATACTCATATGGGAAAAATTAGGAAAATTTCTTTAACCAGGCTTTGTGGCTGGGGCAGGGAGAATCAGGGAGCTGCATGACCCCTTTTTCACGAATTTGTCTGCCTTTTCTTCATGGCTGTGTAGGATGGAGGAACACATCGTCTACTAATGTGCCACTGTAGGATTAGACAGAGCCCAATGAACCATTCTGTTAGCCCTCAGGCTCCTTCAGCTTACTTGAAAGCAAGCAACAGAGCCACTCTTCACCTCCTGCATGGAAGCTGCTCAGCAGGAGAAGCAGGGAAGTGGTAGCAGCTGCTTAGAGCTTTCTCCATTTGCATCGGAGCTGCTTGCTGGCTCTGAGGTGCAGGGAGGGGGAAAGGGTGATGGGAGGCAGCTGGGGAATGTGATGCCCTCTACATCCTTCCTGTAGTGACAAGCCTTATTCAAACACTTCAGTTTAAAATGCTCAGAGTGCAGCTCCAGAAGAATGCTTTCAATTCATAATCAAATATGGGGCAATAACAGATGGATAAAACAAACAAATGTGGGGGAGGATGAGGTACATACTCAAACACTCTGGAGTGTATTCTGGGAAGAAGACACCCGTTTTCTACACATTATTTCTCATTCAAGGAAATCTATGGGCAGGTGAACTTTGGGACCTTCTTCACCATGCTCAGAAAAGGCTGTGCAGGAAGGAGCAGGTCTTTTTATTTTCTTTCTTTTTTTTTTTTTTATTTTTTTATTCAGTGTGGAAACAGTTCTCATGTCCTTGTGTGCTTTGAAACTCTTCCTATCCCTGCTGTATTACTCCTGTCCTTCTTACATGTGGAAACTGAACAAGTAGCTTGGCTTTCTGACCAGCACTAATACTACCCTGTCACTTTGCCAGGAGATGCAGCCTGTTGAGTGGAGCACTGGCACAGCAACCCCAATGTGCATTAGCACTCTGCAGGCCTCATTGTATTACACTCCTCACAATCATTGCTCTGCAAGCTCTGCATGGGGCTATTCTTTCTGCTTGTGTGCTGTGTTACCACTGTGCCTGCAGTCAGCTCCATTGTTTTGCTGGTGATGATAATACATAGGTTTTTCCAGCAAAGTAAGCCTCCAGGCAAGCTGGGAGGCTTCTCAAAGCACAATGGGTTGGTTGCCAGACAAACAGCAGAATGCTTGAGGAGTATGTAACGATTTATTGTCTTAATGTGCCTGGGTTTCTGTTGCTCAGGACCGCATATGAGATTTAAAACCTGCAGCAGACATGGGGGTGTTGATAATGAATGAATGACCTGAGGAAAATTTTTAAGGTGAACTTTCTTGGTTCCATCTTGTTAATTAGTACAGGGTTCCTGAACAGAGCAGATCTCTGCAGTCCGTAGGCTTGTGCAATGATAAGTGAAGCACACATCATCTTGAAAATCGTGTTTTAACTTCATGGGAAACGGGACATACAGGAGACTATGTAATAGAATTTCCCTTCTACTGTCTGTGCAATCAGAGCTCTCTGACCTTTAATTTGTTTCCAATTGTGATCAGTTTCTGCCACCTGCCAGCCAGTCACAGATGCAATATTGTACCAGCAGTGATGTAAAGGACAGAACAAAGTGTAGTCAGTTTGAGGAAATGGTACTATAGCTTTCAAATCAACAGCATTAGTTTAATTCTAGAAGCCATAAAAAAATGCTTTGTATTTTCCCCCCTGAGTTCAGTCTTGGAGCCTTGTTTTGAAAGCACAACATTTTCTTGGCATGGCTCTGCTGATTTCTTAAATGTGCCAGCCAGCGGAGGAAACATCATGCTTCTGTGTCTTCAGCTTCTTTGTAATAAGATCCAGTTAAACAACTTAAAGACATTAAAAATTCATTAGAGCATTTCAATATTGCAGTCAATGAGACCTGTTGTTTACCAAAGCATTTCCAGCCAAATAAAATGTCTTTTTATTAAAGTATATAGTAGAAGACATTTGTTCAGAGTACTTTGTATAAAACTGATTTTATATTTATATGTAAATAATTTTTACACTCCTCTAATGCAGCAGTAGGCAACATTAGATAACAGGGCGGATCTGTGAGAATACATGTCAGCTTCAGCTGCTCAAATTACCTTTAGGTGAAACAGTGCAGGTGAATTACATTACAATACTGGGGTGGTACTCACCAACAAAATAAGTTAATTGCAAATGCCTCATTATTATCTTCATTGTGAAGCACTTTTAGGGTACTTAGAGGTCTACAAGTGAAAATACAGTGAGCCAAATTCTGCTTTAATTTTCTGCTGGTGTCTCAGAAAGAAGAACTTGGGTGATCCATAGAAACTATTACAGCAAAAATTATTCTGATACTTACTTCTGACACTATTAGAAACTTAGGAACCTTTGGATAAATTGAGATTGTATTGTCAAGGCAAATGTGCCACAAGAAAATAAAACATTAAGTTTCATTTTGAGTACAGTGAATTGTGTTCTATATAGATTTCTGGAGCAGCAGCAGGTTAACTGATATTTAATTCCTGTTCACGTAAATGGAATGTGACCAAAACAAGTGCTGAAATAGCTGATGCGGTTTCTCATCATCCAGAAACTTGCACAAGTTTAACTTCACAAGCTGCTGTCATGGAAATAGCCCTCTGTAGCTGTTCAGCATGATTTCAGTACTGCCTCTCAGTGTGGTTACTGAGAATGCTAGCTGGGAATCTTAAGTTAACTACAATGTCCCGGTACAATAAAAGTTGAGCCACTGCATTAGATATATATGACCTTTCACAGGAATCTAGATTGGAGGTGACAGAAAACCTGACAATTGATTTAAGACTCATGTTTCTGAGGAAAAATCATATGAGGCTTGCTGCAATTTCCATCAATCTAAATACAGTGGGGTCTGATATTTTTGTTTGAAGGATTATGTTATTTTTCTAAACCTATTTGAAAGGGAAATGGACATTTATACTTGGAAGACCAGGGACCCATCTGAATTTATGAGATTTCACTATTTTAAGATTTAAATGAGGATTTAAAATGTATGCTTATCTTATGATATAAAATCTGTGGTTAAACTTAGAACATAATGCTTCTCCAGATGTTTATGTACATGAGCCAAACTGAGAAGAAGACTGTCAAATAATATGATATCCAGCTTGGGAGAAAATCTTGGTTGAAATCTTTCCTGAGCTGTGAATCTTTTAAAAGAGTGATCTTACATGTATATTATTTTTCTAGGGAAATTTGAAAAGACTTTGTAGTCTTACAAGGACATACTTTACATACACATATTAAATATGTCCTTTTAAACTTTCTAAGAAAGATACCTAAAGAGTACTACTTTAAATAGCGTGATTTATCCCCAGCAGAACAGGCTCAGTTCTCTATGTTTTATTCTTGCATTCAGAAAGTTATTCTTGTCAAAAGTACAGAAGGTTCCAAAGCTTCCTTTTCTTGTAAAGATGTGTCTGACCTTATCTTCTATAATAGGCTCTATTTTGGCTAACACTCTATTTACATAGGAATGCAAGCATAATTAAATGCTGACAGCAAGAGGTCTATTTGGGTGGAATGTGAATATCTTATAGCAATGTGGTTAACAAACCTTATAAAAATAAAAAAGAAGCTGCGCCCTCACACACTGGGCAGTGTTAGTAGAGGAAGGTTATAATGTCCTGGAGTGGAGGTATGTAAACAAAGAGGTGGCAGTGTTAGGTCTGTGGTGAGCTAGACTTGACAGCAACATAAACAGCATAAAGAAGCCTTCTAAACAAAATCTCCAGCTGATCAGTGGAGCCGACCCACCACAGGCCTCCAGAGCTGCTGAGAAGACAAGATGCATTTCTAGAGGATGCTTGTGTGTTCCCAGCAGTAGGGAAGGCAGGGAAGACATGTTGAGAGGTAATGTTCAGCCATGGGGCTGCAAGCAGGTGTGACCCCGAAAGGCAACATGGACCTGGAAGCTGTAGAGGGCTGGCACATCAAAGGGTTGTTAGCAGCACTAGGTCTTTTGCTGCCCCAAATGTCAGAAAAGGGATAAGAGACCCCATTAAGTTAATTTAACAAAACATTAAACTTTCTCTGTCAAGAAAAAACAGAGCAAGTGAAATCCTGACCCCACTAAAATCCATAAGCATGTTACAGCTGATTTCAGAGAGTTGTAAAATACTAGATTATTGCCTGCAAACTACCTATCCTTTTTGCAAAGTCTTTCTAGCCCAAGCTGTTTGTGTAGTTTTTGAGGGCACAGGAGGGGATGGATACCTCTCTGTCTGTCTTTCTCCTCTAAATTCTCTTGCCTGTTCTGTTGGAGTTAAAAACCAGTTTGTGTTCTTGAGGTCACACATGGATGCTGAAAAGCAGTGCTGCATGAAGGAAGTACTGATTTGTGCAGTGTTGTGTATCCTCCTAAGAAAGGCAAGTGGGCCCAGTTACCTTCTTTTTTATGTCACCAGCCATGAAAAGCAGCACTAAGAGCTAAGTATGATATGAACTGTCCTGAACACATGGAGTTGTTGAGTTTGATTGTGATGGGTGGTAGAAAAGCATGTTATATCTTCCCTTAAGTATGTGTTTATTGGTTGAAATGCTACATCCAAACATAGCATTTTATACTGGTAAGCTTAAATAGGGCATATAGATATATATTTATAGCAAATGCTTAAATAGGTTATTTTTGCTTTTGCTCTTGTTGATATACTTGTTCACTCTTGCCAATGTTTTAAGATCTGTCTGTATAAAGTTAGGCATTTAAATCCATGTTACAACTTATAAAGACGTGGTATCATTTTCCAAAGTATTGGGAGACTAAGAGCCTTCTTGAAAAATAATTGTATGAGCATCAGGTGAAGTGCTGACATGATTGCATGCAGACAGTTGTGTTCTCCTGAGCTGCAGAAGGAATTGTCCATATAGAAACCAGATCCATTCCAGACTCATTCCAGAAGCTGTATAGGTGCATTGATGCAGTGCTGATTTTAAGCTATTAAGACAGGACTTTTGGTCTACACAGATATTTTTATAGAAGTGTCTTCATATAACATTGAGGCCTACCTACATTTGCATATCTGCATTGGAGAATCTAGCTGTCTCACCTATTATTTAAGCCTGAATTAAGTCCAAAGAAGTAACATTCAGGCAAGTTTCTCAAGCACAGCTAAAACCTAATGTGCTGAGTCTCAGCAGCAATAGCTTGTTAGTGAGTGACACCTGGATCAAGAACAGAAAATGTAGAAACTGTTTTCATAAAATTCTTAGGTTATGGTATTTAATGTTTCTTTCTAGCTGCTTAATATTTAGTGAAGTATTTGATAGCATATTTTACATCACTGCCTTTATTTGGATTATAGTGGGGTGGATTAAATTTGGGAGACCATACAAGCTTGTCCTTTCTTTGTAACTGACTACTGGTAGCAGTAATTTGTCACTGTTTCCATCACAGGCCACATGATTAAGATCAGAGTCAAGAACTCGACTGTGCAGAGCTCAACCACTGGGACCATTGCTGTGCACTGAGATAACCAAAAAAGGTAGAGACTGGAAGAAGACAGTGTAATTTGAAATTAATCAAGATGTAACAACTCCCTTTTGTAGGCTGTGGTTGGGAATTCTCAGCTGAGCTGAGTGTGCCAATGGCTGAATCACAGTTGCTGGCCTGTTCACTCTCTGACCTAACGCTGTGCTCTTCTCACAGCTGCCGAGTTGCTGATAAATCCTCTGCAGCCTAAAACCTTGGGTTGCCTGAGGTTAACGGAGCACTGACAGTTTACACCAGTTGAAGATTCGTCCCTGAATGTCTAAACCCTACAGGGAGCGTTCTTTTCTAGTGAGCAAGATGTTTGGGGGAACTGTAGGGACTGTGATCTGAGGATACTGGGGTGAAATGACAGCCAGGACCCAAATGCTAGTTCATTTGGTAGCAGCTAACACATTTCCTGACTGCCATGTTGTCCATGTAACTTGAAAAGAATTTTGAATGAGTCTGTGGCAGAATAAACTAGTTAATGAGATCATGGGAGAGGGCTTTTTTCCCTTGATGATCAACCGTTGTCTTGTCTGGTGGTAATACATACACGACAGCCACAAGTAGTGAAATAGCTTATCATTGCCAACATTTACTGAATCCCAGGCTCTCGTTTCCATGGGCCAGTGAAGTGCAAAGGCCACACTGTAGTTCAGAGGAAGAATAGACAGGCTGAAAGGAAACCATTGTTTCTCCCTTCCCGCTTGGGCTTTTGCAGTGTTTCTGAAAACATTTCAAGCTCTCTGTAGAGTACTTCAGTTAATCCTTAGAGAGCAATAGTAAAACTCTAGGAAAAGTATGCAAAAGAAAAGATAGGATGTGATGTGTTCAGTCAGGATGGCTGTACTTGGTAGGAAGATCTGCTTCTGATTAACATGCCAAGAAAGTACTTAGGTTGAAAGAGAATTTTACTAGACACTTTTAAAGGAAACTGTTTAGAAAAATGCCATGTACTGACCTCTGAGAAAGATCTGCAGAATCAGTATTTCCTTCCAGTTCACTCTGAGGTTTCTACCTTTCTTCTCTGTCATGCACTCAATAGCAATAATAATAATAGCAATACTTTCAGTGCTGCAACACTCTCTACTTCAAAGTACTTCAAAAACACTGGATTAGATTCAGTCTGGTCTTCTACGGATGTAAACTTTGTGTGAAATCCTGGCTCTGTTATAGTGAATGGCAAATTTCCCACTGACTTCAGTCACTCACTCCTTGTCAAAGAATTTGGGCAAAGCTAACCTTCTGAAAGAAGTGAATGTGATAGCTGAAAGGATACAAAACCTCCGTTCATTACAGGGGAACACATAAATTCTCAAAATGGAGGTCAGGCACATCGAGACTGTAGGGGAATGACAGAGGTAAGAAAGCTCAACCTATTCATCTCCCAGTGTGCTTCCCTTTCCTGTTTCTTTTTTCCTAGGTCATATGTTAGGCCAATTCTCTGGTTTTGTTGTGCCCTCAAATTTATAAGTTTCTCAGATTTATATAGATTTGACTACGGAGAAATAGCTGCTTGATCACTAGCTTGGTTGATTCATTGATAACCTTAGTTTTTTCCCAGTACTTTTGCTTAGCATTGTCATTTTCAGTTGTTCACATGACAATGGTAGAAATTTACCCCCCTTTACACAGGGGCAAACCAGTCAGGACGTCACACCCTTGTTCATTTGCATGATCAAATGTGTTTTACTTTTTAACATCTAAAACTCTGCAAGTATCTTGAATATTCTTAGTCCTTTTATAACGTCGCTGAGTGAAAACAGCCTTTAAAGTCTTTTCGGGCCAAAAAACATGTTGTATATTTCACTGAATATGTTTAGAGATTGCAGAATGTTAAGTGCTTATTTTGTATGAATAAACAATGCTTTTAATGATTCATGATCCCAAAGGAATTCCTAACCATATACAAGGCTGAAGAGAAGGCATAGCACTGAATAACAAAGCAACGATAAGGAAGATATTAAGAAATACAAATTGCTTTCAAGATGAGTTGAAACACTGAATGATGCCAGCCAAGCCATATTCACTCCTGATCAGGGCTCTGTACCTGAAATTCTTATTCAAGGTAGAACTTGTATCATGTTGCCATCTGCCTGTGCTTTTGACTGATCCAACTGAGCCTTTCTACCCTCCTGGGTATATAAACCCCATCTGTCCAACAGTGTCGGTTACTTGAGCTTCTCTCTTTTTTCAGCTTCCAGTTGATACCTCCTGAATATGCCAAAGAGCAGTCCTGACATCTTGGGCTTGTTTTTTTCCTGCTTTTCCATGTATGTATCTTATTACATGGAAGTATGCTGAGAGGTAGTTTGCCATATACAAATGTGATGAAAATTGAAGGACTTCAGGTTTTGGCCACATTTCTTCTGTCTTTCTGCTATGTACAAGGCTTTATGGCACAGCCAGAAAGGAATGTGGAAACAGCTGAAAAGCAAGCTGCTCTTTTCCTACTTAGGTCTAAATTCATCATTTCTCTGTGTATTTTGGAAAAGCTGCTTTCCAAATTTGAGCTTCACAGACGTTACTGTGGCCTTGTATTTGCATTCTGTGCCTCATCACTAGAAGCAGCTGAACTAGTTTAAATTCTCAACAGCAATGAGAAATTCACCAGAGACAACAAATCATAGACATCATGAACTTCTGACTAGTGTGAAGTCATTCAGAAATATATTTCCCAGCAGATCTCTGCAGTCTGTGGTATTCCCATCAGGTGATTAATCCTCTGTCAGGGTGCAAAATGTATTGTAATAGAGAAAGAGAAGGAATTACAGCAGATAAGGAATACAACATTGCTTATGTTTCCAAAGTCTTTGGGGGATAGAAATAAACTGCAATCAGTTGCAATATCTTGCATTGCATGCCTTTTAAAAATTCTGAATTATGACTGAACTGATAAAATACTCTGATGTATAGGTATGTGAACACATGTAGGTTTCTGTAGGTGTAAAGAATAAAAATGAAAACGACCGCATAGCTTTCCTGACTGGCTTCAAATACATTCTAAAGTTTTACAGTTTTTATATATTTTTTTTTTTAGGCTGGAAAAATTGTCCCTTTTGTGTAAGAGGGAGGTATAATATTTGAAATTTTCTGTTACAGTGATTACTGTCGCTGTCACACTCTGAACTTGCTTGCTCTCATGGGGAAACTTGGCAGCATTGGACATTACCAGATCCCCAAAGGTTATGAGTTTATAGGTAGAAGTGGAGAGGAGCACAGGTGTATAAATTTAGGAGAAAATAATAATGCAATGAATAAGAATTATGAATAAATACAAGAAAGAAAGAAGAGTGGTTTGGTGGTGTTGGGGTTAAAGCTGCAGCATTTCTATTTTAGACCTTGAATAGGTTTTGAGTGAAATCAGGAATCTAAAAGAAAAGTGTGGGTCCCCTTAAACACCTTTCCCCTGAAAAACTCCAAACATTGTGGTGACTGCTGTTTGACCTGGCTGGCACTGCCTGAGTGGGTGGAGGGGGAAATGATGTTCAGAGCTGCTGATCAGGATGCTGGTTAAAATACTGTGTGCCTCAAAGAAGCGAGGAATGGAAGGTGACCAGCTTTTGGCTTCAGTCCTAATCCCTTCTCAAACAGTTAAAAGAAAGAGCCATGCAATCAGAGCTGAAATGTCATTAAAGACATTGAACAGTTTGGGTGGCTCTCATTTACACGTGTGCAAATTTGGATTTGGTCTGTGAAGTCTAACTGTACATTGGTGGAACTGAGCTTCATGTCTCATGCGTGGTCACTGAGTCTGGCAGCAGTGGCGGGTGAGCCGCTATCAGGAAATGGGGCATGTGTTTCTCTCCTCAGATCTGTATGCTAAGTGCTAGGCCTGGCCTGACAGATGTTAGAGTGCCCTCTGAGTAAGCAGGGAAATTATATACAAAAGTTTCCTATTACGGCTGGAATAAACAATTTCTTAACTTTTGTGTATGCTTGTCTTTCACAGAGGCACAGTGCTTTCACTCTGTAATACTGCTGATTGATTGCCACAGTGTTATGGATCCCAGCTCGTCTGGAACCCACGAGAAAGTCCTTTTCATACTACTACACTACTTCTCAAAAAAGTTTAAGTGCTTCATAAGCATAAATTAATTCAGCAAACAGCATTTCTGTGATGTGGTGTCTAGCTGACACCACTTATTTGACTTACTTAATATTACAGACTGAATCAGTGATGCAGATAAGAACCAAACTCAGGATCCCTATTTCTGACCCGAGTGCTTTGTGCAGTAAATGCAGACAAGGCAAACTCCCAATACTCAACAGAACCAGTGGCTGGATCGTGGCTAGTGCACCTTTGCATAATAGTGCAAAAGCAATTCCTTTTATGAATTCCTCCTACTCCTTCCAAAACTAGCTTTAATGAGAGTGAAATGCTCTAAAAATTCACTTTTATGAATGTGTATGTGTGTGTGTGTGAATATATATAAAGGAGCAGATCCTTTTCTGCTCTTAATTTTTTTTCCCCAAAAAAGTGAGTGGCTTTATTTCACATTCAGAATCTAGATTCTGACTTAGGTGGCTAGGTTAACTGACTAGTCTTTAGATTTGGTTCCCTCTGGAGTCAACAGACAGGTGTGTATCTAGGAGGTTCTTCCAGAGAATGATTCAGAGCAAAAGTTAGGTGCTCAGATTTGAGCTGAGTGCCTAAAGCCTTGACAAACTCTTGTTCCCTGATTACAATAGGTGGAGCTGGTATTCATCTGACAATACAGTATAAAAGAAGTGAAATATATATGACGGAGAAAAGACCAAGAGGTGATTATCCCTATGACACACTTGTACATCTATGAGGGCTCTAAGCACTAGGAATAAATGTACAGTGGAGACATCTATGTTACAGGCAACCTTCTGCTTCAATTCCCTACACTGAGCACAATTCAGAAAGTATACATTAGTTTTTGAGAGCTGATTAAAATTGTCAGTTTTGCATTAATAATGGTGCAACCTGTTGTTGTTTGCCTCCCTCTTACATATAAACTTCTGCCAGACAGTAAAATTGCCAGTCAGGAAGGCTAAATGCATGTGAACATTATCTGAGTTATCTTGAATATCTTTTCTAAAGACAAGACAATGACATTTCTCTGTACAAGTTCAAACTTGACTCTTTCCCGTGTTGCAAAGAACTGTCAAATGGAATAACAGGTACAGTGAAAGCACTTCTTTCCCAAACTATTCAAATGAGCATCACCTTAAATAAACAGAACCTGGCTAAGGGTTACATGAAAGATTTGTCATAGCAAGAAGTAATATTTGTATGATAATATCTCCTAATTTATTCATTATTTAAAGTTACTCTTTTAAATAGACCTAGAGGAGTCTTTCCCAGGTAACCCCTGAGATAAAGTTATCAGACTCTGGCTCTCATCTTCACTGCATCCTACTGTAAATAATGCTTTTGCACATGCTATCTCCTACCAGTGGTGATTGCAGTAACTCTTTGGCTCCCAGCAGAAGTAGTTGGGGGTGTGGTAAAGCTAGGATGCAGCGAACATGATTCATACAAAAAAACCTCAGACCTTGGACTGGTTGTAAGGGATTCCCACGTTTATTATGTGGGAAAGTGTTGAACATATTGTATAAATTATACAACGGAGCTGAAAGATTGGGATTTCCCTGTGTTAGTCAGTTGGTTACTGCACAAGATTTAGACCATCATTAGAAGAAAATAAAAATCTTTTTTATTATAGACAGCAAGACATTATTCAGAACACTTTTTAATCAAGAGAATCCCAGAGAAATTCGAAAGTGATGCAGAAGTTGGTGCAACAATTGATTTGCTTTTGCAAATAACCACAATGTCTACAAAGAAATGGCTTGATACTTTTTTCTTGCTTGAAGGCAGGGTCTCTTTAGGAATTCAGTTATATTGACAGAAGACATGATCTTTTTTTTTGGTGATATTCAGGGCATTTACGTTGTCTGGCTGATAATACTTCAGTTGTCTGTTAAGGTGCAGCTTGGAGGAGCCCAGATTCCTCATACTGCTGATGCAAAGAAGGCAGGCATGATTCAGAGAAGCCAAGCTAAATGCCTACATGAATTTGAAGGAGATGGTGTGAATACCTAATTTTTCATTAATTTGTAGTTTTACTGTAAAATTTCTCTCAGAGTTCAAACTTTGCACACATGAAGTCAAAGACACTTGTAACAGCCACCAATTTGTAACAGCTGAGGATCTGGCCCAGGATTTGTAATTTTGCTTTTAATAGCTAGTTGGAAGAGATTATTTTACAACTTGTTCTAATATGTACATTCCCAGTAGACTGCTCAGGTAATTACTTGGGCTGCAGTTCAAATATTCCACAGTCTGAAATATACTTGCAGAAAAATCTATTTTTCTGTGTACAGAGGGTATAGAACAGTCACTTCTTTGGCACGTGTAGCTAGCAATTCCTTTGTAAACAAATCCAAGCTTTCAGGTGTACAAATGAATGGACATGCAAATATTTTCAGTGTGTATTTAGGGATATATTTTGAAATTTGTACCTTTACACAGGAAGATTTTTTACATGGCAATGCACTTGATTATACAGAATAAAAAATGAAGAAGTGATCATGAAAAAGAAGTATTAAATTAGAGAAAGGTCTTGTATGCCATCTTGAGTGTTGCCAACTTGAGTGCTGGCATATATAAAAGATATTACTTTTCTACCTATGACTTTATCTTATGTTCACAGGTCAATAGGGGTTAGTTTAAATTCCTATCCTTTATTTATCTATGTATTTATATTATGTATCTCTGTGATTAATAAAAAGTTAAAGATCTTTGAGCCACAACAAATTTAAGTGATATTTTAAACAAGGTGTTCAAGGCTGATGATTTAGTGCTTTAAAGATCCTCCCTGCATAAATATGAAATTATTCTGAACTGGGCATAGTAGATGCATAGGACAGCTTCGTAAGTTAATTTTCCCAGGTTAGATTCTTGACAAACTGCCTCCGTTTGTATTGTGAAATGTACTTCTCAGCCCTGCTCCTTATTTCCCATGGAACCCTGCCCTTTATATTAGAGGTGAATAATTAGATCACTGGGTTTAATGTTATTATGCAGCTTGCCAAGGTTTGGTATGCTATCACTTGCTAGAAGGTGTTCTCGGTCACACTAACAATTCTAAGGCAGGACTGAGTCTTTATTTTCCCTTGGGAATCAACCTCAGGGTGGCGTCACTCAGTCAATGCATGACTTTTCTTTTAGGATTTAACAAGCCTCACCAAAGACTAAATGGTGTATTGTAAAACCAGACCTGCGAAGTCTCACACACCTAACAAATGAGTCCCACTCCTTTTTGCTTAAGGAGAAATTAAAACATGCCCCCCTGCCTGCAAAAAAAAAAAAAAAAAAAAAAAAAATCTCACCTAGAGGGATTTCTCAGTGCTATGAGGAAAAAAATATCAAGTCAAACAAATCATCTTTCTCATACCTAGAGACTCGGTGGCGTTATCTTTTGCACGACACCATAAATGTGCTATAGTGGTAGTGATTATATGAGGTTCAGCAGACTCAGTCCTGTCTGAGAAGTTCTGTGTTTAAGAGAAAGGACTTTGTGAAAGATGGGTTATTTGGCTTGCTAGCAGTTTCTAAAAAACTGAATAAAAAGGGGTCAGAGAAGATTTTGAGGAAGAGTTTTACTATTTGAGAAGTAACTTCAGGAGGATTTAAAAATAAGGTTTTCTCTAATCCAGGGATCAAAATGCTTCACATTGAAACAATATTTAAAAGAGTTAAATATTATTGATACTGAAAATGCTTTAAAATATCCTTATTTTCCCCTCTACACAAAATAATTGGGTAAAATGGCTGCACATTACATAGCATATTTCAACACCTCTATTCTGAAAAAGGACTGTAGCTGCAATTTTTGTCTCGCTGCAGTTACAATGACCTGAATTTAATACTGTCTCAGAGGGGAAGTTGGGAACAGATTTTTTGTACATTTTGTGCTTTTCCATGCTATAGGGCACGTATGAGTGCACTAGAGAGAAGATTAAACTGACACTAAAGAAATTCACTCTGATATCAGGAGCATCTTTGAAGTGAATGGCTGCTGCAAGTTACAATATCAGTGCTTTGTCTTTATTCCACCTGCACATTCATTTAATCTAAATATAGTATAATGAATCTCCTAACCTGAAATATTTAACCTCTAAGAACCCTTTGTAGATATAGCCTTACCTTTTCATTTCACACACATAAACTTTTTCTCTCTAATTGGGTCATCTCCTCCCATACCCCAACCCACATGGGGGCATCCATTTTTAAATAATAAGACACATAATTAGCCATTAATTCACTGAGGGTTAATGAGTAGGTATAATATTATTAACCTAATGGAAGTTACAGGTGTAACTTGTAAGCAGCCCTAGGCTGCCAAAGAGTGCAAAGAAATTCTTGCTATCTTTAAATAAAAGTTGAATAAACATGATTCATATCTCGTTTTTCTTCATGTAACTTGGCATTCCAGAAAGTGTTGCGATTTTGGCTAAGATGATTATTTGCTGTAAGCAAAAGGCTAGGAGGCTTGTCCTATTTGAAATTTCTACCAAAACTGATCCTGTTGGTAGACTTTTCATGTAAGACCCATAGACAGTATGTTTTCCTTCATATATTGTTACTTCCTTGTTGTTTTCCAATAACTTGATTTGAAAAAAAATATGGAAAAGTATCTATCAACTCCTAATTCAAGATCATGGAGAAAATTCTTGCAGTGTTTTAGTGCACTAGCAAATTGAGGTGATTGTCACTTTCTGTGAAATGTTGTGTATTGTTGTTCCTATCATCATATATGTTGTGTATAGCATTGTACTTAGTTCCTGTGATCTCAGGGACGACCTCTCTGTACCCTGGTTTGGTTTGGAGCCAGCACTTTCTCTGGCTTTGCAATGCAATTCTTTATATCCACAAATACAAGTGTTAATGAAAAAGTGTTAATTTGTAACTGCAATGAACTAGTGAGCTTCTAAATGTGAGTGACCTCAGACACAAATGCTACACGTTCAAGGTGCTTATTCTTTGTATTTGAGGCATATTTTTTTTACAGGTAACTTTTCATGCTTGCTTTAAAAAAAATCTTTGCAGTCCCTTAAGTAATTTGATTGCATTCATTGACCAGAATATTTCCCTGTGATAGCCAAAGGCACAGTATGTTTAAATGTTCATTAACTTCCATTAATTAATTAAATACATTTCATTAACATGTTATTGAGTGAGGGGTTTGCATTATGTTACAAAAGGTTCTTAGTCCTATATTTCTTTTCTTAGAATGCCTCAGAGCTTTTTTAAAAATTATTAAATGCTACTTCATTGGCAATTATAATTTTTATCATGAAAATGCTGTGCATTTACTAGATTTTTCAATAGCATCTCACTTTTTTGAAGAAGCAGTGCATAATGTAGCATGCTAGACCTTTGATGTTCTCTGGAAAATGAATAGTGACTGGAGGGCAACTCCATCCAGCTATGGGTTACTCAGGTCTCGTGGGAGAAAAGTAAAGTCCTATTCTGTCTGCTACCAGCTGGGAACCTGCTGCTTCCCGCTGTCTGCCTTCTCAGAGGGTTTCACCTGCCCCCTAGCCAATCTCTGTCTCTTCAGACAGGCTGTAGCAGCAGATAGGAGGTGGAGCAGCACAGCAGTGAGTGGAGCTGGAGGTTTGCTGGCAGGGCTCTCAATTGCTCTAAGCACTGAAGCTGGCAAGGGGTGAGGGTGAAGCAGGTGAAAGGGTGTAGTCACTTGCAAGAAAGAAAGGACGGGTGGAGAACAGGAGTGGGAAAAGGGGTGAAGACAGTTAATTTATCAGGGATGGTTAGACAGATGATATTCACAAGCATATTCTTCTGCCTTCGAGCTTTATTGCTTAATGATAAAGATACCTATCCTTGATCTCCTTAGAGCTACCTGACAATCCCAGCTAAAAATTGCCAGAGATTTCTGTTCAGTCAATAGCTGCTAGGACTGGCTCCTCTTTCTCAGACCTTCTTTGCTATGTATTTTGTTTTGTGTTCAAATGTCACTGTATCTAGGCACAGCAAAGCGACATGGGGTTTTTCTGTCCCTATCAATGATTTTTTTGCAAATGTACGTATGAATCTGTCACCTACTGTAGGTGTACCTATTTCATGACTAAAGAAGCAGAATAGTTAAAAGCTGTGCTTTCAAATGTGACCTCAGTATCTGAAGAGGTAGACTTGCAGTCAAATTCAGGACGCATGGAGAGCTCTCAGGTACAATGATGTTAAATGCGTGTTTTCCAACGAATACAGCAATGTAAGACTGGAAGACACCTCTAGGGCAACAGTCCTCTGCTGTCACAGGCAACCACACCACAGAGCATTTTCATGAACCCATCTAGCTCCACCTAAAGTTTACGTTAAAATTTTTGCTTTTCCTATTGAAAGACTGTACCAGAACTGTCCTCCTTTGATGTTTAGAATCCTTCCTATAATTCTCACATCATCTTGACTTCAGAGGGATCATAGTTTTTCTTCTAGGTTATCATCTTCGGAGGGAATGTGCACTGGCAGCTTTCATTGATGACATTTCCTATAGGCTTGTTCCCAAAGCTGACAAAATCAAAAGCAAATTCCCCCCATGTTCATTGTCAATAGTTTGAACTAAAAAGTGTTCAGATCAGGAATGAACCCATGTTAGAAATTGCATCTTATTACTGATGTCTCCTATGCCTTGATACAGATTCAAAACCCTTAAGATTTTGCAGTCTTAAAATTGAGAGGCATCACGCATATGTAATTTTGACCAGTAAGAACCTATGCTATTAACATTATCATTCAGTAAAATGTGCTGAGTTGAGGGAGATGAATGCATTGTGCAATGCATGAGAATTATCTCAATAACTAATCCCTATTTGTTTGTAATCTCATGACAAATATTTTTTCAAGCATGGCTGGAAGGAGCATATGGGTGCATCCTGAAGACTGCTTTAGTATTTTATCAAGGGTGGTTTGGTTTGTTGGGGTTTTTTTGTTGTTTTGGTTTTTTTGTTTGTTTGGGGTTTTTTTTGTAGTTCAAGGCCTTAAACCAAATTTTCCAGGTACATTATTTTCAGTGTGTAGTCTTAAATCATTGTAACCTGAAACCTGGCTGAATATTAAACAGAAATCCCCTTCTAGCTAAAAATAGGGCTAATTAACTTCCATAGTTAGAAGCCTAGTTTGCCTCCCTTGGCTTTATTCTTCCGTGGATGCAGTGAGTGCTGGTTTTGCAGTCTCAGCAAATTTATGTACTGCCTCAGGTTCAGCTTAGACTTTTTCTAACTTCATTTTTTATTGGGTTTGTTGATTAATATTAACAGCTGTACAAATGAGCCGTTATTGGGTTCTGATAATGAAAATAACTTGATGCAGATAAGTAATTTTTATGCATTAGTGTTTGCAGAATTGGATTTCTGCAACCATTAAAGTCAATGAAAACAGTCAGGACAGAGAATACCTGTTAATTTCTCTCAATTAAAAGGCTTGATTCTCATTTTTCTTGCAGGGCATTTGCATATTCTTAGACAAGTTATGAAGGAAAATCAAATCATTAGTGCATCGTACTACTGCTTTATTGCTACTACTGTGATAAAGATTAGATTTAAAATTTATTTTTGTGTGCAAGCTTCCGTCAAAAGCAACTTGATCAAAACTCCCTTTCTACATTTCTTAACTGTCCTGTTATTATTATTTTTTTTATCAACAGTCCTGGCAAACTGAAGATGTCCCAGAAGACTGGAGGTGAGCCAACGTGACGCTTATCTACAAGAAGGGCAGGAAGGAGGATCGGGGGAACTACTGACCTGTCAGCCTGAGCTCGGTGCTGGGGAAAGTTATGGAGCAGATCATCCTCAGTGTCATCATGTGGCACATGCAGGACACCCCGGCTATTAGGCCCAGCCAGCAAGGGGTTATGAAAAGCAGGTCCTGCTTGACTAACCTGATCTTCTTCTACGATAAGGTGACCCACCTAGTGAATGAGGGAAAGGCTGTGGATGTTGTCTACCTGGACTTTAGTAAAGCCTTTGACACCATCTCCCACAGCATTCTTCTGGAGAAACTGGCTGCTCATGGATTGGATGGGTGTACTTTATGCTGGGTTAAAAGCTGGCTGGCTGGCCAAGCCTGAACAGTAGTGGTGGATGGAGGGAAGTCCATCTGGCAGCTGATCACAAAGTGGTGCTCCCCAGGACTCAGTACTGGGCCAGTCCTGTTTAATATCTTTATTGATGATCTGGACAAGGGGATTGAGTGCACCCTGAGTAAGTTTGCAGATGGCACCAAGTTGGGTGGGAGTGTTGGTCTGCTTGAGGCTCTGCAGAGGGATCTGGACAGGCTGGCAAATGGGCTGAGGCCAGTTGTTTGAGGTTCAACAAGGCTCAGTGCCGGGCCCTGCCCCTGGGTCACACCAGCCCCACGCAAAGCTACAGGTTTGGGGAAGAGCGGCTGGGAATCTGACTGGTGGAAAAGGACCTGGGGGTGCTGGTTGATGGCCAGCTGAACATGAGCCAGCAGTGTGCCCAGGTGGCCAAGAAGGCCAACAGCATCCTGACTTGTATCTGAAACCATGTGGCCAGCAGGATGAAGGAAGGATCATTGCTCTGTAATTTGGCATTGGTGAGGCTGCACCTTGAACACTGTGTTCAGTTTTGGGCCCTCACTTCAAGAGGGACGTAGAGGTGCTGGAGCGTGTCCAGAGAAGGACGAGAAAGCTGGTGAAGGGGCTGGAGCACAAGTTTTATGAGGAGCGGCTGAGGGAACTGGGGTTGTTTAGCCAGGAGAAAAGGAGGCTTGGGGGACATTATTGCGCTCTACAGCTACCAGAAAGGAGGCTGTAGGCAGGTGGGGGTCGGTCTCTTCTCCCAGGTAACAAGCAATAGGGCAAGAGGAAACAGCCTCAAGTTGCACCAGGGGAGGTTTAGATTGTATTTTAGGAAGAATTTATTCACTGAAAGGGTTGTCAGGCATTGGAACAGGCTTCCGAGGGAGGTGGCTGAGTCACCATCCCTGGAGTTATTTAAAAGATGTGTAGATGTGGCACGTAGGACCATGGTTTAGTGGTGGACTTGGCAGTCCTAGGTTAATGGTTGGACTTGATGATCTCAACGTTTTTTTCCAACCTAAATGATCCTATGATTCTATGTTTTCAGTGGTTATATATCTGCTTTTCTCTTCTAAGAGACTGTCAAAGCTGTTAGTATGAGTGTCTCTGAGATACAAATTAATTTTTACTATTGTGATTACTGAAATGGAAGTGTAGGTCGAGGGAAGCCAAGCTTCCTGGCCTCTAATTTTGATTCACACAATTTCAGTTCACTAGCTTCAGACATATAAAACTTGATTATCAGTATCACTGAACAAAGCTTGCCTAAAATATGGGGAAGAAAAGGGGAAATTACAGAAATTTCCAACATACTTTTTTTCTGTTTCTTGCTCCAAAAAATAAATCATTAAAATTAGCATGTGCAGTCCCATTTCTACTCTTTCCATCTTTCCAACAATATTAAAGCAGAATTTTAACATATTAAGATTAGTATAGTATGTTCAGCCTCTCTAAATTTTAAATTTTTCTGTTGGGTAAAAACTTGGGAAACTGTGCTATGGACTGTTGTCCATTCAAAATAATTGTTTGCAACCAACATTTCTTCTAGTGTAATATGTATATTATTTTTGGGAACATTATCAGTTTTTGTGAACAATAGGGAGACTGTGTCTTAGAAAGCTCTGGAAAGGATTTAGAGGTCAAAGAAGACAAGTCACTCAACATGAGTTCCCAGTGAGATGTTCTGGGAAAAGACTGATGTGACCCTTTGATATATAAGAAGGGGAGTTGTGAGTAGCATAAGGAGGTGTTTTTACCTCTGTCTAGCGCTGGGGAGATTAACACTGAAAATACTGCATACTGTTCCTGTCTCTTAGAAATGTTGTTGTAACTATGGTGGTCTAAGGATACAAGGTAGATTTGTAGGAAGGGATGCACGTTTTTAAATTGGACCAGCTAATGTATTTGCAAAAATGGAAAAATGGTTGAGCATATGAGCCCTTTTTCACATCATGACATCTGCATTGGGAAAAATTTGCAATAGTACAGAAAAGAGAAATAAAAAATATTCCAATCTGGGAAAAAATACAACACAGTAAGAAAGAGAAGTAACTCAAAGTGTTCATCACATTAAAAAGAATACTGGGTCCATTAATGTCTTCAGTAAAGAGCAAATTCTAGGTGCTAAGGGGCGCTCTGATTTGGAAACAAAAGTCATACTGAGGAGGAAAAGAAAGACATAGTGAGGAAGCGAACAACAAATGCAAATAAGTAAGAAATAAGGCACAATTATTCA
Organism: Falco naumanni; assembly: GCF_017639655.2. NCBI lineage: Eukaryota > Metazoa > Chordata > Aves > Falconiformes > Falconidae > Falco > Falco naumanni. The sequence goes on from NC_054056.1 coordinate 71,163,747, forward strand.
GAAAATAAGATGCAAGGAATCATGCCATCTGTATGTGTGCATGCATGTACATGTACAGGTGCCTCTGATACCATTTGAAGTTGTTTCTCTGAAGTCAGTCTTGGTGGAGGGGACATCTGAAAAACAATTATGTTTCTACAGGTTTCATGAAAGTATGTGGTCAAGAATATTTGAAAACTCTCTTAGAAGAATCCTGACAGAGATCTATAATGATTTGAGGTACTGTCAGGGCTATACTGTGAGTTGTCACATTAGTAAGATGCAGAGGATCCACAAGGACTTGGGGAAAATGCCTCAAAAATATTCTGTATATGGGAAGAAACTGCAATCACAGCTCACAGCTTGTTAGGCATTGAAGTTAATCAACCATGAAATACGAATCCATAGGGGACTAAGCTTTATTAGTCCCAAGCCCGTATTAGTTGTGTAATACTCAGGGTGATTAGCTGTTGGGATAAAATTCCAAGGGAGAAGTAGGTTTGCCATCTTTTGAAGTCTTTGGATGTCTTTTTTGGAAGACAGTGAAACACAAGTAATTGGGCTAACAACAGGAGTAAGTGAATGCAATTGTATGGCCTTTATAATAGAGAAGGGGAGGCCTGATGATCTAATGATTTATTCTGGCCGTAAAAATCTATGAATACATGAATTATAAATACAAAGCACCTCAGACGAGCCTTGTGAGGAATTGGCATGATGTGATCCAGCTAATTAACTATCTAGCTACTGCCAAATGTTTGTATACGTCCAGGTGAAAGCACCCCAGCTTGGCTACTGCGGTTAACATGCTCTGCTCTAACATCTTTGATTGTTGTCAGTGGAATGTTAATAGATGATGGCAGCACAACAGGGGTGAGGACGGACAACTGGGAAAAGTTTGAGATAATGTCATCAGACCTGAGTGCTGTCACAGTATAATGGTCTCCTGCTGGTACCTAAATGCAGAGGAACTCACAGAAAATTAAACATCAAGGCATGTTCATTTGCAAAGCTGGAGATACGGATCCTATAGCAAACTTCTGTTACAATAGGCTTATTTCTGCTTTACTAAATGGATGTAGAAGCAGTGGGCGAATATTAGTAGGTTTTTTCTACGTGGCCAGAAGCCAGGTGTACTTCATTGTGTTCTTCATTGAGATGAAAGAGCATCTATCTAATGAATTAAAAAGTGTTGATTCATAATGAATTCAGATTCTGCTGTTAATTCTGCTCATACTTATCCTCTAGCTCCTGGGTCAGTGGCACTTTCGATGTCAGCTGCAGAACAGGCATTTTAATTCACAAGTACCTCACAGTTTGGACATGGTAGGAGCACTCCCCCAGCCAGCTACTTCCACTTACTTGACAGATAATAGCTTATTAAGATGCAGTATCTCAGTCAGTTTGGTTGTGTATCCTTATGTAACACATACTGCATTTCAGGCCCAGGTATTGTGCCAAAAGTTTGATGAAAATAAACCTGGAGTTTCTCTATAGGCTTTAAAGGAAGTAAGACAAGGCTCTGATTTTCCCCTTCTGTATAGCAAAGATGTAGTACTTTATTGTGAGAAATTGTTAGGACATGCTAAAATAATATATAGAGAAAGGTGAGATTTGTATGTATTCATATGACTCCAGCAATGAGGACTTCAAGAAAAATACTGATTATTGTAAAAGCTGAGCACAGGACAACTATGAGAGCTGGCAAGGCTGCTGCACAATTAATTATGTATGACAGGTCCAGTAACTAGCAACAGCTACTTGTTATTCTTTTGTTAGCTATGAAATCATGTTACATTTGGATTTGGTTTCCATAAATATCTAAGCTTGTGAGTATCTGGATCTAGGATTTTGGCTTGGATTCAATTATAATTTGGATGTTATCTGACTAGATGAAGCCTTTTTAATCTGTATCATTTAATACAGGGCATCCATCTAGCATAAATATTGCTGTGTGACTGCTGGCATTTTGGTAAAGTTTTTTAATCCGTAAATATTTTTCAAGACTTGCCTGTACTCATCCTTTAATAGGTTCACTTTAAACTTCAACAAACTTTTTGAAGAGGTTTTCTGAGGAAAACATGTTTCTCTTTTAATAGGTTTTTTACTTCCTTCTAATGAACAATGAATGGCTTAACAAAGTTGTCTCATGTATGGTCACCTCTGAAAGGTAATTCCTGATTAATTTCTCCGATGTGTATTTCTTCAGTCTTTCTATAAATATTAAGATTTGCTACATTGGCGAGAATGCTGCATTGGTGAGAGCATGGCTTTATGCTTTCACATTTTCAAGGTGTTTTTTCTTGGTTTTTTTCTCCCTTTTTTTTCCTACTGTGTTTTCTGACATTATGTAGTTCTAGAAGTGGAGAAGTTTGATGGAACAGTGGTCTTTCAGTGTGAGACATCATATATAATCTTTCCCTATTGTTCTTTGTCCTGCAACAGCTGAGAGAGCACATACCTTGCACAGCAGATGATATTCTGGAGACACCAGTGAAAGCCTGGTGTTATTTCGTAAGAATGCAGTAGCTACACTACAAACTGGACCACCACCACTCTAAATATAATTCTTCCTTTGGTTTCCTACCTGCTTTGCTGCAGAAACAGTTGCCCTTGCTGATTGCAATGAAGATACTTTTTAAATTGGCTACTAATACTTGTAGCTTCTCCACTTGTATGAATGCTGAGAATAGAAAATGCAGTCCTCAGAATGCAGAGGGATCATTTAGGAAAATGTTAGGCTGATAGTGCTAATTACATGTGCAGAAAGATCAGAGTGCTGGAGGTGAGCCTGACTCTGCAGAGGTGTGCTCATTCATAAACATGAGAGCCACCTTGCGCATTGTGCATATAGTATTTTATATTGGAGGCAAGGGGAACCGTTCTGTTATGTTATCCTGTCAGATCTAGCATTCTGAACATGACAGGACTGGCTTGTTGTCAGAGGCTGAGGTTCCTGGAAAACACTTAAAATACAGCAAGATGTGCTTTCAGTTCAAATCTCTAGGTTTGCGAGGTGAATTTATAGATTTCCTGAACCTCCTCCTTTTCTCTTATCCTGGTAAGATATATATTACTGTCAGGCTATATCAAAATATAGACATCACGATGAAATCATCATTACATCTGTACTAGCCCTCCTGAGCTGGAACTGCATGGACAACAGAGCTTAAAATGGTACCATTAGAACTTGCAGATTCTGGATGAATATTGTACTGAGCTCTTGACTGTGTATTTCTTTAGGTATAGGGATAGTAATCCTTTTTTTCTTGGCAGAATCCTCTTTGAATAGTTGTGTTTCCCATCTAAAATCCCCCCTGTCATTTCATCTGAAAACAGGATCCCATTTAACTTTCCCCCCGATACAGTACATACTTCTTTGTTCCAATCCAGAAAAAAAAAAGAAGACATTGTGATGATGGTGGAATAATTCTAAGACAGAAGTACCCTTTAAGCGGCAGTTGCAGGAAAGCTCTTTGGGTATTTTGAGGCTTATTCTTATAAAAGCTCCCCTCCCCTATTTTGATTGTGTGCTCCAGTACCTTTGACTTCAGGAGGATGTGGGCAAATATCTAAAGCTAAAATATGTTAACTGCTCTCCTATTGACGTGTACCTAATGCAGGACCTAAACTTATAAATTGCACTGGGATTTTTAGAGATGAAAGAACAATTCATGTTTCATTGTATCTTCTCCTTTAGGATAAAAACCACACTACTGAATAATATTCAATAGTAATAGAGAAATCCATTAATTTATGTGGGCATGTTAGGATGTTAGGACATACAAATTCTGGCAAAACAAAAAAGATCAATGAAAAATTGGAGATGATGTGGAAAACATATCAGAGATGGGTTTGTATCATATATAGCTGGTCTGCCGTGTTGGGAAAATTACATACATTTAGGAAGTGCTATTATATGTATTTTCAAAATGCTTATTTAAATCAGCCTCTACCAAAAAAAAAAAAAAAAAAAATCCTGAAATCCTTCAAGCGAAAGCTTTGAAATTAGACAAATCGTTCTCAGCGCTCCCATCAATAAAGTAGTGTTCTGGCTCTACTTTAAGTAGACAAAGTGCAGGAAGTTTAGAGCACGAGCTGTGAGCTAAGGCCCTGTGACATGGGGAGGTGTTGCAGCTGATGCATATCAGGCACTGCAGCAAAGCCAGTGCCTTCATGTCCCACGCCAGTGTCTCATTAGCTGGGTAGGGGGGCAAGTTACAAACAAAGGTTTGCCCTTGTGCCCAGGCATTTTGTCTTGTTGTGGTTCTCAAGGCCATGGACTTACCAGCCAACAGAAAAGGCAGTGCCCCAGAGCGGAGGAGCAGAGACCCACTGTGCCATGCCACCGTGGCAGCTCTCCTGGGGCAGGCTGCGGCACTTCTGCCAAGCACATCATCGATAGAAAGCTGAGAGCATTTAATAGCCCTGTGCTAGAGAGCAACATCATTACAGCAGGACTGCAAAAATAAATACAAGAACTTAACCCAAATTACCTCATAAAATGGAGGAAAACAGAGCGCTTGGTTTACCCTGTTTGAAGTACTGGGGGAAGCCTGAGGGCCTGGCTCTTCCCTCGCACGCATGGGGGCTGCTGGAGTAGGTGGTGTCAGGCCGATTTAAAGGTGATGTGAGACCAAACAGGGCTTTTAATGCGAGTGGACATGACTGGGTTAAATTGATCTTGGGTGCAACCGAAGGGATTGAAAGGGGATTAAACGCCGGAACACTTAGGCCATGGGAGGGCTGAGGCACCAGGGGCTGAGCCCTGCCGGCAGCCTGAGGTGCACAGCCGGCCGCGGCTGAGCTTGCTGGGCAGCCAGCTGGGCTGCAATGGCTTGTGCTGTCCGGGGCTGGCCTGGCCCGGCCGCGCCGCCTCGGCGCAGTTGGGCTGGATCACGCCTGACACGGGGAGAGAGGGAGCAGCCGCGGCTCCAGCCTGTCGGGCCGCTCGGCAGGTTGATGGATGTGCTGGCCTGTGAGCACTCGCCACCCCGGCCAGTCCTGCCCATCCACAATGAGTTACAGTTTCCCGGTCTCCCTCCCAGCGCCTCCTTCCTCCCCGCTGCCTCCTCCTCCCCACTGCCGCCAGCTGCTTGGCCTGCAGAGCCCTGTGCTAGCAAGGTGGCGCCCACTGGGGTGGGCTGCCAGCGCCCCACTGCAGAGCCCCGCGGAGGTCCTGGGCGAGGGAACAGCGCTAGGCTGTCCTTCTGCTTTCTGACCAGGAGACTTTTTCCTCCCTGGCTGGAAGGGACTGAGGTTTAACTAGAGACGGGACAGTGCACTCGCACTGCCAGGCTCCTGGCTGGGGAGCGGGGCCTGCTCCCAGCCTGCCTGCGCCCCTCCAGCCCACGGCGGCCTCCCGGGAAGCTGTCCCCAGGGGAGCCCTCTGCCCGCTGGGCATCCCGGGGAAGTGTGCAGCCTGGTGTCTCCCAGGGAGAATGTGCTTCAGCCCTGCCGTGTTCCCACCAACTTCTCTTTTCCTTTCCATGCATCTGTTTTCATTTTCTTCACATTTATACGTTAAAGATGATGTTCGCCCCTCCACATCCCTTCCCTCTCCACACCCGCTGCCCCCCAGCCCCCCACCCGCCCCCTCCCTGCCCCCGGAAGATGAATTTCATCTGCGCCTTGAAACAGGGCAAGAAACAATAAATATTTATGGGTACCAAGGGAAGGTTGAGCTGTAAACCACCACTTATCCCTACGTCTCTTATGAAAGGAATTAGCGTTGCAAAATTTACATTAGGGAAAAAAAAAAAAGGCAAGAGAGAGGCATTTCTTATGATGTGAAAATTCTCTCATACCCATTTAAACTGGAGTAAACGACCTCTTCACAGGGCCAAATCTGGGGCGCGGCCTTTTAACTATGATGGTCAAATTAAAACAAATGGCCAAAATTAAATGCTCCAGCCCTTGCTGAACATGAAAGTTCAAGTGATGAGGAAATATGTATGCAGCAGATCACTTTTCTATAGTTGTATTTGAACGAAGTCTTAGGATGTTTTTTTTTGAAACAATTTTAAGCGTAGTCAGAGATACTGTACAGATAAAGATACGTAAGAACATAAAAATACCAATGTATGCAGCCAAGCACAAACAGCTTATATGCCTCTAAATCCAGAAGGGGCCATAATAACAGAGTGTTTCGTATGGGTTGTTAGAAACCCAGGCAAAGATAAAACTCCAATAAAAAGTACATTCTTTTATGTTCACTGTTAAAGAAACAGCAATGTAAAATGAGGATTTATGTTTGTGGGGGCAGGCAGAGGAATACAGGCCCTTTAATAACCTGGTCCTGCAGGAGGGAGAGCAAGCCCCAGTGAGGTTTCAAGAGCTCTCTGGCAGCTGAAAGGGCCTGAGGGAACCTGGCTCATTTGGAGCAGGGCTGAAGGCTTGGAGCTGGGCAAGGCGTAAAGGGATGCTCAGCAGATTGCCTGCTTAACGATACATCTTGGTAGAGCACCTAGGCTTAAACTCCTCGTTTTTTCATTATTCATCATCCCTGTGGAGTATGCTTCTGGTGACATTTACCCTCTGGCTCTTCTCTGATCGAGGGCGATTCCCAAAGGGCTTTCACACTAAAATCAGGTTACTGTTGCCTTCAGTACAAGCAAGATCACGTTCTAAAATTGTCCATTCTGGTATTACTGTAGACCTGCAATAGCTGGTGCAAGTGGTCAGGATTAGAGGGTGTAAGGAGAATAAAAAAGGCTTTGCCTTTTCTGTGTTGGTATCCGCAGTGTAGTAATACATAGCTGCTGGTGTTGAGCATTCAGTATTCTATCTTGCTGAACCTGGGCTGGTGGATTCTAGCAGGTAACTGAGACTGAAACTGGAGTTTTCTCTGACTGAGGCTGAAAAGACTCTTTCTCTATGGCTTCCTCAGAAGAGGTAGAATTGGAAGAATCCTCAGTAACTTTTGCCCTCTGTTTATTCATCACACTTACCCATAATAAGTTCTCCCAAAATCTTCTTACTGCATTCCAGTTTTTATAAATACATGTAGATACTGTTTTCTGGCTTCTGTGAAAGGGCAACTGAACAGAAACAGACACCAAATTAGTCAAATTTCATTGTCTCAATGTAAGATCAATAACAGTGTTTTCAGAGAATGAGTCATGGGGAATTGCTGGCAAGGGTGTGGGGTCTGAATAACATCCTAAAAACCATGATGTGACAAGGTTTCTTTGTTCCTTCACTTCTCTCCCAGATACAATCAGACTTGTCATTTGTTCGGTGGGGTTACTAAATTAGTTTCCCTCCTGAGTAAGAAAACTACTGGTAAAATATGCTTTTACACTGAGTCTCTGTAAATCTTTTGGAGGATGGAAGAAGAGAAAAGATTTTTCTTCTGTCTTGACTCCAGCATTTTCATCCAAGTAATTTCTTGTGTACAATAGGCTTCAACAGGCCTTTATGAAATGGAGCTTCTGGAAATTCAGTCCATAATGGGATGCTGAAGCTGATATATTTATATTAATAAAAATCATAAATGACAAGAAAACCTGAGAATAACTATCCTACAAAACAGGTTTTTGGAGGGAGTATTGCGAAGGCTGTAATCAGGCTTTTGTAAGTAAAGAATTGTTCTCAGAACTTTTAGAAAGTTCCTGATTGTCTGCTGGTACATTTAATTCCAGTTTTCCTAAATTTAGTGCTGACAAGTGTTGGACAACCCTCTCACATGTTGTTTGTTTGTTGCTTTTTTCCCTCAGTAATGTTCATATGGATTTTCAAGGGGTTCAGGGGAGCTTAGGAGACAATGTATGAGAGTGAAACTTGTGTGAGGACATTAATTTTAGAGGTGACATTTCTAAATTCAGCAGCAGAGGGACAAGAGGGGCATAGGTATGGTCTACCAACTTCCATTTGCCTAGTGATTTTATTTAAAAGTGCAAGTGTCACAGGAGAAGTTTTCAGTGATATGTGTAAGTGATGATAATCCATTACGTGGCCTATCTGGAAGTTCAAATGACTCCACTGAGCTCAGTTGACCACTGAGCAGCCTGCAAGTGAAATGGGGTGGGTGCTTTGAACTTTATGCCAGGGTTACTGTGCTGTGCCTGGTGTCCATCTGAAACGTAGTGCTGTGACCCTGTCCTGTGTTTCTATACAGGAGATGCTGGTGAGATGTCCACAAAATAGAAACTCTTCCCAATAGTATTTTTTTGATGGTAAGTTGATCTGGAGAAAGACAGTATAACAAATCTCCAACTTTTTTTCTGGCTACATGGGACCATTTCTGTGGATAATTTTGCGATTGTCTTTCCAAAGCTCAAGCTTTCTTGGACTTTGGAGGTTAGTTGTGTGTGAAAATTCAGCTCTGTCTCCAAATGTTCTGATGTTACCTTTAAGAGCATGGAACAAAAGCGATAAAAGTCAGTGAGCTGATTGTCTCTGGGTTCAGAGAGCTTTGAATCAAGACCTGACAGACCTAGCTTGAAGTCTTGAGTTTGGGAGTGTTTGAAATTTTAGTACCAGGGCACATTTGAGTAGATATATTCATGCGATGTGTTATATGCTTAATAAAAACTATAAAATGGCAATTTTTCATTCATTTCAGGTAAATGATATACAGTACTTTTAACTGGTGTGTTTTGTATAAAAACAAGTAATTTCTTTTTTTAGATATAGTCTGGAGTTTTAGGAAAAAGACTAATCTCATTGCAGTAATGACAAATACTGGAAAAAAATATGGATTTAAAGTTTCAAATATTTTTGTCAAGATTAGGGAAGGACATGGAGATTAAGGGAAAATATTTGGTGAAAATGAATGTAGTTTACTTATGCAAGGTATAAAACATAATAGCAGCTTATAGTTCTGGATATAAGAGGAACGGAGCCTGTTTGCAATTAAATTCCTCTGCTCATGTTTTGAGATTTGTGGAACTACGGGAGAGAAAGGTCCCGGGCAGCTTGATAATGAGAAGAGAGAGGATCCTGTGAAGTGTCTTGTGCAAGAAGTTCTTGCTGCATATTGCAGTTCTGACATCTCAGTGGGGCTGGGTTAGTTCTTGCAGCCCCCAAGTACTGCAGTCAACAGTAGTTCCTCTGTAGGTGGCACATCCTCACCTGAGTCCGTACTCATGTCTCAATAGGGACAATTGCCGATGCCAGTAATATTTTTCAGGAAAGATGTGAAAAAGCTTCTTCACAATTACTGGTCTTAAGTGTTCTGTAGTAATTTCTCTGGCAGTAGCGTTAATTTACTTCAAGTTGCCCTAATCCCAGTTCCACCTGACATCCTTCTGTTCACCTAATTCTCTCTGAACTTGAAGGTTGGATGTGGTATCTTCCTCACTGTCCTGCTGTAATCTGTTGGGGTCATGTTGCTGCACACCATATTGCTATCCACTGCAAAGAGGTTGTGTTTCATGAGCTGAGTCTTAATTAGAGTTTACCAAAATGTGTTTTCAGTCTTGGAAAGCAAAGTGCTAAGTTATTACTATAATAATGTATACTATTTAATTACATTTCAGTGATGTCTGTAACATTTTGGGTATGTTTTAGATGCTCACTTTCTTGGGAATGAAATCCCTGTAGCTTTTAATGAGATTTAGATCCTTGGTAGGTTATTAGTTCTAAATGCAAGTCCCAATACCTTAGACCTTGTTACACATTGATCCAGCCCATTCTCTAAGTGTTTATTAAGCCACAGAATACCCTAGGGAAGTAGAGAACTCCCCTGTATACATTAGATGAAGGGCTAAAATGTAGGCACAAGTTATGGGATTTGTTCAAATTTCTCCAGCAATTCAGCAGCGGAGGTAGAAGGAGAACCCAGGTGTTACAGCCTGGCTCTTATGGCATGTCTGCACAGGAAATGCTGGAGTCTCCCAGAACATCACAGAGGTTTTCAGCCTGGCATCCATGGGTGACTTTTAGGAGTTTCACCTCAGGTAACTAAAAAAAGCCAGTATGGGCACACAAGCCCAACAGGGAATGGGTGCCCTCCCTGACAATGATTAACGTTCAGAAGGTTTGAGTTGTTAAACTAGCTGCCGTGGGTATTGGTAGCACTGTATTCATAGTGACGTGGAGCTTAATACAAAAAACTAACTGTGGCATACCTATGCTAGCCTGCTTCAGTCCTGTACTACCAGGGCAGGCGTAGCTCATCTAACCCTAGAACATGAAGTGCATGGCAAATATTAGGCAAAATTGGCACCGTGCCGTGCTGTGGCTTTCAATAAAGCAAGTTTTGAAAGCTGATTTAATGGATAAAGGAAAAATCTTTTCAAGTGCTTTTGATAAGAACCACAGCATGAAATCTGAGTGGAAGTTAGTCACATCCTCACCTGATAAGGAAGTTTTCTTCAGTAAATGAATTGTGAAAGCCTGCTTGCAATTAGATGGAACAACTCCAGATTCTACAAATACATTTTCTGGGCCCTCATTTGTTGTTACCAGATTTGATCAACGCCCCTCTGCGCATAGCAGCCAGGTAGGGATTGGATCCAAAGCACATGCTGAGGGCTTTTAGCTCTGGATAGCATCAAGAGGATTGGACTAAGATACTTTTGAGAAAGGGCTTGATATCCAGATAGGAGAGGTCATAAAAGCTGTATGACGGGAAAAAAGCCAGAGGGTTGAGCTGGCTTGCAAATGAGTTTCCAAGGTCAGGGCATTTTATTTAAAAAGCAATTACAAAACTTGTTACAAATGCTGAGGGACCTGGGAAGGGATTAAGCAATCTTGTTACTTGTATGAACACTCTTATGACAGCAAATCTACCCGTAAGCTAATAAGGCTTGTGTGACCGTAATATCTGAGCAGAGTGCAGAGTGACTCTTCCCCTGCAAACAATGATAGGAAAAATGTTGCTTGGCTTTGAAGAGAGGCCCATTGTGTTCTGTCAGATGCAAAGGCATCTTGTTTAGATTCTCGAAGGAAGAGTCTCAGGCTGGGAGGCTGGCTGGGTGTCTGGGCAAAAAACAGTGGGGGAGGAGGCTGAGGATGCAAAGCAGGGCAAAACATCAGTAATGGTGAAAGCAGTAAAAGGAAGGTGGCAAGGGAGGTAAGGGAGTTAAAGATAGTTATATTTTCAGCTATATATTCATGGCTGTGTGTGTATGCCACATGCATGCATATGCTGTACTTGAACTCAAAAGTAGCGTATCTCTGTTGTAATTGCTCAAAGGTAGGGATCTAAATCTCCTCAGTTTCAAAAATCACAGTTACACATACGTATCTTGTGGGTTTATATGCATGATTAAATTTGTCTTTCCTCCCCTGTGTGCATGGTTTTCCTTGGTAATAGGCCATGACGCTACCACAATTTTTACTAGATCTCCCTTTAACAGTTGCTCATCATTTTCCAAAAAAGCTATATTTGGTTTTAGCTTTTCCACAACTGATTTTGGCTAAAAAGAGAGTATTTTAAAAATTTGCAAAGTACACCACAGGACTGTATTTTGTGTATTTTGATCTCTACGTACATCTTTTCATTGATCGACATGTTTATATTTCTTTCTTTATGGGGACAGAGAGCAGAATGGAGACAAATAAATAAAGAGAAACATGACATTGTTAATATAAATGACCAGGCCATTGCTTCAGTGTCAGAATGCAATTAGATCTGACCTGGGACTGGAATTCACTTCTCAGCAGGCCTGCTTAATGATTAGTTTTATTGTTTCTTCATCACCCCTACTGGGGGGTTCATTTTTACTGGTAATGGAAAAAGACTGTTGCCCCTGGATAAAAAGCCGGTCATGAAAGACAAAGGGCTGATTGAGGACTGCTAGGCTTTTCATTCTGCATACCACCTCTTCTTTTGCTGTCCTGGCTGACAGCAGGAAAAACAGTGAAAGGGGTCAAATCTTAAAGGGCCTTCAGGGTAAGGAGCATCGCCCTGCACACAGAAATTAGCCAGAGGGGCTTTTATAGTTTAGAGCAGTTCTGATCAGTGTTGTAAGACAAATTGAATGAGAGTCTTTGCAGCAAGATATTGCAGGTACCAGACATTGCTAGTGTTATTAGTATTGAGTCTGAGACAGTAAGCATGGTTAGCAATATAACTGTGGTTTGCAAACACCTGCTCACACTCCCAATCTCAGCATGCAGGTACATGTACAGTTCTAGCAACGGCTAGAAATTTCCCAACAGCTGCAACAGGTAAAGACTAGTTTAAATCCCTGGCAAAACTTGTGTGCCGGCTGCTACCTGTTCGGAAGTGTTTCCAAAGGGGTTTATTATGAGTCCTGGCATAAATAAGAAGAATACAAATAGTTCCTGTTTGTTTGCTTTAGTTTGCTGGGTGCGTGAAACATGTAATATGACTCACAAAGTTGTAGGATGAGTCTGAGGTAGAATTACAGACATTGTGCTATCTGATATTATAAGATGTAACAGGTGCCTGTGAAGGCAGTTTCCCCATCTGGAAACAGTGCTTCGGGGAATTTAGGCTGCTGATGGAAGAAAGGCTGGTTGGTTTACACCAGTGATGATAGGTGAACTACCAGAGGATTGAAATTGGTGGTTTCTTCGGCTGAGCATCTATAGGCTGAGGCACAAATTGAAACCACAGTAACTAAATGCCTGAGTTTGCAAAATCTTGACTGGAAGCTTCATGAGAATAGATATGAAACTGAGAGAGTCTTGCCAAAGAGTAATGACACTGCTTCCTCCCCGCATAAGAAATAAAAATAAAATAAAGCTTTTTAAAAATCCTGATACTAAAAGTACAAGACTACCCATTGGTGTAAATTAGCAATCATTCAAGGACTTCAGTGCAGCTACACTGATCACATAAATTATGGAACTGGCCTTTAGTGTTTAATATTGGATTAAATCACTTAATAATGATATTTTTTTATAATAGACTACAAAAGAGCAAGTCAGGAGGGAGTTAAAATTACACAGTACGTATGTAAAGAAAATGTAGTCAGCTGTGAACGTCAGGCTTGCTGTCTCAAATGAACTGGAAATAACAATGGACTTTTAAGTTTGACTAAATTCTGAAATGAATTGGAAGCATAGGACCTGAAATCTGAACAAACCAGGGACACACCAGTGTCCACAGCATGTGTATTCACCTGAGAGTTTGGTCCTCAGAAAAGAATGCTGTCATAATCTATTCCAAGCATGTAATTTTTCCCCAAATGTTCCTAATTTGTATAGATATTTGGCTTTTACAGATAATCATCATGGTGTCAGTTAGGGCCCAAACTATGCACGCACTGGCATATCCACATGACTTGGTATCCCTAGGCTGTGTGAAATTCATCTCTTCAGCCTGCTGACAAGTTTCAGACAATCAGATTTGGAGTGAAACAGCTGGGAGGGCTGGCAGGAACTAAACATCAGGGTTGAGCCTTGTGGCAAATTCCCGACAGCCCTTCTGTGGTTTCCTCTGTGTCCTGCAGGCAGCACCACAGCCACCACAGTGGCTCCTCTGCAGAAGGTGTCAGAGCAAACAAGTCCCCATGAGGCAGGACAGCAGGGCATCCCTTTTCCCTTCCTTTTCTGTCAGGGAGTGGGCTTTAGGAGGACCTCTGCACTATTCCCTCCATGTCATCTGTCTGAGAGCCCTGGATGGTCACTCTGATTTTGATTTGGAGTTTGCCCAGGAAGAACAGAGAGTGCGTGTCCTTCTTCAGTGGGTTGTGCAAGACTTAAAGCCAAATGCTGTCGGCACAGAGATTTGACAAGATATCTGTGCAGAGCCATGTCCAAAGAGACCTCTTGATGTTTCCTATTTTTTGCAAACCTGACATATCAGGATTTTGGTAGATTAAGCTAGACTCTGGGCTGATGGGCTGCAGTGCGGGTCAGGGTGGGCTGGAAGGTTGTTTTCCTTGTCCATTGCTTTATGTGGCTTCCAGTGGCCCACTCTGGAATTGGAATTGGAATCACTTCCAATCCCCCCTGCATATGCACACATACTAGTGTCAGGAAGTTCTCCATTGCTCTCCCTCCCCATGTGGGCTTTGCTGTGTGCATGAGGGTTGGTGAGTCCTCCTGATCTTGTCTAGCTCTGTAGGCTCCCTACAGGGAGAGGACTTTCAAGCCTTTGAAGATACGTTAAGGAAGCAAGGTAAATATATATACAAGGTAAAGCTTGTATAACCCAGTACGGAGTCTTTGGGAAATGACAGCCCTTTTCCGTGCAGACATTAAGGCACATGAAGGCTATGGAGGCAGGTACTGCCTCCTCTCTCCTATGGGAGCTGCCTGGTAGGGGTGTCATTAAGCTAGAGTGGGGGTCTGGAACGTGATTGACTCACACTTTCCCTTGGCTCACATTTTCCCTTCATGCTCCTGGGTCCCCCTGTGCTAAAGGGCTACCAAATAGCAGCATGAGTCAGGTAGTGCTGTATGTTAAGGTTGTGGGGTAAGCACAGTGCAGATGGGATGGGTATAGTGCAAAGCAGTAGGAAGGGGTTATTGGATGTTACTAGGTTTTGTGGGTCTGATGTCATGCCTACGGGTGCTGTGGGTGATTGTGCAATGGTGTACTCCACTGTTGCTGGAGTGACCTAACAGGGTATGTTTTATATAGCTGAAGAAACTAAGGCCCATCCCCAAAGGTATACTTCTAACTCAAATAGAGTTTGGAGTACAAGTAGGAAATAGTGTTAAATACGTTTTTGGGGCCAATCTCACAGAAAAAATATCTGTGGAATAACTGGAGGTTAAACTCTAGTCTTCAGGATCGTGAATGACTGAATTCTCATTCTTCCTCCGTTTGCAATAGTTCATTTCCTGGGGTCCTGGTTTCCTGGGGATGAAGAGAGGTAGTATCAGAAAGAGCTATGGATGCTGCCAGAGTGGAAGGAAAAAGCTGTTGTTTTGCAGATCTCCAGGCTGGTGAATGCAGCTAGTCCTGCCTTACACAAAAGAATGGAGACAGTGTGTATAAGTGGTGCCTGTCTTCTCATTTGACTGAATTGCACACTAAAGTAATTTATAACAAAGGGGAAAAGGTGTATTGTTAGTAATTGTTATGTTAAGGAGAGAACATAACTTGCTGATTTAGCATCCATTTACTCTCATAAAAGAGGGGAGAAAATGACAGCGGAGGGTGCGGAGGCTTGACAGGGAGCCAAGTGTAGATGGTAAGACCATTTCAGAATAATTTCAGCCATATTTCTGCTCCATTTGGTGGCTGCATTCTCTCATCTGCTTTTGTCTTAACTGGAGCGATAGGCCCAACACATCCAGCAAGGCTGCAACATTAATTCACCATGGAGCAGTGTCAAGCTCAGGGGTGGAGAGCAGTGAGGCCTCTATGGAGTATTTGCTGAAAAGCGCAATGGGAGCGGAAGTAGAACTATAGAGGACGTTATGAAATATTCAAGTATAAGATCAAAGTGGTGACCCTGATTTCCTAAATTTGGTTAAATTATCTGCTGCTTGGTCACTTAATGTTTAATTTTACGGTTATTGATGGTTTGGCCTCTAGGTTTCCTTCCTCTGGTTTATGCACAGTCTGCACTGTCAGAATTTTTGAGCCTGGTCTGATGAAAATTACGTTGTTCTGCAACCCTGAAGATCACATGAAGGTAACTCTGCCTGAGTGGCAACTTCCTCCATGGTGCTGATGGCATTTCTGAGTTTACGGGCACACATGCTGGTTTTATGAGACCCTGCAAAAAACAGATGGCGTTGCTGGTGATTCAGAATGTCAGTGTCATGCTGGTCTGCCATGTAAATCTCTTGTTGACGTACATGAGGACCGTCATACTAATAAAACAGGATGCTAATAACATGCCGTTCCAGTGCCTTTTCATCAGGAAAAGTCACTCAGAAAGCAAGTCAAATATGAAGGGGTACTTACTGCTCCAGAACAGTTTGTCTGTTACTGTCACACTGTTAATTAATGCTGTGTCTGATGAGCTCAGCAATCTTCTCACCAGATGGGAAACCATCGGTCTAAGTACACTGGACTGTACACCAAAAAAGCAGTGACTCATAAGGATGAGTTGGAAAACCCCCACACCGAATAGCCAGCTGTCTAGAGCAAGCCAGGAGGGAGCACTGAACTTTAGCTAGGATGTGTCTGAAGTCATAGCCATCACCAAACCTCAGCAGGGTTTGCAGGAAGATTCCACTATCTAGCTGTGAACCAGAGACCAGTATCCTCTTTGAAATGTGCGAAAGAAAGCAGGCAACTGCTTTTCCACATTGTAACCAGAGAGAAAGCTTGCAGGTTAGAGTGCTTGTTTGGGTGAGGGAGATGTGGGTTCTGTCTTCTCCTTAGTCTGTATGGAGGGGGAAGGAGGAATACAAATCCTCTCCTCAGGCTCTCACCGTAAAAAGGTGTGCAGCTACAGGTGTGAGACAGGATGACCCAGAATAGTTTCTTGTTTATGCTGCTGTCAGCTGCTTGCAAGAAACATGAGATCCATTGAACGAGAGTGAGCAAAAAGCAATGTGACTGTTGCTTAGTGCTTAGGGCACCGTGTTGGGAGGGAGGAATCTTGCTTCCAGGCCCATGTCTGTATATTATTAACCTGGTGTTGAATGAGAAGTGCAAAGACACAAATTCCTCTTGCTGCTCCATTTAAACACAGTGTCCAAAACCGGCTTTTTGTGGAGACCTCAGTTTGTCAGTGTATGCTGAGCTTGTTCTGAAAGCATCTGTTGAATTTGTTTCCTTGAAGGATGCAAACTGAGAAACACCTTGTTTCTAAATCACAGCTGTATTCAGGAGTAAATGTGTTTATCAAACCAGATTCTGATAACCTTGCACTTTTGTAGAAGTAATCTCCTGCAACCTAGTGTACTTCATGTCATATAAGAAGGATTCCAGTGACTTCAGCTATCTTTAAGTTTAGGCAGAGGTTTTTGTCACTGTTTCGGATTTAGGTGACTCATATCCACCTACCTCTGACAGCAAGAACCTGTGTCCTCAGGCATATTTGTACAGCCTTTTGCATAAATTGATTGCAGTTTAGGAGTTCTTTGGCCTATGAGAGTTTTATTGCTACTTGATATTTTTAATGGTATTTTCTAGATTCTATTATGAATCTTTGATTCTTTCACTGAAAGAATCAAACTGAAAGAAGAAACACTCATCCAAAGTGTAGTGCATTTATTTTCTAAAAAAAATTTCCATGTGAATGAGGCTGTGAAGTGTATGGATGTTTAAGTTAGCTACAAACGCAGAAATACTACAGAAACAGCACTTTCAATTGTTACCTGCACTTTTAACATCAGCTAAAATTAGCCATCAGCTGTTTAAAATCCTGTTTTGAATTTTAAGTAAAGTAGGCTGTAAGTTTTGGGTTTTATAGTCAAGGCTGTATTTTCTCAAAAGTCAAAAGGGTTTCCTGTCCTTACTTAGAATATGGACATAACCCTGTACAAAATGGTCTACTTTTTCCTGATACTGGTAAGAACTTTTGTGTTCTTATTCCTTTTATATGCTTCGTTAAAATAAAGTAAAATAAAATAACAAAAGCAAAAACCAAAACACCCACGAGGTTAAATGATCCATACACAGAAATGTGAATAGAATGTTCTAAATTACTCTTATTTTCCAAAAAATCATGTAATTCGTTGACTGACTCATGTTTTACAGCAGCTTAGGCACTGCAGGCTGATGGCTGTCAGGTGTCAGTAAGCTGGCAGCTTAAAAGTTGCCTCTTTAAGTAGTCCCAATCAAATGAATTGCTCACTGTAAGCAAGGGTGGATTCTGGCCCTGTGTTTGCTGAGACACTCTTGGTTGAGGCTGTTACGATACTACTGGTGTCTGGCTCTGCCTCCTGTGGTACATTTTTCCCTGCCATGGGCTGGAAAAAGTGGTTAGAGGTAAGACTAAGAGGGGGTTCCAGAGAGTCAGTGAGTCTGAGGCCTTATCTAAACAAAAATTGTACCAATTTAACTGAACCTATTTAGAAACGGAGGTTGCTGATTTAATGCCACCCCCCCCTTTTTTTTTTTTCTAGAATGAAGCCTGGGGAGAAACATTATTCATGCCAGTACAATTTATACTGTTACTAATGGCTTTATTTTCCCCTTTGTACTGTCAACAGCACTTGTTTTGTAACTCTTCTGTGCATATTCCAGCATATTCCTGGATGGTAAACCAGAAACTGGGTCCCTTGCTGCTTTTACTTCTTCATTTCTTCCTTCATACGTTATTTCCTAACCCTTCTGGTGATAGTCCGAATATTTAGCACAACTCTGCTGGTGTTCACTCCTAAGGACCGGTTAGCATATTCTCCGGTAGGCTTGTTTAGAAAGGTGTTTCAAATAATTTCTCGTGTTGTGCAGTGTAGTGTATGAAGTGAGGAAAGGGAGTTTGCAGCTGTAGAAGGATCCTACTAAATTTGCTACATCAAATGGCAAAATAGCTGGCTTTCACACAAAATATTCCCTTGTATCTAGATACTGGCTCATGACTGACAGTAGGAAAAAGTTGTCACATATCACAGACAACTTGTGGCAATATAGTCCATGAAAATCAAGAAATATAAGGAGGCACACAAGTAGAAAAACACATCATCTTTATGTTCATTTTTTTGTTGCCAGAAGCATTCCTGGCACCTTCAGGAAGACTTGATGATAAGTGCTGGTAGAGAAGTGCCCAAGAAGCATCCCTTATGAGCAGGCTTGCATGTTAAACCACATGACTTCCAGGTCTCAAAGAAGGTGTGGCTTCAAAATGGAGAAATCACAGCAGCGAGCTGGAAAATGACTTTTCCCCCCTTTGTAATAATAATGTCAGAGCTGTTATTACATTTGGCCTAGGGAGTGGATTGGAAGTGTTTCTCAGAAGGGAAGTGCTTCCAGCTCCATGTCTCTTTCAAGGGCTCCATTCCCATGTACTTGCTGGAAACCTTTCAGGAAACCACATTCCCTTTCCCATCCCCGTTCAGCAATGTGATCTTTCCCAGCCAGAATGGCTCACAGACCGCCTCATCAGCCGGGCCTGGGAAAGGAATGTGACAACAAGGGGGCAAAAGTGCTGGCACTCCAATACTGTCCTATGTTGCCTTTCAGAAGAAACCTCGCCTCCTGCCCCCTGCCCCCCATCCCTGTTATGAAAGGGTTTTCTACATCCATAAGCATGTTCAGAAAGATCTGAAGTCTCTAATTTTCCAGTGTGTGGTAGGAGAAGAATGCGGTTTTAGCTGGAAACAGTCACATGGCCAGATCCTCAGCCTTATGTGAATCTGCCTGATGTTCCTGAGGTCACATTGTGCAGTGCTGATTTACACTGGCCCAGTATCTTGCTCTCCAGGTTGCCCCTGATGGCTCTAAATGATAGCTGGTGTCTGACAGTACCCACATGTGACTGAAACACCACTGCTATGTAGAGGAAATGCCCTGAAACCTTGCGCTAGTGCCATTTTCCAGGCAATCAACAATTCAAAAAGACAGTAGGTGAAGAAATGCTGTTTATATTACAAGTTTCAATAAATAAGATAAAGGGGGCAGGAATAAGAGAAGAGATCAAGGAACTGTTAATGACTTAGAGGACAGAATTGTATTAGAGACAGAAATGTAAACTGTTTTGCTGTTGCTAAAAGCCCAGGAGATACACATTTCATTCTGCAGGGAAATATTCTGATCTGTACTTTTTTCTGTCATAGCAGCAGGCAATTGAGCTTGGATCCCAGCCAGACTTTTTTATCCTCTCTTTAAACCAAACAATTAATTAAAAGAGAACACAAGGCAGGATAATTTAGCCAGCTCTGTTAATTTAGACAGAATGGGTTATTGGGCAACGCCATCGTGGTACAGAACAATCACTTCTAGCTTCTGTGCCACAGGAACAGTTAAGCCTTCCAAGATTAATTTCCAGTCATTGCTGTTAGGAAGATTGTGCTGTTTTCTTATTCTTTATTTTTATTTGCTTGTCATTTTTACTGTTTGTATTGTGTGGTGCATGGGTGGTAGTGATTAGATAGTGATTCTCAACACAACAGTTTCTTTTGAAGCAGACACTTACCCACCCCGGGACAACTGCTCTCCAAAACTGAAGGAAAAGAATATGGAAGTCTTACAGCCACTGAAGTCAAAGGAAAGTCTCTCATTGACCTCAGTGAGCAGGAGGACTGAGAGGCAGATAGTTATTCTTCCCATGTTTTGAAAGATTTAAGAAGATGGGGCTGGGAAAAATTAGGATAGGTAGACAACCTATGGAAACAATTTGGAAGCTACAGGTGCACAGTAGCTTTAAATTTACAGTCCTTACTTAGGCATCAGAAATGGCTTCAGGGGACATGGTTTCAGTGAAGGAGCTTATACTTTTTTCTTTAAATCTAAGTGGTTTAGACTGTGGACATTACAATTAAGTGGGCAAAGGTTGGGAAACTGAATTTTATTCCAGCTCCTGATACTCATTTAATGTGTCCCCTTGCAGTAGCTGTTAACCCTGTTGCACTTATAACTCATCTGTAAACTGGGAATAACAGTGTTGCCAATTTAAATGTTGAAGCCTGACTAAATAATGTTTGTAAGAAACCATGTGAGGCCAAAGTCATTCTGGGGGTAATCAGTTGCAGAGAAGGAGCTAACACACAGGACTGTCTAATAACATGACACCATATACATTTCCTTTACAGAAGTAGTTCCCAACCTTCACTGGCCCATGGGAAGCCCAGTGAACAAGTAACATGCTGCATATAACATATGCTGTACTCTTTTTTCAGTGGTCTCCGTTTTAACACTTTAATTTCTAGCAGCCACCAGCAAGAGACGATTTTAGCAGCAGAATGGAGCATTGCTACTTCACCTGGATTTTAGAAGCACAAATGTTATCCCACTTTCTGTGAATTCATGAAGTCATTAGATAGAGGTTAGGATTTATTTATTTTGTGTGTGTTCTCCAATGGGAATGAATTTTGCATCAGAGACTCTTCAGGGAAAAATGAAGGATTTCTTTTTGTGTTTGTGTAAAGTGTATTGTTTAAAATATCTCATGAATTTCTGTGTAAAAAAAAAGAAAGAAGTGTCATCACCTTCATTCCATTAACTCAATTTGTTTTCAGCTTCAGCTGTGCAGTGTTTATCACCCTCTATTGTCATATATTGCACAGCTGCATAATGGCAAGGTTTTTTTAAAAAAGCCAAAACAATAAAAGCCAAACCCAGTCCAGAAGTGAAGCTCCTGGTAGGTGGGAACAGTGTAATGAATAAAATGTCATTAAGATGAAACTGTTTGCTGAAGGATTGTAATGTCAAAGTTACATATTTATTTACAAGATTTCAAAGATTAAAATGGGAGGAAAAGTTTGAAATGTTCGAAGTCTGAAGCTTCATTAAAATTTACTTCCCACTAGCAGTCATGCAGCTCAATTATGTGGTTGGTTTGTATGAAAGCAACAAAGTCAGAGGGCTTGAAGTGACTTGAAGAGCAGGGATTTTTTGCCCCTGAATCCTGGCATGGTCCATCTGAAAGGTTGCTGAACTGTAAGAAATGTATCCTATAATCTTTTTGCTGCTCTGCCGTTCACACACTGCCTTCACTTAAGGTAGCATGTTACGTATTTACAATGTCGTTCAATTTAAATCACTTGAAATTAGCAACCATCTCAGATAGTCTTGGCCGTAACTGCTAACCTTCCTTTTCACAAAACTGTCACTATAATAATGTGTAGCAATCAGCTTGGTAAAGTGATTTGAAACCTAGAAAAAAAGTGTCGCACAGGTAGTCACAAGTAAGTAAGCATAACCATCAGCCACACTGAGGTGGGTGGGTCTGCTCCAAAGCAGTGTCAGCGGCATCAGTAGCCACTGCTCTTCTCTCAGAACCAGGGGACTCCTACCAGGGGGCATGATCTGCTGGCCAAAGGAAGGGGACCCCTACCTGGGATTGGCATGTGTTTGAGCAAATATGCTGGGTCTGTGGGCCGAACCATTCAGCCAGACAATGAAAAGTTGGTGTCTTTTAGTCCTGTCCCATCCCATGCATTCTTCTGAGGATGCAGAACCTCCCTAGGAAGGGAGACTAATACCAAATCATGTGCAGCAGTGACCACAGGGAGAGGAAACTGTCAAACAGTATTTGCTGTGAAAATGGATTCATATTCATAATTCTAAATGATTAAAATATCGTTGTAGGAATAAGCTGCAAAGCCAGTGCATCTGTCTCAGGAGTAAAGAGATATGCCACTCATATAGTGGCAAGACATAAGTAACAACGCTGCAAGTCATGTCTTCTATTAAAGAGCCTGATATCACCTGTTTCAAACAGAAGAGAAGTAATCTGGAAAAGCCAGGACTTGTAGGCATCTGATGTAATGTAAGACCCCTGCTTCGTATTCCTTTTACACCAACCAACTAGTTGATTCAGCCACTTTAGCAGAAAGTGTTTAAATCACATTTGATTATGATTTGCAAACTAGCCTCCTGACTCAATGTGTGCAGAATCTGCACTGCTATGTGTTTGTTTTTAAAATGAATTTTTTTTGTCCATATGATGCTTCCTGATTCTCCGACTCTTCCCTTAATAGTCTGCATATGAGCAAAGACACATTCATATCTTAGTGTCAGCAGCTGTGCATTGGATATAACAGTCAAACAAGTCCAGCATTCCTGTACTTTAGAGATGAGCCTCCAGACCTCTCAACCTCCCATTCTCATTAAAGAAAATCCCTGAAATTTGTGCTCTGTTGCTGCCTTCTAGTATGAGGAAGTGGTGTGGTGGATGACGCACAGACTGGCCTCCAGGGGAGCTGAGTACTATTCCCAGCTCTGCCATTTGCTGGGTAATATCCTGCAACTCATTTAACATCTTTGTGTCTCAGTTTCTCCAACTGTGAAAATGAGGCTAGTGGGCCAGCATTTCTCACTGAAATCAATAATAGATTCCTATTGAGTTTGGTGGCACTTCAGTGCTTTGAGATCTGTGGGGAAAAAAAAAGCCAGTTGCTGCTTTTAATACATTTTCCTTGGTTGTCATGCACTAGTTCTACCTCACATGCGCATGATTCAGATATATTCTTAGCATCCGCCTTTAACGGTATGAAACATAACCTGTTATAGAAGGTTTATCAGCATTTTTATAATTGTCAGTTCTGCTCAATCCTTTTCTAGTGTTTCGTAAACATTTTTCCCCTTAAATTTCAACAGTATAAGGCAAACTTACTTCCTTACTCCCATGTAATGTAATACGAACGGAAGGGACAAGACAGTATTATTCAAAAATTTTCAGCTTATGAAATAATAACTATTGGTTGACATGCCCCAGAGAGATATGACTAACCAGCTGCTCTAGGTCAAACAAATAAATAGAAAAATCCTTTATTAATGATGTACTCTGCAGTAGATTCTATCCAGGGAATTCTATAGAAATGGACTCTTTCTCATCCGTTCTTTATAAATAAAATAAGGAGCAGACTGAGTTCCTAGAGGTTTGGTAGGCACACGTACAGTGCACAAATACATAAGGAATGGTCATATTGAGGGAGGATTTCAGCTTTGGTAACCACTACATCTTGCATTTTCTTTGGCTTCCTTCAGTTAGCTAAAGACTGTGGGTGAGACTTTCCAAATATAGGCTACCGAAATTCAGCCCAAAAAATACACACATTCTCAGGAGTGGATTAAAGCAGGATTCATGGATCTGGGCCTTAGTCTTGGAGGGGGGCTGTATAACCACAGTGTCTGGATTGAAGTATCTGGCAGCTTGAGCTCTAGTGTTAGATAGGGCTGTAGAGGTGGGAGGTAGAGCTGACAGGCTACAGAGGCGGTTAAGTCATGAGAATTTTTGCTGTAGGTTGGATGGATTTGGTTAGTTTATTGCACTGCTCTGGCTTCCTTGAGGAATGCTGGTTGGCTTGACTCCAGGTCTTCTTTAGTCTTACTCTGTCCCAGCAGTGGGTCACTTTGTCCCACAAATTGTTAACTCACAGATCATGCACTTGGTTTCTGGTGTGAGATGGAAGGTTAGCCATGATAACACATGAACTTCTGTGTACTAATATAAACTCAATGAATAATTTAGGTTGTGACAGTGGTGGTGAGGCCTTCTCCTTCAGCTCTCCCTTTTCCAGGCCAAACCAACCCAGCTTGCTCAGCTGTTCTCTCAAGTCACATACTCCAGCCCTTTGTCCGCCTTGGTGGCCCTCAGCTTTACTTGCTCCAGTTTGTCAGTGTCTCAGAATTGGATGCATTACTCCAGATGTGGTCTCACAAGTGCTGAACAGAGGGGAATAATCACTTCCTTGACTTGGTTATTTTCTTAATAAAACAGCCCAGTATGAGGTTGGCTTTTAACACTGCAAAGATGCACTGCTGATTCATGCTCAGTTTGTCCTCCAGGAGCCCCAGGTCCTTTTTGCAAAGCTGCTTTCTAATATGTTGGCCTCTAGACTGTTCCAGATGCAGGAGTTAGTATTTGCCTGTGTTGAACATCGTGAACTTATGCATAACTTTAGGTATAGATGCTCATTTTGCACACACAATGCATAATTGCATATACAATTACCTGCTTGTATATGTATCCACCATGTTTATAGACACATTTTGCTAGTTTTTTGTTGACAGCCTCATTGTTTCCAGAGAGCAATAAAACAGTAAAAATCCTAAACTTCATATATATGCAGGGAGACATCTCTCTGTGCATTTAGAACACTTCTAATGATAAACCTCTCTGTTAGGTAGGATTCTGTTTTGTTTTTCACTTGCTCTCCTTGACTTTTCTCATTTTTAGCTAAGGGCAGTGAGAACTGCATGAGACATATTGGCATAATCGCTAACACAGACTTGTCTGGACCTCAGGAGGTGAGTCTGTACTGTATCAGCAGATGGCATGTAAGAATGCTTTTCAAAGAAGAAAAGTTTCCTCCATCTTCCAAAGAGAGCTTCCTTCTGCTGTCTTTATTGGAGGTCAGATTGCTGATCGGCCTCCTCCAGAGTTGGAGAAATTCCTCTGAAGACCCCTTAAACTGCATTTCAATTATACAGGAGGCTGCACTGGCAGGACCGTTTTATTTCCCAGACACCCTGTGGCTTCTCAGAAGTGATGTCATTTTGGAATCCCCATTACAGGTAAAAAAGAAAACCCTCTCCTGGCAGCTTCCAACAGAAAATGTACCTGAAAAGGCATATCTAATTGACTTAGAGAGAATCAAGTGCCCTCTGTAAATAATGTTTACACGGTGTAAATCTCTCACAAATTAGGCACCCAGAGGAATGTGTTCATCAGCAAGGAGTTACAGGGCAGCATGAATCTTTAGTGGCCCATAACTACAAAAGACTAAATATTCAGATTAATTTGAATTTACAGACTTCAATGTTCAAACTTCTGTTTCACACTTTACAACACAAAATGAGTGTTCTCATTTTCAGGTCTGCTGATGGATGCTAAGAATTTAAAAATCAGCTGATACAACAGTGGCCTAAGTAAGATCTTTTGAGCTTAATGCACTTTAAACAATAAAGAAATTACTAAGATAGAATGAGATGTATTGAATATACTGCAGGATTATTCAAATGCCAGACCCCAGCCTGGGTTCAGGCCATGTGTAAATTTTGTTTGGTCTTTCCCAGGTCCATGAGAGATGAAGTCCCTAGCATTCTTTTGGGAGCCCCTGTATTTCATATTGTTTTGTCATTCTTTCAGAGATCTGGAGTTTGTCCACTATTTCCTGCAGTGAAAACCTTGGTAAAAGTCACCCAGAGAATCCTAGGAAAGGGAACTGCATTTTAGTAAAAAATAATAGAGGTCTTGTTCTAGTGATTATTGATAAAGGCAACAAGTTATATCTTTATTGATTCTGGCTTATTTCTTCTACATAAAATAAGACTTTTTGCTGCCTTTGGTAATAAAACATTTACCAGACTCTTATTATTGTTGTTGGTAGAAGCCCTTGCAGTGTATAACTGTTAGTGCAAGAATGAAAAGTTCTGGGTAAAAAAATTGAGGGAAAGATATGAGTGGAAGTTAACCTTTGTTAAGTGTAATTAATATATATGAAAACACAAAATGTTTGTTTTTCAGTTTCCTATCACATTTTCCATCTGGTCTCAGCAAAGCTTTTAAACTTCCACTTCCTCTGTGCAGTTTTGCAATATTCCTATTCACAGGAAGTAAGAGGAAGAGCTTTATGAGGGATATGTTACAAATAGACTGTATGTAGGTATTCGGAAAAAATAGCTGGGCTCAAATCTGATCTGGTATGAACTGGAGACTCTTCAATGGAAGTGTGAAATTCATCTTGTTTCTGATCTGGTGCTTCATTCTGCAGCACTGGTTATTTTTTTGTACAAATTATTTTTTCCTGGTGCTTTTCATCTGTAATCTCAAAGCACCCTATTAAGCAATGATGAAGGACTTTATAATTTTTAGACTTGATAACTGTAAATACAATCCATGCTTAAGAAATGCTTCAACAGCTAGAAGCTGGTAGCAGACTTCACTGAGCCAGTGCCCTTTTTTCCCAGTCTAACACACCATCAATATGCTGCTTCCCAGTAAAAATGAGCGTTTCATAAACAGAATTAATAACAGAAAAGCTCTCAACAGTTTATGAAAATAAGAATAAAATGATCAATTATAGCTTTGGGTCTTGATTGCAAAGAGATTAGACGTAGGACTCATGAATGTGACAAGAACAGAAGGGCACTGGTGGATTGCGTTGTTCTGCTCAGATTTCTCTCAACAACAATAGGAACGCCAGATCCCAATAAGGAGGGGGCCTATTGCTCGCATAGTTTTGTAACAGCAACACTGAGGTTGTTACAATGTGCACGTTATATAGCAAGGCTGTAGAAGCCTACACAGAGCCATTTTTTCTTTTCTTTTTTTTTTTTTTTTTCATTTTTTCTTTCATCACTGAAGCCAGCTAGAGCCTTCTAGTGTGAAATTTGAGAGCAGAGCCAAGCTTCCTCTCCTCTAAACATTCTAAAAGATTGATGAGCTCAAAATCTGCATCAGGATCAACATCCAAGTTTTGCAAATGGCATCTGTCTTACTAATTAGCTGATACAAGCCTCCAGATCTCAAACTGCAAATATAAATATTCCATGACTTTAATCTATCTCCAGTCCAGCTACAGGTTACTTATTCAGTTACTCACTTCTTAAAAAATTCACTTCTTACTAATTTTACTTTTCAGAAAAGTAAATTAATTGTCATAAAAGCAGAGTGGTTGAAGTTATTTCGTTTTTTCCTGAAAGCTTGAAACCACCAATTCACAAAGCTTTCCTCCCTTTTGTGCCTTCTCCTGCCACCCCTTTCACAGCCCACAGGTATAACAAAACAATTTTGCAAGATGAATCTTACAAAGTCAATGAACACAAGCTTGTAAATCTGGCACTTGAACAAGCTCTATTATTTTTAACTGCTTTTGTGTAAGACAAGAGGCTATGTAAAGAACAGGATGTTTTGAACATTGAACTCTGGTGCATTACCTAATACTGCTGTTACAGATTTGATGTAATTTCTCTGCAGGTGTCAAAGGCATCATAAAGAACATGCTACTAGGATGTTGAACATTTGACATATATAAGCCTGGTGAACTTATTGATAGTTCTTTTATGAACAGAAATGCCAAGTTTGCAGTTTGTGTTATGGACAATTTCAATTACAACACAGCCTATTCCTGCAATCCTTTTAGATTTTTTTAGATTACTGTAGACAGGATAGTTAACAAACTTTTCTTAATGTCCACTTTTTTAGAAGATGTGTGAAGCCATCTTTGTCTTCCTTAGAACATGGGGCTGCTGCATCTTCCTTAAGTAGGAAAGGATAATTGCATCCCTATCCTCTCCGCAGCATTGCTCTGCAGCCAGGTTCTTGGTTGCTCATCTTGTTTCAGTCCCTGGGGGGAATTCACTGATACAGAAAGTAGTCCTTCCAAATAATGCAGGTGTCAGAGTCTGTGTGAGAGGGAGGCTTGGCAGAATCTTTTGTGGTATTTTTCACAACATTGCCCACACAATGGCTGGACAGTACTGTCCTTCCTTCAGTTGTCAGGTGCATTGGAATGTGTATAGAAGAAAATAGTAGATCCAAGACTTTAATGTGCAATTAAAAGGAAGTTATCATTGGAAATATGAACCATCTTTTTTTTTTTTTTTTCCAGGCAATTTTTCTTGAGGCTTTAGTACCTGCTGTCCTGCAAGAGGGCACATTGTGTTAGTTGAGACATCAAAGAAGATACCATATTTTAGTGAGATTTTCAGTTGATTTTGCCTTTTCTTTAACTTCTGTCAGGGAAATTGTCCTTTCTGACCATATGCACAATAAACCTGAGGTTAAGTGGCTGCATGTATGATACAGATGTAAGCAAGGACTTGATTTTACATTGTGAAAACATGGCTAAAACTACAGTGGAAGAGCATTGTTGCTGTGAGTTAGGAGCAAAACACTGAACAGGGCTTCTCTGAAGAGGGACTGCACTATTTGCTCTGCTGTTCCTACCTCTCTCACTGATTCATTTTCAACACCCTCTTCATGCTTCACTCACTTTGTGTCCTGACTTCTAGATACATTCCTCCATGGTCACTTAGTATTGTCTGATATCATCTTACCATCCTACATGGTTCTTTACAGACAACTATTATCAGCTTTACGCTCACTTATTCTCAAATTAGTGCCATTGTGGTGGATGAGCTAAGAACTGTGCTGCTCGTGGTGTCCTCAAAGTATCACGTTTCCCCTGGGCCACTCATTCAACATGGGGTGGGAAAAGTCACATTCCTTGTTAAACTCTGCTACTGCCTAATGAGACCCGCCTGTGTTGCCTTTCTGCATGGAAATGCTGGCCGTTGAAAACACCTGTTCCATCACCCAGTTCATATTTCTGTCAGTGTAAGGGAAGTCCCTGCTGTACATTTGTCAGTGCTTTGGCCTAGTTTTAAACAGTCAGGTTTAGAGGTAATTTTGATCCTAATCTTGCCATCCTGATTTGATACATTTGTTTTGTGTCCATTTTGTCCTGCTGTAAATGACTGCACAAAGTCACATGAAGCAATGGTGAGAACCCTCTTCAAGGGCTAGCTGGGGTATGGGCTGGACACTGAGATGAGAGGAAGAAGTGGGAGGCAGCACACCTCCTTTGGGTCCACCAGAAGAGCTGGTAATGTGACACATACTCTTTGTGCATGGACTTGTCCTCTTTGGCAGATGCATGCCTGCTTGCTTGCTGGGGGCTTGTTGAGCTTCTGTATTGCCCTGCATCTAAGGTAATGATCTCAGTGCCTCCAGTGCTTGAAAACCCAGTAAGAAATTTATGCGTAAGAATAATCACATTTAATTTAATTGTTTAATTGTATATGATTACATATGTTCTTTGTAGTCAGAGTCAGAGCACCTTGTACCTTGCAGGATTGATTTAACCTAGAGGGAAGAGAGCTTACTACCTCATTCTGTCAATGGGGTGTTAAGGAAAATCGAGTACTATATACAACTGTTTGTTGTACTGCCAAGTCTTATGGTTTTATTTCAAATTTAATTATATTTGATGTTTTTAAGCCTTTATTCCTTAAATGAATGGATACTGCAAGAATCTAAGTATTCCTTTTTAGAAAGTAGCTTTCATAGCCACACAGTGTGTTGGGAAGCTTTGGAAACTCACAGAGTAGGAGACAAGCAAGGATGCTGTGTATACCCTTTGGAAAGTCTTATGACTTTTCCTGCAGCCCCATGATTTTTTTCAGCTTTGATTCACAACTTTTGAAAATTTGGAACAGCTGACAATACTTCTGTCCATTTAAGGTGCTGCCATTTAACCCAGATGGCACTCAGAGGATAGCCTCTCTGGCAAAACAGAGTCTTAAAAACGCACAGCTCATCTTTTACAGTACATGGCACAATGGGACTGGGAGCCTTTGCAGAGAATTTCAGGCACAACCACAATAAAAATAATAAATAAATGAGGCATCTCATTCTACCCAGAGATGCAGTATAGAGCTGCTGTTAAAGTGCACATTTGCAAATAAAAGCAGCCTAAATTTAACTATGACTCAATTACACTAAATCTGACCCATTTTTCTTCTGTGATTCCATTTAACACTTATTTACATTCTTAGACTTGGCACTGTTGGAAGCAAAGGGAGGGGGAGCAGGCATTTTCATCCTCAGAATTGCTATAAAAAAATGGTGATTAGGAAAACAGAGCTATAGTCAGCTTGAAGCTGGGTAGCTCATTTGAACCCACTATAAAAGAAAAGATCGTTTTCTCATCCTATTAAAACTCAGTTAGCAACGGCTGTGTAGGCGGGAGGAGATCAGAAATGAACGTCCAAATTGGAGTTTGTACAACTGGGGTTAGATCCAAAGCAAACTGCCTGATTAGTGAAACAATTTGTATTTTACAATGACAGCAAATAGGTAAATCTTGTGAGCGTCAGGAAACCCTGGAGGATTTTGAATGGGAGCACTGACGGGTTTGCAAGTTACACTTTGATTAGAAGGCATCCTTGCCTCTGCTTTTTCATACTCATGTTGCAGGGACATAAACAAGAGGCACTCAATTTGCTAAGGGTATTTATTTCTCCGTCTCTGTCTCTTGTTTTTACAATCTACATGTAATGACTAATTGGCTGTCTTTCCCCGGCTATTTTATGTTTCTCTTGCCCTGGTTACAAGTCGTACTAAATCAGTCTATCCACGGGGACCTATAGACAGCCAACATTGCCAAATGATATGCAGCGTTCCCCTTTCTCTCTAAGTGTAAAACATTTACAAGTAAATTTACAAATGCATTAAGAACATTTCCCCTGCTGGCTGTTAGTGTTTATTTCTTCCCCTTCTCCTCCCGGGAGCGGACACCTTCCAGCCCCTCACCTTTCACACAGTGCTCTCCCGTTATTTGCCTCCTTCCTTCCCTGTCGCCCCTTTCCCTCCTCTCCCTCCTCCTCCTCCTTTTCCAGTTCAGCAGCGCAAATTTCTATTTGTGCCAGTGGGGCGGCCTGGCGAGACCGCAATTGCTCTACCCCACAGATTGACGAGCCCTCAGATGCCGATTTACTGTACATGGCAGCCACGCTGGAGCCGAGGCACATCTGGAGTGGAGTAAGCTTACTCAGAAACAGGGGCCAGCTCCAGCCGGAGCCAGCGGAGCTGAGCACGGCGCTGAAAGGCAGCCCTCCTGCCTCCCCTTCCCTCCTCCCTGGGTACATTTCCTAATGTAAACAGAGGCCGGGGGGAAGGACACAGTAACTCTTTGCTGCGTGTTTGTCATTTCATGTTCTTTATCTGCTTGAGGTCAAAACTGGAGCTCTGGAAAAACAGAAGCTTTGCTTTTATTCTAAATAGCTGAAAGCCAGCTCTGCTGAAGGGGGGGTGGGGGGCGGGAAAGAGTTTGCTTTTGTGTTTATTTGTTCCACTTTATGGCAATTTGGGGGATAATTTCATTATCTGCAGCCAAATTGAAAACAAGCTGTTGTCTATGTTAATGATAACAGCATATTATTTTATGTACGGTAGGCATGGAGCTCTCTAAACCACAAGTGGACTGGATTTCTGCTTACAGCTGTACTGCTGTAACTTTTTTTATAGTCGCAAAATGAGACTTTCCCTTTTATTATCTGGAGACGAAAAAGGTTATGGATGGCTGCTTTGTTTTACAAAATGACAAATACCTTTCATGACCCAGTGCCAGCCTGCTGTCCCACAAATGCATTTTAGCTCTGTTACTGCAAAGAAAAAGTGTGTTAATTTTGGGGCAGATCTGCTGATTTTATAGTCCAGTTTGCTGGACTGCTGAATTTTAGCCTCTGTAAAGAAGTGGGAGAGATTTTTGAGGCATTTACTGACTGTCAGCAATCTGGATGAGTACTCTGTGATTCTTTACAGGTTTTATATATTTTTGTTTCTTCTTTCTAATACCAAAATGATAAAGTTTATGGGTTAGTTATTCAAATGACATTAAAATGATAAACATGCAGTTTAAAATGGCTTTTCCCACTCAGTATTCCTTGCAACTCAATAGGTTTTGCAGTGAATAAAGGAGAGAAAACAAACCTCAGAAGACATTGCTGCTGATAACGTACTGATGCAGGCTGTGTTAATTTAGCTGGCTTTAAAGACTGTAGTAAAATTCTCATTCTGATGAAAACAGTGGTTTACCCAGTATGGAGACTGTTAAACAATCTTGCTCAGTAAATCTACGAATAAACTGCTTTGGGTCAGCCCCCCAAACATTTTTGTCTATGGGATTAGAAAATCTTTGATCACCATACAGTTTTCTAGGGGCGTTCGTTCATTGTCTCCCTTCAGTTCACAAACCATGCTCAGTATTTTAGCCTTTTGGTGGATCAATTGTGGCTTTCCAGATGGGTAGGTTGCTTCCATGACTCTTGATGGAGGCTGGCCTATCACATAGGAAAATTTGGCCTGGGCTGCAAGTGTGGCTGGGCAGCAGCTCTTGCACTGTGGGAGTGCAAAGTTTCAGCAGTGCCTCCCCCATGGGGTTCTTACAATTGCTGTTGCATATTCTGTGTTGATATGCCATAATTCTTGTACAAGAGATGGCAATATAGCTAGCATACTTCTGTATTACTGTTTTTCATGGATACTGATTTAGCTGATTTTAGTAATTTCTTCACAATTATGTTTTCTCTTACTTTCCTGGCATTTCAGATCCCAGTAGGAAAGAGTCAAAATTCCTCATGAACCACCTTGGCCAGGTCTCAGCCTTCTAACCCAGGGAAGCACTGGGCATTGCCTCCCTATGGCTGTTTAAAAACCACTTGAGGTGAAATACAATAAGGAGGGTACTGACTGCGTGGCAGAGGTGTTGGTCAACTTGGAAAGACTGAACTGCACATCTCCAAGGTCTGTAATAACCTTTCTGTGCCTGAAGCCTAAAGCAGCATCATGCGTCCAGGTACAAATCCAGGGATGGTGCATAATTTTGCATGATCTAAGTGATTACTGAGGTAGATAAAATGGTTTGTTTGGGGTGAAGTTATTTATTTGCAAACCCCCAACATTTGTACACAGAAAGCTGATGGAACCAGTCTCAAAAGTAAAGCTGTTTGGCAAACTTCAGAGAGACCTTGGCAGTTGACTGAAATCTAAACTTTTTGCAGGGACAGTTGGATTTTGGCTAAGTTCTTCTGGAAGCCTGCAGGGCTCTGGAGGAGTCTTGCCTAGCTGGCAGAACATTGCTCAGTCCTCTGACTGCCAGGATAGAGGATTGGTGGCCTGTCATTGCAGAATGGCCCACCAAGTAGTCTACCTTTGAACTAGAGACCTCAGGGCTTCCAGGTTTCAAAACTGGGACAACACATTTTGAAATTTTGTTGATATGTTTTGATATGCATTGGAAATATTTTGATTTCAATGAATTACCAAATCCTGACCCCCAAAAATGTTCCATAGGAGTTTTTTGAACAGCTCTATTCCAGTCTAAGTTTAATGACCCTGAGGGGAAAAAAAAAAGGTTTCTCCATAAATAAAATAAAAATAAGACAGAATCCAATGAGTGAGCCTGAAGCAGGATTTCTCTGACCTTACTTACTGGGCATATCTGCCTGTAATCCCACTTGTGTCCCCGGACCTCCAGTAGACTGGTCTGAGCTCACTTACACAGTTCCCATCTTAATTTTAAATGTGGTATCCTGATAATAATTGACTGCTTTTTGTTCCCCTTTCCATTTAGCGCACATTTGAAATTGATTCAACTCCTTGTTTTGCACTAATGCAAGAAGTGTCCACGAATTCTCAAAATGAAATCTCCTTGGTAGATGACTACGCATCCTACTAGTTATACTATTTTGATTATATTAATAACATGTTCTCCAACTTAAGCAATGTGCAGGTGCAAAACTCTAATTCAGCAGTACATAACTCTTTCATCTGCCATTTCTTGCCAGTAGATTTCCTGCCCATATGAATGCTTCTTGTGAAATTTCTGGAGAATAGCTGCTGGGCTTTTGCCAGTTGTCAGAAAACAAACACACAAACAACCCCCTTCAAAAACTCAACAACCTCCCCCTTCCCCAGTCCTCTCTTTTGGAAACTACTACTTCACAGTAGATCTTCTGCACCTAACAACAAAGACCAGTTGTGAAAAAATAAGCATTGTGGATTAATGTAGCAAAAGTAAAAGTCAAAAATTTACTAGAGCTGAGTGGTGCCAATAAGGTCACAGTGCCTGACTGTGTATTGGTATGTCCCTTTGGCTCATGTGGGTGCCTCACTTTAAGTATGTGCCCCTGTCTATCCTTACTCAGTTACTCACTCTGTAACGCTTCTTTTGAATCCTATCCAGATGTATTAGATTTAAAAGAGAATTGGCCATGACAAATAATAACCAATTTTTAAAGAGTCCTTAGCTCAGTGTGGGTTTTTTTAAGCAAATGCAACTTTGGGACCTACATATGTGCTCAAACAGCAGCAAAACCTGTGGAAGTTGCATTCACAAACTGTTTATTCCAGTAGGCTTTGTTCTCTGTGACCACCATCCAGAAATGAAGACAGAAGAACATTTAAAGAATCAGACGAGATTTCAGTGTTTGAAAACTGTATCAGTAGGTGTTAGTCTGCAAAAACATGTGTGGGAAAAGGGCAGTTAAACTAACCTAGCTATTAATACTGTACTTTAAAGGGCAATAGATCTCTTTAACATCTAAATAAACTGAGAAATCTGCCTAGAAGTAGAAAAGGAATTTCCAGTTTCAAGTGTGTTATTTCCTCTCAATGTGATTATTTACGGTATATCTGTTCCATGTTTTTTACAAAATATATTATTAACACTTGAATGGTATTTCAGCATAAGATTATGACAGATGCAAAACAGTCAAGCACCAACATTTGCAGTATTTCTTACCCCAAGATAAACTGTCGTACTTCCTTTGCCTGCTTTTGGTGTTTTGTTCTGTTAAAGCAGTAGAGGATCCATTGAACTGGGGCCTACCGTTTGAATTGGCATTTCTCAGAAGAATAAGAACAATCATCAATTATGTATTTCTCCAACAAAAACATATATTCAGTATATAAATGCTCAGATTATAATTCCACACCACATATATATGTATCCTAAAAAATAAACCACAATAAATGTTAGACTAAGCAAAAATGAAGAACAGAAAAAAAATGAAGTAGAGGGAAAAAGAGGAAAAAAGTAGAAATAAAGCAACAAGAATAAAAATTCAGACATTAAGTAATACAGTAGATGTGAAAAAAGAGCTTAAAGATGAAGTTAAGGGAGAGGGAAAGGAACCTATCCACAAAATTGTTGCAAAAGTACAATTTATTATTATCAGGCAGGTGAAATTCCAATCACAGTCATTGCAGTCAATTCAGGTGTCCTGAAGCACAACACATAAAACTCAAGGGCTTTTAAATGTCCAAGATTAAAGAAAGATTCCAACAAATTTCAGTGATCATCAAACGATGATTTAATAATTGTGTCAAGCCAGACTTTTTTCTGTATGAATTTTAAATTGAGTTATACAAATAAGAATTGCAATTTTCTAAAGAATTATCCCCTGCTCAGATTTTCTGGAGGAAGAAATGAGTATTGGAAACTGTGTTTTTGTGAGGGAGAATCTAATTAGTTTGGGATCAGGTTTGTGTTTTGGACCTCTATAAAATGCATTTTGGCTGGGGCTGCAAGCTAGACCAATCTCTAATACTGTTGTCCACCAACTAAGAAAATATGATGGATTTCTTATGCAGGGCATGAATGAAATGTGTGAGTCTAAATTATTTCTGTAAGTGAGTTTGTTCAAACTTGGTGCTTTTTAGTAGGTTCAGTGCAGCCACAGGACTCAGTTGTATCTTTAGGTTAATTGCAAAGGAATATACAAGTCTAACAGTGGGCAGAGCCGTACTTGTTAT
Source organism: Falco naumanni (assembly GCF_017639655.2). Classification (NCBI taxonomy): domain Eukaryota; kingdom Metazoa; phylum Chordata; class Aves; order Falconiformes; family Falconidae; genus Falco; species Falco naumanni. Next base: position 71,199,425 of record NC_054056.1, read on the forward strand.
TTTTCATTATTTTTTTTTAAGTAAAGTCCAGTTGTAGTATGAGTATGTTCCTCATTAGTAATAGCACTACCATATTACTTTTCCAACAAAACTTGCAAAATATTACATTACTTTCTGGTGCACTGAACTACTGAACCACCAGTTCCTAACAGAAAAGAGCTGTAACAGAATCGCTAGTAAAAGGGGCAGGAAATTAGATAAAAGGGTAACACTAGTTTTACATGCCTAAATGAAAAGGTGTTAGTTTTAAATATATAGCCTTTCAATATATTTTCCAAATCTTCAAAAGTCCCTGACTTCCATTATTGAAATGCTGCACTAAATTAACTGACAGTGCTGCACCACTCTTGCAAAGGCTTAGTGCATATGATCAAAAAATACTGTGAAAAGTCCTTATATCCTGATAAGCACCATGGTGTCTTAGGGTTGTCTTTTTATCTTAGGGTCTGCATGATTGCAGCATGATTATTCAATAGACAAACATTTCTTTTCTAATAATTACATGACAAGACATTATTTGGAGGAACCTAGCGTTGTAACCAGGTAAATATCCTTGCTCATGCTGCCTGCAAAATTGTGGTAGGAATAGCTTTTGAAACCCACATAAAAAACATTGTGGAGAGAAGAACCTTTTGAACCTTTACTTCTGGTGTGAAGGAGGAGTTGTAAAAGCATGAGAACATGCAAAGTTGGATGGGAATCATCCCGCCTAACTTTTGCCACCTGTGTTAGAAGTGTACCTATTTCAGGTTTCCTTTACAATCAACGAGGAAGAGAGATCTCCAGAAGGTCAGCCATATTTTGGTTCTTTGAATTGTCAGCTGTTGGAGTGTCTCTCTTTCTCTCCATTGACTTGTAAAGGGCATTTAGGGGTCCTACAGCCCACAGGTAGCTGCCTCCATTCAGTGCCCATATTTGACAAAAATGTGACTTGCAGTATACGCTATAAATATAGGACATGGAATTACAGAGCTACATCACAAATGGAGTTCTTAGTCCCATCTAGGAAACCCCAAGTTAAACTTCTCTAGGTTAACACCAAGTCAAACGCCACTGCTACGAGGGGAGGAGAAAGAGGAAAGAAAATGCATCCTGGGTGAAGAAATAAAACATTTTCTCAGATGCTTACTCAATAATATTGTGCTTCAGGCTCAGGATGTTGCTTCATTGTCAAATGGCTGATCTTTCCTTGTCATGCTTTCCTATTGTTCTTCATTCCTTAAATAATCCTGGCTTTCAGCTGCATTTTTCTTCCATTTAATTCATTTTCAAACCCCCTAAAAAATAGAGATTAGTTTAGCAGATCAGGAATGAATTAGAAAAAAATGTTACATAATGGACCTATTTAAATTACACAGTTGCTACTTGCCTTTGCATAGTAATAAAGATGCAGTTAATAGCTTCCACTTCATTTAGCTGCTAAATTCTGCTTTGTTTCAGAGATCAACTCCAGTGCAACAACTACATTGTTCTTTTCTTCTTAATTACTATTATTTGCTCTCCTTTGGATTGTTGTGAAGTTTCAGAACATGGGCAGCCCTCTGGCAGACAGATGAATGTGTTGATCTATTAGACCTTTTAGTCTCTATCAATTAGGCAAAGTATTATTATTATAATGGTTTACAGACATTAGTGGCTCACCTTAGGGCTTCACTGTGCAGTCCCTGATATCACAGCAGCTCTTAGGTAGAAGTCCATTGGTGTCAATTTGTTCTGTGCAAAAGGTACAAGAACAGCATAGTGTTAGTTAATATACAGTCAATAGTTGTCAGTAGTTTCCAGACCACTATACTTGCAGTTAAATCAGAAAACAAGTAGGGGATTACGACTAACATTTGAGGTTCATTGTAATATTTTTTTAAAAATTGCATTCATATCAATATACCTTTATGAAACTGTATACTGCAGAATGTTGCCACAAACTTATTCCTTGAGCTGGAGTCTTGTGTCACTATAAGGTATAGCAGTAGGAGATATGCAAATAGATGTACTATGGCGTTCTTAAGCAAACGAGCAGTCCAATGCAACAATTACGCTGATACAGATGAAAATGTTGGAGCAGATTATTCTATCACATTAATATTTATATAGGTATTACAATCTAGAGTGAACAAAGCACCATTTTTTCTTTTCTTCACATATTTTTAACTAAGCTTTGCAGTTAATATCTCATTAAACATGCAGGAAAAATCTCCCAGGCAATTCCTTTTGCTTAGACCTCATGATCAATAAATTTCGCTGGAGCAATTTCACCAGTTAGGTTCCCTGCAATCCGCAGTTCACTGTCACCTTTTTTACTAAGTGTACTTGCTATGTCTGATGTTCAGTGATCATAGTTATAATCTTTCTCCCTGTATTTCTTTAATCTGCTTTTTTGCTGAGATGGAGCAGCCCCTACCATTACATGCTTTTCATTTAAGATGCTCTCTGTTTTGGTCAAGCATATTTGATGTATTTGCTCTCCTGTCTTTAGGGTGACAATCAACAGAACACAAAACCAGCCTGAGTTGGCTTGATTAGCTCCTACATAGAAAACATACCAGAAGAATGTCTGTTATTAATTAATCCTATATTTGTTAGCAGGACTCCTCCCAATGAAATTGCTGGTAGCATTTATGCACCTTTCAAAACACACAAACTGGGATAGGTGCCATAGTTATGTCCAGGACCTGCTGCACATACTGAGTAACTCTCAGACCACCTGGGATGGACTGTGGTGTCCCACTGAGACAATGTTGTGCCTCTCTGCCCAGAGAATCTGGACTCTGGCTGACAGAGGTCCAGAAATCCAGTAGTTTAGGGCCCAAAGTTGAAGCCTGCTCTTCAGAGTAACAGCGAATGGGCACTGTCACATGAAGCTAACTTACTCACTTGGCCCAGTTATCTCATCCTCTGTGTGTTTATTTGAATTTGTAAGGTGCTTCCTGAAAAAAGCTTTTATGAGAGCTCTGTATTTGTTGAACTGTTCAGAGGCTTTACAGTGGTCCTCTTACAGGGCCATACTTTGCAGTCTCTGAACGCTCTAGAGAGTGCACCCAACTACTTGAATATTTGTGAGTGGACTCTGAATGCACAAACATGAGTTCCAATTTAATTTAAAAATTTAGAGGAAAATTTATGAATAATATCTGCATGTTCTCCTGCCTTCAGTCACAGTTTTTCCTATATCATTGGTTTAGAGTAGCAGTTCAAACTAGCATAATAAATAATCTAGTCACTGAATATGGGTTGTCATTGTGGACAGTTGGTTTTCTCAGCATTTAGAAACGGTATTTCTCACCTCCTCCACACAAGACTTTTCACTACCCTGCCAGCTTCTTGAAGGGAAAAATAACTTCATTCTGGTTTGAGGTGTTTCAAAACTTGTGTGAGGAGAAGCTTAGCTGGTTTTTTTTCAGGAACATTAGGTCAGGTATGCACCTCATTTCTAAATAAGCTATATTTCAGGAAGCATTTATGTAATCTTTCCATAGCAGGAATTTTCAGAGACATTCAACATTTGAAAATGCTGTTGCACCAGCACGTCTCAATAGCTATGTCTGTGTGAAGAGCTCAATCATTGGCAAAGTCCAAAAAGCTGTTGCCATGCTTGGAGCGGAATTTATTTTAGCATCTAAAAGAACTTATGTATCTAGCTATCTCAGTTTTCTGAAGTCCTTCTGTCCTTAACATCTGTTGTGGTTAAACCACAACAAGTCAACTGTGTGCAAGTGAGAGATCCTTCCACTGAAGATGCCTGTGGAGATGTCTGTCTCTGCTGATTATAGAAGCAGCATCTGTAATCTAAGCATCTTTCAGTAGATGTTTTAGACTTAAGCAGTTAGGTGAGACGAATCGTTCTGCTTACATTTACATATAAAGCTTCTGCAGTGTGGATTCCCAGAACCTGACCTTTCAATCTTAACTTGATATCTGGGCCAGTGACTGAAGCTAGACTCCCTGGCATTTCCCACTGTGCTGCCTGGGTGTGAAAAGGAGCAAGGAGTCACATCCAGAACAAAACCACCTGCTTATCATACTGTGCTCGTGTGGACGTCAACACTGCAAATTAGCATTATGCAGACAAACTCTTCTCCTTAAAAGAATCACTTTATGCTAGTAATTCTGCCTATCTTCAGCTTTCCACCTATTGAAAGTTGTTCTTTGTTGGTTTAAAATGCAAATGTCATTTGCCTTGTTTCCACAGAGGTGTCCACAAGTGACTCTGGTCATCACAGTCAATGATGAGCTGCTGAAAGAGAAACCAGGATTGCAGATAAGTATCCATAGTTTAGCATCAGATCAATACCTTCACTATAGAAATGTAAAGTTTGGTACACAGTCAAATCTCAAGTTTCCTTATCCTGGATTTGGTAAGTCAGAGTTGGATAATTCCATTCAGCAGAAACGCAGATATTACAAAACCTCCATGAACCAAACATTGAACTGCACTGCTTTTTGAAAAACTTAGTACACAGATTTCTGTAGAACACAGGAGCAACCACAGGAAAGGCATGGCCTGGGGTTTCTGAGTTATACAAAACATAATGCTGTGCCAAAAACAGTGGTGTTAGTGGCACATGAAAAATGATCAGTCTACAGTCCCAATAATACTCCACGAATAATTGGAAAGTTTGTGCACAAGTAGAATTTTGGAAGTCGTATGAACATAAGAATTACAATTTTTTATCAGAACCAAATCCTGCCTTGGTGAGCATTTTGTCTTCAGTACTTCCTATTCTTTTTCTTTGTTATTCTACTTGCATCTGTTATGTCCAGAATTGTCAGTAAAATCAAGACTCTACTGCCTAAGCACATGGTCAAAGCCATTCTCTGCCCCAAAGAATTTACAGTCCGAAACCCGGGAGAATCTCCACACTGTTGTAGCTTACCCTATTGCCATAAAATGATCTATCTTAAAAGCTCATCTGGCAAAATATCCTAAACATCTACTTAAGAGGTGCTGAGTGACCTCATTTAAACCAATCTTTAGGATTAGGCACAGTGTTTGTTTAAAGTATTTTGAGATCCTGAGATATAAGAGGCTTTGAAACTGCAAAGATTTTTTAACTGGCTTAATATGTTTTTGTGTTTATTTGTAGATGTAGAACTTACACAGCATAAAATTTGACAGTTAAGACTAGTCATGAAATTTCTCCAGGAAAATAAAAACCTGTTAACAATTTGCTGACATTCATGAAAACCCCTAAATGCTTCCAAATCTGCTTCCAGGTATTCATATGCAAGAATTTGAAGTCTTTTGCATTGCAAATATTAGCAAATGCTTTTTAAATCACGCTTGCTTTTCACACACCATTTGTATAAAAGCTTTCCGAGTAGCAGCAAACTGTAGTCTTATTAAATTTCATTTCACCTTCACGCTGACACTTACGCCAAAAATGTTTTTTGGGGGTATTTTACAGACAACCCAAGAGTACATGTCAACCATTAAGGATCTGAATATAAGGTTACAAATAAGAAAATATACTATTAATATTGAACAGGGTAAGTCCTGTCTGCTTCACCCATGTGAGTAATTCAGTCAGTTTACTAATCACTTTATTTGAACAGAGGAGACTGTGTATGCCATTTCACTGCCTTTTCAATTTCTCTACATGTAAGGAGTGCAGCAAATAGAAAATAAACAATTCATTTTGGAGTCTTGGTTTAATTACAAACTTTGGATAACATTCAGTTTAAGGCAGCCATTGAATTTTTAAGGAATAATATTTTTAAGTCAGCAACTTTGAATTTTGCAATCCTAAAACTTCTCTATGGGTTTATTTCTAGGATATTCATTCTAGTGTAAATTTAATCATCTGGAGAATGCAAGCACAAGTGGGAAATGGACAGACATTTTTACCCTTTTTTCTTTCTTTTGTGTATAACAAATTTGTTGAGCCTATCCAGCAGTTTTGATAATTGTCTCATTACTAATTAACTCAGTTGAGATTGTAATGTTTTTTGATAATTCACAATTTTGCTACTTAATGGTTCTGCTATCTTACACTAAGGACTGCAGAACTGGGCCAGCAGGGAAATAGGAACATTGGCAGTTTGGGAATATAAAATGAATTAACCTGGAAGACTGTTTCTCCTTATTTCCCCTCACTAGTACCTCTTTCACTCCCTTTTCACCATCTCCTGAAGTTGAACTCCCAGTCATATGGATCCCTGGGACATTCAGTGAGGGGGAGGAGCTGGGGTCCCGGCATTCTAGTGTACAGCTGGAACTGCATCCAGCTCATGCATCCTGGTGGTCTCTTGGGGGACAGAGGAGGTGGCAATCACAGCCACCAGAACCAAAACACGTTGCAAATTCATCCTGATGGGTTCCTAAAAGTTTTACTACAGATTGAAGAAGCCTGGGCTCTGAAAGTTTAGCTTTACTCCTCTGACCTTGTCTGTTTCTTTACCTTGTCTCTTTCTCTCCCATTTGCTCCCGGGATCTGCCTTCTTTTGGGATTTCCAGGAGTGATATTGTAGCAGGGGTTGACTATACTCCGTGTATGCACATAAAGTGTGCATTCATGTTACTGTAGGCCCAAAATCAAGGCCATTGTCTGCTTTAATTTATGCCTCTCTTTCCTTCAGCTGGAGTGAGGCTTCTCCCGAACCTGAACCTACTGCAGTTTTGGGTCATCTGTGGCCACCTTTTGATCTGCTCTAATCCAAGTCACTGGAGCAATGCAGTTGTGCCAAACAACGCCCACAAATTCACTGGGATGAGCAAGGAAACAGAAAGAAAAGCACCTCTGCTACTGCCTTGCAGAACCTCTTTTCCTTGGCCCCATCATTTCTATAAACAACTTTTGATGAGGAAAGTGGGAATTTGGTGTGGAGAGTGGGAAGAAAACATCAGCTTGGAGGCGAGGGAGACTGGGAAGGGCAGGAGACTGGGAGCGGGGGTAGCAAACCGGAGCCTGGGGGGGACTAGCTCTGTCTGGAAAAATAGAGTACAGAGCTCCCTGTGGCTGCAGATGTGTCATCGCTGCCAGTGGGCTTGGTGGCCCAGACTGCCTTGCCAATGACTGAGAGCACACAATTGCCTAAGGAGCATTGTTAAATCAATCTTATAATTTTCTCTATTTGTCCAAGTTATCTTGTTTATTCTCCATTATTATTTAATCTCTGAGGGTCTCTTCCATGAGGGCTTGAAGGACACTTTCATTAACAGCAGTGGTAACGGCTGGCAGGGAAGTAGCAGCGTGTCTCCTTTCCTGCCCTGCCATTTCTTCAGCCAGGGAAGTCACTTGCACTTTCTTTCATGATTTCTCCTCCTTTCTCCCTCCCTTGTGTCCTGACTCCCTGCCCTGATTCAAGAGCTTGAAGGTCTGCTGGTGGTAGCTGTGGTGGATGCAGGGAGGAGGGAATGGGGGGAAAAGCAGAGGGAGTAAAATAAGTGTCAAGGAATTCATTGTCTGTTCTCCACCTGTTGTTATTCTGGTCCCAATCAACCTGCTAGCCAGGCTGGAGCCAGTGGCCATCTGGAAACACTGCTCTGTTTATAAACTTGGCATGAAGCAGCACTCCCGGGCCCTGACCTCCCACACAAATCTGGAAACAATTAGAGCAAGATGATAGGCAGGCAGGCAGGGAGGGGAGGGGAGAGCGAAAGAGCGCGTGAGAGAGGAGACTGCAGAGAAGGGAAAAAACAGAGGGAAGGGGAGTGTGGAGAAGGTGGCAAATGTTTCTGGGATGCAAATATTTATGCCCCCTTTAAATGACGCTGGCTGATTAATTATTGCCCTTGCCAAAACAGCTTTTTTCCCCTGAAAGCTAAGGCATGCCTCTTTGCCTCCCCCAGCAACGCAGGTTTTCCTGCGTTTTATATTTTATGTTTTGTGTTGCTAAAACTTTGCCTTTACAACTCTTAGGAAATTAAGATGGGTCTGTTAGGTCCACACGCTCAGACCCATACACGTTCTGTACTTGGTGGTATTGAAAACTGGAGTCCAAATATTGCAGCTCCCACCCATCTCTACTAGAAGTAATGTCTTTCTCTGCTACTCGCACACCCCAGCACACTGCTTTCCAGAAAGGATGTCTCCCAGTCTCCAGCTCTCTGGAGTGTGGGAGTCATCTGGGCTCAGTTCTCTCAAGCTTTCTCTCGCCCCACCCTACCCACCCACTCGTATTGCAACTCATCATCTTCTTTACTGGGAAGGCTGAACTTTTCCTGGTCAAACCAGACCTTCAGTCACTGGGTTACTCCCTAGCTCCACTTTGGATTTTGGACCCTTTCCCAGCCCTGCTCCTGCCATGCAGGTAGGCAGTCTGCCCATCACCAACCTGCTCCTGTGGAGCCTTGAGGAGAGTAAGGAAGAGCCACAGCTCATCATGAAAGAAAACCATGCATTTCCCCTTACTGTATACATGGTATGGGCAATCCTGTCCATGCTCTGGGTGGTTTTAACGTTGCTAATAATTCACTTCTCACAATGTGTCCTTTCAGTGTAATGGCAGCAAGAGTCAGTCCTGGACGAGACAAGCCTGATACTCATTTCTGCTGGCCTGCCTAAGGGGAGGATCCCTTTTGGCTCACCTGACAAATCTGTTACTTACACGTCCTGAGAAGCCAAGTGTTGTGTTTCAGGTGCAGTAAACCATGGCTGCTTCCTGACGTGAGCAGCTGCTGGTGGTGACATTGATTTTCTCTTAGAGTGCTTCCAAACAGATCCCTGTGCTGGACCAGGTGTAGCCCTGGACGGCCACATGCAGAGCTGCTGCTGGGGCACTGGGACCTGAGCCGCTGTGGCTAAGCCTGCAGTACAACCTACACCTTTTCATTTCTTTGATTTTCTTCATCCATCAACCTTAGTCCTGGACTAGTGCACTTTGCTCACGAGGTACATTAAAGGCTTATCTGCCCTGTAATTTGACTGTGAAAAACTGTAGCTCAAAATGCTCAAGGTCAGTTTTTTTCCTTGACATAGGCTTCAACAGACTTGCCTCTGGTGCGTGTGTCAGGGCAGCCTTTGGCCCATTGGCTCTCAGCAGAGTGGCTCGCCTCAGCTATTTTGTGCTGGCCATGACACAGGCATGGCCCCAGTAAAGCAAGACAACTGATAATGCTTGTAATACCAGCAGCTGTGCAGAAAAGGAATGATCAGCTGCAGGACGCAGACTGTTTGAATTTTACGGCTCCTAACGGGCTGTGTGTTATGCAGAGGTAGTTGTGGTTTGATGGGGGAACCGTTCTGCATGCTACAGGAGGCACACAGGATCCATGCTGTTTGTGTCATGCTGTATAACAGTATCTCCATTATCTAATGCTTATTTTCCCTCAGATGGTGAGCTATCAGTGTTGGATACACGCTTACAGTATCTGTGGTCCAGTTCTTTGGGGTGCTGGAAATCTTCTGAAAAGTGCTTAAAAGGACTTTTCCTCTCCAAGGGAGTTCAGTGGTTCAGACTCATCAATCTGAATGAAATATTGCTATCATAATTAGTGCTAATTAACAGCTTTGTTTTCAGTCTCATCAGAGCCAGTGATTAGCTAAACAGAATGAGGAGGCTACAAATTTATATCTATTCTATAGGTAAATAAAGGACCTTAAGGTCAATTACTGCTTAACCAGCATTTTTCAGAGCACTGTGTTCACGTACTACCTCCTTCCCTTACCAGAAATCTGTGTTTCACAACAGCTGGTTACTTTTCTCAGATTTGCAGTAAGCATCAAGTTATTACGTTAATGTCTGGTGTGGCTATTCCTATGCTGACCCACTGAGGAATGCATTTTGTTTTGACATGGCCTCAGAAACTGAAAGGAATACAAGATGCACAACATGTAGGCGTGTAAAAATAAATACAGGGAACCCACCAGACATGAATAGCAAGGAGGCTAGAAGCAATTCAGCCATAGGGCTAAGAAACAAATGGTTTCTTTATGTGGCTCTGGCTGTTCAGTAGCTGTACTTCAGAGCAATGTAATGGGGTTTAATGTTCATAAAAATGTTCAATCTGGTAAACCAATTTTTAGACTCTTACACAGTCTTGTTGAAATTGGATTCATTTGAACTGTAATATAAAATATTATGTTTACTTAACCCTTGTAAACTGATCTTCTTTGTCTTCACAAACTTGCTGGGCAGTTAAGGACCCAACATTCCTTCCACAGTTAATAAAATTTTGCATTTTTCTCTCTATTCATAAACTTAATTACAGTCAGACCCGGTTAATCAACATCAAACTTTTTTAACGCTCATTCTTTTAGATAGCTTTTGGTTGAAAAAAAAATGTATGAAGGTCATGCATTGAGGCTTTGTAGATTACTCGGGTTCCTAAAGTCTGCTTAGATCTTCTCTGTGTGCAGCCCTGCATAGTGTAGCACGCATACATTGAAGTCTGATTATACCTATGATGCAAGCTTTAAATCATGTCGTAGACTTTGCTCTTTATAAAAGGTGATAATCCATTTCTGTCCTCATTTTTGACTCAAAGTCCTGCTGATGTGAATGGTAGTTCAACATTCAAAGCTACTACTCCGTTCCCCTCTCTACCCATTTCCTGAATTTTCATCTGTCTCACGCCAGGCCCCCAGAGACATTTCATACAGGCATTTCTATGTTACTTGCAAGTGGGCAAGAATAACCTACATTCCATATGGCCATTAGGTAGCCTTTTTGCTACATGTACATTGCATTTCCCAAGGCACTCAGGATTTACAAAAATCCTTGAATGGTACAGTTGATGTTGATCAAAGAGTCTGTGATTCACGAATTTATGAAGAAGGATTTGGAGGTTTTCTGTCTGAAATTTTGCAGGGAATACAGTAGCTGGAATAGTGTTTTTAAATCCTAAAGCTTTTTCTGGAGGTAGCTGGTAGGTAGAAGTGAAATCCCTTTACAGCCTTAAAAGACAGTATAATTTGGTGTGCACTTCTGTTAATTAATTTAACAGTGAATGCCTGGCCCTTGGTTTGCTATGCATGGATTGTCAAGCTCCTGGGGACCATTTCACCCCACTCCCTGTGTGGAATATTAAACAAAGTGCAAGATTAGAATTTTAACTAAAAATGAATAGTGAAAGGGATTACCATGTTGCAACTTCAGCTTTCACCTCAGAACTAATTAATGACCACAGAAGATAAATGTAAAAGGTCAAACCTATCAATTTTAAAACAGGGAACAATTACAGAGCTGCCATTTCTTAAGTTCAAGCTTCCTGCTACTTTAAGTCCTGCTTGCAATGGCTTACGCTAAGTGCTCAGTAAGGCTTATGATGGCACGTTGCATAAAGCTGAATTTTATCAGGGCTACTTTTCAGCTGTGAATCAGATATGCCTTTGTACATAAGTTCAATATGCTGATACTACGAGGACAGATGTGGAGCTGTGCAGAATTTTAGCAAAGCAGCTACTAAAATGAAGCAAGAAAGTATGAGACCCTCTTGTGTGTGTGCCTCTGTGTGTTATTTACGGAAGATAGCTTCATCTCTGATGAAGCATCTGCATTTCATTGGGGTGCTGCTTTTTACCCAGTTTTATAACATGACTAATCCAAGCACAGGGAGATCAAGTACCTTGCTCAAGGTCAGAGACTGGTTCAGTGGCTTTGTCTCAAACCGAGATTTCAATGTGGCTCTGACTTTGGGATAACACAGCCTCTGTGAACTCCAAAACTAAAGACAACACAAATGACTGCGTTCAGTATAACCAGTATAAAGGCTATTTTTTGTTGTTTGACGTTCTTTTTTAAAACAATACGTGGAGAAAGAGTACATGAAGAGGGACTAGGAAAGGAGCAAGTAAAAGAAAGCACGGTGTTCTTTATTCACAAAACAGTAACAAGGACTTGTACAAACTGCATTCATGCCCAGACTGAATACACAGCTTGCATGTTTCAAAGTCTTTTCTACAGAGTGCCTTGTAATCACTATCCTCAGCATCCTGTTTAAGAGAAGCTATTAACTACTTGCAGTACTTTCCTTCTATTTTTTGGTAAGATAATATGAGGCAAAGGCCAAGAGCTAACGTCAGGATCTGTCCAAAGCACTTTTTTTTTTTTTTAAAGAGGTCTGTTAGTCGATATTTTTGAAGTGGCAGAAAGGAAGCACCGGGGCAGTGTCCTTCCTGGCTCTGCACAGCTTCCTGCGTGCTTCCCTGCTGGAGTGTTAGTCAGAGCCCGGCAACAATTCATGCTCAGCCTCCCACGCCATCGTCTGCCTGGCTTTGATTTTCTGAACTTGTACGATCAGCCAGCGGGTCTGTTCTCTGACTTAATGATGAGTGTACAGGTGGCAGAACAAAAAGCCAGCAGAAACATCTCTGTGATTCAGAGATGGCGAATGATCTCTGCATGCATGTCTCTGAATACACCTGCCTTTTAATGCTGTAGTAGACAGGGTTGCATAATGTACCCAGATTAAAGTCTACAGAGCTCTTGGATAAACCCATTGTGGTTAAAAAAAATAATAAAATTAGAGGTGACTGATTGCTGACTAAACTGTTTTCACGCGCACATTTCTCATATCCCTGGTGATGAACTCTCTCCAAACTTCTTCCCACCTGTTTATGGCTTGGCTCTCTGGGCCAGGTACTGTTCCCATTGGCACAGCTGCAAATCCAGTTACCTGATGTAAATTAAAACCAGTTGGGCTACTCAGGCTTCACATCATTGTACTCATTGTGGAGCCACGATTTGTGAATGGAGTGATGTCTAGCACCGTAATTTCCTGCGAATGGTGAAGAAGACACTGATTTTGCCTGTAGCAACAGCTGCTGAGAAAAGGAAGAGAAAAACTTTTGCAAAACCAAGAGGAGATAACAAAGGCAGTGTGCAGGGAAGAGTCAGTCCAAGGACCATGGTTATCTTTGACTAAGTGTTTGTTCACTGAAAGAACTGAGTACTTGCAGGCTTTTTGTTTTTCAACCTTTTGTGGGTGTGCCTTTTATCACATTTCCTTTTTTAAAAATATAACCAACCTTTTTCTTCTCTCCTTTCTGTTCTAATATTACAACTACTAATAGCTTCATCTTGGGAACCAGTGTAGTAAAGCAGTCCAATCTTTGTTCTCTCTCTTCACCTTTTAAAAGTTTTTGAGATAATTTTGTGTTATAAACAAGCTGTGTCCCCAAAGAGAGCGCTGCTGTTCTGATTCCTGTTGTCAGTGCAGTGAGAAACTTGTTTTTACCTCCCTGTGGCATAATGCAGCAAGGAAGGCTAATGGAGAGCCACTTGAGAAACCAGTAGGCTTTGACTTTTCTTTAAGAGGATGGAGGATAGCCGAGTTTGGGGAAGTTGTACCCTGTGGTAATAGAGCTAACCTCCAGCATGCTACCTTATAGCTGATGTGGTGAAGGATCATACTGCTCTGCACCGCTGGGACAGGTTTCAAGGCAAATGTTTAGCAAGAAACCAGATATTGAAGCAAGAGACATGAAATGTTATGAGGACAAAAGGATTCTGCTGTTATCAGAAACACCTGGGTCCTCAGATCAGTCAGGGTCAAAGAAACCACCTACGTTCTTCCTGCCACATATATATGAAATATAATTTGAATAAAAAGCAACTCATAAGAGATGAGAGCTTTTTGCACCTTCTCTGGTACCCTATTATTAGCTTCCCTTGCTGTTTGCAGGTCTGGCTGTATTTGTTCTCTTCAGTGGGAATGGCTTTGTAACAGTTTTGTAGATGACTAGTACTTTTGTGAGAATTAACCATTATGTGGCGGGAAGATATTAAGAAAGGAGTGGATGGGCTGATGTACCCAAGGATTTTACATTATTAACGTGTTTGCTGTACAGCTGTTAAACCAGACTTGTTGCCTTTTTTTTTTTTTCTTTTGGTTCAATTCCTTATTTTCTTGTTAGTTTTGATTCAGCCAGAAAACTGCCCACATTGTTTTTGTACTCTGTATAGTTTATTGTGTGTTTAGTGTATTCCCAATGCAGCCTAAATGTTTGTATTATAGTAGCTCTGACATGTTCCCAAATCATATTAGCTGGGATTTCATGAGTGACTACTGTTGATGTAATGCAAACGTGACCCATATTAAAAGAAAGTTTCTTCCAGCCCACTCTGACGCTAAGGCTTGTCTGGTACATCAGCTCAGTTTTGTACTCAGCAGCTGCTTCAATAGCTTTTACACTAAGGCAATAAAAGGAATATATCTCAATAAAGTGAAGTGACTGCATTCTGGGCCTGAAGTTTCACATTATGACCCCCAAATATCTGCCAGGTTACCTCACCTGCTCTATTTCTACTTCATCTACAAAAGTGCTTTGCTTTTTGCAGAATGTTGGAAGCATATGACTCTCTCAAGTTATATTTGCTGTTAGCTTAGAAGAAATCTGTGAACTTTTTGGAAAACAATGAAGAAAAAACTTGTGGTGCATAGTCTCTGTTTTACTGCTTGGTTCACAACTGTGTTACATACTTTTAGATGGTGGATGGTAACTGTCAAGAAATCAAAGCTGGTTTTTTTTATAGTCATATATGTTCATTTTTCATGATTTCATGATAAAATTGTTCAGTACCCTAGGGTACTGACAGCATATATGACTTTTAAAGTATACATTTGTCTTGTATATTACTATTTCATAATCCTAAAGATGTTAACACAAGGTTTCTTGCAATATTTATTAAAAAAACAGCCACTCTGCAGTATGAACATGACTGTTTAGTGTTGGTCAAGAATTTTCCTGTGTCCTAGTGAAGAAGAATGGTAGAAAAACAGACCCAGGAGGGAATTAATCTGCTCTCTCACCCAAGGCTTCTCATCTTGAGTATTTCTGACAGATGCCTGTGGAAGTCCTCGAGCTGTTTGGTTCCTCACAGTAGGATTTCCTGAATTTTGCACTTTGCATTAGTTTAGAGACATCTCTGCTACCTTTTAAATTAAGCTGCACTCTGCTCATGAAGGCCCTTGTGCAAAAGCTGGTGCACTCCTGTGAGCTGCAGCTCAACTATACTGCAACTGCAGTAAGCCGCTGTCTGCCATTGCTGTTTTAAGCACCGTGTTGAATAAAATTCTTTGAGGTGGCTTGTATTTTAGTGGCAGGACCTGTTAGTTTGTGTCATGACACACAACAGTGTCAGTTCTAGAGGAACGGAGCTTAGGTTGGCCATGCTAAGAAGGTCACTCAGGAATAATGTGAGCACAGCACCTTCCTACAGCTTATCAGAAACAGAAATGGGTATATATATTTTTTTTTCCAACCCACACGTTAATTTACTTTGCTGTTGCAAGGTAGCAAAATCTTGCTTTTTGTTCTTTGGTGTTTATAGGTTTTGGCAGTGATGTAAAAGTGATGCTTTTTACAAGAGGTAACAGTTGTCATGCTTGTAAATCTGAATAACAAATCATGATGGTTTTTTTTTTTTGGTTTTTTTTTTTTTTTTTGTTTTTTGTTTTTTTTTTTTGTGGGCTATTTCTGCCTGAGAGTTGCATTCCCTGTACACTAGAAAGAACATGTTTCCTGACCACTAAACACCTTTTCCGCTTCATGTAAGTTGACACTTGTGTTTGCAGCACCAGAAAAAGTGAAATCAACCAAAAAAAGTCAGGTTTTATTTTTTAAATGGTCTGTAGGGCACAGATAATTTATTCATCATCATCATCATCGGGTTACATAGGAGTTTTGTTTCTTTTAGCACAAACCAATTTCTTGAATGCTGAAATAAAATCCCTATTTCCAGCAATACCCAAGCCTTTCCATTTTGCTTCTGCTGCCTCAAGAGATCCTCCTTCATGGAAAACTGATTGCAGGAGACATACATTTTCCATAAGTTTTCTGCTGCCTTGTACTGCTTTCATCTATGCTCCTTAAACACACATTCATTTATGGAAGGTTTGTTATCTACTTCTCAAGTGATAAAAGACTATCGTAGGTGAGGTTCTGCAGCAGGAATCTCAGATATATAGAGGGTTGCATTTTATGACATTCTTTTGCTCATTAAAAGTTTATAGTGCAGTTGTCTGAAGACCAAGAGTAAAAGTTATTCCCTTTCTGCTACCTGTTTTGCTGTCTCCAGAGCAATTCACCCTCAGACCTCTCTTCCCAAGGCTGGTGCCTAAAGGCACAAAAGAGGTGACCCTGAGATGTAGTAGTGAAAGTGGACTGGAAGTGGGGAGAAGGAGCATTTCAGGAAAAGAAATTACTTCACCAAAACTGTATTTGTGACTTCTTAAACTATTTGTGTTCTGGTCAGAACTTTCTCCTTTATGATCCAGATTCTTCCCTGGCTTAGTGCTGCAGTGAAATCATACTTCTGTGCTTCTGACATTGCAGGCTGCTGCCAGCATAGAAATGATTGTGATAACACAAATCCACCAGGGATGGGTAAACTACTTCAATAAAAATAGCAACTGCCATGAACCTCAGCCCAAATTTTCAACTCTCCCCCCTCCCCCTCCCCCTTTTATTTTTGTTTTAAAGCTAACATGATTTCAGTAAATACCTCCCTGAAATTAATCATGTGGACTCTACAGTCTTGGCCGTCTTCGCTCATCCAGCTGCTGTCCTCAAATCTGACAATTTCCAATGCTTCCCTTGGGTTAGAGGGAGTGAGTACATTTTGGGGTATACCTTTGACCTAAGGAATGCATGGGATGGGAAGACATCAGCCAGCTGAGCCCAGAAGAAAGTGTGCCAAAACTGAGACTTCCCTGATAAAATATAGCTTAGAGAGGGGAGTTCTTGGAAGCCAGAAGTAAGGAGCCACTTTAGGTGCAGGAGAAGGGGGATGAGGAGGGGATAGAAAGACTCTGATTATGTTGGGAAGAATAAATTCAGAATAAAAGAAAGAGATTTTAAAGAATTTTCATAAGCCCTGGAGCATCCAGGCCATGCTGCCAGAT
This sequence comes from Falco naumanni, assembly GCF_017639655.2. Taxonomy (NCBI): domain Eukaryota; kingdom Metazoa; phylum Chordata; class Aves; order Falconiformes; family Falconidae; genus Falco; species Falco naumanni. Next base: position 71,216,208 of record NC_054056.1, read on the forward strand.
TGTCACAGCCCGATATGTGGGTCCTTAGGGTGAGAGCAAACAAAGCATTTCCCCATCACCTTGCACACTTTATGCAAAAGCGAAAGAAAACAGCATTGTGGGCTTACAGAGGTTAATACATCTTCTGTGTACCCCCGTGGTGGGAAGTTGTCCCAGAGCCTATAGGAATGGGGGTGTGTGTGTGTGTGTGTGAATAGGACATGACCAATCCCTCCTGGGCTCCAGTGCAGGTGTCAGGCAGCACTCCCGGAGGAATGGACTTCATGTCAGCAGAGCATGCAGCTGAAGCGCCCCTTGTAGGTAGGGACCTTGGGAAATCCCCTCTGCTTCTGCTCCGGCTGTGTGTTAGGCATAAGAGATGTAAGCCTGATTTGCTGTGCCCTGGGCTGGTCAGGTATGGTAGTGGCCACATGGGAGACTCGTCCTGGCATAATCCTGGGCTTACAGAGCCATATGACTTTTAGGATGCAACCAGCTCATGCCTAGCTCAGTGGAGTAAAAGCAGAGAAGCAAGGGTCTGCATCACTATGTAAATGTACCCTCACGGGTGAAATGCAGCCCCTGTTCCTGCAGTTGTCTGTGAAGACTCAACTGAGGAGAGAAAATGGGCTTGCAAGAGAAAGCAGCTTGGTTTTGGACACAGCTAGTGCAGGTAATTGGCATCTCTGAGCAGACTAATGAAGAGAAGCATGATGGTGGTGAAGGAAATTTGCAGTTAATGCTGGTGTGCTGGTGAGCTTTCCAGAACATGGAAGTTTCTCTTTAAGCCACGTACATGCGGCAGAGCAGGCGTGTGGGAAAGGTTACAGTGAATTTGCCCTCACATAAGAATCACTTTAGAGCAAATAACAGTCCCAACATGAGAAAATGATTTCAAGCCATGAGAAGCTGAAACATTGTTCAAGGACTTGTCAGATCTGTTTTCTGCATTCCTTTTTTTTTTTTTTTTTTTTAATATGTTTAGCTTAGGTAATATTTACAGTTTTAGGCATTTGGTTTATTGGCCACGGTGTTCACTTTAATCAATCTATCACATGCTGTATGTGCCTTGCTGTGGTCTGTATTGCATGTAATTAAGGGGTAGCTATATAGTGCTGTCCCAGCATGGAATGTGCTGGCCTTTAGAAATTGTGCTTCTTCATGACTCTGGTGTTTAATTGCATGCCAAGTGTGAAAATGAATCTGTTCCATATAAAAAATAATGGTAGATATACAGTGGCATTGATCTCACATTTCAAAATATGGTTACAAGTTATACTGAATAAATCCATAACAAGTAGTTCTGAATGTTTTTCCTCTGACTAATGGAGGGTTTGCTTGTGCCTGACAGCACAGAGGGGGCTGCCAGGGTGGTGGGGGAGGAAGGAGGAAGGAGGCAGGAGCCCAGGGCAGTTCCCATGGGTCTGGAGATAAAATGAGCAAAACATTTCTTTTTTTTCTTTTGCCCTGGCAGCCCACTGCTCGGTGCCAGCACTCTCTGTGCTGCCCAGGGAAACTTTGCCCCATTCGTTTCAGCTCTCCCTGACTCTGCAGCTATCACAGCTTGTGTCTGGGGTTTCACCATGACTGACGAGAGTGAGGAAGAGGCAGCGAAGGCAGGCGTTGAATGGGACAAGAGGGTAGATATTTTGTTAGCTCTGGAGCCATCATCTCACAGAGACATTCCGGGCTGCCTGCAGCTGGTGCCTCTGCTGGGCTTGGCTAGTTGGTGCTGGCCACGTCTCCATGGGTGACTTGTCCCTCTTGGGTCCCCCAGTGGCCCCGTTCTGCAGTCACAGTGTGCTGGGACTCCGGCTGTGTGAAAAGCTGGGAGTAATGGCTCTTGCCTTCTCCTCCCCCCTTACTGGCCACTGCCAATGTCAGCCATGGTCACTGGACACAGGCAATTTTCAGAGATCCTGGGCAGGTCTCTCAGGCAGATGTGATGAGAACATGTTAATGCATCTATTTTTCCATTCTAAAGGATGTCTTTCTCTTAAATAGGTGTGTGCTCACAGGGTGCTGTCAAGGGTCCCTGAACACTGAAAAAGAATTAATTTCCAACTGCAGAACTAAAGCCTCACCTAGTTTCATCCATGTTTCTCTTTCTTCCTTCATGCCTTAATACTCTAAGTAAGGGTCAGGTGCTCGGTAACCATTTTTCAAAAGGTGGAGAGAGGCCAGCACCTTTCAGCGCTCTTAACTGTGTGTGTGAAATTCGTGGATGCTAAACTGTTAGAAGTACACTGTGAGGCAATTGTTTGTACCTGCAGTGGTAACTTAGCTATTACATCAGGACCTTGGATGTCAAACTGTTATTCTGCTTGGGGTAATTTCAGAATTAGGTCATGGTGGGATCAATTCTGGACCTCCTTCTCACAAGCTACTCTTTTCTATGTTCAAATACCATCTCAGTAAACCTATGTGGATGTTAATCGTCATTGCAAAAGTACACAGATGTGTAAAATGGGGAAGCTAAAGCTCAGACACGCGTTCCCCCCCAGCAGGTCTGCTCTGCAGGAGCACTGTGATCAGTGAGATGGTGGAGGCAGCTGAAGCTGGTTAACACCGTTAGCCTCTTGGTGAGACTGGTCAAGGACCTGGCAGAGTAAATTCTTGCCACTTTTTGAACTCCACTGCCCTGAGCATTTACCTGGGCACCCCATGTATTTTGACTAACAGTGTCCTGAATTCAGCAAATTGTCCAGGAAACAACTTATGCATTTATATATGAAAGGTGAAACTGAGCATTGTGATTTATAGTCCTACTGTGTGCATAGCACATGATTTTTAATGGAGCATTGTGACGGAGAAATTAAGGGTAAACCATAGTGACTGATAAACTAAATCTCTCCCCATAAGACATTAATCTGATCATGAACTCCATATGATTTTTTAACTTTAAAAATCAAACAAAATTCTCCTCCTTAATGCTTATCAATCTCTACTGATACCTGTACTCATGCATGATCTGTAGGTGACAGACACTTCCAGTCCTGGGTGTGGAGCTTGACTCTTCTGGGATGTCTGAATGACTACAGTTCTCTCCTCTTTTCCAAATTCATCTGAAAGGAGTTCTGCGCTCCATTACTTATTCTGTTGCTCATCTTGCTTTCACTTTTTCTTTTCTACTAGAGTTTCTCTGCTGCATTTTATTTATTTCAGAGAATAAGGGTGCAGATTTTGAAATCATACGTTTTTGTGCATTTCTTTTAGCGGTGTTGTAAGCTTGAGTGCATGAACAAGATGACCAAATTGCTGAGTGGCTTTGGCACCTGAATCTCTTAATAAATCCTGTTAGCAAAGACATTTCTCAGGGGTAGGGTGGAGGGACTTGGGAAGTAAGAGATACAGAGAAAATGATTGAATAAATGTGCACAGAATGTCAGCTCCCAGGGCCTGGGTGATCTGCTCATCATGTAGTTTGAAGAGGAGAAGGAAAATTCACCTCTGAAGTCTTCCAGGTCTAAGACTACTTTGTGCTGGGCTGGTCCCTTAGAGTATGGCTGCTGAACCTGTGCTGGTTACCAGTATGCTCAGGCAGGATTGTGGCCAGCTATGTACGATACATAGCTACTCCCTGATTCCTCGCACAAATGATACCTCCTGCTGTGATGCTGAGGAATGCAATGTCACAACTCCTAACAGTTTGGCCCCACACTGCTGTGGCATTGCTGACTGAATCTTCCTCAAACAGTGCAGCAACATCTGCTGGGAAAACAGCTGTGCTGCAAAGATGCAATGCAGAAGCTGCCACTGAATAGGTTTCCTCCCTGATTTCAATGAACTCCTTACACAGTTTGGATCAATGATATTGTGGTACATAGAAAAGTGAGTAAGTTTACTGGTATGGTTTTCCAGGCTGGATTGTGTGATTCCCTATTGCCCAAATGAGAAGTAGGCAAACTACATTTGCCAAGTTTCTCTTGTTACACAGCTTACTGAACCCAATCGTTTCACTACGCAAGCATTATTCCACGAAGCGGCACTGTCTGAAGAATAACTTGAGAAGAAGGCACTACGCTGATAAACTTAACAAAACTCAGCAGAGAGTGAGGCAAAACGTAGTGTGAATGCTGGCAATAGAGTCTGGCTATAAATCCAACCCATGGTGACAATCTACATTTTCAATCTTTTCCATCTTTTCTCTCATTTACATTGCATATACATCACCATTGCAGCAATACTATAAAAAAAAAAAAAAAAAAAAAAAGAGATTTGTTACAATTATTTTATCTGTTACATCTTTTGTATAAAATCACATTAGTTTTTTTCAACCATACCAAGCACCCACTGGAAGTTTAAAAAATTGTTTAATAGGAAAATGTTTGATAATATGGTTGAAAATGAAAAAAACTGGTAGGGTGGACACTGATTGGTAGAGACACCCCCCTTCCTTGGTCAAAGTCAGTGACTTCAGCCTGACAGCCAGAGCCTAAGTCCAAAAGTTGACCTGAAACTTGGACTCCAGCAGGGCAGTTTAAGGGTTCCCTGGGATAGAAAGTAGATGTCAGCCTATGAGTCTTTGTGAAACTACTTCTTGCCAGTAAAAGTAATTCAATCTGTCTATAATGAACATTTTTTGGCCCTGAATAAAGTTCAGTGGAATGAATAATGGAATATAGCTAGACTTGTGTAAGCCACGTGACACAGGATTACATGTCATAGTGATTATTAACAAGATAGGCTGATTTTCAAAAGTAATGTGTCATGTGAAATAGATGAAGACTTCATTAAGTCATAGGGTTCAGATATAAATTGAAATGGGAAATCATCACTGCATGACAAGTTCCCGTGTAAGTTCATTAACATTAACAATTTCATCAATGGTTTGCAAAGAGCACTGTGAATTTGGTGCTAGTAATAACTACCGATGACAAAAAAAATATGGGTTGTAAACATAAGTCATATTTTTTTATTTCGACTGTGTTTAAGGTCATACATCAAGTAACACATGTCACTCTTGCAGAAAGACAAAGGCTGAATGGTCTATCCTGGGAAAAAATAAAATTATAAAAGAAGCTGGGCTTTTGTGGCTATGGGTTCTTACTTTAATGTCTGGCTACAGGACAAAAAACAAAGTATGTGAGTGGTGGTATATGACTGGGAACTGAGAGGTTGCCTTACCTCTGGTTTTGGTGGAGGAGCACTGCTACAGCAATGTTGCATCCAGTTCTAGTACAACTCAAGAAGGCCAAAGATAAACTGGATGGTTTCAAAAGAAAAACAGTATTACAGAAACAGTTTTATAACAGAGGAAGTGCAGGCATTAATTTATTTCCAAAACAAAGGTTACAGGGTCGCTTGATGATACTCTGACATACCTACATAAGCAATGGGAATCGTCGACAGTGGACTCTTCACAGAGAGGTATAGCAATATCCAATGATTGGAAGTTAAAGTCAAACACGTATCAAGTAGAAATAAGATCTGTGTTTTAAATGTAGATATCTGGTTTTAGGGTTTAGTTACATTTTATATTCTTTATCACTAGACTATTGACTCGATTGGCATGGTTCAAATCACAGCTATTTTGCTAAAGATACACTGTTGTCAAACAGTTGCTGGTCTTGAAGCAGGAGCTTTTATTGCAAAGCTTATGGCCAGGGTTAGGGAAGAGATCTCACTCAAAGACATCTTTTCTAATCTTAAAATGGTATAATTGCATCCTTTGCATGTTTTCTATCCTTGAAGATTAAGAATGGGTGAAAGCACAAACCAAAGTGGACCTTTGCTTGGAACTATGCTGGAGATAGTTATTGAGATTTTACTTGACTGTGCATGCTATTTACTTGACAATTGAGATTTTACTTGACAGTGCGTACTTTTCACACAGATGAAGCAGAGCTGCAGCAAAGTACCACTATATATTTGAAATAAACTCAAGAGTAAGAAGTTTTGGCCATTGGAGATAAAAACCAGGCCTTGAAAATTAGCTGGCCTGATTCTTGGTACAATGAAGTTCAGAGTTTGTCCAAGCCTTTTTTTTTTTTTTTTTTTTTTTTTTTAAGTACTTTTTGCAAACTATGGCTTATGAAATAAATTACAACAAAATTGCACCCTAAAAATGACAAGATACACTTTTTAAACCCCCACATTTACTCAGCTGACCTTACCATAAGATGGGGAAACATTGTCACTATATATTGTCACAATATATATATATATTTCCCCATATATATATATATATGGGGAAAAAATGTCACTATACATTATTAGAAACTTCAACAGTGATAAACAGCAAAAACATAGCAATATGTGGATTTTTCACACTTTTCAGAAGAGTAATAGCTGATGAGAGTCAGAAGATTATCTAACTGACTTTCTATAAAACAAGGTTTACTCTACATAAATTTTCTTTTATTGAGTATTTATTGAATATTTAAATTTCTCCACTATCCTAAAAATATCCTTTTCAGAGAAGTATAGGAAACGTGTCTATATGATCATGAGTTTCTGTTTCATGTTAAGCAGACCGTGGAAGTGTCTTTGCTATGTCTTCCTTATATCCTTTTTAATATTCCATGGCAATAATTTTTACAGAATATTTAAAAAGTAAAAGTATTTTTTTTATATATCATGAATCTTAAAATATCCTCAAGCTTCTCTGTGGATTTTAGCATCTCCAAAGTTGTGCAGTCTTTTTGCACCAGAAGATGACCTGGTTCTGGCAGAGAAGCCAGTGTAGTCAAGTTAAGGATGTGACCCACTACATGCATTTAGTTTAAATTAAATAAACATTTTCTTCTACAGACACAGGATATACCAGCATGTGTGTAAAATATTTACACTATCTCAGGCCTTCCCACTGGCATCAATAGAAGTTCTGTGTACGAAGGCTTCAGCCAACCTCCAGACTTGTACATGTAGAAAATGTTGTGTTTTGAATCAGATTCACAGTAAGTGTGAATCTTCATTGAGTTCCTTGGTGTTTGCTGATGTACAGCAGTAGAAAGTTTGGTCTCCTTGTTATTAAGTTCTGTTCAGCATATGGATCTGACCAAACAAGTGGTTCAATGAACACACACGCATCTGCTTTTTAAGGCATTTGTACCTTGCTGCTGTTGACTTTTACAGAAGTATCCTAAGGCTGAAGCATAAATTTCTCCCTTATTATAGACCAGAGAAACAAGACAGGAAAGACATAATGTGAATTCCCTCCGCATGTGAAAATCTTGACCTAGAATCTGTGATGAAGCTCAATTGACCTAGATAGCATGCTTAGCAATTTAAAAAAGGCCACTAGCTACTTCCTTCATTTATAAATTGCAGGGGATTTTGCTGTTTAAATTATTAAAATAGAAGGCTTGCTGTCAGCATTGTACCCAAGACAGTCTTGCATCAGCATGGTACCAAAGATAGTCCCACCATAGAGAATAGAGGGATATGGAAAATGAGGGACAGACAGGTCCTGCAGGGCAAGGTGAATGCTGATGGCTTGCCCAGGCCATGCAGCAGGCTTTTAGTGGAACAGGGAGTCCAACGGAGACTTCTGATCCCAGGCTGCCAGGGACACCTTTCTTCCTGAGGTTATGCCTGCTCAGTGAGATGACAGTGTGCATTCACCATCATGGCAAGCTTGCAAAATTAGTGCCAGCATCCAGCTAATTGTGCCTGATGAATTCTCCCACACTGTTGTGTTAAGGGATCTCCCTTGGCTGTTTCTGCGAAGTAGTAACTTCCCGAATTGCCTTCCATTTGTAATTTGCCATGTGAGTGCTCCTACTCTGCCTTAAGGCAAAGTCAGAGGAAAGCTTAAATTCCTGCTAGAAATGACCGTATGATGTGGTCCCTGTGTGAGCTGCTACAGTCTTGTTTCTTGTGCTTGATGTTAGGATCAGGATGTGCAGGAATCTTCCCTCCATAGGTTTAATACAGGCTGGCAGCAGGGGGACAGTCCTGGGTCCTTATGAAGTTCTGTGAATAAACAGCTTTAGTTTGTTCTCTAAAATAATTTGTAAGGGTATACATGATTGCACCATTCCAACATGTTTCACTAGCTGTTTGCCCTGGTTTTGGCTAGTTTAGAGCCACTGTGCTGTAGACCAGAACTATATCTGGATCCTGGATCTGTTGCTTGTCAAGGGAAGAAATTAAAGGATATATCAAAGCAAAGCAACATTTCATTTATAACTATTAGAATTAGTCAGCTTGGAGCTTAAACCTGCATACCGTGCTATTACAACTGGAACTCAGTGGAAATGGGCCTGGGACCATTTATTTACTAATTAACTGTTGTCATGGAGTGTACCTTGCCAACTGCACATTGCCACATCACCATTCTTGAAAGTCACACAGAAGGAACCATGTGAAAGTGCTCTGTATTAAGAAACACAACAACATTATTTCCAAACCTGCTAAACTGGCATTATATTCCCTACATTATTATATTTGGCTACTGTTTAGGTATGGAAGAATCAAGAACCTATAATTTAAAACCTTGTAGAATACCATGGTATAAAAAATTTTAGCTCATTTAAAGGTTTTATTCCATTTTGGAAAGTGTTAGACAAAAAGAGAATGTTTTTTTCCTATGAGAACTATTTTTGGCTCAAACGATATTCAAAGTAAAATTTTTTATAGCTTCTGAGAACCCCCAAATTTCTACTGCGTTCCCTCCCATCTTTATAAAGTTGTCTGGTTTTCTACATAACAGAAACTAATCCCATTGCAGAGGGCCCCCCTGAATGCTATACAGAAATATGGCTTAGGTGGTATATAGTCCTTTGCAGGATCAAGGCTGAAATTCATCCCCCAACTAAAAATTATAGGAGCGCATTCAATGATTAGTAGTATCAGATAAAAGAGCTGACATCAGCCTTTGGCCATCCCTTGCTCAAGGATATTCATTGCAAATGACAGTTTGATTCTACATAATGCGTTAATGCACATTTGAAGGCTCTGCTTTCCAAAAAGTACTGAACCTTCTACCATTGTTGTAAGAAAAAGGAGCAGAGAAAATACTAAGAGCTTTTGAAAATCTTACTGTGATTGTGCCAGCCTCACTCACCAACACCCACACTTTGCTGTGAATTCAGTAAAATTTGTTTTGGTGGGCCTATTTGTATCTTCCACTCCATCTTTCCTCTCTCAAGACCTCAGCTGGAGAGTTGTGACCGTTTTGGGTACTGTATGCCAAGAAAGACATGAAACAATTGAGAAGGTTCCAGACTAGGCTGGCAAATCTGAGATATGGGAAAGACTGGAAAAACTTAGTTTATCTTGAAAACGAGACTGAGGAGTACAATAGCTGTATTTAAACACATAAAAGGTATTAAGAAGGGGAAAAGATTAAACTACTCCGGAGTGATTTAAGTAATACATTCAGAGTAACTTCCTGGTTGTAAAGATAACTGAGGTCTTAAATACAATATTGAGGAAGGCTGCAGGATTGCCATACTGGAGATGTTTAAGTATAGGTTGCATACATGTCCTATCAAGATTAACTCAGATGAAATTGATTCCAGCTTGTGCTGAGCAGAAAAGTTCTGGGTTTTTTTGATATCTCTTCAAATAGTCTTTTGACATCTCTTCCAAACTATTTTCTATCATGCTATAATTTTCTTTGTTGAGAGAAGAAAGCATGGCAGAACAGGGTCTTTTGTTTCACATGAAGAATGTTTTTCAGGAATAGTGTTCTTGCTGAATGTGGTATTTGGTTAAAAGTTTGACCCTAACAAGCAAAGGAATTTGACATACACTGTGCTTTCTAATAGCTCACAGTTGGCCTGTAGTTGCATCCTATGATGCTGTGCACAGCTGGGCCTGGGAGTGACTGAGCTGGATGCCCCACTTCAGGCAAAGAGGCTGTGTGAGAGGAGCAAAGACGGAGACAACCTAGAGTGAGTGACTTGTCCATCTCATTCAAACAGCAACAATGATGAGAGGGAGCCAAGTCCAGAGAGGCTGAGGGAAGGTTACTAAAAGCATGAGACAACAGAGGATAGAAAACTCCTAAGAGTTCGATAGAAAGTTGAGAAGAGTCTCCAAGGGGAGAGATGAAGTTTGATAAAAGGTAGGTATGTATTCTTCTGTGTGTGCAAACCTAATGGGATAGGAATTTGTGTTAGATACGCTTTTCTGGCCACCATCCACATCTTTCTTCTCCCAGCAAGACTGCCCTTGCTATTAAGTCACAAGTAATGCATTGTCTTGCTTTTTCTTTCTCGCCAGTCCTTCTGTATTTTGTGTGCTGGACTGTCCAGTGTCCCAGTTTCAAGAGGTGTGAAGAACATCATGCTCCAAGTTAGGATGTATCTTAGCACCCAGGAAGGGGACCGTGCTGCTCAGGTTCTTGTATATAATATGGGCTGTGCTGATGCTTCTTCCAGCTGTGGTTCAAGAGAAACCATAGGCCTATTTCGGCACACACAGGCAGAAACCGTAGGTGCCTAGCGCAAGACACTGAAGACCAATTTCCCATGGGTGCTTAATTCAGTGCTTTTAAGGTTGAGGACAGAGGCAGGATGGCAGAGACATGCTCTCTCCTTCCCTTAACCCATGTAGTCTCCATGAGTGTCCCTGCTGTTGCCCTGTGAGCCTTGCTTCATACTGCGCATTTTCCTGCTCATGGTGGGAGGGATGTAAGGCAGCTAACTCAGACTTGTCAATGCAGTGGATTTAACGTTGGCCCCAAAAGTTAGCTATGGCATGCCCACACCCATGCGTGGATTTAGCCCCGGATACTTCACTGTAAATAGCCAGGTGACTTAACACTGCTTTGGTTATACATGGGATACTTTTTTCCTGAGTTAGTAAATTAAGTATATGATATGAATGTATTTGCCTTTGCTTCCTTTACATGGTTGTTACTATTTGTGAATGATTACTCATATTCAGAAGTTATTTTCTATCTTTTGTTGTTTTGAACTTTAATTAAATTTTAATAAATATATTCAGCTTTTTGAAACTGCAAACTAAGCAGCTAACTAGCTCAGCATTTTGATTCATGTAATTGTTCTTCATCTCAAATTCAGCAAAGTGCCCTAAATATTAATAGATAATTGAAATTAACATGGCTGAATTACTCCTCCTTTTCTGCTTTTGCTCATCCCAGTGATGTACTCTACATCCTACTCTATTCTTTGACTCCCAAAGTAAAAGATGACTAACTTGAAAGTAATATTACATTTTCATGGTAAAAGGAATTATTTTGGGTGATCCAAGAGGGTATAAGTACTGCAATGGGGCAGAAACATTTCCTAACTGTGAGGGTTATTATTAGAATAATTAAACTTACTGACTCTGTAGAGGTAGATCAAAAAAAACCCAGTGTGTGTCATTGTGTGCCCTGAAATATACATCTAATAAGGGAATAAAATGCTCTAGAAATCAAATTTGGAACAATGATCATTTGACAATTTCAGTGAAAACTAACCCAAAAAGGTAACGACTGATTTACTGAGTACCAAACACATTGTGAAACCTTCTCAACCCACATCCTGTCCAAGGTACTGTGAGAGATGAAACTTGGAATGCACCAAAGCTGTGTACCTTTAAGAGGTCCCTGGTGTAGCAATATTAATAGTCTTTTTGTTGTGCTACTTCTGATTTAATTTGTTCTGGACTTTATTAAACTTCTTTAAAACATAAACTTTATTAATCTCCATTTTTAACAGACATCCAAGCATATGCCAGGCTATTCCGGGAAGACTGAAAGGCCAGGTAAGTAGAAAAAGCAATTTATTAAACAAGAGGTAATTGTGGGGTGGTTTTTTTATATGGTTAGCTATGAAGGAATATCAAAGTGAATTTTATTTTAGGAAGATATAAGTCAATGTCAATATTTGCAAGGATTTTAAGGTAATATGTTCTTAGTTATATAGTCTTGCTTCTCAAGCACTGATTAAAACAAAGAACATTTTTCCCCTTTAGTAACTTTTTGTGTTTTTAAACAAGGGATTTAGGCCCATCAAGAACCTTTAGGACTCTGTGAAGAAGCTGTTTAAGGAGGTAAGCAGGGAGACTTGGGATCTAAACCTGCCGTCTTTTACACTTGAGGTCCTGCATCCAAAGCCTGTAGTTGCAGAGTAGCATCATTGTATTGATACATCAAAAGGTCTTCCATGGCCTTGAGAATGACAAGGTTTCTGAGGTATTAAAAGCAAACTCTTTATGGATTTTCAAGTCTCAATGATGCCTATCACTTGCAGTATGTGGAGAGGTATCTAGAGTGGAAATAAATTATGTTTTAATGAGATTACATTCTACTTCACCACTAATAATCTCACTGGGAAGGAGTGGGCCTGGTTGCTGCAAAATGAGTATTTTCTGCCTTTTTTTAAAAAAAAAAATGGTTGTGCATAGTTTGGTTGCATTTTTATCTCCATCTGATTTAGACTGTGTACCATATGTGAGATTCGGAAAGAAAAATTCTCCTTGGTCCATGAGAAGCCCTGACATGTGGCACTCATTTAGACAAAGAATTCATGAAGAGACATGGAGAGGTCTTTTTGATTTTTCATTTCTGTTATGAAATATTCCATTTTTGTTAAGCAATTTCATGCTCAGAGAATCTCCTTCTTATTTGTCTAACTTAGTCTTTTCCAACATGGAGACATCTTTCTCCAGCGTACGTGAAGAAAGGAGACATTCATGTCTGAATGAGGTGTAAGGAACATGGGACAAATGTATTTTACTCAGTGAAGAAATTAAAAAAAAATCATATTCCATTCTCCAAAAATGACCCACCCTATCAGGTATTAAGTGTGAAATTATTTTTCCTCTCTTGCATTTTCTTCACTTCCACCCCCTGAAACTTCTAGTTCCAGAACATTAAAAGAACAGTTCATGCTTCATCGAAATCCAGAAGAAAAAAAGAAAAGAAAAAAAAAAGGAAATGTTAGGGACGTCACCAGCATAACCCTCTTATCCACGTGAACGTGGACACAAAAAGAAAGCTCTGCTCTGTAACTGAGTCTTTTATGTCACTTGTCTTCAGAATGAATTGGGAGTTTTTTGAAACTATTTTTTCTAAATTAAGGAAAGACTTTGAAGCAAATGCTTATTAGACTGGCATGGTTGCTCAGCTCATTAAGAGCTATACCAAAAATAACACAGGACAACCTCATCACAGAGTAATGAAATCCAATTGAAACTGTTACTTTTGGCATTTTGCTTAATCTTTTATGCATACATGTGATGTCAAAGTTTCTGGATTTAAGAAAAAATAGTTTTTTTCTTTTTACCTTTTTGGGAACAGCTTCTATGTTCTAACATGCATGTTTATCCATCATGTCCTTAAGTCTTTCCGATGTAATTTTAGGAACAAGCGCTGCATGTGGGTTACTAATCATAAAAGCATGAAACAGGATTTCACAACATTATGTATTGAGGAAAAGACTACTCTGCAGATTAAAAACCTTCTGTCACCTTTTCTTTTCCCAGCTGAGAGCCTATGGTTTGGAGTCTCCCTTGCTGGTCTCCTGACATGGGAGGAGAGTCGGGGACTGTGCGGGTGCCAGGGGGCAGCTGGGGCTGGGGCTGTGGGGGTGCCACTGGTCTTTGCTCCCACCCAGTCTCTGCGGGTGGTTTGAATTTGACTGACAGGTGTTATCTGCTTCCCAGCCCTTACAGACGGCCGAACCCAAATATGACTTTTTAAGGCAGGCAGTGTTTCAAGGCAAGGAGGTTTGCTTCTGTCACAGCCTCCCTGCTCGTTCCTGCTGTGTTCAAGCAGGAGTTGCTGTTGTGCAATGAGGGGTGTGCTCGTGCAGCACTGCACGTTGCCCTGCTGGGAAAATGAGATGGGCTTTGGCTTTTTGTTTCTCTGCTTGCTCCCCCTTCCAGACGTCGGTGAGGAGTTCAGTGGGCTGCTTGGTTCTGTATACGGTTATATATTCATATTGTGAAAGAAATCCTGAAAACTAATAGTATGACAATCTTACCTCTTCTTAATTGCTTATAAAAAAGAAAGAAGAGGCCCTACCCACAGAGGAAATCAAATGCCTTCCTCACTAAATACATGGCAGTTAGGCACTGAGGTCCCTAGCTTGGTCCAGAGTGAATAGTTTTGAGATCTTGCAAAAATGAGCTACATGCATGGTTCTGGCTATGGCTGCTTGTTCCCTTGAACTTCTCACAGTTGGCTGCAGTGCTGGGCCAGCTCTGTGCTGCACATTTCTGGCACTGGGGAAACAAGTGTGGCTGCAAACCCTAGGGACAGCTCTAGTCCCAGCAGCCTTGCACGCCTCTCCAGCACCAAAACAACTGAGAGGCAAAGTATTTGGCCTCTTTGTCTTCTGGATCATGTTAATAGACCTACATATCACCATACTGGGATGTGTTGTAGACATGTATATGTCCAAGTCTATGTTGTCCTTTGTCTGGGGTTTGTTTTTCTCTTTTGGCTTTACAGCACCTTTTTTATTTTTTTTTCCTCTTTTTATAAGGCAGAATGTGACCCTCAACTGAGAAAAGATTTTTCAGTAATCAGGTCTATGTACGCGTTTAGATTTCTGCCATAATGAGTTGTCACAGACAAGCTTCATAAAAATATAGCATTGTCTCAAGACTACGAAGTGATTAGGTTTCATGAAGCTGGTTGTTTATGTGTACCCAGCAAACACTGAGTAATCTACAGATTTTTCTTAAAAGAAGATTATGTTTTTGAATACTACTTTGATCTCAACATTGCAGCCTCACTACCAAGCCTTAAATGAGCCACAGTTTATAGTGATCTTCTATGTAAAATATGTGATAAGGACTTGTCTTATTTTCTATCTTAAAGAGGATTATATGAACTGGACCCTCTCCTGTAGTTTCTCACACAGACTTTAGAAATTGCATAAGTGATAGAAATAGTTTTTAGTGTTTTGTTTTAAAATACCAGGCTATGTCTGAGACAAATAAAGATATCATCTTCCCAGTTTTCTGCTGCTGAGCTACTTTCTAGAGCAATATTTTTGAGAAGCTGGGAATTAAGCAACCAGTAAAATTCTGATAAACTGAAATAACACCTAAAAATTTGCAATTTGTCATCTCAGAGCACCAAGAACTTCGATTTAGACATAGCCTTAATACAGAGGGAAATCAGCCCTGCTGTCTGCCAGTAACAAGAGAATCTGAGCAAATATGGTAAAGAATTGCCACAAGGAATTGTTAATTCCTTGTGTCAACCTGCATAAATGCAATCTATGCAAGTGCAGCCTGTACATATGCTTGCTGAAGGTAGTACAAGGGCCCAAACTCTGCCCATATTTATGTTTGGGTAGGACTAGTCATGTAATTCCTTGGGAATTCTCATGCAATTGGGTACTCGTAAGTTAAAGGACTAGTGTGAAATTCAGCATAATTTGAAGAGAACGGTCATCCACTGCGTTTACACTGCAGCCTTTATGGAAGATGACTTAGACCTGGATGATCCACACTGGAAGGATGGATTGAAGTTTTAGGATTTCTCTTTTGCATCTCCATCAAAGGAGCTGCTCTGAGATCTTCCTTCATCCCCTGCAGCTCTCTGGAGCAGATTATTGGCAGGGAGAGCAGGGAGAGAAGCTGGGTCAGCATCTGCTGAAGGAGAAGCTGATTGCTGAGTCTCCTGGGTTGTGGGCCAGATTTGGGCTGGGGCTCTGTGAAGCTATAAGCAGCAAAGCCCTTTTGGTGTCTTCAGTCCTGTACAGATGCATCTGAGGGGTCCCAGCACATATGTACATTTAACTGGTAGAATATAGAGCAAACGCCCAATTTAGAGGATTTGGCATGAGACAGCTTTAAAGAGAAGGCACTACAGATATATTTGTGGTATGTCACAGGGCTGGTAAATGGATGATTTCTATCTGTCGCACTCATGATCCAGATTTGGCTTTGCAGGACCAAACAGCCAACCTGTGGCCTGCCCATCCACCACCTTCTTTCGCAGGTCCCTCAGAGACAGGGCTGGAGAACTCCTTTCTCTCCTGAGGCAGTATGCTCTTTGCTGGTGTTGCCCTTGCCATCCTTCAACCCGTCTCCATTAGGCACACATGAAGGTGTGCATGTGTGCAGGTCTGACCATGCACATTGAGTCCTGATCTCCTAAGACAGTCCTGCTTCCATTGAACTGCTTGTGTACCCATCATATCACTTGGGTCCATGGCAAGTACACATGATGCTGTGTATCTGGATGTGTCCCTCAAGTAGCAGGGAGAGCATGGCATGTTGACAGTAAAATGTGTGTGTTCCTCCACTGTACTAATTACCCCACAGTTCATATTGACTCTACATCTCCCTTATGCACGCACCAGGAACTTTAACTGCCTGGTTGGTTTGTCATGGCCAAAAGTTCAGCGCACTGATGGAAGGCCTGGCAGTACTTCCAGGGGGTTTATCTGATAAACAGCATTTGCTCAGATATGTGACCATGACTGAATTGTCTACACTCCATGCCTTCACAAAAGCAGAGCAAAGCAATGTGAAAAGACCTTTTGTTTGTTTTTTAATTTCTCCTTCCAGTCCTGGACAAAAAGAGACAAAATAGTTTTGTTTTGGTTTGGTTTTTTTTTTTTTTTTTTTTTTCAAGGAAACCCATAACCCATCTTCTTCTTCTTAAAG
This sequence comes from Falco naumanni, assembly GCF_017639655.2. NCBI lineage: Eukaryota > Metazoa > Chordata > Aves > Falconiformes > Falconidae > Falco > Falco naumanni. The sequence goes on from NC_054056.1 coordinate 71,232,717, forward strand.
ACAGAAAACTTAGGACTGGGTTTAGTCTGGCCTTTGGATCAAGATTTGTACTGTTGCTTAGTTTGTTTGCCAGATCTTACTTTAGAAGCAGCAAAATGACACTGTAATTCTGGTGACCTATTCAGTAGATATTTGCAGGAAAAATTCTGTGTTTAAATAAAGTGAAGGTTGTGACACAGGCTGAAAAGTCAGGAAATCCACACTTAAGGCTGACACTAATGCTCATGTGGAAAATAAAAGGCACAGTGACTTGAGTTCTGGAGGGAATGCCAACCATAACTCTGAATTTCCAGGCTTTGTGTCAGGTTCTGTCAATATAATATTATTTAAATGGAGTTTTATGCCTGTGAATTCACTTGTGTTTTAATGGCAGGATTATTTTAAGAGGAATGATAATAGAAGAAAAAACCTTGTTAGGAAAGGTTGTTTGTAAAGTGTTTCTCTTTGTACCTGATAGGCCAGAATGGATAATCTGGTACCAAAGCCATATATAGGCACCAAGCTAGAATTGGCTTCAATTCCTGGCCTTGTTAGATGTTTCCTGGGTGATCTTAGTAATTTCATTCACCTGCGCCCCCTTTTCCTGGTCTGCAAAACACAAGGAATAGCATTGACCTCCTTCCTAACGCGCTTCATAAACCTGCTGAATAAAAGTGCTGCATCTGACTGAGGTTTTAACCGAGTGGCACGGTCTTTGCATGGGAACACAGCATACCTCACACCTCCGGTGAGATGTATTTCATCCATCTCCTTTTGCCACATGCATCTGTACTGCACTGCTGCGACTGCTGAAGGACCCCTGACTTGAGCAGGGCTCCCACCTGGAGGTCACGAGCCATCGCTGGCTGCAGCATGTGATTCATCATTCGTGCCATCAGCCCGCAGGTCGCAGTGCACAGGAGGGCCCAGCACCTGTGTGGACTCTGAGGAGAGGGCTGGAGGCAGCCAGCACCACCTCTCTGATGCAGTTGAAGGGCTTCTCTTTCTCCAGCTGCCCTTACAGAGGGCCTCCTCTCCTACTTTCCTTTTCCTTTCCGTATCGTGGTCTCCTCTTTTACACTTTTGCTGAATCTTGTGCCTTTCAAAAACCACCCATGAGGCCTGGAGAAATTTGTAACATTTCTGCCAATTTCATATGGAACGATGGAGATCAAAGTTTTCTCAGTTTGCAGTAAAAATCCCTGTAAGTTCAACTTCTGTAACAATTTAGTGTGGAGGAGTGAACTTATTTGATGACACCAGCTAAGAAATTGCCCGAGTACATTTGCTCATGTTGGAGCTCCATCGCTCTTTTCTAATGCCAAGGAAATTTGATAGGGGAACAAGGCCACAGTGTACTGATGCGACAGTAGTGATTTCTAGGAAGATCCACCACAACAGGTGACAGGAAATTAGGCACCTTTGAAAACAAGTCCCTGTGTGATACACTAGGAATCAAATGGAAAGGCTCAGTGAAGGAGAGGTCAGAGAAGGCACCAGGCAGTGAAGGCAGAACAATCTTGACACCACAGCACAAGGAGAATGAAAATGGTGCAATGGAGCCGCTGATCCCCACTTTGTGTACCAGGGCTGCTATAAGGAGAGCACCTGTATGGATAACATAAGGATGACTCCCATAGGAAAAGAAGGATGGTAAATACCATTTGTTGCTTTGGAGATTTTCACAAGCATTTACAAAATAGTTATGAAAAAAACAGCCAAAATTCAAACATTCAGCAAAACTGAGTTTTGTAACTGTGAAACAGCTGTCCATAATCAAGTAGTAACACTCCTGCTCTTTACAGCTTGGCAAAGTTTCTACTTGTCAATAAGCTGAGCAAACAAACTCCTCTTTATATACTTCATAGCTGCCTAAGGACTTTCCCCCAGGAATTTCTTCGGGGTGATTTTCTTCTCCTAAGCATGCTAAAATTAAGAGGGAAGAGGATATAGGAAGGCAGAGGCCAACTGTGAAGAACAAGATGAATTGGTGATGCAGTCTATGAAGGGAATTAGTTTTGGGAATAAGTAAACAATGGGAAAGGTAAATCTAGTTCCTCCATGCTGCTTTTCTGTTGCCTTGATGTGCATTCACCTGAAAGATATTTTTGCCTAAGCAACCATTTGCTTCTCCCTTATGAAATGCACCTGGGAAACTCATGGTTCCAGAGGAGGGAGTATAAAAATGAGTCATGGGCTCCTATTGTGACTTGAAATGTGGGAGGGGGAGGTTTCTGTGTTCAAGGACAATATAGGCTAGGATACTGAGTAATGAGGTAGGGAAAGGTCTGTAATGAGAAAGAGCTGTCAAGGAAGCACAAAACTCAGGGAAATCATTATATGAAGAGGGAGCAATCAGAAAGCTGTTGGACTGAGATGCTGTTACAGCTCTCACTGGATTTTCAAGCTTTGGGGAAATAAGAGTATGTTAGGAGGGAGTGGTACTATGTCAAGTCAACAAGAATTATAGGGAGAGAAATACAAGTTATAGATACTATCCTTTCAGTTATTAGATTCACATGAATGTGATACTGAATCCTTGAAGCTCAACTAAATATAGGGGGATTTGGTTTATATTGAAGACCCATGTTGGCTTTGGTTGGCATAAATCTTTGTTGGAGTAGCAAACATCTTGTGAATCCTGCTCTACATAGAAGTCTTTAATAAAACCTCATAGAGCTTTTCTTAAAAGAAAAAAAAAAAAAAAAGTTGATTTACCTGAGCTACCGAATAGGAGTCAGAGGCACCCCAAGAGACTAGTAACAAGGTAAGTTTTCTGTGACTTCCATGGCTGAAGTACTTCATGTCAGAAGACTGTGCCCCTGCACAACTCACACTGAGAATTATATATCTATACACACACAATCTAAGTGCATCTGGCTTTTGTGGACTAGATATAAAAAAAAATACTTTGGTTGTATTGTTGTATTGTCTTGATAATACAGATATTTGAACTGATTAAAGCTGTGTACAGTAATTTTCCTGTTCCTTTCTTCTGGTATATTGCAATAGTGATTTAGGGTTGTAGTTTTTTTTTTTTTTCTTTTTTTTTTTTTTTTTTCTGGAATGAGTTTATGAAAGCACCAGAGATGGTTTCAGGATTGACCCTATTACTAACTGTCTAAGACTGTAAGGGATCTCTGTGCCCTTTCCAGTTCCCCTTATGTTTCTTTACAGATCTGTCAATACCTAAGTGTATTAGCTTCTCTAATACTGATGCCATCGAGATCCACATGGCTTAAACCAGTCTGTGCCTTCATAGGTGACAATTTGGTTTAAGTATCTAAAACCTACCAGGTGGTTTTGTACTCGGAAGTCTGCAGTCTTCAGCCTTTTCCTTGCTCTCTGGCCCCAGGTGGGCTTAACAAACTTAGTAACACATAAGGTGATATGCCTCGTGAGTCTCACTTAATTACATCAAAATGAAGTTTACATGGAGTGCGCTGTATATCCTGTCTATTGAGACTTTTTTTGTAGTCTGTAGGAAGGCATTTTCTCTCCCATGAGACAAACGTCCCCTGCCAGACAATGCAAAGCAGTCTCTCACCTTCCCCTCCAGTTGGAGAAAGGAAGCAGAAGGGTTGCCAGCTAGAGTAGGGGAGGATACGCATACCACGTTATTTTGACCTCGATGATTGAAAAAAAAATAATAAAAATGTTGCAATATAGTTTGGGTTTAATCCCATGGTTTTACAAGAAGGAGTTGATCTTGTTGTGAACACACTGATTTATAAATGCCCATTCAGTCTAAATTCAGATATTTTTTTCAATTTAACTAAAGTCCTAAATAAAAAATAAAAAGAATGGGAGACCAGCAGCCCAAATGCTTTTGTGATAACAAATTTCCTTACCCACTTTTAACCTGAGTGGAAGGGGTTTTTGAAAGGCTGATACTCAATATTTATTCTGTATCTTTTTCTGCTATAGGGCTGTGGTGTTGATGAGCATTATTTTTCTTAATTTAAGAAAATAATGTAGTTAGGTGTGTGAAGTTACTGTTGTCAAAAGAAATATGACATGGATGAAGAGAGTTAAATTTTATATGCTTATGTTTGCATCTACTTTGTGCCATGTTGACTACAAGGTTGTTCTATGTTTCACTGAAGAAGAAAAAGTGGTTATATTAATCCTTGAAATATTCTGTATTCCTGGATCTGGAGTTTGCCTTTTCCTATTCCATCACGTTACAGAGATAGAAGCAAGATGGAATATGAATATGGAACTGGATCCAGACATCCTTCACATTTGGTTTGGGCCAAGAGTTAGCTTTAAACTTCCTCCAGGTGCATCCTATCCCAAATTAATTTACTTCTTATTTTCCTGAAATAAATACATTTTTGCCCCAGGCTTTTGGAGTTAACAGGATTTTGTGACTATTTATTAGCTACAATTAGAGCACGCTTGTTTGATAGTTCATTATTTTGTCCCAGTAAAAATCTCTATTTCCCACAATAGTATATAAACCAGGCAATCTGTACCTCTTTAAGTTCGTATTGTGAGGCATTAAAAATATCAGTGTAGCAGCAGAATGTGGTAGTGGTACCCAAAAATGGAAGTTTATAGCTCAATAATGCACGTGTATTGGACAGCCAGGTGATTTCTGGTGTTTCTTCATTTCCTCTCCAAACACAGTTGTTTTATTGTCATAATTAGTAGTACAAGGAAATGCTATTGTATGTTTTGGAGGAGTATTAACTCCATATTAGGACTTAATCTATTTCTGCTCAGAATCACAGAGACTGTTCAGTGGGTTATGTTTACTTTAATTGTCCTCAGATGGTCCAATTCAGTCTCCTACACTGTTAATAGGCTTTTTTCTTTTGTCCTCAATATCGGGTCCTTAAATTGAACTCTTTAAAGGGAAGCCCTGAAGAGGAAAAGGTCAAGGAAAGTTAAAGGAAACCTCTGTGGCTAACATTTAATAAAGCTAGGATACTGAAAGAGTTAAAATATGAGTATGTGAACAAGGTACCCTGATCCAAGCAATGAGGTATTTTATGTGGAATTTCTTGTAACTAATTGTAAGCAGGTGCATTTGAACCACCAGATGCCAACCTGCCAGGATGTGTCATGGCTCTAAAACTTAGCCAGATCCTAATGCGTGGTGAGGTCTGTCTGGTGTTGGTGAGCTGGAGCATTTCTGAGATATTGCTCAGAGTGTCTCCATCAGACCAGGGTAGGTCTTACAGAGACACCCACAACCACTGCCTGCCTGCTGGGGCTGACTGTGGTTGGGGCTGCAGCAGGAATAGCCAGGAGTTCTTTCCTCTTAGAGTACAGCTGCAGTTTGATACCTATAAATGCCAAAACATCATGAGGATTTGTTCTCCATCAGCAGAAATTGTTTGCAGTGGTTTTATTCTGTGTGTGACCTTCTGCTTCAACAGTGCTACTGTAAAGCAGCTCCTGAAATGCAGAACCAAGCTGTGTAAGAAAACGCCTTGTCTTCAACTTCTCTTGAGTTAGCCTCACCGTGCCACATAGATGTCTTCAGCATACAAAAGACTGGCTGACAAATCAACTGGACTACCTAAAAATACACAGTAATAACATTTGTTTTATTGGTAATAAGTACTTAGAAGTTCAAAATGGTTTGTGAGTGCTGAGCTCGCTTGGAGCTGTTGGATTGGCTGCCCTTGATGTCATAGCCCTGCCGATAATGTCCAGTAAATCTGTGGGGCTAACTATTTCCTTACTGTGTATAAATTCCATTTCATGACAGCAATAATACGTTCCAGGCAGTACGTTTCAGGGTGATAATTATACATCTTGGGTGGTTAAAGTTACTCCACCTTGGTTGCGTGAAAAAAAAATAAAAAATTTGTACTGCTGTACCGCTGGCAAAAATGGGAGAATTTCCTGCTTTCCATGAGTTTAAAAAAGAAAAAGGGGGGGAGTTGAATATTATTTTTTGCCATATTTCAGTGAGATTCTGGCTGAATAAAGGTGGGATGTAAAATGAGTTCAGACTTTGAGGTAGGGCCTGTGCCAGTATCTCCAAGCTTTTTCAGCTAACCCACCACTGCCAAACCTCAAATTTTTTGTGGACTACTGTCTGCCCTTGCCATTAAACTTTTACTTGAGAACTGTACTCAGCTGAGAACAGTGCAGAGATGCACTGTTTCATAGGGGTCCAGAGAGTGTGACCATAGAGCCAATCAGCTTTCTGTGGGCTGTGGTTTCATAGGATCACAGAAATAGAGGACTCCAAAATGAATACAAAGAAAGACAATATCAACCGTGTTTGTATCATGTCTTACACATTTGATCAATTTTTAAAAACATTTCATGATGAAGAGTTCACAGTTTCCTCATGTATTTACTCCAGAGCTTCACTGTTCATAATATTAGGAAGCCTTTGCTAATGCCTAATCTAAATATTTCCATTAATCTAAATCTTTCGAATAATACACCAAGGGCATAGAAAACATGTTCTTTCCCTTTGCAGCTTTATTTTGTGCATTTTGAGACAATTACCATGTCCCCTCCATCCTCTTTTCAGTAACCAAACACCCTCAGATCTTTCAGTCTTTCCTCTAAGGCATATTTTCTAGGCTTATAATTTGTAGTTTTCAATATTTACCTCAATATTTTTACTCAGGTATGGTAGCTGAGGTCTTGGGAGCTCTGAAAGGGGAAGGAGAATCTTGTCTCTTGCAGGCTGCATATCTTCTTTTTCAGGCTACTCCTGTGTGTCATTTGAACAATGGCATCGTTCACCCTGTGATCCACTGCATAACTCCTAGTTCTTTCCTACCGAAATACTTCGTAGGCACCCATTCTCTATCTGTTATTCATGCAGCAGTTTACTCCTGTACAGAGGCAATAAATAGTCCTCTCCCCTGTGAGGGGTATCCTGTGGCTTTCTGACTGTTTAACATTAATGTAAGAGGATTATGATGTCTTTTCTGTCTTCTAGTGCATTAAGAGCTTGTCATCTTGGTGTCATCTTCAAATTCGATAGGTTAATTTTGATATTTGATAAATACCTTTTTTTTTTTCTTTCCTGGATCATTAGTGAAAATACTGAGTTATACTTGATGTAGGAAAGACCCTTTAACCATTGATTAGTCCCTTCTGAAAAGAGAATTGTATTTTCATTTCACCTGCGCCCCAATTCCATAAATTTCCATGGAGCACATCATGTCATACTGTCTGGTACATTTCTTAAGATGAACTATGTAACAACTATGACTTCTTTATCTGAAAGTTCTGTTACATTGTTGTAGGAATTTGGTTTTGCACAGTTTGTTCTGGCAAATGTAAACTGTCTCATGCTTATCACATTTATTTTCTAGGTATTTACAGATGGTTTGTTGACTATTTGTTCTAGCATTTCTCCAGCAACCTTGAGCTGTAATGTAAAAATTGCCTTTTTTCTCTTCTATCTTCTTTTTAAAGATGGACACTGTCATCGTCCTTTCTCAGTCTTCTTTTGTCTCACCTCAGAGACATCTTTCCAATAAAAAAGAAAGTAATTCCAAGATATAATTAGTCAATTTGTGATGCATTTTAAAAGTTTTATGTATACAATCTTACATGGTCTAGCATCTGAGTGCATTAGATCCAACCATTTTAACATGGAAATTATCCAAACCTCTTCTTGTTTTATTTGAAGCTCATGCCTCATGTTTTTGTAGGAATCAGGAGTCCAATTTTTCTCTGCGTGTGTGTAATGTTCTCCTATGACTATCTACATAGAAAGTTTGTGGATTTATAAGAAAATAAGTATTGCCATTCAACCATATTTCTATTAGATCTGACCTAGGAGAGAGCGTGTGCTACAAAGGAATGGTCTGGGTGCCAAGTGAAAATTGATATAAGTTGGTCTCCTAGAATTTTCTGATAGAACTAAAGTAAGAATTGTATTTATTGGCTGTATTTAGATTTTGTTTACTGTATGCTCTAAACAGTATTTGGAACATGAGGAAGCTAGGACATGAAACATTTGCTTTCCAAAGGTTTTAACGGAATACTGCCTAATCTGAGGTCTGTTTATCACTGTTACGTTTCTGAGAAATCCTCTGAGATACTGCTAATTGATTGAAAAGCACCCCTTGGATTACAGCAAAATTGAGGACATACAATGGATTTTACAAACCTATGAAATGAAGAAACTTCTGATCTTGAGTCCACTGATGCCTTGTGGGATCTTTCTCTGTATATGCACTGAGGGAACTATATATGCTGGATTTAGGGCATGTCCATTGCTACTTCTTACATTCACTTTGCAGAATGATTTTATCCATACACTCAGGAATATCAGAGGAAATTCTACTTGATATGACACCTCTTTAAAAACCAAATACACGCTAAATAAAAGGAAGACACCTCCCCCCAGCAGAAAATAATATCAAGCAGATAAAATTTCTGGTGCAACCAGAAACCATGGAGTAGTGTTCTAATACCATATATTTTCCTATTGCCCAAATTAATAGGATTGTATCACAAACATTCCTGTAGTTGTTTAGTTATACCTTCCTTAAAATCTTCTATCTTATTCTAGTTTCAGAGACTGCATACCTCAAAGACATCTACTCTGTATGATTCCTTAGGTTTAAAATACCATGTTATAGAATTATCTCCAAGTTAGTGGTATCTAAGAAATTATTTGGTAGCATTTGTTACTTCCAAGTCTCCCATTATTGTAGTTTCAGTTGTGAAAGGGCACAGTCCTCTGAATCACATTTAAAAGCTGTTTCAACTTGGGCCTCATGTCTAATCTTATCCAGGGGTCATGCCGTCCCACAGGGTTATAGTCTTTTTTTGGTGACATCAGTACTAATAAATCATTTCCAGAAGAGTGTGGTATCAATTTATCTCATAACAGCTTACTTTGAACATCAGTGCTTAAATGCAGTAAGTGGTCATAGTAGCTATAGTTAGAAAACATTTTTTACAAAGAGTTTTATTAGAATTCGGCATCTTCCCAAGGATAAGTTTTGTTTGCTAGGAATCTCAGAAAGCCATTGCCAAAAATATGTTTTGTAATCTTTTAGAGCCAAACTGGGATTAAGCAGCAGTCAGGGAATTGTGCATCAAAACAGGGAGCTGGGTACAAGTCCACAAGGAGAGCCCTGCTCTGCTGATTTTAGACAGGCCCATCCTATGGACATGCTTTCTCTGCTGCCTTCCCCATCATGCAGAGCTGCTAAATGGAAGTGTGTCAGAAGCAGGAGCATGATAGTGCAGTGCTGCTGCCTGCTAACTGGCCAGAGGCAATCCCACCTTTCCTCCAAACACTGCCTTGGAGGCAGGCTCGTAACTGCATCTAGCTTGTCCCACACCTCCACCTACATCCGTGCTGCAGCCACGCCTACCCTGTGGGGTAGGGACTTCTGAGGAGAACAAAATAAATGATGCAGGAAGGTGGAAATCTGTCCTGAAACAAAATTCAACGAAGGCAAGAGAAGATAGTGGAAGAAAGGAAATGGGATTGTGGAAAGAGACCAGGGCAAGGAAGGCAACATGAGCACAAGCCTACAGTACATCATTTGACTCAAGGTTTAATCATGCTGTGGTGGCATCACGGGATACAATAGTAAGGATGGAGACAGAAAGGCTGTCACCTTCCTGGCTTCTGTAGCTTCTTCAGTAAGCATGTGGTGTTTGTGAAAGCAAGCAAACAATTCTCACGTATGAGCAGCAGAACAAACTCCATTAGCAGCAAATTAATAGACACAAAAGTCCATAATCTCATACATGGATCCACAGCTGACTTACAGCAGCTGGGAATCAGGCCCACCTGCTAAGGCTGTGGGACTCTGGCAATTTTGTTTACAGGGGACTAAAGATTTTCAGACTGTATTTCTGACTAGGCTGAGGCTATAATGAGGGACACAGCTGGTCCTACACTACGTGTCAGCTAATCTCTCTATCTAGAAGCCATTTGATTCTTAAATCATTTTGATGTGTAGACCTGGTCACAGTTTTTTCTGTCACTCAGGGTCATAATCTACCTTAAAATTCAAATTTTCCCTCATAAAAGAACAATGAGGGGGACAGGTTGTTTAAATTATAGTTTTCCTTTTCCTGGGAAAATGAAGGTTCAGAAGTTATAGTGTGCAGGTGGAATTTATTTTTTTTTTACCTGTAAGCCAGTAATTAGCACCTTTGCTTCATGTTAGCCTTCAGCATGTGGACCTTATGGCTTTGTCAAGTGTCTGAGGGCCCAGCTGGTTTTCATCAGCTGAACAGCACTATTTGACAATGAGTGGGAAAAAAACAAACTTTGCTAGCAGCAATAATCAGTTTTCCTTGCCCACACCTCTTGCCACACTGGACCTTTCCAGCAGCCATCTACTTTTCCTCACCCTTTCCAAAGAACAGAAAGTGGATGACTCCAATAACTTGTATATAAATCAAGAATGTTCTGGTGTCATAGAAGAATAATGAAAATAATATACGTTAACAACAGAGACTACCTTAGCTTCTCCAACTGTATTTGTGACTACAGGTGAGAGACTCATTTTAGGAGAAGTAAGGGTACTGCTAGAAAAAGTGGTTTGTGAGCTTCTTATCTGACTTCCTTTCAAGGCTTCTAATGTGATCCTAGTCCCTAAGAATCTTCTTAATGCAGAAACTGTCTTAGGAGTCGGATTGTGTTTTTATCACAGTATCACAGTTTTATAACAGTATTAGCTGAACAGCTAATATACAGCCCCAGACACTGTGCTGGTCTGTGGAGTCTTCTTATGAGGGACTTTGGGGCTTTTAACAATTACCTGTGAATGTCCTCCATGTCCTTGTGGAACAGTCATGCCAAAGGTATCAAGTCTGTCTCCTCAAGAGATCAGTGCTCCCCAGAAGCTGGATCAGGCCCATCCTATATTTCATGTTTAAGAAAACGGTTCTCAGTTGGTTTGAACAGAGGGTTATGACTTCTTTTCTATCCTCCTCCCCTGCTCCTCCTGCTCCCCCTCCTCCCCTGTGCCCATTTAGGCTGCTAAGTCAAACAGAGTTTGATTAATGATGACAGAGATTACTGTGAGCATAAAGTTCAAGAGCTGAGCTGTTTATTTGTTTAAGAAAGTTGTTTTCTGAGTGTTTCTCTATATATCTAGCCACATGCTTAGACTGAAATACACCAGCACAGTCACTGGTTTGTACAAATACTGTTTGGACAGCAAAGAATGCTTGTAAACATTCAGGATGGGGAGGGGAAATACTCAGTGTCTTAGGGCTCATTCCATTTTCATGTGGTCTGTTCTTGTATCAATGGTGTAGGAGGAAACGCCTGTCGAATAATACTGAGAAGACACTGTGTGTGAAAGTACACTGGCTCAGGGGAGTAGTGCCAGGATATAGGCAGGAGTTTAGAGGCAGCTTCTGTCCGTCATCTTCAGCAAATAAGCATTAAAGGCAGACCCAGATCCAAAACTTTCAGTTATGGGAGTCAAATTAGGTTCTTCTAGTCCAAAACATAAAACAGAGGATGTCTGTATCCCTGCATTGCCCAGGAACTCTGCCTAATGTCATTGCCGACAAGCCAAGTCATGGATTTACATAGCTGGCTGCATATATCTGTCATCCTGTTCCTCAAAAAAATTGGGTTCAGTTTCTTAGGACTGAGATTTGCTGCATCTTTGCTTCATCTTCTAACACCTAGGACAAAAGTTATTAATTAGCTGTGCACCTACAGTTCCCACTGATCTTTCAGTTACAGGTGTATCTGAGGTCATGATTTGACTCACGGACTGTAAAGCAGAGGTTTTGATTCTGCGCTGGGCACTGGGGAGGAAAAGTGATTCCATTCCCCCTGGCTGGTCACTCTTGTTTACTAAGTTTGATTTAACAACTTAGGTCTGCTTATAACTGAAATACATCTTAACTGTTAATCAAAATAAATTAACAAAAGGAGGGAAAACAAAAACGGCCCAAATTACTTTCAGGTGAATCTAACTGCCTTTCTAAACACCTCTGCACTTGATTATTCTGTTATAAATTTGCAGCAAAGGTTCTGGGAAAGGGAATGGTGTTTAAATTATTGCTTCCTTTTTAAAGCTATCCCCATGATACGCACATCAATTTTTTATGAGAGCAGTTCCTTTGAAAATTATCTTCTTATGTGTTCGTTCTTTCAAAATTTATTCTAACTGAGAATAAACTGATTTTTCATCATAGCACTCTTTTCTCCAGAGAATAACATTGTTTTTCTTTTATTATTTTCTGGTTCAGTCCATTTAAGTCATGCTCCTCCTCCACTTCCTTACTGCTCTAAGCAGAGTCAGGGGTTAGTTAAGGAAAGTGGTGTCTGAGTTGTGTCCAATTTTAAGCTTCTGACTCAAAAATTCACCCTTGATTTCTTGTTCTTGATGGGTTGATTGCCAGATTATTTCTTTAAAACTATAGCACTTGTTTCCTGTTTTCAAAGGCTAAAATCAGCCACTTAAGCACAACTGAAAAAAAGCCATGGTGCCTAAATTAGTTTGCATAGTTAGAGCAATAACAGCTCTATCAGACTGCAGGTGTCACAATACCCACACACACACACACAAAGAGAAAACTTAAAAACAGGAGGCAGCCTTACAGAACCCAAATGAATCTTTTTTAGCAGAGTTCATGCTTCTGAGCTCATGAGGTCAGGCTATAGAAAAGCAGCTGACACTATGATATTGAAGGCTCCAGTGGTTTTCCTGGAGGAATAGATGGATGACCTGGTTGTTTTATATTGCTGACTTTGTCCATTGAAACAGTGAAGTAAAAACTGGTTTTCCTCATGTGGTTTTCTTCTTAATGAAATTTGTTCCTTGTCATCAAACCTATTTGTATTTTTTTTCCCCCCGTGGTCTCCTTTTTCTTAACAGTCTCTGAATTTCCTGACTTCCTGATTTTAGTTGTCAGGAAACAGTTCATCCAAGGCTAAAGTGCTCTGACACAATCCATGCCAAAAATAAGGGGAAAATAAAAGAGTTTATTAGCCTTTAAATCTATGCTTTATCATTTCAGAGCAGGGTTTAGTTCTAAAATTCAGAAGAATCAGGAATGATCAGAAATATTTTCAAGTATTTTCAATATCAATGCCAGGTTTCAGCTTTAGTGATTGAGTTCTGAGGTGTTTTGTCAGAGGTTCCACTTAGGTCAATTCCCAGAATTTAATGCAAATATTTTGAGAGTGGAGTCACAGCTCATATACATTTACAGAACAATCTTAATACAATTCCTCCTACATATGGGTTATACTCAATCTTCCATACTTTTTTCTTCACAGGTAACTTTGTCTTCACATCCTCAGAATAATCAGGATTAGAAACATAGACATTCATCCAACATCCCATAATTTTATCACTGTTACGATCAGATCAGTCATTTAGACCACTCACTGTATAATTGAGGGATAGCTTGAGTCTACTATTTTCCCACTTTTTCTGCAGCCGTATCACATATGTCATATGTGTAGACAGAAGAGCTTACTTGTCAAAAACTAAATCCTTTATTTGAGAAAAGGAACGCTCAGAAAGAATAAAGTGCAACAGGAAAGAATATTTTCAGAAAGCTTTTGTTATGTGATAGTAGCTTCTTTGAAAAATTGTTTCACTTTTTTATGACCTGTTTATGACTGCAGAAGAACTGTAGAAGAAAAATGCTGATCAGTACACTTTCCTTCTGATCTGTCTCCTGATAAGAGAGACTGCATCAGCATCAGACAGACCAGAGAAGCTGTTTTCCACAAAATCCCATGCAGGACCCATTTACCTGACTTACACAATTCCTGTATATATTGTGTTCTAGGTACTACATTCTTAGAAGTCTTTTTTCCCCAAACACCTCCTTTTTACATGTTATATACATACTGTAATTCCAAGTAGTTTAATTTCTGAATTATCTAAGCATTGAAACAGATAAACAATCCATCTGAAATATTTCTTAGTGAGGATAAAAAAGCAGCTGAAATGAAAAACTTACCTGGCACTCCTGACTAGAACCAGGCTACATATTCATATCTTTACATGTTCGATGTCTGATTGTTTTATAGTTGGAAGAGACCTGTCTCAAGTGCTGTTTGAAATGTAGCTAAAATCTCACAAGAAAGATCACTAAAATTCTACTATTTCAGCTTTGAGTCCTCTTTCATTTTGCCTTAAGCTCACTTGAAGCCATTCTGAGACTGTTCCTTTGTTTGACTTTGATTTCCAAACCTGAATCCCCAATGCAAACCCAACTCAAAAGTGGCCAAGAACATCCCAGTTTGTGTTCATTTAAAATCTCTGGTGACCTTGAAGTTAAAACCTTGCAAAGGGGAATGTTTGCTTCTCTGGGTTAGCTACTTTTGAGCAGTTTCTCACCTGCAGGCCACATCTGTCTAACTCATCAACAGAAATGGGCATATCCATGCCCAGGACCGAACTGCTTTGAGATGTTCGTGGAAAAGCTAGGAAATCCCTGTCACTCTCTATTACTATTAGGCAATCACTTTCCATGGGAACCTGCTTTTGCTGGAGCAGACAAGCTTTCAGCCCTGCAAGTGGTCTTTTTGTTTATGTATCTTTTCTGTTCCTTTGTTTACTTAAAGGGACAGAATTGTCAGCTCTTGTAAGGCTGGGCTGTGTAACTGATGGCCTATCCACCTCGGACTTGCCTTTTTTTTTTTTTTTTTTTTTTTGGTTTTAGAAGAAGAATCTTACCCAAACATCAGTGAAATGAGCAGATTTATGAAAGCAAAGAAGAGCAAAGTGGAAAAGGAAGTTTATGTTTTTTGTAGAGAATCATTGCTGTGTGAATGCACTGAAAGAATCTCTTGGCTGTTTGGGCTTTTGCATAACAGCTAGAGACGCAGAGCAATTAGATTTTCTAAGTATAAGCAAGAGAATCTGTTTTGCTTATACAGAAAAGTCCCCCAGAAGAGAGGCAGGAGCAGAGACATAAGTAATAAGCACATATGTTTGGAAGGAGTATAATGTACTTATAAATATTATAGTGGCGTCGCTATAGTTAAGGGTCTGGCAAGATTTCTGTTGTAAACCCTTCTTGTCAGAGGTTCAGGACGGAGCTGTAAAAATTCCAGACTGCAGCTTGGCATGTGAGGGCTCAAGGCAGAGGCACAGGTTTCCCTCCTGCCCCCTGAGTAAATTGGCACAAACCCGATTGTCTGTAGGGAAGTGATATTAGGCAGAGCCCTCGCCTTTCTCTTTGAAAAGCAGATGGTTTGTATTCCTGTCTTGTCAGAAAAGCTGGGGTACTGAAAATGCACTGGAACATCAGTTTGTGCTGCAGAAAGGAAGACCAGTGTGTTGACATATGGTAGAAACAAACTGCAAATGAGCGAATCTTTTCATGTTTGGATCCAGTCTACATGCCTCTAGACGTTTGGTTTCCCAAAGAGAAGACCATGCAATGTTTTGGGAAGCTGCCGCCTTAAGGAAATTCTGCAAAGGGAATGAAAGCCAATTAATGATTTTAGAACTGAACATTTCTTGAGTCTATTCGAGGTTTGCTGGTTGCATTTCGTTAGCAGTTGAACTTCAAGACAAAAGGAAGCACCAGGATCTGTTCTTGATCCACAGACTGTAAGGCTGTGATGGTTTTGTTATTAACTGGCAAATCTGGCACTGATAACAAAGGCAAACTTAAATAGGAATAAAAAGGAATTAATCTGCAATAAATTTAGGCTATCCAAATAACCAGTGAGGAAAATAATATTTTACATTTGGGCAGTGTATATGCACTTTAAATTCAACAAAAAAGTAATCGGAAAAAGTCCACTGTGTTCTGCTCAGCCAAACACCGTAGGATTCCTGCACATAGTAGCTGAGCATGGTCTTTACCAAACAGGAGCTGCAAATCTGCATGCAAAGGATCAAACTGAACACTGAAGGTTTTTGTACAGGAGATGGCGAATACATATGCACTAAACATATTGATAGGTGTAATTACACAGGGATTTAGGGACTTAGTTTTGGGGCTAACATTTCATGTGAATGTCACCTGATCTGGTCTGTATGGCTTATGTATATATTACTAAACATTAAATTATCATCGATATTGTTACCTTTTGGTAGTAGCTAAAGAGCAATGAGTTCTACTCAGGTATCAGGTTGACAAAAACAATCCCACTAGAGACATCTTGAACTGCTAAGGCAAAAGAAAAGATCATCAAGACAATAAATCAGTAAGCTATGCAAAATGTTTCAGCTGTGCCAAAAAAGATTGTAGACTACAAAACATGTGTTTTTACCATGATGGTTGCAAAGAGAATTTAAGCTGAAAAATGGAATGCCATTCATTAATTTTGCTATAAATGGCTAGTCAGGCAAAAATCTGATTTGCTAAAGTCGCTGTCCTGTCTGCTTCCTTGCCCACTGTGTAGGTTTAGTGCCTGTAAGCCAGCTTTTGTATTGATGAACATCCTGTGAAACCCCGCTCAGCTGAGTGATACAGGGTACAAGGCAGTGCTGGAGTTGTCCCCTAGGATTCAGTCTGGCTTCAAGTAAATGTCTCCTGGAGAAGCTACAGAATCTAGTGAGTTTCTCTTATTTTGAAGTGAGGAAGTCAAGATAAGTTGCTGTTGACCCAAATATCCCATTAAAGTGATATTGGAAGTCTGACTTAAATTCACAAAATTTGGACTGACTGTCTAATCTACATCAAATCTATTTTACAAAACTGTGTGACATGGAAATAAAGTGCAAAGTAAGGCATAATAAAGCTGTTGATTTTAGTACAGACTTTTATGGATTAGATGCCTTGTTTCTGCCTGTACAAGTAAAACAACTTGAGGGAAAAGTCTAATCTTTTCTGCTTCATAGTAATTCCACTCAGAATTTACTCCCTCTTTCCAGTAAAACTGGAAAGGGGAAGCATTTGAGACTAAAGTAAGAAAGACATTCCGTCCTTTTGCCTGTTAAAATAAAGGATAATCACTATCTGTAATTACCTACATAGGTCAATGCTTTGTAATTCTGAATGATAAAGTAAAACAATAGAGATCCAGTGGCTAGAAGCTGAAGAGGACAGAGAGGAAATAAGGAATATATTTTTAAAGGTGATAATAATTATCCATTGGAACAAATTACCACAGCGATTTGATGGGTTCTCCATCCCTTGAAATCTTTAAATCAAAACTGGACATCTTTCTAAAACTATGAAGCCAGCTTGGAGTGATGGGTTTGCAAGAATTACTGGGTGAAATTCAAAGACTGGTGTTATGAAGGAGGTCAGACTAAAGGCTCATAACTGTCTGTCTTCTAGCCTTAATTCCTATTGCTAGAGGGAGAAGAGGTATTCATGTTCTTGATTTTGTACCAATAACCAGCAGCGGTTACGGTCCTGTGTCTGAATTTCAAAAACAGGAGATGAACTTTTGAAATAGTAGCTGATTCACTTTGAAATGCTTTTGTGTAGCTCTGTATGTAACATCTTCATTCACATCACTGGAAAAAATATCATTGGTCTTCAGCACATGTTTTCCAGGAGATAACAGAAAGATTAATAGATAGAATTATTTTTATTTTTTTTAAATCAAAGAATCTCCTTGGAATTGCATGTCTTGGCTCTATGCTTTACTGACAATTATAATTCCAGTAGTAACTACTTATTCCTTTCACCTACTTTGCTTTCAGGGGATATTGACCATATGTAATATTTAAGTTACAAATAGCTATAGCCATATAGCTAAAACGGAAATTACACTCTCAAAAATATATATGAAGATGTGGAAATTCGTTTTTCCCTCTGTAACTAAACTGCAGCAAGATCTTGTCTAACATTATCCTCATTGCTATGTAGGAGCACTTTGTGTGCGTTTGTGCATACATTTGTAGGCGTGCATGGATGCATACATGCGAGTGATACGTAATTTCAGTAAAAATAAAGAGAGAGAGAGAACCATGGAAAATCTGATCCAGTACTACTGAATTCCTGGACAAGTAGTCCATGCATCAATCTCTCCTCGCTTCACATTCTCAGGACAGTTCAATGTGCCTGAGGCCTCAGAGGAATTTTTCTCATATGCCTCCAATGTTTTTATAAGACTGCCTTGGCAGGAAATACATATGTTCTTAATAATGATTAAAAAGAATAAATTCACCTTTCAAAATCAAAGTGCAAATGGCATAGCAGGTGTAATTGAGGCAAATGATTATGGTACTTATCTGTCTTTACAGAAAAAGCTCAAGGGAATTTGCTATCTCCCCAAGGATATAATATTTTTAGTAGATTTTGAGTATATGGTTTGCCAAGAATTCAAGGCCGAGTATAAAACGTGCCATTCAAACAATGAATATGAGCATTCAGCTGGGGTGAAGAACAAGTTTTAGAAAAAGAAAAACAGTAAACAGAGTTTGAAATACCCCAGGTATAAACTCCACACGTGAAATCCAACAGGGCAACTGAAATGTAAAGGAATGTTCAGCATGGGATCTCTGCACTGCAAATACAGGAAGAAAATTGATTTTATGGTTAGATGGATAGCCTAAGGTCCCTCTGATGACATGTATTTTCATGTGATTAAATGAAGAAGGTAAGAAATACACACTTTGCATGCAAGTCTAAGCATCTTTAGGTAGCATGTAGGTAGCTTTTATTGTAGTTAGTTCTTTGGGGTAAAGAGCAGTATCTCTGTAAGTCTCATGCATATTTCTACATTCTACAAAAGTAGTTTTGAGATCAGACTCTCACCTTGCATCACCTTATCCCTTCCAGCTGGCAGTGTACATTAGAACAGTTATAAAGAATATAAAAGAGGAACAGACAAGTTTAGGCTCAAAGAGCACATTTGACCAGCTCTTTCCTCCAAACTGGAGTAAAGAGGATGGAAGAAGAAAATAACATGTTGTTCACAGATTTCACAACTCCGATTCGTGGAATATTTGTTATAATTATTTATTTTATTTGCCTATCACCATGGCAGCCGAGTCCTTCATGTATTAAAAAAAAAATTAGAAACACATTGGGGCCACATTTCATGAGTTCTTGAATGTTACTTTCTGGTGTGTAATTGTTTCTCCTTCATTGACTAGTAATTAAACTGCAGTATGCCTAGGCTTGCAAATCCAGCAAACTTGGAAAATTCTTTTAATTTTTAAAGTTTGTTTGTTTGCCAGGTGGTTTTTTTCCTCCAAGCCTGTCCAACTTTGAAAATTACAACTTAAGTAAAACCAAAAACATAAGTGTCATGGATTGCTGAGGGATTACCTTACCATGTTAATATTCAATAATACCAGCTGCCCTTGTTCAGCACACGAAGGTCCCGATTCAGCAGGGTGCTGAAATGGGGCCCAAAAGTCTGGTGGAGAGAAAGCAAGCTCTTTCTCCTCGAGCTTGTCAACATTTTCAAAGATAGACCTCACCCCCCCACCCCCCACCCCCCACCCCAAGTACACAGTGCTTACACTTTCTGGTGAGCAGAAGAGTTTGGTAATCTTCCCCCCAAATGTTATGATTTTAACAGCTGGAAAAAAACCCTACTAACCTCCATAATTTTCAACTCTGTCCAATGGAAGTGTTTCCAAAACTTTCTAACTTCTTTATTTTATGCCTCTTTTTCTAGCTTCTACTGGCGAAACTCTGCCTTTGTGGTATGTGTATTCTATAAACTACTGAGGCACACAATGCATATGCAGGGGAGATTGTAAAAGTGTGACAGCTTACTGTTATGTAAAGGCTTTTTTAGGTCAGGTGGTATTTTGCAACACACACCTTTTGCCAAGCCGTGCTCTGGTGATAGACCCTTGGAGTGTGATGTTTTGCCTAGCCAGGAGGTTAAGGATGCTGAAGGTGAAAAGAAATTTTGCTGGAGCCAGCACAAGAACTGCAACAAGCCAAGCAAACCAGTTGCGTGGGTAGTTTCCTCTTCACTCATCAGTGAGGAAAATGAACTTTAGCTCAGAAGTCTTATGTTAAGCCTAAAACTGTAGGGTAACCCTGTTAACAGAGCATGGTGCAAAAAAGGGTGGTTGGCTGCAGGGGGAGGCAATGGAGGGCTGCTGAATTTTTCTCTCCTGAAGCTTTCACTCACTTTCCAGGTGGGCTGTGATTTTGTTAGACTCACTTGACTGGAGGGCTGCGGCCCTGCACAAATCCTTGTAGAAGGAGCAGCAGGACTCGGGGCTTCAGGTGGAGAGTTTTCCGGTCTTCAGAAAATGAAGGTTTAGTACCCTGGAACCGTGGGCAGGAGGAATGATCTGTTTTGCCAGGATCAATGGGCGCCAGGATGCTGGCCTATCTGGCTGTGGGGCAGCAGGTGGGCTGTAGCAGGGGAGCCATGCCAGTGGCTGAGCCCTCGCCTCGTGGCTTCTCATGCTTAGTACCTCGGCACTCCCACGACACAAAAATGTTTCCAGATGAATGGATCTTGTCCAAGTGTTTGCCTTTTGGCTATTAGCGCTGCAAAAGCAAACAAGTTTTCTCATGGCTAACTAACTTCCTTCGATTCCTTCCCCCACCAGAAAGTCGCTTCTTGTTTGTCATGCCATGACAACATCGCTGCGCTATCCAGAGCTAGTGTGTTAATCCAGGAAGGGACAGATCCGAGAGGCTTGACTGGCAATTTTTAAACTCCAGATGGCCATTCTCCAACTACCTGTCGGCTTGAATAGGAAATAGGTCTCCTGACAGGCTCACTTCCTTCCGTTTGCATTGTTTTCAACAAAAATAGATTTTTAATAACTCCCATAATAACGTTTCTGCAAGGTGCGGCCTGCAAATGTTAGCCTGAAACAGGACAAACATATTGCAATGTCTGTTGACTTTTCACCTATCGGTGGCCCATAGCCAGTGCACTGGAGCTGATTATTAACAATAAAATAGGAAGAAACCTTAGATCAAATACTGCTAAATAGTGCCCAATATCCAAAATTTGGGAGCAGAACCTCAGCTGCTGCAAATTAGCTGAGTATCTGCTCAGAGTGTTTAGGGATGCTGGTGAAATTAATAAAACCAGTTTTGTCACTGTTCTTTTCTAATTCATCAGATCCTCTCTGTATTGTGTTTCTTCTCAGACATTTCATACCTATTTGCTGTGTATTAATGTATCAGCTGAGAATGTGTGGAGCAGTAGTTGGCTTCGTTTAGTTTACTTTTAAGCTGACTGTAACTTTTCTTCAATGATTACTGTGTTTTTCAGCACTTATATTTTCTACCTTATACCAAATTTTAGCAGCATTTCTGAAGATTCCCATATATGTGGCAGTGGTACTGAAATTCAAAGTCTGCACTTCAAAGCTTTTCCAATTTTTCATACTGTCTCCAATACTTCCCTCATTTCTGCCAAGAGTTTGATTAGAGCCAGTATGTGTAGCCACCCATATGGAAGTTCTGGAAGTTGAAATTATTCTCTCCTGTTCTGTTCCAGCCTACCCTACCCTGCCCTACCCGATCCTATCCTTTGGTTGGTTTTTTGCACCATGGTCAATAAAGCATATTTGAAATGTCAATGACATGACCGTATGTATTTACTAAACTTTTTGGTTGCAATAGGAATGATTTTTTAAGCAATTATTTCATATAAAGGAAAAATAAGTCAGATCTGATTCTGTAGAGAAAACAGAAAATTCTGTTTCCAAGGCATCACTCTCAGCTCTCAGTATTCCTATACCTTGAATTTTGTTAGAATTGACTTGCTAATTTAAACAGAAGCATTACCAAAATTATGGTATTCCCCCTTCCTCCCCAAGGTTCATCCACAACTGTGGCTCAAATTCAGCACCTCTAACATTTTTATACTTTATGCCTTATATATATGCGTGTGTCTGTATGTATGTGAAAGTTTCCAAAAGTTTCAGAAGTTCCCTATATCAGAGTACAGTCTTCTATAAGATCGAACCAGATCCAGCAGCAGAACCTGGTAGAAATTGTTCCTTCACGTCACAGTATCCTTCCTATGAGTTAATTACACTTTTCCATAGCTAGTTGTTTCTTGCTAAGATCTGTGAAGCATTCCATATGTTCTCACTAGCTCACGCTGTAGCTGGGGATTTTGTTTTGGTCTATATATAGCAAGTAAATAGTCCAGATATGCTCAGATTTGTTTTGAAACCTTTAGTCAGGCTAAAATGAAGGATATGAGATTTAGAAGTGAATTTATGAAGCTAGGAACAACAACAAGGAGCAGCTGGGAAGAGATTCAGGGACAGAAGTATTATCTCTTAATAACCTCCACTTGTAAGGAGTGCTGATGACTTCAGAAAAAATCCATGCCCAACTATCGCTTGAACTTGGAGCAGGAAGGATTGAAAGAAAGAGGTGATGGTAGGCCAGGAACATTGGTTCAAGTGCTAACTGTGGAGCACACTGCTACGTGGTTTCTACGAAACCATCCATTTTATTTACAAAATCACCAGCATAGCTATGTGTCTGCAAGCACCACCATGCAGCCCACCCTGGGGTTATATGTAGCAGAAAGCTTGTGGGACAGCTGGGTAGGGGACAATCCCAGGAGGGACACCAGCAGAGAAGTAGGCAGCAGGAGAAAGATAGGAGGAAAAGCAGCTGTGCATAGTAGGACTGTAGAACTTGGGCAGGAAACCATACTGTGTCAGGCTGTGTCACTAGGAGGAAGACTGAGGACACAAGAGAGCAAACAGAGTGATTTCTTACACATTTAATAAAACTGGTGAGGAGTGAGCAGGAGTGGGAACAAAAAGGAAAGCCCCAGAAGCAGATGATATAGCAGAAGGGGAAGTCCTGTTTAGAGGCAGACAAAGCAAGAAGGCGGGAAAGCAGCGATGAATTGTTTAGGGGAAGGTATGGCATTACTTGATGGGAGAGCCAGGACATGTGATATCAGGTCATTAATCCCAATTCTGTTGTATGTCCTCTCCCCCATGGGTGCCTGCACACCTCTGTGTGCCCTTGTGTTAGGTAAAAGAGTTGCGGAAAGGAATTGGCTTAGTCCAGTTGTGTCATCATATGAAGACAGGAAGCCTAGGAGGAAGCCAGCTGTCCCTTCCACATTCCTCTTTTGGAGGAGCCCCCCTTTATGCCCCTCTCTCTAACTCAAAAGGCCCTCTGAGATTTTCAGATTTAACTCTGAGGAAATGAAAGTCCCAAATCATATCAATAAATGAATATAATACCAGTAGGAAGCATATGATAGGAAGAAGTTCATTAGAGAAACTTCAGCTGACATTTCATATCATAATTGGTAGCTCCAAAGTGCTTTTTGCTTGGTGAGGAGGGCTCAGCTATACATAGTGCAAATTGTGTTTATAGAAGTTGGTGGTGACTACTGAAGTTTTTCTTTTGCAGTTGTACTGAGCCTAAGGCAGGTTTTCTATGGTACAGAATGAGTTTGAAAAAATGCATTGCAACTAGAGTAGGTTTTATTCTTTAAAGCCACCCTAGCTGTGTACAAAGAGTACCCACACTGCTATGATAGCATATGGTTGTACCGTGTTCACCAACTCATACTCTAGCTCCAGCCTGGGCTCTCCCGTCCACACGAGCCCTGAAGCTCAGTGCTATCTTCTTGTATCTGCCTTATAGAGATGTTAACTATGAATCCGGTTTTACCCTAACCTAACACCATCAACTTATATGGAGTTGCTTCTGATGCCTTTCAAAGACACAACTAGCCTTAAGCATCGTTGTTTCTCTCTGGAGTCTTAAAAGGAATGTAAATGTTCAAAAGGTGGCCCTGGAGCTTTTGTAAAAGTGTTTCAGTTCTCGTTTTGTGATAATTTTAATATTTATAAGTGGCTGATATTGCAAAGTGTTTGACTGGTAAAGTTGGTAGTAATATTTTTTAAAAAGTGGATTTGTCATGTAATACATACACTGTTTGTTTAGGTATCAAAAAAACAAATCACTTTTCACAAAATTTTAATTGGGTTTTAATTTTGAACTTTTCAACTGCTATCAAGCCCTCTTCTTTTGCCTTCCCCATGGCTTTTACATAAGCTTTTGTGCATTTTTAGTGATGGGGAAGACTGTGTTTCCAATAATTCACAACTGGACAGTGTCAGTCCGGACCTGATGTTCTCTGCACTTTTAACTCCCCACAAAAATCTGAAAGTTTGCAGTAATTATAAATTCTCATATGGACAGAGGACTAATTTACATTTTGGTAGGACTCTCAATATCTCAGTTGCACTTTGGTCTGGATTTAGTTAGTATAGCAACCAAGAAAAAAGAATTGTACAAAATTTTATTATGTAACATTCACAACATTAGGTATAGTAAAGAAATGTAAGCAGACAGCCAAAAACCTCAATTAAAAGCAACTTAATGTGGCTGCCAAAACATTCCACCCTTTTGAGCTCAGGTAGGTAAACCTTTTGGGCTATAGGCACAATGGGAAAGGACTAATTAAAGAAATAAGGTAAGATTTCTTAATATTATAGTAGTGACATAAAAACTTGCTCCATGCCATCCCTTCCATATGAAATACTTGGTTTTCCTGGAGCTCCAAATGACTGTTACTTCACTCAGCTCACTTTTAACCATATACTATCTCTGTCCAGTTGTTCAAGTGGGCTCTGGTAAACTGAGGCACTATGTATGTGTGAATACATATATGTGCATGCATTAAGTGTCCATACGTGTGCATACATATGCATTTATGCGGGGACGTACGCTGAGGCGATAGGATCTTTTGACTGGGAGGGCAGTGGAGGGGCATGCAGCTGTGACCCCAACACATGATGCACAGTTAAGCTGAAGTGGTTAGTGCTAAGGGGGAAGTCAATGTCCTTGATAAATTTCCATACACTTAAATGCATGCATACACTGCTTTCACATGACATTTTTCACTTGATAAGTACTCAATGTTAGGAAAAGTAAATAACTGGGCAAATGAAACTGTATCAGAAGAGATTTTTGTGCTCTCAGTAAGATTAAATTACTGTATGAAAATGAAAATATATTGTAGATTACCATCTTAAATTTTGCATTCATAGTTCTTATGGACATAGAGAAAGAATATGCTCTTTCTTTTCAGTCTTTATGAGGCACATTCCATTGATTTCACCTACTAGTTCCTACAGTCTACAGCGTAAATAAAATTGCAGCATCTCTCTTTGGGGTTTGGTGGGGGTGATTAAAAGGATTTTCTTTGCTTTGTGATTATTTTGGTGTTGTCTTTGTCCTTTGTAACAAAGTCTTATTTGTATTTCATTTCCTAGATAACAAAGGCTACCATATAATTAAGGTCATTTGACTATAACCAAGAATTCAAAAAAGATGAGTGATGAGGAATGTGTGGTTAATGTACAAATGAAAAAGTAGTCCTACTCCTTCCCTCTCTTATCAGTTTTTAATCCCTCTGATGTACCTAACTGGCTCCAGTTGATGTCACTGGTAGTTTTATGTGGCCTGTGAGTTTTTTAAGGAACAGCTTCCATTTTCCTTGAGTTAGAGGGAGGGGAAAGAACAGAACTGCACCGCAATAAAAGTGGTGTCACGAGCATACTAACCATAAAAAGTGTACAATACCTAACGTTCTCAACAGTAGTATTTTAGACAGGCATAAGATCTGAGACCCATGAGATGGGGAACAGATTTTCTTAAGCAGCAGATAAAACCCATGGCAAGATGCAACTAATTATGATCATATGAAGCATAAACAGCTAAAGTACTAAGACTTAGTGGAAGTTAGTAAAAGAGCTGGGGATACAACTAGGGAAAATAAGATGGCACCTGTCAACTGATGTATAGGCAATATAGTATCATGACTTTGTACCTACCTCCAAAGAATGAGTGGGAAAAAATGACCTCATAAGGTCAGTATTATCCTTCTGAGGGACTGTCATACATCTTGGGTAAAGTGCCAAGTACACTGGAACTGAGGGAGTGTTAGTTGTCTCCAAAGTGCCAAAAGGGAATAGAGAAAAGGGATAAACTGGCCAAACAAGCAGACAGAATTACAATTTTGTGGCAGGTCGCTCTAGGTCTCATTGACCTTGGCAGTAATGCAGGGGTAATTTTTTATATGAGTGAACTGTCCTTGAATAATTTCTCCAACATATACAAACAAGCTTTTCTTCCACATCAAAGATGCTTGTCATGCTCTCCTTTCCAAAAAATGACAAATAAAAAGGATTTTTTTTTAATATACTGGGAAAATCCTGCTTTTATCTATCATTCTTTTACTTAGCCCTCCTTAAAAAAATTATCTAGGCACTGGCGCATTAAGTATGTGCTTCTATTTTCCCTCTTGTGGAAAAAAGATGCAGTTGTGGAGCAAAAAACTGTGTTTGAACATTTTGTAAGAGAAGTTTAGCTTCATAAGTGAGAGAGTATGACATTTAAGACCAGAGTGAAGTAGGAACACTGCACATTTGGTACGAATACTGGATTTACCTTTTAAAAAAATATGAAGAACATCTAAGGAGACAGTCACCCCTTCTCATCCTTGCTTGCTTTCCACCTCAACTCATAGCTTTTCCACAATGGAGACCTATCTTTTAGGTACACTGAATTGCCTCCTGGAATCCTTTCTCTCCTTTGACTGAACCAGAAGACAATCTTCTAAGTTAAACACCTACATTAGTGGCTGAAAATGGCAATGCCTATTGATTTTCAAAGAGGGAGTTGGCAGCCTAATTTCCTTTATTCCTTTGAAAATGTCCCTTTGAATAGATGTGTACATCCAGTAATGTGTGGAACAGTAGAGTTAAGTGATCTCTCCTGTTCCACCTAACATTTATTGCCTTAATTTGGGGATTTTGTAGATAATGGCTACTGGCTGTTAAACTCTAAGCAGTATTCAGGGCTAAAAGACCATCTCCATGATGACTTTAATCTCCAAACTTACAAGGAACAAGATACCATGTAAGAATTGATGTGTGCACTGAGTGGCAACACCACACTCTATAAACGATTGTTGAGGTTCCCAGACTTCATGGCATGGGAAATGCTGAAGTACTCAACACATTTTTTGTCTCATTCTTCAAAGGCAGAGCCCTCTCCCAGACCTCTGTGCCTACAGGTATAAATTGGAGTGGGAGAGGCAGCCAACAACAGGAAAGCAAAATGTTAGGGAGAAGCTGGTGGGATGTACCTGAAGGTGTTGAGGGTGCAGACATGATTGCAAGATTGCTGTCTGTCCTCAGTGAAAAGCCATTGTGGCTGAAGATAATTCCTGATAGCTGGAAAAAGATTAACGTTAAGTTCATCTTTACACAGGCAAGAAGACCATCTGGGGAGCTACTGGTCAGCTTTACTTCAGTGTCTGAAAAAATCATGGGGTACATCCTCCTAGACTCCATTTCCAAACACATGAAGGACCAGAATGTAACGAGGAACAGTAGACATAGAAATACCAAGGGCACCATGCTTCACCAAACTGATTGCCTTCTGTGGTGAAATGGCAGTGGATGAAGGAAGAGTAGTGAATGCAATATATCTTGAAAGGCTTTTGAGACAATCTCCCACAGTGTTTTGCATAGTAGTTTGAGGCAATGTGGGATGGGTGAATTATTAGAAGAGTTGAAAATCAGCAGGATTGACAGGCTCCAAGAGTGGTAACTGGTGGCTTGAGATCAGCTTGTTGGCCAGCAATAAGTACAGTAACCAAAGGGCTGATACTAGGATTATTTGTTTAGTATCTTCACCGGTGACCTGGATGATTTGACAAAATACACCCTCTGGAGATTTGTGGATGGTGGCACGTCAGGGGGAGCGGTTGACACGCAGTGCAGCAGAACTGCAAGGGCCAAGAGAAACTTCAGATCTCAGCCAACAAAAGCTGCGTGAAGTGCAAAGTTGTGCACCTGGGGTGGGGTAACCCTCTGCATCAGTGCAGGCTGGGAAATTACTGGCTGAGAAATAACACTGTGGAAGAGGACCTGAGGGTTATGACAGGTGCCAAATGGCATATAACCCAGCAACGTGCTCTCAGTGTAAATAAGGGAAACCACATGCTACATTAGGAGGAGCTTAGACAGCAGACTGAGGGATCTATCTCTACTTGGCATTGGTGAGGCTGCACCTGAAATACTGTGCCAGATTTGGTTTTTCCAGTTAAAGAGAGATATTGAGAAACTGGATAAGGTCCAGTGTCAGGCTACTAACATACTGAGCGTTGTAGAGCACATAGCGTATTAGAGAGGGCCGAGGGACATGGGCTTGTCTCATTTGATAGAGAAGAAAAAGAGATGATCAAATGTATCCTACAATTTCTGGAAAGAAAATAAAAAAGATATGAACCAAGCTCTTTTCAGACAACTATTTGTTAGTTACTAGACAAACAGGGTAGTTACATGAGGAAACAGACATTCAAGGGGACATAATTGTAAGTTGTGACTAGGGAGGTTCAGACTAAAAATTTTGAAAACTATTAATCAGCAGAGAGTGTGGCTCTGGAACAGCATATCTGAAGGATTGGTGGAATTGCCACCTGTGGAAGTTTTTAAGACTCATCTAGCAAAGCAACGGCTGACCTGACCTCATGTTGGCCACAGTCTGTAGCTGGCCTAGACAACCTCCAGAGGTTTTCCCTCCAGGCAATATTTCTAAGATGCTATGACAACACTCTCTTAGAACATACAAGGAAAGGGATGGTGGCTGGCATTTAACGGTTCCCTTTTGCAATCCTATAGAGTCACTGTTGCTCAAGGATATTTTGAACCTTCTCCGATTAAGGGCAGGGCAGGGCAAGTTTTCTCACAGATGTACAAGTAGCATATTGCATATTGGCAGACAGAACATCATGGACACTTCTGATGCAGAAATGAAAAACAGCTGGATGGGGTTGAGGAATGAGAAGCATAACTTCTTTTTTCCTGAGAGGCCCAGAACCCAGAATTGTTGCGGGGGGGAACACCTTTTATTGTCATTCTAGAAAGCATGGGCTTGGTACAGTGGGTAGGTAGCTCACAGAGTTTCAGCACGTCACTCTATAGTTCTTCAAACCACCGTAACCATCAGCAAGGCAAAAAGATGGTTCAGATGTTTTCCTGGGACTTGAAAAAACCTTGTTCAGTTCTCCAGGGAAGCTGTTTATACTTAGATCTGAAAGGGCATTCAGACTTCTGATTTTTACAGATATATATACAGACAGCACTCTAAAAAGGCTTAGTCCATATTTGTTTTTATAGTGAAATACCTTGTTTGTTTGTAATCTTGTTTATCATATAAGATGGGTTTTAATATATGTAAGAACCATATATGTCATTTGTACCATGTATCTCCTCTCCTCTTATCCAAAACGTATTTTTCCTGAAATCCTTAGGAGAATATTACTTTGTAGTCCATAGTGAATTTTAACTCCTCAATATTTAGCTGCTTTGATTTTTTTTTCTTTGAAATACCAAAAGGGATTAAAGCATAAACCTGATTAACTACTCGTCAAATGCAATTTTGTTAAGTGAAACTGTATTTGTGGGGATGGGATGGCTCAGTGGATTGATGATGAAATACCATTCTAGGTCACTTGTTCAAAGAAATATTAGTCTGGTAGTGAGTGAAAATACATTTCTTGCCATGTGGAGCTTTTTAGCAATGAAGCCAGTAAGGAACCAGTTGCAGTGAGGTCCTGTGGATATCTCCATGTCCTAATATATGCACCAAAATAGCCAGTAACCACCTCTCCCTTTCACAGGCCTAGTGGAGAGATAAAGCATTAAGAAGGGGTAGGGTGAGATTTGATGCAATAGTTTTAAAGCAATTTCTAAAAATCATGCTTGAGATACTTTGACAAGGCAATGTCAGGAAACTTGCTCTGTGGAGTTCATAATCAAGACTTATTGGTCTAATATTTCCTTCAAATGCTGAGATGCTTCTCACAAAGGCTAATAAGAGAGAATGAAATGACTTTTGAATTGAAAACAGAGCAAGCTTTTAAAGTCATCTGATTGTCAAGAAAAAGATTTGAAAAGCAAGGCTATTAGGCTGAGTAATTTCCAGAGAAAGGTAGTGGACATGCCCTTACTTGAATCATGTAAAAGAAAGATGAACTCCTCCCATCACTGTTATCTAATTACAAGCATGAGTAAATAGGTATGGGCAACATTTTCAAACCTGGGTTCTGAAAGTTTGACACAATATCCAAAGGAAGATATGAAAGAGGCGGGGTGGTTCACACAGACTGTCATTAAGAGTAGTGAAAGCTCAAGGTCTCAGCCCTGATTCTCAGAGAATAACTGAGATTAAGGAATTAAAATTATATTGCCCAAAAATGTAGGTTAAAATCCTCCCTATTCTTTACCACATTGTACTACACATAAGACCCCCCACCCCCAAATTATTATCATAGCAAGAGAAAATGGAGTTATTACATAGTTGACTGAGAACATCCAACATATTTATTGGAATTCCTGACTGGAGGCATGGATTAAAGGACTACCCGTAGTAAAGCAAAGGTCAGCAGCCAAACAAGTGACATTAGGAACATGGTCACCAAGAGGTCCCAGCAAAGTGAATAGAAGTGACTTTTCCTCTGCAGCTTCCCAAGGTGTGAACCAGAATCTAGAGCTACACTGAACGCAAATGGGTGGAAAGATCAGGAAAGGAAGGCTTTGATCCAGACTTCAGCAATTTTGCTTTTCTGAAAGAAGGGGAACCGAGTACCTTGGTTTCCAAAGCACGTAACAGAAGTAAAGGCAAAAGGTCACAGACAGGCCTTGCAAGGGTTCACATTTTCCCCCTTCCTGCTCCAGCCAGCCTCAGGGGAAAGACTCTGGGGGAGTTTTGCCCATGGGCTAAAGCAACATTCTGTTGGGGAAGACCATGTGGTGGCTCCCCTACATACTGGAGCAAGGGAAGTGTTCAAGCACGTGGCCCAGTTCTCCACTGCTTCTCCCCAGCTTGCTGCTGCCGCCATTGCATTCAGTGAAGAGAAACAGCTACAAGATTGTGCAAACTTAATTCAGGGTATCACAGGTGATGCCGGAATTTTGATGCCCCTCTTGCTTAGAAGCTCTTTTCATACTTGGGACCTGTCATCAGTTGTGCTGAAGTCAGAAGTCAAGAGTGGTGGTGACTCTCACTTAGGTGCTGCCATTCACACACTAAGCTCCTCCGCCTCAAAGGCCTGGCCGGGCAATGCTAACAATAAACAAACCATAATAACTCACAACTGCGGCTGAACCCAGCCCTTAATGACATTGTTCAATACAGCTTCAACACTGTGAAGAGCTTCACTGCTTCGTTCCCATGCTCCTAGGAGCATTTCCAGATGGGCTTTACCAAAGGTGATTCCATCAGCTTATTCTAATTGTTTTGCTCGCGCAGCAGAGGGAAGCTAACCTGCCGTGAAACCCGATGCCTTCTGCAGGAACAGGTTATTGCAGGGTAACAAGTGGCTTTTCTTCCCTGAGCCTCAGCCGGCAGCCCAGTACCACAGGGGGGCACTCACATTAGCACGTACACCTCCCGAGCCGCGCAGCACCTTGCAGGTGTGCGCAGCTGTGCAGCACAGCTCAGGGAGGGCTCCCAGGTAGGCAGAGCCTTGGAAGCGTGGCTGAAGCCACTTTTCCTTCTCTGCGTCTCCACGCAGCAAACTGTTGGTTTGTATTTTGCTTTGCCTTTTGGGTAGAAACAAAGCAAA
Organism: Falco naumanni; assembly: GCF_017639655.2. NCBI lineage: Eukaryota > Metazoa > Chordata > Aves > Falconiformes > Falconidae > Falco > Falco naumanni. The sequence continues at coordinate 71,264,119 of NC_054056.1, forward strand.
AGCAGAAGAAAAAGTGAAACTGAAAAAAACCTCACCATATATATAAAATGGCAGTGTCTGCTAGCGCTGTTTGCTTTTTGTGCATGGGCTAAGACGTTTTGACCCTGGGAAAAAGGTATCGAGAAAGTCTGGGAGAAGGGTGGTGAAGGCATCATTTTCTGATTTCCATCAATAAGAAAACAACTTGTGGAAACTCCTCTCTGATCACACGGTGAGGCAAAGGAAAGTATGCTGCACGACAGATATTGCTGGCAAGGCTTGAATAATCACTGTTTTAAGAGGGTTTATCTGCCAGTGGCTCTCAAAGTGTCTGAGAACACTGTGGCTGATTCAAAAGGCTGCTTTCTGGCAAGTCTTTGGCTATTTCAAAGCAAAGTCTGAACTTAGAATCAAGTTGTTTCTCCTTACTACTACAGATGGTTTGATCAAATGAAAGCATGCACTGCAAGGCATACATTAGAGCCAGAGGACTGAGAATGATGCTTGCCTCAACAATTTAATTCTGTTTAAGAGGTGCTTTTGGATTATTAAGTGCTGCAAATAAAGGAAGTGCAAAATGCAGGATATTTATTTCCCGAGATTTTGTGCTTCTTTGAAGATCCAAGCTGGTATCACAAAGGGCTGAGGGAATATTACAGGGAGATGTTACCAGCTTCACAGGTTCAAATGGTTGAAGAATGGGAACATGAACAGTCCAACTGAAATTCTGGCAGAGATCACCAGACAAAATTTCTTCTTTTGTTTTTCAGTCTTCCCCTTATAGACACATCACCAGCCTCAGTCTCTTTGCTGAAAGTCTACCTTTTCCCTGGAAGTCCACTTTTCCTCTGAGTACATCACATTACATCAGAAACAGCCCCAGTGCACATTGTAACTTGGGAATGAGTGGATTGTCAAGATTTTGTAAACTGCTTAGCTTCAGCTTCACCCTGCTCCCACTGTGTAAGCAGTTTAGTCTAATATTAGTGTCTTCTGAAAATTTCACCTCCGGAGCCAAGGAGCACTACATGGATAAATGAAAGGGGAATGCGACAGTGATCAAAAGCTGTCTGGTCCAGACAGATAAATATCAGGCTAGCTTGAAGGTTTTCACCTCTTTGCTGCCGGGAGTTATATTTTTTCATGGCAGAGCACTGTGGGCTAATTTCATAGCTGGTGTAAATCAACATTGCACAATATACCTTGGTGGAATAATGCTGATTTATGCCAGCTAAGAATCTGGCTGCTTGTACTCCTACCAGCATGGCATTGACTTATAAATCTTCTTTTAAAACCTGTGGATCAACCAGAGGAACTGTTGTTGAGAGCTGCATGTTTCAAAATTAGCCTCAAGAAAATAGGAGAGCCCCAGTTTCAAACCAGGACAAAAAAATGTAGACACTGAAGTGGGCTTTTTCCCAGAGGTGCTAGTTTTACCTCTGTGGAAACCAGAAACCCCCGGCACCTGTAAAAACTAGGTTTGAAATCAGGAATTCAGCTGTTCAGATCTGCTCATCTTGTATTCCTTTTGAATTTTGAAGTGATTCACCTTCTTCCCCGTTAAACATGTATATATTTAAAATCATCTATTGCTTAACCACTGATCCTTCCTTCTTTACTTTTTTTTTTTTTTTTTTTAATATACGTATGTATACCTGACTCCTTGGAGATCACTTTGTCTGTCTCTGTGATTGCTGGAGTCAGCCAGCAACACGACAGGACTTGCTTGTTTACATAGCTCTGAGGGTTATGACAACACATCAGAATGTACAGGTGCCGTGTAGAGATGCAGCTTGCAATTAAGATCAGTAAAGCTGACTATTTAATAAAGAATTCCTTCATTTTATAACAACCTGATCTTATTATTATATGCACTACAAATCAGCACCATAAAGCTCTTTAAAAAATTTGTTCTCCCTTGGTATTAAATATTTGGGCTAAAGTTAAGAATTAACAATTGCAAAACAATTGCATTAATTGAACAGAAAATTAAACCCATAAAACGTGGTTAAATGCAATTTCCTCATAACTGTCTTACATGTGCTGCCAAGATAATTATAAAACAATTCTTAATATTTTTTTTAGTCCATTTGGTGACATTTCACCTGTGCAATATAGCAGTCAGAGTTGAGCAAATCAGGGGAACACTCTTCAGTTGTCAGTTTGATTTGGGCCTTTAGTTAAAGTGTGGATTCAAGGCCAAACCAGTACTAAGATTTCTCACTCAACAGAGTGGAGAAGACTTCTTGCAAAAGCCATTCCTCAGATTTGAGCACTAAGCAAAGGAAATCCCAGGAGCAACCTGCCCCTTCCAGTAGTAAAAAGTTTATCAGAGCAGCTTTTCATAGAAAAATTAAGTCCTCACAGGTGGTTTTTGAACAATAGCTTGAGAAAGTCTATTTTTCCTCTTAAATGCAGCTCAGAATACCTGCCACTTTCTACTGGCCCAGGATCTGGATGATCTGATGGTCAGCTATATCTTAAAATGGGAACATTTTTTCTTGACATAACCCCACCCCCACCCCCCTACCCCCAAACTTCCTTCTCACCATACTAGGTACAAGTGGCTGCTGCATATTTATTTTTTTTTAAATAAGGGAGTTATAGAATCACAGTTTCTGCTGAAAAATTCAATCAGATACACTGTTTTTATCTATAATCAGGTGGAATGTGTGGTATCACAGCGCAGGTATCAGTCCTTTGATAGAGGGTGAGAGATTCCTGACATGTAGTATGCCCTTTACCCCAGAGTAAGGCAACAACACGTTAACATGTCACATCTTTATAAGTCCATCTTAGAGAAGTGCAAAGTATACACTGATGACACTTCAGATGGAAACTCCTCTTTGGGCTTATTCTTTTGGAATCAGCTTTTCCTTTTCCCTTGAGTTTTTTACTTTCTACTGTTTGCCTGTGCTGCCTCTCCTGCGATGTAATTAGAATTATTTTCTCTGGAGCTGTTCCTTTCATATATCAGCCAATTCATCCACACTGGATGAATTTCCTCTTCCCTGGAAAAGGGCTGAGTTTATTGACATAAAATAATCCTTGGCCCAAACGACTGAGCGTGGACAGGCAGGCTGGGAATCTGGACGGAGATCCTGCTTTGAGAAGATCTTGGATCACACTGTAATTCTGAGTCCAGTATTTTCTCATGTGTCCTCTGCCAAGCTATCCTCATTTGTGCTGGAAAAATCCCCTGCTATCAGTGAGGGTTTACATCTTCCTTACTTGGAGCAGGCCTCACTGACGTATCAGCTTGTTTACGCTTATAGCGTAAACTGTAGAGAGTTCTGTACAAAGGTGGTGGGAGATCTTTAGAGTTAAGGACACATCAGTGGCTCATCTGCCAACAGGACTTGCGCTGACATCCTGTTCTCAGCCAGTCATTTTCCATCATTTGTAAGTTCTCCTGCCATTCCCACTAGTTTTCTTCCATGTTGTTATTTATTATGTGTCTTTTTTTGTAGTTTTTCCATACTGCTGATCAGCTTCTGTGAAGATAGTCACGAACACAATTTTTTAGGCCTTTTCTTGTTTCAAATGCTTATCCCAATAAGGCCGGCCAAATAAAGTTGTATTCCCCTGGATTTGTGACTCTGTTTAAATTTGAATCTGAAAGTGTTGAAGTTTGAAACCTGACATAGACTGGAAGTTTACCTACTTTAGCAGCACTGAGTCTTACACGGAGTAGACGTACAGCAATGCAGCAACCCCCTTACCTCAAGTAGACATGACTGTAGGCTGTACACTTTTATTCTCATTTTACTTGCCGCAGCTCTTTCCATCCACTGGCTGCTCCTTGCACGTGCTGAAGTTCTGTTCTCACCTACAGCCCTTGGCTTATGACAGACGGCCCAAGTCCAAGCAGTCACCACAATTCTTTCTAGCTGACTGGTAGCTACAAGCTTGCAGGCTGTAGAGATGTGCCAAAAGAAAAGTGGTGGTTTTGATCTCTTTCTCCCTTGGCCCTATGGCTTATCTGGCTCACAGAGGGAGACTGATCGGTGAATTATTTTAAAACACACACCTGGAGCAGAGAGGAACTCGGGATGGGAAATGAGGGGAAAAGGATGGCAGGGAGGTAGAAGTCAAGAAGTGTTTGGGTTTGATGTGGAAAGATCAAGTGTGCTGCGGCCTGCCTTGCGAGGAAAGGAGTGTGCCTGGAAGGCTGATGAATGGCAAGCTAACAGGAAACCGCTGCAATAACTGTGCCTCTCCCCTGCACACCATCTACCTGTAGGCACCAAAATTCCTCTTTCTGGGGAAGCGCTCGGTGATCCATTTTCTTCGGTGGCTGCCAGGGAGAGCGAGGAGCTGCTGGGACAGGAGGAGTGGTGTTACCAAAGGGCTCTCCTACACAAATTTGCTCCTGGCTGTGCATGTAAGGGAGGAAGGGAGAGAGACAGGTGTGTGTTTGCGTGTGTGTGTATATCAATCACACAAGCAAACAAACAAACAAAACTACATCCAGGAGGGAATTTTCTTCCTGGCTGAAGCGCCTCTGCCATCTGCTTTGCAAGGGAGTTTGTTAGATTGTACAGTCCTTGGTGCACGGCAGCTGCTGCAGAAAACGACTCACTCAGGCACTTCTGTCCTTTGAGCCTGTGTTTTTCAAAGCTTCTTCTGTTTTCCTGTCTCTTACTCATATCATCAAGGGCTGGGACTGGAAAAATGCGTGCAGGTCAGTGCCTGCTTCTGAGTCTTCCAGGTACTGCCGAGCTTGAGCAATAAGGTATAACATAAATTTGGCTGCTTCCATTTCTTTCCCCAATGATAGTGAGAAGTTGAACTTGTTTTTAAGTACCTTCAATTTCCAGTTCAAATTAGTAATTTCCTTTAAACTGGATCCCCACCACTTCGTGCTTTCAGTGGGAGTCTCTAACCATTTCAAAAGAAGGCAGCTAGCAAAACAGGTATCAATGTGCTATCACATGGTGATGGGTTTGGCCGAACAAATTGGCATCTCTTGACTACTCTGATATCAAAAGACTTCCTTTGTCTGTGTCTGTGTTTTCTGGCAGCTTTGAGAGGTTCTTCACTTGGTGATTCACCAGGTCTTAAAGGATTTTGCTTTGCAAGGGCTTCCATTGCTTCCAGTGTATTGTTTTGCCCTTGCTTTATAGGCATTGATCTGAACAGAATTTTGCCCTCCTGGTTTTGGCAGTGGTCTCTGCTGAGTGTGCATGAGAGTTGGGCTCAGCCAGCTGGAGGAGGTGGGTGAACAGCATTTCACATGATGACACTTGGGCCTGAACTTTGGGCCCTTTGGAAAGCCAAGGGGGTGTGAAGGTCTTGCTGGGTGTGACAGACCCTTTGGTCCCCACAGGAGCTGCATGTAACTGAGACATGGGCAGGGTTCTGCTGCGGGCACCTGGCTCATGCTATGGGGACCTCAGTGGCTGCCAGGTCACACCTGTACCACAGGTAGGGGCTACACTCTGGATCACTGCATGCTCTGGCTTCTCCAGGCAAGGGGGTTTGCTTACCCCCTGGAAGGCGAGGAAGCCAGGAAGCTGGTGCCAACCAGGGCATGCTGTGAGATGGCAATAAGTATATACACTGAGAGCAATGGGGGCAAGTGTGTCTCAAAAGCATGAGGACCCGAACACCTAACAGCAAGGGGAAACCAAGGAAACCAAACACTCAGTTTTCAAGTGGCAGCTGAGGTGAGGTTGACATTTTTCCTTCAACCCATGAGCAGAGTCAGACAGACGTGAGTCAGCCTCTAATATTGTCCTTTCTCTGGTTTACAGCAGACACATACTTTAAAGCTGTGCCATATCATCTTCGTCATGAAAAGAAGTCTCCTCATTCAGAGACTTCTCTAAACCACTCAAGATTTTTGAGTGTGCCTTCCCTCTCCAATTGCTTGGAGCCCTGAAAACCACAGCCTTTGCTGGCAGACAATAAAGATATGACCTAAAGTATTCAACAAGGAAAAAGAAAAAAGAAAGAAGGGGGGGTGGGGGGTGGGGGTGGGGGGAGGGGAGGGAAGGGAAAGAGGCTGTTGAGGAGGCTTAGAACATGTCCCAACATTTTCTGCAGGTTTTTTCCTTTCTTGAGGCAATCAGAGCACTGCCTAAGTTTTGCACCTGCCATGGGCAAGTGCCTCTGTCTTTTAGTGAAATAACTTTATGCATTTTTAGTGCAAGCCCTGGCCTGCTTTGTATCCTGCTTTACCTGAATGATTATATCTTCTTTACTTCGTTAACTTTTCAATAGGCTATGAAAACAAAAGCTGTCACTCTGATACCTGCCATTTGATATGCAGCAATGCCTTCAGTACAAAAAGAGCCCCTCCATCTCCCAGCCCCCACCTCCAAGCATCACTTGGCATGATCCTGCTTGTAGCTGCTCAATATATAAATGTAGTGTATCAATACATAAAACCTTTCTGTGTTTCTTTCAGCAATAACACGTTCCTATATCTGTAAGTACAAGCTTTGCAACATTGATATGATGTTGATAAAGAAACCAAAATCTACTGTCCAGTGAAATATCAGTTTGTTGTGATCTTAGGTCATCTCAGGGAAGTACTTGTTTAGACAGAAACAGCCACAAGGCCCAGGACACCTTCTCTGTGTGCACACACAACCTAAAATGTTGTAATTTGGTGTGGTTGGACTTAGGGTCTCTGAGGATTCCCAGAACTATATCTCAGATTTGCAGAGATCATAAAAATTAGTTCGTGGGTTAGCTCATGTTCAGTGGCAAGAAAAGAAGTCTTCAATAGTCTACTTTTCTAAGATATTTAGGCTTTATTTGCCTGTATATCTAAATTATTAATTTACAAATCCCTACAGCTAGTCATGTTAGTAAAGGAATCCCTCTAGACATTTGCAGTCCAAAGACAAGCTCCTGGATCTCGGCAAAGGCCAGCTCTCAGGAGACAGATCGGGGTCTTAGGGTGGGTGGGCTATATCATCCTCATTTATTCAAATAGCCTTCACTTGAGAGATCCCTCAGATGAGGAAAATCTGCCTGGAAAACACAGAGACCACATAATAGAGCAGTGTACAGCTAAACAGGCAGGAGGGTAGGTAAAAATAAATAAAAGGATGTGTGCTTTGGGGGAGGAATATTTTTTTGGATGGGTTCAAGCTGGAGGTGTAAGGGTACACAGAAAGCCACAAATTGCTGAGGACAGAACAGTTTGCAGATCAAACGAAGCTAATGTTGCTTTGGGATGTAATGACTCTGATGAAGTGATTTTCCAGCACCTTCTCCTGAGAAGAGATGGGAGAAAAACTCTGAATGTGTTTCTGGTGGCCTCAGCCCTGGCGATTCAGGGAGCAGCTTCTCCAGTCACTGACTTGTTTTCTGCCCTAGGATCACACTTGGGCACAGAGACTAGAAATGAAAGTCTAGGTTTTAAAATGAAATTAATGCTTCTGGGTATCCTAGTTTAGAGTGAGCATCTTTAACTCTGGACATTAAGAGAGCTGGGGTTTGGGGGAGTATTGAGCCTGTGCCCTCTGAACATGAGTCTTTTTATGTCCTCTGAGGTTGGGCAGTAGAACAGAAGAACAGAAAGTTATGATAACCTGTATTCTGGTGCCAAGGTAAGACAGTTATGGAAATATAAATTTAAATGTTTTTAGAGTATCAAATTTCCAGTGATGTGAATGGGAACTAATAGGACATTGAGTTCTCAACACTTCTTAAAATCAAGCCATTTCTACTTATTGGTTTAACCATGGATCCAACTTCCAGTATTCCTGCTTCTCTGTTTCACGTGCTTCTCTCTAAAATCCATTTTTCTTGCATCTGTCAAAGAAGGCTGCAGACACAGTAACAGCAAACCTCACCTTAAAACAGAGGACAAACCACCTCATTATTTTAATGAAAGAAAAATTGCCATCTTTTAGTTCCTTTTTTTGGGGTGTGTGTGTGGGGAGAGGGGTGGGGTGGGAGTTGGAGGGTCTCTCTGGAGAAATTTGACTCTTCTTGTTGGATTCTGACTCACCCAGCACCCCTGGAAAACCTCCTGGATAAGCATCAATGCACTACACAGATCAAGCACTGTCATGAGACTGGAAATGGTGATTGCATGTGTTTTTAGGAAGTAGCCTTTACAGCTACATGCTCTGAGAGGGCTGAAAAGCTCTGAAACTGGACTTTGAAAAGCTTATATTTGTTCCCTGCAAAAATACATTTTAAAATATTGAAATTCTTGTCCATCTTATTTCACTGGAGTTAGCACATTGTAAATGATTCAGACATGAATCAAACATCTCCCTTTCCCCCTGGCTTTGAAACTGTCTTCCTGAAATTTAACTGGGTCTGTATAACCAGTGCCATTAATTCCCAGTATAATTTTATGTAGTGCATTTTCTGTGAAGAACTTGGCACTTCGACAGTAAATAATAATTCCAGGTCAAGAAATATGCTCTTAATTATTTCATGATCTCAGTGTCTTTAGGGAGGGAATTGAACAGCCCCTGGAGCAAGCAAATAAAATGTTTAATTCCAAAAAAACCTTGAATTAATTTCTGGGCTTTTGATAGATAGCAGCTACTCTGTACTTTTAGGTGTCAAACCTGTGTTTCTTTGGCCAACTCTGAGCTGAAGCACACAAAGTATTCCAAAGAAATGTTTAATTTTCTAGAATACTGTGGGCATCTAATAACTCTTATTGTTAAAATGGGGAAACAGGGCATATTTCAGGTGCTTCCACTTGCATTTGGAAGACCAGCTTGTGGCACATGTTTTTGAAATTGTGACTAGCATTTCAGGGGAATGTGATCCCAGTTTTCAAGTTCCACTGTTAGAACCTGTTGCAAGCTGGTGGTAAAACTCCTCTTTTGGCCTCCCAAATAGTGGCCCTACCTACAGTACAAAACATTCCTAGTTCTATCATCTTGGCATTAATTATCCTAATCTCTTTTCTAATGTTCAAGCTGTTAATTTAACCACGTTGTCTAAACTTGCATTGGAAGTGGAGCTGGATTTCTTTCCTTGCATGTGCAGACAGAAAAGCTGAAGGTAGCTTATCAAAATAAGTATAAGATAACAGAACTCTGGGTTGGTGGAAAAAAAAAAAGAAAAAGAAAGAAGATGTAAGCTATTTTCTCAGATTGCAGAATTCTGTGTTTATTTGAAGCTGGCTTTAAAAGCAGGTGGAGCTGCAAGAAATCTGCCTTCCTGGATATTTTCTCTAATAAATGCGAGGGTAATTTCTTAGCTCCATCTGTGGGGAATTAAAAACAGAGAACCGAGCTATGAGCAGGAGTCATGAATGTCATCTTTGTGCATCTTACACTACCTCTTATGGACCATGAAAAATTGTTCCTGTTCAAACTGAATTTTCATACAAATCTTATGTTTGCTCACAGAAGTTTTGTAAGCATCAGTGAGCTAATTTAGTCTCCTAATTGGCTGGCAAAAGTCTCCAGTTCAATGCAGACAGAGTAAGTTAATCCACAAGAAAATGGTAAAACTCCATAAAAATCCAACAAGTAGTTGTCACAAGATGTGTTACAAGAAATCTTGTGGACCACCTTAGTAGAGGTGGCAGTGACTGTGTGGGGTGTAGTGACCTATCCCCTCCCTTCAGAAGGTGACATGTTGCCTCTGACACAGCTGTCCTCCAATTACATCAGCACCTTCAGTTTTTAGTGCTGACTTCTCCGGAAGAAGTGAGTACAAATTAGAGAAAGAATGCAACATCTTACCCAAGCATTAATGTGGAAGACTGTTGGCTTTTGGGGACTGGGACTTCAGAATTATAATTAGTGTTACTGAGGAAATTAGTGTGAGAGTGTGAGACATCAGACTGGATGGGTACAGTGGTCTGTTCTGGCCTGAGATGGTGTAAACTGGGAGGAGAATGTGGTCTCCCCTCTGCTTGTTTGACAATAAAAGAGTATGTACATCTGTAGTCCCATATAAATAATGGCTGGTTCTAATAATTGTACATAAAACATATGGAATGTAGACCTATACTGCCATGTAAACAATGGCTTGTATCAATAATTACAGATTAAGTACACATTCACATGGAACTGCCTATTCTATGTTATACAGAATATATTTTCTGCCAGCAACATTGACTGAAAATCCATGAGGATAGGAAGGAGCTTTTGATGTTAACCCCCACCCCCCATATCATTCCCTTCTTTTCCCTTTCTTCTTCCTCTGTCTGAAAGCAAGGGCTCAGGGTCTGCTGTAATGGTCTATGTTCTAGCAGGGCTTTTTGAACGTGGGTTTTTGCTCCTTCTGTGTGCTCCTCACTTGGCTGCCTTTCCATCTGACTCCGAACGAAGCGAGTACAAATTAAAGAAAGAATGCAGCCCTAACGCCTACACCCAGAAGCTTTCAAAACAGAAGGCTGCTACACCTGTGGGGATAGAACAAGTGTATCAGTGTCCCAGGCTCTGCCCTGGCTCGTCCGCCTTTGTTAGCTGGAATGTGCCGATGAAACAATCAGGTGCAGTAGGCGCGTGGCAGCCTGCTTAAAAACCGATTCTTTGGAGACAGGGAGTGGGCTGTGAATCATGCATCCACATAATCTGATGATAACAATTTTAAATGTGGTGATTAGTGTATAATGGAAAGTATTGTGCTATTTGGTATGATTTGTCTGCCACTGCACTACCCAGTATTTAAAAGGTCCCATCTTCTATGCAAATCCTCATTAATTCTAGTAACAAATGCATAAGGTAACTTTAGGAGTGTTTAGTTGCTTGTAACTTCCTCACTCACACAGCACATGCATGCATGTGTGTATATATATATATATATATATATATATATATATATGTATACACACCATTACATTTTGGGTCACTGTACCAGCCTAAAATCATGGACAGGTTGCTGGGCAGCACAAAAAGCAGTATACCTTGCTGTGGAGCTTGCAGGCTTAGCTGTAAACTCTTCAGTACTGGTAATACCAGCCTCCTAGCAGCATGAGTGCATCTAGCAGTGCGAAAGTGCTGTTGAGAATACCAGCCCAGAAATGAAAATGCATCTAGCTGTTCAACTTCATGAGTAGAACCAGCAAGATACAACTTCATGACTAGTCCTTTGCTTCAGGTACCTGCACTAGACTACACCTTCAAGTACACAGCAGCTCCCTGTGAATGCCAGGAGAACATGAGTAACCATCAGTGCAGCTGAGGGACATCAGTGTTAAAAACATTAAAAGTAGAGTGGGTTTCTCTGGGGTTTGAGGCTTTGAGTGTAAGGCAGCAAGACTGTATTTTAACTGTGACAGTGGTTAAAAAGTACAGTAAAGTTGTCTTACTTTGGGACTAGAGATGTGTCATGTTTGCTTTTGGTGAGATTAATTTTGGTGGTATCCTGTAGCATCAATTTTACATTTCAGGTCTTAGCTCACTGGGCCTTTATAATCCAAATAGATTCAGGGCAAATATCTGTTGACAAAGGAAGCAAACAAAAATAGAGAAGAAAAGCCATGGCAACACCAGGTGCCCTCATGAAATCTTCTGATAAAATGAATCATGATTTGGGAGAATTAATAATTGTAGACAGCATTGGTAAGTTTTTCCTTTTCTTAATCACTGAACCTCCATGTGTCCTTGCCATGAATACAAATAGTATCAGGAAGTGAATTAATAGATCACTTGCTTATATTTACTCACATAAAGGAGTCCAAACAGAATAGCTATTTTACACATAGCTTTAGTGTCCGTTCTTACTTTAAGCCAAATTATCCATCATATATGAATGACACGCATAGAAAACCTGAAAGTTAAAATACTTTTGTTATAAAGAAAAGATATATACAATACATGAGTGCAATTTATGCTTGTAAATTTCATCTCAGTTTTAATTCTGAACAATGCAAGCTCAGGTGGAAGATCTCCATCCAGCTTCTGTTTGACTGATTGATGTGGCTAGAAAGATGTCTTCATAATGAGGTCTTAGATAGCCCACTGAACTGGCTGGCTGGGTGCTCATATGAATGTGATTAAAACTGTAATCAGGTTTGAAATGCCAAGGGCCAATTCTTATACAAGTCACTTGGATTGTAGACAGAAGTGTTACTTTCCTGGAAGCATTTGCAATGAAGCAAATCTTCAGCGTGTACGCGCACACACACACAAAGAGAAAAAAAGGAGAGACTGTGTAAAAAGGGCAGCTGTTGTTGGCAATGTAAAAGCCTCCTAGGCTCCACCTGCCTTGCTCGTGCCAGTATCTTTTAAGTGCCACCTCCCCTGACATGCTGAATACACATTACTGTCAAACTTGAGTATTAGGTGGATAGATATGCAAGCCCACACTAGCAGCCAGCACATTTAGGGGAAGTGTCAACAATTTTCTGCAAGCATTGTACGTGGTATCTTGCTGGGAGTTTGCTCAGGAGCACATGCACAGTGTGAAGTAATGTGCTGTTATTTTACAGGCTGCAAGTTGAGCGCCAATCAAATGCACTGCCCAGCAATGGAAAAAGTGATATAGATGGGGGATCTCTGACAGCTAAGGTTCAGACTGCTGAGTCTGATGCCAAACAATAACAAATGTACATGTTGAGAAATCTCCCTGGATAACCGAGGTTACACTCTGACCTAAATGACAGAAAAGTAAGAGAATAAATTCTTCCTCACACTAATCTCTAAATCCCCAGACCTCCTTGCACTATAGTAAACCTGACTTGCTAATACCAACATTGCTTGAGATCCTGTTACCTACTGAATGTGAGGCTGCAGTTGCACATGCATTTCAAACCAGTGAGGATCAGCCATGCTGCTGGAAGAAGCAATCCTGCAACCGCTTGGCAGCACCCTGTAGCAGAGCCCAAGACATGGCACCCCTGTTTTGAAGAAGCCCTGCAACCAGTAGCCGGGACCGTTAAATACAGCTGTGTCCTGCTTTGTTCATTGGGCTGTGAGCTGTGCGCCTGGGAAGGTGAAGGTTGTGTGTCAGGAGATGCATTTGACTTGAAACTTTGCTGGTGAGGGTTTGTGAGTGGGACAGAGCACAAAGCATAGCATTGTGGAGCGAGGTGGGAGTTAACCTCCATTGAGACCCAACGGGAGAGGTAGGGTGGGATGAAATTGTGATGGGCTTTGAAGATAAGGCCAAGAAATTTGTGCTGGATACAGTGAAAAAGGGGAAGGGCTTACACCAAAGTAGCACATAGCCACAAGTAGGAAAGAAGAGAAGGGTTAGCAGCAGTATTCTGAGTTATCTCGAGGGGGTTCCTTTTGTGGCTGTTGATAGCAGAGCAGAGTGGATTACAAAAATCTGACATAAATTGTCCAAGGCTTGGACAAGAGCTCTGCCCTTAGAGTTGGGCCTGAAAATCCTTGTCAGTTATGCTTTGCGGGCATTGTAAACATGCAAGGATAGACTTGTTTCTTAGCCTGAGGAGCTTAAACAGATACACAAAAACCCTAACAGCTTTTAAATGTGGCTCTCCTGTTTGTACTAATCACTGCAGCCCACTCTCACTGTTTCAAACCTAACAAAATGAGGAAATGAAAATGAAAACTAGCTCTGGTCTATGACTATCTTATCTACTTGTGACTGCAAGTGTAATCTGGCATTTTAAAACAATATCTACTGGCTTACAATGCCCCTTTTAATTAATGGAACCAGAGAATCTCTCTCAGAGAGCAGATATTAACCTCTTCAAAGCAATGTCAGTAAATTCAGCTGCTCATGATGATGCACAGCTCTCCCAGTTGGACGGTACCATACACGCTGAATACCAGGTTTCAGTTAAGCCCAAAGTATGGAAATAAATCCACATCTGTTTCAAGCTCCTCTTGGATCACGCTGCTTCTTTGTTGTCCTCCAAGGCAGAAAATCATGAATAGAACAGAGGTAATTTTTTTTCATTTAATAACAGTGGTACTACTAATACTTCCCTTCTACTATATAAAATAGCTATCACAAGGGAAATCAAGATGACATTGTTTTTCCATTTATAAGCAATGGATTTTAGTTCCATTAAAAGAACTGAGACAATCACAGTCCTCTCCCTACAGATATTCTAGCAAAAATGAAGCAGGATACATTATATTGCAGTCTTAATGCATTGTTTTGATGAAGCCACAGAAATGCCACTAGCAACCTATGTAAAAAGTTTACTTACACCTTTTTGCATAAAATTGTCTCAGAGATAATTTATCTAATATTTGTAGCAGTATTGAGGAAATATAATAATGTAATAGTGTCTACTATGCTGCAGAGAAATATGTATTTATTTACTCAACTTTTTTTTTTTGTATTTAAACTTCCATTAAATTTTGTACGACTACCAAAGTGTGCCAACTAGCACCAACAGGTATGTAAGCTAAGATGGGAAAATAAATTCTTTGTGCTGAGGTAACTGGAATGTAGAGATTATGAGAACCCCTGTAATAAAAAAGCTTGAACAGAAGCAATGCAGTTGAGATGTACAGCAAGAAAATTCTCAGTAAAGTCAGACTTTAGGGAAAGGTTTGAATAACAAGCCAGACTTTGCTAGCTCTTTGGGAGGTAGCATGAGGAGGACAAAACTGTTTACACATTACACAGTATAATGCCTAATTTGTACAGGCCTAGCCCCCTAATCTAGCTCCTGAGGCTTCAGAAGGGAGATCAAAATTCCCAGTGGTAGGCAGGGTCAGCTCTTTCATGATGTCCCAATAGGGAGTACTGAAACAATGATCTATCTGCCTGGAGATTAAACACCCAAGTTGATGCATCTCCATCACCTTGAACCCATCAGCTTCTTGGATGACTGATTTTCCCATTGCAGAGGGTTTTTTCACATGGTACCATTTCCAAAGAACTTGTTAGGCCTTACCCTTTTCCCTTTCAATGTGATTCTCAGTGTTGCTCCCCTCTTCTGCATTTTTGCGTGTTTTACATTAAACAGTGATTTAATAAGGAAAAAAAAAAAGCAATAACTCTAGGAACAGAGAATGTGAGCCAGGAAGGATTTCTAGATACCATCAAGGTACCTTAATTCATAGATTTATAGGCTTAGTTTTGAACTTGCTTCTTTGTCTTACTGTCTTATGTGGTTTTATAGACAGTGGGTCATCTTCAACAAGGCAAAGGCAGACACCACTTTGCAGGGCCTGCATTCAGGCCTCATCTTGCAAAGTCTGGGTAAGGGAGCTCGCCTGACCTGGGTGAATTCAAACCTCCTCAGGTTTACTGCTAGGGTCAGTGCTCAGATGACTGACCTGGTATCTAAAAAATGAGTGCTGTCAGTTCCCATGTCACAGTGCACGTGTAATGCCCTTCTGAGTCTCTCAGGCTCTCAGGATGTCGCAGTGGCTGTTATTCCTGGAGGCACAGGAGGCTGCAGGGCACTGCAGGCCCCAGTGCTAATCCCACCAGGGCCAAGGGGCAACAGGCAGCTCCAGGTGCTGGTCCTGCCACAGAGCCATGCATGGTGTCTGCTCTGGCTCTGGGTTTGTTGGCTGCGGCAGGGCTTGATGCCCCACTCCTCTGGCCTGATGGCAGACTGGTGCTTTGTTTGCCTAGGGTGGGAAATGGGAAGTCTTTAAATAATCCTTGTATCTTGGGTTGGGTGGCTGCTAAATGCAGATCCCAAAGTTAGACTGAGGTGTCACATCTTGCTGTTTGGTTGTTTAAGCGAGGCTTCCCTCCTTCCTTTCATCCTACTTTCCCACCTTCCTACCTTCTTGTCCTGGTTTCAGCTGGGATAGAGTTATTTTTCTTCTTAGTAGCTGATACAGTGCTGTGTTTTTGATTTAGCATGAGAATGATGTTGATAACACACTGATGTTTTACTGGTTGCTAAGTAGCGCTTACTCTAAATCAAGGACTTTTCAGTTTCCCATGCTCTGCCAGTGAGCAGGTGCACAAGGAGCAGGGAGGGAGCAGAGCCAGGACAGCTGACCCGAACTAGCCAAAGGGATATTCTGTACCACAGAACGTCATATACAGTGTATAAACTGGGGGGAGCTGGCTGGGAGCCACCGATCACTGCTTGGGGACTGGCTGGGCAGCGGTCAGCAGGTGGTGAGCAATTGTATTGTGCATCACTTGCTTTTGTTTTTTTTCCCTTGGGTTTTATTCCTCTCTTTCCCTCTCCTTTTCATTACAATTATTATTATTATTGTTGTTATTTTTTAAACTTTATTTCAATTATTAAAATGTTCTTACCTCAGTCCACAGGTTTTACCTTTTTCTGATTCTCCTCCCCACCCTGCTGGCGGTGGGCAGGGAGTAAGCGAGTAGCTGCATGGTACTTAGTTGCTGGGGTTAAACCACAGCACTCCCTCCCTCCCTTTCCCTCCCTCCCTCCTCCTGTCTCTCCTTCTTTCTTCCTCCTCTTATTTCATTCTCTTTTGCTTGCTGGCTTTCTCACTTGCTCCTAGCCCTTTTTGCCTGGATAAAGAATGTGAAGTTCATTTCCAAAGGAAAATAGATACTTGGGCAGATCAGTATTGTCCATGACAGGATAAAAGAAACAGCCTGGTTGAATAGGTACTTATTAGTTCCCCTGTTTTCCAGATTTACCCATACGTAGCATGTTAGGGCAGATCAGCCTTTCTGGAGATGGCTGCAGTTCTGAGATGATGCTTTTCCCCCGCTTCCCTCTCCCCCATTGCATCAGGTCCTTGGCAAGGTAGTGCCAGAGCTGCCCTCTGAGGCCCCTGCAGACCCACAGTCCTGCCCCCTTTCCCTCACTGGGGGAGGCAAAGCTGCTCCTCTGCAGGAAAAGTGGCAGTTCAAATGGGAGGGAGCGAAGGCTGGGGGACCTCAGGGCATTGCTTGAACCACCTGATGACAAAGACCCTTCCTCACATCAAGAATAAAATAAATAAAATTGCTTTCCTGTGTTTTGAGTTCAAGCACATTTTTTGGACACTAAAATGTAGAAAAACTACTAATGTTGTTCTTTTTTACCAGTTTAGCTGCCTCAACAGAAATATTATTTACAAGTGACTATGCAACCAGAGACCCCGTGGAGGAACTGCAGCATTGCATGCATGTAACTGAAGACGGATTTATGGCCTACCAAAAAGGAACAGAAAACTAAAATATATTCTCCTCTCCGCTCATGTCAGCCCATTAAGAGCACTGTGACAGTAACAGTTAGGAGGGGCACTCTTGAATCACTTAATGCTGGTATATGACTACACTGTATGGTATGTCTTTTGTTGGGCATACTATGTTTGAGTGCCATATTTTCCTTTTCAAATAATTTTATGATTTTTTTCCCCTTTCTTTTTATTTTGCTTATGTTCCTATGGGCTTTTATACATCCCCCCCCCAAAAAAAAAAAAAAAAGAAAAAAAAAGAAAAAAATAAAGACAAATCTGAACCCCAGCCAGCTGCAAACACTAAATGTAGAATTTCATTACACAGGGTCACAAGCAGAGTTCTTTGTTTTGCTTATCTTTATATTCATTTCACATATGTATTGTCATAACTTTTGATTTCCTTCACACATAATCCATTTGCTCAAAGATATAAGCTGCTCAGTGTATTGTGTTCTAGTCAGAGCTGTCTAATTTCGGGTTTGCTGTTTTGCTGATTTAGTGCCCTTAGGAAGTATGATACATATCCATTAATGCATCATCTGTAAAAACTTGTAGATGTACATCCTAGTCTTTCATTAATGTTAATGGTGCCCAACCCCTGAATGTACACTATGTCTCAGCACTCCACAAGTTAACTGAGTTCATGCCGTAAACATCTTGTTCTCATTTCTGTAGCACAGGCTAGCTTTCTTGGTGGGCAGAAGTGGACCACGGAGGTGCAGATCTGCAATCTCACTGTGCACCTGAGAAGTTATTTCCAGCTCTTAAGCTGAAAGGTTTCCTGCAGATGCAGGCAACTGCTCTTTCTGTGAAGAAAAATGCAGTATTATTTGCTCCCTTTCCAAGAAAATCTTGCAATCTTGTTAATTTAGGTGGTAGCAAGCATATTAGGCATGTTAGTTTATTTACAATGATACAGTAATGACATGAATGTTTTGCATCTTCTGCAGAGTGCTGCTTGTACGAGGACAGGATTACATTCCCAACTGGAATAGTATATTTAAATCATATGTGTAGATTGCACTATGAAATGTCTGGAGCTGATGAAACCTTGAGAAGTTTTGAGTCACGTGATACATTTAGACATTTGAAATCTGTAGATTATCTTGAGCTTTTTTTTTTTCTTTCTTTCTTAAAAAAAAACCCAACCAACCAAAATTTTTGTTATGAGGCTTATGGAATCTCCCCTGGGATTCAGCCAAAAATCAGCTGTAGTGGCAGTTTAGCGCAGACGTAACCAGCTGCAGTATCCCCTATCATAGTGGGGAAGAATCTGATGTGACCGCGCCACTAACAGCTTTTTTGGCACAGCACTGGGTTGCATAGTTCAGAACTTCAGTGTAAGGGCTTCTTTAATATAATATTGATTCTATGGGGGCAAGATAACTTCCTTGGCTTGGTTAGCATTGGCCTGATGAGAAATTGGAATACATTTTTCCTAATCCTCCTTCATCTCTGCAGAAATCACTTTTTGATTGAGGTCAAACTTTTGCTTTGGCAAGCCACTCAGGCTCTCATTAGGCTCTGATTGCATGCATATGATTGTCCAAAATGCACAGTAGGCAAAGGGTCAAGGATACAAAGGCTGCTGTTGTTTTTAATTCTTTTCCCCAATGCATCCAGCATGTGGAAAATACTTATCAACCTCCAGCCCGTGTCCCTGAACCTTCATTCTTGATGCGCCTTTTTAGTCTCCCCCAAGGAATCCTGTTAAACTTGGATCCACACATCCATAACGTGATGTTTGAACTACTATTATTTTTAAAATGAAATGGGTGGCAATATGACAGTGGTTCAGAAAAGTTAAATCTCTTCATACTCCAATATGTTTATGTTATAGGGTAACCACAGCACATATGAATATGTAAAATACATTTAATTGCTGCAAATAGGGATGCTTTTTAGACACAGGCTCTTGTTACTGAGGAGCAAAGGTGTTGACAGTCCCAGTAGGTATTTTGGGACTGAATCCTCTGTAGCTGTGGGTAAGGAAAGAAAGTAAGACTGTGTTAGTATGTGGGTCCGTGGCATCCACTTTGTTATGCAAACATCAACGGTTGTGACTTACTAAATATGTGATGAAGCCACAGATGAAACTGTAAAAGCCAGCTAGGTGTGTTTGGCTTGGCTTGGCCTGGTCCCATGAGCTACTGGGAGAAGGAGCCTCCATATGGGAACGAGCAATAGAGTTATTTCTCTGTCTGGGAAATTTTAAACTCTGCAGCTACAGACGCATGCTATACAAGGTGTTCACATCAAATATTTTAAGAAACACAGTCCTCACCTTTCCCTAACTAGGGCTGACAAAAGAGCAACATTTTAACTTATTCAATGTAAGTGTAATTGTTACCAGATAAGTTTTATCTGTTTAAATGAGGTCTGTTCATTTTCCAAATGGCAACTGTTCTTTTTAGACTATTTTTAGCTTCTATTTTTTTGAGGAGAGGAAATATAATTCAAAGCAGTGCTCTGGAGAACTGACAAACTCAATACAGCACATAGAATGGTGGGGGAAAAAAAGCCCCTCTAGGTGTAAGTAAAAAAAAAAAAAAATTATAGCAATGCTGCTTCCTTTTTTGAGGACATATTTGGGCATTGTATCAAAAAGGGAGGCAAACTTTTTATGAGCATAAATATGAGTATTTCAGACTGAACAGAAATACTTTCAAAGCACTTTTTTTGGGTCTGCGTTCTCATAACAGTTCCTGAAAACTGTCTTTTAAGAAGATGACTCCAAAGGGAAATATAAACCACAGTTTTTCCATAAAGGAAATATCTATTCCAGTTGGCTATTCTGTTACTACTGCCATTTTTCTTTTTCCTTCTCCTTTGTTTTCTGATTTTTTTAAGATTTTTAATGGCATTTAATAATTTTTTATTTTATCTTAAAACCTCAAGATATTGGCAACAATAATCATTATGCTTTTTCTCATTTAGATGGGTATTTTTAATTTCAATTTGTTATATGAATTCCTGTCCCATTTTCCTCTGCAGATCTTATACTTGCACGTACTGTGGATGTGCTCAAACTTTTGAAAGCAATGCAGCTTTTCTGTTCCTTTATTCAAGTTGAAGACTCCAGCAGCAACTCACTGATAGAGTAATCCAAGTGTTGCTGTACTGGTATCCAAGACATTCTATAATTTCAAGTGGAAATACAGACCTGAAGGTTTTCTCCACAATTTCTTTCCACAAAACGATTGTGAAGCCAATTATAGTAATAAAAAAATGCATGTTGTCCAGTGAGTTGGTCTTAACTTAGCACATGGAATACAGGTTGTCATACATGTTTGGTGTGAAAGAAACCTTGGTAGCATGAGACTAATGGGAGTACAGTTCAGCAGTTTGTAATTATTCATGTAGTGTTGCTGTAATGTGCAGGCTTGCATCAAATAAATAATTAAGTTCCAATTTTTTCACTAATTTAAGCTAATTTGAAGGACAAAATAAGATGATCTGCAGCCCAAATTTTACTCCCAGAAGGAAAATATGTTGCTTCAATGCAGTTCTGTTTGTTAAAGCATCACTTTGATTTGCAGCTAGGAATTCTTGAGTACCTTCAACTTTGACAGCTATTGACAGCAGTGGAGAGCACTCAAGGTGACAACCTCCTTCAGGCTGACATGAAGGATTTGAATGCAGCTACAAAGCATAAGCTGCCATAAAACTGAAGCCAAAGCTTTTTAGCTGGCTGTTTTAAAATCTCATAACCTCTGCAGATCAGGCTCTCGAGACTGGGACGGTTTGTAATGCACACAAACTAGACAGTTACATGTTCCAAAGTGGCTCATACAGGCATGTGGGACCACAGCAGCCTGAGTCTGGGTTCAGTCACAGCTTGTATTTCAGCTGCCCTCTTAGCTGACATATCAGGGACCCAAAGTGAACACCACAAGTTTCAGAGCCTGAGTTAAGGGCCAAGGCTCTGAAGCTGGGGGCTTTAGCAACACGTATCCTGGGTGGTTTGGCAAAAGCAGAGGATTTGTAATTAGCGGTTACCTTGAGAACCTTGCAAAGGTCCAACTTTAGAAAAAAAAGTGTAAAAATCTTAGAAAAAAAAAAGTAAATATCAATGTAAATGATTTTTAGGTGATGATTATTTTCATATAAAATGATTTCTTAATAATATAAAACTTTGGTTTTCTTCACAACTGAGATTCAGTAAAACAGTTATGCTCATACTCAGCATTAAGTATACTGTTACTTCATGGATGAAGTGAATGGGCTTTCAGTGTTGGGCAGGATTTCCTTTATCACAGCCTTTAAGTAAAATTACCAAGATGGATTATGCTAGACATCTTTTTCTCATATGATCCATAAGGGTTTTCATACTATAATTTCACTGAATAGTCACTATTCTGAATGCTATAGGAAAAACATGTTTAAAATAAAAAATCACTAACACATGACACAAACAGCTAAATCCATGATCTTTGATCCCTCCCTATCTTTTTTAAAATCATGAAAAAGAACCTATAATACTGAAATCGATAAACTATGTGCTGTACTTCTATTCGGTAAACTAGAAAATAAAATAAGCACCAAGGTATGTTTGACTAGTATAGGAAATAGTGTAATTGTTTTTCATGGAATATCTGGTTTTTAAATTTATTTTCTCAATCTGTGTATATGCAAATGCAAGTTGGCAGGTACTTTAGCTATGATTAATTTTTACAGATCTACTCTTTGAATCAAATCTGAATACTTGGTCCTTGAAGTATTGTTCTTCTGCTGTACTCCTTTTACTATCTACTATGGAGCTCATTTATCTGTAAACAAGGTGGAAACCGAGCAAATAGGTTTCTCAGAATTTTGTTGATAGCTGCTTCTGAGAGTGCTCTCTCATGTTTCCTTTCTAGATGCTGTGGTGAAGAGTTTGAGAAAAGTAGCTCTCCACCTGGATATTTCTCCTTGGCTGATCCTTCTTTTCTTTGGGATCCTTGAATACCGACTTGGTTTCGACCTGAATTTTTCTTTCAGTGCCAGGTATCTTCTGTTGTCCTTCATGTAATGATTAAGCCCTGCAGCTGAAGTAAGACTTATGGCGCTATTCACAGCAAATTAACCTTTCTTGAGGTTAATGAAAGATGTATTACTTATGCTGGAACTCTTTCTCTCTGTGTGCATCTCTTCCTTTTTGGGTTATATTTGGGTGTTGCTCTGTTGAAACACTGCCACAATTCTGTTAATTCTGGATTACTCCATCCCCAACTGGATGCAACTTTCCTTGGTTTCAAGCTTAGCATATAATGTAAACACAGTCTGTACCTACATGATGATGCAAGTCTTGAAAAGCTGATCTGTTCTTATGTAGATAACACCATTTAAAGCTGTCAAAAAGTTTGGAGGGAGCAGAGGAAATAGAAGAAAATTGAGCTTCTGCTCTATATAGTTGTCTAACTTGAAGAAAAGTTCAGTGGTCATCTTAAGGTACAGTGGCATTGTCAAATGCAATGAATCAGTTCTATTGAATTGAGATAGCTTTTGCTGTTCATTTGTTCAGAGTCAACAAATTCCATTTTATTCATAATTAGAGAATCATCAGTAGTTTTGGCACTACAATATTACATTTTTTTTTCAGAATATAGATATATTTCCTAAGAATATTGGTATTTTCTAACAATCATTGTAGGCAATGCAGACTTGTATGTTTAGCAAGCTGAGTCTGCTGAAGTCACTTCCATAACACCCAAGGCCAAAGATGCTTAGCTAAGGCTTGCATTTTTCCAGGAGTGAATAGCAAGGACTTTGTTTCTTTGTCTCAGAGTTAATGTATTATCTATGCCAGGGGTCCTCAAACTACGGCCCGTGGGCTGGATATGGTCCCCCAGGGTCCTCAATCCGGCCCCCGGTATTTACAGACCCCCCCGCCCCCCCCCTGCCGGGGGTTGGGGGGGAAACCAAGCAGCCGCAGATGACTGCCTGCCACTTCATCCGTGCGCCAGCCCCCTGGTTAAAAAGTGTGAGGACCCCTGCTCTATGCCAACCAGCAGCATGACTGCTTCTTCTGCAGACCAGACTACATTTGGGCTATGATATAATTCTGCTGCTGTGTTGTGTTTGATTCACACCCCTCCCTGCCCTGCCCCGCCCCGGCCCCCCACCCCCCCACCCCAGAGACAGAGTTTCTATTTTTCTGAGGGGATATCTCCTGAAAGAGACACTCTGCACAAGGTGGATAGCTGCTTTTTGAGTGAAAGATAACGTTGGTTTCTGTGCACGCTAGACACTACATGTTTTTAGTGCACATTATGCATGTTTGCCTGTGTGTGCATGTGTACATGTCAGAGTGTGTACAAGAGCACACACACATGTACTCTGTAAAGTGAATGTCTTGGTTTGAGTCTCAGTCCTGTTTGCTGTTTGGGGATATTTTTTTTTGTTTCACTTTTTTGGCAAAGACATAGCATTTAGCTCTGCGATGACTGAAGCAGTTCAGACTGGAAGAAATGAGACGTCCTGTGAGAATCTACAGGAAATGTGTCACCTATAGTCACCTAGAAATCTGTTAGCTGCCATGCCTATACATAGCTTAAACCTCACCTTTGTGGGGATTCTCTGACCCTTTCTGTGGTAGCACTAAAAGTATTTCCTCAGGATTTTTTTCAAATTATGTGTTTGAGAAACCTCGGGCTTGATTTAAGGAGTGAGTTTGGAATTTCTGAGCAGTGAGTGTAGTGTGACAGAAAAATTATGTCCCAAATATAAAGATATCCAGACTTCTTCAGCAGGCAGCAGACCACCTATGTGGCAGACTTGAGATTCCTCCAGAGCCACTAGTTGAATTTTCTTTGTATGTGCCAAGGAAAAACACTGAAAGGGTATTTTCTATAACTGCACATTAGGGTCTTCTGCTCACTGCCCAAAGTGGAGGAATGATGCCTAGCAAAAAAGATTAGTTGCACATCCTAGTGATACTCAGGAAAATGCTACTGAGCAGCAGTTTGGCACCTGAAATGCTATTTTGTGAATGGTTATGAAGTTGTACATGATGTAACACTATATGATATTCTCCCAGCATTTGTACTTGTAATGTACTTCAGCCAGGCCTCTAGAACAGCAAGTGATTTTTTTCCCCACTCCTCTGTTTGTGTTTTCTATTTGTGATCCAACTGCATTATTGGCACATGCAAAAGGCATCTACAAAAGCAAAACAGTAAGCTGTGATCTCCAAGTACCTGGTACGCTTATGGAATTTGAAACACATGTTTTGAGCTTTGGCATTAACAGAAATGAAAGCATAACTTTTTACGTATATTAAACATTCCCCAGACGCCAAAATATGTGTTACAGTCTATGCCAACTCACCTGAGGGCAAAGGGTTCCGCAGGTCTTTGGAACTTGCCTAATTTTGATAAAAAGCTGCGTGTACCCCTTCACTGTTCAGCGTGCGGATGTTACAACAGTATCTTGACCATCATGATATAATTTATTTTAGGATGAAACATCTGTAATATTTTGTAATGATATTAATCTACAAAAGAAAGACAATTTTATGTATACATCTGAAATACAGACTATATGCAACAGCCAATAAACTTGGCTGATATTATTAAAAAGCAAGTATGCAGTGTGCTAGATTTCATCTTAGTTGATTTACAAATCACATACCTTCACATTATTGTAGTTATAAACATGTGAACTGATCCAATTAAAATAGGAACCTACTTGGAACCTAAGCCTTTTCCTTGAACCAAAATTAACATTTGTTAGGTTCAAAAAAAGTTTGAAACACACAATCTGTTTCCTTAAGCCTTTGACTTGGTCTTCCTGACCCCAGGCATCTACTTTTCCACTGTCTTTCAGTAGTGCACTGACTTCCCCCTCCTTTGTGTGATGTCCAATGGGTTTTCCTCAGTTTCCTATTCACTGGAAGGTTCTGTGGGTTTTTCCAGCTAACTGGAAAGTTTCTGCAGTTCTCCTCTTATCACCCTCATCAGCAACTCTCTTGCCTTTGGAGAACCTCATAGCTGATAGATCCATCAAGGTGACTACTGAGTGTGTGCTCTTCCTTTATTCCCATCTATAGCTAATGGGCTCTTGGCTTTTCCTGATCAACCACATACTATAATTCCCTGTCTATATTAATCAGAAAATCCTTGATAATTCATGAAAGCAACATTGAGGGAAAGACTGAGATGGGGGAATGGTGTGCAGGAGGAAGCAAGTCATGTTTTTAAAACCCTGCTGAAATCCTGAGATGGGTGACAGCATATTGGTTTTGCATCGCAAGGTTTTGGCTGGGGAGGGGGGGCTACAGGGGTCATTTCTGTGAGAAGGTGCTAGAAGCTTCCTTCCCCCATGTCCAGCAGAGCCAACGCCAGCTGGCTCCAAGATGGACCTGCCACAGGCCGAGCCCATCAAAAACAGTGGTAATGCCTCTGGGATAACGTATTTAACAAGGAGAAAAAAGACCTGCAGAACTGCAGCTGGAGAGAGAATTGAGACTATGTGAGAGCAACAGCCCTGCAGTCTCCCAGGTCAATGCAGAGGGAGGCAGGAGGGCCTCCACATGCTGGAGCAGCGGTTCCCCTGCAGCCTGTGGTGAAGCCCCTGGTGAGGCAGGCTGTGCCCCCCAGCCCATGGAGGTCCACGGTGGAGCAGATCTCACACCTGCAGTCCATGGAGGACCCCATGCAGGTTTGTTGGCAGGACCTGTGACCCCTTGGGGCCCCATGCTGGAGCAGTTTGTTCCTGAAGGACTGCATGCCACGGAAGGGACCAACACCAGAGGAGTTTATCAATAACTGTAGCCCGTGGGAAGGCCTCACATTGGAGAAATTTGTGGAGGACTGTGTCCGTGGGAGGGACCCCAGGCTGGAGCAGGGCCCGAGTGTGAGGAGCCCCCCCCGAGGGGGCAGGAGCGGCAGAGGCAGCGTGTGACGGACTGACCCAGCCCCGTGCCGTCCCCCTGCGCTGCTGGGGGGGGGGGGGGAGAATTCGGGAGTGAAGTTGTGCCCGGGAAGAAGGGAAGGGTGTTCAGGAAGGTGTTTTAAGGTTTGGTTTTATTTCTCATTATCCTATTTTAATTCAATTGGTAATAAATGAAACTAATTTCCCCAAGTTAAAGTTGAGTCTGTTTTGTCCGTGATAGGAACCAACGAGTGATCTCTCCCTGTCCTTATCTCGTCCCATGAGTCTTTCATTATACTTTCTTTCCCCTGTCCAGCTGAGGACGGGAGTGATAGAGCAGCTTTGGTGGGCACATGGCATCCAGCCAGGGTCAACTGACCACAGTCCTTTTTAGCATCTAATGTGGGGCATGAGGAATTTGAGATAAGGATAGTGGTTGGGAGATATAATGGACAAAAGTAAAATGGTTGAGAAATTTCATAGTAACACTTCATAGAAGCTAAGAGGTTTGAGATCTACAAAGTTAAATTTTTCTAGTATGGGTGATGCATCTCTGTGTTGTGCAGTTATTTACATTAGCATGGCAGAGATATGTAATGTCCCCAGTCTGATGTGGCACAAGAGGAATGGCAAGATACTTGTAACCTAAGCAAAGTGCATCCCCAACACAACACTGTTCATAGGATTGTAGAATTTTTGTCTCCTATAAGAATATATTTTCTTTGACTAACGTCTAGTCACAGATTTTTAAAATGTACCACACAAGGATTCAGATAAGGGGTTTTATTTTACTTTTTTGAGAAACTCCGTCATCCGTAGAATTAAATCAGGACTGAGTAAATGGGAAACCATGATCCTATGTACAATATACAGAGTCTTTGTGTATGTGCATACACACACACACAGAGTATTGCAGTGGTTCTCAGAAACTAACTTCTAATGGTAAACCCTGGGTAATGTACCCATGTACCCTTACCAACCACAGCTGAGCTTCTCATCAAGAAGCTCCTTACTTAGTCTGGGAGGTGGAGTTTAGAAAGGTGATACAAAGCTGACTTTGTTTTCTGTGGTGATAATTTGCTAGGCCAGTTCCCCAATTTAACTTAGAAGACCACGAGTAAACTGTGGCGTAGTGTATTTGGCACAGACCTGGTGCTAGGAATGAAATAGGAATACCTGCCTAACATCCCCATCAGAGCTTTCTCCAGTCATTCTCCATTTCCACAGCTTCATGTGCAGGGGCCCTCCAGCCCAGGGCTTCAGGGCATTTGCATGGCCTCCCCATCCAGATGTGCATCTTTGCAAACTGGGTTGTGTTTTGCTGCTGTAAACTCAACTGCATGGGAAATAACGTTAGCATGTTCACAGTTGCAAATACAACATTTCTTGATAGAAAAGCAACCCGTAATCTTTAATGAACTTTTCTCATATGACCCCTGTGAGATAGGGAAGTATGGATTAGAGAGAGATCAGTTAACATTAGCCATCTAAAAGTTAGCTATTAAGTCTAAACTGTCCATCTGGGCTAGCTATCAAGCCTGAGCTACCCATCTGGGCTCACTCTTTAGGCAGGACAAAGGGAGACATATGGAGTAACTGTGAAGACAAATGGAGTAACTCTGAAGATAAGGTGCATCACCACCTGGTTGTATCTATAGGAAGCCTGGGTGTCCAGTGTAGCACCTACCTTTTAGATGGTTAAAGCAGGAGGAATTCCTTTCCAAGCAGTTTAATAAGGTAGCTTTGGAAGCATGTGAATTCGGGCTAGGCTTCCTGATAAAAGGCTGGAGTCTTAACTCGCCTTCTTATCTACATTCACACGAGGCTGCTCAGGCCATTTTAAGGGCTGCTCTGTGCTAATGTTGCCGCATAAAACAGCTGCACACCAGCACTATCTGGTATCAATATCTACCTCCAATTTTGCACATAGAAATTATGTACACACACAAACACAGATGCGCATATACTTTTGGGGCACAACAGGAAAAGGATTTAAACTCTGCAGCTTCTGAGAAGTGATGAATTGACAGAAAAGATATTAAAAAGCAGAGAGGACTTAGAAAAAAGACCTCTGTGCTAGACACGATAGGTGAGCATTTCATTTGTTGGTAACTCATTCTGAACTGTTGGTCTATTCAGACCTTGCTCTGGTGCCCTGCTCTCTGTAACTGCAGCATGCAGGATTAATGTCCTCACTAACTCTTATGCATTTGGCAATATGCTCTTGCCCAATTTTTACTGCACCCCTAAGGAAATAAGAGCACTGTGTATTCTAGGAAAAAAACACACTTTTAAAATATTCATATTTCCATGTTTGTGTGTGTCTGTTGTGTAAGTTTTCCTTGGTGGCAGTGAACAAAGTGCTCTTCTGTGGAGTAGGCGCTCCTGTCTCCTCCAGCAGACTCAGTGTCTGTACAGGGAATTCCTGTTCCTGGCCCAAACCCACAGGCCCTCAGCACTGGAGGACAAGGTCGGCCACCTCACACTCTCTTTCTCTCAGCCTGATAGCTGCTCTGCGTGCTGGAGAAACGGGCTCTGAAAGACAAAAAGAGGGGGGCTGAGGTAACGGAAAGACAGACCGTGTGTATGTACTTCCAACTTGCCCTGGGAATTTTAGCAAGTATTTCTTCCCTAAAGTAAGTTTGTTCAACTTTTATACAAGTCCTGATAGTCTCTGATTTACTCTGCTCTTCCTTTGAATGAAATAGTGGTACCTGGCTGTGTTGTTTTACCGGCACTGTGACAGCATCATCCAAGCCTCATTTCACACCTTCCATCTTCCATCCTGCCCATGAGGTTGGTTTTTTTTTCTTGCATTAGCAGTGACTGAGCAACAGCATCCACTGCTAGGCAAAAGACTACCTACAGAGAACTTCCTCTGTTTAGACTTTAGTCAAAGACCCACGGAGCATACTTTGTGGCTACTTATGGTCAGGGAGGTATGCATATTTTTTTAAAGTTGTGTGCTTTCAAGACAGGTAATTGTGTAACCTTAGCTGCACTCCTTTTTTTTTTTCTTCTTTTTTTTTTTTTCTTCCTTTCCCCTAAGGCTGGAGTGGCACCTTGCATTCCAGCTGGTACCAAGGGCAAGGCATAGCAGCACTGCTCCACAGTCAGCTGCAGTCTAGCTCATGGTCTGCCATCCTTCACTGAGGAGGACACTATCAGCCCTTTCAGGCTCTCCCCAGCTGCATTTCCCTAGCTGACTACTCTCCCTTTCATGCACAGTACAGGAAACGATGGGGTAGAGCGTATGAGGCACCTTTATTATCCTCTGAAGCTATGCCTTCCATTGAGAGCAAGGGTAATTGTTCTATTTCTGTTTCAGTGTCAGGTACCACAAGGTTTATGCATTTGTCTCTTCGAAAACATGTTTTGCTTTGATGTTTGCTTTTCTAATGGGGCTAGTTTGCATAATACCTTCTGCTGCAAAAGAATGCTGAATCTACAGATGAGCTATCACTTCTCAAAATACTGATTGCTATCAGATGGCTTGCCGAAGGCCTTGGCTGTGGCTGTGCATGCGTGTGTCTGTGCGTGTGTGCACAGTCAGGGGAGGGAGGTTAATTTCCTGTCTTTGACCAGTTTTGACATAATGCATGAGCTAAAAGAGCTGGATCCATCAGAACGTTAAGATTTACCTCTTACCCAAAGCAGCTTATCGAGCTCTCTACCTGAAAGGGGGTAGTTACATGTGGGGAAGGAGTGAGATGATGGGGAAAAGGGAAATGCAGTATCTGTGACATTGGTTTCCACAGTGCAATGTTCCTGACAGTATCTGTCTGTCTCTTTACATGACTTTTACACCTGTGGAGTTTCTCTAGCATTGACCTTTAGTACTGAGGATGGCTGAAGTCAGATAGTTAAAGCTGTACATATCTAAAAGTTGGGTCAGGGGACATGAAAGAGAATAGCTGTAGGGAATGTTATGGGATACATAAACACACATTCATATGAGTGAGTTATGTATGCATGTAGGATTTGCAGCATTTCTTCCCTTTCCCAAATGATACTTTACTACTTGCTTATTCTGACCTCTCCCCAATGCAATCGCTTATCTGCTGCCTACTCACCTGACCTTGTTGCTTTTCCATGACTGTACCTGATGCCTGACTAACTCCTAGCAGGCAATAGGGGTGTGGAGAGGGAAAGGAATCCTCCTTTCCTTCTCTCAACAAGGAACCTGAGCCAGAGTCCACCTTTCCTCTGAAAGTGCTCTGACACACAAGGGAGCAGACCTTAAAGAATTCCCACTGGCAGCAAGCTTTGAGAATCAGATTTGAACATTTTGGCCTCAGCATTTTGCTTGGTGGACTATGGTTCTAGGTACTTTTTATAAAATTCAAGGACTGTCCTTTCTATAGTCTTGCATGCTTCTCTGCTTTCAGGGTTCATGCAAAAACCCCCAAAGACTCAGATACTTCTTTCAGTATATATTCCTGCATTCTAGTGCCATCTAAATGAATCTGTTTCCACATATTTTTTGGCCAGAAATGGGGTGCAATCTTCAGAGAAGAAACTTTCTCACAAGTTTTTGGAACTTTTTGGCTTTAGTGAGCAGAGACAATTGGAAATACCATGAGAATGATAATTAAGAATAATTTGTGCTGTCATAATGCCTTCCATCTGTAGATCTGAAAAAGCTTTATGAACATTAATGAATTAGTCCCCTTACTACCCTGTGAGACAAGGATATTGTTATCCCAGCTTTGCAGGGGTGGGTAGTGAGGGGACTTTAGGAATCTAAGGGCCTGATCCAGCATTCACTGGAGTCTATGGGAAAACTCCCAGTGACTTTACTGGGACCTGGATCAGCCTGTTAGCAGATTGCTCAAGGCCACACAGCGAGTGAGCGATAGCTTTGGGAACAGGACCCAGAGCCACAGGACTGCTTTGTTCCTTTCCAACCCTCGACTTTCTTCAGGTCTTTCATTACTTTTCTGTCTGGATGAAGTGCCTGAAGTTGAAAGCATAAGGCAACAATATAGAGAGTTCATTTATAGCGTTTCAAACCTCAGCAGAAAGCTTGGCTCTGGTCTGGTCTGAGGGAGGAATTTTACCAAGACCCAATTTTTAAAGAGGTATCTAAGTGCTCAGTTCCCATTTTTATGGGCAGGAGAGGCCTAAAGACCTTTAAAAAAATCAATCTGCAAATAATGACATTGCTCCAAGCAGGTAAAGTATCCCTCATGCAAGCTCCCAGAGAAGCTGAGGAGAGCTAAAGCCACACTGAATCAAACCCTGCAAAGAAGCCGGCTCCCCAAAGAGTGTCCCCACCCCACAGAGACCTCTCCCCACCTAGGTATGCCCACAGATCAAAGCCACATCTGCTGCCGCCAGGAGACACCTGTCTCACTCAAGGCAACAGCCTGCCGGCTACCTCCACCCCAGGGTGGCCCTGGCAGCCTCCTCCCCAGGCTCATACCCTCCTCTCCTGGCCTGCCTGCCGACCTTTTTCCCTTTCAGGCTGGGTTCTTCTACCACTTTTTAGATCTTTTTGCAGCTGGGTTGCTTTCCACCTGCTCCCCGGGTTAACCCCTTCCTTGTCATTATAAACTTAATTGCAGATGCATGTAGATGCATGCAGATGAAATGCTGATCTACAGAAGCTGGAGTCAGCAGTAAGCAATGCAATGTGACCTTATTAAACACCCCCGGTGCCAGCGTGAGCAGAATAAGAAGTGAGATTTCTAACTTGTGGGCAACAATATATTTTTTTAATAGTTTGGGACAGTTTGGGCGTTCTGAGCTGGCTAGGAGAGTCCCCGCAAGGCAGGGGAAGGGCTCGTCCTCCTGGAGCTGATGCTCACACAGCAACCCAGGGCTTGCAATCTAGTGACAGCCCAGACCTGCTCCAGGGCAGAGCCTGTCAGGCACTGTCCTGCTCTGTGCTTGCCAAACCCTGGGCATCCAGCATGCATCCAGGCAGGGCTTAGGGAAACCTATCCTGCCCTTAGCAAAGGCTTGTAAAGGTAGAGACTTTCCTAATGTACTCTATTCAACTGAAACAGCAGAAGAGATTTTTTAGCCATTTCCATGTTAAAAGTTCATATAATGTGGTGGGTTTTTAAAATTATTGAAATGAAAAAAGAATAGTTTAAGTTTTGAATTAAGACTGTGAGCTAAAGGCTAAAGGCAGAGGTAATGGAGTAACCCTGGAGACTCCTTGTAAATGAATTCAGTAACAGTCTGTGTAGCTGTTTTTTGAAGGATTGTAACAAAATCACACTACCCATAGGGCAAGTACTTACACAGACTCCACAGTAGTCCCTTTCTGAAGCACTTCATACAAGGGAAAGTTGTTTAAGAGTGAGCTATGTTGCTCAGCAACACTATGTATTTAATTTTTTTCTTTTTTAACATTTCATAGCTCATGGGATTTCAGGCACTAGAGCTAATTTATAAGAAGGCTCCACTGTAGTTTTCTGAAGTTTATTTAACTGCATGAAAACATTTCTAAATAAATTATGTAATCTACAAGATATGTATGTTATTTGTGTGCTGCATTGCTGGTACTTCTACTAAAGTACCGTTGGATAGGGCTTGAAGCTGAACTGAGATATCATCTGTTCATTCACTGATTGTAATTATTATTTGGGTCATTTTACCTCTCCCTGTGCTTCCCACTAAGGGATAAGGACAGCCCTTTTACAATGCAGCCCATTAATTGTCTTTATATGTTTTATATAGAACAAATAAACTAGTTGAAAAACACACAGGTGAAGGAGCTCTTTGTGTCTTTATGAGAAGATTACAGTTACAAGTATTCAACCTGATTATGAGTATACAGTTCATCCTCCCCCTCCCCCCCCCCCCCTTAAAATACATAAGATAGATCAATCCTAAATAATTTCCCACTCTCAATACCATGTTTATGGAATTACAGGAGTTATATGGAAGTGTACATGCCTGTGTTCACTTTTGAGCCACAGGAAAATTAATTCTCAAGGGAACGAGCCCTGGTAAATACTTTTTCTTGAGAGTGACCAGTAAGAAGCACGAATAAAGTCTGAGAAAGGTTTGTGGCTATATATTGGTAAGGCAAGTTTTTCTCCACCCAGCTGCCCCTGCTCCTGGAAATCTTCCACACCTTCTGGCCTCGTTACCCGTGTTCCTAGTTTCCTCATTACTTGTTCTCATCTACTGCTGGGCAAATCCTGCAAAACAGTATTCATAACATCTGTTCAAAGACAGCCCACACGCTAACTGACATGCCTCTTTAACGCGCTTTCTGTGAACAGGGGGACAAGCAAATATTTGTTCACAAAAATACTGCTCAAAGAGAAACTTCCATGAGTAACCACTGATGTCTGTAACTGCAGAAGGATTTGGGATTGGGGGAGGGGGAGAGGTGGGAAAGGGAAGATGGGTTGGTATGGTCACTTTGAAAGCACTTTGTGGGTTTGACAGTTAGGAAGCAAGACCATTGTTAAATGATATCTTCTCCTGTTCATGCTGCTTAGTCAAATTTCAAATCCTCTTTATGAAGCAAATCCCATCGCAGATAAAAAGTGTGAGAGCAATCTGTGGGTGGAAACAAGTATCAATAAACTATCTGATGAATAACTGAGAGTAACAATGACCCTGTGCCAACCCAGGTCTTTCCATGGATAAGTTACAAGTGGAGTTGAAGACTTGATGAGACACTATTTGACACAGAAAATTCATCCACTTCTGTTCCTATCACTTAGAGGAGTCCCAGCATCAGGTCAGCTGTATGTTGGTTGGTACCTCAGTCAAACGATCTCATAGCCCTCATCATGGGCTATGACTGGTGATAAATTAAAGGAAGCTGTGATAGTTGCAGAGAGAGTAATCTGGAGCAGGAGACAGCCATTGCAATGTGGGGAGAGCTTAAAATGTGCTGTTTTCCAGGCAGCTTAGGATATGATTAGTATTTATAAAAAAGAAGTGTTAGCTGCTTGAAAACGAGAAGTTATCCTTAGTAACTGTGTATTTGCATTTCAAAGTGGTAATTACAGGTATGTGTACACACAATTAAATAGGCTGCACAGACTGAAAATAAACAAATAATCAGTGCTCTTAGCCAAGCCCTAATGAACATTTTTTGTTATAACATAAATTAATATGTTCTTTGAAAGAACAAAAAAAATGAAATATTCCTGTTTGAGATTCTCAAAGATTACACAAACAACAAATGATTTAAAAAAATTAAAGCTGTGAAACCCTTTGACACCAACACGTCCCTTTAAGCATTTAGCAATTGGACCTGGCCAGCTTTCCTGATGCAAGCTTTTTCATTCCCGTTGGTAATACATTCAGCAAGTTCCTCTGAACTCCAGGCAATCAGACACATAGATGGCATACCTAAGGCTTGCTCCAGCAGGCTTCATTGACGTTTGCACTGTTGGAAGCCATTCTAACACAGCTATTTATGAATATGTAATATGCAAACTGGATCTTGCCCAAAAGCTGCTCCAGTTTTAATGACTCTGCTCCTGTTTGCACACACGCACTGCAAACTCTTTCTCTGTAGGTGAGCTAAACAGATCCAGGGAGTGTTAGCCATTTCAACTTTGGGATTTGGTGACAGGAATTGTACGCAAGCAAGCTGCTGTTTCTTGCAAACATTCCTTACATTTCTGGCACACAGTAGGGTGGATACATATTGTGTAACAGCATTTTAACCTTAGCATTAAACTGGTCAAGTGACAAAATGCTGAAAGAAAACTAGTGTGTTCAAATGATATTGGCCAATACTTATCTCACATACCAAATAACCACTCTGTTTACTGTGGCTAGTCCTAGAAAAAATGCTCTTTTTTAAAAAAAAAAAAAAAAAAGGCTTTGTAAAGTCCTGTCTTCACTGTGTCATACTGCCTGAGGACAGCAGCAACAGCAGTGACCTGCTCCAGCCACATGCCTTAAAGGATTGTCTCAAGAAAATTAGTGTAGCTGAGTCTCTGTGCCCATTCAGCTAGAGAAGAGTTTTCTGTGCAGAATGTACTCTCTTGAATAGCTGTCCTGATTTTAAGTTAAAACCTAGTAACTAGACAATTTTACCCTCTCTCATAAAATATTTTTCATGGCAGTTGCCGACCCCCTCAATTCTCTTCTAATATTCCCATGACTTGGTTTGGGGTTTGATGTTGAGTTCAAATAATATTCCAAGCTTGTTTGCTAAACCTCATCATTCTCTAGCATTCTCAGCGTGCTATTGTACTGCCTAATCCTTGGGGGTAATCTGTCTTTTCAGATCAGTGCTTTCCTGGTATTATCAGAGAGATCAAAAAGAGTTTTCAGCTGGCTGAAGGCATCACTTAATACGCTAGGGATATCGGGACCTGCATCTACCTATGTGTCTGCAGTTTTGAAAACGTGAAAATCCCTTGTAAACAAACCAACAAAAATAAATCGGAGTGGTAGCTAAGCTGAGCTTTTAGCAAAGGCAAAACAAAATAGAAGATGTGGAAAATAATTACTCAGTTATTATATTGCTTTCTAGACAGCACTATATTCTGGTCCACCAATTAGTATTTCCATTTCCAGGCCCCTATAGAACCTCAGGAAATGGGACCTTCACCAGATGGTTTAATGGACTAACTATGATTTTTCTGTCACCTTTGAAAGAAAATGATGTTGTAAACATGTCATTCCTCATCAAAATACTACTTAATTTGCTCCCCCCTGCTCTAATATACGTTTTACAACACATAAGTCTGAAACATTTCCCTAGAAACTTTTGGGGTTTCATTTGTGGTGGAAAAACCCCCACCAGTTTTTACAAAACTTGCAGGTTTTTCTTCTGTTAAAAGACAGTTTCTGGAAAACAGGTCTTCCAGAACTTCTTTGACCAATGCTACCAGTTGTGAAGAAGATTTTCCTTTGTTTTGATGTTTTCATGATCTCTTTTCTTCACAGAGCCCTGAGTACATAAGCTATCAAAAAATTATAGTAGCAGCTCATTTGGATAGAAATCAAGTGGTTTAACCTCCTCAGAAATCAGCTGTGGGATCATAGGATCTTGCATAGATTTTAATGTCATTTAGGATACCTTTCAAAATTATGTTTTCATATCTCTAACTTTAAGGTTGGCTGTGCAGATGCTCTGATTTTGCATACTACTGCATCAATCGGCATCAACCCCACTATCAGGTAAAGGCTGAAGCTCCCTTGTGCAGGGAATAATAGATCATGCACATGAAAGGACGTAATGGACCACGAGCAGTTCCTGAGGAAGTCAGCTGCAGCTTCTGTCGAGGCAGCGAGGCGAGAGACTGTTGACTACCCATGCTGTCAGGGAAGGCAGAGCTGTGGGTACATTTCACACTAGCAATATTGGGGTCCCTGGTGTCCATCACCATGCTTGGCCTGGCTGGTGCAATAGCGAGAAGGGAAATGCCTGTAAAAACACTGACAGGTCACCTCTGCTGCTGCTCCTTCCCCTTGGTGTTCTGATTGAGCTGTCATTTCTCCCTTGCACTCATATGCTGTATGATGCTCTTGGGAGGTAGCTCATACATTAAGTATTGCCATGACTAATGAAGGAGAACAGCCTTTGCCTTAAAGGTTTTGTAGTCCAAAATTCCTAATGAAGTGGTGCTGTATAAAAATGGGACATACTGGGGGACAAAAACTGCTCACCAAACCTTCCCAAACTGGAATGAATTTGACACCATCAACTTATGTTATGGCCCAAGCTCCTGCAATCAGAGTAGAAGTTCAGCCTGGCCTAACAGAAGCAATATATATGCTCAAATAGTACAGAAAATCTGGGGAAGGAAGGGCAAGCCGAATATAGCCCAAGTCTGATGTAGAACTTGATTATCTCTAAGACCACCACACTCCTCTCTGTCCTCAACAGCTGCTCTGGAAGGACCAAGCTAACAAAACCCAGCAAAACCAGTGTAGAATAGGGGGACAAATACAAGATGTAGCCTGTCCATGGGTGAGGTCCCATTGTCTTCAGGGGTCTGACAGGATGATATACTTTGCAGCCAGCACTTGCTTCTCCGCGTGGTGTGGTACAACCTGTTTGTGAGTTACATGTATATTCTTGTACAAGGTCTGTGAACGTGCACTGAACTCCTTTGCCTTTTCATCTCCTGTGCAGGGTACTTGCAATGTTGTTCTCATTTTCTAATCAATTGCACTTGTTGCTTGGGGGCCTTAAACTTCTTGTTGCCACACTATACTGGCTCTCATGTCTATTTCTAGACACCCAGCATTATTGTACTCGGTAGAAGACACCTTTCAGAAGTCCTTTCTCTTCCCTTCCCTTCTCAAGGGCTGATGTGCTGGGTCAGAATGAGCTGTCCTAGCATTTCTTCTTGCTGCAATAATGATCAGTTACTAGAATGCTGCAATATATCTATAGAGAGAGTATGTTTTTATATATATATATATGCACACACACACACTTATTCCTGAATTTGTTATGTACCTTAAAGCCTAGAAATGATTATAATTTGGATTGAAATATCACTCTGTTCTTTCCAATTTCTCCTTTTGATATAACATGTGTGAGTTAAAAAGAGGACAAACCAAAATGAAGTCTCCCCATAATCGTGATATTGCAGCAACAACGGAAAAAACCCATGGAATTGGCCGCTACTGTTGAGACTGTTAAAATAAGGGAGAGAAGACTCCATGCCTGAAGAAGTTATGGGATCTTTTTCAAAGTGAAGTATCTCTAGCCAAAAATTGCCCATGACCCTGTAGGCGGAAGTGTGAGTCTATTTCTTTCTCAGCAGAACTAGTTTGATTTTTTTGTCCGTATGTGAAGTTAAACATCACTGTTCCAGACAAAGATGTGAAAGTGACGGCTGAAATGTTTCTTTCAAGTGTTGTACTTGCTGTGTTAAGTGAATTTCTCTCTGTTAATAATTTTTTGTGGCAAGAGGATTACATCACAATTACAGGATACAGCTACCAGTATATTTCCTCAGTACCTCTGAGAAGAGCAAAACTGTTATTTGCTTTGGCCACTGGCTGGTTCTAAATGTTATTGAGCCCTTTAATGGACCTGCCCATCCATAGTTCTGAGATCGCTACAAAGGGATTGGGAAGGAAAATTTGTTTCTGTAGTTTGTAGAATGGAAGGGGGCAGAGGCACAGGGCAGTAGTAGTAAACTGTGCCCAAGAAATGTGTCTTTGTGGAAGCTGGGCATCATTTGACTGAGAAACAGACATTCTTGTAAGTTGGTGCTGCTGCCATGAGAGTTACCCAGGAGAAAGTTGTCCTGGATTGCTCTTGCATCTCCTATTTCAACAGTATTTTGCATATAGTCTAAATGTAAAGTAAAAATGATCTTGAATGCGTCTAGGCAGCAAATAGTGAGCTGGGGACCGGGATCTATTTATTGAATTGAAGAGTTGTGTTCAAAAGTCTTTTGCAACCAAGCTAATTTCTTACCTGAAGTATCTTGCATTTATTAGACCTTACACTCCTGAAGTAAAACTAAATGTGTGGTGGTTCTGTTATTCCCTTAAAAATGTTTGCAACACATCCTTTATGCCATTTGCATGAACTTGAAACCCAGTCCTTAAAATTTCTGTACGCTACAGAGTCCTCCTCCAGGCTGGTTAAGAGTGAACAGAAAAGACACTGATGTAGGACACTCAGCTTTAAGTCTCTGTTTCAATGAAAACTGATTTTGTGCCCAGGATGAATCAGCTATTAGCACTCCAGAGAGTGCTTCTGTGTGCAGTTCACCTAGTGGGTATAACACTTACCTGAGGTGTAAGAAATCTGAGTCCAAGTCCCTATTCTGAAGCAGGTAGAACTGAAAGATGAACTCAAGTTTTCCACACTCTGGTAGGTGACCTAACCATAAGGGCAGCCTGGGACAGTTTCCACAACATTTCACAGCTATCTGTTCATCTCTCTCCCTCTCTGATGTTCTACATCCCCACT
The DNA here is from genome assembly GCF_017639655.2 of Falco naumanni. Classification (NCBI taxonomy): domain Eukaryota; kingdom Metazoa; phylum Chordata; class Aves; order Falconiformes; family Falconidae; genus Falco; species Falco naumanni. The sequence goes on from NC_054056.1 coordinate 71,302,810, forward strand.
CACCCCTCCTCCCCCTTGCCCCACTCACCCCCCCCCCCCGCCCCCACCCCCCCCTACTTTGACTAAAACTTGATCATCACTGTGAGAAGCCTTTCCTAAAGGAAGTTTATCAAAAAACTCACACAAATAGTTTTGGTTTCAAGGAACCTGTGTTTTACTAAAGAAAAAAAGACCCCCTAGAAAATTCCTGGACATTGGTGTTCTGTGACTGGACTATTCAGAGGCAACATGAAACTGCAAACGTAGTCTGCATGACTGCCAAACCTGCATGATTTCCACTTTACTAAGTAATGGACAACATTTTATATGCCTGGAGATACTCTAAGACTTTCTAAAGTATTACTAAGTCTTCTGTATAGTGAAGCAGAATTCTGTTGTCATTTGCTTCTGTAGCAGTGCACTAAATAATATATTTGCATTTTATTTTAGGAAGCTGAGGGAGAAAAAGAAGCTGATAAAATGACCAGAAAGTTTTCAAAGATGGATCTACTTTTGAGCAGATTACACAAGTATGAAAACCACATCAGTAATATGTTTGTAAACCATTTAGTTATTCTCATTGTGCTCCCAGAATGAGGTATTTTAACATTTAAGGAGATGGTGGCCTTTTAAGATATGAAAATTTCTAAGAAATACTGATGGGTTTCTAAACTACAAACTCAGAGTGATATAGGAACTGTGGAAAATGAAGTGAAAAAATGAACTCTGACCTCTTCTAGTTGCATAAGATCACTATTAAATTATACCTTTGGGTTTATTAAGGTGTGTTAACAGACTCTGACAGAGTCATGAAACAGGCCAGTTTCACCTTTTGTGTTGCCAAGGAACAGGAGTTTGCTTCCCTGAAAACCTGAAGTAAAAATCAGATGAATGCCAGTGAAAAGGAGATGCTGGAAGCCCTAATGTTCTGAGTACCACGGAAGGTCCTGCGTGATGTTCCTACAGGTCTGCAGAGTGGGCTTGGCCAATCGCCACCCTGGGAAAAGCTGTTGGATTGGAATCTGAAGAAATACTTTTCCTGCCTGCACACTGTTATTGCTAACAGTCATGAGAACCAGAAGCCAGTCATGGGATTTCTGGTAGGCTTAGAGAAGAAAGGATGAAAAGGTATCCCATCATCCACCATTCATCGCTGCCAGATGTGTGTTGCTCCTGGTTAGAAGTGATTTCAGTGCATGACTCACGAGGTGCCGTTTTGTTCCGTACTTGGTGCAAGGTTCCCTTAGCCTGCCAGCTTTCCCTGTGACCAAAGTACAAGTGTGATTCCCACCTAAATTTTTTCCTAATTAACAGTTTTAATAGAGTGACGGCAGTTCCACCCATTTGTGAATGTCAGAGCAAATATCTTGACCCTCAGTCATTGTTAGCATTTCAACTAAATATAGAAAATTTCACTTTGCTCAGTTCTTGTAGGAGAGATTCAGCTTTACATCCAATCTACACAAGAAAAATAAATGAAACGTTAACAGAATCTGGCAGTACTACTAAGATTGTCATATGCCCCCAGTAGTGGTGGTCATACAAGAAGACAGAATGAATATTGTAAAAAAAGGAGTGTTTGCTTAAAATTAATTAAATAATAAACATAAATTTGTTATTCAACACTTCCAGCTAATTTCAAGCTCAGAGATTAAAAAAAGTGTCAAACACAGGTGTCTGATATCAGGCTCTAAATTTATGGTTATTAAAGACAAGTGGCCGGGGTTCACACATGTATATCTAACTTTGAAGACAGCAGTCTGTTTTAGGTTGGGGAAATATCTACAGCTAATTATGTTTCCTTTTACTGATTATTCCCCAGAGAACATTTCAAAACTTAATGACAATCTAAACAACTGAAAATTTTGGACTGAGAAGTAGAGAATTAATTTTAAGTCATGCATTGCAATATTTGTAGTTTGGGTGTGTTATGCCTGAGCTTTTTGGTATCCACCAGGTTTCTTCACTAGCATGCATCCCAGGAGTGGAATCATAGTATCTCTGCTTTCTTGCCTCATATAGTATGTTGTGTGAGTCCTTGGCCAGGAGGCCTTGCAGCTAAAACCTGAAAATTATTCCAGGTTACTTTTGTTGCTGAATGGTTCTTCTGTATGGTCACCTGAAAGCAGAGAAACTTCAGATGTAAAACCTTGCTTAATCAAGAACTTTAGCTATCTGCCAGAATGTATTTTAGATGGAAAAGTTTCAACTAGCTTTAGCTAAATTCTATTTCTGTGCTGGCAAAACTCCTCATAAGAATGAAGAGAGTGTACACAAAGCAACAGGCCCAAGCACTAGATAAAAGGGTCTTTTAATGGGTTAAATTAACTGTAAAGTTAGCTTGCCAGTTGGAAGGTATAATAAAACATATCCCCAAACCAAGCGAGAGCCAGCGGGTCTAATTTTAGGGTTACCAGCTGTTTATATTTGGTGATGGCTGTCATTACAGAACAATTTCTGTGTCTGTGGCTAGGGACTCTAGTGTCAGACTGAAAAGTAACGGAGAGAGAGGAGTAGTGTAGATTGGTTAACCTTTTCTTTGTGGCAATTAGGTTATCTGCTCACTGGCATCACACTCTTCATGGGTATTGGCCATCATTATAGCTAGTTGGCTGAAGCCGATCCCCAGATCAGGTTTTCTGCATGTTTGAGCAAGACTGGCCCTTCTTGTTAAAATCTTACTGGGGCTCTGTGTGTAGCCTTATAAGATCAAAAAGGGAGACAGGCAGAAAGAAAAGAGGGGGAAAAATGAAATTTGGATGAACCAGATATATAATTGAGTAGCTCAGTATGTGAGTTGCTTTATGATTTTCATTGGCCTTTTTAATGCCTAAGTGGGCCATATATGTTGTCAGATACCATATCATCTGGTATTTTTGTGGCATTCCCACAAGCTGGGAAACAAAGTATCATGAGAAAGCCAAATGTCGTATTTTGTTAGTGCTATAAAACACCAGAATGCTGCAAAACTATGAAGAAAACATAAAATCATAAGCTCTCCTGTCTTTTTATGGTTATTGTCCTCTTTGACAGGGCACATTTCTGAGAGGCTTTTGGTATAAGCCTTTCACGAAACAGTTATAAGAGCCCTCATATCAGTTCCCTCTGCCACAGTTTATACTAGGACTTTGCTAAGAAAGCATGTTGCTTCAGCCTCCTAATGATTTTTCAGAGATACTAAGATTTCAGTCTTTATGCCCCAGCAAAAGCCTTGTGAGATGCTTGCTGCTTGTGCAAAGAACCAGTTCAATCTAAACGTAGCTGAGTAAGAAGACCCAATCAGAGCTATCAGGGGAATTCCAGGGCAGACAGTTAGCATTTTTTGTAAAGCAAAACCCAGCAGCCTCTGCTTTAGCTCTATGTGTATCTTTAAGACTCTTTAGAAACATTTGAGGACTTGTTAGTGTTGTTGCTGTTACTGAAGCATGTGGATCTGTCAACCAATGTGAGTCCTAACATGCTAACAAGTATGGAAAAGGTATACATTCAAAAGAAACTGGAGTTTAAACAGACAACCATGCGCAAAACGGAGGAGCAAAGGAGATCCCTATTTCACAGCCAGAGACTGAATAACTTTCCTCAAAGCTTTCAGAATAAGTCGCCAGCAATATAAGAAAAATCCTCATGTTTGTCATGAGAAGCAGCTTTGTATAGATTTATGAGAATTTGGAAATAAGGATTTATCCTTAATTAACATTTTAATTATTCTTTCACCTATCCCAGAAATCCGTATTAAGCCTTGCCGAACATGTATTGAAAGCCTTGATGTTGTAAGCAAACACTGATTCACTCCAGTCAATGAAGCAAAATTCAGTGTGCTCGCAAAGAATCTGGTTATGATGAATTTTCTTTTGCAGTGAGAAGGGGAATAGGAAACTTGCAAATGTGGTTTTCATTGTTAGTAATTTAAGATATTTGAGCCAGGAAATCTCAGGCTTCTTTCAATGCAGCAAAATGTCAATGTTTCATTGATGTCCCCACAAACATGCAGAGATAAATATTGCTACCCTGTTCTCAGAAAACATAGCTGAAGTCTGTATTCTGTATGCTGTGCAGAGCAGCTAGGATTAGATAACCTGAGAGTCCTACTCAGCAATCAGCAACTTTTCACGAAGTGCTGTTGTGCTTTGGTAGGCGACTAACTTAGGCCTTTTAGGCCTCTGTCTTGCATGGGTGTACTGACACAGGAGCTCACTCATTCTGTGCTAATATAACATTGATTTCTACTCATTCTCACAATGAACGAGGTAAAAGGTTGCTTTTAAAAACACAGAATGGAAAGCAATATATGCAAGTTGGTATGGAAATTCTATAGCAGACAACTAGGAATAGACTTATGCCTTAATTACAAAATCACGTTGCCTCATGTTGTAGGGTTAGAGTAGAGCAGGAGTCTCTATTCTGATGTGAAAATATGCCACAACCAGCAATTTTAAGAGCTGTTTCTAGCAAAGGATTCATTACTATTCTATTTGTTGACAACTATGAATGTTGAAGCGTAAGTAATTCACACTAGGCACACTTTTTTTTCTTTTCATAGTTCCTTTTTATTTTCTGCTAACTTTTGTGTTCGTTTCTCACACCCCTTACTCGCTTGAACTTACCTTGGGTGTTTCCAGTGACACTGAATTGGATCATCGTGGCAGCAAGACTTTGGGAGTTGTCAGCTGTGTAAAGAAAGGCAGACTAATAGGAAGCTTGCTGCCTTTGTAGTGGTTTGTATCTGAAGTGTGGCATGTCTGTCTAATTTTCAGGGAAAAGGCAGAGTATGGTATGGCAGGTGGGCATAATCACAACAGGTCACAGGGAGGTATGTCATTTCAGTGTATGCAATTTCCTCTTTGAGTCATTTTCAGGAAAGGATGAATCACTGCATCCCATACTGTAACTTTGGTTCTGCCTCTGCACATCAGTGTCATGACTGGATCTGAGGTGGATGCACCTTTTTAATGCTAAGAGGAGGTGAATGCCACACACTACAGCAGAATGCCTGGCCCCTTTGCAAAGTTTGGGGAAGAAGGTGAAAGAACATGCAAAATACATTTGCAGCTTCCACAGCTGATCAAGCATGGGAATTACTAGGCAAAGAGTATGGGATCTTAGTAATGAATAAATAAATGAGAATAAAATTGCTTACCTGTTTTGTTTTGCTTTAAATTTTACATGCAAAGAGCTGAAGAATTTTGTCTCACACCATTGTTCAGGGAACCAGATTCAAACCATGCTAACCTGCTCTATCAAAGGATGGATTCCCAAACATTAGCAACATGATTTGCTGTTTTCAAATGTTTCTATTTCCCATTAAAAGCTCAAATAGTTAGCTCTTTTGCTTTGTGGCGTTCTTTTTTGTTTAGATTTTTAAGAATTTTCTGTGTCACTAAAACTCTCTGTGGGGCTGTCAGCTTTGACATCTGACATCAGTTTTTTTGCAGCATTTCCACAGAAAGGTAGCAGCAATTCCCAGTGGCAGCTTCCCAGAGCAGAGTCAATACCTCAGTGGATAGTTCATTTGTTATGCAGCATCTGGGATTCCTTTCAGCGTCTCCAATTACTGGCCTGATCCAATTCCCATTAACATCAAGTAAAAGATTCCTATGACTTCAGTGGGGACCCGAACTAGACCCTAAACTTCTGTTGACACCAAACATTGGAATAGGAAGTGAACAATGTTGCTGAGTATTATACAGAACAAATCAGAACAGAAACTCTATGTTCATATGCTATAAAGGGTGTACAGAATGCAAATGCCTGATGTTGCTGAGGGCTTTTTTTGCTTTGTTTTTTACAATGTTTCATGTCTAATAGAGCAAAAAAAAAAAGCTTAATGGGCTCAGAATCATGAACTCTGCATTGTCATACTGTCTTCCTACACGTGAGACAGGACTGTATCTGTTAATGCTCTGATGCCTGTGTGCTAAATCAATGCCAACAGGAAAAGGCAGCTCCATTAGAAACAAATGGTTGTAACACAATATCTAATGACAGGTATTTGCAGTGTTTTGGAAACACCATTTTAATTCAAACTGTGATTATGCATGACATTTAGCCATGGTGACTTGTCACTTGTAAATATAGATACTAGTATTGAGCAAAAATTGGCATTAAAAAAGACATTTAGTTTAAGGGCAACCTCAAAGTTGAGGCTGGCTTTTAAGTACTGTCTTCTCACTGTATGCAGCTACAGCCCTGCTCTGTATGCAGCTAAAATACTGCTGCCTATTTGCAATGTACAGAATTATAAGCAGTGGCAGAAATACCCCCTTTGAAATGTCCTTGGGACACAAGCAATGTGATCATTATAAAATGGTGCATACAAGCTTAACACATGCAATATAATTTTGGTTTGATGTACACTCTGTAGGAAAAGTTTATGTGCATAATGAGAGTGAAGTCATCTACTACTTGAGCAGAGAATGCCTTGCCAAGTGAGCTTGCACCCTCCCACAGGGATCCTCCAGAGTACATCTGGGTGAAACAGTTTGCCCAGAGCCTGCTCCTGAGAAAGGCAGAGAATTTTTGCTCATGCAGATATTCAGGTTAATTTCAATACATTATTTTCCCCTGGGGCAAATACCCTACCCCAAAACAAAAACAAACAAACAAAAAACCAACAACAAATAAATAAATAAATAAAACAAAACATTAAACCCCTAAAACCTTTCTGGTTAAGACTTCTTCTTAATCTTTTCTTTTTTAAAACATGTAATAATCATAACAAAAATGTGGACTTAAAAGTACCAGCCCTCACCCCGGAAACAGAGGACTGCAAGTGGGGATTGCTGGTGATCTGGTTGTTCTAAGTGAAATTTTGATCTTGCCTGCTTGTAAGATAAATCAGGAGTTGGGTTGACTCAAGAAATGTTGGGCTTCTTTTTAGCTATTAGGGTTTACTCATTGAACTGAGAAAATATTTTTGTAGCACAGTTCAGACCAGGAGACTTTTTATTTCAGGCAGCCTCTGAAAGCCTCCTGCTTTACACTATTTTCTGCAGACTGGCTTTGCTCCACAAGCCAGTCCAGGGAATGTCTCTCACTGTGCCCTTCAGAGCACTTCAGGAGCATCCTGGTTGTAAGAGTCCTTCCTCTCCCGAGCATGCAATGTATACTTATGCGGGTCCTTTTGCAGGCTATGCAGCGTAGGAGTAGGTTAGTGTACTTTTGCTTCCACGTTATGTACTCAAAAATGCAATTAAAGGCTTACATTATGGTACAGAATTCTGTTGGGAAGGTTATAAAGACAGGGGCCATCTGCAAACTTCAGGTCCAGGCCTTGCTTCATATTTCAAATATGTGCTAAGTCCAAAGCTGTTTGGAGCAAAATTTTTTGCTCTGCTTTCTCACTGCTCTTTGCCTCTCACTATATGTGTGCATGCACGAATGCATAGGACAGCCCATACAGTGTGTGGACATGTGAGTGCTTATTTATGCCATGTTCATGCATAAGCCCCTCTCTGCGTGCGTAGTGAATGCCTTAAATGCAGAGACATAGCAGCATTTATTCTCCCTATTACAGAAGCAATGGAGTCGTCTTTACTCTGTATGCTGCTCAGTAGAAGACAGCAGACAGAGAGGATGTCACGCATTGGTAAGACCTGATCCTCAGGCCATCTTTTGAGGAAATTGCTCCTGCAGGGAAACCAACAGGTAGAAAGTTTGTTCAGACAAAAGGGCTTTTCAGAGGCAGGCCGAATGGGTGCCCGTGAGGCGGAGGAGGTGGTGACATGGCAGGGGGGGCAAAGTGGGCCCCTCGGGGGCTCCTTCTCTGCAGAGGACCATGCTGTGTGGCGTGGTGTGGCCGGCCAGTGTTTGTTGAAAGGGCAGGGTGGCTGCTGTTTGCCCCTTTTCTGTCTCTTGCTGGCCCTGTGGCTGAGAGGAGAGCAGGAGGGACGCAGTGCAGCTGCCTCCCCAAGTATCACCACTTTCAAATTCCACTTCTTATCTCAGCCCTTCTTCCTTGTTGCTAATTACCACCTACTCCAAGATGTCAAGAACATACTCCCAGGAATAAACTGCTAGATAAACAAACCCCAGACAAACATCAAAGCTTAAAACAAACTGATAAGTCCCTTTGATTGATTTTAAGGGTCGGTAGGGAGAGGTGTGTTTGGATTGGAAGGTGCAAATGTTGAGCGGAGCAGCACCTGCTGTCTTGTGATCTGACCAAACCATTTGGCTTGAAAAGGCCAAGAGATAGGGAATCAGAAATCCATTTGGAGTTACAAAAGCAGCAGGGGAGGCTTAGATGAACAAAGGGGCTCTCCAGGCAGGGCCCTGTGCTGCTTTTTGTCAGCTTGGTATCACATTCCCTGCCCCAGCGTGACAGACAAATGCCAGGCCAGATGATGTGATATGATCGGCCTCCTTCGGATGAGGTCTGTACCAATATTATATGATGGCAGCAGATGCTGATTCAAGCTTATCAAGATGGGCAAGCACAAAGTAAATCAGAGCTCGAATGTCTCAGCAAAAATTATTTACAGGTACCTGTGTCAGCGGGCGGGAAGGGTGTTGTTCAGAGGCAGAACAGGCTTGGGATGTGTCTGTGTGTGGACTGAGCACTTGTGAAAGATGCTCTCAGTTGGAGAATTACAATGTGTATACAACAGCAGAGCTCCCCAACCCCTTCCCTGTGTCCCACAGGCTCTCAGTCCCGCTCTGCAGAGACTGTGCTTACCTTGGCTGACATAGGAATGAGAATCCAGCTCATGCCTATTAAACTGGAGATTAGTACAGAAAACCTACAAAGGCCTAAATATGCCTAAGATCAAAGTGATATAATTTACTGTGATAAAGTGGGATATCTTTTCCTCTCTTAAGTCGCAATGCTGCACAAATATTTCCGTGCCCTTAACTACGCATGCACAGTAATGCCACTGTTACTGAGGGGCTTTCCACATGCTCAGTTATGTGAGTAGGATCCAAGGACTCACACTCCTGTCAGCTAATTTATAGTGCTTATATCTGTGCCTGAGGGCACCTAGGGGTGTTTCAGATACTGCAGTGATGGCCTGAGCTTGCTTTGTACCATTCGGGCTTCGGTGTGTCCTCCAACAGTGGCTCTCCTTTGAGGAGAGCAATTGTAGTATAAAGGAAGAGAGCATGGCTGGGAATTCTGCTTTGATTGCACTGTGCAGCTTTACAAGTGGAAAAAATGCAGCCTACGAACAGTTATTTTACTTACTTGCTTTTATAAGTAATGTTCTGATCTTTTATTAGAGATTGATTATTTTGCCCTAGTTTTTTGGGGGGATTGGGTTTGGGTTTTTTTTTCTTTGTTATGAGGACAAAAAAAGTGGGGTGGAGAAGAGAAGGTTGTGTCTTTTTGGTTATGAATTTGCTGTAACTGATGGACATTCTAATGCAAAGCTCATGTTTACCATGAAAACCTCTGAAAAACCTGTTATGTTTCCCCCCCTATTTCTTGAAGTGAAAGCAAAGGAAATGAGGCTAGGAAATGATGGGTGGGTGAAAAAAAGACAGTTCCTGTCACTGAAAAATGTAAGTGGGTAGATGTGTCAGAAATGCTTGATCGATGTCTGCGAAAACCAGGAGCAATTTCTAGTTTACTCTCAGGAATAATAGCAGAAAAACAATTTTAAATAAACTACTGAAATTCTCAATTTGAGTTTTCATGGTAAAAATCCAATTCTTGGATTATCACTTATCCAGTTATAGATTGGGCAATTCTGTGTGCACTGAAAAAAAAGTAATGGAGGTTGAATTTCTGCAAATGAGTTTTCAAAACCATGTACAATTTAGGGCAGTGACTGGTCCAGTTCTATTACTGGCATTGCCTACAACGTTTAAATGATGTTTCGAGATGCACCTCTCCACACAAGACAATAATAGCTAAAATACCCAGGCATGCTTCATTTCCCAGTGACTTTCCTTGAAACCACTTGGAGCATGTGCAATGACTTTAATGTGACTGAAGAAATATTGATGTACATCGAAGAGATCAAGGTGGAACATGTTTTTCTGACTCTCTACCTAAAAAAAAAATAAAGCAACATCACCCCTCTGTACATTAGACTTTCTGTCTACTGAACTGGCACAGAAGGAAGATCTCTGAGGGCTTTCCAGTGCCAATAGGGATGATTTACATGTTCAACACTATTTGTTTTAATCTTGAAGGGAGTGGAGGAGGGAGGGAATGAGTACAATGATACATAAAGAAACATTATTTCCCAAAGGCAGATTTTATTTCTTTAACAATTTATAAAGCTCCAGAAGTGAAATATCACTATTCTGGGACTGGTGTTATATATCAATGAGTTTAGCAGCTGCCAGCCTTATGCATGTATTTTGTAGTGTGCATACAGTGCAAAGCCCATTGATTCAACACTAACAGGATCTTTATTGTCATTGTTGCAGTAGATCACTAAATTTGATCCTAAAAGACAGACTGTATGTTGCAAAATGTCAAAGGCAAACTTGTATAATAAGCAAAACCAACTCTACCTCCACTAACCAACCTATTAACTACCTTAGCTACTGCATTTCACTTATTGTGCTCTTTATTAATAGGAGATGTTACTATCACAGTTCTGTTCATTCTGCTAGCACCTTAACTATGTAGACATAAAAATGTGACCAAATAATGAACATATTGATTAAAATTGTCTTGGAGTCTATTGAGGGAAGGTGGATCTGTACCTTGGGAAAGGCAGAAAAAACCAAATCTTGTGATTCTTATTGTAGTCATAGTAGCTCTGTAGACCCTTATAGACCACTTATAGTGAGTACCTGGATTTACAAGAAAGGTATAGACAGCCTAATTATAGGCAGAAAATTCAAAAACCAGCAATGATAGCTGTTTCAGTAGAAGATGGGTTCCTGAAGCTAAAGCCCAATTACTGAGAGGTCTCAAAATGGTAAGAAAGATTGCATGTGAACCACAGGTCACTCCGTGACCTCAGACGGATACCATGGGCTCTTTCTGCCTGAATTCTACTAAATCTTAAAATTAAAAGAAGGAGAAAACTGAAGATTTCTTCTTGAGGTTTGAGGGAACCTGAAGTAATAAGGTAGATAAGAGTCTATTTCTTTTCTGGAAAGTAGAGATACATGCTTCATTTTTGGGTTTTACATATAGAGCAGGAAAAAATCTTTCAGAGGGGCTCTGAATACCCCCTGTTAAAAGGATCTATAGTAATTGCCTGTGTTACCTCTGTTTAGATTTCTCAGAGTGCAGTTGTGGTGAGAAAGGATATAGCTCTACTGAGATATACACACTGTTCCCCTGTGTGGTTTTTCTCCCTTTAAACTTAGTTTTGTTTGAGTTGGAGAAAAATTTAGTTTTCAGCTCTTCAGCTACAGAGCCTTTACTGTCAGCAGAATCACTGTATTTTCCTTAGGCAAAGACAAAAGAGACAATAGAAGGGCAGTATATACTATGTGCATTGTTACAGTCTCAGTGGGGACTTCTGGTATGGGATTGATTATGGGGATACAGAGTGAGGCAGGGCCACATCCTTCTCTGAGAATGTGTTGGAACTCCAGAAAGCTATTCCAGACACTGATGCCTTTTTCATTGCTTTTATTGGGTGCTAGGTCTTTGGGTTTAGCTTGTTATTTTATGATGTTTATGTATTTATTTGCTTAGAAATAATTTAGTCCAGAGTTTGCTGAAGATTCCATGTGTTCACTTGAGATGCAGCAAGATTCAAAAGATGAGAATCAAAAGTTTGCTTGATACTGATATCATTGTTGCTCCAGGGCTTTGAAAATGGCTGGTCATGGCAGTGAAATGGGGAGCGGTTCTGACTTCTGCTAGGAGCTTGCAAAGCAGAAGTCTGCTGATTTTTCAGTTCCTAAGAATGTCCGCATAGTTTTCTAATCCCTGGAAGTGGGGAGCCAGCTTTTAACAACAGCAGGAGGGACTAGACCTTTGGTGTTTGCTAGCTCTGAAACTGGGATTTAGCCAGATTATTCTTTATTTCTCACAAAAGGGGAGTTATAATGCTTGCTGGAGCCAAATGACAGTTGTGGGAGCTGGGGCTTCCATTTACTACATACAACAGCAAAGCTAAGAGGAAGCCATGGCTGCCAGATGTTTGTTTTACATAATCCAGATGATGCAGATGTCTTTCTTCAGCAACGGATGTTCTGTGATATTCTTTGAAGGCTGGTACCTAAGAACTTTCCCTACGTTGTGACCTGGACTATGCATGTCTGAGAGGAATGGAGCAAGGATCCCTTTCCTGAGGCAGTTTGGGTCCTGGGGTGAAAGAATAGCTAGGACTTTGTGCCTGTTTACTCCTACCCCAAAGGAAAGTGGGTGGGAGAACAGCTTAAGTGGTGGCTTCCTTCCTGCAGCAACCTACACCAAACCTGAAGGAAGGAATAGAACAGAACAGAATACAATATATTACAATATTTCAGTTGGAAGGTGCCTACAATGATCATCTAGTCCAACAATCTGGCCACTTCAGGGCTGATCAAAATGAAACAAATTATTGAGGCTGTTGTCCAAATGCCCATTAAACACTGACAGACTTGAGGCATCGACCACCTCTCTTGGAAGGCTGTTCCGGTGTTTGACCACACTCTCTGTAAAGAAATGCTTCCTAATACCGAGTCTGAGGAGTACAGGTTGTAAGGAGGAAGAGCTTGAAAGGAGCATGAGAAAGTCACCCTCTGCATAGCTGGTGGACTGCAAGTGCAGCAACTCTGAAACTAGCTCTGTTAGAAAAGAGCCACTTCAAGAACATGGGCTTGTCTGTATTGTTTCCTGCTGTGATGTCCTGAGGTTGGCAAGAAAGAAGACACTAGATCTTGAAGTCAAAGCAGCACCTACTTGCAGAAAAAAATATAAGAGGGACAGATGTTGGGACTGAAGGCTTTCCAAATACAACTGTCCTTTCTATCAGTGGAAGACTTCCTAGTCTCTGTAGAAGTCAAGGAGACGAGTTAGAAATTAAAGTGGAATAAAACAAGTCACACTCAGGTGCCATAATGGACATCCTAAATTCAGAGGCACCTTAAGGTGGTAGCTGACAAGCCCTGTGCCCTCAAACTTGATGAAGTGGAGAGAAACCTAGCTGCAACCTTAACAAAATAGATGGAATACGAACGCTGAAGAGAAATGCTTATTCTGCTGACAACAGGGTTGCATTGATGACAAAGTGAACAGATTTCTCCGAGTGCTGTAGGCGACATCTATACTGGTAAACAAAACAAGGTCAAACCTTGAACAGTGGCTGATGATTGTTCAAACAGTACATTTGTTTGCATGGTCTCTGCTATTGCTCTAGCAATATCAACAAATGTTTTCCAGATAATCTCTGCATGTGAGATAGCACAAAGCAGGGATCTTTCTGAATAAGCAGTCTGGATGCAGCCACCCTGCTTTGTTGGTATCATGGTTTTGTCTGGGATAGAGTTAATTTTTTTCTTAGTAGCTAGCACTGTGCTGTGTTTTGGGTTTAGTATGAGAATAATGTTAATAACACACTGATGTTTTACTGGTTGCTAAGTAGCGCTTACTCTAAATCAAGGACTTTTCAGTTTCCCATGCTCTGCCAGTGAGCAGGTGCACAAGGAGCAGGGAGGGAGCAGAGCCAGGACAGCTGACCCGAACTAGCCAAAGGGATATTCCGTACCACAGAACATCATGCTCAGTGTATAAACTGGGGGAGTTGGACAGGAGCCACCGATCACTGCTTGGGGACTGGCTGGGCAGCGGTCAGCAGGTGGTGAGCAATTGTATTGTGCATCACTTGTTTGTTTGGTTTTTTTTTTTTTTTCCCTTGGGTTTTATTCCTCTCTTTCCCTCTCCTCTTCATTACAAATATTTTGTTATTAGTATTATTTGGTTTTAATTTCAATTATTAAAATGTTCTTATCTCAATCCATGAGTTTTACCTTTTTCCAATTCTCCCCATCACAACAGGGCAGGGAAGGGGAGCAAGCTAGTGCCTGAGTGATACTTAAATGTTGGCTGGGGTTAAACCATGACAGCTGGGAAAATGAATCTTGCAACTATGCCATTAGACTAACATCCAACTCAGACCACAGTCTGTGATCCCCTGAAAACTACAATTCATCCTGCTCAGAAATTTATTGATGCCTGCTCTAAAAATGTTTAGGTTCTCTTCTCTTTCCTTTGATGGACAGAAGTCTTTTTGTTTCAACTACGTTATATAGCTGGGCAAAATATAATCCCAATGGCTCTGGTAAATGGCAGTATTAGACTGGGGAAATGTGACCAAGTGCAAGTGGCATACAATAAAAATGTCCTGATTCCATAGGCAAGCATGGGCATAAATAAGAAACTCGTGAAACAAGGGACTGGAGCTGTTAGGAGCACTGAGCTAGAGCAAGGACCCTGTGCTAGGAGAAATGATGGAACTCTGCTGACAATATATTTTCCAGCGCTTGCTGGATGATAACAACTGGAAGAAAGTCCTCTTGCTCCTACCTTTCCACTTGGGAACATTACTGTTAGGCTAGGTCTTCTCCTCACCCTCCCGTGTGGCAAAGGAAAAAAAGAGACTTGTAAAATGTCACCAAATAATTGCAACTAGACCAACGTTTTACTGGATTCAGCTCTGCACAGAGAGACTGTTAGGTTAAAAATGTTCTCTTCCCTTTTCTTCACTTTCTTCATCTGAGCTTCACAAGGATGGTCTTGCTCTATCCTCACCCACTCATCTCTTGTCTTTTCAATCAGCACATCCACACTGAACAGCACTGTGGAATACCACTGTCAGGTGGTAAAGATGTGACTAAGTGGTGTGGATTTGTATTCTGAGAAACATAAAGGTCTGAAACTGCTGGTACTTTCTATTCTCTCTGCTGTTGTACTGAATGCCTTTGTCTTAACTCTCCCTAAGAACTAGGATTCCTGGGGCATGATCCTTTAGTAGTGTGTATGTGTGAATGCTTGTGGCTTGATCTTAAGCAATAACCATAATCAGAAAAATAGTTTCAATTAGCTGCCACACAAGAATGACATGTGTGACTTCCCATGTAGAAAGCTAGGAAACTTCAAATCTTTGTGATTTTGTTGGACTGTGCTCCAGTCCAACACCAAAATATCCTCAAAGTGAAAAGGGAAGGACAAGAGTCACCTTGGCTTTCACCCAACATGCAAAACCAAAGAAAGCATGTATTAGAGTAGGTAGAGGAGGATGCTTCGTGGTGAGCTGAAGATAGAAACACATTGAACATGTAGACAGTGAGAATACAGAGAGTTTTCTTAGCTCCAGTGAAGACTGGACAGAAGGAACTGTCAGTCCTGCAAAGAAGAGGTAACAATACACCTGTTGAAACAAGCACAGAGAACTGCTGAGAAAACTTGTGCTTCTTACCTAGACATCTGTTGACTTTTGAGAGACTCCAGCTGCACTCTGAAAAATGTAGAGTGTTTAGGAACTAAAGGGTGGGAAGAAGTTCAGTGATTTATAGGGATGCCTAACTTATCTTTCCAGATTCTGCACATGCTTATCAGAAGCCTGTGAACTCTTGAGACACTTAGCACATAGTGGGCGTATGGTGAGACACCAAGAAACAGGCATTTGAAGGAGTAAAGAAAAATATAAATTATATATCAGGCTTTAAGTACTATCAAACAGAGCAGCCCTGGAACTATCGTGGCTATGTCTACATAGACACACCTTTAAACAACTGAGTGTGTTCCTTGGGACCAAGCACCTCAGATTTATGCCCAAAGCAAACCCCATCCAAGTGATACTCAAGTGTCAAGTCTACTTCCCTCTCCCGTAAATGTCTGCATAAATTGCAAGTCTTCTGCATTTGAAATTTAGGGAAGGTCAATATATAAGTCTGTAAAAGTAACAAGTCTTTAGGAAAAAAAATAGAGTCAACAAGATCGTTTCAGCTAATGTGAAGTTGTTTTTTTTTTGTTGTTTTCTGTGCCAACCCAGACTGGGGCTAAGGCAGACTGGGTGGGTGTAAGTGAAAAACAGATGTGTCTGTCTGACTGGCTTTCACATGAACAAAGCATGGTGACGTCCTCGTTCTTATTCAGGATTTGTATCTTGATTAATTTTTGAGTACACCTGGCACTAGAAGGAGGGAAGGCTTGGACACTAGTATTGAAGGTTGCCAGTGTTCCTGGAGGACTAGACTTTCAAATTCTTACCTCTAGCATTGCAGAAATGAGGATCTTTGTGCATGTGGCACAAGATGAATTTAGGCATCTTTTAGAATACAAAGTCCAGGTAAGGTGTTGTATGGACACAGCTCATGTGGGGTCTTGGAAGGTGGGCTATGAAAAGAAGGAAGCAGGGCACAGCAATTGTCACTGGAACTCTGATACACACAGAAGTATGTTTTTACTAGAAAGGATGTAATGGCTGAGTTTTTGGAACACAGAAATCCAATTTGGATATGACATGAACATGTGATCTTACCACAATCTATTAGAAAGCAATACGGATTAGAAAGCAAGCCGATACTAAATACATCAAAACAACTATCCTATATAGTTGAAACTGCTTTGATCATGAAGGAAATAGTGATGCTTATGAGCATTTCTAGGGTTGACATACACATGTGCGTTATACCCTATTGTGAAGATAAAGCAGCTGGGACCTTGGAACAGGAGATACAATCCCTGAGTATGTTACAGTGCCTTTCCATTCCTCATAAGACACTCCAGGCAGCTGAAACAAATGTGCTAGAAACAGAGAAATAACTCATACTCCAGCATTAATTGCTTCATAATAAAAGACCACAAAAAAAAAAAAAAAGTTACTTTTTAACTGTGTGGTGAGTAGTGACTGGTGTGCAACATGTTCTTGAGTGCAGGGGGCCAAGCAATCTTACTGTTGGATTTAGGATAATCATGAAGGCTTAAATGAAAATGTAGGTCTTCCAGAGATGAGCCAGGAAACATACTCAGTGGTCAGTCATGAAAGGTTTATGTAAAACTGTAGACACAGCGCAAAGTGTTGGCAGCAGCTGGAGATTACTGTCTAATGACATCCCAGATGAACACTGTGAAGTGCTCTGTTCATACTGAAAAGCAGGACTTGCATTGTTGGAATAAATTATAATCCAATTTCTAAGCACTGGATCCTCTTTTTACATGAAATCTTTGTCTTAAAGGGCTATTTTTTCCCCTAGTTATAATGCAGTACTTTAAACCGCCAGGAGCCAATGACTGCTGGAAAGAGTGTAAGCCAGATGACTACTGGCTTTCAGCACAGGGAAAGCTGGGCAGAAACGTTGACTCACAGGTGTGTCACTAAATCACTCTGCCAGCCTGAATTGTTCCTCAGGTGATGCAGTCTGAGCACCACACCTGTCTAAGAGCTGTGCCTACACAGATGAAGTATGAATCCAATTAGTTCATAAAGAGAAAAAGATTGAGAGGGGAGATGAATTAATTTTTGTTGGTATATATACACTTGAAAGAAGGAAGTCCCAGGAAGACAGAAGAGCTAGTTAAGCCGAAGGACAATCCTGGCGTATGGGTAATTGTTTGTAAACTGGACACAAATACACTAAGATTGGAAACTAGAATGAGTTTCTTATCAACAAGGAATAGCAGGGGTAAAAAAAGAGGCCTAGTGTAGTTCAGTAAGAGGCTCAATCAGCTCAGTAGAGGACTACATTGTCTAAGATTGCAGGAGATAGATTCACAGCTCCAGGAGTTCCCTTCTCATCCTGCATTCCTCTATTTTCAAAAAGAGAAGATCATAATCTGCATTCAAATATACTAGCTGTAACTGTCTACAGCTGTAGGTAATCCTGCCAAGACTGGTCTGTAATTGGGATATTTATATGTACAAATGACCACTTGCCCAGCTATTTTCTGGTTTGTGCAGCCGTGTGGCTTGCATGTACAGAAGTGGTTGTGCACTCAAATAAACATGCACAGTGCTGCATGTATGGAGTCTATGCAAGTTGTTAGCTACTCAAAAAATATATTGGAGTGAATAGATTAAAAAGCTGTGCTGCTTTTCATTGCTGAATCCACCATCTCTAAGCATTAACACATGAGATATGGGCATTAATGAACCTATCTGTAACATACTGGCACCACAGAAATAAATATTTTAGTGGGTTGGTTTTTTTGGTTTGTTTGTTTAATTTTTCTTTTAAAGGACCGTAGGGAAGTTCTTTCCTAAGACTGACTGCATGACTTTCTAAAAGAAAACATTTTCTAAGATACCATTATTTTTTTTTACCAAAACAGCAGGAGAAAATCTTGATGTTATCCTTTGGGGAAATACAGGCTTAACATGCTACTTCAGCTAACCTCAAAGTCTTTGGGAGTGAAGACCTCAGAAATCTCATGGGCTCCAGTTCAGCAAAAGACTTTAGCACATCCTTAACATTAAACATGTGGGCTGTGCCTTTGAAGTCAGTAAGTGTACTCACATGCTTTCGTCTGCTGCTGGATTGGGCTTTGGCCACCTGTTTTTTATCTCAGCAGGACAGAGAATCCAGTCATTTCTGATATCCCCTTACTCATGCTAGTGGTTCCTGAGCAGTCGATAGGACCACTGTGCATATAAAGCTTGCTCAATTCAGACCGTGTTAAGTCCACCAGTAACACTGGAAGTTTCATACTGTTTAGCATGCTGCTTGGCCATTTTGCCTGGGTTTGGTTTTTTTATATATTTTTCCTTTTGACTGATAATTCTATTTGAGTTTGGTTGCTCCAGGGATTCTTGCACTCTTCCCTTCCAAAAGCCAGACAGACTGGTTAATAAACATTCATAATTGCAGGCAGTCCAAGACACAAATTAGATTATCCCTTGTAAATTCATTTATTCACTTGCTCGAGTCAAGCTTCCATTATTTTGTTTTTCTTATATCTACAGAAGGGAACAGGAATCAAACCCCTGAGCCATTCCAGGCTGCATATTCACTACTTTTTCTTCTAAAGTGCCAAAATACTCAATTTGTATTTTCTTCCTCAGCCTGCAAGGAAAATAAGGTAATGGAAAATTAACTCTAGTGAAAAATCAAGTGCATATAAGTACAATCTAATGAAGACGATTTATACTGAGTGTCCAGAGATATGACTGCTAATTTCCTCTTCTGGGGCCCAGACTCTGCGAGTACCTTTCTTTTGTGGAATGGCTGTATGCCACTGGCTGGTATCACTGGCTGGTTGTGCCCATTTGCTGCTTATGGCCTACCAGCTCTAACACTTTCCTGCATTTACAAACAGAGTCCTTGACCTACTTTTGGAGGCTAAGGTATAATTCTCCTCTGAGATTGGTTTTGACACAAATATTGTTTCATTACATTTGTTGGAGTAACTATTGCTTCAAAGTGATGTGCCAAGCAGAAAGGAGAGAAAACAAGACTAACAACTGGGATTTTGCTAATAGTGGGTTTGGGTATGGACACAGTTCCTGGTTCTCTGTAGTGCTGCTGCTATCGAGTTCCACACTCTTTTCTGCTGACTGCTCTGGATGTTCACATCGCCTTATAATGCCATTGACAGATGCAATGATACCTCCTGACATTGGCAGTGAGGTCTAATTCCAGTACCTAGAAAACATCAGTGAAAAAGCAAATTTTCACAGAAGAACAGATTCAGGATATTGACATTTCTTCTATGTTTATGAGAGGAAATGATCATTTTGCTCTGGATCAAATTTGCAGGCGCTCCCTGGAACGTTGTTCTTGATACATTTGTAATGACAATGTCTCATTTTCCAAGCCTACATTTTCTTGGAAGAAGTAATGTAATTCTGGGCCATGGAAAGTAATCTGCCTGGGTGGGAAAAGTAAAAATCATACTAAAATTAAAAAAAAAAAAAAAAAAAAGAATAAGCATGTTTACAGAGAGAATTCACTTATGAAAAAAGGAACAGGTCCTGTGGGTTTTCTCATGTCAGAATTCTACTTTATGAGATTTTGTTGTTTCTTGTGGGTAAAATGATAGCCGTCAGACATCATCTCATAAACAAATTGTAATATAAAGATTAAACCTTAGACTATTCTTAGGATTACTGGGTTAAGAAAAACAACTGTAATGGAGAAACAGTAGTGAAAAAAAAAAATCAGGCTCTGGGAGCTCATCTGGTTCTTCTTCCATTTTAAAGCTTTTATTAGGGAAATGTACCTTTGGAGAAGCTCAGAAGTCAGTAGGTCCAGGATTTTACGAAATAACTCTGAGCGTTAATTTTTAGTTAGTTTTAGAAACTAAATGCCAGCATGTTGTATTGATTTAAACACTCACCCATAATCCACTATGCTGACTATGTAAGCAGACTTCATCATCATATCTCAAAACTATCTCAAAACTAGCAACCATCTCATCTCTTCACTCCTCTGTCAATTGCAGTCCTGCTGATTTACATCACCAGTACATGAAATACTCTCATCTCATGACAGTCATCTTAATTGAGAAAGCAGAAGCACAGGGATGGTATTGGGTCAGGAAAATGGAGACAGACAAGTATGAACTTTCCATTATTCTGGATGCTGGTTATGAATGTTTTTCCTCTTCTGAACTTTGACTTGTCAAAGTTGGAAAATCATTACAGCAAGTAGCTGCAGATGCCATTCAGTGCATATTACATGACTGCAGGGCTTCTTTTCTATATCCTTTGTTAGAATTTCAGCCAATCTGTGTAATCATTTCTAGTCAGTCTTATAACTTTTGTCTGCAAAAGATGGACTTCAGTGTCCATCCACTACAGCTTCCCTACAGTGTAATTGTGATGTGCCAAACCAAAATATAATGCTAGATTCCTTCCAGTTTTCCTGCCACTTTATAGAAAGTGTATTTGCTCTCTAAATAGTTTACTATTTCTGAAAACTAGTGGAGTGACAGACCTCCTGATTCAAGTCTTCAACCACATAGCAGAAAAAGCATGATTAACTGCAACACAGCTACGTCACATCTTCCCTCCATCCTAAATGTGTCTGTAATAAACTTCTAGGGATGAGAGGGAATTCAGTTTCCATGCCCATTTAATTTTCACCTTCTCTATTAGGACAGATGAGAAAGATGCTAGTTTTGGACTTTCCAGCCTCTCTTTGAGCCTGACCTCTGAAGTCTCATGACCTTAGGCTTATTGAATGAGCCTGACAATGAATGACATGAAAAAGCTCAGGGCAGAACTGCAGTACACTTGATTCAGTGGAGATTTGTAGAGGTCAAAGGAGACTTGCAGGCTTGTAATGAGAAAAAAATATGGTATGTTTTATTTTGCACACCAGTATCCATCATTTGACCAGGCCCATCCACATGTTACTAGATGGTATGGCAGGACTGGAAAAGGTCTATAAAACATGGACTTTTGCTTTAACACTTTTTCTTAGCTCCTCCAAAACATTCCTTTTCCAATCACTTTAATCCTTCTACATACCACTTCCTTCCACAGCTGGTCATTTGACCAGAGTTACAAATATTAAAAGAAAATCTCCAAATGATTGCACTTTTTTGTTGTTGCAATTTGTTTTAGTCTTCCTGGATCACATGGGCAGACAGAAAGTGAAGGCAATGACAGGAGAGGAAGAAATGATTCTCTGATCAGAAATCCTCTTCTAGCCATGTACTTTTAGTGAGGAGACAGGACAGGAGAGACTAACAAAAGATTGCAAAAGCAATAACGGGCAACTGGTTTGTCACCATAAGAAGCTGCACAATGGGAGGAAGTTATCTTCTTATCTGATATCAGATGGAGATCTGTGAAAAATGGTGTCTGCTTGGTCATACCGCAATGTATCCACTTTCCCTGGCAGTAGTTACCAAGAACGAGACAGGTACAGGACCCAAAGGACACAAAATACTGTGTGATGGTGCTGTTTGTTTTTTTTTTAAGTCTGCTTTCACTGATTGACCAAATGAGGTCACTTCTGCAATGGAGAGTAAGAGAATAATTAACAGGCTGTTCTTAATGCAAAATATGATAAATCAGAAGGAACACCTGGAATACACCAGAGTTAACGCAGACCACACAAGTTTTCCATACAAAGAAAGGTAGTAGCAAATTGGATGCTAAGGGGGCAGCTCATGCACAAGGGCAACAGCTCAGACACTCAAGGACATGGCAGTTAAAATAGAAGTTCATTTGCTTCATGAGTGGGACATCACTTGAACCAGGTCTTCTGCCCCAATTTGACAATACTTCATGTGAGACCAAAGCTGACACCTTTTTATTATTCTTGAAATTAAACCTTTAGCTAAATGCTCTCTTACATTGGTAGATATTAGTAAAGTTAAAAACACTAAATTGAGATCACAATACTCATGTGGAAATGGCAGGAAATTGATACATATTTTTTTAAATTCACATGTTTGATTTTGTAATATTTATTTTCTGAAGGTTATTTTGATTACTAAAGTCCTTCAGAAAACAGGGATTACTTCCCTGGTGTTATAAGATAAAAAAATTGAATTCTTAAAAGTGTCAGAGCTGACAATCAGAAAAAAATTTGCATCAAAGAAGCATTTCATTTTAGTATTTTAAATCTTTTTTAGTAACAATTCCACTTAATTTCAAAATTTTCCAACTAAACTTTTAGGTAAAAAAAAAATCATCCTAAAATTCCTTTTTCTAAAACCAGCTTCACTGTCAAGTTATTTTCATTTTCCTTGTCACAATTCCCTCATAGTTGAACTGCAGTGATTCTTTACTGTTTACCATTATGTCTGTGTCATCAGTGCTTTTCTATCACAAGTCTCCCCTAGAACTGACAGTAGAGGTTAGTGAAATATTCTCCTCTTGTTGGATAATTCTTGGTTTTGTAAGTTGTCATACCTTATACCAGGGGTCCTCAAACTTTTTAACCAGGGGGCCGGCGCGCGGATGCAGTGGCAGGCAGTCATCTGCGGCTGCTTGGTTTCCCCCCAACCCCCGGCGGGGGGAGGGGGGGCGGGCAGGGGGGTCTGTAAATACCGGGGGCCGGATTGAGGACCCTGGGGGGCCGTATCCGGCCCGCAGGCCGTAGTTTGAGGACCCTTGTCTTATACAAAGACTATTCCTATATTTCTAGAATTTCTGATTACTTTCTCTGTTTTATAAATAGACCAAAATGCTGATGCCAAGTCTGCACAATACATTTCAAAAGGGTCAGTCAATATCTGTTAGAATAAACGGAAGTGAAATTGTGTTAAAACTTCTAAAAGGAAAAGATTTCTAATGAGAATATTCTTATTTATGGAATAGAAACTCTGAAGATTGTAAGACTGAGTGAAGTTAAAGCCAAAATATATCCAGAACAGCGTACTGAAGAATCTGAAATATGTTTGGAAAATTACATGCAATCGTGTGTTAGGATTTAGTTGGCCAGAGTTGCCTGGCTGCTTCCTGGGGATTATTGACTGCAAGTCTCCAGTATCTCACAGTGACATGATTGCCACTTCTCTGTTTAGTTAATTGAAGATTTGAGTAAGTCACGGTAAAGAGAGGCAAACACAAAGAGCAATTGTCTTGTGGTTGTTTTGCAGTGTGAAGCTGAAGGGCCATACCCTTCGAATGAGTTAACACCGTGTCCCCAGAGTAAGAAGGATAAAAATAAAGATCTGAACAGTATTGTTCCAGTTAAGTAAAATTAGAAGCTGTTTTTAACAGCTCTTGCTCTGCAGCGCTATTGTTAGAACTTGTTCACTCACTGAAGTGTGCTGCATAACGCTACAGTATGTGCTCCCTCCTCAGTGTAAGAGCTCTTTTCTGATAGCTTTCTGGAGCCAAGAATGTGCCACATAAAATGAAGCAGCTATTAAAATGTGCATGAAAAAACAATTTGCTTTGTGCCTAGTTATACCTTCAAGGGTGATGGTTATCAATGTATTTAATCTGAGTCTCTGTGTCTAATCAAGCACTAGAACACAAAATGGTTGTAAGCATAATAAAACCGTGGCAGTAGGAAAGCCAGTGGAGACAATTCAGTGATTTGCTGAAAAGTGTGTGGGGACTAGAACAGGAGAGGAGAGGCAGAGAGGAGGAGTAAAGAAAAAAATGGGATAAAAAGTGCTATCCTGCTATTCATTTAGTCTGCGTGTGGCTTTTGCATAATTTATGTTAGTCAGTTGAGTGATCATCCCAAACGTTTTACAAGGAGGCAGGATTTTTGTACAATATTTGCATGAACAGTATCACAGACACTGTATTTACAACAAACAGCCAGGACCCTGAAACAAGAGCCCAGCAAAGACCTGTTTACTCTTGTAAACGGTGGAATGGAGACATTTCTTCCTCCACATTTTTTTTTTTGAAACCATGATTTATATCTCTTAATAAACTACCTGTGGTAGAATGAGTCCAAAAGCAGAAATTTCATCCCTGTACTCTTACTCTTCTGGACCTCAGTTCAACAATTACTAGCATATTTACGTCATTAGTAGACATTATTAGACATTATTTTTTTCTTAATAGTAGTACTCCACATATATTTTGTCCCTCTTCCTTGCAAAAGGGTAGACTATGGCATGTGTTAGTAAGCTACAAAGTGTAAGAGAAAGTTAGGAAGGTAAAAGAGATCATGCACTCTTGGAAACACAGACAAAAATTCTAGGCATGGAAAAAATGTACATCCTTGCAGGAATTTATTCTCATTTCAGCGTGAGTGGGATTTTCATATCAGTAATTCCATATTGCTGTGTGTACTGAGAGAAACCTGTGGATTTAAATAGGCCTCTAGAATCTCATAACAAGAAAGAGCAAATCTTTGGTGGGTTCCTGGGGAGATAAACTTCACAGTGACATCTGAAAGGAGAAGGAAAGCATTCAAACAACACCAACCCTTCCTTTCTCTGATCCTTTCCCTTTCTTTGAACACTCCAAGTGATTGTCTGTGGCAGTATGAAGAACTACAAGGAACACAAGCTACCTGAAAATTTCACAGACACTTAAATCTACAGACTTCAAAGATGTATTTGGACTTACTGACATGCCTAAATGTACTAAATGCCCATTCTGGCATCTGGTTTCAAGACCGCAATCAGTCTTGCAGATACTCAAGAGTCCCGAACCAAGGTGGGATAGATATGTGCACCAACAAAATTATATGTCTCTGCAACACAGCCTGAAAACAACCTTCCTTTCAGATCCCTTGATCTGCAAGCCCTAGTAGGTGGCCTGAATAAGTTTTTGTTTTCTGAAATCCAGGCACATGAGTCTACCGAAGGGCCCACTATATCATGGTTGCCTCAGAAGTCAAGCCAGGCCTTGATCCTCTCAGCTGTTGAAAAGTCAGTGGAGAAGATGCAAGTTGACAGTCATAGCTCATTGATTCACACAGTTCTCACTGAAGGACTGGGACCTAATAATATGTGTTTCTTACATCAATAATGTATCTCCTTCTGCTTCATAAGACCCTTTAGTTTACTTTGAACTTGCATTATATCAGATATTTTTGCAAGTGATAATTAAAACAGTAAGTACCTGTGTCTGGATTTAACTTTAGTAGAATTATTTTCAGAGAGATAAAAATTATATTCCCCTTTTCTAAAAATAGCATTGGTAGAGGGAGACCTGATACAGTCTCTGTCTACTATTATAAGGTCTATACAAACAAGCTTTGATTTCCTCTGCATAGAGGAATAACCTGGCAAAATTCAAGGGAAATGCGGCCACTGACTGGAGGAATTTCTAAGGCATTTGCCTCTCACTTACTGAAATGTGTTAGTCCTTGGACGTGGTTCCTTCTTTGAATGTGGTAATACTTAGAACCTTGTGTTGCCTTTGATCACATACTTTAATCATAGAAATTAGAGATGGAACAGACATATTCATTCATCTAGTCCATTTCCTGCTGCTGCAGAATCGGTCTGCAGTTTATTTTTGAGGGCTTTCTAGTGCTCACATTTCTCCCTGAGATCAATGAGAGTTCCTCACCCAGATCAAGGGCAGTGAATGGCTCATAACTTGTGAAACTCATACTGAATTGTACTTTGTACAGTGTTGGGTTAGTGAAAATAACAGAGTATTCTTCTCATACAGCCCAGAGCAAAGCATCTGCTAGAGGACTAGGCATGGATCATTTGTGCAGGTATTAGCTGTGTAGAAAGGAAAGGGTATCACGATTATTTTTCTGTGCATTCAGCTTTCCAAACACAAGTGTCTTCCTGTGTGTTTCATCTGTCTTCTCTGTGCAACATTTTCAGGCAGCTCTTCATTCTTCATTGATGGTTTTCTCTACACAGAGCTGATCAAGTTTTTCCTCACTGATTTTTTAAAATAAAAATACTAGACTAGTGTTTTGTTAAGTGAAAAAAATATCAGTTTTTAACCAGTCTGGCTGCATTGTATTCCTGACATGTTACAAAAGGACATACATGAAGTTTTGCATCTCCTATGGTGAATTTTAAAGTTTTGGTTTTTGAAGAAATTCTGAATAACTTGCCTACTATCTGTATTAGGGAAATTAAGAATTAAGTTCTGTCTTTGGGTTTCTGGTAAAGCAATATTGTCCAAGGCATGATCATGCAGTAGGTGCTGTTTACACTTTTATTACTGAATTTGTTATAATCCCTGAATCTTTCCTCCACCCAACATTCTCCGCATTAATTGTTGTTTCACCTCAGAAGGTTCTGATGATTTGCAATATTCCCCTGGCTTCCATGATACAGTCTATCTGGCATTTCCTTTTTAGTACAGTACTCTTCAAAGTAATTAAAATATAAGCCACAACATGAAAAAGCCTGAATTCAGCTGTCAGGCATGTCTGCATATCATGGCACTGGTCCGACCGTAAGCTCCTTAAACGACGCCCTGCCACAGAGTTCCACAAAATGGAAGATTGCCAAACAGTTCTTAATTCATATAATTTAAACTCGGTGGCATGAATGACTAACTGCGAAATGCAGAAAACGGTCGAAAGAAGACCAAATACTTGCTAAACTACAAAATCAAATGTGACTTTTCAGCTTCCTCTGTGGCTTGTAGTTAGTGTTCATTATCGTGTAACAAAACATAGCATCTCTAGTTCCTGCTGCTTATTTAATACAGGTAGAAATCAGGCCCTTGCCCTGATCCAGAACAGTGGCAAGACTGCATTTTCTTTAACAGATGAAGAAAACCCCCATAATATGTAGTAGGAAACATGGAACTTCCCTTGCCCTAAATATATTTTAAGTGGGCATCCAATAAGCAGGACCAAAGGAATTCCATGGAGGAGGAAGTCTTAAAATAGTATGGTTGTGAGCTGAGCTGTACGAGGTATTTGGCTGGCTCTCGACCCGCAGAAGGCAAAGTGTCACACAACAGCCTAGTGTTGCTGGGCGCAGGCCATTGTTAGTCCCTGCAGGAAAGGGATTAGCTAGACAATTGCCTTTCTGCAGAGCAGAAACAAACTTCCCCCATTAATTGCAACCAGCCTTTTCCTGCTCCAGTAGGTTACTCTGGCTTCTTTCAGTGCAAAGCCTTTGCCGTCAGAGCACACAGTACCTGTAGGCACAGGAGGTGCTTCCCAATTAACTCTTCTGGTCTTTGCTCTTCTGCATTACAACCTGATGCAACAACACTTGCCTTTTAGAGATAACAACACTGTCTTAAAATTCACCAAGGAAAACCAGTTGTTACTATTATTATGCACAGCACATCACTATATTGCTGTAATATAGCATAAACTTATATTCATCTCCAGTGTAAGGAAAGAACTGTGTTTTATCATGCCATTTTCAAGAAAAAAAGTAATTTGTGTGATATTTGGTTTATTTCCCCCCCACCCACCCCCCACCCCCTTAGCCTGAATTGCAATTGCAGAAATTGCCATCCTGGAGTAAACCAGTAAACCAGCTGAAGTATATTATCCTTTCTCCCTCCAGCTATAGTCCAGGCTAGATGCCTCTCAGGACAGTGAGGCTGCATGCCTGCAGAAGTGCATATTTTCTACCTCTTAGCTCACTTACCACTTACAGACAGAAGTCTGTGTTTTACTTATGTGCCAAAGCACAAGAATCTTGTAGTTTATGTTACTACTACATTATCACTGTTCCAGCTGGCATCTGGGCACGGAGAGTTTTCCTCTTGTTCCTGTGTTAAAATAATATTGCACTTTTATCTACATGTGAAGTTAGGAGAGAAGCATGGTTCAGTCTAATCTTGTTTCAGTTCTTGATTTTTCTCTGTATTCACTTTGGTATGGCTGAGGATGTCTGAAAACAATCTTATGATTGAAAACTTTTCTCTTACTGTAATTTCTAGCAAAAACTCCGGATACTCATAGTGGTACATGGAGTATTTAAATATTTACCTTTTCTATCTACTCTCCTGCCTCCTTCATATAGCTTTTTGCAAATATATAGATTTCTTCCTATGTAGAGGTGTAAAAATATTAAACTTCCCCATCATCCTGCTATTAAAATTTGTTCTTTTGTGGATCCAGGCATTTCCTGCATTTTCTGGATTCTTGCAGTCACTTCAAGCCCATTTTTCCTGACAATATTACTCTCCTTTCTGGCAATGCCATACTTCTTGACTCTCTCCTGTCATACCTTCAGAGATTCTCATAGCCTTTTTCATCCTTCAGTCTTTTTCACTAATACTTACAATTTTACTAATGCTTATGCCCCTTCCTCAGTCTCTATCAGACCTCACTCCTTACTTTCATACTGTCCTGCACATTTGCAAGTGTTTCCTGAAACATGTACTCTGAACCTGATACTTTAGAGGAGGAAAAATATCCCATTTGGGCACATGATCAGCTATACAGTGCTGCAAACATGAGGATATATTTCTTGTTACACTATCATTGATCTTTACAATGCAGTTCCCACTGGTAGCAGTGTATATCCCATTTTTAAACCAGTTAGAAAATATATGACAATCACAATTTAGAAAATGGAATTAAAGACTGAAAATATGAATGTTTAGATGTGTGATAAAGCTTTGACTTTGCTGTGATTTTTTTTTGCTCTGAAACTGAAGCCTGAATACATTAATCTTTTTCTTTTCCTGCACAAACATCTAGCATTTTTAGGTCTTTCATTACTTGTGATCACATGATGTTCTGTATGCTCTATTTTCTAAGCAAAAATTAATTCTTTACATGTATGATAGCATGAAGCATGAGTTCCTATGCAGAGGGAGTCTAAACCAATGACTTAAGAAATAATGAGTTAAGTTTCTGTATCATAACAGCTTTGTCAGTTTAGGGAACATTATTAGTGAAGCACAAAACCATGCACAATTAGGAATCTGTTTTTCTTAGTCTTATAACTGCTTTACAGGACCACATATAAAATAATCAAAAAGCCCTAATAATTTATTTCCAGTGATATTTTCTCTTGAAAGGTGGAATTGTTCCCAGGACTACCTCTAAACAACAATATCATTATTTAATTAAAATAGATCTTTGGCTGCTGACATGATTTCCCCCTAGGGCACGGATTCATTGATTTATTGATTTTAAGCATTATATTTACAAAGAAAAAGCACATGAATACAGTGCTGCAGTTTCTCGTAGGATCCTCAGTGCCAGACTCAGCTACAAATCTTTTCATTCTTAGGTCAAAGTTCAAGCATATGATGATAATGTAGATGTGTCAAGTGGCTGCCAGTGGCCCCAAACATAGACTTAATTTCTGGCCTGTCCTAGGGAACTATCAGTCTCATTCCTAGTACCACAGTCAAAACTCTGTGATGCCCTTTTGTTTATTGACTAGGATATCCTAGTGTTGAAGTTTACATAGGTATATGTGCATATGTATACATACGTTCACATACATCCATATATCTATACATATGTGTCTGTGTGTGTGTGTATATATATTGCTGTTGCTGCTGGAGCTGTAGAAACATGGAATAACATGCACTCCTGAAATGCTCTTTAGAAAATGGCTTTGGATGAGCAACTGGGAAGAGCCAAACACCTTGTGTAGTTGAAAAGGAGGAGAAAGTGTACTTTGCAAAATTGAATGTAGTAGGCCCTTTTCCTTTTCCCCAGAGCACCAGCTGCCATCAGTGGGACTGTGGGAGAGACCAAGACTATATTTAAGTGGCTGATTTGCAGGCCATAATTAGTCCTTGGACACACATGCAACTGTAGAGGAGCCAGTATCTCCTCAGCACTTTGTCCTGCCCGTTCCAGATGCTATACATGAGGGAGATTTTTGGGGGTTTGTTTCTTTTTTTTCTTTCTTGGATCTCAAGAAATCCCTGTGGTCAGGTCTCGATAACCTTCAACTTGGCCACAGACACCAAATGAATGCTTTCCACTGAAGGGAACCCTGCAGCAGAAACCAATTGCCTGCCCCTTCCTTCTGAGTTCTCACAAGAGAGAACTGATACATCTGTATGTAAATGGAAAGACCATAGGAGTTATAAGTGATCTTTTGATAAAGCATTTGATACAGTAGGTCATAAGACTTTTCTGTAAAGATTAATCATATTAGCTTGTATAAGGAATTTATCACATGGATAATAAACCAGTGGAAACCAAAATGTGGCAGAGTTTCTAGTTCTGGTACAGAACATTTTAAAGTCTGGTTTTCAGTTTCAGCTTTATTAACAGATTAGTGGAGAGGTCAAAGGGAAACCCATTCCATTGAATGCATTAGAGAGAACTGTGTGAATGCTATCGAAGGCAGAGATAAAAAAACCCCAAAACATAAACAAGCAATGTTAAAAACCTTCATTGAAAGAAAATTGATGATTGGGCTATTTAAATTGACTGCCAAGATGAAGTCAGGAAGTGGTTTTGGTTGGGTTTGTTTTTTTTTTTTTTATTGTTATTATGCATCAGATTAAGGCAAAGCTGAGGGGATAAACTTCTGTTTTTTCTTGTTGCTTTCTGCTGAATGTTGGGTGTGGTCCACCAGCTCCTAAGAGCTTTCTCTACCAAAATCACTGCTCTTGCAGGGGCCCTGGTTCAGCAGGAAACATTCTAGACATTGTTTTTCATCTTTATGTTTGATTTTAGGTTTGTTGGAGGGCATTTAAGTTATTTTATGGCCTGGAGAGTAAGAGGAATGGGATATGGTATCAGCGCTTTGTGGACTTTCCTAAATGAAACACCTTGGACTACAGCGGGCAGAATTCAGTGCCCCCTGTGACCCTCACAAGTCTTGTGTTCTGTTGCCCAGTCAAGGGTTATCAGTAAGAAGGTCTATTTGCACTGGGTTAAAGTAAAAGTGACTTCTTTACTGAAGTAAGCCTTTCCAGCATTAATTAATCTAACAATTTGAATATATGTTTTATCAAAGTTTGAAGTATGTCACAACCTCCTGATGTTTTAAGAAACGAGTTTCAAAATGAAATAATCTTTTGTTCTAATCAAGTCTTGCGGAGAATGAGCAGCAGGCAGACTTGATGTGTTTTGCTGAGAGCAAAAAAACACCAGAACTGAGCCTGCATTACCACAGTCCTAGAACCAAAATGTGCCACATGTTACCTCTGATGCTGCAGGGCAGAGTGGGGAAGGAGGAGGCAGGGATCTGGCAGAAAGAGCCTGTGGGTACCAGCCCAGCCACTTGCCACCTGGTTCTGTTGCTGCCTTGGGAGCTGGAAGGTAGAAATTCTCATCTGAATCTGAATTTGTCCAAGAATGAGCACATTCATATAGCACCAAGAAATCACTAACCTGAGAGAAGATGCTGTCAGTTCCTACCTACATCTCTTATATGGCCCAGAAGGCTGCTAACAAGAGCATTCTTCTGGACTCTCTGAGCTCCACTGGATAGCCTGAGAGTCAGTAGATACCTGGTACTTATTGATGACCATCATTTGAACAACCATAGTGATCTATTACCTCTGAGTACCTCATGTTTTTTGATATTTTGGTTTCTGAGAGCTTATCTAATTAGCAACAGTTATCATGGCCATTCCACCGATGAAAAACTTCAATTACATTGAGGGTAGTTGCAGTCTGTTACACCTCACTAAATTTTGTAAACATTAAGTAAGATTAAAATGTTCTTTTTTGTAATGATATCTGAGTTCAAACTAATCCACTCTAGGTATTGCTAAAATTTCTCCATGTAGATTACACAGATTACTACTTAATAATCTGAGGCACAGGCATTGGCTCTTGGAACAAAATGAGTACTTTTACTGAGGTCCTGACTGTTACAGAGCCTATAACGAGCACAGCCTCAGACGAATTTGTGCTGAGTTACTGAATTTAAGTACCTAACATCAGAACGTTAGCTTTGAGTACACTTCAGTGTTACGCTCAAGGCTAACTAAAGTTGATTGCTTTATATAGGTCCTTTATACATGTCTCTGTAAGGAGAAAAGTTTTAGGATCTTATAAGACATAATTTAAAATGCCTAGAGGAATTTGAAATTGTAACAAGTACACCATATTATATATATGCTAGCATTTTGACAGGACTGATCTTCTAAAGAAACAATAAAAGGATTTGATATAGTAATTTGAAATTATTATTCCTATGCATTCAAAAGTGCTGCCTTTGCCAAGATGTAGTGATTTTTTCTTTTTTTCTAGATAATAGTAAAAATTTACCTAGATTTTTCTCCCATAGTCTCCCGAAATTCACCCTTTGATTTTTTTCCTTGAGAAGTCCCGACATAAAGCTTACGTGAAGAGCGAGATTACAATGTCCTTACTCATAATAAGTGATTCACAATTTGTTACTTCCAAATTGTAGCCTTAATCTACATCCTGTAGGTGTGTGTAAAAGGGAGCTATTAAGTATGAATTAGGAGTTTCCAAAGTGACTGGGGCTTTACAGTAAATATGCCAATTTGGGTTATCGAAATTCATCAGCTTGGAACACTTACCATTTCAATTGTAGTAGAGAATACTAAAATAAATAGCAAGACACAACAGCATGCAAATTACTATTCAATACTTCAAAGGTAGTAAGCTGTGAGGCATCATGCCAAAGATCAAGGAAGAGTGGGTTTTCTGAGTGTAGATTATTGCACCATAATTCATGCTCTATTATACAATGCAGAACTTGTAAGCTCATTAGGCAAACAAGCTTTTAAATACTGCTAAATCAAATGCTAGGTTGATAATGTAGTATGGTAGATTGGAGGTCCTTCTCCCTTTCAATTTATAGCAAAAATAGAAGATAAATTATCTTTAACAACAGTACAGCATGATTTTTTTGTGTCTGGAATTGCATGGTTTAACAGGAGATAAGTTTAGGTGAAACCATCAGACTGTAGACATTGTTGGAGGACAGAAACTTTGGAAATCAAATCTCAGTTTAGTAATTTGACATTGTCAACATACACATCCTATAGGCCTTCAGTGTTATGTGTAAACAAAAGCTTTGGCAGTGGACAGATGTCACAGAATCTTTATAATTTAATTATCTGGCCTACCTTTAAAGGATCCTTTTGGTCTTAGGCTCAAAAGTTTTGATGTTGATGCCTGAGTTTTGTGGCTTTTATGAATAAAAACATAACCAAATAGTACCAAACCTACAACTGCAGTCACATCTTCTTTGTAATCTGATGAAGCAAATTCAGACTATTGTCCTACATACTTCCAACCTGAAGAGAGAAATTTGGTAATGATTTTCCCAGATAACCAGACAAAACCTCCACTGAATACACATTAGATCTGTTTAGACTGAATACTTCATCTGTGCTTGGACATAGAGGCCTATGTCTTTAAAGGTGTCTATGAGCTTAATTTCTGCATGGGTACCTAATTTCTCATAAAATTAGACACTGGTATTTTAGAACTTACAGTGTTAATCATCTAACTGCTAAAAAGTACTGCACCAGTAGCAACATAAATCTGTCTTAGCATTTGCTTCTCTGTAACAGAACTCTGTAACTCTTCAACTGCAGCCTTTTCATTGTGGAGACTATTTGGGAAGCATGCTAAAGAAGAACTTCCCTTGAAAGCATGGTTCTTAAAGAGGTGGTTATGTAAAAAAAGTCATTTTCACCTGAAAAGATCCTTGTCTTCTAGCAGATCATGCTGGTAAGATTTTGTCTAGGTTTCTTTGTGTTAACTTTTTTTCATTAGAGGATCTAGCAAGGGGTTCCTCTCTACAATGCAACTAGCAAAAAATTGACCACACTTGTTTGAAAGGCAATATGCCAGATCACTGATGGTGATGTTTCTTAGGTCTTGTATGTCCCTGCCCAACTGAATGGTGTTGAACAGAGTTTTGCATGCTTGCAGAGGAAGGGGACAGTTCTCAGAGCTGAGGTGCCTCTGCTTGATTGAATTTAAACTTGCATGTGGAGAATAAATAGGTATATGAAACAATATCTTTTATTGTCTCATTCACCTTCCAATTAATCTTCTTTTAGAGTTTAACAGACTGGCAGAAACATCCCTTTCCCCCTCCTTTTCGGAGGGTTTGTGTTTGCCAGAAAAAACAGAATTTGACATTTTACCAATGTAACTGAGGGAGAAAATGGCAAAATTAAAACAAGGCTAGGTTCACTCAGAGGCTACACTGATACTCAAGGGCAAAGAAAAGTTATTCAACAGGAACCTCAAGTACATAAAACAATAAGCCTGACGTCCCTAATAAGGCTTCTGGTACTGACAGAATGTAAATAGTGAAGATTAATAAATGTGATTAATTAAATCGGACCATATTTTTCTGTAGGACACTCTGAAGTGTTCAGAAACTTTCCAGTGTCCCCTTTCACAAACTTTAATTGTAGAAACTGAAACAGCTGTAGTATTTCAGTAACTGGAATATTAATATAGTCAAGAAGGATAATCTGCTAATTAAGTTACCTTTTAGGGAACTGGGAGACTGGATGTTTAGACATCATAGCCCAACTGTTAGTGAGAAGAAAGTGTAAAGGTAGGAGTGATTTAGACTGCTAAATCATAGTTTTCTTATGAAAATTGTTGCCTACAGAGACTGTTGCTTACAGTCTTGAGAGACAATCTGTGCTTTGTCATCTCAACAAGACAGTTTTTTCCTTGTTATACTCGGTATTATTATTCATAAATAGATTAAAAGTGGTATACCTACATCTTATTTGTTGAAAGTATAATTTGAAATACCTTAATGTAATATCTCTGTTCCATTTTTTCTTCATCAATAAGGAATGGGTAATTGAATAAGCAAAGCAGCCACTGTAACATTGTTGAGTATATTTCAGGGGTACTAAGAGATAAATGATGCCCCAGAGGAGCAGAGGAGAAAGAAATATAGCATCTGTCTTTAAGCAGAGAGAGAAAGAAGACTTGAAAAATGAAGTCCAGCTGGCCTCATATCAATACTTGGAAAGATACTGAAACAATTTACTAAAACAGTCAATTAATAAGTACTGAGGGGTGATAAGAAAAAGCCAATATGGATTTATCAGGAAAAAGAATGTCAAGTCATTCTAATTACTTTCTTTGACGAGGTAGCTGTCCTTGTGAATAAAAGGATGCAGTAGATACAATATATACATAAATCTTGCATTTTGACCCATCTTCATACAACTTTCTCACAAGCAAATTAGAGAAAAATGACATAAATGAAAGTACTACAAAGTGGCTGAAAAATGAGTGTTTGGGAACAGGTGTGAGTAGTTCACTATGAAGATGGCTAGTTGGTAAATCCATTCTGGCCAGTGTTTTAGATGACTGTATATACTGTCATTACAAAATCTTGTTTGTCTTGAGAGTGAGGGAGATTGTAAGTGCTTTCTAAGGCATAACTGCATTTAAAAATCATTGTGAAGAACTGGAAAAATGACCTGAAACCACTGAAATGAAATTCAGTAAAGGTTAGTGTGAAGCAGTTTCCAGGGAGGGACAATCACACACATGGATACAAAGCCAGGAGCAACTGCCCAGACAGCAGTGCTGCGAGTCGAGGGTGATAGTGAGGTACAGACCAAGTATGACTCAAGAACACAGTGTCTTTTTTGGAACAGCAACATTATTCCGTGGTGAATTAAAAGAAATGGTATGTGTAAGACAGAGGTAGTAATTCCATCTACCTGACACTTTGAGCTCTCAGCTGGTGAACTTGACCCAGCTTTGGGCACCACTTTTTTAGAGAGATGGAGACAAATTGGCCAGTGTCCAGAAGAGAACAACAGGAATGATAAG
The DNA here is from genome assembly GCF_017639655.2 of Falco naumanni. Classification (NCBI taxonomy): domain Eukaryota; kingdom Metazoa; phylum Chordata; class Aves; order Falconiformes; family Falconidae; genus Falco; species Falco naumanni. The sequence goes on from NC_054056.1 coordinate 71,338,672, forward strand.
CGGTTTAGAAAACATGACCTGTGAGGAAAGATTGAAGGAATTGGGTTTGTTTAGTCTACAAGAGAAGAGCCTGAGAAGGACATGATAACAGTCTTCAAGTATGTAGAAGGTTGCTGCAAAGAAGACGGTGATCAATTATACTCCAAGTCCAGTGACAAAGCACAGAAAAAAGTGATTGCTTTAATTTGAAATAAAGAAGGTTTAGATTAAATATTAAAAACCCCCACAGACCACAAAAAAATCAAAATCCTTTTACCACTCTGAGGATAACTAAACACTTGAACAAGGTACCTAGGAAGTTTCAAGAGTTTTTAAAGAATAGATGAATATAAAAAAATATGGGCCAGAGAAAATGCAGGAATTTTCAAAGCACAGGGATGAACTAGGTAAAGTGCTGGGGCTTCTTTTATGTCCTGTATTCTCTGATTTCTCTGAAATATTAAATAATCTGCTCTGCAAGAGTTACCTGACCCTGAGCTTCAGCAATTTCAGAATTAATGAGTTTCCTAATTTATGCCAGGATCATTTACTTTATTTGCATATCTGAATTTGTCTTCTGGTTTTGTTTCTGAAAAAGGGAGTACAGTGGTTTAAAAGAATTGCAAGTACTTATTTAAAAAAACAACTGTGTGTGTAGTAAGCCATTATTATCATTGTTCTGAAAAGTTTTTATAAAGTTAAGTAAATGAGACATTTAAAGTCTTAAATTTATCTCTTAAAGCACAAAGGGCAACAGTGACCTAGGAGGTGCATTTATTTCCCAGAGAACATTAACTTATTTTTGTTTCTGATATATTTGTAACTACGGAATTGTCCCAATAGAATAGCAAATATGAAAAAATCTTTATCACCATCCAATCTTCCCAGCACCTTAGCAGGGAAGATACCAGTGAAGGTGAGCTAAACCTAGACTGTGTATTGCAGAGACTGATAGGCAGATATTCCTTTGTGCTGAATCTGCATTGAGAGTGCTAAGTTCCAGCAAAGACGTGGCAGGACAGATGAGAAAAGATATCATCTGAAACCACCATAGGAAGATCTGCCAGGGCTAAGCTGCTAAAAGCTTATGGCTGAGTTCTTGCCATATGTCCAGGCAGCATAAACCCAAGCATCTAATTCTCCTCTGTTGCTAGTTTTATACTGTTCCATACAGTCATTTGTGACTTATAATACTGAGCTTAATTTCAACTCAGGTTAGCTAAGGAAAAGGAGAGATTGAATTTGTTACAGGGTAATACCTACAGATGGGACTGAAAGAGACCTCCTGGGTCACAGAATCCCGCCCCGTGTTACTGCAAATCGTTAGGTCTCACAGTCCATTAAAGTCCTTAAAACTCATTATGAATAGCAGTAAGAAGCTAAGCCAAGTGCATGTCAAGTATTTCCCAACTGGGATTGCTAGTGAAAAGCAGGGAAGGAAGTGACAGACACTTAAATGAATGTTTTTTATCTCTAGGTTTTGCATTAAACTGGTGAAACTATTGGAGAAAGCCAAGTAAAGACGTTAGGAAAGCATCTCAATAAACAACAAATAAGGGGCATGAGAAGGAAAGTTTTGTTTATAGCTAAGAAGTGGCTGACATCATTTGGTATGGTCAATCCATTTATATTTGTGATTGCATGCATGTGGGTGAAATTACAATTAGAGTGAGTACAATTTTGGTTAAAAATGCTTTTCACATTTTTCATGTCTGCATAATTTTCCCATCTGATCTGGACAGAGTCCTCTATTTTACCTTATTTCATGTTTTACCTGCTTAAAATGCTGTATCATGACTTCCTCTCTCTCTGAGCATTATGAAATCCCCAGTAGATATAGTGTCTATATAGGGTATCACTGACAAAAGTCGGTAATGACAAGTGGTTTCCAAGCTTGAGCTAGTATAAGACCTTCCTCTTTCAATGCCCTCCTAAACATCTGCTTTAGCCTAGCAATGAGAAATTAGCCATTTAAAAATGATTAGTTGGCAGTTACAATTTATACATAGCAAAAGAGCACAATAATATTGTATCCTCAATTCAGAACCTCAGCCTTAAACTTTGCCTGTTTTAACCTGCAAACTCCACAGAAACTGTCTTCTTTTACCTAGTGTATTACAGAGTATTGCAAAACTGCTAGACATGACATTGCTGGAGGAGCTGTTTTTTCAGTGATATATAAATCATTGCATTTACCCACCATGATCCTGAAAGCATCCCTCAAATACCGCACTGGAGTGGGTGTCCTGGTGGACTTTCAGCTCTCGCCTTCCTGATCCTGCTTGAACCCCCTAACTGGCTCATACATTTCATCTCCTTTCATTGTCTGTTCCTTGGTCACTATTCTTGGGCCACCTTTCTCTATGGTGATGTCTTTATCCATTTTTTCCCCTGAAGGGGGTACTTCATTCTCCCTCCCAGTTTAGCTGGCTATTTCTTCCCTCCACATGGACTGCAAAACATCTCTCCTTTGTAAAAAGACAGCACCATATCCCATAGCCAGATCTGCGAGACCTCATCTAGACCTCATCAAATGACATGGCAAAGGTACAGGCATCAGTGTTATCATGACATTTTCCTTTTACATGTTGTTTGGCATAATTTTCTCTCCAAGAAGCCACACCCAGAAGATATTAAGGCTATGTTTATGCTGATAAATACCTCCTAGACAGGGACTGTTTTCTCATCCCTGTCACACAGCATGTGGTGCTACATCTCCTCTGAGCATACGGTTTCCCAGTTGATCTAAGATATAACTATTACTTTAAGTGTATTCTTTTCAGATATGCTCAGTAAGGTGAGGGCTATGCTTCCGCCCATCAGAATTAGGGTTTCATAGTGCAAAAACTGTGGGCTTGTATTGCATGGCTTGGTCCAAAGGTGTGTAGAGATCTCTGAATGCACAAAGCCTGTGCAGCTAGTATTAGAGGACAATACAGACGAATCTATTGTCTCACCCATATTACCTGTTGGGAGTGCTCCCTGCCACATGTGGTCTATTATCAGTCATGACTGGATATTATTATTGAAAACTGGTAGCTAGCACAGGCCAAAAGTGTGGCAGAAGAAGGTACTAATAAATAAGTAAAAAGAATTATCATAGGCCGGTAATTAAGTTCACTCCCTGGCCCTGGTTTGTTTGGCGCTATAGATACAGTCTATGATTTGCACATGCTGTACAAAGCATTATCTGTTTTATTTTTGCTGTAATGTACTAAGGCAATGTGTAACATATCAGACACTAACATTTTTTAAGATATTTTCAGCCTCCAGACTATTTTTTTATGAGAATAATAACAGTAACTAAGAATTGAGTGCCAAAATGTAGCTCATGTTTTGCATGTTATAGCTGTTCTCCAAATCAGGCAAATGTCCTTTGCTAGGAAATAAGAACTAAAGGGTGGCAGAGTTCATGGACAGTAACTCTGGCTTTGAGCTGGAGACCTCTCTAGACATGTTTATTATCATTTTGTACTGATTCAACTGCAGGTTTAGCAGCAAAATAAAAAGCTGTCTTGTGTAAAGGAAGATGTAACTCATTTTATGAACAAGAACCGCAAACAGCTGCTTCCATATGTTGCTACTATCAGGACAAATTCTTTATTAAATGGCATCTTTAAGATTAAAATTTGTGCTGAAAATAAACACAACTAAAGCGTGAGATGATTGAGGAGAACAGTGACCCACTCCAGGAGAAAATACACTTTGTTTCATTTGGTGATGAATCTACATGACCCAGACAGAGTGTTCTAACATTGACTATTGCTGCATTCTGCATTATTTTGACATATAATATAAATGTCTGTGATAAGGGGTAAAAGGCACATTAGGCCATCTGTGCTAGTTTTAAACCTGTTTGTCCAACTTTGCTTTGGGATGTTTTAACTTCTTTTTTCTTTTCTTTTCTTTTTTTTTTTTTTTTTTTTTTAAAGTGAGTTTTTAACATAGTTTGGACCTGCTTCTGCTTTCTGTAGTATTTCTATTAGAAAATCTTTTAAGTGCAACCCTCTGTTAGCCAGATTGAAACACAGTTCTTGAAGGTGTCATCATGCTGTCTTTGAAGTTGAAAAGGGACGCATCTACCTTGAATGAGAGCAGGATCAAACCAACAGCAAATGGTTGACTGTTCAGATAGTCCCAAGGAAGCTAAGTATGGTTTGAGACCTTCTGTAAAGGAGAAAAATCTCTGGCTTCAGTTTTAATGAAGAAGTATTTTCCTTTCATAACAGCTAGAGTGTGAGTCTCCTGCTATCATTCTCATGCCCCTAGATTTACTCTTAGTGTTATGGATCTTTCTTCTCTAACAAATCTGTAGGGAAAAGTAAGATCTGCAAGCCCATTTAGGGCTGTCTAGTTTTCTCAGTCTGCTCCTAGTAACCTCTGATCACCTGCTCCTTGTATACATTCATATTGTCTCTATGAGTTTCCTTGCCTTGCTTCAAAGGGTTTTGCAACACAGCCTAAGGAATCATATACATTTGGCATGTAACGTGCTATCACTTATCGGTCATTAAATGTCTTTTATACACACATCTTTTACACAGGGAAAATTTTGTTTTGAAACTGTTACTTGAAAATGATTTGAAGAAGGTGTGGGAAGGCTGGTGTATGATTATGGATGCTTGTCCAAAAGCATACACAAGCCAGTTAAATAAGTTCCATGATTTATTTTTCCAGACCTTTTCAAAAGAGAATTAAATTTTCTTTTGCATTATTGGTTTGCAATATTTTCATGATATACAGAACTTTTTTTTTTTACTTTGGCAGGAATATATTGACTTTTTGTTATGGGCGGACGGGAAATCTTGAAAAGATGAGCCACCTACTGACAGTGCAGAGAGCCTGAAATAATGGCTCTCATAGATTTGAGTTCCCATTTCAGCATCACACTGATTCCTGATGCGGTGCCCATCTCAGCATAACACCCTGGATGGTTTGATTTCTTCAGGTCCCTCCCAACCCTGCATGACCATACATGACTACAGACACAGTATGTTGCTGGGTTATAGGAAACCCCTCCTTGGGTGTGTTAAAGGCACTGCTCTGCAGCCATCTAGCCTTAGCCACAGTATTCAATCTTTTTTAAGATGATCACAAATGGCATATTTATTACTGTGGGTTATATCATCTGCTGTCTTCTGTTTTGCCAGATTTTTTTTCTTAATCATGTGGGTCTTTCTGTGTGTTGTATCTGTGCAATCAAATGCATGTCATTTACACTTCTCCTGTCTGAATTGAGAACATACATTTCAGGCTTGTATGTATCCAAGCAAAGTGAGCAAAGGAGAAACCAAATGTTAGTAACTACTGCTTTCTGTGTCTCATATGGAAGATTTATCTTGATATACAGTTTTGTGCTGGTTTAAACAGGGAAATGACATTTTAAAAAAAAAATCCACTTTGGGGGATGTTATTGAAAGAACTTAAATGCATGTTATGATTAACTTGCCAGAGCTACTAGGAGTAAACACATCCTTAATGCAGACTAGAACATCTTCACATAAAACTCTTTCCCACATCCCTCTCCCTCCCCTTCACCTCCCAAGTTTCATCCCAGCCTAAGGCAGTAAAATCCATAGGGTGGGGGGTTCCTTAAACACATTGTATATGAGAGTATGTGACTTATCATCTCTGTGCCTCATTTACAGTGAGACTTAGCAGCTGCTTCGCAACCATGTGATACATTGAGCTTTGTATAATAGTTCACTTGAAGGTCTTTGCACAGTTCAGGCATGTCAGCTGAGTACCTTCAAGCAGTGCAGGGACTTGTAATTAGAGTGGCCTGAGGCTGCTCGCTTTTCTGAGGGGCTTTGTCTTCCCCACAGATCCCAGTGGCATCCTGTTTCCAGAGGCTCGCCATCCAAGCACTCCAGTGCGGGCTCGGCGGGTGGTGGGGGGATCCGAGGTATGTCAGGAACTGAAAACAGGTATGAGAGTTCAAGCCTAGACAAAGGTCTTGTTAGTCATTTGAACGCAAAGCATGCAGCACCTTGCCTCTTTGCTGGATCCCGCAGCAGGTAAAGAAAGAACCGCCCTGTGCTTTACCTCAAAGGAGTTATGCCCCAGTCCCTTTCCAAAATAAACAATCCACTGTGTTTATCTGTAATGACTTTTGTCACTTTAAGCAAGTTGGCTGATGCAGACATTCTTGGGAGGATGTCAAAGGAGAAACATACTGTTTTCTAAGTTGGCCTTTTAAATGTCTGCATCACTTTTGTAACACGCTGAGCATTTTATACCCTGCTTGCAAGTTCCCATCCATTTTTCCCTGAGCATTTTTGGAAGCACAGACTGAGCAATTTGGAAGAGATAGGCCTGAACTTCCTATTTCTGCCTTTCTCTTTCTGTCATGCCCTAAGACAGAGGGAAAAAGAATAAAGAAAAAGAACGAACGTGAGATTTTTAATACAGAAGAGCACACTTTTGGCCACCCAAATTTGCCAAGGCATGTTGAAGTCCAGAGGATTTTAAACAGCAAACAAGATGTTACTAAAACATCTGCTCTAAGAAACAGATAACTTGGCTTTACTTCATAAATGGGTTAATTTTGATGTTGGGGGTAGGAGGAAAGGTTCCTCACAAGGATAAAGTGGCACACTGTTTTCATCTGTTACTGTCCTGTACTGCCTCTGTAGAAAGTATAAATCAATATATGAGAAATGACAGACAGGTCTGATCGTAAGGAAGCATGTTTACCTGCTCTTGTACCTCTCTCTCATGGCTCACTGAGGAAGAAAGGTGTCGAGTGCCCACACTCACTGCTACAGGAGAAAACAGGATTTTTCTACAGAGGTGTAAAGAATCACTGTTGTGTTGGGCTGGCACTCACAAGGCACAACAGCCCCTCCCTTCCCACCACCTCTTACACCCACTGCCTGCTTTGCCTGGCAGTGCTGTCCCATCACCTTTGGAGGGGTGGGAGTGTGGTGAGTGCTCACCGAAGTGACTGAGGAAATATAATCTTAAATAAATCTGAAGAACTATCATTTTTTATGAATGAAGAAACAGATCCCCTGTCAGTGCTGCCAGGAGTTATATGGCTCTCCTTCTCCCTCCCTGGAACAGCAGGGCTGAGGACACCATGTGCTTATATCCACCACAGCCCTTGTGGCTATATTTATCCTTCTAAAAAAAAAAAGAGTCATGGACCACCCTCTGGCCCTAAGCCTGCTCAGGCTCAGCTGCCCACCGAGCAGGAGGTGCTGGTGGGTTATAACTCTACTAGTAAATGAGATGGTTGGATTAAAGAGAAGTTGACTGGCTGCACTGCTGCTACGTGAGGCCGGTCCTTGGCTCTGGGCAGTGCCCACCAGCACTGTCTCACAATTGCCAGAGATGGTCCAGAGGTCATCATGGCCCTGAGACTGTTCCCAGTAGGCCAGCTGGGCATGGCTGGGGTGGGAGTGTGATGGGGTGCTCTTCCTTGCCAGTTGGCCTCAGAGCCAGAGACCAGAGTCCCAGGAACACTTAATTACCAGTATGCATAGATGGACTTTGCACCCCTGCATCTCAGAGAGCAACCTTAGGTTTCCTCTGGGCTGTGGGGTGTCCCTGCAACCCTAAGACGTAATTATCATGTCACTCTTGGTTATTCAGTTCAAAGTATCTGAAATAGACGAGGGCTATGTTGCAAGCAAAAAGTAGTGTTTTTATAGCACAGGTTGAATGTATAAGCTGCATACCCAGAGGTGTGCCAGGAGGGCATGGGGAGCACTTCAAACTACAATGTCTGCTGGGATAGCATTAGAGGCACGGAGAAGGTGGAGGGAGACAAATGTGGTGCCATCTTAGCCACGCTGCCCTGTGGAAGTGGTCTCTGGGGGGAACCAACCCCTTATTTCCTCCAACACATGCTCCGTCATCTGCTGCTGCCTTTGCTGCACCAGCTTGCTACTCTCATTGCTTTTCCTGACGTTGCCTCTGCCACTGCTGCCGTGGCTGTGCTGCAGCTTGCAGTGCAGCGGGCAGCAGCAGGCACACTGACACACTGCATACATGCAGGGAACCTTCTACCTTTCCTTGCAGTTGTGCAAGCTCAGCCCATGGAGCTGGGCTTGCTGGGCAATAGAAACCTGACATCAGGTTTATGTTGCTGGCACTCTGAGTAACAGCTGGGTTTGCTTCCAGCCCTCAACTCCTTGCAGCCGTGAGTGAATTGCTTGTTAGAATAAAGCTGGCTCATTTAGTACTAATTTTGGAGTGTCTACATTGTGTTTTTTGTCATAGCAGTCTAAACAGACCTGAGAAACATTCAGCAAGCTTGCTTGGACTATTCTTCTGCCTCTAGAAACAGCAAACCAGAAACAGCCCAAACCATCTGGGGTTTGGACACTGTAATTCACTCATGCTAATATTGTTATTTATATCCTCCAACAATATTCAGTAATATTCAATAGATTTTGGCCCAGTAAATCCCTTGTATATACAAAAACAGAGAAGCCTGATGAAAAGAATTCCCTGCCTGTCCCTCTGAGTTTGTAACTAACAATTTTGACTTCGGGTTTTGCATTCTCTTTAGCATTTTGAAATCAGCATCTCCTTCTATTAACCTGAATGTTCTGGAGCTTACCTAATTACCTATGACATAAGAGTATAATCTCTTGCCAATTTTTCTCTTAGAGATAATATTTTATAACATTCTACATATGAATTGCTGAATAGCTTCTTGTTTTTCATTGGTCTTGGAAATAAGCATTGTAACAAACTCATCACAGAATTAAACTTGCAGGTTCCCAGGCACAGGAAGCATCCGGCAAGCTTGCATCCAGCTCATGTTATGTTAAGACTGAACATGTCTGTGATTGTGCTCTGGCTGGTGTTAGTGACAAAATCCTATTGATTTAACAGAAAGTAGGATGTTGCCCAAAATGCTAATTTTGTTGACTTTCTTAATGGGCTTGAGTTTAACCCTACAGTACTGAAGACTGTTTCGTTTCCTATGGCCCAACTTTATCTCTTCATCTCAATGCTCCAAGTTTACATGACTCCCTTTTTCATCCCATCAACAAAGAATTATGCTGAATTACAGCTTTGTTACTGAAGGGGAATTGTGCTTTTGAGGTATATTTTTCATGAGGCATTTTGGCCAAGTGGAAGAGGTATTAATATGAGAAACTATAAACAAATCTTGGTTTTCTAAACTGTGGATAGAGTGATTGGCTTAATTTGTTTCTATACACTGCCATCCTGAAAACTAAACTGAAGCATCCAAATTAAACAGGAGATGTAAATATTATCCAGATGTTCCCTGGTGTCAGAACTCTTTTTTTGTTTCTTTTTTTCTATCAAATGGGTATGCTTTTTTCATCTAACATAATGACCTATGTTTTAGATTTTGGTCCTGGCCTAATGGCTTTTTATCATATGATTATGATATCATCCAATCATGTAAGCGTCATGAGATGCTGTTCAGCTTTGCTGAAGCACATGAGTGTCAAACTGCTTAGTTTAGGCTGAACCATTTGTCTGACTGTCTTAATGTGGGGAGTGAATGTGCTGTTAATTTAGGAAATGCCAGCTGAGGCTGAGGGTTTAGTGAGCCAAGCAAAACAGAGCACTGACCACAGATTGAAACATTACAGAGTTCCTTAATGGTTCTGTCAAAAAGAAATATAACACTTTTTTTCCCCCCTATAAAAATTGCAATAGTCTTCTGGTGCAAGTAGCAACCAGTAGGGTTTTAGCATTGATAAACACGGATGGAAAAGACAGGCACTTGACTTAGCTTTTGGTTAATGCTTTTTCCTGAAGACATTTGTTTGAATTTGATGATAGTGAAGCTTTCGCTTCCATTCCTCTCTTTTAATATTACCCAGAAAAAGATTACAACCACCTGTAAATCAGGATTTAGCAGACACAGACAGAAGATTTTCAGTATAATTAAAATTTTAGCACTGACTTTATAAGTTAATGCAAATGAGAAAAGCAAAATGACAGCTCTCAATTTTTTTCTGTTTCTAAAACCTCAATAGCTTTGCTCAGAAACATGGTCTTTTTAAATTTCCCACAGTGCAGGTCTGGATTTGTGAGATACTGAGAATGCTTGAAAAGCCTTGAATCTCCTGCTAAGCACTGACAATGAAACCTCCATGAATTCGGTCCTAGAGTTTGAACACTTATGGGTTCTGCTGAGAGGGTTTGCTGCAACAATCTTTACTGTAAGTCTCCTTTGCTCCCGAGCTGCACATCCGCTAGAGCCCTTGTCCTCCCCTGTCTTTAGTGTTGGTTTTTGTTTACTGATCTCTTAGAAACATTGCTGAACTTGGTTGGGACAAGAAATTGTTTTATGATATCTACTTGGCATCCTAGTAAAGATCCTAGTAAAGAAAACCTGAAAAATAAAATTATTATTATTATTATTTATCTGTCCAAAGCTTTGTTAGAGGAAAGAGGCTTGCCTGTGAACGCTCCTCTGCAGAAATTCTCATTACTTAGGCCACTTAAAAATAGACTGCACAAAGCACCAGGGAAAATGCTGCAGAGGACAAGTCTGCACTGTTAGCAAGAGGGACTAGATGACTTTCCCATATCCGTGTTCTTTTATTGTAGCAAGGTAATATGCTACCACTGTGTCCTCTAAGGCAACAAAACAGAATAAATTAATCTCAAATGCACATCTGCCCTGAGTTTTCTACCATAGTCAAGCAACTACACTGAAAATTTCATCTGGAAATGACCAAGAATATTGCTATTAGTGAATTGCAAAATATCCCTCACAGTAAGGAACACCAGTGTTTGAAAGTAAGGCTTTGAAAGTCCTTCTGACTTATGGGAAAGCATATTCCAAATAAGCCTTGTGAAAATAACTAAATGGTCTCTTTTCCCCTTCTCTGACAAAAGGTGTGAATTGCCTCCAGTGACATTGTCTCTGTGCATCTTGCTGCTATATGGACTACCCAGCCATATAAGACAAAGGAGGTGGAGACCACTTCCACTCCCAGAAGGCTCTCATCACATTGCAGTATCAGGCTTTATTTCAGTTTATTACTTTATTTTCTGGAGAATGTGAAAGAGATCAAGTTGTATTTCTCATAGAGGAAAGGATATATCTGTTGAAACAAGTGGACCACAAGGAATGGATCAAAATCTAAAGAAGCCTTTCATTTCAGTTACTGAAGCCACTTTATATTCTGTAAAGCATGTTTTATAGCAGTTAAATAAGCAGAGCAAGGCTTTAAAATCTTCATGTTTGTTTGGCCTCATACATTAGGTAAAAGGTCACCAGTGGGTCTGCATTTTGAGAGGCTCCTAGTATGACTTTCTGAAAATACAGGACTTCAGTTCACACAGACAATTTAACTACTCCGAACAATCCCAAACACGCAAACCACCACAGCTGAATTAGCAAGATGGGCTGGTGTTACAGATGAGTAACTGGTCAGACTTCTCACCACCTCCCTCTCTCCCTTCACATAATATCTCTTTATTTCATGTCTAAAATGATGTTTCAAGATCTTAATGGCTGGGGCCACCTCTTTATTTGTCCAGCAAGATTTGTGTTCCATTACTGGGCACTATTTAGTAGCAGCCAGTTCCTCAGTACTCTTAAGCAAAAGCACCGTCATTCATTGGCTGACCAGAAGTGTGTTTAATTCATATTTAATCTTTGTTTATAGTATCAACAGAACGTTTTCTGAGATACCACATTGCATCTTCTAGACCTGGAGTCCCCTGCAACCCAAAATATAGCCTTCAGTCAAAATGTGTTTTGTCCTGGTCTCGTTAAAAAAGTTACAAAGGGAATGAAATGCTTTATTTCACCTTGCATATTTGTTTTCCATTTCATATTTTGCAATGTCTATGTAATAAAATTATTTTTGTTAAATATTTTATGGTTCTTTAGTAATTTGCAAATACTTCAAGGAACTCTGTGATTAACGCGTGGTGAGACTGTCCCTTTAACAGCCTTTCTATACTACCATTATTTCTGCAATGGTAATTTTTTAAATGATAGCACTTCTATTCCAGGTTTGCAATCACAGCAGCTGTATATCAGTGTTTCACTCAAGTGTTATTAGTCAAGAATTGCTGCTATCACCCAAACCTTATGATAACAGAAGCTCTGTTACAGTATCACTAGTTCCACATTAAAGCATTTACAAATCAAAGATAAATCACTGGGTGGAAAAATAAACAAACAAACAAACCAGACAAAAAAAAATCCCCGAAAAGCACACCAAAACCAAAATGCATGAGGAATAAAGGTCCTGTGAGAAGAATTGCATAGATATGAGATGGACATAACACCGACCCTCATAACTGACATAACCCTTCTGCGTATCACCTTGGGTGGTTTCACAGCTGCCCAGAGTGGAAGATGGAAAGCAGTCTCACTTACCTATCTCCCATGAGTGCGCTGAAGCTGAACTGAGTAACGTCTGGACTATTTTCTGAACCTATCCAAGATAGGAGTTGAAATTTATCCAGGTCCAAAAGGCCATAACCACTTCAATAAAGGTTTTTGCATTCCCCTGGCAACACCTTTCCCATGCACTTAGAGTGGTTCTGGGGATGAATGCTGCAAAGGAGCCAAAGGCCATGGGGAGGGCTGTGAGCTCTGAACTTACCTGTGCCTTCTAGTTTCAACATATTGGACAAACAGTATGAATTATCTACAGGCTTTATTCTAGCCATAAGCTGCATTGCTGTCCAGTGTAGCAGCCATAGCTTGGAGAGTGGATTTCAGAGGTTTCAAAGTATTTTGGGGGTAATATCCTGGAGCGACCTTCCAAACAGGTGATTAACAGAAAAGACTACAACATTGCTAAGAGAAGAATTCTTCATGTTTAAGGAAAAGACAATTCAGGATTTAAAAGTGAAAGCTAAGTAGTGATTTATTGGTATTCCCAAGGGGATGTGTGATTTCTGTTTGTTGATCATTTGTTTTATACCATATTTATACTGGCCAGGAAGGAATTCCCACTTCCTCTTCTCCCTTGATGTATACCTTGGCCTCTAGTTTGTTTATTTGTTTGCATTCCTTTGAAGCATTTAGAGACTGGCCATGGCTAGAGATTGGTGAATGTCTGCGCTAATCGCAGCTTCCAGGTGCTTGCATGGCTTGTGGTCCTCACACAGCATCAAACCCATGTGCTGATTTGGCATCAAAATCCATTTCTCTCTTCCCCCAGGTTGCACTGGCAGGGAATTTTCAATGTTTCTGTTTTGCTTTCGTCTGTAGTGGGTTTAACCCTACAAATCACCTGCTGTGACAAGGACTGTGGACAATGGCAATGCCTTTAGTGACCTTCTCATTCTCCTGTCACATTAATCATCATGACTTTTAGTCCTTGCTGTTGGTCTTAAGTTTGCTATAGAATTATAAGAACTATTCAGAGTAGATCAAAATATAGAAAGGCCTTTTGTTTTGGCTGCATTTTCTGAAACCACTTTATGTTTTATGACCATGAAATCTGCACAAGAAATCCTTCTCATTTGACAGCTTTGCTTTCTTACAACATACATCATAGTATCCCCAAAGAAAGTATAAACCTCTTCCATTTTTAATAAAGGAGACTTAACTATGTTTGAAAAAAAAACAAAAATCTCTGAGAATCTGGACTAGTCAAATAAGGCAGAATTAATGTATTTGTTATTACTACTGCTTTGGCTGTCTTACAAAAACATAACAAACACCACTGACCTTAACAAAGCCAACAGGAGTTCAATATGAGATACAGAAAATGATGAAAACCAGAATATGTTTTATTACGTTTTGCAATGTAAAATATCATTAGAAGCTTGTCCTGCTGTATGATTTTGATCATGGTTTCCTAACATCCTTTAGCTGGAACTGCAATAAACTCTTCCCTTCTTCATGACTGGAGGCTGAAATTCCTCTTTAGAAAAGGTGGGGGGAGTATAAATACTGTCATCATCTCACAGAAGGGGATATATAGGCTCAGAAAGTTTACATTTGCCAAATTCACAAAGACCTCTGTAGCAAGGCCACAAAAAGATCCCCAGAGCTTCCCGACACCATTTGACTGCTACACTTCTTATGACTTAAGCCAATAGTTACATCAAGGATATGTTTATCAGCCAGAGTTAGTCAAGGCTTTTGTGCATTTATGTCTTTGTAGCTATTACCATTTAGAGAATTTCTGTGGTCAGCTGCCATTAGAATGTCACTGAAAAACACAACAAAGACTTTAAAAATCATGTACAAATAGGCACATGTATGCACATTAAAGTAAAACAAAAAATCTTGTTGCAAGAAGAAAGTGAGGAGTTTTAATTTATGATAACTGAAGGAATTTGAGATTACTACTGACAGGATTTCCTTCTTTAATAAGATCACAGTAGTATAAATAGAGGTGACATACTGCTTCACTGAGAACTATAATGTCCAGATCTGTCTTATGCAGTCATTTGCAGATGGGAAAATGTAAAAGTAAAGCTAGGAGATGCAGACAAATTTTAATGTCTGCACAAGGTTCCATGCCTTAAGGTTTAGGAAGCCTATTTTTAAACTTAGTTTCTTTGAAAAACTGAGACCTGCGACTAATGCTTGTCATTATGGTATAATGATCTATCTTCTTCCCAGAGTACTTGGGGATTATGTTTCAGAGAGAAGTAGAGTTATCTGCCAGAGATTATTCGTCATGTTTGTGATCTGTTTCCTCTCTCTTCCTAGTAAAGCCTACAGTCTTCCATAGTTCCTAAGGCATTAAAACCAACTGTACAAATGTCTGCTCTCCCAGACTCTAACAAACCTGTCTCTTTCCAAGCTAACTGCTCCTGACAGCCTGCTCAGGGAGCTCAGCGTGGCAGAAGCCAATGTCCTGCTGGTGCTGCTCAAACATCTTCTTGCTGTGCACCTTGCTTAAGACTGGCCAAATGGTCCTGGGATCAGCAAAGCTCATTGAAAGACTGAACTAATGCAACAACTTCAAGAGAGAACTGTAGGAAAAAATGAAAAATGCCCTCTGTTCAAGGATACTTAATTAGGTACCACTTCCCAAACACTGCCACTGCCAAAGGCCTCTGAGCAAAGGAAATGGATCTTCTTTGCTCTGGTTTCATGATCAGCTTCCAGTTTCACCCAGGGCTGGGTGGGGAGGAGGTGTTAGTGCATTTGTATACATTAAATTTGTATATGCAATCATATGCTATGCTTCTGGGGTAGGTGACAGCCCTTCAAACCCTCTGGAGCAAAGAGCTAAAGAAGCTTTGTGAGTGAAAAAAGACCTGTGTGCATAGCATATCATCTACGTATTGAAGGTATGTTATGGGAAATCTGCCTACTGACTATGAAAATACCTGGAAATTTGGGGGTGGGGGGTGGGCCTTAGGCTTATAGATGGTCTCATAATATGGCAAGTTACAGATGCCTGGGCACTGAACAACTTTGCTTGCGATACTCAGGTGGATAGTAGCCCTGAGGTCTCACTTTCTATGAGGCAATGTATCCCTCAAATCCCAGAGTCCTCCACTGTGAATGAAATGCATCACAATGATGAAGATCAGTTTTCTGTGGGTTTATTTATGAAAAGGAATTCTTCTGTCTCATGACCGAGAAGGATGCTTCATGTATAAGACACGGAGATCCACCAGTCAGTGCTTGTCATTCCCTTACAGCAGAGATGTAGAGAAATGTGCCTTATAAGATGTGGCTATAAACCATTTTAAAGGAGGATCTGAAACAGCCAGAAGTAATGCGACAAAATATAAATGAGAGAAGCAGGCTGGTAAAAAGCACAACTATGGTGTCCTTCCCATTTTGATACTGTTAGGATCCAAATAGCAGTTTCTCTGTTCTTATTCTATCCCTTGCTTGACATACAAAGACTTGCAGCAATGAAAGGGGGGAGTTAGGGAGAAAAACGCTATATGTAGATAAAGAGAAGACTTGTATATGATCGAAGCATTGTAGGTCTGATCTACTCCTTATATGCTGGGAAATAAAATGAACAGAAGGATGCATGCTAGATTTGAAACAGGGGTCAGACTATTTCTAATTTACAAGAACTGTTCCTGATTAAATGGTCTGTTCAGGCTAAGAGATTATTTTGGATGGTAGGAACAACACTCTTGCTGTTTCTTTAAATACTCTTACTATTGGTTTCCAAACTCAGAAAGAAAACTGAAAATGTGTTTAAATACCCCTCAAAATACCTTAACAAGCTAACTGAAGTGGATCTAGCAGTGATATGAAGTAATCACGCATAGCAACTGAAAAAACTGAAGGGAAAAGAAAGCATTTAGTTTCCTTGGCTTTTCAAGACCTTGTCTTAACAATGTGCTTAATAGTCTGCCTACATTTAAGCATGTGATTTAAGTGAGTTGTGCCTAAATGAAATAGCTGGCAACAAACAGCAAACTGTTTTCAGAAATACATGGACAGCTGTTTAGAATGGTTATTGTTAGTCACGGCAAGGTAGCTCACTGTACTTCTCAGTCTCATCAATTTATTCTTCATCACGATATGATTCTGCAAAAGTCATTTGGCTTCTCTACCTGCTTTCCTAAAAAACAGTTTACGTACATCTTTATCCTCCAAGTTTTGCTCGTGTTCAAATGAAGGCTGAATACTCAAAACAACTGCAATTTCACACAGTGTTAGCACAAAACTTTATGGGATTGGGACTAAATCTGCACTTCTGCAGTCAATTGTGGCCACATTAGGGCCATTATCAGCTCAGGCAGTTACTGAAAACACTAAAATAAAGTTTCACACTACTTGTCCTGCTGATGTGTTTACCAGGCCGTATTATCTCCTCTGCATGAATGCAGATATTGGGGGTGCTGTTATCTGGTCATAAAGAAGGAAAACTAAGAGAACGAAACTACGTCCTTCCCCTCTACTCCTAGCTCTCTCCTCTGATCTTTAGTGAGTTTCTTTTAGACAGGGGTAGAAAGCTGAAATTAGTTCTCAGTTACAGTGGTGTCTATCTGAATAAAACCACTGCCATCATGGGAGATATTCTGGTTCTACAGCGTTATAGGAGATAGTAAATTTTGGCAACAACCTTTGTATAGCCATGTCCCATAGTGTAAACAGCTTGCTTTTATGCAAACAAATTACAAAATTGTGTATAGAGTAAGAGAATCCCTGCTTTTAAAGCTGTCTTCCTCAGGAAAAGTACTTAAGTCATCCAACTTGGGTATGTGTAATCCTCTTGAATTCTTTAAATTTGTAACTTTCTACTGCTGTGTAAACTTGAGCTTCCTTGTAGAGATGCTGTTCTCTCTAATTGTTTGCTTCTTGAGGATATAGCTTTTAAAGATCATACTGTATCTAGTCATCTGCACTGTCTGATGCAATTTAAGGGGGGGAGGGGGGGGGAGACCACTAAATATAGTTAACACAGCTTGGTTCTGTCTTCTTGTAACTCCCCTACAGGCAATGGAAAAGGAGCCCAGAAAACAATTTGTTTATTATAAGCAGGTCAGTCCTCCGGGGGATTCATGGAATCATGCAGTGGGAGAGGACAATCACGGCACTGAAATGGTGGGTAATTTTATTTGTTCCAGTTGATGGTCACAGTGGCATCATGCTGGCCAATTACTCTTGAGTCAGCAGGTTTCAGAGGTTAAGACCCCCTTGTGTGTTGCAGCACTGCAGGCAAAGTATTCAGGCCAGATTGAAACCGTTTCAACGGCAGACGCCAGCCTTCCTCTCCCTTGGAGATCTCCTTTTTCAACTGTGTACGAGACATACATGTGATAAAATAGGCATGTCTCTAAGATCGAGACAGCTTAATTATCGAGAGTGGAAAAAATGCCAGCTTCAGATAAAGAAAGGAAGAAAATCAGCCAGAGAGACAGGCTATGCTGAGGAGGCATGAAGCGAACAAATATTGCAAACTTTGACTGCAGGTTCCAAAGGAAAGATCATGTCTGGGAATAATCCTCATGCCAATAGCCTACTAGTGTTTCAAGGCTGCTGAACCTTTAACAATTTCATCACATTTTTCTCCAGTGGAAATGTTTTAAGCTACTTCTTCAGTGATCTGTAATTCTAAGGGGAAAAACAGCAACAAGGCGTTTGCTTTACCACTAGAGCCTGCCACAAGTGATTGGGCAGAGGCGGATGTGAAATCCAAGCTAGCAGAAATAATGTGTGTGAGTGCGTGTGTGAGGGAATTGGGCAGGAGGGTTGTCCAGGACAGGCTGAAATTGTTCCATTAGACTTAGAAGAAATTCATGAAGTGACTCACATTTCATTTGGAGAGGGGTATGGGAAGCAAGGAAGTGGTATTTTATCCTCTTAATTGTACTACTAGTGTTATGATCTCAGAAACAGGGGAGGCTATTCTCAGGCTTAAGCTCCGTTGTGTATGTGACATTTCAGGCTTAAAACATCTCAAGTGTATATTTCCTGTCAGAAATATTATTCTGTGAGAGCTATTCAGTTTCTGAAGGATTCACTGGAGAGTTAAGATCTATGCTTTAATTTTTTTTGGCTAGTACCATGCCAGTTTGCAGTTTCTGGAAAACATCTCAAGAATCTCAGAACCAAGACATAGATGTATTATTATGATTAATAGTGGTGCTAATTCATCCAGATCCTGTTCTTAAGAGACAGAAATGATCAGTGGGACTCTAAACTCTGATGTCTTGCTTTGCAGAATTGGATCCAAGGACTTCTTAAGTTTAATATAAATGTCAGACTATTTGAATTTGCAAAACACATCGGGATGAATTGGAATGAAAGAAAATGTATATATCAGGGATTTATTTTTAAATCATTTTATTATTAGAAGTAATTTTTACTCTTCAGCAATAGGAGGTTATAAGAAAACTTCGAATATGAAAAACCCTGTAATCAACTTTTTTCAGATCAAAAAGCATTTTGATCCAAAAAAATGCTGGAGCATTGCTTTTTTGGAATTGATGTCCCAGGGAAAGGAGGAATGAAAGGTGGGAAGTTTTTCTCATCCTCCTTATCCCTCTAGCACTACTTTATATGACACAAACACTGGAAAAGTCTCACAATGGAAAGTCCTCACTATGGTCAGCATCAACTACTGACACTGTGGCTGTATCTAGCCCAGTGTCTGGGCAAAAAAAGTGGAGCAAAGCTCGACTCACAGCCTATGGTAAATCAGGTACATTTTACGTTGCAGTGATTTGAACGGTAGCAGAAAGTTAAGCACATATTTGCCTAAACAGGTTTGCTAAGCTGTAGCCACTGTGAATGTGCGTTCATTGTTACAGATGTCTAACGAATAAAGGGCATGCAAGACTTAATTTAAAAAAAAATAATTAAGAAAATAATTTTAAAAACTTAGTAGAACTAATTTTAAGAGCCTGGAAATCTCTTTATTTGAGATTATATTTTATATTATTTTATCTGAGATAAATGAGGAGAAAGATAAGAACTAGTCTTTGTCAGTTAGGTTTAACTGCTTGATCTAGATTTTTGGATCTTCTGCACAAACAGTTGACAGTTAACCCCTGCATGACATATGCAGAAGCAGTGAGTGTACACTGTCCAGAGGTACTCCTACACTGAGGTTTTGCTGCAGTCTATTTTCCAGCCGTGGAGTTCATACCAGGAAAGATGGTAAAGAACAAACTGGCCTGCAGAAATTGCTCCAGGAGGAGGGAAACTATGAGGAAATATATAGTTTCTCTTTCCACTGCCGTCAATAAAATGCTAAATAAGAATACATACTTTTCATGCTTCAGACAAGCGCGATAAGTGATATTGATAAGAACAATGTAGTTTTATTGGTTTAACTGAATACACTGTTTAATTAAATATGTATGGTTGGCATCTCACGTTTTAGAGATGATAGGCAATGACAGTACAGATCTTGCTGTGCTTTGGATGCCCTGGGGAAAATAAGGTATAATTAATTGTAAATACTCAAATTCCTTTTGACGGCAAATAATTTCCACTTTGGTTAACGAAGGTCTCTTTATGAGAGAAAAAGCCTGATGCAACAAATGATATATGCGGCAAATTTGTAAATCAATAAATGAAGGAACTGGGATTTCTTGCTGCTTGGAAACATAAATGCTGCTCCACTGCAACAGGTTTAAATAGATTGTGTACCAAATTAAAAAAAGAAAATGAACTTCAAATTTGCCTAGTTTAACCAAATCAGGATAAGAAACTTAATTCACCTCTTTTAAAGGTTTTTGTCATAAACACAGTCCTAAATAAATAAGACATTGTAATATATATTTTAATGATAGAAGCCTGTATTTCCACATCCAATTTGCTGTTTATTTCCAAATTTATTTAGCAATTTGTCTTAATATTATGATTTTTCCAGGATCTAGAGGATCTGGCATTAAGAAACATGGTAATGATCAATAGAAATATGAAAATACAAGTTTGTGGTATTTCCAATCTTCTCATAGACACTTCTCATGAAAGATTCTCTAAGATTTTATCGTTTGCATCACCAAAACACAATAGCATCTGTTGTAATTAAATACACCAAGAAAACTTCAGGGAACCATGAAAATACATTTGAGAAACTTCAGAAATGCCTGTCCAGAAGTAGTTACTATTTTTGAATGATATACTGTACAAATTATTAGGGCAAAATCTGTCATGCAGAAAAGATATTTCAGCCCTTAGGTGTACTCATGAATATGCAGAAACAACCTCAGATGTGGAGAGTCTCAGCAATTTGTTGTAAACATGTGTCCTTGCCTATGGATCTTCATGTATGTACAGGTATAGGTTGATAAAGATCTACTGAACTAAATGCTTCAAGGGAAAACAATTCAGGACTTTAAGAAATGTCAATAAATCTCAGCTGGAAGACTTGTATTTCTGAGATTTCTTGAAGCCAGGTTGATAGTACATGGAATTAGCCCATCTCCTATACATCTCAGACAAATCTGCACCTAGCTCCCTCAGTAAATGTCAGTTATTAGGGACTTCACCACGATGACAATAAAAAGAAAAAGAAATCATGCCTTGCAAATGAAAACCTCTGTGAATAGCTGCCAAAGGAGAAAATACATGATTAATCATTGCTGAAATGCCTCTTCATGTGAGGGGAAAGCACATGATTTCACATCCCAGTCACACTGGTGCCACACACATCCATCAATGCTGTTGTACCTCAACGGAGTGAAAACAAGGCCAGAATTTAGGAGGGTTCAGTAAATGGAATTAAGACCATAACTGAATTTGCAGTTCTGTGGCTAAAACAATAAATACATTTCATCGATCTGAGTCAAAACAATCTCATTTTTCTCTAGGCCTTTTTGCTCACATGAAAATAATAATAAAAAAACCCTAAAAATCTTACTTCCCCCCTCCCCCTTTTTTTTATAATCACAGAATTGCAGAATTCTTGTGGTTGGAAGACATATCTGGAGATTGTCTCATTCAACTCCCCTGTTCAAGCACGGTCAGCTAGAGTAGGTTGCCCCAGCCTGTATTTGGTTGGGTTTTTAATATCTCCAAGGACGGAGACTCCACAGCCTCTCTAAGCAACCTGTTCCAGTGCCTTTGTTTGACTACTCTCACAGGTTTATGTTTAATATATGTCTCTCACAGGTTTATGTTTAATATATATGTATAACATAAGCTAATCTGTTTAATGCATTTAAAATATATCTTTGGAGCTGCCTGCAATACAAACTAAGAAGGTGTAAGACAACATTCACAGGACTTTAGGAAATAGTTATCCTCTTGTACTGATCCATGCACTGCTGTGAGTGCATGTGCTTGGTTAGCCCCGGGAACTTCCTGGTTTAGGCATCACCCCACCTGGTAGAATTTGAACCAGCTTTTCACCTCCAAGTGGTCTAACTACCAGTCTGCGAGGTATCCAGGTGTAAAAAGGAAAGAGAGGACGTTGGACTATGAGTCATAGCACAGTAGTCCAGGTGCATGGACTTAAATGCAGGAGATGGATTTAAGCCTGTGTTCTACCTGATAGGGGTATAAATCTGAATTTATAGCATGACCTCCTTGATGGGACTTTCCAAACCTGCTGTTCAACTCAGCATGCGCAAGGCCAGATTTTAAATAGGGCAGCATCTAAGTGTGCGGTTTTTTCCTAAAAGCTTCTGAAATGCTGCCCCTTTTTCAAACAGCAGTACAGGGGTGGAAAGCTTTTGCTGTTGAGCCACCGACTGTGATTCTGTTTAGCTCTTCTGTCCTGTGAGTTTTCCATGTAAGCTTTGCAACACAACACCTACCTGTGGAATGGAGCGGCCTTGAAGGGGCAAGCCACAGGGACACATGCAGATCTCCTATGGTCTTTTCCTTTCTCTGACACCCACAGGACATGATGCAAACCACACCATTTCTATGCTGCAGTTGGAAAACACTTTCTTGACCTTTGGCCTATGGAAAATATATATAATGTTAACAAAAATTGGGATATAATGGATTCAACTAGACTCTGGAGCAAATTCACACATTACAGTGTTGGTTGTTCCCTACCGTAGGACATGAGACCTATTGAAATGTACCTTGCCTGTATGCCCAAGCTTCCCTGCATGGGAAAGTGAGGCTGCTCACCAATGTTTTGCCTTGACATGCAGTGAGAATGTAACCAGATGTGCACCAAGAGACCAGGACTGTACGACACCAGGACGATATTGTGGATAGAGCCATGAGAACCAGCTTTCCTGTCAGCCATTGCCCCCTGACCTTTCCAGCATTTGTCTGACATATTCTGCAGGCATTACTTAGTGGGGAGCCAAAAAAGGGAAGACTGTGTCTATTCACTGGAGCCAGGCACTTTGAAAACTCCAGCGTAAAACTAGCTCTGCACTTGGGAGCTGAACACTCACTGTGTGCAGTACAGGGTGAAAGGTTATAATCTGCAGCTCCTGGGCTGAGGCATAGATGAAGGAGGATTGGATTTGTGCTCTATATCCCTTGCATATGTAGGCAGTCTTATCTCCCATCCTCATCTCTATTAAAAACTGAAATTCTCTCCTGTGTTGCTTGGTGCATATTGATCCCCCTTTTTTTTTCAGAACATCTATGTAGAAGTAGGATTGCTATGTTCTCCTTGATATTCCAGAAGGTTTCTGAATGTATAGAAAATGTGACACTTTAGAGTTGCATGTGACTTCTCACTTAGGTGCAGATCAAGAGTTTGCATTTATGCAGTAGGTCTGATGTGATGCTCTGAGTACTCTTCACAGTTCTGTTGCTTACAACTAGTAAGACCAGTGTTTCCTGAATGCATCAGATTTCCTGAGCAAACGTAAGTGATGTATGTTCATGGGCACAGGAAGATACCTGGCTCTATTTTGCTCTGATGAGATTGCTGAATACACAGAGGAAATCCAAACCCAAAACCTCAGTTGTGTCCCAGCTTAATTTGTGCTAGGGAAAAAGGATAACACAGGTGAATGGTAAACCTACACAGGAGCATTACACTTCAGTGCTGCCATTAAAGAGTCAGGGAAAAGCCCAAATAAAGAACACAAACTGACTATATTCCATAAGCATAAAGGTTTCTTGACTAGTATGGGAACTATGTGCCTGACTCTTCTTTATAGATGTTGAAAACTGTAGGATAAGATGTTGTCCGAATAAAATAATACAGTGTATTCCCTTTGGGTCTGTTAGCCAGCCTGCAGCATATCGGCTACTTGGCTCTGGAAACCAGTCCATGCACTGGTTCATTGTGCCATGCAATTTATGTGGCTCAAAAGTGAGAACTGAATGGAAAAGAAGGTGGAAACAATAATATTTTTCCAGTGTTGAAAATCCCAGAAATCTTCTTAGGAGATGACAGTCCCAGTAGAGTTTTTCTATGTTTTTACAAAAGTAATCCAGTAGGATCCAAGAAGCTTCATGTATCCATGGGTTTCACATATACCCATTAGCTTTGAAAGGCCTCTGGGATGCAGTGGAACTCCTGCACTTTATTTTTACCTGCTAAGCAGTTTGTTTTCTCTTCTTTTTGCTTAACTCCTCCTGTTTGCAACAACAAAGTAAAATATCGCTCAATAAATAGTGAAGATCTGCTCTATGGTGTTCTCCCACGCTCTCCTTCCATGCTTTGGTCAGCCAGAGAACTGGTTCCTCTGCTAACATTTATCATCCCCTTGAGGACTGTCCCCATTGAAACTTTTCTGAGTGAAGTGGTGCCAATATATCTCTTTAAGACTTGTCTGCAGCGTGTTGTTTGGCTTCCTGAAGGTGACTACAAGTGTACTGGTTACACCTGATTTCTGTCAGAGTTCTGTTTTTTCTAGGTAACCATAGGAACAAGAGACTCACTGTAGTGTTTTTAATGAAATTAACATTTTGGAATACAGAGGAGAATGAGAAAGTGCCACATACTAATGGCACTGCTCAAAACCCCCTGAAGTATCATTTAGAGTGTCATTTCCCTCTTCTATCTTTGCTTAAGTGCAGAAAATGTTTCCATGTATATACATACCTACATTTGTATGTATACATACATATATATGTTTAGAAGGGCTTGTTTTAATTAAAAAAAAAAAAAAAAAAAAAAGGAAATGTAATGTAGCTGGAACAGATTAAAACAGAAGAGTTTTAGTGGGCCAGAAAACATATTGCACTGATAAGGATTTTTTTGTTTTAAATTCAATCCTACCATAAAGTCATTTATTACCCATTGTTTGTTTTTCTAGAAAGGCTAGTGCAGCACCATTTGCTGGCTGATTGACAATGTAACTCTCTTTTTACAACTTGGAATTTAAAACAGGAAGGCTGCCATTCACATCAGTTAAGAAGTCTACATTTTAGATCACCTGGAAAGGTTCATCTTTGGCATAAGCAGATGGGAGATTCAAATGGCTAAAATCAAAATGCAACATTCCCAGCTCAGCACATCCATGTATGTGTAGTTATCTGCAAAAACTAAATCAGGAGTAATTAAGGAAATGCATTTCACTTCAACTCTCCATTTCCGCCAGCTTATTAGTTTCTCCCTCAAAGAGCAACAGAAATGACAATTTTACACTGCTCAACAGAAACTGCAACAATACAGACTCTGCAAGCCTGGCTTGTCAGCTGGGTTTCATACATCAAAATCTGCAGCTAATCAGTCCTGGTCCAACCAGGAAGGGTCACAGCAATCCTGCTGAACTATTACCGAGGTGTTACAAGACATGGACATTATTCATCCTCACTAAAAGCAGGCAAGGAGAAAATAAAATGCAAGCAAAAAGATCAACTCTGGCATTTTTGCTGTAGTCCCACTGTGAGAAGGACTGTTTCTGGCTCTTCTTCTGACATCAAGCATACATTTTTGCACCCTAACTCCCATCACAAGTGACCTCAAACCCCTGTAATTTAAGCATTAATGTCAGGACTATACTTTAGGCACAATCCTGGGAGCAAGAAAGTGTGTAAACTGTACTGGCCTGCGATTGAAATCAGGTCTGTGTCAGGAACTTTTGCCAAGAGTGTAGCACTGTTGGGCTTTTTCTTGTGGTTATTTTTTTTTCTTTTTCGCTCTTGTTTTTTTCCTTGCAGCACTTCTGTAGTGACAAAAGCTAGTTGTAGTTATATTGGCTTATGAGTTGTTCTTGTGCTTGGGCAAACAGGAGAAGCACTGTTAGCAAAGCACATTTTGTCAATATGAATTGTGCATATGCTAAGAGGCTTTGCTTCACAGTTACATCAGCAAAATCTCCTGGAGAGAAGGCTCATCTTTGGATACCCGAGTTAAATATTGGCCTGCATTCTTCCAGCTTCACCAGGTTGGAATGTGGTGGCTCCTGGCTGCATGTTAGGTGCTGCTACCAGGGCATTAAAGACCATGAAAACAAGGCTAAACAACAATCTCATCCAACATAGTGAGCATTAACATTCACAAAAGTGGCTCTGTTTCAAGGGAGAAGACAGACTGTCCTGCTCCTAGACAGTTTGACTTGGTCATCAGTGAAGAAGCAATAAATATGCATGATTTGACTTTACATGGCACCTCTTCAAAATATTACTTCCTCCTTTCAAAATGAGGGATTGCATGGATACTGAGCTATAATGTTCATCTGTGTAGGTAATATATGTTGCAATTTTAGTTATGGGCCCCTAAAAAAAAGTTCTATGCCAAATTCTAAGATCTTTCTGAGAAAACAACTTCCTTTATGTTTAGGAACAAAGTACTGTGAGTAAGACAAGATTAACTGGACTAAAAGACCTAAGAGCTATTTCCTGTTTAAAGTTGGGGACCAAAATGACACACATCGTGGCAACACGTTTTTGGTTTTGCAAATGCTGCAGAACAGATCCTTCCTCTTCATTTGTGACCAAAGATGCAAATAGGCATTTATTTCCTTTGAGAGCTGTAACACTCCTTCTAACAATGTCAGCATGCAGCAGCGAGCATGGTGTCTGCAGTGTTTACCCTCTCAAGCTCATCGTCTAAAAGTGCAAAGAGAAGATCCATAATTTCAGGCTGTGTTCAAGAGACTTCTTGTGAAATTTTTACTTTTTGTTTTAAACATGGAGATAAATGAGGTGGTAAGGCATTTACTGAAGATGAATAAAACAAGCTTCTCATATATATGGAAGCTCAGATTTAACATCAAGTCCGCAGTTATCATAAAATCTGTGAGGAATCATACTTTCAAAAATCACTTGAACTTGGCCTAAATAATAAGTCCATATCGTGCATTCTTTCCACAGGTACATAACAAAAAGCATGGAGGAAGATGCTGAAAACCCCTATAAACTTACCACAGAAACTCAGATTTACCCCCTCATCATTACTAGCACAGCAACCTGACATACAAACTGCAGCAATGCAGGAAAAGGCAAGAGCTCATCACAGATAATTCTGATCCCTCTCCAGCCTGTGTGATCATACAGCAAGAAAAAAGTTTTATTAGAAGAAAGGACCCATAGAGCTCCAAATAAGTCAGTGTTTAAGGAAGAACAAGATGCCTAGGTTTACAGACTTCTGGCTCTACTTCCTTCTTAACACTACAAACCTAAACAAACAATCCATATGGTGTATGTAGTACATGGGATCACACTACAGCAAAGGATTTTCAAAAATTGCCATTTCTGTTAGCAAATGTCTATACAGATTTGAAATACAGCTTCTGGCAGTGGCAAGTGCAAAGTTCACTCAGAGAAAATCACTGTATGGGACAGTCCCGGAATACCCTGTACATAGGAGAATTTTCACCACCAGAATGCCAGACAGACATAAAACCAATAGGAGCACAGTATCAGGATTTTCAGAATAACTCAGTTCCCTTCAGTGCCTTCTGGGATCTAAGTAAGTTGGTAGAAAGGAAGAATACTCTCGAGTTTTGTGGTTGTTTTTTTTTTTTTCTTGTTTGTTTGGGTTTTGTTTTGGGTTTGGTTTTGATTTTTTTATACAAAACTGGAAAAGACTGCTTTATCTGAGAGAAAATATGAATATTCTTGTTTTTAAAAGCTGAAAAACAATGGAAGCGTGTTTTTAGTTAAAAGCTTAGATTTAAATAAAAATTAACCAGCATTGTAGCAGAGCCGTTTCTTAAAGTATGTTCCAAAATTTAATTCTGTATGTTTAATTTTAAATGTTTTTTATATATATATATATGTATATTTATATATTATATATTTGGATGTTCCTGTTATTCATAGTTTATGTATGTGTAGTGAGAAAAGGTCTACTACATCCTTAGTACCTCCTATATTTTATGGCAATAAGAACAGTAATCAGACATACCTGATTTATCAGCTGCAGTCTTTGCTGGAGTCAAAATTTCTTCTCAAAGCTAAACAGTGCTGAACTTCTGAGTTTCTCCTGTTACAGAAGCCTGACCTGAAAGGTAATTCGTAATTGATATTTACTGCTTGTAAATATCTATTAACTACCATGCCCTCCTATGAAGGCTGATGTGTCAACAGTCCTGAAGACCTCTCTTTTTCTTCTCTTTGTTCCCAGAACCCATGTTGTCCTGCCACTGTGGCATACTGACGTACTCTGTGGACATACAGAGCATTTGGAAGCAGCCCCCGCTCATGGCTCTCTGCCATGACCGCCAAACCAGAACCTACAGTAACGATTTTGTAACCTGTGAAGAGTGGTTGCTGGGAAATAAAAAATATCAGCAATAGCAACTTTTTTTTCTGCAATAGTGGGAAAAGTGGGGAAAGAGAAACAGAGTGGAGCAATTTCTTGCAACTACCTAGAAGCTCAAAGCCGTTTTCCACAAAAAGTGATTTTCTGTCAGAAGTCAGGGCTGTCAAAAATCCTGACTGTTTTTAAGGATAGGCCTTGTCTGGTCAGAACTAGTTAGGATCTGGGCTGGGATGCCAAGCTGTTTCACAAACATCACCAAAATGTCCATCACAAGTCACAAGATTCTTTTTTGAATTTCCCCAGGACATAGCAGCCTGGCCCGGTTTCACGTATTATGGATGAATAGTGAATACTTTGCTACAAATCTTGGTGAACTGTCTTCCAAGATACCTTTTTATAACATACAAAAATGTGAAAAATTAATGATTCAATGCTAAATACGATGCAGCTTTTACAGAGATGAGGGCGGTTATTAGTCTTTTATGTATAATATTATTACTTTAGCTTGCTGATTGTTATTAATTCAGTTTTTGCTGGAGTTACTTAATAACTGTCATTTTTCATTCTTCTAACTCTTTATTCATTGTCAGCTGTGGACGATCTGCCAGCCCACATGAGAGGGCAGGTTACACTCAAAGGAATTTATTCTGGTTTAGGGACATGTGAAAAATCTGAGCTAATTGCGGTGCAACTTTATACTTTAACTGCTGCTTATTAGCGACTTAGCAGATGTCTGTGACTTGGTACTCTGTTGTTCAGTGCTCCTACTGGGAACCCACAGGACTCAGCGAGACGTAGGCACTTCTCTGTGAGGGATGTGTTAGACCAAGCTCCTGTGTTCCCAGGTCATGCCTTTGAAGAAGATATGAAAAGGTGATGGTTTGGGGCTGCTGCCATTTGATGGCCCAGCATGCAACATGTATTTGTTGTTCGAACCCACATCTAGAGACGGTTAGAGGACATAGCAATGCCCACATCTCTCTAGTATTAAAAGATCCGTGATGCCCTGACTCTGATCCCCTGTCAGCCACATCTGGGAAGGAGATGATTCTTATGTAAGGCAGAGAAAGCACTGGCAGAGTGGGCTTAAATATGAGAAGTAAGGAGAATGAAGAGGCTTAACAAGGTGAGGAATGGTTTTCTGTAGTCTTCTTTGGCTAGGCAAAAAGCACTGTTTTATGATGTAAGTAAAGCTAAACCTCTAGGAAAGTATTCTGCTCCAGAATGTGTAGCACTCTCAGTCCTTCCTACGCTGAGTGGATGTGTAAACAATCTGAAGAACACTCTCCTTTGACTTTGTGCTGCTAGAAAGCACCCTTGTGCATGCATTTAAACCCCACTTTTTTTAATTGAGGAATAGCTCTAGCAACAAAGTGAGTGAAAAGTGAGGAATAGCTCTAGCAACAAAGTGAGTGATCTTTGTGGGTTTTTCTGAAGCAGATACCCCAAATTAAAGTTGCAGCGAAAGGATTTGTGTGTTTGAATGTGCAGGCTGCTCAGCTGTATGTCTACCTGTGTGAAGAGACCGTGTGAATGCACTTCAGTTGCTCTTTCAAGCAACAGGGTGAAAGCTATGTTGAAAATGTTGGAAGCCATGTGAATTTGAGCTGGCATTCATGTGACTGTTGTTTTCTATGTCTTCTTTTGACAAAATGATGTAAAAATATGTTTTCATAAAAGACAGATATAAAAGGGCATTTATTCCCCCTTGGCAAGGGCTGCCAAATGGTGATCTTCATCCATCTTGCAGCTGCTTAGCGTACACACTGGACAAACTTCTGGTGGTACATATAAAGCAGAGATGAACAAAGGTAAGACATGGGTATATTCAATACCCAGGTAACAGGGAGAGAGAAGAGGGATGTCACAAAAAACAGCTGTTGCATTTTGCAATAACTTTTGTCTTACAGAGGCATAGGGAAAACAAAAGAGGGAGGGCCATGAAGGAGCACTTACTTATGTTTTTGCACCCAAAATGGTGAGTGACCTGGAAAGAAAACCACAAAAAAGCATCAGTTTAGATGCCATTCCTGAAGTATTGAAAAGGTAAGTGAAGAGGAACCAGGTGACAAAAGTGTCAAACAAGTGAAAACAACACAACTTGTGTATTAAAAAAACCCCACCTCTAGCATGGCTTGGCTATGTGTCCGTCAGAAGAGACAGTGATGCAAATATTGCTGCACCACAGCCTCAAGGACTTTGCTAAGCCATGTTTCATACAGTATCTCAAAAAAGATATGCCTCTGCAGCAAGATGTGCACCCCTTTAAGAAACCCATTTCACATACTCACACACTCACCTGTGCAGTAATCTGTCCATCTGACCAATGCTGTCCTCTGCAACAGGACAGGGCACTCTTGCTCTCCCAGGAAAGCACAGTCCCATACCCTTCAAAGTTCCTGATGACTTTGTATAGATTTGGAATGAATTAAAGTTTTGGGGAAGAAGGGACAGAGAGTAATTTTTGTTTGTACTCTACTGTTAAGGCTCATATGATTTCCACAAGCTTTATACATCCTATCAGCATCCCATCAGAAACCCAGCTGTATTTCCACCTCTACTCACCAATTGCAAAGTCCATCTTCAGTGCTGGGTCCAGTTCGGGTCTCACCAGTACAAGGTGGACATGGGAATACTGGAGTCCAATGAAGGACCACAAAGGTAATTGAGAGTTGCGTACCTATCATATGGGAGGGACTGGGACAGCTTGAGAAGAAAAACCTCAAGGAAGAACTTACCATTGTCTATAAATACTTGATGAGAGGCAGTAAAGATGACAGCCAGCCTCTTAGTGTTGTCCAGTGACAGGACAAGAAGCAGTGCATGCCATCTGAAATACAGAAAATTCCTTTTAAACTTAAGAAACTTTTATACTGTAAAGATGACTGAGCACTGCCACAGGCTGCCCAGAGAGGTTGTGGAGTCTCCATTCTTGCAGATATTCAAAACCCAACTGGACACAGCCTTGGGTAAACTACTCTATAGACCTTGCTTTGAGCTGAGGGGTTGAACCAGGCAATCTCCAAGGTGCCTTCCCACCTCAGCTGTTCCATGACTCTGTGCTTTCCCTTGCACGGTCTGTTCTTACTTCTTGCATCTGTCATTTGATATTACAACATATGCAGGTTGGAGTGTGCTTCTCACATTCCGCTCTTTATATTTCTGTGAACTAGGATTACAATTGTCCTGGTTTACGTATTTTACCTGTTAAAACACCTACTTTAAAGAGACAAAAACAAAAGTCCAGGAAAGCTAGTAAAAAATATTATTTCTAAAGCAGTAATGTTATATCATTGAAGATGTCTTGTTCAAAAAAAAAACCAAAAAACAAAAGAAGATATATTTGAAGGTGAAATATTGACTTGTTTTTGTGGCAGGGGAAATCAGCTGTAGCACAAGACATCAGAATTAAATTACCAGGTTTTCCATTGCCCTTCCTTTTTTAATTGAAATTATGGCATCTTTAGGGTGCTGCTTTTTCATGCAATTTTATGGAGCTTAGAGTAATAAGCCCTGAGCTTGCTTAATGGTAACAGGAACTATAATAATCAAAATAATAGAGTAAAATACAGAAGACAGATTTCATGGTCCCTTACTCTGAGAGGCACTTATTTTAACCCTTTGGTGAATGCGTAAGATGATTTTCTGAACTTCACATTGGGTGGTAGGATAATTGTGGTGCTTTGAGCACAAATGTGTACTTTGTCTTAATTTCGTGCACATATTTCTTCATTCTACTGCCTCTGAAGTGAAAATCATGTCCAAATGGAAGCAAGGGAAAAGAGGAAACCAAAGTGAATCAATGATTACCTTCAGCCTTGGGAAACTCATACATTTGACTTGTAACTGCACATGTGCTGTGGTGGTTCGGCTTGTCTCTGCACACTGAATGTACAATCAGGAGGTGAAAGTAAATTGCCAGAACATCCTAAAGAAAGTATCTAGCTCTTATTCCCTATACTGGGCAATCATATAATCCAAAAGGTGTATATTTAGGGATTCAGAATAACCTCTGGGCAAGAGTCCCTTCCCCAGGTCTACTGATTTTAAACAACTAATTGGTGAAGAGTTAAATAAGCTATGAATCATGGTGTATATCGGTAGCTGTCATTCAGGTGCCTTTAGAGGAGGGACTGGTCTTTTGATAACTTTTTATTTAAAAGAATTACATTTAGCACTGGTGTAAAAACTAAAAGTAAAAAAGAAAAAAAGTGACTGATTTTGGAAAATATTCAGAGTGAAGGGAGGATGTTTTCCTAAGAAAGATTTTAAAAACTGATTATTTGGATGTAGAATGAGAGCTGTCTTGTGAGAAATATAGCAATGGCCAAAGAGATTCAATGGGTAGATTCACCATGGAGGGAGATTTTCCATCACGTTTTGAGAAAGTCAAAGGAGTCATTGACCAGCATTCAATTTACATTGATAAGTAGCTTGTGCAGGTACAGAAGGGCATTTCTAAGTAATGAGGTAAAAATATTAATGGAAAATGTTTTGGAGAAACATCCTGACAGCAAATAGAAAGCAGTCTCACAGGAAAAACAGAGAAATTCAGCCGCCTGGGAAGTTTATGCTGCAACTGGACAGAGAGCTAGGGATCTGTGATAGAGCATTCTATTTCAATTAAAAAGATGAGCCAGAAGAGCTTCTAGCCTTTCCCATCTTTGTGTTTTATGAGTACAGGTGTTACAGGCATGCAAAGTAGCATATCTTAATTGTCATCTCCAAATCAGACCAGTTCCACTTGTGTTTGGTTTAGCATACTGTATTTTGATGAAGTTTTCATCTGATTTCCCTTAAGGACAACAGTAGCATTACCATTCATTCAAGAAGTCAAGCTCTTATGTTATTTCATTTACTATGGGCGTAGAGAATTTGAAGTGTGAATTAAAACAATGGGAAAGCCCTTGTGACATGACACAGGAGAGCAAACCTAGAACTTTGACAGTACAAATAGCTGTTGACTGCCAGAGCTTTACTC
Source organism: Falco naumanni (assembly GCF_017639655.2). Lineage (NCBI taxonomy): Eukaryota > Metazoa > Chordata > Aves > Falconiformes > Falconidae > Falco > Falco naumanni. Next base: position 71,371,570 of record NC_054056.1, read on the forward strand.
ATACTCCAGTAAACTTTGCTCTGGGAAGAGAAAGCTGCAAAAAGAGCTGCTGGAGCCTAAGCACTTCAAAGCAGATGACATGGAAGTGCAAATCAATAGAGTAACCACATGAAACTTTTCAAGGGTATTTGATGCCTTCATGTGTTCATTTCAAAATGTTACCTCACAAATTCCCACCAACGCTATCTTTCTTGAACTCTCTAGTTATTTCCTGGAAAAAAAAACCAAAACACCGAACTAGCAGGTACTAGGGAATTGTTGTTATAACCTTGAGATTTTGTCAGAAGATGCTTGGAGAATATGAAAAGCTTCATTTGAGCCGATCTTTTTTCAGTATTGTGCTTTCTGTGAAGAAAAGGTACAAAACTTCTGTCATGTACCTATTCCCCATGTTACTCCAGTGCAGTCCTGCTGAAGCACTCCTCAGCAGAGCTCAGCTGGAGGAGTCAAAAGGCATGCATGGTCTGTTGCCTTATTTTGCTGAATTGTGCTCTTTTTCAAAAAATGTGCACTTTGTGTTTACCCATCTGTAACATTCTTGTTAAATTGTTGGAATTTTGCTGTTGCTATTACTCGCTCTTGCTGGTACCCTAATGGAGATGTGGTGTGTTTAGGCTGAATGCCAGCTAGTGCTTATCTGTTGTCTAGCTTTGTACTTTGTTAAAAGTTGAAAATAGTGTTGTTTTGCACTAGTCAGTAATGATGAGACATGATTTGTTGATATTGTAATGCTTTTATATAGTTTGGATCTCAGAGTCCTTGGTCAAATAACTTGAAGAAAAATATTTCTACTTTTTATTAGTGAACAATTCTTTCTTCCGATGTATTAGCTGTTACAGTCATAACACATTCCTGTGATAGTTCTGACATGTAAGATACTTTAATAAAAATATCTTTAAGCTTTCTGAAATGGCCATATAAAGTATACCGTACTGTGACTTGGCTACTGCTTTAAAAGATCACCATGCAAATCTTACTGAACTCCTGTAAGGCTCCACTGACTTTAATGAACTTTGGATCACACCCAGGTTTCCTAATGTCAGACTCAGGAAAAGTGCTATAATAAGGCGGCTCTAATAGCATCCTTTCAACTGCTAAAATGCAAGAAAGAAGTTTCTTTTAAATGTTTTTGATAAAATGTATTTCACAGTGTTGCCGTACGACAAGTAGCAGAAAAGGAATACTGTTTTAAAGTAGTGACTCTAGAAAAATGCTCTGTATGGCTTTAAATGTTTGAAAATACAATGGGTATATTTCTTTCTGATGTTCAATACTTGTGAACTTGGGATGTGCATCTGAAATTCATCTGAATTTTTATCTTCATTTTGTCATGTAGAGACAGTTGCACTTTTCTGTCTTCTAAAGCCTTCATAAACCAAATATGGTTGTTTTCTTTAATTAGAACAAACAACAAAACTCTTACTTAAAAATGTTTATTGTAAAAAAGTGGCTAGAAAACAACATAAATTTCACTTCACACTTTCTTCAAGTTATCTATAGATGCTGCTATAGGCAACAATTTACTTTCATTCATAACACATTCAATCATATAAAAATAAAAATATTTACATTATGTCCACATACTTTACAAAATCATCAATAAAAAAGGCACTTGGAGGGGTAATGCTGAAAATATTGCATTTCCTTTGTGCATTTAAAAAAAAATAATTGTCAAACTCCCATGAATCCCCTCTCTTGCACTTATTCCCGTTTTTTAAAAAAAGATAAAAGTTTAGAGGAACTATTCCATATTAAAAGATGGTCAAGCATGCACCAGGAATGTTTGAAGCTACAGTCTTTTTTTTTTTTTTTTTATTAAAAGGCACATGCGGTTAATTTGTAGCTTTCAATTTTTCGTACATTCTGTTACATTTTTTTTCTCTTAATTATGTAGTTTTAAAGCATTTCAGTTCATTAATGAAGGCCTTGGCTTCTAATAAAATAAAATAAAAAACACAGCAATGAATAATATTAAACATTTACTAAGGTAAACTTGGAATACTTTTTAAGGCACCTGAGATAAATGGTGTCTAGTAAAATTCACTTGGGTAGTATTTTAATTAAGAGTTCCACTTAAAATACTGTTTCTTTGGTTGAAATGGCTTGGCAGGAATGTATTGTTAACTTTGCGGCCTTTTCTAAGCAAGAAAAGGCAACCTACGTTTGGCTTCATCTACAAAGAAAGCTGATAATGCTTCTTCCTTTAGATCTACTTGAAATGTCATGCATGGTCTTTCCCCATATTTCAGAATTCACACTTAAGAATGCGAATGTGTGACTGAACAGAAACTACTTAAAGCTCATTTCTACTGACATTTTAAGTTCTTCCACTATTTTGTTTGTTTGCTTGCTTGGTAGTGTTTGGGTTTTTTTGGCTGGAAAGTAGACTAGAAAACGCCTTTGGATTTCCACTTATCATTTGGAACAGGAGTGGAGAAATGCATCGAGTCCAGGTAAACATTGACTGCATGACTCAGTGTGCTACACAGCAGCCAGATTCCTCATGTTTGTGCAGAAGAGACATTCTGGAGAATGTTTTGGAGCAATTTTTGCACTGGTATTTCTTCACATCTGAGTGGGTCTGCAGATGAGCCCTCAGATTGGATCTGTCTGCAAAAGCCCTGTTGCAGTGAGGACAGGAAAACGGCTTCTCTCCTAAAAAGGAAACATCAAAGGAAAGTAGGATAAAGTTTTAAAAAAGTAGTACATGTTTAGGACAGGTAAAACCTGCTTTTATCTTAAGAAACAAATGAACAAACAGAAAGGATTTGTTATAATAATGTGTAACAAAAAATTAACCAGGCTACAGATCCATCAACTTTCAGCACTGCTGACTGCACTTCAGAACTCAGTTTTTTCAGAATATGCTGCTAGGTGCAGTCTCCAAAGACAAGCTGCTGACACCTTCTGCATTTACAGATGCAGGCAATACTTTTAGGCTGGGCTCCTCCCAGGATTTTCAAATATTTTAATAGAACTTTTTCTGCTTAGCACTGCTTTAGTTACTGGGGTTGAGGGCTTTGAATGACAAGCAGTAAACAGCTGTTCAGATGTTACGTTGTACACAGTGCCATACTCAGAATCAAATCTTGCCTCAACAGAAAACAAAACTCACTTTGGTGATGATGTGTTTCTAATTCTTAATGACTTGAGACAGCGCATGGAAAACTTGCGAGCTGCTTAAGGAGTCAGAAAGCAGCCCCTCATGCACTGCCTTTCTGGTTTTGCTGCTTGAATTCAGAGTCAGCTGGAGCCTTCTCAAAGTTAGCAATTTCCAAAGCCTGAAAGTTAACATAAAATCCTTAAAGCAAAACCTTTGGCTAGTGGAAGTGGGAGAAACCATCCTAAAACTCTCAAGGGAGCAACACTGATTTATGCCAGTATCTGGCTCACAGTTATGACACCATGCTACCTCTATCCTCCTGCCCACCCCCAAAGAGGAAGGATTTAGTCTTTTAACAATAAGTTTGAAATTCAGCAGACTTATTTCAAGGTTAGTAAAGAAACACTGCTGGTTTTTTCCACCTGTGGAGAAAAATAGCAGAAAGGCATCCTGATGTTACAGCAACAAAAAACTGCAATTGCAATGGTTGTTCTTACCAGTGTGAGTTCTAATGTGTCCTTGAAGTAGCCAGGGTCTAGAGAAAGCCTTGCCGCAGATCTTGCAGACACAAGGTAGCGTGTGGGTCCTGATGTGCATCTTAAGCGCTCCCAGGCTGACATACTCCTTGTCACAGTACTTGCAGCTGAACGATTTCCTAGACTGGGCATCACAGTGCAGCTGCTTATGTTTGGCCAACCCAGAGAAAGTGGAATAGGTCTTGTTGCATAAACTGCACTGAAACTTTTCGGCTTCAATTGCATGGGGGTCTGAAAGCTTGGACTGGATTCTCTCTTCTTCATCACTAATGGGACTTTCTGAACCACTGTGATCTTTGGAGGAGGTGTCAGAAGGTGGAGGTGGGCTGACTCTTCCCAAAGATGAGGGGTATCCAGAAAGCGGAGAGAGGTCGTTAGGTAGCGGAGATGGCAGCAGCCCAGTTGTAGTCCACACAGTAATGGGATTGTAAGCTACTGAGCTCAGGATCTCTGGCTGTGGTATGATAGGGACCGGATAGCTTTCATATAGGTATGGGGATATAATCACTGGAGAAAGAAGAAAATTTTAAAGTAAGAGAACAAAAAAAGTATTTCAAAAGGCAGCAAAATTAACATTTAGGGGATTAAAAGGTGCATAAATTAAACACACAGTACGGTCATCTGAATATAAGGAGGATTAAGGAAATGCTCTTTCATACATAAATATTCTGAGGGGTAGAGACAGTGTCCTGGAACAGACAAACTACAGTCGGAGCGTCTCTTCACGGCAGCGTGCTGTTTCCAGATCTATGCAGCCTGACACAATGAAGCAGTGAAACTTCCTGCAGGATTTGTATAAAAGTCGCAATTCCACCACCGGCAGACACGGAGCAGGAAAACTCCAAATGCTCTCCAAGTGACTGGAGTTCGCGTGGACGAGCAAACTCTTGTGATTCATTCTGGGCAGCACTGACAGATTTGATTCTCACAACTCCCTCCTTGTAAAGCGAAAGAAAAAAAGGGCTAGCGAGGAACTCGCCCGTTCCTCCGAGCCTGGCGAGCGCTCCCACCCCTCCTCACCGCCGCGCCGCCACCGCCACCTCCCCAGCGACGCGGCGGCGGCGGCACGTTTCGTCCTGTTACCTGTGTGAGTGTCCAGCTCGCTGTAATTCGGCTTCTTGGACGAATTGAAATGTTTCTTGACCAGGAAGGAGCGTGGCATTTTGGACGCAGGGCTTCTCCCTCCTCCCGGCTCTGCTCGTGGCGGGCGCGGCGGTGCGGAGGCGCAGGGTCAGTGCGAGCGCATCGGCCCGTTCCGCGCTGCTGGCCCGGCGCGCCCCACGCACCGCGGCCGCGCAGAGGCAGTGCCGGGCGCCCTGACAAGTGCCGTAAATACCCGCCCGTCAGGTGCAGGGGGGAAGGGTTTCCCGCTCCGCCAATCACCTCGGGGGGCTCCGCAGCCCCTTCCGAGCGGGCGGCTGCCCTGGGAGGGCGCCCCGGCGGCGCGGGCAGGATCCAATCCCGCTGCAGGGGCCGGCTCGGGCTCGGCCCCGGCCCCGCCCCCCGGGGGCCGCGCGCGCGGGGGCGCGGGCTGCGGGCGGCGCGCGCTGTCCTGCAGGGCGGGTGGATGGTGCGCTGCGGAGCTTCGGTCCAGAAAAACGTGTCGGTCAAAGTGGTTAAAAAAAAAAAAAAGTCTGTTTACTGATTCAGCTGAATTATTTTTTCTTTCTGACAGAGATAAGTCATAGGCACTGATTTTTTTATTTTTTTTGTAAAACAAGTCTGGTTTCCAGATGTTTGCTATAAGAATTACAATGGAACAAACTGTTCATTAAGGGCAGAAGGAGGGGGACGCACACACACACACGACATTACAAGATAACAAGTTAGCCGGCAGAGCTAATGGAAGCCTTTGAACTGATGGTGTGCCTGCTGTGTTTGGGAACTGCCTTTGAACGGTTGTGTTTAGGAAAGGCCGGAGACGAGCAGCCTGCCTCCCTAACCTGCCTCCTTCCAGGCAGAAGGGCCAGGGAGATACTGCAAGTGAGTTCAAGGAGAGGGAGAAAAGATTACAGCCCTGGGAAAGATTACATTTCAGAGCGGGGTGAGAGGTTTTACATAATGTGCACACTGCTTCAGACTGTTCATGTGAAGAATACTTTCTTTTTTACTTTAAAATTCTGCAGAATGCAAAACCTCGATCTTTCCTTCCTTGGGAGTAGTTATGTCACTCTTTTGCCTATCCTCTTAAAGCACTGCCAAGGAAATTTTCCTAATTATCCAAAGCAGTTAAAAGATGCACAGATAAGCAATCCCCCACCAAATTATAGACTAGGTAATTTAAATGTCTCTTAAACATTCTTCTCCATTAGCATATTTAGGACCTCTTGATTTCCTATGAAGGTACAATCTGTATTATGTATTTCATTTAGGATGAAAGTCACCTAAATGTGCCACAGAATTTTCTGGTTATCTAGATTGATTTAGAGGAGACATCTAGATAGGTTTTTTAATTTGAAAATATTTGCATTTTTAAAATCTGGACAGCTGAATGCTGGTAATTTTCTAACACAAATTACACTCTGATTGACTCTTGGTCTATCCTCCCCCCCCCGCCTTGTGTATTAACTACACCTGCCTGGGCACATACCAGTATGCCGTGCTGGTGTGTTGCTGGGGCTCTGTCCTGTCGGGAGGGGGTGCAGGTGGGTGTTCTAGAGAGACCACCCCAGCCCTTTTTTTGTAGCAGGTGTTGGAATAGATGTGAAGAAAAAAAAATTCCCTCTGGTTCTGTTAAGACACGTAAGAGTAAAGTGCTTTGTCAAGCTGCCTGACTTCTTAATCTTGGGGATGCCAAAACAAGTGCAGAGAAAGTTCGCCATTTTCAAGAACTGATTAAAAAGATTCAGCTGTTCAGCATCTCACTCTGGTGTCTTGTCAGTGAAAGGTATCACATGGATTTCCGAGCTGCAGGGAGCTCGGCTATGGGAGGAAAGGGAAAGTGGCAAGGGAAGGGACATCCCAGGTACCTGAGTTGTGGCTGGGGTGAAGGAACAGACAGCTCTTCCCAGAAGGAGAGCAGTGCTTGCAGAGACACAAGCTGTTGCTTTCCTCAACTTCACAGAAATGAAGAAATCCACAAACCGTTTTTAAAAGGTTGCATTTGTGGTTCCTGCACCCTCTCAGCTCTGCTCCATCTGAGAAGTCCCCCATCCCCTGCCAACTCTGGGAAAGCATTGCATTTCAGGATGTGAGGCATTAGTCTGTATCTAAATAGTCTGTTACATGAGCTGTGATTCAGACCTTGAGCTGGTTTAAGTTTGTGTGTTGAAATGAATGGAGCCATGCAGATTTTCACTGGCTCGGGATCTGTTCTTTTGTATGTTTGTTAAAAGTAAAGGGTCTGATTCACCAGTGAGGTACTCCCTCTCGGGGCATTTTCACCAGCATAACACTGGAGTGATGCAGTTTAAATTAATTGCACTTATATAAATCACAGGAACGTAAGCAGTTAGCCCACTGGCTGAGCTGATTGAAGGATGTTAGGAATTGGGTATAAGGCATGTTATTACATGGTCCTGAAAGGATATTAGCAGCACATACTACCTGAGTGAGGTCTGCTGTCAAAAAAAGGGAGAGTCTGTGTGAGGAGTAGGTGAGTCAGAGTAAACAGGTGTTCTGGGTGTTTACCGCAAATGTGGATGAGAGGGCACTTGGAGATGTGCAGCATCCATCCCCGTGCAAGAAAAGCAACACAAAGGTCGAGCGCAGAAGGCAGGAGGTTTCCCCCTTGGGGGAACAGGGCAGTGGGGGGATTGCAGAGGGTAGAGGATGGCTCCGATGGTCATGCTGCCTGTGGGCAAAGCCTTGCACCCACCTCTGAAAAATCAGTCCTGAAACTTCTCTCTCACATTTTTAAAGTAGTTGGTCTTTTACAGATTCTTTACATTTTTACTTCAAAAGCTCATGTAAAGCTGTCTTGTTAATGCCACTGTGTTGCTAATTGCTGCCCTGCAAAGCAAGTCAGAAATGATCCGAGCAATTCTGTTGCCTGAAATATTGGCTCCAACTAAATGATTAAGTCCAAAGTTTCAACCAAGCAGCAGTAATGGATTATTTTTTATTTTCTATTTTTAATTATTTTTTTTTACATCAGGCCACTTGTTCAAGTGCCTAAGTAACAACCTGTGAGCCTCACTTCAGTCTCCCCATATCTGACAGCTCCACCAAATCTCTTTCCTTGTGAGGCTTTCTGAGAAAGGCAGTAACTTTTGTTAATCAGCTTTCTGAAAATGGAAGGGTGCCAGAACTGTATTTGTTATCAAAGAGGGAAGAAGGAACCAAGCTAAGCCATCATCAGCTTAGTTCTTCTCATGACAGCCTGTATGTCCTTACGAAGCATCAATTACCAGCAAGATTGTTGATCAGAATGTGTTAAATATCTGGATAAACCACAGCAGATTCAAGAAAAATAGTTTCAGAATATGAAATAAGTTATGCTGGATCACTCTTCCCAGACCACAATGTATTTCTCAGGCAGCACTATTAAACACATTTTCCCTGGACGCGCCACGGAGCCCATGGAAGGCAGCGCAGCACAGCGAGGTTCAGAGGAACCCCAGGAGGCCCCAAGCCCAGCAGAGCATACTAAAAATAGCTCTGGAGGTTCATTGATGCAGATGACGACACCATCCCAGAAGGGGTAAAAGTACAAGCAACTCACACATACAGTGTAGCTCTTGCAATTCATAAACCTTCTACATTTCAAAGGAAAGTGTGAAATTGTTAATATGAAAAAAGAAAAAGTGAATCAGCTTTCAATAACCAGTTGGATGTAAAACATATCAACTCAGCTTCAGTGTTACCCGTACTTTTTGTATTTCCCCCTTAGTGCCAGCTAGTGTATCCTGGAAAGTAAGAAAGTGATGTAACTTTTGGAAGCAGGAAAGGTTTAGTAGAGCTAGAAGGCAAAAAGTACCTCAGTTGTGATTAGGTTGGATGTTGGAGAGGAACAAGCCCAAAATTAACTTAGTAGAAGAAAACTAGTAGGGAATGCTATTCCTTCCTATTGCCCCAACGTGTATGCCTTAAGAAATTTTTTGAAACAAGTCTTTAGAGTACCTCTTCTTTCGTATTTTCCTCATCCTTCAGAATGCTGACCTGAACCATCAGCAGAAATGGCAGCAAACTTAAAGAAGGACCGTTATGAAATCACATCAGCTCCAGTCTTGTAGGCTTAAAGTTCAATGAGTCAGAATAAATTTGTGCATCTTGGAAAGTTTTTCCAATTCAAGTAAAAAACCTCCACATTTTGAAGGTTTTGCACCAATAAATACAGCTTTTCTAAAATCAGTAACTTTAAGTCAGAGTTATCAATACAGTTCTGTAATAGGATCTAAGCTTCTGAGACTTGGAAAGATTATAAAACAGGTTGGCTTTTAGGACATGTTATAAAACTAAGTGTTCCTCCATGTTTTGGTTCACTCAGGTTTGTAATTCCAGGTTAAGCCTATTTAAGAGATGATGATTGAACCACAAGAGTCTGATTCACTCTGAACTTTCCAGTAAGTCAAAGAGCTTTGAAGTGGGTCTCTTAGAGCTCTAAGCCCATCTCTATTTTTGATATGTATCTATAAAAATAATATTAATAGCAGATAAACTCGCCTTTACTAATAGGATGCAAAATGGTTCTGTTCGGATCAAGCAGCTCGAACAAGCCCGGCTTCTGTGTGCTCTCTCCCCCGCACCTCTGTAACTTCGCCGATTTAAGAGGGTTCAACTTAGAGTCAACGTAGCCTGTCATGAAGGAACTTGGTCGTAGTTCCTGCATTGTTGCTACATGAAGATATTTTAACAATGGGCCAAATACCCCTGTCATTCCCATCTGCAGTATCTCCGGTGGCTACAGCTGAGGTATTTCAGCTTTACTCAGGCAGAACTGAGATGCGATTCTAGTCCAATAAATATAACTCTGTTTACGTGCATAGCACGGTGACAAGTATCCATTAAACAGAAGTGTGTTACATCCCAGCTAAAGCTATTGCGCTCCGTTTCCCCGACGTTCCAGCACCCGCTGGCACCCTGCGAGCGGGGCCGGGAAGATGCGAAGGCGCTGGCTCCGGGCTGCGGGCGGCGCGCGCCCGGCCTCGCGCGGTTGGAGAGCGCCATCTGCCGGCGGCGGCGCGCTGCGCGCAGCCCGGCTGCGGGGCCTGCGGGGGAGCGGGAGCGGGGTGCTGCCGGCGGCCACCCCAGCGGCCAGGCGGCACTTTGTAGTGCAGCCGAGGTCTGTGGCTTCGAGGATTTTGTCGTCACTACTCCTTGTCGCCTGCAGCGAAGCGAGACATGAAGGCACCGTTCGAGATTTCCTGCTCTGGGGAACGCACGCCTGCGTGCGCACAGCAGAGATGCGCGCTCACATGTCATGTGTTGTACATCTGTAGCTACAACGTGTTTATGTATCTATATATACTTACACGTGTACATATTCTGACATGTACTTCTGGCCTTATTTCAAACACTCAAAACTCACTCATATGACAAATATTTATGGGAGAAAAAGTGCCATTATCCCTATTCTATAAATCAGTAGCTGAAGCATGAAGAGATAAGGACTGAGATTTTTCAAAATCTTAGTTCTTAAATGTATCTTTAATTAAGTCTTGTGGTGCCTTTCTCTCCCACAGCCTACACTCCTGTCTGCAAATGCCACATAAGCTGCTGTATCATTTCCTATGTAGCAACTGTTACTGTATTTATTTACAGTCTTCTGACAATAAAGGATTATACAGTGTATAATTTTTATTGTTAAATTATTATTTATATTGACATGACCTTTATCCACAGTCTGATACAGCTTTATAGTTTTTCACCTGTCACAGGTTTTTTCAAATACAAGAAAAAGTAATTTGATACCTTTTTAAAAATTATCTGTTTGTCCCTTTATTCTGGTAGGTGGGCTAGAGTACTTGGATTTGGCCATCTGTGTTTTGCTTAGGTTTTACTTCTGATGTTCTCATACCAAATACTTCAGAAACCCATGGCCAACTCTCAAGCATGTCCTACCTTGCCAAATGTACCTTCAGGTTCCCCACCACCTTGTTTTTGGAGTAAGTGTCCTTGAAGTAGTGACTGCCTGCCAGAAACTGCAAATGTAAATCTCACCATCATCATACACACTTTGGTATTAGATTGAAATTAGATTATTTAGATTAAAATCTTTGTGAATGTTTTCAGAAATGAATAGATAATAGTACTAAACCGAAGTCTCTGAAGTTATGTATTCATAATACTGCATAGTAGTATGCTCAGGCTTTACTATGTACTAGCCTTTGGTGGATTTGTGTACGTATTTTACTTATGGGTTTTAATGATAAAGTTTATGAATGCTTTGCATACAAGTCCTTATGACTTTAAGATTGAACTGGTTGATACCAACAATTTCCTGCCTTTGGACTAAGTTCATCTATCTGTATGGCACCTCTTCTCCTTGACCACTTTTCCTACACACCTATATAACCAGCCACTTTTTCCCATTTTGTCCTTTAGAAGTGCAGACAGTTGTTTGTTGCCCGGTAGGCACAGCTTGCTCACTCTCTTCCCCTGCAGGTGTGCGGGGTGCAGGATAGCCGGTGGCATTCAGTTTTCACACCGCGGCCACCCCTGCAGCACGGGGACACTGTTTGGCAGCCACAGCTGCGTTGGGGGCTCTGTTGAGGAGCAGTGAGTGTGTGGGGCAGCATGCTGCATGTTGGGGGACAGCAGAGACCTTCCCCTGTGCTACTGAACTTGGTAGTCAGTACTCAGAAATGTGGCATATCTGCATAAAAATGTAACTTTCTTGGGCAGTTATTTTAAATTAGTGGATCAGTGAGTGTCTCTTTTTGTTTATTTATCAATTACATGTTTATTTGTTCAAAGGATTCAGACTCATTAGTTCTTTTCTACGTGTAGCCAACTCTTGGCATCTCAGTGGCATGCACTGTAATTGCACTGCTAACAGCTGGGATGCTTATCTTTGTGCTCCAAAATGAGCAGATGATGTCACTCCATAGAGTCTCTGTTTCAGTATAAAGTCATCATTTTGCTGTGGCAGCAGAGGGTGAGAGCTGCTGGGCTATCTTCAGTGTTACTGTTTCATCCTGAGGCCTAAGGACCTTCTGTAACCCCTGCTGCTCAGAACAGCAGCTGGTTCATCACCGGTATGTCCTAGTCTTCTTTCCTTCATTTAACATTATATATTACTTACACACTGGATCCCAAGCAAATGCTGTACTTGGCTATTCTTATTATCTCTTGCACTGACTTCAAGAACTTGGTCTTTCAGTTTCTCAAGGTCTGTTTGGAAGTTCCCAGGACCCCAGAGATTTCTGATAATGAAGATCTCTCCTCTCCTGAGCTCCAGCTTCTTTGCATTCAGACTAGTACTCTGCTTCTGGCTCTGTTAAGCTTGATAAAGACATCCTGCGCTATCTTCTGCTATTGCCTTGGACAATAACCGTTGCCAGCTGCAGGCCTGGTGTCTGAAAGTCCTGCTTTGTCTTTATCTGTTATCACTGGAATAGCTTTGAGGGCAGGCTGATGTCTGGAGCACTTTTTTCCCCTCAGCGGTACCTGGCAAAAGGCATAGTGCAGTTTGTCAGGGACTGGGTGATTCCGTATGCCGAAAGACATTTTCAACATTGCGACCACAGACCTTTTTAGTCCCAGACAAATCAAGCAGTTTATCTTCAGGATTACCACATCGTGACTCCTTTGCAGGGCTCTGTTCCCTGACAGGCGGTTTCCCCAATACCCAAGACATTCTTGAGGGCTTGTCACCACTGTAAAAATGTTAAAGGCTGCAAAAATGAAAAGGCAGAGCTGCCAGCTCTGGTTTCAGTGAGTGTGAGGGTCTCCCCAGTTCCTTCCTCAGCAGCTCCACCAGGCTGAGGGATGCCTGTACTTCAGGTTTCTTACTAGCTCCTGTGAAAGCCTTCAGCTGACTACAGCATGTGCTGGAGGAGTTGATCTCCTTACAGTACATCTCTGTCAGGCTGCTGGAAAGGGCACAGAGTGACTATTATCTTTTCCTTTCATGGTAGCAACAGTCAGATAGTTGCATTTCAACCAAACTCAGTAACATTCTCTGGCAATGCTACCACCTTTTCATCAACTACTGTACATTTAAAGTGATAGTAACTTTCGTTGGCTTTCTTTTTTTAGTTTCTGTGTTAACAGCCCATGTCCACCCGCTGGCTTCAAAACTGTTTACTGCATATTGCCAGCACCTGGCCACACTTCTTCACCCTCATGTTGTGCCGCTTCTTGGTATTGGTGGGAGTGAGCTGCAGCTGTGCCTGCACATTGGCTAGAACTGGATCCATCACTGATCCGAAAGCCCAATTATAGCTATGGTAGTATGGCTGATTTTTGAATCAGCTGAATTTTTGCTGACCTGTCTCTCTGACTTTCTTTTCCATGGTCCTGAATATTTCCTCTGCAATAGCATCTGTCATTGCTTATGTACTTTTCCTGTTTAGAGACACACAGGATTAGTGTTTCCTTCAGTAATTGTCTCTGCAATGTGGTATGAAGTGCACCATGAATTATTGTGTCTAGGGAGACAATTTTTATGCCCCCAATGCTACATGAAGATGCCAATGATCTCAATTTTGTGGTACAAGTATTTCATTCTGCTTCCTTTTTGGGGATATAAAAGCAGTATTTCTCTACACTCTTATTTTGTTTAATACTGCTTGTTCTGCCGCAGAGCTGTGACCTGGTTATGTCCCACCAGCATCTCACCAGCCTTCCCCACAGAGGCAGCTGAGGATTTACCCTCATGCCCTCACCTCTGCTCAGATTTCATTTTGGCTCTCCACATGTCTGTGCTTGTGGGTAGTGTGTATCAAGAAGCCTGGCTTCATGTTGTACTGCCTTTTCCTCTAGTTCTTGCTCATGCTTTAGTTCTTAGTGAATTACATCTTTTAGCCTCATTGCTATGAAAGACAGAGAGAGAGAGAGACCTTTCTTGGACTGACTAATGCCACCAGAGTTTATGGATAATTTTCTGGATAATAACACTGAGAAGACTGAATAACTACAGATAATCTGTATATGTATAGATACAGATATGCATGTTACTACATGGAAAAGAGTAGAGACTGCTCTGAGACTCGGCATCACAGCTGACTCTTGTCTTTATGTGTAAACTGATCTTTTTGCCCCAAAACAGGTTGGCTACAGCTAAACTGGCTATTAGAAACAGCCTTGTAAAAAGCTGAATGGTACCTAGGCCTTAGCTGGGAGGATGCGAGTGCTTACAGTACAAAGCCATGCTAGGGAAACACTAAAAATGAAGCAGTATAGACATTTGTAATCCTGTGCCTTGGCTCTTTTCATCTGCTAATCCAGGCATAGCTCATATTCCAGAAATCAGGCTGATTCTTCACTGAATTAAATATTTGCTAAGATGTCGAATGCTGATGTTAAAACAGGACAAACCTTTTCTCTAGTGCCATGTCTACACCCTTCTTTATAACAGTTATATTCCTCCTAGCAAGTTATATACCTTATACTGTGTATTATATCCCAACATCTATCTTTCCAAGGGAAAAAAAGAAGAAAAATTTGATGTATTTTACTCAAGTTATGCTGTAATTTTATTATGTGTAATTTCAAAACTTGTAAATCAGTCAGTGATTTTCTAAAATGCAGGTCATAGATTTTTCCACTGCTACCCCTGCTCTTTAAAACTTTGTTTCAGCTTCATTTACTCATTATGAAGGATCTACCTCAGTTTATTTGCATCACTTTTGTCCTAGACGCTTATCCATTGCTATCCTACTATCCTCTTATCCCACAGCTGCTGAAAAAGCTCTAAGTACTTAAAAAATGACTTCAAGAAGATTTAGATATTCCTAACATTGGGGAAACAGCTACCATTGATCCCAGATATCTCACTGTTCCTCATGGCAGGCACGATAGAGGCAGGTGATAAGATGAAAATGCTGAGTCCCATGTTACAAGCATCACCAGGAAAAACAGTGTGACCAGCTGCATCTTTTGAAGTGAAAGTGGAAGACTTGCAAGAGGAGGTGGCCTGCTGCAAAATCACAACTAACAAGCATTCTGTAGCTGGTCCTATTTCAGTAAAGAGAACAAAAATTTTGTGAGGAGATGTATACACGATAACCTATATTGCAAATGCAGAGATGTTTGAACCTTGGAAAAGTCACATCCTTAAAACTTAAATTACTTTACATCCTTTTCACTCAAGACAGAGCAGGAGTCCAAACAGCAGGATTTCAAGATGAAAGGTAACTATATGGTTAAGGCGTAATTCACTTCATCCTGACAAACATGTTTCATGTCACTTCATCCTGACAAACAGGTCCCAGCTCGGCAGCAGATTACTACCATTTGTGTTTCAGTTGCTGTTTCTCATTTCCAAGATGGAACTATAGCATTTCCCTCTCCTCTAAGATCGTCTCAGGGCTACTGCTTTAAAGCACAGGTGATATTAATGAGGAGATTAGTGGAGAGGATTGAATCCTTGGAGAGGATTGAAGCCTGGAAGAAAGTTCAGAGCCAGAAGAGGCTGATGACAAAGGAATGGAGGGAGTCAGAGGAGGTACATGCAGCTGGAACATGTGCCCTGAAATTCCTTCAAGGCTGCATCATTTGCCACCCCAGAAGCAAAAGGTGGTGTGCACTTGTCCTTCCTCCTCAGTTCAGCCATTTTGCTCCTGTACCTTTTGCACACATATCCTTATCATTTTGCAGAGTAAATCTCTGAGGTACCATTTTGAACGATTGTGTGCTGGACAAAAAAAAAAAAAAAAAAAAATCTCAAGCTGGCGCTGAGGCTTTTTGTTTCTCTGCCTCCTGGTGAAGCAGAGATATGAATGAATTGCTCCTGTCATGTGGTATTGCATAATTCATGAGCTGAAATAACTATGAAATGCTTTGCTGAAATTTTAAACATAAGCAGAGAAAATGTGCATTGCAAACCCTAGTTTAGAGCATTGACAAACACAGAATATAGAAAAGAGAGGCCTTCAGGGCCTTTAAGAAGATTGCTTTTCACTTTTTTCCCCTTTATTGCAGTTCTGTTTCCTTATTAATTACCCTTAATAAATGAGTCAATATTTATGTGGGTGATAACACTGGCTATACTAGCTGCTAGACATTTCAGGCAATTACCTATTTTGAAATTGCCTAATCCCCAGTTTCTTTATCCCCACACAGAACAGATTGCTTTGATGTGAAGTTCAAGATTTTTCAGTGACTTGAGCAGGCTGCAGAGGCTGCTCTTCAAGGAGGTGAAAGGTAACTTTGCCTTAAGTTTAGCTTGATCTGTGCCCCTCGTCAGCAGTGACTGCCAAATTACCTACGTTACACAGTTATTTTTCTCACTTGATCACTTTTTCCTTATGAAATGAAATGAGGTACCCAAAACCAACCTTTCAGTCTAAGGCAGTTTAAAAAAACCCCAACCTAATAAAATGAGCTAATACTGAAACAGCTTTAAAGCCTACTGAAAGTCAAACTGAGTGTTATAGCACATAAAAGCAAATACCTGCTGTCGTATGCAGCTCTCAACTACATCATGGGTTTGATATACAGATCAGATATTGCTTTACAGTTTATTGTTTGTGGACTGCTTAGTTGCTCATGCAGCCTTTTTGTCCGGGGTTCTTTGTGAAATGTATAACGATAAGAAAGTTTTGTGTAGGAAAGTCAGATAAAAAGAGAGAAGCATACTTGGGAGAAGAAAGAACGAGTGAACCAAATAAATTTCAGGTATTGATCTCTCAGATCACGTAAAGCCTTTGAAAAACATGGAGTCTCTTTCAGCTGGCAGAGAAGTCCTTTCAGTTCTACTTTACTGACCTCTGAGTGCCAGCATAGTGCTGTGATAGGAATGTTTGCCTCCTGAATTGCTTTAGGAACAGTGTTTCAGTTCTCTCAGATTCTCCTTGAACATCATACTTCTTCAAAAATTCCTTTTTATTCAAGTGTCTTTGTTAAGAATTTTCTATATCTTCTCAATCCTAAACTGTCATATGCTTTTTAAATGGATTTCCTTGGTTCTTTACATTTTTTTCTTCCAGCAATGGTTACAAGTTTTCACGTGTGAAAAAGATTACAAATGAACGTGCAGCACTGTGCAAATTACTAAAACCTGTCTTAACCACTTAGGTGACCTTTCTTTGCCAGAGCAGGCAGGTGGATCTGCAATGGGATGGGAGAAGGATGCAGCAGGACAGCTTAGGGCTATTTTGCATGTGCCTGGCAATAACGTCAAACACGCAGTAAATGACTAAATCTGGCATTCCTGAGAAGTATGGTGCATTACCATGCCAACACAGCCCAGCTGATCTGCACATGCACTGCAGAATTATCCAGGACTGCCAGCTGTATTGTGCAACTTGTCCTTCACCAGCCTGGAGGTCACCAGTAAATGTAGTCCTCACATTTCATACAGACAGAGCTTCCTTCTGAGACAAGAGGCTGCACCTGAGAGGAGCCGGTGTCATCTGGCAGGCCGGGCTCAGGAGTCAGCTACCTCCATTTTAGTGATGGAGCACTGAAGCACAGGGGAACTAGAAACCACACTCAAAGCCATCAAAAAAAACCTGTGTAGAAGTGGAGCCGGTCTATTGAGAAAAAGACTAATTATGGAATTACCTTTCCTTTTCTCGGCATTATTTTTAAGCCATCACTGAAAGAAGACGATTTCATCAGCAGGCCTTTGGTACGTCAGCAAGGGAGATGGGCAGTGACTGAATAGCACATTTTGCTATGAACCACATAATCAAGTTATTTCTCCAGTTACATGCAGTGTCAACTGGCATTATACCTTGTGTCTCATTAAAATCTAGAGGAGTAAGCTACCTGGAGAATTTGAGTAACATTTGAGAAGATATAATAATGCAAAAGACCAAGGGGATTCACTGTCAGGGATGTTAAAAAAATTACCAGCGAGGAAGAAAAAATGAATCAATGATGAATAATCATGTTCTATATCAGGTAAGTCAAGCCATTGTCTCTGCAGTAATTAACTGTTCCAATGATATGGGCTGGCAACGTAATGGGGAAGCAGCAGTGAACACGCACTAATTACATTTGCTTTCAAATTCAACAGAAGCTGAACAGCTGTTTGGTGCAGTAGGTAAATTAAGTGCACTAGTCAGATCCAATTTTAGAGTTAATCCTTGATGTCACTCAATGATTAATGTGTAGGCTGAATGTTTAAGGGCATGATTCAGCTAAAAAATACTGTCTCTCAGTGTTTTATTACCTCTTGCTGCCTTGATCACACCTTCCCTGTACAAAAACACATTTGTGTGTGTGTGTGAGGAGGGGGTAAGGAAGAAGCAGGTGAGGAAAGTGGCTTCTGTTGCTCTCCTTTCAGAATTTTCTTGGCAGATACTCATTTGTGGGGAGCAGAAGGAGAGAACAGGATTTGTCTTCTCCTCCTGAGAAAACAGCTGTGGGGACGGTTTGTAAGGATTGAAGTTATAGCCTGTACCTGGAGCCTACTGGATTGGAGATAAACTAGGGCACTCATCAGAGGAAAGAGCTGTCCCAGTTCATCAGATTGCCTTAAAAGGCATTTCAAGCTGGAAAGGAAAATTTTAACTATATTATGTTAACACATGAACTCCTCAGGGATTGACTGAGTGGCTCCATGGTCTACACCACTGCATCTTCCTACCTTTTTTATTATGGAAGCCAACCGCTATAGTAAGGTCTGGGACCCTGGGCTGGAGTAACAAATTGTGATAATACAAACCTTTCCTGCTGTCTCTTCCTGCTACGTCTAACATATATTCCATACTCTGGTAGTGAACACTCTTTCTCCCCAGCTTGTAATGAGACATTGATAGTGCTTCATTTCTGATGATTTGTTCCATGCTCCACAAAAGATCGTGACGTCAGGGTGTGAAGTGGAAGGGGGCTGGCACTGGTCAGTAAGAGCTGAAAAATCACCACAGCTGCTTCTTCTCCATTTAAGGGTTGACATGATAGTCAGAAATCAAGAGAAACCACATTTTCTCTCAGCCAAGTGCCTTGTTAGACAGAAACAACCGGGATTTACTTGTTTAAGGAATTTACTTATTTACATTCAGCATCTCATAATGTATGAGGGCTGTTTTGCTGCTTCTATTTTTGAACCCCCAAGTAAACTCATAGAAAAACACTAAGTAAAATGAATGGGATAAGCTATTTTCACTGTATTATCAAGGGGACTTTCCTGGTGAGAGACATGTGACAAGTCATATCCTTTGGCAATCTGAAGCTTAGGTCTTTCTCCAGGCCTTCAGTAGCAAGTGCATTTCCTTTATAATTTACTTCAGCCAGTGCCCTGTCCTGTCTGACACAATGACAGACTCCCTTTGATCACTTAAAATATTATTTTTAAAAGGAAAGAAAAAATTGCCTTTTTGGTCAATGCTGGTTTTGAAAATGAATTAGTCATGTACAGAGATTCTTGTCTCAGGCTAGCGCAGAGAATATATAAGGAGTTATGTTCAACATTCTTGCCTGGATGCTACTTCCCTCAGAGCTCATCAGCAGTCCTGCTCTGAAGCATGACTTTGATTTAGGTGAATTCATTATCTGCATATAAATTAGGATTAGTTTTAGGTTTATTAATGAGTCTACAAAGGCAGAATCATGGCAGTGAAAGACAGAAATCAGCCTGTCGTCCTCCTTTCAATGTAAGATTGTATGCTTTCCATAAATAAAATAACTTGGGTGAGTCATATAATCAGTACTCACAGGGTCAGATGCAAATTTATGGTCCCTAAGTCCTCTCTAAATGCAAATACTGGGGCTGCAATCAGTACTTTGCTAAAAAATCAGGTATTGGCAATTTCAGCATGGACTGAAATAGGTTTAGTTAAAACACTTTTAGTGGAATCAAGCTACATCTTTAAAACTGATCTCTGTCATAAAATCATAGTTTATCTGTATGATGTCATGTCATAGAAGCACAGAAAGCCAGGAATAAAGAAGTCACTACACTCAAAGCTTTCTAGATCTCCCTTTTATGGAAGCACAGTATGAGTGCAGAAGAAAAGGTTATACAGACTTGCTCAATAAACACCATGTTGTAATCGAGATATGAAAATGTGGTGTGCTAGGCAGCATTGAAACAAATCACATTAATATCAGAAAATAACTTACAGTCGCTTTGCAGAGCTCTGAAAGTTAAACTGAAAGTCTACAGAACTGGTCACCAAGCATAATCAAACACAGCAAAAGCCAGCAACCACTGCCTCCGTGCTAAAATACAAATATGTTGTGGTGAACTGCCTCTTAGAGGCATTCATGTGTAGATATGTGTTTGGGTAGTCAGAAAGAACAGATCTTGAATGAAGAAGTTTCTCTCAACCTCTGAGTCTTGATCCTCAGGTTGGTATTTGCACCTGAAAGCAAATCCTTCACTGAAGAAAAGGAAGAAGGTATCTCAGCCACATTTGGCCTTGCCAAAGTACATGACTTCTGTCACTTCTAATCTGTGACATAGACACACTTGGAGATGGCTTAAAGCCCAACAAAGTATGTGTGGAAGGCAGGAAGGGAGAGCAGAAAGGAAAAACACCTTATTTTGCTTCCTTTACAGCAAGATAATTCACTCCATCCTTTTTTATTGAATCATCTTTGGATCAGTTACAAGTCTGCCTTAAAAATATTTGTGTTATGTGGTTTCTCATTACTTATCTGTTATTATGTCTCAAAGTGTCATGAGGAAGGCATTCACCTAAATTGGTATAAAGCATATATATCATATCATACATTACTTACCGTAGTATCATAGAATCATTTAGGTTGGAAAAGAACTTTAAGATCATTAAGTTCTACCATTAACCTGGGACTGCCAAATCCACCACTAAATTGTGCCTCCGAGCACCACATCTATGTATTTTTTTGAATACTTCCAGACAGAAAAATTTCACCCTGTCCCCTGGGCAGCCTGTTGCAATACCTTACCAACTTTTCAGTGAAGAATAAACCATCATCCAGTAGTGAGAAAGTGTAACATCTCTATGCCAAAATAAAAGGGTTTACTGACATCTCAAAAATCTTCCTTTAATCTTGACATGTCAACATGTAATTCCTAAAGAGGAAAAGATTTCATGGAGATCAGCACATAACACCTACAGCTTTGCATTGATGTGCATAGAAAAGATGGAGACCGAGAGAAAACAAACGGAATTCAAGGAGAAGCATGCAGCATCTCTAAGTTAGAAATCCCTATGCTTAACTTTCTTCTAAAGGTCTGCTCTTTCCTTAAGGAAGCTAATACAGAGTTTGTGAGGGGAAATGGCTATATCTTATTGTCAAAAGGACAGCTATGCAATAAGCCCTGGTTGCTTATACATACAAATCTGATCCTACTCTCTTCTGTTAAAAACTAGTGATCTATTTTCATCCATATGTACCATGTTTACGTGTTGAAATCTACTACTAAATCCAGTAATTTCTAACTTAGACTGTAGATTCTCATTAGGTTTGAAATTCACATGACAGTCTTTATATTTTGTCTTAAAATCCAAGGGAAATAGTAGCTTAATGGCAAAAAATCCTTTTAAAAATAGTTAGAATATTCTCACACATAAATGTATCCCCTTCTCCCTCCCCACCAAAAAAATACTTTGAGAATGAAACTGAAAAAATGAGAATCTGAAAGGAACTGAAAATAGACTTTGGAAAAGATTGGGTGACACTGAACAATACAAATGAATGATGTGGGTAAAATCACACTGGAGAGGATGCAAATGGAATTAAAGGAAAATATAATTTAATAGGATAGGGGACAGTGTCAAATGAAAAATATAGACAAAAACATAAAGGAGACAGGGTAGAGTAATAAGAAAAGTATTGAAAATAGAGCAATGTAAAAAGGTGTAAAAGCGAGCAACGACAAAGCGTAAATGAAAAGGAAGGAGTAGGCAAAGAAATTTAAAGAGGCTCATGGCACTGAAATGAATAATTTCAAGCATAATGTTACAAAATCCATAGGTGTACACTACTGGAGAAAAGTATGAAATGGACATTGCAATAAAATAACGATGTCCAAAAAGGTGACCACCTGATTTGTGTGTTCAGAAAGAGACAGAAAGACAAATGTAATGAAATTAAATAGATCTGTGAGTTTCCTTTCCATGAGTATAGTTGAGATGTGATAAGCCTATGTATGTATATAATTTGGGGAACACCGAAAAAGGTGTAGCATATCACATTGTTAATAATTTCACTTCATATAAATTGTACATCTCAGCTTTTACATTACATGAAATGAATTTCGCAGTCCCAGTGTACACAGGCATGGATGAATTCTGAATCATGCAACATCTGTGTGACTAACAACTCATCACACTTGTGAAATCCAGCCTTTACCAGACCTAAGAGTGTAGTAAAAAAGGGAACGATACTAGATCTCAGCTGCTGTAGCAGAGTGGTGTATTTGGCGCATCTTGTAAAATGCAGCCGAACTGTATCTACAAGCTCTTTTGTGATGTCTTTATTCTATGCTCTGAGAATCACCAAATTTGCTCCCTAAAAATTCCAACAAAGACCCACATGTCTATCTTGTAAGGCTAAGAAGAAAAAAAAAAATGGGAGGAAAATATTTTTTTGCTGAAAATGGAGTCTTATGAGCAAAAAGACCATGAAACAGAGAGTATGCTGTTGCAACTGATTTTTTTCCTGTTAAAGGGTTGGAATCTCGCACTTACTGTTATGAAAGTGAGCTATGACTTTATGTGCCAGCATATGACTATCTTGTGATTCTGATATCCAACGACCTGCCTAAACTTTGGAAAATCACTTAATCTTTAGTATGGTTTTACAGGTCTGAGGAGGCTTATGACTCATAAAATACTTCATCCATTACCGTTGATAAATAGAAGTGATGCATTTTACTTTTTCATTCACATTGTCATATTTTCTGTATATGTATTGTATCTGTATCTGTACAGATACATATGTATCATATGTATCTGTATATGTATTCACTGTAGAAAAGTAACTTTGTTTGGATGCTTTCCATACTAGAGCAAAGATGAAGAGATCCAAAACAAATGTGCCGTTTTTAAGAGGGAGTATAGTATTTACATATCTGTCTATAACTTTTGTTACCTTGAATTCCTTATACTTTTGCGTTTCAAGAGACAGTGAGGTCAATTCTTTACATTTTAAGCTGCCTTCTAAAAAGAGAGACAAATCAAGCACATAGACCAGTCATGCATTTATATATAAAACTGAAGATAAATATTTTGCTATAAAACTAGTAAAAGAATGATGAAGAAATAAAATGTTCTAAGCTAATCAACAATATTTAAATCCATAATCTGTCAAATTAACTCATAAAGTTTTGCCATCATTTACAATGTAGAGAGATAACCGAAATTTACATTTGCTCATTATCTGCCTGTCTGAATTTCTGCTTTGAGAGAAAAACAGGTGTATTTTTTGCCAATAGAAAAAACAACAGATATAAAATAGAAGTGTGCACCAGTTTATATTATTGCTGCCACATTACCCACCCAAAACTGTGAAGGGAAAAAGTTGTATAATGTACATATGTATACTCTAACTATATAGTATAGTGTAACTATAACTTCTCATACTTTAAATTGGCAGAAGCAGTTTAAAGCTCAGTTTCTTTGCTTAACTGTTATTTTGTACTCTTCCAAAATTTTTTTTAAGCTTCTGTTGTGATACACCGAAATTTAGGTTTGCTGCTAACGTTTTGTGAGGACTATCAGAGTACCACTGGATAAAACTGAGGAAACGCAATGTGACACACAAATGCTTTTTCTGTTTTAAGAGTGATTGTCTTATTTCATACGAGGGAAGGATGCAGGACTCACAGGAAGGGGCCTTGCCAATTTGTGCCTTTGAGCATAGATGCAATTTGGTTTTGAGACTGCAGTTTCACTGGTAATAGTGCAAGTAAAGCGGCACTTGCTGCCCGTTCCTACTCATGCTGGCTGCCAGGGGCTCTAGAAAGGGTGTTATCAAAGGGCCAGTTAGACTGGGTTAAAGTACATATGGTGATCAAATATTGTGGAGCCTAAGACTTTAATGTACAAGAGTATTCTGTGAATTTCGTAATTGTCCTGGTTTTAATAGTTTACAGAGATTCTACAATTAAGCCTTCAGGTTGTACGTAGTGGCATCAGAGCCATACATTGTCAGCATAGCAGTGTACTCACTCAAGTCAGAACAACTGTGTTGACCCTTGGGATTTGTTTCTTCAGGATTTCTTGCATTGCAGTTTAATGTATTTTTTTCTGGTCGCCTTGGCTTTCCAAACAACCCTAGATTTCATTGATCTTCTAGCCCAGAGATCTGAACTGCCTATTTCTGAAGTTTTCTCATTTGAAGTGCTAAGGAGCCTCTTACAGCTATTTTGTATTGACACCAGTGTCGAGCCGTTCCTGCCTTTCATAATGTGCTCTTTGAGAGCCATCCCACCAGTTTTGGTTTTGACGATGAACTAAAGGAACACCGAAGAATAAAACCAAGAGGAACTGCAACAAGTGCAGAAATGTTATTACATTTTTAAAGCCAACTGGATCAAAAAGAAACTTAAATAGGCCCTCTGCAAGGTTATTGGCAAAAAGGTGATTGACTGCATTAAAGCTCACAGCTCTTTGAACACATGACAGGAGCAGCTGCTGACCTACACCAAAATGCTAGTGTTAGCAGTATAGCCTTTTCTGTTGCTTGACTAATGTAGTACTGACATGTCAATATGCTTATACAGTAAAATTAAAGGTTTTTGTAAGGCTTCTCTTAAAAATCCATCATACTCTGAATTAATTCAATGCTGTGTTCCAAAAAAGCAATGTATGACTGGTCATAGATATTGCAGAACCAAACACATAGTCATGTAAATTAAAGATATGTAATGACCATTATATGCCAAAATTAAATTAAGAGAATTTGACACTTGAAAAGCATCTTTCATCCTTAAGTTTACATATGAAGCCTAAACCCATAGTGACACTGCAATGCTACCAGTACGTATGAAATGACCACATATTTTTTGTTTGTTTGTTTTTCAACAGTTTTCCTGTTTGGAGATGGTAGGATAACACACAGAGAAAATTTTATTTTTATATATAATTTAAAATGTATTTAAAATTTAAACAACATCAAAATAAAGAAAACTGTAAGCTAACAGAGGTATTCCAATGTTATCAGGTATTTACCACTATAATGCTTTCATGGAAAAACAAGCAGCACCATGGAAAGCAGAAGTGATGAAGGCTGGTTTTTAGACTTGATTCCTCTGCTTCATTTGCTGATATCAAATAATCAGTGAGTTCTGACTACAGCATTTTCATGGCTGGAAATTTTGTAACACCTCTCTGGGCAATGGATTTCTGGATGTTTTTTTGAGAGCTGAGATCAGACTACATTCAGTGAAGGTACCAAGAAAGCTATCCTCCTCCAACTAGCTGCCTTGCTTTTCTTTATATTTTAGGAACTCAGCACATTAGGACTTGTTCTGTCTGTCAAATTTAATAGTGTATACTATAAGCAAAAATTACAGGACGTGCAATCTCACATATGCTATGTATACATAAAAGATGATTGCATAAGGCTTGTTTCTTTGGGATAAAAAGGTATCATGGTTTGCCAGAAGCATAAAAAATAATTTAAGGGGATTAGGAGAAAAAAAATATTAAACTGCTTCATCCATTCACTTGCTGGTGCTTAGGTGCATAGTTCCATATACAGAGCTAAGGATTAGGTCTTCAAATTTCAGCACATTCAAAGATGTCTAAAGTGAACTAGTACATGTGAGCATATTTGGCATGTAACAAAACAAGAAATATTTTAAATGCTATAAAACTCTAACTAGTAAATCATTAAAGGAATATTTCTATGTTCTTCATCTCACTCTGTAGCATCTTTTTTACTTATGCAAGCTGAGTGAAGATTGCAGTGTCTTTGAAATAAGTATATCTGCTCTTTAAAAGCACAAGTTTGGTAGTCCAAAGAAATTATAATCTCAAGGAAGTCTTATCCTCTGGTTTGCATTTAGTAATTTGACTAATGTCTATAAAAATGCACTTCTTACAGGTTAGTCTTCTGTTTCTTTATTTTCCAAGGCAATTTTTCACCTACTGTCCAACCGTGGTGCTAAAATTACCTCTGCTGTAAGACAGGTGAAGAATATCAAGGTTATTGACAAACTCTGAAATATTTGAAGGGCAATCCAAATTTAGAAGTAGGAGAACAACATCAGGAAGAGAAAAAAGGTCTGTCCTGAAATTTTCTCTTAGAAAACTGCATATGAAGTGGACTTCAATATTACTCTTGATACATTACCTCTTATGTTTCTTTTCAGCAGCTATTTTTGCACTACTAGTAAACCCAGTGAAATAAAACTCAGTATTTTTTTTGTAAAGCAAAATGCCCAGATCAGTGAGAGATACTGATTAATAATAACTAGGTTTTCAGTTCATTTTTTTCTGTCTCCTGACTCTGGGTTTCCTTCATTTCTTCCTTCCTTGCTTATATTTTTTCTAGCTTCTTATGGATGTGATTGAATCTGGTAAATACAAAAATGTTCTAGCCTAATTGAAAGATTCTTCTTAAGTTATGCCTTTGCAGTTAAATGTTTTTACTGATTAAAACAATAATTGAAAATTGTCAACAATATTTTGTTTCTTCCCATGAATAACTGTGAAACAATGAATTTGGAAGATTGAGAGAACTCCAGGCATCTTTGCTAGTGTTATGTAAATACGGAGGTTTTATGGTAATGTTTAATTATACAGAAGCAAAGACTTTGGGTGAGACACCACCCCTCTGCAAACTTAGACATTTTCTTCCTGAATCTACTACCACATTGCAGAGGAACAGAGAAGGTCTTTTGGACCAAATCATTTGATATTGGTGTGTTCTCAAGCTTATTGGCAGTTTTTTGACCACCTTTCTCTGCATCTGAGGTTAATTAGACAGTTAATCAGGTAGCTCCCACTCAGTGGAGTCGGGGAAAGGGAAGCCCTGTGAAGAAAGGGGCTGTGAATGGGGTGAGGGCAGGCTCTGCTGCAGGGTGGACCCCACCTCTGCTGTGCCCCGACGTGAGGACATGAGTGTCACAGAGTGTGGCTCTGTGCTGTGGGCCTGCCTACGACTCTGCTATGGCTGCCTTGTGTACACTCCCATATCCCACTTTATGGCATGATGAAACGCGGGTCTGGAAAACTTGACTGGTGCCTATTTGAAATGGGAGAGCACAGAGGTGGATCTCAGCTAAGAACACACTGGCAGGATGAAGCATTTTCCTCAATTGTAGGTGAATTTGTTTTTTAACATTGCACCTGTGATTCTCAAGGAGACTTGGTGATATAGCTGAAAACTCATAGTACAGGTGATATATCCTGGGCTTCAGGAGAGAAGACTTTGGCCTCTTCAGGGGTCTGCTTGGTAGACTACCATGGGATAAAGCCCTGCAGGGAAGAGGGGCCCAAGAAAGCTGGTTAATATTCAAGGATCACCTCCTCCAAGGTCAGGAGAGATGTGTCCCAACAAGGAGGAAGTCAGACAGAAACACCAAGAGGCCTGCATGGATGAACAAGGAGCTCCTGGACAAACTCAAACACGAAAAGGAAGCCTACAGAGGGTGGAAGCAAGGACAGGCAGCCTGGGAGGAATACAGAGAAATCGTCTGAGCAGCTAGGGATCAGGTTAGGAAAGCTGAAGCCCTGATAAAAGTAAATCTGGCTGGGGATGTCAAGGACAAGGAGAAAAGTTTCTATAGGTACATCTGTGGTAAAAGGAAGACTGGGGAAAATGTGGGCTCTCTCCAGATGAAAATGGGAAACCTGGTTACTTGGGACATACAGAAAGCTGAGGTACTCAATGACATTTTTGCCTTGTTCTTCACTGGCAGGTGCTCCAGCCACTCTGCCCAAGTCACAGAAGGCAAAGGCAGGGACTGGGAGAATGAAGAACTACTCACTATAGGGCAAGATCAGGTTCAAAAACATCTAAGGAACCTGACGTTGCACAAGTCCATGGGACCTGATGAGATACATCTGTGGGTCCTGAGGGAGCTAGCAGATGAAGTTGCTAAGCCACTATCCATTATATCTCAGAAGTCATGGCAGTCCAGTGAGGTTCCCTTTGACTGTAAAAGGGGAAACATAACCCTCATTTTTAAAAAGGAAAAAAGAGGAAGACCTGGAAAACTGCAAACTGGTCAGTCTCACGTGTCTGCACAGCAAGACTATGGAGCAGATCCTTTTGGAACTATGTTGAGGCACATGGGAAATAATGAGGTGATTGGTGGCAGCCAACATGGCTTCACTAAGAGCAAATCGTGCCTCACAAATTTGGTGGCCTTCTATGACAGGGTTACAACGTTGCTGGATAAGGCAAGAATGACTGATGTAATCTACCTGGGCTTGTGCAAAGCATTTCACACTGTCCTGCATGACAACCTTGTCTCTAAATGGAGGACAGATGGACTACTTGGAAGATAAATTGGCTGTGCTCAGGGAGTTGCTGTCAATGGACAAGTGGACACCAGTGATATGTGGCGTTCCTCGGGGGTCGGTATTGGGACTGGTGCTGTTCAATCTCTTTGTTGGCAATGTGGACACTGGCATTGAGTGCACCCTCAGCAAGTCTGCTGATGACACCAAGCTGTGTGATGTGGTCAACATGCTGGAGGGAAGGGATGTCACCCAGAGGGACCCAGGTAGGCTTGAGAGGTGGGCCTGTGAAAACTTCATGAAGTTCAGCAGGGACAAGTGCAAGGTCCTGCACATGGCTCAGGGAAATCCCAAGCACAAATACAGGCTGGGCAGAGAATGGATTGAGAGCAGCCCTGAGGAGAAGGACTGTGGGGTGTTGGTGGATGAGAAGCTCAACATGACCCAGCAATGTGCACTTGCAGCCCAGAAAGCCAACCATATGCTGGGCTGCATCAAAAGACGCGTGGCCAGCAGGTCGAGGGAGGTGATTTTCCCCCTCTACTCCACTCTTGTGAGACCCCACCTGGAGTACTGCATTCAGCTCTTGGGGCCCCCAACATATGAAGGACACGGACCTGCTGGAGCGAGTCCAGAGGAGGGCCAGGAAGATGATCAGAGGGCTGGAGCACCTCTCCTATGAAGACAGACTGAGAGAGTTGGGGTTGTTCAGCCTGGAGAAGAGGAGGCTCTGGGGACACCTTATAGCAGCCTGCCAGTGCCTAAAGGGGGTTTATAGGAAAGCTGGAGAAGGTCCTTTTACAAAGGCACGTAAGGACCTTTTTACAGGAGCATAGGACAAGGGGGAATGGCTTCAAACTGAGAGAGGGTAGATTTAGATGAGGTATTGGGAAGAAATTCTTTACTGTGAGGATGGTGAGACACTGGAACAGGTTTCCCAGAGAAGCTGTGGATGCCCCGTCCCTGGGAGTGTTCAGGGCCAGGCTGGATGGGGCTTTGAGCAACCTGGTCTAGTGGAAGGTGTCCCTGCCCCGTGACAGGGGGCTTGGAACTACATGGTCTTTAAGGTCCCTTCCAACCCAAACCATTCTATGAAAACCTATGTATGATAAGCTTAAAAAAACCATGATAAAAAATAACATTTATTAAAGAGAAAGTTCATATTGTTCTTTCAATGACAGGAGCAAACCCACCCCTGCCACTCACTACCCCATTTTTCAAGTAGCTAAGTGTTTTGGAGGGTGTTTTTGATAAGTGGACAACTTAGATAACTTGTCTAGTTAAAAAGAAAAAAGAGAAAACACGTATCTAAAACATATCTTTTGGCAGAGTTTAACATCTGTAGCATTTTGTGGCAATTTGAGAATGACTGTAGTAGCCAAAAAGACTAAGGATATTCTTAGGGTAGCAGCATATTATTGTATTGTAGATACCTGGTATGGCCACAAGAGGGCACTGTAAATCCAAAGAAGGCCAGTTTCCACAAATTAAGTTCGTGATTGCTGAACGTGTTGGTTTTTCCCCAGTGCTGTCAGAAAGCTCAAGAAATGATGACTATGTTTATTGACGTTAGTACCAGATAGATAATTAATTATTTAGGGTTTTTCCTGAGAAGTGAAAAGGTCACCTTCATTACACATAACTTTGAAAAATACCCTGCAGATCATGAAACATTAAAATGCAAGCAGTGACTGAGAATTTCAGAGCCCATATATTTGTTTTACATGTCCTTTCAGGTTTGAAATGCTTGCTTTTCTACATTATTGAATGTTGTATTCTAAGAAAAAATACCATTAACAAACTCTGCCTCGAAAAAGCAAAGGGTTGAGGTGCTTTTCTATTGTGATGGCAAGGAAGATGAGAAATGCTGAAAATAAAACCTGAGAAAGATTACACAGTATTTATTTCAACATCAAAAAGAATAGAAACCTAGTAAACAAAAGGTCAAGATCAAAGAAGCAGTGAAAAATAGAAATTAGGAAGGAAAGAGGAGAAATTAAGCTCTAGGAGAGAAGTCTTAAAAGAGTAGTCCAGAAGCAACATAAGCAACCTAATTTGCAGCTGTGCACCCTGCCAGCCTCTGGGCATGTACACCACTGCCCACCGCATGTCTCTTTCTTTCCAAGCTTCTCTAGCCAGCAATGACCATATTCCACCTCCGTGGAATCAGCTCTAACAGCTCTCCCAGGTGGGAAATCCCACACCCTGCTTTGCACTTCTGCTGATGCTGCATGGTGAGTTGCTGAAAGAGTCTCACCTTATTTTCTCCCCTTCCTTGGGTGTAATTTCCAGATATGGAGTTATTTCTTGTGGAGGCTAGGAAAAAAAAAAAAAAAGAGCAACACCTTTTCTTCACATTGCCCTGTAATCCCCTTCTCTACTCTCATGGCATCACACTGCCACAGAGAGCTGTCACCATCTGCAGCATGGGCTTGTTCTCTGGGAGACACAATGTCCTGCGTGGCCTCGCTGCCAAGAAGCAGATGCGCAGCTGCGGAAATGGAAGAAGAGCACAGTGGGACAAGGGCCTCCAATCAGTTTGTGTCAGAGGCACATCCGCTGTTTGGGGTGGGATAAGGTGGCGTAACAAATTAGTTGGAAAAATACTGGAATAGATTTAAAAGATATAAAGTCATATTATTTCAGTCAGGTTAATAAAACTGTTTAAGAGGGTTTACAGAGAGAAAGTTCAGTAATTGCCTGCCAAACATGCAGCTGCAGGATCTTCCAGCAGTGAATCTAGTAACACTTGAACGTACAAGCAGCTTGATGCTTTTACCCAGGTACACACAATACAAACTCCTGAACCTCACTGAAAATAAATAAACATCAGTGTGAATAAAGGGATGGTTCTAAGATGTCAAACAATGATGTCAGTTCTGTGGAGGTTATATTTTAGCTGTCAGAGAGAACAGATTGAAGTAGCCTGTAATTTTGCTTCATACTTCATGTCTCTTCTCTGCTGGCTGGCTCTAGGCCTTTGGAAGTACCTTGACAAGGAGAAATATATGGTACAGGGCTGTAGGACTGGAGCTGAGGCTAAAAGAAACAACTGTAATGATATGACAAAGACAATGTTATGCATTATATTTCTTGATAATCTTTGTACCTGAAGTGTAAGGAACACAAAATGAAACTAGCAATGAACTTGCCATTCAGGGTTGTTTACAGTGAAACTGAAGGATGCGCAGTGGGTGCTGAAAAGGCAAGTTCTGCTAAAAAAGCTGCAACATTCCTGCTCAGGCCAGTGTTTGACCCCCTCTGCATGCAAAGCCACATTTTTATGACTGTAATTGCAAGATCTGGTGGCATGATCCTGGCCCCAGTGGCAGGTTGGAAGAGGGCCTCAGTAGCATTTGTGGTTACTTATTTGAAAGATTT
This sequence comes from Falco naumanni, assembly GCF_017639655.2. NCBI lineage: Eukaryota > Metazoa > Chordata > Aves > Falconiformes > Falconidae > Falco > Falco naumanni. The sequence continues at coordinate 71,402,985 of NC_054056.1, forward strand.
TTGCTTTCCAGTCAGTTGAATGGATGTATTGTGTATTATGCTAACAAAGTTCTTCCATTAAAAAGAAAAAAATAATTATAAACAAAGTTTCCATGTTATAGTTGCATCTAAAAACTAGTTGTGGGGGGAAATGGTACATTTTGCAGCTAAATATTGAACAGTAGTGTACACGTGGTAGGTAAGATTGTTGTCACTTCTGGTTTAGAGCTAGTATATTTTCCCTTCTACATTAGGTTTGAAGCTGACTGGAGTTAAGTGGCTTTGGGAGGGAGCTTCATAGTGAAAGATGGAAGGCCCATCATTTGTGTCTCAAGAAGATGGTACCAGAAAAGAATGTATAATAGTTTCAGTATTTACAGAAAAGAAGAAAATGAATGTGCAGTTAAAAGTGATGGGAGGAGGACTTGCCTATTTTGTCTTCTGATGGGATGAATACTTTGAGGTATTCTGATACTGTGTTGAAAAGCAGGCTCAGTTGCCAACTTCATTTGTCCAGGGAATTGTAGAAAAGCCTGTAGATTTGCAGAGTAAGATGTGAAAATAAAATTGTATTTATACCTGATCTGTAACTCCTCTTTTAGATGCTCTCAAAATCTTGCTTGACAACCTCTTTGGTTACAAACTGGGCAAAATACAGACCAGCTATTTTGCTTCCTTTGCTCTTATTCTGAATGTAACAGCAGGTGTGTTATTTACAAATCCTTTATCAAATAGCTGTGGGTTTTTTTTCCCAGTGAATTGTTTCAAATATTACTTGCTAACTGTCTTGTGAGGGAGAATAAAAATATCAGTAGCTCTCTAGGCCAAGTCAAGAAAGCAGTGGAGGAAAGAACCAACCTTGAGGAGAATCCTGCTGAGGACAGGGTGGGGACCCGCTGCTCAAATGTGGGTTTTGGCTCAGGCAGTGAGAACCTGGCACTTCGATGACAGAGGCTGCAGGGCAGCTCTCGGCATGCAAAACCAGGCCAAGGGATATGTCAGAATCCACTTTTGTAACAACAAAACACACAAAACTCCTGGCTAGTGCCCTGGTTACGGCTGCCGTAAGTGAAACTGCCAGATAGTCCTAGTGGCAACATTTTCTTACATGAAAACAGGGAGCACATCTGGCTTCTTGCAGTTAATCTAGGACAGAAGCTCAGTGTTATTTGACTTCCATATTTTTGCTATTAGCTCCCAAATCTCGAAGAGTGGTTCAGCTCCCAGAACACTATAGTGATTTGATACTGATCCTTGAAAGGTCATTTCTAACATAGCAAATTCCCATAACGGTATAATAAGAATATTCAGTGGTGTTTTACATGTGCTTGGTGTTGAGCTAGTGTTCAACGACACTATAGATCCTGTGCAGTGGTGAATGCTAAACCTAAGTCTTTTCTTTCCTTAATTTTCCTGCCTGATGCAAATACAAGTACAGGCTAAGACAAATACAAACTGAAAACACTGAGAGGGTGATAGATGCACTGTGAATGTAATGCTAGTATAAATTTGATCTTTGACAAGATGCTATCTGATGAGGCAAAACCGAAGCTCTGATCTTGATAACTAAGCCAGGAGGGTCTGTCACAGATGAAAGACTACGGAAGTTGGGATGTCCCCAGAGCGTTAAGAATCTGGAAAAACTACTTAGAGTAGAACTGACAGGGACGTTGATTTCACTGAGGCATTGATTTTGCTACAGGCCCAAGAAGCTCCAGTTTTATGAGAAATGTCAAAAAATGTTGGGTTTGGCCTCATTCATACCTAGCACTTCTGGATTTTCATCTTCACCTTTCCACTAGGTGACTGTGTGCTTCCTGACCAGCACACCTTCTAATAGATGGCCAGTAGAAATTGAGGGCTGGATTGAAAACAATTGCTGTTCTCAAGTTCATTACATGCCCAGCATGAAATACTTTACCTGAGGCTTATTTTCATAATGCTTGGACCATTATTTGAATACAAGGCTAAAGCCTTTCTTGCATTTATGCATTTATGTTGAGAAGAGTGACAGTCATTAAAATGAACAAGTGCCTTTACCTATGAAGCAAGCCTCGGAGCAAGTCTTTCTCTGATCCTAGCATCTGAGTGAAGGAGGAGATGAGAAGGGGAATGGTAATGAGAAACTGGATGGAAGTTAAAAAGCAGTTGCCTTTGGCATGTTTTTATTCATTTTTGGTTGATATGGGGAGAAAGGTTGGTCTGTTTCGTGAAGTTTCAGTGCTTTGCAAAGTTATGATGAAAACAGAAGTTAGAGTAAATAAGTGTTGAAGTAAAAATTGTTCAGGCAATATTTATATGAAGAGTGAAAAATCAGGCAGCAAATAATTTTCAAAACCAGCTGCATTATGTAGTTACCCTAGTCATAGTAACAATTAACATCCAAGTATTACAAAGCAGCACTTGGTGCTGTGGGGTGAGAAAAATGTGTTTTCTGGCTGTTCAACAAAGCCATTAAGTGAGAAGAAAAGCCAGTCACTTTGGTTGTTGTTCCTTTCCTAACTTTGTGTTGTCGAACGTGAGGAAAAGCCTGCCTTGCCCTCTGCAACTCTTCTTGCCCCAGGCTGTGACTATATTTGTTTTAAACTTTCTACCACTATGCGTTAAACCAAAAGACAACATTTTGATATTGCAAATGTAGGGAAGTTTTTTTTTTTGTTTTTTTTTTTTTTTGTTTTTTTTTTGTTTTTTGGTTTTTTTTTTAAGTAAACTCAGTGTGTCTAAGCCTTCTTTCACTTTTGCCACTGTTACATTCACAGGTTACAGGTCTCTGTAGTAGGCTTCTGTTGTTGCATGGCAGGAAAACCATTTATTCTTTTGCACTAGGGACCTCCTTGGAAACATCCGTTGAAAGTCTGATTTTGTACTTTCTGTTGCAATACCACAAGCTTCTTCAATTCTTTCAGTTTCTAAAACTCTCAGTGAGAATCTGAGCAGCAGTATTTTGAGCACAGAGGTACCTGTGCAGCTGGTCACCGAAGGCCCTTCCACAGCATTTTTTTCTTGTTCAGATAACCAGTTCCTTTGAGCCAGAGCTCCTTTTTCTGTCCTCTTTGCGTACTATTCCATCTTTTGCTGGTGCTTGGAAACTCTTGTAAATGGGAGTTGCCCATTGCAGTTCTGGCAACCTTTTTTCCAAGTACCCAGCATTGCTTTGGTCCGTGTATTTACACACTGACTGTGTCGATGTCTTTGTGGTTACGGTACCCTTTTAGTAGTGTTGTAGATTCTGTGTTGTGCTCACAGGCAGACATCCACTGTCAGAGAGGAATATGAAAAAACAAACAAACAAACAAATGAACAAACAAACAAAACAAGAACAACCACAACCACAATCACCCAGTTGCATACTCAATAAGCCTACAGATCTTCCAACAGAATATAGAACTTCTCTCAGGACTGTGGGATTTCATTAGAGCCATAAAGGCTTTTACTTTCTTTTTGCTTCTCTGAGGTTTGGATATGTAATTTATATGAATCTCATTTGTTGCAGAGGTGAGACAGACATATATTGCAGCAAGGAACTTTTCTTGCATTACAGGAGAAAAGGGAGTATACAGATCTCTAATTTAAATATGTATTGACACTAGATATTATGAATAAATGGTTCACATTTTGAAGATTTTGCAAAGGTAAATTTCAGGTAGTTGTAGAGAGCAATAAGGTTTCCTCTCAGCCTTCTTTTCTCCAGGCTAAACCACCCCAGCGTCCTCAGCCACTCCTCATAAGCACTGCTCTTTATGTTTCAAATTCATAACAAAATATCTGATTCTCAAATAAATATATTTATACTCTATGTGCAATGAATGTGGAGTCATAGAACATTAAGTATATTGCATTCAGGGAAGGCACAACAAAATAAATGAATGAACAGCTTCAAATACATTGAATGTTGTTGTAATTAAAAATATGTATTTTAAAATTTCACAAACAAAATACTATTCACTGTTTTGAAGGCAAATTTTGAATCCATAATAATGAGAGATGTGAGTAAGGACTGAATAGTATTTTACAAATGGATCTGCTAAGGTTTAAGGTGGGAAAGGACAGACAAAAGAATTTGTTTCTTTCTATCTTGGCATAGGTCCAGGAAAACTTTGATGCTAATTTCATAAAACTTTACTGGAATGTACTGCTGTCCCTTTTTATTTCTTTGACACTGTCCTGTCTTGCCTTCTCACACTTCTGTCTTTTATCAGTTCTGACCTTTACTGCACCCTGACAGTTTGCTGTATCTAAAATTTTTACTATACCTGTAATTTATACAAGATCATTCTTGCGATGAAGAATATAGCTTCTGCAGCACGTACTGAAGTCCTTGAAGACTGCAAGGGCTATGTCTGCACTGGTAAGCAGAACAGACAAAGAGCACTTAATCTGTAGTGCAAAATAAAGAATCAGAGATTATTTAGATTTGAAGGGGCCTCTGGAGGTCACCTAGTCCAACATCCTGCTCAAAGCAGGTCCATATAGATCAGGTTGCTAAGCAACTTGTATAGTTTTTTTAAGTATCCCTAAGGATGGAGATTTCCTATCACCTCCCTTATTCAAACAAACAAACAAACAATCTAAAAGAATAGCAATATACACTTTTCATGTTTTTGGAGTCCTTCTAGACTCATCCCATAGACTGAATACACATAAACAGCAGCAAATTTTAGGTTTACTTGTAAAGCAACACTTTTGGCTTAGTTTTATCTAAAGGAAACAAGTTCATGCCATTCAAGAATAGTTTGCCATGTGAACCAAGTGGAGAAAATCACTTCTGAAAGAGCTCTCCTGAGCTCAACTAAAATGGTCATGGTTTTCTTTTAGGAACACAATCCTGTCATGACCTCCTGATAGGACATTTATGTTTCTTCATCTCTGTTGACAGCTTTGATGGAAAACATGGCTTATTTTCTGTGTTACAGTCTGGTAACAGTGATGGCTTCTCCAGTTTCACGGGCATTTCTAGCAGAGATACATAGGTCTTGGAGGTCCCCACAAAGCTATAGGAAATTTGGCATCTGCTAGAGATGAGGAGATGAGACAGATTTCTTGCTTGATAATGATATCTGCAGGAAAGGGATATCAGTACCTGATTCTCTTTCTTTGTGAAACAGCAGATTTGGGAGAAAATTTCAGGACAGGGTGAGATGACAGGTAAGTATCAGCTTACACAGATCAACTTTTTAATTTTAGGAATAAGTAGAGCTTTTGGTTGGTTTTTTTTTCTCCAATAAAAGAAACTTTGTTGAACAGTGAAATTTTGATTACATAACCTTTTTTCCCACAGACACATCAGAGAGAGCACCAGCTTTTGCTGTAATGATGTGAACCCTAGGGATCAGAGGAGTCAAGACACAGAGTTTTTCAGGAAATGAAATCTTTCTGTGCCTTATGTTGATTCTGAAGAGCCCTTATCACTTAATCTTTCCAAAAGGTGAGATCTTGGCAGAGTCCTAACTGACGTTTAGCATTTTGAGTGTGAATTGAAACCTGTAAATTACAGATAGACTGAACAAATTATTCTCTTGGTTATGCTGGTATAGCCAAGCAGTCACTCAGGTGCTGTTACATTTCTTGCAGCTGGAGAACAGTAGTTTTCAATCTAAACTCCATTTAAGAGAAATCAACATTGAGAACAAGCCTGAAACTTCTGACAATATAACATGAATTTGCTGTAATATAGTATAAAATTCTGCTTCACAAATGGCCTTTGCCCCTGAACAAATGGATTTGTGAGGGTTTATAGGTATGGTACCAAAACAATAATTACAAATATGTAGCTATATACACTGTGGTTACACTGTGGTAATGTAAACATCGCAGGCATGTTTGTACACTGTTCTTTTTTCCTGCAGTCTTGTAAGAAGTTGCAAAATTTTTGGTGACTTGACAGTATGTTACTTTGATGCTGATTTCTCTTTCTTCCCATTTAAATACACAGCCAATGAATAGTCAGGTCTGGTGGCATGAGGCCTGTCTTAATAGATAAAGCTATACTATCCTGAAAATAATACAGGCTTTCGTCAGCACTTTCTGTGTGTTCTTGTGTTGTTTTTTTTTTTTTCCCCTCAGTCTTTATTCCATGCCAAACATGTCCCAGGGCTTGTGATAATTAGAACACAACATACAGTGAATACCATGGTAGTGCATCACACCCATTACCCTTTATTATCTGAAAAACAGCTGTAAATTCTGTTTAGTTGATGAGGAAAATACTGTTGCTGGTTCCTTTTAGTTGCCACATGTGTGTGACTGCTTGTGGTGTCTCAGGAGAAATGGTAAGAAAAAACACAAGAGATGAATGTGAGATGAACAGAAACAAACAGAACAGGGGAATGTACATGAACAGAAATGGGAAGGAACATTTAAACACTAATTTTCCCACATTATCTAGTACTGCCTGTGGCTCTGTTCCATATATTCATTAGTTACTTTTCTCGATGTCCAAGCAGTCTATAGGACCCTCTGTAAAGGGATGCTTTGTGATACCTGCTTTATAACCAACTATATCTGACACCAAAATATACAATTTAAGAAGACAGGCAACGTACAAAATATGATGGAGAAAAAATACAATTTGTTAAAATAAAACTAGTCAAAGAAGACTGCTATTAGCTTCACTTTTTAAAAATAATATCAGTTTTACAAAGGTATAGGATGGTCATGCTCTATCCTATTTTATCTGCTCACTTCAGTGGAATAGCATGGGGGATAAATCTGGTTGTAATCTTCAAGCAGCAAGCAGCCTCTCTTCATTAAAAATAAAACACTCCATTTAATAGAAGACATCAATTATCCTGTGCTATGTAAATCAGAGGTAACTTAATGGAATCAACAGAGTGGTACTGAAGTTGAAATGTTTGGAGATTAGATTTAGCCAGATCAGATTCTTTCCAAAATTTCTAATTATCAGCATATTTTTATGATCCTTCAGTTTAAATTAAATTGGCACAGAAACTGAGTAGGGTATATCATGTCCTTTAGTCTCTATGCAAATGGAGCAAAGAGTATATGGCATTTCCTAGACTTCATCCCTCTTTGTTTTTTGACTGAGGAGATTGCAATTTCCTTTCTACCTTCATTTCAGTAAAAGTTTTTTTTTTTTTAATGTGTGTATGACATCTTTTCATATAAAAGAAACATTCTGAATTCTTGACAAAACCATAAATATTGCACATGTTAGAACCACAAATGTAGTGGCTGATCTGGAGACATGATGCAAAATGTTGCGCTATCTCAAAAAGACATCTTATTCCAGGACGGAGTTAAGGATGTAAACTTACCAGATGAGCCTTCTTGATTTCAAAGGCTGTGACTCAACACTAATACATGGAGTTATTTTTGCCTTTACTGGTATATAATGGGTAGCATTCTACATTTTCTCAAAATTAAAGTACTATTCAAAGGCCACAAATTGTTCCTTTCAAGACCGAGTGGTCAATAAATCTGATACTAAATCTGATCTGCAGAAAAGGATATGCAAATGAACATCTTACCTAGTTTGTATTTATGAGGGAAGATTTTCATACACAACTTATTTGACAATGCAGATATAATTTGGTTAAATTTTTAGGATCATATTATAGAAGAATCCAGAACAGGAAATATGAGGTTTCTTACATTCCTCTAATCTTCCACTCTGTGATGCATTTTCTCTCTCAGTTTGATATGACACCTCTTTCAGGCTGCAACTTTGGTCCCCTGATAATTCACTCTAAATTAATGCTATTTTTTCATGTGGGAGACTGGAAGAACTAGTTGTGTTTCAAGGGTATGTGAAGTGGAAATCTGTCAGCATTTTCCCAGCATGTCTTTTGTCCAGGGAAGCCCCAAATATGCTTTGTGTGAACCACCCATCACAGGAAGCCCAAGTCTCATTTTTCTCAAAGCAACTGTTTTAGCACTTGTTCACTCTTTTTATTTTGTGTTTGGCTAGTTCCTTTCAGTAACAGAAAGCACTTTACCCAAGACACCCCAAAAGGCACTCAGTAAAAAAAAAAGTAGAGTGTGTCCTAAAAGCATAATTGGAGGTGGCTGAGCATCTTGCTGTTTCTCAGCATGACAGGGACATAGGGCAGTGCAGGTTCAGCAAGACAAGAAGGCAGGTGATCTGTATGAAAATCTGTGACAAGAGGAAGCAGTTATTTCCTTAGCATGACAACTTTTGACCACAATGACATCTGGGTATCACTCACCGTTCTCAGCTTTCTGGGCATGAGGCCAGATGAGGTCAGGTTGGATGTCCTTATGCCCTTACATCCATCATACCCATTTCAGTGTTGTTTAGTAATGGCATTATAAACTTTTGTACTTAGCTCATATAGGAGGAGTTGATTAGGTTTCCTAGATGATAATGAGTACAATAAACATATGCCCCTGCTATTGCTGTGTGTATTCAAAAGCATTAAATTGCTCATCATTATTCTATTGCAGGAATGAAATTAGAAGACTCTGTCATTAGCCAAATGATGACGGCCATCACTTTTTAATCAAAACGTATAATTTTATGGGTTATGAGTTAACTAATGGCTGTGGAGCCTGATTTGATATAGATACATCAGTCATAACACAGGTGTCAGGGAGGATCCTGGTTGATATGACAAAAAATGCAGTTCAAAAGTATGGTAGAGCCTTTTTTTGCATCAGTAGTAGTCACCTTTTACTATTTCTAGAGGCAGAGAAGATGACAAGTGTACCTAGATTTGCACTGTGGTGGTGATTCTCGATATAACCTCCTCTGTCTGTAGCCCTCTCTGTAACAAACTCGGGGAGAGACCTCCAGCTGTCGATGTTTCAAATATCCATGGCCCACCTCTGCTATGTCTTGGCTGCACAGCCTTGGGTCAGGCTGCTGAGAAAGTTGCTAAGTTGAAACAAAGCTGAGACAGAGTCTGTCAAGTCTTCAAAATAAGAATTTTTGAGACACGGATCATGAGAAGCTCAACAATTCAAGAAGGAAAGTACTGGCCTGACAACATGAAAAATCTTACAGGGAAGAAGAGGGTGATGAGGATTTGTCCAGCTGTCAGTGCCATTGCTGTGTTGGTATTGATGGAACTGGTGGATGACAGAAGCTCAGCAGCAGAGGTGGAGGCCACCTCTTCCCCTGCTGACTGATCCTCTCCTTACCAGCAAAGTCTCTTTGAGTATCTTATTAGGGTTGGGAACACACTAATGACTAGGCTAGCAGCTGGTGAAATCCTAGACAGTTTGTGTGCATTGGCCAGTAAATCAGTGCTTTGTACTTTTAAGTATACTTCTTACACGTCACCTCTGCACAGCCCAAGGTACCTAAACAAACTGGGCCCAAACCATAGCAGTAGCAGTATGAACACTTAAAAATACGCCTATATTTTTTTAAAGTGTAACATAGATCTGTGTACCTCTAATCAAGAACAAAACACACTGCATTTGTCTAGAAGAATACTTAAGAAAGCATGCCATTTTGGCGACAATTTGATAAACCACAGATTTTTCTAGAGGAAAAGACAGGAAAAATCAAAGAACCAGGGTAAGCAAGCACGACAGCTTGTAAGCAGAAGGAAGGTAAGAACAAGATTGCCTGTGTAAAAACCAATAACCCCATTTTTATCCCTGGAGCTGGTATTGAATGATAGAAGGAATGATTTCCGAAGCCTTGCTTCAAACAGATGTGCATGTAGATGTCCTTGCTGTATTGCAAATTCCTTTGCTTTTGCAGCACTTCTTTCTTTCTACTGACATTAAATCGTACTTTATTTCAAAATGCCCCTGCTTTCCAAAGGAAATTCAGAAGATTTCAAAACCCTGCAGGGTTACTGAAGGTCCCTGCCTGGTGCAGCATGCTCTGAGGTCCTAACTACAGCGAGGAAGCTGCACAGCTTCACCTGGAGTCATGATGGGTGGCACAGGTCCTCTTGTCCAAGGCTATGCACTCAGAGAAACTAGAGACCCTGCACCGTGTTTAAGTATGATAGGATATAGATCCTTCAGGGACCCATCCCAACCTGCAACACTGCTTGTTTTTGTTTTAGTTCTGTGGTTGTTGAGGACTCTGTGTGTGTGTGAACTCCTTAATTTATTATTGTTTCCTGTTTCAGGAGCCGAGAACTGGAAATGCCATTTTACTAAAAGACAACTGCTAACTTTTGCTAAGTGTACCATAACAGTATGTAAATGGAACTAGAGTCTAAGGTTATCGGCACATCTCAGGTAACTAGAAAAGCGTGAAAATCCATTTCCTAGCTTGGAGGTCCAGATATTATTTAAATAAATGAGACCAGACAACGTTTCATTTCCCTCACTTGGAAATAAGGAGAACCAAAAGCTGAGAAAATGGAAGATTGTCCTCAGGATTCAGAGGTGGAAGTGGGAGTCGATAGGTTGATCTACGCTTTTAAATCAGTCTTCGATTTGTTTCTTTCTTTCAAGCTTGTATGATATTTTCTGATTTGGAACAATTTTTTAACTTGTTTGTAAGTTTAGTAGCAGTGTAAAAACGATGAATTGCCTATGATACAGAATCAATACAGAAATTGAATTGAAATAAGGGAAAAGATTTTACGCTTTGGCAAATGTCAGATGAGTTCAAAGAGAGCTTGGTCATAAATACCCAGGACAGGATTTTACCTTGTTTATAAAGGTGTGTAGCATAAGCCATTTAGCTGTTCAATGAAGAAGAATGTTTTGTGCTTTTTTCTACTACTTTTAATCTTTTTTTTCTTAAGAAGTTTTGACTCTGTATATGTATTTCCAAGCAAGCTGTACTGCTCCTGAGGTGTACAGTCTCTTCCTCTCTTAAAAACTGTAATTAAAGTAGTGTTGTAGCAGTATTAGCTAATGAGAGTCCTGCTTGTCTCTCTCGAGGCTTCCTGCTGGAGGGTGAGGGCTTCGGGGCACTTGTGCTCCAGAGGACAACGAGGGGCTGCCGAGCTGGCTGAAAATCCAATTTTCACCCTGTGGAAAGTTCTGACATTCTGCAATGTTTTCATCCTAAATAATAAAACTTTAAGTTTCTCTCAGGAGATACATTTTCCCAAGAATTTTGATTTTGAAACATCTAAATGATCATGCTAAAATGCTTTCTTCTCCCTAGTTATGTCCAAATGCTTAATTCCGGTAATGCCTGCTGTAATGACGCTAACTTGAAATTCCCATTTATGGCATGGAATTTAAGATTTTGGATGGAAATTTAGAGAGAAAACAATACTAAGCACTGTGTTTTGAGTTTGAATAAGTCTAATAATTTCCCACTAGAAACATACTCAAAATGAACATTGTGGTTTTGACCAAAGAACATTTTGCAATAGACAGCTGTGCTGTAAAAATAAACATTTAAACAGTTCTGTTTGTTATTTCTTAATTTCAGTCTCATATTGCATAAGTCAGCACTGTGAAAAGCTCTAGTATTTCAGCATGCAGGGGTCAGTACTAGCTGCTGTCTTTGTTTATTGCATTTTTTTGTTTAATAAAAAAAGAAACTTTAAACCTAAATATAATCAAAACAAACTGTCTTTAAAACATCAGAACAATTGCAAACTAATACAGCATATAAGTGATCCATGCAAACAGAATCCCTCTGGGATAGAATTCACTGCAGCGTACATCTGCCATCAAGCTTAATATCTGTATCATGGTATCTTTTCTGCTCCCAAGGCTCACTTTCTTCATAACTTTTTTTTGTGTTGAGGCTGGTTCACCATAAAAAGAACAACTGCTCTTTGTCAGCCTTAATCTTTTCAAGGTGATTTAGATTGTTTGTTTTTTGTTGAAAGAGCATAAGGGACAAATAACTGTCCCATATACCTGGGGACCTGGTTTTTTTTTTTTTCTTTTTCCTGTCCTTTCTGTTCCTGGCTGGGTTTTCTCCGTGCAGCCCTGGTGAGGAATCTCTGCACCTTCAGAACTGAGCAGGTAAATCAGCCGATTCCCAAAGCTCTGCTAGTGTTTATAACATGTATTATGACTATTGGGAAATGAAATAAAAACAGAGAAACACAAAAAAGCATAAGGTATTCAGCTTTAAGATAAGGGAGTTAGGGATGAGCATTTCATTAATGCTAATAAGGGTGCAACTACATTGCCACATTGTGTTGAATATGTATGCTTTGGAGGCTAATAACCTTAATTTCAAAACTGATGACTATGGTATAAGTATCAGATTGAAATAACAAAAAATAATTCCATTGTTACATTATTTTTGTACCCCAATTACTTTGGTTTTGTCAAAAAGTTTGATAGAAATTGAAAGGGAAAGACGTTCTGGAGATCCAAAGCGATCAAATGGGAGGGGAATGTAGTTCAGGGCTTTTTTTCTTAAATGTTGAAGTATGGGAAATCTTAACATTAGTGGCAGTATGTAAATAAAAGCAAATGCAAACTCTTGGCAAATTTCAGCCTGCAATTCCCATGAGAAAAGGCTGTAAGATCAGAACCAGCAGTATGATGCAGATTGCACAGATTATTACTATTATTATTTAATTATACTAAGCGTTATAAACACAGAGAGCAAACTCTGAAGCATTACAGAGTGACCTTACAGGGACTAATGATGGCAGTGAAGAACAACTGTGGGGCCAGCAAACCCTTTACTGTCATGTATCTGCTGGTGAAGGCCCTGCCACCCTGGAGGTGTGCTGCTACACTGACTCTGTCTGAAAGAGAAATGGGCAGTGTTTGGTAAAATTCTGGGTGAGGCAGAATGGGGACAAGAAAAGGAAGAACTGCGCCATGCAAGAAAGCCTTTATTCATTTTTTTGGCATTTTTAAAATTTATGGCAATTTTAAAATACGTGTGGGCTGGTACTTCAGAGGCCAGCAACCTGCCTTTTAGAAGACCCACAGCCTCAGATTCCCCACATGGGTACAGTAGGAGATCAAAGCCTTTATCTGTTAAGTAGATATACAAAGTACGCAATATGAAGCCATTAATTCATCTGTTGATAAACTGTATTGATTTCTTATTTTGAACTAGTAAATCAAATACAAATCTTTATAAATTGGATTATTATCCAAGATCCCTTATAGTAATAAAAATAGTCAGCAACATTTAATTTTGTTAAAATATCAGAAAAGAAATCGGAAAGTATCTGTTGAAATTCAAATAATATACACTCTGGTCCAGTCGAGAAAATGAACTGTGGTACTTGCCTGAAGATCAGACATTCACCCACAGCAACTTTTAAGTAAATTGCCAGGCTGTAAGTGGTGGGTCCTTGGAGCATGCCTGTGCCTTCCTTTTTGTTTATACAAGGACAAGTAAATGGAGAGATATAGCTCACACCAGATATTGCAGACTGAAAAAGTTTGTGAGATTTTATTTATTTATTTATTTATTTATTTTATTTTTATACAGGTTTGAAACTCCTGTATGCCTGTAAATCCTGTTAGGCTTGGTTCTGTCCCTTAGGTGTACATCCTTCCATGGTGTTGATATGGATCCAGAGGGAGCACTTCCAATGAAAGAAAATGGTAGCAGCAGGGCTGCTGCTGTTACTGTGAGGGATATAGCCCCTTCTTTACATGCTGTCAATACAAAATTTTGTATCCCTTCTAGCACTTCTGTTTTGTGTACAAACTGACTGTACAGCTACTCAAGTTAATGACACAGGGCAAGGAAACCAGCTTAAGAATTGTCACGTAATTATAGCACGTTGTTGAACTAAATAAAAAAATTAATTTAATTGTTAGCATGCTTCCTGGCATAGCTTCAGTCCAGGGCAACTAGTCTCTCCCACACAATTCCTGGATGTGGTGCTGGGGTTGGTGTAGACCAGGGTTTCTATCCACAGGTCAGCATAAATGAAGCAACCTGCTCTGGAAAGAAGATAGTATATCCACACAGTTAGAAAACATGCCATGCTCTTTCCCAGAAAACAGAGCCTGTTCTATTTTAATGATAAGTATAAATGCAGCCAGTGATCTCACGCTAGCTCTACTTGCAGGTGCCAGCTCACCTTAAATGACATGCCCTCTTTAACGGGTCATGCATATGAAATAGGCTCTTTTTCCTCCCACTTGACATCAAGTGTTATTAGCCTTTAAGGACAATACATGTTCTGATACAAACTTAGGCAGGAGAAAGAGCAACAACAAGCAATAATAAACATGACCTGGCTATAATTTTCTTTGGTCTGCAGTGGGAGAAAGATGGGAAAAATTGTTCCTGACTTCAGAAGCTCCCCTGTATTTCAAAGACCAGAAAATGTTTGCTCCATAATCAAAAGGTCTCATTCCAATCAGACAAGATCATGGGGAAAAAGGTAAAGCAATAGCATTTTGGTATGGACTGAAGTTAACTCAGTGCTATGAGTCATTACACACCAATCAGTGCGACTCTGCCCTCTTTCCTGTATTTTCAAGAAAAAAATGATGATAAAGACTTTCCTAAACTCTAAGCATGCATATACTTATTCATACATACCTATTTTAGTTTTTACATAAATATTATGGAGATCTGCACTGGGTGTTTCATAAGTAGTTAGTGTTACTGGGTCACAGTTACTCTTAACATAATATTCCTAGCATTGTTTTTCTATAAATAGCTCACAGATCATCTACATGCTTTAAAAGAACACAGCTGGAACTGGCTTATGTTCATGGCAGTGACAAGAGTTTTTGAGCAGAAAACACCATGATAGTGTCATCAATTAATTTGTCAATGTGTTAGAACTATCTCAATGGCAACAAGAATCTGCCACGATATCCTGTTTACAACACAGCACCTGAATAGCATGCAAAATCTGATTCTTACTGGTTTTTCTTGTGTGAGGTGTTCTGAGAGTGAACTGCATAACATAAAAGAGAATTAAATGTCTAACACAAGGTAAGTTGTGAGCAACAGAGAAAAGCTGAGTCAGGATTATTAAACGGTCAACAGAAATTGATAATTACCATTTAAAATACCCTGAACATCTTTGAAGACGGTAAGACTCAGAGATTGGTAATGAACTGGAGGTGTTGCCTATGGCACTGTGTATTAAAACAGATTTTACTTTTGCTTTCAAGGTATCTTGGAGAACTTTAGAAATTACTTGCTTGAAATTGTCTGCCTTTGCCTATCTCAGTGTGCAGTTGGAATAAATGATTTAAGATAACCAGCTGAATCACTGGGTTCAGTCCTACACTGCTGTGGACAAGAAAAACGGTCTTTTTTTCGCCATTGCCAAAGATGCTGCAGTCCACCACAGGGCAGTGCATCATCCAGTCATCACAGAAAACATTTAATGGCTTGCCTTTTTCCCATTTGATGTGCCACAGCTTTTTCTTACATTTCAGCTTGGCTTTCATTTCCAACTTCAATTAACAACACGCGAACAATCACCTCTGTTAGTTGATCAGCTCTGTCCTTCACCTTTGCTGTTTTGACAGAATAGGGCAGGGTCCTGACCCTGGACTCTGGCAGAGTTTTGAACTGTAGATTAAAAGGAAAGCTAAGGGTGACTATGTTCCAGTACTGCAGATGAATGAGAATGCTGTATATATGGGATGAAGAAATGTGCATTAAATTATCATTACACTTAATGAAATGGTATTGGTTTGAGGAAAAAAGATAAATTATAAGAGTTAAGGATAATGCCCCCAGAATACAACGGAAATACAGTATGTAAAAACATCCCTCACAACTACAGAAGTGTCTTAATATGGGGAATCACAGAAAACAGGTCTGGAAGGGATCCGAGAAGGTCAGTTAGTCTATCCCCTGCTCCAAGGCAGGACAAACTATATATAAATCATCCCTGACAGACGGCTGTGTTATGTCCTGCTGAAAAAAAAACACCTAGTGAGGGAGACACTATAGCTCCCCGGGCGGTCTACTCCATTACTCAATGATCTTGCCATTAGAGAGTTTATCTCATGCTGCAGTATAAGCTCCGGCTTCTTTCCCTGCCATTGCTTGATAGAGAAAAAAAGGTTTATTCCCTTTCTCTTTGTGGCAAGCATATATCACACAAGAGCAGAACACTCTCAGGAGAGTGCTCTACATATGGAGACTGTGATACTGGCCATACTCTTTTCCCAATTTTAGCAAATTTGGTGGGCCTATTTCATAATTAAACTCACGTAATGAGTTACCTATCTTTATGAGTTACAAAACAGAAAGCTAAAGTGTTAATTTAAATCTTGCTAGGAACTTCCTACCACCTTTCCCTGTGCGTGTTTTTGGCTACGGCTACACAACATGCGCACACACGTACCCTGTGCTCACCCTGCCCTGGCCGCAGACCAGGTGTTCATGAGCTGTGTGATGAATCATGTTAGCAGGACACGGTTATTAAGCCTGCTAATCTGTTAGCCAGCTCAGAAAGCAATCAGAGCTAACTAATACCCCTCTAGAACTGTCTTTTTTTTTGTACTAAAGGACTGCCTGTCTAGGGAGGGTACTGTGAGTCAAGCCAGGACACAGACACAGTAGGGCACAAGCTGCTCCACAAGAAAAGCCCTTGCAGGAGGCACACACTGAACATTATGCATGGAGGAGTGGCAGGTTAGCTAATTAAAAGACCTCTCCCTATTCTCCTAACCCATTTATGAAGCTCTGTGCGTTGGGTAACACTGTGAGAGTCAGGCCACCACATGCCTTGGGTGATGTGGCAGGAGCCCAGCTACAACCTGGCATGGACGAGGCACAGCACAAGGCTGCATATGGAGACAATCTGGTGCCTAGAGGGGCTCGTTAGCTGCCGAGACTTGCACCGAGGTAAGGCTACTAGCCTTGACTCCTGAGGAGAAGCTCTGGGTCTTGTATATGAGGTACCATTGGTTGGTGAGTCAATGCATGAGTGGGCTCATGCAGGACAGGACCATCAGGAGCAGGATGTTTGAGGGTCTCAGTGCAGGCAAGATAATGTCCTTTAATCTCACACATTCCCTTACTTCTCCAAAATATCACTCCCATACGTTAGCCCTAGAAGTACTTTTGTGTGATGTAGCTTGCTTGACATTCAGTGTGGGGCAGTCTTAATGTAAAGTACGGAGGAACTGGAACATGACACACCCTAGCACACTGATTTGCCTATGCAGACATAGGTAAAAGCAGAATTTAGTTCAAACATATTTGTCTTTCACCTGATATTTTCTTTCCTCTTTTCTGTTTTTTTCACTATATTTCTAACAGACCTCGGTTTCTTCAAAGTAGGGAAGAATTCAATAGCTTTCACTTGTTATTGAAACTAGATAGAGTTCACCCTTCCTTAATATCAAAGGTAAACTGGAAAATTACAAAACTACCCCAACTTAGGTTTAATACCTTCTTTAAATGTAGTTCATTTTTTATAGCATATATGATTCATAAAACTATGGACTGACACAAGACAATTTTAAGAACAAGAGACAACTGCCTGACGGTTGAGTCAGGAGTTTTGGTCCCAGCAATGAATTTTCCAGCTTTTACACTTGTGTCCATGTTAAAATAGTGAACACATTATTCTGCCAAAGAATTCTTATCCCCACCAACTGAACAAAATAAAAATCACATAACAAGCTAGGCAGAACTGTGAGAGATGCACATGTACATGGTTATTTCTTTCAAACCCTTACATTATTTCCTTCATTTCTATGCATGCATTAATTCTGTGAGTACATGACATGATAATGAAAATAAGACTAATGATTTGCAGCAGGATTTGAGAGCTTCTTAATGGAATTGAAGAAAATGGAGATAACACTTAATTGCATAGTGTGTTTGGACTACGGATTCTGCACTGCTGTTCTTGAACAAGCCTGAAAACAACTCAGTGTTGATATGCAACAGACACCAGAACGTACCTCCTGTCTGCAGAAGAAGTCCACCTGGGTGCTTTAAACATAACCATTAGAAACTTCACAAATTATATTCTTCTATCAGTCAAAGAGTGGGTATTTTTTCCCCTCAAAACATGTATATTATGTGAATATAGAAGACTGGCATGTGTATGACTAAGAAAAACATTCCTGATGAAAGCTTGCCTGAAACACATCTTTCTTTCCTTTGACATCTGGGCATAAGGCTGGGGAAGAAGGGCGGGTTTTTTTCACCTTCTGCAGAGTATTTTGTTTTCCTCTGGCAACTTGCTGATTTCAGTCTTACGGTGGATTTTTTAAAATGTCATTTTTATTTATGAATAATGAAGTTATATACATACGTGTGTGTAACTTTTCAGCATTTAGTTTTAAGGTGGAATGTATGTGTAGGAATACATACAGAGAGAGTAAATGAAGAGAAAAATCACTTCTATAATATTGTATTTTTAAAAGATTTACACATGCACATAGGGATAATGGACATGAGAGTTTCCATACAACAGAAAATAAGGACAAAACTCTCCCAGTGCTTCTAGAAGAGATGTCTTCTTTCTCACATGTAAATTCAATATCAACAGACATGGTTAAGCCATTAATATCCACGGAGGTTTGGGATTCTTGATGTTGCTAAGAATCCCAGAACATACACAAACATAAAGCAATATGTTTTCGAGATATATCCCATCCTGCTTTTCTATAAAAAATAGATTAAAAAGCCTGAAATAGAGAAAAAAGCCTAAAATATGGCTTTCAGCCACCAAGATAAAGAGCCTTGCATGAGACACAATGTAATTAGAAATCTGGAATACATTGATGCTCAATGCCTTCCAGTCTGCAGGCTAATCAGGACGGTGCAGATCATTTACTCTGCAGCCTGATGCAGCCTATTATTGTTACCTTTGGGCAACCTTGTCCAGTCTGCAATGGCTCCTTTTCTCATCAGTCTTTTGGGACATGGTAGTTGAATCAGGGAACAGTCCTGAAACCTGAAATTGTGGCTGTGACCTTGGCTGTCTGTTTGAGGGTAAATACTCCTTTCAGTCAAGTCTACAATGACTGATTACATTCTGGGTTTTAATATTTATAAAACCCTTAGACAAAAGGTGCTGCATATTGCAAATTACAGTTACAGGACTATGCCCTGAAGTCCTTTTTTCAGTTTGCCTGATCAGCGGGATTTTAGTTGAATTAGCGTTTGGCCTGTTTCTTATTATTAATACATACTAAGAGAACTACTCTAGCTTGTGTTGTCTATTTTCAGGGTGGATTTAAACTGTTCCAGGCTGCATTAAGGAAGGTAAAATCAGAATCATTCATTTTCTAATACCTGCGTGGAGGTCCTGAAACATTTTAGCTTAATACACACCAAAATTCCTTGCTTACACATTAAATCAGAATATAGGGTTTATAGGGAATAAAGAAGAGATTGGACAGAAAATGCTTTAGATGTGATTCATGATCATGAGTGTTCAGTTCAGAAATTTGAACTCAGGTTTGCCTAAATGTCAGAGGATGTTGCTTGTACGTAGGTTTAAGCTTTCAACATTTCCCTCCTGCTGTTCTTGCTGTATTCCATGGGTTACCTTTGCCCCACAAAAGGCTGTTGGTTACTACATGTTAAAGTATACGTGAACAGCAAATTAAAAGCAGAGAAACACATCTACAGCACAACAGACTATTTTAGTACCCAGTGAAACTAGGGTAAAGGTTGCAGCTGGTTAACAAATATTTTGGCAGCACACATAAAGGAGCAAAAAAGGAAATTCAGAATGCTGAGCTTTGCACTATCAAAGGCTTTTCAATTCGTATTAATTTTTAAATACCATAAAATGCTTGGCTTGAACATACAGGCATAAAATAGCATTCATAATGCTTTTTAATATGAAGTCTTGAAACAAGAAGCTGCTGACACAGATCTTTTGAAGACAACTACAGTGTTACATCTCAATGAAGGAAATTTACTTTTGAGCTATTTCATATCAAGGCAGCTGAATACCTTGGCTAGAATATAAAATAGGATGAACCCATTTATTCCTGTTGCTGGGCTCCTCCTAAATGTGGTTCAGCAGAAACAGGACACTCTACTTTTAGGGCTTGACGTCACTGCGCTGGTCAGCCTAAATTACCACACTTGAACAATATCCACAAGATTTAACTATGGGAATGTAGAGAGATGGGCAGAACTCGCCTGGAGTGCAGAAAGTGTCAGCAGAGGGACCAGATGAGCTCCCACTCCGCATGAGCATCAGCAGCATAGGAATTGAAAACTGTCTCCCTGTCCCACAGCATAAGCACCAACTCGTGCATGACTCTGAACTGGAAGTCTGTGCCGGTATGGACAACTATTTGATCAGGCACTGAGCTGGCCTTACGCTCTGGGCTGACTCCTGCCGAGACAGACCTTTAGTCCCGAGTGGGTCTTACAGCATGGGAAGACCTTTCCTCCTGCCCACCTTGCAAAGCCAAGCTTGGGGCAGGTCTGAGCCTGCCTGCCCAGCTCATGCTTAGCCTAAGGGGTAGGGGAATTCACTGCAAATGAATTATACATAAATTTACAATAGCTTATGGAAGGTGCACTCATTATTAGTTTGATATTCACTTGAGGCTGTGTTTAAGTCAAGCCAAGTTTTCCTTAAAGAGTACTAAATATAGATTATTCACAGAAGGCTGGGCCGATACTAAAACTTTGTTTACCTTCAAAGAACAGAGATTTTCAGGTTAAAGTTACAGTTGTTTCCTATTTCTCAGAATATCAGTGGACTTTTACCAGCACAGTATGTAGCTTGGCATGCTTTGTTATCAGGTGCTGTAGTGCATGTTTGCTCTGGTTCTTCCAGTAGTCCTCTATATCTCCCTCGCTGGGTGCGGGGAAGAGAGGCAGGAGAGGTTACAGCTGGAAAGTACATGATGTTGTTTTGAACACATTTTTGGAAGATGAAGCGATATTTTGGAACTTCCTCACTAGTTCACTCTCTCTCTGAATTAACGCCAGTAACTGACAGCAGCAGTTCTTGATACAACAGAACCAGCGTTTGAAGTTTTGCTCCAAATAAAAGTATTTTCCACAGGAAGCTATAAGCAATTTAAAATGTACGATTTGGCTGACCATACAGGAGGCAGCTTTATATGGCTGTGATATGATATGTTAGCAGTGGGACCTTTTGACGTACCCAGTTTGTCAGTCCACCTTCCAAACAGATTTTCTTGTTATTGTGTCATGTGCTTTTCAGCCACCCCATATAACATAAGGCAACTGCAGAAGGGATTGCAGTCTAAGCAAACATGAACTACAGGCCAAACTACAGAAAATGAATGCTATTACTAGACTTCCAAAAGATACTTCAACGTGCTTTCAACGGGTATTTTGTTCCACATGTATCTTTGAAAGTTACTTCCCTAAAGAGGCTCAGCATGGTTACTGTACCTAGCTGCTATTATTGCCATGCTTTTTACCTTGCTTTCTTGACTTACAAGCATGAGTAGCGAAAATTACATCCCAACAGCATACCATGATTGTTTCAAAGCAGGGCATGGCCACAAATGCATTTCTCTGAAGATCTATCTGCTTGTGGCAGAGGGTCATACACTTTTTTTTTTTTTTTTCATTCTTTATAGAATTTTGAATTTAGCAGATCTAGAAGTTCATGGATTTTGACATGTGACACTGCGTTGCAGGGCTTTTTTCAGAATGAGATGCACACAGAATAACAACAACAAAAAATTGCTATAAAAACATTTTCCTTTGAATGTGTTAGAAAACACTAGAATTTTCCCCTGCATCTGCAACAAAAATAAATATGTTTACCAGAAAATGGTGCATAAGTAGTTGCACAGAAGAGTATGAGAAGCATCAGCTGCTATAGAGTAGACCTAGTAAGGGATTTTGACTTTTGAGGACTACAGCAAAGTCTTGCTTTTTAACTCACAGTATCAGAAACTGTACCAGGTAGGTACAAAGGATTAAATTCAAAGGATCTATTTTTTAAGGCTCAAAACCTTCGTAAGGATGGTACAAGTTTTAAACTTCCCATATAGAGGCTCACTTGGAGTTTCAGCACTACAGAGTGATTGCCACACAGAAGCGTTCTCTCAGTTCACCCATATCCTTTCTGAGATGAATCAAATGACACAAAAGGTGCCTTGCTGTGCTGGGCATTACAGTTAGAGAAAAAAATGTGCAATCCAAGCTCCTTTCTGTTTCCCTGGAGTCCTACACGGCCCAGCAGAGGAGCGCATGGTGCAGTCCCATGTTCCCCAGCGTGTAAAGCCTGCAGCGATACTGGGCTTACTTACAATGGAGGGAAGAGCACTCTGGTGGTGTTTCTTTGAAAATAGTAAAGAGATTCTGGCCCTTTGAAAGTTTGTCATGACAGCTGACCATGCTTATTGTGTCATATCAAAACTCAGCCAGAATCCTTTGCTTCCTTAAAGTAAGTAAATTCCATTAAAATCACCTGCTGTTGTAATTGATGGAACTTTTAAAATAAAAAAAGTTTTGGGGATCCAGCTCCTTTCTTATACATAACTTTTACTAGAATTCTACATGTGCTTAACAATAAACAATAGCCAAAATAAGGAAAGATCTCATTTTGTATGACATTGTCTGTAAGATGAAAAAGAGAGAGTACAGGAAAATGCCGTCAGGTTGGCAAGGCCAGTCTCCCTCTTCCACTGCCTTCAAAACCAGAATAAGTGCTTCCTGAAAGACACTTTTCAATCAGACGCATGTTATTGGGTCCAGGGGAGGAAAATATCCTGTGGCCTCTGTTCTATAGGAGCTTGGATGAGTTTATTTACTAGCCCTTAACCTCGATGAATCTATGAAACGGGAGAGGAAGAGCTCCAGCCAAATTGGTATGGGCTGTATGAGCTGAATGAAAGGTAATGGAAAGCAAAGACAGCAACAAGGAGCAGAAGAAGATAGAACCTTTCCAGTCTTACAAATCAAGTGAATTCCTTGTCACCAATACTTTTAAGATCAATGTAACAGCAGAAGAAGACCAATATACAGCTATATTAAAAAGCCTTGCAATAGAAAGTTTAAAGCTTCACAAATTTGAGGCTCTCCAGAGGCTTTGAGAAGAAAAGATGGTAAAATAGCACCCATAAAGGACTTTTTAGTTTTAATAGCATGTAAAGCAACTTAGCATAATGTTTGATGTGTACAGGTAATAGTGTTGCATTTCTATGTTTTCCCTAGTACCACATGTTCTTTTTTTTTTCCCTGTTGCTGGTAGCTCATGAAGCATCAATAGTAATGTACATGAGAAGTGCCATAAGCAAAAGAAAAAGCATTGTAGTGCATATTGCAGAGAAGCAATAAACAGGCAACAATGTATGGCTAAATGTGAAATTACTGGCTGCTTTTCAACAGCGCTCTAGGAAAACAGTGATTTTCAGTTACGATCTGTTCAGTCAAATTAAAGTCTGATGACTGCCCTAAGACGTCCATTTATGACCCAAAATAAATCAAACCGAGAGAAGAGGCAACAATACATGACTGTATTCAAAGGCAACACATCAGCACCTATGAGTAAAATTTCCAGCAACAGTCAAATAACACGGGCAGGAAATAAGAGTACAACAATAGATCTCATCAAGACAGGATATTATAGAATCTCAGCTTGGTTCATAAATATAAAATAATGAACTACTGCTTTCATAGTCTTACCTGTCAAACTGTATTAAAAAAACCCCAACAATCAACTTAAAAGAAGAAGTTATTGTCACATGTTACAGCTGAACACTTGGTTAAGGAATTAAACACGTTGTACTGAAACAAGTACACCTGCTTTTTTTTTAATGTATGCAGACCTGAAAGCAAGAAAAATAAAGATAATAAAGTATGTAATGCTCATTTTTAAACTACAATTTTTGTCTTGATTTTTGTTTTTTGATTCAGATTAAAATCTTATGGAACCTTTTGGTAACCTTCAAATTTGAAAGCTTTACTAGCAAACCTAAAAGATTCCCCAGAACTATCGTTTTGCGTCTATGCAAAAAATCAGGAAAAAGTTATTTGAAATTCAGGTGAAAATCTGTGTGGAATTAAAATTCTTCTCCAAGCATTAGTTGGAGAGTGTGAAGAATGTTTGAGTAGAAAGTCTGGCCACCATATGGAACATCAAGGTAATTGGAGGTAATGCAGATCAACAGATGGAAGCCTGAGAAATACCTGAAAACAAAACCTTAATAAAGCAATTCATTGTACAGAGCACATTACATTTTTCTTTGTCTTGTGAAATGTGCAAGTTGCAAATATGTGCCCAAAGTGGACATGTTAAGCGCTGAGCTGAGCACTAGATATGGGAAAAGAACTCCTTCCCTGCATGTCAGAGAGTTTCTATGTAAGTTGGTACAGGCCTGCAGGCTGTGCCCCATCACGGTAAGATGGACCCTTGAACAGCAGCAGCCTCTTAACCACTGGTCTGAAGGACTTCTACCTCATTTTATTTGAATTACAGCATTATCAGCACTGAGCTTCACAACAGGGGGAGGCCTCCACCACTGGGCAGACATCTGCTTATATTTACACAACCCTATTTCTTGCAGCACTCCAGAGTGCAAAACCTAATTTTCCATGTCACAGTCTGTGAAATGCTCCTGACTGTGGACTGAAAGCACCCACTGGAGGACAGAACTCTGGAGGCACTCCCACACAAAATCTGAATAACTCACCAGCTGGACCTTCCCCACTTAAAGTGCCTGGGGCTCCTGAATTAAAAACATTTTTGAAGACTGATGACAAGAAGGGCCAATTGAGTTACACAATTAGAAACTGCTCCCAGATAAAGCTGCCCAACGAGGTAGGATCAAGCTGCTGAGGATCTGCAGAAGAATTAGCTGAACATTTTTACTTCTACAGCCACTTAGGCTAGAAAAGAACTCCCTATCCTAATTGCACAGACTCAAATACTGAAATCACAATGAACGTGACAGCATTTTCATAGAAAGGACATATCGGGCTCCCTTGCCCCTCAGTTGCCACTCAGATTTAGTTCTGTAGCTGAAGTCCCCATGGACACTGGAGTTTTCTGGCAGAAGAGGGGACAACTATCTGCACCACCCAGGTGGACACCTACATACCACAGATATCAATTTTGTTGGTATGAGTGTGTTCTCTGGTTTTGAGAAAAAAAGTGCAGTAATTCTGAAACCTGTAGTAGATGTGCACATGGCTCACCCTTGTGTGCGTGAATTGCCTGTGGGTTCTCAGCCCATGTGATTGTATTAGGGACTAGCCTTGCCCACAGAACACTGGCTAGTGAAAAATGTCATCGCGACATCCCACCAAGAACAGCTGAGTGTGCTGCTTTCCCTGAATACAGCAAAAATGTCCGGGATGGTGCAGACTTTCACCAGATAGAAAAGGAGCAGATGGTGGTGGCCTGCAGACTTTCATTACATCCACAGCCACAACAGATTTACTAACACCAGATTGCCGTGCCATGGATCTATGGCAGTATGGCAGAAATAGCTTCCGAGGAGAAATGCCCATACATTTCTAGATGGGGAAAAGGGAAACAGAAAGAGGTGTGATACATCTCCAGCACTGAGCAGTTTCTGAGATAGACCTAGTAAGGTTACCTTTTGTACCCAGAAATTAGCAACACATAACGTAAATCACCAGGAGAGGCTGATGATGCATTCCCAGAATTATTGAGACCTGGCGAAACTGAGTTTCATGGTGGCACCTGCCATGTTTTAGTGCATCAGAAACCAGCAGATATTCAGCTGGTGCTGGCACACTTTTGAAGAGCACAGCCTAGGAGAGCCAGTAGCCAAATGGCCTCCAGCAACCACGCAGGGTGGTGGGTTTTACTGTCCTTGAATCTGGAGATACCTGGAGCTTTTTGCTGCCTCTTGTTCTTTGTCAACCTCACAAGCTGTAGCTTGCCATAATGCATTGAGAAGAGTGCAGACGCTATAAGTTGACAGCGGTCAGTGGTCTACAGGTCCTGTAGCCTGGGCAGGAGCCAGAGATGTCTTTCAAAGGATATATAAGAGCTTGCATGTTGCATGATTGTACTCATGGCCTTAAGAACTTAATCCTCAACAAAGCAGGAACATGCCCGTGGCAGACTAAGAAAACTGGAGACACAGACAAGGTGCTGCAGCCTGGGGCCTCTTCATTGTGGTCATGGGAACAAGCGCAGATGTGGCTTAATTCTGCTTGCTTGCCTTGCAGCACTGCAGATCCATGGAAGAAACAGCTGAACAGGCAAATACCTACCTGCAAGGCTTCCACGTATCTCAAATATGTGTGTATATATATAAAAGGCCAGTGCTAATGATGCATTTCCAAGATTTATACAGATTTCTTTAGACTTCAATACTTGCTTTCAGATCCTCACTTCTATAAAAAAATGTGAGATTTTTTAGGTGGCTTAAGATTGTTAGGACTGTGCCTTTTTCTCCTACAAGCCCAAAATGAAAAAAAGATAATAAATAAATCACTCTAATGATCTTTTGGCAAGATGCTGAAAATTGGCATAGAGGGAATTTGGAGCCATAAGGCAGCCAAGAGATACTCCTTTCCAAGCTGAGCCTGCTGCCAGTGCAGAGAACAGGGTGAGTCAGATTTCATTTAGTACCTGGAATAGTGCAGCAGGGAAACCACAGGAAGAGGAGTTCACTTAGTGGGAACATATCTGCTTCACAGACCCTCTTGTGCTTCTGAGGTGCTGCCAGGGCCACCCCGTTTGTTGAGCTCCAGTGTTTGTAGAAATCCTCTAGCCTCCAGTGAGGGTGGTAGGACCAAATTACATCATTAGCTCACAATTTCTAGGCTTATTTAACTATGACACAAATTAAACATTTGACACAGACTAAGTGCTTCAGTTTAAACAGCTCAACAGAGGAACCCTAAATAAATCAATCAAGGGTAAGGAAAGTGCTTTAAAAATTACAGAAGGCTATCCATTTCAGAACTATCACAGTTCATATCAATTTCAAACCCATAAAATAGCTTACACTTTCACACAAATTAGTATTAGAACAATCTTTTGCAACCATATTTTGTAAGAAAATTGTGCAGTTCTGCAGTAAGATTCCCTGATCTAACTTTTGCTCATTTTTTGTACTTCTGGCAAATTAGTTACTAAGGTGTAATAAAAACCATATAATTTTGGATTGGACTATAATTAAAATGAATGAGACCAACGAACTGTATCTGAATCACTGCTTCCATACTCAGAAATGTTGTTTGCTTTGGATGATATTTTATGTATTTATTATAAGTACTACACTTTCAGATGAATGAAAAGATCTAAAACTCTATATGTGATATAGACAAAATTACAGTAATTACCTGCATAAAGTTCAGTATCTGAGCATAGGATTTGTTCTTACTTGTTGGCTTTTAGTTTATCTCTGACTAGCTAACCCTGCTTTATATGTTGTTGTGGCTAACGCACAACTATCTTGTCTATGATTACCTGAAATTCTGTATATTGAAAATTGTGCACAAAAGAATATGCTTAAAGATTTAAACAACTGGGTTTGAACTGGTCTTATTTGTGAATACATTCTTTAATAAGCTAATTAGAAAACAGCTTTTTATAATAAAGTTACAGGTTTCAAATATAATTCAATATATTTTAAAATAAAAAATATTAAAAATAAAAATAGGGTTTTTTTTGGCAAATGAATCTCTCCAACAATATTCATTTAAAAATGCTTTAACATCAGGTGTTTGGTATCCTTGGGTCTCCCTGATAAGACTATAGAAATAGAGGTCTGTTGGTAAACCAAAAAAAATACCTGTATCCAGATCCTCAGAAATATTTCTAAATACCCCACTTGTCTCTGTCCAGGCACTAGTCCTAAAAAACAACAGTAGCACTCTGGTGAGTTATAGAGCAGATGTATGAGAGCTGAAGCCAGTGCTGAGCAAAACTACTTTGTTCTGGCAGCTTGCCTAACCTTAACCTCTCCATGCACATCCCAGCTCCAATACCAAAGCTCTGCCAGACATGGAGAATTACCTTTTCCCAAAGGTGGCTTACAAGAAAACTGTAGGTATAATAACAAGCTGTTCTTTTAAACAATTATTTCTCAAACGGCACACCAGTACCTTTCTAGCAGTCCTGAAAAGGCTTAAAGTGGGTTGGTCAAATACCGTGTGGCAGCAGTTCTCTCTCTCAGGTTAGCAGCAGCTGTTCTGTTAATAAGTGAGGACAGCCTATGATTAGTGGCTGCAGGATGTTACCCAGGGAATTGATAATCACCTTAAATTGCTGACAGCAGTTCATTTTCTCCAAGGTGAAGGAGTGAATATGAACACTTGTAGCCAATTATAAGCTCTTCTCTCTTGGCTGGTACGGAGGAGCTAAACTGCTGGAAAGTCTAACTGAAGGAAATGAGATGAACAAAGCTGAGGTGAACATTTTTAGGGTTGCCTAACCTAGTTCTAGGTATTTCTAATTATTTTGCTGAGTTCACATACTCTATTCTCTGCTTTTGTATCGAGAAAAATATGTGAAATTAATCTAGCACTTCTCTCGGCTTCTTTTGCTCCCACTATTCTTTAGTCATACAAGCAACTGGAGCATTACAAAAACAGAAGCAAAGCAGAAAGCATTACAAAACTAGCAGCAAAACATAACTAATAATGATGTAGAGATGAAGCCTCAATCACTTGTTAGAGCTTGATGCTTTTTATTTACTGAGGATTTATAGAATTTGTCAGAGCTGGAAATAGATATTGCAGGATCTGATCACATTCTTTTGTCCTGAACAGAGCTTTGCTTCCATAAGCACAGTGTAGGTCAAGACTCTATGTGGCTCATTTGTGGATGATAATGAGATCTTCAAGCATTTAATGGGACTTGTAGATAATTTCAGGTACCAAAGAAAGGTGAGTACTTGAAAAATGTATTTTATTTCCACATAAAAGTCAGATGGCTTTTTTTTTTTTTTTCATAGTCAGAGTAAGCATAACACGGATGCTGGCAGTGCAAATGTTCTCTCATGTGGTGTGTTTTTCTTCTAGATTGATTAGGACTATATATGAAATGATAGCATCTTCTCATTTCTTTTGTCTTTAGTCACTTGCTCAGGTTGTCAAAATGGATCCAGTTAATACCAGTTGCACAGGTGAATATTATCTACAGTACCACATCAACATCTATTTCACAAGGAAAGAACTGATGACAGTGATTCATTTTATATGTCAGTAAGTAATCATTTGATCATAACCATTATCATCATTGTAAATGGTAACTTTTAATCAACAGCAACAAATCTATTGCTCCACTTGAGTTGAGAATCAGTAGATAGCAATTTCCATTCTGTTATCAACCACAGTAGTGGTACTGTGTTATTAAATAGACAGTATTTTTTTCTCACTGACTGAAAGAACGAAATGTATGTGTATAATATCAGAGCTAAGACCCACCATTATCCTTGATTTCATCATGCCTGGTGCCTGTGTTGCAGGGGATGTGGTTCTACCACAAAGCTTCTGAGAAGTCTGGATCATGAGATTTGTGAATTGTTAGTGCTGAGCATTGCACAGGATTATGAAAAGACCACAGTTTCAATTGCAGCATTTGTATAGTTTTGGTCATGCACGGTCCATGTTAAGTTTTAGAGAAAGCTATGTGAGGAAAACCTTGTTTGTACAGATATGACTAACGTATTAAAAGCATTATTTTAAAGTAAGTTTTATCTTGGCAGAGTGTAAAATAATATTTCTTTATCACAAGGGAGATTTCAGAAAATATATTTGGTTAATGCCTTGGTTACATTATAGAAATTTACTGCAAATGGTTGGTGTGCAAAAAGAAACCGAAACAGAAAAAACAGATCGTAAGTTTGAAATTATGTGTAATATTTTGTGATGAATACTGATTAGTTACTCTTAAACCATTTCTTCAATCAGGTAGGTTTTTTTTTATTTGATTTGATTTTCAACTTCTTATAAACTGGTAGAACAATATCATTACCATCCCTGTCACACAGATAATATAATTCCTGTTTCCTCAGAAGTATCTAGATTTCTGTGTATTTGTCAGGGTTCATATATCACTGCAGCTCCTGTAAAAAACCAAATTATTTATTGACTTTTCTTTATGGTGCAAGGGGGAACACATGCCTACATTCTGAATAAAACTCCTGCTTACTAAACCAAACTACGGAAAAGGAGAGTCTTAGTCCATCCCTTGTCATTTTGTTTTTTGGACAGCACATATTTTTGATAATCCTACTGTTCAGACAGTAAATATTTAACTGCATCTTTTTAATTTATAACTGATGTAACCTGTTGAAAACCAGAGCTCTTTCTGGGAAGTGTCTCTTCAGAACTTTTGTAGATACACTCAGATAGATATGCTCAGCTCTAGTGAAACTATGGTTTTGGCTGTGATTCCTCCAGATGACCATTAGCAAAAGGCAAAAAGTGCCCAACAGAAATTTTGCTCTATATGTGGGTATGATGTGCTATCATTTTATGATTAGGTCCTCACATAAGCAGATTTTAAAAGGCGATGATCTAGTTTGCTCCAGGTTAGAGCTGGAAGTCATTTTGGCAATTGAATATAGGAAAGTTAGCATTTGCTTTGAGGGCATCTTCTGATCTAGCTTTCTGCCATGGTAGCCATATTATGTCCTGCTTTACTTACTTATTCTCCCTACATGAAGGGGTAGATTAATCCAGGAATTCTTATTTTCTTTGTCACTGGGCTGGGCTTATGCCCATTACAGTTCAAGGAGTTTTCATCTTGTCAGCTGAGTCATCACTTTTCCAAGTTTGCTCTACTAATTTCCTTTGTAGACTTTGAATATTCAATCTCTTAGACATTTAAAATTGAATGATGCCAGGAAACTGCAATAGGTTTAACAATAATCTTGTTCTTTGTGTCATCCTCCATCTCAAGGCAGTAAGCCTCTGTTTTTCACCCTAAATGCTTATTCGATACTCATCTTTTCATTTTCTGGCTAAGGGTCCAAGCTGGAGGCATCTATGACATTGGGAGATTTTAATCATGAACTAGTAAATCAATTTATCCATAGGAGGAACAATCTATAATGTTTAGAGGCTTTCAAAAAACTGCATTTAACAGATTGGATCAGTTTGACTGTCTCTGAAGGCAAATCTGTACATCTTTCAATACCATTTCCACTACATTTGCTAGTCCTATTACTTTGAGCCTGCCATTATATTTTAGTTCTCTAAACATTACCACAAGACAGACATATGTCCTGTATCATATCCACTAGGACGTTTTCAAAGGTTTAACAATCAGCTAATTGTTTCTGGTTTTACTGGAGTAATTGTTTCATTTTACCTCTCCTTCCATTATAAAATTTTATGTGTTCTACAATACCTTTGGTAGCTTTGATGTACAAGCAGTTTTAGTAGTCTTCTGTAATTTCATGGTCTTCTATAACTCCTGTTCTTCTCAACAAAATTCTTCAAAGGGAGCAAATTTGATTGCCACAGATAAAAGAGGATAGGAAAAAGGAGGGATGGAGAGAACAAACTGTAATCCTAATCTGTGATCTCATATGTGATAATTTAGTGTACCATTCAATTGCTGCCAAGTCAACTTTCACATGGAATGTGAAATGCTTTAAATTTCCAAATTTATAAAGGATCTGTAGATTTAAATTCATTCCAGAAACTTAAAAGTTAACTGCATTGCAAGCAAAATGGAGGAAAAACTTGCACATCAGCAGGGTGAAGGAAATAGGCTGTGCACTTTCTGTCTGATCAGACTTCTCATAGCTGACACTAACCCTTGTAAAACCATATTATAACTGTTGTACTTGACTGGTATGAAGATAAATGAAGCCTATCATTAGCCTATAATTCTTGTCTCTGGTAAATCAGAAAGTAGCTAACAACCTTCTGTCTACCAGATTTACTGATAAGAAGTAGACAGAGCATTGACCAAATAAAAATAAATAGGTGAACTTAATTTAGCTGTGTAAAACTTTGACTACACTATTAACTCTATTTTTCAGACCCTTGTCTAAGTCTGCTTTTTCCATACTGGCATTTGCTAAGAAAACCTGCTACAAACCCTACCAATATACTACAAGGGTACTTGTGTTCTTGAAATCACAAGGCTGCATGTAGCCCTCAGTTCTCTTCTCAGAGAGAAATGGATTCTACAAGGCTGAGAATATTTTAAGCTCTAAGACTCGAGTGAAGGTCAAGGAGCCAGGAGTTTTGTGTCAAACAGCTATATGCAGAGTTGAGTCTTCTGGAAGCACAGAGTCTAATCACTCTGAGGACAGGTACCTATAGCATCAGCAGAGCATGGTCAGCCTCCCAGTTACCTGAAGGAGATCCCCTCCATCAGCAGCCCATCAGTCTAAACGTCCATTTCTGTGATTCTGCATCAAATTTGATAAGATTCATTGTCACAGTAAGTAGACAAACACCTGTCACTGTTGACCCTCCCATGAGAGGCAAAGGACTGGAGCAACACATCTCAACTGAATTATTTAGAGTTAACTAGCATCTCATTAAGAATCATTACAGAACATAGCTCTATGATGAGTGATTCATGTGTTTTTGTTAGTGCCTTGCTAAATAATGTCCTACAGAGTAAGAAACTGGATTAAAGGACCACTTGCCATTCTTTGACTTCCTCTTCTGTGTTTCTAGGTTTGTAAATCTGTACTTATTTATACTGTTTTAAACCTGTATCTCTACTGCTTTAGTAGCAGTGAATATGCCCTCAGGTTCCCAAGGCTTGTGGCATGCAAACAGTGAGTTCCAACACACACCAACCAATTGCATCCACATTATACTTTGGTGGGGTGTTTGTAGGTTTTCATTGCAGAATTCGGTAATCCGCTTACTAATCCCAACCTGCCTGCCTGCCTTATGCACACCTTAGGACCATGAAGCACAGTGGAAACAAGAGAGCCTCTCCTCTATGGTTACTCTGGGTTGGCCAGCAAGAAAGCTAAGACCTGCAATAAAGAATCTTCCCTCATGGCTATCTATGCCTCCAATGAAAGAACTAGGAAAACCAAGATTGGTGGATAAATTCCTTCTCCCACTAATACATTTCACCAGGGAGGATTTTGAAGATGACACCAAGCCGAGTGATGTGGCTGACGTGCCTGAGGGATGGGATGCCAAGCAGAGGGACCTGGACAAGTTCAAGAAGGATTAACATGAGGCTCAATGAGGCCAAGTGGGAGGTTCTACATCTGGGCCAGGAAAACACCTCATATCAATACAGGC
Organism: Falco naumanni; assembly: GCF_017639655.2. Classification (NCBI taxonomy): domain Eukaryota; kingdom Metazoa; phylum Chordata; class Aves; order Falconiformes; family Falconidae; genus Falco; species Falco naumanni. The sequence continues at coordinate 71,435,920 of NC_054056.1, forward strand.
TGGGTGCAGAATTAGTTGAGAGCAGCAGTGCAGAGAAGGACTTGGGGGTGTTGGTTGATAACAATCTCAACATGACCTGGCAATGTGCACTTGCAGCCCAGAAGGGCGACCATATCCTGGGCTGCATGAAAAGAAGTGTGGCCAGCAGGTCAAGAGAGGTGATTCTACCCCTCTGCTCTGGTGATACTGCAGATACCTGCAGTACTGCATCCAGTTCTGGAACCCTCAGTACAGGAAAGACATGGACGTGTTGGAGCAGGTCCAGAGAAGGGCTACAAAAATGATCAGAGGGCTGGAGCACTTCTATGAGGAAAAGCTGTGAGAGTTGGGGTTGTTCAGCCTGGAGAAGAGAAAGCTCCAGGGAGGCTGTATTAGGGCATTTAAATTCTTAAATGGGGGTTTAGAAATAAGATGGGGACAGACTTTTTAGTAGGGCCTGTTGCAATAGGACAAGGGGTAGTGGTTTTAGACTAAAAAAGGGAAGATTCAGACTAGATGTAAGGAGGAAATTTTTTATGATGTGTGGTGAGACACTGGTACAGGTTGTCCAGAATGGTGCTAGGTGACCCATCCCTGAAAGCATTCAAGATCTGGTTGGATGTGGCTTTGAGCAACCTGATCTCATTGAAGATGTCCCTACTCATTGCAAGGGAGGCTGGACTAGATGACCTTTAAAGGTCCTTTCTAAGACAAACTAATTTATGATTCTATGAATCATAACTTTTCCCTGCCTTGAACAGAAAGCAGGTCATTCTTCCTCCAGTCTGACCAAAGACTGTGACCTTCAGATCTTCTTTTAGAGCCTATGATGGGGATACAGTGTTGGTGGATGAGGGAAGAGCAAATTATGTAATCTACCTGGAATTGTGCAAAGCATTTAACACTGACCTGCATGACAGTCTCTAAATCCTTGTCTCTAAACTGGAAAGACATGGATCTGACAGATGGACTGCTCAGTGGATAAATAATTGGCTGGATGGTCTCGCTTAAAGAGTTATGATCAACAGCTCGATGTCCAAGTGGAGACCAGTGAAGAGTGACATTCCTCAGGGGTTGGTATTGGAACCCACTGTTTAACATTTTTGTAAGTGACATAGACACTGGCATTGAGTGCACCCTCAGCAAGTCTGCTGATGACACCAAGCTGTGTGATGTGGTCAACATGCTGGAGGGAAGGGATGTCACCTAGAGGGACCCAGGTAGGCTTGAGAGGTGGGCCTGTGAAAACTTCATGAAGTTCAGCAGGGACAAGTGCAAGGTCCTGCACATGGCTCAGGGAAATCCCAAGCACAAATACAGGCTGGGCAGAGAATGGATTGAGAGCAGCCCTCAGGAGAAGGACTGTGGGGTGTTGGTGGATGAGAAGCTCAACATGACCCAGCAATGTGCACTTGCAGCCCAGAAAGCCAACCATATGCTGGGCTGCATCAAAAGACGCGTGGCCAGCAGGTCAAGGGAGGTGATTTTCCCCCTCTACTCCACTCTTGCGAGACCCCACCTGGAGTACTGTATTCGGCTCTGGGGCCCCCAATATATGAAGGACACGGACCTGCTGGAGCGAGTCCAGAGGAGGGCCAGGAAGATGATCAGAGGGCTGGAGCACCTCCCCTATGAAGACAGACTAAGAGAGTTGGGGTTGTTCAGCCTGGAGAAGAGAAGGCTCTGGGGACACCTTATAGCAGCCTGCCAGTGCCTAAAGGGGGTTTATAGGAAAGCTGGAGAAGGTCCTTTTACAAAGGCACGTAAGGACCTTTTTACAGGAGCATAGGACAAGGGGGAATGGCTTCAAACTGAGAGAGGGTAGATTTAGATGAGGTATTGGGAAGAAATTCTTTACTGTGAGGATGGTGAGACACTGGAACAGGTTTCCCAGAGAAGCTGTGGATGCCCCATCCCTGGGAGTGTTCAGGGCCAGGCTGGATGGGGCTTTGAGCAACGTGGTCTAGTGGAAGGTGTCCCTGCCCATGGCAGGGGGCTTGGAACTACATGGTCTTTAAAGTCCCTTCTAAATGAAACCATTCTATGGTTCTATGACAGGGGTCCTCAAACTACAGCCTGGAGGCTGGATACACCCCCCCAGGGTCCTCAATCCGGCCCCTGGTATATACAGACACCACCCCCCCTCGCCGGGTGTTGGGGGGGAGGAAAGCAAGCAGCCGCAGATGACTGCCTGCCACTGCATCTGCGTGCCAGCCCCCTGTTTAAAAAGTTTGAGGACCCCTGGTCTATGATCTTGAGGTCTGGCATACCTGAACAGGGGTACCTCTGACTCTTAAAGCAAAATTTGCAGCTCACAAACACAGTGCATATGTGGGACTGCATTGCTTTCTGCTTTTCTGAAAACCTTTCTCTGGCTTTTGCAATTCCTCTCTCTGCCTTTTATGCTGTCTTCTAGTTTTGTACCCTGAACCCCATGGGAGCTGGCTGCACTGCCTTGCAGCAGCTCATCATGCAAGAAGATGAAGACTTAGGAGCCCTATAATAACTTTGAAAAACAAGAGATCAACATGCCTTTAACAGTTCAAACACGTTTATTCAAACAGGAAAGGGAAAAATACATCAAAGACACAAAATGATCTTAGTAACGCACAAGATAGGAGAGCAAGAACATGCAGATAAGATGCACGGTACACAAACACAACCTGTAATAGCAAATAGCACAAAAAATCATATCTAAAATTGTTCCTAGACATAAACAAGAGGATGCATAGAAAAGGGGACCTGAAGAAGCCCCTCATCTTCTCTTTTCAGCTTCAGGAAACACTGCCAACTATGCCTTCATTGCCAGTGAGATGAGTTTGTGGTTGGAGTAAATTCTGCTTGGATCCCGGGCATTGTTACCTTGAGAGGTGCCCAGCTGGGCTACCTTTGCTTTTTCATGGAGGCAACTTGAAGTGCAAGGTCTGTATGTCATGCCTAGAGGCTCAAGCAATCATGTCAGGTAGGACTGAGTCTGGGACTAATGTTCTCCCAAAGAAGTTGCCTGTCTGGCTCTTTTCTCTCCTTTTTGCTCCTAAGTTGCCAAAGAAGCAGGGACTGGCAGTGCCTATTCTCTGCTTTTTCATTGCTGACATGTTGCACGTTTCAGGCAGAAAGCCCTCCCTCGTGGTCTGAATGGGACTGTTCACCAGCTCTCGCTGTATTAGAAGACTTGGCACTGGGGGTGTACAGACAGCTTTACAGCAGCCTGGGCAAAAGGCTTCCCACCAGCAGCATGTGTGGAGATGGAAACAGTAACCACAACAGATTTATTAAGGCCTAAAGAAAAGCAATAACCTTACTGTAATTGGCCACCTACACCCTAATGTTAAATATGGTAAATTTGCAAATGAATGCCTAGGAAAGACTCACTTGTTTGCAAGCTTATTGGGCTCTGGACCTCTTACACTAAGCACCAGTGATATCACATAAAATTAGCTGGACCTTAGGTTAATGTCAGGGAACAGAACTTATTTGTCTGTACTATTAAAATCTCAGAAAGGCTCTGAAATGTCTTTAGGGTTTTCCCTGGCTCCTTCCCCAAAAATTCCCAGGCAGCTTGGGATTTAACACAAACAAGAGACAATCCTTCACAGATCATTTTGGATGTAACCATATTATTTTGCAGTATAAAGCAGTGTGGGTATAGACCATTCCATACCAGCTGTGTTCACGGCCAAAGAATGGTCCCAAGCATACTTAAACTACTAGTATAGAGAAACTCTCAGTGTGCGGGAGTCCAGAAAAAATGGCAGGTCATGATATTTGCACTTCTGAGGTCACCTGGTTAAAGTGTGGGAGAAGAAGGAAATAGCAAGCATAATGAACAAGGATCTGGCCCGACATTGTTGCATGAGAAGTCTTACAGTCTCAGTGTTCCTTCACTGTGCCTCTCTGCAGGCTGATCTGACTTGTGATGGATTAAGACTTTCATGATGTTTCAGATGTCCCTGTAGAAAACAGAGAAGGTATATAATGGCATGCTGGTTCTGTTTATTGCAGTGGAGCAGACTGAGACTTACAAGGACATGTGTGTGTTTACTATGTAGTGGCTTTGGAGGAGACAAAAGTGCTATGAATGAGAGCAAGATGGTAGAATGAGCCATCTATGCAGGCTACTAGGTGCTCCTGATAACATGGCTTTCACTAAACCAGTGGACATTTGTGACTTATGTAAGGCCAAGGCAACTGCCATTTTTCTTGCTCCTACGTGTGACCTCCCACTCTCTGCAGTAACTTCCTCCAGCAGTGTACATTTTAAAGTTTGGTTCCTTCCCAGAAGCTTGTGTATGAACAACAATGGACAGGTCCTTCAACACCTGCAGGACAGTTGTATGGGCTGGGCTGTAGGTTTTTTTGATATGACCTGGCAGGTGGACACTTCTCAAACATCCTAACCACCCTCACTGTACTCAGTATGATGTTAGCACTGGGGTTCAGGAGATGGGGCAGGGGAAGGGAGATTAGAGTGACGCCCCCATCAAAGAGACCACAGGTCACCTGACTACAGGGCACAGCCACTTCACTGTGTAAGGCTCCTACGTGCCTTCCTGATATAACCTGTCCTGACAGCTGGTTCTAACCCAGCCATACAGGTATGCTATCTTTGGCTTCTTGAGTTTGAAACAATTCTGCTATGTGATGTGGTAGATGCTGGCCTGGGCCAGCTCTGTTGCTAGGCTAACAGGAAATTTTCGAGCTGTAAAATTCTGAATATGTTCACAAGCCTCTTGATTCCTTTTGAACCTCATGCTGCTCAATTTAGAGCATCTGGCCTGGTGGCAGAGCAACTAGCCAAGAAATGAGGATGCCAAGAGTGTCACACCTCAGTGCTGAGGAACGGTGTCTATACACTGTGGGGTATGCTAGGCTGTAAACACCTAAAGCGATTTTGCAGAAGTGTCAGGTTGTGTTCAATCTGGTGGGACTCAATCCTTGCTACTTGCAAGGACAGAGAGAAAGAGCAGGTACAGAAGAGAATCAGAGCAGAGTCTGTGTGTGTACATTAAAATGCACAGTACTGTTTACAGTGATTGGAAAAAGTGGATGCTGTAAACAGTACTGTGCATTTTAATGTACACACACAAACTCCAAAATAGACAAGGATACTAAAATATGCATGGTTTTGGCCCTGCATCTCTGTACTGGATGTGAAATTGATTAACAAGCCAACTCTTCTCATCTCTATATATCAATCAGTCTCCAGGGTCATATTAAAGGGGTATATAAACAGGCCTATGTTTCAATTTTGCTTTATTCAATCATATTCCATTAATTACATATTCTGTTTTGTAGGAATACAATTTATAACCCCTATATTAGGTCATGCTGGAACCTTAACACTTCTTTGGAATACTTGAGAGATGAAAGTAACAAAAAAAGTGCAAGTATTCACATGCCTCCTTAGAAGGATGTAGAAGATGTAGCTTGCTGGGAGAAAGTTATCAAGCTCGTGCAGCTTGTGTCTGGATCCAAAGAAAAATGTGTTTCAATTAAATGTTAAAACACAGCTAAAATGACACACATTAAAATGTCTGTTTTCTTATGAGCGTAGTTCTACAAAGGATCTGGAACTCAATGAAGAGAAGAAACTTGTAACTGTTACCTTTTGAAAACCTGATGCACTTAACTGTAAGTGCATAAAGTTGTGCTAATAATTTAGCAATGTGTATAGTCTTTTCCAGTGTTTTGGCAGTGCCGTTTATAGGTCAAAATATCTGTTTTCCCTGCTTTTGCTGACATTTCAGGTAATGTGCATCATTCAGAGGTGTGCTGCAGGGAGTCTAGAGTTCAAGTTAGTTACCCTTTGCTTCCAGTGTCATCTCATCTGGCATCTTAAATGGTCAGGAACGAAAAAAAAAAAAAAAAATTCTCCATTTTTTTTTTTGTCAGAGTATTCCATTCACATTTGTAGTGCGGATTAAAAGGAATAATAATTTTTAAAGTGCCAGAACTGCCAGTAAGCAATCACTTCACTACTGGGAGTGCTCATTACTACAAAGCTGATGATTTGCAGCAGTGCCACACACTGCAGTGGTGAAGAGAAAAGCTTTTTCTGTCCCTTTTATGCTCAGGCTCTCCCCAGCAACTCTATGGCACTGTCTCTTTCACTGGTTACTTACAACATAAATTTCTATACCCCTGCCACCTTGCACGCTGCCATTTAATTCTTTATCAATTCCTCAGTTCCTCTTGGTTTTGCTATACAAGTCCTGCATTCCTGTAGAGCTGTCTGGCTTGGAGGAATATTTGAAGAGTAAAACAAATGAATTAAAAAGGTAAGTGATGGCACTGGTCCTTGGAAGTAGCTAAGAAACCAAACAGGTTTTGATAACTAATTTTGCATAGCAAAGCTTTGTTACTTTACATAGTAGAGATACTTGATTTCTTTAATGCAAACCTCTTTTTACAAACTCCTTTCAAAATTTGACAGAACAAATATGCAAAACAATTTGTTGAGATAGCGAATAGTTAGTTACTGAAAGATGCATGAAAGAAACCTTTCTGAAAGTTCTCTGAAAATGTTAACATGCCCATTACAAAATACTAACCTGGGAAGTTAATTCTTCTCATGGAGAGTCATACTGTCAAATTAAGGCATAATTCCCTTCAAATAAGAGTGAATTATATTTTCTGTACAGATTTTGATTGAAATGTTAATTGCAGATGGGCAATAAGTCTGGGCAATGAAAATGTGCAAAATCTGTTCTTGCAGAAACCTGGGGGGAGGGAATACCTTACCCTCACGTGCCACAAATGTACCTTTCTGCATATGGAAAAATATATGTGCCTGTGGAAAAATACTTTCACTGAAATTGTTCATAACTCTCTCAAAATTTATGTCAGAGTACCCATACAGTCATTGAATGTATGAACAGCCATGATGCAACACTGCACAATTTCCAGTGCTGCACTACTCTTCCACAAGGTTAAGCAACAAGGAGAGGTAAAAAATTTGTCATACAAATGCATGGAAGAAAACACCAAAAACAAGTCCCCCAAAAAGATTGGCATCATGCTCACAGATATTCCAAGAACTGAAAGAGTATCTGAGTTTATTAGATAAACCCTGTCTAGTGAATAATTAACAGGTTAGCTCCAAGGTGAAGCTCAATATAGACTTGTTTTTGTTGTTGTGACTGAGGTTATTTACTTTTAATGTCTAAAAAAGGGTTCTACCAGGTAATCAGGATTAGGTGGGGTATTTATTCACTTAATGTGTCATATTGACTTCATTTTAAAATACAAGTTACACTTTTAATAAGTATCTATGATTCATGGGATGACATATAGTTCTGTGTTTTGTCCATTTTATATTTATGCATACACAAATGTTAAATGAACGCTGTTGTTAAATTCACAATATTAGTCAGTCAAAAGGCTGAAAATGTTCCTTCTGTTAAAAGCATTTTTATAAAATTGGGGATTAGGTACTACTTATTTCATAGGGCCCCTGCCTCTTTTGGCAAGAAGCATGGATGTGAACTGAGCTCGTGAAGTTAAAGAGATTATAAAGTGCATTTAGTAGGACTTCTTTCATGTCTGTAACAGCAGTTGAGTAGTGAATGTAGTAAAGGCTTCCAGAGAGAAAAGAACAGGTCAGTGGTTAAGGCAATTGAATGCTGTCTTGAAGTGAAATTATAACCTTGCCCCTGAGTTTGTAATTGATGCTATGTGAGTTACTTACATTTATCATAAGGTGGCCACTAACCAATTTTTTCTATGTCTGATGAGAATCTGATTTATCAACATGCTGAGTGCTTAAATCTGGATCTGAAGTGAATGAGAGCTGTAAGTGGGTAAACGAAGTGTGGCATAGTGCTAAATAGTTATAACAAAATGATGTCCTAGACTGCTGTCATATAAGACACCTAAGCTTTGTGTCGCAGCTCCTTTGGATCTCGGAATTTCCACTTGTTAACTGAAGATAATAACATGTTTTGGTTTTGCAGCGATTGAAAATAAGTGTGCTGGTATTTTAGAAGCACTATGTCAAAATAACTATGGAAGGAAAGACACTGGCAAAATCTGTAGTATTCAGTGCATTACTTGAAGAAAATACAATAGATAGGTCATAACGCCAGAGAGAGTGGGAGAAATGGTGGTAAACTTCTCATTAAATAAGTACTTTCTATTCCAGTGCAATGCATGAAACAGGATTCTGGAACAAACCTGGTACATGGCCATGTAAAGCTAAATGATATAGTAAAATAATACACATGCAGGAGTGAAGCAATTTCAGGTTTCACAGAGGTGGTGTTCCCCAGCTCCTGAGTGTGCTGGCATGGCTCCAACATGGATGGATATTCACAGGGATCACAACAGATCCACTTACCTCTGCTTTCTTGCCAAATACAATGCCTAGATCAAGGGTCCTCACACTTTTTAACCAGGGGGCCGGCGCACAGATGAAGTGGCAGGCAGTCATCTGCGGCTGCTTGGCTGGGGGGGTCTGTAAATACCGGGGGCCGGATTGAGGACCCTGGGGGGCCGTATCTGGCCCGCGGGCCGTAGTTTGAGTAATTCCTTACAAATGTGGCAGGAGCTATTACGAGCCATGCCCTTGTCATCTGAGCCAGGACTCGCTGTTCAAGCAGGCAGACACGTTGCGGTAACACAGTATCACGCACTACACACGCCTGCGTTCCGGCCCGCTGCCCTGCTGTGAAATAAACAACCCCAACACAACAACAGATGAAACTTGGAGAGCAAGAGCAACTCAAACAGCCAAAACTGCTTGTTACTTTTTCTGTTGACAATTCTGAAAGGTGAGGAAACATGCTGTAGGACAAGTTTTGCCATGAGTGAGGATGAAAGTGATTTAAAGAGCTGTGTTTGTCTGTGGGAAGAAAAAACTTCCTGGGTGATCTAGCTGTGACACAGCTCGCTCTGTACCAAGCCTTGAGATGGTCACTGGTTTCACCTATCACCGTGAGGGTGGAGACTATTCCTTGGACCTCGCCTTCTCTAGGGTATGTGCACAGTCGTGTGCATGTTTATAAACAAAACAAAAGTCTCTACTGAAACAGGTACCGGCCCTGCTTCACCCCCCTCTCCCCTGCCCCTCTGCTGGGAGAGTCACTAAGGCAGCAGCTGCCTGTCCCCGCTCAGCGCGCTCCAGAGAAGTGCTGAGAGGTGACACCCGGGACGCCAGACGAGGGGACCAGGCCGGGCACCGGCGGCCACCGCGGGCTGTCCCGGGCCGGGCCGGGGCTGGGCGGCAGCGTGCCGGGGGCTGGCCCCGACCGGGCCCGTCCCACCGCCCCCGGGGCGGGCCGCCCGCCGCCGCGGCCTATATAGGGGCGGCCCGGGGTGGCGGCGGCACCGGCTGCGGAGGGGAGCGGGGCGCTGCCTACCCCAGCCTCCCGGCGGCGGCTTTCCCGGGGCGACTCAGGTGAGCGGCGGGCGCCGAGGCCGTTGCCGCTGTCCTGCGCCGGGCGCCGCTCCCCGTTCCCCTGCAGGCGCCTCCCGCAGAGAGGCGGCTTACCCGCCGCGCCGCTGCCATGGCCTCGGTCCCCTCGGCCGGCTGCCTCCTGGCCAAGAACCAGTACTACAGAAGTAAGTGCGCGGCGGCCCGCGAGCTGTCCCCTGTCCCCGGCAGGGGGGCGCCGCGGGGCGAGGGAGGCCGAGGCCCCCGAGCTTCTCCTGAGGAGATGTCCGGGCTGTTCCCGCTCGGGAAAAGTCAGGGGGTGTCCGGACAAACTGGAAGGCAGAAGGGTGGCCTTGCCCGGTAGCTTTTAATTGCTTGAAGAGCTTTTTGTTATATCAATGAACTTAAGTTTTAATGAGTATCAGCTTCTGGTTATTCTGGTTCTTATTTAGAGTTGTTTATTAGGGGTATGTAATACCTTTTTTATATCTTTTTAAAACTATAAAAGATGACGTACAAAAAGGATTAGGCCTGTAACTTTTGGCTTCTAGCTGTAATTCATATTTACTTTGCAGGCTTAGCAGAGCACAAAATCAAGTCACACTTTTTGTTTCTAAATATGTAACATAATCACAGGTTTGAGAGTACGTTTGGTGCATTAGGATCCCTCTATGCAGGATGGATGCGGTAGTGTGAGTTTAGCATGCATTGTACCGCAAAGAACAGCAGCTAGGTTGTTTTGGACTTAAAATACTCAAGAACAGACTCATTTGTTTCAATAGCAGTGTGTATATAATCACAAGATTTGTCAGTGCTTTCAGTGAAAGGTATGCAAACAGATCTCAGTACGCTTCTAAGTGAAGAGTAAGTAGACTGAGGGATCAACTTCTATAAAAGTTTTTATGTAACAACTGTAGTAGAATGGTGTCTATAATATAGAAGTTATACTTTGTAGCCAAGTATATTTATTTTTTAGATTGTTTCCTCCAAGATAGCAGCAGGTCTGAAAAATTCTTGGCACAGAAATAGTGTGCTCTCTCAAATAACTTTCTGTTACGTGTGTCTTTTTCCATGAACAGCAAGACAGAACTCGGAATCCAGTGTTTCTTCCAGCTCCTCCTGCTGTTCGGATGCTGTGAATGTTACAGACCAGGACAAAGCATTTCATGGTACTGTGTCCTTCTTTCAAACTGTCTTCTGGTTTTGCCTGTTTGTTATTCAGCTAGTGTCTAATGGTGTGGGCTTTTTCTCCTTTGGCAGGATTACCTGAGTTGATTGATAAATGTTGGTGGATAAAAAGTTTTTTCCATAGTGAACAATCTCCACCAACTGTTGGCAGAAAAACACTATCAGCAAGCAGGTGAGTCCTGTTTTTACTATGGTGGGGATAACTTGCTCATTCCATTTTCCCTTTGGTCAAAGTGTTACTAAACAAGTCTTAATCGGCTAAAATAATCTGGAATGTGCAGTGCTATTTTGATGACTTAAGATACTGCAAGTGTACAGCTACAGAAGCTTCCTATGTTTTCATTTTAATAGGTGAACTCATATTACTTCACAGTAAGCATAGTGACATTTAATCCTCTATCTGTGTCACTTGCACACTCATTTATGCAGTTTACTATTTGACTTTATATTAAAAAGCTGATGTGAATGCATTCGAAAATACTTAGGCAGATAATTAAATTTTCCTCAAAAGACATTTATAATTCTGCTCATAACCTTTTAATATATATTTCTGCAGTACCAACAGCTGAATAGGACAGCATGCTGGTTTTACCGACTGAGATACTACGTGCAGACTTGTTTTTCCAAGAGGCTTGGGATCTCCCTAATGTCTGGGTTCAGCTGCAAGAAGAAAACAAAACCTTTAGGAGAGCAGAAAAGTATATTTCAAAATATTTCAGTAGTTTAAATGATACTGCTTAATGGACATGTCCATGGTCTACCTTGTTCATTACAGACTTGCTGTAATTTGAGATGTCTCTAATGGGAGTTACCAGGATTAAATATCCTGATGATTTATCTGGACAGTCAGAGAAAAATGCCAGTAAAAGTAAGATATTGTAGGCTTAGGAGAAGCATGTGTATTGAATGACTTTGCAGTAGGTGATACTCTTAAGATACCGGCTCTGTCAGCTGTCACACAGAGATGTAAACAAGATTAAAATACGCAGTCCAGTGTAGGACTGCTATATGGTGTTTTCTATCAATTACTTGTTTACCAGTTACAAGGAGTAAGTTTCCAAGAATGCTTGGTGATAGCTTTGCTTTTAGAAAGCCCAATTACATGACAAAACAGTAATTAGTTTGGTTTCCTTGTTCAAGCAGGGTGCATAGATCCCAACCTCAAATAACAAGGTACAACTTTCATTCATATCTATGCATGTTGATATTTGATGACAGGATAGAAGAGATAGATGAGAAACCAGTAATCCTAATGGACACTGACATCTTCCAGGCAGAAGAGCAACCTTAATCAGAGCTGATACTCCTAGCTCTGTTTTAGAGTACTGTCACCTGTTTTGCTTGTAGCTTAAAGAGCTACTTGTTATCAAGTGGTTAATCCCATCAATATTCACTACTCTGTCAGCTTAGTTATGTGTTAGATCTAGGAAAGTGTCCAACTCAAAGGGATAACATTAATGTTATTAACCAATTCTACTGTTGTCATGATTCATGCTCTTGAAAGGTACTGTAACATAGCTTCATTTGGTCTTCAGCATTGCAAAGCAGTACATCAGACTGTTTATTCTACTGGGTATGACTGAAATGCAGATGAGGTCATAGAAAGTAACAAGTTATTTGACTGGATGATGTAATTTCTGTAAACTGTCTATGCAACTTTTTGATGTACTATCACTAAACCTACCTGACCTCTCCATCACTGGATGAACTAACACTAGCAAACATTAATGTAGCCATCATTTTTCATCATAGGTTAATGGTTGTCATGGTTACACATAACTCCAAAGTGTACCTAGTGACTGCTTCAGGAAGCTTACAGTTTGGTAAGGGCAATAAATGCATGGCACATGAGAACAGAAAAGAACATAATTCTGAAAACAGTTTCAGGAATCCTGAAATTGATATGTTAAGTATCTTACTTTACTCCTGCTGTGTAGTTTCATCTTTGTCCAATCTCTAAGTGTACAGAATGAACTATTTTTTATACTAAGGTATTTTTATTAATAAAAAGATTTAATCAGTATTTGGTCTTATGGGTTCAAATAACACTGATGTTCAATGGTGTTTGTGGTGTGGGTGGTTTTGGGGTTTTGGGGATGTGTTTATTTGAAGTCATAGTAAAACTTTAAAATTCCTACAGAATGCTGTGTGTCACATTCTTCCTTTAGTTTCTGAAGTCTAATGTGAGGTGATAAAGGAATGATGGAATGCAAGGTAGGAAGAAGACCCTAACATCTTTTTCTGTAACATCATGTAAAGGAAGGGGAAAAAGACAGACTTGCTAGTTGCAAGAAGGTGATTTGGTCTCTTTGAACATGCTTGGAGTCCTAGAACAAAGAAGTGCTGTAGCCCTTATTGTACATGAGAAATACAGGGTGCGGGAAACACCGAAGGACAGTGACAAGCTTCCATATCACTTGCTGAGCTTAGGCTGCTTGTGTCCTTATATAATCAGAAGGTGGGGTGCAGAACATGCTGAAAGAGCTGATAAACTGTGAAGACAGACCTACACACTGCCCCCTTCCTTTCCCCCGCTTTTTTTTTTTTTTTTTTTTTTTTTTTTTTGGAGGGGGGAAGGCTGGAAGAACGAGAGGTGGGAGCCTGCCTATTGTTTGCATTCATCTGCTTAGGCTATATGAGCTACTCTATGTAATGGTGGCGTGGTGATGGAGAACTGTTCTGGAGAAGTGCCCTCACACGATTCCCATCATCTTTTACTGTGTTCAGCACAGTGTTGGAGTTGCAGCACCACCAACTCATAGTTATTTGTGCCAGTTCTTCGAAGTATAGCTGCCCTGCAGTGAATCAACTCTGTTAAATAACATGAAATCTTGCTATGACAAACTCCTAAGCAGATAGGGGTAAATGGGACATTAAAGTGCTTGCTAACAAAGGGCTGCATCTAGTTACAACATGGTAATAAAGAAAGGTCAATTTTCTTGAATTAAATGTCAATATAGTGTTACTTTGTGGGGAGATAGAAGTCAAAATCTAAATGATTTAAAGAGAAATATGAAGGGGAAATTACATTGTATGGCTTAAATGCAGCTTAGAACAAGAAAAACAGCAGAAAAATATGATTTTAATTCCTATCTGGGTAAGACAATTCTAAATGTTTTATCAAATATTAATTGTAGTAGGGAAAAAAGTGTTGTTTTCCTGTTAGGAGTGTAGGTAGAAACTTGTTTTGTTGAAGTTAATCTAGATGGTGTTATCCATGTAGAAAAAAATACCAGAAACGGGACTTGTGTCAGCACGTAAGCACTAAGATCCAACTGTTGTCACCAAGTTAGGAATGGAAAGATGGACTTGATTTTTTTTTTTTTTTCTAAATGCCCATATAGCAAAGATACTCAGTAATGGGCTTCCATTTCTTTCCTAAAAAAACCCCCTAGAGTTATAGTCTGCTGGTCATAGTAATACTTGTTTTAGGAGTCAAAAGACATATCTTACATAGTTTGGTTTTGTTCAAGAACAGCAAAATCTTCCTGTTGAACACATGTAGAGAGAGAAATTCTTTACTATGAAGTTTTTTTTTCCCCATTTGTTTTGGTTTGGAAGAAATACTATAAAGCTGTTTTTATTTCCAAGGATTTTCTTGCCTGTATGTGAGGTAAGCAATACTACATGTTGTGGGTAGACAATAGTAAAGATTAACTGTAAAAACTAGTTATTGCTATGAAATGGGATTTTTTTTTTTACACTAGCCTTTTCTGCATAAGCAAGAATGATAAATGAACCCATTTAAGAAACAAGTTTTCAATATAAGAATGAACAGTTAATCAAACAGCAACTCAAAAACTCAAACTCAATTTGATTTATTTGGAATAAGTTTTTCTTTTCCTAATGTGCAGTGATTAAAATGTGCTTTAGCATTCCTTTAACTTCTTTGGAAGAGTCATTTCTGCTTGTGATATAATAACATTCTTGTTGATGTTTTAGATTATGTGCAAATCCCTTTTTTTTTTTTTTAATTGTAACTAATAATTAATTATTTCTTCTTGTAACTTATTAATCTCTTATTGTCACTGCTCAACATTTCTGCAAAGGAAAACTCAAGCAGGGTTCACTCAGCCATTTCTACCAGGATTAATGTTTGCAAAGTATTTCTTGGATTATTGCACTTAACAGCTGGTGACTGTGAGAATTTTGACCATGACCATATTCAGTGTTGTGGCTGACTCTTCAGTGATGGAGGGATTCTGTCAGATTTCTTTTGTCATGCACTCTGTCATATGCCATTTTAAGCTGTGCTGGCAGTAGCAGATGCGAAGTATACCATATGTAATCACTAGGAGATAGGTCTTTGTAATAGAAAGAGGCTACTGCTAATAGGGAAGAGAATCAGATCAGTATATTGCAAGGAATATATTTTTCCCCCTACTTCTCTCTCAGAAACTGTGGAGCAAGAAATCAATTTCCCAACCCTATGCCAAGAGAGAAGATTCAGCTCCCAGTTACGATACCTAATGTATGTTCAGGGACACTATTGACTTTCTCAAAAATAGAATTATAGAAGTGCCTGTAGTCATGAGGACAGGACATGATCTGGTCAGTCAGAGATGTAAGATTTTATTAGATCAACTCATAACAGGACAAAAAAAAGGACTTGTACACTCAAAATGTTTTTCTATAAAGCAGAAACCATAATTTCACTTTACTAGTTTAGTTTAGGTAGCAGTATTGGGTGCAAGGTAAAACTGTTTTGTCAGTTTGTGAGGTGCACTGAAATACAGCCTCTACCATAACAGAAGAGGACAGGTTGGACATCAGTTGCCCTACTGGGATCATCTCTTGGACGAGCTGAGGCTAGGAGAAGTGTATCAGTACTGGCAGTAACTTTTTAAAAAGACATTACTCAGGTTTTGGTTTGCTTTGGGTTTGTTGGTTTTTTTTTTGTTTGTTTATTTGGGGGTTTGGGTTGTTTTTTTCTGTTGCTCTTTTTGCAGCAAGTGAAAAACCATCTCATCCTGCCTTCAAAGCAGTCAGTGATTGACAGTCCGTAAAACACCCTAGTAAAATTTTCAATGGTTGATCACACTTACTTTAAAGATCTTCCCTGTTGCTGACAACCTGAATTTCTCTCTGAACAGCAGTTCAGGGGTTAGTCAGGAAAGCATGGCTTAAATAACAAGCAAAAGACTTTTTAAGTCCTGATTCTACCTTCTCTTCAAGGATCTTGACATTTCTGAAGAGGCTGTATAATTTTATTTAATCTCCAGCTATGCCAAATTCCAGAAGTATTTCAGTGCAATAGGAGTGGAACAATAGGTGGAAGCAGCTGGGGATAGGCTTTTTGCTTCTGTGAGTCAAAGCTAAAAGCTGGGTTCTTAGAGTATGTTTCCCAGTCTGTAGTTTACTTACTTCAGACTGAGCGAGGACATACAAATTATTGCAAAGTAAGCCGAAGAAGAAGGAAAAAGGTGATGGTGTGGGTTTGGGATGGCATAAAAGTGTTGGCCAGTTTGAAATCTTGGAATCTAAACCACATGCTTTAAACTCATTCACTTGAAAATGTTATTTAATGAATAGATTCCTTAATATCTCAAATCATAAAATGTTTAAAGAGTTATATGCATGGTAACTAGCTACAGACAAATTTACATTTAAAAAAATAATTGTAAAATAATTTACAATCCTCTCTTTGATGACGTATTGTGCAATTTTTTTGTGTTTAATTCTGTTATCACATTGTATATGGAGTAGCCTCTTCATCTCATAAAAGCACTTTCAATTTTGAATTAAAACTTGGAACCTATAATAGGTTCTTACAATAAACTTATTTTATATATATTCTAACTTTCTAAGAACCTTGAAATTGCAAGTTTCACTGTCTCATAATAGTGCAGAAATGAAAGCGTAATACTGGGTGTAAAATAGATAATGAAATAAGTTCTTTTGAATAGGTATTTTCCCATCATATTTTAACCAGGTTAATTAATGCTATCATGACTCCACCATACATTTAAGTTCAGGTGAAATCTAGTGAATCACACCAACGGGACATGTTAGCGACTAGACAATTTCTCCATGGCAGTAGCAGATTGAGTGAAGTCTTGAATGCAAAAGGCAAGGTAAATGGGCGGTGTATGTAGTAAACCCTTCGTGTTCTGTCACAATAAAATGCCTGCCTGAAAAATATGCAATCAATTCGCAGAAAAAAACCCTGAACACTCCACCAAAAAACCCTCCTTGTTCTTGTTTGGTGCTTTCCAGAAACGTATTTTTCTGGGTGAAGTGCTAGTTGCTTTGTATTTTTTTCTAATTTCATTGCAAGAGAATGACAAGCTGAAATGCTTTAAGCAAACAGATTGTTACTTTCACTGCTTATTTTCCTGGTTGTCACAATTATTGTCCTACATTAATCTTATGCGCTTATTGCTTAATGTCTTTAGTGGGGGAGTTGTTTGTTCTCTGTTTATCTGTCACCATACTGTGAATGCAACAGGAGTGTCATCTGGAGGGGGCAGCTTTGTGGTGTAAACACTTTTTGAACACCTACACGCTACTAAAACAGAGCTCCAGTGACTAAGCGGGTCAGCTCAGACCTTCTGAGATAAATGTGCATAGACTGTAACTCTATCATGGAAGGACTGATTTTTACTCTGCATTTTTAACAACATAGCATTGGACATTAATTTTGAAAGGCATCAGCTGCCAGGCATTATAATATTATATGAGGCCTTTATGACTAATTCTGAAAATGGATGTCTTTTCACTTCTTTTTGGACATGAAAGCATCCACAGCGTTTCTTAAATATTTTAAAAGAAAACTTGCCAAAAATAGCGACTGCGATTTATTGGCCAGAGCATTCCTCAACTGAGAGCAGGCCGCCTTCTGTACAATATCAGTCAAATACTGTATCCTCTGTACATTTAACTTGCTCACACTAATAGCATTTAGTTCAGTCCCCAAACAGGAAAGTCATTTGAGATTTATTTAAACTAAAGGCAATTCTTCTTCAATGTCATCTATTCTGAAATCCACTGAGATCAAAAGTGCTTTTCATAATAATTAAATGTAAATTAATTGATGGTGGATTTGAACTGAAAACCCCAAAATGTTAATGAAGAGAACAGTTGTGATATAGTTGTTCACACCTACCTAAAATCCTAATTCTATGTAGGGATCGCTATGGCTGAAAGAGTTACAGAGGTTAAGTTTATATCAGTACTCATTCATTCTCTCTCCTCTCCCCCAGTTGCTCTCTGCACTAATTAAGAACCCCACAAAACACTAAAACCCAACAATGAAAACCCTTTTAGCACCTACACAGTAATAATAGAGAAATGACATAGAAACAGCAGCCAGGGCAAACAGCATTCCCTTTATTCCTAGAATGGGCCAGCCTGTCTAAAGGGCATACATCTTTCTGTCTCTAGTTTTAAAAAAAAATAAAAATAAAACAAAACCAAAATTATTTTGCTGTGGCCAGGAAATAATCTAGGCCATATTAGAAGCTCAGGAAGACCAGGCACTGATACCATTTATATAGAGCCAGCTCTCCAGTAAGGGAAATCGATTGAAAGAATCCACAGCCTTGCTGTAAAACAGGGTGTAGGATTGAAGCACAATCTTTTGCTTCAATAAAACCGTTACTTTTTGGCTGAAAAATAACGTCCCTGAAATATATTGACAGGATGTCTTCCTGTGTTGGCTAGTGGGAATTTTGTATAAGACCTCTTTTATGGGCTAGTCATCTCAGAAATTGGTTCTCTTGTTTCTCCCTCCAGTTTTATGCACGTTACATTACAGTGGATTAAGTCTTTATGGGGACCACGGTGATGGGCTGCAGCCAAGCAAAAACTCCTTGAGATGTACCCTAAGTGTGTATTTAATTCAAAATATTGTGAATTTCAAGGCAAACATTTTATTTTTTAAATCTGTAGTATTTCAGTAAAAGTATAGAAAAATACGTCAAAACGTTTTGATTGACCATAATAATGACTGTTACAAGGAGATGTAGTGTGCAGAATAAGCTGAATTTAACATTAACCTGCAATACCAGATATATCAAGCATTTTACTAATCTCTGAGGAAGCAACACTGACTAACGCAGTAAATAGCATATGGGGGCTTGTTTCTCCCTTCCTGTCAATGAACAGCACTAGCAGCGGTGTTAGACTCTACTTAGACCAGAGCTATCAAATGGGTAAACTGAGAGGAGGTAAGGAGGATGAATAAACCAAACTCTCACTGGCTGATGCAGATTGTCAGAAAGAAAATCTGCAGGCTCATCTGGGGTCCAGACCTGACAAATTTCTTGTCCCAAAACTAGTGGATGTTGTTCACCATTTTACAGTAAGAAAGCCAGGCTTTTTCTTTTTTTTAATTTTTTTTCCTGACCTGACAAATGCTTTAGCTATAGGGACTGAAATCTCTAATGAGCTGAAAATTCTTGGGCAAATGGATGCTGAGAGAGTGATGCTGTTAGTTTTTAGGTCCTGAGAATTTCTCTTTGAAACCTAGCTACATACATTATTATGATTTTGATATGCATTAACTATAAAATAATGCAAATTCATTAACTGAAGTTACTTTTTATTTACATAATTCACAGTATAAGGAATGACTATGCAGTTTATGGCAGATATATGTAAGGATGTATTTTTAGCAGGATTTCAGCTACTTTTGTTATCCATATAGTTGATGAAAGGGATCCACTTTCAGCGTGAACAAACAAAGCGTATTTTTGCAGTGTCTTTTCAGGACTGAAAAAACTGTTGAGTTGAAAGCGAAGTCCAGTTAGTAAATCTCACTTTCATTTCCCTCATGTGGAGGACTGACCTAGAAAGAGCACTGCTTATATTTGGCTGCTGAAATACTGTACTACAAATACAGGATGGGGAGTTCATCTCACGTAGCTCCTTATTTCCAAGAAATCCAAGTGCCACTAGTATTACATAAGTCACCCAGGACACTAGGGTTGAAGTTACTGCGCTGAGGCTTGCTTAGCACTGCTGTATTAGTTGGCAAGCCAATTCAACATTTATTTCAAGTGTATGAAGGAGAAGCAGGTTCATGAATAGATAATAAAGAAGGCATACATTGTCTGAATGCATTAGTTCAAAACCAGTGTTCTTAAAATACTGTTGTATCGAAAGCATGCATTTGAAGATCTTAGATTATTCAGTTTGCAAGTCAACACGTTCTGTGCATTACACTTGTATTGAATTATTATGCCTCAGCTAAATAAAGGTCCTCATCCCTAATGCTTGACTTTTATGAGCCTCCTACAGTAATGTGTGTAAAGGCACATGGGAGAGAAGGAGAGAAAGAATTCTTTGTACTTTCAGTGTTTAATGAACAGCACAGTTTTTGGGTCATCTCAAAGAGTAGGCACAATTTGAGCAGTAAAAGCAAAAGCAAAATCACTCTTTTGAGAACGTTCTTTTGAGACTTACCAAGATTTCCTTTAGCATTGCCTAATTGGCCCTGCTTTCTGACACAGCATGAAATGAGGACACAAAGAGCTCTCAACTTGCGGTGTGGTGTGGTAACTTCTTTCATGAGTTGTACATTAAAAAATAAAGATCGCAACATGTACAGTCAGTATTTAAAGATATGGAAAACCAGAAATGTTTGAGAGGGGAGAGACAGGAGCAGAGATGGTAGAATATAACCCCCTCTGACTTCAGTTTGCTGCTTCCTTCTGTAGTTTTCTGAAAATTCTGAAGTGACTATTTGTTATCAAATTGATTTTTTCAATGTTGTAACTATTCTACTTTTGCCAGTCAAGACTCTGACTGGACAGGAATGGGAATACCTAACATCAGTGATTTGTAACATACGGGGTCTCAAAGCTGGAATTAAAACCTGACATCAGTAAGTAAAAGCTTTTTCTTTCAATAACAGGTAAAATGTTATTGCAAAGCCTATATTAATATAAGGCTAAAGCAAAAATATTACATCTTGCCAAATGCAAAAAAATAATATTTCTGGAATTGATTAGAAACTTAATACACATATATGCTTTATAATGCTCATTAAAAACCATTATATGTATTTATTGAACTAGAAACCTTTTCCCCGAAATTAGAATTAGTATATTATTGTATGCAACACAGTGTTTAGCATTTCCATAGAAACTTAGTTGCATACACTTTTTTGGCTGTGTAATCTTAAAACTGTATTGGCATCTTTTCTATCTTTCATATAAAATAGGTAATGCTGCATGATATTTAGTAAAGCAATCTGTTTCATTTCCCAGTTCCCTGTCTTCAGTCTCATATCAAAGCACCACTAATGATGCCTTTGCCTAATTAGTGGGGCCTGTACTAGAATAAGTTTATAATTGAGGATGCTGTGTAATTTCTGCAGGGAAAATTGTTTCTGAACGTACTGTACTCTTATAAAGCAGTTTTGCTTTTCCTAGCAGATTGCTTAATTTTTGTAAAAAGATGTACTTCCACGCACATTTTTGTGTGTACATATAAACTTACACTTAGGAAAGGTTTTACTGCATATTTTAAAATTGCTTTTATTTTTAAAATCTAACAGTAATAATATTAAAATTAGTACATTTTATATTCATTATAATGCTTATGGAAGCATTGAAATATCATTTAACTAGAGCTGAGCTTCAGACTGAAATAAAACTTTACATGATACAATTTTCCAGGTGGTTTATCTTTTAGGCACCATAGTTAATGACACAGCTTTTGTAACAGCTGCTACTAAGCCAGTTGAAAATATACAAAATATATCTTCTGTTTTACTGATCAGGTGGTGTATTAAAATAATTGTCCTCATTTACTGGATGAAGTTTCCTGGCCTGTTTTATGGACTATGTCCTCACAGACCACTGGATTCAGAATCATGAATCTGAACTCAGTTGTGGCAGTTCTACCAAAGACATGTTACTTTAGTTTTTAATGATCAATTAAGCAGGCTTGTGCATATATTATGTCATCCTCCTTTCATATCTGTCTCAGATTCCCCTGTGGCTGAGGGATCTGCCAATAAATTAAATGACCTCTCAGTAAATCAAGTAGAATCAGCAATTCCAGACATGTTCCCAATGTTATGCATGACTCTTTTCTAAAATATACACTGAACATTCTAGTAAAAGCTGCAGTGTTACCTGCAGAAGTAGCAATGATCTTAAGTCATAGGAACATAAGTTAGAAAAACTGGTGTCTGTGTCAAAGTAAATAACATCAGCTCTGCTGGCCCAAGATGTTCTCTCGTTCTCTTACCTGATGGTAACAGCCTGTGTCTTACAACACGATAAACCTCAGTTATCAAAGCTTTGTCTTGTGCTTTGCTGAAGATTGAATGTTACTTCCATAAAATCATTATTCTGATGATAGTAATAACAATAATAAAGCACTCACTTCTAGCCTACTTTAAGAGGTTTGTCCTATAAAGCAGCGTATTTCAGAAAAGATAAACCATCGTGGTGGAATTCTGTATTAAAGCATTTTTTAAACTTTAATTTTTCTGTGGCTTAAAGATACATTTATTCTTGATCATATAATTTGCCCTTACATTTACCACGGACAAGTTTGCCCTTACTTCTTATACAGTTAATATATTTAGGACAATTCAGCAAAAATGAAAATCAGTGAGGTTGCAAAGGCACTGAATGTTGCTAGAAGACTTTTATAATGGGATTTGCTTTTATTGCTGGATCTAGGACTCAAGAGTTTCACCTGCTGGCCTGAACGCTGCTTCGTAGTGGGAAGAGGATTAACAGGTACAATGACTAAGTGAAACAGCAGTCCCTGGGATACACTATTCGGTATAGCGTGTTGATGTATATTTATTTTTAGTAGTATAATGTGTCATTACTCTTATCTTTTTATATATAGGCTCTATCGTTTTCCTTTTAGAATTAATGCAATGTGGATGTGGGTATTTTGTTTATTGAGCCCTTGTAATTCCTTACATCGGTTTTGGAGCTTGCATGCTTACAAATGCTGCAGGGGTGTCTGGTTCTTACGAAAATACATCACTGAGGAGCCTACATGCCATTTTCAAATACTGCAGGTGTTATAAATGGAAGTGAGAACAGTAGCTAATTTAAATAACTTCCCATTGCTAAGCCATCTCCCACCCTAAAAGGATTCTAAAGCACATTACATTCAGAAGACTGTACTCCTGACCATCTCTGCAGGACCAGTTTCTATTAACTTTAACAAATATCTTGTCTATGCACAATCTGATACTTCTGCAGTAATGACACATTAGGACACTCCACCCAGGATGTTAATCAATATATTTAGGCATACAAATTGGGCTAGTTGCCCAACAGTGGGAGTTGTCTTGAGGCAATTTCTACAACAGTTCAAAACTTCCATCTGGAGGGCTCTTGTAACCAGCTCCTGTAACTATGATTCAGATACTTACATGTGAAAGTTTAGTTGTTTTCAAGTTGGTCCATTGCCTCAAGCTGATCCATTATCTCACCTCCGCAGATGACTGGTGGCTGGCTGGGGAGTTCCTGAACTGCTCAAGGAATTAAGTGTGCACTGGACATGCATATGGGCACAGCACCGGTACACAGGTACACTGCAGTTATAACTTAAGAGCAAATTTTGTTTTCATACTTAGAACTCGCTTTCAACTTAAGCCCCATATCCACAGCCTGAGTATTCAGAGAGACCATATTATCAAAATGAATTATAAATATTAGGATATAGTTGCAGTAAAATTGTTCTTTGAATTTTTTTAGACACATTTTTACAAGTTTGACAAAAGCGAGCTTCAGGGTCAACATCTCTTGAAAGACTTGATAGGTGGAAATACTGTTAATTGGACAAGACAAATATGTATGGGCTGATAGTTCTGGTTTCCGTGAATGGTAAATAAGTGACAAAAAAAGAAAAAAAGAAAGAAAAAATATAAGTATTTATGTATTTCGAAGACATCAAGACCATGGAAAGAGAGATATTAGCTCATTAAAAACTGTGCAACAACAGAAAATAATGGATTTATTTAATGAGGATCTTCTGACCTAAGAAATGTAAAGCTTTATACTAATTCACAGATTGCTGCTGGAAATTAATAGCTTGCTTGCATATAAAACATTTAGAGATAGCAATGTTGATGAAGTGGGGGAAAAAGCCCTAGCAGGGAGGCAGCTAAGGAGTCAACCAGTTTCCACATTTCTAGCTTACACAAACCACCTGTCTTCAGGAAAAAGGGATTAACATTGGACAGTAACAATGATTGTCATTTGCATAGTTTTCTTTTTGAAATGAGAAAGCTAAAGTTGTTCAAACCTAGTGAACACAAGAGCATAACAACTGCTCTTAAACTGTGAAGCAGCTCCTCAGGGCTCCATCAGCACTTACTCAAGAATTAGAGTGTTACAAACATGGCAGATGTAGAACAGCTGGCTTGCAGCATGTGGCTTGATATTAGCGTAGAAATGGACCATGCCTGAACCAGGTCCAAAGTACAACTCACATTAACTTGTTTATTTAGGGTGTGTAGGCTATGTTGTTGCATTCTGGTTCCAATTCTTTAGGCAGTAAAAACTTGCACTTTTTCATTAGAAGTATTTATAGTGGGTTTGAATATGGTAGTGTTCTATTAGAATACTGTAATTTTCAGAATTGTAGTTCTGTTATGCCTCCTGAGATGAAATTCCTGACTGATTATCTCAAAATTATAATTTGCTTTAGAAATTCCAGTTTTACTTAACTGAACTTCTCGTGATTATGAATCTGATTAATACTAGTCCATGGTAACTTGTTTTAAATCTGAAGCTACTTTAACTTATGAAAAAGAGAGTGAAGCATACCCCAAAAGCCCTGAAGATGTGTAAGCCTGTGCTATGCCTGTGAAAAGTAATATTCTCAGCCTTTGCTCTTGTGCGTGACTGAAGAGACTGAAGAGGATTAGACATACTTTAAATCTTCTGCCAAATACTTGAGATCAGAGTATTTTTGAATTGTCTGTACATGCAAAGAACAATTATTCTGGTTAAGCCCAGGGTATGATGCCTGCTGTAAAATGGACCTTTTCTATTATTGATAATACCGTTGGGGTTTCTTTAAGCTAGATTGTTTAGGACTCCTTGAAAACTGTGAGAGAGCCCTCCTAGAAAAAAAATGCATAAATTAACATGGAATCCAAACCACTTTTATATGTCCAAAATATGGTAATTATTAATTTTTTTTAGAAAAATATCAGATGAAACAATTTGGGTTTTTTTTTGGTGAAAACTCATTCTCATAAAATGTCAGTGGTTAGGATTATCAGGTCTAATATTAACACTTTATTTTTACTTAGCGTCTCTTGTTCTGACTAGAAAAAATTACTTTAGGCCAGACAAACATAACTTGATTTTCATCCTTTCTCCCGTTTCCCTTTCGAATGCCTACTCAAATACTTCAAAAAATTATAATCACTCCACTAAGAAAAGTTAACTTTGTTCCAGCCTCCTTTCTCTGCCTTTCTTTGATTTTCAGTTTTTGGAAAAGTTTTCCAAAGATTTTGTGTTGTTCCTAAAAAGAAACAGATGCATTTCTAAAACATCTCTTCCTCTCACCTCCTTGACAAAAATCTAGTTTAAGAAGAAAGCAAATGGATCCATCATTGGTTGGTGGCTTTCTTGTGTTCAGGGTGTGAAGCCAGAAATAGCTTATCATTTTATGGGAATTTGAAAATCTGAAGATCTGTAAACCTAAACTTTTCTTTCTGAAAAAAGATCTGATGCACTTCTGCTCCTAGAAATAGGTTTTGGCACCCACCCACCTGCATCCACCCCCCATAAGGAAGCCTTTACCCACAATTTTTTAGCACTGACACAACTAATCCTGACAACTTTTACCAAACAAGGTATGGAGCAGCAGACCTTATGATTAATTTATAAGTTGCTGTTGTGGTGGGTTTTTTCCTAATGTTAGTTGGAATTAGAGCCCTTACAGACAACAAAAGAACCCCCCCTTTATTTTATTTTAAGCTAGTTTCAAAACAGGTTCCTAATTAAATGACTTTGCTTTTTTCTCAACTTGACTTGCTATCTCAGGTAAGAAGCTGTGGGTATCCAGATTACAGCTAATGAAGTATATTTTAGAAACAATTCTGACTATCATTTATATTTTGCTTCAGAGTCCTAGTCCAGACTCCAGGCTTCAGTACTGTATTCAGCCCTAAGTGAAATCGCTAAATCTGAAAGTCTCCACCACCTGTTCTTTGTCAGAGACTACTAGCATCAGCTCAAGCTAAAAGAAGTTATTATACATGAATGAACTGAGATAAGTTAATTTTCTACAGGCTTGAATATTACAATATTTATTAGAAGTATAAAAAACATTACTTTGTAGAGTGTTCTACAGGAATTAAAAAAAAAAAAAAGCACCAAAGCTTTATTATTCATGAAGAACCTAAAATCACCTATACACATATTAGAAATACATAGTATAAGTTAACTGGTTCTTTCTAAGTCTTGAAGGCCACCTCCTTTGAAACATTCATATCTGACAGGTTGTAATGTTTTGGGGCAGTTCCATAATACTGGCTTTAAAGTCCCTCCTCCTCGCAGTGAACTCATAAATTAAAGCAAGAAACAAGGGTTTAAACTATTTGTCATCAGCTGTGCATGCTTTTTATTTATTTATCTATCTATTTATTTAATTAATTATTACTATTTATTGCCTTCAGAAACTTCTGAAATAATAATCATCACTTAATTAAAACAAAATTTTGCTCTATCATACCTTGCATATATACACAATCACTGTGCAATATTCATTAAGCTTTGTGAAAAGAAATATCTCATTTGCACATAAAGAAAGAGCTTGTATGGTTTAATTAAAAAAACCCTGTTGGTATAATTTAACTCAGTGAGATCATTACTGAGCTAGGAAAGTTCCTGAATTAAATATACTGTGATGTTTATGCATGTATTTATTCAGATAGACCACTATATGAATAATGATCAGGAGTCATTATTAGGAATCCCCCGCAGAGGAAGCAATCACTAATATTGAGTTTATATATATCACAGTTCCTCTACAGGTGGATGAATTAAGCCATGGGAAGGACAGCTTAGTGTGTGTGCCAGAGTGTGTACATGTGAACATTGAGGTGGTTAGGTGGGAAGAAGCATGGGGATGTGGAAAGGAATCTGCAACGAGGATCACACACAGTCAAGCTTCCAAGCTGATGAAAAGACAGATGCTTCTATGGACCCTGTGGGGATGTTATTTCCTGCAACCCCAAATGCCTCTGAAAGCTGCTGGACTGAGATTAAGTTTGGAGCAACCTGTAAGGGCCCACTGGCTATGAAAAATGTATGTGTTCCCAAAGCATTTTATTTTGATCTGCCAATAGATCAGAAACTTGCTGCACTTAGAAAGCTTTTCTATCTTTTGACATGTTCTTAAGAAAAATAGCAGACAGATTCCTCTCAAGGCTTTGGCTGAATTTAAGTCCTGTCACAAAGTATTTAACTTTTTTTCCAGGATATTATTTACTTTAATTTCAGATATACCCTTTGTGAGATAGCCATAAATCATAGGTCCACATGTTTAGTCCTGAATACTTAAACCTATGCATCTTAAAATACATACAGGTCATTGATCTGCAAATTAGAGGTCTGCCCCCAAAATTCTAATGTCTGTTCCTTCAGAGAGATCTCTCTCGTGGTCTGTCTGCCACTGAAAAGCACAATTAAGGTACTATTGAAGGTTAAATAATAGTAGTGTCAATAACATCTCCTATAAATGAGTGAGAAATTGTTTCTGCAGAGTGCTCAAGCACTATAATGAACTGTAGGGAAGAAATACTTAGCTCTTTAAATGAGCTTTGGGAGCACTGGAGTATTAGCTATTAGGAACTGAATTTACCTTAAACTTGTCTTCACCCATCCATGTCGATTCATATCATGAAAGCTAAAAAGTCCAGAGCTAAAGGTGGAAAATGGACCCATTCAAACTGCAGAAATTTCTTCTTTCTCATGATCCGCCTGCATCTTTCTCTTCACAGGCAAAGAGAACCATTGTGAGACTCGTGACAGCCAGGGTATAGAGCAGAAAAAGTTGAAAGCTCTCATCTTTCATTTACCTGCTAGATGGCAGGTATTGCCATCTAACTCAGGGTGATGACTGCTACACCTCCTCTCAACAATCTCCAGAGTCGCAGGAAGCAATGACACGTTAAAGCTAGACTATCAGAGGGGACTGAAGGTCATTCCTCACTGTCCAGAGGAGTGTATTTGTGGTAAAGACATTTTCATATGGTCAGCAATTTGAACTTACATTGTCTTTTTTATTATAGAGACTCCACACACCTGTTCCGGATAGGTGCTGCATGGGAAATGTTCCTGTGCTTTTCTGCTTTTGTACCTATGCATAAAAAGACATTATTTAGCACTAGACACTTTAACATTCAGTTTTGATCTGTAGTAAGACTATAGAATTTTGGCTGACATCAATAGGAGTTGCATACTGCACAGGCAAAACTGTGCTCAGTCTGCGTAATGTCAAGGAAATTACATTTATTCAGAACTTTCTTGTGCTGCTAATTAAGTCCTGGGTCATTTAAAACTGAATTGTTAAAAGCAGACATAGGCATCTGATACATATTTCCACCTGGGTTGGCGGGATATTGGATACAGCAAATCAAAGTGCTTTCTGCTTTTAATACATATTTTCACGTGTTCATGTTCCATTGTTCCCCTTGCTCCAAAAAAACAATCTTAATCATTATTTGCTTTGTATTCCATAACTATCCTTGGCAGCAACAGTCTTTTAAATCTATCATCACCAAAAGCAGGGAAGATACTTACTTTTTTTTTTCCTTGTATGAGAGCTAGATAGATACTGTCATAAAAAAGTTCTCAAAGTGAAAGTTTTGCTAAAGAAAAAAGAATTCACAGGAAGAATTCAGTAACAAGTTAGCTCTAAACAACGATTTCATGATCAGACTCCAAGGGCCTAAATTTAGCTTTGCCTACACTGATCTGAATTGGTGAAAGGCTACTGTACTCTTTAAGGCATCAGGGTATTTGAAGAAATAAACATATCCAACTAATCTTTGCTTATTACAAGGGTTTATATTCTAATTTTAAGCACTACTTTCTTCTGTTTAAACAACAGCAATGAATTATACAGATATTATGTTATGTAAGGCACAGGTACTTTTAAGTCTCATTAAATTCAAACCAAACAAATTACTAGTTTTGCATATGATCATTTCGTATGTCACCTTTTGAAGTGGTTATTGGAATAGAGTTTTTCTAAGTAATCTGATTTTCAATTTATTTTGCTTGATTATTAAGTACAGCTAGCAATATGGTCACACAAAAAGATTTTAAAAGAAACTAAAATTGAATTGAGCCTTGCATATGTTTCTTCAGGTGCTCAAACTGTTTGGTATATTCCTGAGAACTATCTTCATTATGCATTCACTATTTGAACATCATTTGAGAGTATTTGTTCCTCCTCTTGTTGAAAGCATCTGCTGCTGCTGCTACAGGCATGATTTAAATTTATTGTCGCTGTAATCAAATACATTTTAATATGCTAATTTTGATGTTGTATCTGGGCACTCTAAAATGTGTTTATTCCTGTGTCTTTAAACTTAGAATTTAATTTATACTGACAGTATTACTTTCATAAGGAAATTTAATGTTCCAGTGCCCTGTAGAATGTTTTAATACCTAGTTTAAAGACTTGATAGCCATTAGAGAACCAGAGGCTTTTCTCTGATGCTATATCCTGCAGAAAAAAGGTGATAATTTGCCTCTGTAATACTTCTGAATGAACCAAATAAAGATTTTTATCTTGAGTACACATAATTATAATATGTAGGCATCATTGCAGAAAAACAGTTTAGTCCATTAGAATGTGAAACCAGTACTTACACTTGTTTTTTATACTACAATAGAAGAATGGGAAGAAAACAATACATTGGCATAGACATTTATCTTTTTAGTTAAAAATGTCTCAGATTTTCATTTCAGAATACACAGTGGACCAAAGGAGAAATGCTTTCAAACTACCAGTAACATAGTAACCTTGCATTGTATTGTAGTTAAAAGCTGAGGTAAAACTGATAGCAGAGATACTGTTGCAGTGCATCTGCCCCGTTCAGGTTTACCTTCTGTTGTACACAGCAAGGTCCCGTTGAAAAGCTGGTCCACAGTAAAGATTTTTTTAACTTACCTGTGATGTTGAGCTTTAATAAAGCATGATGTTATCTTTAGGATTAGCCAGGAAGTACATCCCACCCTGTACAACACAGATCACACCTCTGTGATATTTATGTAGTTTTGCTCCTTCTTGGCTTGATTATGAGACAGTCCAGGTAGATATGAAAGCTACAGCCTTAAGAAAAGTGGAAATAGAACATGATGTGTGAGTAACTGCTAAGAAAATGATGGCACACTTTTTCTTTGCTCACTAGCTGATCTTACAGTACCTTATAAAGCTTCTAAAGGACTAATGGATTCTGACAGGTAATAAGGAAAACTTCAGCCCTTTCCTTGTCCAAGTGCAAAATACTATTCTTTACTGAAGCTTTTAAAAGCATGGTCTATAATGAGTCATCAAGACAAAAACCACTCACACAAAGCAAGAAGCCACAAGAGGCTGCTGTATAAGACTGCTTCTTCAAGCAGTGGTTAATAATGTGATTAGCATAGCCAAAATTAATATTTGGCAGCTGAAGCACAAGCAAAGTTACAATGCTGTATCTATTCTGAATCTGGATAACTTTTTATATCAGCTAGAGACTATAACAAAATAAATTACTCGTGGTTTCCATTTTGGTACTGAATGTACTTCATTCATTAAGTACTCAGGTATTCAGAAAAAATATGCCGATGAAAGCACTTTACATATACACAGATAGCACTCTTGGAGGAAATGCTTTGCATCCGGAAGAAGAGCTGAATTAGCATATCTGCAAGACAGGGAAAAGTGACAGATTGCTTTCTATAAAGGAATCACAAAACTCACACTGCCAACTGGTTTGTACGCTACAGCAGTATTGATCCAGAAGCCACGTCACAATCAATCAGACTCTCAGAGGACCATGAAAGAATTGCAAATGCTTAAGTTAACTAAGCACACAGTAAAAAGTTTTATTGAAGTAAAAAGCGACTGTTTTCAGCTGCAGATAACTACCACCTATGTTTTACCTTAGCTTGCTTGAAAAAAATCATTATGTGAGCTTAATAACAATACAGAGATCATAAACCAGCTCACTAAGGGTGCTGTTTTTTCATAGTAACATCAAGTCACATCAGAGTAACAAAATGTGCCAAAACAAATCTCATAAGCCATTATTTAATTATGTCTTACTCAGAGTAATAAACCTCTTTACACCAGTTGCACACTGAAAATCAAGGTGCAAGACCATTGGCTACTAATGCAGATCAGCAATATACATGCCTGTGTGTCTGCTCCTCTGTCTTTGGATTACTGTTTGCTCCGTGGACACCACCTTTACTGGTACTAGGACTTCCTTCGCATGAGAGACATAAAGAGCCCCATGCTGAGGTTGCTGTAACTTGCTGGAAATGCCTGCTATTATCTATGCCTCTGCCTGGTCCCATCAGTGTAGACTTACTGATGTTTTCTGTTATTCTCTCCCCCTCTCACCCCCTCCCATCTTGTTTTATTATGCCAAGAGCAGGCTTGGGCACATGCCCCATCACTCTGTGCAGCAACCTGTCTCCACACAGTATTCTGGTATGAACAAGTCAGTTTTTTGTAAGTGGTAAGTGCTCTGGAGTCTTTGTCTCTTCTTGTTCCCACATATTTGATCTGATTTTTGTCAAGTGGAGATGAGTTGCAGGTCATAGGAAGGTATCTTGCTATTAATCCTTCCATATCTGTCTATTCACATGTGCCTTCTCTATTGAAACTTGTAATATTATTTTTAGTGAAACATGCATATTTTTGTTTGATGCCTTTAATCAACACCTTACCTTTCAGATGCAAATTTACTAGAAAGTGAAGCTCTGCTTTAGGTTGTGTATATTCCAGACTGTAAGGAAATAAAATTCCAACTGCAGTTTCTAGGAGAAAGTTCTCATCTATAGGCTGCCCTCAAAAAATGGTTATGCAAAATCCTTTCCTGGACATTTTCAAAACTAGACATTGCCTGATATATTGTTGTAAACTAATTTTAAAAGTCCTCTAGAAATAAATTTTCTAAGATTTGATTCACCCTAGCAGATTTGTACCATCATCTAAGGTTTTTCCATGCTTCCTGTCAGGAGCTGGTCTGCAGATCAAGGTCTTACCTGAGAGTATAGACGTATTTCAAAGACTTACCAGAAATAATGTGACCTAATTCAAAGCCTCAGACACTGATGTGTGTAAACTTTCATTATTGCAACAGTAAACTTTCATTAAATGTACATTAATAGAACAGCTCTGCTAAGAAGGATAGCATGTTTCTTATAAGCAGGTGTAACCTGAATAAAAGCAAAATGCTATTAATGTGTGTTTGAGTCCTTAAAGGGATTTGTTGTTCAAATTCATCATGGAGGAATTACATTTGCCTTTGAATATATCATTGAATATAATCTAATGTATGAGAATTGTTTGTTGAAATACTTGTCTACATTGTTAAGTGTTGCATGCAGAGTGATATACACAGCAACACCATTAACAAGAACTGCACTCCTATGTGCAATTTCCCTGTGAGGTCTTAACTAGCTCTGGTTTAAATAGCCGAAACACTTCACTTTCTGAAAATTAACACAGGACGTATGTGGAATACGTTTTAAGAAGCTGCAAATCACTGAGAGCTAGATGATGACTCAAATGGTAAGAAAGAAATGAAAGCTTACTTCATGTCTGTAAGGAGTCTTACTCAAATTTGGGTTTAGGTGTGTGCCTCCCAGGAGCAGCATTTACTGGTCAGAGTAGCTGTGCAAGCATGCTAATCCACTGATCTTTTACTGTTATTGTAGTAAAGTGAATCTTATGATGCTTAAAACAGTGATGAACAAGGTCTTCTGTGTAGCTCAGTATCTGAAACAAATTTCAGCCATTTCTACTAAGGTGACAGAGTTGTTATGAAACAGAAAGATGGTACATCAACTGCATAGCCCAGGAGGAAAGAAACTCTGCTAGTGCACTACTCGGCCAGCTTCTAGAGTAGCTTTGGGAGCCACAGAATAGCTGGTCAGAAACTGGATAGAAGCAATCAGGCAAGAGAAATGAAGCCAGTGACAGGAAAATAAGATTTAGTGAGCCAGTATTACCTTCCTGCCTATCCGATCATTTGACCTTCTTTACAGACTTTGAGGTATAGCATGATGCATTAAGTTATTTCTTAAATCGGGATAACCCAGCAAACAATACAAAACAGGAAAACCCCCTGAAACTTTATTTGATAACACTATGGGGGATGGCTTCCACTGTGATCTTCAGGAAAGTCAGTTATTTCCTGTAGGTAACCATAACTAGGTTACATGAAAAAGAACATCAGGCAATCCCTGGGGAAAAAAAACAACAAAAGAATCACCTGGCAATGTCAGGAATTTGGAACAGTATTACCCATCCACTGATTAAAAAAAAAAATAATGGAAATGTGCATACTGGGAGTGAACTGTGATGGGGTACAGAAGACCAGCCTTTCAGATGGTACAGGGATATGACATAGCATTTCACAGTATCTGTTTCTCATTCAGCAGAAAGTCTTGCTATGTTTTCCCTCACAAGTGCAGGTTTTCATGTCTGAAATACAGATTTGGTGCTCAGAACCACAGGAATATTTTTTGCCTCACTATGTAAACAAACTAGACAAACTAAGAAATGTGCAGTGAGCCAAGAGATAAAGGAAGTTGAAAATGGTGATAAAGCAGTAATGCTGTTGTTTTATATTGTATGTCCAGTTTATTAAAAATAATACGTGCCTGTTGAAAATCATCCCCCCTCTGCTCCTGCTAACACTTGACACAAAGACTAAGCATAAAGCTTTGCCTGAAAATGTTCGAAACTTGGCCATTGCCTTTCCCTGTGAAAGCAAAAAAACTCAGCTTCAGCTCTTACTCAATTATTTTTTCCCTGTGTCAGCTGACAGATCATTTCCTTAAAGAACTCTCCTCCCTTGGTCTTATTCCCATTTCTAAGAGCTCATATCTTCTGTTTTAAAAATACAGTTTGCCTGCAAGTGGCTGTGACTAACATCTTTATTATGGGACTGAAAAAAAATAATCTGAAAGGGGAGAGAGAAAGACACTGCAGATCAAATGTGTTTGTACTAAGTCTTATCAGCCTTGCCCTTAGGGCCATTTCACACATTTGCTGCTTCTCTGCAACAGAGAAAACAGCTCTTGGCAATGACCTTTTTGAATCTGTGGCATATCTGAAATGTGCAGTGGAGCATAGCATTTCTCACCAGTAACATTTTTTCCTACTCTCAAATGGTTCCTTTCACTGTTTTACTCCTTCTGGGCATACCTGGCACTTCTTGCTCTCACACACTCACACTCTCTCCCTCTCTCTCTCACACACACATGGTCTGTAAGAATTATAAATGATCTTCTGCAAACTCGCAGGCTATTTTCTAACTTGGAATTCACAAGTAAATACTGGAAATCATTATTCCCTAGCAAGCTTTTGCACCTCTTTGTATCTCTGGTGGGTTAGGACTCCTTCAGGAACAGTTCTTCAAAAGGATGTCCTCTGATCTACCCATTCTGGAGAGATGTACACTTCTACAGTAACAGTGGCAGTGAACGTTTCCCTTGTGCTCTATGGCACTTCCTCTAACATTGAGCAAATATGCATGCTCAGGAAACAAACAGCACCTAAGAGCCCGAGTAATTGCAAAATTATCTGTAATAGAAATATTTTCAAACAATATATTGTGACTAAAAACTCTCTAATGTATGATTTTCTGTTTGGAAAACAGTGTGCTGCAGGATTGCTACTACAGTCTAAACAAGACACTGTAGAAATGCTGAAATGAGTCTCATAATCTTACCAGATATGTAATACAACCAGAAGCTTCTCCAGTTTTGTTTGAAAGAGGTAGTCTAAGGAATAATTAATTGTGCTACACTGTGATCTACAGTTCTGCATAAAGTAATTTATTCATTTCAAGTTTGCAAGGTAAGACCAAGGGCCAGTGAAACTGATGAGTGTAACACTGACATTTATAAGCCATTTAACTTATCTATTACTTGAAGTAGTCCATAACTTATTTTATGGAGTCTCTCACTCCCTTCATAATTTATGCATGGAAAATAATACTAAATATTCTGTCTAGGGTAAGAACAGCAGAATATTTCAGGTCTGTTAAGATAGGGTTAATGATAAAACATTGTCCTGCTACAGCATCCATGATTCTGCCTACAAGGCTATACTCCCTGACAATTGTGCTGTATAATCCCAAGAGTGCCTTTGGATGCACCTTTCTGACCCAGATGGAAAATCAAGTGGAAGACCTGATCTTTCACTTCACCTTGCCTGCATCCCCGGAGGCAGGTTGGAGTACCCTGTCTGGAGGATATCTGGCTGTGCCAGTGTGCACCCTGCAGTGCACTGCGCAGTGTTTATGCCCCCATAGCCTCATGCCCTGCCAGGTGCTCTGTACCCCTCCATGCAGATGTCCCTTCAAAATATGGCACATTTTTATTTTTCTCACATCTGTTTGTGTACAGTACCCTAAACACAGTAATCAAGAGTCTGTTTGAATTTACATATCTTTATATTAAAAAGGGAAGGATGAAACAGAAAGGTGAGCATGTAACCTATTCTTTGAGAAAAAATGGAGTTACTCTGGCTGTATTTACCCCAATAAATTAGTATATCTTCAGGTTTGACCAGCTGGAATGAACAAATGAATCCTTTTCATGTAGTGTTGAGCTGGCCTGAGTTTTAATTTTCAAGAGGTTTTTCAACCCACTGTTGAATTAGCAA
This sequence comes from Falco naumanni, assembly GCF_017639655.2. Lineage (NCBI taxonomy): Eukaryota > Metazoa > Chordata > Aves > Falconiformes > Falconidae > Falco > Falco naumanni. The sequence goes on from NC_054056.1 coordinate 71,471,300, forward strand.
GCATTTAGCAGACACAGTCAAATTTCAAGCTCCCTTTGCTGTCATAGAAATTTGGTCTGTGCTTAGCATTATTTGTTTATGGCAGGTTTAGTTCCACAGAAGACTTCATTCCTCATCATCCGAGTTGCAATGGCATAAACAGGATTGACACGGGATACTAATTCCAGCTCCTGTTTGACAGAGCCTGGAAGTCAGTGAGAGGCTCGCATACCAAACAGCACAGACGTTACAAAACCATGCAGACAGCATCACCGCTGAGCTGAGCCCAGCTTCCTGGGCTCACACTGCTGGCTGCCATCTAAGCTCCAGCTTTGAGGGACCATCTAGGCTCTAGCTCTGAGGGAACCAGCTGCCTCTCCAGATAAGGAAAACCAGGATGGCTCATATTCCAATGGTGTCTCTACTGACAGTATGGCTGCAATTGTCTCCAGGCACTTAATTCTATGACCTTGAGTCTGAAACCAAGCAGTTACCACAGAAGATACAGATGTAGGCAGTTACGTAGTAGGAGGCAAGGGATCGCTTTACCAATAAATGTTTTATCTTTTCTTATATGAACATGTACACCAGTTGGTTTGTGCCCATTTCTAATACATCATTGATAAGCAGCTGTTACTTTTTCCAGCACAGGAATGTCAGACAAGCACTAGGAGTGTCAATGCTTGCCAGGGTAGATCTTGCCAACAGATTAGAATTTAATTTTACCTCTGTGTGTTGCTTTTCATCAATGCCCACGAAAGTATCAGATCTATGGGGGAGGAAGGCAGATCAAGCACACACCAGCGCCAGTGCTAAGTATGATTGCATCTGCACCCTAATAATACAGAGAACTGATAAAAAAGGAGCAGACTGTTGTAACAAATGATTGACATTTTGATGAATTTGGAATGTAACACAAGCTTCAAATACATAAGTACACTAGTTGAGCTCTGCAGCATCAAATGGAACATTAAAGCTGAAATCTCTCAACAGATGCAAACCTCTTTAAATAAAACATGCAAACACCTACACACATACTCTGATTTTTATCTTACAAGGCAAATACAATTAATTTGTCTCTAGAAATTATATATTGATCTTACATAAAACATCTAGATAACGTGGAGGATGATTTCAATGATCCTATGTGCTCATCAGGGCTCAGACAATCACAATAACCATTTTTTATTAAGAAAATGGGGAGAAAAGCTACAGAGAAAATCTTTTTTATTATTCTTTATGGGTGGAAAGTTTGTGTTTAAATTAAAGACTGAAAAGAAGCATTTTAAAAGACAGAAATAATCCAATGTAAATTAAAGATGGACTAAAAATGGATAAAACAGAGCATGTACTGTCAGGGAAGAAGAAACACTGCAAGTGACATTAACGATTTCTTAAAATGGACTGAAAATTAGGACTTCATTCAACACAGTCTTCTGAGGCTTTGATGCCTGCAGATCTCAATCTGTAGAGGACTGGAAGAAAGGTGGCTTCAAAGAGCAGTCTTCAGTCTCTTACCTTTAACCTGTGGAAAACTCAGCATGGCTGGGGAGTAAAGAAACACTCCAGTGTGTTTTCCAGAAAGTCAGCAAAAGCTGAAATCCAGTTCCTCAAATCTTCGTAACATAAAGGGCCTGGGAGGCAGCGGTACATGGTCTTTGGCCAAGAGCTGAGTACAACACAAACTGCTTGACTCTGTTGAGCTGTGCCATGGAGTACCAATGGACAGGAGACCAACAGTAGAAACTGCTGGAAAGATATACTGCTATCTTGCTGTGGGCTGCTCTCATTGGTGTCTGATGCTGACAACTGGATGCTAAAGCCCTCAGCTGATGGTGCATTTGTGTGTGCACAGGCACGTGTGTATTTTTCTAGACACAGATGATCCTTTGCTTTGGACCACTTTAGAAATTGAGCTTTGCAGTGTCAACTTGTTCCATGTTCCTCTCCTCCTGGTCCCAGGACTGATTTCCTGACATTGAGCACTCAGCTCACTCCCTCCAGAAACAATACAACATTTTGTCAGTATCTTCATTACGTCTCTGGTATCTAAGTAGGCAGGTCGTTGTGGTCTGGCCATTCCTGTAATACAATTATGGGGAAAAAACTAAGTAGGTCTGAAGGTAGAAGTATACTTCTACTGGTGAAGCCTAGAAGTAGGCTATGTGTTTTGAATTAGCAGTTTAAAATTCAGTCACATGTGCAAAGTTGTAGAAAACACACAGAAATATTATCTACTGCTTTTGAAAACTGGTATTTTGATTAAGACTTGAGAGTATTTTTGCAGAGGCAAAATTGTATTAAAAGGCAGTGCTTGTTTTGGCAGAACATAGCACAATTTAATAATCTCCGTCAGACCACTAAGAACAATAATTTGCAATTAATCTATTCTGTTGAATAACTACAAATACATAAAATTGTGTAAAACATTAAACAACTCTAAATTCCATTTAATCATTTTCACGTTTAAACATATCTGAAAATTTATGACTCATTAACAAACATCTAGCATACTGGGAATGAGTGCAGGAACAAGCTCCTTTCAAATAGCAGTATATAACTATATAGCTCTAGCATGGCTTAACATTGATACTAGCAGGGTGGAGACCCCCCTGCTGCCACCCCCGCCTCCCCAGCTAGCCCACCTGCGTGACTGTTTTAGTTACTTGCTTTACCAGGGAAATGGGAGGAATCTGTGCATGACCCTCTGCCTTGTGCTGCTGTGACTTTGATGCTGAATCTGGCCAGATCTAGGAAGCAGAAGTTGTGCTTTCATAGTTTCTTTTCAATCCTGCTATTTCCTGGATGATGTTAGCCTCTTTCATATCTGGTTTGGCCTCAGAGTTTCTGGTCCTGGGAGGTGAAGACCCTCCCCTCCTACAGGATGTTTCCATACACGCTCTGGTCACTCATGCTTCCCATTGCTGGGCATACAGTAAACACACAGATTGGTACTGATTCTCTGTGAGTGTAAGCTTGTGCTTGTTTTTCCGTGGTTGTTTTGATATAATTTTTTTTTCTCCCGAAGTGTCTGTTGTTTGGAGACTGGCTGGGTATCAGTCTGTCTGTGGGTGGTGCTGAGAGATTTTTTTCTTTCCTTCAACTATTAAGCTGCCTTTATCTAGACCCATGAGTTTTCCAACTTTCAGGCTTCCTATTTTCTCCACTGTCCTGCTGCAGAGTGGGACGTGGAAGGTGAGCAAGCAGCTCTGTAGGTGTTTGGCTGCTGTCTGGGATCAACCTACCCAATCCAACCCTGGCTGCTGTCTGGGATCAACCTACCCAATCCAACCCAGGTGCACCTTGCACTTGCCTTTGTTGAAGAAGTTCATGAGGACCATATCTCTCCAGGTCTCTCTGAATCACAGCCCTGCCCCGCAGCTTTAAGGCTGTGAATCTTATGGAAAGCTTAAGATAGATTTGTACGGTCAGACTTGTTATTAACAACTTTTTTCAAATAAATAATTCAGAAAGATCAATAAATTAACTGAAAGACACATAAAATGTGTCCAGTAAAAGAAAAACATGGAAGTTTGAAATAATTGTGGAACAAGTGAGATATATAGTTCAAAAAATAATGAAAGTAACATCTTCCATGTAACGAACAAATAAATTTTCTCAAGACTATAAATTCTTGGCATTAGCCACCTTAAACCAATACCTAAGCCGTTGTCTGAAATAAGATTAAATAGAAAATAAAGCTATAAATTTAAATATTTTAGAGTTGTTTTTCAAGTGAGTCACCTCTTATTTATTAAGGGTATCTGAGAATTACTCCTTATTTAAGAAATGGTGTTATATGATTTGGTATCCATGGTAGGTGTGACTTCGATTGATGGTTCCTTTCCTGTTGTCATGGGGAAGAAACGGTACTCTAAAACTTGAAGGAATTAGCTTTTTTTTTGCTTTGATCAGCTCGTTGTATCTGGTAGAGGGAAACAAGAAGGTCATTCTTCAAAATCCTCATTTGTAGCAGATGACATGGTAGTTTGAAGAAGATTTTCATGTAGCATGAACTGAAACATGCTGTAGCATGTGATCACTGTTTTGATAAAAAAAGCTCCCTCTAGTTTTGGCATTAATATAATCACTGTTTTGGACCATTCTCTAGCAAATGAAGCTCTCAATGATTTCACTAAAACTAATATACCATGAATTGCAAAACTGCCCACACAATAATGAGTTATCTAATGTGGTTTAACTCTAAAAGAGTTTTTGCTTTCTTGGTTAAAACTGCAGTTTATTTGTACCTGATACCAAAGTAGGGTATGATAAGGCTGGCTGGAATACAGATATACTTGCTCTGGTCTTGCCTTCTGCTGCGCAGATGTACCCTTTGAATATAAATTTTCCAGAGCAGTACCATGACTTGCAAGAAAAGCAAATTACGCGTTATTTTGCATTTACTTGTAAATGGCAATGACTGTCAATACAGGCTATAGAGGTCTACGACTGGTTCAAATACCATTAAAATAGTGGTTTACTATAATTATTATCTACAACTTCCACATTAAAGAAAGCCAATACAAACACGGTCACCTACCTCTACAGGTGAGTATGATCCTTGCTCTAGTGATCTAGTGAAAATATAAACACTTACTCACCTCACTCTTCCCAGAGAAGTTTAAGGTTTGAAGGCTCCGCCCTCAGTGTATCAGGGAAGTGTGTCTGAGTAAGTGGGTGCACAGCTGGGATGCAGACATCGGAGAGCCTCCAACACACTGCACAAACTACAGCCCATGAGAAACTGTGCACTCGTCCATCTATTTTGATCTATTTAGTACCTAGACTGAAGAAGTCCCTTCCCTTATAAACATTGTTGGAGCTTTAACTGAAGCTCTGGTAATTCTAGCACTGAGCAGCTATGAGGCATCTCAAATGCATACAGACACATATTTAAACACGTCTCAACCTTGGAAGAAATTAAATTTTATTCAGAGATAAGTGAAGGGTTGACTGGATTCCTTCATGTTATCTATGCTCTACTTACAGAATTGTGACAATTTTGCAGTCTTATAGAAGATTATCTGTTAAAAGATTAGGGTTCAGACATGATGAAGAAGACAAAGTGAAACTCAAAAGCACTTACTTGTTTTACTGAAATGGGATTATTTATTTATCTATTTATTTTGCTGGTTACTAAGGTTTTGGGAGACCTTATTATAGATTTAATTTCCTTGTAAAAATCTTAGCAGTATATTTTAAGGGTTTTGCTATGAATGTGGGGTATCACCTTGTGATCCTACAAGAGCCAAGAAATGTTCTCAGTTAGAAAGTAATAAAGTGTTCTTGAATCACAGTTCAATATTTTAGTTAGGTTAAAGAAGCTCTCAATTTAAAACCTCCTAAAACAAATTTCTAGATTTGCAAGATGACATAGAGCATTAATCATTACCAGTCTTAGTTAAATTTCTGGGGAATACCATGACAATTCCTATAGGAGAAAAATGTGATAAGTTCCTTTCATCATTTTGGATCTTTATTCAGCACTTCTATGTGGGTTAATTTTATGATAGCAGCCTGTTAGCTTTATTCCTCCCTTGTAAAAAATCCAGTGTAAGCTTCACAAAATACTCAGTCTTCTTACATACTGAAAAAAATTTACTTTGTCCCTTACTCCTGCAGTTGTATATACTGGCTCCTTTTCAAAATGTATTTCGTTATGTTTCGCTTTCAAAGCCATGAAGCGGCTATCTATTGATTTCGGTTTTCCTCTTTTTAAGTATACTAATGCTAATATTTTTCCCTTTATTGCAGCCTTAGAGGCTTCCTAGACCATTTGACTATTTACTTTTCCCACCATAGTATATCATAAAATATCAAATAAAGTTATTCTTTATGATCTTTATATCAGAATCTTCTAGCAGGCCTGTTATTAAATCACTGCCTTCTATTTTTCTTCCAGGAGTAGGCTAACACTTAACAATCACTTTAATTAGTACATGATCTAACTGCATAATTATCTCACTAGCTATAGATCCTCAGGTCAATGTTATGAAATATATTCGTAGCTAGATGGTCCTGGAAGATATCGATTGGACCTCATAGCATGCACTAGGTAAAGAGAGTATAACATCTCAAAAGGCCAGACTTTTTTGCAGTTAACTATTCTATTGTGCCTCTAAATAGAGTCTCCGAAGAACCATTTGAACCATTAATTCAGAGTCTCGGTGTCTTGGTATTGGAGGGGAAGGCTGGGATGGTCCTGTAAAGAAAGCTACACTCAGCATACTGATTAGCTGAAGGTGCATTTGCTAGCTGATACTGCAGCATGCATAGTGGGCCTGCTAATCAAAACATCTCACCCATCTTTGCTTTTCTGTGCAAAATGATGCCAACATGGCAATTAGATTATCAAGTCCACTTAGTTTTAAATGAGGAAAGTATAATGACTTGTTTCACATTTCCCTCAGTAGGTTACCAGTTTTATCATGGACTTAATTACTTCCCAGTATGGGCAGAGGCAGTTGGTGGCTGAAAGAGAGTGGAAATGTACAAAACCTTGGCCATGTTGCTTCCATGTATTCTTCTCCCAGAGAAACATATGCAGATGACAGTGTGGACTCTGCAGGAGGGAGCAGTTTGGAGAATACTAGAACTATGTCATGTACAGAGGGGCAAATGCCACTAAAAGGGTGCCATGCATCACTAAAAGTAATTTCAGCACTGGGACAAGAAACAAAACAAAACAGTGAAATTCAGCAGTCCTACTGCATGGCTCAACTGGAGAAGGGGAATAGCAGTGATATACTTTAGACATGAGAAAGAACTTCTGTTGACACAGTGTAGACATCTGCAATGTAGACTGCAAGGGCAAAGATACTTCAGATGTGAAGTTCATGTCATGCCATTGCAGATGACATGGGTCAAAGGAACTTTAGGACTGGTGATTTTCCCAGTGAATATAAAGTTAGTTCAGATGACTAGCCCAGATAAAGATGGCTACATTGCAGATATCTAAAGTCAGAAAAGAGAAATTTCAATTGGGCTGAATGAAAAACAGGTTATGATGGAGTTCTGTGGCCTTTTCATGGCTACAATGATATCCATAGTTTCAATAGATGGTAGTGGAAAATATACATGTAGGAAAAAAAGGTTTGGGTTTCTTTGTTGCAATTGCTTTGTGTAGATAATATACCAAGATAATACTGGAAACCCTTGTTAAATGTTGCTTCATGAAAATCTGGCAAGTAATTCCTAAGTCATAAAAAATGAAACACATAATGAGAACTTACAGTATGACTTGGCAGTTGAACAGGCTGAAAAAAAGAAAAAGATAAACTGAATTTTCATGTGTACTGAATTTCTTACATAATTTCTCATATTTCTGAGAATTACAGAAGATAGCTTAGAAGAAAAATATTTCAATATGAGAGTAGTTTATTCAGACACTAGTGAGACAAAATAGAAATCAGAAAAGAAGCTGGCTTTGTAGGTTTTAGTTTTTTAATGGAACAAAACCTGCAAAAGTCAAAGTATATCTGTAACAGTGACAACTGATAAAGGAAAATGAACTATGGGAAGTAGAATACTCTAACGGCAAAATCTACAGTTACTCATGAGTTTGCACTAAAAGGTGGAAAACCGAAATAAATCAAAGCTGGTATTAGAGAAGTGAAAGTGGGTATAATGTAAAAGGTAAAAAAAATAAAACTAAGAAACCTGCCTTTCCCAGATATTCCTGTATGAGTTCAGTGACTGTACTGGATACTCAGCAGATGCTTAGCATTTTATTCATGCATAAGACAGGCTGAAGCTCTATCTACCATGATAACTCCTAGTATTCTGTTAATATCACATGCTTTGGTGATTCCCAGCCAAGAAAACAATTAGATGCAAGTTGATTAACATAATATATCAGTGTAATGTTCTAATAAAGAAGGGGGAAGACATGGGAGAAGAAAATAACGAAGGTAATTATTTTGTGTATTAGTATATATAGGAATAGCTGGGAAGGGGGGCATTCTTGGTAGAGATTTAGAATCACACTTTCTTGTCAGGTAAAATGACTAGCATCTAAGTCAGTATCCCGGTTTTATACTGATGAGGTTGAGATCATGGATTAGGATTCGGAGTTAAGTTCAACATTGCCCAGTGTATTGGGTTTGCATGGCCAGGTTTTGGTAGCAGTGGGGCTACAGGGGTGGCTTCTGTGAGAAGCTGCCAGCAGCTTCCCCCATGTCCGACAGAGCCAGCGCCAGCCGGCTCCAAGATGGACCCACTGTTGGCCAGGGCCGAGCCCATCAATGACGGTGGTAGCACCTCTGGGACAGCGTGTTTAGCAAGGGGGAAAAAACCTGCCAGATTATTATTGAAGCCAGAGAGAGGAGTGAGCATATGTGAGAGCAACAGCCCTGCAGACCCCCAGGCCAGAGCAGAGGGAGGCAGGAGGGGCTCCAGGCCTCAGAGCAGAGGTTCCCCTGCAGCCCGTGGTGAAGACCACTGCGAGGCAGGCTGTGCCCCTCAGCCCGCGGAGGTGTACAGTGGAGCAGATCCCCACCTGCAGCCTAGGGACAACCCCATGATGGAGGGGGTGGATGCCTTAAGAGAGCTGTGACCCTGTGGGAAGCCCACGCTGGAGCAGGCTCATGGCAGGACCTGCGGACTCATGGATAGAAAGGAGCCCATGCTGGAGCAGGTTTGCTGGCAGGACTTGTGACCCTATGGAAAGGACCCACACTGGAGCAGTTCATGAAAACTGTAGCCCACGGGAAGGATTCATGTTGGAGATATCTGAGAACTGTCTCCCACGGGAGGGACCCCAGGCTGGAGCAGGGCCCGAGTGTGAGGAGCCTCCCCCGAGGGGGCAGGAGCGGCAGAGGCAGCGTGTGATGGACTGACCCAGCCCCATTCCCTGTCCCCCTGTGCCACCGGGAGGAGGAGGGAGGGAAATCAAGAGTGAAATTAAGGCCAGGAAGAAGAGAGGGGTGCAGGGAAGGTGTTTTTAAGTTTTGGTTTTATTTCTCATTATCCTGCTCAGATGCAAATGTTAATATATTAAACTAATTCCTCCAAGTCGAGTCTGTTTTGCTTGTGATGGTAACTGCTGAGTGATGTCCCTGTCCTTATGTTGACCCATGAACCTTTTGTTATATTTTCTCTCCCTTGTCCAGCTGAGGAGGAGGGTGACAGAGTGGCTTTGGTGAGCACCTGGCATCCAGCCAGGGTCAACCCAACACACCTGGATTTAGACACACAGGATAAAATCAGAACAGACTGCTTTACAGAAAGTCTTATAACTTAATTATGGAAAATCATACAAGTCTTTAGGCTATGCTCACCAGCTGTAAGAATCCCATCATTCCCTCTGAAAGGAAAAAATAAAGCTGTTTTTCATAATTGTGGAAGAACTGCAGACATTTTCAGACATTTCAGAAAATTGTCACTACCAAAAATTCCTTCCGTAATTATTCCAATTTCAGTATAGATCTCTTCTGCTGTTATCCTGACATTAGGTATATGTATGCTGTAGGACAAGGCCTCAAGGACAAGAGTCCAAGTACTGTTAGCCTGATGAATAGAGACGTGTTAGAACTTGTAGGGCACAAGCCCTGGGAACAAAGGAGCAAGCTAACTGCAGACTCTTGAGCCGTTGCAGTTGAGATGGCAACCAGACGGACAAAGAGGAATAAGTAGCCAGATAAGGGAACGGATAGTGCTGATAAGGAACTTTGCTAATCAAGAAAGTCACATAGGAAGAAACCTCCTAATCTTAGAATAGAAATTGTTGTTATGACAAGGTAAACTAATCAGTTTTTATTGTTTTAACGGTGTGTCTTAAATATCAACCAATCAGTGTTTTTTATGTCTAAGATATAACCAATCAGTGTGTAATATGTAGAAGGTAGAAGCATATATAATTGTAAGAAAATCACTAATAAACTGACAACTTGCTTGCATCAAGCTGTGTCCCGTCTCTTCATTCGCCGCAGTATGCCAATTCAACCAGTTGTCTCTGTGAATGAATAAAATGCTTTTTTCCAAATTATCATAAAATAAATTTGATTCCAGTTTATTGCAGCTACATTTTCTTACCAGTTTTAAGCATTAAGTGATTCCCATTTAAAGCTGTGAATATGCAATTGATTGAAATTGCATCAGTTTAAAAATTCTACTTGTGGAACATTTTTTATCATAAATAAGTTATAGTAATGAAGTGAGATGTTTCTTAGAGAATCTGACCTAACTGGTGTGGATAGCTGTGATGTCTTTTAAAATGAGTAATGTGCCAAAATCACCAATGGATCACCTTTGCACAACAGTAAATGGTGTGCACTTTCATTAGCAAAAACTATTAGACAGTCCAGGCTGTGAAATGCAACTCTCAATCAATGGCTGTACATAAATTCATCAAAAATAATGAAAACGAAAGCCTATCCAGGTCAAATAAGAAGTCTGGCTGTCTTTCAGTTAAAGTTTTCCAAGGACATAATAAGAAATAAATCCACTCCTTCCCGTTTATGAAGCCTCAATGAGAAAGCAGCAGTAGTGTACCAGCCATTCTTGTCAGGAGGAAAATATCTCCTATGAGATGAGTAATGTTTCTGGCAGGGAAGTACATATTTGCTGAATTAGCTTCAATAAAAGGAAATTTACATAAAGCTGTATTAATTTCAGCAGGGTGTTTAACATTTCTGCTTTTGCTTTATCGGTCTGAGAAAGCAAAAATGGTGTGTAATGAACATGTGTGTTGAAGTTGTTACTCAGTCTTGCATTCAGAGTAATAATAACCAAGTTTCACTCAAATGTTTCACTTTATACATAGCTCCTTGATGGAATTACAGTCTTGCTATGAACGTTAAGGGCACATTATTCCATATTTTTAATTGAAATGGCCCAAAACTTACAGCTTGCCAGCATAAGAAAAATTCAACTGTACATTTCTAATGCCTACAGAGAGCTATAATTCACTAGCTTCCCTATCCCCTGGGTACTGCTGTTGTCAATTATAGGCATTCTGAAGTGTAGAACAAACACAAGAACATTTTGTTCCTCAGCACTCTTGTTTAACTGTCCGAGTAATTCCCAGATCACTCCACTGCACTCTAAGGGAAAACATTGGATTGGTTTTGAAACTGAAGAACAGCTATATGACTGTGTTTGAAGCCTAAAAAGTTTAATTTTCATTGCTGTAGTCCTGCCTGAGTATCTCTGATGTCTTGCTACAAGTTTTCTTGAGAAGCTTTTCAGTTTTTCCTGAGGCAACTTCTGCAGTTGCTCTGAACATTGCCTCCATGTATTAGAAAATCCTTGCTAAAACACAACACTGTTGGTTAGAGCTATTTACAGCAGCTAACAAAATTGCAAGGTGGCAACAAAGATTAATTTCATGTATTTTGTTTAGAAGTGTGATAGTACAGAAGGAATTAGCAAGGAGGGGTAAGCAAAAATAACCTAAAACCTCACCAAATGGACTCCTTCCTGCCCTTATCCATTTTCTCACATTTACAAAACATGAGTCAAGTCCTCAGCAACAATCAAGGACTCAATTGGTGATATACAGGTGATAAACAGATGCCTGAAAGCATTCTGCACAAGAGTTTTTCTTGGTTCAAGTTAAAGCTATTGACTATCTACTATACTACTGTCAATTACCACTTGTAAAAGTTCACAACTATAGCTGTGTTGTAAAAAAGTTTGGAATATACTTTCTTTTGACTGGTCTTGGCTCCTAAACTGGTAGCTGTCAAGAATGCTGCATCCAAACTGTGAGGCAGGAAAATGTTTTACAGAGTTCCCTGCACTTCTGGTCCCACACCTTTGTTCAGGACAGGAGACCAGCCAGCGGGCATTTGATACTGTATGCTTGGGTTTTCATCCAAAAGAAACCAGGGCATTGGAGAAAAGCAGAAGGGTGAACAAACCTCAGAGATGGGATGGTGTACTCCTGGGTGTCATCCCAACATTTAATCAGAATACATCTGGTGTTTATTTCCAGGATTGGAGGCTGAGGAGTGTTTTCAAGTTTGTTACCTAATGCATCAAGGTTTTCTCTGTCCTAGGCTGACAGATAATTCCTTTCTTTACATAGGCACTATTATACCAATACATGTCTGAGATGCAGTGGAGCTACCCGGCACCAACATCTGTCCTTGGTTCACCAGGCAGAAGCAGATCATAAACCAAAGACAAATATCAAAAGTGATTGCTAGTCATGTTCTAACCAGGGCCTCAACTCTACAGTGACTTTTTACTGAACACTCAGGAAGCAAAAATTTCTCAGCAATGAGACACGTTCTTTCTCGTCTGTATTCTGTTTTGAACTCTGAAACCTCCTTCCCACCTCAATGATGTCTCAGAATTTCAAATACTGTTCAGAAATAAATTCCCTTTAATGGTGAAATACTGCATATAAGCAGTCTACTGAAAGGAGAGTAAATCCAGGTTCATAGACTCAAAAAAATCAGTTCCATGTTTCAGCAAGTTACTTAGGTATTTTCTTGCTGGCTGTTTCTGTAATCGCTGTCTTCTACTAACAATCCCAAACTGTTACACAGATGAACATTCCTATGAGTTTAGCACTATTATTAGTGTTAGCTGGATTAACACTAAAACTTCTGCATGTTGTTTAAACTATGTAGTGAAGGATATCACTATACACTGTTTCTCAATATGTCAATAAAAATGGAGACTCTATGGATAGCAAAGAAAAAGGGACAGGAATAAACGGCCAACTAAGATCCATATGCCTTGCCAATTATTAAGGCTAATGTCTTGTAAAGTTTATAATAATTGAGCTTTGTTTTAAGATTAAGACGGTAACAAAAAATAATTATCACAATAATGCTGATTATAATAAATATCGATGAATTTAAATATTTATATTTTAAATGAAGGATTCAAAACTGAAAATAGCTATTTTGTCTATTTTAGGGGTTTATATATCTTTATATTTATATATATTTTAATATATATATATTATATATTTATATTTAGGGGTTATCTTGCTTAGCCATCTGCTTGGTGCATTATTTTCTATATAACTTTTTATGAATACAATAATACTATTAATGCAATTCTGGCAATAAAGTTCCATGAGAATACTAAGAAACAAAAATAATGAGATTAGGTTACACAAGGAGCATATATATTTGTATTTCCTTTTCTGGCTCTGTTGAGTTGGATATATCCATCAACATGAACATCACCATCTGCTATGGAATATAAAGAGTTTGCAAAAATCAAGAGACATAATTGTTACATTTTCTTTTGCAAAGGCAGATGATTATGGTTTTATACCTCAGGATGCTCCCTTGACACAAAATACTAGTGCAAACTTTTGAATCATTTTCCTATTTGAATAGTAGATATTGTTCAAAATGCGAGTGGTTTGGGAAGTATCAAGCCTCATGCACTTTTAATTTCCCCAGTGCAATATTTTTAGCTTTCTATTTTTCAGACAGTGTATCGAGGAAAGCTGCAAAGGCAGTAGTTATCAATTACTAGAAACTACTGTAAGGGAGAGAGAACTGGCAAAAAGCTTTTCAAATAATTCTGTTTCCTACTAAAGTTCTCAGAACTACAATGGAGGATTACTAACCAATTGATAAATTGTCAACTTTTCAATAAAGTGTGATTTGCACAGTTGCTTTTTGTCTGTTATCCTTGTTGATTCTTCTATAGAAATATTTAGCTTAAATCCTAATGAACTACCAGCTGAGCAGACTAATTTCGTCTTCTTGCAAAGCAGTTTTAAACACCATACAGATATTATAATTCCAATATCTCAATATATAGGGTGCCAAGAAGAGAAATTCAAAGACTAAATAACTTCATAGGTCAAGTCTCTCCTGATGTGCGGCCAAAGACCACTCAAGCTCAGCTTGCCATAGGCTTCCTTTGCACTCCTCCCTAAACTGCAGCCACAAAAGAAACATTCAGCTCTCTAGCAAAACATTGAAGAAAATTAAACGTTGTCAGAACAAACAGTATCCCAAACTGAGATTTTTATTGAGGAAACCGAATTATTAGCATATCTTTTAGAGGAGGCACAGTACATAGAAATCCAGAAAACATGGACAAAACATACTGAGCATATGCCATTTGCATCCATTATATACCTGTACATATCTTCATATACTTGTACAGAAAACCATTTGTAGATGCAGATCATGAAGCTGGGTAGTGTGTGAAGCAAAAGGCAGACTTTAACATAATGGCTTACTAGTGCATAGCAGTACAACATTCCTGAACAAGGTTACTATAGTTTTGTTTTGATAATTACCTGTTTTCTGCAGTGATGATCTGATATTCCATGTTATGGGGGGTGGGGGTAGGAGGGTGGGGGAAGTGAAGTATAGCTAGCATATCTAGCAGTGGAAAAACCACACGTTGTCTTTTCAGGAAGGATCATGGTAAAAATACGGTTTCTATTTTTGAGCAATTTTTTATAAAGCTATTTTAAAATGACCATAATTAAATATTAGCAGCCATAAAGTGAATGTATACCTGTAATAATTGACCATTATCTATGTCTTTTCGCTGCCTCTTTTTTATATAGATGTGACTTCTTTAAATGGTTCCCTAATGCTTAAAGAACTAACTCTTCTGTATTTCTTGAGCTAGGTTTTTCATTCATTAAAAAAAGTCAAAAATCATCCTTGGCCTTCAGTGACACAAGACCTGTAGTCCAATGTTCCAATATTAATCCTTTGTTGTATGAAGTGTGAATTCACAGATATTTTATGTTTAGTCATTTTAAAGGAGGTTGGTAAGACACAAAGTCTTCTCAAACAAATTTCATGCAAATTAAGACAGATGTAATCTACTGTTACCTCAACTACAACTGGCTATTGTCAAATAAGAGCAAGTACTGAGCTGAATGTATTTTCAGATATCTCCTTATGAGAGGAAGAAAAGAGAATGAAGAAAGAAAAGAAAAATGGAAGACTAGATGGCAGTTATGATAAAAGAGTCTTAAAGAAATAGCTTATTTGGCAAATTAGATGTTTGCATTGGTACGTAGCAGATTTTAGAACAGGAAATGCTGAAATTGAGATGATCAAGGAACTATCATATGCATCAAATAGTAACCTCACACAATATGACATCAGAAAAATTGGATTCATTGAGTCCCAAAGACAGACATCATTAACAGATGAAATCTGTACTTCCCTTCAGATGGAAATAGAAGAAAAATACAGATGACCAGACTTGGTTGGATTAATACCACTGACTTTAATACAGCCAGTCAGGTTATGAATTTAGACCCTGGGGATCTATTTAGATCACATGGGAAAAAGGGTTAAGTATCTTTAAAATAACTTAGGCATTTTGAAAGTGAGAGCTGGCTAAAGGAGATACCAGTAGTTGTTGAACATTTTAAAACAACAGAAACAGAAGACAAAAAATCAATAAACCCTCATATGAAAGGTGATCTTAAAAAAGAAATTGATAGATTATATTTTGCTGCAGTAACTCAGACATGAACTTTTATACTTGCACTGATCTTTTTTTCTAAGCTCCCCCACAAAAACCATCCTCTAGCCAGGCCAGAGAACAGCAAACCTACAAATTGCTTTCTAGAAAAAAATCCATATTTTTTTTTCCTTATAGCTTTTCTAAGTGGCCTGGAGCTAGAAAGCTGCTCCTTTTTTTTTTTTCTTTCTTTTTCCTTTTTTTTTCTTTTTTTTTTTTTCTGATGCAACTATTTACCAAAAGCCCAGGGCATTGCTAGTCCTGTCAGCAGGACGGACCAACAGAGTTGGGTACCTCCTGAGGATGCCTGTTTCCTTCTGTGGGACCTGCAACACTTTGTACACTGGAGAGGTGCATGGGGAGCATGAGAGGCACCTTCCTCCATGTTCCTTGGTGCCCATGGCCAGCACCTATCTCTTGTCCCCATGAGAAGGCACCCATGGGTGGGGGTGCCTCACAGCAGAGCGCTCTGTCTGAGAACAGCTATTGCCTGCTAATAGGCACGTGGGATGGTCTGGAGGATGTTTGGGCAGGCTGGTGGTCCCAGGATAAAGTAACTGTTGGGGGGAGGGAAGCTTTGTCCAGGAATGGCAAATGCTTGTGTGCAGCTGGGTTTGGTGGCAGTGTGGCACAGGTGGTAGATCTGGGCATGAGCTAAGAGAAGGGATTTCAGGAGGTATTTATGCAGCATCAGAGTTTTGCAAGAAGGGACCTGTCTGACACCTGCATATACAAAAAAGCTTACTGGAATGAATGTTTTTGAATGATCTGTGATGGACTTTGTATCTATTTTACTTGTTTTTCTAAATTTGTGTTTGTTTTCCTTTAGGCATCCAGACCTGATAAAACCACTGGAGGGCAGGGACTGCACTGTCCTTTAGATACTTCGCTCAGAGGAGAAGATGCCAGAGACAGAAAGGTAAGAGAGGCAAGAGTCACCGCACTGAGCTGGGAGTTCACAGCTCATGCTTAAACAAAGAGTGCAGTGGGGAACAGAGCGCCAGGTTTCAGCAGTGACTCAGATCTTCCCAGGAGCCAGAGGATACTGCAGTTCACTGTAACTCAATAAATGACTGAGACCCCTGGAAGCAAGGACTCAACTTTGAGCACAGTGAGCAGGAAAAGAGTTGCATACAAGACGTAATGTTTCTACCATGTCCTACCTATTTTTTCTGAGCCATCTTTCTTTGAGAGTTCAGTTTCCAGGCTTTGTTCAGCAATATTAGGCTTGGGGTTTGCAGGGCATTTGTTGGTTTTGGGTGTTTTTTTTTTTTTTTGTTGTTTAAGAACCTTTTTAGAGAGGTCACAGAAAGAAAGAGGATTAGGTATATAGAACCACTTTAAAACTGTTATAATTTCAGAGTCCTGCTCCAGAAAAGTGTTCAGTGAGAGAAAGAGCTCTGCAGTTTGTAGTCAGGATAGTACTGTGGAGCTCAGCAAAATGAGTCTTGTGCAAAACTCATGTTGACTTCAGTGGAGGAGGTAACAGGAACTCTAAGTACTTTGAGGCTTCCCGTCTTACAGGAAGTGATCTAAGGCAAGAGCTGGTATCATTGTGGTTTTCTAAGTTGCTTGGGGTTCCAAGTTTTATATGCTGCATAGGTACCATTCACCTCTAATATCACTTACAACATCAAAGAGCAAAATGAAATCATTATATTGTCCCAGCAGTATGCAATTAAAACCTTTTTCACAGCTGCTCGCAAGAGTTGCAAAGCATGCAAGAGCATTCTCTTGGGCTCACAGGAATGAGGGATAGTGAAGCTAAAGCAAGTAAGAATATCCAGTAGAATTCTTTTTGTCTCTGGGTCTCTGTTATCATGTCAATGCAGGAATGTCAAGGAGAACTGAAATTTGTGTTTTATGAAAGACAGTCCTATCACTCTTCTGTATCAAATTTAATTTTAGGACCCTGAGATTTTTATGATTAAAAAATATGTCAAACTTGCTATCTAAAGATCAGTAAGTTTATTCCATACAGATTCAGATGATTTTGTACCATTTCTGTAATGGGATACCGATGACTACAGCTATTTTGTCATAGGTTTTTAGGATGTAGTTCTTAAACAGGAGTAATTCTACATCACAGAAACTTTGATAAAATGAATTTATAACAGTTGCATCATGAACTCAAAGTTATGCCATTCTGCGTTAAAAAAAAATACTTCTTGGAAAATTTTAATCAGAACAGTCAGTGAATTGCAAACTAGATTTAATCAAAAACAAATTTAAATAAGGATGCTTTCTCTGTTGCAAAGATCACTGGAAGTTATTCATTATTGATAAACTAACATTTTCTGAACTTGCTGTAAGCATTGAAGGACACAAGTTTGACAAAGGCAAGTGTGAGGTCCTGCACCTGGGGAGGAACAACCCCACGCACCAGTACAGGCTGGGGCTGGCCTGCTGGGAGGCAGCTCTGTGGAGAAGGACCTGGGAGTGCTGGTAGGCAGCAAGCTGGCCATGAGCCAGCAGTGTGCCCTGGTGGCCAAGGAGACCAAAGGGATCCTGGGATGCATCAGGAGGAGTGTGGCCAGCAGGTCAAGTGAGGTTGTCCTCCCCCTCTGCTCTGCGCTGGTGAGGCTCTATCTGGAGTGCTGTGTCCAGTTCTGGGCTCCCCAGTTCAGGAGAGTCAGGGAACTGCTGGAGAGGGCCCAGCAGGGCGGTACAAGGATGATGAAGGGTCTGGAGCACCTTCCTTGTGAGGAAAGGCTGAGGGAGCTGGGCCTGTTCAGCCTGGAGAAGAGAAGACTGAGAGGGGGCCTCATCAATGTCTACAAATATCTTAAGGGTGAGCGTCAAGAGGACGGGGCCAGGCTCTTTACAGTGGTGCCCAGCGACAGGACAGGGGGCAATGGGCACAAACTGCAGCACAGAATGTTCCTTCTGAATATGAGGAAGAACTTCTTTACCTTGAAGGTGACAGAGCCCTGGCACAGGCTGCCCAGAAAGGCTGTGGAGTCTTCTTCTCCGAAGACATTCAAAACCTGCATGGACGTGCTCCTGTGCAACCTGCTCTAGGAGAACCTGCTTTAGCAGGTGGTCAGACTAGATTATACCCAGAGGTCCCTTCCAACTCTGACCATTCTGTGATTCTGTGACACCTGAAGTAGCCAGGAATATTTTTCCTAATACTGCTTCTTTTCCTTCCTCCCATCTGGTTTGTTGGTAGATCTTTCAATGGAAACATTATGCAGCTTCTCAGGGAAATGCAGGTTTCTTTACACTTCTGACATTTTTCCTGTTATTCCTCTCTACTTGGATATCTGTCATTTTTTTGTACACCTGAGTTATATGCCTTTATTTTTAGCACAGTGATTTCTGTGTTAGTAAACAAATAAAAAGGTGGTTTTTTTTAAAAAAAGTAATTAAACTTTAAATTGTATTTGTTTTAATACTTTATTTTTTTTATTATTTTTACCTCCCAGAAAACAAGCTCTTATGTTCTATTTGATGTACATACCATGTGTCCTGTGGTGGGACTAGAATTTTTTTTTTTCCTCAGTGAAAACTTTCTTAATATGAGAATTCCAGTGGACATACTCCTACTCATGAAATAGAAGAGCGGGTAAAAATCATTAAGAACCATAAAACATGATTTGATTTGAGATAAACACTCCTTTGCAACCAAATTTCCTTTTTTTTCTTAAATGAAAGCAAGAGAAGCTATTTTTGAAAACGAAAATGAGCACATTGAACAGAAGGAAACAGGCGGCAGTGGTTCAGCTAAACCCAAAGCCATTTACTCGTCCACAAACAATACATCTATATAGCCAAGTTAATGTGCTCATGAGCTCCAAAAAAGGATGCCCCTACTGCATGTCTGCTTGGTAGTCCTGAGTTGTGCTACAGTCTGTGGAAGTCCTTACAGATTTTCATCATGTGTATATTTCTTTTAATTAACGTTTTCTCTTTATTATTCTATTAAATATTTTAGTGATTTTGGCCTCAACTACTTGTAAAATGTCATCCACTAAGATTTATCAGCAATTAATTCTGGGGTAGAAGAGAAGGGATATGGCAAATGTGTTCCTAACAAAAGAACATTGTGATGTGTCTGGACAAGGACACAATAAGATATAACATCTGGATGCTGATTTTTCTTGTGCCATGCCGCTGCTAATCTGCATAAAGGTGTACGTAGCCAGTATTGTCACTTTACTAGCCCAAAGTGAACAGCAAGATTTAGCTTCAGGTATTTGTTGTGCTCCCTGCTGCTTTGCTGGGAAAGAGTACTCTGTCACGTTAGCATGTTTAACTACACCAATGAAATACTGACTCCTGTCATCTTATCTCTACTGATAAAATGATCCATAAAAGTGTTATACAGTTAATGTTGCTACACTAACAGACTATTTTTCCCCTCTGTAAAATGGCAAAGCATAATTATACAGAAAAAAGAAATCAGAACACTTTCATACTCAGTAGTCTTCTTCCCTCCTTCTCCCCCACCCAAAAGATGTAGACAGAAAATATGAGCAGTCAGTTCAGTCTCGTTCTTCCTCTGGTATGATTATTTCCAGTTTCTCAAAATAAGTGGTAACTGTGTTTAAAGCACTGTTATTCTCATTTACAAGCTTCAGATTGTTTAGACAGTAAATCATAATATAAGGCAAAAGACAATTAAATGGTTCTGTATCCCATTATAGTGCAGTATGTACCCTTAGACTTATTGTAAATAAAAAGTTTGTTTAAAAATATGTTTTTCCAATTGTATAAAGCATTTTGCTTCACTTTTGGAATGCAAAGGAGGAAAATATTTGGAATGAAAGAATTGTCTTACTGCAGTTGTATAACATAAAATTTCTTTTGCAAATAGAAATAAAAATTTGATGTGAACATGAAGCTTCTGCATCTAGCAAGTTACTAAATATCAGCCTAGAAGTAACATCTTTGATGTTTATTAGCACTTTGTTAAATACTTAATTTTATGTATGTATCCTGCTCAGCCATATTTACTAGATCTATTATGGATTTTTGAGAGAATGTTCTACATGTACATTATTTCCAATCTTTTTTTTATTTTTCCTCCCCTCATGAGAAAGTATTTTCAGTGTTTTAAAATCCAGTATTTAACCATAATAAATCTGGAATCTAAAGGCTAAATGGCTGTTTGTTTCTATCACTATAACTGTAGAATATTTGCCTTTTGACACTTATAGGAATATTCCTATGTAATATCTTTAATCTTAGTGAGTTTTGATTTTTTTAAAAAAATAATTTTAGTAGTTTAATGCAAATGAGTCATACTGATGCAGGTTTTCACATGGCAGTAGTGGTTCAGGTATTGCTGTGTCCACTGGCAACATCTGTGCTGGGTCTTTGTTGAGTTCTTCACTGTTGTTTTTATTTGGAAGTTTGCATTTTTTCCTCTTTTTTGATTAGTACTATGGCTAGTGCAGTACCCTTTTTGTCTCCAGAGCTGACAGTTTTTCTGTGGGAACGTTTCTTTCTTCCAAATCTTCTAGCAACGTCCTTGTGGGAGACTATTTGGATAAGGTACTGGAGCTAGGAACAGTTTTTTATATGATAGATTAAATTCTATCATATCAAAAGGATATGTACAGAAGAACTGAGGCATAGCTTACCTTTTAAAACTTGTTTTCTGAGTGGATGTTGGGAATTAGAGTTGGGAAAAATGCATGGATATGCTATATAGGAAAGAATGGTCTGGAGAGAGGCAGAAGTAAGTTATTTCTTTGCATAAGCAAATACTAGTACTTCACCCAACTGCCATTTGTGCCTGTTCATTATGGAAAAAATAGGAGGCAGAGATTAAAAATGCTAATTTTGATTAAAGAAAGCGTATCTTCATAGGCTTCCAGTGTCAGTGGAAAAGCTGCTTTTTAATGTCTAAGTGAAAGCACCTGGAGTTCAGACGCTTCTTAGAGCTGCCTAGGAAGAAGTGGAACCCTGTGTGCAGACTACAGCCGAAAGATACCTCCAAAAGATAAAGACAGTCTTTATGAGCATCCCTTTCAGTGTTTAGGTACATGTTGGTCCCCTGGCAGAGCGGTGGAGATCATTAAACAAGCTTCAGTCTGTACCAGAAGTTTTATAACAATTGTGAAGCTGCAATGGTTAGCATGTCTGCCATTCCTGATGAACTTTGTCTGTGCTACCTCTGCTAGCTAATGACGCCAGTACCTGTGTCCTCCTCAGTTACATGCAGCTACTCAGGTGGAAGCATGTGTCTGAACAAATTGTACATTTGCTTGGCTGTAGGGCCAAATCTAAGCCAAGGAAGAAGACATAAGAGAGGAAGATGTTCCACTGAAGGGTTTTGGCTGGATGGGACAACAAAACACTGTGGGAAGCTCTTGCTTTCTAGATATGTTGTTATCTTCTGAATGAAGTAAGAAAAAACAACAAAAACCCATCAAATTTTTGGGTCTTTTCTTTGGTTTTGTTTCTCAAAGTAGGAAGCAATTAATCTTATAAAATATATTTCCAGTGAAAGCTCATGTAACAAAATGCATTACTCTAATTTGGTAAATGATAATATTTCTCAAGCATAACAAAGTAGTGGAAAATTAATCTTGAATGCGCTTTGAGTTAATAGTTTTAGAAAGTGAATAAGTGATTGAGCAATGAAAGATGATTAGCTTAATATGCAGTTCAAGAAAGTAATTTTTGTTGTCTGACTTATCTTTTCAAATTAAAAACTTCCTTAATTTCCGTAATATTTCAATTGCTCTACAGCCTATTTCTTCACAGTTTAGATGATAAAATGGTCTCTGGTCTTCATTCACATTGTACATGACCACCTGCATTTTATGAGATCTGATATAGAATAAATTTGTTTGACTCATTTTTTTGCAGACAAGTGTTTATGACATTAAAGTCACTATAGAGCTTAACTGTGTACAGTAAGGAAAAGTAACTTTTTCATGAAACTTTATCAATATTTTTTTGAGGTTGTTTTTTAGTGACTGTATTATGAAAGATGGAAAACAACTAATCATCACTGAATTTCTCTATGCCACACAAAGCTACTGTACGATATCCCCCCTTATCTGTCTCTTGTTCAGCTGAAAAGTCCTGCTTTGTTTAATTGCTGCTGTTATGGAAGGCATTTCAACCCTGTTGCTAATCCTCAGAACTTTCAATTCTTTCTGGGAGTGAGGGGAATCAGAAAAGCAGACCCTGTTTGAAATGCAGCTATGTATTGATTTATTAAGGTTGTTCTCAGAAGGAAATAGTCCAAATAAACAAATCACCAAATTCTGTTTAAAAGAAAGGAACAGCTCAGCTGCTGACTCTCTGCATAAGTCTTCTGCTAGAACAGGTGGGATATTATTCTTCTTTGATTTAATAAGCAGCGAAAAGCCAATTAGACCCGAATAACAGATTAAGGTTGAATGGTTCAGAACTAAAAAGAAGTCTTATTTCTTTGAAACGGAAAATACATCTGATAAAAGCCTTCCAAGGGAGCAGCAGAGAAGCCACTTTTTATTCTCTCTTAATAAAGCGGAATTTCCAGCAATATGAAAACTCTAGTTCTGTAAGGAGAACAAATGAAAGCCCCAAACACACCCCGCCTGCATCCCTCACTCACATCCTGCCCTCTAAGTAAAAAAAACCCAACAAAACCCCCCAAAGAAACAAATACCAAACTTGCGCACTCAATCAAAAAACCCACAGGTATGTACTCACACAGAAAACCGGTTACCTTTAAGTGTACCACTGGTTCTTTCCCGGGCTGTTAGTATGTCATATCATCATTAAGCCTGTCATACCTGACCTGCTTTGCCTCTGAATGCTGCTGAAGGAATCTTGGCTGGAGGTGGCTAACGGTAGTAGCTTCTCTTCTCAGCTGGAGATGGATTTATCCAGCTGTGAACTCTTCCTGGGTCCGTTGTCTTCTTTTAATCCAGTTGTACACACTTACTTTGAAGAATGATTTTTTTTTAAGTTTCTTTTGTGATGTGTGTTAAAAATAATACCTTCTAAGAAACCAATGTTTGCTTCTCAGAACAGTGCACACTGTTTCACACAAACTGTAGGAAAGGATGAATTACATTTTGCATTTAATTTTTTTAAAAAATCATCCTTGGCAATACATATTGCCAAAGGTCACTTGGTTTATAAGATGCGAGGATTTCAACCATTTTCTATATAACTGGACAGCAAAATAAAGGAGCGGTAGGCATCCTAAACACATTTTTCCTGCAACTTGTAGCTAGGTCTCTGGTTTTAGAGAAACCTGACGATGATAATAATGGTTTTTTTGCATATAGTAATTCCTGGTTTAAATATAATACGCATCATTCCTTTTTTCACAAGCTAGAGAGGTAAGCAGATAAGTGGATACAAAAACATGATGATGATTTATCCAGATTTTCTAATGCAAACCTCAGGCAAATGTATCACTTTGGAAAAAGGGATAGCAGCAGAGGGGAGAAGTTTCTCAGAGGACAGCCTGAAGGACTTTGGCCTTCAGGCAGTTAAGTGCAGGCGATTCAGTTTAAAGGCTATCTTGAAGATACTGCTGTGGTATATGTGAATACAGATCTTTTGCTGCAATGTCAGTGTACTTGTCATAGTTTTTAATAACCCATAAATGGCTACAATTTCACTCTTTATCCCTTCCAAGTACAGGAGGGGATAAAATTTCTTATGAGTGGAACTGTCTTGTGTTAGACAATGTGAAGAGACTGGTCCACATGAAAGGAATAAATAAGTGTTCCTAATGAATCCCACATGCTATAGTACATGATTCTTACTAAGGAAAGGATTGGGTAAACCCAGCTGCTTAAAGCAGCTCTTTGAGGACAAGTACTATACATAGTTCTTGTAAATGTTCTGATGTAAATGGTTATTTGATTGACTCTTAATTTGCTGTTTCCCTCACTGACTTGTCATTAATGTTTTTTAAAAGCCAAGGTATGCTTCTGCTGAAGTTTTGAAAAAAACTTAATATATTCTAGTTTCCAGTTGCTGTTAATTTATTTTGTGATTAAAATACCATTGTGGCAATGGTATTTGCATGAATTTCCATGGTGTCTTCCTAAGCTTTTAAAAAAAATTATTTTGTGGAATTCCTAAAATAACAGACAGCTGTTTCATTTAAATTTAACACCTGATATGAAGTTTTGTTCAAAAAGTACCTAGCTGCCATGTTTGTAGGAATGCCTTTAGTAACTGCATAAGCATCTAACTCAGATTGAATCTTCTAAAGCTTTTGGATATGTGCTAGGCTTGCCCAGTTTCAAAACAGTCTAAGAATTCTCAAGCTTTTAATAAAAGTACACTACCTTATTTCTATAGCAATTCTAGTGCTATAAATGTAATGCCTTTTTTTTATACTGTGAAAGTGCCTCCACCGTGATTAGTAGACCAGCAAGGCAATATGAAATGCACACAATATGTGTGGGATGACACTCCCACTGCACTTTGCTTGCTTCCATTTTTTGGAACAGCAGGATGCTGTTTTTAGAGCTTGAAGCAAGACAGATATTTGGAAATATGTGGGTGGAATAATTTTTACGTTTAATAGAAATGACTGTCTAAGAGCTGGACCAGAGCTGTGGTTCTTGTTACAGTCTCCCAGCTGTCTCCAAGGACAAACCACTCTTTACTTCCCCCATCTTTCATACATGTACAGAACCTGACTGACCACAATATCTGTGTGGGACTCAGGTGTTGTTATAAGGTGCCTACCCTCTTGCTGCTCCCCAGCTGGCTTTAGAAATAGCACTGGATTTTGTCCAAGTTGATGAAAAGTAAATCTACACAAATAAAACTGTCTTCTCAGTACTATGAATTTGAGTCCCAGAGCCAAGCATAAGGTCTATTGCTGTTTAGCTTCAATTTCACAACCTCTAGGATGGTTTAAGGCAGAAGTCTGACATTTATGAAGTCTTTATACTTTTTAGAAGACTGCTGAAACAGTAAAAGATAAAAGCAGTGCATCTGAAGCCATCTTTTTATTTTGCTGAATCCCCAGCGCTTGTTTCTCTCTTCAGTAGTGTGTACCTTCCCTCAGTGCTGGTGTTTTTCATGTAGAAGAAAAGGCAATTTTGAAGTATGCCTTGTGTCGAGATATACAATACAACAAAGTGTTCTTTAGGTGGGGAAGAAAACTCCAGAGACTGTGATCCTAAAGAATACCTATGTATTTCTTTACCTATTCCTGCTTTGAGAATGTTTTAAACTAGGCTACAGAAATTGCTCTGATTAAAGATTGAGAGATTTGCAAACTTCTGTAGAGGTTTCAATTCATTGTTAGCTACTAGATACTTGAGTTTTCTGTACATGAGGGTGGAATCTCATTAATTATATTTGCATTGCTGTACTAAGGATGACATATTATCACATGAAGACTAAGTCAAGTTGAACCTATTTTCCCCCCTCCAGATTAGATAAGTGATTGTTAAAAAGGGTGCTGAATAAAAATGGTTATTTTAAGTGTATAGTAAGAATCACAGCTTTGCAGACAATGCACACTATTGAGTAGTTTGGTGAGATTTCTAAAATTAAACGTAAGAAGTTTTAAAATTGGGGATCTTATGAGGAGCGGCTGAGGGAACTGGGGCTGTTAAGCCTGGAGAAGAGAAGACTCAAGGGGGATCTTATTGCTCTCTACAGCTCCCTGAAAGGAGGTTGTAAGCAGGTGAGGGTAGGTCTCTTCTCCCAGATAACAAGCAACAGGACAAGAGAAAATGGTCTTAAGTTGTACGAGGGGAGGTTTAGATTGGGTCTTAGGAAACATATTTTCACTGAAAGGGTGGTCAAATTGGAACAGGCTGCCCAGGGATGTGGTAGAATCACCATCCCTGGAGGTGTTTGAAAACCACATAGATGTGGTGCTTAGTGACATGGTTTAGTGATGGACTCGGCAGTCCTCGGTTAATGGTTGGACGTGATGATCTCAAAGGTCTTTTCCAACATAAATTATTCTATGATTAAGATTTAGTGGTAAATATGAGGAGCAAAAAAGGCAGACAGCAGTAAGGAACTCCTAGGCTGAGAGCTATCTGAAAAGGGAATCAATGCAACATAGTCAAATCAACACGTGAAGGGGTTAGTTCCTAGAAGCATTTTTAAAAGCTATAGTAGGACATGATTATCTTTGCCAAGATAGAGCAATGGTGTAAGAAACAGAACAAAACAAGATGAAAATCTAAGAACCCATTTAAGCTCAGCAGGAGTATAGAAAAGGTTGTATTTAGCAATCTTATTAAAAAAAAATATCTACAGCTCAGCAAGATTTAGACATAACCTGCAGCTGAGGATTTATCGGAGTCAAAAAAAAATGCCTGGATTTATATGGCTGAGTGACAGGCAATATAGAAGTTAACAGGTCCTACAATCTTGCAGTGTTATGTTGATGGATAGGAGAGCTGGCTCAGGGCGGGAGGGAAAGAATTAAGAGCTTTGTTTAGTCAAATTGTGCATGAGCTAATAACTAGACACCTAGGAGAAAGTGTTGGAAAAAGAGGCCAGAATTTTGCTTAGGTTGTTATTCCTGCACTGAAGTTGACCTTCAGCTATGGAACCTTTACAGACATTAGTAATTATGAAAGAAATTTTTTAATCTTATTATACCAGAGGGAAAACACATGAAAAGATGAATGGGCTATCTCTTTAAGGTAAGGAAAAACAGTAAAGATTTAGAGAAAAGAGAAACCAAGCAGACAAATGAGGTAGGAAAACAATGAATCTATAGGAGCAGTGGGCGTATAAAATAAGTGGACTGTGAAAATGTCAGATGAGTAATTCAATCAGCATTTCACAGTAGTATATTAGTGACACTGGTCTCATTCATGCAGAGAAATACTGAGGGAAATAAAGCTTGGAGACTTGATGGACTTGATGTGGCATGTCAATGGTAAAGTGAAAAACTGGTGTTAGATCTTATGTCCCCCTGTGCTGCAATCTTCCCAAACAGCAGTACCATGTGAAGAAACTATGAAATACAGCAAAAATAAAAATGTGCAAAAAGGTATCTTTTAAGTCAAGATAGGCAGAAGGGGTAAAAGAGATTGACATATCAAAGAGGAACAGTGAAATACAAAAGAAAAAGTATAGTTGCAGTAGTGTCAACAGAAATTTATATGGTGATGTGTTTGTCATCTGAAGTATTTAGGTTTTCCAGTCTATCATGACTTACACCAAAGTATTGTTACAGCTTAAGTGTCTTCCAGGAATTTGTTCAATGTATATGTCATGAATAAAAAGGCAGGAAATAAAAAATAAAAAAACCCCACAGTTATTGGACCTTTGTATCTGAGACATTGGCCCACCAGATAGTTTTGAATAGATGTGAGCTTGGGGACAGGAGGGAAAGAGGGGTAGAGGGAACAGTATTGTGGAAGCTAAGTATGCATAGAAGTAGTAGGTAGATGCCCTCATTAGGTAGAGCAATGACAGGGGAGAGAAAAATATGCAAAGGGTAATAATAATTGAGTAAGAACACTCAGTGGAATAACTAATGGTGAAAACTGGAAGTAGGATGTTAAACAAATAGACATAAGTAATAAAAAGTTCCAGAAAAGGGGACTGATATCTGATACACCTTACTATTTCTTACAGAATACTGAAGAGCTGCTTAGATGGGGCCATAAAAAGAGGGCAAAAAAAGCCTGTTTGCAGAGCTGAACAGTTTTACAACTGGTTTTCTATCATTTACTTGTGCTTTACTAAAAAGTTGAAATTATAATTTTGAAGGATATTTTTTAGATTAATTACTGTGTCTGTGTTGCCCATCTCTGAAAGTAATTTCCCTTGGTATGGGAACAAATTCAAAAAATGCTGTGACTATTGACTTCTGGGTGAGCCTGCAAATATCCAGTGTTTCCCTCTTTTGTTGTAAAAGGGGGAGGCTGGGGAGAGGCAACAAATTAAACACTCAGTTTTCAAATGTATTATGTGTTTGGAAAGCTATTTCCATAGGGAGGGAGCACATAGCTGTAGCTCTTCTGTTCATTTAGTGAGTTTTGTCTTTATTTATTTTCAAGAAAGCAACACTCATATGTGTGTATATATTTCAGTAATTTAAAAAAAGAGCAGTTTATAAAGTTTAACAGACTGGATGTGCCTGTTGCTGGAAAACCCACATGTAGTATTAATTGGTGGGAAGTAACTGAATTTTATATATTTTGAGTATAGAGTGGTTTTCTGCGTAATAGGAAGCTTCAGAATGTTTCGTACTTGGGAATAAGCACAGTTTTCACTGCCATAAAACCAAAGCAAAATGCAGCTTTGAATTTCAGTAGAACATTGGATATTTTCCTCCCTTTTAATTTTGGCTTGGCCACCCTAACTATCGACAAAGAATTGGAGGAATACTGTTCTTTCTCATTACTTATAAAATGGAGATAACTTTTTAATTACTTTTCTGTTGGTGAATTGAACACAGGGGAGAGATTAAACTGATAAATGTAGCCCTTTAAGCTACCTTCTATTTAGGCTCTTTCTGTTGGTTGTCTTGATAGTACTCGTTTTTCTCACATCTTCTCAATGCCAGAGAATTTAAGTGACACTTGAGAAGAAAAAGTATTGGAAAGAGAGTAGCTAACAACCAGAGAGAAACTCAAAGCGGAGATTGTTTTAGGATAAGATGCAGTGAAGAGAATCAGACAATTGTAAGAAGAATAAGATTACCTGAAGCTAATGATAACACAGTATCTCCAGAGAAAAACTAGCAGGAAAATTTCAAATATTTCCAGTCTAAAACTCCTTAATGATGATTTATTTTCTATTAACATTATTATTGCAGAGAGAAAGGTGGTGTACTTGTGGAATAATGTGTATAAAATTTCCTAGCATCTTAGAATGTCAAAAAAAACCCCAACCAGTTTTGATAATTTCTTATGATTCTCTTCTAAAGATTATATATGCATAAGATACTTAATGTTAATATCAATAGTTCTATGTAATCATATTGCTTGGCATCCCTTTATCTAAACATTTGATTTACAAATTCAATTTTTACTGATGTTAATAATTGGTGGAAGCAGTCTGTGAGATATCTATATCTGCCAATCTGCCTGCTTCACAAGTATGTGTTGAATAACTTACAGTTTCTGAAAAGGCACCTAGGTATCTGTATTTAGGTTTTTAGCATTTTGTACAAGTGGTCTA
Organism: Falco naumanni; assembly: GCF_017639655.2. Taxonomy (NCBI): domain Eukaryota; kingdom Metazoa; phylum Chordata; class Aves; order Falconiformes; family Falconidae; genus Falco; species Falco naumanni. Next base: position 71,500,784 of record NC_054056.1, read on the forward strand.
ATAGTAAGTAAAGCTGGAACAAGGTGTGGAAGGGCTGGTGGGAGGGGAAGGTTGCTGTGCAACTTGTGCTCTTTGATGAAAACATGGCTGTGTCTAGGGCTTTCTGTTATTGTCTTTTATTTCTCTGATGGAACTCCTCCAAAGCCCATTGTTAACCAAGCCATACCTAAACTGCAGCCTAGAAATATGCTGAAGTTTGTCCTCTTTTATTTTTTTTTAATATTTATTCCATTCATTTTTACCCTCATTACCTTATATGGTTCTCAGTCTACATATTGTAAAGCATTGAGTACTGGTGCTTAACTTGCACAATATAAGTCTTATATATCAAGGCATGAACAAGTTTGGTAGGCGGAGCAACTATTACATCATATAAATGAGGTTGCTTATTTACTAGCCAGGTATTAATCCTGTCTTTGCTCAGCCAGAGGCTTATGTATTTCAAAGGCACCTATGCCTATCAAGGACTTGCTGTAGCAAACAACATCTCATTGTCCAGAAAGCTACAATTCAGTACTGCTTAAAAGAAGTAGCTAAAGTAACATTTGTATTTAATAGTGTTTCCAGGGAATATGTAAAAGAAATCGGTTCTAGAGCTATCCCAGCCTTTCAGAAATTTGAGAAGAACATTCCTAACTGAAAAAGCTACAGAATTGCCCTGTTGCCTAGTCCTATTGCTCTGTTAGCTGAATGAATTACAAAGAATATCCTTTAGCCAAGAAAAAAGTACCAGGTATTAATAAACATTATTTCTAGTTATGTGCTTTCAAATCTAATGACTAGGTTTTGTTAGAATACAATAATAATATTTACTCTTCTTCAGAATTATGTTGAGTGATTTCCAGATTGAGTGATCTTGTTGATCATCAAAATGATACTTGACTTGTTCTCAGGGTGCCTTTACATCAGAGTTTTATCTGAGACACGGGGTATACAGCTACAGGGAATCTTTTAGGCATCTTCACTTTCTACAGGCTGGTTGAGCGTCCTGGGGCAGTCTCAGAGCACACAAACTGGATTCCTTTCAGAAGGATGCCAGATGTGCTCCAGAACTGTACCTAGTACAGCTGGAATTGTTAATGGTTGTTCAACCTCCCAAACTGACTAAGAAATCTACAGGAAAAATCCCTGGAGATGTGTATAATGGGAATGTTGGGTGATTGTTGCCAGCTGTCTCACTGCATAAATCTAGTCTTGCTGGTGTGCTCTACTTGCTAATGCAGACACAGCTCAGATAACCTGAAGAGTGAAATGTAAGGTTATATGCGTGAAATGACAACTTTTTGAAGAGACATTTCCATTAGCTGGAGTGTGCCTTAGTGTACAGCAGGTAAATGGGGGATTCAGGTGTTCTAATAGTCTAGTTGGGAGGATCAGTCCCATCAGTGTGATAGCAGATTGATCTTGTTGATCTGTTTCTGCAGCTGGGGAAAAGGCTGCCTTCCCATGAGATCTCCACCTTCTGCTGCTCAGGCCTGGAGCTGGGATTTAGCTTTAGGACTTGGACAATTTTGGAGTGGCTTCAAGAAAAGTATTTCTTTATTTGCTTTAAGAACAAGCTAACGGGACCAAAAATAATGTTCAGCCCTGTTGTGACAGAGGTCTTCTGGACATCTCCACTAGAAAGGATTGAATTGTGGCAGGCACTATTTTCATTTAAGTTTTGAATGAACTGTTGGAGCCTTGAAAGAAGTGCACTGAATTTTGATTCAGCTACGGAAAAAGTTGGTAACTGAATTTTTACCTACTTAATGTTCTATTTCCACTAATCCTAAAAGGAGAGGTTTTGTGAAGTTATAACCTTGCTTGAAATTGCTATGGATTTTACTACGTTGCTAATGAAGGATGATGAGCATGCAAAGATAGTTATGTTAATAAACATCTCAACCCTGAAATGCACAGCTCTGCAGCCTCTTGAATATTTTATCAGCCTGTTTGCAAGCTTTCTTTAGCCACTGCAAGTTGATCATCCTGCTGAATTTCTTGTGCTGAAAGCAATTTATCTGTAGCTACTTGTTCTTTAGGGACCAGCTGTATATTTGATGCAAAATAATATTTATGCAGATGATTCATCTGTATTGAAATTTAATGATTTAAATCTTCAAGTTTGCTAATTCACTTCTTGTGCTTGTTAAACTACTTACAGCAAAAGTAACTGACTGTCCAAGCATCCTTTTCAGAAAATATGATCATTTGCTCTTGAATAATTATGACTAAGAATATGATATTGTAATGTTGCCTACCTCTAAAGTGTATTGTGAATGCTTCTTCTACCTCTATAATATGGACAATTAGGCTGTTCTGGAATGCATAATTGATGTGTACCTTAATGAACTTCTTGTACTCCTTCTGCCTGGGATAGAGTTTTATCCATACTACAACTGGATTGGTATGCATACCAATTTACTTGGATTTGTCATCCTCTTTTATCAGTACAATACTTCCATACAGTTTTCTTTAACTACATGGGAGCCAGTCATTGGCTTTTCATTATACTTATGGGGCACGGTACATAGAGAACCCAGAGCGAACCCAGAGAAGCATGGGGTAGAGGTACAGACTAATACTGCTTCCAGTGTGAGTGCAACTACCAGAACTGCTGGAAGCACACTAATGAGGCCAAACGAAGCTCAAAATTTCAAGTGTAACTGGAGTGTCATGAACCTTCCATAGGCTCTGAGATACACAACGGCTCTCCACCTCTCTACAAAGTTCTTTGTAATTTCATTGATGCAGCTTTCCCACATTTAGAAGTGCATTGCCAGAGGTCTAACTGTGAGACATGTAAGACTCCACTAGTCATCCAAAGTGTTCTTCATAGTTGGTAGAGAGAAATAAGCACATGAATCACATAAGACTGGTTCATACCTAGTTAGGAGTCTAAAATGAAAAAGAACAAGTATACCTGTTTCTCTTTACTGACTAAGAGACTGTGGGGTGATGAACTCAAACTTTGATGTCTAACTTTTAGGTGTATAGGGTAGGCTTATCATATATAATTTTAGATACTCTGTTTTCCTTACATTTAGTGTGTGATAATAATTTTGTTTTGCTCAGCAAAATCTATTTTCTATTGCATTTCTCTCATAAATTCTGTCCCCAAAGGCAAAACCAATTAAATGGATAACTTGTAAAAAATATTACAGGAAGAAACATGCCTCTTTTTGAAATTTGAGAGATTTAAGCTTAATGAGGTACAGAAAAGAAACATTTTCAGCTGGGTTTTGAACGCAGAATGGAGAATCTTACAGAATGACAGAGGAAATTGGTCCATATGAAATGGACACTTTAGATGTTTTCTGCTTTTCCAAAAAAGAGATAGTGTCATGGTTTAATCCCAGTTGGTAATTAAGTTCCACACACCTGCTCACTCACTGTCCGCTCACCCAGAGGGATGGTGAGGAAAACTGGAAATGAATGTAAAACTCAAGGGTTGAGATAAAATTTGAATAATTGAAATAAATAAAAATGAAAGAACAATAATAATAACAACAATAATAGTTACAATGAAAAGGAGGGAGAGAGGGAGAGGAACAAAATCCAAAGGGAAGGGAAGAAGGAAAATAAGTGATGCACAGTACAGTTTCTCACCACCCACTGACTGCACAGCCAGTACCCTAGAAATGATCGGCAGGCCCTGGCAACCCCCCCCCGAGCTTATATGCTCAGCGTGATGTCCATTGTGTGAAATACCTCTTTGGCTAATTCGGGTCAGCTGTCCTGGTTGTGTCACCTCCCAATTTCTTGTGAACCCCTAGCCGTCTCACTGGCAGGGCCTGAGAAACTAAGAAGTCCTTGACTTAGTATAAGCATTACCTGGCAACAACTAAAAACATCAATGTGTTATCAGTATTGATCTCACACCAAATCCAAACCACAGCACTGCACCAGCTACTAAAAATAAAATTAACTCTATCCCAGCTGAAACCAGGACAGACAGAAAAGGCTAGCAATCCATGCCGGCACATAATGGATTGGCAGTGCTTCTTTAAGCATTGCTCCTTGAAGCAGTCTAACATTAACATTTTGCCTGAAAACAAAATAGAGCATAATGTAATAGTAATATGTTATTAATTTGCATTCAGCAAAAACTAACCCAAGCAGCACCCAGCTCCTTGTGACTTCTGAACATGTTTCTGAACACCTTTTAGTTTTTCCTTCGACATGGAAAAAAAAATTGATTGTCCTAAAGGATGTACTTCTACATGACTAAAGTAGAATCTCATTATGATGTGACAGTGTTTAAAACACTACCCTTCTCTTCTACTATTACTTGTAGGGAGTTACTTAGTTTTGCTTACAAGCCCTTTTAGAGCAGGTTTGATCTGTGCTTTTTTAATGGAACTTGGGAAATAATGTAATGATGTGCTAGCCTTCCACTTGAACAGCTGTTCTTGCTGCTTTTAACTGGGTTCCAAGTCCCTGAGACAGCAAAAAATGGTAACTCATACTGTTAACATTTCTCCTCCCTTGCAGGCAGGAAGATCTTCAGCATGTGAAGAAAACTAAAACCTAAAAGAAAAGTAGCTGGACTGGTGGTAAGTTTGAAAATTATAAACTACTTCTGTATGGACTTGCATTTGTTATGCCTGTATAGGGAGTGACTGGTGTAGATGCAAGTGTTTCTGTACAGGTACATAATGTGGGAGTGATGATGATAAGCTGCTGTATTATTTCATGCACATGGCATCTAGGAAATTAGTGTAACTGCTTATTAATTGGGCTTTATGTCTATCCTAATGCGGGTTGGGAAAAAAAAGAGCTATCCTCTTCTTGTCTGGGGCAGGCAACTTGTGTATTAAATTATTTTCTGGGCACGTCACTAGCTTTGCATAAGGTAAGTCAAATAGACTTTCCTTCCACAGTCTTTGTGCATGGTGTGAAGCCTAGCTCAGCTTTGCGTGTTTAACTTTTAGAGATCTATGTTAGTGAGATGAATCACACCAGGAGAGGCCAGAGGTCTGCGAGTGAAAGCATTGCCTTTTGTGATGCTTAGAGCCTCAGAGGGTTTTCCACAGGACTTGAGTTTCCTCCTCCCCAATTGCTTTCTACAGTGCTCAATGGTTCTGTGATTGAAAACCATTTTATGGACTAATTTAAAATGCTTGTGCACTGATTTGGATGAACCAAAAGAGTTTGTTAGCTTCTAGGTTACATTTGTTTGTAGATGAGCAAACATCCTCAAGGTATTCTGTCAAACACAGGCTGTAATTATGAATCTCTTTGACTTATAGCACTGGTCCCTAGACTATCTGCAAGGTATACTTTTGGGAGACATTTCAGGAGGGAAAGACATGCTGTGATTAAAGCACATAATCACAAATACTGAGTTATTATCTGTTCAGATATAGCTTTCCTGTGTGATCTTGAGCAAGGTACTTGAAATTCGTATTCTGAAAAACACTTATATTTAAAACTAGCACCTTGTTATTCAAGAGTATGGAAGCCTCTGGGTATTCAAAGTGTTATATGCTGACTGTACTGACACACACACACAGAAATCTCCCTTCTCCAACCCATAAAAAACCACCACTGTTTTTTTTTTTTTATTCCTGTTCACTCTGAAGAGCTATTTGTCAGGGAAAGAAGCTGGTGTTCTGTCTTGTATATCAAGTAAATGGTAACCACAGTGCTCCCCTGCCTTTTGTTATATGTCCAGCCTCATCAGTAAAAGGCTATCATGCCATGTTTCAATTATCTGTGCACAGGAAAGGTCTCCTTTTATTACCAGTATTTTTTGACCTGTTTCTGGTTGTTAATAAGTTTGTGTGGTTTTAATGGCCTGCTTTTAATCAGTAAGAGGTGGGCCCGATTAAAAATATTCCCAACTTGCAAAGCAAAGGGACTTCATAAGAAAGCAATGTTGTATACAAATCCTTATTTTACTTTACTCAACACCTGCAACACATAGCTTCTTTAACACACATATTGTGGATATTTTAAAACATAATATTCTGGTTTCATAAAAATAAAAAAATAATGTTCTGTTATCATTTTTTTTTAATTTGTCATCCCAGTAACAGCAGAGAAGAAGCAAAACTGGAGATCATAAATGACCTACTTGATGCCATCTTGCCAGACCGCATATTCCACTTCATGTTACACTGCAGTGTGGGAGCAAAAAGAAACAATGTGTCAAGGAGCAACAGTCTAATAATTGCACTTTTTATCATGAAAATGTCATGTAATATTTTAGTCTTTTTTTCAGAAAAACAATGAGAAACTGAGGCTGTTGCTCACAGTGTTATGTGCTCATAAGTACACACAGGCTATGGAAAAAATATTTCAACAGCTGTTGTTTTTATTTTAGAACTGCTACCTAAGAAAGAAAAGGATGTTTGTTAAATGATGAAGGCCTGTGTCCCACCTTTAGCTTGAACGTTTAAGTTTTTAAACAGTGGAGATGGCTACCTAACTTACATAAACATCATGCTGGAAAGTAAGAGCTTATTAATTTGAACATACTATATGCTATGACAGATTCATAGCATATAAAAGCACATAATGTTGTGAGCTGAAGGGCTGCTAAGAATGTCAGAGAGGGATGATGCACAGCCAGTTCCTTGTCACTGATTGGCAGGCCCTGGCCACCCCCACGCCCCAGTTTATATACTCAACATGATGTCCCATGGTATGGAATACCCCTTTGGCCAGTTGGGGTCAGCTGTCCTGGCTCTGTCCCCTCCCAGATTCTTGTGTCCCCCCAGCCCTCTCTCTGGCAAGGCCTGAGAAACTAAGAAGTCCTTGACTTAGTATAAACATCAACAAATAAAACCATTGGTGTGTTATCAACACTGTTCTCACACCAAATCCAAACCACAGCACTGCACCAGCTACTAAGAAGAAAATTGACTCTGTCCCAGCTGAAACCAGGACACTGGATTATGATATGTGCTTACTGTGTCATCTTATATAAACTTTTTCTTTGGTGCTTTGTTCATTATTTTCAAACAGGTTTTCTTTCCAATTTTTTATTCATTGAGAAATCAAGGTTTGAGTTGGTAATGAACATAAGCATAGAAAGCTATACATAAGCTATGAACATAAGCATTTATAGAGTTTATAGTCAGATATGTTTTTATTACTCTGACACATGTTCATATCATTCACGGGCAAATATAAGTATCTGAGGCAGCAGTCAAGCCTATGTAACCCCCCATAGTTGCATAAATGTGGTATCCATGTGGTTGTCTGCTGTTGGTGTATAATATGAGGGAAATCAACTTGTGTTGTATCGGTCAACATGTTTCTGAAGATTAAATGAATTAATTTGTGATGACATGGATGAATAAAGTAAAATTGACATTCATGTTAAAAGATGGTGGTTGGAGGAACCCCAACATCTTTTTTAAATTATCACAGACTAATTCAGTTTGGAAATAGAGGCAGAATTATTACAACAGACAAGAGTATGTAGTTAAAATGGTAGTCTTTGTGAATTGGACCTTGCATGTATTTCTTGGTAATGAAATTGTTATAGCAGACTGCTGGGCAGTGGGAAAGATGAAGAAATAAAAGGTATGGATATAATAAGAAGAAAGAAAAGGCATGGGTGAATGAAGTGCCTCTTTGGTAGCCTGTTTCCCACTTTTCTGTGATTGTGCTCTGTACCACTCGACTCACTGGGGTTATGTCCACTAATTAACAGGATAAGATCAGAGGGAACTGGGGAAGGCTTTGAGGCTGCTTGGTTTCAGCTATATGCTTTGACGTAAATGTGGGGACAGGCAAACATACCACCTGACCTGCTGGGGGGGGGAATTGACTGTATACCTCATTACATCACCTGATGTGGGGAACAGTGTTTCCCACTGATGTTTGGGCTATTCTTTCTGGGGGCATTGCTTTCCTTCATTACCTGCATTGATTAAAAGAGTAGTGTGTAATAATTTTTAGGATAGGACTTGTAGGATTTTGGTTTACAATCTGGCTTCTGAGCCAACAAATTGCAGTGACCAAGGACAGAGAGATGAAAAGGTGGGAAGTGAGAGAAGGCAGAGTCCTTGACCTACTTTCCCACTAGCCTGACTGTTTTTTAATATGGCAGGACTGTGGTCAGGTTGCTAACAACGGTCAAACATGTTAACTCAGAAAAAGGATGGACCAGTCACTGACACTGGTGATAGAGAAGAGCATTGTTTAAATAAATTAGCTTAGAAAGGCAGCCTGAACAAGTCTTGATGGATACACAGAATTCACAGCATTAGGTAGGTGCATTGGTGTGACTTTAGGGGGAATAGAACGTCACTTGTTATTTGACCAAATTTTCTGATATCTCTTTCTATTGGATTTTGTCACTGGCCCTCTTAGCAGAAAAAAACCAAAAGCTACCATACTTTTAGTAGCTTAATTTTTCTATAAGGATGAAGAGATGGTTTAAGAAAATAATTGTATCTTAAATAACAATTTCTTTGATAAACAGTGGTTTACTTAGAACTAGTCAAAGGTTATCTTTCATATGAGCTAATGTTTTTAAAAGTGATCTGTTGATAGCCCTGGAGAATTCAGCCCTTTATTTAGAAGTTAAGGTGCATTTTAGCACTGCTGCTGACAGCACAGTACATCAGATGATACAAAAGAGCTTTTTCATTGCAATAGCTTTAAATACAGCCTGCACAGACAGGTATATGACACAGATTCGAAATAGCTTGAATTCACTTGGTCTCATCTAGTCAAAACACAGCATTTCAATATCGCTTTGATTTTTATGCATTGTGCTCAGTTTGGAGATGTGACTCAGTCTGGAGATATGACCAACACCTGAGAATTGGGAATTTGATTAGTTTTCCCACTGACTTTTAGAAGAAATCAAGAAAATACACAAAGTTAAATTCATGATTTCTGTGCTTTTGCTTATTTCCATGCTAGAATCATTCCAACAAGAAAGCACACTGAGGGAACACAGGAAAGAAATGAAGGATCTTTTGTATCACATTACTTGAATTTGAGATTCAGTGATGTTACTCCCTATATTCAGTATTTATTACAGTCCAATATTGAATAAACATACACAACATGCAAAAATAAGCCAGCTTATTGTTTTTTTTTTATTTTATTATATTACATATATTATTTTTTTAGTATTTTTAGTATTATATATGATACATATATTACTATGTAAATAGTAAGAGCTCAAGTGATTTGCATTTTTGTTCATCATCTAACATAAATTTCAACTACAGCTTAGAATGCAAGTGTTTGTTGAGCAGTAACTTGTTTCTTCTGCCTAGAAAACACAGGATCAGTACTGGAAGCACTTGAGACAGAACACACATAAACGAAATTGACAAAGGAAAACAAAAGAAAAGGAAAAAAAATTGCTATGTTTTCAAAATACTCAGTCTTAACATGCACTTGGGTGGTCTAGTAGACATTCAGGTACTGAGAGAAAGGAATTAACTACTCAAGAAGAAATTAATAACAGTACCCTTAAAAAGCAAATTTTTGTGAATGGAAGTTTTAGATCAAAGTGTAGATATGCATGTACATAAAGCTAGCATTCCAGGAAATTAATATTTTATGACTGATGTCATAAGAAACACTTTTATTATTATGTTTTCTTACAAAGTTTTGGAGTTCATGATACTGAATTCAGGTCCTAGAAGTGACACATGAAAAAAATGGATGCAGCACAAGTTGTACTGCTCCTAGTCCCCAAAGTATGCTTTCAAACTTTTTCTGCCATCTGTTTTCAGGATGACTTGTTCATCATCTTAATTATCTTTGTCCCTCTTGTCCTCTGTCCCTCTCTCTTAAACACATTATATAGGCAGTAGGTCTTGCATTATTTGACGGGCTTGGCATTGATTGGTTGCTCCTTTTATCTACGGAACTAAATGAAACCAAGAAAGAACAGTGATTATAACATATAACAGGGAAAATTATTTATTGCTGCTTTGGATGCAGCCAGGAATAACTTGGGAAGGTTCTGATACTGGCTTTTCAAGAAAGAATGCCATCAGGTGTTTTCCTAAAGGTATGATACAGTTCAGAAGTAGTACACTGCAGATGTCTAAATGACTTCAGAATTGTCAGAGGATGATCATCTCCAAATTTCCAACAGGAACAAAAAATACTTTACGGTAAACAGAACACTTTGAAACATAACAGTATTCTCTGATATGTGTAATTCCATCCTAGATGCTTTGGATTCTAATTTGATTTCTTTCTATTTCTGCACAAAAATTTGAGCATGGATGGATGCTTAAACAAATGTTGTTTTAAGCATTGAAACTTCAATGAACCTGCAAAACTGAATGAGGAGCTGTAAGTGCTCTAGTCCTTTCTGTTATTTACACTAGGCAACTGGAAGGCATAGACAAACACAAAAGGACAACCAAGGTCTGTGTAGTGGAACATGGCTAAGATAAATCATTTAAGAGAAAAAATATTCTGCAAGAATGCACAGAATAGATCAGGATGGAAAGAAATAGAAAAGTGCTGTCAACCATTTTGAAACAGGTAATACAGACCTTATTCTTACCATATAGTTACTTTTTCAAACATTATTGAAAACCAAGAGTAATAATATCCTTTGTATAGTAACAACAAAAAGGTGTTGTGTTTCAAGGCCTTTTTCTTTGGTTTGGTTCCCCACGCCCCACCCCCACCCCCAGAATATTTAATGCTTTTGCTTCTTATCCAGATGGATACTACACAGAAACCATTTTCTTTCTTATTCTTTCTGGTTTCATATGAAAAACAATCAGAACACCAAACACAAAAGAGCAAAGAAATAAATTGGAAAGCATCTAGCAGCTTCAGAATTTCCTGCTTGAATTCACTTACACAAGCTTCTGATGTTTGTGGTGAAGAGGTAGATTTGTTTGTGTGTGGAAGAGTGTCTCTATACATGTAAGAACTGATTTCTAAATAACTACCTAATAAAAGTGCTGCCAGTTGAAAGAATTTAAACTTCTTGCTATTGTAAAGAACCCACCAGATTTCCAGCTTCTGTAGATGCCAACTACAATAAACATGAGAATGTAACTTTAGCATTGAAACTATATCCAATATTGAAAAGATATCCCGTAGTACTGTGAAACTCCTAAAATGCAATTGTGGCATACATAATTCTTCTCCCAGAGTTTCATTATCAGGAAATCTTAGTAGCTTTTTATCTACTAGGATCTATAACTGCTATCTTTAAAACACTACCCTGTACCACTACCCTAGGTAATAATTAATTGAGCACATTCACCGTTTATTTAAGCTTTTCCTGAGAAGGAAAATTGTCTATTATCCACAGACAATTATTATCATCTTTTCTCATTACTGTGGTGCTGCTCGAGTAACAAAAGGAATGCAAATGGTTTTGAAATAACTGTTTAGCTTTTTGTTGCTTAGTTTAGAAAGGGGCTAATTTTTTGCACAGACTTGGATGTAAAAGCACATTATTTTGTATATGTTATCCTAATTGTAGGAGCACATTGTTACAGCAAACGTTGGATTGATGAATGCTCAAGGATTCATTCTTGAGTAATAATTCCATAGATTCAACTAGAAGCACTTATGCAAGATTATAAATTACTAGAAATCAACCTAGTGCAATGTGATCAAAACTGCCTAGTGAGAAAGGAAGTAGAATGCCAAATGGAAGCCTGGACAGCTTTCTGATTTGCCAGGGCATACCAAAGCATAACTGCCTATGTCTGAATTAGAATACAAAATGCTGCTGATGGTTTATAGTTTTATATGTTTTCAGTATGTACTAGCTTGAAACTAATTCTGAAAACAATTCACTACATGCTTACTCAGTAGTCTAGTTACACTCACATGAAGTTGTTCATACATATTAATGTAAATACAATTTTTTTCTAAGATCAGCGTTACATAAAGCATGGTATCAGTTTGACTATGTCAGTTTCTGAGACTATACTACACATAAAAAGAGAGATTTTTATGTATAGTATATTGCAGCCACTGGATACTCAGGTAGTTTAAATGGAATTGGTTCTCATGTGTTTTAAAGTTAAAACATTAAAGCAAACATAAGAAAAAGCTATAAAATTATTTATACACACCACTGTAATTTTATAAATGTGACTCATCCTTTTGAATTTAATGACACTCTTTGTATAGCTAAATATGTGGTTGTGTAAAGTACTAATGTGACCATGTATTAAGTATTTTTAGATTGTCATATAAAAAAGCAGAGGGTAATTCAACTTTGATATGGGAAGTTAGCTACTCACCTTGTGCCACTGTCTCATTCAAGCGTCAGTGCCCTTGTAGATGCTTTTTTTCTGACTTCTAGAGAATAAATTTTTTGGCCAGGGTCATGCAACATTTTTAGAGCTTAAGAAACAGAGACAGAGTTAGGTGTATTAATTGTGCTGGCCTTTATGTACTGTTGCCATGTACATCCAGTATTCTTACCAAAGGGAATGAACACATCCTGTAGGAGTGTTTGGCCTTTAGGCAGAGCCTAGCTACTCTGATCTATATTGTGAGTCTCTTCCTTTGATGTGGCATTTATTATTCAACATATGATGTGAAAGGTATTGTGTTATTAAATGTCAGTGATGCATGCTTTTCCTTTTTTTATTTTTTTTTTTATTATGGCAGAGAAGCTGATATACATGACTAATATTTCCTTCTAATACCTAAACTAGAGGAAATGCTATGCATACAGCTTTTGTGGTGGAACATACAAGGGTTCAAATTCAGTAACTTAATTTTCTGCTCTTTTTAAATTTTTGTTTTAGCATGTTTTTTTTAAAGACTGCCCTGGATGCAGTGGAGAGAAATTCTAAGTCAAAAATAGTACTCATCCTTCTGCACAGTAGTGTTACTGTCACCTCTTTGTCTTGCACTTTCAAAAAGACATGTACTATTCCTTGTAAGCAATGTATTTTGAAACAGGATGACATATTTGGTGTGAATACTCAAGTTTTCTTGAATCTCCTTTTAGCCACTGGAAACTGTTGTAGAGGTAGATGCTCACAGACTGATTTTTTTGTCAAAAAAGAGATGGCAACTGGGCACGATATACCATTCCTAAGGGGAAACCAGTCTCTCAAACAAGATGTTTGCTTTCTGGGTGGTTGCAGGAGCTTCCACTGCAAGAATCCTTGCAGCAATGTGTTTACCTGCATAAGGTTAGACTACCTGTGCTGTTATTTCACTCATTTCTTAAAACCCATTTGGCCTGTAGTCCTGAGTGACCACCCCAGCATCTGGATGACTTGTTTAGATTGATTAATTTAAATGATACACAAAATGTCTCCTACCTTAATTATGTAAAAAAAAGACTGTTCTGTATGACTCTTTCTGTATCTGCACAAAAGGTTTCTACTGACTGAGTACAATTGTATCTGGATACAGTCTGGTCAGTTTTGCATCAGAAGCTGCCTGGAAGTGTCAGTGGACCTACCAAATTCTTTGTCCAAGGTAGATGCATTTTTAGTACATGCATAATAAAAAAAAATATGCATAAATAATATATGCATTGAAGCACACAGGTGGTGCCTATCAAAAGGTCCTAGGCAGAGCAGGGCCTGCTCAGAGAAACTCCAGGACTGTTTGAAATTCCTACCTGTAACAGTTAGAAGTTTCATTGTGAAGCTGGCTGAAGGCTGTCATGCACTCTGTTTCAAGTCTCCTCTATGCAAAGACTAGCTGGGAAGCTCTTGCACCACCCAGGAATTTACTGACAGGGTTCTGGGGGTGTGTGCAGCCCCATACCCTGCTACAGCATGGTGGCAATTATTGGATAGACTTCAATCTTATACTTATATCCCAATTATAACTTTAATTTTACAGCTTTTACCACAAAATCAATTGAGTCCCATAGCAAACACCCAGGAATGGAATTCTTGAAGACTGATGCATATATTTCTGCCTGAATTGAACTTTGCTCAAGGTATTTTTTCTGATCATGTTAAAAAAGCAAGAAACAGGTTTGTGGTTTGGCTTCGTTTTTTTGTCTGCTTCTTTGTTCTTCTGACAAAGTGGTAAAAAAAAGAAAAAAGAAAAAGTCCTATTGTAGAAGTACAGCTGGATCAAGTGCATAAGAGTATTGTGTTTGTTCAGTGAGATCAACAGTATTTACCCCTTTGTGGTAGAGAAATAAGCACTCAGCCTGATAGAAAAGGTAAATGAAAAGGCAACAAGGCAAGTCATTAGACTTTTAATGAAGGCAGTTTTCACTATTCAGTTGTACAAATTGAGGATGCAATTTACTTTACAAAATGTAAGTAGGAGGTTGAACTTTTATTCAGGCAGGGTTGTCAAATTGTAACTTATTGTACCATGTAATACTGTTGAATTACTCATCTTCTAAAAATATTTTTGGCTGGCTGTTTTGGCAGATTATTAATATTAAAATATTAATATTTAAATTAATTTTGCAGTTGGTCATAACAAGGAATGTAGCTACTTGGTATTTTAGGAATTTTTCTGTTGTAAGTATATAAAATCTATTGTCTCTGACTCAACACTTATATGGTTATTTAGAAAAAAGTGTTTATTGGAAATACTCTAAGAACTTGTCCATTATATGATAAGCAGAGTAGAATAGATTAGAACAGAATAGTTCAGTTGGAAGGGACCTACAGCAATCATCTAGTCCAACTGCTTGACTGCTTCAGGGCTGATCAAAAGTTAAAGGATATTATCAAAGGCATTGCCCAAATGCCTCTTAAACACTGAGAGGCTTGGGTCATCGACCACCTCTCCAGGAAGCCTGTTCAAGTGTTTGACCAAGCTCTCAGCAAAGAAATGCTCCCTAACGCCCAGTCTGAACCTCCCCTGGTGCAGCTTTGAACCATTCCCGTGCTTCCTGTCATTAGATACTGCCCGCGCTTCCTCTCCTCAGGAAACTGTAGAGCAATAAGGTCTCCCCTCAGCCTCCTTTTCTTCAAGCTAGACAAACCCAAAATCCTTACCTATTCTTCTAGGACATTCTTCCCAACCTTTTCATCTCCTTTGTTGCCCTCCTCTGAATGCATTTGAGTACCTTAACATTCTTCTCAAATTGTGGAGCCCAGAACTGCACACAGTACTCAAGGTGACACTGCCCCAATGTTGAACATAGCAGGATAACCATCTCTTTTGACCAGCGGTTATACTGTGTTATATGCACACCAAGATGCAGTTTCCCCTCTCGGGTGCAGGGCACACTGCTGACTCATATTGAAGGAAGTGCAGCTGATATAGGAAGTGCATAGGCAGGTGATGGAACTGATGGAACTTCAGTACAGACACTAGGTGGCAACGAGTGCCCAGACTCTTCTGAAGAGCAGGTAAGTACCTGCCTCAGGTGTACACAGGTTGATGATCTGTTACAACAGGTGGTCAAGTTGCAGGAAACAGTTAAAAGGCTGTGCAGTATTAGAGGGGACCAAGACGGAGTCAGATAGGTCCTGTGGTAGCAGACACCACAGAAAATGAGGTACCTTGGACCCTAGTGACTGACAGAAGCAGGACTCTGCTTCAGTCCCCACCCTCTAGAATCACAATTAAAACCAGGTATGAAGGTTTGAAAGCTATAGACACCCATGAGCAAGGTCTACAATAAGAAACTACACTAGCAGCCCACCCTGAATACCACAAAAAGAAATGTTGAGTGTTTGTAGTGGGTGAGTGTCTGTTAAGAGGCATGAGGAGCCCATCTGCCAGCCTGACAGGGTTTCATGTGAGGTATGCGGCCTACCAGGAGCTAGAGTCCAAGGCATTGTTGAGAGCGTGCCACAACATGTCAAGAGCACAGATTAGTATCCACTGCTGTTCTTTCTTGTGGGCTTGAATGACATCACAAGACAGAATCTGGGCAGAATCAAGGAAGACTACAAAGCTCTGGGGGTGCAAGTGAAAAATGTTGGTGCCCAAGTTATTTTTTCTTCTGTTTTACCAGTAAAAGGAAAGGGCGCAGCAGAAAAAGGTGTATAATGCACATCAACTTCTGGCTTCGTGGCTGCTGCCATTGTGAGGGTTTTGGCTTCTATGACAATGGGACGTTTGACTAGAGCATGTTAGGGAATGATGGAATCTGTCTGTCTAGGAGAGACAAGGGGATCTTTAGCAGCTGGCTGGCCAGTTTTGGGGAACAGGCTTTAAACTGAAGGACTCAGGGGGAGGGGTCCAAAGTGGCAATGCTCAGGCCATCACATCCACCTGGGGAATAAAGCAGGCCAACCACAGCAACCATATACTTTCCTTAGCTGCCTCCCAAGACGAGTGCCAGAAGGCCAGCCACCTCAAGGGTGTGTGTGGCCATGGTAGATGCTCTTTCACCCCTTCTGGGAAACCTGCATGCTCCATTACCTCTCTGAAATGCCTGTACACCAACACACCCAGCATGGGGAATAAAATCAGGAAGAATGAGAGATCTGTGTGTGGTTGCAGGGC
The DNA here is from genome assembly GCF_017639655.2 of Falco naumanni. Classification (NCBI taxonomy): domain Eukaryota; kingdom Metazoa; phylum Chordata; class Aves; order Falconiformes; family Falconidae; genus Falco; species Falco naumanni. Next base: position 71,517,134 of record NC_054056.1, read on the forward strand.
CATGATCTCATTGCTGTTACAGAGGCATGGTGGGATAGCTTTCATGGCTGGAATGCTGTCATGGATGGCTATGCACTTTTTAGGAAAGAGGCCAGAAAGGAGAGGTGGTGGAGTTGCTCTTTATGTGAAGGACCAACTGGAATGTATTGAGCTTTCTGTAGGGGTGGATGCAGAACAAGTTGAGAGCTTATAGGTAAAGACTAAGGGGCAGGCCAACATGGGAGACACTATTGTGGGTGTTTGCTACAGGCAGCCTGATTATGAAGAGGAAGTCGATGAAGCCTTCTACAGACAATCAGAGGTAGCCTCATGATCACAGGCCCCAGTTCTCATGAGGGACTTCAACCACTCTGATATCTGCTGGAAAGACAACAAACACAGCTAGGCACACACAGCTCAGGAGGTTCCTGCAGAGCATTGAAGATAGCTTTTTGACGCAGGTGGTAGAGGAACCAATGAGGTGAGGTGTGCTCCTGGGCCTAGTACTCCCAAAGAAAGAAGGACTGGTTGGGGATGTGAAAGCTAGAGACAGCCTTGGCAGCAGTGACTATAAGGTGGTGGAGTTAAGGATCTTGTGTGGACAAAGCAGGACAATAAGTAGGATTGCAACCCTGGACTTCAGGAGAGCTACCTTTGGCCTCTTCAAGGACCTACTTGGAAGAATCCTATGGGTTAGGGTTCTGGAAGGTAGTGGGGTCCAAGGGAGGTGGTTAATATTAAAGCATCTCTTCCTCCAAGCTCAAGGGAAAATGTGGGCCTGAATGATGTGGATGCTTTTGTGACAAAGGACACAGAGAAGATGGAGTTATTGAATGCCTTCCTTGCTTCAGTCTTTACTGCCAAGGTCACCCCTCAGGTATTCCAGACCCTGGAAGCAAGACAGGAAGTCCGGAGAAAAGAAAACTTTCCCTTGGTTGAGGAGGATCATGTTAGAGACCACTTAAGCAAACTTAACTCCCACCAGTCCGTGGGCCGCAATGGGATGCAACCCCAAGTGCTGAGGGAGCTGGCAGATGTTATTGCTGAGCAACTCTCCATTATCTTTGAAAGGTCATGGAAGACAGGAGAGTTACCTGAGGACTAGAGGAAAGCCAACATCACCCTAGTCTTCAAAAAAGGCAAGAAGGAGGACCTGGGAAACTACAGGCTGGTCAGCCTCACTTCCTTCCCTGGAAAGGTCATGGAACAGCTCATCTCTAAGTATGTGGAGGAAAAGAAGGTTGTCAGGAGTAGTCAACATGGATTCACCATGGGGGAAATCATGCCTGACCAACCTAACAGCCTTCTGCGAAGGAATGGCTGGCTGGGTAGATAGAGTGAGAGCAGTGGATGTTGTCTGCCTGGACCTCAGCAAGGCTTTGAACACTGTCTCCCGTAACATTCTCACAGGTAAGCTCAAGAACTGTGGGTTAGATGGGTGGACAGTGAGGTGGGTTGAGAACTGGCTGAATGGCAGAGCTCAGAGGGCTGTGATCAGCGGCACAAAGTCTAGCTGGAGACCTGTAGCTGGCGGTGTGCCCCAGGGGTCAATACTGAATCCAGTCCTGTTTCACTTAGTCATCAATGACCTGGATGAAGGAAAGAATGTACCCTTAGCAAGTTTGCTTTAATACAAAACTGGGAGGAGTGGCTGATACATCAGTGTGTTGTGTTGCCATTCAGTGAAACCTAGACAGGTTGGAAAGCTGGATGGAGAGGAACCTCATGAAGTTTGACAAAGGCAAGTGTGAGGTCCTGCACCTAGGGAGGAACAACCCCACGCACCAGTACAGGCTGGGGCTGGCCTGCTGGGAGGCAGCTCTGTGGAGAAGGACCTGGGAGTGCTGGTGGACAGCAAGCTGGCCATGAGCCAGCAGTGTGCCCTGGTGGCCAAGGAGACCAATAGGATCCTGGGGTGCATCAGGAGGAGTGTGGAGTCTGCTGTGGAGTCTCCTTCACTGGAGAGCATTCCACTGCACCTAGCAGCTTTTTGTAACTCAAATGTATGCATTTCTGTCCTGAATGCTGTACAATGAGTAAGCAGATCAGACTGTCTGTGTGGAACAGTCTAAGTATAAATTAAGTTGTATCATTAGTGACATTTGTTGGCATGGTATTAGAGAAGCTTCTGTGTAAGAAATATTGTATCAGCACAGGAATATAATTTTGATTTTATCATTGTCATCACCAATCAGCAGGGTAGATTTAAAATCACTTATTCTTTTTTTTTTTTTTTTTTTTTTTTTTTTCCAGGATAAATCATCAGGAAAGTAAGAGGATCACTAGAATAATTTGGTTTCCCACCTATCATCATGTACTAATTTCCAATTTATGGGAAACTCTTTTGATTCTCAATGAGTAAAATCAAACCTGTAATCTATTTCTATTATCTGGATCAAGATTCCTATAAACCCACCTACCTTTACAAAGAAAGGCATAATTTAGAAGGGAATCTTCTATTATCTCTATTTGTGACACAGCCAAAAAAAGAGAGTGCTAAAGGTAATTAGGGTGGAAATTGTGGGCTGTGCAAACTTTGCAAAATTTTAGAATCTATAGTTACTGACCCCAAACAGCAGCTATGCATGAAAAATATTTTATGTGATTTCACTGCATACCTTGTTTGAGTGCTCAAGATTGTGTTCTGTGTATGATATTGAAGAATATACTTCTACAGAAAATACCCAAACAGGCTGCTTTATTGCTCTTCCAAAGCAGTACCTAATATTTCCTGTTAGAGTTGGTCCTATATACTGGTAACATCAGGATTAATAAATAATATGGTTAAATATTTTAGGTAGCACCTGCAAAATGTTCAAGAACTCGATTCTCATGAAAATAAAAATTGAATATATAGAGCACCTTGAATAAAAAAGGCCTTTAAATATGAAGATTATTTCCTTGATCTGTCTCTATAACTACATTCTTTCACATCTGCATTTCTCCCAAAGCTAAGAATCTAAAACCTATTATCACGCTACTTGTAATTTTTGCATGTTTGCTGTGGCACACTATCATAGAATCATAGAATGGTTTGCGTTGGAAGGGACCTCAAAGATCACCTGGTTCCAACCCCCCTGCCATGGGCAGGGACACCTTCCACTAGACCAGGTTGCTCAAAGCCCTATCATGTATTTAATATAAAGAGAAATATTAAATGTTAATAAATGGGTGTACATATGATTGTTAATGAAAAAATAAACTTACAATTATTGATAAGAAAAAGAATTATGTGTAAATAGATAGTAGAACAGGATCAAGGAGGAAGATCTTAACAAAATATCTTGAGTGGAAATCCTAATTTGCTGGTATATAAACATACCCTCATACTGAATCACTGTGCATGTACCTCATTCATTTTCCTTGTATAACATAAAAGGTCATTTTATAGAATTTCCAAGAAGAAGCCACAGGAATTTATGGATTACCTACTGGGAGTCTATAATCAAAAGCCTAATTTTTCTTTGAGTGTTTGAGTGCTTTCAGTTTCTGTGCAGTTATTATAAGGTAATAGGTGTTCAGGTTATTCGTGACCAAAAGGTCATTAAATTATGATGTCCCAGTAAAAAATAGTGCAATCCATGACATTTGTCAAAGAGATTATATGAAAATAATTTTGTGATATAAGTTTAAATGGTAAGACTCCTTGACCTTTCCATACATTAAAAGAAATAAAATTCAATTCCATAATTTTACTTTTTTTATTCTTTGAAGGAAAATAATTTCTTAGGTGATTGTCAAGACTTTAGTGCTACTGGAACTCTTCTAAAGAATTCTCAGCGTGTAACTAAAGCCTCTAAAGTTAATCAAGCATTACCATTAGTTTCTGTTAATACTCTATTTTTAGTGTAACTGGCATATTTTATCAATTTACATATTGTATTATCTTTTAAATGTCTATTGATTTACGGAGCTGTATGTTATAACTAAATCCGTTTGCTGCAGGGTGCAAAGCTAAGGTATGTGTGCTATGGTTTACATAGCATCATATGGATTAGAAATCACACCCTCAGTGGCACGTAGTGGGATAATTCAGAATACATAATGCTGTTAACATAATTTTAAGGTAACAGCTATGCTTTGTGGAAAATACTATTGCTCAACTTGGTGAAGAGCTGCTATAAAAAAAGGAACTGCTTATTATATCCATGTCCTATGGGGATAGTGACAGGTGATTAAAGCACATTTTCACAACTTTAGAGACAGAACCTAATATGACTGCCCATGGTTTATCTACATGTAAACATGGTTGTTTTCTTAGGAAAGAAAGGGTCATTCAGATGCAAATTCAAGTTGTGTCAGTCTGCAGTGTGCCACTTGTAACAGAAACGGACATTTGGGGGGAGGGAGTATGCTAGCATTTTTAGCAGCTTAATGAAAAATCTTAAAATTATCTCCAGGAATCACCTTCTAACTCAAGGGACTAGTCTAGAGACAGACTTAGAGTAAACCCCCTGGGCACCAGCAAGTTCTTGATACCAAGTGTTTTGCTTTGTAGAGCCACTCTAATGTAATTTGTGACCTTCAGTGAGGCTATCCTGTTCATCTGACAGATTCAGGTGGGTTGTAACATACCATAATTATAACTTATTTTTAGCACTTCTCTTTTTTTCCCAACTGAATAATTACTACAAAATTTGGTTCAAATTAATGGTTGTTACTAACATTTAACTTAAGTTTGTGTGCTTGCTGATTTCAAGGGAGATAAAGATTTAAATTATTAAATCTTTTTAAATGAAGCAAAAGCTGAAGAATTGTGACTGATATATACAAGTTTATGTAAGAATAGTGAAAAAAATGAATAACCAAAATAAGTCTTGTGTAAAGTATGGACAGATTTTTTGCTAGAAAGTGTTAAAAATTTTATCAGCTTCATCAAACTGGTCATCAGTACTTCTAAAAAAAGAAAAAAATAATATTTGCAGTACTCAGATACACACACCTGAGCCCAGGTGCTGTGTTTCTACATTTTCAAAATGAAGTGTCTTACAGGTTTCCACATTACCACCTGTGTTTGTGTTGCAGCGACCCCTGAGTTTTTATGGTGGCTATAGTAGTTATTGGGCAACAGAGTTTTAAACTTTTTTGTTACAAATGCAGTTGTAACTTCGACAGCTGAGGTGGTTGCCGTTTGCTTGTAACCACTGTTGATGGTTTCAGTCAAATTATTTCCACTCAGTCCTTGCTCTCTTACCAGCATCTAAGCATTCAGATAAGGACCAATTGAACTGAAAAGTTAATTTAACCACAGTTTTTTCAGCAACAGAAGGAATCACCACAGCTTCATTTTTGGTACTCTACTGGCTTCGTAACTATGTATTGGACTTCAGTACCTAAGGCTGAAAAGGTGAATCTCATTGGCATGAAATTTACTTATAACTAAAATATACTGCAGTATTGCTCTATATCACTAAAACCAGAAGCCAAATATGGCTGTAATACCACATACTTTTTTTGAGTCTTTCCACCATTGAGGGTGTCAGTGGTAACAGATTGTAATTGCCCTGTGTGACAACGCTGTAAAACAATAGCATAGAACTTTGCACAGAAATCTTGATTGTTTTTTCCCCATGCTGTTCCTAGAACCACTTTTAATTCTTCTCCTAAGGGGAAATCAGGATGGTGTGTGGAAGATGTATTACAAATCTAAGCCTCTAGTTACTGCCAGTAAGTGCTTTTGCTGCTGTAACAGAGCTACTTTGGCATTCTTTCAAAGAAAACATCCTTCATCTCAGCTGTTTCCAAACAAAATACATTAGATTTGTAAAGAACATCTTTTTCCTACTGTTGGAAATAATGCAATTAGGTGTAATTATATACTTCATATTATAATAATACAATAAATTATTAAACTAAGTTACTGTGTTTTTCACCAGTGTATTTTAGAAAAGTATATGGGAATAAAGATGGTGTGCAATGATCCAACGTCTGTAACAAACACCCCTGGCCTGAATGCGTTCCAGAGTTTTCTCCAGAATGAGAATTTTTAAATAAAATTGAAGATTAAAGTATTATAAGTAAATTATAATAATAAGTATAATCAATATGTATTACATACCTATTAAGAAAAAATTATTAAAACACACATTATTTATGATCAGAAACCAAAATACCAATGATATTTCCAAATACATACATACGTGAGCAAATAACATTGGTGTTATATAACCAGTCGCCATTCCACAAAACTATAGATGCAACTATATTTTCTTCATCATGTGGACAATCATCAGGCAAACAAATTCTCCCCTGACATCAACTTAGTTGAAACCTACTCTTAATTATTGTAATTTGAGTGTTTTCTTGGCTGCTGAGGTTTCACCCCTTGAGCCAGAAAAAAAGTGAATAAAATTAGAAACTCCAGAAAGCAACCAGGGATAAAAAAATTGCCTGGAGAAAGGAACATGGAAGACAGGAGGAAACTTAACACCATATATTGTGAAGTATACAAGATATTTTTCTCTGTGCTAAAGGAAACATTGAAAGAAATTACTTACAAATTCCTCAACAGTGAGATGAAATTGAAGTGCAAATGTAAAACCAGGATGACTGATAATTTTGAGACTTTTTTTAACAGTGTAAAGGAAAAATCTGTCCCCATTTAGAAACCTAACATGAGCCAGCCAGCCTTATTTGATTATGGAATTAAGGGAGAAAGCAGTCAGGTGGTGCCTACAAAACCTTTTGGTAGCTGATCTGTCCATCCTAAGACCCTTCCTTTTCTTCTCTAGCTTTATCTTGCCCCTACTCCAGGCCTGGGACATCATTCTTGCTGCCTTTTTCTCTTTCCTTTTTCAGGTAGGTATTTCACTACTCATACTCTTACTGAGTGTTTTGGTGTCCTGTGGTTTGAAGAGCTGGCTGAGTTCTAGCCAGAAGACTGGAAGGGAAAAAGCCTGCTCAAAAGCTGGAGCCAGGAAAGATGGCTGGTTTGCTGGATTAAATGAATGGCTTTGGGTTGTATTAGGCTGTAAGGAAAGAACTTCAAAAGGTCTGCTGAGTGAGATTTCTCAATGGTACTGGTTGCTGTTGGGCAAGGTGTAGCATTTCCTCAATTTGCTTTGCAATATACTTGTCAGATGAGTACTGACAAGGGAGGCTACTTTGTTTTCCCCTTTATACTGGTTGTACTAAGACAGTGGGAGTGTGAAGGGTACTTCGCATCAAGTGCTTCATAGCTGACTAGAACAGTGTCTAGAAGCAAAGCCTAGTTCCTGACGTCATATGTAGGGAGGCTAGAGAGCACTGTCCTCTCAGAAGCTGACCTACCTAAAGTGAGAATGTTGCACAGAGAGCTGCTAGCTTTGTGGGAATGCTGAGGACAGGGCATCTTCAGTCTAGGCTGAACACAACTGACTTCGATGCTCTGGAGCCTCCAATGAGGATTTGTATACTGAAAAGACCATCAGAAAAGAAGTCCCTATGACATGTCTTTCAAAAGAATTCTGCTTTTAACAAGACATTTTTTTCCATTTTTTGTATAACTGTTGCTTGTTTGTTCATTATTTTGTTAGTCTTCTTGCGTGAAATGGAAGATCAGAATTATATTTCCCTTCACCTAATATTATTCAGCTCAGTATCCCAGGAAAATGCTTTAGATATCAGAATACACATGCAGCTTCAAACATGCGTGTGCTGCGTTGGGTTTTGTTTGTAGGTTTTGTAGAGTTGCTTCAGAAAAATAATTTAAAATTTACTAAGATGGGAGGAGAGAGAAGGAATAACAGAATGTTTTCTGTATGTTGTTATTCCTTTTGAGATAAAGTATATTTATTTCACCCTTATTTTAGAGATCCTTTTCAGTATATGTGAGCTAATGCTTTTTCTGCATGCTGATGCATTTTAATGGGAGTTTCTTCATTAATTTTGCAGTAAAATTTTCTTTTTACACCATGCCCTGCAGTTTTTTCCTCACCTGTGTACATCCCTCTGAGTCTCTTTGTTGTTTTAGAATCCTAATGTACCTAGAGGCGCTGTTTGCAGTTGCATTCATACTAAAAGCTACAGCATCTACAGAAAAAATCCAGCCTAAACCAGCTGATCTTCCAGGTTACCGTGCAGGCACTGTTAGGGTAGATATATATATGTGCCATTTCCTGTACTTAAAGAGTGGCTCACTTCCTTCTCAGATTGCACACAGAAATGTATTGCAGTAAGCTAGCTTATGTCTGTGCAATCGAACGCTTAAAGAGAAGGAGCTCTGCTTACAGTCCAGAGGTGCAAACCAAAGTAGGAACAAAGTGCTCCTCCCATTCTTGACGTTTCCTAAGGATTACTTTAGATTGCTTTCTGAAGTGTCTAAAGGCTTCCAAGATTTCTGCAACATATATGCAACTTCAGTACCCTATTAAGGCATGTTTAGGGACAATTACCTTGTTCTCTTGATTATCTGAAATTAACTTGATAAGTTGGAATTTGAGTTAGCTGTCAAAGGCAAATGTTTCAAGCCAGCTGTAACTGTACTGCAGTCAGACAGGACTATATTTGGGCTTGCTAGTGTGCATTTCTGAATACAGTCTTCTAGCTGCCACCGATTTCTTATGATTCATGGAATAGTGCTCTGGCATACCTCAGCTTCTCAAACAAATTTGCGAAGTAAACTAGTTCAGGCGGAAGAGCATGAAACCAAAGTCTGGGACTGGGAGCAAGCTGTTCTGTACGCAGAGGAACCTGAGAGCAAAAAGGATCCTTGCCAGAGCTGATACTTGGTACCAGAGCTGTGATGTCAGTGTGCTACCTTCACTGTCTCCATCCAGTACTTGCTTCTGCCAGTTTGTCTTCCTCAACCTCCACCCAAAACTCTTCTGCTTGGAGGCCAGCAGTTTGATTGACATTGTCATCTGTCATAATACAGGTGTGCAGTGCCATCAGGAGCACACCATCCTAGAATCACAAGCACTGCTGGTGTCACTGAGAGCTTCATTCAGCACTTTCCTTCCAAATGTGTAGGTGTTGTAAACTGGAACATGAATACCATCTGTTGCTCACTGGAGGTGTGGACTCTATAAATAACTTAGAAAGGACTGCAATTCCACTGCTGTAAACTTAAGAGATTTCAGCTGCCTGTAAGACTTCTGTATCTTGCAGGAGTTTGGGGGTTTTTGACCTGGTTTTAAACCAGCTTTCTGTTCACATCTGCAGATAGGAATCTTTATTGATCCCTAGCAGCCAACTGACTGTTTTTGTAAGCAGTGCTGACTTTGTCCTGCTATCTCTGCTCAGGGTGGCTGATCTAAACTCTCTCTGTGTTAGTTAACAGTGTAGCACAATTATTTGGATGGATTTGTAGCACAAACAGGTACCAAGAATGTAACATCAACATTGTGCACGTGCTGTTCTTCACCCTTCTGACTAACTCTGATTTGGTCCTGTGCACTGATGGGTTGTGATTCATCAGCTGTGCTCCTGCCCATCATCTCTGAGTTCCTTCATCCTGAAGGATTCCATTGCACATGTACCACAGTGTACACCATAGCGTGGTAAATGGGTGTGGAACTTTGCTCTGAAAGTGCATTTCTGTTCCAGGCTAGGATTCCAGTGTGGTTGTACCCACCAGCTCTTCAGTTAAGATAGGGCTGACAAGAATGCCTTGATACTTGAGATTTAGTTGATTGAATGAGCAAAACATGGATTTTTGTTAGCTTCCCAGTGGCTGTGAAGTTTCATCACCCCATGGGCAAACATCAGTGAATTAAGTATTACACATGTGCTATTTATCTCATAGAATCACAGAATAATTTAGTTTGGAAAAGACCTTTAGGATCAGGTCCAACTGTTAACCTAACACTGCCAAGTCCACCATGAAACCATGTCCCTAAGTACCACATCCACATGTCTTTTAAATATCTCCAGGGATACCCACTTCCCTGGGCAGCCTGTTCCAATGCTTGACAACAATTTTGGTGAAAAGAATTGTCCTAATATCCAATCTAAACCTCCCCTGGTGTAACTTGAGGCCATTTCCTATTGTCCTGTTGTTTGTTATCTGGGAGAAGAGACCTACTCCCACCTGCCTACAAGCTCCTTTCAGGCAGTTGTAGAGAACAGTAAGATCCCCCTTGAGTCTCTTCTGCAGACTAAACAGCCCCAGTTCCCTCAGCTGCTCCTCATAAGCCTTGTGCTCCAGCCCCTTCCCCAGCCCCGCTGCCCTTCCCTGGACACGCTCCAGCTCCTCAATGTCCCTCTTGCAGTGAGGGGCCCAAACCTGAACACAGTGTTCGAGGTATCTCACCTTGGATCTCTGTGTGTGAAGAAACTCTGGTTCCCCCAGTCTCCTTAAAGAATGCAACAGTTCTTCCTTTTCCTTTGTGTCTTCAAGATAGCACTTAAGTTACATGATTTTACAGTTCCTAAAATTAGACTTGTTTTATAAAAATCTACTGGTTTTCAGAATGGATTTTTGCTTTCAGAGAAGCTGATGATTGCTCTCAGCTTTTCTATATAGTTATGAACTCTATTTCCATTCCACTGTAGATATGCTACTGTATATCCTTTTCTGAGTTAATCTGGCCAGCTACAGTTGAAGACCTGATGGCTTGGGAAAACTTAACTCACTAAAAAGTGTGTGGCAGTTTCAATAGGGCAAGTATGTTTGATCCTTCAGGAACATTCAGTTCATGGTTGGCCTTGATAATGAAGCAATAATGAAAGTTTAAGGCTATAACCACATTATATACCAACACAGAAAAGTGACATTAAAATGATCACTATAGACCATCTTCAGTCCTCTATGGAGTCAAAGGATAACCTTAAATATTTTCAGTCCAATATGTATTCTCCCCTAGTCAAATAAGCAACTTACATTAAGAAAGTTGGAAGGAAAAAGCATGATTTTCTTATGTTGTTCTCTCCATGGACTGTCCCAGAAGGTCTTCAGGAAAAGTCCAAGTAATTGTTTAGGCATTCAAAGAAGCCCTCAAAGAATATTAACATGAGTCAAGCTAGAGTACATTCAGAGGATTGCAACTAATTCAGTTCCTTACCAGTAAAATCTACAGTACCTTCTAAGAATGTGGATAGTAAATCCTGCCTATGTGAACTAGTTGCTGTCGCTAAAATCCAGCTTGTGCGAACCAGTAGCTAGGCAGTATAAATAAGTAGAAACTAAAAAAGTATATTTGCATATAAACTAAAATTGATAAGCTAAAATCACTGTGGATCTAGCTTTAGATGTCTGCCACATTAAAAACAGAAGTGCTGTCACTTACATTTTAATCTCACAATTGAACTACTCAAAACCTACAGTAATTAACCACTGTCACTTAGTTACAGTTTTTTGTAGGAAGAGAGAACATGCCTGCAATCCATAAATAGACCTGGTGGGAGGGGAGAAAATTCTTGGTATCTTACATCAGTCATATGAATTGGAGGTTAAAGACTTAAGTAAAAATGTTTGTTACATCTTTTGATTTTTATCCTGTTTTGCTAACGAATGATGGTAGCATTCCAACTGAATGATTAAAAAGGTTAATCTTCATGGCATGTTGTACATTTTTTGAATTAGTGCAATGATTAAAAGTGCTTAAGGACAGTTGTCAGAATAGCTGAATAATGGCTAGTCAGTATAAAAAGGACAAGAGATAGAAAAATTCATACATTATACCCATTACCCACAGACATGCTAACCCTGAGCAAAACTGTTGATAACAGAGAGAATTACAAAGACCAGAATTCTTGGGGAATTGATTGATGGATGGACCATTGGAGGAATTTCTTAGACATATCTTTGAAGATTTTGAATCAGAACTTTGCAATTGATAAGAAGGGAGGTGGACCGGGCACACAAGATTATACTGTTTCACGGGAAAGAGTTAACTTAAAGGATAGTTGATGGGGATTGTGGGATTGTCTTTACTAGCAGAAGATAAACAAATTTCATTTTCATATCTTCTGGTCAGAAAATAGCTTTGCTGCCTGGAAGCTTAGTTTTGGTGATAGATTGGCTTATCCAAACAACTCCTGAACAATGATTTGATCTGTTGTGATGAGCTCAGTGGTGTCTTCTGTTTAGAAGAAATAGCATCCTATTTTAGCATATGCAGTCCTTGACATTGTGTAAGCACTGTTCAGCAGTAACTAAAACATCCCTGTATTATCAATGCTGTTTTCAGCACAAATCCAAAACAGTCACACAGCCAAAACCAGTATATTGAGGTACGGAAAGGAACTGATTTCTGACAAAAGCTTTGTTAAGTGAAATCCTTGTTTTGGTTAAAAGACAATTAAAAGCCATACTATCCCTCCAGATAAACCAGAAGAAGGAATCACATCTGAGAGCCTCTTTCCTTATGCAGGTATGAGTCATCTCCTACTGCAAAGCTATCTGGCCTGTTATCATGGCTTTTTGTCTGAGTACTATGCAGTATAAAGATGCATCTTAACTTGGAGAGTGTTTTGATAAGATGGTAATTCATATTCTGAAAGGTCTGGTCTGCTGGGAGTATGGGCACAACAAATTTACTTTTGTCTGTACCTATATTCCCTCAGCAAATTTTCAAGTGATACAAAACTGCAAGGAGTGGTTAATTCACCATGAATGTTAATTCACCGTGACTGAACTCCCACATTCAGAGGGAGTTTGATGAGTTGAAGAAATGGGCAAACAGAAATATCAACAAATTCAGCAAATGGAAATGTGAAGTCCTGCACCTGTGGAAGAATAATCCCATGCACTGGTATATGCTGAGAGCTAGCTGGCTGGAAAGCAACTTTGTGGAAAGAGACCCAGGGGTGCTGATGGACATAAAGTTGAACATGAATCAGCAATGTGTCCTTGCAGCAAAGGCAGCTGACAGCCTTCTGGGATGCATTAGGAAGAATGTTGCAAGTTGAGGAAAATGATCCTTCTCCTTTACTCTGTGCTAAGGAGGACACACATGTAGTGCTGTTTCCAGTTCTGGTCTCCCCTGTACATGAAAGACATGGCTGTATGGGAGCAAGTCAAGTAAAGGACCACAAACATAATTAAGGGACAGCAGCACCTCTCATATGAGGAAAGACCGGCAGCTGGAATTGTTCAGCCTTAAGAAGAGAAGAAGAAGGGGGAATCTTATCAATCTGTATAAATACCTGACGGGATGGAATAAAGAAGATGGAACCAGACTCTTTTCAGCAGTATCCAGTGAATGGAAAAGTCAATAAGCACAAACTGAAATACAAAAAGTAACCCGTTTAAATGTAAGAAAACTTTAAACAGACAAACAAACAAACAAACAACACAACTGTCAGAACGACTGAGCACTGGCATAGGTTGCCCAGAGTGGTTGTAGGGTCTCCATCCTTGGAGTTATTCCACACCAGACTGGGCAGTCTGCAGGCATGGTCAGCCTGCTCTGGCTGATCCTGCCTTGAGTGGTGGGTTGGGCTAGACTAACTCCAGAGATGCCTTCAACCATTCTGTGATACAGTGACATGTGCTGAGTTTTCTGGAAACCACATATGGGTTCCTCATCTCACATAATTTCAGAGAGGTGATTTTAGATTTGAAGGTCCAAGGGTTGAGTCTGGCTGATGGTTCATAAGGCCACTTTATGCATAGGTGTTGTATCTTTATGCATAGGTGTTGTATGCAACTTGTGACACTGGTTTTAAAAGTTGTGAGAATAAAAAAAAAAAGACATATTTTGCTAGAACAGGTAGGTAATCCGTGTTACACACTGAAGACAGAAAAGTAGCATCTTACTGCTGGCTAGGCTAGGTTATATGAGGACAGTCGAGGATCTGGGAAAACGAACATTTGGTTTACAGTTAGTCTAGCTCTCTCCTGTCTGTCTGGGGGTCAGAATTATGGTGAAAGGAACAGCACAGACTAACTCTCACTCTTGGGTTTTTTTATACATTATTCCATTTCCAGCCACATATGTTCATACGTAATTGTTTTGTTGTTTGTATGTTTTATGGTAAAACACTAGTTCTTCAGGCTTGGATTTGTTCACTAGATTCATGTCAATTGCAGGAAGAAGAAGTAAGGTAATCTTCCAGCATCAGCTTCTTTATTCTCTGTCTGTTCTCTCTCATTGGATTGATTAAAGTGAAAATGGGATTAATCTGAATTAGGAACGACTGGCTAACCTTTGTTCTGATAAAGCTTTCCCAGGCTTTACTGCAGGCCCGCTTCTGCAAGTGGCTCAATAAGAAGCATCTTTGTATACGATGCTCTGTGCTAACAGCAGCACTTTACTCTGCCTTTCTTTTGACTGTGGCCTGCCTGATCATGCACCTTCTGGACAGCTGCTCTAAACGAAGCAGATCTTGAGTAGCCATATGAGATGTGCAGTGTCAGGAGGAGATAAGGTAGGCTGGTTATATGCATTTCTCTCTGCTACATTTCTCATTCCCAAAATGCCTTTTTTTTATATATATAAATGTCTGTTTTCCCTCCATTCAGACACTTGCAGAAAACCTCAAGCTTTCCGATTTTTCGGTTTGGAAAATCCTTTGAGTTGAAGTGCTTGTACGATACATATGACCAGAGCTAAGAGAAAATTATATCATGGAAGATTGTCATTAAAAGTGGAGTATTATTACTTGTGGAGCTTGCTGAGATCTAAACTTAAATACCTATGGACTGATAGTAGTAGTATGTGAAGCTGTGTTCCTTGTTTTGGACACACACACAGAATTAATCACCTGTGGCTGCCACAATAAGTCTTTCATTCAGACAGGGGGTTTATGGACTTTGCATTTCCTGTGTTGATGGAATCAGTTTCAGGCTTTTCCAAGGTATGAACTATTTTTAAAGATATTTCTATATATTGTCTACCTCCCTCCTGTCATCCCCAAGCACCATTTCCATTTGTGAACTCATTACAATTCTGGCAGTTAAAGTGCAGAAGCCCCTTGTAGCAAAATAATTAATGTTACTGTCCAGCAAGTTTCATACATTTAAATGGATAAGATTACAAAATGCAAAACTCCAGCATTCTTTCAAAAAAACCAGATGTTCTTTTCAGTGTTTTCTTACTTCTCAGCCAGGTTTCAAGTGCTATAAACCAAAATTTCCTCCTACTTCTCTTTCTAAAAGGTCCATAGTGAACTATACATGCATTCTTTGCCCTGGTGTTTGTTTTATTTTTTTTACAAGTCTTCTAGGCTTCTATGAACCTATTTATGTCACTAAGCACTCACTGAAGTGTGCATAGGTTGTACAAATGGAATCTAAGGAAGCTCCTGGTTCCAGCTTCACAGATAATTTATTGGTTCTCTGCCTGATGAGAGGAAACAAAAAGTCACTGTTAATGGTTGACTGCTGGTTGTGTCTTCCAGGCTTTCTCCTTTTTTTTTTTTTTAAATCTGTTGTTATAGTTGTGTGTCAGGAGAGTCTTGATGAAAAAGCTGCAAAAGCAAAAAGGCAATCACCAACACCACAAAAATTCAGGATTAGAAATAACCTCTGCCTGTGGGATTGGGGGACTGAGAATAAAAGATGGTATTTCTGGGTCTGAAACTTGTGCTATGTGGCTTTTTCTATGTTTTTTTTTAACAAATAGTTTTCTTCACAAGTTAGTATTAAATGGGAATAATAACACAAGGTTTATTTTACCTGGGATATTTGAACCTGAGTGCTCCTAAGGTGTGAAAACCTGAAATGAAAACAATATTATAAATTCTGAGTATCAATATTTATTAACAAGTTACAGCACATAAAATATATTATGTTTTTCTGAAATAGTTGCCTTTTTTTTAAAAAAAAAATTTTGATATCTAGTTGTCACCATAATTTTGGAATATGCCCATGCTATGTAGACCGGTAGGCTAAGTAACTTCTGAATTAGAAATAGTTAAAATGTATATTTAAAATCATATTTTGTAGTAATACAAGAAACTGTTAGCAGTAATGATTTTATTTAGTTATAGATTTTGGTCAACATTTTGAAGCTCTGAAGTAATCAAAAAAATCTGGCGGACAGTTTTGGTTTTGTCTTGACTTTAACATTTTATTTTTTCTGACGTGTGAATGTTTCCATTAAATATCATCAGTCACACAATGCCATGTTTCTTGCACTGGATGACAACACTCTTTGCCATTTGGACCAATTGGTCTACCCTTACTAGTGAGGACTTGTTTCTCTTGAGCTGTGCTTCTAGCACAGGTCAGGAATCTGATCTTGGAATGAAATGTGGGAATCTTTAAGAACTATTATTTTTACCCTGAGTCATCATGGTTTAGTTCAGCTTAGATGTGTGTATTAGATTCCCATATCTTTGACTAGCTCTGCTGTTTGTGATTCAATATGCCCATAAAATTTGGAAAAATGTGTGGGTTGAGAAGCTGTCAGCAACAAAATAAGAAAAGGTTAGGGTTTTTTAGTGCTGTAGAT
This sequence comes from Falco naumanni, assembly GCF_017639655.2. Lineage (NCBI taxonomy): Eukaryota > Metazoa > Chordata > Aves > Falconiformes > Falconidae > Falco > Falco naumanni. Next base: position 71,533,432 of record NC_054056.1, read on the forward strand.
TTGAGTAACAACATGGTAATACCACTCTTGCAACTGCCAGTTAAATACAAAGAAGATGGGCTTTAGCTTACATGTCACTAAATATAAAGTATGCATGCAAACAGGAAGGAGATCCTAAATATAACTGCTCCACATATATAATTAGCATTATCTTAATATTTGGAAGTATGAAGATAAAATCTTGGAGCATGGAGGATTCATAGAACAATAACTACGTGCAGTCACGTTAAAGATTGTGTGATGCTCATCATAGAATTGTGATCAAGAGGTAACTATGTCAGAAGCAATTAAAGGTATACAAGAAAAATCAAGCCCTCTGAATATGTGCTGAGGACATATAGCTGGCCTCACTGTGTTGACTGCTGGAAAAAACTGCGTGTCAGCATCACTGCTGTTACATACAGCACTGCTCCCAGCAGATGAGGTTATGGTTGCATAAAGCTGGCTTGGTTTGGTGGCTTGAGGAAGTGAGACTGGAAACAGATGGGAGCAACCAGGGCTGCTGCTGGGTGAGCAGCTGCTCTCTAGAGCACAGGTAGTGGCTGGTGGGGGCAGCAGGGCCTGGTAGAAGTACCCAGCACCCGTGCTGTTATTGCATGTGATCCAGAGGCGATAGGTCTGAGGACCTTTGTCTGTTTGGAACAAGTGAAAATATGAACATAAACATACAATCATACATGAAAAAAGGGGACAGGAAAATGCAAAACTACTTGCTGTAAACTATGATGTTCTCCTTCTCATGCTTTTCAGTTGTGATGTAAGCTTAGTTTTGTGCTGTGATGTTCAGTAATCCTTTTTGTCATCAAAGAAAACGTACAAAACAGGAAGAAGGCTAAGTACAGGTGTGAGATGCAACCACAATGACTCTTGAAGCTGACACCTGATTTGTTCTTTAAAATCATAAATAAAATAGGTCTTGTATGTGAAAAAAAAATAATAAAATATAAGTAGAAAATCTGTACTGTATTTTCTCAGAGCTACTCTCTGAGCAGGATTTTGGAAGACTATGGTAGGCTGATCAAGAGCAGATCAGTAAGGTGTAGGGCCCTTCTATCTCCTACTGCTTGCCAAATAATTTGAAGCAGGGTATGAGGTAGCTAAGTGTGTCCTTGGACTCTGAATTCTTGCATCTAAACATAGGTTTGCATTCATGGGGAAATGAAGGGACATGTAACACATTGTTAGCTTTAGCTACTATACTAGGTTGCTCTTAGGCATTCTCAACAGTGGTACATTGTTTTCCTAAATGTAGATAAAAAATTATATGATGCTCGTGATTTGCTTTGTCATATGAACTACAGGAGAAACTAGACATCCTGGTGTGGTTGTTCAACTTGTAACGTCATTCTCATGAAAACACTGTGGAGCTTGTTATCAGTTTCTTGAAAGCCAGAATACAGGAAATATCAATTTTTGATTATATAAAAAACTAAGGCAACATCCAGACTACTGATGATTTTTCTATGTAAGTTTAATTATAGATAAACTTTTCAATTCAAGATTGACAAACATGGGAGTGCCTGGCAACCGTGAATCTAAAGATACAGAAGTTGGGGACCTACCAAAACATGCATTACATTCCTGCATATTCTGTAGGGCTGGATCTTACTGGCAGTTTTATTAGACTAAATATGCTAACTTGTATGGAATTTGCCCAGGTTTGCTTTGGTTTCATGCTTAATTTGTCTCCTTACTTATACAGAAAGAGAAAAATACCTAAATATGTATTCAAGCAGTTTACAAAAATATCTCTCCTCCACGTTAGCCTAACGTATTTTTTGAAAAGTGTTTAAGTCTTTTCCAAGGATAAATGTATCTAAATATTTTACTGTATATTGTTATATTGTTGTATATAAGTCTACAAATCAATCAAGTACATTTGTATATAATCTTAGGTTTGGTTCCACTTTCTGAAATATATTTTGGTTGGCAAGTAGAGAGGAACAGGTAGAGAGTCTTTCCCCATTATGCAGCCTTCATTTTTAGGAGTTCATATCTTTCTGTTAAAGTTTTGTTGTCAGTTTTTGGATATCCAGAAGTTCAGGAAGAGTTTAAATGAATCAAGACATAGTCAAAATGGTAGAAAACCCATACAGTTGTAGTCAGTACTGTTTTCAAGGTGCCTTTTCATGATTCAAATGTTTTCAATTCAATATTTTTTCCATGCTGTGTTTTCAAAGCTCAGTTAGAAATTTAATTCTTCTTAAACGTTACAACTGGTTATTAAAAAATTACTTCCTGAACTGAACAAAACCCCAATCTTTCAGTACTCAACATGTTACTGAGCTGGATTCATTACTATAATTTTTACACTCCATTTTATACATCAATACAAGTCCATTGAGATTTCCATTTCTAAAACTGGAGCAGTAAGTCAGAGCAGTAAGTCAGGTTTCTTGTAGGAAAATAATAAACGTCCAGTCAGAAATCTCTGGAGAGTGCAACTTGAGTGAACTTTAAATAATTCTTCCCTGGTAGGTTATACAGAACACATTTATAGCCCAGGTCTTAAGGGTTTTCCTTTCTCCTTACTTGACCTCATTTTTTTAAATAAAATGTGGTACTCAAATCAGTTCATTGAGCAACTAAATACTGGGATGAAATTTATGACCTTTTTGATAGAACCTACATGTTTTGTTCACCAAAGCAAATTTTTCTGGCAATGATTTTGTGGCAGCTTTCTTTGACATCCTTCCAGACTCAGATTCATGTCTAAAGCTTAGCTGGTTTCCATCTGCTCACCAGACCTTTTTTTATTCCTTTTGTCAAAGATTTCTTCTTGCCAAAACCTCTCTTTCCCCACCCAGAAAACTTTTTCTTTTTTTTTTTTTTTTTTTTTTTTTTTTTTTCCCCTCTGTTTGTGTGTTTTTGTGAAACTTGTAGTTCTTCTAAAAGACTGTTATACATGCTGGCTACACTAACAGTAGTGGTGGTGGTGGAAAAAAATGTATCTGAAACATCAAAGTTACGACAAAACCTGTCCTCCAAGATAATTCTTTGTCTTGTTTGCAAAGCAGTGTTACTGTCATGCAGACTAGAAGTTAGTTGGATGTAGGTAGCACTCTTCTGAACAACTCCAAGCATGGAGCTTTGTGGGGAAGAAAAAGAGGTGAAAGAAATAAGGATGTTCTCTATCAGCCAAGCCATCTTCACTTTGCTGCTCTGCCTCAAGCTCTGGTCACTTTAACAAAGCAACATGTAAGCCTCCAAGGAAACCTTAACAATAACAAGGGAATGTGTTTGCAGCATCGTACTGAGACTGAGAAATGGTACCACCTGGCAGCAGATGAACGTAATGAGGAGGCCAATGGCCTTCTACATGGTTGTCATTGACCTCAGCATTTTTTTGCTGTGCCTGGGCTAATAAGAATGTGACCTATTCCTGCTGCATTGAAGCATTCCAGTCCTCCCTCTTATCATGTCTTAATTCACATGGGATTACACCCACCTCTGACACTCCTTTTAGAATATAGTAAATGAAAGTAGTTTTCCTATCAATTTGGGCTTCTTTTTTATTTTCTTTTCCATTTTTAATTTGAGAAATGGTATTGTGATTTGCCAAGTGGCAGTATTTCTGAAGCTAAAAGTCAAAGTTTGAATGTAGAACAAAAATTGCTAAGTATTATTATGGTAGCTATACTTGAGGGGACAAATAAGCTCAAAAGATCATCTCAGCAAGATTTAATCAGAGGCTATAGATGAATAAAACAGTTACACTTCATGATTCAAGTGCAGATGGCAAACAACTCAAATTCATCTAGTATACAGCAAAATACTCAACGGATCTAATGGATATATAACTAGCTGCAGATGGAGGACTCTATGTGTGACAATAGCATGGGAGTATTTAAAATCCCCAGGCATGTAAATTTTTCTTAACTACAACTAATTAGTAAATAAGAGTGGAGAAGTATTTCAGAAGAGACTTTGTAAGAATAAAAAAAATAAAAATCACATGGCTAGAGGGTCTGTTCTGCACCAACAACCTTAAACATCACATTCTTCATTTACTGTTTCTAAAAATGTTAAATAAATAGCTGAGTTGCCTTGACTATGCTTTTTTTGTAGTAATTTGGTTTCCATTCAGGATGTCATTTATCCTGTTGGACTGTGAAACTCTTTAGAGGAAAGATTCTGTTAGTTCTTCAGTATATATTTATTTGTTGCATGTTCTGTAGCTAAACAAACATAAATAACTCCAAAATTCAGTGTTCTAGGGCAATTACTTTAATGTCTCAGGGTGCTTACGTTTTTTGGTTCTGGCACCTAGCAAAATGAATAGCATGATCTTCCATCAGCCTAGTCTAAGTAAAAGGCCTTCCTTACTTTATTCTGTTTTTTTGTGTGTAAAGCAAATCAGAGGCTGTAGACTAGCAACCATGGAAACCAATATCCTTTGACTATAAAATTGCCTGGCTATTGCCTACAAAGGCTTGTCAACAGGTTGTCAACATGCCTACTCATTCCCTGCCCTCTAGCCTGCAAGCAGTATTTTAGGTTTCCAACAGTGTAATCACCATTCATTCTGTTACACCTCCCTGCTGTCCCACTTCATTCATAAATCTTACCTGTCTATTAAAGCTTTTGATTTGGCAAGTCGGAAACCTGCTTATTCTTGTAGAAAAATATTTTCATCTTTGAATTAATAATTTGAGATTCAACACTACTTCTTTTTGTTTCCTAATTTCAGTCCTCAGACATAGCCAAATCCTTTTGTCAAGCGTGAAGGATTTTCCTTTGTTTTCTTAGCAACATGGGAGCATACAGAGATTAAATTACCATTATAATACACTATAGTGAAAACTAATGATGTGTAGACCTCCAAATTTTTCTTTTTTTAGATGGAAGACATTCAGTGACTGATTCTGTTCTGTTACTGTATTTGAATTTGTGCTTGCTCTTTCTGACATTTTCAGAAGGTTTTGGAAGGCTATGCAAACCCTTCTGCAAATCCTCCTTCCCATTTCTTTTTTCTTCTTCAACTTATTTGACTGAGCACCTTTACTCCAAAGAAAACTGTGACTTTTAATCTGGATTTTACCTTTTCCCTCTAGGCATTCGGGTGGTTTAGTGTGGGTAACACTAAAAAGCAAAGAACAAAAAGGCAGAAGACAACTGACAGAACAGGGACCATAGTAGCCTTCCACTTGAGATCTCCTGGGTTAAAGCACTCTTAACATCTGGAGTTAGAGAGTGTGTCTCTAATTCCTGCTTATGCTTCTCAGCATCTGATTACAAGGAATTTCAGAAAAAAAATAACCCTATTTTTAATCTTTTCTGTGATAATGTTATGCTTCATGCTAGCAAAAATTTACTGGAGTAATGACTAGCACTGGAGATCTCAGCCTTGGAGAATTTCTTTGTCTTCCAGGAATACTTATTAATTTTACAGATAGGGACATCTTCAGCTGGAAACAGCAAACATCTTGTGCACAGAATGTTCTTACTTGGTCTCATGTTAGGATGCTCACCTGAAGGTGAGAACTCAAACCTCAAATGCAGACTTAGCCTAAGGAAGAGAGACATTTAAAAATCATGTTAAAGAGGCTTTGTGGCTGGATTCAAGTTTCTGTTTAGCACTAGCCTCACTGCCAGTGTTTCTGCAGCCTATTATGGTGAGCAGCAGAAATATTTGGGTTAGTGCTTGTGGGCCCAGGACTTTAAAAAGGAAGAAATCTCTAACAGTTTCTTACTTGTCATTCTTCCTTCCAGAGTGGATGAAGTTGGGGAGCTATCTAAGTCAGCTGCAGTGAAGGGAAAGAGAGCTTTGGAGAAGCTCATTCTCACAGTACCATTTCACTGGGTCATGCAGGCAGCCTCCTGGCAGGGGAAAGTTTATATCCAGATTCTTGATAGGCAGAGTAGTCACTGAGTCTGGACAGGTGGCAGGTCTCTCTCACACAGGAGCACGGGAAAGAAAGAACATTTGTTGTTCTGGGCTTTGTTTAGCAAATACAATTCTTCATTTTTCTTTTTTTCCCCCCTTCTTTTTTCTGATAATGTTTCAGATCATATCAGACTAATTTATTTGTAGATTGATTATTTAAAAAATGGGCCATCCCTAGTTGACAGTCTGCTATCTTGTCTTTCTAGATGTATATATATATATGATCTCAATTTTCTTATAATGTAGATAATACTGGAAAAAGAGGATCCTAACATTCTGTCCTTCCAGAACTGCCTGTTTCTAAACCCTTAGACTGACATCTGAGTTGATGTGCAACCTACTGCACATAAACTATGTTAACTTAAGCATACAGGTGCAGTAAAATGGCAGTTTAATTAATCTTGCAGAGGAAGAGCTGAGAGCATGCACATAAATCATTATTACAGTGAACAAAACTGGTCATGAAACCAATCCGTTACAGTCAGTTGAGACCATTTGTACTTGTGTATACAAAAAAAGTGAATACAGTATGAAGACGGTAAAGTGAGACAGCCAAATCATAGATGTGATTACTGAATTCATTGCTCAACTGCTGTCTAGAAGTCAAGCTGACTGGTAGTGTTGCCTCTGCAATCGGGAGTTGAATTGAAGGCACATTGTTTCTCTGTTGGGGTCTGTAAAACCCCATTTTGAAGAGTTGCTCTTGGGTTGGGTTTTTTGTTTGCTTGCTTGTTTGGGTTTAGGATTTTTTAGTTGTTATTTTTGTGTGGTTGGTTTGGTTTCTTTTTTTTTTTTTTTGTCCTTTTTTTTTTTTAATTATTCTCATTATTAAAATACACCAGAGCACCAGAGCACTGGGGCAAGCTGTTTGAAGTCTGTCTGGTGAGGAAAGACAGTTATAACTTTCTTTGGAACAAGAGCCAGAAGAAATGTTCATAACAAGGAATAATGTAGATGGGAGAATGTAATTTAGTAAGCAGTTACTACACTAAATTAATTAACAAGTAATTTAATATAAAAAGAATATGCTTTTCAATGATTATGTTTGTTTTCTGAGAGTGTAATAGCATGTGAGAGTGTAATAGAAAGTAAGCTCTGAAACGGAAATAAAATCCCTGTTTGACCATGTGCTTCCTGAGTTTCATAACTGGGTACTGTGTGAGAACAATATTTTGTGTAAGAATTGAGACTCTCCACAAGGAATTGAGACCCTCCACACAAGAGCAAGAGAGATGGTGGGTAATGGACTGCAATACCATCGCTCCTGATTTATCTGCGATGTCAAGACTATGAACAGCTTGCTGGTGGGATGACACACCAGAAGTGAGAGTAAAAGCTATACCCACCCCCACCCCCGCCCCCCCCCGATGTTAATCCTAAATTATATCCCTAGATGCTAAGAGCTAAGCAAAATTTCATTTTGAGGAAAGTGGAAGCGACACTGTTATTCACAGCCGGTTCCAGCCAGCTCCGGTGGGCCCAGCACAGGGTGCTGTGGAGCCCGGCAGCCCAGGCGGTGGTGCCTCGGTGGTAATATTTAAGGAAGGGCACAACCCTGCACGGTGGTGTGAGGTGTGAAGGAAAAAAGGGTGAGAAACAGCCCTGCGGACACCCAGGTCAGTAATGAAGGAGGGTGTGGGAGGTGCCACAGATGCTGGAGCAGAGGTTACCCTGCAGCCCACGGGGATGAAGGCGCTGGAGCAGATATCCACGCTGCAGCCTGTAAGAGGACAGATGCTGGAGCGGGGGAGAAGCGTGGGGAGGAAGGAGTAGCAGAGAGAAACTGTCATGGGCTGACCACAGCCACTGGAGTGACAGCCTCGCTTACTGTGCTGCTCAGCGCGGGGTGGTGGAATCTGGAGTGAAGGAGTGAGGCTGAGCCTGGGGTGGGGTGGGTGGCGTTACGTTTTTTAGTTTTTGTTTCTTATTACCCAGCTGTAATTGAATTGGCAGTAAATGAAATTATTTTTCCCCAAATCTCTTTTGCCTGTGACAGTACCTGGTAAATGATTTCCCTGTCTTTATTTCAATCAATGAGACTTTTCATCCTATTACGTCCCCGTGTTCTGTTGAGGAGGAGGTATGAGAGAACATCTGGCTGCTGACCGAGGCTAAGCCACCACATCTCTACTAATTGCCAACCCCTATTTGTTTACAATGATTGCTGTCCTTTGAGAATCAAAATTTGATGTACTTACCTCAGCTATTTGAGACAAAAAGTCAGAAATGGGCACAAGGTGAGATTAAATGGGATGGATGATAGATTCCTAGAAGCAGTGGTTTTCATCTTGTCTTGAAAATCTTCTAGGAGTATAACTGGTTAAATTTTTAAGTTTTTTGTTAAAAATTACTCAGTCTAAAAGGTGAGTGGAAACAGATATACCATTTTAGCTTATGAGCAGAAACATTACACAGTTAAAAACTCATGTAAACTTCTTAAATTGTGCTCAATTATTTATTTTTCATAAAGTGACCTGGAAATAGCAAACTCTGTTCAGTGTTTTTTAAGACAAAGATTTCTAAGTCTGTGAAGATCCATTTACAGGTAAGTAAAGATCTCAAACAGTGACATCTTAAGCCATGATTAATGCAAGGCAATTTCTCATTCCAGGAGTACCAAACATCTATCCTTAGGTAAGGTGGGTTGATCTGCTAATTTCAAATTAACCTGCGGTGCCCTAGACATAAAAATAGCGAGTATGTTGCTTTTTAAATTAATGCTGGGTTTGATGCTACACAGGAAGAGTGAGAACAAAATTTCAAGCTCTAATCACATCAGGAACTCTCCCAGGGTCACACCATGCATAGGAGATAAAGACTTTTAACTACATTGTCGATGTGCTTCATCATGGTACCAAAAGTTGCCAGTGGCTCAATGTTTGGGACAGGAACATTTGCCAGGAACATTTGCTCACACACCATGGAGCGAAAGACTGCCTTTCAAAGTGCTGAAATGAAGGGCAGTTACTCCTCAGAACAATGTTGGATGAAATGCAAGTACTTAAAATTTTGAGCCTGAATATGGTTGTGAAGTCACCATCAAGCATATTTAATGCGTATCATGATCTGTATCTGACCTGCAACAACTTGCCTTTCTAAGAAAAAATAATTAATGATGTGTTGAAAGCAGAAAATGCTCCTTTCAAAACTGAAATAAAACATTTTCACTTTAAGAGGAAGTTTGTGAAGGTTATGCAGTTGGTTTTAGGATTTTATTACAGCAGTCACCGTGTCTGAGCAGCATACTTAGAGAAAAACAATAAATCAGCTTTTTCATAGTTAAATTTAGTTTATTTGCTCATCTTTCTTGATTTAGAATTTTACCCTAAACCAAGTTAAGTGAATACTGTAATATTGCTTTGTAACTTCTGATTTGGTCTTAATGTATCCCTCTGTTACAAAGATTCAATTTAGAAACCAAAATCAGATGTTGATGTTAGTAGATGTGAAAATATGGTGTATAGTACATCCTCATCTATTTCTGCTTTTTTAATTACTGTTATTTTTTGAAAGCTAGTGTAATTTACCATTAATGTAACAAAAGAAATAAAAACCCACCCTCTTCTATCAAAGGTGTTTCATAAATTTTAAGTGGTCTCTTACATAACTTTTTTGGAATAAATTCTTTAGCATTCTAATTCCACATCTTATTCTTTTCCTTGCTTGGGCTTAGCCTTATGGTGTCAATAATGTAACCTGCAAAAGGATTTTAGGTGAGAGTCACAAAGAAGTCAATACTGACCCTCTTTTTCAGATGCCTAAAGTTTTTAGGGAAAGTCATATGTGGCAATTCTGTGTAGAACAAGAATTCAAAGTGTAATATATATTTTAAAATTCTGAAAAAAGTTTTATAGTTTTCAATAATTTACATGTGTTTGTCTGGGGAGTAGGAAATGTTAAACAGAAATGTGGGAGCAAGGTGGATTATATACTACTACATTACTTTGCGAAGATATCCTAGCCGAATAATTTTTTTCCTCTTTTTTGTACAACACAAATCTGAGGAAACTAGAATTAGTCATGTAAATGTAAATAAATTAGAGAAGTTTCTCAAAAGCAAATGCAGAACATGAGATTTTCTAAGTGAACTAACTCAGCATTTTGCCTACCTAAATCAACAGTTACTACATGCATCTGTTTGGGATTCAGGACTAAATTTTTTTGAATCTGTGCCCAAGTCAGGTTAATTAGCCTTCTCAAGTGCAACAAGAGAAAGCTCCTGACATTAATTACAGATAAATCCTCTAACTTCTGGCATATAAAGGGAAAGAGTTAGGCTTAAATTATTTTCTAAGCAAATCAAACCCTTATTTGTTAAGAACATGATCTTAGCTACAAGGCATTTTAGAATAGATTTTTCATTCTTATCTTGAAATGTTTGGTTTTTTGGTGTTTTGATTATTTCTATTTTTGTTTTGGGTTTGGGTTTTTTTTTGGTAGTGAATGGAGTATCTTCAATTATTGCTGAAATAGATAGTTGTCTAGTTTTCTTTTTCATGTGAATGCTATAGCCAGTGAGTGACAGCCTCTCTTAATGTAGCCCAATGAATATTGCATTATTCCATGAAAAATGAGAGAATTTCAGCAGGGAAAAATAAAAGTCTTAAGTTAGAATAATTTATATCTGGTGCTAGGACTGCTTTAATTCACATAAATTTATGTCTTAAAAGACACCAATCTCCTGCAGGCCAAGTGATCGTTGTCAGGTAAAATTTGACAGCCTATTCATTGCTGACCTTTCAGTTGAACTAAAACTAGTTCTATCATGTCCTCCTAGTTAAGTCCTTTAACAGGAGATAAGAAGGAAAGTAGTTATTTCATGAATATCATTGAATATTAGTCAGAATATAAAAAGAAGTGTGATTCATTCAAGACTTACTGCAGTAAAAACCGCTAGGACACTTTACTAATAGGCTTAGGCATCTTTAGAAAAGTCTGTAGCTGCTAAGAAATTTCTTAAAGTAAATCTTATTAAGCAGATGTGATAAGAAAATAAGGTAGATGGACAGAAAGCCAGTAAGAATACACAGGGAGTACTATACAGATATCTCAGATGAGATAAATATGTTGCATTGGAAAATTTTTAGAGCAAAACCCCCCAATCTGTCTAGAGCTTGAAGGAGTAACATCCATTTCTTGTATCAATAATGTAGGTTTATGTTCTTTATATTTTTTTTCTTTTCTACAAACGAATGGTTACTTTTTCAAGAATTTTGTGGACAGAATTGTTGCTGTTAATTAGTTACTCAGTATAACAAAGTTCAAAACTTGTATCTATACTTAACATGGTCAATTTTTTGAACATGGAAAATAATACATAATTTTTAAAAAGTTTGTAATGAAAAAAATAAGATCAAATTTGTTTACACAAATCAAAGATTTTTTTAAAGAATATCTTTCTGTTGCTTAAGGCACAGTCTTCAGATGATTTCAAATATGGTTTTAATATAAATAGTTGACTTGAAGATATGATAAGCTTTTGAAATAAAGAGGTGGATAAATATTTATTTTGTTTTTAAAAAGTAACTTTTTAAGGTTTTTATTAAAATAGATTCCTCTAATTCTTGAAATCATTGAATTACATAGAATCTACCCACTTAGAAATGAAGAATGAACTAAAAACACTGGGCTGTTTTTTTATGTTTCAATAGAAATGCTGTCTGGACAAACATTTCTCATGTTGTCGGCTCAGATTGGAAAGCAACAGGTTTTTTGTTTTTCTTTTGGAATTCAAGCTACTCTAAAAGCTATTGGTCATGAATTCCGTTTTTGTCTTAAATCTCATTTAGACAATAAGCTTCAAGGCTCTTGTTCTCTCTGAACTCAAGCAGGCAAAACCAGATATTAAGGTTAAGTGGAAATGATGATGTGGTACTGCTAATTAATTGAGAAGGGTTCCAAAGCTATGGCAACATAGAAAACACAGGCTTTGAATGGAAAAATACTTAGCATTTTTTCTGTCTTGATTTTCTGCATCACCAAAGATCCTTTAACAAAACTGAAACTCTAAACCAGCTGGGCTAGTCTTTATTCAGTTACATACTTCAAAACCAGAGCAGGTTTAGAACTGAAATTGGTTTAAAATGCAGGACTTGTGTTCTGGCTTTCTCTGAATGAAATGTCAGGCTGCAGGCAAGCAGTTCTATTTTCTGCCTTTTCACATTATTCTAGTAGTTTGAGGGTAGCTGGTAGATTGTGCTGGAAAATATCTTGTCTAATCATAATGCTTAGAACCATTTTATTCAGACTGCTTAGAGGGAAAATGAACAACTACTGCTATTCTAGCACACTTGTAACAAACCTTTTATCATATCATATTTTCTGGTGACTTTAAAAAGTTTTATTCATTAGCACAGCCAGCTGCAGCTTACATTAACTTACTAATATATATCTGTATCTATATATATATACACACACGCATATGTTTTTAATAATCTGTTACTAAGGAAACATAGAGAACCTATGTCAGGAAGAATCAAAACATAAATTGTGAGGGAAGTGGGGTAACTAGAGTCAAAAGAGGAGTCCCTGAATATCATAGCAGTGTTATACCTGCATGTGGCAGCATCAGAACACCAAATAAACATCAGGAAAGTAAAGTATAAACATAAGCAAAAGTAAGAACTTAATGGCCACATGGTTCATTTGTCTACTTTGCACTGGCAGCCTTAAGAGTGAACATTCTGCCATGGATCATCTGTTCATGATCTCTGCAGACGGCTCTCCTATAGTTACAGTGTTTGAGAGAGCTCCGTTAAGCACAGCACCAGTAGTATATCATCTGGGACTGCAGCTGTTATCCAGAGGGAAGTCAGAAAGGAAGATGAAGGGAGGGGAGGAATAAATCAAAAGCAGTCTGCTTGTGGCATTTATCACATTATGCTCATTTCTCTTTGTTACAATTTTTAACTTCTATGGGAAGGCAGAGGATTATCTGAAATACAAATATTCCTTATGGATGTTATCACAGGGACATACATTCTAGAGTGTTCGGACTCTTATTTCAGTCAAGTAATTCAGTCCACATTGCAGTTGACCGTGCAATGCTTACAGGATCAACAGAAAACTGGTTTAGCATGTGGAAACATTTATAAAGATACATCGGGCAAACAGAATAATCATCACCAACTGCTTTAATGCAGAAAAATTGTCATTCTTTCAGTTTTCTCTGTCTGACTGCTTGCAGGAAGGCAAACTGTTACCTGTATCTGCACCTAAACTGTGAAATGCACTGAAGGTTCTCTTGGATATGGACACAAATACAACTCAGATGGACTGGTTGAATGGCTTCCTTAAGAAACTTCAGAGGTAGATCTCAGTGGCAAAACTATTGACAAAGCTTTGATAGAGTGCGCATGAGTGGGGTAAATCTTCCGCAGAACTTTCTCTAACATGTTTTCCATGTTCATTCTGTCATAGAATAATTTCTGATCTGTGTTTGGCTTATTGTGATAAACAAAGATCCCTAATTAGTCACTCTTGTGACTACCCAGAAAAGTCTGGAGGAGCAGTAAATGGGTACCTATGTACAAACTGGATGTCAAGCCCTATGGAACCACAGAAGTGTTTCCTACAGTAGCTACTCTTCAAACTACCGTTTGTTACGTCCAACACAGTCATAGAATTGCCTAGGTTAGAAGAGACCTCCAGAAATTATCTAGTGCAACCACCTACTCCAGGCAAATCTAGTTAGAGAAGGTTAGTCAGGGCCTTGTAAAGTCAAGGCTTCAGTATCTTCAGGAATGGAGATTCCTTGACTCCTCTGAACAGTCTCTTCCTGTGTTTGACCTCATTATGGTAACTTTCTTTTTTTTCTTCTTTTTTTTTTCTTATATGTAGTTGGAATTTCCGACATGTCAACAGTTATCTGTTACCTTTTGTCCTTACGCTCTGCACATCTGAGGGTAGCCTGGCTCCATCTCCTCTGCATCTTCCCATTAGGCAGTTGCAGGCAGAAATAAGATCTGCTCCCTGTCCAGGGAGACCTTATAGCAGCCTTCCAGTGCCTAAAGGGGGCCTACACTGGAGAGGGACTTTTTACAAGAGCCTGTAGTGACAGGACAAGGGGAAATGGTTTTAAACCAAAACCAGGTAGATTTAGAGTAGATATTAGGAAAAAAATTCTTTACTGTGAAGATGGTGAGGCACTGGAACAGGTTGCCCAGAGCAGCTGTGGATGCCCCATCCCTGGAAGTGTTCAAGGCCAGGCTGGATGGGGCTTTGAGCAACCTGGTCTAGTGGAAGGTGTCCCTGCCCCGTGACAGAGGGATTGGAACTAGATGATCTTTAAGGTCCCTTCCAACTCAAACCATTCTATGATTCTGTGAAACCCAGTTCTCTTGGCCTCCCCTCATAGGCTGAACACACTGCTGACTCGTATTAGAAAAAACACATCACTATGAACATTGACATCTGTCACAAACATAAATTCTTGCATATATATTCCATTTTGCTGAGTTATTTAAAACTGAGTGTTCTGTTCTACTGGCCAGCTTTACTCAGGAAACCCCCCAGGCATCAGGAGAAGCCCTATGTACAGAAAACAGATTGAATGTGTTAATTCTTTTTTTTACTTGGCTTATTCAGTACTTGATATATTATTCTTTATCAAAATTAAACACATTTTAGGATTAGAAATGCAATAGAATCCACCTACTTAATTATATACTAGGAACAGCACTAATATCTCAGAGGAAGTGGTAAGAAGAAAGTCACTCTTGTCTTACCTTCATAGCATGTGAAGTAATACCGAACAAAATGTATTCATCATTTCTTCAGCATATTTCTTAGGATACTTTGGCTGCAAATTGAAGAAGCCAGGTTTTATAATCAATTTTGTTTTCTCTCCCTTCATGCAATAACGTGAGTCTGATGAAGTCTTTCCAAGAGTGTAACTAATGTACCTACCCATTTCATGAGCAGCTGCAGGTCTCCAATAATCTGACTGCGATTCCCCAAACTCTTACTATCTGCCATTTACTGCAGAGAATAATTACGGTTTAAATGGTTGAAATATATGATCAGCTGACTAATAGTGATAGAGGAAATTGCTGCTAACAGCTAGATATTACCAAGAGGTAGTTTGGTTGCATAGTGTTATAATTACTTCTTATTCCAGGAAGAGTGGTCTGGAAGAGACATTTTCCTTGGAAGCATATATTTAGAGATAGGGAAGTATCTTCCTATACTAATACTATAAATCAGTATTGGATAAAATTGTAGTCATTAAATATACAAAAATACATAAATTTAAATACATTCTGTTATCTCTAGAAAGTTTGAGGAAGCCATTTCAGTTCTCCGGACATGAGAGAAATTATGAGCAGGAAAAGCTGTGTATTAATTATATGTAAGTTATATTACAGGTGGTTTTGCCTATCAATTTAGTGAATATGCTTTCATAGTGCTAGTGTGTGAAACTTCTGGGGTTTGTGATAGGGATATGACACAAATGTTTTCTCTCTTTTTGTTTCTAAAATGCTAATTGCTATAGGCCAGAGGAAAGGAGCATGTATCTCAAATTATTTTACTGTCTTTTTCTAAAAAACACATTTGCAAATATATTATAAACAAGGGTTACAAACAAGGAAACTGACTCCAATTTATTGGGGATTTTGGGTGTGTTCAGGAAAAGCAAGACTTTGTGCACTATTTTAAAGGAGATAGTGCTTCTTTACAAATGCTGACACCTTCACCAACTTCTCCTTAGTAACTGAAACAATCAGCTTGCTTCTAAATTTTGGCTAAAAGCCTAGGTTAGAAAAGGGAAACTTCATTTTATTTGGTGCCCCTAGAGAAGAAATATCAGCTTCAAGGCATGCCTTGGAGGCATAACAAACTTGGACTCTAGTGGATTATTGTGGAAAGTGAGTTCTAAAACCATCGAAGTATCCCAACCCTGCCAACAGCACTGTTGTGTTTAGGCTGAGTGATCTCCGACTTAGGCATCTCTGATGATCGTAACTGTGACATGAAATTGTAAGCCAAAGAGGTGATGATTCCCCCTAATATTCAGATGACAAAATGCTTTGTGCTTTATCAGTTGAAAGCAGCAGTATGCTTTTTCCACAGAAGTACATAAAGCAGATTCAGGCTAGACTGCTGGTTTATTCAGTTTTGGAGGGGGAAGAAGTATCTAGAGCCAAAATTTTAAAGAAAAAAATACACACTAGCTATTTCACTCCACTGGATGATGTTTTGTTTAATAGGACTGGAAATAAAGGAAGTACAAACCCTTTGGTTTATAACATAAGAACTGATCCAAATCTATTGACGTTAAGGGCAGTAGACTATAGACATGGCTGTGTTTTCTTAAAATTCTATTCTGAATTATATTTTGCAAGTAGGAAAAAGCATGTAAAAGGAAACCAGGCAATTGGGCAGAACAGGCATCCTGGTATTTTCAAGAAATTAAAAAAATCATTAGAGTTGTGATTTACAGAACTAAAATTCCACCTTTTCAACATAATTTCTCTTTCTCAACTATAGATATCTGAACAATGTAATAAATGCTGTGTTCAAGGAATAGATATATGCCTTCTCATCTTGGCTACATCAGGTGTCTGGGTTTTTTTTGAAGACGTGCTATCTGTCTGACAAACTGGATCTTAAATTATTTACCATTGGAAGCTATGTAAAGTAATATTAATTCAGTTTATTAAGTCCAGGTTAACAGAAGTGTGACAGAAATAACTTCTTTTTCATTGTTGCTCCCACTGTATAATTAACGCAGGAACCGGGCATACTGCTGCTTCTGTATAATCACACCAAAAGAAGGGTGGAGCTGCTCACAGTGATTACTAAACAATCCATGTAGTTTTGCTCTCACTGCATGTCAACTGCTTGCACATTTTTGCACAGCCGTGTGTCAGCTTTCATTTTATCTCCCAGATAAAAGGAAAGTGGGCTTTTTTTTCTGTTTTTATCCAGGTGTGATCCTTCTGAAACAGTTCCTTCACTGAGTTCCAATGCAAATTTTTCATTAAATCCACAGGAAGAATGTTACCCTTCCCTCTCCCCCAGCTAGTTCAGCTCTTTCCATTTTTTTTTAATTGACTGAATGCTGTCAGTGTGATTGACGCTATAGAAACACTCTTCATGTTATTACAAGTTAATTTAGAAGTGCTGACCTGTTAGTTCAATTTAACAGCAATGAGAGTTATCCCATCTAATGTTCGTTATAATGCCTTCCATTATAACTCTCTTTACAATTACTGATGATTAACTTGGGTTAATCAATCTAAAATGTTCTGTATAGTATCTCTTGTTGAGTATGGTGTTTCTAGCAAGATTTGTGGAGGGATAGGAAAAAACCCCAATGTTTCATGTAGAGTTCCTGTATAAAAATATTGTAATTATGTCGTTAGGTTCATTCATGATCTATATTCAATAGACAAGTAGCTACATCAGGTTTAGTTATGGCAAATAATTTGTCTTGTAAGTTTTCATTATGTTCTGTTAAAAAGTATTTTTTTCAATGGACTATATGTTACTTATGTAAGTAATTTAGCAGGAATCTTCTACATCTCCTCTTTTGAGGTTGGTCACTGATAAACCAGAACCCAACTGCACGTATAGGATGGGTTCTGGAAGAAAATGAGAAATATTGCAAGTAGCAAACCATTGTGGTGAAAATGTATGAACAAGAATTTAAAGAGCCATATCCCATCTCTTATGATCCAAGTATGAATATCAAACTTCAAAGTAAAGTGAAGATAAAAAATAGTAACAAGATGCCAGTGTAAATAATGAAAGTTAGCATAGTGATTAGCATGGAGAGAAGTAGAGGTGTGATTAATAGTAGAACATTAGATATGGGAAATACAAGGCGGAAATTGCCTAAAAACTGCACACAACCAGTTCAGGTGTTACCAGAACTGATGTAAGTAGGTGTAGAAGTGAGGTAGATGAGGAAATGTCACACTGAAATTAACGTAAATGAAGAAATTCAGAGCATGTGGTGTAGTAGATAGTGTTGGCCACAAAACAGAGATTAAGGTCTATCACTGTTTAAAATTTTAAATATGCATATCTTGCAAATTAAGGTAAAAAGTACAGTCTGTATTTTATTCAGTACACTTCTACATCCCATAGCTTGTAACTGAGAAATTGCAGAGGAAACCATTGCTGAATCAGTAAATGAGAAAAATGTACTTGGTTGAAGCTCAGACATTTTCTTGCCTGCAGAAACATTTTTGTTAGCACTTCACTGCCATTTTGTATTTGACTGTCATTTTTGGAAGTTTATAAATACTTTAGTATCTGAACCTACTCTTTTTGCATTTTGTGGTTGTGATTTGCTGGAGAAAACAAGGCCTCAGTAGCCATACCACTTTGTTCTGAAGGAGTGGCTGACAGCTCCTGTGAAATGAAGTCAAAACAAGGTCTGAAGTCTGCATCATAACCTTGCTGACATTCTGAAGCTAATTTAAATGTTTAGCATTTGCCACACAAAGATTTAGTGGGGGTTAGGAAGAAAGGTTAGGTTTCTTACAGTTCAGGAACAGAACTCTGCAATTCAATTTCATGAAGATGCTGTAAGTCACTGTTAATGCAGTTGAACTTTCTGTGATTAGGTATTGTACCTTTGCTAGGGGAAAATAAGAAAAAAAAGGATCCATTTTCTCATACGAGACATGATATTTTAAAGATTTTTTCTGCTTAAGTATCTAGTATGTTACAACATTTGTCCTTAAATCTAAAATATTAATCTAAGGCAACTTAAAGTCTACGGGCTGGGGTTCATTGTTGTTAAGTGCAGCCATTCTGAATGACTGAACTTCTAAATTCACTTCTTATAAGCCAAGGTTCTTCTTAAGTAGAAGTGTTATATTCACTTTCAAAATGAATTTCATATTCAACTTCTGGAATAAAATGTTTAAATTGTATTGCATTTTAAATAGAGCACCTGGAGGATTTTATTTTGTTTTAATCCTGTAATGTCTTAAGATTTTTTGCCTATTTTTTCCTGATTACCCTTTAAAGCATTTGTTATCTTTAAAAATCATATTATTGCTTTGTATTTTTATAGATGTAATTCCTTGCACTGAAATATACAAAATAGTATTTTATTACTACTAAACTAGTAATCCTGTTACTAATCTATTCCTATTACATTAATAAACTAATATAGGCTCTACCCAAAAGAATCTGCAAAGGGGTTTGTCATCTAAATTTAGTTACCTACATAGGCACTTCACAAAAAGTTCAAGAGCATGACTCAAATGATCAGGTTATATATCTGCTTTACCATGAAGTAAGAAGGTAGTCTAAAGGACTAACTTTCAAGTTGATTTTTTTTTTTGGTTTTGATGTCTAAGGACAGATGAATATTACTATTTAAGTCTGAAAGCACATTCTACGTGGATGATTTTGCTAAAATTCAGAGCATGCTCCTGAATCCTGAAACTGACAAAACTTTTCCAATTGTATTCTTTATCTGTAACCCCTAAAAAGTATTAGTTCAGTGAATTTAAATCCATTTTGACAGAAAGGCAAAAGGTTTTAGGGTCCTGCAAATTTTGTGAGTATTGTCAGATGAGTAGACAAGTCTCAGCGCCCCTCATTAATGAAAATGTAAGAAAAAAACCCAGTCATTAAAGATGTTTTTTTTCAGCAGTAACCAGATCTCAAAATTAGATTATATATAACTGTAGAACAGCCATAACACACACTGTTTCCTGCACATGGTGTGGTGGGCATAAGGAAACAAAACAATATTATGGCATGGATCCTGAGTTTAGCGAATAGAAATCATACATTATTACTAAACTATTGTCATTAATTCTACTACTCATGGAAAACTTATGCTATATAAGAAAAAAAATCCTAGTTTATATAATTCAGCAAGGGAAGTGCTTTTGCTGATGTGTGTTATTTTCACTGGATAATTACTTAGGAACTCCACACTCAGTAGAATCCTTTTGCTGATACAGGCTTGACCTAGATGGCCGTTTCTGTACTGGTATATCCATTTCTTGGATAGGCTGGCACTGAAAAACTCTTTATTCAATTTTCAAATAATTAGTCTCCTGCATATCTTTTATCAGGTATTTGTGTCTTGACTGCATATCTTATTTTTGCATGCTATTATTTTGATGTGTATTACATGTTTTAATAGACTGGATAATAATGAAATTTTCAATGCTGCAAATTCATATACTCAGAAAGATTCAAGCTGGTAGGCTACCTATGTGTGCACACATGCATATATATGCATTTTATACAGACACACACACATGGACATATATGTATATATGTGTATATATACACAGACATATACAATGTGTGGATTGTTTGTTTGGGTTTTGGTGTTTTTTTTTTTTTTTTTGTCTTGGTTGCTGTATTGCTGCATTACAGTAGATGATGCCTTCATCTGCTTTTGGGTGTAAATTTTCTGGCAAGGTGGTATCTACGTGAAAGCACACTTGTCCCCTTGTGTCAGAACTGTGGCAGTATCCTGCATTCAGTTCATTGTAATGATGCATGAGATAAGACCTCATTTAAATTCTACATGTTTTTAGCCTCTTCTATTCATTCCTGATGTGAGATAAAACCAGATGTTTAACTATTGCAACTCTCCTTTGGCATGCCAATATTCAGTATTCAGGTTATTTCAAAGCCCTTAATTGCCTCTGGAATGTTTGATTTTTCTTCTCCCTACCCCCACACCCCTCAATCTAATTAAGCAGTTTGAAAATATTTTATTTATCTTTTGATCTCAATTGTATATTTCCTTATGCCAAAGTCTGCTTTTTTTAAAATGCCTGTAGTCCTACTGTCTTCTTGCATTGTTTCACTTTTTCCTGGAAGCAATCCCTAACTTTTAGAAAAGGATACTGAGTCATGCATACGTAAAATACCCTGATGTGGAGCTTCCTTTTTCTTGCTCTACAGCCATATGCTGTCAAATCTCAGGTCAAACAGTCATCTAGTATTTGTGTGCTGTTGTTGAACCTTGTTGTTGCTGTATGTTTGCTCAGGAAGATAAAGGCACTGCGCAACAGGGTATTACATGTTAATCAGTGTTTAGTGGGCTGTAGTGACAAAATGTGCTGTAAAAATGGAACATAGAAAATGGTACTTAGCTGTAGTATGGACATATGCAATAAAATTAATCATTGTGAATTTTACTCAGTAATCAGAAACTATGATCTCAGCATAGGGACTAAGTCATGTCTGACTACTTAGATAAGAATGCATTGAAATAAATGTTTGAAAAGTCTCTTTTGAGATTTCTTTTGAATTATTATTATAAGTATAGTAGAAAAAGTAACTTAATGCACATTCTGTGTAATTTCATCTTTTTTATCTTCTTTCCTGGTCATTAAGTTATAGCACATCAAGTATATCTGAGTATACCAAGGTGGATCAAATTTTTCATATGATTTCATCCTAAAATTTAAAAGTAAAAATGTATTTGAGAAGAAAATTATGGATTTCTTCTTTAGTCAAGAACTAAAATTCATATTTGTACTATATCAGATTGGAGAAATACACTCACTGGAATTGTAGATACTTACAGTACATAACATAAGAATATTAGGAGCAGAGCAGCATTATTTAGGTTTTCTATACACATATTCTAAGCACTATGTACTAATATATATAACTTAAAGGTCATTTAAATTCTCTATTATACTGCTTTTCCATATACATTATACTAGTGTTCATTGTTAAATATTATGAATATATGTTTTAACATTTGCTGTTAGATGATCTTCATGTCTTCTGGTGGCGAGATTATTTTCCTTTTTTGTTTATGCAAATATTTATGTCAATGATGGAATTAAGTACAGAAATAATATCTTTGTGGTAGGTGCTTTTAAAGAACTTACCACAGTGTCTGTGCTAAACAGTTCTTCTTTGCTGCAGGACACTAGGGACATCGAAAGTGGTAAAGGAGAAGACAGTTCCATTAAGTGACATGTCATGTATGCTATACTGAATGGTGTTAACAGATGTGTAAAACCTTAATATAGCCATTATTTGACCTGTATATGGGTTTGTAAGAGTGTAATGTGTTAAGCTGTTAGGTTTTTTAATATTGATATATGGCTTTTGTAGTGAATTTATAAACATCTGGAACACTGTATGCAGTTTTGTACCCCTTAAAGCAAGACAAAAGTCGATAAACTGGAGCAGGTTTAGTGGAGGGTGGCCACTAAATGGTTGGGGGTTTGAGTGCTTGCTCAAAAGATGGAACCAGTACCTTCTCAGTAACATTCAGTGGATGGACAAGAAGGAACAAACACAAACTGAAGTACAAGAAAATTCATTTAGACACAAGAAAACACTTTGTCTCTAAGAGTGATCAAACAGGGGAACAGGTTGCTCAGAGAGGTGGTGAAGTCTCCATCCTTGGAGGTATTCAAAATATGATTCGGCAGCCTGCAGTTGTGGGCAGCCTGCTCTGGCTGGCACTGCTTTTGAGCAGTGAGTTCCACTAGTTCAGGGGTCCTCAAACTATGGCCCACAGGCTGGATACGGTCCCCCAGGGTCCTCAATCTGGCCCCTGGTATTTACAGACACACACCCACACCCCCGCCCCCCCCCCCCCCCCCCCCCCCCCCCCCCCCCCGCCCCC
This sequence comes from Falco naumanni, assembly GCF_017639655.2. Taxonomy (NCBI): domain Eukaryota; kingdom Metazoa; phylum Chordata; class Aves; order Falconiformes; family Falconidae; genus Falco; species Falco naumanni. The sequence continues at coordinate 71,555,904 of NC_054056.1, forward strand.
GCCGGGGGTTGGGGTGGGAAACCAAGAAACCAAGCAGCCGCAGATGACTGCCTGCCACTTCATCCGTGCGCCGGCCCCCTGGTTAAAAAGTGTGAGGACCCCTGCACTAGGCAGTCTCCAGAGGTGCTTTCTAACCTCAAACATTCTGTGTCTCTCCAGCTGTGGTGACTCGAGGAAATGGCAGTTGTCACACGCTCAGTGCAGACAAGTCTGTTTCCATGCTGAGACTAGTATGATTCCACCCTTCATCCAGAGAGAAGCTGAGGAGCATGTTCCACCAAGGACAAGACCAGACAGAGCTAGAAGAGCAGTGGCTGTGTTTCTGGAATGTCAAAGTAACAACTGAATGTTCAAAGCTCATCTGTGTCATTTCCATGGATCTCTATGGCTAAAATATTTTTTAAAGCTGACCTTACAGATCAGCAAAAGATGACCTTTATCATGACCCTCACTTCCCTGATCTACTTATCCTTTTTACTCCAGGAGCATTGGAAGTACGGCACACTATGTTCTATATTCCTCTCTCTGAAAAATTCACTTTACTTTGAGAGGAGATGAGTCATTTCTTCTTTTCTTTCATCTACTGGCACCAGCATCCCTTTCTGTTTCTTTCATCCTTCAGAGTTGCCTTCTGCTTCTTATCCCACCACCTCATTCGGTTATTTTCTAATCTAGGGGCCCTTCCCTCCTTCCTACATCCACCCCTGTTTTGCCATGTACCTCATTAGCGAACTCAGTCTCCATGGACATCTCCTTTGAGAATTGCTGTTATCATTCTTTCCTAGTGTAAAAAAAGGCTGATGCTATTCCTGTGCTGGGAAATACTCTAAATCATGGATTTCCTTAGCAAACCTCATGGAAATATATTCAAGTTCTTTACCTCCCACACTGGGCGCACTCTAACAACCTTTGTTCTTGTGATTAGTAAGTAAAAATTTTAGGAAGGAATAACCTCAGCCTAGAGACACTGATCAAAACATGCTTTTCTCATGTAAGTAAACTATGTTATATGTTTAAACTATCTTGGTCACTGTTTTGCTACTGCAGCTGTTATTGGCCAGGCTTTCCAAGACTTGTGTTATTTTTCCTGCCATTTTTTTTTCCTGAGACTCACTTTCTCCTAGTCTTTCTGATGAAAGCAATACCCTTAACATATTCTTAAAAAGCAATATATGGTTTTAGACTATTTTTACAGTAGATGGTGTCATAAATTTTTAAATAATCATTATTTTTTAAATGAAAAATCTAAATTGTCCCTGCACAGTGCAGTTCAGATATTTGGGTTACAATTTTTTGTGAGCACATTATTAGAAGACTAAAACACCCTGGTACAGTTTCAGAGGTGAGCTATAGAACCTTGCATTAAATCTAAAAGTGCTGCCCAACTGCCAGTGTCAGTGCTTGCATCCAAAACACAGTTCTCCCAAATCTGCACAGCTGAACTTAATCCTGGAGGTTTGTCAGTTCCAGTGTTTAGAAGCTAACTCCTGAGAATGCTGGATTCTAGCAGCAGGCAGCTAGGTCACGCTAAGGTACTAAGAAGACACTGCTTCAGATGTAAACTGTTTGGCCTCTTGTAAACATTCTTGGAGGACACCTACAAGATCAGCTGCAGTTCAGGTCTGGACCCTCCTCTTTTGTCAGTGTCACAGCATTTGAATCATTCATCCAGATATAATGAACAAAAAGTCAGCCTTATTTCCTTCTGATGGAATACATAACTCATCTGCCATATGTTAAGATATTCTGAGACAGCCTGTTTTCAGTTCTTAGCTGGAGTCTCAAAGTATAATTATATATTAATTTAAGGCCTTAGAGAAAGTGAGAAAACTTGGTTCTATAGTTTAGTTATTCGGGCAGTTGCCTGGGAGTGATGTATAGTCTGCTGAAGTAAGGCAAGTTATACAAGTTATATTAAAATACATAAATTGTGCATTGGGACAATGGACTTTCAAAGGTAAAAGGACGTGGACTGCACTTCTGCTTTATGCACCATCTCTGGTAGTGTTATTTTTTTACTTTCTCATTGACCTAGATGGCCATTCATCCAGTTCTCAGTGATTCACAATTTTCTACTTAGTGTCAACCATTACAGTCAGTCTTTGCAAATCTAAAGTGTTAATCAGACTCAATTTTCTTCTAGATGTTTGAAAACAGAATATTACAGTTGTTCTTCGCTAATACTTTAAAATATATGTTGATTTAAAAAATGTTAAAGTAAATATGATTTCTTTTTTTTTTTTTTTTTCTTTTCCACTCCCCACTAAGTCTCAGTATCAAACCTATTCTGTATTGATAGTTTTGAGGAGTAGCATGAGAGTTCTTTATGCCTGGGCAGTGGGGAATTCAGCTGTTCATGCATAATTGCAGTTTCATTTTTGATCATTTCAATTTCCAGTACTTGTCCTGCTGTCCTACACACACCATCATCTTGGGGTGCTTAAAGATTAGAGGATCCCTAGGGCTTATATAGCTGACTGGGCAGAAAAATCTGTTGTCACTTCCTGACCTGAATGTTTTCTCCATAAGTCTTTGTTCCACCAGAAAAAGAAGAAAAATGATTTAAAATTAATGGAATGCACTGGAGAGATGTTTCTTTGAAGTACAGAAAAAATTGGGGAAAAAAAGACAGTTTTACAGTGGTCTCTTTCTACATAGGGAATCATACCCATCATACCCTGGACCTAGAAATTGAGTTCTCATGTTCTGATTGGATTAAAAGTGCTTAAAACCTCTTCTAATTATTAAACTAATTACATTTCTAATACATTTTGTTTTCACTTTTGAAATTGCTTAGAGGTTTTATGTTTCTGAATAAACATAAATGAAAAAATATTATAATGAAGAAAAAATAAGGTATCAGTTTAGAAGAGGCTAGTCACTTACTGGTGCCCAAAGGAAAGTGTGTTAGTTTTTCTCAAAGTTTGTTTCTAATGCTTGTTCCTTTAAAAAGAGAGACCTCATCCTTCCAGGCGTATCATTTAATAAACCCATGACACTTTAATTTTGCTTGCTGAGCAGCCACAGGAGCCTGTGGATTCTTTACAGTGAAAGGATGGCTATGTCTTTGAAAAGAATCTACATAATTATTTACAAAAGAGGAAAATTAAAATAAATTGCTTCATGGAAGTTGTTAAAATAATATCATTAGGAAGAACTTGTATAGACATGGAAGGAAAGAAGAAGGAAATTACAGAAATGAAGATGCACATCTAAATGTATTGCATTTTGAAACATTTCAATTTGCATATAAATTGAATATTGAATTAAAAAGCTTTAGGAAAATTAAAGCGTGAGCTATTTTATAAATTAAGAGAATATGGAAAAAGATAAAACACATTTTGTATGTTTCTCTGCTATTCCCCTTGGCATATATCTTGTGATGTATACTACCACTCTTCTATTATACAAGTGCAGCACATAGAAATTCCAGCCACTCCAGCCGAGCAAGTCAGATTCATGGGGGACCCAAATTAAATGCCTCTATGCAAATGCATGTAGCATGGGGAATAAACAAGAGGAATTAGAAATGAGTGCACACCTGCAGGGCTGTGATCTTGGCATCATGGACACATGGTGGGATGGCTTCTATGACTGGAGTGTGGAGGTGGAAGGATACAGGCTTTTTAGGAAGGGCAGGCAGGGGAGACAAGGAAGGGGTGTTGCCCTCTGTGTCAATGACCAGCTGGAGTGCATGGAGCTCCATCTGAGGATAGATGGATGAGGAGCCGACCAGGAGCTTATGTTCCAGGATCAAACGGAGGGCAAGGACAGATGACATACTGGGGGTCTGCTACAGGCCACCTGATCAGGAAGACCAAGCAGACGAGCCCCTCCATAGACAGATAGGAGCAGCCTCACATTCACAAGCCCTGGTCCACATGGGGGACTTCGATCACCCCGATATCTGCTGGAGGGACAACACTGCAAGGCATAAGCACTCCAGGAAGTTCCTGGAATACATTGATGATAACTGCCTTCTCCAAGTCATAGAGGGCCCAGTGAGGAGAGGTGTTATGCAGGACCTTGTTCTCACCAACAAGGAGGAGCTGGTAGGGAATGTGAAGCTCAAGGGCAGCCTTGGCTGCAGTGGTCGTGAAATGGTAAAGTTCACAATCCTTAGGACAGTGAGGAAGGTGCACAGTAAGCTTGCTACCCTGGGCTTCAGGAGAACATATTTTGGCCTCTTCAGAGGTCTGCTTGGTAGGGTACCATGAGATAAAGCTCTACAGGGAAGAGGGGCCCAAGAAAGCTGGTTAATATTCAAGGATCACCTCCTCCAACCTCAGAAGAGATGTGTCCCAACAGAAAGGAAGTCAGACAGAAACACCAGGAGGCCTGCATGGATGAACAAGGAGCTCCTGGACAAATTCAAACACAAAAAGGAAGCCTGCAGAGGGTGGAAGCAAGGACAGGCAGCTGGGAGGAATACAGCCAGGGATAAGGTTAGGAAAACTAGAACCCTGACAGAATTAAGTATGGCCAGGGACATAAATAGCAACAAGAAAATCTTCTATAGGTACATTGGTGGTAAAGGGAAGACCAGAGAAAATGTGGGCCCTTTCCAGAAAGAAACAGAAGACCTAGTTACCCAGAAAGCTGATGTACTTAATTACATTTTTGCCTTGCTCTCGACTGGCAAGTACTGCAGCCACACTGACCATGTTGCAGAAGGCAAAGACAGGGACTGGGAGAATGAAGAACCACCTGCTGTAGAGGAAGATCAGGTTCAGGAACATCTAAGGAACCTGAAGGTGCACAACTCCATGGGACCTGATTACATGCATCTGTGGTTCCTGAGGGAACTAGCAGATGAAGTGGCTAAGCCACTATCCATCATATTTGTGAGATTGTGACAGTCTGGTGAAGTCCCCACTTGCTGGAAAAGGGGAAAGATATCTCCCACATTTTTAAAAAGGGGAAAAAGGAAGACTCGGGAAATTACAGGCTGATCAGTCTCACCTGTGTGCCCAGCAAGATCATGGAGCAGATCCTTCTGTAAACTATGCTGAGGCACATGGAAAATGAGGAGGTCATTTGTGACAGCCAACATGGCTTCACTAAGAAAAAATTGTGCCTGACAAATTTGGTGGCCTTCTATGACAGGGTTACAGCTTTGCTGGATAAGGCAAGAATGACTGATGTAATCTACCTGGGCTTGTGCAAAGCATTTGACACTGCCTCGCATGACATCTTTGTCTCTAAACTGGAGAGATATGGATTTGACAGAGAGACCACGTGGTGGATAAGGAATTGGCTGGATGGTTGCACTCAGAGTGTTGTGGTCAATGGCTTGATGTCCAGGTGGATACCAGTGATGAGTGGTGTTCCTCAGGGTTTGGTATTTGGACTGGCAGTGTTCACTGTCTTTGTCAGTGACATGGATGCTGGGATTGAGTGCATCCTCAGCAAGCTTAACAACAACAGTAGGCTGTGTGGTGCAGTTGACATGCTGGAGGAAGGGATGCCATCCAGAGGCACCTTGACAGGTTTGAGAGGTGGGTATCTGTGAACCTTATGAAGTCCAACAGGGCCAAGTGCAAGATCCTGAACATGTCTTGGAACAATCACAAGCACAAATACAGGCTGGGCAGAGAATGGACTGAGAGCAGCCCTGAGGAGAAAGACTGCTGGGTGTTGGTGGATGAGAAGCTCAATGTGAGCTGGCAATGTGTGCTTGAAGCTCAGAAAGCCAATTGTATCCTGGGCTGCACGAAAAGAAGCATGGCCATCAGGTCAAAGGAGGTGATTCTCGCCCTCTACTCTGCTCTGGTGAAACCCCACCTAGAGTACTGCATTCAGCTCTGGGGCCCCCAACATAAGAAGGACGTGGAGCTGTTGGAGTATCCAGAGGAGGGCCACAAAGATGATCAGAGGGCTGGAGCACCTCTCCGATGAAGACAGACTGAGAGAGTTGGGGTTGTTCAGCCTGGAGAAGAGAAGGCTCTGGGGACATCTTATAGCAGCCTGCCAGTGCCTAGAAGGGGCTTATAAGAAAGCTGAGGAGGGAACTTTTTACAAAGGCCTGCAGTGACAAGACAAGGGGGAATCGTTTTAAACTGAAAGAGGGTGCGTTTAGATAGTTATTAGGAATAAATTATTCACTGTAAAGGCAGTGAGGTACTGGAACATGTTGCCCAGAGAAGTTGTGGTTGCCCCATCCCTGGAAGTGTTCAGGGCCAGGCTGGATGGGGCTTGGAGCAACCTGGTCTAGTGGAAGGTGTCCCTGTCTATGGCAGGGGGGTTTGAACGAGATTCCATCCCAAACCGTTCAATGATTCTATGATTCTATGATCTATGATTCTATGACTCTATGATTCTATGATTCTAGGCTAAAGAAGTGTAAAAGAGTTTAGATTTAATTTCAGGAGAACATATACTACAGTACATCACAATGTTATTGCAAAACAGTTATTAACATTAATCATTATGTATATATTCTCCTTGATTTATTAACCAGAAAGATGAAAGGAAGAAAATTCATTTGAGGAACATGGTCAAATAAAATATAATAAAATCAGTTTTTGAGAAAATAAAAGCTGCATAAATATTAATTGCATTTAGTTTTAAGTGTCTGCAAATTACAGTAGATAAATTACATTGCCACTGGAAATTACATAATGAGAGCTGTTATGCAAGAGAATGTCTGTATTACTATACCAGGAGTGATACTGCACTCTGCCTGCTTTAATCAGTCTATCATTAAAATTTATGTCTATTGGCCAAGTCATTGTTCACGACAAACTGTCTTTATTTTTTGATAAAGTAGTAATTTATTATCACAAAATGCAGTGCCTCTAATGCACTCTGTTAAGTCTTTTAGAAATTCTTGCTTACAAGTATGGGAAAATAATTGATCATGAAAATTAATAATCCTTTCCAGAGAAAGAAAATATTGTGTAACTTTTCTCCACAAAGGTGCTTATTTGTTTATAGGTTTATGTAAGGTTGTGCTATTGATATCAAGACGAGGTATGCATGTAAGGAGGAATAAGAAGACTTGCAGTTGATTGGCAAGATTACATGATGGGATTTTTTAATGAGAATTTTAGATTTATTGGACTAGAAAACTAACCAGAAGTACAAATTAATTTACTATGTGTCAATATTTGTTTCATTTTTTGTAGAAACAATATGGATGCCCTCATATGATCATCATGTTTCATACAAATGCCCAAACACCTAAGTCCCATTTAGATCTTCAGTCTTTTGTCTGTTGTCTTTAATTAACTTTAGACTGCTCTTTTACTGTCTGTATTAAAACTGTAATAAGAAATGTATTTGTCATATTAAGCAAAGAAGCAGGCAAAAAAATAATACATATAGTTTAAGAAGACGAGCTGTTTCCAAATATGCGTGTTACAACAAAACACAGCAGAATTCCAAAGAGAGCTAGGTTGTTTTTGTTTGAAGGTTACCAACCAATGCCTGTTGCCTGGCAGCTTGTTCGGCACAGTGTATGAAGCATGGACTCTTAACTGGTAGCCTCCATAGAAGTCCCTGGGTCTCATTTTGCAGACATCAATACATTTATGAAATAGTAGGAGAGTGCTCTTGTAAAATGCTAGGAAAAACAAATTCCAACAGCAAAGGAGTGAAAGTCCCAAAGTTTCCTGTAGTAAGTGTGACTTAAGGAACTGACAAGGAAGATCCCAAGAAAAAACAGGCCAAGAGATCTGAAAAATAAGTGCTACTGAAGACTACATGTGGCGTTATCACTTCAATACTTCTATGCAGTTTTTTCACTTGGTGTTGTATTTTCCTTAACATGAAACTGGAAAACAGTGGTGGTTTATTAAAACATTCCAGACTTGGGTATATGCTACAAAGTTCTCATGAAAAACTTTGCACTTTTAACTCAAGTTCTGACACAAAACATGTATTTTTCTATGTAGCTAACAAAACTAGCTGTTAAGATTGCTGGAATACAAATGAATAGCAACTAAAGTACTTGTGTACTGAAAACATGTGATGAAGAAGGAGAAACTATAAGCTAGAATTATTGGGTGAACATTACTTTAGAGGCTTGAAGGAAGAGTTATCTAATTTTTAAGCATATGGAGATACATACTTTCAAATTACTTTCTAATGTGCTTCACTCTTGAAATTCTCTAAATGTCAATCATTCTTTTTAATGTGTTAGTTCTTGTAATGACAGCTTCTGTTTGTATTCAACTTTAAAGATCTTTAAGAGCAGTGACTACTTAGTAATTACTGTAATATATTACTGTCAAAGTTTAGCCTGTTTGTGAAGTAAGGAAGTATTTTTTTACACACCAAGCCAAAATAAGTAATAAAGTAGCTCTAACTATCCTTCTCTTAACTTGGACTTATTTTCTATGTTATTGAATCAGACTTCCCTGCATAATATAGGAACAATACAAAATAAATTGATTGGTTCACTGTCATGGCAAAATAATGAATGCATTCTGTCTTTTCGTAACATGCTAGCAACCGTAGTGTAGAATAGAGCATGACATTAAATATTTTCTAGTTATTTGTGTGGGTGGAATTGTTTTAAAACTAACTTAATACCTTTCAACAAAATACATAATAAATGTTCTTAGCTCTTCTAGCTTGGACTGTACTTGGAGGCTATCTATCATGAAGTTTTTTGGGAGTGTCATTGGACTCTAAAGTCCACTTAGGACTAAACACTAAAGAAAACCAGTAGAACTTAAACCACTACCTTAGCAGAACTAGTCTAAGGTTGTCTCTATACAGATCCACCCATTTCTTCATTGTATGGAGAAAACCTATGTAGAATCAAAGGGCTTATGTTACTATCCCTCAGATTGTTCTATCTTGGAAATAATGTACTGTAAGCAATGGCATTTAAACATGCAATTTCCTCCTGTATTTCAAGTATATAGGACAAGCCTGCCTTCTCTATTGTGTCAGAGACTGTAACTCTTGATAAGTAACAGAAAATATACCATATTTTTTCAACAGGAATTATGTTTTGTTATCTTTATGTATTTATGAAAATTAATTCAGGAAAATACCAAGGGCAGAATAGATTGTGAGTCCTTTAGGGAATATTCTTTGTATTTTTATGCTTCACTATGCAGCTACAGAACCTAAATGTTATTAAAATATAAGAAGACTGTAATCATAGTTGTTAATAATTTCATTGGCATCTATGTGTTCTAAAATGTATGATTTTGCACTTTTTTCTTTTCTAAAGATAAAACATAAGGAAGCAGAAAAATAAAATGGTAAGCATTGCTGCATAAGTCTATGTATCATGAGTGTCTATGTATAAATAGATAACATCTACAAAGGTGTGAAAGGATCATCAGCAATTCTTAGCAAGAAAATTTATTACATTCTATAGGGAAAAGGATCAGGAATAAATACATAACTTCTCTCTGGAACCTATTAGTGTGAATTCATCCACAGCAAAGTAGTGCAGGTTAGATCTATTTGAATCTAAACAAAATTTTGTTTCTTTAAAAATGAACAGTATTTGACAGAATTGATAATAGAATTGAAAATTTTGAAGATTATAGTTTTGAGTGATAACTAGTAAGAGGAAGAAATTCTTAGGTGTAACTTTGATTAAGGAATCTTTTTTTATATTATAGGAAACAAGAAGTGATGTACAAGTTTAATCTTAGTATCAATCAATATGTGACAAGGTGTACATTTGCCTTTAAAATTACATAACTCTTTTTCATGCACATTCATTTGATATTTCTTTTCTTCTGGGTCATGCCTAGCAACAGGCATCACCTCAGCATTTTGGGAGGAAGTTTAGCTCTGTATGAAATAAATATTGTCATCCGTTCTTTCTTAAGTAGAAATGGCTCAATTTTAGATGTTTTCATGTGAAAATATATTAAAAGGTTTTGAAATCTCTAAAATGTCAGTAAGCAACAGAGTCTGTTCTGTATTTTTTTGTAAAATCAAAGATTCTATGTTTTATTTCTGCTTCAGTGAATTACCTCTAAAAATTTCCTCACTAGTCGCGGACACTAGTGCTCCACCTTTATTACCGTATTTATTTGTTACAAGTGCAGCAAGTCTGCTTCAAGCTTCTCTGTCTACTTCTACTTTTTAGCTGAAAAAATAACCTCTCAGCTGCTGGATCTCAAATGCGTAATTCAAGAGCAGCTTAATTTTCAATCTAAAAGTGCTTTCAAAAGACTGCTTGATTCACACTTCTCTGTGTTTCAGAGATTTAATTTCCTTTGTTCTTCATAAGCACTGTAAAATTATATCCACTTAAGGTGACTCTCATTTTTTTTTCTTTACTTCTTTCTTGTATTCCGAAGGTTTCTTATTTAATAAGTCTTCATATTCCATTTTTTTCTCTGGTTTTTCTTAACTACATTCATTCTATCAAGCTCCAACTACTAGTTCAACATTCTGTTTCTTTCCAGAACAGTTAATATTGCACTGCATGATGCCAGCGTACAGATAGAGGGATAGAGCAGGTTCCATCATACTCTGTGAACCATCATTACAATGGAGAAGATTGGTCCATGGTCAAAAGGGTGCTTCAGATTCTGCCACCAACACTTAGGGTGTATCATGTTGGTACCTTTGAAGAAGGAGCCCATCTCTGACATATCTACCTAGTAGACGATATATGATTTATCTGCAGTTAGGTATAGTGGCAGATTATGTTAAAGGAGGCATGCATTGTACCCTAGAGTAACACAGATTCAAAAATTTCCCCCTCTGGTGTGTTTCTTCTTATAGCATTATCTTTTCTATTTTCTCCTAGTAAAGTGTACAAAGAATGCCAAAATTGTGTGCACCTCAATTACGGTGAACAGGGAGCCTTGCCTAGTACTGTGTCATGGAGGTTTCCACGTCTAAGACCAAGGATAATTAATTTTCAGGAATCCTGTCGGGATTTTGAAGGAAGGTTACTGCACAACAGTGATATTTCAAAGGCAGCAGGGTCTTCTGTGCATGGGTCTGTCTATTAAGTAGTGCACATCACTCAAATGGTCCACACTCAACCTGAGTCACTACATTTAATTCTAGAGCAGTCTATTACTCTTGAAGTTTTAAAAAAAGATATCATTCAGTGAAACAAAAAACATTTTAAAACCATTATGATAAAAATTTCTGTTTTCTTGTTACTTGCAGATGATTGCAAGTTATCTTTGTCATGTTGCATGTTATAACTACAAAGATAAAGATTTAAGCAACATTTGACTTCTGTAAAGTTGTTACCAGGAGACAGTTATGGAATCCTACTTCCTTTCTCTCTCCTGGTGACTACCTGCTTTAGGTCTTAGTCTCAATTTCTCCATCGTTACATGTGCTCTTAGTTTCAGTCTCTGTCACTCCTTTACTCCTGCTGCCCTGCAGTGCTACTTCCCCTACAGAAAGTAGGATCCCAGGATCTGTGCCATTCTTATTACTGCTTCTTATCTCTATGTCTCACATCATACTGTTCCAGATGATTGTCTTATTTGTCTTGGATTCATCAGGCTCCCAAGAAAGAGTTCTATCAACATTTAAAGAAGACTAAAAGTATTTTGTTCCCTCCACCCCCTTCACAGCTGTCAGGATTCAGTTGGAAAAAAAAAAAAAAAAAAAAAAAGATTATTTCCATGAAAAAACACTTCAATAAAATGAATATTATTGAACTCTTCACGGTAAAATAACAATGGGGGCTGCCCTTTTTCTCTTGTTAACTCTTCTTTTTTGGCCTATTAACATTCCAATGAAATACATTCAAAAGCACTGTAGAAATACTTCCAAGAGCACTGCAGTTAGTTTTGACCTATGTCTGACTCTTTGGCAGCAGTCAAGTATTTAAGTAAGTCAGATGAATGAAAAGAATGTGTGGGGGTTTTTTTTTTCGTTTTTTTTTTTTTTCTTTTTTTTTTTTTTTTCAGGAAGGCATTGTGCGTTTTAAAAGAAAAATATGAAGCTTGGCATTTCCAGTAGTTCTATGGCATAATAAGGAAAAAGACTACATTTCTGTATTTCTGTGACAATTCTTTTGATGTGCAGTATTTCCAATTTTTGTTGTTTTGTGGGTTTCATTGGTTTTGTTTGGGGTTTTTTTGTTGTTTTGTTTTGTATTTGTTTTTGGGTTTTTGTTTTGTTTTTATTGCAATTGATACTCGATTAATGCATCTTCTCAGACTTTCTTTTTTCCAAACCATGTGCATCTTTTCAATGTTTCTATCCCTTGGAAAGTCTTTAATGAGGTCAGTGGTGGACTGTACCTTTTCACATCCTTAAATGTTTTATTAGAACTGTCTTGTTTATTTATTCTTCCATACCTATTGGTAGAAACCTTGTAGATCCTTCTTTTTCATGGTTTATGGCTGCTCTAGCTGCCCTGAGTTCATGGTCCTATCACTATGTTATGATCTAGATAGGTAGTCCTGTAGAAAATTGGGTCACATATGCCAGTGTTTTAATCTCCCAACTATTCCATGAAGGAAGGCTGAATTACTTGCTAAGAGGGTTATGGCCTACGTTCATTATTTTTCTTTTTTTTGATCTAGCCGAATGTTTCATTAATTTCTTAATGTGGCATCTTTGATTGTTGGGACTTCTTCTGGGGTTTCTGTATCTTACCATCATCTCTCCAACCTTCCCATGAAATGATCATGTGAGTACCCTTTCCAGACAGAACTTTTAATGGGTTTTAGCGGAAGCATAGAAAAACAGGGTTTTAAAAACACATAAATAACTCCAGAACTGTCACAAATTTTTCATTGCTGAAACCTTTAGTGTCAAGATCAAGACAGATAATACATGTAAATGAGATACAAAAGACTTGTTTTCTCTTTATTATTGGGCTTGATGCTGGAATTATTAGGATGACATTTTGTCTCTGGGTCACGCAGGAAAGTGAAACACTAATTGCTATCCTAATTCTCCTTACCTTAAAGAAACCGTGGATTTCCTCACAGATCTTCTTAGCTTCATACTGACTGGTTATATCAGAATTTTCTACATTTTAAGTTTATTATGTGGACCTTTTATGGTATCTTGCAGTTAATTTTCTGACCATATACCAAAAAAACAGCTCATGGGCAAGTGTCATGCCTTGTCTTGGACTCCCACTTTGCATTTACTAAAGCTCTGTTCTGTCCTTTCTTACTTGTAGTAAAGTATATAAATGGTATGAATATTCAGAGAACAATTTAGTATTGTGCAACTTTCCCTGTACAGCATCCTTCACTGTCACTTTATGACAAATGTATAGCCTCAACTAAAGATTTATTTTACAGATCAGTTTTTAGGACTTCCTTGACATTCTTAACGTTTTCTTCTTAAGAAAGAACCCCCTTTTGGTTTTCTTGCTTTGCTTTTTTAGATATTCTCTGGTAAAACACTAGTATATATTTGGTCTGCAGATCTTACAGAATTAAGTCTGTCTTTTGAAGCAAGGGCTGAAGACTGGATGCTTACTCCAGCATGGTCCCATGATTTACATAGCAGTTGTGGTGGGCTGACCCTGCTGGATGCCAGGTGTCCACCAAAGCCTCTCTGTTGCTCCCCTCCTCAGCTGGAGAGGGGAGAGGGAATATAACGAAAGGCTAATGGGTCGAGATAAGGACAGGGAGATCACTCAGCAGTTATGTCACAGGCAAAAGAGACTCAGTTTGAGGAAAACTAATTTAATGTATTACCAAACAAATCAGAGTAGGGTAATGAGAAATAAAACCAAATCTTAAAACACCTTCCCCCTGCCACTCCCATCTTCCTAGGCTCAACTTCACTCCCAAATTCTCTCCCTCTTCACCCCAGTGGCACAGCGGGATGGGAATGGGGCTAGGTCAGTCCATCACACGCTGCTTCTGCTGCTCCTGCCCCCTCGGGGGAGGGTCCTCTCTCCCCTCCTCACTCAGCCCCTCCTCCAGCCTGTGGTCCCTCCCATGGGAGACAGTTCTCCACAAATTCATCCACAACATGAATCCTTCCCATGGGCTACAGTTCTTAGTGAACTGCTCCAGTGTGGGCCCTTTCCATAGGGTTACAAGTCCTGCCAGCAAACCTGCTCCAGCATGGGCTCCTTTCTATCCATGAGTCCACAGGTCCTGCCATGACCCTGCTCCAGTGTGGGCTTCCCACAGGGTCACAGACACCTTCAGGCATCCATCTGCTCTGGCATGGAGTCCTCCACAGGCTGCAGGTGGAGATCTACTCCACCATGGACCTCCATGGGCTGCAGGGAAACAGCCTGCCTCAGTGTGGTCTTCACCATGGGCTGCAGGGGAACCTCTGCTCCAGCATGTGGAGCCCCTTCTGCCTCCTTCTGCACTGATCTCTGCAGAGTTTTTTCTCTCACATATTATCACTCCTCTCTCCAGCTGCAATTTATTGTGCAGGTTTTTTCTCCATTGCTAAATACGCTGTCCCAGAGGCGCTACCACTGTCACTGATGGGCTCGGCCTTGGCCAGTGGTTGCTCTGTCTTGGAACTGGCTGGTGCTGGGGACAGCTTCTAGCAGCTTCTCACAAAAGTCTGTCCTATAACCTCCCTGCTACCAAAACATTAACACACAAACCCAATAGAGCAGTATGCTAGAAGCTGAAGGCCAAGGAAATTGTCATGTCATCTATTGGCGCGGTCTGACACTTTTTTGAGACATGGTAAATTCTAATCTATAAATTCAATAGTGATAACAGTCACTTACTGTAAGTATCTCTACTGGCAGATGCCTATGAATTTTTTCCTCCCAGACATACCAGTAGAAAACTGAAATTCCTTTGTCTAGAACTTAATATATACTGTTGTTAGGCAAAGATCAAATTCCTAAAGCATACTGTCTAGAGTTTTCTAACAGTTACTGTATTTCAAAAGCTTAGATGATCTCCACAAGCTGATTCTTCATAACTGGAAATAAACCATAATGGCCATCTGAAAGTACAAATGCTGCTGTATCATATGACCGATACTCAGAATATTTTGCTGAATTTTGAAAGAAGAGTTCATATATTCATTCTCTGCAAGAAAAAACTACATCCCTGAAGCCAGTCATAATGCTTAACATTTTTTTTTTCTGAAGAACTGACTTGCAGGATAAAAAAAATAAATTAAATTTTGAAGCATTATCTTTCCAGTTTACTTTATGTAGACAATAAACTATCAATATCAAGCAAACATAAATTATATATTGTATTTGCAGATTCAGTCGTTCTTAGCATGTTCCACACAATTTATTTATGAATAAAGATGGCTCATTCTCCCATCATTTTTCCCACTTTGTATTACAGCTTTTTCATAACCATTTTTATAAATATTCACCTCTAAGAAATGGATGCCAAACTGAGCTTTATGACCTTTTTCTTCTGTTATCTTTTCCTCTTTGAATTAGCAGGAAAATATTCCCATTATGTCTAGAGTCTCATCTTCCCAAAGAAAAAGTATTATCCCTCTAAGGCAATTCCTTAAATTAGGTTCTAATAGTATTTATAAGGGAAATTTTGTTTCATAATGCAGTCTGACTTTACCATTTTTCCCAGTTCTTTCAGCACATTTTTTTTCTTCAGAATTTATCCTATGATGTCCTATCACATGTCACTGCATCATGGAAATAAATACAACCATATTTTCCCCAGTACCTTTTATCCTTTTCTTTTTTCCTCTGTTTACCTTGGGAACTGCAGAGTAGTTTAGTAGCTGATTCTGCAACTTGAATTTCATAAGTAGGCTGCTCTTACTCCACTATGAATTATGCTGTACAATGCAGAATCAGGTGTAAAATACATTGACATTCTGTCGACAAAATAAGATGAAAGAGTTTTGTAATGAGAAGTAATGCTCAGAGAGACCTGGAATGCACCTAACTGTCTAGCAACTGAAATAAATTTGCTGTTGATGGTGTTGCAAAGGGCAATAGTAAAGAAAATTTTCTGTTCCAATATAAAAAATTCAACAAATGTTTATGTTACAATTGATCTGATTCAAGCTCCTCTACAGTAGCTTAGTAACTTCTTTTATTTATTTATTTTTTCCTTGCAAGTAATTTTTTAGGTTTCATGTGTAAATCATGCTGACTTGAGGCCTAATATTATGGGAAGACTATTTGAAGGTTGCTAATGTAGTTTCTGGGAATAGACTGAATCACCCATAGAGGAAGCATCACACTGGAACAATATAGATTGCACAGAATTGTGGGAACAGGTCACTGAGATACTTCTCATGTCCCAGAGGAAAGAAAACAATGACTGGCAAAATAGATATATTTTTAGATACTATTCATTTGGTTCCCAAACATTAGGTCAAAAGTTAGGTGAGTTGTCTGATTAAGATGGAACTTACTGACAATTTCAGGAAGATGTAAAGGAAAGAACACTGGATTAACAGAAGATTTTTGCACCAGTAAGGATATGTTTATTTGGTAGGACAGCTAAAAAGCCAACCTTACATAAGGTTGAAAGAAGGATAAAAGAAGATGTTCACTAACATGGTGTTCTTAACCATTTCTATTAATCTAGGATGCTGTTCTCCCTGCCCTGCCCTTACCTAATAGCGGATTTACAAGCTGCATTTTTGAGACTTTTCTTCTGGTATACTTTATAGTTCCAAATAGTTTTACCATATTCTTATAGAAATTTTGGTTTAAATTCTTGTGTTCTCTTCAGTACTAGGTAAAATAATAATAATAAAAAGGCATAAATGCAATTGTTTTATCTCAAGGCCATCTGCTACATAATATCTGTTGAACTCTTTCTTACTGTCATTTCATTCAAAGCAGTGTAGCAGATGGTGTGGGAAACATCTCATAAAGTACCTTAGTCTTCTTTTGTTTATAGGTATTCTAAAAAAACCTGTCTATAGATCATTGTTAACTAGCTATTTCGTAGGAAATCAATAAAGTTAGGTGAGTAGAATTAACAATTAATGATACACGTCCTGATGTCTTCACTTAGTTTCAAGGATAGAGCCATTACCAGAAGGGAATGCTCCTTGAAGTGTCACCATAGTTTGGAATGACTTAAAAAGACCATTATTAAAGTTTCAAAGTTTGTGTTGTGTGAAATTATTACTGTTTTAGAACAAACACCATTCTTTGATAAAAGGTCTACCTGTCTCCTGTTATTTTTGTGTAAAAGGATCTGCAAATGAACACAGTGCCAGGAATGGCTGCTGAAGGCAGGAGTTGTAAAACACAATATGGAATATTGATTGCAAATTCTCCTTGAGCCTTTGTCCTCTGATGTTTTAATGAGAAAGTTATTCTGAAGTGTACATGCTATGTAGCCCTTGGCACTTAAGTTCAATGGCCTGGTTAGGAAACCATGATCAATTAAGAAAGAGTGAGAGAAAACAAATTAAGTCACAGAGACATTCAGAGGTGCAAAATTAGTTGCTGGTCTTACCTTTTTTTTTCAGGAGGAGCTCATCTTTCTTAATACAGGGTGATCTTCAGGAGGCAAGCCAGCTAGTGTCGGTGGCTGAAGGTAAGTATCATCAATCCTGCAGAAGGATTTCTGTTGGTGACAGACAGAACTGGAAACAACACATCAGTTATATATAGGCAAATTGACATCAGCTCAGATTTTGAATCAAGTATTTTTATTGCTTATGTGATATAATTGTGTGTACATAATATGCAGGGTAAGAATTACAGGACTTATGGTTTAGTACTATTGAATTACAAATACAAAACCAGGAAAGAGCAGCTGAACTAAATGCTGGAATTAACTTCTAAACAAAGAAGCAAGTTCATCTCACTGTTTATTCTGTTTTACTTAGAAGTGTTTATTACCTACAGCTGGGATTCAAGTAAGTGTGATAAAGTTAGATTTTTTCCCAACCGATAATATTTTTTATAACTTTGTTACTAAGGAAAGAACTTAGAATATGTTCTAGGAAGGAGAAAGTTTTATAAATGTTTGTGGACAAAAAATCAAATTCTAGTAGGTAATTTAAGCTATAAGATTGAACACACTAATAAATTCTATCAAAAAGCTGTACACAACCTCATTTGTATTATTGTGCTGTAGCCTGAGCGTGTAGAAATGTGAGTGTTCAGAAAAATGTACATGACACATTTCTGAGAATCAAACTCTGAGTTAATGTGTTTGGGAATTTAATTTTTTTTATAATGTGCTTTTAAAGTTGTGGGTTTGTTCTTGATTTTAGTTTGGTTTTGGGTATTTTTGGGTTGGGTTTTTTTGTTTGTTTGTTTGTTTTGGGTTTTGGTTTTTTTTTTTGGTTGAGAACATAGCAGATAAGAGTGGAATTTTAAAGCTGTCTATTAGACTCCAAGAGGTGACTTGTGAATAAGGAAATAAAGTGGAGAACCAAGAGTGTCCTTGTAGCTTCTCTGTAAGCACTGGTCTTGGACACAAAAGTTTCTGATAACGTACTCCATTTTGACATTGATGATAAAAATGCCAACAAAGACATGTGGTGGAGAAAAACACTGCCAAAACTCACAATGAAGGCATAACATATGAAAGGTTAAGTGTCCCTTAAGTGTGCATTTCTTTGCATTCTTAAATCAAACAAGCTCAGAAATAAAATACAGGCTTTAGTAGCTGTAAGATGATAGTTTCTTTCATCATGCAAGCTCAGCTTGGAAGTTAGTTGGAATTCTGCTGTTGACTTCAAGTACAGGCAGAATTTTCTCTATTCATTTACAACATAGAGAGGGAAAATCAAGGAGTGATTTTAAGGAAATTAGTCAAGTACTATCTAAGAGGATGATGAGGTCATAGGAGCCAGGAAAAGTGTCAGATTCATTTAAAGGAATTTAAACATGTTGTAGACTCTATATTTGTGCCCATGTTTTCCTTTAGGAAAATAATTTATCTAGTAAGAAAGACAGTCTGCAGGATTTTGCTAGGAAAAAATCTTCTCACTTGTCTCAGAGACATTCATACTTGAAAACTGAGTCTAATACATGAAAATTGCTTAACTGTAGAAAGATTAGTTGTCCAGCAAATTCATAGTTATCTGCTTAGCAAATTTGTCATAGTAAAGATGCTGTTTTGGCATACAGCACATGACTAAAGCACTCCTTCCACATGTTCCTTTTCTTTTGTCCTCATGTGACACTTCTTTCTTTTATTTACTTTTGCTACTTGTCACTTGTCATTCTGTTGTTCATTGGCTTTTGCAGTACCCAGTTTTAGAGACAGATTATTAAAACTCTGATTTTTATACAGGCAGAATTCCTATACTCCACACAGAAGACAGAAACTGCATATGATGACTAATGGTATGTCTATATAATCTTGTTATTTTGGAGTACATTCCAGCATCCCATTATGGAAAAGGTAATGAAATCGACTGTGTAGAACAGGTTCTGTTAAAATGAACAAAAAAGTCAGTAAAGAATTTCTGTCCTATTTTAAGGTCAGATGGTTTAAAGAATTCTGCTGTTCTCAATTTTAAATAACTGCAATAAGAACTGAATTAATTAGGAGTTTGATTCCTGCATGCATTATTACCACCCTGAAGTACTTCAAGAAATCCTTATGCATAGGTTTTTAAGCACAGTATATAAATGATGATCCTATTAGGCAGAAATACTGAATGCTGCCTGGTTTTTAGCACTTTAGAATTTCCTTTTTTTTTTTTTTTTGGACATGTGTGACGGTGTTATAAAGCATTCACTTCAAAGTGATAGAGCTTGCTATGCTAATCAGTCCTAAGTGTTCAGACGGACCAGACTACACTGTTTGCATACAGACATTATTAGTGATCTATGAATGTTGTCATCAGTTATATTTAAGACAAAGAGATACTCAAGATAGCATATATTCAAAATGACATTACATTACATTTGTAGATAATAAGAAACTGATTCCTGAAATGCAATTTTAAATCAGTAGATACAGTTTTGAGAATAAAAAAAAAATTTTCCATGGACATGAATTCTGATTTTTTATAAAGTTTGTATTATTTTTGATATACATCTTGATCTGTGAAAAGCCTTCCCCTGGGCTTATTCATTGTCTCATCTGATTATCCATGGGCCTTAAAACTTCCACTGAATAAAATACACTTCTCTCTTATAATAATTTTCAACCTCAGAGGTTAAGAGTGTGAAGAAAGCATCATAATACATCCATTTTGGTAAATGTATTTAAAAGGCTTCTTTGGTGATGCACAGTGTCTCCAATAATGGAATGTGTGGGTGGAAGATGATGAAATCCCCAATGATAGAAAAGGTCTTAAAAAACTCTTAAGGTGGACAAAATTCCTTCTCTCTTACATTTAGATTAATACCATTTACATTTTTCAGAATGATATAGATCAAGTACATACCTACCTGTTGAAAACAGAAATGTTGATTCTAAACTTGAGTCCTGCATTAACAGTCAATGCATTTTAAGGAAGAAACAGAATCAAGTTAGAATTAAAGTTTATTCCCCTGCCTTCCATTGTTTCTTCCCTTTTGCTCCACAGGAAATATTGTCAACTGATTCTTATTTGTTACAGATTATCTATTGGGTTTTGGTTTTATTGTTGGTTTTATTTTTTATTTTTTTTTTTACATTGGAACCTGCAGCGAGAAATGATCCCAATTCCACTTTCTGCCTGCCTGCTCTCATGGCTGTCCATGATGAGGGATAGAACTGCAGAAAATGTTGTCCCTTTGCACTGTACTTCTGATACAGATGGCAGGTGATGGTATAGGCAGGGATTTACTCTTTTGCAGGCAACCAGAAAGAGCCTTAACTCAAAAATATTCTAAATATATTTTGGAAACTTGTCCACTGATTATACCATCAATCTGCAGAACTACACAAAAACAGCACCTAATTTTTCACTCAAAACCTGCTGCTGTTTTAGAAAAACAGTGCAACTGTTGACCGTCATTTCTTTGTAAAATGTCAGAGTAATTACTGCTTATGAGGAAAGAAAAGAATTTCACTACAAATGTTTTCCTGGCTGTCCATCTTAAGCCAAAATGACCTCCTTTTACTGTTTATTTTTAATAAAAAGTACGCTTCTGATTACACAAGTCAGCTTGTGTAACAAATTGCATTAGGCTGCGATTTTTGGAAATAGTATTTCCTCACTGTATCATCCTGTTAGATGCTGCTGTTTGTCAGGCTAACTCCTTATAAATTTTCTCTTTTAGAACAAATCAACACAGCTTTAGAAAGGAACGTGTGGTCTCAGTCTGCCTTTTGGGGGACAAGCCAGGAAATGTTCAGATTTACACTTGCCAATCACTATGTAAACTCTAGCTGGATGTACGAATTGTGCGAATTCGAATTGTTTCTGTTAAGAGGAAGCAAAATGGGGTAGGTCTTAAGTATGAAAAAAGCTCCTGACTCTTTTCTCAGTGAGATCTTCACTTGAATGTTACACTTGGACTAGATTCACCATTGCCGTAGATTAATCAGTTACTCCTCTTATTATAAACTGAGCTTATCCTTCAAAGTGTGTACTGAGATCCTACTACAAATTTCAATCCAAAAAGCTAATATATAAAAAGAGAAATTATAACATCAAACTTCAATACGTTTTCATTCCTTAATCTTCCCAGCAAAAGCTATGCAAAAAAAAAAAAAAAAAAAAAAAAAAAAAAAAAAAAAAAAGTACAGTGTTCCAGTTTGGTAAATTATTTCTTCTAGAAGTTAAGAATGGAAAACACACTTACAATGCATGCATAACTACTTGTAAAGGGTATAATTTATAATATTTTTTTTTACTCAGGTGATTGATCATTAGGTATGCAAGGAGACTGATGGAAAAAGGGGACTGCTTTTGTGAACTGAATTGCAGTTTCTTTTTTTGTTTACTCCTACTTTCATTCCTATCATAAAGCAAATGCAAAGGTGTTTTTAGTACAAATGTTGCTAGTCTTTTTATCTGGAGTACACTACAGGGACATACTCCTAGTATGTTTCTTCAATTCAAACTAATGTGGTTTGAGTGTGTAAAATATTCATTATGCCTATACAGACATTTCTCATCAGAGCTCCCTTTTCTGCCATGTGTAAATAGTACTTAAATATGATACGTTTCTGTGTGGAGCTAACATGCTCTGCCAGTGCTGGTAGACTGCATAGTCTTTTTGACTCATTTAAGTGTTTAATTAGATAAATTCCGTTTAAAATTATTGGAATAAAAATGCTGACATGTTCCCTCTTTGGCAGAGTGAGATGTACAGATGAAACCCCCCAGAGCAGCTGTATTCCACAGAGGAGGAATACACATGTTAAAGACAGGAGGAAGTAAATATGCAAGGCTCTTTCAAAGAAATATCTATCTTCATCTGGTATTTACAATAGATCTTACAATCTCCCTCTAGAAAATAATTATCCTGCATACATGCACGGTTGTAGATTTCGTACTAGCATAGGTTTGTTTTGAGGTACTCATGAAGACACTAGTTTAGTGCCTGTTAAGAGTCCAGTTCTCCTCTCAGTTCAGTTCTTTGAGCTGATCTCCAAAATAAGGCTTATACAGCATTTCTAGTCAGTTGCTTTGATGGTCAAGTCAAGATCTTTGTCATGAGAAGAAAGCATATTCTTCTGGAACAATTAACTTGTAAAGTTTAGCACAGGCTATGTGCTCTGAGGTTTTCCATTGAAGACTGTTTCTTCAGACAAGAGCAGATGTATTGAACCTGTTTTAATTTGAGACACGTGACTTTTGCTAACATCTTACTTTCTGGATCAGGGTAAATAGAAAAGGAAGAAAATATTTTACCATTTGTGTATTCTGGCCATGGATACTAGAAAAGATCTTATCATGTATGGATGCACCACAGGACAAAACACCTAGGAAAACACTCTTACTTCCTTGAGCAGCTATTTTATGCAAGAGAAGGAACAGAATAAATTATAGTTTTAAAAGTATTATCACTGAGGTATTAATAATTCTTCAATTCCAATTTACCTAAACCCAAATCGTTTGATGTGTAACATATTATGATTCAGAAAAGCTTAATTAGGATCAACTTTTTATATTACTCAGTATAAAAAGTAGTTATAAATATTTTGAAGTTCATGATAATTATAAGTCTTTAAAAAGCTTTTTGTTCTGGAATCAGATAAAATTGAGACTTCAGGAATGACAGTGCAGACTCTTCTGTATGATACTGCCTTTCAGATATTTCAAACCCAAACAAACATAGCATTTGTTAGTAAAGTCTTCAGTCATTTTGACAGCAAGTACCTTTGAAAATAAATAGAGAACTGAGAAATTGTTAGTCGGAATAGGTGATCACAGGGGAAAAGAAGAAAGTGACAGTGACAGATACGTGCTGGTATGTTACCAGGAATAAATGTGACCAGACTTGAATAACTGCCAGGCCTGTGGCTGCAATGAAGCATGATGCACAGGGAATATGCGAGAGGAAGAGGTTCATTATTTGCCTCTTAAAACCTTAAGTAAAAATGAACAAACAAACAACTTTAAAGGAGTTTTGGATGAGTTACCTATTAACTGCTTCCAGTTAACAAATGAAGCAACAGCATAACTTCAGTCCTTGTAGATGTGTTACAGATAATCCAAGCAGCAAAACATACATGATATTGGCTCAATAGAAATCTCCCTTTGAGCATATATGCACAGCTGCATATAAAGCAGCCTGGTTATGTATAAGAAGAATAAAATAGTAAGTATTATAATCACATCTGCAGGAAATGTAAATGTGATATTTGGAGGAATGGACTATGCAAAGTGCAGAGAACAGCACATCTTTGGAATCTACATTGTACACATTTGTATAATAGCATGATCAGCGTTCAACTAATGGAATATTGTACACCAAGAATTATCAAAACTTTCATGTTACAATCGTTCATATATATGCATGAAATAAATGTTTGCAAGCATATTATGCTGTGGGTATATGAAACTTCTGTTAGCATTGCTTATATTACTTTGCTCATACTTATGTTCCATCTCACTGTTGAAACCAAGCAGACAGTAATGTGCTGTGCGCGTTAGCAACCTATGGTCATCAAATAAATCATTGAGAAGCCTAGCTTTCCCACATCATGAATGCACAGCTTCCAAACTGTCTATAGTATCTTGCTGATCTGTAGCATTGTGGTGCCTTGTATCATCATGCCATATAACAGTCTTTTTCCTGAAGTATTGATAACAGTGGGGTTCTGGTTCATAGAAATATTTGTAACCATGGTTGCATTACAGTGTCCTTTAAAATTATCCCTATTTCTGGGATTTAACTGTATTCCAGAATCTTTGAAAGATCCAAACTAAACGTACCACTCCTTCGAGTCTGAAACCAGCCAGTATTAGTACTTGTAACTAATAGTGAGTGAAATAATATGTGAATCAGAGCATCTTTGGAATCTGTATGAATTCGTGTTCCTGTGTATATTCTGACCATTGTTTTGTAGTGGAATTGTTATTTAACTGCAAGGATCAGAGCATTGATGTAACACACCTAGAATTATGTAACAATTGTAAACATACAAGTGGTGATTTATGCAATCTGGGAAGCATCTAGAATATCTAATTATTTTTTTTTACTCAGAGAGATGTGTACTGACAGCACTGTATAGCAGCTCCATTCAAAAGTCTATGATTTATCACACTGAGACTTGTAAATGGAAACAACCAGCTGTAGGGCACTGAGCAGCAAGAAAAGAACCCAAACAACTCCCAGGAGAATAAAAAGCCATGTCGTGGCATTTGTTTCAGTAGATGTTAATATCCATTCTGTAATATTTTAATTTTCATTCTGTGGTAGTATGTGTAGCTAGATCTAGATTTTTCATGATTTCAAAATCGCTGAAACCTTATATAAATTATTATTGCATTCTAAAAAGATATATACCTTCCCAGATGCTTCAGTGTATTTATTTGCATTTATGCACAACAGAAAGTTTATCCTGCAAATTAATGAAAAAATGTTAGTTTAATAGATACAGATTATGGCTCATGAACCTCCTAGAATAATGATTCTCTGAAGCTGAAAGGGCATTTTTAGGGACACAATATGTCCATTGTAAGATTTCTTAGGGACAGGAGAAACAAATCCTCAGCGCAGTTTCCATTTTGGTCAATATCCCCTGGTTTTTTTCCCTCAAAGAAATAGATCCTTTATGGCAGCCCTGTAGAAATGTCTGCATTGCATCAGAAATGCACTTCTGAAGTGAAACTCCTGATACCAATTATCAAAGCTTACTGTGCTTTGTTTGTGTGAGTGTGGCAAAAGCACAAAAGAACACAAAAACTGGATTTCATTTGGATGAAACTCAACTGGAAACTGCATTCCAGCTATTAGAGGTTGCTCAGTTCATTAGTTTTGGTCTAGTTCAGTGCTAGCCTTTAGTAGAAACATTTGAAGCATATTTAATGCAATTACCATATTCCCAGCACAACTGTTTCATGCTGCAGATGTACTCCTGGCCAATATTTGCCCATGCAGATGTAGTCATATGATGCCTAGATTTCTACCTGTATTAAGTGCCTAAATCATCCATAATATAGTTAAGCTTGACCCAAATGGAGCACCTCATTCCTTGCATCTAGAAAGTCTTTAGTTTCTTACATATTCAGTTATTTCATGTGAGAAAACACAGGAATGTAATGTTATAATGCCAAAGGGCACAAAATATGAAGACATGTTTTAATTGAGTTTATTGATTTTGTGCAAAAAAATAAATCAGAATTGTTAATCTTTTTAAAGCGCAAGTTCTAGTTCAGCAGTATACAAAATAACAACTACTCAACCCACATTCCTCCAAAAAAAAAAAAACCCAAACCACACAACAGAATAAACCAAAGTTGACCTCCCAAGGAAAGTCGTCTAAGTTTGTGAGCTTTCTTGTTTTACCGCAATGTAGTCAGGGAATGCAGGGGAAGAGGACATGGTGAGTTATACTTGTTGCTTAAATCTGGTGTTTAAATTCTGCAAAAGGAAAAAGTGTCATCTCCTCTGCTTTTTTTTGTAAGCCTCTCAGAAATATAAACAATAGGTCTACGAATCTTTGTGTCCATAAGTGGAAGGGCCAGGTACTGAATATCAAAGAGGGAAATGTCTTTCCCTTTACAATTGGGCCAGTATTCAGATTAAGCAACATTAACAAAACCAAACAAAATATAAGGTTTAAATAGTCACACTAGCATTATCACTCAATATTCTGTTCTCACTCCTTCACTACAAGGTTATGCACTTCAAGAGAATGAAGTTCATGTTTGAAGTGCTTTGGTTTGGAAGGGTTGAATCTTCCCTTTGTTACTCTACCAGTTGTCCAAACTTCCAAGAAAGGCTCGGAAGATAATTTTACTATGGTAAAACAAGAGGAAAAACCCAACACATAATTTAGATAGGCCTTATGTTTCAGAGGCATGTAAAAGTAGCAGTAGAATGCAATTCTGGGCCTCTAATTCCAGTTGAAGATTGAAAATCTTTTTTAGACAACTGATTCATGTTCCTTTATAACTGTTAGGTTTTCTTCCTATGTGCAACAAAATAAGATTGGTGCTTGAATAACAGAGAGAATGTTGGATGCATCTGTTGGGAAAGAGGGAAGAAAAACCTTCTGAAAAACAAAAAAAGGACTTAGTATCTTAAGTATTTCAAATAGTAGATGTTCCTTCTGCCTATGATTATGAAAAGACCCCAGTACTTTGTTCTCCAGTTATATCTTGCATGATAGAAAAGTACATAATAAAACCATACACTAACTGGATTTTATACTTGTTAAAAAATTCACTGAATTATGAATTATAGAAATGGCTGAGCCTTTGAGTTTGAAGTGACAAATGAGGCAGTCTGCACAGGCAATTGCATTTTAACACCTTGAACTAAAAGGACGCTGATCTAACCACAGGTTAGGAAGATGTAACTAAAGAAAGGGCTGCTTAGCTCCTACTTAGAGAATGACACGGACCCCAGCTCAGGCTTATTTTCATTCCATCTCTGCCTGTTGATGTAAGTGTATGACGTAGGTAAGTGTGAATCCTCACTCCATTGCACAGTCGCTTTATGCCAGTGTTTTTTTTTCACACTGTTATAAACATTTTGTAGTAGTAGGTTTGAGATATGCCAGAAAGAGTAAGAACAGAACCGAGGACCCCTTTCAAATTTAAACCAAACTTTTGAAAACTTTTTTTTTTTTTTTTTAAGATTGCCATTGCCCACTGATATATCAGCACATTTCCAATTGGTTGCCAGATCTACCAAAATTTTACTTCAAAATACCCTAATTCAGTTGCAGCATTGGCCATTTAATTTTATGGAAAACCTGTTTGAACTCTTCATGTGTTATCTAATTGTGTTGCTAGGAACAGTAACTGTAGCTTGACCTAACCTGACTTTAACAATAAAATGGTAGTGACTGCCTTAATCATTTTTTTTTTTAAAAGAGATTGCCTGTCAATCCAAATGTTTCAAAATTAGTTCCACTTCTGTCCTTTTCCTTTGAGAAGGCAAAAAGTCTATAGAAAGTTCTTGTTATTAAGGCACACTGAACAAAGCATAACAAAACCTAGTCTTGTTAGCAAATGAGAAAACTCAACATGCATAAGTACTGTCTGTAGAAATAACTCCAAAAGTTCCACACAGATAATGAAACTTTACCATACAACTGTACATGAAGTTGAAAAACAGTATTCTGTTCTCTTTAACTCCACGTTCTGTGTAACTGCTTTGTGTTTGCCTTCATAAATGATGCAACCTGTTGCAGCTGTCTTCAGGTTCCACCCAGCTTTCATTTGCTCAGCTATAAATTCAGTCAAGCTTCTAAGCTCTTCTCTATCTGATAGCTCTGTAGTTTTCTTGAGTTAGGACTATTAATTCATTAAGTTAGAAATGTTTCTTCTATAACAAAGTTTGCCTTTGCCAGTGGGATATGAATTACTTCTATTTATATTGAAAACCAACCAAAGAAAAAAAAAACAGAAGAAACCAGCCACAAAAGAAATAGAAGTATGTCCAAAGGGATGCAGGAAAGCTGGTATTTATGTACTATGTGAAATATCCAGAAATGTGAAGTGCTTTCATTTAGTTTCCACATGGCTGCTCTCTTTCTTGCATTGATGCCATTCTTCTATGGAGTAGTCCTGACTGTGTTCTATTAGTAAAGTAAAGCATATGTTTCTGTTTTCGATACCAGTGCAAATCTTTGGCTTCATTGTTATGTTGCCTTTTCATTTCTCTGGTCAGTTTTGGGGATGTCATTTGTAATGCTTCCTTTTCTTTCCCTCACTTTCTTTGATACTTATTTGTTCCTACTAGATTTTAACATGGTTTAAAGTGGTTTATATTATTTCTACTTATTTTAAAGCTAAATGACTTTTACATATAACTTAAACAGCCTGTGAAGAATAATTCACTGAAATATTTAATGCTGAGAACATTCTGCTCATCCAAATGTTTACAACCAGATTGTATGAAGTGTTTCAGAAAAAAAGACATGAGATTATCACTTTGCTGTCTAGAGCATTGAGGTTCTACAAACTGTTTTCTCTGAAGAAGGAGGTATTGTCCTTTAACTTTGCTCTAGGAAAAAGCTCATTTCCTTAGAATTTTTCTGAACATGATAAGCTACAGTTATACATTCTGTATTGTTCTCACAATGCTAAACTACATTTTCCATGAAATTTCAGTGTCCTCTTTTGCTAAACTGTCTTAATGCATCATGGGAATCATTCTGTCAGATTCCATCATGGTTCATGTAGTCTAAGATTAGTCTGTAAAGAGGAATGAAATTCTACATATTTTCAGGTTTGGGATACTGGAGTTTTTACAGATTTAAATACTTTTATATTTTTAAATATATAAGTATACAATTTGATATTTTATGGGTTAAAATTACATTTTAAAGATTAGAATTTTAAAAGATTCTTCAGGTATCATCTCAGTTTGTTGAGAAAATCAATATAAAAAATAATTCCCCACCCCCAAAGTGGTGAGGCGTTTACCTTATTTTCTGATTTTGACAGTGAGTGTCTAAATAGAACAGAACTGAGTCATTTTACTGTTTTTATTATTTTTTGCATGTACTATTTTCTGGTGAGAAGTTATACTACAAAGAGATAGGGATAGTTTAATACCAGGGGCTTCAGCAGATAGGTGGAGAATTATATGTGTTTTATCAGATTGCAAACAAAACATTTTATTACTTTGTTATATTTATAGATATTACTTCAGTGCGGTACACAAAGATTCAATAATGGAAAAAGAATGAGAAAGAGTAACTGTTGGAAATTTGGTTATAAGGCACAAAATTAATCTCTTATGCCTGCTTTGAGTAATGCTAGTTCCCCATTCCTGAAATAGGGCCACAGACAAGGAGATAACATACACAGGCTTTTACTACCATGCAGAACACTTCACTCCTAATCCAAACTCTTCCTTCTCCGGAAAGAATTATAACCTGTTTCTGGATTGTTGCATGGGTTTGGCCCATTTTTTCATAATTACTCTTCAGTAAGTATTAGCTTCTCTCTTCCCCTTCCTGCCCAGTTGCTCTTGGCAGTATCTTATTTATCTGTAACCTTATTCTGAAATAACCTCTCCTGTTATTGGAACATTTGTGCAACTTTCTATGAATAATAAAGCTTTCCTGTCATTTCTAGAGGGTTTGTTCTTGTATTCCTATAAAATATGAGAGAGTTTTCATTTTAATTCTGCTGGTTAGTACTGAATGAAAGTGTCTAATTAAACTTCGCTTTGGATTTACCTCTGAAGTTCTACCACAAATAACCCTACCCTGTTATATATATATATAACCCCTTCAGGGTTAGGGGAATGTCAAGGGTGGCCAGATAAGATGCTGACCACGTGGTGGTTCTTGTGTGCTGCCAACTGGAGAAACTGTTGTGACAGTTGTGTTAGTTCAGTGTACCCATGTGACACTGAAACACATTAATTATTACTATTTTCTGTATTTTTATTGGTGCACCTCAGAGCTCTGTTAACTGCTGAGAAGATTAAATACAAAGCTTGCAGTTATGTCCTTGGTTGAGGAATGAGCACAAGGAATACCACGCCACACACCTCTGAGTTTATTTGGCTCCTGTTCACGTAGAATCTTAAACACTGAGAAAAGAATTTACCAATTCTATGATGGTTGCTGTTTTGGCTAACATAGAGGTGAGAAAGCTAGGGATTGCCTGAGGTAAATCACAGGTCTGTTGCTGAAAAGCAGCCTTTCATTTTGTGGTCAGATGTCTCAGCAGCAGTAATGGAGTCTTTAGCCTGTCCTGTGCCATTAGCACTGGCTGATGAAATATTGGTTTGCACCCTCCTGCAGAACGGATTCTTAAGATCTTTATTCTGACCTTGTGAACTGTCACAGCTTTAGACTATTTGTGGAGGAGGCCCATGGAGAAACACAGGATATACACAGACTGTCAAGTTGCTTATATGTATCTCTTGAAAAGAGAAAGCCTGTAATGCACCAAGGGACAACATACTTAAATCCTGGGCAAGATTTTAATAGCACAAGTCATCAGTGAGGAATAACCTGAACAACAGGTCAACTTAACTGGAATTAAGAACCTGTGATTCAACTGTAAGGGTCATGACAGTTGCTTTCTCTGTGGCTTATGCAGTGATTTGGCTACAGAAGAACCGATGATGGGTAGATTATAGTGGCAATAACTTCTAGTATACTTTTCCTTGTATTTTCCCCATATTTCCTCATATTTACCATGCATTTTCCTGAATCAGGAAGCTGAGTCAGTCACAGAAAATGAGGCAAGTGAGCAAGATTACTCAGAAAAATAACAGCTTGTTTGAGGTAGCACAAATTAAGTGTGAGGGGTTTTGAACTGTTACCTGCAGAGATAAACATGTGGAAAAAAACATAGTTCAGTAAGAGGAGCTTGAGATATGGACAACAGTTCATGAAATAGACATGAATATGTTTAAATTAGGAATAAGAGGAAAATAATGTATGCTGTCAGTAAGGCTGCAGGGTAAACTTCCAATGGGAAGTGCACAGGACAAACAACCTAAATAATTTTAAGATAAAAATTGATACATTGTGAACAAGTTGCATATGATAATGCTGCAAAAAAGATAAACACAAAGTTCTTTTCTAGTTATGTGTGTATCAAATAGAATAATCTTTCTCTTAATCTTGGCACCAGGAGATGGGCTTCTGACTTTTAGTTTAGAGCCATTTCCATTAGTGTCGAGTGTATTGCTATTAAGTTATGCTGTAGAAACAATCGTTAGCTTCTCTTTTGTTGTTAAGGGGTGCGGGGTGTCTGTTGATAAAATATGATTAGAGTTGCATCAGACCAAAGAAAAAAAAAAGAAAGGGAAATTAAAAAGAAGTTCATCACAACTTCCAGTAAACAACTGGAAAACTGAAAAAGTAATACAATGAAAATAATGGAAAAATAAAACCACTTAGTCTCACCATACACTCACAAAATTTCCATAAATTTAAGCAGAAACAGATTGAGACATTTGGATTTCTAAGAGTGCTGTACATCAGTATACCTACAAGGTATTTTGAATTGCTGACAGGAATATTATCATTTATTATCTTCCAGTTTATAAATGATGAACTAAATGGGTATACTACATTAACCTAAGAGAGAGTACATTGATTGTGGAGATTTAGGACAATTACAAGGTGTTTAAAACATTAGAAACATCGAAGCTTTTGTTATGAGAGCAGAATTGTGACAACATATGCCAGCTCACAGCTGCAAAATTACTTTTTAATGTAAATTAGTGTTAAATAGATTCTATTTTGAAAGAGAAAAGCCTGAGGAAAGAAAACAATTTACCAATAGAAGGCTATGTCTTTTTTCTTACTTCTCAATGTATGTTAAGAATTTAGAATATCCTAAAGACTTGCAACTTATAAACTAAGTTTACATCTGTTGAGAAAATCTAATTGAAAAACATGTTCCATTATTTTATAAAATAGTTACATGGCTTACCTTTTCTTGTAATTTCTTTGCAATCTGGCTTGTGTCTTATGGCAGACTCGTGTGGTCTTTTTAAGCAAACTGCAAGAGATGTGCTGTTATTTTTCATTGCAGAGTTCAGGTTGTTCATTGGCAGGGTGAAGTAATGGATTACTAATTAATTTTTTTCTGTATAAAATATTCAGGTAGGGTTATGTCTATGCCAGTAGGTACTGTGTAGAAGATCTTTTGATGGAATTATTTTCTATTGGATTCTTTCTTTCTGAATTATGCATGAAAGTGCATGCATGCTCAAAGAAAAAGCTGTATTTTCTCTCACTGATAAAACTATACGCTAAATACTGGATTCAGGGCTGGCTTCAACCTATGCTGGACAAACTATATTCTAGGAGTCCAGAAAACAGTTTGTGTTTCCCACAGAATGTTCAGCAGGTCCTGTGAAGTCTGTTGTTCCCCAGTAACTTAGACCAGGAGGAATTAAAAGAGAAAAAATGGCAGGCAGAAAGCCAGGAATTTTGCCCCAAATTAAAGGAAATTCACGAAATGTGAGAATTTTGGTTACATAGAACTTTCTTGTAAGGAACTTGGAAGAAAAGACTTGTCATTTGAAAGGGATAACTGCCATATGGATGAGTCAGGATCAGTGGACATCCATTGACAAGATGTGGGTTTTTTTCAGGGGGGGTGTTTTTTTAAAATCTTATGCTCAGGACAGGGACATTTAAGAATATAGTGAATATATTCTATATAGATATTCAGCAGGAAATTTTAATAGGGAAGGCAGACATCAGAAATACACCTGAGACACATAATAGCTACTTGTTGTAACCCCAGCCTGGTGATCTGTTTACAAGTGCCGTGGGTCCCAAAGTGACACTGGAAGAAGCAACATTGTCAAATGACTCAGTGACTATTCTGAAGTGCAGTAATTTTTTTATATGTTTAAACAGCAAGGCTCAAAATGATTGAATTGTAAACATTTTAATTTATAACCTGTATCACAAAAAAAAAAGTCCTGGTTTGTTTTGGATTATATTGTTTGGGGGAATGCCATGAAACACCACTTGGAATAGTATTTCCTTACTTATGATGCATACACTCTGTCCTTCATGTCTGTTTAAAGAGACCATGATATTTAAACAGAACAGTTTACAAATATCTGTTGTACACTTAAATTGATCATGCTTGAAATATATTCTAATAAAGCCAGATTAGGGTCTATGCAAGTAAACTGCTTACAATTTTCCTTATGTAAGCATATTTAACAGTGACCATTCTGTCCATTAGGAACAATAATGAATTGCAATATTCTGATGGGAAAAGACTAAATCTCTGGCTTTGTCCTCTAACTGTACTGTTGGGTATGCTTGTTTCTGGCTTATGTCAATACAGACCTTAGGCAGACCAAACCACCTCCATTGTTTATATTTCATTGCCATATAGGTATTACCACCTTCATCCGCGCTGCTTGCTTCTGTGCTGTAAGAATGACACCTGGATTTTAAAGGCTGTCTCTGATTTCTTATTTTCATAGAAAATTATATCTTTCTAGAAACCATATTATACTTATTGTTTGTTACTTTGTCCACCCTTTATGGCTCTAAGTTAAGATGATATTTTAGAAGATGTGACGTGGGATTCTCCTGGAACTGCAAGTACCTAACTTCTGTCTCTTAATGCTAAGTGGGCCATGATTTTATTAGATAAGCCTCTCCTACTCTAAGCCATTTGTGCTGGGGATGTGTGAAGTTTTGCTGGGTACTTTTGCCTTCTGTGACATGGAAAACTAGTGAGCTCAGGAACTGAGAGATCTAAAGAAGATTGTGTAGACAGGATAGAGGCTATAACTAATGCCAAAATATAATCACTACAGGCACATAGATTTAGTTCTTCATGATAAAACTGTACTGTTCATAGAAATTTTGGGCTACGCAGTTATACTAGGAGATCACAAATCACCCTTATTGCCATAGGTCACACAGCTCTACCTTCACCAGTTGGTTCTTGGGAAAGAAAATACACTTGGCATTGCAACTTGTGTGGATGCTGAAGACTGAAGATCACGTAAAAACTCCAAAATCACTGAAGAGTCAAATAGGTGCATTCATGTGAATTTGGCTTACTTGCAAGTGCATTGGAAATTAGAGGCAAGTTTTTCATAGGATATGGTCAGGTTTTCAAAGGAACATACACCAGCAAAAATACAAGCTCAAGGAAGAGAAAGTGTTATTAAATAAGGCACATGTGCATGCATCTTAGCTGTGCAGGACTGTGTGAGGTAGTAACTAACTGCAAATGCTTGTGTTCCTTCCTTGACTATGCTTGATGATAGAACCATCCATATTGATTTTTGTATAGTTTATATATTTAGTTAGAAAATAAATAGAATACTTAGGAGGACAGAACTGTTCTGGTTTTATGAGTGTCATTCCTGGTTTATACTCTGGTCTACATATAGGATGTAGATTTTCTTGATTTGTACATTGTTTTGACTGGTACCATTTCTGAGTAGTTCTGTCCTTGTGATTCTTGATTCCTCTTTTGATAATTTCACAGACCTTCTTGCGCAAGCATGTCTATGTATTTCCATGCAAGAAATGAAACAGCAAGCAGAACTTCCTGCAAAAACAGCAGCTGATTAATAAGTATAATGAGAAAAAAAATAATATTGTGTATTCAGAAGAGCTGCTTGTTAATGATTGTTGAAAATTTTCATGCTTTTGTGTTTCTGTGATTTTTGAATGTAATTGGAGACATCAGCTGAAAAAGTTAACTAGAGAGGGATAAGCAGCTTCCACTCCTTAAAATTAGTCTATTTTAGTCTAATAACTAATAACTAATAACATCTTTTTTCCCTGTGGTGATCCACTTTTTTTTTTTCCTTCCTCTTTCACTGCATGCATCACATGTTCTACATGGTTACAGATGGAAACAACACATAGAGCATGGTGACCATAAAAATAAAAACAGTTGCATTTGAAGTTGGAATTACATTTTGGTTCAAAAGCAATTATAGAACTCTAGTTTAGCTTGGTCTGTAATAGGTGGTCTGTAACAGTTGATTCTTGCAGGAGGTGGACAGAAGAGCCCCTACAAAGGTGTGAATAGCAATTCCACCTTACCATGATGCTTCAAGCTATAAAGACAATGACACAATGAACATGTGATTTTATTATCAAAAATCTCAGAATAAGTATATGTTGAATTGGGTCTACAGCTACTACAGAGAAGCAGAGCTGTGGTTAAATGAGGTTTGATCAGATTTTGAGTGTTACCATAGGAGTGTCTGAATTCTCATGGGGTTTCCTTTGCTCTGGTGTTCTTAGATCAGGACTTCCTTTTGATTCAATTTTTCACTGTTATCTATCCCTATAATTCACTTTTCTGAGGTTTGTAGGTGTTCTGCAGAGCTCATTGAGTCAGGGGTTTTATCACCTCATGTCATCACATCTCCCACACACAGCCAACAGCCACTTAATGTTTCCTTTTACTTGTTGCAGACTTTAGACCATTTCAGTGTAGGGTTTTTGATCACTGAATCGGATCAAATGCAAGTATCTAATTCCTTATTGCAAGGTCAACTTTTCTTTTTTATTTAATTTCTTTGTCTTTTTTGCCAGTTTTCCTGACTGGTTTTTGAGGGGATCTGAATAACAATTCCTCTCACTGATTGTGTAAAACAGATTGCAACTGATGATGGGCTGCAAAAGATTTTAGGAAACAACTGTCTTCATTTTAGCCTTGGGGTACTGTTACATAAGCTGTTTGATCCATTTTGAGCACTGGAGGACAGTTTGTTGACCAATCCAACATATAGCTGACACAGTTCTTCATTCTCTAGATAAAACTATGGTGTGAAAACATTTCTGCCAGATGTTCCTCCCTCGAGCTGCCTGCTATGAATATTCCTGTTACTTGACAAAGCAGCAGTTAGTTATATTTTCGGAGCCTAGGGCACTGCAGAGTGAAATGAACAGGTGAAATAAAGTACTATGTGTGTTACAAACTGAATGGCTGGATGTCCACAGGAGCCTTGTTACCTCTAGGAATGTTTCAGAACAATCTACAGAATCATAAAGTTGTGAAAACTGTAATGTAATCTGAAGAAATTCAATAAACATATATAAGGAAATACTAAACCCAGTTCAGAAAAAAGTGTCTATGATATTGATACTGGAAAGGATCCAGCAAAGGGCTGTGAAGATGTTAAAGGGACTGGAGCACATTTCCTATGAACAGAAGCTGAGGGGACTGGGACAGATTAGCTTAGCTTAGAGAAGGCTCAGGAAGAATCTCATCAATGTGTACAAATGCCTGAACAGAGGTTGCAAAGAAGGCACAGCTAGACTCTTTTCAGTGGTGTCCAGTGACAGGATAAGAGACAACAGGCACAAATGAAAAACAGGAGGGTGCCTCTGAACATTTCTGTTGGCCAGAGCAGCTGTGGTTGCCCCCTCCCTGGAAGTGTTCAGGGCCAGGCTGGATGGGACTTTGAGCAACCTGGTCTAGTGGAAGGTGTCCCTGCCCATGGCAGGGGTTTGGAACTAGCTGATCTTTAAGATCCCTTCCAACCTAAACCATTCTATGGTTCTGTTATTCTGTGATCAGGAAATAGTATTTTACTGTGAGTGTCACTGAACACTGGCACTGGTTTCCTAGAGAAGTTGTGGAAGCTCCCTCCTTGGAGATGTTCAAAAGCTGTCTGGACATGGTCCTGGACAAGTGGTGCTAGGTAGCCCTGTCTGAGAAGGGGGGTTGAACCATACGACCTCCAGAGGTCCCTTCCAGCCTGAACCATTCTGTGATTTTTTTGATTTTACTTCTACATTATTTTTTACATGAATTTTCATTCAGTATCAATATGCATGCATTGTCAGTATTTGTGAACTTCTATTCTGCCTTTTTTTGTGAACCTTAGCAGATGACGGACACTGATTTATCTAGCTCACAATTCCTTTTAGAATTTTTTAATTACCTTGAAAAGGAGCTGAAACAGCACAAGGTAGAAACTGAGGGAGAGGGACTTACACACCAATATGCAGCATATTTGTTCGATCTCAGTGCACATGTCCTGGCGTTCTGTCCATGCTGTAATCACAAAGGGATGATATTTTATCACGACTGCTCTTCCTTTCAAACTAGCAGCTTAAGAGGCTGATATTCTCTTCTTCAGTTCCTTTTTTTTCTTCAGTTTGGTGAACTTTATAAGGTACAGACCAGTACAAATATAGCTATTTTAGAAGAAGAGGTATTGTTAAAGAATTAATTTTTTATGTCATTTTTTAATAGTGTTAAGGTGCTAAAGGGAGACTACCACAGTCTTCATTTCCCTTATCCCAGTGTGGGAGATATAAATAGAATTTCTGACTCGTTTTCATGGCAGCTTTAGGTTGTATCTTCAAACAATCCTTTCGGTTAGTCATTTGTTAATTTTTTTCCCCAGTACAGCTTAAAAGGGAACCCCTACACTTCTTTCATCTCCACGTACATCTGACGGGAGGTGGAGAATTTTTATTTCAGGCAATGTTGCTTCTGTCATTACAAAAAATCACTCAAAATCACTGACCTCCCAAAATTTGTTGACAAGATCACTTTTCTTAGCTAATTGTTTATTTTCAGTATCAGTACTGGTAACTATATGGTCTACAATATGTTTGAAGTCATGGCCCTTGCAGAAGACGTGATAGTGTCACTGGATACATCTAATGAAAAGGCTGCAGCAAGCACATTCTTTGACATCTTTTTGTCCCTAATTGACTAGTAGTCTTTAGAGCAGGCAAAGGCAGACTCCAAAAATGAGGCAGCAGTGACTGACGTTTATGTGGCTGCTGCTGAGGCTTCAGAGTTTCTCCTCAATGAACATTTTGCTTTCTGATCTTTATGTATTGTTAGGGAAGATATTCCTTTCAGATGGAATGAAAATGTCTTTGGCACATAAAGTTAAAGGTTTCTCTCTCACATAACTGCACTTATGTTTCTTCATCCTTTGCAATGAGCAAAACTGTAGACAGCTGTGGAGTCTTTCAGATTTTACTAGTGTCTCTTGCTCTTTTTGCAAGGTCCTTTACATGTATTACCAACAGGAAAGAGCAAAGTGCTGACAGCAACTGCTGCTTTTTATCTGAGAGGCTTCATAGGACTTCCACAAAATGTTGGTTCTTTCCAGGGGTGGCTTTGACTTCTCCTGGCAAAGTGTTGCTAGTAAAATGTAGCAGTATTTGAACTCTGCTGTACGGAAGGTGTGAGGAAAATTAATGTATAGTTTATAAAAGTTAAGGCTGTTGTTCATGTTTTCCCTTTCCTTAGCTTTTGGCCTTGTTCCTGAACTATAAGATGAAAAAAATAAAGTATCAGTTCATTGCAATGAGAAATGTATAGTGCTGTCATGTTCAAAGATTTGACTTGTGCCAGCAAAAAAGTGTGTCATATAAACGTAGAGATGTCAGTGTTAAAAATGTGATGCAATACATACAAAGATCTACTTTTTCATAAGCAGAAGTTGAGGGATGCAAGCCAGACTAAAACTTCTGTAGAAGAAAAATATTACTTTGTCTTGCATGAAAATACAAGAATTACAAACTGACAGTAATGCATACTTCCTATCATAGAAGAGCCAATGCTATTAAACAGATTATTTTTATGTACAAAAGTACATTTTGAGGCAAATTATAACAGATTTTGAGCTGCACCATCTGCAGCATGCTGTTCAGATGTCAGAAAATAAATGCATAGTGGAGTTGTTTGTACTCCAAGTAGGAAAAAGGTTCATAATAATGTCCGCAAAAGAAGCAATGGTCTTCAGTGCTGCTAGAAATAGCAGTATTTATTGCACAGGGCAAAATAGATGGCGTTATCCCATTGGCTGTATAAGATGTGTGTCTTGTTCAGGGTTAAATGTTTGTCCTCGGAGTCAAAGATATTGCCATATTCCATCAGGATAACTTGGTACTGCTGCATTTCTGCCTAGTAGCAGCTCTATGGTCAACAGATGAATTCACCTTCAGTGTTGCCAGAGCTACACACTGATATTACCTACAGCTTTTGTTCCAGGAGAAAGGTTTTCTACAAGTTTTTTAAATTTTTTCAGTGATGCATGAAATGAAGCTAAATCCTTCACATAAGTTGAAGGAAATGAAAGCAAAGAAAAGACTAAAAAGTACAAATTAAATAAGCCACATGCTAGCAAATAGAAAAATGAAGCTCTGGAAAATGAGGCATTGAAGATGGAAATTCAGAATTCTGCATTTCCATTTTAAGAAACATTCTGTTCAGACTGACTGCTTAAAGTTCTCTTGAGTGAATGGGACATGAAAGAGTCTGTTCTATTGACAGACTAACATTAGGACTTAGAGACTATGAGGTCTTACTGTAACTGTTGCATATGCCCATAAATTATAGGTTGTTATATGAGTAGGGAGGTCAAATAATTTTTACATTAATTACCACAGCAGGTAAGTAGACCGGAAACTCCACAAGACTGACAAAACCAGGATGAATGTAAATAATTGCAAAAAATAAAGGTAAATTAACTTGCATCTTAAAGCATCTTTTCCAAGTCGTATACTGGATTCAGAGATAATAATGCAATAGGAAAACTCCTGCTGTAAAATGGGAACACCATCCAGGTATTTAACATCAGATTTTAACACATTAATTTTTCATTCTATTACTATCATAATATTTATGAGGCTCATTGTGAAATTTCCGTGTCAGGTCTTATCCTGTTTTATACGACTTGTTTGCACATGCATCTGGAAAAGGCATTGTTACATTCTCCAATTTGCTGATTTCTTCCAGCAGTGTTGTGTCCACTGCTTTAAAAACTACATATTCTTTTTTCTCCAGGAGAGAGAGAGAGATCTTTCAGTTCCCCATTAGCAACTGAGTACCACTGTGAAAATAAGATTTTTTCACATTGTCTCACTCAATAATCTTTCTTTTAAAACTACTGATTTGTTTCTGCCTTTTTGTTTAAGTCACAGATTTTGCCTCTACTGCTGCCACTCAAAATAAGGGTGGGATTTATCTGTTAAATTACATCTGTTAATGTACACCTATTTTATTCCCTTCATAATAAGTGGAGTAGGTGCTTATAAGGTATAATTCATACAATCTCTTTTAGATTACTGCTTTAAAATAAAATAAAGTGCCTTCCAGCAATACCAGTTCTTCTTCATTGACTCTAAAAAGTGTACAGACATCTAACTGGAATGTTGGTGTTGGAACTTAGTCAAGATAGGTTCTGTCTTTATTTCAAATATAGTATATGCTCACATACATGTACCTTCTCAAATAATAAAAAAATAATAATACTTTCTTTCAGTACAACCTGATTGGTCTGTTTAAAAGCTTAGACAATTAAAATCCTCTTCACAAAAAAACCTGAAGTTTGATTCAGCAACTTCATTGTTAAATACATATATGCACACATGCATGTATAAAAATTCTCGATATTTTTTCACATCTACATTATGCTACAAATATCAGTGTTTACTAAGATTTATCAACTTTTAATATTTAAATAGATTGAATATAAATATAATATAGAAAATATTTTTATATTAATCCACATATATTAAATAAATGTAAAATAGATATATTCAAATAATTATTAAATATTTAAATATCGTAAAATTCTTTATTTTAGACTTTACAAAACTTTGGTAACTCTGGGTATATAATAGGAAATAAAGATGCTTCTGTGGACAAGATTTCTATACAGG
Source organism: Falco naumanni (assembly GCF_017639655.2). Classification (NCBI taxonomy): domain Eukaryota; kingdom Metazoa; phylum Chordata; class Aves; order Falconiformes; family Falconidae; genus Falco; species Falco naumanni. The sequence continues at coordinate 71,596,403 of NC_054056.1, forward strand.
GAACTGCTTGAGAATAAGTCTTACTAACACTGCTGTAACTCTTCTGTTTAATTTCATTTTTAAATAGCACTTTTAGAAGTCAACATGGAAAATTGCCTGCTATTCACCAATCTACCATTTCTTAAGCTGTTATCTATAGCTGAATCCATAGCTGAATCAGGAAAGATTTAGAAACAAGACTACAACTTTTGTTTTCAAATGACTATTTGTTCCAATATGATCTAATTAGCAGGGATGTTGTCCATGGTTTCTTTTTCCACTCCCTCTCTGTTCTGCTACTGCTTCAGATACATAATTATGTATAAATAGCTTGAATAGTGGTTGTTTTGAACACTATCACTGTGTGAACAGAATATCTGTCTCGTCAGCTGACAAGAAACAGAAACTGTGTCCTCTATTCCAGTTCTTGATTATTTTTTTCAGTATAGCATTGTGCAATTTTTCTACTAAAGTAGAAGATAATACTCCAAATATTCTAAGTGTACAAGATAATACTCCAATATTCTAAGTGGTTTGTTTTCATATATTGAGGATTAGACTTATTCTAAGTGATCCTTTGTCTATCTATTGGTTATCTGTGAGAAGTCAAAGAGTCCTTTCTGATCCTTCATTCCTTGGTACTAGAAAGATGTGAGTAAATATGTGGGACCAGTGTGACTCTGTTTCTCCAGCCATCATTGCATGGCAAACTGCTTTCTCCCTGAAGAGAATAAATGAAGCAGTCTGGGTTGTGTGTGTGCTGTCTTTCTTAAGATGATGTTTTTCATGACCTACCATCTATTGCTTGGTTTCCTTTAACCTGGTCTGGAGGGAATTCCTGGTGTTTTATTTCTGATAGGATTTCTTAACCCTTGTGCTCCCCAGCCATCTCTTGACATAAGGATTGAATCTCCCTTTATCTCTCTCATAATCACTGTGATATTGGAAAAGAGCATTCTTGTACATGGGCTGGCGGGGGACAACATAAGTGATACTTTCCGACTGCCAAGCTCCATTTTCCTCTTGACTTGCTGATTTGCGTCCTTTATGAAAATATTCTTGAAGATGCTGCAGGTAGTGGAAAGCTCAGAAAAGACTAATTTTAATTTGGCAATGCATTACATTGTTTTTAATAGACTACTGATCAGTTTATAGGGATAGCAATAGGGACAATTCTTGAAACTGCAGTCTCATTACACTAAGCAGTGTGCACTGTTGCACTGTATCCAGTGCTATATTACACTTTCCCAAAGGGCCTAAATGACTTTATTTCCTTGTTTTGACCTCAAAAGAGCATTTTGAAAATATATGGTCTAAGTTTCATCATGACTTCTAAAATTGCAGCATAGTCACTGAAGAGCAATCAGAGTTCATATTTCCTTGACTACACTAAAGCAATGTTTGCTAATTGGAAATTGAGCTTATTGCTAAACTTCTAGCTTTTAATTGGTATGTAATACATTACCTATTTCTGAAATTTGTTTGGATCAGAGACTTTGTATATTTATTTGCTCTGGAAAAATATCCTTGCTTTTAAACGAAGCATCAGGCAGTTATTTGGCAACAGAAAAAAATCAGAAATTCTCTCTTGCCTCTTTCTGGGGACTTATTCATAGAATTCCTGGCTCCCAACACTCACTGGCTTTGAAAGATCTGCCAACTTTATATATAAGGCTTGTTTTTTTAGTAGAAGAAACAATCCAAGTTAATTAGTATAAAATAAAGCATAATAAGCGATGTTGGTACCTGTAACAACAAAGAATATGCAGTTAGTCTCTTCCAATCTTCGGTTCCTAAGTGCTAGTGAAGGGGAAATAGTTTCCACTTCCAATGTGGTCACCATGGATCTACAATGAATTGCCGAATAATGATGAAATTACAAATTGTTCTTTTTCACTTTGTTACTTAAATTTGGTATTTTTGTCTTCCTTGTCATAAGATGAGCCTTGGTCTCTGAAGATACAACAGTCCCAGAGAGGCACCTATCCCTGGGCCTGTGTCTGAGAGCTGCTTGTTACTCTTCATGAGGCTGAGGAAAATTCATGCTATGAAGACTGCAAGAAATGCACATAATGGAGGTATAACTGTCTGTATATCTATAAGGAAGCCACTTTTCCTCTGTTATTTGCCACATCACTGTATCTTTATCCACAGTTGTTTGGGAGTGTTTATCTTCCATACTATATTTTCTTCTGGAATGACACAGAGGACTGCAGGTACCATCAGAGTGCCCTAAGGGCCAGTGGCTGGCTAAGGGATGGGGACCCAAGAGCCCAGCACTGTAACAGCTCAGCCACAAACAAGAACAGTCACAACTTAATAAGTGCTACAGAAGAAATAGAAGGAAAACCATCACTGCAAAGTCTGGTATCTCAAATGTTCAGTTTCTCACATTATTGAATGTAGAAATTCATTTTTTTGTAATGAAAAGTTTTGCAGTCATAACCAACCAAACAAAACCAACAAGAAAAAACAGCAAAAAAAATTAAGTGCATTTAAAAAGCTTTTAAATTTTTTTTATTTTCTCATACTCTTTGAAATCTCTATCTGCTTGTTAATGGTGCCTGTGCCTGCAATGTATTTTCTTAGCTCTTCCTTTATTGTAAGGGTATTAAAATGTCTTTGCACTGTTAGGTACAAAGATGCTGTGCACCTAAAGACTTATTCAAAACAGAAATGCCATGAAATGTTATAAATATGCATCAACTGACTGCATTACAGTATAGGGAAACCCCATAAAGCAAAGAGGCCATAGAAACGTGAAATAATTTTAAAATTAGGAGTGGGTGTAGCAAACTGGTAATACACAAAAGAATTGTAGCCCTATAAGCTCTTTATTACATGTGTGTGTGTGTATATGTGTGTGTATGTATTCTAAATATAAACCCCATATCCTTAAAGTATTCTTGTAACAATGTTATGGCTTTATGAAATGCCTGTGCTAATTATATTTACTAATAAAGGCTTATCTGTCTCATGATAAAGTCTCTCTCTCCTGTTGACATGATGTTTTCCTCTTGCATGTTGAAGATTGCATGGTTAATTAATTTTTATAATAGCTATGGTAAAAATGACAAGGTTTATAAATCAATGTTAATCATAATACCTTTGGCAAAATGTCATTGGGCACACTTTCACTTACAAAACAGAAATGTGAAGTGTTTTTTTCTACACGTCCTTACTCTGTACTGAATTCAAAGTAAGTGTTGAAGTCTTTGTACTGCCTTACCTCTAATCTTGGAAGCAAGTATGATTTCACAGAAAAGATTCTTTAGTATTGATAGCACAAAGACTAGTCCCAGAGTGTTTTAAAAGGTGCTTTATTACTTATATGGTGGGAGGTAGTCTTGTTCTAATGTTTGTCAAGTTTTTTTAAGTCTCTGCAATTGCTGTTGAGGTCTCATAGTTACTCAGACTCTGTGAACATTAAACATTTTTCTGGATGTATTTGTTCATGATTCTAGGCTTCCGGAATGTAAGGATAGTTCATAAGGCAGAGCTTTTCTGCTTTAATTTTTTCACGTGTAGCAACAATGAGCTGACAATATAAGCAACAGTTTCCCAGTTAGTTACAAAGCAAATACGTCTTTTACCCAGTAACGCTTTGTTTCTTAATACCTGCTCAAATTCATGGTTTAGTAGTTTCCACTGTGATAAGAAAACAGCAGGGATGTAAAAGGCCCAGTTCTTACATACATTTCACCCTTGGTGTTGATAACCTGAGTAATAATTTTTGACATTTATTTTATGAATTTTCATCATACCTAGGAACCTATTGTTTAACAACTTAAGTTTAAATATTGATAAAAATATTTAAGTCCTTTAAAATTCTTTTTAAAATGTCTTAAAAAAACCCTAATGGGTTAATGTAGTGTGACAGTTTGTTAGCTTATGCTTCTCCGTTTTCAAAGACATCATAGGAGGATAAAGGTTTAAAGCTGATTCTGAAAGCTGTGAGTGTTCTCGTTTAGTTGAGGTTTGCAGAGAATTCTTCCAAAACCAAAGGTAGCCAGGGGGAAAGCAGGAGAATGCTTGCTTGAAAATTAACAATTGGGCAATAAGTTTGGCAAATGCAGTAAACAGAGCAGGAGTTAGCATCATGATTATGAATGACAGGTATCAGATAAAAAGGGGCATACCACCGACGATGGCAAGTGACCAACAGTAGAGTAGGAGAGGAGAAATCAGTGGGATAAGGCAAAAGAACTGACATAGTAACGTTGTGGACTGGGAAAATATTTTTTGCATCAGTATTCTGAACTAAACTGGTTTGGGCAAAAGGTATGAACACAAGGGCAGCAGTCCAAGAATTCACAAAAGAGAAGATAGAGGAGTTTAAATTTTATTTAAATCACTACAGACAGCTGCATTAAACAGAAAACTCAGCAGAATAAAACTCTTCACATGGATCTGAAATTACTGTCTTGTACCTCATGAGGGTATAAATTTCCTCAGACTTCATGAGGAAAAGCCTTTAGGTAATTGCTTGGGTTTTTAGTATATTTGCTGATAGTTTTTTTGTGGGTTTAGGAGAAATTTAAACCTAATTAAGCACTTTAGATTTAAATACATAGGACTAGAATAAAAATGCAGCATTTCTAATTATATAAACTACTTCTGCATTTTTCATAACAGCAACACTTAACTGACAAGGAAGCTGTACCACAGAGGAAATTGCTTGTATTATTTACATTGTCTGTGTGCATTACAATACATTGGTCCAGTATGCCTGTCCATCATCACTCAACAGCTGAATGGAAATTTTATTATCCCTAGCAACTTAAAATAGATGGTTAAAGACCTAAAACACACATATACATATTTTGTTGTTGAATGAAACTCTGAAATGTCAGATCACGACTGGATATTGCTTTCTGAAGTACTGCAAGGGAAAGAAACATCAGTAAAAGAACCACCCTGATAAAAGTTATAAGCACCTTTCTCCTAAATGTCAGTGGAAGTGTTACTGAAATATTTAGTGGCAGATATGATCCTTTCACATCAGAAACTGTCTGATGGACCTCTTACACCTGATCTTGAAACATAAACTGATGACGGATTCTGAAATGAAATAGAGAAGTCATAAAAACCTCTTACAGCAAGACCTCTTGAAAACACCTCTACTCACTCAATTTGAGCAACCGTAAGTGAACACAGTTAAGTAGCACAATTTGTATCCATGATCCTTCCCAAAAGGCAAGTTTGGCTCTTGCAGGAATATTTGCATGGATCAATCAATTAAACCTGGTAATACTCACTTGTAATGTTTCTTTACATTAGCAGATATTCTATTTAGAGATTCAAATGTGCATTTTACAACCCAGAGGGTGGCTATCATTACTGCTAGGAAAAACACTGTTTTTTTATGGTATTGTAATTGCTAAAAATATACTTGAATAGTTTCATGCCATTTTCCCCCAGGACTGCTAAAGAAAAACCAGACTAAACAGAATAGTATTCTTTAAAAAAAATATTTTAGTTTCCATTAAATGTCTGCAAAAGAGACACTCTCTTTGAAGCCCAGCAAGAGTACTAGAACATAGTTGGCAATTCTGTCCCAGCCCCTCAATACTTTTTTGTAGAATTTCAGGCATGGAGATGTATTCATCTTATTCTTAATAAATACACTCTAATTTGGCATCAACATCCCAGCCTGATGCTTCATGTATTCAGGTGTGGAAAATAGGCTAAAAAAATGGAGTGTTTCTTGACTTCTTGCTCAATGAGAGCTTTCAGTTTCTGTTAACTTTTTTATTTGGGAGCTATAAAGGCCTGGTGAAATGTGTACTATGTTTCCTAACAGAAATAGAACAACTTTGTTGACATAAAGATTTACCATAGTGGCATAAATAGATAACAAAGGTGTAAAAAACATTTTCCTGTTTTACTTTACACAGTTTTCATGGCAAGATTTGACCTATTTGATTTACGATTGAGATTGGCAGTTGCAGAATGTGGAAGACAGTGTGACTGAAGTCTGTAAAGAAGTATGCAAATATGACTGAAAATAAGTACAGCTCTAAATATTTCACGTACAAAAATATTATGGCTTTAAAGCTGATTCCAAACCTGCTATCACTACTCTGGTCTTCTCATAATTTCATAGTTATCTTTTTTTCTCCTGACCCAACTGTTTAATTTTTTGATACTTTTTTTTTTTTTTCTTTTTGCTAGGACCCCTTCTAAGGCATTATTGAAAGCTTCAAAATATCTGCACTTGTAAACTAAGTCTAGCACCTGCATTTGCAGACAAGACACTTTCCTCAGCTGGACTTCCGTGGTTCAGTATAAGCCAGTTTCTAATTAGGTAGTGCGATAAACCAGTCTTACCTTAAAAGGGTTAGAGTGGAACCCATTTATGAATGACGTTTGCTTAATGGCTCGAGTGAGGTTGTCTTTTTTAAATTTTTTTTTTTATTCCTTATACATGTCCAGAATTGAGGACAATTTGTATTATTTTGAAATGTATTAACTGAGGATTTTGGGAAGATGGATAATTTAGTAAAGTGGAAGCTATGAAAATACCAAAAGACTGAGAAATCCAGAAATAATAAAGATCAACGGTTCCCAGAATGATTTAAGGGAGGTCTAGGCATTCATGGACGTGAAAGGTGACAGCAATTTACAGTCTTTTTCTGACTCTATTTATGACTATTTACCAGTTACCACATATGGTGGCTCTTTACCAGCCACCATTTTAAAAAGGTTACTGTTCTCCTTAGAAATTGTAGACTAACCACATATATGTAAAATAATGAATAATGTATTAAGTACTTCCCATGGCCTGACAATACATAAAAGCTAGATCTTCCTTTGGACACAGTGATGGGAAACTTTTAGAAACAGTCATCCCACAAATATTAAGTCACTAGCATGGGCTTTTAAATATCAGAATATGATTCTTCTGAAAAAAATAGAAGTTACATTTCTGATACAAAGGGAGGGTTTAAAAGAAAACTGGATCAATTCAATGAATGGAAGAGGAAATTGATTCTCCCTTGAACTCCCTTCTTGCCATTTCTCTCTTCACATGGATCCTGCTGAATGGTGGGAATTGTGCCATTCCTGTATTTCTTGTATTTCCATTGATCACCTTGATTCCATGATCTTTTGGTAAATGAGAATACTACAGACGTTGCATTCTTATTGCTTAGCTAAGTCCCTTTTTCTCACCTTTTTGAAACTTTTGAAATAAAACTATGAATATATGATTTCTGTTTCATATGAGAGAATTACAGCAAGAACCATCAGCTTTCTTCTCAGCCTAAAACATATCTAAGTCTACTTATGCAAGACTGAGTTCTTTAACTGTCAACACTGAGTGGCTGCGTGTTGTGAGAGATGCTCATAGCGAAGGATGCTTTTCTCTGTTGCATCTTGATCATTCCATTGTTTGCTTGCATGGTTTTCCTACACACTATTAGCAGTGACTCTGTCTACTAAAGAGCTGAAGTGCTTCTGGTAACTTCTGCTTTCTTAATAAAGTCAAAAGCTATTTATAACACGTTCTTTGTCACTGCCTCTGTCTCAAAAAGTCTATGAAAGAGAGTATCCTGAGCCATTTTGCCAAGTGGAGGTGCAGAAGTTTTGAAGTGTTACAGAAGCTTTGAAGTGTTAGTGTTCAGTCAAAACAACAGTATATTCTTCTGCTCAAGAGACTTAGCATATCTCTTCTCAATCTGTTCAAAGCTGTGAAGTAGAAACTATTCTTTAAAATACTTATATTGACTTTGTGCAACCCGTACAGCAAAGATGTTTTAAAGAAATAAGAACACTACCAACATAATGAATTAAAGACAAGAGACCATCCTTTGCATGGCAAATAATGAAGAATCATATATTTAGGAATCTAAAGCTTATTTGACATCCTCAGGTTGTGCAACACATACAAAATCAGTGAAACATATATCATTACCAAATTGTGAAAAATGTTAAGAATACATAAAATATACAAGGAACTGTTGAGAGCTAAGCTCATAGGTTAGGCTATGGTGGACCAGACATAATTTTGAAGCAAAACCACAGGCACCATTATTTAGAAAGTTTCTACAGAATGATAGTTTGTGGATTTGATATATGAAATAAAAGGTCAGCTGAGTCCAACTAAGCTGAAGAGCATTCAGCATGTTGGGTGGGTGGGTGGGGGGTGGGGTGGGTGGAAATCAGAACAAAAAAATTGCAGTTGTAAGGATTCATTCAGGGACGAAAAAATATGGGGGAGAGGAAGGTCTTGGAATTTAACACATTCATAATCTACCTTGCAGCCATGAAACCAAAATTGTGTTGTCTGTGTATTCTACACAAATATTTGCTTTTCAAACTACCTGAAATACTCACAATAGTATATTAAAATCACTAGAGTAAGCAAAAGTACAAAGATGCTGATGCAATTTCAATATCACACAGATATTATTTGGAAGAAAAAAGACAAGGTTTCCACATTTAAGCTAGTGGTCCTCTCTAATAGCAAGGATGATGGGACTGCAAAGCTACTGATATAGCCATTGCCAGTAGATACTTGCTGTATAGCTCAAGACTCTCTCTGATACAGTAGGTGTCAGTGTATATTGCTGAAAGATTAATCATATTTATATTTAATTAACTATTAGTGGAAAACATATAATTCCAGATCTGACAGAATAAGAGGGGTGAGGCTGCTGCAGTTCCATGCCCCTGGGTTCAACCAGTAGCAAGGCTGAAAATGTATTCGTGATAGGCACATGCATACAGATACACCAAATGTATATAGCTATACATATATACATGACTGGCCACAGATCACAGGCAGACACACAAGGCACTTATGTGAACATAGACAGCACCAATGGCCTCATCCTGCTACCATCTCTGGCTGAGTAGAGTGGAGGTCCACTAGTGAGAATAATATACATGTACATACACATGTATATACATGTATATTATTCACATATGCATACATATGTAATACATATATGTATGTATATTCAGTGTGGATGCCTCCAGGAGCTGGTCTCAGACACCGTAGCAGGCTGCCCAGCAACTGTCCCTGTATCCCATTTTCCCCAGCTGCTGACACCTGGACACACAAGACCCTGAGGTTGCAGCATCACTTCAGCTGCTGGTGCAGACTGTCTCACTGGTCCATACTAGTGTATAGACAAATGTGTGCACATGCACACACACACGCAAACACACACACACAGAGACACACAGAGCTCGCCAGGATTCCCCAGGTCCCATAGCCAAACCGTAGCTGGTTCTCTACATTAAAATTATAGTCCTAAGACACATAAGGATACTACTGTCAGCTAAGTGGCATAGATGAGGTGATTTGATATGTGCAAGTAGTTTTAAAACTATTGAACTTATTGCTGGAAACAAATGAGCTTATAATTTCTGACCATGAAAAAAATTAATTAAAACCAGTTGTTCTGAAATTTTGGTTATGTTGCTTATCTTCTTCTTAAAACTCTGAATAATGACACATATCAGACTGTAAATTTAACAGACATTTCCCTGAACAGTCATTTTGGCTGCATTCACATTCCCATTATCTTGATATGCATTCATTATATTTTCATACAGGCTTTCCTTACCTGTATCACTGTTGCATCAGGTCAATACCTTGTGATGGCTTCTGTTGCATAGATGCAGTTTCTTATTAATGCAAATATAAACTGTTCTCAATCCACACAGACATCCATTTTGTTAACTTGAAGAACACTGAAATACCAGTTTGCCCAAAAACCTTAAATGCAGATTGTGTGTTTCCCAAACATGCATAATGGTTGTGTTGCTGCAAGGGGAAGGGCTTGCAGGCTGGAGATCAATTACTTTTATGGTGCTTGCTTGCTCTGAACAGGGAGATGGAAGGACATGGGGTGAGTATCTCCTGTAGATCTTTCAGATATAGCAACTCTTTTGGCTGGCATGTTAGGTAAGATGGAAGCCTGAACCTAGGGTTTGACTCTCGGTTCTTCTTCATTGTTCCTCGACCAGAGAAAAAATGCTGTATAGCTGCATGGCACTCTAATGCTCTTATAACTTCGTTGCAGCACCAGGAGGATGGACTGGGGACTCAGCAAGTTCAGATTTAAGACAGAACTAAAGTGACTAGTTGTCTCCCCCTTCTCCCCAGATATTTCCTGACAGGATATGTAGGTTCCCAAGTCCTGTGACACACTTCCAGCTAATCAATCACCCAAACCTTTCCTCTTTAACCTCTGTTAAGGTCCTAACTTTTATTTCTTTTAGTGGTACAGTTTATATCAGTCACCATCTAGCCCTTGAAGTCATAACTTGAAATCCTTCCTGAAATGATCACAAAGGTATCAGTGTCCTGGCTTACTCACCCATATTAGGTGTGAGTTCAAAACCAGCTTGGATTGTATTAATGTGATATGATAATCAAAATGAGCAAGACCAATCATAAAGACAAGTCTCACAGTGCAGGAACCGTGCAGGGAGCAGCTATTTCAGTCTCTTAGTTTTGATTAGGGATTGAATGTGTGCAGGCAAGTTCTTTAAAATGTATTTCTGTTTGGTTGAAGCCAGACTTATTAGCCTGTAATTCTGCACATAGCCTAGAACTAAGAACAGATGTAAAAGAACATTATGCAAGTGGGGTGTAGTGTAGTATCCTGCTGCTCAGAAGGAAGAAGTAGGAGGCAATCAGCCCCGAGAGGAAAGCAGTTTGTGTCAGTGCAGAGGGAAGCATTTATCTTCCTGCACTTTTTAGTGAAATGCCTTGTGTTTTACCTGCTCTGCTCCCTTCAGTCTCTGTATGTAGGCTGCATGTACTGAGAGTGGTGTTGCCTCTGCACATGATGAGTAGAATAGGGACAGTAATTCTGTCTTGACATTATGCAGGTAATACCCACATGAGGGAAGTCATCTTTGTGTGCTGTGCTGAAATAGGAGCCTGAATCATTCATGCCACTCTCTCTACAGCCAGACTGCCAGAGCAGAAGGGAAATTCAGCCTCATTCTTACCTTGTGAAACCAGCACACTGCATTGTTTCTGTGACTTAAGGGAGGATCTGAGGCCCCAGCAATCCTTACAAGTAAATCAACATGCAAGAGCTGCCATAATCTGTACAGCTACTGCTTATGACCTTTATTTTCTTCTTTTTTTCCCCACTGTGTTCATATTCCCTACCAACAGAAATTCTCTCCACAGATTAATACTATTACAGCATACTTAAACTGTTGCGTTGAATGCCTACAATCTGTTGTTGCCCCAGTGTTTTCTGACATGCAGTATGATATTGGAAAACACACAATACTTGAACCCTGAAAAGCACAAGGTGCACGCCATAGATACTTTTACACAAAGTTCAGAGAATGCATAGTATTTCTGTGTAGAGAAAGGGGACTTTTGTATGTTCAGCCAAAGGCTTTAAAGTATTTACCTGAACAGCAGAAAAAATTGAAGCATATATCCTGCCTGACCAGTCAGAATCCACCACTAGAGAATTTAGATTTTTTTTTAAATAAACTGAAAAAATTTTATAAATATTTAATAATACAAATACAACAAACTATATTCTGCTAACTTTTTTCTTATATTTACATTGTAATAAAACTGTATGTGCAATCTGGTTTTCATTTAAAGAAATATGAGTGTATTCAGTCTCATAATCTTATTGGGAAGCTGTATGAACGGATGCCTTGGAACACTGTATTGCTATGAATGAAATTTAGCAATAAAAATAGACAGTATCCTGGAACAAACAGAAAACGTGTTTTGTTTGCATTCAGATCTGGAACACTAGCGAATATTGGAGATGACCATGCTTGTATGCAAACCTAAATTTGTCTTTGCCAATATGAAGATGATAACTTTTTTTGTGAATGTGCTGTGCTGATTTTAACTCAGATATGGGTAACTTTAATACGGTTTCTCTTTTGTTTTAGTTGTTGTTGATCCTAGTGATTGCTATTTTCCATCTCAGTATTAACATACACTTTAACTTATTTTCCCTTTCAAATTTCCTTCTTTTTGCCTTCCCCTTTGTTTCACTTTGCCTTCTGTGCTGAAATAAAACTGTGGATTCAACGTTCAAACATGGACACAATATTTAAACGTATGCTAAATGTAAAAAGAGACGATCAAACAATGCACTATACAATCTTCTTCCTTTTCAGGAACAGAAAACTGTCACTGATATTCAATTTTTGAGAAACAATTTCTCAAGTAAAAGCAGTGAGCAAATTGTTTTCTTCAATATTGTTCTACATACTTGCAATACTTTTCCTACATAGAATGTTGCATATTTCCATACCCTATGTGAGTAAGAGAACTCATATATTAAAAAATACGTGGAATATCATATCTAAGGTATGAGACGATGTATATCACAACGTCATAACTGATGTTAAGTTCGGTAAATAAAAACAACTGTTCTCCATGCAGATATTTGTCTTGGTTTTGGCTGGGATAGAGTTAATTTTATTCCCAGTAGCTGGTACAGTGCTGTATTTTGGATTTAGGATGAGAAGAATATTGATAACACACCAAAGCTTTAGTTACTGCTGAGCAGCTGGCACAGCGCCAGGGCCTGTGCTGCCTCTCACCCCACCAGCGAGCAGCCTGGGGGGGCACAAGGAGTTGGGAGGAGACACAGCCAGGACAGCTGACCCCAACTGGCCAGAGGGATGTCCCAGACCATATGATGTCTTGCTCAGTATATAAAAGAGGGGGAAAGCTGGCTGGGGGCTGCTGCTGGAAACTGGCTGGGCATCGGTTGGTGGGTGGTGAGCAATTGCATTGTGCATCACTCGTTTTGTATAGTCTAATGTTTTTATTATTGTTATTATCATCCCTTCCTTTTCCATCCTGGTAAACTGTTTTTATCTCAAACCAGAAGTTTTACTTTTATTTCCCCCCCATTTCTCTCCCCAGTCCTACTGGGGTGGAGGGAATGAGAAAGTGGCTGTGTTGTGTTTTGCTGCCTACTGGGTGAAACCACAACAATATTAAAAAAAAAAAAAAAAAAAAAAAAGAAAAAAGAGTAAACTTCTGCAGAAAGATTAACTATGAGAACTGCAGTTTAAGCAGACATTCCCAACAGGACTCACAGTCACTTTATTAAACGTGTGGTTAAGCTTTCTTGAAATACATTTTGCTCAGTCTTTACATTTCAAAACTAGCCCAAACCCAAATCTGCAGAAAGCAATTTCTGCATAATTTACATATAAAACACCCACACTTTTATATATATTAGTTGTATGTGGGTGAGTATGTCTATCTGTGTATATATATATATATGTGTTAAACTGTGTATGTGTGGGTAGGTGTATATGTTCTCACTATCAGACTATTCTTCATATATAGATAGATAAAAATGAAAATATTTGTTGATTAAATGTTGCTGAATTGTTGCAAAAATTTTACTTAACAGTAATTTTTCTGGTTTTTTGTTTTTTGTTGTTGTTTTGATTAAACTGTGCTGGAAATCTTCATAAAAATTGGAGAAAACGTTTCCAAATGCCTGTAGATTTTCAGCCATGATTTTTACTTTATAGTGAGGAATAAATTAGTCATGACTGCATGGCATTCAGAAAGCTTGAGGGTCTAAAACTGGCTATTTCCACCTGAGGACACAAATGAGCAAGGAATGATGCCAGTTAAGAAATGTGTGCTGCAGCTGAACAGAAATAGATATAAAAATGGCTTGTAAGCATTAAGTGTGGAGGCATGCTGCTACATCCCTCAAGCAGAGCAGTTGTTTATCTTCAGGAGGGAGATCTGAAGAGTGAATTTACTTGCCGATGTCAGACACTTCAGAGAACTTTGTAATGGGGTCCTGAGGTACGATCCAGCAAGCCAACTTCACAGCAAAAGAACATTTTAAACATTTTCTGACTTTGTCACCTGAGAAGCAGAACTGCCCTTGCCTAGGATCACAAAGGAAAAAAATGAACACAAATAATGGAGTTGAAATAGTGTCCCATATGTATTAAATATAGAGGTATGTCATATTTGATATCTCTTCAGTAGTTAATTTTCCCTAACCTGGAATTGCAGGGGAAATTGTCTAAATATTAACTTACATTTCCTATTCTGTCTTTACAGTTATTTGCAATAAATGCAAACTCAACTGACAAACAATTCATCATTAATGATGCATTGCAGCTTTTACTAATAAAAACTGCAATCTGATGAAAACTATCTCCCATGTGAAGCTAATTCATCATCATTTTGAAGACTTTAAGGGGAGAAATCATGCAATATAGTAGGACAGAAACAAAATGTTTTCAGGATGGAATGTTTTAGTTTTTTCACAAGAACAGGATAGACACACATTCAAAGTAAAGCTTGTTTATGCTACCAAGCTCCAGTAAATTCTCTCTGCACTTTTTTCTGACTTCTTCTTGCTTTAATCGGATGTTGGTCTCTGCAATGTAAACAGTAGTCTTTTCTTCTTCATTCTACCTTTTAATACAGCCAGTTTTAACACCCCACATTTCCCTTCATTTATAGATATAATTTAACTAGATATTATTTATATAGGTCAATAACCAAATACTCTGTAGATGGATAAAAATGAAGTATTTGTGTATGTCTGGCAAAAGCTTGTTTAAAAATGTTTTTCCTTGACTAACTAAGACTGTGGCTGGGTTGGATTTGCATTTTTTTTTAATTTTGCCCCCAGATATTGTCAATGAACACAGAGTATAAAACAGACCACCTGCATAAAGAAGGAAAGGGACATCATTTGAATATTACTACTTAATAATTCATCTTCTGGAGATGATTACTGAATAAGAGTTGACTTCTGTTTATTGCTGTATAAACACAAAGAGGTCCTTTTCTAAGTGTTAAACAAGCAATAACAGGATAAGGCAAACTGAATGAGGAACACCCAGTAATTCCTTATCCTTCACTACATGTTGATTGTACTTGCCATGGATTAAATAGGCTTTTTAACACTGAAATGTATGAGAGATGAGAATTTTGGGAATACAGTAGCTGCTTTTATTCTATTTTTAATTCCAGGGACTTCACAAAGCTATGTTGATAAAGATTCTGAGTATAAATCAAAAGAAGGAGTCACTATGTGGCAATGGTTCCACATAGAGCTTTCTGACCCATTGTAAAAAAAAATAAAAAATCGATAGAGGCCAGGTATGTCATAACAAATGTATTGCTAGATACAAATGAGTTAAATTACATTTCCATTAAAGTTAATTGTGTGAGACAGTTGCAACTATAAGGTAATTATGTTAAATTCCTCTAGGCATTCTTTAAGCAAACATTTGCAGTCACTTAGGGTTTTTAATACTGTAAATTTGGACCACCTCCAAAACAAAGGAAGTTTCTTTATTTCTCATATGATTGTACAGGTACATCCACAGAATAATATGTGAAAAAATATCAAACTTTTTTCTAGACACCAAAATGAATATTCTACCTGTTCATGCCTCAACTCAAGTTGAAATGATTATAATGTTAAAAAAATAAGCCAAAATTGCATGCTCAAGCTGTATGCATGTTTGCACAGGCATATATGCATTATAAAATTGTGCGTGTTTGTAATTAGAATACATCCTGCTAGTGGAAGTAGCATCATTGCTCTGCACTGCTGAGCAGATAAAAGGATTTGCCATTAATCCACTAGTCCCTGCCCTATTTACCCATCCACTCACTTGATACTATAAAGTAGTTTCACTGGAGTTTGCTGGAATAATGCGCTATCTGAGGAGCAAAAGGAATACCATGTTCTGCAGTGTGCACCCTCAGTCTTTCAGTACCTTTCTGTACATACCATCCCTTTTGTTGAAAGTTACCCTTAAAAGATACAGACAACAGTATCTGGTTGGAAAGCGTCTGGCTTAGAAAATGAAGACTATAAATGCAATGTCTAGTTTATGGTTAAATAACTGGGGGGGAGGGGGGGGGAGGTAAGTGAACTAGATGGGTTTGACAGCATGATAAATGCATTAAGCAGCGTATTTCCAAACTCTTCATAGTGATGAAATGCAGTAAATATTCTACTGAAAAAGAGAAAAATAAGAAGAGTTTTCTCCCCACCATCTTTTGATTAACAATGTATTCAACTGAATATATGCACCACATTTTGGGAAGCTCACAGATCTCCTCAAGACTTACAACATCAGTACCTTAAGGTAATTCTAAGAAATTAAAGCTAGCCATGCTATTCATTAGAGCTGTGTTTTATTCAAAACCAGCAGGTATTAATCAGCTTAACGGGTGAATCTCATTAAAATATCTTGTGGGAACAATTTAACCTACTGAGGTTTTTTTCTGCATTAGGGATTTAGCTATAAAGGCCATTTCCCCCATTTATTTATTTATAGCATGCAGATAACCTACATGTTGCTATTATAGCCTATATTATGAGTGCACTTTCTAATAAATTAAGGTATTCTTTCTTTCAAAAATTGTGCCTTTTAATGTTTATTAGGAAATATCCACATAAAGAGCTTGGGGTTTTGTTTGTTTTTGTTGTTTGTTGTTGTTGGTTTTTTTTTTTTTAAGAACAGAGTCAGTTTTACATGTTTCTAGTGTAATGAGTTCTATAAACAACGGAAATAAGGCATGTTAGAAAGGGAACTATTTTTTTTTTTTTTTTTTTAATGCAGAGAAATCTGGTGTGGCCTGAGGATAGAACTTATTTCTATTCAAATAAGGTGATTCAAGGAAGTATAGATACATGGCTACAGTAAATTCGAAGGGCTGCTAATCTAATTTGATGGCTTTATGCCTTTTTGGTGCAGTTTGAAATTGTTAAGATAAAACATAGCTGGGAACTGAGCTGAGAATGTAGTATCCTTCTAGCTCTTTTGAAACCTGAACAGTTTTATTTGTTTCCTTAACTTTCTACATAATTATTTCATTTAACATGAATTTACAAAGGGAAGGAGTGGTTTCACTGTTTTTTGGGGGGTTTATACTCTTTAGAACAAGTATAATTGTTATTCTCTCATTCTTTAAAAATTTGGAGGGACTGACTGGTACCACACAGATGTCTTGGAAAGATAACAAAACCACAGACCTATACAAA
Source organism: Falco naumanni (assembly GCF_017639655.2). NCBI lineage: Eukaryota > Metazoa > Chordata > Aves > Falconiformes > Falconidae > Falco > Falco naumanni. The sequence continues at coordinate 71,613,391 of NC_054056.1, forward strand.
TCCTTCAGTGGATTAAGTGGTAGAGATGAAAACAGTGTTCTGCCTGAAGAACTAAATCAGAGGCAAATAAGGCAGCCTAAATGTGCATCTTGTTTTCATACCTCAACATTGAAATAAGGAAGTAGAAAGAATTACTGGAACTTGAGAATGAAAAGAAGAAATTTAAAACCAGGTATTTTATTAGGGCCAGCTGCTTCTTCCTGGTTCAAATTTGTGGCATTCTTAGATGTAGGAGTCGACGAGCACTGTCCATTCAGACTGGAAGAAGTTAAACTGGATTAAGTTTCTTAGTATACAGGGTTGGGTCAGGCTATTTTGGAATAATAAAAATAAAATTTGTTGTAAACTGGAAAGTTTAATTGCTGGAAATGGTTTGTATCAATATATCAAGGTAAAGCTGAGTGACTGTATTTGCTGTACATAATGTAAGAGAAAAAAAATCTGTTAAATTGAGCATCACAAGTGAAATAAATCAGGTGACATTTGCTTACAGATAAAATTTATACTGGAAATAAAATTAAGAGAGTAATATTCTAGCATGCATAGTTGTTACTTGAGTTAGCGCTCAGAGTTATGAAAAGTCTTTATAATTTGTTCACCTTCCAGTTCTACTATTAAATAAGTCTTTTTTGAAAGAGAGTGGGATGTGTATCTGGTTCTGTTAAATTGCAACACCAACACATATGGTTACAGATGACTGTATCAACATTTGAAAGCAATCTCTTTAAAGAGTTGATGTCTTTACAGTGAAAGTAACTAACATTTTAGAGCCTGATCATCTCTGTATTCTGCAAATCATTTTACATAACATATTGTTTATAAAATAAATATTTATTTATACCTAAAGTTAACCTTTCAGAATTATATGTGTAATAATTTTTTATGCACTGTGTATTGTGTATATATGTATACTTTAGATACTATATATAACAATGTATACAGCATATATTATTACAATGTATATAATACATATAGATCTATTATACACACACATAGATATCTATATACACATATATTTTAGAGTACACTGATATTCCCCAAATTCAGGTGCCTCAAATAAGGTTGTCTCATCCAATTATATTAAACAAACAATTTTAAATAAATCAGCTGGGCAACAAGTACCACTAATTTTTAAGACCTGATTTTATTTCCCTCTTGCCTGCATTTTTGCTTACAGCTTCTGCAGATTATATGTGCCCAAAACTTTTGACTAGTTCTATGAGTGCAATTTTAAGATATCTGACATAACACATCACTATGAGAATGTCCTGTCCTTTGTTTATCTAATACTCATTTGTTTAAATAAGAAGCAACTGATTACTGTTTCTGTTGCAGTGCAAGTCCTGAATTTCAGGGCAAAAATTTACTTTACTGACTACAGTGCAAGCTGCTCTAAGTGTGAATGCTATTGAATTATATTTTATAATAATTATAATTATTATTTTTAGTTATTAGAAATGTAATGTTTATACTGAAGGGAATTAGGAATACGGTGAAGATAGGCAGGAGTTCTTATGTATCATTATACATTATGTGCTTAATACTGTGCTATAAAGTTTTCTGTCACAGTGACCTTCACATTCTGTCATCCTGAAGGGAATTATTCTGCATAAGGCAATGGCATTTCTTAGTTTCCTCCAGACTGTCACATTCAGAACACTTTCCCAAACTTCTTGATTCTGAAGCAGATTATTGATGAATATTTGCATAAATCTTTTTGAAGTTAGCCCTTCAGTATCTGAATCTGTGGGGTTTGTCTCCCTTCTAGCCATGATGATGCTGAACAGAATTGGTATTCTTGTGTGCACTTAGGGACTGTAGCATTAGTTCCTTATAAAAACATTGTGCCTCAAACATCCTATATGAGACTGTGGCCTTGCACTAAATGTTTCTGGAGAAAGCTTCACCAAAAACAGTTCTCTCTGTTCTGTGAACTGGATCATTTGAGGAAAGTATTACAATTCTCCAGGCACTAGGAAGCTATAGGGGATTTACACTTTGGACCAAGAATCTGAAACAAGAAAAATTCATCTTAGGGACTTACCTCTAAAAATACGAGCTCTAAGACTGAAAGAAATTTCCTGTTGTTTTTATTTGAGTTTTACAAGAAAACGTGCAAAACTCTGACCCATGTTAAGCATTCTATTTGGATAGTTCTGAATGGGTAGACCCTTTCCTACATTTCCTGCCCCTCCCTGTACTCAGAAACTGTCATGACCTAAGAGGAAACAACTCTGAAAAGACAAAAGATCTGGTCTGGCAGAGTGGTAAGGAAAGAATTATTTGAATGCATGGATAATTGCATATTATGCTGGAAAAGTCTTCTATATGTCATCACCTGTTTTCTGCGGTTCACAGCCTGTTGGCCTAGTTGGGCTTGTGTATTCTTACAGCTGTGCAAACAAAATCAGTGCTTAACCTTTTATACATTACTCAGTACTCTGAAACACAGATCCTTCAAATGAGTTCTGGCCTAATCTCTCATGCCTAGATCCTTAAACAAATTTTGGCTACAAACAATGAAACAGAACAATAATTAAATCCCTTCCTTTTAGAAGGTCTTAAAAGACCTGTGCCTTCTGTACCTTTGGACACATCTACAAAATGGGCATCATCTTGTTACACCATCTCACAAAAAAAACTTAACTGGGATTTTTTTTTTTTTTTAGGATGATTTAACAACATAGAGAGCAAAAAGATCTGAGGGTTGCAAACTGAAGAAGGAGAAAAATCAGTAAAGTCACTAGTAACAGAGTACTATCCTTTTGGTGTACAGGACTACTGTGGTTATGGATTAACATTTGCATCCTAATGCTTATCCAGAAGGGAATGAGATTGAGACTGTACTCATTGAGTAGTTAATTTTAAAACTTTTTCTCTGAAGTACTATGGTGTATAATTATATATATTGCATAGAATGAGTTCTACAGATACAAATAAATACATGCACTTGGATTTAGCTTCTTTTGTACTACTACTTGTCATTACTTAACATACCTATATGTGGACCAAAAAGAATACTATCCAAGCAGCTAAAATTACTCCAGCAGAAAGTTTACTTGCAGTTGACAAGTGTAGCTTTAAAAATAGCAAATTTGAATTCTTGATAGATTAAATAGCTTAGTTTGTGTGAAGTCTTATAATCAGTTATATTTTTTAAAAGCCCCAATTACCATAGTATTTTTAAATATTCAGAAATATTTCTTCCTTGTTAAGTAATGAAAAAGATAAAAATTTGGTCCAAGCAAAGTTATGATTAGCGCATGTAAATATCTTTAATAAAGCAAATGTACTTTTCAAAAAGCTAAGGATTAAGTGAAAAAAATGCTTGACAGTAAAATGAATCACACTTTGGTTTGAGTTCCAATTCATTCTCTTTAGGTCTACTATGAAGAATGGCACTTACTAACCTCTTTGTATTCATAAAGCTATATCCCTCTCTAATCTTGCCTAATTGTATGTGTAATGACTGTCACTGTTAAACACCTATTGATACAACTAGATAAGTAGTATTTATAGATGTTAATTGCATTTCTTTGGTTTATTTTTTTTTTTTTGGCAACACATGTTGCCAATACCCCAAAAATATAGATGTCTTGGGGCTATATGTCTATATGACTTTCTCCTGATTTAGCTACACTATGAATAATACAACTTCATATAAGGTCATGGAGTACTTACGCATGTTCATCTCTTAAATAAGGCCAAATATATAAGGGTTCCTATCTGTGGAATTAGTGTTCTTTGAATTACAAATCCATTACAGAATTGAAACACCCCATCCTATAAATGCAGTTCACTATAAAGAATAGTATATTCTGGAAAAATTATTATGAAATGGAGTCCTTGAGGACTTGTATTGGATTTTAAATACCACAAGTAAGGACTGCAGTTTCTTCTCCATCTGTCCTGAAGACCTAAGACTTAGGCTAACATCCATCTAATCCCATTTTCATGGAGTTTCATATTTTAAATTATTATCTTCTTTGACATCAAAGATAAATGTTGACTCATTACAATTTATTGCTAGTCCTGACTGAATTCTGACTTTGAATTCCAGAAATAGAAACTATTAAAACTATACTACAAAAAATAAGAGGTGATATATTACCATCAGGGATTCCTAGTGGCACAGCACTGACTCTTAAATTTTCCTATTCTTTAGGCAGCCATAGTAGCAAAAGCATCTTTAACTGTGCAGAAGATGACAGAAGGCTGGGACCAATGGAACATCTAGTATTGTTTTTGGTGGGATGGGATCCAGGATGTCCAAAACTCAGAGGTAGTTCTGCTTTCTTTTACTGTACTTGCTTGAAGAAAAAGGCAATTTAATTGGCTAGTGTAATTTTTATCACCATATACACTAGAACGACCAACATTTTAAGTAAATAAGGTTCAGCTATATTGTTTAGACTTAGAGAAAATATGTAAAAACAAATCTCCCCCTGCCCATTATCTTTCCAGCGTGCAGCCTTTCTTCTGGGTTTGCTCTCTAACGAGTTCATCTAACTTGGTAACCTCCTGGTTACATGACATTATTTTTGACAATATTACTTTTAGAAAGGCAGTCTGTTGATGCCACGAGCAGGCAGCTTGCACTTAGCCCTAACATTGATTGAACCTGTGAACAGTGATGCATTTACAGCTGAGGCCTCTCCAAATGACCATATGGATTTAATGGAGCTGAGCAAGGAGCCTGTTTGTCCTTTTTGGCACAGCTGCATGAGGTCACTGTAGATGTAACCAGAGATGGTTTAAAACAGTCCTGCCAATACCTTCAGCTACTTCTAATAAGCCAAACCAATTCTAATCTCATAAAACTTACACCTTTTTTGTCCTTTCATTGATTCTATAAAAACTTTATAAATCAATCATCTGATTCTGCCTTTACTCAGCTTCTGATATTGAATTAAAACAATAGATTGGTTAATTGAGAGCTTAAAGACTAATTTTTTCTCTTTCCTTAAAAATCTTAATTCTCCTGGGCTTCCATCAAAGTAGTAAATAGCTCTGCTGTAATAATATTTCGTTTATATCTTGTAATGTACTGCAATTAGATGCAACCCAGACAGTCCAACATTACTGCTATGAATCACATAATGGTCAGAGTTGGAAGGGACCTCTGGAGATCAACTGGAAATTTCCAGTCCTCTGTACTTTCCCATGCAAACATCCCAGAAAAAATAGCACACTAGTAAATTACATAGTTTAACAGTGTTTAATGTTAACTCCACTTTCATCATAGTCCTCTACAGACCTATGTCAATGAAAAAAATCCTGTCTTGTCTATAATCTTGATAAATACAGAAGGTGAGTCAGGTGAACATTTCTATAAGTAAAATTTATGACTTCTTAAGCTAGAGCATTCTGAATTTGACCTTGATAGTACATTTTCTTGAATATATTAAAAAATATTTGCTTTTATATGTAAACATCTGAAAGCTCATCAAATTATATTTAGCCTAGATTGTATTTTCAATCTTCTGGCTTTTTGGAGCCTGGCTGCTAATATGTGTCAGGGTAGCTCTGGCAGAAACAGATAAAACTTGTCTTCCTACAAAGAATATATTTTCCCCTTCTATACTTAAAAAACAGAGCAAAGATCCTTGGAGACAAGGAGCCCAAATAAAACACATATTCTGGTTACCATTAAAATCTGTGGGGAAGCTTTGGAAAAAACAAGTTGGAGTAGCTTAGCCCCATGTTTTTTCCTTTTTTTTTTTTTAAACCAGCAAGTGCTGCAGAGAGAAGAGCTCTTACCCACAAAAGCCAGGTATTATTAGAAAAGAAACAGACGTGAGTAATACTTCTAAGCAGCTCACTTTTAAAATACCCATGAAAAAAGAACTCAAGGCAAAACAGAACAGGAATAAAAGACTTTGTAAATAAATCTCTCCAAGCTGTGTCCTCCTTTTGTGCATGTTCCTTCTCAGGGGTTTATCCTTGGTCTTAATGACTTCTGAGTTGCAGCAAACTCCAATTCCTTATCATAGAATCATTTAGGTTAGAAAAGACAGTTGAGATCATCACGTCTAACATTTAACCCAGCACTGCCCAGTCTATCGCTAAACCATGTCACTAAAAACCACATCTACATGTTTTTTTAAAGACCTCCAGAGATGATGACTCCATCACCTCCCTGGGCAGCCTGTTCCAATGCTGACAAACGTTTCAGTGAAGAAATTTTTTCCTAATATCCAATCTACACCTCCCCTGGTGCAACTTGAGCTGTTTCCTATTGTTCTGTTGCTTGTTATCTGGGAGACCAATGCCCACCTGCCTACAACCTGCTTTCAGGGAGCTGTAGAGAGAAGTAAAATCCCCTGAGTCTCCTCCAGGCAAACCAACCCCAGTTCCTCAGCTGCTCTTCATAAGACTGGTTCTCTAGACCCTTCACCAGCTTTATTACCCCATCTCTATGTCCCTTTTGCAGTGAGGGGCCCAAAACTGAACAGTGTTTGAGGTGCAGCCTCACCAGTGCAAAGTTACAGGGGAACAATCACTTCCCTCATCCTGCTGGCCACACTGTTTCTGACACAAGCCAGGATGCTGTTGGCCTTCTTGGCCACCCGGGCACACTGCTGGCTCACGTTCAGCCAGCTGTCCACCAACATCCCCAGGTCCATTTTTCCACTAGGCAGTTTCCTAGACACTCTTCCCTAAGCCTGTAGCATCATGGGGGGTTGCTGTGACCCAAATGCAGGACCCAGCACTTCTCATTGTTGAGCCTCATACAGCTGGCCTTGGCCCATCAGTCCAGCCTGCCCAGATGCCTCTGCAGAGCCTTCCTGTCCTCCAGCAGATCAGCACTCCCCCCTCAGCTTGGTGTTGTCTGCAAACTTACTGAGAGTGCACACCCCTTGCCCAGATCATTGATAACGATATTAACCAGCACTGGCCCCAGTACTGAGCCCTGTGGAGCACCACTTGTGACCAGTCCCCAGCTGGATGTGACTCCATTCACCACCACTCATTGAGATTGGCCAGCCAGCCCTTAACCCAGCATAGAGTACACCAGTCCAAGGCATGAGCAGCCAGTTTCTCCAGGAGAATGCTGTGGGTAATAGTGCCAAAGGCTTTAATAAAGTCTAGGTAGACAACACCCACAGCTTTTCCCTTGTTCACTAGGCAAATCATCTTGTCATAGAAGGAGATCAGGTTTGTTAAGCAGGACCTGCCTTTCATCCTTGGTGGTTGGGCCTGATCACCTGGTTGTCCTGTATGTGCCATGTGATGGTGCTCAGGAAGATCTGCCTCATAACCTTCCCCAGCACTGAGCTCAGGCCGACAGGCCTGTAGTTCCCTGGATCCTCCTTCCTGCCCTTCTTGTAGATGGGTATTACCTTGGCTAACCTCCAGTTTTCTGGGACCTCTCCAGTTTGCCAGGACTGTTGACAGGTTACGGAGACTGGTTTGGCAAGCTCTTCCACCTCAGTACCCTCAGGTGGATCCCATCTGGCCCCATAGACTTGTGCACATCTAAGTGGAGCAGCAGGCCTCTAACTTTTTCCTCCTGGACTGTGGGGACTTTATTCTGCTCCTCTTCATCCTTGTCTTCCTACTCAGGGGGCTGAGTACCCAGAGGGAAGCTGGTCTTACTACTAAAGACACAAGCAAAGAAAACATTAAGTACCTCAGTCAGTTCCTCAACCTTTGTAGCAATGATCCCAGCCACATCCAATACAGGATGAAGATTATCCTTGGTCCTTCTCTTTTTTCTAATGTATTTGTAAAGACATTTTTTGGTATCTTCTAAGGCAGCTGCCAGTCTGAGTTCTAGCTGGGATTTTGCCCTGCATAACCTTGTGACATCCTTGTAGTCCTTTAGCTACCTGGCCCTTCTTCCAAAGCTGGTAAACTCTCCTTTTTTCCCTGAGTTCCAGCCAAAGCTCTCTGTTCAGCCAGGCTGGTCTTTCAGCTTGTCTTTCAGCACATGGGGACGGCCTGCTCCTGTGCCTCTAAAGAGTACTTCTTGAAGAATGTCCAGCCTTCCTGGACCCCTTGGCCCTTCAGGACTGTCTGCCAAGGTACTTCATCAACCAGGGTCTTTAACAGGCCAAAATTTGCCTTCCAAAAGTCCAAGGTAGTGGTTCCGCTGACCCCACTCCTGACTTCGCTAAGAATCAAAAATTCTGTCATCTCATGATCACTATCCCCAAGATGTCTGCCAGCTACCACATCACCCACCCATCCTTCCCTGTTTGTAAACAGCAGTTCCAGCAGGGCATCTCCCCTGGTTGGCTCACCAGCTGTGTCAGGAAATTATCATACACACACTTCAGAAGCTTCCTAGATGGTTTCCTATCTGCTCTGTTGTATTTTCAGTGGACATCCAGTAGGCTGAAGTCCCCCATGAGAACAAGGGCTAGCAATCTTGAGACTTCTCCCAGTTGCTTGTAGAATTTTCATCTGCCTCTTCATCCTGGTTGGGTGGTCTATAACAGACTCCTACCAGGATATCTGTCTTGTTGGCCCTCCCCCTGATTCTTACCCATAAATACTCAACCCTACTGTCACTATCATTCAGCTCTAGTCAAAACAATCCCTGACATACAGGGCTACCCCACTGCCTCTCCTTCATTGTGCATCCCTTCTGAAAAGGTTGTAGGCAACCATTGCAGCACTCCAGTCATGTGGGTTATCCCACCATGTTTCTGTGATGGTGATTATGTCATGGTCTTCCTGCTGCATGATGGCTTCTAGTTCCTCCTGTTTGTTGCCCATGCTTTGAACATTAGCATAGGTACACTTCAGCTGTTCTATCAATCTCACTTCCAACCCTGGCATCTCTAACAGGCTTGGGTTTATTCCCTTCTCCCTTCAAATCTACTTTAAAGCTTTCTCAACGAGCCCTGCTAACTCCTTACTTAGGATTCTTCCCCCCCCCCCCCACCTTTGAGACAGGTAAAACCCATCTGTCACCAGCAGGCCTGGTGCCATATAAACTGACTCATGATCAAAACCCCATAAAATTTAGCCATTGGCACCAGGCCCAGAGCCATGTATTGATCTGCATGTTCTTCCAGTTCCACACTCCATGGTTCCCTGCAACTGGCAGGATAGAATAAAATACTATTTGTGCTGCTGATAGTTTATTCAGTTGTCCCAAGGCCCTGAGGTCTCTCTCAATAGCTCTCAGACTTCTTGTTTGCATTACATCATGCCCACTTGGAAGACCAGCAATGGATAGTAATTAGAGGGCCATACCAGACAAGGGAGTTTTCTAGCAACATCCCTTAACAGGGCTCCAGGGAGGCAGCAGGCTTCCCTACGGGTTTGGCCTGGGCAGCATATTTCTTTGTTCTTCTCTGTGTGGAGTCGCCAGTGACAACCACCTTGCTTTTCTTGCAGAATTGGTCTTGATGCATGGGATTGACAGACTCTCCCTAGGCAACTCCTCCAACCTAGCCAGGCTTTCATCCACATCATCATTTACCTGGCCTTCAGGTTCATTATGTCCCAATGAATGCTTTCTTTCTGCCTCCTTCTTTGCTGTACACAGGAAGACTTTTTCTCTGAGGTGCAAATGACCATGAGCAGAAGGTGGTAGTTCTCATCTGCTGCTCTGTGGAGGGTGCTGCTTGACACAGGGTGCAGGAAGCTGGCTGCCCATCCACACCATTTACACAATTTAACACTAACACAATGACACCAAATAAAACAGTAAAATTATAACTGTTCATCACAAGGTTAAACTGAAAACTGGTGATTTTCTTTTAAATCATCACAGATATGTTTTCTCTGTAAAAAAATCCTTCCGATTTCTGCTTCTCAAATTTACACCTAACCAAGAAAATATAACAAATGGCTGCAAAGATTAAATCACTTTAGGTACATTTCTTATAACTAACTTTGAAGCTGTAGAGAAATGAAAATTAAAATTTTCACTTCCCTGCCATTTGCTTCACTGTCCTCAGTACAGCCAGGTCTTGCAGTGGAACATCTATGTTAATGTAATTTATGTCAAATGGTATTAGATTTTTTAAAAGGATGATAGCTTTTAACACTTCAAGCAAATTATCAAGTGATTTTAGGTGTGAGTCAAACACTTTACATGTTTTTTAAAGCAACAAGAAATTGTTGGTATGCTTAATTTATGTGTACATTTGCTTCTATTTCTGCCAGTATTTGAAGATTTGACACAATGCATAACTTTGTGAGTCTTAGGAGTGCAGCTGAAGAAGATGGTATCAGTTTGAGCCACTTACCTAATACATTTAGTGCTGTAAAATAGCCTGACAGTCTCTCTTTCTTCAGGAAAACCTTGCAGGAGAAAATGGTAACTGAAAAAATCCTTAATAAAAGGGGTTTTTTTATAAAGTATGAACTTTAAATTTAGTGTAAACAAGTGATTTAACTAATTTGATAATGCTTAGCTGTCACTGATCTTACCATAAACCTAAGATTTTAGGAATTTTTTCCCCAACATCGTTGGAAATCCAGCCACGCTAGCCACTTCATGAGCCTTTTTCATGCAATCATTTCTCTCACTCTTATGTGACACACAGAAAATACAATTATAAATTATATCCATATATTTCAATGTCTCAAAAATATACTCAGTTTGGAGATTATTTTTATTGCTTACCTATAATGATTCTCCAAAACATTACTTTAATCACAGTTCTGGTTTTAGATATTCTGAAATTAGATAGTTTTTGAATTAGTAAAGTTTTTGGAAGCTATTATCAAAGTAAACATCCCCTGCTAATCTATATGTAAAATAAAGGTAGATATACCAGATCGTATTTCACTGGAATGTTTGGAAAGGAAGTTTGCTCCATAATTTAGTAAAAATAAGTGGTAATAAACATGTTTCAATCTTTAAGGTTTTTGTGAAAAAACAGGCAGTATCTCATTTACAATCCCTTTCCATTATCAGTTCCTAGACTTCCTCTCTACCACTAGAATGCTGCAAGCCAATTAGAAATTAATATTTTTAAAATATCACATATAAAATAATAAACCATTTTCTTTTTTTAATAAATAATAACTTACTGTTTCAGTTCTCCATATATATTTAACACATTAGCATGCTACTACTTCAAAAAATATGGAACCATTTTGTAAAAGAGTAATATTTTTTGATGAGCTGCACCATGCCAGGAAGTACCATGCTTTTCCTCAGTAAGTACTAAACACAAGAGCTTCAACACTGAGCCAAGAGTTTAGAGAATGATCTACAGGTCTTTTGACAAATTTCACATAAAACCTGTATCTTTGACCTCTTTGTATATCTCTTTTTTATCACATACTCTTAAATACTGGAAACCTCAACTCTTTTCTGCATGTTTGCTTAGTAGACAAAATTGATCTAGAATGTTTTTAAATTGGTTATATATTCTACAGAAAATTATCTGTTTGAAATAATTACTGCTTCTATGGTAAGTTTGATAAATACCCTGAACTGGCTAGATTTCCTTCACTGAGGTTACTTAGAAGTAAAGCAGTTCTGAAAGTCTTTTCCTAAACTGGTTATCCATCACAGAGAGAACCAATTCTCTTGATTATTACAGAAAACACCACTGACATCTTACTGCTTCCCTTTTGTGTGTTAAAATGTGTTGAACTAAAGAACCTAAGAAATATACTTACAACAAAGGCTCCTCTGTAACTTGGATTTTAATTTCCCTTTGTTCATCTTCATCAGTAATCATAAGAATGAACAGGTAAACTGAAAAGCCTGTGCTAACACTGTTCATTTCCTTAGTGTACCTATACAAAAAAAAACCTCACAGCAGGAACAAATCAAGGAAGTTATAAGAACCCTAAGGTTAGCAGCTTCTAGTCTGGCCTTTCTGCCGTGTACAGGAATAGTTCCATTATCACTGAAAGAAGTTCTTTACTGTGAGTGTGGTGAGACACTGGACCAGGTGGCCCAGAGAAGCTGTGCCATCCCTGGAAGTGTTCAGGGCCAGGCTGGATGGGGCTTGGAGCAACCTGGTCTAGTGGAAGGTGTTCCTGGGGTTGGAGCAAGATGATCTTTAAGGTCCCATCTAACCCAAACCATTCTATAATTTACCATGTTCTAAATAAAAATCTTCCTGATTGTAATCAGGCTTCTCATATTGTCCTGCTTTTTTAAAGTGTTTTTTTGATCTCAATGTACTTTCAAAGAAACAACATTTTTATAATTTTCCTCTACAAGCAATCTGTCTATATAAAACAAAACTTCCTGATTTTGTGTTAAAAACATTGTTTACTTTAGCATCACAAAACAAGCAAAACTAGCAAGCTGCAACAAGACTTTACCATGGGTCAGATACTACTGTCCATGCTGTTTTTCCATCCTCCCAAGGCCAGACCATGCTGCTCCTTGTCTCTGCTACATCAAAGCTCTTCCTTCCCTAGGCACCTCCTCTATCCAGCCTCCTCTCCTCAGAGCTATTTAACCACCTTGTGGGAACCAGCTACAGCTGCACATCGTCCATGTCAATCACCCCACTGCCTGCGTAGCAAGGCCACAGCTGCATGTTATCAATGTCAATCAACCCACTGCCTTCATTCCTCTACAATTCCTCCTTTTTTTTTTTAACTAAAAGGCCGTGTTTATCATCAGTTGCAGGGCCCTTGGCAGAATGTGTGGAAGCGCTGTTCAGGCTAAGTTAAGAAGGCACAAAACTGCATCTGATTCAAGCTCCGTATCAGGGTCACCCAGATGTTGTGACTCCCCTCTCAAAGGGTCTGTGGAACAGCCAGTATCTGATGTCCTCTTGTCAATTCTAGGATCCAAAACAGGCTTAACACACCTAGTGGGAAGCCACCGTGGCCCTGCATCTGTGGAGACACTTTAGTATGTAACTTTTCTAAACTGTAAGTTACCATGCAAATCCACTAGAGTAACTTGGGGATTCCATAGAAAGCACATAGGTAAACCAGTTTCTTTGTAGCAGAAAGGCTGTGCTCAAGAATAGGTATTAATGTAGAAGAAGTGTTTAAGGAGGACATAAATGCACTGTTGTCTTTTACAAAGCTTGATCACCATTCAATGATTTGACAAGAGCAGCTTAACTGTCCAAATAATAGCTTTTCTAGCTCATGCAGCTTAGCTTTCCCCTGTAAAGGCAGAACATTAGAATATAGCTTGCTTCGCTTTCTTCAGCCATCAACATTGAACTGATAACATTTAAAACTGAACTTGACAGCTTTCAGGGTCAGCCAACTCCATGACTTTTGTAAAATGTTGCTCAGGAACAGATGAAAGCAACATATCGTGTATCTGGAGACTTCTGAAATGATTTTAAATATGATACCCTCCAGTCATTAATTTGGGCTCTTGTCTTTGAATTGCAAGATCTGTTAGTTATATACAGGAATAAACCCTAACTCTTCCCTGCTGATGTAAGTAAAATAATGTGCAGAGGAAGGAAAATACCACACTAGCCTGAAAAGAGAAGTAAAGTTACTGTTTCAAAAATTTGTTATACCTTTGAGCAGGTCCTTCTTAGCAAAAATTAAAAGCTTGGACTACTGAGGTGAAGCAGTCGTAACAGTCATGTGCTTAGTCACAGATATCAAAACCATAAAAGTAAACATACTGTTAACTTGTTATAGCGGAATCAATCACTGTAAATAGTAAACCCTTGAGTAATAAATTATGTAAATACATTAAGAATGTGATATTCTTCAAGTTCTGCTACTTGGCAAAACCTTGTTAGACTGTGCCTGGAAGAAATGGCAGGTTAAAACCTGATTGTCACATATATAATGTAAATTGAGTCAATGTCAGTGCAAAATAGCATAAGGCAGAACTTCTGGAAGTTCAAGTCCAAAAAGCAAACCATATGATGCATTCATAATTTTTAAATTCCTTTTGTTCTCTCTTTCCTAATACCAGCAGTGATTAGGTCGCTTGCCCAGTACCTCAGATATTAAGTAATGTTTGACTGCCTGCAAATTAACTCGTGTGCTTTGAATGAAATTTACACTGTTTTGAGCATTTAAGCTCAACCCATGTGTTCATAGGAGACAACAGTGTCTCCCACGCCTCTGAAAAGGACTGAACTGTTCTCTGGTATTATTGCATATTTTACTTTTTTACGTACTGGATCTTTAAGTAGTAATGCTAAGTGAAAGCCCATGGTAGAGTGTATGTCTTTACCCCAATGTGAATCCCATACATTCTTTATGACACTGTTTCACTTTGTCACTTCTTATTGTTTTCCACAGTGAAGGCAGTACCTGATGAACACACTTGCTCTTCATAACCCAGGTTTTTGCCACTTGCTTTTTCCTTTGAAAGAGGACTTGTACCCTGCAGTCTAGTCAGAATAGCAAACATGAATGCTACTTCTTTCAGTCTTTGGAGAAAAGAGGGGTCACATCCCTATAATGAAAGAAAACAACAGACAAATTTACAAGATCTGCCTTACCATGACTGTGTTTTTGAATTGCCTGTTTGGGAGCAAAAGGTGAGGAAATTGTTGTTTCTCAGCACTCTCTTCATTGCTGGATTTCATCTTAAATCCCCATTCACCTTCTAATATCACTATAAATGCAGCTACTATAACTGATACTTGATTAATTTGGATAAGGTTGTACATGTGTACATGTGAGGTTTGTGGTTTATCATCAATCCACTAACATTTATTAATTAACTGCAATATAGTTGTTGTAACAACACAGAGCAGCCATATATTATAATCTTTTTTGTTCTGAATTATTAAAGTTCCTTGAATGCAGCTTAGAAATATTTCAGTGCACTGTGTTTTATTTTGCTTTGTGCATACATTTTATACAATAAGTCAAGCAGTGCACAATTTACATTTGTACAATATATTAATGAAGGAATGAACATTCAGTTTGAACAAAGCCATTAGATAAACCCACAATGAAAAATATGACTGAAAAAATCAGAAATAAAAATATTTGAAAGGTTTTACTTCTCAGGAAACCAACCAACCAACCAACCAATGTTTTGGAATGAGGTTTCATTCTGTTAATACTAAAAATCTGTTAATATCTCAGCCTTACTTGTAAGACACTGAATTGTCTTTCTCTTTACTGTGTTTTCATCTTTTCCCCACGTAAATATCTTTGCACTTGCCACACTTAAGATTCAGAGAATAAACTACAGAGCTAGTGAAGTTTATCCTCTACCTGATTTTACAGTCTTTCTGCTAGGAATATGTAGACGTAAGATCTAGGCTATTTATTCTATCCTTGATGCATTTGCATAACTCCTGTAAAGTTTAATAGGAATTATGTGCATACTAAGTGAAAACTAACCCTATGGGGTAATATAAAGGAGTTTGGTAAGTTCAATGAAGAGAGAAAAGTCAGTCTCTTACATCTGAAGAGATCTGAATTGTCTGGAAAAAATATAACTCACTTTGTAAAGAATATTGTGATTTTCCACATTAATGAACTCCATGTTTTCCTCTTCTAGCAATGATTTCCTCATAATGGTTTTTCTCTGCAGCTTCTCCAAAGGAGGTAATTTGTATTTTGCTTTACATCTAAATTTCTACAGACATAAAATGGGGTCATGAATTGTTCAATGCCATCAATTTTATGTGTACTCCACTTCTGCAGAGGACTGTCACTTTCCAGTCTCCAGTAAGTCACCTACCAGTATAGCAGCAGTAATAAAAATCAGACTTCTATTCTGTCTTTGTAGTCTGTTCTTATCATATGTTGTCTCTTGCCCTCATGTTACACTCTGAAAGCAAACTATTTCACTGAGTACCGTAGTTTGAAATGCTCAACTTCACCATTTGTCAGAGCTTAAGATTTCATTAAAGAAAACTTGAATTAGAACTTTTTTTCTTTTATCATTCTAGCCTCAAATTTTAGATTACTACTGTGTCTTTTTGGTATTTTTTTGCATAATTCTACCGGACAGTCTGTAGCTGGTGAATTATATTTCAGCAACCTTCCAGTGAAAAAGAGCATCCAAATCCCCCTGCTCAGGGATGCTTTAGAAGAACTAAGTTGCAGGCTGTGCTCTGTATGTTAGATTTCAGGGAATGCAGAGTAATGAAGAACAGCGATCGTAAAGTACATCTAAACTACCCTTCCCCACTCTGCATCAGAGCCTCATGCAGTCAGTTGTCCACGCTGCTTTGGACAGTTCATGTGAGAGAAGTTCTGTACATATAGGTCTTACAAGGTTCTCAAGCTGAAACTTCCACATAGCCATTATCTCTTTGGTCCAGCACTTTGTAGATGTTTTGCTGCAGGATAACTATGCTGATGATGCTGTTCATTTGGGAAAGACGCTGAGGTTATTTGTAATGTATCAGTACATGCCAAAACCTTTGTCCTTTTTCATAAACCTGGTATCATTTTGTGGTGGACAGCTGTTACTGAAGAGTTAATAGGAAAGAATATTAACAGCAATTCAGATTTCTTGTGCTAGTGACCTTCTTTGGAAGGCAATAAGTAGGTACCTCTCTGGAAGAGAAGCAAAGAAAAGAATAATTTCAGTAAGGTTCTCCTCAATTTTTACCTGTCCTAAGCTACAGTGCCCATAGTGTTTGCTTAGGCTAATTGCAAACAAAACACACAGATTTGAAAGATGATTCCTTAAGGATGTGATCAAGATACAGTCTTAATCCTCATGAGTCAGGCAGCTGAGGACACAGCAGACTACCACCAGTGTGAAGCAAGGTCAGGCTGCTCCAGAGAGCAAGGTGAGACAGCAGCTGAGGATGAGGAGGCAGGCAAGGACAGTGATAAGGCTGCCAACCCAGTACATACAGTACCCTCACCTCTTCAAGGTAAGCAGAGCAGGTCTGGTGTCACCCAGGAGTTCAGAGCACCACACAAGTCTGTAGCATAGAGGCACTGTGGCGTAGCTTGGCCAGAACAAAGGACAAGTAGCCAGCTAAACACAAGTGCAAAGCAAGGTTGGGCAAGCCCCACTTCTCATGGCTCTTTCCCACACAGTTCTTTCCACACAGCTGTCTGACCTGAACTCACACAGCTGCACCAAAGTCTAGACCTAAGACCAGGCAGCCAAACCCCTGGAGGAGCGAAGGAAGAAGAAGTTGCACTCATAGCTTAAAGATGTTTGGATTTCAAAACTTACAAATGGATTTAATCTCAATCACATTGGTAGATATTGAAAACAGAACTAAAGCAAATGTATCATGTCCTTCAGTCTTTTTAAAACTGTATAACTCCAACTTTATACAAACTCAAGGTCCTGGCAGTTTTAGGTATTCTGTAGTGCTTGTTACCAAGAGATGGCAATAAATGGTGTGAGGGGGAAGATGTGCAACTTTATTTTTAAAACACAAAAGGGAGAACATTTCTGTGAAGTCATCTCTTCAAGTCAAGCCTGAAAATTCTTAGACAACAAATGGAGAAAAGGGAAATTCAAAATGTACAGGTTAGTAATTAGAGTATATTAATCTGTTATGAGGAAATCTGTCTTGTCAAATTGTATCATTAGGAGACAAAGATACCTTGTTTTTGCATATTTTTCATGCTTCAAATTAACAGGTATAAAACAATCACAATACTTGTCAAAGATGCTGAAAACTTTGTGATCCAACTCGGGTGCAAACTGGGATACTTTGCACAGTTTATCTGAAATACAAATTCAGATTGGATTCAGTGGCTCAGGGAAATAGGATGATCTCTTCAGGGCTGCTAGCCTACATACCGTTTTAATGTATGGCACTTGAAATTTTTCAGGTTAGAGAAAAAATAGAACTTGTATCTATGCTCTTTGCAAATCAACAGACTTATTTTAAAAAAAAAATGTGGGCGCTTTTGCCAGAGCTATTCTAAAGGGCTGTTGAAATTCAAGTCATCTGCATACCTGTATAAAAGGAACAGCTGATATCATTTAATGTGTTTTTCAACTCGTCTGCATCAAAGAATGAAAATGATTCCAGCCAGCTTCAGCCATGGACGCAGCTATGCACTACATGCAAATTCCCAAGGAGAGGTTTCGAGAACATTCGTGCAATATGAACCTGTTGTTCATAGCCAGTAAATTTATTGCTAAATAACAGATGTTAAAAGGAAATTTAGGCACTAGGGTCCAAGACTGGATTATCAGCTCCCAAAACTGGCCTGGGCTTCAAGAAGTACAATAGTATTCCTGCCAAGTCAGTGAATGTATGATACGCATTTGGCATGTGCTCAAGTCTTACTATGTGAAAGCTAACAATCTGTGTCAATCAAAAGACTGATGAATAGCAAAATGGTGTGCAATTTTAATTTCATGAAAAGTTGGAGATTAATTTTATTAAGTCAGTGTATTATTGCCTTAATGAATAATATTAAGGCAATGTAACACTGAACATGAGAACATTAGAAAGAAAATTATGAAGGTATTCATGTCATGGTATACTGAGATAATTGGCAAGGCTGTACTTCTATTAATTTCTTTATGAGCAATAATGAAATGTGGTATAATACAAAAGTATAATCATACATATGTGGGAGGGAAGGGGGGTGCTGTCACTAAAAATATAGCTGTCCTACTAAGTTTCCCATTATTAACATTTTCATAGTAGGCACAGAGTTTTCTTTAGATAGTGCTATATTTGAAAATTATTGCTAGTATTTACCATTTCAGGCGGTAGATTCTAACGCCTTTATTCAATGACCACTTTTATGTACTTTTACTGTCTAGCAACAGTAGAAAGAATTTTGCCTTCCCTGACACATGTCTTGCTAACACTTTTGCTGTCCTTCAGATTTCCTTCTCTGGGATTTATCACCCAGAGATCCTGGTTTGGAGCATGTATCCCATATGGGGCCATAACAGGGAACAATAACCCCAAATCTGTATGTATTCTCACTTTCTACTGAGAGATATCTCCTTTTTGAGATTTGCTAAGGCAGTTTTAAATAAAATATTTTCATTTCTGATTAGGTGTAAAGGTTTAACTATGAATCTTTGGATTCTTTCATTCAACTTGTATATTGTAAAAAAACCACTAACAAATGATTCTGTATTGCAGCTAGTAGGTTTTTGGGTGGAGTGGGGTAGCAGAAAGGCAGGGAGGTGTCAGAGGGTAATGGTCCTGAAGGAGTGGAGAAGAAAATAAATCCATTAGGTAATGTAATTTTCTATCCATTCCACCTGTTTTGTAATTATTCTAATGACAAAAAAATCCAAATTACTTTACAGCATCTTGCAAATATTGCCTCATGCAGAAAAGTTCAATGTTAACTATACAAGCAGTAATCCCACTGAAAACATCTGATAACAGATTTAACAACGGTTTCAGAAAGACATTAGTTATCCTTGATTTGTCTTCTCTTTTCTGCTGGTTCAGCAATAAAGCAGTTATCCTTAAAATAATCAAAATTTTATTAACTCACACATGCATATACTCATGACAGGAGTGTATAGGGTAAGAACTTTTTAGGATGGCTCCAGCTTAGCTTAAATATGCTGATGTAAATAGTACTGCATTTGTATTTTTCATCATTCAGTACAGGCAACAAGTAATTAAAATTGTCCATTAAGCTGTGGTCTCTTGCTGTGATTTTGAAACAGCCTCAGATGAAATGTGTTAATCTAAATAGGTGTTCTGTTATTATTGATGAAACTACTGCTCTTAGTGTATTTTAGGGCAAAATCTAATTGACTAGTTTGAGCTATCTACAGCCCTTGTTTAAATTATGCAAGTTCAGATATTTGCTTTGTTTGACCTGGAACACACCTAGAACTCAGCTGGGAGGGTGTAAATTACAATTAACTGCTGTTATGTCCTCAAAAAGTGCATAATAATTGGGATACATTAATCCCAATATCCTGTATGCAAAGGCTACAGTCCAGTCAATTAACATATAATTTGCTGGTTAATTTTGGAGGTTGACTAGAGAATTTGAAATACAGAATATGTTAGAAATCCTTAACTAATTTAATGAAAGTACTCATAAAATCTTATGCAAGAAATCAAATCAAACCATGAAATATTTGAAAGGATACTGCTCAGCCTCTCATCAGTGTAGGACAAACCCCCAAACAAATCACTCTATACCATCATTGTGTATGTGTACATATTTGTGTAAAGGTACACCCAACATTTTTTACTGTATATACACAAAGTTACCATCAGTGTAGGCATTTTGTTAATGGTTTTCATATGCCAAATGTGCAACAGCTTTTCTAAATCCAAACTATACGTGGGTGTCTTTTATAAAATCATTTCTCCGAGTGGTCTGTTTAAAGAAAGACTCTTGCATGTAGCTTCTTGGTGTAATGACCAAAAGATGTCCATCTGTGCCAGGAATCACCTCCCACAATTCTAAAGAAGGTGCTGCTTTTGTAGCCAAGGCAAAGCATATTCTAGTCAGACCTTAAATGTGTTTCATTGAAGAGATATAATGCTATTGGATGAAAATGCCTCAGATGGACACAGTTCCTCAGTCAGCTAAATTCTAAAATGGAAAAAGAAATGTTACACCACACTCAGAAGGACATGCCTTATCAATTTGATCTGCCTGGGATAAGAAGATTGTTAGAAAAGTAGTAATAAAATGAACAAACCCAAAACCATACACCAAACTAATTTACTTGGTGTAGAAACCATAAATTCAAATTCCATGACCTATTTAAATGCAAAATGTGATTTTAATTTCCTTAAAGGAAACCATACTACTTATATGTACTGTGATATTAACATTATGTTACTCTAGAAGCTAATAATTAATTGCAAACACACTGTGAGCTGTGGTGAGCTCTATATTTGAAGAATCAGGTGCAGTATGTACTGAGGTACATTGAAGATCGTGTGAGAATGAGAACAATAGGAGCTCTTGATTTATGTAAGAGAATGTGTTCTTTTAGAAGGTTCCTTATGGGAAATTAAAAAAAATAAATAAATTCCCAGGCATCTACCATTTTAGGTCAGTGCAGTATGTCACTCATCATTAGGAGATTATTTTGTAGCATGATTATTGAGTTTTTTCCATTAGCTTTCCTTACAATGAGATTATTTAATTAATCTTCAGGTAATTAACCTCTATTTACCATTGTAAATTTCTGCATTGGAACTCATGGCAAGGAGATGTAGATATTATCTCTCTCTAATCACAGAGTGTCAGTGGATGAGTTACTGTACAATGAGTATTACATGCAAAAAGTATGCTGACTTAAATTTAGAGCTATCTCATCAGAAACAACAGTATAAAGTCAAAGTTTCAAAGAAGTCTGACCAGAGTTATTAAAAGGTGCAGAATGAAAGAACCAGATTTTTTGAGAGTCATGTCTTTACAAACAATCCCGAAATTGTGAACTAGCAAAGCTAGAGGTTTTGGAGCAGTTTGCAGAATATCAGGGGGCTGTAGGAAACCAAACCAGGTGACAGCCTGGAACTATTTAGAGCTTAAGGGCCAGAATCATTACTCTAGATACGTCCCCTCTGTGCCACTCAGCTGATCATCAGTAGGTGAGATGTAGATACAAACTGTAAACAAAGATCCCTGACATAAAGCAAACAAGAAGTGCCTCCAGGACCCTTGAAGAGGTGTGGCAGGTTGTGTATTGTGCATGTGTGGGGGAGAGTTGCTGCAATGTTTCTCAGCCCTTCCTAGCACTGGGAAATCTGTCAGTCAGCTGCAAAAGGGTCCATTAAGGATCCTGCAATGTTCTATGAAAAAAGCTACTAAATAAGAGCTCTAAATGGTGCATTATCGCAGAGGCATAGCTTCCTTCTGGATTTCCCACTGAGCTCTGAGCACAAGCAAGTGTCATGTTGCAGTTTAGTAGTTGGTATTCTTTGTGGCTTAACAGCATTGGACATTGCATTACTCATCCACCATGAATTCCAGCTGATCAGTTGGTAATGTTCACTCTTGACACTTCAGTAGAATATGCTGTGCATGAAAACATCTTAGACATAATGTGTTACTCTTTTCTTGAACAGGGGTAGCACTGTTTCGTTGGATTTTTTTAAAGTAAATATCACTCAAACATCTGCATATGATCTGTTCTCTCTGACCTTCCTGAAATGGTCTTATGGATTGGTATGGATTTTCTTGGTGATGGATCTTAATGGTCAAGAGCTTCCCAATATCTCAGTGAATGTATTAGCCCGGTTTTTCCTGCACTTTTGAATGCTTTTTCCCTCTCCTATGATGCAGGGGAGGAATGGCAGAAAACGGATTCTGGTACTTCAGTACTATGAGAACAAGGGGTGATACTCTCTTTGCACAGGCTTCCTTGCACCACCCTGTCCAGAAAGCAGCGGACACTGGTATCAGAACTGATGCTATTACAACATCAATTATTTCTTCCTTGTTTACTTTTTGTCTGTGGCTATTGATGTCAAACCTGACTTGATTTTCACCTCACAGCTCTGAGACCCTGGGAGTTGCTCTGAGTTTCTAGCATCTTTACTTCTTCACCTTGATTGTATTTGGAAGCCATGTTAGCTTTATAAGAAGACATTTAAAACTAATTCTGTTAAAAATCTGTAAAGCTCTGTGGGTGTTTAAGAAAGATTTATGATATTGATTTCAACTGGATTAAAAATAAATCATACTGATATGACCTAGATATAGATTGAATCACAATGTCCATGCAAGGTTCTGTTGTGTTTTAACAATGCGTTACTAAGCTCATATAAAAAGTAAATTCATTTAGCTTTAATCACACAAGAAATATGGTTTAAAGCCATATATGCTCTGAAATTTAATTAGGTGCCTGAATTCTTTATTGGTTTTCAGCTCACACTTTCCTCAGTCTATATACCAGCTTGTTCCTTAAATTGTTTGCCTTAAAAATGAGCATTGAGTAAATACTTCACTAACAGGTCTTAGAAATAATTACAGGCAAAGACGTGATTTAGGAAGGAAGCCATAGTGTAAGAATTCTGGAGAACATGGTAAGTATGTTAAGAAAGTTAGTGGTTTCCAGAATAAATTACTTTGTAAACCTCTGTAGCTAGAAAATTAATTCCTTTCTGTTGTTTCTCTGTTTCATGGAATTACAATTCTACAGAAAATTCATCAGCCAGATGAAAATAATGAATTAAATATTTCCATTAAGGAAAAAATATCTTATTGATTTCCAGTGTTTAACACTGTGAAGAATTAGCAGTGCTATTTATCTTACAGCACCTTTAGGTCATTTACAGTTC
This sequence comes from Falco naumanni, assembly GCF_017639655.2. Lineage (NCBI taxonomy): Eukaryota > Metazoa > Chordata > Aves > Falconiformes > Falconidae > Falco > Falco naumanni. The sequence continues at coordinate 71,636,445 of NC_054056.1, forward strand.
TAACAGTTCCAAGATTAGTTGGCTTTATTTCACAGTTTTATCTCTAGCTTCCATTTTAAATCAGAAACTTAATATTAATACATTTTTAAATTAAGCTTTAATTTTTCTAAAATAGTTATCCATGAATATTAAAGTGAACAAACAAACAAAACCCCAGAATTGACATACACCAAAAGCCTAACTGGTGTAATTTAAAAAAAAAAAAAAAAGGAAAAAAGAAAAAAAAAAGGAATAAATTTACATGTTAAATCCTTCTGAATGTGAATCCTTATGAGTATTCATAAAAAGCAGTATAGGTTGATTTCCTTGGACTAGAGTGTACCAAGGGGTCCTCATACAGAGAAAGAGCACCAATATTGCTGGCAGAGAGGGAGAAAAGTATAATGGGAAACCAGTGAAATGGCAGCCTCAGTTTGTTACCACTAGCTTCATGTAGCTAGAGGCTGTCAGGATCTGTAACTCCAGAGAAACCTCAATACACAGGCTACAAGTGGCAGGGTTTCTAGTGTGCCTGCACTGCCTTGGCAAAAACCAGACAGAGCCTTGAAGGTCAAAGCTAAAGCCTTCTGGTGAGTTCCCTGTGTCTAAGGGCTTCCTGCTGCACACCTGGATGCCAGGTCTTTAGTGCTTAGGCTGTTAAGCCCCTCACTCCATGGAAGGAAAATCCTTGTTCTGGTGGAGGTTGCCCAAGGTTTTTACATAGTGACTGCAAATCTAGAAGCTGATGGTCCTTTGGGAGGTCCCTATGTTAGGACTGCTCCAAGGATAAGTATCGCTTGTTAGGAAGTTGCCTCTTGCTGTAGGAATCTCTAGTCTTGTATTCCTTAGTGTTGTGTGCTATAAAGCCAGTTCTTTTGGGGTCTCATGTTCTGAAGAATGTTCATTATAATAAGGCAGATGATTTTTCCCTTTCCCTTTCCCTTTCCTTTTCTACCCCACCTGAACAAATAACTTAAATGCAAAAGACAAATAGATAACATTATTGCCAGATGCTAAAATTATACTTTAGCCCTGCTTCAAGGACCAGATCTAACAGACAGGCTATAATCAGAAAAGAGTATCTGCGTTCCTGTGATGCAATATTATTTAATTGTTGACTTTTGAAACATGTTGCTGCTGCATCACCATGTCTGTGGCTGTCTGTTTTTTCCTAGTTGAGAACAGAGAAGGGCAGGGGTATGTAAATGCAAAATATCACTTAATCTTCCAAGAAACAGTAAGACTGCAGAAGTGTGGAGTGCTGTTGGGAATCCCATGACCCTTCAATCAGAACAATATAGCATGAAAGCAGTAAAGCCTTTTTTGACTGCGTGAAGGCCAGATGAGTAGAAAAAGATGATCTCACTGGGAAAATTACTATTCTGGATGTAATCTCACTATGAGGAGGTAGCCACCTTCAGAAATTAATTATTGTCGTAATAGTCAATATCAAAATAATACCTGATTCAGAGCATGATACTGGCATTAATAACAATTCTGAGAATTTAAAGGTGGTAAAGTCATAAATCCTATACAATGATGACTGCAGAATGGTCACCTACTGTCACTATAATGGCTGTTATTTAATCAGACACATAATTTGAGTATATTAGACCATTCTAAATCCATTAGGTTTATTGTGTTTGCTTATAATCTAATTAACCTATAACTTTACTTTTAACCTAGAAATTGAGTTGTAACTTGTTGTACAGTATAATATAAATCTACTATATAAAATAAGCATCCATTTGAAACAAAGTCTCTAAAACCAGAATACCTGGAAATGGATATGTTTCTACAGTTAGAAATTCTTACATCATTCTGCTAGAGACAGGAACTGTACAGGATTTTTTCTGAACATGGTGTGACTAGGAAGCCTAACTGAAACCTAGGTGTCTGGAAAATCTTAAACCAAGCAGCTACTTAGTACACTGTGCAAGGGGATACAGTTCTCATTAATTCATTCTCTTTAGCTGAGCACTAACCTGTAATAGATAAGCATATCTTGTTTAATGGCATCTCTCTTTTTTAAATTCCCAAACTTCATAATACTTGATGTTGATCCAGCTCGTTCACCAACATTTTCATGTGATGAGTTTCCTACCTAAAATCTTTCCTGTGGGTTCAGCTGGGTGCAACATTAAATACAAACTTCCTTTCCATATTGGTGGGTGATGCTCTGAGCATTTAAACAGCTGTGTTCTAGCTGTAGCCACATGCTAATGTGGGTGAAGTAATTATTTTTCAAAAACCTTCCTTTTAGCAGTAAAACAAAGTAACAGTAGGCTGTCTCATCCTGGTAATTAAGGTTCTCCTTATAATTCTACTGCTAAAGCACTGCAACACATCTGAAAAAAAAAAATCTTGAAAGTAAAGTACTCTGTCCTTTTAATTATTTTTTATATATAATTTTCCTATTTTCTCCAGTATGCCCTGTTTTTCAAGGGATAACCAGAATTACAGCTCACTCTCACAGTTTGATGTTAGTTGTAGTTGCAACTAAACCCATTGGTTTTCTAAAAGAACAGAAATCTCTACAGATAAGGAAAAAAACTCAACTGCAGCAGTGTGAAGAGGTGAAGTTTGTGTTGCAGTAGTTGGGAAGCAAAAAATATAAAATAAGTATGTGAAAGGAGTTACTGGGTATCAAAGAATATATCAGCTACTGGTATTTGTCCATATAAAGATATATGTTACAAAGTGTACTTTCACACATTCTTATTGTGACTTATCACTGAGTATCTACACTTTGCTAAATTCTGGCTATTCTCCATATGATACAGCTGGCTGATAGTAAGGTCTGGCTAAGCTTTGGCTGTGACCAAAGCTATGTGAGGCTTTCAGGTTCTGCCAGTCACTTCTTTTGATTAGGGATTTGCTAGTAATCTTGTTTTCTGCTAGCAACCTAAACCACCTTTCCTTTCAGTCAGTCTTTAGACAAAAGGCTAATGACATATCACATCTTCTCTGCTTCCCTCTCGTAATTCAAATTCATCAAGAGAGAGGGTAGGGACTCCTCTGATAGCAGTCATCCTCTACTGTGGCAGTATGGAACCTAACTCAGTAACTCCTTTGAGCTTTATACCAATGACAAATGAGCTCATCTCTGAAGCTCATCATCAGCACTTGCTTCTGCCTGGTTGGGATCATGAAAGATCCTTGAAATTACAAACTTTCTCATGATATCTTTTATCCCAAGGGTTCTGAATAGGTTCATCAGCATTTTGCTGAAGTACTGAGAAGTAAATCATCCTTAAATACTTACAAATCATCGGCGAGGATGTAAATCTCTATTATATGTAGGCTTTTCCTGTGATTACAGGATGTTTGAATGGCAGGGGTTTTTTTCATCCCCCCCCCCCCCCGGATTCAATAGACATCACTGTGTCATATAGAAGTATATTGAACTTATGACTGCATTTCTTCACTGTTTATATTAAAGGATCTGACATATTATCAACATTGTCAAGTATCAAAGAATGTATAAGCCTAGCAGTCTTTGTCCTCTTTTTACACTTTATTGACTTTTTCTCAGTCTAGATAAGGTTCAATAATCCTTGACACTGTTTAAAACTTAGATTCTTCCAAGTATAGCATTTCATTGAACCAAAGTGCAAGGACAGCTCTGTTTTTGATAGCATAATAAATACACTGCATAACAAAGACTGCATAAAGTATCCAAGAAAGGAAATAGATTGCTTTTTTAGAAGCTGTTGGCTTTTTTTAACTACGCTTCAGTTTGCCAAAATACAATATCCATGTCTGTTCCCTGTGCAAGCAGAGAAGGGCAGAACTGGTTAAAACTCTTAATAGTGTTATTCTGTATTACTGAATCAATCTGAATGACACTGAGACTTACATCACCACATCTAATCACAAGTCAAACATCACCACAACTAATGTATGAATTCTTAAATTCAAAAAATGGAATTTTGGAGCCAAAAAATTAGAAGGTAAAATAAACTGCAAATTTGTGAACAACCTATTTCAGATTTCTGTCTTGTAAACTAGAATTGTTTCTGTGTGAATGGAAATAAAAGTTTTCTAAACTTCGTTCATGAAAAAATTGCTAACAAAAATATTTTTTTAAACATTAGCACCTGATATTTCTGTTATAAAATAAGCTCTTGAGGTTATGGTATATTGCTCTATGAAATCAATTTGTTTTCCTGTTTAACTAGGAAGTTCGTTGTCATCACTGGGTGTGTGTCTGTGAAAAAATAGGGATGGCTGGCTATTTCCAAGGCAAATCTGCAGGATCTTTAGTCCACTGCCAAGGCTGTCTGTCACAGAAATCCTCAGAACAGTGGGGATTCTGCGTATGAAAGAGGAGAGGAACTGTAAACAACTAATAGAGCCTTCCACTGAAGTCCTGCTTTCAGTGTTGCAGGTTACCTGAGTTTTGATTAATATCCCAAGCATAATTTACTCTTCTTCCCAGAGTTAACCAGCTCTGACTGCTGTTTCTTTGTTGTGCCATCCTTGGATGAGCTAGTGTCTTTCAGAAATGTGTCTTGCTCAGAAAAAACAAAGCAATGTATTTAAGACCTAGTGCCCACATATGACAAATTTCATTCAAGTGTCGTGAGATTTCTATCATTAACTAAATCTCCCCTCAGTGCCTGCTGTTTGTTATAATGTATCAACATCCTGTAAAAGGAGCTTCACAAGTTTTCACAAACTCATATGGGGAATTTAGTACCTTGGGATTTATAACGCATTATTCTTGTTAATTATTAGATTATGAATAAGAAAATAAGAAAATAAAAAAAAAAAAAAAAAAAAAAAGGAAGGAAACGGGCATTGAATTAGCTCCATATAACCATTTCAGTTGTCCATCCTGGAATGATTGGTGACAAGCAGTCACTGAGGATGTGATATTAAGTATTATTTGATGAAAAATATCCTGTGATCATTCACAAAACTTTTGGCCCAGATCTTCTCTTTGGAGATACATATGCCAGTTCATTTGTAAAGTTCCGACGCTAGTATTGCCTTGCAATTTAAGTGATGTTAACATAAACGTAACAACTGTATGAGAACATGTTAGCTGCTTCAATAATTTCATCATTATTTGGAGATGAGATTTAATACATTATCTAATAGCTATAACAAATCATGCTGGGAATAACAGATCGTGTTACAGCTGATAATTTATTTGTTCATTGTTGGTTTAGGCTATTATTATGAAGAATTAAAAAAAAGGAATTGCCTCCAGCTGTTACCTGCATCAGTAAGGTTTAAAGACCCCCTTTTAAAAATCTTTTTTTCTGTTGCTCAGGATTTTGCCAATGCATGGAGCTTACCAATGCCATCAGCAATTGTGAGAGAGTGATTTTTTAAATTGGTTTTTTAATACTGGTCAGAATAGTTTTAAGGATTAAAGAAGGATAAGAACTTGCAAGAAGTATTTCTTCCATTCCTTGGCTCTGTAATTCTAAAAGAAAGATTATAACCATAATAATATCTTTTTGTATACCATAAATGCATGAAATAATCATACAATTAAAATTTATAGTCAAATAGCAGTATGAAGATATTAATTTGCAACTAGAGTAAATAATATTTGAAGGTTGGACTATTGCAGTTGTCTCCATTCTTTCTCCTTTCATGATCATAAGTCTTCTGCTATCATTCAAGTGTTCTGTGTGTCTTGGTATAAACAAAATTTATCACATTATGACAGCAGTCATAAATACATTTGACCATATATTATAATAGCTTAAGAAAGTCTATTTGCCATTCTCCATAAGATAGTTTTTTATGTTTAAAAAGTAATATTTTTATTTAGATACTATTTTGGCATATGTAATTTAGTGGTTTTTACCTTTATTTTCATCAGAAACAATTCTTAAGGTCTGACTCCTTTCTTGTGTTTAATGCAACTGCTTGTCCATAATTTTATTGAGTGAAATAAAATTTGCTGACTGTAAGTAATAAATCACTATCTCAATTTTGTCTTAGTAGATAATCTGTCTTTGATCAAGCAGATGAGTACCAATCGATACATTTTTCCATAACAACTGTTTAATACAATACTGTATTAAATACAACAACTGTTTAATACAAAGAACCCACAAAGTTTAGCTGTGAGAGCTATTCAGTAGTGTGCCTGAGTGTTAATAGGTCAGTTTACAGTCACAACTCTAATCTATTGTACTTTTTTGATCATAATGAATTTAATCTTTAATAGCTGTCAATGCAAGTATTTTATAGCACAAAAAATATTTTCTACAAAGTAATTTTTAGTCCCCAATATCAAAGTCACTACTTCCCCTTTTAAAAAGCACACTATTCTGGAACAAAATTATATGAGATGACTCACTGCTAAATTCTGTGTTCTGTGAAGTGTAGTGCTTTCAAAAAGAAGTAGCTGGGAAGGTCTAATTACACATACTTTATTTTTAACCTATTTTCTCTTAATTTCTTTGTCCATACTTTTCTGCTCTGAGTAAGCACTGTCATTTTTATACCATAAAGAACAGCAGAATTAATTTTATATATAATTATAAGGGTTATATTGTATTAACTCTTTGTTTTGTCAGAAACCACCTATAACTTTAATCTCTTTAGGATCTAAATATTAGTATAATTAACATGGGGACTTAAGAGAAAATTCTTAAACAAGAGTGAATGCTATACTACATTGCCCAGATTTTAACTTTGTATCCACTTGTTTAATTCAAGTACTGCCCTTGCCCTTGAGCTTTACTTATGTCTGTTCTAATATCTTTGGGACATTATAAAAGAGAGAAAATAAGACTTGCATGGGAAATAGTACATATGGTAAGTCTTTAAAGATAATTCCAAGCTTTTGGGTATTTCAAATATTCTTTTGCTGTTTGATAATTTCTTTCATATGCATCATCTTGTTATTCATCTTCGGTTTTCTATTTTCACTAATTTGAAGAGCTTCAGTGTTTTTTAAAGGCCTACCGCTATGCACAGCTAACAGTGCAAAAACACAAACTTTCAGCTTAAATATGAACAAGCCTGGCTGAGGGAACTCTTTACTGCTGTTCTTTATGAATACAATTGATCCAGACTTAGCTGTGCCTTGCAGAAGAGCTAACCTTGCCAAATGAGAGGATTTCCCTCTAAAGACCTCCTAGTAAAATCTTACCAACTACTATTATCTATTAGTAATAATATGGGAAATATTTGCAGGTCCTCACATGGTAAATTCTTCTCTTCCTCCAAAGGTCTGGTAGAACATTAACTACATCTAGTGAAAAGAAAAACAGTGATGATTCAGTGAATCAACCCCTGTCTTGATTTTTAATTTTTTTAAGACTAGGCCATGAGATAATTAAAGTAAAAGTAGAGTAAAGCAAATTTGGAATTTTCTGCTTTTCTTGACCTTTTGACTTCCTAGATCTGTATAAATAATGTTACTTGTGTTGATACTGTAGTTGAACTTTCAAAGGATTTCCCACTGTCTTTAATACAGCATTGTTCCTGATACAAATGTGATTCCTAACAGGTGTGAATAAATAGGTACTCTTCTGACTCTTCTTTCAGTTATTCCAGAGTATAATTTTAACAAATTATGCTGTATCTCTGGGAGAACTTCTCAAATCAGATGAGACGCAAGATCTCTCTAATCATCTTCCATATGTGTGCTATAAGTGATATATGATGTGACCCGATAACTGAGTACAGCTGCTGAAATAGTTAACCAGATTGCACCTAAACCACCATCCTTCAAGAAACATTAGCTTTGCTGTTACATAAACTTCAAAAGTTTTAACAAGTAAATCTTGGTATTTCACTGGATCTAATATTGCCTATGAAGTGTACACATCTTGCTTTCCTATTGTCCTTGCTAAACACCGTATTATCTTTTCTTACTTGGCACAGATCTAATAATAATTGCTCACACTAATGGCACCTCAGAGTTAGCCTGCTGAAGCCCATTTAACTCTGGGCCCTGTTTTGACACCATTTGAAAACAGCAGCAGTTTTAGGGTCATAATGTGATTTCTATTCTACCTCATCCTGGAGTAAGCATGCTATGCTGTTCCACACTGTTCCTCTTTTGTTTCAGGTGATTTCAGCAGCATGGGAAACCTCACATAATTTTATTAATTTCAATAATGTTTTAAAATAAACATTGTCCAGCTAAAGCCTGCTGGATATTAAGAAACTGCTCACCTTGCTGTTTTGTTGTTAGGTTGTATCTGAAGATTTATGATTGTCTTAAGTACAGGTGAAGCTATTAAAGGTGACATTTGTTAAAGATATTAACAGCATTACTATTCTTTCTGTTCTCTGTGGATTTGGCTGCTTATCAATCGGAATCAATTACTTCAAATTCCTGGGCCTTCTGTAGAAAGCATTAAATGGTTGGAGATGTGATTTTTTTCCTTCTTTTATTGGAAGGACTGATTTTATATAAATGTACATGACTTTGGGCTGATAATACTTGTTAATACTTGATGAAATGTTAGTGTGGCAAGCATTCATCTGGCTGGATCCCCCTAAAGACCTCTAAATATTGTACACTTTAAGTATTTTTCTGGTTGATGAAATACACACTTTTAACTTCACACACAATTCCTCCCTAAATGTTCATAACTTATGCTAATAAGAAAAAGTTAATAAAAAAAATATTATATCAAACCCACTAATTCCTGTCCATTCTGATGAGCATCGCTCAGCAACCATTTGTAAATAAAGGAATATGTTCTGTGTCTCTGATGTTTTGATGCCAATGTACTTGGCAAAGTACATTGTAAATCAGCAATAGGAATGAAGTTCATGATTCCCAGAAGAGCGGTTCTCAGAGACAGCTCTCTGGCTCATAAGTACTTCACAGGCATCTTCCTGGATGTCTGTAGAGTGGAATACTTTGTAAAACCACCATTAAAAGTAGGGGCTGAGAAGGGAAATTGGATATATAAGTTCTTTTCCATTGAGTGGGTTGTACTATAAGGGGAAAGAAAAGAAGAAAGAAGACACTTTGTTCTTGAAGCTCCTGTACTTTGATTTCTTTAACGCAGCTCATTACAGTTTGCATCTGGGCAGACATGACAAGTTTATGCTAATAATACTCTGATCATCAGCTTGAGTTCCTGGTTAGAAGGTGGTAATATTACTTCAAAGGTCACAGAGAACAGAAAACAATTTACCTCTTTGAGATACTTGCTGCCTTATATATGAAATCTGTTGATTGTATTTTTCTGTTCTGTGCTTCAGGAAAAGTTTGTTGCAGTAAATGCAAATTCCTCATAAATTTCCTCACTTAAACTTGTGATCTTTCAGCCTTTCGCTACATGCACAGGCCCACTCCATTACTCAACATTAATTTTATTTTAGTATCTTAAATTTATATGAATGTTTGGCTTCTTCATATGTGTGCATATCAGTTTTGTGACTGAATTTGCTCTTGGGATTTCAGAGTCAGTATGCTACATGAGAACAAGAGGACAGCATTTTTGGCCATTCTTTTGGGAAGACAAACTTTCCATCTTTAGTAGAATGCAATGCTTGTTATAATCAGTACAGACTATAGACAGTGGTATGGTACTGTTTGCTTTGGTGGTGGTGTTTGCAAAGTTAATCACCCTTTCAACTTGTTCTCAGTTGAGGTTTCTGTTTCTTACAATATTTTTGATGCATTTTTGTTTAGTGAGTTTTTATGGTATACTTATACAGCCATTTGTGGGTGGAGAGTTTGGGGGCAATTACTCCTCAACTCTCCTAATTCCAGAAGTGGTGCCTGTTTAATATCTCTGAAGCCTTTGGTCTAGAAGTCATCCCCAACTCACTCTCTACCTGCCTCTACTGTCTTCTGCTGGAATAGTTAGAAAAACTCCCTTGGAAAATATGCTGTTTCCCCCCTCCATACAGTTTTTCTAGATTTCTTGGCCTTTTCCTCCTTCCTGACCATAATATTAAACTCCCTTCCCACCTCTAAAATGAATTCTTGCATTGTGCCTTTCTTTTGCAATTTGAAATAACTATACTTAACCTGTAAAGTACTGTGGGGTGGGTGGGTATATAAGTATATTGTATAAATAAACATGTTGGGTTTGTGGTTGGGCTTGGTTGTGTTTTTTTTTTTCTTTCTTGCTTCTGCCTCTAAACCCTATCAAGTATTACCTTAAACCTCCCTCAAGTGTTTATGATTTTAGGGTTGAAATTCTTCTGCATATTTTGGTGACCTGCTGAACTCTCCTTCCCTGTCTTTCTATCTGCCTAATGGTTCCTGACATGTCAACATCAATATTTCCAGTCTTCCCTTGTCACTTGCCTCTTGTATTTCTTCTGCATCCATCAGGATGGTTCCTTACCTAATTTTCTGCATTGATGAGCTGACCATTTCTGCTTCACTAGCACACAGAAAAAAACCCCAAGTGGCTGTCTCTTTCATCCTGTGTACCGACACAGAAAGCACAAAGTTCTATCTTTTCTTCCGATAAATGAAAATAGTGGGTTATTTGAACTGATTTTAATAGACCAAAAAAATGACTAAATTATCAGTGTGCATGTGTGAATGACTCAATATAAACATGTAAACTACCTCTTAAGTCCCTGCTTTCCCTTTCCACATCTATAAAATACAGTATGAATTACTTGTAACAATTGCTGATGCGAGTGTTTTAATTTCTCTCAGGGAACTTGCTGTGTAGGGTTTTTTTCTCAATATTTTATAATTTGTGAAGAATAGATGAACAAAATGAAGAAAAACCACTTCAGTTTCCATTGATGATATCATAGATACTTGAAACAATTCATATAATACTGAATAAAAATGAGTTCTCATAGTTTCTCACAGTTGTGGGGTTTATTTTATTTTTTCCCCTATTGGTTATGGAACATAGTTCATGTATTGGATTTGTGCATGTAAACCTTGAGGGCCAGGAAAGACAATTGTACATCATATAAAAATAAAGTAGATTTTAAGTTATATAATGCAATAGCTCCACCTTCTCCAGTGTTCTGGCTTCTCTTTAGTTTGGGAATTTTAAGAGCAAGGATGTAAATTAACAGACTTGTAAGAATGTCCTGCTTCTTTGGAGGGGTTATTTTTGTCATTTTTTTTTTTTTTTAATTGACAGTGGTAGGATTTATTGGCTTAAATTTGAGTTACAGAAATAGGGATTTCAGCTGATAGCTAATGACTTGGTGCAACTGACTTGAACAAATTTTTTATGATGTCCCTGTGGCAACTCTTGGCTGTAACTATGGGTAAAATTAATAAGTGCTTTGGAAAGACTTTGTTAGGTCACTGGCTGTGGTTGTGAATGGAATTTGGTAGACTTCACTTTATAGGTCTTTCTCTACTTATTGATGGCTGGCCAAAAGACTGGTTCAGAATCAGAGAGCAATAAGGAGATAAGCAGATAGTCAAGAACATTAGTAGTTCTACCTTTGCATAATTCCTGTGAATCTTACAGTCACCAAAGTTGGTACAAAGACAAAATGTCTCCCTGGTCTGAAAGGTGGACCTTGCAGATATGCTGTCCTGTCTCCTGCAGAGTAACGTAACTATGGGAGATGAACTACAGTCCATTCCTATTGTCTTCATTTTCTGCTGCAAATCAGTGTCCAAAGGTATGTCTCTTCTGTTCAGGCTCTTCAGCTGTGGGAAGACTACCACTCAATTGGAATTCTAGTGTCAGAATGATAAAGAAAATTGTTCTTTTCATATCATTTTCATGCCATGTTCTTGTTTTCTAAATCCTTGATTTTTCACTTGAAAGTGTTCATATTACAGGCAGTGCAAGCCCTCTTTAATTTTACATTTGTGTCTTGGTCTGCAGCTGTACTGAAAAATCACTGTTCCAGAAATAAAATAGTTTTCCTTGGTGGCACACTTTAACAGCTTGGTTCTTTTGTAGGCAAGAGTCTGTCATACATGAACAACATGTAATTCTAGGTGAGTCGTTACTCAATTGAATGGAGCTCACACTTATGTGGAATACCCAGCGGCATGTCTCTTTGAGATTTTTTTTTCTGGAAATGCATTTGTACTGAGCTCTCAGCAAACATGAAATAAGATGTTATTGTTTTGCAGTGATTGTGACCAGTTTAGCACATGGGTCTTATTTTTAGCTGTGGTTTAACATTCTGAGAAGCTACTAAGAATACCTGTTAAACTATTACTGTACTGGAGGGAAGGAACCTTAATCTGTCAAAACACGGTTAATACAAAATATAGTCTTGCATTTGTCCAAAGTTAATATGTGAAGAGAACTAAAATGAGGAACTGGTGCTCAGAATTCCTTAGGTTGCACCAGTGTGGGCTGGTGAACTCATGCAGTATGTATGAAAAAGGATGTGCTGCTTCCTGAGTCCAAATTGCTGCACCAGCTCAGGTGTTTGTACAGCATCTGGGCAAGAAGGTGCACTGAATGCCCAGGTGGAGCTGGGTAATGCTTGAACGGAAGAATGGGGTTGTACTTTCTCTTTTCTTTCTCAAGTAATGTGTTAACAAAGACTTCAGTTAGGTTTTGTATTTCACCCTTGCCATACACACAGTAAAGCACTGTGAGAGCCAAGGTGGTTAAATTAATTCAGTGTCATAGTTTTAGGACAAGAATTTCAGTGAAATCTATAGCAATTTAAACTAAGCTCAGGCTGATTTGACTTCTGGCATGATAGAGAAGCATGTCTTGGGAGGGTGTAGCTTAGATTAGCCTTGATCTAATCTAAGGAAGGGTGTAATCTGAAGAAAACCTGCATGCTTTCAGTGAGAAGAAACGCCATGGCTATGAATGGAGCTTCTGTGACCATCTGACACTTTCAAAGACTGTGTTCAAAAGTACATTTAAGAATTCCACAGCAGGTAAAAAAGGAAATGTTCTAAGAAATGAGAAATAATTAATTCTTTGGAAAATGAACAACCTGTGCTGGCACTGAAGATGGTTATAATTTGTCGATTTGCCTCAATTATTACATTAAAAGAGAGGAGATTCCTTCTGGATTCCAAGAAGCAACTACTGAAATAACTCAGACTTTTTTAGCTGAAACATTAAAAGCATAAGGCTTTTCAGTGCAGGTAACTGTCAATTTAGCTTAAAATGATTAAAATTTTAATAAATAGGTTTTATAATTGATAATGTGAAATCGATTATGAGAGAAAATTTGAACACTGAATAAGAAATTATGATGTCCTTTTGCAAAGTCCTTTGTATGCAAATCCTTATCTATATGCAACATTGTATGCTCAGACTTTGCAGGCTCTGGCATTTGAAATCACTGATCTGGAAATGTGATAGTGACTTTTTTTCCTAAGACTATATTAGATATTGCATGCATTACTGATGATGTTGTAAAGTCTTTCCAGAGGAATAGATAAATAAATAATCCAGATGTGTCCTGACCTTGTTTCTGGACATAAATTCCTGGGAAAAAAAAAACAAACCCAAAAAACCAACAAAACAAAACCAAAAAACAACCAACATGTATTCAGTTTCTTTTAACAGTGATAAATTTACATGGTGCAACAGGATCTCCCTTTTAGTCCTGTGGTTCAGTACTGGTTTTGTAGTTGACCTCTGCTCTTTCTGCTTTTGTTACTTCCATCTAAGAATGATTTCTGCCCTATGAAAATGTTTCTTATACATTAAATTTGGTTTAGACTCAATATTCTGAAGCTTTTGTATTCATTAAAGACTTTTCTAAACAATAGTTTTGCAAATGCCTTATATTTAATGTTTAATATATTCTTCATTTTTAGTTGCTAATTTAGAAATTAGGGTGTGCATTACTTTATATTCTACATGCACAGTAAAGGTAAAGCTGAAGGAAACAACAAATCATCTTTAATTGAAATCACACAGACACACATACATAGAAGACCAGAAGCAGAATTTTACAATAAATCATTTTTATTAGACTTCAAGACTTTCTGAGGAGCTTGACTGCCAGTGCTGTTGAAAACCGAAAAATCCTGTCAAACTATCCTTTTCCCTGCACTTAGGAAATACCCTAAAATCTGTGAACAGAATACTCTGCTTCTGTCTAAATCATGTTTCAGTGAGGCGTTCTGAGAATGTGATGTATCTGTACTTGGGAGGGTTTTTTGTCTGTATAGACTGTTTGGATACTGAAAATATAACAATTATCTGAAGTTGATCTTACTGTCTTTACTAGGACATACAAGAACTATCAGCAAATAACCTCTGTGTATATTAATATAAGAGGCTTGAAAAAAGGAGGAGGTTATCCTGGAAACTTGAGTTTTAAAAGAAGGCAAGAAAATGGATGCAATCTAAAAAAGTAGAGAGAAAAAGGCAGAGATGTGGATATTGATAGAAAGATATCTTCCGAAGAATATGACTGTAAAATTGAGCCTGCAAAATGTGAAGTTTAAAAGTTTAAGAACGGGGAATTTCCTTTACCCATTCTCTGGGAGAAATAATTCTTACTTCTAATTGATATAATAAAAACAACTTCATTTTTTATCTCAACTTCTCATGCCAGGTTAGACCAAGAGCATACATTCTTTGTCTCTCTCAACTAAACATTATGGGGTTTTTTTTAAATTCCAAAAATCTGGAATCCTTGTAACCCATATATTTGGATTCACACATGTAATTATGAACCGTGCAGATGAGCTGGCAGGAAAAACATGTGTCTTTTGTTCTGTTGGAGGATTTGTTGAAAAGGAGGTATCACCGGGAAGTTGTGGTTCTGATAGATCACCATCTTCTCACCTTCCAAGTTTCCAATGTGATGTAAATAGGAAATGCTTGTCAGCAGGACGGGGCAGAAGCCCATGCCACTGCATGATCCTTTTCCCTTGTGTTAGGTGCAATCAATAAAGAGCTTGCAGAAACGGTCGGGGACAGGAGTGTAAAGGGAAAATATCAATCAGTTTCTGAATATAATACTCAATGTTATGAGAAACTAAGTACAGTAAACCTCACAATCATTTAAATTAACATGTTTCTCATTGCTTCTTAATATTAAATTAATCCATGAATACAGTACAAACCACACACAAACTACAATGGGAAAACATGAAGGCGCATTTAATATTTTTTTATTTCTTTAGAATTTCCGCTGACATCTATTGGAGAAATGAGTTAATATTTTTCAAACCAGCAGCAGGTATGACTTGTCTGGGAATACTGAGATAACATCCACAGGTGTCTGATGGAATGGTAATCATTTTTTTTGTATATAACTGGCTGCTAAGAAGCCTTTCAAATTCCCTGCACCTTGTGGTTCTTGTCAAATAGTAGTGTATTTTGGACATGTGTTTTGGACCAGAAGGTGCTGACTCCCTATGATCCCAGTAAGAAAAGCATTCAGACTCTATAAAGCACCATTGAAAATGGCAAGGGTTTGTGCTAAATAAAGTAAAGAAAGAATAGTATAGATCAGGGGTCCTCAAACTGCGGCCCACGGGCCGGATACGGTCCCCCAGGGTCCTCAATCCGGCCCCTGGTATTTACAGAACCCGCCGGGGGTTGGGGGGGAAACCCAGCAGCCGCAGGTGACTGCCTGCCACTGCATCCGCACGCCGGCCCCCTGGTTAAAAAGTTTGAAGACTCCTGGTATAGATGATTTTACATCCCTTAGATCCTGGGAACCCTGACTTATGCAGCACTTAATGGTCTCACTATTAGGCACAGCACACCATACAGACCCCACCCATAGAAAGGGTTACTCTATTTTGATCATTTGAGATATAGAATTCTCTTGTAAGAATAAAACTCTGTTCATCACTTCCACTGCCAAACAGAAAGGATATTCATATAAGAACATCTTGCTGCACTTTAGACAAAAGCAAGGACATGCAGGTGGCGTAATTGCCCATACAGAGTGGGAGCTACCTGCAGGCTTCTTTTACAAAGAGCTGGCCAAGCTCATCTGCAAATAGGGTCTGAGAGCTGCGCAACACAGCCTGAAGGCCAGGGGCAGTGCAGCCCAGCACAGGCATAGAGTACTCAGGTGAGCTGCTGGGAGGGTCATTAACTCCTTGATGTACAATGTTCTTCCAGTTAGCTTTACTGCAACATGTTTGAGGGAATTATCACACCCAAACAGAAGAAGTCACGTGAACGAAAGAGATTTGTGTTCAAGATACAGTAATTCTGCTGTGGTGAAGAATTACAGGAATTGGATCAGTTATGTGGGAAGTGAATGAATTGTCTGGTTGTTAGACCAGAATTTACCAAGGAGGAACTGGAACAAAAAAGAAATTCAAAATCTCTTTCACTCTAATATCTGTATGTGAATGCCTCTGAAAGTACAAGACTTCCTGGCATTTCCCTGTCCAAGGTACTGCTGATTCCATTGCCTTATATTATGGAAATAGCAATTGAATTATAGTAGAGTGTGAAATAAGATGCGAGTAGGAGTATCACTGCATCATGAGCGCTAACACCTGTAAGGGATCATTATAAATTACTTAGGCTATCTTTGTAGACAGGATGGGATCGAGCAGGACATAAACATTGGAATGGCTGGTCGCATAGCCTAATAGTCTGCTCTATCTAAAAGCTATAGCCCTATGATAAGGTACTGAAGAATAAAGACACTTTCCTACAAATGCTAGTAAGCTGGTTTGACTTTGGAAAGTCTATGTTTTGTTCCAAGTTCCCATTCACAGACCTGTTTGGGAGCTATGTTTTTAGCTTTCTCCAGCAAAGCTCCTACGGCAGTCTCTCTAAGAGTTAAGTCTGTGACCACTCTAAGATATTAAAATTTCTTGTAAGCAGTTTCACGTCTCTCAAGCACTTGCACAAGTTATTCCTAAGGTGTGTAATGCAACTTGTCATTTAAAATGCAATAAAGGGAATTAGTGCATGAAAAACTTGCCAACTAAATAGCAAGATATAACAATGTTGAATCTTTTTAAAAAAACACAAACATTTTTGTTATGTTTCTTGTTAGATTTAATTAAAATGTAATAGTTTTCTATTGAACTGCTTAACCCTGAGGAAGAATTGCAGAACAGCTGCGAGCAGAGATCTGTAAACAGTTGTACAATCTACTAATAAACTATCAAATTACTTCAGAAATTAAAATCCAATCTATGGAATGTCAAATAAACAGAGTAAGACTCAATGTTTATCATCTGACAGACACTGTTTTTAAAATAGTGGCAACTTCAGGTAATTTGTGAGAGAATTTTTGATAGAAATTATAAAGCAATTGATATTTCATTGCCCAGGTAAAAGTTGAGGGGAACAGATGACAAAACAGAGGAGTCTAAATAAGCAATAAGCATCTTCAATTCATCTTTTCTGCTATTATCATGCATATCACAATATAGTTTTGGAAATGGATCTCTGTTGCTACATCTGATACGTGTAAATAGCTTATAAACTATAAAACCAGCTAAGTGAATAGAAAAGAACAAGTTGAAGACAGCTGACAAGAAAAGGAAGGTATTGCCAACACCTGACTAACACACATCTCGGTAGGTGCATACTCACCTACCATACATGCAAATATACATAGCTCAGTATGATGATTCTGTCCATTTGAGACTTTCTAGACAATATTAGTGCAAAGGAAACTTCTTCTTCAGCTTCATCAGGGACTTTCCTCCTTCCTGTGATGAGTTTTATGAATGCTAAAGACTGCATGGAAGAATCAGACATCAATTACACTAGCATAAACCCTGAGTAATGAAAAGTTATTTTGGTTTTATGTATTAATCTGTATTTTATATGTTTGTATTTTCTGGCATTTCTAAAAGCACCAACACTGCTTGGGTAACCAAAGACGTATAAGAACAAAAGGACTGTAAAACAGTGCAGTAAAAATTATACTAAATCTGTAATTAAGAAATGAATTAAAATATGATGGAATTATAGAGTACAACTATATTAAATAATAATACATAGGGGATTTTCTATCTTAAACTATCTAATAATTTGATAGGAAAAAGACATTCAGTCATCTTTTCTTTACATATGGTATCTAATCCCTAATATATAGCATAGCCTGCATTTGTAACCTTCTAGTCTTTCTGGATACAGGGGAATACAAACAACTGAGAAAAGGTTGTAAAATGGATTTAGTACAGTAGCCAGACTCAACAAGGTTGAAAATAAAGTAAAATGGAAGAACAAGTAACTGGTCCTGTTCTCCAAAGTACAAGGTTCTTTACTACTGCAGAGGTAATCTGAGGAAGGATCATCCACTTAGCACAAGGGAGGCAGACTTTTTGTATTTTGTATGTGCAATAGCAAGGGATGATATACAAGGGATGGAATAACTGGAGTATACTAATTCTTATGTCTAGCAATGTCTCACAGACCTTGGGAGAAGGCAAGAATTAGAAATTCTACAAATTAATTTATATGAATGCCATTAATCCAGTTGAAATGGGGGAAGACAAAGTAGAGGCAAATATATGTTCAGAACATTATCGATGCCTCTGTCTTGAGTGAAAGAATAAATACACTCAAAAAGTATTTCAAGAGGTATAAAACAAGAGTCTTCTTAGCATTCAACTTTAAACTTGTAACCAGTACTTAATTACTAGAAAAATAAATCAAGACTTTCAAACTGACTGCAATGATGCCTTTTGCACAAATCCTAATACAGTAGCATATCATATCTTATTGTCCTAAATTACTTGCAAGTCCTCAACATTGTCTGTATTACCTATGCACTTACAAAAAACCTAGGTATACCAAAACTTGATAAAAACTTTAAGTCATAGAAGCATAGAACAGTTTGACCTGGAAGAGACCTTAAAGATCATCTGCCGTGGGCAGGAACACCTTCCACTAGACCAAATTTCTTGAAGCCCCATCCAGCCTGGCCTCAAACACTTCCAGGGATGGGACATCCACAGCTTCTCTGGGAAACCTGGTCCAGTGTCTTGCCACCTTCACAGTAAAAAATTCCTTCCTTATATCTAATCTAAATCTATACTCTTTCAGTTCCAAGCTGTTTCCCCTTGTTCTATCACTACAGGTCTTTGTAAAAAATCCCTCCCCAGCTTTCTTGCAGCTTTCTACCGCCTTTGGGCACTGGCAGGCTGCTATAAGGTGTCCCCAGAGCCTTCTCTTCTCCAAGCTGAACAACCCCAACTCTCTTAGTCTGTCTTCATAGAAGAGGTGCTCCAGCCCTCTGATCATCTTCATAGCTCTCCTCTAGACTTGCTCCAGCAGCTCCGTGTTCTGCTTTCTACTACCTAGCTTAATAACTTAAGTCTTTGGGACCTGAAGAAGACCTTGATGTAAACTTTTCTGTTTGTCCATTATTTGTCTATACAGAGTAATATGGCCTGATGATTTTGGCAAAACCTCTTGTCCTGTTTCAGTGTAACTGCATATTTTTCTTTTTTTTTTCATCACCTACTTGTGTCCTATTTTGCATATCATGTTCCACAGGAGTGTTTCAGTGTGTTCCCTTTGTAAATCTAGCAAAACAACCATTTGTAATAACCTTATATTACAAAGTTAAGTTTATTCAATCTAATACTTTATTTTCATTTTATATTACATTGTTCCCACTGGTAAGTTAATTTAGGCACTGATCTTTTTCACAAGAACACATTTTTTTAATTGACTGACTGTTGGCTAGATTATTATTACAATTAAACAAAGCTTAGATATTTGATTTTTGGCCATCTAACACAAAGCAGTTTTGTGTAAAGACTGCAATCTTTGCTTTTCTGATACATTTTTTTTCAAAAGAAATCTTCCTGTTAACAGAAAATCAAGCAACATTATATGTTCTTGAGGGACCACCTGCTATAGTCAAACATTTCTTGATTAGCATCATATCTGGAAGTACAGAAGTGAGAATTGCAAATGTATTGCCCATACATAGGAAATGGTAATCTTTTTTCTCTTTTTCTAATGGTTTGTATTTCTATGCAATTTATACTGATAAACTTAAAGTGTGCCTACATCATATTTCAGGTTGAATCAGGAGTGTGTTTTTGAAGAAAATCCCACAGCCAGATGATATACCACACTTTGGTTCACACTGAGTAATAATCTTGGGATGTAAAAACTTTTCAAAGTAAACAAATCTGGAAAAGATGTTCCCAGAGTGCATGTAACACATTCTTATAGCAAAGGCTTGCTCAGTCAATGCAACTGAAGCTTGTTTGTAGTCTATGCATTTCAGAAGCTTTAGTGCGAACATTCAGTCCTCACCTAATTTTCTCTTTAGACGTCCACTTCTCTTGAGGTGACTTATTGCTCTCCACAGCTTCCCGACGAGGGGAAGTGGAGAGGGAGGTGCTGAGCTCTTCTGCCTGGTATCAGTAACAAGACGTGTGGGGATGGTCCAATGCTGTGCTAGGGGAGGCTCAGACTGCACATTAGGAAGCATTTCTTTACCAAGAGGGTTGTCAAACACTGGAACAGGCTTCTTAGGGAGATGGTTGATGTGTAAAGCCTGTAAGTGTTTAAGAGGCATTTGGACAATGCCCTTAATAACATCCTTTAACTTTTGGTCAGACCTGAAGCAGTCAGACCTGTGAACTAGATGATCATTGTAGGTCCCTTCCAACTGAAATAGTCTAGTCTAGTCTAGTCTAGTCTAGCCTATTCATGTATTCTTCTGCAACAAATGTTGCTAGGAGCATTCATTGGCTCTAAAGCCAACTGACAGAATGGCCTGGGTCCTGTTCCATGTTGTTACCCTGTTTTACCATACAAAACATTGCCACTAAACTTATTCCTGTTAAGTACTAAATCATGTACAGGAATTGCTTGAAGAGTGCTAGGTCATCTGAATAAAAACTGTCTGAGTAAATCCTAACAACTTAACAGTATGGGCGATTGAGTCCCAGTGCCTGGAAGTGTTCTCTACTACGCTAATTTACAGATCTAAGAAAATTTTAGAGTATTCAGCTGTAGATGCATTGTAGCGAGAAATTCCATAAGATTGTTCCCACTCTTATGCACCGTTTTGAGGCTGACTACTTATTTCTCAGCGTTAGTGATGGGGATATAGTTAAATGACACAAGAATATAAGGAGGGACTGAATTAGCAAGTCATAGTGGATGTGGGGTCTGTTTCAGAAGGCAGTGCAAGGGTCTTTATCATGCTGCTGGTCTTCCAGCTCTGTTGGAATCATAGAATCAAAAAATCATTGAGGCTGGAAAAGACTTTTGAAATCATCAAGTCCAACTGTTAACCCAGGACTGCCAAGTCCATCACTAAACCATGTCCCTAAGCACCGCATCCATGTGTTTTTTAAATACCTCCAAGGATGGTGAGTGAAACACTTCCCTGGGCAGTGTAGTCCAATGCTTGACGACTTTCAGGGAAGAAGTTTTTCCTAATATCCAATCTAAACTTCCTCCATTTCCTCTTGTCTAGAGCTGGGGCAATGAGAATGTTAAGGATTCCTATGAGGTGTTTAGCTTTATAAAAGATCTGATACTTAGATAAAATACGTGACTGTTATGCTAACAAATAGCATTAAAGTGTTTATTTTATTTCAAAAATTCCCTTCAGAGAACAGAAGATTGACCTGGTTTTTCTTTTTTGCTCTTTTTTCTCTTTTGCTTTATTCCTATGGGCAAGTCTATCCATGCTTTTCTCCATTTCTTCGTTCCTTATTTTTAACAACATACTTGTTAAAAAAATAAGCTTTTTTGAACAGAATCCTCCCTGATATCTGCACATGAAGTATCTATTAATTTAAGATCCTGATTTTGACGGAGATTGTAAGGCACTCAGGTGGTTTTTAAATAATGCAGTGTGGACAATAGCCCAAAGAATGGTGATTTGCATCAGAAAAGTTACTATTTGTCAAAAAAAAAGGGATGTCAAATAACGTTCAAAATCATTCTTATTTATGCAGTGATGGCACTTGATTCCAGCTATGTTATAGTATGACTGCCAGTGTTTGTGGGGAAGTTCTCCGATACATGTGAACAGGACAGGAAATGTGAAAGTACAGCTAGATATGTTATACAGCATCTATTCTTTTCATTTATATAATAATCATTGACAGAAATGGACAACACAACATTTAATAAATTAGTGTTATGTTAGAGTATGTTAGTTCTCAAATTTGTCACTTTTTTCCTTTCCTCTTCCTTTACACAGTGCAATCTACAGGAAAATAAAATCTCTGCAGTTCCACCTGTGCATTCCTTTCCCTTGCAAGGAACTGGACATTTGCAATGCCTCTGCTCCCCTAAGTGATCCTAAATACTCATAGGAAGCCATTGCTTGGCTCTGTGAAAGCCACTGGCTGATTAATTTCCTTGGTTGTGTAACTATGGATAGGTATTTGTATCAAAACCCTTTTAGACTAGCCTTTTTCCTCCTGCTTCTGATTTGGCCCAAAGAAAAAATGGCCTAGTTTAGCTCTGACCTACTTGTAATTAAATTGACAGCTTGCTCTTTGCATAGGCTTCTTTATTAAAATCAAAGACTGTCCTCAAGCCACCAAAATTTGAACGAACCCCTAAAGCTGTCTTAGTACCACTGATGGAATTACAGGACAACTGCAGATATGTATCATTTCTGAAGTATTTTGTAGGAGAACAAACTGTAGCCAACTCAAAAACCCAATATGCATATCATAAATATTAATATTGCAGCTATTCTCTATGGAAGAATATTCTCTGTAAGAACATCAATATAAAATGTGTTGTAATCTTTCTTTTAAATGCAAAGTTAGAAAATAACCCTAATTAACATGGATGATTTTTCTCCTAGTTAACCATGACTTTGAGAGTTTTTATAGTAGTTTTCCATAATCAAAATGACTCATTTTTTTAATCTGATGTTGGTTTTCACCTTGCTTCACAAAATATCAATATTATGTTTTTCATATTTTAATTGTTTTGTAGGGTTTTCAATTGCTATTAGCAGACAAAATAAAAAGAGATTTCTCCCACCTAGTTACTATCATTTCTTGTATGGTAGCAATCCTTTCTTTTTTGTTTCTTTTCTTTCTTTCTTTCTTTCTTTCTTTTTTCTCTTCAGCAACCTCTCTACACAAAGTTTTAATCACAAAAGAAAACTGAATGCCTAAACAAAGCACTGTATAATGACCAAGTGATATGGAGTAAGCATATTCTCTGTGTATGCTTAGATTTTGCACAGCATAAGTCAGAGGATTTTTGAATGCAGATTGATTGTCATGGCATTTCCTTTAGTCAGCTCAGCCATTTTTGTTAGTTTTATCCTATAATTCACTGTTAACAGTTGTACATTCATTCTCCTGTCAAATAATAAGAAAAAGGCATTTCCTGTGTGATTTTTTCCTTTCTTTTTTTTTTTTTTTTTTTTTTTAAGACTCACTGTCTCAGCTAATGTTGACTGCTGAGGTCTCTCAGTTAGTAGGTAGAGAGAAACTCTTCCTTTCTTGGATACCATATTACACTCAGCACCCTATTCTCTGGTCTCTTTCCAAGAATATCATAAGCTGTGTAAAAGTATATTACCTATATTTTTGGTCCTTTATGCTCTTCTGTAAAAAAGGGTAAATGCAAGTACTGTGTCCAGTTCTAGAAGTGGGGGTTTCTTTTTCAGATATTTCAGTAAATTTAGCTGGGAGAAGAAAGGAGGGGAGAGATTTCTAGGTGGGTTGGTTAATCAGTCTTGCACTCAGAAAGCCAAGAAATTCTTCTCTTGCCTGTTAACAAAGCATTCTTGTTATGAAAAGTCCCATGGTGCCAGGGAAACACAGAGGTTAATTTATATATATATATATATATATATAAATTAAAATTTTTTTTTAGCACTCGGGAGTCTTCTAGGTAGTCTGGATTTAGGCTTTGCTAAGTTGTGACTCCTGCTCTGGCCTTCTGTTAAAACTGTCAGTGAGAAGCAGGAAACATACTAGATTGCTCTATGCTGTCTAAGGAGGGTTCGTTACTAATGTGGAGGAGGCAGCCTGATGTGTGTTTTAGTTAGAGAGTGCAAAGACTGCGGATGTCCTGTGTGACTGTGACTTCTTCTTGTTGTAATGAGCAGAAGAGCAGGATTTAGAAAGCAGAGACACTGCTGTGCTCTGCTTCATAGAGGTACCAGAGTGGAAGGAAGCAAAGGCAGATTAAAGCCCACTCTACAAAGAATCAGGAACTTTTCCGTTTTTAAAAAGCTCCAATTTCCAGCAGCAATGAGGAGTGTATTGACATTGGTTGGGGTGTCTGCCAGTCCAGAGTTCATGATCCATCCACTTTTCAACAGTTCTTTGGCCACTGCATGTTGGTGCAAAAACCATCTGAGATTTTTAGGACTCTCAGCCAGTTAAGAAAAGGAATTTGTAGGTTTTGAGTTAAGGCAAAAAGGGTTTTGTTTCTAAGCTCTTGTGTTCTTTTATCTTCCAGTCACTGATGACAGTAGTGCCAGAAGCCAAGAAGCAGATTGCTGCTACTGTACTTCTAGACTACTAAACTATAAGCAGCTTCAGTAATATTTATAGTGTCTATTTTGTTTTTCCTAACAATTCCACTTCCTCTAAGTTTTGAGAGGGAGGAAATGGTTCTGTCTTTATTGTGCCATCTGTTCATGACAAGGGACAGAAAGGATTTGAGAATGCTGAACTTTTGTTGTAAGTGTCAACATATAATGCTACCTTGGGGAAAAATAATTTGAAACTATCCTTGAAGTTACCTTGATGGATTAGAATTGTAACAAGGGGAAGGTTACATAAGAGAGCTGACAGGCTGCTGACCTGCTTTGCTGAAATAACAATGATCAGAGAAGCAATTTTCAGTAGATAATTTAAGTTTTCTGACAAGTATGAAGTATAGATGTTGAAGGTCAAATTCTGCCAAAAAGGTCTAATACACCACTTCTGTATAGAGATTGACCAGCAATTAAAAATCAAATTCTAATATCTGTCTTTCTAACTGGCATCAGTCTTACACTAGTGAAATTCCACTTATTTTCTAAAATTATTCCAGATTTCCACCTCAAACTTATAGGACCAGTCATTTGCATGGGTGGGTACAGAACTTTGCTTATTATTCAAGTGCCATCTTCTCCCTGAAAGAAAAGTAATTTTACTTCTATATGACTTAACGTCCCCACTAATCAAAAAATCTTTAAAATCTCTTTTTTTTTTTTCCTTGTTTCCTTCATAAATTCACTTCCTCTGATAATAACTTTTATTTTTGTCCTCCTGAAGGGGGGTAGAGGAAGAGTTCTCATGGACATTTGTGTGGGTTTGTTGGTGGTTTTTTTTTGTTTTTCATTTTTGTATACTGTACTTTCCTCTTTGTATATCATTCTGCCGAGCAAGGTCAGATACAGAACCTTGCAATCAGATTGGCTTTATAGACACTTAAGTCCTTTCTACTGGTCCTTTACCTCTCTTTCCTGTCCTGTTTATTATTCCCCTTTCCAGGTCCATCTCTGATTGTGTTGTCTCTCTTATCTTCAGATTCCTTTGTTTATCAAAGTCAAACTAAACTTTCAGATTAATTAGCTGATTTTTTTTTTTTATTTGGGATTTTTAATGTTACATTTGAAAGGAGGAGGTGACAGTGTTGTTGCCCATTATTTACAAAATTTTTCCTTTGTTTGAGATAAGAAATATACCTGAGAAGAACCAAAACATCATCATTCATCAGGAAACCTATAAGTAGTGTGAATTCAGTTTTTCTTAATCTCTCCTCTTGGGTTTCATTGCCAAGAAAACCTCGAGACTTAAACTTTAAAGACCTATGGGCTGCATCTCTCTATTTCTACTTCTTTTGTTAGTTATGCTACTTTTCATTTTCACTGTGATTTGAACCGACTCCAGGTGTCATGCAAGAAGGATCATATTTCATGAAATAAAAAAGGAAGGAATAATAATTTGTGCGGGAAATAATAAATTGTTTGGTGAATAGTGCAAAATTATAAAAGTCTGTGTAGATTAGAGAAGCAGACTCTACTTTTCTTTTTTTCTTCATGTTCCAGACATTTTAATATACATACATATATAAGAAGTTTATTTATATTGATTTGACATAAGCTATGTTCAATATTTTTTTTTCCTTCCTTCAGCATTTTCTAGGCCCTCTCACATCTACCCACATGTAGATGAAAGACAGACAAAGCTCATGCTTAGGAGAAGTAGAAGGCTGAAAAAAATCTACTGAGCATCCTGTATCTGACATCTATTTCCATTCTTGTGAAATAGAGACTTTAGTAACTTAGGCTTTTCCTCCCCTTCCTTTTTTGCCTTGATTTGACCCTGAGTTGTAAATTCCAGCTTGAGACTGCAAAGACATTTACAAATTAATGCCCAGAGATATGTTATTAACACTCCAGTCTTCATTTCATGTGTTATGCGAGAATTATTGAGCTTATATAGAGTCAGTGCTAAACACTCATAGAAAGCTGCATCAATAAGCTGCTCCAAGCCTGAAAAAATGTGCAAATAAATTGGTTTTCAGATACAATTATTTGTTCTAGGTAACAAACAACTACCTCTAAGCCTTTGCTTCTGAAGTTGATTGTACCCTTTTATGTTGGTTCGACTCTGTCAAGCAAAATAAGCTTCTTTTCTCTTGGAATGAAGATTGTGCTGCAGGGTTCAATTACAGAACATCTTTGAGTCTCTAATGAAATTGCCTCTATTTTAATTATATGACTTTTAAAAATAAATCTTCCAAATGTCTTTGAACATCCATGAAAAGTTCAACATTTTATTAGCAGTTTAGCTGCAAATTATTAGAGATTCCTAACATTAGGAATTACACATAGCTTATAACAGAGTAGGTTAAATGAGTAGTGCTGTGCTATACTTGGTGCAGAGTAAGAACACTGCAGTATGATGCTTTTCCTTCTCATTCATGTTATTGTCAAGATGATTTCAGAGGTGACTTTGCTACAGTTAATCATGTAGACACAAGGTAGCTGTTACTACCTTACCTAACACCTTAGTCTAACAGAAGCAGGCATACTGCATCTGCAGTAATACTCAAGTGACTAACATTTTTAAATAGTAAAAGTTCTTGAAACAGCAAAAAAACATAAAAACCAAACCCAAAAAAATACATTGGCTCAGAAAAAGATCCTTCTAGCCTACTGTCCTGCCCCTGCCCCAGTCCATGCTCAGTAAGTGTCGAAGAACCCTGTCAGCATGTAGTGGAACTTTTGCATTCTCTGGTAATTTGGGCTGAACAGCTTCATCAACAGAAGTTTCTTTGAATTTAGTAACCCTTAAAGCTTCCCCCCACCCCCCCGCCCCTTTTCAAATGAAAAAGTTGTCCAGTTTAATTTTTAAACGTGTATGCATTAAATTTTGGCACATTTTGGTGATGGGCTGTGCCTCATTAACCACTTTGCATTCCTCTTGCTCCAAGGTGTTTTTAGTGTGAATTTTAAACTCCACAAATTGCTATTTCATTTCTGGGCTGGTCAAGAACTCTTTACTGAATACCTTCTAGCCCTAGTGATTTGTTGCTGTTCATTTTATGAGTTTGCTTTAAAGCTTTTTCTACTTACATTTCAATCTGACATAGATTTGTTCAGCACCTCCCCTGGAAATAAGTGCTTTTGGCATGGGAATCTCTCCAAACTTCAGCACAGCAAAGAGGGAGAGACATATTTCCCCTAGTATGCTGGTGTAGCCTTACCTTCTTTGAATGTTTTCTTTGTACTTTGATAATCTATTGGCCCTCCAGAGTCTTTGCTAGAATTTCTTCTCCCAGTGCATTTGGAAAAGGATTTATCATTCATTTCCTTGACTTTCTTAGAGGCTGTTCCTCAGTCGTCTTCTTTTTTTTTTTTTTCCCCTCAGTCTACCTTACTTATTTTAATATATAAGCTACCACTATCTGATTATCTTTTTCTTGTTGGACTGGGGGAGGAGGAAAAGTATGCGTATTTTCTTTATACATGTGTATATTTTCTATATATGCGTATGTGTGTAGCAATACGTGCGTATAAAAATCTTTTCTCCCCAAAGATGATTTATCATCTCCAATAAGCTTCCTTACCTTGCTCATTAGCAATAGTGACAGTTTTTGGTGTGAAGACTTTTTTCTGAGATGTGCAGTATATTACCTCAGAGACTTCAACATCTGGGCATTCATTTGTAAATACCTTTGAAGTTATACATAATACAATGTATAACTTGCAATCAAATCCAGTAAAAAGGGAACTTATTTGAGCAAAGAGTCAGAAAACCTGCAGTATAGTAGCAACTATTTCACTGATTTTTCAAAAAACAAATAATTCAAAGTGCCCTGAAGTAATTATAGGGTGCTTATTCAGGACTAATGACATGTGGACTCACCATCCTTTCCAGAGTCAGAGAAGTTGCTTCAGTGGTGTTTATCTCAAGGACAGGGAATCATATAAGATTGAAGAACCCTTCTGAAAGCGAGGAGGTAGAAACAAGTATAAAATCCTGCCAATCTGCTCGGATGCTCTTAAAAAATGTTCTATGTTATGTATTGTAGTAGTAGCAAAAAATATTACTATGAAATTTTTAATTTGTGAAGAAGATAAGATTACTAAGTACAAATCCATCCTACACTTGGAGAACTGTTTGACTTGATAGCTTGTTGCTTTACCAGTGGTAAGTGCCTGAAAAGCTGTAGAACGGAGAAATAGGTGATCCCTGTTTGACTTCAGAGACAACCTGCCTCCTTGCCAAGACATGCCTTTGTCTGTAGATGGATAGAAGAGATACGTCTATAAATATTGTGTATGTGTGTATGTGGTTATGCACCAACGATCATCTCAGGCATTGCAACCCTCCTACATGCACAGAATGGTTCATAGATTAAACAAGAAATGACAATATACCTTTAGTTTATAATGTCTATAGAACTCAAACACAGTGACTCCTGAAATCCTTTATTGCCTGGGTGAAAAAGCAGCTAATATTCTTGGATATATAAATGCCTACAACGAAACAGTAATAACACTGAAGAAAGATTTTTATTTATTTATTTATTTCAGTTATAGTTTATTATACAGGTATAACTCAAAAGCTTGAGTAAAGTATAATAGATGTAAAGCTATATGTGAAGACAGAAAGAAGCTTATTCTGTCTTTACTGATATTTAATAGATGCTATTTAATCATAATGGAAAGAATTACTTGAATAATAGGCATAGCAGATACTTCATAACATTATTCAATACATAACAATGCTAAATTACTGTATAAATAATACCATAACTTAGCCAGTGAATGGCACTCAACTACTTTCTGGTATGGACTCTACTGTAATTGCCTTTCTGATTATTGATGGTCTCTAGATTAAGCACCAGTTAGTCATGTCAGACTGACAGTATATGTAGTGCTTCTTCCTCTGTTGTCTAGTGCCTCTTTAGAATACAGCTTGCCAAAAGGCTCACTTCTGCAAGTATTTCTACATTGCAATATGTCATATACAAAAAGTCTGTTGTTGCTATGAACTCACTTTCATCAATATATTACCAATATACTTCAAATCTTTATAAATTGCTTCTCTTACTGCATCTGACATGCTTAAAGATAACATATTTATATAACATATATAAATATACTACAAAATCACTTTGTTTTTTTTAAATATAGATTTTTGCTGGTTTTTTTTTCTACATGCACTATATTTTTTCATAAAGCAGAATTTAAAAGTAATGTGTTATTTATAGGAAATCAACATTTGTTACCAAAGTTGAGATGCAAAAAGCTTACTTTCCTATTTTCTTGTTCTTCAATTTCAGTCATTGTCATTTAGTAACAAATTTTACTTTGCAAGTGAAGGATATTACTCAATAATCAGAATGTAGTGTTTTTTATTACCTAAGTAGAAAGTATAAGTATGAAAAGAAAATACAAAACATTGCTAACTGTGTTTTTGTTTTGTGAAGGGTTTTTTTTTGTGCTGTGAAGTATTCCTGGGTTAATGTAGCTTTTTTCACAGAGACATAATCAAAGTTTGAAACTTTTCTGAAATAGGCATGCTGCCCTTTACTTAGATTGGATTATTTCTTAAGTTGTAGTGGATATTAAGGTTTTCAGTGGTTTCAGAACTGATTGGACAAATAAATGGAAGGAAAAATTCACCAAAAACTACTTTAGCACAAAATCATTCCATGGTTTATGCACTGACTGAGACACACATCACTGGATGCAGCGGGGCAGTATCATTTGTCTGTATTTTACACTCTTGTCTCTATATCTGCTATCTGTGGTATCTAAGCATAGGAGAGTTTGCTGGCTGGACCTTCTTTCTTCTATTAGGATTGGTAGGTTTGATTGTTGATAGCAATTATTTAAACACTTTTGTGAAAGTGCTTTTGCATTCCCATTATCTGGTGGAGGTTTGTCTTTAAAAGAGGACATCTGGATCTTTATTTCTCTTGTGTCTTATTTAATTTAGGTTACTGCAAATTTGGAAATAGACATAAAAACCAAATACAGTTTAAAGTAGCTAATTCCATCTTTTCTCATAGTCTGTAGAAATAGTAACCATAGAAATATCTCAGATTCCTGGTGCCAGTGTAACACAGAAATATTGTACTTTTAAAAGAAACAAGTTGTGAAGAGAGTAAAAAAAATCATAAATAATTGCTGTTTTGAAAATTTAATCATCCTACTTTTCCCTCTTTAGCACAGCAAGACACTTCATATCTTGTATCTCTATTGACTTTACATTTTCCTTCTTTTTTTTCCCCCTAATTCTAATATTAAACTTGAATTTGATCAGAACTGCAGAACTAAATTCGTCTGTGTTCCTGAATTTTCTGCACCTAGATCCCATGCTTAATCCCAGGTACCTAATGCAAGGTCAGAGCTGATGTAATACACTTGAAAAATCTTGGCCAAAACATTGCCATGCTCTCCTCCCTTCAATCCTTGTTCATCCACAGCTAGTAGATCCTGGACAGATAGGGACATACTTAAAGTGCTTTATCTCCACTGGAAATTTTCAAGAACTGCTTTTTTTTAAGTTTCATTAGGGAGAATGAGGGTGATCCTTGGGTTTTATTGGGTTTGGGTTTTTGTTTAAAACATATATACTTATTTTCTGCTGTAGATAATTTTTTAAAAGGGACATCTGTCCTAAAAATGGTAGTTGAAATTTTGAGAGCATAAATAATATCTTAAGAGTATGAGCAATAGGACAGGAAGAATTTAGGGTCTGATTTCCTGTTTTTCCAGCCTGTCCATCATCAAAGAAAATGTGATTTTTTTCTGTAGAGATTTATAGAAGCACAAGGACTTTTACATATTGTTAGTTTTGTTCTTATTGGGTCTTTTCCTCCCTGATTTTTTCTTGGAATTGATGCTATTTTAGAAACAAGGGGAAAAACAGCTCTCTCAGTTAAAGAAAATACTCTAACAGAAAATCTCCTCTGCTCTTCCATTAATTGTCATTGCTGCTTTGCTCTACTTGCCCCTCGACACCCCCCCCTTCCAAAATTATATCAAATAGGCTAATCCATTACTTAGCTCAGTCATAAATATTTGTTGAAAGCTCAGAAATACTTCATGTTCAAAGATATGTCTAATTGCATTCCTACTCACATCTCCACAGATGTCAATGAGAGATATCTGTATACTTACAAATTATCTTTGAGAAAATTTGACCTAATAGTTCAATTCTTTACTTTAATTGAATTGGTTTTATATCCTACTGACTGTTAAAATTTGAAAACTACTGCTCTAACCTTCCTGTAAAATTCAACTGGATTTTAAAGCTTCAGTAGTTGATACATTTTTTATCAATTACATGTCCTGCTGTAACTGATGAAACGATCCCCTCAATCTGATATAAATTCTTTTCAAAATATTTCGCAAATTCATGTCAACATCTGGCTTGGAATTGCCGGAAAGGATTTTGAGCATAGCAACTGACCAGCAAAGAATGTCAGGGACTGTCAAAGTACTAAAATTCTTCAAAAGTCTATCTTTATTAATAACTTGACGTCTTAATCTGCAGTGAGTCATCTGAACATGGTATAATTAAAAGCAACAAAAATGTAGCTTTGAAAACCTTAACTCCTGCTACAGACTTCAGAATCTAAGATGAATGACTTTTTATAATGACTCAAAGCCAAATAAACCTTTGAAACACAAAAATGTCCTGTTTAGACAGTATATAAACAGGCTTGATTATGGGCTTGATATTACTACTTATGTTTTTTTTCTATATAGTGTTTTTGCAATTTATTGGAATCAATTTGTATATATTTGTACTTTATTTATTGTTTTTTAGGTATAAATATATAATATATATTGTTAAGTTTATTGGTATCATCCAAAAAATTATGCTAAGTGCTTACACTGCATTTTAAACAAAATTGCAATAGCTACTCCACAGCTTTCTGGCTCAGTGCTCTTTCCCATATACTTAACGAAAACATGTATGTAATGAAAAGTAAATCTCAGCCCACACATTAGAACCTCCCAAACATTTTCATGTAAAGATGGACAAAAATATATCTACCAGATGATTTTGTGCTATGCTTTTAGTGTCTTTGACCAATTAGGTCATTGATTCTATCTTGTTTATATATAATAATCAAGTAGGTCAGGTTTCTGTATACATAAACTACTTGTGCAGGGTGCATGCTGCCTGCTCCAGCTGTGTAATGCTGAACATCTGGGTAGAGTCACTTTGTGCTAGTCTGTTGCACAATGCATTCGGGAATGTTAAGTAGCAAATAAGCTCTGCCTCAGGATAGTGGTGCTGATGCTGATAACATTGGTGTGCCCAAAGGAATTAGCATGCTTCTTTGACTCTGGTCCAATACATTTTTATTTATGTGAGTAAAATTTTCTCACTGGAGTATTCTTATGGTAGTCCAGAAAACTTTTCATGGCAGTAAAACATAACAAAAAAACCTAACTAGCTTTTTGTCAGAAAAAATCCCTACACTTAAAATTCCAGTAGTCAAGAAATGTTCTTTAATGTAGCTCCCTAAAGAGAGGGAGCTAAGGCTTATGCAATCGTGATTTCTTTTTCTATCTGTGTCTCCGGGTATCCTGTTTCTTACAGTTTTAAGTCCATTCACTATGTTGGTTGAAATTAGCAAGAAGGGCAGGAGGTCCCTGAGTATTACAGGCTTTATAATCAGCCCAGTAGAAAAGAGGTTAATGAGGCTGAACTCATACTGAAACCTTTACTTCAATAAATACCAACAATCTACATAGGCAGGACACAGAGAACAACCTAGCATCAAGAAAAGCCTTGGCTGGTACCTTTGTAACAGTCACGTACAATCTAAAAATTATTTCTGATATAGGAAGCCAGCCATCATTATTTCTTTTCTCACTGAACTAATTACTTTGCTTGAAAAATGGGCACTATGTGAGATAAATTGTATGTTTCTAACTAGAAATATACTGAAATAAATTTTACATGTTTCAATTTCATCAAAATCATAAATATTTTTTACATTCTTGCTTTCCAGAGCTTTATTTGAATATGAGTAGCTGCTAGCAGGTTCCTGGGAACTTCTGAACACCCCAGTGGAGAAGAGGGCTCTCTAAAAAACTAAAAAATCAAAAAGACACATAATCTTTAAATTTGTATTAAATCAGTCAGATTTAGTATGTGAAGTGCAAGTGTAGTTGTAAAGTTAGATGAGAGGGTGAATAAAGGAGTTGAGCAAGGGTTCTCTATTCCTCCTGGAGATGTGGGACCACCTTGTGATCTCAGCTAAGTATGAGATGTGTATCTATGTAACCTGATTTTCTCACGCCATCTGGTTCACCAGGAACTGCAGTGCATAGGAAAAAAAAAGTGGAATTGTTGGGCAATTTGTTCATTCTCATCAAATGTCAATGACTGGTGTGTTGTGGGTTTTTTGAATACTATTTTAGTTTACTTTATTCTTAATCTAATTTCAAGTTCCCTTTGTCTTTCTTTCCTACGTTTCCTTCTTCTTCATCAGCCCTCTCCTTTCCATGTGTGCAGTAGTCAAATCGCCCTTGGCTCTAAACCCTTGTTGAGCAGTTTCTGAAATATGTAATTTCAGAAATGAGTTCTTTGGTGGGCGGGGGGAGAAAATAACCCCTAGTCCTCTGACTCCTTGTATCATGCTTGCAATAATATTTGCTCTAAAAATTTTGTATTTTCAAAAGACTTTATACATAGTGCCATTTTTTCCTCATTTCTATACTCACTGTTCTCTACTGAATTTAAAAATTAATATACAAGATTTCCAAAATCAAACATTGTTATTTTTTCATGCAATATGTATGCACTCAGATAACAAACAGTTGTAAATAATTATTTACCATCATGTTTAAATAAGATACACTGTGTATGCTGTAAGTTGCAAATACAACTTAGAGAGTTTATATGGAGTATCTTCAGCAGAAACACGTTAATTATTAAAATAAGTATTGGTTCCAGTTTGTAGTCTACAAACTCTTCTTTCAGTACAACGTATGTGTATATATGTGTATACGTATGCCTATATACATATGTAACACATCCATGTGCACACATACAGCTATGTATATATATGCATTTGTGTACATGTATGTATATATGTAAAACTGCTACCTATAAAGTGTGTGTAACATATACCTTCAGTGAGAAAACTTGGGTTCAAAAATGGCTTGCAGGTTTCAAACTGTAGCTCAGGAATTTGGTTCAAAGATTGTACTATGACTTGGAAGCTTGACTTCATGCTTTAGAATGAGGTTTTCTCAAACTGGCCAATTCCATGTCTTTCATTTGTGTTCATTTTTTCCTAATTCCATTAAATTTGGCTTAGTTGTTAGAAGTTAAAATACACTATTGTCATACAGTACAGCAGGTGACCATTTATTTCGAGCTAGCTGAAACTCGTTCTTACATCTGGTCTAACGATGTATTTTTTTTAGTGCAGAATAGAAGTCTGAATATATCTTTGAATTGCCTTCATAGCACTTAACATTTTCTTGAGAGGCTAAAAGAATGTCTTTTGGAAACAGGTTTAGCAGCTACTGGAACTCTTTTGTTCCTACTCCATTAAGCTATTCATTCTAAGAAATATTTTATGTTGCTTTGATTCACTAGTGTGCGTGCAGTATGTCATTATACCTAAGAATAGCTATTTGTTGTCCATATTTCTTAGCATTTAGTTTTCACCAACGCTGAATTTTGCTTTTCATCCTTCTTACCACAGTATTTGGGAGAAGAAAAGAAAGGACACATATTGATCCTTAGATTGACAGTGATCTTAGGGAAAATAAGCAAACATTTTATATGTGAAGAAAAGATTCTACTCCGCATTGCAGTTTAATTTCCCTTCTCTCAAAAAGAGAACAAAATAAAAACTATTAGAAAAAAAAAAAAAGGAAAAGGAAAGCATCATGATCATAGCACAAAAGTTTGAAAAAGACCTTGAGAAGACCACTTCCCACTTCAGGGACTTCTGCTTCTGGCCTGTCTATGTTCACAAACCATCTGTTTACCAGCTCCTCCTATTATTTGATTTCCAACAATGCTGGCAGTGTCAGAAGTACAGCTTGCTGTCCATCTCCCTTCAATACATAGCAGTCTTTATTTGACCTGGAAATAATTTATATGAAGTGGGAGAGAAACACTGTGCCATGTGACTTGGTGCCTGATTTGGCATTTTCATTGCTCATTCTCTGGGAACTACTGAACAGGACTGCGATCATGGGCAATTTCTCAATGAGTTTTGAGATGTTTGCTCTGCAGAGTCATTTGAGAATCTGTTTACTTTGTTGTATACTTTTTTTTTTTTTAATCTCAGTTTTCCATTCTACTACTTTCTTTTCATTCTTTTCACTAGAAGGGTTCCATCTTTCCTTTTACTGTTTCTTATTTGGCTTTTTCCATTACTGCTGGAGCAAACATAGTTTGAAGCTGGAAGTGTGAGGGGTGTGTGGTGTCGGGGGGTGGTGTGTCGTCAGTATAAATCTGCATGTCTCAGAATTCATTCCATCTTGGATTCAGGTCCATGTCTCACAATGAATATCATAATTACAGATAAGAATCATAAACTTTAGGTAAATTAAAAGTTTGCAAAGAACCACCTCTATCGCAGCATTAGAAGATATCTATCAGAATTTTCATGGTTTTGGAAAAAATGTGCTTAATCTGCTGTCTCAGCTAGGCTTAGTTTCACACTGTTTCAACTACTTTATGTACAATAATAACTCAGTACTTCATCTTTTTGCTTTTTCTTTCTTTCTCACATCCCACTATATCCATGCCTGAATCTATGCAGTGAATTTTGCCTGGGAAATGGCTTTAGCTGCTCCTGTTTTCTCACTACTGACATTATCTTTCCCAAGCGTCACTTTTTTTGTAATTTCTGTCCCAAGTATTGCTGTGGATACCACCTCTTACAGAACA
This sequence comes from Falco naumanni, assembly GCF_017639655.2. Classification (NCBI taxonomy): domain Eukaryota; kingdom Metazoa; phylum Chordata; class Aves; order Falconiformes; family Falconidae; genus Falco; species Falco naumanni. The sequence continues at coordinate 71,672,587 of NC_054056.1, forward strand.
GGATTTTAGATAGGCCTCTAGTAAGAAGAGATGTATTAGCAGTGCAACTGCCTATGTGAATTCAGTGATGGTTTGCAGCTCCCAGCATATTCCCAGCATCCCTAGGAGACATTCTCACCAGTTCTGCTAAAAAGACCATACTGTATTCTTTAAAATGTCGTGGGTGAATTGTAAGCTCCTCAAATAGGGGATAGTCCCTTTCCACTTCAGTCCTTCATCTAGAAACCACATGTGAATTTTGTTTATGCTCTATGTACATTACTGTCATGTGATTATGCCAGAAGAGCAGGATAGTTTAGAAAACTATATATAATGCAGGAGAGATTTTCTTTTACAGTAAGCCCTACAACATTCATGAAAAATAGAATAATGAGTTTTTTATGGTGATAAACAATTAATGCTGACTAGACTTTCAGGTGATGTGGACATAGGATATAAACACAGAGATTCTGACAACTTAATGCCTTTAACTCTCTGTACACAGCTTCCAGTTCTAACTGCAATGTCTCTTGTGTGCAGTGATGTACCAGAGCAATAGCCAGTGATGCCCAAGTTCTAAATTTTTTTTCAATCTGGAGAATCCACAGCCAGTTGTGGATGCAACAGTACAGCGGGGCCAGTGCTAGACATATGTACATTGCATGTATACTTGTTTTACATGTATCCTAGCAGGACCGGCTAAAGCTAAACCATATGACTAAGACCATCATCCAGATATTCCTTCAACTCTGACAGGCTTGGTGTCATGACCACTTCCAGGGGAGTCTGTTCCAGTGACCGACCACCCCCTCAGAGAAGAACGTTTTCCTAATGTCCAATTTGAATTTGCAGCCTCATTCCATATCCTCGTGACCTATCGCTGGTCGCCAGAGAGAGGAGATCAGCACCTGCCCCTCCACTGTTCCCCCTGTGAAAATTGTAGGCAGCGATGAGGTCACCCCTCAGCCTTCTCTTCAATCTGAACAAACCAAGTGATCTCAGAGGCTCATTGTAGGTCTTGCCCTCAAGACCTTTCACCATCTTGGTTGCCTTTCTCTGGACACATTCTAGTAGTCTGATGTCCTTCTTGGCACCATATTAAGATGCCCAAAACTGCACAGTGCTCGAGGTGGGACCACAGCAGTGCAGTGTAGAATGGAACAATCACCTCCATCAACCAGCTTGTTATTTCAGTGTACGTAAGCAACATGACTTAGTTTTGTCTTCTGAATTCCATTATGTTACTTTTAAAATAAATGTAATAACCAGTAGAAGTCCTGCAGAGAAGTTACTATGAAGACTTTAACTCTTAATTTTCCTGACTAGAAATCTGTTACAGTTCTGATTTTTTTTCTTCTGTAGTTCTTAATATTCTTATTCTCACATACAATGATATACAAGAAAAACTAATTGTGTGTGTTTAAAGTATTGTCATTTTTTTTTCATTGCAGGCATAAACAAATCCTTTTTTTTATTAGGGTGACCCCAATTAGATTTCACAGGTCATTACTGAAGTTCTGCTCCTTGTAATTACCAACCTCTTTTAAATTGCATGCACTTTTAAAACTGAGATTGGAGATGGTGTTTTCCATCCATTACTGAAATTCTGCTCCTTGTAATTGCAAACTTCTCTTAAATTGCATACACTTTTTAAATTGAGGTTGGAGATGGTGTTTTCCATCCTCTACAGCTACTTACTGTGCTAGTGAGAGGAAGAGAGCTGTTTTCCTTCATTTGTTGCTAAAGACAGTGTAAAGAAACTATTAGACTCAAAGTTTAGGAACTTGCTTTGTAGAAAGATAAACATTCCTTCGCTTGTGTGCCATTTCTCAGTGTTTTATGGGCAGCAAGACTATCTTCATCCTCCATGTCCAACAAGCACAAGATGTAGAAAAGTAGCAATAGGTTATGGAGAAGGCTGTTGAACATCTGTAAGACAGGATCAGAGCAAAGTGGGGTGGCTGCTGGTAAAGGACTACCTCAGAGCAAAGATAGCGTATTCCTCTTACTGACCCCTCTGGCCCTCCCTTATCTGACTCTGGCAGCACTCAGAGAAAGCACTGAAAGGTCTTATTGTAAGACATACAAAAAGAATAAGAAGTGCTAACTCCTCAGAGAAATAACTGGTGATAACTCTTTGTAGTGGGTTTACATGGCCAGGTTTTGGTAGCAGGGAGGCTACAGGGGTGGCTTCTGTGAGAAGATGCCAGAAGCTTCCCCCATGTCCGACAGAGCCAGTGCCAGCTGGCTCCAAGGTGGACCTGCTGCTGACCAAGGCTGAGCCCGTCAGTGACAGTGGTAGCGCCCCTGGGACCGTGTATTTAGCGAGGGAGGGAAAAAATCGGGACAAAAAATCGGCAGCAGAAGAGAGAATTGAGACTATGTGAGAGCAACAGCCCTGCAGACACCCAGGTCAATGCAGAAGGAGGCAGGAGGGGCTCCACATGCTGGAGCAGAGGTTCCCCTGCAGCCCGTGGTGAAGACCATGGTGAGGCAGGCTGTGCCCCTCAGCCCGTGGAGGGCCGTGGGGCCTGAAGGGCTGAACCCTGTGGGAGGGACCCCAGGCTGGAGCAGGGCCCCGAGTGTGAGGAGCCTCCCCCGAGGGGGCAGGAGCAGCAGAGGCAGCGTGTGACGGACTGACCCAGCCCCATCCCTGTCGCGCTGTGCTGCTGGGGGGGGGGGGGGGGGGAGGCAGAGAAATCAGGAATTAACTAGGAAGAAGGGAGAGGTAGGGGGAAGGTGGGGTTTTCTGGTTTGAATAGTAATAAATTAATTTTCTCCAGGTTGAGTCTGTTTGTTCCTGACAGTAAGGGCTGAGTGATCTCCCTGTCTTTATCTTCACCCATAAGCCTTCTGTTATATTTTCTCTCCCCTGTCTGGTTGAGGAGGGGAGTGATAGAGCAGCTTTTGCGGGCACCTGGCATCCAGCCAGGGTCAACTCACCACACTCTTACAAGGCCATGCTATCTTCCTCATAGGAGTAGTAGTACTGTTTGGCTTTGCCTGAAAGCAAAGGTTCAGCAACTCCAGTGTCGTGGTTTAAGCCCAGCCAGGAACTAAACACCCCACAGTCACTCGCTCATTCACCAACCACCCATCCTTGGTGGGATGGAGAGGAGAATCGGCAAAATGTAAAACCTGTGGATTGAAATAAGAACAGTTTAATAATTCAAATAAAGTTTACAAAAAACACACAAAAGACTACAACAATAATTACAATAATAATTGTAATGAAGAGGAGAGGGAGAGAGAAGAATAAAACCCAAGGGAAAAAAAACAAATTATGCACAATGCAACTGCTCGTCACTCACTGACCGTTGCCAGGCCAGTCCCCAGGCAGTGATCGGTGGCTCCCAGCCAACTCCCCCCAGTTTATACACTGTATATGACGTTCTATGGTATGGAATATCCCTTTGGCTAGCTCGGGTCAGCTGTCCTGGCTCTGCTCCCTCCCTGCTCCTTGTGCACCTGCTCACTGGCAGAGCATGGGAAACTGAAAAGTCCTTGATTTAGAGTAAGCGCTACTTAGCAACCAGTAAAACATCAGTGTGTTATCAACATCATTCTCATGCTAAATCAAAACCACAGCACTGCACCAGCCATTAAGAAGAAAATTAACTCTATCCCAGCCAGAACCAGGACACCCAGTGAAGAACCAGTCATGTAGGTGGAAAGATAAAGAATGAAGGCGGAGATAATGCCATTCTCTATAAGCATACATTGCACAGAAAGCTTTGTTTAAAATCAGTATAGTAGGAGACAAGATCCAGGAAGACAGGGAACACCATTTTTCTCCCCTATTATTCATTCCCAGAAAAGAGGATTTCTTCCTCTTTTAGAATGCAGAGTAGTGTACTGTGATGAGTAGGTATTTCATAGTTTCTTCTTCTGCACTTGTTCTAGGTCTCTCCTTCCTCCTGCTTTTTTTTTTTTTTTCCCTTCCTTTTTTCTTTTTCTAATATAGGGTGGTAGTGGGAAATCTTGTTTGGAACACAAAATTATTGAATCTGTCTATATGGATCATTACTCTGGTACCTAAGCACTTCAAAAACATTATTTATCTTTATTATCTCTTCTCATAAAGGCTTTGTATTATATCAGTTACAACAAGAGAATTGGATCACAGTAAAAAAAAATGTAAAATATATTCATGATTTTCAGTGTCATATGCAGTTTCAGATATACTCTGCAAAATGAACACTTTATCTAGCACTTTATATATCCTAGCATGGCTTCTGTTGAGTGTTATTGCAGGCAGTAGTGTAATGCTTAGCAGTTGTGCTGACTGGGTATTTAAGTCTTGTATTGGTCAGGAAGAAAGTGTGGAACATAAAATTGACAAAGATAAAAGCACCAGTGGTAGGTCTACCAAGTTTCATATACTATTTTATTGTTGCTTTCAAGATACAAAAATAAAAAGAAAGTTGAAATTAAATTTGACATTTAATTGAATTGACAGTGACATTTTCAGAATGCAGTAGTTTCCATGCAATTACCAGAACTGTTTCTTATGCTTTAAAGTATTAGAGGTATGGGGTTATTTTAATTTTCAAAATGTATAACTTTTTTTTTTAGAAAAGTATTTTAATTGAAACATTTTTCTTATAATTTCCATTACTTCAAAAAAAAAAAAAACCAACCAAAAACTAACAGTAAAAAAAATAAACAAACAAAAAAAACCCACAACAAACCAAACAAGAAAACAACAACAACAACAAAAAAAGAGCCTAGCCTTTACTTAGGTGTAGTCAGTTCATCACAAAAAAATTTACTTCTGATATATGTGTAGGAACAGCCTCTAAGTGTATACACACACAGAAGATGGGAAGTATAAATACATCCTCAGGGCTGAGCAATGGATATTAAATTCTCATTGCTCTCACTCAGAGAACAATCACCTAGGTAATCCGCAAGAAAGAGTTAAGAAAGTTATCTTGGTGCTAGTTCACAGTGGTTCTTTGTCAGTGGCTGTAGGCACCTTCAAGTCCTGGAGACCATATGTTACAGACACAGTGGGTAATACAGAAATCCTTTTGTCCATGACTGTATGGACCTTCCAGTTGCCTGTGAAGACCATGAGACCATGACAGGTTACAAGGTTGCTGTGTGGTTCAGTGCTCCCTTTGTCCATGGCTACAGGAATCTTCCACTTGCCAGGGCAACTTTGACAGGTTACAGAGATGGTGGGTGGTGTAGCTCTCTCTTTGTCCAGAGCTGTGAGGGATCTTCCAGTTCCCCGTAAGACTATGAGAGAATGACAGGTTGCAAGGAAGGAAGGTGGTGCAGAGCTCCCTTTGTGCACACTGTGGAGACAATCCAGCTGCATATAGGACCATGACATGGTATGGACTGGTGCTACGTGTGCTTTCTTAGATTTAGGTCAATATCCTTGTACAAAGCTACAACACACTCTGGCAGAGGGAGAGGTCAGGAGCATATCATGATCTGGTTAACATTCCTATCCAAAGCTGAGGCTGACAAAAACAGGAGAATCAGCAACCAGAGTTGATACCCTCTGTCACCAGGAACAAAGCCTGCCTCCCCACACAGGAAACTCTCAGCCTTGGGGCAAGGATGTCCATCCCACACCTCCCAGACAGGCAGGAGATACCCATCCCGGGCCAGCCACTGACCCCCCTGTCACATAGGCCACCTCAAGTATTCTGGGAGCTGTGACATGGCCATAGCATCACTAAGGTTCATGCCAGGAGCTCATGTGGGTCCCAGCCCTCCATTGCCCACCCAGGGAAAAAGACTTGGAATCTCCCTTGTCTATGGCTGTGGGGAGCTTCCAGCTCCCTGCAAGATCATGACATGGTACAGGCTGAGGCTCTCTTATCTGTCCTGTAGAGCATTGTCCTCTCTCTCACTGAGTTTTGGAGGAGGTAGAGGACAGGAGCATATCATGAACCCATTATATCAGTGTCCAGGCATCTGGCTACAATACACATAAGAAAAGACGAGCAGCCTGCCCCCCTGGTCACTTCTCCCTGCCTTCATTATGTGCATACTCACCTGTCAACCTTGGCTAGTGTAGCCATTTTTATACGATCCTGGGCTGGCTGTCTTACCAACCCTTCTTGTGACATGGCCACCACCAATATTGTGCCCATTGTGATATGACCACAACATCACCAGGGCTAGTGCCAGTACTGGATGGCAGTCCTCTCTGACATAGCAATGACCCTCCAAACATCAGGAAACACTATTTTACTGTGAGTGTGACTGAGCACTGACACAGGTTGTCCAGAGAGGTTGTGAAGTCTCCATCCTTGGAGATATTCAGAAGCTGTCTGAACATGGTCCTTGGCAACTAGCTCTAGGTGGCCCTGCTTGAACAGGTGGGTTGGACCAGGTGACCTCTAGAGGTCCTTTCCAGCCTCAACCATTGTGTGTTTCTGTGAAACCCCACAGAATAGTTAACTAATGATTTCCCTCCACACTGCTATTCTCTTGACCTTGGTTTTGAAAAAAATGTCATTTTAATGACTACACAAGAATTCTTTTGCAGAATCAGAGACATTACGCTGTCTGGATGCTGAAAATTCTTGAAGTGGAAGATGTGTCTTTTTTCTGTTGGGTTTTTTCTTTTCCCTTTTTTCCCCTCCTCAGAACTCATTTGTCTTGCCCACTACCTGACCTTTCAATCTGAGGGCCAAATGAAGTTCCCCAACAACAATAGTCATTATAAAGGACTTTGATTCATCTTGTAAGGACAGCCTATGCTCTGCAGTGAAATTGATCTTGTAGAGATATAATACATGAGCACTTCGCCTAAAGGCTGCATGAGGAAAATGTGTATTAAAGCTTGTTTTCTTTAACAACTTCTTTGCTTGATGTTGTTTGAGTGCAGTGCTTGAGCATTATGCAGATTCCTGGCTGTAAGGAAAACTAACTGGAGGAAAAGCAAAAGGCATCTTATCATGTGACATCACAGTGATACACACAGATGGAACCTGAGCATGCACTGACAATTGTGCATTCACTGCAACAAGCCTTCTGTTGCCTGAACTGAAAGAGTTCTGGGTAATCATTCTCTCGTACATCAGTATTAACAAAAGTTGCATACCTATATTGGACTGCAAAAGTTACTACTAGCCAGAGAGCAATGAGGACGATGGCCAGGGAAACCATCATCGCTGTTGAGAATTCCTCACTCTTGGAGCACAAAGTCAGTCTTGTGAGATGAGCTCTTTGCTGCACCATTCTACTTCTCCTAGCAAAACTTTTTTGCCTTGTCCTTGTTCTTCACCTTTCCTTGTCTCTCTCCATCAATCATAATCTCCAAACTTACAGTGTAAATCTCTGTGTGTGACCTCTTTTTAGGCTCTTCCCCCTCACAAACACAATATCCTTTCAAAGAAAATCTCTCTAGCTCCTTACCTGAGCTGTGCTCTGTCTTGACTTTGCTGTTCACTGTTCGTTTTCCATGGCTTCTCATTCAGTTACTCCTTTTCTGATGCCAGTCTCCTTTAATTATGTAGATAACCCCAGTTTTTCCCACACAGTTTTCTTTCCTTACCCTGAATTCAGTCCCCCCTGTTTCCTCATCTCACATCCCATTTCTCAATTGGATTTTTTTATTTCATTCTTCTCAATCTCATTCTTAAGGTGACAGTACAAACTGACCCTCCTGTGATCCAGTGTCAGCAGTCCTCTTTGAAATCTAATTGGGTTTTTTTCTTAATGCTACCTGGATACTAAAATAGGCATATTTATGGATGCAAGCAGAAGATGGTTCTTGGTCTGATTCTTTTTTTTTTTTTCTTTTTTTTTTTTTTTTTTTTTAAGAGACAGAATTAAGAAAATTTTCAAGGTGAGTCAAGGTGTTTGCCACTCTAACCCTGTAATAAGTAACTTAAATCTAGGGATTTCTAAATGTGCAATTTGGTCAGTACAAGACAGGTCAGAGGTTTGAGAATCCTTAGTGAGAATAAAATGTTTGGTGACCTCTTTTTCTCTCAGATTGTAGCAAGTTTGTATTGATTAGGTGTGAAATTGGTTTTCCCCAGACCCCACCAAGATTTATCACATGGCTAGGTTTACCCAGTTTATTGAAAGGAACATGCCCTAATTCAAAGCACAAAATACCTTGATAATTTTGAAATAAATTTGCCAAGTTTTGTTTTACATAGGATAACTTTTTCCAGCTTCATGCAAAGCAGGTGGGTAGAGGTCACTGAAAAAAGGGACATTATAAAGGTGACTGCTGTCCAGCCTTAAGTATAGGCGACTATAGTATAGCAACCTCTCTTATGATAATGTGAAGGACACAAGGAATGTATCTATGCAGCCATTTACAAACAGGTTCACACTAGTTTTGGCAATGGTCCCAGGTTGGCCAGAAGTGATGCCACTCCAATCTGAAATATGTACAGCTGCTTGAGCATGACACCACCCTGAATATTCAATCAACCAAGCCCATTAACAAGGCTTTTTTAACACATGGTCAGATGGCTATCCTACATTGCAGAAGTGTTCTATTCCTGGCCAGCTTGGAACATAGGCAAAGTAAGTGGGAACCTTCTAATAAAAACTGATTCAACTTCACAAAGATTGTGGCAGTGATGCCATAAAAAGCACCGTTTGTTCTGGAGAACTGCTGCTATTGTTATGTGAGGATCAAAGGGCAAGAACCAATTAAAACATGTACTTTTAACTCAAGTGCTGATTTACAGTCTTACGAAATGTTTTGTTTTGTTTTTTTTTTTTTAATGCCAAAGTTTACCCAAGTTCTCTCAAAGAAATGAAAGAGTAGGCCATTTCAGGAAGCTTAAACTCAAAATTTTTCCATACTGCAAGCTGCTTTATCATGCACTCACCAGCGAGCATGCGCCATCACTGAAACGTGGTATTTGCTGAGTGACTTCCTTTTTTAAAAAGACTAAAATACAAATATGCATCTAGGGAAGAATGCCTTGGAATGAAAATCAGAGAAATTAAACATGAATTTTATTGTTTCCATAGACCTTTATGTTGACTCATGCAATGCAAAGTGTCTTTCGCATTCATAATATGCCTGCCAACTCTTTGCCTCTATCTTGCAACTAACTACAGTGGTAAAAATTAGGACAGTAAAAAGTGGCTTTCCTATTAAGAATATATTCAATAACTGTTATCCAATATGACCACTATAATTTTGCTATAACATTTCAGGATTTTTGTCCATGATCTTGTAAAAAGCAAAACCATCTCTGAGTCCCTGGTGCCCTTTTATTACTCAAGTTACTTTTCAGAACTGAGGTATAGAGCTGAATTCCTTTTTGAGAACTCTTGGTGTATTTTTGAGAGCTGTTTTTAGGTGTTGTAGTGTTGCATATAAAAGTACCTGCTTAAAACTACCATGGGACTCTGTGTACCATTCTTACTTGCTTTGTGTTGACACATGATTGATATCCTCGCTAACAAATACACTCACCACTGATACTTTGGAACTTTTTATTTTTCTCAGCCTGAAAATCAAAGAGAATTATTGTCTTAAACTGAACCATGTCAATATATATCAATAAACTGCTAATTATTAGATAATTAGCTAATATTATTTTTATACAGTTATATATGTATGGGTATCTTTAGTCTTTTTGTTACTATAGTTATAAAGGATAAGTAAGATTTTCAAAATAAAAGAAGAGATGGGGACAGGGGAAATAAATTGTGAAAGTATTTGGTATTTAAAGTCTGGACTGGATCACTTTTGCTGTGTGACATACAGTCTCTTTAAATATATGAATAGAGTAACATATGATTTTCTAAATATGTATTATAAATCTAATTGCTCTTATGTGCGGTTCATTTTTAATCTAAGTTTACTTTTTAATCTAAATAACCTCTTGCTTCTCAATGATGTTACCATTTCTTTTTGGACACTGTCTGTTATTTGTTTTGCCAGTAAAGTGTGAAAAGTTGCTTTGGAAGATCTGTCTGTGGTATATTAGAAGTACAACAGTACAAGTTGAAATGTTTTGAGGAAAGACCATGAGAAAGGAAAGTATTTTTACTCTTTATACTATATTTTTCACTCCCTTTTCCTGCTGCAGCGGAAAAGCGTAAGAAAAAACTCATGGCAAAGAAATAGGGAGCAATGGAAGGAAAAGAAGGGAAAGATAAAGAGAAAAGGAGGAATAAAAGAATATGGTTCTTTCCTGAGAAAGCTTTATTTCTCAAAGATTGACAATACAGTTGATGATTATCTAAGGTGTCAAGGGGTGCAGATTTCAGCCAGAATTTCTAACACATTAGTGACTTCTGGAAGTCCTTTGAAACCAGGGATCACTTCAAGTTAATGCTGAGGAAACAACAAGCAAAACTGCTTTTCAGTGGTGACTTAATTTATTGCTTAAGCTCTATGAATTTCTCTACTAAGAAACACACTGTTGTTTTATTTGATTTAAATGAGAGGCATTGGCACTGATGGTGAGCACACAGAGCATTTGAAAAAAATAGTAAAGAGGTTACTGCATCCATATGTGTGTTGCTTCAGGGGATAGTTGAATCCAGTCAATGAGGGAAATGCCTAGATTTAAATACCCAACAGATTTGAGGAGATTTGTGGGAGCTGTCTGTGTTCAGAAAGGGCATTTACCAAAGGAATCAGAAACTGTAATAACCCAGCACATCTTAAATCTGAGTCCAAATACTTGCTTCAGCAGGATGTAACTCATCTTCTAACCATGCCTACTGATGCAAACTGAGATGCCATTTTCAGAACTAGTCATCTCTGAAGATCTGTAACTATCAAAGACTTGCAAATTTTGAATTATTGGTCACAATCTCCAATGTCTTTTGTATCTGTTCAGAACTTTAGCATATATTAATGCTTTTTCCCATGAATAACAAAGAAAGAAAGAAAGAAAGAAAGAAAAAGGAATATTATAGTTTTAACCATGTTTGTTGCAAAGGTTGATGTTCAAGAAAATTCTCAGAAGACCATAGAAGTATTTCATAGATACTTTGAGTTACAAAGTCCTCTGGTGGGGGATTTTATGCAATTGTTAATAGAAACCTAGGAAGAAGCAGCTGTGGGTATGTCAGCATATTACTTTGCCAAATAAAACTAATGAACAAATGTCAAGACTAGTATTTTCAAAGTGCTGTCCTGGGCCAAATCCTGCCAGGTGCCTATGGACCTCAGCCTAGAAAAAGCTGAGGTTCTGGACATGTTGACTGTTTGCCATAAAAGACTAACATTGATAATGCTAGTAACTGAAAGAAAAGCAATTAAACCTGTAGTTCTTTGTTCTCTGTTTCATATCTTGTAATTTAATTTCTTGGGAATTCATGGAAATGTCATGTTTTTCTTCATTTATTTCTTTATTCTTAGTTTTAAATTTTGTGATATTTCAAAAGTCAAATAAAAAAAAAATGCTACCAAAGTTTTTGGATTTTGTCTTATGATCCTTTCAAGAACAAAATGACAGTCCTTTTGTTTGTATGAGGCCCTTCAAGGACATAGACTGGGTGTTGACTTGAAGAGTTCCTTAACATATATATATAAGTAGAAAAATACCTCAACCATTTACATTGATACTAGAGAACTGGATGCCAAAAAAAACCCAAACAAACAAACAAAAAAAACCCAAAAAAACCAAAACAAACACCACCCCCCCCCAACAACAAAACAACAAAAAAAACCCAAACCCAACACCAAAAACCAAAAAAACAACCCAGGAACTGAAAATGTTGTTGTGAAATGGATCATTTTGATTAGCAGAAAATCAGATTCTGAATTTTAAAATTTGTAGGTAGGATTATATGATATAAATCAGTGCTAGTGACAATCAACTTAATAGCACAATCTCAGGGTCTTTTAGCAATTAGCCAAGCATAGCAAAAGTTGATGCCTTCACAGAATTTCAGACAGAAATACTTGAATTACCATGATTAATTTATCTCATTTTATTAATTTCTAACTCTGAAATGGAATAGATAACATTGTTTATATGCTTATACAATTTTAATCTGCAGAGGCTACAAACATTTCATTAAAAAGAAAAAAAAAATGTTCCAAATCCTCAGTACTAGAAATAGGACACAGTGTTCTTCAAATACATATGCAGTCAACAGTAGAGTTCTTACAGCAAGGCCACTGTCAATAGATTTAGTACTTAAACTCCAATAGAAAGTTGTTACAAGACCAGCCATTACTGTATGACTGACTTCACAATGCAGATAAAGTGAACTTCTGTAGATATTCACAGTAGAACTCCAGTTGTCATTAACTTGGGACTGATTGTGTAAGATGGGTAAATGATTAACTTGGTGTTTGCATGCACTGAAAAAAGGTAAGAGATAACTATGAAATCTGACTATATTGAAGGCAACACACATAAATGATGTGGTATTTAAACCGGCAAAAACTGTCAGCATTGTAAGAGAATGAATACTTTTCCACATTTTCTATTCTGCCACAACTAAAAGTTTCAAGGTCTTATTTTTCATTGTATGATCAAAGATCACTTTTGTCGCACTTGCCTCATATGCTTAATGCTTTCCTGTGAAAAGCCAATGGTAAATGCAGAATGATTATCTGAACAAGATTAAAGTTGGCTTAGTTCACCATGCAGTCAGCGTCAATGCCATCTATGCCATGATTCATTCAACAAAATTCAGTTTCACTTTCAAAGGAGATGATTTGAGAGCATCATTCTAGGTGAGACTTCTATAGTGGCAGAAAGTTTAGAACAGCTATTCCTGTATATCTGCACTATTGTGTAAACCTAAAAAGCAGATGGTGCATCAGTACTAATATTGACATTTGCCAGTTGTTCTTTGATATGAAGTTGTAATTAGAGGAAAAATGCACAAGCCTATGGCAGGAATTGTATAGGACCTGCATCAAAATACTTAGGATTCTCATACATTCTTGCATCATGGAGGAATAGTGATGCTAGAAGTTCTCAGGAATTTAGAATGTTGTTGATAAACAGCTGGTTGCTGTTGGGATGCTGGTTGCTGATGCCTGAAGTCAGTTATTATATGACAAAGATTGTTACACTGTCTTTTAGTTGATTAAGTGATATGAAATTAAGTGATATAACCCTGGTTAATGGAAATGAACCTAAAATGCTGTTTTACGTCTCTCTTTGGTTTGAACTTTTATAGGATGTGTAATCAGTGCTATGAATGGATAGCCACTTGGAATTACTCCTCAAAAACATTTTACTCAAACTGAGTGAATTTCTTCTATGTCAGTGTTCATCTGATGAACAGTTTCTTTAGGCAGGACACTGTGCAGGGCGCAGTACCAACGCAGCAGTGTCAACTACTGCTGACTTCACCACAGCTCTCTTTGTGGCAGTTCCTCAGTGACATCATTTCAGGGTTTATGGAGGAGGCAAACTAATTAAATTTTCCATCTCTTTAAGAACATAACCCTCAGAAAATCTTCAAGAACCCAATTGCTTGACAATATGTCTTAAAAAAAAATGTTAAGAGAAGGTAGGACTTTTGGAATGTTTCAAGAGAATTCTGAAAGTGTTACTGAAAGAAAACAAAACAAAATTAGATGAAAAACAGTGTGATTTTAGGAAGGGATGTAGTCATATTCCACAGCTATTAGTATTCATATGAAACACCTGGAAGGGTTCTGTTGCTGGCACCTTTTCCTCTGAGCTGGCATTGACTTAGAGTATCATACAGGTTCCAGGTACTCAGTGCTATCCACTGTGGGTGAGCAGGAGGGAGAAGAGATTAAGTTAAGCCACCATTTCTGCATCAAATACTTTGAAAGTAACCATAACTCCACGTGATCTCAAAACCTCAAACTATGAAGCTGACATTAAAAGAAGTTAAAGCTCTGTGGCAAGGATTGTATGCTTTACATGATGCATTTTCTGGCGATGTCATGCACAGAGAGAAGACACCACAGCAAAGCACGTGAGCTTCAGTGAGAGATACCACGTCATGGTCCTCCTACCTACTCATTAAATAAAGCTGAAATTATATGCTTGATTTAGATGGTAGATCCATGGAGTAGAACCAGAGCGTTTCTATGGCAACTGAATACACCTTTCCCAACATATTGTTGGGAAACATTCTTGGACAATACCACCAAACACTGGAAATATACAGCTGGTGGTCAGGTCAGCACAGATGTAATCAAATTGGAAAGTGTTGAGGTTTATTTTTCTTATTTTTCTTGTATTTCCCAATAGGGAATTGAGATAATAGACCTCTCACAGGGTGGCAATGCTCTGTTTTAACATTCATAGATTATCACTGTTTCTCTTCTCTTTGGATGTTATTTTTTTTTAAAAGAAGGTCCTGGTTAAAGATCATATATATTGCTAACAAAAATATCTCAGCATCTGAGAAACAAATCTGTAGTTTATGCAATCTACTTTAAAAAAAATTATCGACTGTTCTTTCTGGACCTGCTTGTTGATTATATTATCTGGTAAGGAGATTACACCTTCCTTCTGTATTTAGGTATCGAAGGACCAGATTTTTACATACTCCTGGAGAACTAGTTAAAACATTTATTGTTATTAATGGTATTTATGTTTTAAAATATTAAGGACTAGCCTGGCTGTGATGATATATGGAGATGGAAATTATCAGATAACTTCAGCAACTGTTACGCCACAGCAATACTGAACTTTCCAGAAGAGGAAAGTGTCAGGGAAGTGCCCTTTTTGAAGATTTGAGGTTGACAAGCTACACATTGTAGTGTGGAGCAGTATTTTGATTCTGACAGTATGGACAGATTTTCTTTGTACTGGAATACAGATATGAACATTTGTTTGTGGTTTTGTTTGTGGTTAGCTAAGTTAATAAATTTGCATTGCAAAATCTCTGGCTGAACCTTTATTTCAGTTGTCTGAAGACAATGGTGTGCTATGGGTGTAAAGATAAAAGAAAAAAAGCATTGAATTGTGTATCATTTTTTGTTAAACTTGTGTTGTCACAATTTGACTACTCTCTAAGTTTATACTTAGCAAGGGAATAATATGTTTCAAGATTTGATCTCTGAAATTAATTCTGAAAATTTCTGCTAGAAACAAAGGTGGATAACTAAATTGTTGACCAAAGAGCTATACTTAACTAAGTGGAATAAACCACATTTATAGTGATTATAGCAGCCCTATGAAAAAATGGTGGAAAACTGAAGGTTGTTGATTTTTAATATGGTTTGGATTGTTTGTTGTTTGTTTGTTTGTTTGTTTTGAGACCTTCCTTATTCCATTAATTGGGGTTTGTCTGTTTGGTTGTGTTTTTTTTTTTTAAGTAAAATTGCTCAAGGTAGGACTTGCTGGTGGTTTTTTTGAGGCTTTGTGGTGGAAAGAATTCTGATGGATTTGAAATCTCTGCAACTTAACAGAAAATAATAGCACCCCCTGAGACTTGAAATTTTGCTATTCAGAAGAAAAAGAAAAAAAAAAAGGCACTCAGAGAAAAACAAATAGTAAGAGTATAGAGAGCTCTTGTAGTGTTTAACTTATCAACATTTTCATATAATGTAACTGTCCCCACGTTTGAAACAATATCTCAGTTAATTGAAAAAGAATTATAGTAAATACTAGTTTTCTAGTTTATGGGAGTGGATTCAGTGATGTTTATGCTTATGTATCCTATGTTATGCCCACCTCAATTATTTTTTTTCTCATTTATAAATCTAAGAAATCTTTTTAGTTGAGCCTTGCTCCATGCCCGATCAAAGCTTCAGAGTTACTGATCTGTTTAATGAAACTATTGCAATTTACAAAAATATATTAGAGGCTTTTGCTGCTGTTATTTCACTCTTTAATCTTGTTTAGCGATGGAGAAGCCTCAGAATAGGAAGGGCCTTTATCCAGTTGTAGCCTGTTTTTTTCCCTTATGTTTTTTTTGACAAATGGAATTCTCTGTCATTATCTCAAATCATTTAAAAAATCACCTGCAGTTACACTATTCCCTTGGGGGTTTTTAGTTGTTTTTTACTTATTTTCTTTTAGTTTCTGAGAATGCTGGCAAGACTTTTGATTACAGTAATGAGTGGTTCCAGACTACCTACTACTGCTTGCTTTTAGTTTCAAGGGAGCATTCAAAGTTTCAAAAGTTACTTTTTGTTTTAATCTCTATAGGTTTCATCATTAATTCTCCTTTCAAGTCTTTCAGTACACACTATGATTTGGATTTTCAAAGAAGCCTGAATGCCTCTAAAGTTTCAGCAGTTAGTTCCTTTTAGCATCCTTTGAAATTCTCTATCTGAATCTGGTTTTGTCATTAGGGAGCCTTGTCTACTCCGAGGGACTTTTCATTAACTATCCATACACAATCGCCTTTTCACGCAATTTGCACAGAGACGCCTTCATTTTATTCCTCCATCACTTTGACTTGGCTATTCACACCTCACTTCTCAGGTAGACTCCACTCTGTGCTGGTATTTTTTTCACCTCATTTTTTCTCTCCCTTTATGGTGTCATTATAAATTTGTTTGCCATAAAGTTTGTCTGATATTATTTACAAGAATTACACAATTACAGATGTGGGTTTATGAAAAAAAGATTTCTATAGCTAGTGATGGCATTTCCAATTAGGCAATGAAACACCTTTAGTTTTGATTCTGCCAAGCTATATTTAAGGTTGCTGGTTTTTTTGAGGTAGTCATATTTTCACTTTAATTCACATTAGAATTACAGTCCTAGTCCTCAGCCTCTTCCAGGTTGTGTACAGCACCACTGCTGAGTATGACTGAAAAGGTCATCGTGGGCTTCCTGGACATTGGTTTGTGTCTGCTGAGAAGCTCAGATGACCAACTCAATATGTGGGGCTGCCTCATTTCTGCTCTTGGTAAATATCAAGTCTTTCTCTGTGCTGCAATATGAGAGCTAGGACAATGTAAGAATGACTGTGTGGCTCAGGCTCTCACATGGAGGCCCTGGACTGGCTTCACTAGCCATAGGCTCTTTTCTGTAACCAAGTTAATGAAAATGACTTGATTTAATCATTTGATTTTGATAAAAAATTCTTGGACTAGTGGGGTTTTTTTTGTGGTTGGGTTTGTTGTTTTTTTCTCCATCTGATTAATTTAAGTCATTAAAGATTCTAAGGCAGCTGAAGAGTTGAAAACAACAGGAAAAATACTCTTTGGAGTCAACTAATTCCTATTTTATTTAATCCTCGTATTCTGGCTGGGTATAACTTTAATATTCTGCTCAGATGGCGTATAGGTGATGAGAGGTGGAGCAGGAGCTATTTATTCAGGTTTCAGCAGTTTCTTAGCAAGTCATTCATTTATTCTCCAACACTGTGGAGAGCAGGTGTTGCTGCAAAGAGGCAACCGTAAGAGTCCCAGAAGCAGAGCTCTATGGAGAGAGCAGGCGTGATGCTGAAAGATGACTTCAGCAGATGCTGGGGTCCCTGGGAAGCTGCTGCAGCTTGGCAGCTCCTTCCTTTGGCAGTCTGGAGGAGCACTTATCCAGAGTCCTTAGGCTGGTTAGGAAGAGCAAGCACATGGTGAAATAATCACAAGGGTGAGAAAAGAGCTGTTAGGGAAATGATTCAAGATGAATAAATATCGGCAGTTAGGTCTGCCTGCAATAGTTAGGAGGTGCTAGTCTCGTTTATGTATCTTCCTTCAGGAAAAGATGTCTTTTTTAGAATTATTACACCAGCAAACCAGATATTTTACCTCCAGGTAAAGCTTTCCAACTCCCACTCTTAAAATCTACTTTAAATGAAATTCTAGTTGTGTGCTTTTATTTACCTATGACTCTTTCTTTGGGCTTCAGTGCCATCAACAGTGTTTACTTTTTCCCTCATCTGTATTGATGGACTTTGGATATTTCCTCTACTATATTACATCCTACACTTATCCGAGGTAGTTTTGATTTTCTTGCTGCCTTCAGGCTTCTATCAGACAACACAGCAAATAAAGATTAATAGATATGATTGATTTGATACTGAACATAACATAAAATACCACCTTTGTACTCTGACATGGAAACTGAGCAATGCAAACACTACGTGTTCAGCAAAGGCACTTTTTGGGCTGGGATACTAGCTTTGTCACAAAATTTGTTAAATGCATACCACCAAACCAAAGTAACAGTGTCATCTTCAGAAATCTTCGAGATTTTGATTTTGTGCATTGTAGACCTATGGGTCTGATTAAAAAATAAAATTATCTTCTGGCATATTATTTAATAAATAGCAAATGTTGTTCCTGTTAGCAAAGTTCCCAGCAAATGACTATAACTTGCACATATTTTGTTTGTTAATTTTTTCTTACTTTTCTGCACAGACTTCTTTGAACTCATAGGTTATTTAGAAGTTTTGCTTTGGATATTATGATTTATTTGATCTATAATTAATAGGTGTTATTCCTATACTTGTGCTGATGATTTAAACATTTACAAGGACAGAAAACAATGATGATGATTTTTATCCATGACAAAAGAAAAAAAACCCAACTGAAGCTTAATTTGAGCTGGGTACCTAATTCTCTTTAAACTTCCCATAAAATGGGATGCAGCAGACACACCTCCATAGGGCCACAGCTTCATTAATGCTGATCTGTGTGTGCACACACAGCCAGAGTTCCCAAAGGGACCGACAGTCAAACATCTGTCAAATCAACCAGAATATTGGATATGGAGTTCATGAAGGCTTAATGTCAGGGATGAGAGAGCAAATGGTTTCTGATCTGACATGAAGTTAGGGTGGCAAAGGCAATACCTGCTCCAGCATCAAGCATAACAGAAAAAAGTTAAATTTTCAATCATTTTTAACGTTTGAAGCAGCTGCAAGGAGGGGACCAATGCAAACCCAGTGCTTTGTATCATAGGATTCAGCATTTATGATCTAGTACTAGAAGACTTGAGGCTGTATTTGCTATATTATTGAAACATGCTTCTAGTTAAATTTTCTAGTTAAATTTAGTGACAATATAAACATAGGAAGACACTCCTTGTCCCAAAGGGTTTGAATCCTAAAGAACAGAGCAAACAAGCATGCATAGCAGAACCTAAAGGAAACAATGTTCATGACAGGTTGAACCCATCATAACCATGGTGGGTTATGATGCTCCAAACCTCATTCCTTTGGGGATTAGTTGCAAGGTGTATTGGGCTTGCATGGCCAGGTTTTGGTAGCAGGGAGCTACAGGGGTCACTTCTGTGAGAAGATGCCAGAAGCTTCCCCCATTTCTGACAGAGCCAGTGCCAGCTGGCTCCAAGATGGACCTGCCTTTGGCCAAAGTCGATCCCATCAGCGACAGTGGTAGCACTGCTGGGACAGTTTATTTAACGAGGGGGGAAAAGCCCTGCACAATGTCAATATGTGCGAGAAACAGCTGTGCAGACATCGAGGTCAGAGAAGACGGAGGGAGAGGAGGGGCTCCAGCCCCCAGCGCAGCGGTTCCCCGGCAGCCCGCGGTGAAGCCCCTGGCGAGGCAGGCTGTGCCCCTCAGCCCGCGGAGGGCCGCGGTGGAGCAGATCCCCACCCGCAGCCCACGGGGACCCCAGGCCGGGGCAGGGCGATGCCCCGAGGAGGCTGTGCCCCGCGGGCAGCCGGCGCTGGAGCAGCTCCGGGCAGGGCCCGTGGCCCCGTGCGGAGGAGCCCGGGCGGGAGCGGGTTTGCGGGCCGGGCCTGTGCCCCCGCGGGGACCCGCGCTGGAGCCGCTGTGCCCGAGGGGCTGCGCCCGGGGGGGGACCCGGCTGGGGCCGGCTGGGAAGGGCTGCTGCCCTGGGCAGGGCTCGCGTTGGAGAAGGCCACGGAGGACCGTGTCCGTGGGAGGGACCCCAGGCTGGAGCAGGGCCCGAGTGTGAGGAGCCTCCCCCGAGGGGGCAGGAGCGGCAGAGGCAGCGTGTGACGGACTGACCCAGCCCCGTGCCGTCCCCGTCCCCCTGCGCTGCTGGGGGGGGGAGAGAATTCGGGAGTGAAGTTGTGCCCGGGAATTAAGGAGGGGTAGGGGGAAGGTGCTTTAAGATTTGGTTTTGTTCCTCATTACCCTACTCTGATTTGATTGGTAATACATTAAATTAGTTTTCCTCAAGCTGAGTCTGTTTTGCCCGAGACAGTAACTGCTGAGTGATCTCCCTACCCTTATCTCGACCCACAAGCCTTTCGTAATATTCTCTTTCCTCCGTGCAGCTGAGGAGGGGAGCAATAGAGTGGCTTTTGTGGGCATCTGGCATCCAGCCAGGGTCAACCCGCCACACAAGGCAAGTAATTGAATAGCTACATCCATATTAGCGGAATGGGAAGTCCCAGCAGCTGGAAGTATTTCCTGAATGTACAGCTGTGTAAGATTTGGATGTGCCTAATCTGCCTCAGCAGTTTATCTAAATTAGGAAGTAGGACCCCAGGGCCCATTGTACCAACCCCCAACAAGCTGGCTAGATACAGGCACTGTGATCTTGGAAACTGAAGCAGGGTCTCCTCTGAGAGGTTACCACACATTTGTCATCACTCACTGACAAAAGGTCAGCATCTAGAACAGCTGGTATGATTAAAGTTTTGAGGACCAAGGATAATTTCTGTTACAACCCATATTGCACTCAAAAACATCTTTGAAATGGAGAACAGCTTTCCTCAGATATATTGGAAAATATCTGTAATAGTTCAACAAAGAGAGGTATTTAGTGCATCTACCTATTTTTTTTTCTTATTCCTTCCTATAAAATTCTTGTACATTCCATTTTCTACCAGGAACTGGAATTTGGAACTCATTATTTCCTTTCAGAAACTTTGCACATGACCTGCTGCTGTTAAGAATTTGGGTGCTGTAATTCTGACTGTCTATAACAAAGACCTTTGTTATTTTTTGTCTCCTTTTAAAAATGTAATGCTAGCTCAAATTCAGCATTCTTCTCAATATATCACTTTAACAGTAAAAATTTAAGCCACCCTCATCCAAACTGACACTCTGTCTTCCCTTCCCACCCCCACCCCCACCCCCCCCTTCCATAATTTTCAGATTCTTTGCAAGAAAGTCCTCTGATAGATGAGTATGAGAATTCAGACAGGAAAATTCTTCATGAAAGATACAGTATCTAGGATGGAGATGTATCATGACGCTTTTTCCCCCACACACTTCAAAGTTGAAATACTTCAATTTGTTTTAATTGCTATAGCATGTAATAGTTACGAGTGTTTTTCAGAGCTCCCTTTATAATACACTTATTATAATAAATCATCACTTTTATAGAGGAATAATTAATCTAATAAGGGTATCAAGTGCTAAAGAATGTGTTATTTAAGCTAGACTGCTGCATAGAGAGATTAGCAGCTGAATCAGAAATTTTAGTTTCTTCCAGTCCTTCATCCAGAAAAACATTCCTATCACAGAACTCCTTATGCACGTGGTAAAACTATATGCTATACCAAGGATGACAATGAGACAGTGTACTGATTTTGGCTGGGATAGAATAAATTTTCTTCATAGCAGCTAATATGGGACTGTGTTTTGAATTTCTGACCAAAAACATTGGTAACACAGGGATGTTTTAGTTATCACTGAGCAGTGTTTAATCAGCATCAAGGTGTTTTTCTATTGCTCACATTGCATTGCTAGGATATATGCTGGGGGTAAGCAAAAAATTTGGAGGGGCCACAGCTAGGATAGCTGACCCCAACTGACCAAAGGGGATATCCCATACCATACGACATCACGCTCAGGAATAAAATCTGGGAGAAGAAGAAGGGAAGATGTTTGAAGTGATGGCATGTCTTCCCAAGTAACCATTACGTGTGATGGAGACCTGCTTTCCTGGCGATGGCTGAACACCTGCCTGCTGATGGGAAGTGGTAAGTAATTCCTTATTTTACTTTGCTTGCATATGCAGCTTTTGCTTTGCTTATTAAACTGTCTTCATCTCAATCTGTGAATTTTCTCACTTTTGTCTTTCTGATTCCCTCCCCCATCCCACTACAGCAGCTGTGTGGGGCTGAGCTGCCTACTGGGGTTAATGCACAACAGACAGCAAAAGATGGTGTCTTCTACTGGACCAGCTGAAATACATGGAAAAAACATATTGCCCTATAGGACTATATTTGCGTCTGAAATATTTATTGTTTCTCTTCTTTGGAATAACCCTGTTATTACTTCAGGTGACATCAGAAGCAGTTAAAATGCTCTTAATGAGCTCCCAATCCACAGCAAACAGTATCTAAAGGACTCCCTGCACTGGTGATTATGCCTTTGATTAGTAGCCTTTAGTAGATTTTGCTTCTATAAACTTCTCCCAGTGCTTTTTATACTTCTGTAAAGGTTTATCATCCACCTCCCCTTGTGTCAGAGATCCAAAGATTAGCTACGAGCTATGTAGCACTTCTTTTTGCTGGATTACTTTTAGCTAGATTATTTTGACATTCCTAGTCTTTGTTGGACTGATCCTTTTTTATCTTCTCAGTGTCACATATGACTTTACAGGGGGTTTTGTTTTACTCCTTATTTTTTGTTTCTTTTCCCAGGCTCAATAACCTTTGTGACTATCCTTGATTATTCTCTCTACTTTTTCCTTGCTTCCTTTTTGAGATGGTGCTGGGGGTATAAGGAACTGCAAAGAACACCCAGTATACCTTTATACAATATCATACAATATCATAATATTTGCTGTGTTGTTTTCCTTTCTGAGGTTTTTTTTTTGTTTGTTTGTTTGGGTTTTTTTTGGGGGGGTGTTTTGTTTTCTTTTGCTTTTTACTGTAGTGAGTGCTGAGTTGACATTTTCATTGAGCTATTTATTACAGGCCCATTCTAAAGATCTCATTCCTGCGTGGCACAAGCAGTCTCAGAGCTCATCACCTTCTATGTAAAATTAGGATTGCTTTTCCTCATGTGCACCACTGTGCATTTACCTACACTGATTTCATCTGCCATTTCATTATCAGTTTATTTCTTCTGCAGTTCAATTGCCCTTGTTTTTATTGCCTTGAATAAGTATCGCCAGCAAATTTTGTCTCTTCACAGCTTCTTCCTTCCTTTTTCCACATGATTTATGAAAGTGTTGAACATTCCTGAAACAGCAAAGATTTTGTCTGACTCCACTTTGTTCATTAGCCAAATGAATTTGAAGTTCAGCTGCTAAAACTGTATTGGACTATGTATGCATTTCCGTGTTGAATTTTCCTCCTTTAACAACTGGCGCTTTAATTGGTGCTTTAACAGGTGCTCAATTTTATGTAGGTGGTCATGTGTTTCTTAAATACCAAATTTTTAATAACCTTAGGCAGATATGATCAGTCAAGGATATAATTTGACAGACTTCCTTGTGAGATTATTTTTTTTATCTTAGCTAGACTTTTAGTATTTTTTACAGGGACAGTTGTAGCCTCGTGATTCTCCAGACATAGGTAGTAATATCATCCATTATGTGTTCAGTTTTCCTATTGTGTGCTTGTGGACAATGTTTGTGTGGGTAGGTTGATTCTAAAGTTCAATGAAAGCATTAGAAAGACTTGAATGATCTTGATTTCAGAAGCATAATGATACTTTAAAGAAAAAAAGTATCTCCTAATCTAGAGGTCTTAATCAATTAGATGGACTTGGGGAGTCAGAATTTAAAATTTTAGATTCAATTGCAAAATTGTTTCTCTAAAAACTGTTACATCAAGTCATGCATTATGTACACGTTTCCTGATAAATCTTGCAGTGTGTGGTAACTGCAATAACACAGATAGAGTTTATTTACCTGTTGATTACTGTATTTGACCAGACAATTTTGAAAACTGTGGCTAAGACAAATGATGGACACTTAGAAGGATCGATAGAAGGATATTTAGAGGGAAGAGTCAATGAGAACCCCAGGAAACTTTGGCAAATAAGTGCAAAAATGTAATGGGAGAGTACAAATGTAAGGTTTAAATGAAGAACTGTTCAAGGTTGCAGAATTAATTTGGAAAGCCACAATAGCTGAGAAAGTGGGCAAAGCGAGCATGAGGAAAAAGATCATCTATCACACCAGAGGATCTGAACTTGGCCCAAAGATCACTCCAGTAGAGCTATTACGTGCATTGGAGCAGCCTTGTGAAGCCCTGGTTAATATATGTGTGTACACGACTGTGTGAGAGGTGTGTGTATGTGTATTATGAAGCATCTATTCTGAAAGAAGGAAATTTATCCTGTCATTGAGCATGAACAACGTGGCAGACAAACTGCAATGCACCATTTCCATTAGGGGATCAGGGACTGTGAATATAAAATACAACCAAGGGAACAAGGGTGCTGCAGGATGGTGAGATGCAAAGAGTCTTAAAATATATGGGATTCTGGAAATCTGTCAAGTGCCTAAATATGTAGACCTTGCACAGATCTGTGACAAAAGATTATCTGAAATGTCTTATTTAGAAGTACTTAGCTTGGCTGTTTTTCCTAAAGGCAAGAATATGGAGTAGGGCTTATAACGACAACCAGTTTGGATCACAGCGCAACACCAGGGCTATATTGCTGGATGACAGATGATTCGTGTTCTATGATTTTTTAGCATTTATACATCTGGGTTTCAATGCAGCATTTGGCACTTTTGATTGCACCAGACTAGACTGTTACATTATAGTTTGACTCAGAATGTTATTTTAATATATATATATTAAATTAGTTAAATTTGGCAGGTTCCCAAAACTTTACAGTTTCTCTCTCTTGTAAGGTTTTTCTGTTTGCAAGTAGAACATGTTAGATAATATGAAATTAAGATTTAAGGTGGCCATAGTCTTATTTGAACAATAGAAATAATCACATCACACAAAAGCTGTAAGGATTATAGTTTCAATCGCTTTTAATACTTTTTTGAAACATGCTTTCACACTGGGTGAAAGTGAGAGTGCATATAGTGAGTAAAAATAAGGAATCTGAAGATTCAAGTCTTTTTTTGTTTTTATTGTGCTTGAGCAAAATTCATTTTAAGGTCACTGGAGTTTGCCCAAACAACTATCTTAAAAATCAATCAAGGGCATTGATGTCTGTTGTTAACCCTTTTGCAAAAATATCAGAACAGACAAACAGAAAAATGTTACGTCAACAATAATACTTTCATCAGGATTGAAACATCCTACATGAACGTGCTAAACTCATCAAAATTTCAGAGAGGAAAGGTCACTATCTTTTTCTTTTCTATATGACATTAAAATGTCATATTAAATTAAATTATCAAATAAATTAAAAATATCAAATTAGTATTAAAATGGCATGCATTTTACTGGTGCTGATGTATGTTGCATCCTGTCCTTGCTCTATTTTGATGCTATCAAAACAAAGTGGTTTTCATTATCAAGATGAAATAGTCTGTTGCTTCAAAATAGAATTATTTTAGAACAATTACAATGCAATTAGCATTTCAAAATCACTGAACTGATAAGCATCAGATTTGTGGTGGTTTTTGCATAGTGTTTAGTTCTTTTAGATTCTGTGTTTTTTTTAAGCTGTTGGAGTGTGTTCCATGTGCTTCATGGAACATAAATTGGTTTCTGTTCAGTTGTATGTGGACAAAATAGTATGTAAAAAATATTTTCTAAACTATAAACTTCATAGTATGCTTAGTATACTATATAATAGTAGAACAATTAGTAGAATGTGCAGAAGACGACTTATAGTCCCAGATCAAAGTAACACTCCCTACCTGTTATAGAGACTTTCAAAGAATGAAGTCCCCAGGACTTTCAGCAGGTATCCCAAAGATTTTTAAGAGTTTAAAAACAAAGTGTTTTCTCTGTACTTACATACCTACTGTTTTCACTGTACCAATGCAAACAACTCTTTGGCTGAGACATCTATTCTACGAAGGCATCCTGTGTTGGCTTGAAGGGAATAATGATTAGAAAGATTCAGAATTTCACTATCACTGGCACTTTGTTCTGATAACTGGCCATAATCCCTGTTAGCAATTTGGGTGTCATTTGCCACTTGAATTGGCCAACAGCTTCTAAACACTCTTTCTCGTCATGCCTTTTTATACCAGACTGAACAATGTCTCAGTACTTGATATCTTTAGTACCTGATCTCTGACATATTTATACATTGCGGTAACAGCACCTCTTAATAACCTTGTTGATAAGCTAAGTGGATCGAGTTGTAGGTGTCTTCTGCAGAAATGCATTTCTCTAGCCCTCAAGTAATGCTTGTGACTCCATTCTGCTTTGTTTCCAGTTTTTCCATATCTCTTTTTTTTTTTCTTAAATGTGGACTACAGAATGTAATATATTATCTCGATATGTCTCACTAATATCGCATACATCTAGCCACTATCTCTTTCTTTATACAGCCACAGATCGTGTTGTCACTTTTTGCAGCAGAATTGCATTGGCAGCTTGTGTCAAACTGCCTATATGCTGTACATGTGCTCTTTTTAGAGTACAGTCTTAATTAATTAATACAGTCAGAAAAATTCCCAATTATGAACTCTATTCCTCAGCATATATATTTTCATTTTGCAAAGCTAAACTCATTTTGTTTGGATTAGTTCAACCCAAACCACTATTTTCTGTTACTCTAGTAATTTTGCCTTTTGTGGGTTAGATAATATAAATGTTTCTTTGATGCTTGCTTAGAAACACATGATCAAAATAATAATAATAATATAATAATAAATATGATGCCAGTACAGAAACCTGTATATTTTAAAGAGTAAAATTATTCAGAAAATAAAAATTAAATCAAGTACTTTTGCAAATCCTGTTCTGTTATTCTAAGGTTCAAATGTACATTCCATAGCTTTGAATCACAAAGTTATGGAAATCTTCAGGTTCCCACATGAACCTTCTGGTTCCCACATGAATCTTCAGGTTCCCAGAGAACACAGTAGCACAGCCAGCCTAATGTACTGAAGCACAGGGGGGGTGGGGGGATGGGGGTTCGGGGAACAACAACAACAACAATAAAATGTAGTGGTTAAATGTGAAAATTAATGTAATTGCTTTTGCAATGAAGTAATTGATCATGACTTTAACCTATTGGTCCATTTCTTGTATTTTTTCACTAGCCTTTGGTAAACATAACAATAAAATAAGAAATGGCCCTTTTTTCCAGTTTTCCTTCCCTATTTTGCTATTCATTCCCACTAAGTGACAATAGCAAAGGAAAAAATAGGAATTGGTGCATAAGTGGAGCACATGGGAAGAAATGATCATTTATTACAACCACTATGGAATGTTTATTTCAAACTTTAAATCTTCTGTAATTTATTTAAGCCTCTAATTTTTTATTTTTTCTTAATAAAAGATGGACTCCTTAAATGAGGTCTAACTTCAGCCAATTTGTTCAGATATCATGTCTGAAGCCATGGTGAGCATTAGATAAATTTGTAGGGAGTAGCTTTAGACCCCTTACCCCTGACAAACCTTTTTCTGTATAACATATTGGTTCAAAGGCCTGTTCTATTTTATTCCTCCTTCACATGTCTCTGTATCTTCTATTTTGCTACCACTTTTATCAGAACGTCTCCATGCACTTTATAAAATGGTTTTGCTTAGCCTCAGATCTCATCCTATTTCACAATAAATAACCATCAGAAGTGAGAGACATTTCCTGAATCACTGCAACTGTTGTAGACTGTAGTGATTTTGTCTGTACATTTTTTGAATTCTCAATGAGATACTGTGGGTGCCCTATCTATCTGTTTCAACTTTCATCTCCCTTAAAAATATGCTCTCCTTAATCCAGTTTGTTACGCTTTTTCTCAGAGTAAGTGTTATGTCAGAAGGTGTCTTGGTGTGTCATTAAATGAAGATGGGCTTTAATTCACATACAAGCATCCAGGACAAAAGGTAGCTTATTAGGAGAGAAGTTCTTAACATTTAAATTATCTACAGGAGTCTCTGAGTGCCTGAGTAAACTGATCTGGGCCTGACTTAATAAATAATATTATAAAACAGGAGGGGTTTTACTATAATTATTGAACAGATCTTCTCCTTGTTCATGACAAAGGGAGACACTTCACAAGATTAGAGAAAGTTTGCCTACCAAAATGCATGGAGCCAAACCCGGAACATGAGCTAGGGAAGCAAGTTTGTTTCCCTAATGATCCATTTGCTCAGGTTTTATCTTTAAAGTAAAGAGTTGTATTGTAATATTCAGAGTCTATGCATCCAGACTTTTTTTCTTCCTTGCAAAGAGATGGAGTGGACAACTGAAAGCCTATGCTCTCTGGAGGTGCCAGGGACCAGCATGGGCAATTAAGCAGAGCAATTAGGAGATTCCAGCTCACTGGAGCAGAAGACTATACAAATAGCCTGTGCAGTATGAGACAGTGCCTGCACTGTACTGAGGCTCCATTGTCTAGAACAAGATGTGACTGAGTAGAGGACCTGCTCTTAGGAGTCTCAGTGTCTTAGCAAAGTGTTACCAGGATGTGCCACACTAAGTGACGGCAGAACCCAGACTTAACATTTTTGTGTCTTAACTGCAAGAGGATCATCATATTTACTGTTTGAAATCTGAATTTTGTTATTGTTAGTTGAATTATTGACATGGTATATGCAAGAACATGTGTTGACAAGTGTTTATGTTTGTGGTCTTTATCAAACTAAGCTATTTCCAGCTATTTCCTTAGCTTCTCCTGCCTTGTAGAGTGGATGCAGTTCCTATGTTGCATTCTTGGTGTCAAATCTGGCAAAAGCATTTTACAGACAGGCGACTAGCAAGTCACCTTTCTGAGTAGTGCTTAAGGTGACACTTTCTTCTATGTAAAGTAGTCACACAGTAACATCAGTGGGATTTTTGGTTGCTTTTTTTGACTTTCGATTTTTGGAAATTTCAAACTAATTTATTTAGAATGCTAAATCAGTTTTTGGAAATGTTAAGTTGGGGTTTCATGGGAAAATCTGAGTGGTTGCATTTTTGATGGGTTTGGCCAGCTCCATGCTGGAATAGTTGAAAGCCTGCCTAAATGAGGAAACCATTGAAATTCCACTGAAATTGAGTTTGTGACTAATGTTATACTTTTAAAAACCTTGCTAAGGGTTTTAATCAGAGTGGACAAACATTTTTATTTTCCAATTTTTCATCCATGCATATTACATAAAACTATATTGCCTTGAAAGGATTAAGAACTCAGTAGACAATGACAGCAGCTGATGAATCAAACCTTGCCAAATAAAAAGCATTTTGAAATTTCTTTTAAAACACCAAGTTTATCCTTCTGCTGTGTGTTTTAACGACATTGAAAGGGTTTCTTAAAGCACTTAATGCAAGTCCGTAGTGATTCCTTTGCCTTTAAACCACAATCTGTTCCCTTCTAGGTTCATCTTCAAATATAGAATCCCACATGTCTACCTTGTCACAATGATAAAATGCAAAGTATGCACAAATTACATTAGACCTAAGCATAAAACAATTCTATTACCTTCTATAAAACCAGCTGTTGGGTAATATTTCCTGTGGTGTGACAATCTAATGTAATTTAGGGGACACATTTCTTTTGGAATAAAATGTCAAGAAAGAACTTAAGAACACACCAAGAAAGAACTTTTGGTACATTTAGTAGGCATTACTAGTCAATCCTTAAAACACACAATGTTTCTTAAATTAAAATAGTCATTATTTTAAAGTTAGAATTAGGCTGACATAGACCTTTTGCAGTAGAACACTTAGAAATAAAATAGTTTATGAATAAATGTTTGATATCATTTATCTTTGTATCAAAATTTCACTTCTGTGCTTTGACCTTTTGCCTTTTCCTGTGAGGTGTTTACTGAATCCAACATGTCTTAACTAGAATTTTATATATATATATATAGATATATATTTATACAGGAATAATCAGCATACCCTAGAACACAGCTTCAACCTGACTCATCCTTTGAAGGTAATGAGAAGGTGACTTTATTTTACTTTAGAACGTTCTTTCCTCACGTATCCCAGTGGTATACAATTTTTTCCTGCATAGAATTTGATCAATAATAATGAAATTAAAAGAATTAAATAGATCATGTGAAGATGTGTATATATCGAGATGTTTACTTGGAGTTTCAGTTAAATTAGTGTCTTATTTTCTGACTGTGGTTACCATAATTTTATTTTCTCTTTCGTTTTCCTCCCTCTACACATTTCTCACTTGGAAACTGGAGTATGAAGATACTGCACTCTATACAAGCAAGATACCACAGAGTCAACATTTATTGAAACTATTAATTATTATAAAACCAGTACTTTTTCACAACAGCTGATACTATGAAAAATCTCGTAATCCTCTTTAGCAATGTTCCATTTAGAAGCCAAAATAGGCAACTGAATTGGTGTAGTGGGTTGACCTTGGCTGGATGTCAGGTGCCCACCAAGCTGCTCTATCAGTCTCCCCCTCAGCAGAACAGGACAAGGAGAAAATAAGATGGAAAAAAAACATTGTGGGTCAAGATAAAGGCAGTTTAATGAAACAATAGCAAAAGTTGCACAAGTGGAAGCAAAGTAAAACCGAAAGATGTTATTATCTACTTCGCATCATCAAGCAATGTTTGGCCACTTCCCTGGAAGCAGAGCTTCTGTATGCATAGCGGTTGCTCTGGAAGACAAACACTATAAATAATGAGTGCCCTGCCTTGCTCCTCTTTTCTCTTAGCTTTATATCTGAGCAGACATCATATGGTGTGGCATAGCCCTTTAGTCACTTTGGGTCAGCTGTCCTGGCTATGTCCCCTCCCGAGATCTTGCCCACCCCCAGCCTGCTGGTGAGGATGGGGGGAAGGTTGGGCAGACAGCCCTGATGCTGTGCGAGCGCTGCTCTGCAGTAGCCAAGACACTGGTGCGTTATCACCACCTTTCCAGCTACCAACACAAGCGCAGCACTAGGAGGGTGCTAAGGGGCTCAGGCAGACCCAATACAATTTCCCATTGAGGATCTTCAATTGCTTTTTGCTTCAGGCTGTGCTGGAAGCTATAACACCTAAGCGGGGCAAGTGTAAGAAGTACTGTTCTCCTTATTCACTGTAGATGATAAGTGATATTTTTTCATTAAAAAAAAAGATGATTTTCAGAAAGTAATATTCAAAATTTGTTCATGAACATTCATGTTTTCCTAAAAAACCTGTGTTGCAGGATTTATGTTACTTTTTTATCTAGTTGTTTGTAAAAGATGACCATGTTTCAAGTCACAAAAGGAGGGGTTTTAAGACTTTTGTAGTAGACAAATGACAACATAACCTTGTAACAGGCAAGATCTTATTTATGAAAACCTCTCATCTTCCCTGCTGACTTAAAATAAATTATCAAATCATTGAACAAAAGTTAGTTATTGCTTGAGTAATTCAATCAATAGTATTCAACCAGCTATGAAATTAGTCAATCAGCAAAATATTTGTCAATCTATTAAACCATAAAATATTTTTATTCCAATCTTAAGTAGCATGCAAGATTTTTTCTTCTGTTCTAAATGTATTAGTATGCAGATGAAAGGAGCCTTCAATATAAAAATTTTAAGAAAAGAATGTATGTGCTTGGCAATTGAACTGTTCCTTTTAACCTCAGAATCACTCAGGATACTAATATTTCTCTATTCACGTGTAATAAATTTGAATTAAAATAATTTATTCTATTAAAGTAGAACTCTAAAACATGCTAACCTGCAGAAAATATGCTGTAAACTTTCAACCAATTTTTTGAGCAGTAGATCCTTGAAAGTAAGTTGAAAACTATCATAAATATGGTTTGGGACAAGGACTGAAAGCTACATGTTTTTCCGATTGTCTCCCCCATCCCACCAAGGTGCTAAGTTGCTGGCTGGCATTAAATCATGACACGCATAGACCTAGCAGCTTAGGTTTCCTGTTCAGGAAATTTTGGCACAACTGTGAAAAGTCCTGTATATTTTGGGTCAGATTTCTTTCAATGAATGTTAACAGATATTTATGAGAGCCAACTGAATCTTCATGCCCTATGTGCTTACACATTAGGAAAAAAAAAAATATCTTGGCAGTGCTACAGAAAGACCTGCATCAAGACATAGGTTTTCTTTAGTCAGTCGTCTGTCAGTCTCTTGATCCAGGCTTAGCTAACCATCCCACATGCCAGTTTCAGGTTCCTGTGGATCTCTTAATTTAGTCCATATTTTTGTAAGCCTAATGCCAGTGCCTGAATACCTATGTATAAAGACAAGGGCACTTGATTTGATCACAACATTAAGCCTGAGTTTTCTTTTGGAAGTACTGTAAATACATATACTACATCTCCTGAGTTCAAGAAATGTTTTGTTTCATTTGTGCACAATGCAGTCTTAAAAACTTGATTTTGTAGAGAATGCAGGTTAAAAATTATTCGTGTTTCTATGAAAATAGATGCTTCTGACTAATAAGGCCAGAAGGAACCGTGAACTGCTTCATCCTCTCTCTGCATGCTTCATTGCTTTTCTTCTAAAGTGAGAATAATGATTTCCTACCTTGCTCTTCGTAAGAGTTTCACAGAACTGAATGCTTCTAGCACTGTGCTATACCAGATGCTGTGGTGATAAGGTGCATGTACTGAATCCTTCTCTCAACTCAAGTTTACCAATACCAGCATCATAGCCTGTGTTTACTTTTCATGGAGGTACATGCTGCAATAAGCCTTAAAATCCCAGTCTGTTAACCACCCATTAGAGAGAAGCATGTTAATGATCCCTCTCAGCCTGATTTATTCTCAGTGACACACTGGGGTGGGTGAAGTGGGCTAGA
This sequence comes from Falco naumanni, assembly GCF_017639655.2. Lineage (NCBI taxonomy): Eukaryota > Metazoa > Chordata > Aves > Falconiformes > Falconidae > Falco > Falco naumanni. The sequence continues at coordinate 71,705,119 of NC_054056.1, forward strand.
TTCAGCACCCAAGCCCAATTCCTGCAGGCTGGGCATAGCTAAGAAGTCCTAGAAAGGAGTAGCTCATACCCAGCCCTGGAACAGCAGCACAGGAACAAGAAAGGCATGCTTATTATAGTTCCAGATAAACTTTAGTTTATCCAGTTTAATGTCACTGATGATCTCTTCAACAGTCCTCTTCCCAGTTATTCTGTAGTCCAACCAAATAGGCTTATAAACAGAAAATAACAATTTGTGGGACTGACGCACATTTGTCTGCTAGTCACCAGCTCTGCTCATGTGCATTTCAAAAGCCTTGTCTGACCAGTGTTGACATATGGAGCTGCTCAGTGATGAATCATGAAGGAAACATATGGATTAAACATTTTATGGCATTAAGATTTTTACTGAAGCAGACGGTGGCCTGTGTAGGCCCATAGGGATGATTCAGAGATAGTTACCCCTATGTTTTCTTAAGGGTGAAAGGAAACTTCATTCTGTTGAATGTCTTATTTGCAAGCTCACTACTGCTTTTATATATGTTTAAACAGTTCATTATAAGATTGTTTGGAGAAAGGCAGGATGACCTGGTAATTAAGATGCAGGATTAGCTTGTTTAGCTGATGACACTCCTTCAAGCCACACTGATCAAACCTCCCATCTTTCCAGAAGCAGGGCTACCAAAGCAATTTTATGTGCAGCAAGGCTACGGATTTAGGTACCTTCCCTGGGCTGTATTCTTATTAATGAAGTCATCCTATCTATGGCTGTTCAATTTTTTCGAAAAAGCATGCTTAATATCTGACATTAAAAAAAAAAAAAAAAAAAAAAAAAAAGCAAGAAATTTGACTGGAAAAGAAGTTTAGGACTCTTCCTTCCACTAAAGTTATTGAAAGCTGTGAAGTTACACCAACAAAAACTCTCATAAATAAGGCCAGTGCTTTTTTGCACAGTAAGCAATCTACAGTGCTCACTTGCTCCTTAATAATGGAAGTGGCTGAAACAAGGCAGGGGCGGTGAAGTCTGCACACACTTGCTGGCCCTCCAGTCTACTCCCTGCTTTCATGTTGCTGTGGGGATGAAATGGCAGGGCCTATGAGAGTGGCTTTCAAGTAGCTCTGAATAGGAATTGTTATTTCTGCAGCAAAACTAAACAACTTTTGATGAGGCAGCTATTGGCATTTGGCATTTTTGTAGCAAGAATGCATAAATTCAAAAGCAATTTCCTTTCACCTTTGAGGAAAACCATAGCCGACCATGGCAAACTGGTGTAACAGATATATTATAAATAGGAATACAACACACATGGCTAATTTTTAGCTAGAATTTTCATGAGATCTCTTTTATATGGTTGGATATGCATATACACGCACATAAGCTATATATAGTTCTTACTGTATATGTATATATGCATCTAATTCATGTACTACTTATAATTCAGTCACATAACATGATGCACATTCATTAAATATGCTGTGATATATATACATATATAGAAGTATCACATACCTATGTGATAATTACAATAATTTTAATTTAGTTTCCATTTTTCTTTCAGACCCGCTCTTGCTGATTTCAGTTACAGTCACATTATTTCTTTAAAAAAAAAAAAAAACAACTCTGAAAAGTTTAGGGATGGATAAAGTAAGCAAAAGTTCAGATTAACTTTTAGTTATTTCATTTTTCCAAAAAAAAGTAGGATCTTTTCATAATCCATTGACTTCAAAATATTTCTGGCAGGATTTGGTTTTAGTGCTATAAGTTTGGCTTCTTTTTTGTTTTTTAAAAAGAAGTAATTTAAAACTTCCTCTTCTCCCAAATTGCTATAATGTCATATTATTTTAGCTTGTTTGTAACAAATTGTTTCTCTCAGTTTTTATCAGCACCTCAAAAATACATTTTTCCAGCATCATTTCCAAAGTATTAGTGCCAGCCTTGAGATGAAATCCACATACTGATGAGAACTCTGTTAAACTCCCTCCAAAGATCTTTCAGTCTTAGTCTTTTTTAGCATCCTCTTCAGTGAGAAAAGTTAGACAACAAAGCAAAAATGCTTAGATCGTATAGGCATGTACTACTATGAATTGTGAACATATAATTTAATTATTTTGGAGTTGTGATGCTAGTACCAGTAATTTATTTCATACTAATTTATTCACGTCTCTATCATCTCCTGTCCCTAGATAGTTGCTGTAAATGACAATTTTGCTTACATAGATGAGAAAATCTGTTTGATTTAAAACCAGCTGGACTTTGTTTGTATAGAGTAATAGATACCTTCCCTTCTAGGGAGACACAGCAGTGAGTCATGGTCATTCCTAGGCTGGAGGTGGTCATCTAAGAAAGGAAGTTGTTCTACTTAAGTGGAGGGGCCAGAAACATCTTTCTAGCTGTAGTCCTCCAAACACACTCTCACCTGTTTTTTCTGCTACAGCTTCTTGGCCTCTTCCAATTCTCCAACACAACTCTTCAGAAATGAGCCATAGTCCTCTGGTTTTGCCTCCTTTGCTCTTCTGTGGTTACAGTAGAAGTGAATTTTACCTGTACAGCTCCAACACCTTGGGGTAGCTCTAGTTTTACTGACATAATAAGCAATGCCTGCTATGTTAGGAAAGTGATGTGTATTTCTGCCTTGCCATTTTAGCTCAACACCCTGAAGTACTGTATGCTAGACAATGGTTGTTGCAATTAACTCCTACTTTCATGTACAGTTATTTGGTCATAAACTGACTCAAATTGTAAGTCACTGAGTTTGTGGTCAAAGAGATGCCAGTTACACCCATAAAATAGAAGAAGGCCAAGCAAGATATAATTAATACATTTGCCTTCAGCACAGACCTAAGCACACTAGACAGCGTAACCATGGCAGGTGTGCAAGTACTTTGTAACATTATAACACTATTAGTAACATTGAGTTAAGTACAAACTTATAAATAGTCACAACTGCAGGGGGGCAATCAGAAACTTACAGTAAAATTGCAGAAATGAGGTGCTGGAACACACGTGCAAGTAGCAAACTAAGGATGTAGATCAAGCATGAAAGCTATGTAATAAAACCAAAATAATTTTGCAGAGCTTGGTGGAATCAAAATTTAATTCTGGAGAATAAGTGAGAAATGCCCCTGATTAAACAAACAAAACAACAACAACAAAAACAACAACAAAAGACCAAACCAAAAGGTTCAGCTATATCAATACTATATGAATTACCCTTCTACTTTTGAACACAGAACAGACAATAGCAGTCATGAGCAAGGAAAAGATGGAGAAGTCATCTGCCTCAGTTCTATCACCCCTAAAGACCTCTAAGCGCTGGCCAACCTGAACTTGGGCACTGAGGCCATCAAGGACCATCACTATCATCAGCATCAACTCCATCATATTGTATACTCACAATTAATTTAAGATAAGCTTGTTCAGAACTAATTGTTTGACTTGTTGAAAAAAAAAAAATAATTGTTTGACTATACATAGAAATAATTGATATGAGTACCAAATAAGCATTAGCAATGTGTATTGCCAATGAATCTCGATCTAGTATTGTTTCCACATTTGAAACTGGCCAAAGTTGTCAGTCTTTTAAACACTGCTATGACAGTGATCTCTAGCTCTCTTAACTGAGATGTATATACATATACACATATATACATACATATGTATAATCAGTTGCAATAAGTTGAAGACAACTGTGATTATGAATCCTGATAGTAAACATTGCTAAGAAGCAGAGTGTATACAATTGAACTTAAAACTCTGCTAATGATGTAGCCTCTGGTTAAGGAAGGCGAATTCTAGGAATGCAGACAAAGTGTGTGTAGTTCTGCTTGTGTAAAACTACCGAGATACACTGCCGGAATGGTCCATTTTGCAACACAGTATGCCTCCAATCCCTGATATATCAAAAGAATACTGATGTGATACAAATCTTTTTACACCAGCAGAAATGTTATAAATAACAATCAGATATGATTTAAATATAGGTTGTGTTTTTAATTTGTGTGAATAAGATATTGGACTGGGAAATCTCAAAAGAGGAAAAACCAACAGGAATCTACGAAATCAAAGGTTTTTAACATGGCTACTTTTGATAAAACCAGGCTTTTTTTTTAGGTTCATCCTTCTAAACAGATACTTAACAAATACTTATGATGCAGAGAAAATAATATTATTGTGGAGTAAAAGCAACTATAACTTAAATCCTCTTTACAATCACTTAACAACTAAATTTTTTTGGGTTCTGCACATTTTGGTTTAGAAACATGATAAATATGAGATATTAGAAGTCTTTTTGGAAAACAGCTTCTTATTCCATCTTTATATGGTAATTCATAGAAATATTTTTAAATTATTAATGTTGGTCATTCAATGTTCTCTGCAGTGCATTATTTTCTTCTAACAGTTAATGTAATGGCAGGCCATTTTTAAATGTTACTGAATCATCAAAGTTGTAGTATAGTAAAAAAAATTAACTTTGCAATAATCTAGGAAAATGCAGCCCAGCTTCAATGGTCTGTATGTTCCTCTGTAAATAAGCAAGTGGCAATCACATAATGATGACATTTAGTAAAGTTTGTTTGAAAAAAAAAAAAAAAAGGAAAGAATACAACAATGCTTAACACTGTAAAAATAAATTTAGTCAACATGTCTTTTATGCAAAATTTTTAGTTCGCTATAGTTTGGAGGAAGGTATGTTAGGAAAATTGTGGCATTGTTGGAAAGTAGTTCAAAGTTCTTAATATATAATTAATTAATTAGGTCTGCATTTATAGGGAAAAAGCACATGTATAAAATCAGTGTGACTGTGTCTGCACTATCATGGTATTCATTCTGAGATTTCTGTAACTCCAATTAGTTATCAGATGTTTTAAATCAAATCATTGACCTGTAGATGTTGGCAAAACCTACATAAGTAGAGCTAGGCAACTTATTATAGAAACCTATATAAACCCTATAATTTATCTCGTTATAAACCTTGTTACTTTATAAAAGTATCTTACATCTCAAGTTTTCTCTCTAAATTAAGAGAGGAACTCATTGTAACTCCAAAAATGATGGCTCAAAAAAGTGTAAGTAATAGGGTCATGTCCCTGAGTTGTGAATTGTACATTCCTGATCACTGCTGCAGATAGGATTGAGACAGGTGAATCTTTGTTCTGATTCTTCTTTTCTACTGTTCTCTGACAGCTAATACCTCCTGACTTGCATATAACTAGTCTTGTATTTCTAGGTTTTTCAGTGCCTTATAGTAGAGAAACATTTACTACATGGGTGGGATTTTTTTATTTATTATGAACATTTATTTGAAAAATGTAAACCATTGCTATACAATTGTTTGCAAGCTCATAAAAGCAGTCATAGTTTGGGTATTACTCCCAAAGAACAGATGGAAACAAAAGAAATACATGGAGACTGTTATATGACTGGTAAGCTATTCACTTTAGGAAATATGATCATATTGATAAGAATACATTCACTCTGATTCTGTTCTACCTTTCCACAAATATGAAAGGCCCAGTCAGAAAATGAAGCATATAAAAAATTGTCAAAATGTTACAGGGCCAGCCAAGTGAGCTGTATTTATGAAATCCAAGACATAAATTAATTCTTTATAGATAAAAAGAATAAGAACTGTCAAGAATATATTTATTTTGGTGTGATATAATCACTCTTGTTAATGAAAACACAAGAATCCAGTTCTCCTTCCAGAAGGTCATGTCAACAATAATTGCAATTCTAAACCATGCTGTTCTGAGGCACTTCTGCAATTATAAATTAAAAATTATGTTCTCTGAGTGGCATAATCATAAAAAGTCACTACCTAGCATAACAATAATAAAATAATGGATGAGGATATAAAGCTAGGAGTGCACTAAACATTGTGAATTAATTTTCAGTTTGTTGGCTGTAAAACAGTCTCTCTGAATCTTTCATTAAGTATTGCATTAATTTATAAAATAATTTTAAAAACTAGTATGGATATTACTTTTTAGAAATATTTTCATCTGGCAGTCTATTTGGTTTCATGCTACATTGATTTTCATGTTCAAAATGGAAACAAAAACAGAACCATAAGGAGCAGTAAACTATTAAAATTAAGTAATCTGAGGGAACATAGCCAGCCATCAAGAACAGATGCTGTTTGTATGAATGCATGAACACATTTTTCATCATTAAATGAGCACTTTCATGTTGTGAAAAGACGCAAACAAACTACCTGGTGTTACTTCTTTCTTCAACTACTTATTATATTAAGCAATGAGGTTGGTAGAGACAGACATTGCACAATACCTTACACACCTGCTATCTTCACATTTAAAGTAATCTTACATTCCTTTTCAAACTTTTACAACTGGACTGAAAAATAATCTAAGACATTACGCTTTCTCTCAGATTCTTTGAAATTGTGAAAAGTGCAATTCGGTGTTTTCTGAGATGTTGGTACTAAAAATTAACCATCACATTTTGTAAGAGAATACAATGGCTAAACAGAGGGCTCCTTATTAGTGTTTTGCAATATTGCTTTAGAGTTTGATTTTTAGTTGTGGGTTTTTTGCGATGTCTAGGGGTACATGACAACATTCAGCTCACTGCAGGATATACCTTGCAACTCACAGGACTTGATGCTATAATGGACTGCTCTTTTGATTGATGAATATTCTCACTTAGTAGTAGTACTAGTGAAATTTGGTTTCCAATTGATTTTTGTAACATGGTTGACTGATCTTTTACAATGGAATTGTGTAAAGCCTGTTGCATGAATTTGGCCAGTGTGGGCTTGAAACTGGCTGCTGATCTTTTGGCTTTACTTCTTCCTGTATTCAGTGTTCAGATTATCATTTTTTCCTGTGCATCTCTCAAAGAAAATCCATTCATACTGTGAAATTCTTGATTCTATAGTGATGAATGACAAGTTTAAAACATTTTAGCCTTGTACAGATAAATGATGAATGAAAAATGAAGTATTACCAACTGTTCGTATCCTGTTTTAATTTATTATGTCGGAGTACGTATGCTGGAATACTCTGGAATTAAAAGCTTAATACTTCACTGCTACTTAGTATAACAAATAGGCTGTTATTTTATATGGGTGGCAGTACATCTCAAGGCCATAACTGGAGATCAATAATAAAGACCTAATCTCTTCTTTGAAAGGTTTAGCCTCTAAATACAAATTTTAGAGAAGCACAATTCTGATAGATAAATAGGTGTTTTCTTCCAGTCTCCTGGCTGCCCCAGAACAGCATAACTCCACCAGGACCGTAGCAAACTTTCTCCCATATAAATTCTTCCTTTCTGTTCTTTGAACAATCCAAACATCTGTGTTTGTCTTCATCTCTCTAGTCTCCTGAAATTTCAATACCAAATCACATATACATTATGGCATCTATCTAGGTGCTTGCATTCTGACTTCTTGATTTTTCACTCTGAAGTTGCATCCTCTCCAATGCGAAATCTGTACCTTCAAGAGTGACAAATTTACTGTCTCACCATCCTTACTGAAGTTCAGTTCTGAAATTCTAAAGGACACTGTAGGATACAACCTTACCGGTCTACTGAAGCAGTTACCAATCAGTGCATTTCATCACCGTGAAAACAAAATTTAAATAGTCCTTTGGCTGAAAATTCTGTCTGCCCATGTGCGAACAACTTATAAAGTTAATTTATAATCCTCTCCCCCCACCCTCACCAAAAGGGATGTAAAATGGAAATGTAAACAAATCATGCACATTTTTAGCTGTGTACTGTGCTTAACCAGAATGGCCAAATAAAGACCAGACCTCAGTGCAAATCTCTGGGTAACAATGGCTTTCTAAAGTAACTAAATTGATAGTGAAACATTTCATTATTGAAAAGGAGTCATCTTGTATTTAGTGTGTGATCAATAACCGAGACATGACTGGGACCACAAAGAGGTTTGCAGTCCTAATTTACCAGTTGAGGTACGATTTGCAACAAGAGGGACAGAAAGACAGGATGAGCCTGCAGGCCTGGGAGAGCACCTGAGCTCTGAGGCTCTTATTCATTCCAATCCTGAAAAGGAGAATCCATGGGTTTGCATGTGTGGAGGACAGTAAAACTTGACTGCACCAACTCTTTTGCCCCCAGGGGCTTTAACGCTTGTGATGGAGGCCAGCTCCAAGGTGGTGCAGCCATGCACCCAGGAACAGGTGAGGGGGCGCAGGGAGCAGCCCTGTGGGGCACCCCCACTTCAGCTATGAATTGCGTTCGTGCGTGGCCCTGGACCTCCTAGTGACTGCCTCCAGATCTGTTTGGCTCATTTTGTTTGGGCACTCTAGGACTGCACCCATGTCAGCAAGGACACCGCCACTGTTGGCCCTAGCACCCTTCCCCTGCAGAGCATCTGGGGCTTCTGCTCCCTGACATCTCCTATCTGTTGCATCCTTCAGACTGTTTCAGTGTATATTTTATTATCATTGAGCTGTGTTAATAGCAAATGATTTGTTTTTTATTAGAAAGACAAGGGTTTTTCTCTTTGCATTTCCTGGAAACTTTCCCTGCTGGATTGTTTTGGGTCCTACAGTACTGGATGAATAGCAGTGCTATTGATCCTGTGAAATGTGCTGCAGCTTGAGGTGTACTGCAAAAGGCTTTGGGGGAATCTTTATCCATCTTACCAGCAGCAGTTCCCAGCTCTTGAACTTCTGGACTTTCATATGAAATGCTATTATTGGAGCTATCTTTGAATATGCTTCAAGCCTGTTCTTGGAAGACATTACTTCAGTAGCACACCCATGTTGAATGTAATAAGCAATTGCTGTAGTCAGTCCCACACGCAGACTGCGAGCACAATGGATGCAGATTCCAGACATTTCTGAAGGCTCCTTAAGACCTAATCATTGGAGTCATTCTACTGTCAGACCCAGGCAAATAAAGCGCAGACAGCTGACCCTGTGGGATATCATAACTGAGTATGCAAGTACAGAAGGTGAGAATTAGAAAAGTGTTGGGACAGAGAATTGATGGGGATGGAATAGGCACATGAAAACTTTGGGTTCCTTCTCTGACACTGCCAGCCAAACATTTTGATCAGAGACATCCAGGAAACCAAATCTGCCAAAGAGCCAGAGGCAGAACTAGGGTATTCCTCAGAAATCTTCCAGCACTGGAAGGTGCTGCATCCTGTGAGAGACCTGTGGGTTTCCCACCTGGTTTTCCAGGTAGACATCTGTCCTGCACAGCTAGGCTTGCACAGACAAGCTCCAACCAATATACATAAGCATTTGATGTTGGCAGACCTTGCATGAAAAGCTAATACTTTACTGTATATGGAAAACATAATATCACCTCTAAATAAAGTTATTGATGTATTATTCTACAAGTATCTGTGAACTTTTGTGTCTGGAAATCTAAGTTTTCTTTTTGTTCTTAAAGTAAGAGTGATTGCTTTGTTCAGTTCATTAAATTCTGTTATGTGTTTTGTTTTACAATTTCAGTTGAAAATGGTGAGCCTTTTTTTTTTTTCCACATGGACTGTATGGTGGTAGTAGGGAGGGGAATAAATGACTTTCCTATGGTAAGATTTGCATGATTGAGTGGGGAGAAGCAGGCCACTATAATTGCTGCTCTTTATTGGCTGTAGCATTAAATAGCAGCGAGTGCTTTCCTTTCTTTATACTTTACTGAGTAGATGAGATTCATTGATCTGCTTTCCCTCCTTATTTGCCATTTGCTCATATTACATCCCCTTCTATACGTGCCTTGTTTGTGAAGAGTTCAATTTTACTGTATGAGCAGAGATTACTTTTTCATGACTTCTAAAGTTGAGTGAGGTCACTAGACAGGATTTGCCTGCTATTGAATTCGCTGGAAAAAAACATTTCTCAGTTTTCCCTTTGTATCTACTGTCAGGTTTTACTCTGTATTGAGGATAGCTTTAGGAAATGGCTAATATTTATTTCAAACACATCTGGCAACAGGGAAAGCTTTCAGGGGTTCACAGGTATAAATGGTGGCCTTGTACTCAGACTACTGTTGTTTTGTACACTGTGGCAGTCCAGCGTGAAAACAAAACAAATCCAAATATTGTAAAAAAAAAAAATGTCCACTTGAAAAGAGGAGTATTCTAAATGAAATATAGTCATTTGCTAAACCTAGAGACAAGGATGAAGAGAACAGTTTGCTTTGGGGTTAGAAAATATGTACTCCTGTCATGGAAAAAATGACCTCATGTAGCAAATGTTACAAAACTGGACTGCTACTAATGGACCTGTGGTTACAAATAAAGGAGCTGGCTTCCTTTATTCCTACAAATAAAGCCTTCAGAAATTTGTGAAATAATGTATGTAGGATTCCCGCTGAGAAATTCAAACAGTCTTTTCAGTCTGAGTGTACATGCTTTGATTCATATTTTCTGATGCTCTTCATGGTGCCTGATGTGAATTCTAACGTGCGTGTATTAAAAGGTACCATTCCCTATGCAGTCCTAGTGCTTTTGAAGTAAATAATACCTTAAGGTGGAATTCTTGGGAAATGAGTGATGAATCTATAGAGTCAGAATTACGCTCCATGCCTCCTGTTCCCATCCAAATGTTACACATAACAGTCTGATGTTGTTGCCTGCTGAATAAAATTAATTGAATTGTCTCAAAAAGATTCTGTTTTTTTTGAGGTGGAGGCAAGGTATAGGGAAATAAGAAAACCAAAATAAATGGTTGGTGATAGTGTCCATAGTATATCTTCTAAAAGATCACATTTCATGTTAAACATACCCTTTAGTTCTTCTATGTTCTTGTACAGTTTTTTTATCATTTACCTTTAAAATGTTTAAAAATCAAAAAATAATAAATACATCTGATGGAAGGAGGAAAAGAAAGTAAGGCAGTGGGTGTGAGACATGAGAAAGGCTAGAGTAAGTTGGCGACATGAAGTGTAAGTTGTATTTCTGTATTTACAAAGATGTGTTCCTTCAAACAATGCCCCTTCTGCTCTTTGGAGAAAAAATAGGTGACTGCGTAAATAGAGTAAAGATATTTTCATAATTACAGATTACTTGACATTGCACACCTCAGCAAGTAATAAGTTTTCTTGCTTTACAAATTTCATTTCTGGTGTGGTAACAGCAGAACTGCTCTTAGGCACGTCAAATTAAACCAGCAATAAAAATCTGAAATAAGGTATTTTTATTGCACAATGACATTATTGTGTTGTGTACTTTCTTAAGTGACCTAAAGCATAAAACTCAAAGACTGAAGTATTTTTACTATGGGGAGGTTGGTAACTCCTTTTAGTGGTCCTGAAAGTTGTGAGTATGTGCATGAAGCAAGGCTATTACTCCAGGAAACCACTATTTTGTGAACAATGTCAGAGAAAAAATAAAGATTAGAATTTCAGTGATCAGTGAAAAGCTGAAGCCACATTTGATCTTGCCTGGTTTTGATGTAAAAGTGATATTATTAAAGATTATTTTAAGATCTTACTACGTTGGTTTAGCAGCTCATAGTTAAAAATCACACTGAGATGTAGATCTGTGTTAGTCTTGTTACTTACAGATAGTCTCCTTGTTGCTCAACAAGGCAGTTTTTTCCTTGTGGAGACTGAAAGCACAATTTCCAAGTCCTTATATCATTATATTAGTTACGGTATTTTTAGACATGGAAACGCATGGCCAGATACACTCTACCAGTTCCTCTTCTATGTCCTCTTCAGGCCTTCTCACACATGACCCTTAGGTTGAAAGTGCTGGTTTTCTTCCCTCCACAGAGACCTAGCAGCTCTGCTCATTCTGTACAGTGGTCTTTCTCTCCAGTTTTCCATGTTTCATTTTGGGGCTCACTCTTTTGGCAGTCTCCCAGCTACCTCTACTGTACTCAGCTATTGACTGCTGAGCCCTTTAAAATCACATGCCCTGAAATATATGAAAGGTCATTCATAGGACAGAAAAAGGAAAATTCACTAGGATGTTATATTTATATTATATTATATTATATAATAAAAAGGAATATTCACTAGGCTATGTAATTTTCAATACACAATTTTTGCTCCTCATTACTGGTATGAGTTAAAAATATTTTTTGATCTCTGGATCAGGCAGGCCCTCATTGATTTGGCTAAAATTGGTGACTGTCAGCTTAGCTACAGAAGGCTTTTACATTTCCTCTTTTGTTGTTCATGTTCATTTTTCAGCGAGTGGAAGATAAGAGGCAAATAGAACTGAAAGAAAAAGGCAATGATAGGTTCTGACCTGCAGAATAGCCACAAAATCCAGCAATGTTTTCCTAATACCATTTCAAATTCTTTAACAAAGCGATTGCTTTAAGTTAATTTCAGAGGCAGCTATTTCACCCAATTTACTTCCAGTTTTTCAATAGGCAAGGAATTCGACTATTGGCTGGATAGCAACTTGTAAAGACTAGTCTTTCACATTACATCACATGACTATTTACAGTGCAAGTTTAATTATCAAACATCTGGTGTCCATAGCAACAGAATGACATTCACTATACAAAAATAAATTGCACATTCATTTCGAAGCTAAAGCATATCTAATTAAGATGCAAGCTCCCAAAGCCTGGACTAAATCAAAGTTGTAGTGATGAAGTACTATGTTTCAATATAATGTCAAGCAAAAAAAATCTGAAAAGCAGTGCCATTTTGATGTTTGTTTTCAGTAAGGATTTTCCTGTCTTTAAATCAAAGGCAGGATAAATAAATGTGCAGCTGGAGAAAATTTCAGAAACTTCTTTTTTTATTTCCTGATGGACAATTCCCTGTGCATGACAAATTGTGAGTTGTTTTCTAATTATCAGCCCTCTGTGGGGGACAAAAACTCAGTGAAAAACCTTCATTTAAAGTCATACTCTAACTTTAGGCAGTCATTATCCAAGCATAATTACTATCAGGTATTTTTATTCAGGTTATTTTTTTGAGACTGGAGATTCAATGTCTGAATTGTTAGTTTGCAGTGGCTTTACATCAGTGATTGCTGTAGGGTATATAGCCATAGAATACATTAAATGCAAATTCAGCAACTCTAAATTCAGCAATTCTAAGCTCAAAAAAAAAAAAAAAAAAAAAAAAAGAAAACCACAGGCTTGAGCTGCCTAGGCTATTCCATTGGTGTTAACTTTTATTTTATAGTACTAAATGGTTGGAAATTAAGGATTTAGTCCAAATAAAGTTCTCTGGTTTACACCATGTAGGAGGTCATATTATATAATCAGAATGGTCAGATCTGATCTTAAAATTCTATTAAGATATATTGTGTGCTTCCATTATGCAAACAAAAATTGGCCTTTGTCAGAATTATCAGTTAGAACTGTATTTAGGATTTCAGGACTTGGACTCATATTATGCTTATATCTAATAAGCTTCTCTTCCTTTTTGAGTAATACAAGCAATGATAAACCTCCACTTTCGCATCCACTCATCTACATTACCCTTTTCTCAGCCTAGAAAAATTGTCAGGTTTTGAAATTTGCTCTGACATTCAACACATCCACACTCTAATGATCAGAGTAGAAAAATTAATGGTACATTGCATCCCTCTCACAGAGAAAGCTTGGTTGGCTGCCATCTCCTGTTCAGGCTTTCATGTGTGCATGGTGTGTGTGAGCAGGGAGGGCAGGGGCTTGAAATGAAATGGTTCCACTATGCATCCACAGCTTCAGAAAATTTCAGCTGATGAAAGTTGCATGGAAGGGAAATGGTAATAAAGGTCTAAAACGTTTAGTACTTTGTAGGCTAAAAGCAACATGTTGAAAGGCATTGAGAAACCAACTGGTAATGATACTGTAGGCAGTAGAATAGAATATTCCCTGTTCTATGCAAAAGGACAGCCATCTTTCACAGCTGGTGAAATAGGTGACAAAGTTCTAGTGCTACAGGCTCCACAAGCAGTTTTTACAAATTTGTGGTAGAAGGAGGAAAGATATACTTTATGAAGCAGGAATTGCAGCTGAAAAAAAAGAACAACTGGTTTCCCTTACTAAATGGAAATACACCTTACTGTGGGAAACTGAGATGGATCATAATTCAAGAAATTGTGTTGTGAGTAAAAACTTTGCCCCTTGAAGTTCTAAATTGATTCAGAAACAGTATTTGTCTCAGCAGTTTTATAAGAACTCCTCTTCAAAACAGACAAGCAACAATGTGGAGTCCGAGCACAGAGTAATGTATCCACCCATCCATCCATCAAGGCAGCCAATATCCCAGCCAGTCTCTTCTGGTATCTGTTCTGAACTGTAACAGTGCCTGGCCCTGGCTGGGCTGTGTCTCAGGCAACGACACTTATCCTGGCTGCTGTCTTCACCGGGTAGGGATAAGCTGACAGTCCTCACTGTCCTTTCCAGTGAAATAGCGTAGTCAGTCGCCTAGCTCCCACAGCTGGTGACAAAGATCAGAAGGGACAAGTAGCAAAAATAGAGATTATTTAAAAGGCTGAAGTGTCCAGCAAACTGTTGTCTTTCAGAGATATTCCAGAGCTTTAAAATTCAGAAGTCTCAATGTTTCAAGAGAGTATGAGGCAAACTGAAAATGGTACAGAATTGATTTGTTCTCATGACAACAGTTTTAATGGAAATGGAAAGGGAAATTAACCCGTTCTTCTCATGAAGCGAAGATTGTAATCAGTGTATTAACTTCTAAATTATGAAGCTTTTAAGTCAACCACATTGAACTGGAAAGGGAAGTAAGGTGACTATGCTCTTGTTTATACACTCCACACATTCTTTTTGAGACCAGCGTGACATTTGTGGTATGCTATTTTGTACTAGTTAATGGCACGCTATTTACTATGTGTTGTTCTTTTGTATGATACATAATAATTGGACAAATCTGTAGTTAATGTTTTTCTGTTTCCATAAATATTTCATTTAAATTGCTTTATTAGGATTATAGTCTTGCTTAGCTGGGTTATTCCTTACACTACATGTTTCCCTGCTGTTTCCCCTTTAACAGACAGAATCTGCCCTGTAACTGTTTTGTACCGATGAAGTGAGACACTAAAAATTGGATTTCCATTGCACTTGCATAATCATTTATCTGGGTCCCATTTTATAACATGAATATTTTTCTGTCACTAATTTTACTGGATATCAAAGCTTCTTTTTAATTTACTGATCCTGGCTTAAATGTCCTTTTTTTGGTTTTGGTTTTGTTTCTGAGCTTGATGCTGCTAAGATTAAAAGAGGCTTGAAAAAACCAGCTTTTAAACAGCTTTGATCTACTAAGGTGAAGCATATTTTTGTGCAAGACTTTTTCCTCTGAGACACGAGAACAGTTACAATGATGTGGAGGGAAAAAAAAAAAAAAAAGAAAAAAAAGAAAAAAAAGAAAAACAGGTGGGTGAGAAAATGAAGAGGAAGGAAATGTGGGAACTTATAATGAAAATCAGACCTTCATACATTCGGTTTGCCTTAACAGCCTTTTCCTAGAGTCTATTTAAAACACATGAAGAATTCAGGACTCAATTGCTCTAAATTCTCTGAAGAAAAGTAGCTGATTTCCCAAGCACTGGAATAAGATTTTGGCATGCCAAAGCTTTTGCTTCTCTTTGATATAAGAAAATGGTCTTTTAATTGGGTTATTCTCAAGATTATAAATTAATTAAAAGTTAAAAGAAAGGCAAGAAATCTTATATTGGATACATGTCCAAATGTAATTTCCTGGTTTGTCAGAGATCAGTTAAATGCTTTAAATGGTTTAAATAGTCTAATGCCACACAGCAACAAAATTCTAAGAATGGCACATGTCATTATAGGTTTTGTGTACACATGCACTAGGATTAGTTTCTGTCCTAGAGTCTACTACCAAAACTTAGCCAAGGAACAGAAGGTAAAGTCAAACAAACAAAAACAGAGTGGTGACGTAGCAGGGGCAGTGAACTATCAAGTTTACCATGAGTCACATAATTCCTGTTTCAAAGCCATCATCAGTTGCTGTGTTTCCAATTTGGGGAAAAACAAGATTTGAGAAAGGATTTTTAAAAAGTTACTGCATGCTTTTCCTGGGGACTCTGGGGGTCTTGGCTTCATTGCTTGCTTCTTTGCTTTGCTGTCTCAGGAAATTCTTCTCCTGCATGGAAGGTGACAATGTTTTATTTGCTTAAAAGGACAGAAAGACCAGATTATGTTCATCACACATCACAGCTTTACTTTCAGTGTTTATAATTATTTATAAAGGCAGAAATGGAATTAGACATCTGACTGTCCTTTGTGCCTTTGAAAATCTCACCCTCCATACATAATTTAATGCTTACCAATTAATTTTTCTCAGTTTGGTTTAGAAATATTGAAATAAAATTACTTTAGGAGGAAAGAGTTGTTAGGTTTTTTTATTCTTTTCCTTTTTTAGGAGATTAAAATCATATTTTGCTTTCCTTACTATGGATAAATAAAATTTTTATTTTAGTTCTGTGGCAAATAGCGCTGTATTAATATAACAGCATTGCATTCTCCTCCTGAAGGTGAATCTAGAATTTCTTTGCAAAGCTTGGACCTGGAAAGTTAACACAGCCTCAATGCGTCTCACAGTGAAAGGGGAATCCACTCTCAGCCTCCATTCAGAGCTAGTGGCAAAGGGGGTTTAGGCTTCTCTCATTGTCACTTACTAGGGTAGACTTGCTCCTGCTTTTTTCACATGGCACAGTCCTTGCCAAGTTTCAAAGTCCTCTTAATTTAGATTGGGAAATTGTCCAAGCTTGACCAACTCTGATGATTCATAGTATTGCACATATTGGAATAAGATGTGATATATTTCCAGAAAGAAAAAGTCAATGAGGGAGAAGCAAATTAGTGTACAAATATACCACCAGTCTTCATGGTTTTAGAGCCTAAACCCAAGAAATGATCTTATCTCAAAGCCATTACTTCTCAAAATCACAGGTTCCAGGAGCCTAACTCATGATCCTTGGATACCCAGAGCTGATGTTTCTGCAATGGCTATCAACCTCAAGAGCCCTCTGGATGTGACAAGGAAAGAGGAGGCAGATAACTGACAGGGACCATCAGCTCCTGTTATTGTGTGAACATGGAGGAAATCTCCTTATTTGTCAGGAGCATCTGTAATTGGAAAAGTTGGAGCCTGATGCATACTGCTTGCCGCAAGGGGAGCAAAGTCTCTGACTTTTCCTTTCCTAAGGTACAGAGAAGGCTCAGGAAATTTCTTTGTGTGGAAATGCTGCTGATTAGAACTGTGTGTCTACGCAGTGTTCAGCTGGGCTCATGCCATCTCAGTTTCCCTAATTAAAAGAAGGTTGCATTATGAGCAAAGAATTAATAAAATTGAAGACCAAATTAAAGAAAGAAGCAGAAGAATCAGACAAGAGATGAGAATACAGATACAGGATGTGTCAGAAAGGTCAAAGTCTGAGGGATCTTCAAATGTAAAATTCTGCAAATCTAATGCTTCGCTGAGAATACCTTATCTAAGAGTTGCTCATTTATCTGAGAAGCAAGCAGATATTTTTTAACTTCATAAGTGAATATACATGTCTTTATCTCCTTTAATCCAAACAAAAGCATATTTTAAAGATAAATCAAGCAAATACATTGAGGAAGTTTTATGTGACTGACAAGTAGCAATTTAATTTTATAACAACCAGCAGAGAGCAGTGCTACGTTGCGGTCTGAATATGATCACATTACAATCTTGAAAGCTTTTTCAGCAGAAATTTAGGAAAATTCTATCTAAACTTTTATAACTATATCTCTTTATACAAGTTATGATCTTACGTCACTTATGAACTTTTACTTAGGAAAAAGAAACAAGGAAATAAATTTCATTTCTTTTTCTAGAATTCTTTTTGCATAGCCCATATATTCAAACTTTCTCTTTATTAATTTAAATCTTATAGTAAACTGCTGTAGGAAGATTTTTTTAAAAAGAATGATCAACTGTCATTTTGAATTTAGCTGTAAATAAGTAGAACAGATCCCATACATTTTTACCACCACTGCTAGCGAGTCTCTGAATTTCCTAGTCCTCCCACTTTTTGGATGCAGTGAGGACATCTGATGTTAAATCATGAAATGGGGAGAATTATGACAGGTGATAGAAGAAAAAAAAGTATTTAGAAAAAGTGAGAATACTCATGAAAAGCTTTATTCCCTCATTCTTGTGGCTCGTTACAGTGAAGGCAGATTTGCTTGATCAGACATCCACTTTACAACACAGCTTCTTTGAGATAGGTCTATCCAGAAACTTATAGGTTATCTGAACAAAGTAGTTCAAGGTGAAGACCAGCAGGTTTGATCTTCACAGAATATTGCATACAGAATTTAAACCTGAAGTAGTTTCATAATTCTGGCCAGCATAAATGGCCATAAATAACAGGTTGCCAAATTAATCTGACTGAGCAGATTAAGCACACTGTAAATACTTAAAACCGACTACAAGTAGTGCTATTAATCATGTCTACTTCTTGGGAGGTAAAATTAAAATTCCCAGCTGAATACTGGATTCTTCTTCTTTTTTTTTTTTTTTTTTTTTTTTTTACTTCACTCCCAGTTTACAAAATTTAAAGTAGATTAGCTTTTTTGGATAGTGGATTAGAGTGATTTAATTTTTCTAAGAAAACTGTTAAAACATTTGTATGATCATTAACTTCTTGCTATCACACATTATTATTCTTAGGACTCTAACTGTTGTTCTTGCTTTCTTCTTGGGCCATTCTGATGTATTTAGGAGACTCTTAATCCCAAAACAATATCTAAGAGTAGACTGAATATTTTTATAGATTCCCAGTGACAACATAATTAATTAAAAAAAAAAAAAAAAAAAAAAGTTGAGATGTCAAATTTATGTTGCAACTCCTACTCTGACTTCTGACTGTGACAGAGCAATGGAAAATCTTTTAGGCATGAAAGGAGGTACCCTAAGTAGGTTGAAATTATCGTTACCACTTCTCACATTCAAACATGTATGACTGCAACATTCAAGTCAGTGCTGTGAACACACCAGAAGTCCAGTGATTTTTCATTGTTTTGCTTGTCCTTAAAGTAATGTGGTCTATATGGTAATTTTTGGAATTTGGTGGAGCAAAACGGAATATGCAGACGGCCACATAAACATAGCCCCAAAGGATTATCAAGCTACAAATTATCTAGGTGGCATTCGCACTGTCAAAGGAAGGTTAAGACCCTGTTAAAATAAAAGTTGGACTATAACAGGTGCCTCTTACCAGGTTAGATAATACAGACTTAAAGATCTCTGAGTTCAAGTCAGAAGTTCTTTAATGTACCTGGCTATAAGTTAGCTCTTCATCAAAGGCATACACTCACAGCTGATACCTGCAGGCAGTAAATGTAAGGTTATAGCATATTTTCCATTGCTTATGGATGCAGAACTGGGTTCTTATGGGACTACCTATGCATACGAAGAGGACCTTTGAATGAATGAATCTCAGGCCTGTAATATTTTGCTTTTATATTGTCATGTGGTTAACAGTAAATACTTAATATCTTATTAAGCACAAACCTTCCTTGAGAATTGAAAGGTGATTCAGGGAGGTCCAGGTTTCCATGCAATAGCAGCAGGTTTTTGTCATCTTGATTTGGTAAACAAAGCTGAATAACATAGGTTGGAATAGTGGAAAAAAAATATACATGTAAACAAATATCTGGCAGGTATATGGTATAAAACATGTTAATACACTGTAGACAGAGAGTGGGCAAACAAGGTATTTCTCTGTTGATGATTCCTTAAACCTATCAGCAATACTGATTTGGTAACAGTTAAAAAATACAGCTGTGAAGTACTTCAAAAAGAAACACACAACATTTGGGTTAGACACCTATTGCCCGACAGTATGCAATCTTAAGTGCAACTAGGGAGATCAAAGCTCTGAATGGAGGAACTGTTAAATCATTTCCTATGTGAACTGCTGTGTGAATTGACTGGCTGATGCAAAGCTGTATAACTCTTCTTTTTATCTTAAATTATCTTTTATAAATTGATGTTCATGTTTTATTTTTGTGAATATAGCTATATATATAACAGAGTTCTGAACTGGACTATGAAAAGAAATACAAGTAATGATAGGAGCAGGACAGTGGTCCAGAGAGAGGGTAAGCCAAGGTCAGTTGTAGTCACTGCCCTGCAGCTACAAACCTTTTCAGAAAGGGAATGGATCAAGGATGGTTATGAGTCATAAAGCTGTAAGGAAAACAAAACAAAACAAAACAAAAAAACCCCGTCCTCAGGGATATAGACTTTGCTGCTACAAGTTATCAGTGAAATTTAAGCTGCATTCTGCAGCCTGACCTGGGTGTTAGACTGGATTCCACACTCTTTGCCAACAAAGTGGGCATGAAGGCCTTACAGATTACTTTTTCAAGCATTCAAAGTGTCCTGCAGACATAAAACAAATGAGATGTGTCCTTCTGACACATCTTCTTTAACCATGAATCTATAGTTTTGATGATCCTTCCTTTGTTGTAAAACAAAATTCTCAGAAAGACTATTAACTTTATCACATCCCAGAACCTTCAGTGCTTCTGTTTCTACGCAAGATGGTCCAAGAAACATGCTCCATGTTTCTGTAACGTCTGTGATGCTGACATGGATCAGTATCTGCTGTCCTGCAGAAGTTGCAGAGTAGCTGCACAACACGAGCTGTTTGTTTTCCCAGTTGTTTGTCCTTGTGGTCAACTACTTGCTATTCAAAAGTTAAGCTACCTTAACCCTCTCAACACTTTCTGATGACAATTTCTGTGACTTTAGTGGAAAGAACTATACTTTCAAAATTTCTGTGGTGTGGTAAGGCAAGCAACGCCTGTGTTAGGTCAGAAATGGCTTTGTTTGTGTGTGTCTTACACTGTTGAATTTGATTTTGTGTTTAGCTATGTCATGTCCCTGCTGAAATCTCTTGAATTGGATGTAAAGGACTTTGTGAGAATCATACCATACACAAAACATGGTATACATCAATAAACAAATGGCTCCCAGCTTTTCCTAGTGAGACAAAGAAGCAGCAAGGATTTTTGACGGCTGCTGTAGCTCAGTTGTAACTCAGTCAAATTTCAGTAAAAGGAAATTCTCATAATGATCAAATTTTCTAGGAGACACTGCAGAAGTGCAATGAAATCAGAAGCTGGCTGAACAAAGTATCCAAGAAGTAAACTGGAAAATTATTTCCTCAGATTCGTTGGCTGACAATCTGAGGACACCCTCTCCCTCTAATTCAATTATTCTGTGGTAGCATATGTTAACAAATAAACAGCAAGCCAGAAAATCATTTGACATATGGAGGCATCCTAACCTATGCTGCGGGAATCCCTCTTGGTATACAGCAACATAATTCCAGGTTTTGAAATTCAAAAGCATCAAACCGTTGATAGAGATATACATCCCTGAACAGTGATGATCCTTTTATTGTTGGGTTTTTTTTCTTTATTTTATAAAAAACAACAACAGCAACAACAAATCTTCTGGAGGATAGTAAAAGCTACTTTCATGCACAGGTAATAGTGCATATAAATAAATGAACAGTATCACAAAACTGAATTCTGCACATCTGAGATTCTTAACTGTTTTCACAGCTTTCTTAAATAGAAAATTTTATTTTGGCTTTGGGTTTTAGACCTTGTAGAAAAGGATGCCTATAGCCAGGTAGACTGATCATTTTGTACATACATAGGTGTGGTACAGGGCACAGGGATACTCAGATTTTCTAGCTACCCAGAAAAGTATTCATTTGTATAGAAATTTACTATTTAGTCCTTTCTCATGATTCTGTGATTAATATTACTTATACAACTTCAGGTGTAAATCTCATGTACCTATTTGCTCAGAATGCTGCAGGCATGAAATACAGGTTGTTGAATCCCTTTTTCCCATACTGAATTCTGAAATTTACTCCATGGATAACTGCATGTTGTTTCTAAATGAAAACTCACGCAAAAATCTGTTAGTCTCAGTTCAGGGGAAGCACAGGAAAAAGTGACCCATAGCCTACACAGTATGGAAGCAGAATTCCTACAATGGCTGAACTCTTCTGCCGAGAAACATATAGTTATTTCTTTCTCAATATACTTTTGATGATGGCAACATGAACATAAAATTCAGCTTTAAAACATGAAGCTGTAACCAAACCCACAGAAACATCCATATCACTCCTACCTATCTTATTTTGAACAGCACATGAACATACCATTTGAACACTGAGGTTTAACAAGCAGTATTTTCTTACAAATCAGTTTTCCTTAAGGCTTGGGCTGACTTCTTAAGGCAGCATAGATCAATCTGACTAACAAAACTTCTGTTGAATTTGATAAATCTAAGAAACATAGCACCACAGCTTCAGACATTTTTTTTAGTGTTTGATACTGTAAATCATACTATACTATCAAATAAATAGTCACTGCAGGGTAGTCACGGGCTTTATTTATGCTGGTTGAGGTCTTATCTATCTAGTGAGACAAAGACTGTAATATCAAGCTCTCCCACGTCAGGTGGGAAATTTCTGCGGTGGGAAATTGCAGAATGCTGCTAGGAATGGGACAAACTCTCTGAAGGCCATTTAAGAAGGCAGTGAACTATCACAATCCTACTCCCAGAAGGAAGAGGTGCTTTTTTGTCTAGCCTGTTTCTCACCTGCTGGCTCCAACGTTAGGAAAATCCTACTTAGAGGCTTTAGCATCAACTTTATCATCTGAAAACACTTTCTCTTTAGAAAATAGAAATCTTATGGTGAAAGTTTGAGCTTATTAGATTATGCTATGTGGAGACAGTATAAATTATAACCCACTAAAATAACGTTATTAATCCAACTTTATTTTGTGACCAATGCTGAAGACCTCTCATCAATAAATTACAGCATTGTACAGGTAAAGAGAACTGTTTAGCCTTTATCGCAGTACTAGATGGATAAAGTAGTTGAAGCTTACTGTGTAATATGACTGTCAGAAAGGTTTTATATCGCCTGATCAAACAGCAGCCAGAAGAGAGGTAAATAGGATGGTGAAAACACTGGGACAAAAAGTCATTTAGATTTCTGATTATTGTGGACATCCATGAAAGCAGAGACCTCTAGTAGTTGGTAGTAGACTAGGATTCTTGCTCTGCCTTTCTCCTAACCATACTTCTAGTTGTTATCTACTCGTTCTGTTTCTTTTCTCAGCCTTCTGTCTCCTAAAGCAGGTTCCTTTGAACTTGTTCCTCTTGTTTCTCCCCTGTACCTACAATCCCTTCTTGAAGGGGTTAGTTCACCTGTGTATACCTGTAGTTTGGGCTGGTGGTCAGCTTAATTTTTGCCATTGTATGTTTGCATGATAATTAAGATCACTCTTTAGTCTTTGGTGTTTCTCCTGTGTAATAAAATGCAGTAAGGATTTTTTTTTATATGAAAATATCTTTCATCATAAGATCCTGAAGGGTCCAATGGACAGTAATAGATTCAACAAAGAATTACAATGCATTCACAGGTAAACTTTCAGTAAGAAATTTGGGAGAGTTTCTATTTTCAAAACATTGCTGACCAGAGAATAAATCTTCAAGGTTGTGAGTACTGAGTTAGTAAAAGAATTTGGCCTTAATTGTTTTTGCTTTAGCAGTCAACATATGAAAAATATGCCTTGTCTTCATGAGATAAAATAAACAGCTAAATAATTAAATTTGGCATGCCAGGAATAGAACTGAGGTTACTAAACTACTTGACTCCCATGTTTTATTTAACTACTAAGTCAAACAGCTAGTCTTCTGTCTAGATATGTATGAAAAATTTTAAATTAAATTCCTTCTGGAATCCCTATTTTGGTAAAAGTTAGCTTAAATAAAATAAAATTGTATTTCAAAAAGGGTTGAAATATATGCCAAAATTATCTGAATTAAGTTGACATCTACAAAACACTTTATCCTTATTTCACTTCCTTTTAACATTTAAATGATAATTAAAATGGTTAAAAGCTAAATTATATTTATTAGAATGATGAAAATTAAATATTTGCTTCTAATGAGATATGCAAGTTCCTATGAATTTAAAATGGGGCAGACTTCAGATTTTAACTTTTGATCTAACTCAAGTCAGGTTTTTTTTGAAATAACTTTTGCTCTACTATATAACCTGTCTAATTCTACCAATATCCCTATATTAATGATTAAAATTCTAGCAATTAAACTGTCATCCTTGTGTAGTGTAGTAGGTACAGTCTTAGGTATGGTACCTAAATGCTATATAACAAATGCTGTAATTAATTTTGTCCATTCATTCTGTTAGTGTATCATGTAGAGAAAGAAAAGAAAATGGCCGTAATTTTTCCTCCTTTGGAACATGTCTAAAACACATTTCACTGCCCATAGCTGTCCACTTATTGTGTCCTTTGAACACAACAGGAATTCAGAACAGCTCGTACTTTTGAGCACCGATATTTTGTATTTTGCATAAATTCAATCTGCTTGGAACCGAGTAATTTTTAGTATAAATATCTGTATCTAATGATGTGAACAAGTATTGCAGTTCACACTTTGTTAAATTGCTTTGTATCTTGCTTACATTTTTTTCTTACATATATTTTCCTATAATTCTCCAATTGACACAAAGTTTCAGTTAACATATGATGCAATAATAATTGAAATGCCAAATCACTAGCATGGATTATTGGTGTTCGTTTCATATTTATGAAATTTCTCCTAACACATTTCGCCAGCCCCCATATTCTTAGGTATATCTTCTTTGTTGCTAGTTAGCTTAATAATGATGACTAGGATAAGAGGAGAGTTAACTACTGGCATATAGTAAGTTAACTACTGTGTGCATGCTGTGCAAGGACCTCTTGGTTTGGGGAGACTGGGACTGTTCTTTGAGAGCCATTGAAAACTGATGGCTAAGAGTAAAGGAGAGGTACACAGCTGACACCTGCTTATCGGGATGCTTCAAAGTGGATGCCCTCTGTAACAGCTTTGTGCTCGTAAAGAGAAATCTTGTGGAGAGAGGGGGCCAGGCTGAAAATGAAAGATGTAATGTCCAAGATGAGAACATCCCTCTTGCCAATGCAATGGCTCTCTCACCAAGGATGCCTAGCAGCAGGCTATCAAAAGAAGCAGGTGATAGTGAGACAACGTGAGGGTGCATGGGAGAATCCAGGAGTCCTGGTTTGAGCTGGTACCAGTGACCTAGGGCAGTGTGTGAGTGATGCTGTGGGCAGATGTTTGGGCTGCCTAACAGAAGACTGAATTTAGGATTTTCATGGTAGCATTCTCCAAAATGCTGCCAGTTCCAGGGCATGAGGCATGAAAGGCAGGCAAGGATCCAGAGCTGCAGTGCACAGATGAGAATGTGGTGTAGTGAAGACAGGTATTTCAGTACGTTTGGAACTGGGAAACTTTATGAGACAGAAGGAACCCATAAAGGAAGTACAGGCTTTATTTTAATCAAGGTGGAGACAGACTGCTGGCTCTGAAAATTAAGAAGGTCATACAGGATTATTTAAACTAGGAACTGGGAAAATGTTGACAAGCATGGAGAAACACCTTATTCAAATTGATTCAACTTGGCAGGGTAACTTGAATGATATTCAGTGCACCTCTGAGAAGGCCAGAAGGGAAATAAACAGAAATAGGGAAGGCAAGTCTCAGTTTGCCTAGAATGGCAGCTGTCTAGCATGACAAAGCTAAACCAAGGGCAAAACTAACAAACGGTGGCTTCTTACACCAGTGCTAGAAGCCTGAAAAATAAGGTGCAGAAACCAGAATTTCTGGCAATAAATGGCAGCCCAAATACAATAGGCAGCTCATAGACCTGGTGAAAGGATAATTAACAGGATACAGTGTTGCCAGGCTACCAGCTTTGAAGGATGACAGAATGGGATGTACAGGTGAGGGCATTGTACATGAAGGTAAATATAAAATTTAACAGCATAAAAATACTGTGGGAAAAGAGAACCACTATGGAATTGGGTGGAAATCCCATACTCTAATAATAACAAATAAATAGTGCTAGGATAATACTCTGGGCTTGTTGATCTGGAGGATGACAGTGCTTAAGTAATGTTACAAATTTAAGACAGGTTGCAATAGCATGAGATTGTGCCATACATATACAGACATATACATACACATATCATTGCTGCCTCAGGACAAGAGGTAGAGATGTGGCTGTTGTATGCACAACATACAATAAATGATTGCTTCCTAGAACAACGAATCATAGCCCTCTCATTAAAAGGTGCCACTGAGGCTTTGGTCCTGAGCAACGCACAAGACCTAACTCAAACAGTATTAGTTGAAGAGCACCCTGTAACAGCAAACAGAACAAAATTAGGCTTAATACTGCAGTGGGAGAGAGCAAGCCAAATAAATTCCGCATACAGAGATTGGATTTCAGGAAAGGGAATTACATAAAAATGAGGCAATTAGCAAAAATACCCCTAAAATGAGTACTCCAAAAAGCAAGAAGTCTGCAACCAGCCTTGAGGTTTTTTGAAAATACTGTATTGGAAGCTCAGGTAAACTGTTCAGAAAAAGAAAACATAATGACCCAGTAAAAACTCTGTATAGCTAAACAGAAAACTTAAGGAGGTTACTGTACAGAAAGGATTGATTTAAAAAAAAAAAACAAACAGAAAGGTTGCCCAAATGAGGAGAGCACTAAAATCATGGCAAATAATATGTACACAGGTAATTATAGGAAACATAAATGAATTTGTGAAAGATACTCAGATTGATAATAAAAAGGTCTTTAAATAACTCCAGACCTGGAAGCCAGCTTATGAAACCACTGTACCACCTGATGACAAACGTATTAAAGTGGCATTTGAGGATAAGGCCACAGCAGAGAATATAAGATTTACTTTATTGTATAATTTTTTTTACTGTTAAAGATGTTGGGAAGTTCCCAACATTTAGTGCATTTTTCGTAGCAGATCAGTCAGGGGAACTATATCAATTTGAGCTAAGTATACAGGAAGTATTAGACCGCATAGAATAAGTTAGATGTCAATAAGTTACTAGGATCAGCACCTATTCACCCAAGAGCTGTGAAGGAACTCAAATGTGAAATTGCAGAGCTGCTGGCCAAAATGTGTAACCTGTCATTACGAGCAGCCACTGAGACAGAGACCTGGAAGATTGCCACTGTAAGTCCCATCCACAAACAGGGCTCCAGAGAGGATCACTGAGTCTGTCTCATTTGTGGTAAGATGGAAGAGTCTATATTAAAGTATAATATTACTGAGCACGTGGATAAACATAGCCTGTGAAAAGTATCAGCATGGCCTCTGGGAAGGGAAATCCTGCCTCCCTAACTTGTTCTGGGTACACGGTACATGGATACAGCGGCCAGGGAGCCAGTGCTGCCCTGACCTGAAAAATAATCCAGGTCCAGGTCATGAGCAAAAGGCAGAGGCTGTTAAAGCAGTATCAGAAAATGGAGAGGACTGGCAGGATGGCTCATCTTCCCTGAAGACAAAGACCCACAGCAGACCTGCACAGCTTCACACCTTCTCTGACACCATCGTCTCCGTTTTGTCCCAGTTAGGTGCTGGGGAGGGATTGGTTGCTGTAGATGCCCAGGTAGAGCAGTGTGTCTGTGCCCTGCTAGATGTTGAGCATCGGGGAAGCCACTCACTTGTCCTGAGCCACCAGGCCACACCTCTTGATCTGCTTGCCCATTGAAGGAGAACATTAAGTTGGTGATTTCACAGACTTTTATATCCATCAAGTCATCTGGGTTTTATCCAGCTTTTTAAGCACCAGTCTTCTCCCCCTAGAGAAGAAAAAGATGGCAGGTCAAGAAACAGCTCTGTCACCCTCCCTGATGAAAGCCAATGGTCTTGTTCAAGATCCTGCAGAACTTTACCAAGCCCTCTGCTACACTATATAGTGCCTTAAGAGACCTCCACAAGCAGGGACTGGTATCAATGTATAGGGATCCCTATAGGATAGCTCTGATACCCCGTGTCAAATACTTTATCCTTATTGAGGGACAGGAGGCAAATGACAGACCAGGAGAAGTATGTTTTGAACCAGATAGGAGTTATCAGAGATGCTCTTTCATAGGACCACATAGGCCTGATCTATTTGATTCACATCCTCCGGCATGGACACCAGTCTCAGCAGACGGCCTTCATTATGGTCTTGTGCTGAAGGAGAGAAGCTAGGAATTTGTGCCTCAAGTCTTCTGCAATAGAGCTACTATGGCTCTCCTACAAAACAAGGGGAGAATCCCACACATGGAAAATTCATCCCAGATGTTGGCATGGTCCAGGTCAAAGTTGTGTCAGAACACATCCAGGTCAGACTTTGTCCCATATAACAAAAATCTGCAGTCAGCCTCTCTATGCATGGAGGAAAGCAACAAAAAGTTTCTGAGAACATGACCAGAGGTCATGTCAGCTCCAATTGGTCTTGATTGTTCTCACTGGCCTTTGGGAGACTCTACAGAGTGCATTAACCAATGGAAACAGTAGTATCTGTAAAGAAGCCCCCACTAAAGGCTCATCCTCCTTCATTCATCTGCTCCAGATCCATAAAAAGGGGGTGTCTTATCTGCCAAGAAGCAAACAATGTGTTCCTTGTCACCCCTTTTCTTCCCTGAAGTGTAAAAGTGCCCGCCATGATCTTTGCCTCAGAAGTAATGGATGCCTGAACATATGGCAGCACCCCACATCCAGAGGCCTTTCAGGGTCACGATTTTTTTCCACTACTGGATGTTCACTGAAAGGGTATAGACTGTTGCAGTGCATGGCCAGGCACCTCTCCAGCTCTCCAACTCCTTGCTCAGCTGTTCTGTCACTGTGTCCTTCTGCTGTAACCAGAAGGTTACCCATGTAGAGCTGCAGCAAAAGAACTTGGCATGTGCCTTCCCTGTATTTCTGCATCTCTGGGCCCAAGAAACTTGGGAGATATCCACATGTTCCCAACGAGTTTCTCTACTTACCACAGTCCCTGAAAAATACTTTTTTCCCTTTTGATTTTGTGATACCAGTTCTCTAATGTGCAACATCTTTTTAGGCAGACAGATGGCAAATAGTCTACAAGCTATTTGACTATTTTGAAGAATGTTCTGAGGTGAGACAAAGATTCCCTAGTAATCCCATCTTTTTTTTTACTGTGCCACTGGATGAGAAGTGCCTTGATAATATCCAGTTACCTCAAAATCCTTGTTCATTTAAGTGGGGTAAAGTAAAAAGCAGATGAGGGTATTTATTTATAGTATCAATGTTTGGCAATATCATTAAAAGTAACTATGCAATACAAGAGTAAATACATTAAAGAAAACCCATGTATTAATCTATTACAGTGTGGTAAAATTGGAAATAGATCTCTCTCTCCCCTCTCCTCCTCCTCCCTCTTTTGTTTCTCCTCCCTTCAGCTGACTTGCCTCATTTTTATTAAGGCCTCCCTATCAGGTCTTGTCTTTACTTATCTAATGGTAAAAGTCTTCCCTCTCTGTCTAGCAAGACGGTGTTCAATAAGGTGCATGAGAAATCTGAGACTCTACTGACACAAAAAAAGCAGAGTCTTCATCCTTGAATTACTGTTCAATAAAGTATGTATCAAAAAGGTGTATAAAAGAGTTTATGTCAATCTGAGCAGTCAAAAGTCTCTGATTTTTGCCAGTTATCAACAAACAAGTTCTGTTTACCTGGGCCTGCCTGCAGCAACTTAGTTTGAGTTAACCCCTTTGCAAAGGCAGTTTAGAGGAATAGAACTGAAGGAGGGAAGAAAGAGGTTCTTGACTTAGTGCAGAGTAGTACACAGGTTTAGTGGAGAGCTTGTTAGAGGAAAAATTTCACTGACATTAGATATTTTGTGGAATTTAAAGAATAATCATTTTTTTATTAGTTTACCTCTGTTTTAATTCTGGCATTTCTTTCCCATAGCATTTTCAAATGAATTTCAGCCTTGAACTTCTTTTAATTTTCAAGTATACAGAAGAAGTTATTAAATGTTTGGGTATCATAAAATGGACACTGATCTTGTACAATTTTTGAAAAACAAAGTTGTTCACGCAGCTTGATGAATAGCTCGAAAGATGGCAATTTGTGCTCAGGATCAATTTACAGCCACACAGCATAGAATCACAGAATGGTTTAGGTTGGGAGGGACCTTCAAAGGTTGTCTAGTCCAACTTCCCTGCAATGAGCAGGGACATATTCAACAAGATCAGGCTGCTTAGAGTACCGACCTTGAATGTTTCCAGGGATGGGTCATCCACCACCTCTCTGCGCAACCTGTTGCAATATTTCACCACCCTCACTGTAAAAAATTTCTTCCTTATACCTAGTATGAATCTACCTTCTTTTAGTTTAAAATCATCACCTCTTGTCCCGTCACAACAGGCCCTACTAAAATGTTTGCCCCCATCTTTCTTATAAGCCCTCTTCAAGCTGGAACAGCTGCAATAAGGTCTCCCCGGAGCCTTCTCTTCTCCAGGCTGAACAACCCCAACTTTATCAGCCTTTCCTCATAGGAGAGGTGTTCCATGCCTCTGACCATTTTTGTGGCCCTCCTCTGGACCCACTCCAATGGGTCCACACCTTTCCTGAGCTGAGTCCTCCAGAGCTCATGAATACTCTGGGTGAGTCTCACCAGATCAGAGTAGAAGGGCAGAATCACCTTCCTCAGCCTGCTGGCAAGGCTACTTTTTATGCAGCCCAGGATATGGTTGGCTTTCGGGGCTGTGAGCTCACATTGCCAACTCACGTCGAGCTTTACATTCACCAGTGCCACCAAGTTCTTCTCAGCAGGGCTGCTCTAAATCCCTTCATCCATCAGACTGTATTGATCTGATCTGACCACTGACCTCAGTGCTGGGGAAGGTTATGCAGCAGATCATCCTGAGCACCATCATGTGGCACTTACAGGACAGCCAGGTGATCAAGCCCAGCCAGCAAGGGATTACGAAAGGCAGGTCCTGCTTGGCAAACTCAATCTCCTTCTATGACAAGGTGACCCACTCAGTGGATGAGGGAAAGGCTGTGGATATTGTCTACCAAGACTTTAGTAAACCCTTTGACACCATCTCCCACAGCATTCTCCTGGAAGAACTGGCTGCTCATGGCTTGGATTGGTGTACTTTACACTGGATAAAAAACCAGCTGGACCCAAAGAGTGGTGGTGAACAGAGGGAAATCCACTTGGCAGCCAGTCACAAGTGGTGTTGCCCAGGGCTCAGTACTGGGGCCAGTTCTGTTTAACATCTTTACTGATGATCTGGAAGAGGGGATTGAGGCCCCCTCAGTAGGTTTGCAGATGACACCAAGTTGGATGGAAGTATTGGTCTGCTTAAAGGTAAGAAGGTTCTACAGAGGGATCTGGAGAGGCTATATTGATGGATTGAGGCCAGTCATATGAGTTTCAAAAAGGCTCAGTGCCAGGTCCTGCACTTTGATCAACCCCCCCACACACAATGCTACAGATTTGGGGAAGAGCGGCTGGGAAGCTGCCTGGCAGAAAAGAGCCTGGGGATGTTGCTCAACAGCCAGCTGAACGTGAGCCAGCAGTGAGCCCAGGTGGCTGAGAAGGCCAATAGCACCCTGGCTTGTATCCAAAACAATGCAGCCAGCTGGACTACGGAAATGATTGTCCCCCTGGTGAGACTGCACCTCAAATACTGTGTCCAGTTTTAGGCCCCTCACTTCAAGAAAGGCATTGAGGTGCTGGAACATGTCTAGAGAAGGACAAAGCTGGGTAGGGGTCTAGAGAACAAGTCTTAGGAACAGCTGAGGGAACTGGGGCTGTTTAGTCTGGAGAGGAGAAGGCTCAGGTGATACCTTATCACTCTCTACAACTACCTGAAAGGAGGCTGTAACAAGGTGAGTGTAGGTCTCTTCTCCTGTCACAGCACTATCCAAACTAGCCAGCTGCAACAAGGCTTTTACCATCACATACCAGGATAACTTCCACAAGTAGTTCCCACGCCTTGCCCCAGCACAGCCACCAATCCCCCACAAGGTTTCAAAAGTTCATCTACTGTTCATGCTATTTCTCCATCCTCTTCAGGTCAGTCCACCCTGATTCTTCTCTCTGCTGCATCCAGCCATCTCCTTCTCCAGGCACCTCTTCAAGCCAGCATCCCTTCATCCGGGCCCACTTCTTCTCCCAGTGCCTCTCCTTGTCTCTCCTCCCTCTGTTTCTTCAGGATCTCTCTTCCTCTGGTCCTCCTCTTCAAACAGTTCTTCCCTTCCATGCCCTTTAGCACTATTTAACTACTTAGCAGGAACCAGCCACAGCTGCACCTTATCTACATCAGCCAACCCACCGCCCCTGAAGCCGGCCCGCAGCTGTATATTATCCATGCTAATTAACCCAGCTTCATTCCTTTACATTTCCTCTACATTCTCCCAGATAACAAATGACAGTACATGATAAAATGGCCTCAGGTTACACCACGGGAGGTTTAAGCTGGATATTTGGATAATTCTTCACTGAAAGGGTTGTCAAGCATTGGAACAAGCTGCCCGGGGAGGTGGTAAAGTCACCATCCCTGAAGGTTTTTAAAAGACATGTAGTTGTGGCACTTAGGGACATGGTTTAGTGGTGGACTTCACAATGTTAGGTTTATGGTCAGACTAAATGGTTTTAAAGGTCTTTTCCAACCTAAACAATTCTATGATTCTATGACTTCGTAGGATTTACAAACAGTTTTAGAACTGGGGAATTTCAGAACATTTTATCCTATGAAATTACAATTGTGCGTATATGTGCATACATGCAATGGCTGAATGGAATGTAGTGACAGATATTGATGATCATGTGCATGCATCAGGTCTTGATACAATACTTTAATTCATAGGTACTTAAGGGACAATTCATTTTTGTACTTTAAATGGGAATCACTTTTGCATCACTGCTTCCTATTAGATACTCCACAGTGTTCACCATTCCCTATGTAAGGAAAAGTTTTGCAATGTTGACACTTAGATTATGTGAAACCACTTCCGCTATAGCAATGCGACTGCTTAAAATATTTATTACTTGTTTTCATGTCTGGGTTTTTTGCTTCAGACTTTTAATGCACTCATTACTAAAGAGTAGCCATCACATTTTTTTAGAGGAATAACTGTAAGTCATTTAAGAATAGTTCACATTTATACAAACCAAGTGCATAATACTCATAATCCTGAACAACATAGAAATTAACAGTAGAGCACTGCAAAGCTGTGTAAATTCTGTAGTTATTCAAATTCTAAATCCATGCTGAAAGCAAACTTCATTAAGAGAGTTGCATCTTATTTCCAGCTGCAGCTCAATCTTTAAATAACTGTACTAGAAAAATAATTTAAAGACGCCAACTTATATAAGTTATTAACGTGAATAAAAGACAAGTGCTTCATAGTGTACTACCCCCTGTAAGCCTGTCTCCAAGTTTTCTGATGATTCACAGTGTATCCAGGCAACAAAGTAAATGACAGCTTTTGAATGTGTTTCCTGTTCTTTCTTCATCCACATTTATAAACTTCTTTATTTTTCTCCCAGAAGACTGCGTAGCAGATCTGGTAGCAGTTTTGAAAACCTTCCATTTCATCACTGCAAGAAAGTAAAATGTCCACTCAGCCAGTCTGTGATATGATCTAAAGATATGAATAAAGATTGCACTCTTTCCAGATTTTTTACTTATCTCCTGTTGCAACTAAGAAATGCTTAGAATTTGCCCATATCTCTAACCTCTGACTTAGTCACCTACATGTCTCTGTAGCTCCTTCTTGGTACCTCCATATTTCTTTTGCCACATACCCTGCAGACACATCTCTAATTCCATTCTATGAAGTATGTGGACTCACAGACTATTGCATACTTAAGACTTTTATATTTACTTTCACTCAGATTTGTATTGTTTCTGATTAGCTGTTAATTTAATAATGATCTCATTTAAACAGACCTTATAGAATTTTATGTTCAAGTCTGAAATTTTATGTTCAAGCTTATAAACAAGTTAAGGAAGATGATGCTGGTGATCTCATTCTTTTTGATTGCCTGCAGATTGCATTTTTCAAGCTTCTCTTTGAAGGGAACAGTTTCACCAGCTCTATCCTGTCTGGTATATTTATAATAAAAAGAGAAAGCTTAAGTTCTAATAGTTACAAAGCTAAGTTCATTTCTCTCACAGCGTATTTATTCCATTTTAAATTTAATGTATTTTCATTGTTCTGCAATTCCATTTTACAGGGTCTTTCCCCTAATAATTACTTTTCTGGATGATTCATGAGAGTTGAGTGGCTTATCCCAGAATCTCTGCTCCTGGCAGCATGAAGTATGTGAAGATATCAGATTCTAGTGAGAGTCAAAATGGATACCCTGGAAAAAATCAACTTTTCTGGATATTGTTTCATCACTTACCTTCTCTATATCCTGGAAAGATCAGATCCTTCTTCAAGCCCTTCTTGTAGATGGACATCATATTTGCTTTACTTTGAGACAACTGGGACCTCTTTGGTTTGCCAGGTCTTCTGATAAATGATGGGAAGTGGCTCAGTGAGCCCTGCTGCCAGCTCCCTCAGTACTCTTGTGTAGATCCCGTCTGGCCCCATAGACTTGTGCATGTCTAAGTGGAGCAGCAGGTCACTGATCATTTCCCCTTGGATTATGGAGGCTTCGTTCTGCTCACTGTCCCTGTCTTCCAGCTCAGGAGGCTGGGTACCCAGAGAACAACTGGTCTTAATATTGAAGACTGAGGCAAAGGCAGCATTAAACATGTCAGCCTTTTCTTCATCCTTTGTCACTGTGTTTCCCCCTGTATCCAGTAAAGGATAGAGATTCTCTTTAGCTCTCATTTTGTTGCTGTTGTATTTATAGAAACATTTTTTATTGTCTTTTACAGCAGTAGCCAGGTTAAGCTCTAGTTGGGCTTTGGCCCTACTGATTTTCTCCCTGTACAACCTCATGACAGCCCTGCAGTCCTCCTGAGTTGCCTGCCCCATATTCCAAAGGTCATAAACTCCTTCTCTTCCTGAGTTTCAGCCAAAGCTCTCTGTTCAGCAAGGCTGGTCTTCTTCCCTGTTGGCTCACCTTCTGGCACAGAGAGATAGCCTGTTCCTGCACCTTTAAGACTTCTTTCCTGAAGAATGCCCAACCATCCTCTACCCCACTGCCATCAGGACTGCCTCCCAAAGGACTCTGTGAGCCAGTCTCTTCAACAGGCTAAAGTCTGCACTCCTGAAGTCCAAGGCAGTGGTTCTGCTGACCCTCCTTCTTACTTCTTCATGAACTGAAAACTCTATAATTTCTTGGTCACTGTGCCCAAGATGGCCTCCAACCATTACATCACCCACAAGTCCTGCTCTGTTCACAAACAGCAGGTCCATCAGGGGACCTTCCCTACCCGGCACACTCGCCGACTCTCTGGTAGTTATCTTCCACACACTCCAGGAACCTCCCAGACTGTTGCCTCTCTGCTGTATTGTATTTCCAGCAGACATCTGATAAGTTGAAGACACCCATAAAAACAAGGGTTAGTGATTGTGAGACGTCCCAGCTGCTTATAGCATGTTTCATCTGCCTCTTCATCCTGGTTGGGTGGTCTACAACAGATTCCCACCATGACATCTGCCTTGTTGGCCCTCCCCCAATTCTTACCCATAAACACTCAACCCTATTGTCACCATCATTAAGCTCTAGACAATCAAAACACTCCCTAACATACAGGGTTACCCCACTGCCTCTCCATCCTTGCCTACCCCTTCTGAAGAGTTTATAGCCAGTAATATAACTGTTAACTTATAGCCAGTTTATAGTCAGTGGTGTCTGATTTGTGTGATACAAATAATGATCTCATAAGCTTCAAGTGCATTATATCACACTGACAGGTAAGAAGAACAAAGAGTAAATGACCACAGTCTTTCTCTCTCTCTCTCTCTCTTTTTTTTTTAATAAGTTCTAGAAATCACAAGAACTTGTGAATTCTAAGTGACTAACCCTTTGTGAGAAGAGCATAACAGGGTTTTTATATTTTGAGAATGATTCAGTAATTCAGATGGAGAATCAGTAAAGGTGTATTCCTGAGCAGAAGGTCAGTTGGAGCAGGATATTTCAGGTCTGCTATCTAACCAGTAGCACAAAGGAAAGTGCTATGAGCAGCACTCCAATATATCTTTTTTCTATTGCCAAGCCTATGTGACCAGATTCATATTTACAGCCAGGTCAACTGATATGAAGGAGTGCAGACTCAAACTTATGCCTTAAGGGCAACAATAATATGTTTTATCCACCCTGAAGAAAGGAAAAACAAAAGAAAAAAATATTAAATGTCTGCCCAATTTTAATGGCACACTGCTACAGATGTCCAACTCATAAGCTATGTAAGTTACTGTAAACAATTCAGCTGATCATCCTCATTTGCCAGTAATGTCAGGAGCTGGCATTCACATTTTTCAGTGGGGTTGCTCTAATACAGTTGATCTTCATGGTTAAGAGAAAATGATAAATTTATTTTTCTCAAAATGGTTGCCAAAATATCCATTTGCGTTCACTTAATCACAGCTAAATTGATTTATATATATGTTAATTTAAAATGTCACTTCAGGGAAGCATACCCTGGAATGAAAAGCACATACTTGTGCCACAGAGTTACTAATATTTTATGCTTTATGAATTATGTCATTCTTACAATTAAAAATTGGAAACTAGAATACAGTCTTGATTATTACCACCCTCAAAAAGGAGCAGGAAGGTCTTAGGGCAGGAACCAGGGCAGGGACAGCTGAGTATACACCTGATGCTGCTATTCACCTATCATATGATAGCATTGATAAATCATCTAATATCTGCTTCTTTTATTCTGTATTATGTCTTCATGGGGTGATATCCTGTAGCAGTGTGCTCTGCTCTGGCTGAATTTGTTTCATTTCCTTTGCAGATGGCTTGCTGCCATGGAAGATAATGGAAAAATAAAAGTGCCAGGTTTCTACCTCCTACTAGTTTCAATAGAACTTCCCGAAAAAAAAGCAGAATTTAATCTTAAAGACTTTCATCATGGTGTTTCAGCATGACATAAACTGTAACAATTTATCCCTCAAACAGTTTAATTTAATGTAATGTTAATTATATGCTTCACCAAGAATCTCCTCAAATCTTACACTGGACTTAGAATGTGTTCAATGCTTTAATAATGTTATGTTATGGGAAAACTTTGATCAGGATAGGAAGAACAAGTAATCTGAGAAATAATGGCTGAACACCAGGCTTAGATCAATAGAAAGTATTAGAACCATAGAATCATTTAGGATGGAAAAGACCTTTAAGATCATCAAGTCCAACCATTAACATAGGACTGCCAAGTCTATCACTAAATCATGTCCCTAAGCACTGCATCTATGTGTTTTTTAAACATCTCCATGGATGGTGAAGGTGTTCATAGCCAAGAAAGAAGGTTTGTAAGGAGGAAAAAGCCAAGAAAAGTGGAGGCAAATTACATGAAATTTGGCAAATTTAGCTTCTGTTTCACATTAAAAAAAAAAAAAAAAAAAAAAAAAAAAAAGATTCCATTTTAACATTTTTCATTAGATTACTCCTCAAAGTTTTTGAGTTGTTATGCCCAAGAGTGTTATTCATAAGAAAACATAAGGTGAAGCAAAACCAAACCCAGTATGTTTGCTCTTTGTTCTTCTGTCATTAGCAGTGTGTGTCCTGTGCTTTGGAAATACATAACACTTTTGTACATACCAAAGTCCAAAAAATTCACCTATTTTACAAATGAATTGGAAAAAAAAAATCATGTGAAAGCAGGTCTTCTAGTTATGTGTAATTATATAAATGTAAGCCCAGAAAAAAGTTGACTTGTATTTTTACAGAAAGTCAGGAATTCAATTTTACTTTTATTTTTGCTAATGGTAATTTTCTGACAGTTACGGGTTTTGACTGTTTCAGTCTCTTGGCGCTTCCTCCTCCTCCTTTGCCAGGTCTTGGAATGAGGGAGTAGGTTTGGGAGAGAGCCTTGTGGGTTAGAGAAGGCTGAACATAGTACATTTCAATTTGGAGAAAAGCAGCAATGTGAGAAATAGAACTGTAGAAACAGGTATTTTACTCTCACATTTTTGCACGTAAATGTCAGGTGTTGCTCGTTTCCCTTCCTCTTTTAAAATTAATTTTATTGGCATATATTACTGGAAATAGAATCCTTTCTTAGACTTCTATTATTTTTCATGGTTTTCTGTCTGTTGAATAAATACCTCATTGACTTTTGCAGTGACAACCAGTTACAGAAACCTATTCTTTTTTGCTTTATATGTATAGAAAATATGAAATCTGACTAGTTAGGATTAAAAATCCACCAGGTAAGGGACACCAATTACTCAAATAGCTTTGAGGAGAGCTAGTAAGTACCTTAGCTCATAGAATCATAGAAGCATAAAAGCATAGAACAGTTAGGGTTGGAAGGGACCTTCAAAGGTCTCTAGTCCAAACCCCCATGAGTAAGCAGGGACATCTTCAATGAGGTCAGTTGCTTAAAGCCCTGTCCATCCTGGCCTTGAATGTTTCCAGGGATGGGTCATCCACCACCTCTCAGCGCAACCTGTTGCAATGTTTCACCACCCTCACTGTAAAAAATTTCTTCCCTATACCTAGTTTGAATCTACCTTCTTTTAGTTTAAAATCATTACCTCTTGTCCTGTCACAACAGGCCCTACTAAAATGTTTGTCTCCATTATTCTTATAAGCCCCTTTTAAGTACTGAAATGCTAAGTTTTAAAACTGTATTTGCAGTTCTTTAAAGCAAGAGGGCCCATGAAATTTGGATGTTGTGCTGGATGTTCAGTGCAGCAACCTACATTGTCCCTGACACTGATTCTAGATTAGGGCATTTACCAGTAAGTGTTTTGACGCCCTTTTCTATCCTGCCCACTTGTGTTCCTTCATGCTGTGAGTTTTGAATTTGTCCTGCCATGGTACCTTGCCCAGAAAGTTTGGAGAAGTGACATACCACAGTACAAAGTAGCTTTTTATCTCAGAGTTCCCTAGCCATGAGACTTTGCTTTTCTGCAATTATATTGACCCTTTGTCTTTTTCTTCCCCATAAAGTCTACCTTAGGCCTAAGAGAACTCTTGTACAGCAATTTCTGTGAATAATTCTGGTTTTCTCAAAGTGGTGGTTTCTCACAAAAAAAGTGTAATTGAAAAAAGCTTGAGCAGAGCTAGTAAAAAGTCACATGACATTACTGTTTGGGAAAAATCTTCCTTTTGTGTATATGCATCACTGTTAAAGCTCGTAGTTTATCACTGACTCCATGAAAATCGACATTAATATAAAATTCTTTAAACGGCCATGACTTTATCTTCACTGTAGGAGTGGAACCAATAATTTTTCTTTCAGGACCAGGGTAACTACAATTTGTGTGTTTCTGGCAACTGGAAACCTATAACTTGTTTTCTGAACAGTTTAGAGTTAGAAATTTTCAATTTAGATGCCCAAATCTGTTTTTTTGTCTATTCCCATGAGAGATCAGAAGCTAAATCTTAGCTCTGTATCAATATACTTCAGCATTTTGCTTCTGTTTATGAAATAGTTGTCTATTTTGTGAGTGAAGTGCACAGTGAGTCCTTGGAGAGAATAGAAGTAATAATTTTTGTACAATATGTTTGGGAGTAAAAGCTTTTTCTTCTTTACTTCCATTTCTTCTCTCTGCACAGATAATTCTTGAATTATATTTTTTTCTTAGGATATTAATTACATTTTTCTCTTTATTGGGCTATCTGATAAAAAGGATAAGTATTTCTTTGGCTTTGTCTAGAAATCAGTATGATATTGAAATGTTATTCACTTCATTTTCTGTTGCCATTTATGTAATTGTGCTTCAGCACTCTTTTAAAGAAAAAGCACAACTAAAGAAACATTGGCCAGCTGTGTAATATATTCTGAACACAATTTTCCTGTTACAAATAATTGTAAAAATATTCAATAGCTTTAATTACTACTGAAAATGATACAACAATTTCTCTCTGCAGAATTCAGGCTGGGCCAGCCACCATTTTCAGATCTCTTCTTTTACTGAGACAGTTGTACTCCCAGTGAGCACTCACATCTGTGTTTAACATGCAAGGCCAAGCCAACAAAGAACTATGCAAATGCCAAGTGCTGTTCCTGTGTCCACTCAGTTTCCTTTTTTGTTTAATTTACTCAGTGGTTCAATTTTGCCTTTAGGGCTCTATTGACTAGTCTGAAATATAGGCAGATTTCTAGAAAATGCTACCCATTGGTGGCTGCCTGCTTTGATACAGGAATGAAAAATGATTAAATTGCCTTATATTAGAGCAACCGGAATAACTGCCTCTGAAATAATTTAATTCTTCATTCCTTCAGCAATAGAAACTTGAGGATGGAGGGGCAATCACCAACAAAGAGGAGATGCTGTGTTTTGGAGTGGGAGGGGAGAAGAGTAAGCACCCAGTTCTCCCTCCAGCCAGCTGCTTCAGGGAAACCCACTGGGAAGCCCATCAGAAATATTCTCAGAAAGTTCATAAACAAAGGGGAGCTGGTCTATTAAGGAAGATGTAATGTCTCACTTGCTCTCTGTTCATCTAAAAGCTTTGTGATGCCTGATACTTACTCTGAGAATTTGAGAAGCAAATCTGGATTTAATGCTAATGCCGCTTTTATTCACAAGTGCACGGCATGGAAGTGTGCTTTCCTTGGGTGAAATAATACAAACAGATAGGAAAAAGAGAAAAAGAAGGATGTTATAGCAACAGATCCAATGCCTGTCATCAGGTACTGTCCTTCCACCAATGTCATCCTCTCCCTCAAAGCAGGCTGGGGTGTCCAGTGGATAAATACCCTTTGTACTGTTTTCCCAAATTTAAGCTTTCAAAAATGTGATCCTTTTTCAGTATAGATATGACAGACTTTCTGGAAAGTTTAGGAATCTTAGGATTACTTTTTTTTTTTGTTTGTTTTTGGTTTTTTTTGGTTTTGTTTTTAGCATCTAGCTCCATGAGAACATTGGAATAAAAAATAAATCTTACCCTAACTTATTTTATTCCTCTATTTCAGTATTGTATAATGTTACATTGCATTTTTCTGAAAATTTCTCTGAATTTCTAAATCTTCCCTGAAAAACAGCATTCTCATACCTTTTATTTATTTATTTTTCTATTTGAAGTTTAACTTAAAAACAAAAAGATAGCTTTTACTTCTCTAGTTCTTGAGAAGGAAGCCATAAGATACAAATGGTGTTGAAGCAAAATACCATAGAATGGAACTATTTCTTCACAGACCTAAGAACAAAGATAAAAGATATCATTAACAAAAACCTGCTTTTTAAATCAAAATAAAGATGCCAAGAAAACCATCTAGCACAGTGACATTAGGTGTAACTTATAATTATGCAACAAAAGAGGCTCTGTATTTTTGACAATGTTGTAGTTACTGGTAAAGTATCACTGATTTATTTTTGATTTAGTTATTTCAAAACACTGATTTTAATTATTTTCTCACCACTGCTCTTTTACAGCTACCTTTGGCACATTTAGTTGCTCTTCAGTGCACTATAAATGACGAAACACAAAAGTCTTTAGTAGAGCAACAGTGCAGCTGAATGGCCGGACAGCCCTCCCACTCAGGTAATGTAAATACCTTCATTACTCAGGTAATGTACTACCTGTGAGTAGTAAATTCCATTGAATGGAAGGAATTTTTAGACTGACCTTCTGTCATGGCATCACAGCTAAGGTAACAAGACTGTTGGTTTCCTGCAGATTCAAGGCAAATTTAAGAGGCAAGATCAAAGAGCTCAGGAACCATTTCATATAGAAATATCCATCTTTCACAGTTCCACCTCAGG
The DNA here is from genome assembly GCF_017639655.2 of Falco naumanni. Taxonomy (NCBI): domain Eukaryota; kingdom Metazoa; phylum Chordata; class Aves; order Falconiformes; family Falconidae; genus Falco; species Falco naumanni. The sequence continues at coordinate 71,746,770 of NC_054056.1, forward strand.
TGGTACTCCTTATGCATCATCTCAGCAGCTCCTACTGTCATGTCTTAATTATACCAGGAGAGTATCTAGAAGCCTCAGTCACAGATGAGGGCATTATTGTCAAAAACATTAAACAGTAAGATAGTCTCTATTCCAAAGACATGTCTAATTTCATGGTGCCCTTTCATAGAATTAGGACATTTGAACATAATGTTAAAAAACAAAATAACAAAAGAAAAAAAAAAAAAAACAACCCACAAACAACCCTCCAAGCCCCCCCCCCCCCAAAAAAAACAAAACAAGCCAAAACCAACAAACCATCACTTACACAAAAAAAAAGGTGGGAGATGATTGACAGAGTAAACCAAAGAACACTGTGGCACAATATATCAAATTATTGTCATCAGGCTGTTTCCAGCTCAGTCTATCTCACTCTACTGTTACACAGAATAGTAAGGTTTGCCAAAAATTAAAGACTCTCATGAAGTAACCTGCAGCAGATCTGACTGTCAACCTGGAAAAAAGCAAAATCCAGTACGCATACTGTACTTTTCTATGATGCAGGCCAGGGGAAATAATAAGTCAAAGAGTTACAACGTGTACAACTAGGGAAACTATATGGCCTTTCATCAAGAATCTCAGACTATTTTATGTATTGCATTACATTCCGAATAATTCTTCACTCTAGTGTAGAAAGATGGATAATCTAAAGCCAACTCAGTATACAGGAGGGAGAAGAATGATATAAAGACAAAGCCTGGAGAAAGGCCTAATCCACTTTTGATTTCAGTCCAGCAAGGACAAATAAAAACTCCTTAAGAAAAAGAAAGGCTGCAGTTTATGATATGGGTAATACTAAATTTCCTCCTCAAATGCATTAGCGTGGTACTGGTGGTTCATTATAACCGCTAGTTGTTGATTAGAAACAGTAATATCAGCAAGAGTTACAGCTACTGCATAATACCTTACTATGCTACTACATCACCTGGGGTGGTATTCAACTCGCCAACATTAGCCACCTAAAAATTAGCTGCCTAATCTACGCTAGTGGTGTGCGTTCCTTCCATGGAGATAAATGAACCTCTTCAGTGTGATTCCTCTCATCCCTAGGTAGGTATTCACAGTGCATAAGGCAAATTGTCCTTTGGAGATGCCTCATTCTTTGTGAATTTATCTACATGATTATGATAGATCAAGGTACCTACATGTTAGGTGGATAAAGTTGGATATTACAAAATTCATGCTTATGCATTTGATAGTAATTGCATTTTACTAAAAGGCACATTGGAAGCCAAATCAGAGAAAATTGTGAGGAATAATTTAGCCTAAGAAGAGCACTGATTTGCTCCAGAGAAGAAGATGAGCAGCCATTGATACAAAAAGCTCTCCATACCCTCTGCAAGTCACAGCAGTTATAAAAGAATGGGAGCGATACCTACTACCTGGGAGGTTTAATGCTATCAAAAGATCTTCTATATAAAAGTTATCACATAAAAGCATAATGCAGAATATTGGCAATATCTAGGGAAACTCATCTTATTATTACTGTTCTTTTATCTCCACTCTTGAAAAAATAGGTGGTACTAATTTTTAGAACAGTATCCTATTCCTGTGACACATGAACTGTCATTTTTCATTTGCTTAACAATGGCAACATACCTTTTGCAATATTAATTTTCAGACAGTAATTTAAATACAGTATAAAAGGTATCCACTTTGAGCAAATTTGAGATGCCAGTTTTGCCCAGTTGCAGTGTTAAAATTTGATTTTTTTGCCTCCAACAATTCAGAATTGAACTGTTTCTCCATAGGTCGTGTCTACTCTGTGCACTTACATGCACATCTCGACCTAGGGCACTGTGGTCTCTGAATATTTTTGGACTGTTGTCCGTTTCACTTAAAACATAAAGCAATAGATTAGTTTTAAAGAAAATCTTTTAAATCAATACTAACATTAGAGAATAAGAGTCTCACAATAATGCAGGAACAGAATATATTCACATAAAGCCAAGACAGTAAGGAAGCTGTGGATATGGATTATTCTGCACAATAAAAACCCAAGAAGATACATTCCATAATATCATACATAAATTTTGTTTTAAAGAACTTAAGAAAATTTTATATAAGCAGTGCTATATAGCCAGATGTTGGCCACATATAGCAATTTTAAAATGGATTATTATTACAAGCATTGTAAGGATATGTAACTTTGATCAAATTATATGTCAGTGTGACATGAGCAGAAAGTTTTACAGCAGTTTTTTAGTGCAATTGTTTAAAGAATTCTTGAAAATTCTCTTGTGATTGAAAGTTCATTAGAAAGGTTCTCTTACTCTCCATTACCTACTTCATAGTTTTTGAGAGATCTTCTATGCTCAGCTGTAGTACTGACTAAGATAAAGCTGTAGTTTTGTGCAGTAAGTTAAGCAGATACTATTCAGATTAAAATGAAGCAGCACTAAGAGTGAGGGGAGAAACAAGTTGTTTCAAAGAACACATTTTATGGTGCAAAATTTTATCCCAAAATGAAGTGCTATTAAGGAATCTATTCCCCCCCCCCCCCCCCCCCCCCTTTTTTTTTAACATCTTTGCAGTATATGAAATATTGTCTTGTAGTTTTGGCTGTCTCTTGTAATACTACTGCATTTTTTCATATTTCTAGAAAAGCAAAGATCATTTTTAAAAATGTGAGGGGTGATTTGGACAATAATGTGATATTGAAGTAATCTTATAATTTAGCTTTTTTTTCTGTGATAGCCCCGAGGCTACTTTCAACCACCTGATAACATTCTGAGATCAGGCACCATTGGGGAAGCATCTATTTCAATGAATTTATTTAAACGGTAGCCTTGGCAGAAGAAAGTTTATAAGTTTTTTTCCATTGTCAGTACACTTTCAATGAACAGAGGTGGATAATAAGTACAGTTTTAAAAAGGTTTATGCATAGACAAGCTGTGATAAGACAAAAGGTTTGTAATAATTAGGGCAAAAGCATATTCTCTATGTGTCCTTTGTTCTTCAGCTGGCATGACTCCAAAACTGTTCCTGAGCTAAGACTCATAAGTCGTTAGTCTTGTCTGCAGGTTATTAAGTATCATCGTTGCTAGAATTCATGATAGTCAAAACATTTTCAAATTTGGAGAGGAGAGGAGAGGATTTTTGAATTGCTATGATTGGCAATGTCTAAAAGGTCTTAAAAAATGGATTTAACTCTTGAAACCTAGCTCTTCTGGCAAACTCGGGAAATGTGTTTCCTCTCTGTCCTAAATGCATCATGAGAAATAATAGTAGTAATGTCCAGAAAATTAGGCAGCTGCTTTGGCTGTCCATAAAGACAGGAGGACCTTACTCCAAAGTGAACAGTTTTTATGTCAGCCCTGACTCAGGGTTAGGCACTGCTAGATTAGAACATGCAATTTTAAATTTTGAGCCCTGGTTCAAGACAACACCTTATTTTAGGACAGTGCTTAAATTTATGGGCTGGACTGAAGGAAATTAAGGGGAGGACTGTTAGGATGACCAGAAAAAGTTACTCACTTTAACAGCTGTTTATATTACAATCACTTAATATTTACTTCCTTATTATCTGATCCAAACCTATGGAATTTAGACTCTCGATGCTTCTGATAAATTGGTGCCGACTGTTTAATGGATTTTTACAGCAAAAACTCCAAATGTATCTTAGAAACATTAATGAAGATAAACATTTTCAAGTGGTAAGTTTGATGTAGAACATGCAGCATTCAGCACTCTAATGAACGGCTGACTGAAAATCTTCAGCTGAAAATCTGGAAATAATTGAAAAATAGCTCTTTATTTGTTGTTTTGTGTACACTCACATTGTCCTCAAATTGAAATAAAATTATCTTACACAAATGCAGTCCTTGTTATGAGGTAACATACTAGATGTAATTACCATAACAGGAATTTTATTCAGAGCATTATAATTTTTTGAACACCATCCTGTTCATCATTTAAACACAGGTAAAATACATATTTATATAACATCAATGTTTAATGAAGCAAAAGACTTTTCGATCTCTATTCTGTCATAGTTTGAAAACAAGGAAGCTCTAGGAAGATACTTTACTTTTCTCCTTGATATCTCACTATAGCCCACAAATGGCTGCTTTCTAATTTTGCAGAATGTCACAGCTATCCCTATTTTCCCATGAAAGTAAAATTATATATATGTTTTTATTTTTTCCATTAGTGAAATATGTTTATGACATCCAGACATCACATGGCACTCTATCTTCAAGTCCCCAAATGCTTAATTCCTCATATGATCACATGCGTAAGAGTACAATAAGTTGAGGAGAGTAGGATTAATAACTATATTCAGTTTCAACAATTAACTTTCATGGACTTATTCCTGTAACAAAATTAAAAATCAGGCCCCATGTACACAGAGAATCTGTCTGGGATTACGTTTAAATTTCCTGTTCTTGACCATTTAATGAATTCAATGGAGCTAATAGTTATAATTAATTTCTTCTCTGATTTTCTGAATATTTTGCTATAACCTTGGAGATAGGAGATGATCTCTTTTTGCATCATTCCTGGAAATGCTATTTGTTATTTTAATCTATAGATTTATCAATAGACACAGACAAAAATGCAAAAGCCTTACACATCTTGAAATGTCACCTCTGTTCTTCATTTCAGCCTGTCACCTCACCCAGTGAATTCATCAGTGTCATTTATATCTTGTAATCATGATTTTTTATCAAAGCCTCAGGCATTGCCATAGTGAGTCCAACTGAAATATATTCAACATATTTTGAAAAGTTGAGTATGCTGCAGTTGAAAGTGCGAATTACTCTGACTCACTTGAAGCTTTCAATAATTTATGTTTTAAAAGGGGTTGATGATGTACTGTATTGAGTTTGATGCTAATGTATTTGATAAAAAATAATTTTGAGGATAGAGCTTAAGCTTTTAAAGTTACCTCTGAGTCTAGGCATATAAATTAAATGGAAGTGACTTAGGTCAGCCAAGAACTCACAGCTCTGAACTGCAGCTATTTCTCACCCATGATAATCAGGTCAAACATGCACTTATATGCCCCATAAACTTAAACTAACAATTAAACAAAATAACAACAACAAAACAGAAACCTATGTTTAAAAATATGGGATGCAAGTGAGACTTAGAACTATTGCTTAGTATATTCTGGTTGTTAGGATATATCCTGCATTATTGGGCACTGAGGTGAATAATGAATAGTGAGATGAATAGACAGGGTGATTGATAATCTCACCCAGGCTCCCCTTCCCATGAAAGGTTGGGCCAGATGATCTTTTGAGGTCCCTTCCAACCTGGACTGTCCTACAATACCATGAACAGTAGACTACAAGAGGTGGCTGTAGACTTCAGGAAACTCCAGCCACACTCATGATGAACTCTACACTATCCACTATATAATAGCATATAACTGAGGCTTAAAATCATGATATTATGAACATTATGTGTATGGTCACCTCGGGAAATCAAAGACTAGCGAACAATTTATGCCAATAAAGTGTCCTAATATTCTTATTTGCTTCGATACTGAGTCGTCTGAACAGGAACAAGCATATATTTAGCTGCCTCCGTGGGATACTTATATAAAATCATATTTCTTGAGGGGAGTGATTAAATGGCCTAGATGCTGAAGAGACATTATTCCAGCCATAGTGAAATCTGCAGAAGAGACCAGTCTGCCAAAAGAGTAAAACACTTTGAAGATCAAGGCTCAATTACACTTGGGTTTCTTCAGCCTAGTATGTCTATCCTACCAGAAATAAAGAGAAGGAAAAAAAAAGATTTTTAATTACTACTACTAATAATAATAATAACAACAACAACAAGAAAAAGAAGAAAAACAAGAAAAAAAAGTATTACTGGTGCTATTATTATTATTATTATCATTATCATTTACCATACTATCTTTAAGAGACTCAGAGCTGTGCAATATACTAGTTTGTGATATAAATAATGGGAAACAGAGCTGTTGATAATGTTTTTACAGAGGTCACTAGGGCATATTGTTGCCTATCTTTTGAAGCCACGTCCTGAAGAGCATGTGTACTCACATGCCCTCTCCAGGACCAGATCCTCCGCCGGGCTGTGCAGACTGGGAGCTGCACTTGAATGATGAGAACTTGACAGTGGGTCCTCTGTGAGCTCTGTTTTGGTAGGAACTGTTGCTTCATATTAAAAGAGATCGTGGGAGTGAAACTATCATGAATAATCTTGTGACCAGGACCTACAAAATATGCTGGAGAGCTAAATAACTTGTAGTATGCATCTACCTTAGGCTGCTGGAAACAGTGGAGATGATGCAGAATGTGCCTTTTCTCACTGTTCACTGGTGTAAGCCACTGCTTAAAAATACAGATGGAACTACTGCAGTAATCTGCTCTGCAGCAATACAAGGAAGCTCAAAAGAAGACCATGTCTCAGCTATTAGTCCCTTTAGAGTTCTTAGGCTTTGACATTATAACTATCTAATGGTATACTTTATTTTAAAGTCTAACATTTAATACAAAAATTAATACAAAATACACTGCCTCTATTAAGGTTACAGATGAAAAAAGAACCTAGAAATACCTTCATGCAAAATTCTGGCATCTCCTGTCATGCTGCTAGCTCTACCTGTAGGCTAAAACAGCATTTACCTGTTCTTGCCGGTTTTGTTAGGAAGGTGTCTTGCAGAACACTGTAATTTTAAAATACAAGATAGATGACTTACAAAATTTGTAACATGAAATATAAGAAAAAAAACAAGTTGCATTTTAAAACGTGGATGTTAGCCTCCAGAACCCAACCCAGGCTCACTGAAGTCCAGCAGACTAATTGGTTTAGAACATGCCCTTCCATTACATGGCAGTTACTGACTTTCTGTAAAGAGGAAAAAAAAATATTTTTACATTTCAATGTTTTCCTTCATTTTCATCACTACCATAAGACTTCGAGCAAAAAGGAAAGTTGTACAAAGGGTCAAAAAGTCATCTGAAACCAGGTGGTCTCATACAGAGCACGCCAAGGAGAAAACAGGATCAGAAAAAGAAAAATAGGTGATGCACAAATAAACAAAATGAGAAACATAGGCATAACATGAGGTATGTGGCATATTATCAGTGCTCATGGTTGCTTTTTGCTTGTCTGGACTATTGCTAGGTGACTGACTGATCATTATTCCTGCTTTTCATTCTGTGGTATTTTCAACAGCATATTACCTTATGTCATCTTCTCAGCCAGATTGGCTCTCGTTCTTGATACATATGTTAGGTACAGAAGCATATTCATATTTCAACTCTTCAGAAAATGCTTTAAGTCCTCTCTTTCCCCCATCCTTTCTACACACAAAATCTTCTCTTGCCTTTCCTGGATAGCAAGACTTTGTGCTAAAATTAAGACCAGTGACTCAACCTCTTTCCTATTTGCTTGCTTGTAGAAGTCAAATTTTCTAATAAATTCTTTTGCTTAGACCTGTTTTCAGGACACCTAATACCTTCACATCGAAACACTTATATGTGAGCATCTGTACACAGCAATAGATCAGATCTATAGCTGCCAACAGAATTTCAAAATCCTCGTGTGATAGAAATGCAAACTAGATATATGACAAGCATTCCTAAATGTATCTGGAAAAAGCACTGATTTCTACAGCTTCAGCATTTTTGCTGATTTGACTGGAAGGCCATGATAAATGTGAGCTATTTGCATTGTTAGCAGACAGTAACATGGAATATTACACAGATGATCACAATGAAACTGAATTTTCCAACAGTTAGCACGTAAAATGTAACTGAGAATGCTGAAAAAAATAAGGAAAAATCAATTGAAGAGAGATTTTTATGGTATCACTGTAACAGCAGTTGTTGAACATTCATGTTCTAATGCCTTTGGTACAAAGGCAATCAATATAATGTTACCACACAGAGATATACAAATTACTACAGTTATTTGCTTTTGCACATAGAAGGGTTGTATATGAAAGACCATGCGGTATTTCATACTCCATGGTGCCTTCATTCCAGAAAACATTGATGTTCTATGTGCAACCCAGATGCTTTAGCTAAATACAGTATCCCTTCCCAGGACAACATACATTGCACAGGGACTCATTACCTTAACAGTTTAAAACTGCTAGCAAAATTACTGAATGGTGCAGAAAACGGACCATAACCTAAACCATGTTCAAATGCTGCCTTCTACACCTTGCTGTTGTCAGGACCATTTTGTCTTTTTTTTTTTGTCGGTTTGTGGTTTTTTTTTTGAAAGCCAGTACTAGCTTGAGACATATTCATCCTAGCCTTGGCGAACATGTGGACTCCCTGGTGCAGATGGGATCGTGGCAGCATCGAGATGAGAGCACCTGCATCCTGCAGACTTCATTTCGCCCTGGCAGCCACCAGCTCCACGCTGAATACCCAATTATCACCAGAGTAGCTGGTTCGCTGGAGTCAGACAGGTGTTGCCCAACACTCTGTTATGCCTTTTGTAGTCCTAATTGCTGGTTTCTGGAAAGAACAAACAAGATACTCCTAGTTAAATAAATATGTATGGAAATCCCTTTACGGCTTTAGATGACAAATTTAATAAAATTCTCTTCCACAGATTAGTAACATCCATAGATACAAGCTGCAATTGTGTTGTTCAGCATAACTACCATGGGACTGAGTCTGTTACTTCTAACATCTTGATGAACCGGTTTCTTACACTGGCATGAAACGGTGCATTCACAATCCTCTACTTTCATAGCTGTCAAGGGAAAAATAAAGAAAACCTGTTTTTGAATTCACAAAGTGTTTTATTTTTACAAAGTGTCAGTTTACCAGAGCACCTCAGATCACACTCCCATCGCATTCCATAGTTCTTCAGATTTGATACGGTACCTCAGTTCTGAGGAAGTCCCTCAGTATAGTCAGCCAACTCTCAAGGAGGGTTACCCTCTGCAATGTGGGACATCAAGTACTTTGCCTTGCACTAAGGTTTTTCACATCCTTAGGCAATGTGAAAAATTAAGCTTTTTCACATGCTTTAGATTTTGGAAACACAGGAAAAATATTTTCTGCTTAGCTTTAATCATACTTGCCTGTCCTTCCAAAGAGGGCATTCAAGGACTTTGTTTGAAAATCACTGTATAATTGATGGATATTTTTAATAGTATAATAGTATGTTTATTTGTGTTCCCTTCTTAATATGCACCCGGGGCAAAGAAACGGGAGGTGGGCTTCTGTGATCTAGTGAATAGTAATTCCATTTATAGTTGTGAACACAGAGGTCCAAATCTTGTATAGAAACTGGTGAGTTGCCCTTCCTGAAGTAATGAAGGAAATTAAGATTCTACTGCTGAGGTATTTTGCTTTCAAAGTTAAGTATGTGAAATGTAACTGCACTTGAAAGTAATCTGGCTTTTACTGTCGAGTAATTATTGCTCAACTAACCTTTCACCACTTGTGAGAAATAATGTTATCTCCTACAATTTTAATGGGATGATTTTGTTTGGTTTTTTCTCCTCCTTAGAATTCTCCCAGTGCTTCCTGGCCTTGCTGTCAACCTCTGTTATGATCCACTAGATATGTATATGTGCAAAAATTTAAAAAGATGTTGGCAAGATGGATTGCTGTAAGGAATGGTTTTTCACATTGTAGGCATTTATGCATATTTAATCCAATTTTGTATATGTATTTTTGGGTTTACTTCATGCCAGAAATTCCAGTAAATGTGAGATAATTATGTTCTGCTTTGAAAGTGAACCATTTGGTACCTTAAACAAGACTAAATCTCATGGCAGTTTGCCATTTTTACTAGAAGAAAAGCAGCCATTGTAGTTCCAAATCCTACAAATCTTGGGGTTTGTTCTTACCGTAACAATGTAAACAACTGTGGTTCAGAAATGGATTCACATGCATTTGTAATTATGTCTGTTGACAAGGACTCAAAAATCCAAAGGACAAGGATTCTACGGGAAGGCATATCTTTTTGTACCAAAGGCAGTTATACTTTCCCATCCACATCACTCCACTTGGTACTTGGCATCTTGTGATGTCTTCTATCCTCATGCAAAGAAGCTTATAGCCACTTACAACTAGTGCCATCTACTTTTTTGGCATGTGTTGGTTATTCAGCATCTGCAGAAAAACTTCCTGTCCTGAAGTTGAATTCCTAATGATTAATTTATCTGACAGCTCCAGTGTTGGCTGTAATACAACTACCAACAAGTCCCCAAGGAAGAAACATACTATTCATCTTCTTCCACCACCATTTTCCCATAGGCAATGAGTTCAAATCAAATCTTCCTTCCTCTTCTTTTACCTTTAAGCTGAGTATGACTGTACAGGGATCAGACTCAAGATACAGCAGTCATGTGCTGATTTCTAATTACCAACAATTTCCACAGCTGTCACGCAGTACCTGAGTTTTAATTGGTTGCACTAATAAATGGAGTATTTCCAGGCACAGAGACGCACACTATCCTCGTGTAATCTAGGCAGCCTGCTCTAAGCAGCCTTGTGGGTAAGTACCTAGGGACTCCTATTTACTACAAAAGCCTTCCCCTAAATTAAAACAGTGCATTTGAAATTAAAATAGTGCATATGTTGCATTAATAAAGTCATAAACCATGCTCAGTCAAGCTGCTTCGTGTCACTGGAGAAGTTTTAATCAATCAGATTGTGTTCTCTTTTTAATATTGTTCCGTTTGGAATTGTTCAGAGACCTGTCCTGAAACAGAAGATTAGCATTTTTTTTTTTTAATTATTGAACATGAATGGTCACAGCAGTTTCAGAATTTGCATAACTAATAAACTGAGAAAAAGACCACTTCTGGATTTAATATTTACTTCTATTTGACTATTTGATTGCTTAACAAAGATAGAATGAAGCAGCAGTGTGATAGCTGGAGACCCCTGTACGTCAGTTGTCAAATCAGGTCAAAGACATTAGATATAGTAAACACTGTTTGTAAAGATGTGGCCTAAATCTAGAAAAAATGTCATATTAGTTGGGAGGTATTTTGACTTTCAGTTTTTAAGTACTATCTAGACAGAAGCAACTGTATAAATTCTGACCAAAATGGCATATACATCGTGGGGCTCTGGAAGCTCTGGAAAGAAATTAATTTGGCAATTTTTAACACTTTATGGATTAGTACAGGCTATTCTGGGCACCACTGGGATTTGAAATTAGATAAATAATTTTCATTCAGAAATTAGTCTATCACCCACTCTGTTAGTTCTATAAAAGCTATTGTACTGATAGTAAGATAAAGTTATCAGTGGAACAAACTTTCATTTGAAATTTTTAATCTGGTGAAACTGAATTATATTGTGTGAGTATGACTTACATATTTCAAGTTTCTGCCTGGCTGTTTTTTCCAAGTCCAAGCTTTAGCTTGTTGTAGATAGTCAAAATAAAAGACCTATGGAAATAATACAATATTTAATATGTATGACATAACAAATACAGATATTGGTTTTAAACCAGTCTGACGATTCTCAGAGCCGAAGGCAATCTGAGTACTTGTGGTTTAGCATAAGTGTACTTTTCCTCAGTTAAATATTGTAAGCATTTTTCTTTCTATAACCTCTGCTGCCATATGGGGAGTTTGAGATAGGTGTTTACTTGAAAAATTCCCACTGTCTTCAGTGGGCATTAGAAGAGTCTCCGAGACTATATTGCACTGCAGGACCACAGAGAATATCAAAGCCAGAGCCAGAAGTGCACTATCAACCTATTTTCCTTCTCTCCCTCCCATATATCCTCGTCTCCATGGGTAAGCAAGTGGGTGATCAGGCCAGGGGGAGCAGAATCACGCATCTGTGATCAGAGTGTTGGAGGATTGGAACCCCAGGCATGTCAGGATGTTCATCTGCTGTGCCATCTAGACATAGCCTAAGTGCACTTGCTACAGCACTCTGACAGTCTACAGGTACTGCAGAGACATTTTTCTTTCTTTAAAGAAATAGAAACAATAAAACCTTGTGAACGCAATATCAATTTTACAGAGCTAAAGCAGAAGGCAGTAAAAGCAAGAGTCAAGGGGTTTGGTCTACCTCATTTGCTGTCAGTGTAACTTCAAGATAATTCAGACATCTACGAACAATGGTATGTGGAATATTTTTTTCAAGGACCAAAAAGATTTTGAACATGTGTAGGGTTAATATGTAATTCATAGACTTTTCTGCATCTATGTGCATGAACACTACATATAGAGCTGCACCCATGTGTACGGCTGTCTGTGTATGTATGTGTGCATGTGCGTATGCATCCTGACTGGCTTTTATAATGATAGAGATCAATATTATTCATTAGAAAAAAAATGTTTTCTGATAGCACACATATTGCTTAAAGCTGCGGGCAAAATGCATAGTCAAAAAAAGCACATTTTTCTCCTGGTGATATTACTTATTTATTGCTCCTATTGCGTCTACAGATACTGAATTATTTGTTTCATTATCACTTTGTACTTTCCAATACACAAAATCCTTATCTACAGAGAGGCTTCAATCAGATTCAAATTCTTTCTAAAAAGACTTGTAGAATACTGGTTATTTTCTCATTTATTAGACAACAGATATCGCTGATGATATCTGAATTAAAATTACTCTTTTTGGCAAAACAGCAGGACAACTTTACTTTTGTTAATATTTTGAACCAGGTAGATCAAGAGGTGAGCATATTTATAGTGTGTATTAAAAAAAAATACAGGAAAAAATAATTCTAGAGTATTCTGTACATACAATTCCTTTATCTAAGGATGAACACTGACACTATTGCTGTCTTACAGGTTTTGAAATTGAATAACAAGGCAGTTGTGACTGTTGTTATCAGAATGCTAGTAGCAATTTCCCAGTTTCCTGATACAGCCATTCACATTCCTTTCTCTGCCTGTCAAATATCAAATTAATAAAAGCACAATGATTATCATTAAAAAGAAATCTGTACTTACTATACTTTCTGCTGTGTGATCTGGAAGCACTTAATCTTCTAAGTTTAAGGAATTACTGCAGTGATTAAATTACATACCAAAACTTAACAGGTAGTGTAACAGTCACGTTCACCATCACAGGTGGCTTAGTTTATACATGTGTGTGTATAGCTAAGACATACAATTTTTTTAGATTCTTAAGAATAAAAAATGTTACAAAATGCAAAACTTCTGTCTGCAGTTCCCCCACAGATACTTACCAGCATTTCCCACACAAAAACCAATGAGCTAGGACACTAAATTACAGGCATGGTTATAGTGGCTACCAACCCCCCGGAAGATAATCAGTGCCATCCCACTGTGAAAGATGAAGGGTACTCCTGCCTTTTTCAAGTGGTTCCAAAGCAGAGTTGGCTAATGTTTTGCTTTGCTTAACATTTTTTTTTGGTAGATTTTTAGGAAATAATATTGGGTACTAGAAGATAGCAGCACTGCTTCCAGGTCTACATAGTTTGCCACTAAGGAGGGGTACAATCTTATAAATATATTTAATACTTTTTTCTAAAAGAAAATAGGTATTCACATATTATTTTCTTTTTATTTTTCCCCTACTTGTTTTCCTTTTATGTTCTCTTTTCCCATTATCTACTGACAGAGCATAGCACAGCTTGCTATATTGGTAGAAGGAGAACTTGAGCAGTGATATTTTACTGTTCTAGCTACTAACCCAGTAGGCTGATCTAGGTTACTGATGCATAGGGCTTTCCATTTTCATTTTTGTCCTTTGCTCATGGGAGAGACATAAAGAGATTAAAGGGATAATGGGTCTGATCCAAAGCCCCCTGTGGGTAATAGCAGAGCTGACAACAATTGTTTCACAGCAGCTTCTGAGACTTGGGGATTTGTTTTCATCCACTTCGGAAGAAGTGGACATTTTTGCTAATTGAAATTATTTTGAAATGTTCATTTTGACTATAAATGTGATCTTTTTGAAACAGAAGTATGTTGCTTGGTGTCATGGTTTAACCCCAGCTGGCAACTAAGGCACAGAGAGCCGTTGTGGTGGGTTGACCTTAGCTGGACACCAGGTGCCCACCGAGCCGCTCTATCAGTCCCCTCCTCAGCAGGAAGGCAGAGGGAAGAATAAAATAAGATGGAAGAAAAACTTGTGGGTCAAGATAAAGGCAGTTTAATGAAACAACAGCAAAAGTTGCACATGCCGGAAGCAAAGGAAAACCAAAAGATGTTATTATCTACTTCGCATTTTCAGGCAATGTTCAGCCACTTCCTGGGAAGCAGGGTTTCTGTACGCGTAGTGGTTGCTCTGGAAGACAAACACCATAAATAACAACTGCCTTTCTCTTTCGCTTCTCCTTTCTCTTAGCTTTATATCTGAGCAGACATCATATGGTGTGGAATAGCCCTTTGGTCACTTTGGGCCAGCTGTCCTGGCTATGTCCCCTCCCGAGATCTTGCCCACCCCCAGCCTGCTGGTGAGGATGGGGGGAAGGTTGGGCAGACAGCCCTGATGCTGTGAGAGCGCTGCTCAGCAGTAGCCAAGACACTGGTGCGTTATCACCACCTTTCCAGCTACCAACACAAGCACAGCACTAGGAGGGTGCTATGGTCCTCAGCCAGACCCAATATAGCCACTCATTCACTCCCCCCAAGTGGGATGGGGAAGAGAATTGGAAAGATAAAATGTGAAAACTCATGAGTTGAGATAAAGGCAGTTTAATAGGCAAAGCAAAAGCCACACACACAAGCAAAGCAAAGCAAGGAATTCATTCACCGCTTCCCATGGGCAGGCAGGTGTTCAGCCACCTCCAGGAAAGCCGGGCTCCATCATGAGTAACGGTTACTTGGGAAGACAAGCGCCATCAATCCAAACACATCCCACCCCACCCTTCCTTCTTCTTCCCCCAGCTTTATATGCTAAGCATAACACATGGTCTGGGACATCCCTCTGGCCAGTTGGGGTCAGCTGTCCCGGCTGTGTCCCCTCCCAGCTCCTTGTGCCCCCTCAGGCTGCTCACTGGTGGTGTGGGGTGAGTGGCAGAGAAGGCCCTGGCTCTGTGCCAGCTGCTCAACAGTAACCAAAACATCCCTCTGTTATTATCACTGTTTTCAGCACAAATCCAAATGAGCTTCATACTAGCTAGCACGAAGAAAATTAAGTCCATCCCAGCCAAACCCAGCACATTTGGTAATCAGAGAAATAGTATGAGAAGTGAGAGTTTCATGTTAAACCCCTCTTCTTGATAATGTAGGATCAAGTTTTTCATCCCCAAACTAAACAGATCAGTAAACTAATACTTCCCTCATCCAGACAATCAGGCAATTATGTATAAGTGGAGAATAATTTCCATTGACTCTAGTAGTCTTTCAATCAAAATCGTAGAAACAAATATAGATTTCTCACTTACTTTTTAGCATGTAAAAAAACATTAATGCAGCAATTTATACATTCTAGTCCACACATAGTCATGGAACAGTTTCTTTTCTTTGCTCAGTTTTACATGCTGTTACACTAAACCCACACTGAGTATTGTTTCTTTTGGAAATGCTTTTACTATAGGGAACTCTCTAAGAAACCTTGACTTTTCTGTAAAATTTCTAATTGATAAAAGGTCTTTCATACCACTGACTTAGAGGAATAGTAGCAATTGTGATTTTTCAGGATTTTTTTTCTTTGATGGATTTGGTGGGATTAATTTATGAACTACACAGTAATAATGTTGAGTGATAATCTGAAATGGATGTCCAGTTTGTAACCTGAAAGTACTAATTCTCATTTAAGACACACCTGTATGGAGCTACATCAGTACCACACACTATGATCAGACATTGCTTTCAAAAGCCATTTTATAAATAAAAATAAGTTGTTATAAACACTTAAAAAACATAGAATTTGAAGTTTGAAAAGAATGAGTAATTCTGTCTTTTTTTTTTTTTTTTTTTTTTTTTTTTTTTAAAGATTTTACTAGTTCTTAAATCAGAGATGTCTCAATCCTGAGATTATGCAATAAAGTCCGTTCTTCACAGTTGCTGGGGGCTACCCACCAGACCCTGCAGGCAGGATTGCCATCACTGGTAAAGAATGTGCCCCTAAGAGCCATCAGTCTAATATCTTTTCTTTTTACTTTTTTTTTAAGCAACATTTTCTATCAGAACTCCACATACTCTCAACATTTCCAACTTCATTTGTTCTGTGTGGCATTTTGATTTTTTGAAAGACATTTGTGCACGGATTTATAATACATAGATTACATAAATTGACACTGGTGCTGTGATCAATGAAACAAAAAGTCTTTTCTTCGGCTGTCTAACCTGATTTATGCTGTGTACATTTTTTTAAGTAATATCTTTATTTATTATTTACATGTGAACTAAAGACTCCTAGCTAGAGCAACACAAAAAAAAAAAAAATAGCATTCAGTACTTCAGGGTTCTTTTACAACTACAGTATTCAGCTGTATTCAGAACAGTAGAGCCCTGACTGCTGATTTTTGAGGACTTGTACTGTGTATGTGCATGCATGCACACAGCTCCCCATGACCCTCACCATCTGCCATTAAAAAATATTACCACTGTTGTTCCCAGCTCTGTGAAGAGCTCTTTGTTGTACTATTGCTGTTTCCTTCTTGGACTCTCAGGCATAGCTGGGTAGAACATGTAAATAAATGTTCATATTTTCATGCTCTGAATGAGCAACAGTGGACAGGAGAGATTCACTGACTATGATATCAAAAGAAATCAGACTGAAGTCAGCATCTGAGCTGTTACTATTTGAGCAGCATGCAGCTTAGTGAAGCCTGTAACATGGGAATAGCTCAGGCTTGAAAGAGCTCAGGGTGTCTTGAGACTTTAAGCCCCATTATCTAAGAGCTAGCAATATCAAGGAGGCTTGGGGGAACACAGTTTCATGAAAGATCTTGGATGATTGCCCAGACTAGAATATCAGGTTCAGGAGGGTCGATGGGAATAAATCTGAGTTTTCCAGACAGATGTAAGAGGTTTTCTAAGATCCTTTTTAACTCCGAATGTCAGTCTTTGGAGTCTTTCCACAGGATCTTCACATCTGGGTTGTAGTTTTAATAGAGTACTTAATCACAAGAGACTGTGGAGTATGTCCTAAGTGATTCTTCTCTGTGATCCAGGAGCATTAAACCATTTTGTGACCAGAGGAAGCCACAAGCAAAAACCGTAATTTAGACAAGAACCATAAAAGCCAGACAGAGCCTTTTGCCTGGTGTATCAGGAAGAATACAAAGAACATATTATGTATGTGGCAGTTCCTTGAACATCTTTCTTTTTATTAGAAAGAAGCTTTATAACCAGAATTGCCATATTTCAGCTTTGCCTTCCTGCCCCGCCCCCCCCCCCCCCAGTCTATCAGTTTGTCAGAATGTGTCCCTCTGTCCATGAGATGGCTTCAGGTTAACAGTAATTTCTCTCAGCAGAGAGGGATTCAGCATGCTAATATAAAACCTCTAGGAAGCAGCCAGCACAGGTGTTGAAAGTAAATGATTTATCTATTGGCAGCTGTATATCAACTTCTGTACGGGAGCTGCTGCACGTGATTGCTCTAGCTGCCAGTTTGATACAAGGGCACAGAGAAGCTTTGATACATATCAGCGTCCATCAATACTAGCTTGGATACAGATGCCAATCAGTCAAAACAGCTTGCATGAGCAGTACATAGACTAGTACATAGACTTTATGTTATAAACAGAATTAGACTGGTTTTAGTTTTGGCTGTTGGTTTTCTTTTGGCAGAATGGTTCAGTTGCAGGAAAGCCAATTCATCAAAAGCATTTTGGTGGGAGCCACAGTGGCACCAAGTCAGCTTGACAGAACTGTGTTTTGAAGTAAGCATCAACATAAACCGATTTTATCAGAAAAGAAAATACATTTTTTTTCTGGTTTGGAATTACTTCTGATTTCACTATAGTGAATAAAAGAAGAAAATATTATAAAGGTTTTCACTGATGTGAAAGTTTTTTCTGATTATTTTATTTCTCTAGAAAATTTTGAGATAGTTTATCAACAACACAGCATTTCCTACCAAATAAAAATGAAATTTCCTCCCATTTCTGACCTGACAGAACTGATAAATTTCACAATGATTTGATTTCTAACATGCATGCATTACATATGTTTAAATCTCTGATGCCTTTTTATCAAGCTTTATGCAAATTCCAGGGGTATATGTTTGTATCTTTTAAGTGCTATTAATTAACTGTGGAAAAAAAAAGTTAACTCAATCCCAAATGTTAAGTCAATATTTTCTTTTAAAAATTAAGCAAAGTATAGAGTTAACATTTCTTTAAAACACTCATAATAGTATTGGCATAAAATCTAACTCACTGGTTAGTGCCACTTGGAAAGAAAGCTAGGAATTCACTCATTTCATAGCCATGAAACCCTACCTGTACCTGTGATGGGATTTGCTAAGGATTTCATAGCTTTGTGATAGAACTGTGACCCATTTCTACTTAGTCTTCCAGGAACACCTGTAGTGAAAAATAAGATTGTTTTGAGATGCATGTCTACTTCCTCTTTCATTTGTTTTTTTTTTTAAAGCTGAGACCCGCATGGAAGGTTAGTATTGAAGGCTAATTAGCCTATAAAAACTACAGTGTTCAACTATTGCATACTGACAAGTGGTTTGTTTTCATCATCAACAAGCTGCAATTAATATTTGAGTACATATTAAATTATGGCTATTTTCATCATATCTGCAGATAAAATCAGATAATTTTTGAAGGAGGTATTACTAAGGGAGAAATAGAACCACAATATACTTAAGAGTCAGTTTACTCTTCTGAAAGCAATACATAATGTAATTTATTTAAATATTTTGTATTTATAGATATAATATATATATGTTCATATATATAATATATTTAAATATATATTAAAAATTTAGTTTAATTTTATTAAATATTATTCTTTTCTCAGTCAACCTTTAGTTATGATAACAGAGTCCACTAAAGTAATTAAAAATTTACAGAACAGAATAAATGAATTATTTTTACGCAAGTATTTGTAATGAAAGAAAAAAAAGTGTCATTATGAACTAATGAATAGCTAGTCGGCACAAAACAGGAGAATTTGCAAAAGTCAGCCAATTGAAATTCAGAGGAAAGCTGATCATCTGAACTCGACTTCCAAGTCACCAATGGCAGAAAATAGAATACATGTTTTTTTCTAGAGGAAATGGAATATTAATTACATTATCAACATTTTAAGGCTATAACTCTGCAACATGTTTCTTGCTGTTGTTTGTTATTTTCCCTCCACAGAAACAATTATTAAGGAATTGCTAAAATGATTGGTTAAATATACAAGATATTAATTTTCTTTCCTCATGCTTTTTAAGTGTGGCTAAAGCTATCCCACACATGCCTGGGCCAGTGGAAGGAAGGGGATAATGCAGGTAGCAAGAGCAGAGCACTGATACAGGACTAAGGTGATGCAGACATCATTCTTATTTTTAGCAGATACCATCTATAACTTGAGAAAACCGCCAGGTTTATTCCATACTTTATTTTATTTCTGTGAAAAAAAAATATTTCAGAAATATATAACATTTATGGAGAGGTAATACTTGGAAGACAGATTATTACTGTGAAAGACAAGTAGAGGTGGATAGTCCAAATTCATTCCTAGGTTTCATAGCTGCTGACTGTATCTCAGAAGGAACACTTTAAAGGTCCCATGTCAAAGTGGTTTTCCTTGTATAAAAATGAGAAACATTTTGCATGAGTGTTTCTTATGTTACTTTAAAAATACACATTTCATGATTTCTGAATGAGATGCTGTGGGTGACTTTTGCATCTGTGAGAAAAAACAGTGCTGGAACTGCACAAGGGCTTGCATTGCCCTTGAATTAACAGCTCTTGGGAAATGCTGTATCAGAACTAGAGCTTCAGCTTGGTACCTTCATGTTTTTGTAATGAGTGATAATCTGGTACAGACGTATATGCAGCACAGAAAACCTTTGTGGAAGAAATGTCCTGGAGTAGGTTTACTTCAGAAAAGTGGCAGGCACTGCTTCACCACTGTTACAGGTGAAGTGTATTTTCTATCTGTGCCAACTGTGAGGGCCCTGAGGGCATTTCCAGTCCCTACTGTTCCCACACAGCCTCCTCTGGACCCCCACCCCTGCCCAGGGGACCAGGAAGGACCACATTTCCAAGGGGCCACCAGTTCCTGCTGTAGGATGCAGACATGCATTGCAGGTTCACCTGCCTGCATGTCTCTCACAGCCATGCCCGTGCCTGGCCATGGACCTTGCTGAACTGGACCCTGATCTGTGGGTTGTCTTCACAGATTGATCTTGGACCTCATATTGTCACTATACCAGCTGGGTCTCCCGGGAGCCATCAAGCCTCAGAGCACCCTGACACCACCCAGGAAGGTGCAGGTCCTACAGAGCCCTCAGCAGCCACCTGCTCAGAAGACCTGTTCTGCAGCAGTACATCGAAGTGGAGGAGTCCCCAAGTGTGCTCCTTCTGAGATATGGACAAGGCAACCATATGAAGCTGGGCTAATTATGTCATTTCAATCAGACTGGAGTTAAGAAGTAGCAAACATTAGGTTTTGTGCAACATCACCGGAAGGCTGGCGTAGTAGATAACACCATGTTCGCTGTGACTAGAAGTAGTCTGTTTAAAAAATAAAAAGCAAAAACCACAAAACCCACAACCTCCAAAAAGTGTGCTTTAAATACTATTTCTGCTGTTGTCCTTCATCTCCATTTTGGCCTCTGGCCAACCATGGTAAAACACTCAGGTGGCAAACAGTGCCTTTCCTGACAGCTAACTGAGATGGCCTACGGGCAGGGACAGGCTGTGCTGAGTAGAAAGGGCTGCGCAACATCAGGTGGGGGATGAGCAGAGACCAGAGTCACAGAACTCCAGCAAACTGGACTGCTGGGAGCAGTGTGAGTAAGAATCATGTTCAGCAGATGGCATCAAAGTGGGGTGGGAGAAGCACACAGTGGTGTGGGAAACAATTTCACAGCTGTAAACTGTTAATCCCTGGCTAGAAGAGGGGGAATACCCCCCAAAATTTCAAGACTGTCTACATGATGGAAGAGCAATGCTGACTATTCAGTAACTAAAGATCTGGAGTATTTCACCCGTTAATGCAGAAATGCAACAAGTCACACAGTTCTGAGCTAGGGTCAGTTTCTTCAAGAAACATCAGCAAATGGTGCAGCTCCCACAGCCCATATGGTTTTCCCTAGGGTTAGGCGTAGGTCATGCCTGCAAACCTTGTGCATGGTAGTAGAAAACTACTTTTTTTTGCAGGCTGGTCGAAGTAGGCCAGGTTCTTTCTTTCTTATGTATACTGAGCATCAGCACAGTGTCTGGCATTACATACGCCTATCATGTTCCTCAAACCAAGAAACACCAACGTCCCCTTTTCTACAATGAAGCAGGCATTCCTTGCATTACAGCAAACACTAAATTCATTCACAGAGCACCACATCACTGCTGTGGAGCTGAGGAGGGAAATCAGAGCTAAAGCAGCTGCCCTTTCTATTGAAGGTATGGAGGGATGCTGTGGTGGCTTCACACAGGAAGGCTGTCCATAGGCAGACACTCCCCCCTGCAATTGTTTGGCAGCTTCAGAAAAAGCTCCTTTTCATCCCCTTTCTCTGACTGGGAGCTATGAGTGTTAAAAAAAATAATATTGAGCTATCTGGAAAGCATTTGCTGATTAAACAGCCAATGCTCTCTTCATCCTCCTCCAGGCAGACACTCGGGCTGGGCAGAGGATGCCCTAATACCCATCTGTCAGGCATTAACTGCAACAGGTGTAATTTTGTACCTAAGCCTGAATACCTCTTTGCAGAGTGGTTTCAACTTTGGGGCAAAACTGACTTTTATTGCCATCCACAAAAATTGTCTCAGGTACATACTAATGATCTTTAATGCCAGGAACATAGCAATCATTTCATAAACTATGGCTGTATCCAGATATATTTAAAAATGCTTTAATCAATTAAATTATTTGCAGATTACATCCCATATTTGAATTCTGCTGCCTCATCTTTTAACTACCAATTCAAAAATCATGAAGGTAACAGAAATAAATTCTTTCACATCCTTAGTGATCTTTAGTTTTATTATGGAGACTTATAAATGCTACAGAGTGTAAGTTAGTTATCTTCAAATACTACTTATCTTTTTTTAAGTTATTTGGCTTCCAAATGGAAAAAAACAGTTTTGAGTTATGCAATGTGTAAAACTGATTTTTGAATGACCAGAGGGCCATTTTATCTTCTTTTGGTGAAGAAATAGGATAACTGTAAAAGTACAAAGATAATTTTTTTACTGAGGATAATACATAAAAAAGTAATTCATAATTTTCTTAGGTCCTACTACTTATAGCCTATGATTTGTTACTTGCCTTTTTTGATTTGTGATAATTGATTTTAATAAATTAGTTACTAAGGCAGATAACATACATAATTTCCCTGAAACTAATTAAAATCCTTTGTTATAATTTTATTCAAATTCTCTTATAGGTTAAAAATACCCATTAATGAGATGCAAGAAAATTATAGACAGGCATAAATAATAACAGTGCTGAACATGAAGTACAGGCTGGGTATGAAATTTGGGATTATGGAATGAATTTAAGACTGAACTTCACAGTTTGTTTTCTTTGAGATTCTCTGCTGTTTGGTTTCCATGTATATGGGTTTAAATCCTCCAAGCTTTGAGATGATTTGAAAAGCTCAGGATTTCAAAGTAAAATTCATATAGAATTTATAGAATTGCTAATATCCTGTTTACATGTGAAGAGGGATTTTAATGTATAAGCATATTCGGTTCCAGTCTGAACAAATTCCCATGTCTCTCTTTGGGTCTATGTGAGTGTGAATTTTAAATGCATTGACAAGGGCTTTTGTGAAACAGATCACTGCAGCAAGGAATATAATGGACTATAGCTGCAGCTTTTTTGGCCACCCACAGACTGAAAGGCTATTTTGGTCTCCATCATTTCCCCAGTCAGATTTTCAGATTACAAGCCATGGTGACAAATGACACATTATTTTGTGTAAGCATGCCGGACACTGGTAAATCAAGTATTTTTTGAAGCTTAGTTTAGACTAGTTGTGGGGAAATATGGTGAATATGTTTATAGACATTTCTGGACTTGGTTGTGTGGATTATTACCAGTCTGTGAATGGAAATGAAAAAGAATACAGTCATCAGAAAACAGGAATGTGTTCTGCATTTGTAACTCAATATAGGGAGTACCAAGGTGCTTCCAGATGACCTTGTGACCTACGTATTATAAAGCGTGTGAGACCTGTCCTTAAGGGAGTTACAGTTGCTATTCTGATTGCTATGTTTTCCAAAAGTGGACATTGAAACAGATTAATGCTATTCTTATAGAGTCAATTTCACTTCAATTTGTTTGATATTCTGCTTATTAAGTTCTTCCTACAGACTGATAATGTATTTTTACAGAGTATTTTTATGTGAGTAAATAAGATTCAATACTTTGGAATAATTAAAAATGCATCTAGAAGTCTATTAAAGGCATTTTGTCATTGAAAAAAGTGCTTGCAATTAACATGAACCATGCCTGTTTTCAGAAACAGATTTCCATATTCAAAATAGGAGTATACCTTGCCTTCATTTGCAGACTGAAGTGTGTTTCATATTGCTGATGGCTTAAAATTGATAAAGAATAAGGCTCTGCCAAGGAAAGAATAGGTAGCAGCGGAGAGCCATGATGTGTTCCCACAGGTGCTATGACCTGCTACATGAATGGAAAACCTGTTGCATAAAACCCACTGTTGGATAAAAAGGCTCTCCCCTCTACTCCCCAGAGCATCTGTAACATCTGTCTTATATATTCATCTTAATTGTCTGCTACTACTGATAGTTTCTTTCCCCATCCACTTTTTCAAAGCCTTAGTTCTCTGCTTTTAATTTCCCAGCACTTCCACAGTGAGGCTTATGTGTGACAGACATATGCACCAGTGTTTGGCTGCCAAATGTCAGAATCACTGCCGATAATCAAAGTGAACTATACTTTAACTAGAAAAAAAGAGACTGGGTGCTGTAATAATTTTGCTCAGGGAAAAGAAGACAAATGACCTCTTGCAGATAGATAGTCAATACAGTTTTACAAAGAATGTCACTCGCTGTCGTGTTGGGTGACATTCTTCCTTTCATCCCCATCTTTTTTTTAAACAATGACATTTTATCTTCATGCTTAGCCTCAATTTGTTCCATTTTTAACACTGTTCCTCCTTTGTCACTCCATCCTTGGTGACTTGAGTGGTGCCAGTTTGCTGAAGCTGCAGAACCTACAACAGAAGCCAACTTACAACCAGCTCATTATATGAAATGTCTTAATTAGCTTTGACCATACTACACAAAACCAATTCTGGCTTACCCACTCTGACATTAAATGTTGCTTCATGTTTTTGGCTACATCCTAAGCTGACCTGAAATGGGATTTCCATATATGTGAGAACCTTATGTTTTGTTTGTGCTGCCTGAAGAAAAATACAACACAAAATTATCCTTCTAGTTGTGTGTAAAACTGGCAGTCACACTTATTTTATGCAATCACGTGGCATCAGTTTAATAATGATTAAAAATATGGCATGCTGTTTTCACCTGGTTTGATAAAGTTAATCTTCAGCACATTCTTACTGCCAATGAAACTTGTAACTAACACATATGTATTCTAGTAAACGTAGGAACAGTATGAAAGATCCTGCAGTGAAAATTATAACAACTTCCTCTTGTGAAAACAAAGTTTCCTTGCTTGCTTAAACTATCCCACTCTTCATTGTGACACAAAGAACAGAGAAAGAGGTCTCCATAAAAGATAACAGATCTTCCTGTGGGTGGGGGAACATGGCATCTACCAATTAATATATACCCAGGTTTCAGAGTGATATATGAAGGTGGCTTCAACAATGACAACGGGAGGTTGTCCCTGTTAGAATTTGAGTGTGGGACTGGCTAGGTAGTTAAGGTAGTTAAAAGAATGTAAAATATTATCTGTTTCCACTTCGTTTAAAAACTGCTTTCAAGGGTTGAGCGTCGGCTTTCTCAGCAGGGCATGAACAAGTAGGGTTACAGTTCCACTTCTGTGTTTGACTTTGTAGAGTTTTTGGTTCATTACATTTCACTCATTTCACTTCTCAGACATGTATTTCAATCATCCTAGTCCTAATATAGGTATAGTTGTAATCATTTATTTTTTCAATTTTGTCAGGAGAACTGTCCATTCAAACCACTCAATCTTTCAGCAGAACCACAACAGGGCAGATAACTTGGCTAGCTGGTAGCTATCAAGAACTCTGTTAACATCAATCAGTATTAAGACACAGGGGGAAGATAAGGATCTGTATCTCTCAATGAGAACTGAAGTACAAATCTGTTCAATTAGGCGCGAAACCTATCACTGCATATTCTCATGCATTCATCAACTCAACGATTAACTATACTCTTCAGAGCAACGCCATTGTTCCTGCATTTAGTTTTCACAAAGCTGCCTTTTTAAATCCTCCTCCCCCTTAATGGTTGTAGGTTTGCAGCAGCTTGGTGGAAGAGGACCCTTTAACTCTAAAATGCGTAGGAATTCCAAGAAGCCTAAATGAGTTGAGAGAAAAAGGGCTGGCAGAGGAGCTACAGAAAAGCAAACCCCAGTCTCCTTTTACTGGCCTTTTAATTTTGACCATCCTCCGCCTGACTACAGGAAAACATTGCCAAGAGCTAAAGCGGGCCCCAGAGGATGCGGACGAGGCCACGGCCGCTCCCCCCACCCCCCGGTCTAGCAGAGCACCCCGACGGGTCGGCCCCGCACCGAGCTGCAGCGGGGGCTGCGCCGCCCCGCCCCGAGCTGCAGCGGGATTCCCCTGCCCGCGCTGGCGGGTGGCAGCGAGGCCGCTCCGCACTCGCTGCGGGCCCGTCCGCCTCCGGCCCCGCCGCGGGAACGGCTGCTCCCCGCAGCCCGCGAGCAGGGGCGCGCTGCCGAGGGGCGGCTCCGTGTGCGGCGGCTCCGCGGGCGGCTGCCCCGGGCTCCTCTTTCTCCTTTCCCCCCGCGTTAATTCTCCTCCGCCCCCGCAGCCTTCGCGGAGGCGGGAGGGTGCCTGGCGGTCCCGGCTTGCGCGTATGCGGTGTGTGCATACATATATGTATGTGTGCTACATATACGGGCGTGCGTGTATGCCTCTCCGACCTGCTAGTTAACCTCTATCATTTCAGCGCAGCCCGACGGGGAGGGCGATGCTTGCGGGGTGATCTCCAGCGGGGCGCCGTGTGCTGCTGCGAGAGGCCCGGCCGTGCGGGGCGGGGGGAGGCCCCCGCAGGGCTTTAGGGAGGCGGGGGGGACACCCCACAGACCCCTCTGCTGCCTTTGTGCCCCCGCCTTGACCGAGGCAGCTGGGGAGAGCGGGGCTCCCTGTGCTGCGGTGCGGGGTAGGGGCCGCGGAGCCGTGGCCCGGTCTGGGGGCTGGGAGGCGGCGGGGAGCAGGTCGCGCCCGCACCGGCAGCGCCCCTGCCGCGACAAGCCCGCCTGGCCCAGCTGCAAAACCGGCACCGAATGCCTTCCCAGCGCGGGGCGATGTGTGCCCTCCCTGGCGGGCGGCCAGCCGGACCCAGGCACGCAGCCAGGAGGAACGTCAGCCGGGGAAGCTGAGCAGGAGCGGAGGCTCCCTGAGGCGGGAGGGGGCTGACAACTTTCCCGCCTGGGCGCGGGGTGCAGCCGCCACCGCGGCTCCTCAGGACCGGGGAGAGCTCCGCGAGCTCCGGGCGAGCGCGCCCCTGCGCGGCCTGGGGGCACACCGCCGCCCCCCGGCGGGCCGCCAGCTCCAGCGCCTCCAGCAGCGCCGAGGCCGGAGGCGCGCTGCCCCCGCCCGCCGGGGGTCGCCGGCCGCCGGGCGCGGTGTAAGGGCCCCGCTCCCCCGGCGGGCCCCGCCGAGGCTCCCGCTGCCCGCGTCAGGCGTCCCCCGGCGCGCCGCGGCGCCGCCCGCTCACACCGCTCCGCCGCGGGGGCCGGCCCGGGGGGAGGGCTGCGCGTCACCGGATCTCCTGGCGCCGGCGGCGGGGCGGTGTTACGGAGCGCCCCGGGAGCGGCGAGGGGGCGGGCGGGGGTCCCGGGCGGGGCGGGCATCGCCGCGGCTGGCTGCGGCCGCGGTGGCGCGCCGCCTCGCCTCGCCTCGCCTCCTCTCTCCTCGCCTGGCCGCTCGGCGCCGCGGAGGGGCGGCGCTGCCTCCCCGCACGCCCCCGCCCGGCGCCCCCGCTCCGTCTCCAGGAAGGGCGCGGGGAGCCCCACGCTCCCCCTCGGCGCGGCGGCGGAGTTTGAGCCGGTGGCGGCGGCTGGGTGCGATGCCGTGTTAGCCGGCTGGCAGCCCCCGAGGCAGCGCCGGCGGGAAGGGGCGCCAGTGGCCGGGGCTGTGGCTGGCACCATGGGCACCGGGCTGGGGGGTGCGGCGGCCGGGCTCCCTGCGCGTTCCGGCTGAGCCCGGAGATGTGCCGGCGCCCTGTGGAAGTATTTTGGAAATAGCGGTCCGAGGAGGACGGGCGGCACAGCGTCTCACCGGCTGGGAGGAGGTCGTCCGGCGGCGGTGTACCGGCAAGTAAGTGCTCCTCTGCCGCTCTCTTCGCTGCGTTACCTTCGGCTCGAGTGACTTTTATTTTGTGCAGCTGTTGGTCGCCTGCTCCCGGTTTGGAGGGAGGATGGTCGGCGGCGCCAGCGGCGGTTTTCAGGTGCGGAGGTGCGGGGGGTGGTGGCGGGGGCTGCAGGGGGCCCCGCTCCAACTCTGCCCGAGCCGGCCGCGGGGACGCGGCGCCCAGCCGGGGGGAGCGCGGCGTCCCGCTGCTCGCACTTCGGCCGCGGTGAGAGATGGTGCCTTCCTACAGCGTTAGGATAAAATGCCTTCTCCTTTGTGCTGAGCTGTAACTAAATTGCAGGAGTCTTAATTGCTGTCCATCTGCGCTTCTTGTAGGAGAGAGGCAGGGTGCGTGTTAACCCTTTTGGATTAAGGTAGTGAACCCAGAGTTTACGTTTGTGCCTTTAACTTTCTTGTGCCCTACCTGGTGAGTTTCTTTGAGGTGCTTTTGCCGTGACGATATGGTTTGCCCAGCCTTGTTTGTTTTGCTTACTTTTAGCCTGTGGATATTTATGACTGTACTTGACATTGCGATGCAACAAAAAGTTGACTGTGATTCACTTCAGTCTGTGGAGTACAGGTTGTAGGCAGGGGACTAGTTCTGCTCTCGGAGGAACTCTGCTTCAAAGGAGGAGGCCCATGGGGCTGTAATCTCTTGCTAAAAACTCAGAGAGCTCGGATCAGACCTGTCACACCGCAAAGAATGAATTCTCCAGTTCACCTTTCAGTGCTGATAGCGTGTTAGCCAAGAAGCCTTCCCATATCTATGAAACACCCGTCTCTGAAACTCAGGGGATAGAGATGTAAATTCTGGGCAGGTTTCAGAGAAGACAGAACTTCAGACAGTGTTTAATTAAGTTTGCTTTTATTGATTTCCTTGGTGTGCTCTGTATGAGCCTGAAAACGACAATCTTTTACAGTGACCTTGATGTGCATTCTGTTCTAACATGAAAGCAGCGCAGAATAAAAGCATTTACACAGATTTATAACCAAGCTCTGACATTTCACTAAGAGCTCAGCCAGTTCCAGTGAACGTGGTAGTTTCAGCAGAGGCACTGGGCATGGTATGTGTGTAGGAAATAAGTTGGGGAAGTAACTTGCTAATGGTGCTGGAAGTTGCAGTGTTGGAGGCATATGCTCCTGCAGAAGTGTCACAGTGTGTGAAATGTTTATTGAGTTGTGGATATTTCGTTTTCTGATGACAGAGATCTGTCACGAAAGGGGTGTTTGGGTGTGCGTGGCGGTCTCAGCTTCCCAGGTTAATATACTTTGATTTGTCAGTAGCAAGGGATATTTTTTATGCACTGAAATACACATTTTTGCGTAGGGGCAATAATGACATAGTAAGATCAAAAGATGTTGGGATGTCAGTGTGGTGAACATGTAACTAACTCAAGTTTATAGCAGAAAGATAAAGTAAGCCTTTCCCATAATGGTGGATAGAGATCACTGTGGGTAACTGGCTGAGGGGAGTGTCATTTGTTTCAGTGCAGTTTATGGGGAGTGTTCCTGTGGTTCATATTTCTGACTCCCTGAAGATACTGTGAAAGACAATTAGAATAACTGTTACTAGACTGTGGGACCCAAACCTATCCATTACTTAAAACACTCAGCTGCTTCTGTGTCATATCAAAAAAGGACAGTTTTTAGCAAAGTCTGCCTGTGGTTTTACTGTAGTAATTCCTTCCTCTGTTGCAGAGTGGCAGGCTTTCACTAGGCATGTGCAATGGAGATCATAAAACACTGAAGCATGCACTGATCGGGAATTCTTTTGGGCTATATATTACATCCAGGGTTCCACAATTAGCATAAATAACTGCTTACACCTGATAATATAAATAAATGGGTTTTAAAAATTGTATTAGCTTTGTCACTTCTGATACGCGTTACAGAGCCCTTTTCTTCCCTTTCTTTTTAGTCTTGCAAACTAATCTAATGCTATACTTGCTCTTTGCCTGGAGAGGAAGAAAACATAATTTAATGATGTATCATTTGGCTTTTGCAGTGTCTTGTCCCCTAGCTATGAGATAATCTAATGAAGGTCCCCATCACTGAATTAAAGAACATGGTGCTCTAGACTTTCACTTACAGCCAGGTTTTCACTCTGTTACGTGGCCAAAGAACCGATTTTTCACCCGGTCTGATAGAAAAGAGGAAACACTTTTTTTTCTCTTTCTCCTGTTAGAAGCTTGAAAAGAAAGGGGGAGGTAAGACCTGAGGTGTTTAAGGATATAATTATAAACAATGACTTTTAAGATATTAATCAAGACCCTTTATCTTCATATATTTTCTTTATCTTTTACTTGGTACTTGTCAGAAAGGCTTTCTGTGTATTTATATTTCAGTTTAGAATGTGTGTAGTTCTTACATTTAAAAATTCAGGAGTGGCCGTCATACAGTAAGGCTACTCTGGTATCCTTCTTAATGTTCTGTATCCCAGATTGCCTGTATCTTTTGAATTGGAGATTTCCAAAGTACAGTATATTCAACTTTATAGTATGCATTTTTATTTTAATACTATGCAAATCTCTTTAATAGAGAAGATTTTGACTTGAGTCAGAAACTTCAGGGCAAGCACAGAGATTACTTTTCTTTCCTGATTCTTTTCATGTTTGCTCAGACATGCTGTTTGGCTTGTCAGGCATAACTTTCATGAACTGACAGAAAGACCTGTAAGCAAAACTAAACATATCAGCAGTTAAGCATGGTTTTTCTAGTCAGTCCAACACAATTGAGTTGCGTTTTCCTAAACTGAATATTAAAACAACCAAACAAAGAAATGAACAAGACCTTGTAGTCAGCCCTCAGTTCTTCCCTCTCAAGTGCTCAGGTAAGTACCATTTCTTCATGCTTGTAATTTAGTGGTCCTTGTGCCTGAGCTACTAGGAAAACTGTGATACTGTCACAGTATTTCTAAGTGCTAGTCATTGCTAGGTCTGCTTTCATGCATTGTTAAAAAGGTAAGGAATTGCAGTGAATGATAGGAAATGTCAAGTGGATTTAATGTGTAGTCTTTCTTGGCTCTTCTCATGGCTGTGCTTTCAGTTCAGGTTTCTGGGGATAGGACTGAATGTGGGTGGGTTGAATTTCAATTTGGGTCTGCTGCATCAACATTTACCTCTGGCAATATGCTGTGACATTGGCTCAGCATGATTACACAGTTGACCTTCTGTATTTGCCCTGAGTTTTACCTACCAGAAGTGGAAGAGCCAGAAAGGCTTACTGTTGTTGTGGCCAGCCTAAATTTTCTGCATTCATGTTGCAGATCACAGGAAGGTGAGAAAGCACTCGTTAGGAAAAAAAAAAACAAACAAACAACCCCCCCCCAAACCACTAAACCCCGCCACAAAACAGATCACGCTTGAAAGATAAGCTCT
Source organism: Falco naumanni (assembly GCF_017639655.2). NCBI lineage: Eukaryota > Metazoa > Chordata > Aves > Falconiformes > Falconidae > Falco > Falco naumanni. The sequence continues at coordinate 71,777,713 of NC_054056.1, forward strand.
GATCAACACCAGGAAATGCAGTGGAGAGACAGCCAGTGAAATTCACAGATATATTTAATTATCTAAGGCAGATATTATTGCCCATCTTGAGAGACTGAGTTAGTAGGTGATGTTTCTACTCCTTATGAAGAAGCTGAGCTACGTGATATGGAAACAAAGCTTTTTTCCACTGCGCGCTTCAAATGTGGCTGTCACTGTTGTTTGGGACTCTGGGCCTTAGCTTCAGTAATTAGCTTGAGTCGGCCAAAAGAGGTGGAACGCTCAGTTGTGTGATGAGTCTGGTGGTGCAGGGGCCAAGGGCTGGGTTGCTTTCTGGGGACTTGTTCTCTTCAATTTATTAAAGTAATGAGTAGAGGGAAACTCATCAAGAAGAGTGCTTGGGATGAGATTAATTTAATTACTTCTTCTCCAGTTTATATTGGGTAGTCTTGGACAAAAGTTCTTCACTGTGATACTGATGTGAAAGTAACAGCAGCTTGGAGTTAAATATGTGTAATTGTTCTAAAAGATGGAGTTGGAGTTTTCATGCAAGGCCAAAACATGGACAGATGATACTGCTGGAGAAGGTTTGTGCTGCCACTCAGGTATTCAGAATGACTTTAATAGTAAAATGTGGATGGATGCCAGGAACTGAACAGGCTGAACACAGTCGTGCCCCGAGGGTGGAAGTGAATGTTCCTGGAATGGAACAAGCCCTGGAGTAGAGCAAAAGTCCCACACTGCTGCTCGCAGGGTGCTTTTCAACAGCCATTGAAATTCCTGCGTGAGATGTGGTTGAGCTAAAGGCACTGATGTTTCACTGCTTTAATACTGGCACTGGTACTGAGTCTGTGAAAGAATTCATGGCTGCAGAGGTGCAATTGTTGGCTCAATGGATTATTCTGCAAAGAATTATCATCTAGATCTCATCTCAAGAGTGTTGGATTTTTCATTTTTTTCCTATGAAGTATTTGTTACTTGCTGTTAGATTTGGGTGTTCCTTCCCTGGTCTGGTGAGATTTTGGTTCAAACGTGTGCTTTTAAAGCTGATGGCGTCAAGCACTTCTGAAGTGTTCCTTGCTTAGAGCCTCTGAGATAATGTTACCAGAGGAGGAACAGTTTATTCACGGCATTGCTCTAAAGTTTGGGTTTATTGTAATTTTTGTTCATCCTCAATGTTTTTTTTTTTTTTCCAAATACTGGACAGTGTACTGCATTTCTTGTTGAAGACGTTACAAGTGACTTTTTAAGTAAAGTTTGTATTGCTTTTGTCAAATTATTTATATTGATTTATATTTAACTGTGAGAAAAGGCAGTTAGAATAAAACAAAATACGTTTTTCCCTCCACCTGTTGTATTATATTTATTTAAAAGAATACGGCTATCCATAAAGAAGTAAGAATGGGAGTGCTATTGATGACATTCTTCCCCCCCCCCCCTTTCTGTCAGAAACTAAAGGGAATTTGAAATCGTCCTGTATAGATGACAGTCTGACAAGTGATAGTAATCCTACCCTCTGACTTTCTTAGTGTAAAGACAGTTTTGCTATTTTTATTTAGTTTAGTGTAAAGAATGTCAATGATTTCAACAGGTATATTCTAAGACCTTGGAAATATTTTCAAAATGTTATATTCATAGATAATATAGTTGTTAATATTTGCCTTACTGTAAAGCATTGATTCTTAATTACAGGATTGTTTCAGCAATTCTTTTTATGAAATGCTTTACTGTTTCTAAATATATCTTCATTCAGAAAAATTATGTGAGACAGCTTTTTCTAGTCGCTCTACATAGCAAAGTATTTTGATTGACTATTTTAACAGTTGTGAAGAATGAACTGTATGTTTCAGCTTCTGCAACACAAATGGGCATTGATTTTCTTTGGCTTGCTTGTGACCCCTATAGAAGTAAATCCATTAGAATTAGGCTTGTAAAAGAACTCTCTGCTCTCTCTCTCCTGTGATTTTATATATATTATAATCAGCTTTTGAGAATTAATCTGTGCTAATCAGATTTTTTCAAGTGAAAAAGGAGGGGAAAATCATCAGCTCTACAGTTGTCTTGCAGCTCTAGGTTTCATCACACACAGCTGTCTGCCTGTATCCATTTCTGGTTAGTATCACAGCTGTATGTGCCTGAATGCAACAGAATTCACAAACGCTTCCTCACACAACTGTTTTAGTCAGTTATTTAATGAAAAACATTTTTATGGCAATGTAAGGGTTTGGTACATGCAGAGCAGTTGTTGTCATGCAAGAAAACAACACTGACGCTTGTGTTCAGCTCTTCACTGAAGAAGACAGGTTTTGAGTAAAAATCAGCATCAGATTGTCTGTCTCTGTGGGATTTAACATTTGGAGTGCTTTCATTCTCATTCTGTGGGTTATGTGGTTTGCTTTTTTATGAAATAACTTTATGAACACAGAACATAATATATAATAAAAAGTAGTCTTTTCAAAATCAGCGTTAGGCTTTAATAACATGGAGGGATGGATGTGAAAGCAAAGCGGGGTTACCATTCTGAGGAGCGGTTAACACGTTATGAATGGAGCATGACTGGCCTCTGCCAGGGGTGCACTTAGGGACAGGGCTCCCTGTCCGCAAACTAAGCAACTCTATTAACGTAGAGCGCAAAAATAACTATTCTGTTGCTTTTTCAGCTGAAGTAACTTCTCTGTCAGATACAGTGACATTTGTGAAGAAATTTTACTGGAGGAAGCCTACTGTAATTGTGCTAGATATTTCCAAGCAAAATATATAGAAATCATGACAGCATCTGATGATGATCACCTCTGGCTTTTCTTTAGCTTGATGAGATTAGGAAGGACCACCCTGGAAAATTGAATGTACAAGTGGAGAATTTCTTTCTACACCATGTCATTACACTTTTCAGCTAGTTAATTTTTAAGCTCTGTAGTAATGTTTCATCATATGCTTCTTTTCACAACTGTTTTATGCAGTTGAGAGGTTGTCTGAGCTGTTTTCTTGGGATGTCTTAATTAAAATTACTTAAAGTTCAGTTTATTAATCAGTTTTATACAGCAGTTTTCATTTTCACTACATTTAATAACCTATTTAATCTACTAAGAAGGAGCTGATCTTACTGATCAATGATTATACATTCTTTCTGTTGTATTATTATCCATGTTCTCAATGCTATTTATCATTGCAACGTTTTCTTGTTATTTAAATAAACCCACCAAAATCTTCCTATTTTCAGATGGACTATATAAGTATTCATTGCATGCACTGATTAATAGAGAAATCCAGTCATTAACAGTTATTTGATATTGCCATTTATCGCTATGCATCTGCACAACAGGCCTTTTCATGTGCCTCTTATTGTCTCTTTTTTAACTTCTTCATGATATTACAATACTTCTTACTGAAATGAAAAATCTCAAGGTTATTCTCAAGTATAGTTTTCCACATGTAGTACATTTGAATCCAATTGATTGCTTTCTCAAGTCTGAAATGCTGTAGTTTTCTGTGCTCTGCTTCTGTGTGTCTATAGTCAGCTCTTTATTGAGATTAGTATATTATTCATTATATACTCTGTGCTTACAGGACTGAGTCCGTGACTTCCCCTTTTTGAAATCAGACTTGATTTTTACGTTTAGTTAACTCTTTGCTATTATATATTAGCTACAGTTGCCAAACTACAGAAAAAAACATGCTTTTTTGTGAGAAAGCATTTTGGAAAATGGAAAAAGAAAATATTTGAGGACAAGTTCCCTTCTGGCAAATTACCAGATCATCATTCAGCATCTACTGAAATTAACTGGACCTTTTTTGTTAAGTTCATACATTATATATGCACCCTTTTTTTTTCAGTGTTGGACAAGATTACTTAGATATTATTACTTCTAGTTATATTTTCAGATTTCAGTCCTGAACTAGCTCATTTTTGCCTAAAAGTGATAATTTGGCATGATACAATGTTACTGTTTTCTTCAAGGAAATAAAGGATTGAGGATATACTTTGACTATGTAGAGAATTATATTTAGGGCATAGACTATTACACTGTAGACCTAACTGAGTCATGTTTGGGGAGCAGAAAGCCTGCTTGGTCCAATCGGTTACCCTGCCATGGAATCACAGAACCATAGAATAGTTTGGGTTGGAAGGGACATTAAAGACCATCTAGTTCCAAACCCACCCCTACCGCCCCACCCTTCCCCCTTGCCATGGCAGGGACACCTTCCACTAGACCAGGTTGCTCAAAGCCCCATCCAGCCTGGCCCTGAACACTTCCAGGGATGGGGCATCCACAGCTTCTCTGGGAAACCTGTTCCAGTGCCTCACCACCCTCACAGTAAAGATTATTTGCCTGGGTATCTAACATACATCTACTCTCTTTCAGTGTAAAACCATTACCCCTTGTCCTATCACTACACTCCCTGATAAAGACTCCTTCCCCATCTTTCCTGTAGGCCCCCTTTAGGTACTGGAAGATCACTATAAGGTGTCGCTGGAGCCTTCTCTCCTCTAGGTTAAACAACCCCAACTCTTTCAGCCTGTCCTCACAGAGGAGGTGCTCCAGCCCCCTGATCATTCTTGTGGCCCTCCTCTGGACCCGCTTCAACAGGTCCATGTGTTTCTTGTACTGGGGACTCCAGAGCTGGAGACAGTATTCCAGGTGAGGTCTCATGAGAGCTGAGTAGAGGGGGAGAATCACCTCCTTTTACCTGCTGGTCGTGCTTGTTTTGATGCAACCCAGGATATGGTTGGCTTTCTGAGTTGTGAGCATACATTGCTGACTCATATTCAGTTTTTCATCCACCAGTATCCCCAAGTCCTTCTCTGCAGGGCTGCTCTGAATCCAGTCATTGTCCAGCCTGTATTCAAGTTTGGGATTGCCCTGACCCACCTGTAGGCCCCTGCACTTGGCCTTGTTGAATTTAATGAGATTCACACTTAACTGAATATTTTCTCTAAAAAAGCTGATAATGTGCCAGAGATCATGATCTTAAAATAACTGCTGTATGACTACTGCTTTTTACCATAAGTAAGATGGGGAGTTCTGCAAAGAAGGAATGATACTAACATGTGGATTGGTTGATATCTCTGGTTAAGGAAAAAGTGTGTTATACAGGGAGAGAGAGGTATTCCTCAAATTCTTGTTAGACAGGTAAAGCAAGTTTGGGGGTGATGGTAAAACAAAGTGTTTTGAATATCAGAGGTTTGATCCTTGAACAAATGCTGTGTTAAAATGATGACTCCCATCCAGTGTGACTGAATGGCCAGCACTGGGGGAACCCATCCAGTTCTGAGAGGGTCATCAGGCAAGGGACCTGAATCTCTTCCCTCAGCCTCCAGACTTCGCAGCTGAAATGTTTGGAAGAAAGTATGGGATGTCAGTATTGGAACAGTGGAGAAGGACTCTTGCGGCATTTTTTGTTAGCTCTTGTTCTTAGTCTTGTGAAACCAGTAGATTCAAGACAGCCTGTTTTTGTGTAGGTAGTGAATCAGGGGGATCTGGACAAGGTCCTGTAAAGCTAGGAGAATGGATTTAAGGAATTTGCAGGCTTGTACAGCTTCCTGCTAAGCTCCTGACACCCAGTGATGTTCAGGATTGCATGATGCTGTGTTTTAGGAGAAAAGTTTTTCTCCGGTCAATACAGACCAACACTTTTGCAGGAGGCAGTCCTCATAATATGGCACCTGCTTCATCACCTTACGTGATTTTCTAACAAACTTTTCTTACAAGAGTGTTTGCTACAGTTGATGCAAACACGAATGCCTTTTGATGGTTTTATTCTGTGTTCAGTTTCAGGAGATGTTTATATTCTTAAACATTATGAAGAAATGAGATGCCTGCCTATTCTAAAAAACTGTACCAGAGAAGAATCACCTAAGTTTTCTACTGGGTAGCAGCAGGGAGAGATTAAGACCTGATCTGAAGTACTGTGTGAGAAATATGTACAGACTTAGTGTGCTTTCTAGTACTGAAAGGGTAAGTTACAATAACTTGTCACAAACAATCACAGTCAGGAACCTGCATGTGCAGGTGAACATACCTATATGTGCTTTTGTAGGAGAAGATGCGGTTCAGCTGCTGACCTTAGACAACATAATTCTTTGTGCAGAGAGAGACAGCACCTTTAACAGCAATTCCTCACCCTAGCTGTGCATACCATGGCAGAGCCAGGAGGTATTCTCTGAATCTCAATAGTGAAACTGTAAAGAAACCTGTAAATATACTTTCCATACTTCTTTTTTAAAGGAATTAGTTTCAATAAAGCTTTTCTTATGTCAGTGAAATGTTTATGAAGTAGAGCAGAACCTTGTAATGGCATACAGTGGTTTATGAAGAGCATTATTAATGACCATTCAGCAGATAGTATGACAAACTCTTTAAGTGTTAAAAGATGCAGATATAATGTTCATACACATCAGCTGTTCATTAGAGAGAATGATAGTAGGTGTTTAAGGATACTGATAGGGAACTCTGCTGTTTTCACTCTGGATTTTTTTTTTTTCTACCTTTTACTCTCAGGAGCATAGAATGACATAAAAATGACATAGTTACTGCATGGTAGTACTGACCACTATATGTATAAAGCAGTATGCCTTCTATACATCTCTTTGATGGCCACAGGACTGGAAGCCTGAAATCACCAGTAGCTGGGGTTCTGAACATCTAAATAGACTGTTTGAAAGAAGGCAGAAAAATACAGTGGGTTTGCTTTTGTGTTCTTTATGCCGTGATAGATAAAGAATATTTACGACCTTTGAAAAAAGGAAAAGGTGAATAGCTGCATTTCTAGACAAAGCAGAGAGAGAACTGCATGAAAGACAGAAGCAATGTGTTCAATGAGAGAGCTGCTGTTTATGTTCTTGAGGGGAAAGCTGTGCTTCCCAAGACTGTAATTGTTCAGTAATGTTCAGAATTGTGTCTTTGAAATATGGACCTGCTAGTCATGCAGAAAAGTTCTGCCAGAAGCACGTTCCCTGTTCCTATGAGAAATGTCTGGGAAAGATTGCATCTGTGTCATTGCTCTCCAAAAGTCCCATTAAGTTTCCTGTATTTAAAGCAGGACCTCATGCATGGTTGCACCCTTAGATGGACCACTGACTTCTGCAGGTCTGTTTGGGGATGTAGTTGAGATGCTCTGGTTCTTCTGGTGATCTGAGATTGGCCTTTTAGTGCACAAGAAGCAAAATCGAAATTGGTGAGATCCTCAGGCTGTCTCATGTTTGAAGAGATGTAAAAGTGGCTTCATCAAGATTTCTTTTCCTTTTTGCTCTGCAATGTATGTATATACATGTATTTCTGGCTCAAGATGAATGTTGCGAGAAATTGGGCTTCTTAACATACCTGTTCTTATAATAGACTCTAGAGTGCTCAGACGTCTGTGGAAACTAAGCCAAGTTATGGACCTCACTTCACAATTCTAATTTCCTTAGGAAAATTGTCTGGGCACCTTCCTTTCCAGCAAGTAGAGCTGGAACAAATAGCTGGAACCACCTCTAAAGGCCACTGTAAAAGTATAAAATTAAGATTGTGAGCTTTCTAAACACTAATTGTTCTTCAGAGAATGTAGATGAGGAGGAGGCTGCTTTCATGGATGAAGTGTCAATATTACTTCAGTTACAAAGCGATACACAAGATTAACTTACATTCCTCGTTTTATGACAGTAGAATTATCTTTTCTGGATGGCAAGAATTTTAGATCTTCCTACATATAGAATCTCTCTCTGCAGGCATTTAAGGTGCTGAATAAATCTCTGCACAAAAGCTCACAAAAAACATGCAATACTTTGAAGTTTTGCAATTACAGCTAAATGTCACTTTCTGCAGGTTTATGGGATGTTAATAGCTGGAGATGCTACTGCAGGGAAGGCTAGCCCTTTATTTTTAAAAATACACATCTGTAGTAGTAACCTGTATTTATGAGTGTATAAACTGGCCTGCTGTGTGTTCAAAACCTATGGTTTTGCCCCAAACACACATATGTTTGTTCACCAAAGCTTTTTGTTAGCTTAAAAGGAAGGTTTAAATACATAAATAACATCTTTTCCTTGAAAGATGTTTTTTTAACACCATCCATCTGAAATATACTCTTGTACTTAGAAATTATGAGAAACGACCTGAAAATATGCTTTGAAGTACCACAGAGCAATGCTAAACATCAAAATTATGGTTGTTTACACAAGTCAATTGTTTTCACAACACTGGGGCACATGTGGGATGCAGTTTGGGGCCAGACTGGCCCTTTAGAGTTTTAGACTATGCAGGCAAATCCAGCATAGTGGGTGCATATGCAAGATGCCCTGAATTGGGAGTAACTGTATATACTAAAACCACCAACCTATGCAGCCTTTGATTTAGGATGAGAGTCCCTCTAGAATCTGCAAGTCAAGCCTCCAGAGTGATGTTTAAAAGTCTATAATAAAGGGAAGTAAAAATCAATAAAGATGCAATTTATAAATATAGTTGTTATTTATAAAGATAATGTGGTGCATTACATGCAGCAGGTATCTGAAGTGAAGGATACTGCTGCTCATAGTCGGAAGGATCCTCAGTCCTGTAGCTGCTGGAATGGAGACACTGTGTGTAGTTCTCTGTATAGAGAAGTGGGTCTTAGGATGATCCTCATGGCAGTTGTACTGCTGATTTCCCTAGCAGCCTGCATGTGCTTGCTTTGAGCATGGTGCTGGTGTTTTGTAAGAGCATGACAGGCACAATGTGTGACTGAATCAGATCTGTCTTCCTCGACCACGGAGAGGATGATCTTCCACCGCAAGCTTAGCTTTCATCAGTCTGGGAAGTCTTTGATTTACTGAAATATGCAAGGAAGCTTCTAAAGTGCGAAATGATTTATGTATATGATGGTTCCTTCTGTGTGAGTAGCTACCTGGTGTCTGGAGCCTTGCTGGAGTGCTCCTGTTAAAAAGAAGATAGAAGATGCTTATCATAGGTTGCTGCAGTGGCACCCTTTTTCTTTACAAAGATTGGACATAATATTTCTGTTACAGGTCAGTGAACATGCTGCTGATAGTTGCTTGTGGCAAAACCCAATTTTTTGGGTAAGTGTTCTGTTCCACAAAGCTTGGGCTGTTTCTTCTCACTACCATGGCTGACACGATGTCTCTTCCAGTCTCCCATTTTGCTTGTTGTGGCCCATCAAGCCTTTAACTCCTGTGTTTGCAGTCACTCAGCACCAGGAGGGCCATGCATTAGTGGCCATCTTCTTGGGTGGTAGCTTACAGGAGAGCGCACGATTAGTTGTGGTCATTTATGAGATTCATAGTTCTAGGACTTACTTGCTCAAAACCATGAGATCTGCAGCATAATAATCCTATATTGGCATGATACGATGATATAAAAGCATGTTGATACAATGATATAAAAGTATGTAATTGAAAGAAGAAATGGTAAGTGGAGAACGTTTCTTTGTTGTTCAGGCGTACAGCAGTGATCATAGATGTTGCCTCTGAGGTACAAGGTGCTACCAGAAGTAAAAGTGACTTGAGTTACAAAGGCTGTTATCAACTAATTTGTAAAACTTTAGGTGTAACGTTTGTTTCTATTTCTGGTTACTGGTATGCATATACAGATAATATATTTCTCTTAAATTGCTGTAGCGTTTAATTTTTGCTTTTCAAATAACTTTTCCCTGAAGGGATGACAAAATTGGTAATTTGAGTGCAGCTCATTCTGATATTTTTGAGGATGGTCCCTAGTCTGAGATTCACATACATGATTCCCTCACCCCCACCCCCCGGTATTTGTTATGTCCTTTACAGACTTACCATTTGACAGCGCATGTTTCTAACATAAGTGTGTGTATACATGTGTTTGTAATAGATAAATGTCTATATATGTGTGTTAAATATGATACAGTAAATGCTTGCCAGTCTTGATAGCCCTGAAATTTGGAAATCTATAATAAAAACATCTTTGGTCATGACAGTGGTCACATTATGTGGCTGGATGCTCTTGTGGCTTCTTTTACATCTACATAAAGTACACGGTAGCCTGTGCTTGTACAGGGCTTGACACTCTTTCATAGAATCATTTTAGGTTAGAAAAGACTTAAGATCATCAAGTCCTACTGTTAACCTGGGAGGGACTGCCATGTCCACCACTAAATCGTCTTTCTCACGCTGTGTACTCTCCTGAAATCTATTCAGAATCACAAGTGAGGATCATCTTCCTGGCCTGTTAAATCTCCTCTTTATATGCCTCTGCTGGTTCCTCCTCCCTCACATCAAGCTGAAGCTCTCTATTTTCAAGGGTTTCACTTAGTAAATCAGAGCATTAGGTGCTGTATTTAGCAGCTTACTGAGGTTTTTGTTCTTACCACCAGTCCACCACTATCTGAATTCCCAGTTCTGTCCCTTGAAATTTCCATAATACGTATTTTTCTGTCCCATATGAAAGTACAAATGATGTACTTGAAAATCTGCTTTTATAAGGCCTCAGTTGTCATTTTACCTTCCACTAGGATACTTACAGATAGTTTCCATCTGAAACTGATTTCAAGGCTAAACAAGGTTTTTTCAGTGGTTTATTTTGAATAGTTTTATATGAACAGTGTTATATAATTCAGTGAGATCTTAATGCCCAATTTTTGAGTAGCTGAAATTTTGCCTTTTTTTTTTTTTCATTTTTGTCCTGCTAATCCAATAATAGACTTTGCTTAATGTACTGTTGTGTATTAAAACATCCTGGCATAGAGCATGAAAACAGTGTTTCTTGTCTCAATAACTACACTTGACTATTTAATTTAAAACTATTTAATATACATTTATTCAGTGAAATTGCAGATGCTTGATGTGAATGTTTTCAGACATCTGCCTTTAGGCAGTACATACCAGACAAGGGCAGATTACCTAGCAGTTTACTTTCAGCTTGATAAAACATCCCTGTTTTGTTTATGGATGAGTCTGCAGCATTTGCTGGCAGTTGTGGCAATTGTTGGTGTTAGATTCCTTGGACTTAAACTGGTTTTCATTTGTTCAGCAACAGAAAACTCAGTGTCAAGAGCTTAGTTTAAAAATACAGGAAAAGGACTTAAGCATAAACAGCTTGATCAAGTGAAATGACACGTATCAGGCTGAACGAACAGTGAATTAAAAAAAAAAAGCAACAGTGAATTAGTGAAGAGACATTTTACTCTTGAATCCAGACTGTGAAGTTGTGAAGTGTGGGGAGATCCAAAAAGAAGACGTGGATCCTGGTGTGTCCTGCACTGTCTCCTGCCCGAGTCCCGTTCAGGCTCAAGACATGAGGGGGAGGGCACTGAGCACTCAGGTCCAACGGTGCTGGATGGCTGCAAAGCTGACCTGCCTCCTCCCTTTGAAAACATCTCATTGTTTTTGTTATACTGCGTGCTCTCTTCTTCAGACTTTGTAGTCCAAAAATAATGTAGCAAATGAGCATGCTGTTGGAAGAAAGGAGTGGTGAACCCCTCTTAAATACAGTGAACCCGGGCTGGGAGGTGGGTTAATGGGTGGGCTTTGTAGGCTGATCAGAGGCTTTGTGAACAACTGATAGTTAAACTGGTCTATTATGACTTTTTTCAAATTGTCTTGTCTATAATTTAGTGGTATTTTATCCCAGACTTTTCTGTGCCTAATAGTTTTTGTTTTTGAAGTTTAAGAACATTTCAAAACTGTAAGGTTTAACTTAAACCTACTTAGTTCGGCAGTGTTAAGTGTACGGCATAGAGCAGTGTCTCAGCAGTGAAATGGAACTTCTGAATTGGATTTACTCTGATCACCACATAGACTTGAGCAAGGCACATAAATTTCTTTTGGCTCGTTGATCCCATTTAGCTTAAATTCATACTTCGTGGACACACGGGTTAGTACTTTGAGACTTCATTAATGAATGGTTAAAGAAAGGTTTCTTTCCAGTAGTTAGAGATAGTGGACAGATACAGAGTGATAGGTATTGATTTACATGCGGTTTTGGTTTCTCAAAGGATTTTGCATGATGCTGTAGCAAATTTCTGATTACTTGAAGTCATTGATTTCTCTGATGTCTTATTACCTTTTGGAAGAACATTACACAAACCTGCAAAAATTTTTGATTTGTTGTAGGGGCATTTAAAATGGATTTGTCAAAATAAATTCTTGACATAAATTAAATTTGATATGAAGTCATCTTTGCTCATTTTCCAGTCTCTGTCTTAATTGATACATTGTAAAGAGGAACATTTGGAGGTCTTAGAATTCATGTACTGTAATAAGCACTTGGAGGAATCTGTCTGCAAGCATTTTGTCTGAATAGAGCTGTAACGGCTAAAGAAATTTATTATTTTTCTACTACAGCACTGTAAAAGCAGAAAGTGGACTGTTATTTAAAGAGCTGTAAATTCCCAAAATAAATTGTATTTTGTTTGTAATTAAACAAACAGCTGAACATATGGGATAGTAACCTGTGCTGCTTCTTAAGTTCTGACTTAAAAAAACATATCTTTTTCTTACATTAGTATTTAGTTTCAAAATTGGTATAATTCCATAGGCAAATCTGAATCTGGATATGATATGGTGTTACATTTTTCCTGTTATGATAAAGAATTAAAATAGAACTGTAATATAAGGGTAATTTGAATGGAAGTGCAAAGACAGCATAGGACGAAGCCAGCTAGAAAACACTGTCAAACCAACTATGAACACTTGCTTCAACCTTGCTGTAGGCAGAGGTATGCTGGTACAGGTCTCTGGCTTTAGCAATGGCCAACATCATGCATCCTTGTGTAGCATAAACTCTTGAATTCCTGCTTTGCTATGATTTACAGCTGTAGGTGTTTAGGTTTTCTTTAGCTGAAGCTTAAGATTTTCAGGGAATGATGCTAGTTTACAGAAATGAAATGGACATTAACAGGAATCAGATGCTTTGATAAGAAACCAGAAAGGGGGTTAGAATGACTTCACCATCTTAAAAAATATTCATGTTCTGGCAAGGCCTCTAATATATTAGGTGTGTGCATGTAGAATTGATTACAGTTACTGTGTAAATAGTGTAGTAGTAACGGTGTAAGAGAGTCATCCCCTTAAAAAAAAGAAAGAGCCAGCCATCACGATGCCATCTGTCCCTCAGCATCTTGTCAGTGACTCATTCTGTAGGGCAAATCAGCAAGCAGCTGTATTAGTTGCTGGTGTGAGACATTAGACCACTTACAACTTAAGTTTTGCTCTCCTTGCAAACAATATATGCTCATTAGCAAAGATTTCTAGTGGCATTGCCTTCCTCTTCCGCAGCTGTCTTGTTATCATAAGGCAACAACTGTAGTTGATACTCAGACTGCCTCACCATTCAGGCCATGCTTTGCTTAATAAAAAGTTATGTTTCAATACAGTATTTTGGCATAGCATTGGGGATTGCAAAATGTTTTCTCTTCAAATGGGATAATCCACTGTGTCTTGCATGTATTACATTTATGTAAATAGCTCTGTGGTCCCACCACTGTCGGACCTTGGTTCCTTCACAGTAGTTGGTAATTCTGCAAGCAGTACTTTCATTTGTCTTTATTCTGAGGTGGTAGGTTATCTATCAAGAATAAAAGCTTACATCCCTGGTGGATGGTTAATTGCTAGTAGGATTAATAATGGAGACTCTGTGTTATCTAGCTATGTGTTTGCACAAAACCTTTAGGAACGCTTATTGTCAGTACCACACCCTCCATGACACATTTTGCTGAAACTGAGTATGCGGAAGAGACTACAGACTCATAAAGGCTTTTGGAGATGTTCAGAAATGCAGGTATTTCTCACCCGTTCACCTTTGTGTGGGCATATACATACAGCATTATAACACAAACTTCATTTTCTTGGGTGATCAAATTAAAAAATAATGACAATAATGCCAACATGTCCTTTGGTTTTATGTTTCTCTCTGGATATTTTGCATACTATGTGATATTTCATAGAGTAGAACAATTGTGTATTTATAGAAAATGTATTCTGAGTCCTAGTTAAAGCTTCTTGTGGCCAGTTTGGTAATTATGATACAACTGGGGAATGCAGTTCATTAACATAGTTGGGGATATGAGACATAGGCTTCCATTAATTTGTCTGAGTACTTTTTAAATTATGGCTGAGGGACTGTGGAATTTACTTCCCTGTTCAACAAATGGGCTAAGAGAAGCCATGATCAGTGGCAGTAGGCATTTTGCAAAGGAACTGGAGGGATGAAAGGCTAAAAAGCTGTTGCTGTGTGATTCTGGGCTCTGCAGTTCATCACTATCCAATCACAAAGATTAAAGCAATCCAGAGCTTAGAAGATGTAAACCAAGAGCAGTCCAACAAATGTCCAAGGGCACAGGGGAGCCCTGAAACCTGATTCAGATGCACAGGGATAAACTTCCAGAACCCCTATTTGCGTTTAAATATTTATTACCATTTTTACTTTTTATTTTCCTCTGATATTATGTCTTTTTCCCATGCCAGATTTCCAGTCTTTGAAAGAATAGTAAACATTTCTTTCTCACAGAAAGAAGAGTCACTTTGTACTCTTTCATCCCTGGGGCAGTGACAGGGGATTATGTAGGATTTTTCTTTTGCTTACTGATTGGGAATACAGATTTTTCCACTTTTGAGTTTTACTGGGGTTTTTTTGGTAATATCCAACAGACCAGAAGGAACTTTAGACAAATTATAAAGTTTATTTATTGCTTCTGCATTTCCAGGGAGAAGTTGTTTCTAGAGTTATTCAGATCCTCCCAATATTAATACAGTACTCTTGAAAATTAAATGTAGCATTCAGACTTGCATTTTTAAACTGTTAAACAAACTACCTCTAGAAGTGAGGGAAGAACACCTGACTGCTAGCAAAATTGGCACAATTTGTAAATTGGCTTCATGCTTTCTGTTGGTTTCTGTTCAAATGAAAGGTGTAAAACACTCTTGTCTTGCTAAGCGTATTTTCTGTAAAAATAGTAAAATTTCACAGTGATAAATTCTAGTAAAATTCTGCTACTGGCAAGATATTAGTGCATGCATGCATGCTATGGATCCCTGGGAAACTGGAGCCTTATGCTGAATTGGACTTGAGAATACTAAAAAAAAAATTAATTCACAGGAATTTTTGGAAGTGCAAGAACAAGTGTGGTATGTGCTTCAGAGGCTTTTCATAAACCCTGCAAAGAAGGGAAATACCCATATAAATCTTACAGGTCAGGGTAAAGAGCAAAAATAAATATGAAAGATACGTAATTTACCTTGGCTGTTTGAGTGCTGTGTAAGAACTGAACGCAAATCTGAAGCAGAAAATGTGAAAGCTGAGGAACATGGTCATATGCAATCTTTTCATATATTCTTAGACTGCTATTCTGAAAGACTAATTCTGAATAAATAACAAGATCAGTATGCAGAAAATCTTGTAAGCACATCCATGTAAATTCAAAAATGTTTTTATTTTTTTAGCTGGAAGACTTTTTCATGTGCAGTACTGAAACACACTGGTGTATTTACATTCCTTTTAAGTCTTCACATATGACTAACCTGTTTTGCTGAATATATTATTTCTCTTTCTTGCATTTTTCATCCTCTTATAGCCATTTAGTGTGCTTTATACTAAACTAGAAAAAACAATGCATTTACTTTACTGGGTGGCATCTACCAAGTGAGTGAGAACTGTTATTCTATGCTAAAGTAACTTTTCATCTACCAAAGGTTAATAAATCACTACTTTAAAGTTGAGAAACAAGTTAGACAAGTTTATATCACAAATAAAAATAGTGGGGTGTGTCTAATCAATTTGTAGCTCAATGAAGAAATGTAAACTAATTTAATTTGGTCTGAAGCCAAGAGCATTGCTACAGGGAATGTATAATGTACTGTGATATTATTTCCAGTGGTAGCTTTATGAATAAGGGGATAGAATGCATTAACAATTGTGCCAATGGCTAGGACTAAATTGAATTATAACTGCATTAACTGTAGTAACAGTTTTACCCTTTTCCTTTTTCTTGCGATTATTAGGAAATTATTTTCTTTGAAAAGAAAACAAGCAGATTATTGCAAAGCAAGCATATTGTTCCATCTTTGACTATAATGAACATTCATTGGTTGATACGGGTAATTTTTTTTTTTTTTTTGGTAAATACAGATTTATTCAGTGAAATCCAGCCAGCTGAAATCCAAACATGAAGCTGAGCAGTGATGATGTAATTTTAAAAATTGGTAATTTTAAAAAATCTGTGCTAAAACATATTAGAGCTGATCAAAGCCCATCCATTTGTTTTTTTATCCTCCACTGAAGCAGTTCACTAGGATGCCTCTTACGAGTTCTTGAGCATTAATGAGTATAGAGAACAATGCCTTTATTAAGTGGCATTAAGGTACCACACTGGAATAGTAGTACTGAGCACTCACCTGTGTGTAGTGTGCAGTGTGCATACAATGTCAGATGTGCAGCTCTGCATTATGGACCATTATGAACTGAGAACAATCAGAATTGCATCCAAGACCAAAATATCATAGAATTATGGAACACTGTAGGTTGGGGCGGACCTTGAAAGATTATATGGTCCAGCATTTCAAGAAGTCATGATCTGTTTTACCCCTGCTATCAATTTCTGTTCTGCCTGATAGATATCATGACTGCTGAGCTTGATTAAGCTTCTGTAATTGACAGATGAAGCCGTAAGTATGAAAACATCACCTAAAGCATTGAAACAAGAACAATGGATGGGCTGAATTTGCTTCCTGTAGTGAAACCATCACTTGCAGTGTTAGTGCTAAACTCTGAAAGGGTTCTTGCACCTTACCATTACTTTCTGAACGGCAATCTTCTGTGTGCATACAATTATTTCTGATCAGTTTCAGGTGTCCTGGAGTACGTACGCTAGAATTGACCATATTTGTCAAAGAAAATAGAAGGCTGTGTTTTGCTTCTAGTAATGCTTAAAGTGTCATCATTTTCTGAGTCTTACAGTTTTCCTCTTGTGGTGGTAATTTTATCAACAATACTAAGTTTATCTATACTTATCTCTCTTTATGTATACATAGTTTATATACAATTTAAAGACTTTCTTTACCTCCTTACTTGTCTTTATTTTGCAAGCTGTCAACATAATTTATGCCTTTCTCACCTCCCCCCATCTTCCTGGCCATGGGTATCTTATTATTCTTCCTCCTAAATTTTCTTTGGTGTTTCTGGTGTAGCCGATTTTACTTATCTCTTTTACTTTCTTTACCCATTTCTTGCAACTTAACATTATCTCTCTCCCTTAATCCCATTGGTTTGTGTTTTGGTTTTTTTTTTTTCTTCTTGGATGTTTGGAGTCATGGAAATGATCATGGCTGAAAAAGATTCTTTGCTACATCCTGGAATGGCAGTATTTCAGATGGTGTTTTTGCAGATGTAATTCTGAAATAGTGAGCAAGCAAGCTCATTGAAGAGCTTCTTCTCATCAAAGAATGTTAAACAGCTGTTTTCAGCCTGACCACAGTGGAAAATAGAACCAGTCAGCCAGTAAAAATATTATGTTTAGTAGGTGCCATGAATAGGTAAAAGAAAAAAAATAGACTGAACGTTAGGAGCTCATGTGTGATGGGCTTCCACCCTTGACATAGTTCCCGTTTCTGCTCCTGTGTTGTGAACCTCTGATGATCTTTTGGAAGCTGGCACGGGTGCTTCTAGCACGCTGAGAAACTACTACCATTCAGGAAATTCTTCTTTTATTGGCTGCAGTAAGTTCTTCTCCACTTTTTTAATCACAGAGATGGGCTTCATCTAGCATGATGAACAGTGAGACTGGAAGAAGCGGGCCTTTAATACACCTTGGACCACACTGTGGAAGAAAGCTTCCTTGCCACAGCTAGGTCAGATGGTCTTCTCCCACAGATCTTCTGCTCTGATAAACATTAAATTCTCTGCTTATAAGATGCTTGTGAGCTTTGAAAACTGATTTTTCAGTTTTATTTTACATCTTTTTGCAATATGTCCCCAAGAAGGGCTTCAGCCCTTTTTATTCAGTTCCTTTAATTACAACAGTATTTTTTACTGTTTTGACGTTGATGAAATGTTATCACAAAGGGTCAGAGCAAGTATTAACTATCATAAGTGGGACGTAAAGCTGACATTAGAAAGGCAGTATTTTAGGTAGGAGCTGGTGTGTGGAGGAGGTGGTGGCTGTGACTGTGTTACTCTGAGTTTGCAGGCAGCAGGAGCAGTGATACCAGGAGAGCAGCATGTGCTGCCACTGTATGTCTTCCCAGCCGACCACACCATGTGAATGAATGAGAGGGAAGCCGTCTGGTGGGAGCGGGGCTGGGGACACCACAGGCGCTAGGGCTGTTCGTGCCTGCGGTGACTCAGCCGGCTGTGCCGCATTCCGCATCCAGCCAGCTCGAGTGCGGTGTGGGAGGCATCGGGGTACCTAGCTGGTCCTGACCACTGCTATCTGCCTGGCTTCCTTCCTCATCAAGGTGGCTGAATGTAAGGACTGACTCCTGCATACATTTGTACGTGCCATTACTTACTATAAGTGATTGTGATGGAGTTTAAATCAGTGGCAGTCATGTGGCCTCTTTGGACAGTAAGCTAATATTATTCTTAAGTCACAACTAACGGTTCCTTTCTTGTGCTCTTATCTAATTCTCTGGATTTCCTGGTTATACTGTATGTGGTCCTTTCAAGACCTTTTGCTAGCCTGACTAAAACAAAGATGACAAATTGTCTAATGTCCTTTTGTGTACTGTATGATATTCTGTTCTTCTAAATAATTAGCAGAGAAATCACAATAAAAGTGGAACTCTGGCTTCTTTGAATTGAAACATTCATCTTGACAATTTGTGATACTTCACAAAATATTTATCTTGTGTCCAAGAACAAAAACAAACCAAGAGACAGATTTGATACTGCATCAGTGGGTTCATTCCGTTTTACATATTTCTCAGTAAAAAGATATTTGAATCCCAGCTAATCAAAGCTGAATCAGCTCAGATGATATGTGAGGATGCCTTCAGTTCTGGAGACAGCATGAAAGAGCTGGAGTGCAGAGTAGGTGAAGAAGGTTACCACTGAAACAGTACACTGCATAACCTGTTTCATGTTTGTTCCTGATACTTCAGTGTCTCCATCAGAGCTCCCTGAAGCCCGTTTTAGATGTATTGTGATCTTTATCAGTTGCTTTGAACATGGTAACAGTTATTTTGGTTTATACAAAGCAATGTAAAAAGAGTTAAGTTGTGATCTATTTGAAAGATATTTTGGGATAATCTATTAATTTCCATGTTGCAAATAGATATTCACATTCTGCTGGTCGACAAAGGCAAGTTATCCTGCTAACCACCTTTATATTACACTGCTTTATGTGTGATACACATAAATAACAGTGGTTGTAATTTTTTTTTTTTAATTACTATTATTTTTTATTTTAAACCAGACTCTTAAATGGAATATTCAGTCTATAATTTGGTTCATCAAAATCAAGAGCTTGTTTTTGGAATCACTGCTCTTCCTGGTTTTAGAGTTAAAGGCGAAAAAGGGAAACCATTTCAGCTTTTAATTCATAGATGCTGAAATCCATGTCTTAACATTGCATTCATTAAGCAGATGGAAAGTTTTGCCTTGTGTTAGCAGTAACTGTAACGCTGAATGACTCTTAGGATAGTTTCTGCTTACATAAGACTGTCTCTGCAGGAATTAATGTTAGTCTTAAGACAGGTTTTAAACAAGTGCAACCTTCGTGTCAGGTTGGTTATCGTTCTCAGTTGCCTTGCTTTTGGGGTACTAGTTTATGCTGTAGCTAAGAGGAACATAATTTGTTGCCTTTCAGAGTGCTGTCATTCTGTATTGGTGGCAATGCCAATTCACTTCAGCTAGTCAACATATGTTAAAATAAATTCTCTTCCCCGTATTAGCTAGTGAGTGAATGCATATGTTAAATAAGATAACACCTCATAGCTTTATCCTGGAAAATCCTCTGAAATTCCAACTTTGCCTGGATGTAGCATAAGGTCATGGATCACATGCATCTGATTGTCACTGATCAGCTCAACAGCGAGTTGTTGAATCAGAACACCAAGCTGTGTTAGTCAAGAGGGCTTCCTTGGAAATGCCATCACTGTTTTACTTGTACCTACAGAGTAAATGCAGCACGGTAATTTGACCTAAACTGTTTTCACTGCTGCACCTTTCCAGATCTCCTTAGCATGCTGTCTTTAGGCTTTCTTTCCTTTCTCCTCCTCCTTTTCTACCATCCTGGAGCTCTTGCTCTGCTTACACAGTGTAGGAACAGGCTGGATTTTTGCATGCTCTGCTTAGCCAGAGAAAATGTGCTGCCTGAGGCCTGTTTAAGGAGTGTTGCTGGTTGTCCTTTATGTCAGAGGGTTTGGTGATGTTCAGTTAATCTAGCACAGAAGATAAGGTAAAGCAACTTTAAAAAATGGATCCTTTTAAAAATGAAAACTATGTTAGCTTTAACAATGACTGAGCAGAACATAAGGAAATGTGCTGCCTCTGGAAACTCAGTTAACTTCAGGAATAAAATGAAATGTTAGAAATTTATTTTTCCTGCATGGATGTTTTGGCATATCAAAAGATTTTTTTTCTCAACAAATACCCTGTACCTTGACACACTCTTACACCTTTCCTATTTCTGTTTTTCATCTTTTTAAATTTTTACCTGTATCTTGTAAACCAAAGACCATGTAGAAAACCATTCATCCAAAAATTTTACCCAGCTGTAGTCACCTGTAGCTCTCCTGTGCATACCTTCTTATGGGCTGCCCTCCCTCTGCCTGCAGAGAAACCATGTTCCAAGTTTTGTATTTCAGATAAACCTCATTCTCCCATGAGCATTCTCTTGCTGGTTGCTCACTGCAGCTGATCCCCATACCTGTCCACTTGTAAGATTTTTTCCTCAAGCATTCCATGGTGACATTGCAAAGAAAGAAATGGTGGGACTAACACTGAAGGAGGTACGATAGCTGTCAGTGAAGCTTCAGGAAGATCTGCCAATGTTAATAAACCAAGCTCTTTATAAATCTCCACTCTTCTGAGCAATTAATGCTAGCAGAAGATTTATCCTGGGTGTGTGTGTGTGTGTGTGTAAGAAGTACTAAACCCCCAAACCCCTTTATACTTCCATAATCTTCCTCTGTTTCTGTTCCAGCTGGCTTAATTTGACTACATCCAGATCCCATGATTGTCTTCTGAGAGAATTAGTTTATTAGTCCAGTTTGCAGTTAGGATTGTTGAAGTTCCTCATTCTTTTCTATTCATAGCCAAAAATAAGGTCCCGGTATTTTTGTTCAGATATCCACATTTGCACAGATCAGCACAGTTTGTGGTATGGATCAAACCTCAGTTTGTCTCCAGGTAAGAAGCCTATGGAGCAAAACTGAGTGTTTCTGGCATCTGGGGGAACTGCAAGACCACATTCCAGTAACCATGAGAGACAGATTCTCTCTGCGCATAAACCATGTGTGTTCAACAGGAAAACAACTGTTACATTTCTGTTTCCAGATAAGTCTCCCTGATAATTTTATAGCATACTTATAGTTCCCACAGTGTTGTGTTCTGAGTTCTTTTAAGTTTTCAAACTATGCAATAAACCTGAAGCTAAGAATAACTCTTAAAATTACATACCTTCCTTTTTGTTTCCAATAATGTGTCCATTGGAAAGGGTAGAGCATGCTCTATTTAAGCATTCAGTGCTTTCATTTTTATTCTGCTCATAACAATAAGTATTCATCTGAGTACAGCACCAGAAAGAGAGACAAATATTAAAAAGAACTTTTTATTTTTATTATTATACTTTGAAAAGAAATAAAAATATCCTTTCACAATAACCTTCACCCTAATTTCAAAACCTCTAGATATTTTTTGTATTTGTTAAGAATTTCTTCAGATATATTGCATAGTGAAAACTTACTATTTTATTTTAATTTTCTTCAGTTTTTGAAATATTACATTTTTTAGAAACCTTCTGTCTTTTGGGTGAAACTTAGAATTATAGGATGGTGTGGGTTGGAAGGGACATTAAAGTTTATATAGTTTCAACTCTCTTGCCACGGGCAGGGACACCTTCCACTAGACCAGGTTGCTCCAAGCCCCATCCAGCCTGGCCTTGAACACTTCCAGGGATGGGGCATCCACAACTTCTCTGGGAAACCTGTTCCACTTCTTGTCAATTTCACAGTAAAAAAATTTTCTTCCTTTTGTCTAGTCTAAATCTACCCTCTTTCAGTTCAAAGCCATTACCCCTTGCCTTATCACTACAGGCCCTACTGCAGAGTCTGTCCTCATCTTTTTTATAAACTCCCTTTAGGAACTGAAAGGCTGCAATAAGGTGTCCCCAGAGCCTTCTCTTCTCCAGGCTGAACAACCCCAACTCTTTCAGCCTGTCTTCATAGGAGAGGTGCTCCAGCCCTCTGATCATCTTCCTGGCCCTCCTCTGGCCTTACTACACCAGGTTCATGTCCTTCCTATGCTGGGGGGCCCAGAGCTGAATGCAGTACTCCAAGTGATGTTTAACAAGAGTACTCCAGGTGATGTTTAACGAGAGTGGAGTAGAGGGGGAGAATCACCTCCCTCGACCTGCTGGTCACGCGTCTTTTCATGAAGCCCAGCATATGGTTGGCTTTCTGGGCTGCAAGTGCACATTGCTGAGTTATGCTGAGCTTCTCATCCACCAACACCCCACAGTCCTTCTCCTCAGGGCTGCTCTCAATCCATTCTCTGCCCAGCCTGTATTTGTGCTTGGGATTGCCCAGGCTCACATGCAGGACCTTGCATTTGGCCTTGCCGAACTTCATGAGCTTCACACAGACCTCTCAAGTCTGTCAGTGTCCTGGGTGGCATCCCTTCCCTCCAATGTGTTGACCACACCACTCAGCTTGGTGTTGTCGGTGCTAAGAGTGCTGAGGGTGCACTTAATCCCAGTGTCCGTATCACTGACAAAGACATTAAACATCAACCCAATACCAACCCCTGAGGAATGAGGATAGCACTCATCACTAGTCTCCACTTGGACATCAAAGCCATTGACTGCAACTCTTTGAGTGCGAACCATCCAGACAATTCTTTATCCACTGAGCGGGCCATCCATCAAATCCCCGTCTCCAGTTTAGAGGCCAAGCAAATACTTTGCACAAGGCCAGGTAGATGATGTCATTTGCTCTTTCCTTATTCAGCAAGGCTGCAACCCCATCATAGAAGGCCACCAGGTTTTTCAGGCATGATTTGACCTTAATGAAGCAATGTTGGCTGTCATGAATCACCTCCTTATTTTCCATATGCCTTAGCATAGTTTCCAGGATGAAACTGCTCCATGATCTTGCCAGGCACAGAGGTGAGACTGATCAGCCTGTAGTTTAGTGGGTCTTGCCTTTTTCCCATTTTAAAAATGGGGGATACATTTCTCCTTTTGCAGTCAAAGGGAACTTCTC
This sequence comes from Falco naumanni, assembly GCF_017639655.2. Lineage (NCBI taxonomy): Eukaryota > Metazoa > Chordata > Aves > Falconiformes > Falconidae > Falco > Falco naumanni. The sequence continues at coordinate 71,801,051 of NC_054056.1, forward strand.
TGGACTGCCGTGACTTCTTAAATATGACGGATAGTGGCTTAGCCACTTCATCTGCCAGTTTCCTCAGGACCCACAGATGCATCTCATCAGGTCCCATGGACCTTTGCACCTTCAGGTTCCTTAGATGGTCTCGAATTTGATCGTGTCCTACAGCAGGTGGTTCTTCATTCTCCCAGTCCCTGCCTTTGCCTTCTGTGACTTGGGCAGAGTGGCTGGAGCATCTGCCAGTGAAGAACAAGGCAAAAATGTCATTGAGTACCTCAGCTTTCTGTATGTCCCAGGTAACTGTCTCTCCCATTTCCTTCTGGAGAGAGCCCACATTTTCTCTAGTCTTCCTTTTATCACTAACATACCTATAGAAGCTTTTCTTGTTGTCCTTGATGTCCCTGGCCAGATTTAATTGTCAGGGCTTTAGTTTTCCTAACCTTGTCCCTGGCTGCTTGGACAGTTTCTCTGTATTCCTCCCAGCTGCCTGTCCTTGCTTCCACCCTCTGCAGGCTTCTTTTTTGTGTTTGAGTTTGTCCAGAAGCTCCTTGTTCATCCATGCAGGCCTCCTGGTGTTTCTGTCTGACTTCCTCCTTGTTGGGACACATCTCTCCTGACCTTGGAGGAGGTGATTCTTGAATATTAACCAGCTCTCTTGGGCCCCTCTTCCCTGCAAGGCTTTATCCCATGGTACTCTACCAAGCAGACCCCTGAAGAGGCCAAAATCTGTTCTCCTGAAACCCAGGGTAGTGAGCTTACTGTGCACCTTCCTCACTGTCCTAAAGACCTTGAACTCTACCATGTCATGGTCCCTGCAACTGAGGCTGCCCTTGAGCTTCACATTCCCTACCAGCCCCTCCTTTTTCTGCATAGCACCTCTCCTCACTGGGCCCTCTATCACTTGGAGAAGGCAGTTATCATCAATGTATTACAGGAACCTCCTGGATGGCTTATGCCTTGCAGTGTTGTCCCTCCAGCAGATATTTAGGTGATTGAAGTCCCCCATGTGGACCAGGGCTTGTGAATGTGAGGCTGCTCCTATCTGTCTATGGAGGGGCTCATCTGCTTGGTCTTCCTGGTCAGGTGGCCTGTAGCAGACCTCCCCTATAATGTCATCTGTCCTTGCCCTCCCTTTGATCCTGGCCCATAAGCTCTTGGACTGCTGTTTTAATCCTGTATTGAACAGGTGGACAGTTCTGCTGATCTGTCCTCATTTTTAGGTTATGGACAATTTTTCAATGTGAGAATAAAATGCCTTATTTTCCTTTTTTAGGTACTCTTAGAAAATAAGTGGTATCTTAGAAAATAAGTGATAATACTGGGAAGCAGACATTTTAGGATTAAAGAAGCAAAAATTAATCATGAACTCTGTATGTGCACTACTGCTTTATAAGCAAACAATAAGATAATGTTCTGTAGGATTTCTGGTATGTAAAGATGCCTACTGTAGTAAACACTGTTCTCTTTGAAGTATTGGAGCAAGCTGAAAATGCAAAAAGAAAAAAAAAATGAGGGGTGGGATGGGGGGATCAGAACATCTAATGCAACTGAAGGGAATAAATACTTATCTGGAAAGAAACAAACTTGTGACCTGGAGCATGATTTAATGTACTGGAAATCTGAAGCGTAACTCATGAGTACACAGGGATGTTTCATTGTCTGAACAAGATGAGCGAAGTCTATGTCAGATTGTCTGACCAAGACAAACAGGAGAGCTAAAACTGTTCTGAGTAATCATTTATTACTACACGAAGAGGTGGGTTTTGTTTCGATTACTGTTTTTTTGTGGATGAATTAACTTGGTTCAGGAGACTTTTCCCAGCATTCAGAAATTACTTTGCCATTTCCTTCTGAATACTGGAGCTAAACAGTTCTATTTGTCATGCTAGATTAATGTCAGTTATTCTCTTCCTCCCTCAGCTTCCTTGTCTCCTCTTTATGCAGATACCACACAGACACACAGACACAGACACACAGACACAGACAGCATGCCACCCCACCCCCACCCCCGAAAGTGAGAAAAACCCAGGTTTACTTGCTGGAGCCTGGAATTAATGTTAAAGCAGGCTGCACGGAGAAACAAGAGTGAAAAATCCAGACAGGATGGATCATTATCTGGAGGATGGAACACTACTAGATAAATACGAGGAAGGGTCCTACAGAGGGGCTGAGCTCGGCTGGGCAAGATGGGGAGAGCCAGGACAGGTCTAGCAGAGTTCAGCAAGCAGGAGGACCAAACTGGAAGTTGGCATCTAAATGCGTGTCCACAGTAATGAGGGGGGAGAACTGAGTTTCTATGATTAACTGATCGATTTAATAGTTAATCTGTCTTGGCTCCCTCCCTCTAAAATACTGACAAGTACCTTTAATTACCTCATTCATATTGCAATTGGTCTCAAGTTTGTTTCAGTGATGGTTCCTGTGGATGGTGCATGTGGCTATATTGTGAAGGTAGGCAAATTAACAATATGGATGCTTCATTTTGCTGTGATATAGATGCTTTTGCATCTATATTTAGTTCAGTGTATGCTTTCCATTGTAAATATATTTCTGTACTTAAATTCTGATAATAAAAGCTGAAACCCAGAATTTTTTTTAAACTTAATAGGACTGCACAGTTACAGTAGTTTTCCCCCATATCATTCTGAAATGAAAACATTGCAATAACTAAAATTATTCCAGTATTGAGCTTTGTAGGGAGCAATGATTTAATACCCATTTAGAACAGCTCTGAGTTACAGTAAATGACTAAAGCTGGAACTTGACTCGTTTCAGGTCAGTACGTGGAGACGAGCAAGCACATTCAGAGATACCCTGGAAAGTAATGTGCCAATTCAGGAAATAAAAATCAAATACTTCTATCCACCTATAGAGTTCTTCATAGTCATGAATTGATTTTAATGTCAGCTCCAATTTGTTATTAGATTTTTGACGCATTTCCCAACAGACAGGGTTTCAGTGATTTATTTTTTGTTGTGAACTGAAGTGCTTAGTTTTTCCTGGGTATCACTTATTCACTGTTCCTGAGATTTGTTTCCCACTGTTTTGAAGCGTGTCCTGTCTTTTACTTGGGCTAGAAATGTTTCTGAGATCAGTGGTGATTTTCTCCACGAGAAAATGAGGAGAGAGTATAATATAGCCTTTCTGAAGTCTTACAAAGCTGTTGCACGGAGGTCTGCATAGGGGCTATCTCTGGCCAGAGGAAGCTTTTCTGGAAATATTGTGTACTTGTAGATTTTTACAGTTGATTTTACTATTTAGTCAGTGAAAGTTTATTCCTAGAGTTCTGCTTGTTCTTTCTGCTTAAACACTTAACCCACACAGAAATATGTATACTCCATGATGTATTTGTGATATTGGGTTAACTATTCAGAAACTATAATAAATAGTTATATTTTTTCATCTTGCTAGGTTACTTAATTTAGTAGATAATTTCTTAAATAGAACATAACCTTCCCTGTTTAAAATTGAATATATAGCTCTTTGCTTTTGCAATTTAGTATGTAGCCCTTAGGTTTTGCATCAGAGAATTATTTTCTCCTATTTCCTTCATTAAATAATTCCTGGGAAACCTCAGTTTATAGAGATTCAATTTTTTTATTAGTTTCTCATAATTAAATAATGAACCACAGCAACTGACCAAGTAAACACCCAGAGAAATGACATCTGAAATACTTTACCATGAGCCTGACACCCATTCAATGACGGTTTCTCAGGTAATCAAACTAACTTACTATATTGGATAATTTGATTATAAATTTGATCATTACAACCCAGTCAAGGAAGACTCTGATTTGCTGCTAAAACAGCTTAGTCATGATGGCATATGTTGTCATTAAGGCTCTGTTGGTCAGCCATGGTTATCAAAAGCACCGCTTTTCTTAAAGCCATTAATTTCTTTATTGCAATGATATTCCACAGAATGACAATACATAAACTGGCTTTCTGCTTCCACGAGATGTAATAGAAACTTAATCTTTATTTGAAGGAGGAAGGAAGAAAGAACAGACTCAGTTGCCATCTAAATGACTGTGTTGCCTGCTGCCCATGTTTAGTTAATCCTGAATACATTTCCAGTAAAGTAGCAAACAATTGATTTCAGCATTGTGTGACTGCAATAAACACCATCATGCCCATGAATTAATGGAATAAATTGAATATCTAAGGTTTCTGTGTGGGAATTAGCAGGGGAAATGCAATTTCTGTCAGACTGAAGACTCCTAGTCATCACTGGAGTGCTTTGAGCATCCTTGTAATGTAAAATGCTGTTGCCGCCTCTCCTTCCAGATCTCAGTCTTTCTGCTCTAGCACAGCCACGCAGCGGAGGGTGTCATCTTCCCTGTTACAAGAAAAGGCTGTTGTTGCTTCACTGCTGAATGAGATTTCATTTGTGTATTTTATTTCGTGAGAAAGTTTGAAAGGGGTGAGGTAGAGCCATGACCTTCATTCTGCAGAGCTTCTCTGGGTAGAAAAGGAAATGGGAGCTGTACCGCATGAAATAAGCATTGAGCTGCTGCCTTATAGCCTGGCCTATGTTTGTCCATATTGCTTTCCTTATTCTTGTCCCCGAGACAAGGACAAGGCCAGGCCCAGTCTGGCCTTTTGCCATCTTCATTTTTTCACATGCTTTGAAATCATTCAGTACATTGCTATGTCTATTTGAAGGCTTACATCTTCAAACTGTTTCATTTTTTCTTGGTTTTGCAAATAAGCTTCTAAACCTATAGAAACTGATTGCAGCTTGTATAGAGTAACTGCTTCCTATCCCGTTCTACCCCCACAAAAGCAGAATTACTGAAAGATAAGATGAGCATTACTTTGAAGCCTAGCTTTACTGGTTTGGCGTGCCGCTGCTTTGAAAGTGCATTATACTTCAAAGGAGCATAATATAATTTGAAATGTGTGTTGCAAAACAGAGATGAAACAAAACCTAATGATTCCTGTTGTTTAAGGAATACCACACTTCTAACTACCAAAAAATGTTAGAGCTGCATTGTAATGCGGAAGGTATGAGAAGTCTTTAGGGAGGTGTCTTGACTATTACAGAATGTGAAGAGTATCCATCAAGGACAAGATTACAGAGGAACATTTACATTATTCAGCTTGTAGTTGAAAGGAAAAGACACTGTGATTCAAGGGTGATGAAGGGTGATGAAACACCTGTGAGACCATTGATGAGATTATGCTATAAAAAGAGATTTTTGCAATGCTTTCAGTTTATAACTGGATTATGTTTTGAGATTCAATGGTACATAAATAAGATCTTGTAAGAAAGCTGTAACTTTCATATCTTCTCCAAAAGGACAGAGATAATGATGATAAAATACTATTAGTGTAGGATGAATGTGTTTTTTGTTTTATTTATTGTCATGTATGCAATGAGGCAACAGGTAAGCAAGAGTTTTAAGTCACATGTGAAATTTTTATCGACAGTGTTTTGTGAGAACATTTGAAGAAATCACTTTGTTCCATGCTTCTGCAGTCTTTACTCTGACTGAATAATGAATTAATTTAATGAGATTCATTTAGATATATGCTAAAGTTGAGTTGTATGGTTATCAGTCATTTATCCTTTAGTAATGTTTCAAAATTCTCTGTTTCTGCTGCTGAAATTATTTTTGATCAGATATGAAAATTTTCTGAAATTATTTGCTGACTCACCCACTCTATGCAAAAATCTGTTTGTTGTATGCTTTGTAGTGAAATAATTTATTTTCTTAGAAAATAAAAAAAAATATTTTGAAGCAAATCATATGTAAAATATGACTTACAAACTGTCTTAAAAAGCCTTAAAATAGAATTTAAAATTATCCTGGTGGAATAGTATTTTTCTTGTCATGTTTGTTGAAAGTAAGATGATAACTGATATTTATTTTTCAGTAAGACTAACAATCAATCTCTGATTTCCCTTGATGGATTTTTATTATGTTTAGAGCAAGAATCTTGCTCAGTGGTTGTAGGTACAATTTAATCAGTAAGAATGTAAATTGGCTACTTTGACAGCCTAATGATATAAAAAACTCTGAGGAAGAACTGGTCAATAAAGAGGTAAATGCTTACTGATCATACCCTTTTTCACAGGAAATTCTAATTTCTGTAGATCCACATTTTACTGCTGCAACAGATACCTTAAATGTGAAGTAGCACAACTTGTCCATTAAAAAGAAAAAGAAGGAAGTTTAACCATGTATACAAGGTTTTACTTTCTATAATATGTATAATTGAAGAGATTGGCCATACCACTTAAACTGTCAGTGATGTAGCCCAAATGTTCTATTACTCGTTAGTGTAGTTTGTGTCATGAAAAGTAAATGTACGCTATAAAGATAATGGCCTATTTTTATCTGTCTCCCCCCCCCCCCCCTTTTTTTTTCCTTCATTTGCATGAAAAAGTAATATTTTCCTGGTCTTTCTTCATAAGGCCTAAAATTCTTGCAGCTAACTTCAGCTGCATCAGAGGCCTGTGATTTTCTGGAATAAAACTGGTTTACTGATTTCACTGAGTCCATTTGAGTTTGGTTTGGTTTTGTTTGGGTTTTTTTTGGCATGCAGAGTCTTAAGTTCGTTCAGTCTGTGATTACCAAAAGCTTTGTGTACTTCCTTCCAGTATTGACAAATAGGTAATTTGCCCATTCACTATAAGAGGAGTGTGGTGAATACTTTATCTTATGGTGGTGTTTTTAAGAAGTTGTGCAGTTCTGCCCCGAACAGAAGAGAGGACTTTGGCTTCCAATTTCTCAGTCCTTTTGTGCAGGAGCGGGCTGGAAACTAGGACCATGCGTGGCAATCAGTTAGCTGAGGGGAATGTGCTCGAGCTTGTAGGTCTCGAACCCTGGGAGGACAAGGAGTGTGAACAGACACAACAATTAACATGATGAGGCATGTTTGCAGAGCACAGGGGAGTGGGAGACGGATGGCGCCAAGGATGGCGCCAAGGAAAGGTAACACCTTGTTGTTAATTGATGGTAGTTAACCACCAATCAGAGATTGCCTAGTATGCAAGGCTTAGCTTCAAGAACCAATTAGTTTAAAACGCGCAGCTTCTGAAAGTCTATAAAACCTCATGCTTCTGTACAATAAATTGACATTTGCTTGCATCAAGCTGCGTCCCGTCTCTTCATTCGCCGCACTTTTGTCATCTGTGGATATTTGGACACAATGGAATGTGTCATATTGGGAACAGCAGCGTTATTTCTAGGGTGGAGTGAAGCAGTAACAAAAAGTCTGTGAGAGGTTAGTGTATCTTTTCAAACTGTATAAGAACTCGGAAATTTGCAGGCTTTGTATCTGCCTAATAAACCTAATATAAAATGATTTAGTGGTGGTGGCTTACAGTGTGGCAAAGACAAGGTGAAAATAATGTTAGTATGCATAGTGTAAGAAAGGAGAGGGAATTGGAGGCCCTAAGAAGAAATGTTTTTAGCAAGGGAAATAATTAACACCTTACATTGCAATGTTTTTTTCTTACAGGAATATATCCGAGAAGACTAAATTGACAAAGTCCAGCTGATTTATTGATTATAGCAATCTGTGTAATGTGTTTGTTGTACCAGTGCTGCTAAGCTCTGCATTCCACCAGTCTTACTGGAGACCAGTTGAGAATGCAGTCACATGCACTGCTCACTTCCCTGAAAGGGTGAATCAACGAACAGTATTCTCAACGCCCTTTTTGTTGACTTGTCAAGTAACATGCACAATATATGCAATTATTGTGTCAAATACATAAACCAAAATGTAGCTGTAGGCATTTTGTGTTAGGCACCATCTGGACAGCATGTGATTTTAGAATTGCATTACACAGTGCTTGGGATTTTACAACTGGAGAATTGTGGAAATCTGATTTCCGAGTTAAGGCAAGGCAGGAAAGAAGCTTTTACTCTTTCAGAAGCAAAATAATTTATTAATTATCACTTAGCTAAATTTGCTTCTGATTCAGAAATTGTACACTTTCCTACCACAAGTACTTTTGTGTATATTATTAAAGATAAAAGCTTGGTAATGTTTTTTATAACATTACTTACTGTGACTTTGGGAGGTATTCAGATGCCTAGATCAAGCTCTCTTCTTAGACCTAGTATATGATAAGTATAGGCTTTTGTAGGAGGGCAATTCAGAGTGCCTAAATTAAACTCATCCTTAGTAAGCTCTGAAAAATTCTCTCTGTTGGTTTTATAAAAAGAGCTTGCACAGTGCAGTGTTCTTGCGTAAGCATGTAGTATACTTAATGTTGGGTGATGCGAATACTCTTGTATATGTTTTCTTGTTAATATGCTGCTAAACTTTATGGTTGGATACCTGAATATAAATTTGGAACTTGAATGGGCTAGAAGCCTGGCTGTTCTCCTAGTTTGTAGAGGTTGTTCCATAATAAACGCTTTTCCTTTAAAGCACACTGTGATGTCATGCATTACAATAATTCAGGGATGTTACATTAGGATAAAGTAAATGTCATTACAACTGTTATTTGGCAAGAAATTGTAAAATAATTCAATTAAAGCTGTATTAGAAAGGATATAATGGCAACATGGGTAAACCTTTATAAAAAAAAAAGAAAAGGTGAAAACATAGAACAAACAGGGGGTAAACCCAGCCATTTTTTTCATTTTTTTCTTTTTCCTTTTGAAAAGCAGTGTGCTGGTACTTACAAGTTTAAAAGTGTTTGGAACAAGTCTGATTTTAATACAGCCCAACAAGAATGGCAGTAAGAACAATGGGACATTTAAGCCAGAATAATAGGAAGGATGGAAGCCTGCAAGAGTGGAGGACACAGTGAATGATGTGGTTGCTTGAACAACCAAAAGCTGGGTGTTGTTATGTTACTCAAAACGTGCCAGGCAGTGTTCCAATCTGTCAGTTTATGAATCTCTGCAGGAATCATATAGAATAATTAAGATAATGTTTCAATCTGTGTCCTTGCATAGTGATACCTCTAATTTGGGAAGGTGCTTAAGCCTCAAATTTGAACACGCGGTGGTTGTTTTTTTTTCACGAAAACAGTGCTAAACTGTAAGTCCCATTAAAAAAAATACAAAGCCCCCAAAACCCCACAAACATTTTTTTTCTTTTTACATTTGCATGAAAAACTAGATATATGTATGACAGATTCAATTTGGTTGTGCTGAGTAAGTTGATGATAATATTGCTGCTACTACTACTATTACTGAGAAAAAGTTCAACTCTGGTTTGTCTACCTGTGTTGCAAATTACTCACTCCTTAATAATGCCAGTGACATTTCTGATGCTACTATAGGAAGACAGTAAACTTCCTGAAATACTTTGCGGACAGAAACCCTAACTTTCTGGAACTCCTTTAACTCTGAAAATCTGCTGCCCATGTTTTTACATATCATGACTACCTCAAGGGCAGCAGAAGCTCTTGCTGTGCATGCTCGTGTTGGTTGCTGGAAGGGTATTGTAAACACAGTGCTGAAGGACTTGTCAGTGCTTTCTTTTTAGTCTTTTACCTCTAGTGTGTATGGTAGAGTATCTTTAGAAACATCTGACAGTTCAAAATGAAATGTGGGTGACTTCCTGATAATGCATAACAGAAACTGTTCACACCTGGTATCTCTTAGCTCTTCGAACATATGATCGGCTTGGCAGAATCAGACTAGGCTATCTAAGCAAATTTAGTCTCCTTCCTGCTGGATATTTTTACTCCAGCAAAGTCCATGCGCGCTAAGTCCTTTTGTGTATTTGCAGTGGATTAAGTAAGCAGTTTTATGTGCTCCTAATCTATGAGAATACGATGCATAATGTGCCCTCTTCTACCTGCCAACTCCCATTCAATTTTGTGAGCACAAGGGTTCTCAAATGTTTGTACGGTTGATCACATTTCCATCCAGACTGCTGTGTGGGCCACCTGCCCCTTCTTTGCAAATACATTCTGGGAGAATTAGAACAACTGACTCCTGAGGGATGTCTTTACTCTAGCTTACAGAGTTTTTAGTGAAGGTCAGCAGCTGGAAATTAGGAAGAAAATACAGAGCAGCATAGTTTTATTTACTTATCTGTGAAGCATGAGGAGATTTATAGGCCTGACCCACTATGCAAGGAAACCTCTGACGTTTCTCCAACAGTATAATTGCTTTGAATGTTCTATTCTTCATACACAGGTGAAAAAAGGAAAGCTGGGGTGATATGCTGGTGCCTATCCAGAGATTTGTTAATGAGTAGGAAGTGAAAGCTCATGCCTTTGGAGCAGTTCAGGGCCAAGACCAGAGCACTCAAGCTGGTGAATCACAGCCCTTAGACTGAGAGCGCTGTGTGGTGCATACTTCCACCACAACATGTGCCACCAGTAGCCTCTGTGTGATGGAATTGCCAGGTGATCAGCATTTTTGTTGACTAGTTGAAACTGCTTCTGGAGCTGGACCTGGTTTTGGACTGGTGACCATCCCTGTTCAGGAGGATGGACTATTCTTAACAGGAACCTTTGCAAAATGTTAAAAACTAAGACCTTTCTTACCATGTAAGACACTTTCAAGACACTTTCAAGACACTTTCAAGACACTTTCAAGACACTTTCAAGAAAATATTCTGAGTAAGGTATTATTTGGTTTTCAGTGAGGATATTCCCATGATGTATTTTCAAAGAAAGGACTTTTTGCATGGGCTCAGTTGGACTTAGAGATGTACTTACCTTTAAATGCGAAAAAAACTTCTGAATTACCAACTGATAATTTTTGTTACTGAGATCTTAACAGAAGGTAGGTTTGTGAAAATGCTGTGCTCAGACCCAGAGCAAGCTTATACTTGCAAAATACTTTTATTAACAGTAAAAAATAAATTATTATGAATAAATATTAATAGAAATAAATATCAAGCTTCTAAAAGTAATAAACTTTAAATAATAGATTAATAATCTCTCTTCCATACTCAGTTTTTGTCCTGCAAAGTTTGTTTTCATTTAATACATTTGCATGTATTTGTGAGTGAATTACAGTGTAATTGCAATGACCTGAAACAGGATCTTCTAAAGATACTCACTTGAATGTGAGGGTTCCCTGTGGTGGTGTTTTAAATTAGACTTTTATGTTCATCAGTGTGATAGGAAGACATGGAGAAAGAAGATTGTTTTGCAAATACTTGTGAGATCAGTTCTGAGTGACAGAATTAATTTGGGGTGCAAGGACACAAGGAAATGAGACCAGGAGAGAGGAACATTTTTCCTTTTAATTAAGGAAGCAAGGGCAATTTGCCTAAAACCCACCCACCCAACTGACCAAGAAACAAAATATGCTGTACAATCTCCCAGGTTTCCATAGGGAAATCCATGCATTAGGAGCCCATGCAGATTTATTTATAATAATATACTGATTTTGTGGAGTTCAATGAATAGATAGGATCATATTCTAGAAATTCTGATCAATCAGTTGTGGTACAGAGATCTTCACAATTATACTTTCTTTTCCTTGTATTTATCTAGATTTATTTCCTATTATGTTGACTAATTTTTCAGTGTAATTTTGTACAAGTGTGTTGATATCCATGTTCCTCACTTTCTTGACTGATTTCAAGTTAGAATAATGTTATATCCCTGTTTTACAGGCTATTCTAGGTTAGGTACTTTAAAGAATGTGACAAATTCAAATCTTGTCATTATAGTGGTGGTCCACATTCCTTGTTACAGCTATACTGCACATGAAAATATGACAATATTTTGATATTTCCTCTTATTTCTGAATTAAAAAAATAACACATGAAAATTTAAGAGCATGGGAAATTGACATAATACTTTAGTTTTACATTTAATGTATTTGCTTGCCTGTCTCAGAAAACCAGAATTTGCAGCAGAAGCCATAGAGATATTTTGGCAGTGTTGATAGTGTCTCAAGTATTTTTGTTCTACCTTCTATTTGCTTAATAAATATGTGTTTGTTTTTTTTTTGCAGGCACTTCTGTACATATAGATGCATATATAAATATAATTCTAAATATATAACAAAATATGTGTTTATAAATAATTTTTATAACAAAAAGTATTTAAACATATTTAACCTATATTCCAATCAGTGAAAATACACTAAATTGTACAGTGAGTACCAAGTAATATTAATTTTTAAATTACTATGATCTTTCCATTTTAAGAAACATTTCTGAAGTTTCTTCTTATGTTCTTTGATGTTTTAGAATTGCAGAGCAGTGCTTATAGCTATGCTATATTTAGCATTCTTTGTTCTTGGTGCTCACTTTTATGTAAGAAAGCAACAGTGTCAACTTACTCACTGAGCCTTACTCTTTATTAAATATTACCATTACCAGGAGACAGCTTGCTTTCCCATCAACGTTTGAAATACAGTTTGAAATACAGTTTCAAACTCAGTTTTCATTTCTGTTTGACACTACTTTTAATTATCTGAAGGACTTAAGATATTTTAGGTACACACTGTATTGTGTTTTACTTCATTGTAATCCAAGATTAGATTCAGCAGAATAGGCTATAAGTGCCTTTCATATTTCTGATTTAATTGGTCCTTCTCTGAATGAAAATTATCTGTTTTTGTGGTTTTGGTTTTGCTTTGGTTTTTTTCTGGCACCTTTTTGATCTTTTGTGTACAGCTGCAGCCTGTAGCTTGTGGGCTTGAAGACTTTTTGCTGAAGCCCTTCATAGCTAACTTGTGGTAGACTTACCTCCTCGGGTTTGAAGTTCCCTGACCCTGGAGGGTGACTGAAGCCTGGGAGAACTCCTTTAGTTTGCCATTTACTGGAGAAAAGTTTTCTTATTCCCTGGAATTCACTTCTATATTTTTAAGAGGACCCACCTTAAGGGAGGTGCTATCTTAGGGCTGATCTTAAGCGACCCATTCAAGTAGAGGAGTTTACTCCATGTTTGTTACTAAGTGTAGAGGAAATGCCTAGTGCAACACTGGTTGGTGGCTGTGCCCTAAATTAAAATGGTAGAACAGAAAGTCTTACTTGCATGTTACTAGGTCTGACTTAGCAATTCCATTGCTTCAGACCAGTCTCATGCACCTTGCGTGTTGTACAGTCCTTAAAGGAAATGGGTGTTAGTATAAAGGTACATGTTAGAAGAGAAAGTGTCTTTTAAACAATGGTTTAATCTGAGAGCACAAGTACTAACATCCAATTCAAAATCATACTGTCACTGCCAGATGAAGCACAGGTTAGCATTAAAGTTGTTCATGTGCCTGGCTTGCACTGTTAAATCACTTTGAGTTGCAATCATTGATTGGGGTGTTATCATTGCATGTTCAGAATACTTGCAAGGTTCTCAGTCATAACCATGGTGGGTGTTGTAAGGGGACCATGACAAGGCTCCAAGAGTTAAATTGGTAGATCTACACTTGTTTTGTTACCTTTTGTTTCAGATTGAAGTCTGCTCAGTTCATTTTCACTAGGCATGCTCAGAACTGTAATAGAGACATCAGTACATGTTCTCTCCCATACTAATATTAAATAAATATTTGCAAAGTCACTCCTACATTGGTAAGCTTCTTGTGTGAAGCCCTTCTGGTCTTTTGGCAGTGTTACAGCAGTTATTCATCACTCTCTTTTGGATTTCCATTTATGTATTATGTATTAACATTGTGCTATGATATCCAATAATTTTAAGTGTTGACAGTGTTTCTGAATTTATATGTTCCTGTTTTCTTCAAGATATCTGGACTAGAAGTAACACAACACCATGTCCAGTGATTACCTAGGAGGTAGAGAGAGTGAAGACTTAATTTGTATAAATTACGTTTATAGAATTTGATAATTCAAATATTTACTATATTATTAACAAACAATAAATTAATTGTTTCAGTAATGCATAAGTGGACAAGAAATTAATAAGTAATAAAATAAGTTATTGTTTGTTAATAGATAACATTTATAGTTACATAATAATTTAAATATTTGCATTAAATTAATACCTCTATTTAAGTATATTAATACTTTGGTTTAGCAGCTTCAGTGCTTGTGGTGCCTATGGCGTCTCGACTGACTATATCACAGCCAGCCAAATTTGGTTAAATTTTTTTCAGGTAAAAATGCTTTGATTGAAAATCTCATATTCAAAAGTGTAAAAATTGAAATATTATTTGCAAATTTCATCAGAACTGCTTTTGCAATCCCCAAAATATGCAAAAATACTATATTCTGTAAAAGAAAAAATCACTAAATGTTTTGAATATAATTTTCAGTATAATAATGCATGTAAGGTATGACATATAAAATTGTAGATCTTATTTTTTACAGAAATTACATGGTAAATGGAAATAGCTTCAAAATTATTTTCATATTTGTTTCTGCTTGCTTTTTTACATTTTTGTTTTTTCGTTTTTTTAATACTGTCTCTAGTTAACTTAGCCCTTGACCTAACCTCACTGCTATGCATATTCACAAGGTGTAGAGCATTCAATGACATCAACAGGAGTGATATATGCACATCATTAAATTGCTCGGAGACAGGCAGTATCTTGTATGCAATTTGTAATGTCCCACTAACATGGCTGTAGTGCACAATGTGTTCATACATACTACTGTGATGTAAATAAAATGAATGAGAAGATATTTTTTTTCTCACTTTGATTCTTTTTTCTAAATTATGAGCCACATGGATAAATCCCCAGATAGTCTTTTGAAAGGGTGGATATGTTTGTTCTGTAAGCAATCTCAGGAAAAATACCAAATACAAAATATTGAAAGATAAATAAAGCAAATCATGAGCTAGAGACTAAGGAAAAAGAAGGGGCTTCAGAATGCCACTTCTTTTTAGGGTACATCAGGAATTCAGAAATTGCAGGAGTTTTAAACTGTCCGTGGAGGAAATTACCTACCTATTGTACCAGACTAATATTTGTACCAGGTACTAATATTTGAGTTTCTGTTGAAGCTACCTGAAACTCAGCAACACAAATGCTAACATACAGCAAGTATGTTGTTGCTAGGTAGTATCAACAAATCATCAATCAATTACAGCCATCCATTGAGAGAAAAAATACAGGAGTACTTTGTAGTTGCTGCATTATGTTGACTGAGGATCATGAGTAATCATCCAGCTAATGAGATGGAATAGCATCATCAGAAAATGAATACTTTTAGTTATTAATTAGTAACCTCTTACACATACTGTGCTAAAATATTCTGTAGTAAAACCAGTTTTCATTAGTGATGCCACAGTGGATTGAAAGGTTACTATATTTTGAGCAGTGCTTGAACTGAATGTTTAAATGCCTGTCTTTAACCTCATAATTAAGTCTAATTTTTGTTTGCAAAATTCATAAACAATTTCTCACTTTGCGCAGGCTTACATCCTGTTGTGTTCTGCAGCATTTCAGAGGGAACTTGTACTCCTTCCAACCCAGCAGCAGTCTTTTCAGTAGTTGATTTCAAGAGTGGAAAATAATATATAACTGTAAAGTTTAAAATAAGCAAAGGAGATCTTAGTTTTGCATGCACATTAAGTGATCTGAAAACAAGGTGCAAAACTATATGAGAATTTTGACCAATAACTATTAAAAACATCTATATTTGAAAATTGGAGAAACCCCTGACATTTTATATAATTACTATAATATCAAATTGATGATAAGCAGTAATTCCAAAGACTGATAAAACTTTTGTGAATTAAACCTACAATATTGGCAATATATTTTTCCAGGCATAAACACCCTATGCAATTTGTGAATTTGTGAGTTAGGTGTGCACATAGCACATTGGTTTAGTAAACTGGTAACAAGAAGTTCAGTGTGGAAATATACCACCCGTGTTACATTAATTAGATTCTCTGCTGTGTAAATCATCTTCATTAAGTGTTAGTGGAGGAACTGGTCAAAGAGTTTCAAGAGCAACACTACAGGGTAGAGAGATGTTTGTTGAAGAAAGATGTGTAACGGAAAATTGTGCTTCATACGGATTATCTCTGTTTCAAAAATCCATTTTTAAATACTGGTTAAATTCAGATAAATGGGTGAAATACCACGTGTAATCACTATTCAGAAATCAGATGCTGTTACAACCACTGAATCAGTGTGTCTGCACAGTCCTGTTGCTGAAGCTAGCTTGTTACCAGCTCTCTCATGTAGGAAGTCTTTACATACAGCCTTTTAGCGCTGTGGACTTGAAGAATATGTTTGAAGGGGGAAAACCTTTGTCTTTTTTTATGGGGGAAAAATATTCAAGATAGTTATGTTCTTGAACTGAGTGAAAACTAATACTAACGCACATTTCTTAGAGAGAAACAATATTAAAGAACAAAAGCACACAGAGCCTGAAAACTACAATGACTTTTAGAGATTATTTGATAAATAAGGAAAGGGTTACTCAAACAGAATTGCTAATAAGTGATTAATTGGTGGAGTCAATGTAGGTGTAAACCATAGAAAGACAGCCTGATAGACAGACTTGGATGTACTACTCATTTTATATCTGTAGGAGTAAGTGATAATTAGAAGTACTGTGCTATTATGTAAATATACTATATAAAGTATAAATAAATAGAAAATTTGGAAGGTGGCTTTTCACCACCAGAATATTGTCTGTCAACTGTTGCTGGATTTCTCAGAGCTAGATGTTGATTCTGTCATGTGAGGTGTCATAAGTAAGATAGATAGTCCCACTTTGCAGAAACTCATGCAAAGACCTCCTGCTTCAGATAGGAAAATACTGCTTCTACTGTGTTATGATTTCTTTTAGTGTATGGTGAGTTTTATTGACATATAATGGGAAGAAGTATAAATAGAAGTATAGTAAGACATATCAAAGAACAATTTAAAAGGGCTGTTGAACAGGAAACAAACAGTAAAGACATTGATGGAGATTTGTTGTTATCTTAAAATGCACACATACACAAATATATTTTGAAGTGTTACTTGCACTGAATTTGCAAACATACGTAGAAGTAGCTTCTATACATCTACCAAGGTATTGCAGCAACATTTATTAAAAATTTTATAGTTCTTCATGTGTATAAATTTAAATGATCATCTGCTATAGAAAATAACTATTAAGATGTGCATGCAGTACAATACACATCCAACTTTGAGAGGCTCTGAAGTCCACGTCAGATGCATCTGAGAATGCTTGCATGGTTTGGGAGGGTTGATAGTTTCTCCCAGCAAAGCTTGATAATAATTAGTAAATTTCTCTTAGTTTTAAAAATGTAAATGGCATTCATTTTTGGGTAGCACAGTTTATGTCTAATTCTATTTGATCTTCTAAAATAGTTTTTTATTTTCCTGTGAGTTTTGCCTTGTGGTAATCACTAGCTAATTCATTTGCTCAACTGTAATATTCTTTCATGATTTGTTTTTAACCAGTCCTGCCTTGTGTGTCTCACTAATACATGTGTTTTAAAAAAAATAAAATACATTTCTGAGTTGCAGATGTAGGCAGCACATAAGACCATTTCCAATTAGTTTGCAAACAGGTTCAGTTTCTGTAAATAAATTTACCAAGCTTTACTGAAATACTGTGAGAACTGCCTATTCTGAGTTACTTACTGTAACTGTAATACTGCTTGCAGCTGAACATGTGTGTTTTATGTCTGTGTATATATGTGTGGGAGAAAGAAGGGCTAGCTTTTCCCTTTGCAGTCTTACATAGTTATACACGTTTCTGAATCAAGCAAGAAGTATTGGTCTGGGTGTTTTTATCTAGAAAACTGACAAATTATAGCAAGTAATTTCTTTGTTGAATCCAGTGTTGTGTTTATGAAAGCTATCAGTGCTGCATGCTTGAAGTGCACTTGCAAAACATTAAAGTCACATAAACATAGTTAAATTTTCCCAATCCAAATGTCATTCTTCATCTTCTAGTTGTCTGCTTTTTAAAAAGTTTTTTTTTTTTTTAATTTAGCAAATTACACTTTTACGTAGAATCATAGAAATATGTCGCTATAATTGCTCTTTTTAAAAATAAGTTTGTACAGAGATTATTATGGATGATTTTAAACTGATGAATGCCTCGCAGAAGGCTGGTTTTGTGGGTTTTTGTGATACCATAGGACATTTCTGAGAGTAATTGCTTCTTTCTGCTTCTTTCCAAGTATACAAATTTCACTCTCCTTTGAGAATTACACATAATTCTCATATATATACACATACAGATACATGTGCATACATAGAAACATAAAAAAAATAAATCATAGAAGCTTCTATTACATACCACAGTGTTCAAAGAATTAATATAAAATGACCATACTAGATTGTGCAGTTGAGATGTGATTTGATGGTTGTTATGGCAGGAATGACTGCAGGTTCTCTGGTGTCTGTCTATGAAGTAACAGGGGAGGAGTTGGGTGAGGATCTAGTTGTGGTTCCTCAGCTTTGCCTGGAGTCCTTATGCTGTCCTTGATGAGCATGAGCAGATGGGGATGGCTGGCTCTGAACTGCATCATAGCCCTTAGGCTACATCTCCCCCTTCTTTTCTCCTCTGATGCTCATCCTTATCTCCTCTTGTATGCATACCAGAAGACACTTGCTATTCAAGGTCTGAGAGGAGATACAGAAACTTCCATTGCTTTTGCTGCACTTGGTGGGGCTTCTCCTTGCAGGTCTGTCCCCTGTACCACAAATGAAACAGAGCATGCAGGGGACAGCTGCTACAACTGATCAAAGCAATATGGTGAAAGATGCTGGTGCCAGGTAAGAGAAGCATGATGAGTTGGTCAGGAAAATTGGACACAGTGGGCAAGTCCTTTAGAGAAAAGGTGTTTTCCTTTAGCAGCAAATTTAGAGTGTCTGCAGGTATGCCTGTGTATAACACGTATGCATTTCTGTTTCATATAGGGTAATATTTATGGTTCCTAACTATTCAAGAGTGGCCAACAGGCTTCTGTGGAACACAGGCAGAATTAAAATGAGCTAAGAAGTATGACATCTTTCTTGGAGTAATTTTTTTTAAGTGAGAATCATGCATCATAAAATTCAGAGTTTTAGTTGCATGGAGTATTGAAAGAAGTCTTGGAAGACAGTTCTGAAGCTCATCTGGTCCAACTTCCCATTTAAAGCAGGGCTTTAGATTAATTTTTCAATGGCCCTGGCAAGCTGAGTGTTGAATATTTCCAGTGAGGGACATTGCACCACTTTTCTGGCAACTTCTTTCCAATGTTCAGTGGTCCTTACAGTGGGGATTTTTTTTCTTACATTGTTATTTCCACTTAACTGGGTTTATACCTGTTGCTTCTTGTCATGTCATTATGCAGCCTTATATAGAGTGTATCTCCATCTTCTCCATGTACTTTTAAAGTATTAGAATCCATCTTTTCTGTAGGCTGAACAAATGCAACTACTGCAACTGTCTTTATTACGTCAGGTTCTTCAATGCTTTACGGGTCTTGAAGACCTTCAGCTTTTGTGGAGGACTCTTCATGGCCTCTGTAATTTTTTCAGTTACCCTTGAACTGGGATTACTAAATTAAAGCCAGATAAACATATTGAAAGTGTGAACTACTAAATGCTGAAGCAGAGCTGGCAGGTCAAATGGGATGGGATGAGGAGAAAGAGATTTAACTTCCATTGTGGTAGTAATAATACTGCAAAAAATGTACTTCTTCTCTGTTGTCTCTTTTACAGTTGATGTGTAAGTTACTGTTTGGTCATGTCGTCCATCTGTCTGTGTGTGTCGTCGTGTCGTGTGTCCCCCCCCCCCCCCCCCCCCCATGCTTTTTAAGGATTCTGGTTAGGAAGGGCTTTTCTCAGTATTTCATGAAATCAGTGTTAACAGATCCATTCCTACAGAGGATGGTGAACTTTCTGTCCTTAAAACTGTATGAGTCATGGTGTTTTATTAAACTTAGCAATCATGCATAATTCAAAGAAGCATGGCCCGTGTCACCAGAATGTGTGATTCATCATACTGCCTGAGCAGCCTTGAAGGACAGTACATTGGAATTCCAGTCCTTTCCACTTGTCTTGGAGGACTGTGCCCTTGAGTTCTTGATACACATGAATCCATGCTCCTTCAGACAAACTAAATAAAATGTCTTTTGAACAGTACAGAAGGCAGTATCTATAACAGAGTTTGCCTAATATGATGTGGAACAAGATGCAAACATGGCTAAGCAAGCTGGCAGTAAGATGAAGCATAGATATGCCAAGAAGGCATAGAAATGGGAAATAAAAAAAACAAAACAAAACACTAATTAGTCCTGCTGAAGTGGGAATTAAGAGATCATATGTTACTCATGGGGCAGTATTCCTTCTCATTCCAGTGATTGTATTTTCCCTTTGTGGCACTCTGTGTTCTCAGGGTGTACTAGCTTTCCTTGTGGAAGCCTCTTTGCACAATTTGGGTGGTATTAAGGCCTGGAAAACTACCGCAAAGTAACATATCTTATCATACTAAGGTCATCACCTGCCATTGCTTTAGATACCTGTGCTTTGGTGATCTCTTCACAGTCAGGTATGTCCTCCTGAACTTTTAGTCTCTTCTGGGGTGAAACATGCTTCTGCATAGGGTGTTATGTTGTATCTGCAGCATACATTTTGATGCCAGTGCTTTTTCAATTGATAGTGGCTTATCACCTATGTTCTGTGGCATACTTAAAATGCAACCAGTCCGTACTCTTCATAATGGGTTACTTTTCAGAGGGAAAGAACTATAACAAAATAGTCTAAATGTTATGATTAGCATCCTGCTAATAAAACTAAAAATGGTGAACTGTTTCCTTTAGAAATCTTAGTCTCTGTATGCTGCTGTCTCATCTTCTTTTGCTTGAAATGCTCTTAATATCTTTGTCAGCTCCATTGCCCCCTTATTGTTTGTGGGTAACTCTTAAGAAAAAAACCTAACACTTTGTCTTCCAAAAATGATCTTTGTTCTGTGTACTATTTGTTGTTCATGGGACGTGACCGATATTAGGTGAACCGCTAATGGTTAAAAACAAAACAAAGTGCAATTGCCTTACACAAGCAGGGAAATGATCAGAAGAGAAGAATTGAAATAATAAGCAAACAGCCGGAGTTCTGATTTTTTTAATCTGCTCTATATTGGTGTAGTTTTGTTCTAAATAGGAACCACTATAGAAGTAATGCACTAGCTCCAGTTTCTTTGTTGTTCCTCCCTCACCCCAAGTATCTAGGCAGTACTTGGTTTCTTAATTAGTTTTTACACACACCCCCACACCCACACCTCCCCCTTTGTTTATAATGCTAGAAGACAAAGGCTGAACTACATCAGCAATAAGAGACTTTAGGTCCAGATGAATTGCCTGTCTGGATCAAAATGCTGGTGTTGCCTCTTCAGTGTTGGAAACTTTGCAAAGCTTGCCTTCCAGAAACACGCATCTTTACATTAAGCTAATTCAGCAATAAACATCTTCATATGAGTAAGAAAAACACAGAGAATTTTTTTAGGGCTACTTCTGAATCCTTCATAACGTAGCAGAACATTCAGTCGTTAAATACCTTCCCTATTCAATAGGCTGGCTTGTTTCTTCAGATAAGTCTGCCTGCCATCAGGACACAATACCCTTTGGGGGAAAAAACCCCACACCACCAACCCTTGCGTAACCTTAGTATTACTGGAAATTCCCCAAACACTAAGGGATATGGAACACTAAGGAACAGCACCTTAGTTCTTGGAAGGGATCACACATGAATGTGCAGGGTACGAATATTCCCTGGTCCTTCAGGTTGGGGGAAGGGCAGTTTGTTAACTTATTTGTGCTGTACTTCCTAGTCCAAAAAAACACAGTCCTAGAAAATCCTTTGTAAAGTTAGACATGTACATAAACACACAGCATTTAATTGTTCCCATATCTAAATTGTACCTAGAAGTGGTACCTGTCTCTCATACCCTGGAATGCACCTTTGTGTGTCATCTTCCAGCTGAGTGTTGGGACAAGTTCCAGGTAAACATTGTATTTTTCTTGTGTGTTGTAATTTCCTTTGAAGGCTGCTGTAATGGGTGTCATGTGGCTACTAGGTTTATCTAGTATTCTGTAGAGTGCTTCTGCACCACAATTTATGAGTACACAGTATTTGTAATACATCTGTAATGATGTAGTAAAGGTTGTCATGGAACACAGAGTGTTTATGTGGGACCCCAAGGAACTAGGGATCTTTGAAACTTATTTGTGCTCTTGGCAAGGTCACACAGTAGATTAAGGATATGGATTCAGAAAGGAAAGGGGCAGTCTGTGATGGGCAGGAAAGACATAATCTGACAATGTTTAGGACTAGAGGCATTCCCGTTGTGAAAAAAACTGAACTAAGATTATGATAAACTTCTGGAGCATTTTCATCTCCTACTGTTGTCAGACAAGTCAGTGGAGCCAAGATGAACGCGGTTACCACATAGTGAGCACCGTGCTCTTGTCAAGAGCTCCCCTAGGCACTTTGGCGTTGGTCCACTGCTCTGAGTACATGTGCAGATAAATTTTCTGTAATCTAAACAGGGTGCAGCAGTAACTTTCTCTACATTTTGATTGGCATTCGGTCTGTGGTTTCCTTTTGTTCCCATTTTCATCAAAGACTAGGTCCTTCAGTGCAGCCGTCCTGTGTCTCTAAGGCAAGGATGGCACTCTGGTTCCACAGAAGTAGAGATGTACCCTTACCAAAAGCTCCATCTTTGAAAGAAATGGATAGTTGAAAACAAAGTTATTTTTATTCTGAAAATCAGTTTGATAATTGGTCTGTGTGGAATCAACTATTTATTATTACTAGAACTGCTACAAAACAGCAATCTTTGAGGTCAGCAATGCACAGATTAGAGCAGGCTCATAATTTAATATGTAGCAAGCAAAAGTGCCAGAAACTGAATGGACTATTTAAGTTTCCATACTATAATTAGTGTGCGATGATTTCAATCCTTTTCTATTTATTTGTTATTTCTTGAGAATGGGAAAATAAAAATGTAATCAAAATAGGTACAGCTGCCTTAACTGGAACTGTCTCGGATTCCGAGTTCTGTTTCTGTAGCTCTTTCAAGTCTTTGTGATCCATATGGATTTCAGTAATGGATATACTTACTTGTGTACTTATTTAGATTTCAGGTTTACATGAGGTAGGCTGTTGCCTAGCTTTCAAACTCAGTGATGATAACTTCACCCCATGTTGCTTTTCCAATTAGTTTTCTCTGATACTTGGGTTGCACAGCGAGCCTATTTATTTTATGAAGTTTGGGAAACCAACCCAAAACATTTTCAGAATTTTTCTGTTCAATATTTTAACAGTCACCAGTGATCTTGTGGATAGCTATGATTGCTGTCCGTGGTGTGTGGCAGGGTCTTGCTGAGTGTAATGCCCAGGGACTTTTTCATCTTACCTGAGCTTTGTAAGTGTATAAAAGAAATGAAAGGGGGATGGAAATCAATTATATATATTAAAAAAACCCCAAACTAAACAGAGATTGCTTTATAATGCCAGTGTATTTTAAAATGATCTACAGGTGGTATCTTGAATACAGATATATACTTACTCAGAGACCTGCTATCTCACTGTGCTTGGTACAGCTGCATTCACCTTTTTCTGTATATTTAGGGGAAAAAAACAGTGTTACTTTTACAGAAATATTGTTTCTATATCAAAATTTCTGGAAGTAATATGTAATAATTCACTGTTAGGCACAATCAGGCATTGAAATGCATGCACTGTGTAACAAAGTCATGGACTCGATCTCGAAATCATTGAGTAAACTAATGAAGCTACACAACTCTCTTACGTAGACCATCCTCTTTATCTGAACTCAAACAAAGTAAGAGTGAATGTAAGTATGAAGATAACTCATTGCAGTTGGACTTCCAAGGGAGTTGGGATCAGATTCGTGAGACAAGGGAGGACAACTGAATAAGGATGATTTGGGACTATCTATGCTATACTGAATTATCAGTCTGTATTGTGCTTCAAGAATGACATCTCTTCAATTTATATGTAGGAAGTGATGCCAAAATGGCACAGAGTAACTGCTCAGAGACAAATTTTGTCTTTAAGCAGCAAAGGTATTTATTTCACGCAGCGCTGGGGAGCTAGCCGATTCGCACCGGACAAACTAGCTCCGAAGTTTTCAGTGAAAAGTTAGGTGTTTTATACAGTTTTCCTGAGAAGTTCAACATCTTTGCATATGTATCCATTTGATTTTGACACCCAATCATTCCATTCATAATAAGTGGGATCTAGGGGGAATACATCTTTTGATTTTCTTTGTTCAACGATTTCCTGACTTAATGGTCTCCTTATGTCCTTCAGGTGCCCACCTTATCTTTTGTAATTATTCAGAGTACATTCCTTTCTCAACACAAACAGAGCATCACCCAGAGCATTGTACCAAACTCATCCTGACTGATCTTTTCTTTTGAAGACCTTGTTCTGTTTCAGAAGCACCTTGCTCCTGAGTGAAGGTGTCAGTGTGCAGGTGGTAAACAGCTGAATGTATGTGCTTCCATATAGCTGAATTGGGAAGTACTACATTTTGTTCGTATTTGAAAGAAGTGCAGAGTAACTTTTGTAGTAAAGAACTTCATCCTGGTGAACCTTCTCAATTTTAGAGTTTTTGGGAAAAAATAAACCCACCCATGAAACCAGAAAAGAATTCACATATGGTTTCAGGACTTATTGAATGAGATATTGAAATGTAATTTACGTGTTTAAAACCTGAAGGGATAAATAACCATAGTTCTTATTAGTTACACAGACCTTCAGTCTATGTGGTACATGCCTTTACATGATTGCATTTCTAAGTAATTGCTCACTGAATATAGTCACTTACTTGGTATTTTTTTGTTGCAAGAGTGTTAGTGCCAAGTTTCTATTTAGATCCATGTCCTCTCCCTGACTGCAGCTAATCATAAATATTGAAATAGAAAATCGTTCAAAATCTCCAACAGACATTTATGGCATAAAAAATCCAAGGGTAAAAATACTGAATATAAGCCTTAACTTTGTAAGCTATTGACTTGATCCCGGAGGCTTAAGGGGGTCGTAGAGGGTTATGAGAGTTTAGAGATTACCGCTATTGTCTTAATTTTACCTAACGTGGCTGTAACTTATGAAATCTTGGGAGTTAACAAGAATGAGTCTTTAATTTAATTTTGTTACTTTTCTTTACATTCCTTCTGACATAACAATATTCCCTTGGTGCTGGAATACCTGTTATTTACTGCTATAATTTATTTTTATCAGCCCTGGTTCTGTTGTACAATAGCTATAGCTATGGATCCCTAATTGATACCATATTGCACTTAAAAGGCTTGACTAATTTAATAGACTATTTTCCTTCCCATACAGCAGTGCTGTGCATGAGTGCTCTGGTCATGTTTTTTGTTTACATTTTTTCACGCATGAAGCTGTGTAATTTATATTCTTTTACTTTCCTTTTGATTTTTAAGGCTGTTTCTGTTTACAAGTGACCAGTGTTAAAGATATTTTGGATTTATTCTAGCAGAACAGCAATCTACAGAAGTGAGAAAAAATAATTAATGTGTGTATACAATCCCATCACATAGGATAGGCATCAGAACAATATTGGTTAGAATTGGTCCATTACCTTCTCTGAGAAAGAACGGATAAAAACACCCTTGTGTCTCATTGTCTGTGGTTCTGGTCATGCTTGCTTTGATGCTTTAATATTTCATTAGTTGCTTTGTTTTTGTAGTGTGTTGTTTTTAACTGTAAGGCATATCCATTGTTCAGCCCACCGGGCACCTCATGGGAAAGTGTGGGACAAACTCTGTTGTTTGCTATTATCATGATGTACTCAAACAAAGCGAGTTAAACACAATGAAATTACACGTGGAAAATACACAGCAGAAGCAAATACGTAAGGAGTGCAAGACATTTAGAGATGCTCTTTGTCTTTCTTGTTACTCTTTTAGGCATCTTGTTACTAGCTACTAGCTTCCCTGAAGTTTTATAACCTGATTACTTTGGTAGCTGACTTCAAGTCTTATGAACAGATGTGTTCCAAGTCACTGAGTGAATGTTTTCAGTGGTCTTTGCATAACTTCTCCTTAAGCAAATCAGATTGTCCTACTGGAATCTGAGAGAGGTATCTGTTTTTCTGCAGTTTCATCTAGGATATGTACTTCACTGTAGTGAACATAAGTTTGCTGTCATAGATCAAAGCCAGGCATTTCAAAGGAAAAAGACTTGACCCTTTGCACCTTTGTTGGAATTTCTTAGCAATCAGGTGCAGTCTGCTGTTGTGACAAGCACTTTTTCTGTCACTCTATACTTAAAAAATAACTCCTTGGTGCGTACTTAATTTCTGTTCTATTCTAGGAAAATGTAGACTAAAGTATCTGTTGTTTCATGCCATGCAGTATTCATCTCAGAGACATAACAAAAAAAAAACCCACCCGGAACCTATTTCTAGCTATGACCAGAGTTCCTGAAGTGACCTTGCCCTACCATTTTTGCTGTAGTGGCAGCTGTGCCCTGAATGCACCATCTGCCCTTCCCTGCCATCACCTGCTTGTAATCCACTCAAGCATCATTTCTTCTTTAAAAAGAAGAGCTTGTGCTAGAGGGTGCCTGCTGGAACCAGAGTTAAGTTGCTCTAGGCAGGAAATCAGGGCCGAAGAAGAGATAGGGCTTCCATATTCAGGATAACCCAGGCCAGTGTAGTTTAGGCATAAAAAAAAATAGGCTTAGCCAGCACTTGTCCCTGACGTCAAACATGAAGAGGCAGGTCCCCAGATTTCCCTGCCAGACCACTAAGGGAGTTGGTGATGGGAGGAGGAGGCATTTTATCAAACTTTCCTTTTTTTTTTTTTTTTTTTTTCTTTTTTTCCTCTCTAGTAGCTTGGAGAGGTTTGTTGAGTTTTTGTTTAGGGATTTTTGTTTCTTTTATCCTGAATCCTTTGTGTTTTCTTGAGTATATATCTGCCTGTAGAAAATGAAGATTCTTGACTATTGACAGGGCCTGAATGAGGCTGCAGAATCTCCATAAGATGTGGTAAAAACATTATCTAATTACAGATCAATATGACCCTAGTATCTAATGAAATTTGGTGGAACAAAATTGTACTAAAACTTCATTATCCTTGGACCTGATGTAAGTAATTGAATATCCTGATTTGCTTTTGTGAGGGTCATACACTGCAGGTAGGATAAACTGTTGGTTTGCTCTGGAAAGGAATACTTGTAGTCTGAAATGTGTGTAATGTGAACTAGACTTCCATCGTCCACACTTCCATTTCCCATTCTGTGAACTGAAAGAGAATTAGGCTGCTCTTTTAAAATACAGATATATTTTTTTAGAAATATCTTAAAAGGATATAGGCTTTTAATGAAACTTTAAAAAGTTATTTATTAACCTATTTACTTTTATTTTTTATGACCTGGCCTCAAACAGTTATTGTTCTGCTTTGTCAAGTTCCCTGTCTGCCTTTATAAACATGAAATTATAAGGCATTTTAGGCCATCTTCAGAGTAGAACCGCAGATGGCATGTCACTCATGGTTACAGTGAGATTGTCGGGGTACATATACATTTGTTGATAAAGAAGATCTAGTTGTCTAGGAGGTTCAAAAATACCTGTTAGTTTGGGGGTTTTTTTCCAAACAAACTTTATTAATAGCTGGTACCACTTGAGGTAATTAAAGAAGGTAAAAAAATTTTGGAGAGTAGCTCAAGAAAAGTTGTAGTCTTTGGTGTTTTGGAACTGCATATGCTTCTTAGATCCCAGGTTCTTAATCCAGCAGGTGTTTAACCCAGGAAGGTGTTTATGGCCACTACAGTTTTTATCTCAACTATTCTGCTACGTGCCTAGCATTACTCACAGCCCTACCCCAACGGGATTGAATGACTATGTTACATTTATCCTCTTTCACGTTCTCTACTGTCAGTGATGGTAATGCAAGATAAAAATAGGCTGCAAAATCCATGCCAAAACTGCAGGTGCCCCAAAATTTATGTCTTGGCAGAAATATCTATCCCTTAGTTGGTCTAGAAATGAAGAGAAAAATCACTAAGATCCATTGGCTCATGAGTTAACTTGCAGTGGACAAGGTGGCAGACTTTACAGATTAACTTCAGTCTGCCTCAGGAGCTCAGTTCTCTTTCCACAGAGGCAGTGCTAAAGGCTGCGTGAGGTTTACAAAAGATTTGCTGGTTCTGAAGGAAAGGTGTTTCATACTAAAAGAAACTTTACATTTACTTTACATTCACTGTGAAACTTTACATTTATGCTTAGACCTAAGGGTCTTAAGAATAATGAGGAAACATTGGAAACCTTTGACCTCTCCTATTTTGTCTCAAATTTATCGCAATACACACACAGCTTTTCAGAGGAATCCCATAAGGGAGGCAGTTTCTAGAAAAGAGGATGTCTTCTCTGTGCTGGTATCCTTGGTGAGAATATAGAGCTGATGCTGCATTGCTTTTTTGTTTCCTTTTTCTCCAAGGTATGGTTTGAAATTACAGTATGTCAGTGAGTCTTGTGGATTGATCACAAGGGAGAGTTACTTCGTTGCATTTCATTGTTCATAACACCCTTAAGCAGCCACTCATCTCAGCTGAGTCATTGCAATTGCATAGATGTGGCCAGTGGAAAATATTATGGTGGTCTGTGTTAAGGACACATTTTAGAAGATTCTTAAAGATGCATAGCTAGTACATGATAAGTAACTGTTTAGGTTGAATAGCAATAGCAGCCTGCATGTTGTTTACTATAGTATCTTTCCCTCTTCTTTTTCACAGTCATATAAATCTAGGCTTTTAAACCTGGGAAAGAAAAAATCTCATAGTTTTTCCTTGTTTGGCTCTTGTTGAATATAAAGACATTTCTGGTCAATTTAATCCTTTTTCAGTTTGTATTTTCTGGATCATATTATTTGTTAGGCAGAGAGGTTTTCTGTAAGAAGTTGTAATTTTTTGTTAAGTCATTCCTCTTACTTTAAAACTAGTATTTCTACAATGAAGGATGTTTTCTGGCCTCATTCATTTTAATTCATTCATCTTAATTTTTTGCCATATAGCTAAGGTTCATTTAGCTTGTTTCACTTATTGAATGTACCAGGCATGGCCAAACTTTTGTGGTGCCTCAAATACCTTGTCAGATACCTGAGAGCTATCTCATACATACCACAAGTAGGTTTCTATGACTCGTGACCTCTTCGGGAGTTCCTTGTGCCCATGCCGTAGGTCACGACTTCATCATGCTGACTTTTGTATTCTGCCATTGTGTAAAACATCACCCTAATCCAGTGTTTTAAGTCTCCCAATGATGCCCTGTTTCTGTGTTCTTGGTTGGAAGGACAGCCCTTGGTACAGGATGTAGTGCAAAACAGAGTAGAAGCAGGAGGCTCTGCTGCCTCATATGAGCCCGAGTTCAGTGACAGATCAATGCTCACATATTGTTCCCTTTATTTCTTTAAAAACTTTCTTACTTAAAATAAATTCTGAACATGTTTTCTCCGTGTTCTCAGGAGGGTTATTGAAACCCGTGCTGTATCACTGGTATGGAGTCTGCATTTAAACATCTCTAAGACAGCTTTGGCCCTTGAGCTAGTTTGTCCGTTCCTTATATATTGCATACTTAGAACAGATAGGCATTAAACTGTGATTCAGTTGTCTATTGAGATGAGAAGTTATGTCACAGGAGGTGATTTTAGAAAGGCAGGCATAAAGCATAATAGCCATATCTCAGTAAGCTCAAGATCGGCTTAATCTATGAAGTACAGAAAAAATAAATGCTGTATTCATAGCAAACTAGTCAATAATCTTGCACTGACACTTGCTACCTAGCAGACACACAGCATGGAATTAACATGCTTTTATAAATGCTTCTTTGAAAGAACTTGTAGCGTTCATCTAGACATATATATTGGCAGCTTAAGTACCTACAAGCAAAGTTCTTGCTTTGTCTACCTCAGTTTTGTTTCATCTTCCATATGTGGCTGAAATCTTTTGTAGGTGCTGTCCAAATTCTTTTCCATTTTAAAATACACAATAGCTTGCATTTTACAGTTCTCAGATCTCCTCTTCCATTTTTTTGTGTCAAAAGGACATTATTGGTAAGTACTAAACAAACACTGAAGGAAAGATGATATTGTGGCTGTCTTAAAAAGCAATGTGGTAAATCTGGTTTATAGTAGCTACGTTTGTGATCTGAGCCATCAATTAGTATAAAATTTGTCAACTTAAACCCCATTTTTGCTCTAGAAATATTAATCCTTTTTCTGGGGTTTTGCCTCTGTCTCTGGCTTTAAATAAAGGTGACACAGAGCTAGTGAAAAGCATGCTGCTCGCTGCCTATGGAGTTATCCTTACCTCTGAGTACTGGTGAGCCTCTCAGGATACAGGATTATGAAGATGTATCATGAAGGCTCTCATTTTGAGTGTCAAAATGCAAGATACTTTCCAGTACCTTACATCAATTTTCTCTTGGCTTCATTTTCAGCTTTTGCAGGCCTTCTTTAATGTACTTGTGCTGCCAGTTCCATAACTACTCAATATTTCAATTTATATCAGTATGTCAAAGTAGAATTTATCCTTTCATTATTCAGCACTCATAGATGTGATGACGTGCATTATTTCCATAAGAAAGGAAAACAGTGTGCTGAGAATGCCTGTTTGGTGGTGACAGAAATGTTCAGGTCTTACTGCATCAGTGAAAAATGGTTCTGTATATGCTTTAAAATGTACAATAGTTCTTGAAATCTGTTTAGTGTGCAAACTGTCATTTCAGAGTCCAGGTTTTTTTCATTTCAGGTAAATTACTTTTTTGTTTAGTGGTAACACTGTCTTATGATACCGATCATTCCATGCTAATGTTGGATTCCAAGGACAAAAATGCTCTTTGCTTTCTCAGATGAAAATACTAAACAGTGATGGGCTGTCCAAAGATTATTTACGCAATTGAAAGTTCTTCTGATATTAGACTTCTGCTTCATCACCCTTTGTTATCTGTGTTTTTCAGAACTGGGTTTGAAAGTACAGCTTCAGGAGTATTTCTCTGTCCAAGGACACCCATGCACCTTCACAGGGATTGTGTACATTCAGTTTTCTTACAACAGTGATGGGCTTTCAATGTTCAGATCCTTTGTAATAAAGAGAGTTGCTGAATGCAAGCAGTTACACTTCTGCTTGTAATAGCTTTTACAGTTAGGACATTAAATGTTTTATTACTAACTAAATAAAAATATTAAATTAATACAATAAAATAGAAAAAAAATATTAAATGTTTTTAATCTTATTACAGATTATATTAGGTGGAGCAAATATATTAATTCCTTAAATTAATGTTTATAGAATAGAATAATTTGTAAAAAGTTTTTTTAAGTAACTGTTCTATATAGAGAAATCCTGGTCTAACTATTCATAAGTTTTTTTTATTCAATTTCAAGGGTGAAATACCCCTTGCTAAATATCTGTGCAGTTTCTTAAGCAAGTATTTTCTCAGTTGTTTAGTTCCTGGCAAGCAACAAGATAAATTGTGGATGAAGAGAAAATACATTTTTATCCATTTGCTTAAATGGAAATTCTACTTGGCAGGTTTACTTAAGGCTTCCACCTACTTACATGATGTAGATGGCATATGTGAAGTCTGTCTCATTAAAATATGGGTTATGGGGAGAAAAAGGAAAAGAAGGCAGAAATGCAGGTTCTAAGTGCGTGTGCTGAGGTCCTGTGCATAAGGTGGGGACAGTCTGACAGAGTTTATATAATCCAGGTCAATTAATTTGTTGTTTGCTTAGAAACTTTCCATGATAAAATATGAGCAAACATTTTATTTACTTATTTTTAAAAAGTTCCTAAGATACATGTAATGTTATCATTGAAGGAGTTTTCTTAGGCAGGTTAATTGTGCTTTTGCATAGTAATTGTTCATGTCTATAAAATATCTTGCCAACATTTGCTGGTAAATAATTAATAGCCATAAAAATTTAAGTATTTAAGAAAAGTTTCACTTGATGAATTTATCCTGTTTCTAGCTTTTTTTTTTTTTTTTAATATCAACCATATCAAACTGCAACTGTTAACTACATTTCTGCATTTCTGGTAAGATTCGTTCATTGCCATTTGTTACACAAAATTCACGTTTTGTGTAACATTCCTTTTTCTTTGAGGTGATGTTTTTGTCAAAAAGTGATGGTGAGCCATTGCTGTGGCTCAACAGAGATTGCCTGGGATTGGAAGCCGGTACCACCTGCAACACTTGGGATAAGCTGACTATACCATCCAAATGTGATCCAGGTTCTGTGACAAAGTAGTTTCCCTGGAGCCACCCTTCATTCTTTTTGGCTTTAGTGAAAATTTTGGGCAAGCTACACCTTTTTTGCTAGCGTGAATCTGGAATAGAAAAGCTGGGCATGAAACAAAAACATTTGTTCCATTCCTGAAGGATTAATTTACATTATTTAATTTGTACTTAAAGGAAGAATGTCTATATGTACTTAACTGTCCATAGGCCAGTGTAAAGAAAAGTTGGTGTTTGAAGAATAAATTTCAGGAATTTCTCCATTAAATATTGATTACTCTTTTTTAATACCACCTTATCTACATGACTTGGTGATGCTATTTTCAGACATTTTAAGAATTGCAAAGGATCACCATTGGTGATTTGTTTTATTTCAGCCTGAATAGGGGGATGGCATTTTTAGCTTCTAATTCCTGCATCAGACAAGTAATGGCAGGTCAGTAAGGAGTGCTCATTTCAGAAAGACATGAAATCTTGCTTCCAAGCCTTAGAATGAAGGCTGTATTGCACTCTTGGCAAGATGATAGTAACTTTTTCAGTTCAACATATATTGCCTCATTTTTTGTTTGAATCTGACTTCAGTGCCCAGGCATTGGATCTTATAACTGTATTGGTTATCAGATAATGATCATTTTACTTTTAGAAAGTAAATTAATCTCAGTTGCATAGTTAGGAGATGCATCTTATCTGCCTTCAGGTGGCTCAGTATTGTGTTATGAAAGGGAGATAAAGACTGTTATCCACAAATCACAGTTCAGTAGTTTGCATGTTTTGACCTCAAAATGTGCAATCAGTGTTGTGTGGCTGCTGTTTAGGAACAGCTGTTTGCGACCAATTCAATTTCTTTAAGTGAGATAGATTACAGAAACAGCTGGCTATTGCATTATTAGAGATTAAGTCTTACAGGCACTGCAATTAAAATAATTATGTTATTGTATTTTTCTGGTTACAGAAGTACTGCTGGGGCTATGGAGATTAGTCTTGTCCATAATGACTCTATATTCAGAAATTACTGACTTTTTTTAAAATGGAAAAAGAAAAAAATATGTGACTCCAGTATAGCTTTTATAATAGAGTCATAACTTTGGTTTGGTTTTTTGTTTTTTTTTTTTTCTTCTTTGTTTGCCATTCCACTGAGGAGACTTCCCACCCCTGGGAACACCTGTAAGAGTCTGTGCTGTGGACAGCTGTAGAGCCATTGAGAACTACTGTTCAGGAATCTTTGCCTCCTCTCTGCTGCCACTGAAATGAGTGGAATGCAGCACAGAATTTGGATGGTATGGAGAGGCTGTTAGCGTTATCTTCGCCATCACATGGATTTTAATTGATGGCAGACCTTAGGCGCTTTCGCTAAGATGACTGTATCATGTGGAAATTTATTTTCAAACTTATATAATCATGCAGCCACCATCCTCTTCTGTGCTACGCTTGGGAGTTGAGTCATCCCTCAAAAATAACCCCAAAGAGATCATGTATCTTGCATCCTTGCTATTCCTTGGGACAGCTGTATTGCTTGCTTTTCCAGTTTCCAGCAGATATTAGACACACACCTCTAGATATGAATAGAGGCTGCTTGTTTCCCAGGGCCAGGCTATTTTCATTTCCCCTAGGAGCTTTGTCTTCAGTGCTACCTCCTGTTTTGTTTTTGGTGCAGCCCAGGATGGTCTGGAGTGTGTTTTG
Source organism: Falco naumanni (assembly GCF_017639655.2). NCBI lineage: Eukaryota > Metazoa > Chordata > Aves > Falconiformes > Falconidae > Falco > Falco naumanni. The sequence goes on from NC_054056.1 coordinate 71,834,807, forward strand.
GAGAGAGAAGGTGCGAGCAGGAGGAATGTTTTCTCTCTGGTTCCAGATAGTGAACAAACGGTCTGATTGCTCCCTGGAGAGCAAAGCAGCGTGACCTGCCAGTGAGCTTCAAGTCGCCCGCAGGACCTTCGGAGCAAGCCCAGATGGGCTGGGCACCTGCCCAAGCCCTGGCTGCCACGCCAGCTGGCCCCACCAGCCTGGCCGGGCCCTGCTCCGGGGCCAGGCCCTGAGGCCAGCCAGCCTTTTGAGCCTGTTTCTAACAGGCTAACTAGGCCCTTGGGGCTTACACCCATACTTAGCGCTTTCTGGAACAGTAAGAGAGAGATAAACTATTCATAGGGGTGACAACTGCTGCTTCTCTAGGGTGATAGGTGAGGCTGGTTCCGAATTCAGTATAGCAGGCCCCCTTCAGTCAGAAACAGTGCTGAGAAGTGCTAAAATTCAGTGATTTCCCATCATTCTGTATTCTGGTGTAGGGATCTTATTAGCTAGTCTGGGGTGGGGGGAATGACAAGGACGGAAATATTAATCTTGCCTGTAAAAGAGGTGGTAAAGGCATTCTGAACAGCCATTGTATGATTTTTCATATGGAAAATGTCAGCCTCCACTGTGGCTGTGTTACTGGAAATACTTCAGCAAAGCTTCGGCTTGACTGTTTAGATTAGAGACCGTTTGTAACTGAACCATGGCAGAAATGTGTGACTGATACTTAGCTAGTGTAACTGTAATTCCTCATCTGCTGAAAGTCAAATGACAGGTATTGAAAGGTATTTTACTGCCTAAAACTATTTTTCCTTGCCCTGCTAAAAATCAGTCTTCTCCCAAGGTCCTTCTTGAAGGGCTCCCTGATGTGACCTCTGGTTGCGCTTGAGTTATCGAGTGACTTTTGTTAAGATGGTGGTGTTGGCATGTACAGCAATGAATATGCAAAAAGCAGTGAGAAACTGGAGATGTGTATCAACATCATCTGGCTACTTACATCTCACTGCCTAGGTATTGAATTCCTACAGCAAAAGAACTTTTGAAATTGGTGTATGCAAAATAGATAAAACAACAACTTCAATAGCTTTGACACCAAGTCAAATGATAGAACAGCCAAAATTTCAGAAAGTGTGGTCAAAGAGTAGAGGCAGTATTTAATGATGGAGTCAAACCTCATAGGATATAAATGCATGTTCCAAGAGTCAAAACAAAGTTATATGGGGACGCAGTAGCAGAGCCGTTCTTAAAATTCTGATGATATTTCTGCTGATAGGAAACAGTTTTGCTCCAGTTAGGCCCAAATGAGGTAGATGCCTAAGACAGTATGGTGAAAACTGTGTCTGTGTCTCCAATAATCCAAGAATAGTCATGTTTAATAATTATTGAACTCAATTATGGAAAATATTTGGAGTGTCATGTGCGAGAAGCCACATAACATATGGCAGTCATCACTTAAAGCACACTTGAGTGACTGTAGGAGGACTGTGAACAACACGTTTTGTGTCCTTCTAGGATATTATATGTTCTTTATATATCCTCAGCCCTTTGGTTTGGTGTAGGTTGGTGGTGTGGGTTTATTTGTTTATTTATTTATTTATTTTATTTTGTTTGTGTTTTTTTTAATGGGACTTGGAGCCTGAATATCAAAAGTGGAATAAGAAGCAAAAAGTCTTAGAGGCAGAAGGGTACAGGTACATCATTTGCCATGAGATGTTCAAAGCCTTATTGGTAGCACTGAAACATATAAGCAAAGTATAGCACATCTGTGTTGTACAGTGGGTTTATAATGGAGAAACTTTAGGGTTACTGCAGCCCCCAATTGATATATCTGCATGTTACAACACAGAAAAAAAAATAATCTGAGCATAGCATTGCCCTGCTGTGGCCAAGGACACCTTAAGTTCACGGAGTGTCTTTTCCATTGTGCTTATGCTCTGTGGTAGCATGGGAAAGCATTCTGTCGGCTGCAAGAAAGTTAGGTTTAGCAGGATCCTCAAAGGAGCATGGGCATCCACCTAATAAGCTAGATAGGTCTTTATTGCTTCACTAGTAGTGCATTTATTGCACTGAGATTTCTCCTTAATGTATTTTTTTTAAGCTAATAAATGTACGGTATTTACAGAAGTGACTTTGAGTATAAACAGATAATTGACAATATTTGTATCAAGATTGTTCTTAAATATACTGAGGCTTTATGATACCTCTCTTTCCACCAGTCTAACTCCTTCTCCAATGCTCCCAGTAGTTTTACAGTCATATGTCATCCACTATTTACCCATCTCACGCACTCACCTGCCTCTGTAATCCTGCTTCAGATCCTGACCTGCTGTGGCCTTATCCCCTCTCCAGGCTGGTACCCAGCTCCTGCTGAGGTTTCGTGTGTGTGGAGAGCAGCCGCTGGCCCTAGTGGTGACCTCAGTGGTGATGGCTTGCCTCTATGAGCAGCATATCCTGCCTGGTTTTGTTTCTGAATAAACCAAAATTTAGGTATGAACCTGAGCATATTTGTAGGCCAAAAAAATATTCTGATAAAAATGTCCATGTTGTCTCCTGTGTAAATACTTTTTAAAAAAGAGATTATTTCACTGCTGTTAAACACAGCCTGTTCTTGCAGGGAAAATAGGTACAGGGGTCTGAAGAAAAGCTCTTTTTGATTATTTTGTAGTCTTTTGTGACACATGGAGGATTTAGTTTCAGAATGGGTAGCATATCATCCCATCAAAATGAAAAAAAGCATGAACTGAAGCACAAGGGAGCAGCACTGCAATTAACCTAAAAATCTGGGTATGTCCTCTCTTTTTGGGCTCACCTGAGGATTTCAGTTTATAGTCACTTCATTTGTATTACTTACTTCGGAAATACACCTTTTATGATTACCTTCCTTTTAGACAGAAGTCTTTACTATGTAAAACTTGAATTCTTTTTTCTGCAAATACTGATGAGATAGGAAGTAGTTCATACTCAGGTGAGCTATTTTGCTGTAGATCTATGTCTTTGTCTGTGACTTCAGAAGGGTGCTCTTGCAAACCTCAGATTTTATTCTAGAGTATGTTTATGTTAAAAGAAGGATTGCTCACAACCGTTCCTGCAGTGACCTGTTGCCTTTGGCAAGACTGAGTGAAAAAGACTGTGAATGCCTTTTGTTGAGAGACAATGTCTTTCAAATGAACATGTTAATCATAGAATCATAATCAGTTGGTACTGCAAGATGTGATACTATTCATTTTTTTGGCAAAACTCTCATCAGATGGCCCTGAAAGGACTGTGAAAGGGTTTTCCTGCTGTGATACTTTGTCCTTTTCCTCATCTCAGCTAGATGGAATGTCAGACATTTATTTATTTATTTATTTATTTACAAAGTGGTTGAAAATAGATCAGATCAGATTAAGAACGTTTACATTTGTTTTAAAACTTTAATTTTTAACTTTTCTAAACTGAAATAAGTATATCAATCTGTTTTCATGTTAAAATTAACCTTTTTAGTTTAACTGTTTAAACAGAACATTTTAACAAAACTGTTCCCCTTCCCTTGAAGTCTAAACATCTAAATATATCAAATTTAAATCTAAATAAATCTAAATAAATATAAAATAAAGATTATATCAGGCAGGACAGAGGATTCTTGAAAAGAGTTTTAGTCTAGACTGCCTGATTTAAAGTTAGTTAATGCAGAGAATTCCTGGTGATGTGGTACTAAGCAAGGCATACGTAATTGTAGGTCACCAGGTTTGGTGGTACGGCTCATGATATGTGGCAGTCATTTCAGAGCAGCTTTTTCAAGATTTTTCTCTGGTACTGTGGCACAATTACTTATTCCTTGCTTAGCAATAATGCTTAGGGTTCTGGACAAGGAATAAAGGATAGTTGAACTCTCAGGTGTAGTACAGCTAGAAAGCTTGTTTCAACGTCATTTGTTTGCTTTTTACAACTTAAGGGAGAATAGGGTCAAGTAAAAATAATAAAAAAAATATTTCAAAAAATAGACTTCTAGTAATTATCAGTCAGCAGTCTCTGAACAACTACAGTTAATTTAACAATATGAACACAAATGTAATTTCTATTAAAATCTTTCTACTGCAACCTTTAGTAACCATGGTAATGATCAGAGTATAAATTCCCTCATCATCATAATACAGTATACTGGCAGATCTGTGATAATAGATGTTGACAGCTGCTGTTCAAACAACTGTAGATAAGCAGGGAGCTGGTGAAGGTCAGTTATTCAATAGCTAGTAAAATTGCCAAGTCATGTGGTTTTATGGTATGATTCATGACCTATGGCAATGATTTCAGAGAAGTCTTTTCAGCCTCCTCAAGAGGTGTCTCTGGAACCGCAGCACAAGCCATGTAGATACGGTAGCAGCATATGCCCAAGAGGGAGGTAGTGGGTTGCTATAGTGAATGTAAATGTTGAACTTGTGGTTATCTACCACTGCTCTGATGTTTTTGTTCACTATGGAAGTTCTAAATGTCTTTCCATAAACAATTGCAACACAGTTGTTCTTTGTCTTTTATGAAACCAGATTTTAAGGAGTCTATATTCTGTGGGTTTTGACCATTCTTTTGTACTGGGATGAATTATTAGTGTTTTTTTGTTCTTTGGGGTTTTTTGGGCTTTTTTTCCCCCAACTGACCAGGCTATGTGATTTCCAGCATAGTTAATGAGGCAGATCTTTAGCCCTGATAGAAGAGAACGTGGAACAGCTGTCAGCACATTGCTGGATCTGTGCTCCCTGCTCTCTGGCAACGTGAGGAGAACAAAACTGCTGAACTTAATGCCTGTTACTTGTGACCCAGAGGAGGTTAAAAGTGCTATCAGTTACTGTGCTAGTAGCAGGGAGCTGGAGCAATAAAGCAGTTCTCATCGAAACTATAAAGGGATGACATTTAAAACCTTGTTTTTCACACTCAAATGTACATTTCTGAATGGGGTTCATGTTTTGACTTGGCCTTTGGAACAACCTGTCTCCATTTTACTGTGCAGGGGAGCTATAGCTATAGGTTTTTCATATCCTGTAGGCATGTTTCACCTTTGAATTGTGGGTAGCCTGATGTGTACTGCTTTCAAGGTTCTCTGAAATCAAACAAACAAACAAAAGGAAGAAAAATGTCTTGACTGATGTCAAGATGCACATGCTGCTTTCTTACCTTTTAATCGTCTTTGTGTCTCAATGACTATTGAGGTGTTGTAAGTAAAATATTCCTGAAAATTCTTAGCTATTGGACTAGGATAAGAGTAGGACACCACACTTTTTCTATAGTTTTATAAATCTAGTCATTTTTGTGTGCTGCTTTTCTAATGTGAACTGTTGGTGTTTAGAGGAAGGAGTATTATAGCAAGAGAAACAGAAATACCACTTCATCTCTGAAATTTTTGGTGTGGCTTAGCTTCAGTTGCTGTCACCACCTCATATCTATCTGCATGGAAACTAGTAACTATTCACATTAAACAGAAAGACATACTCTATTTTTTAATATCCTTCATTAAGGCTCTCCTCTTTTTGCAGTGGTTCTGTTTCAAGGTGGGATTTTTTTGTTTTGATTTGTGTATTCTTTTTGTGTTGTTTTTATATTTAACTTTCATTGTTTGTTCTTTGTTTCCAAAGCAAATCTAAATAATTTCATCTTGAGGCACTTGTCTGACAGGACGTTTGTGTACCAGTTTTTACTGGCCTGTCTTAAAATCTTATCCCCAAAGAATCCAAATATTAACTCCAGTTAGACTTTCTTCATTTGGTGCTGGTGTGGTCCTGAAGGCTATCTGGCTATGAGGGGTTTGTCAGGTTAAATATAGGAATAGTGTTTTTCAGGTGTTATGTTGCACTGCTTCCGAAGACACTGTATGGATGTTTTAGTGTCTCAGTTTTGTAACTGCTCTTGAAATCTCTTCACGTTGGCCTTGAGCAGCTACAGTACTAGGATGGGAAGAGATAAACCACATTAAGATGAGACATTGGAGAGGTAGAAATTTGGAAGCAAGAATGAATTTGATGAAAAATCTCAATGACTTTTGTGATAATGTTCACCTTCAAAAATTTTACTTCAGTTTTGTCACTTACAACTGTTTGAATGGACTGGCCACGAAAACTTCCTTAAATGTCCAAGCCTGGTAAAATCGTCTGAGAATGCTAGCTTAAAGAACTTGATTAAGAAAATTAATGACCATCTGCAGATGGTCAAAGAGATTTTGCGATGCAAATATTCTTCTTTCACTGCCTTTCACTGCTGTCTCTGCTGCAATTCAAGGGAAATATACAAAAGAAGAAGAAGTTTTGCTGTGAAGTGAACATCACTGGGCTACCATCAGTCTTTTGGGGAAATGGAAGTCTGCTTTTAGCAGGAGGATGTTTGGTGCTGTGAGTGGAAGTGGGAGTCTTCAACATTAATAATGGAAATCTTTTGTGATTTACCCATATTTTATGTAGATAATCTAGGTGTAAGCTAAATCACATAACCTTAAAACTGGAACTTGATATAGATTCTTAAATGAACGTGCACATAACTGCATTAAATGAGTGGGAGAGAAAGATTAAGCTAGGGTGGAGAAAGCAGGCTATGGTGGAAGTAGAGGCATTAGAATGGATAAGCTCACTTTACATCCTTCAGACTCAATAAATACAGTGGAAAAAGAGAAGTAGTAAAAATCTTAATAATATAGATGGCATATTTATAGGTGAAACCTGGAAATCATTCTCAGTTTAGTCTCAAATAAAATTGTGAAATCTCCTGTATTAATCCGAAGCAACAAAATATTCTGAGTTAGACAACCTCTGCTGAAGAACTGTCTATAGCAATCTGTCTCACAGGCCTTTTGTTTTCTCTTGATTCCACTAAAGCTGAAAATGGGATGAGAACAGCTGTTACTTTGTATTTAAGCTTTTCATTTGTAGTCCCTAAGTGCAAAGGAAGATATGAATTAAAATGAGACTTCCCAGGAGATTTGTTTCAGCTTTGGGATTTGCTGATTCATAGATACAAATATAGTTGAAAATGTCAGCTGTGTCAACTGATATTTTTTATATATATTATGAGGCCCTTAAATTAACACTTTACATTTTTCATATGAGCAGCTTTGTACATAAATATATCTGCCCATATTTACACTCTTGATTTTACATAGCGCTATTTGACCCTCACAGTCCAGACTAAAAAAATTTGGATTTTCTTTTCTCTTCTGTTGAATGGTTATTTTGCTGACATTCTGCAATTAGATGAGTCCATGTCCTTTTTTTCAGAAGGAACTCATCCGCAGAACCTGTGTCACCACTGTGTTTTATTCATAGATTTTTATCCTTATTTTTTAATCAAAATGTGTTCTCTTCTCACTGATCCCCAATTTCTTTCAAAACCAAGAGACCAAAGTTTGTTTGAGTAGTGAACATGGTTCTTTTCATTTTTTCAATCTTACTTTTCTTTAGAAACTGTAGTAGTATAGGTAAAACCTGTATCAAGGTCATCATAAGTACAACTTTTGCATTTCTCCTACTCTTTCTGAATTCCTTCTCAGAGTAGCTTTGCCATGATGATATATTCATTTTTGGTAGCAAAGTCAGTGTTTGTGGAAGTTCCTTTTTCTAGTCCAGCAGGAAACCAGCTCTGTTCTGCTCTTTTCAGTGCTAGAGAAAGGTAGAATAGATCAAAAATCAGTATGTAGAATATTTCAGTTCTGTCAAAAGGTTGAAAATTTAAAATATCATTTGATTTGGTTTTGAGCAACTGTTTTAAGTTTCATATCATGAAGTTCTGTCATGCCTAGAATTCTTCCTTGAATTATTTCATTGTGCTTAGCCTGTATTTCTGGCCAACCCTCAAAAAATACATCTCCATAGAATCATAGAACGGTTTGGGTTGGAAGGGACCTTAAAGACCATCGAGTTCCAATCCCCTGCCATGGGCAGGGACACCTTCCACTAGACCAGGTTGCTCAAAGCCCCATCCAGCCTGGCCTTGAATGCTTCCAGGGATGAGGCATGAGTCAGGTGAGTGTGCCTGTGCTGATGAGTCAAGAATTACTGTCTGGAACGTGGGCCCAAGACAACAAGGAGGATAGTGGTGATTTCAAAATGGCTATTAATATGTTAGTGAGTAAAACTCACAATTCATTTCACCTAAATCAAGAAAGAGCTGTCAGATAGTAATGTATTTTTATTTTTGTGTGACTTGGGCAGAATTTATTTGAACGTGTTTGTAGCAGTGTGCTCTTTGTCTCCACTATTTCTTTTAATGATATTTTATTCTTTACAGACAAGTTAAAATTGAAACGAAAAACATTACATGTTGCTACAAATGATTGATTCCTCTGTCTTGACAATCTAGAAGTGATTGTTTGTCAAATTCTATGACTCAAAGTGAAAAGTAGGTGAATTTGCAAGGTACATTTTAATATAGCTGCCATATAGCCATGTAGCTCCACCTGTAGCTCAGGTCATTTTAGATAATGCCTTTCCTTTTGGTATTGAGTGCATGATTCTGGTAAATTCTGTATTTACAAGGCATCTTGATGAAAAATAAATAAATTAATGTATACACATGAACATATGAGTAAATGTAAGTGAGCTTTAGTTACCTACAGTAAAGACGCCATGTGATAAGCATAACAGGGTATTCTTTAATTAGCACATAAGAATGCAGATGGATTTCTATTATTTTTATCAATCCTGTGACAGAGGTGATTTTGAAATTTCAGATTGTACGAACAGATAGCTTATCTCCTGTAATTACACAAGGTCTGCAATTAATCCACACACTGAATTTCACTTTGCAGTAGGTAATTTTTTCACTGAAGACTGATGCATGTAAATTTAATGAATATTTTCTTCTTCCTCAAGGCGATATCAGGAAAGCAAAATCTCTTTTAAAAAAGATAATTTAGAGATACACATATCTTTTTCTATATTGGTGAACTCAGTATGAAAGTATTTCCTTACAGCTGTGTATGTTTTGATTAATTAAGCAGAATGTTTTTGCTTTTACTTGCTTTAATGAAGGCGTGGAATCTCCATGCTTGGAGATACACAAAACTTGACTGAAGATGGCTCTGAACAAGGTGGTTTAGTGTTGAAGTTGGATCTCGCATCATATCTATCATAGCTTTGAGTGACCTACAGAATCTCCATTCCAACCTACATTTTCTATGATTCTGTTATGAATCAAAAAGCTTATAAAAATCTTGAAAGGTTCCCCTGTGTTTACATACAAGAGATTTTTTCTTCTTTTATGCTTTTTTTTGTCATATAAACAATCCTTGGATTTAAAATGTACTGCAGAGGGGAACTGAGTATTATATTTTTAAGTCTGCTATTTTCTGATAGGTTTCTAAGAAAATAAATCTTACCCTTGACACTTGGTCAGCTTAATATCTTTGTAGCAAATTTAATTCTTGAATTTAAATCATTCTTGATTTCCATCTATGCAGCCAAGATACCATGTAGAAACCTGTGTCTGATTTATCCCTATTTCTGTGATAATATAATAGAAATAAAACTCTGAAAGAATGTAATTTGTCCAGGTAATGTAGGAAGTCTCTAAAGAATAACTCTTATTTTTATATTAATAAAATATTATTTGTGGAGTGATAGTGACCAAATATGCTACATAGAAACAAAGACATTGACATTGTCTTGTACATTGACAATGTTTTCTGATATTTTCATGGTTAGAACAAAGATATAATACAGTCCCACATGCCAACATATAACTGGGAGTCTGTAATTTGGAGCTCAGCATTGCAATGACTTCAAGAGATGTGGCTTCAGGTGGCTGTGGACAGGTGTTGGGAGACATACGATGTGATTTTGTTCTTTGAAATACTGATAGGATCAGGTTAAAAAACCCGAGTAGGATAACAAATCCAAAACTCCGTTGTTGAAACAAGTGGTGAAGGAAATACACTCTGGGGGAAAATGTCATCAGAGTGTTTGTTGGAGTTGACAACTTGTGTATGTTTTGAATCTGGATCTTGGAGAACTAAACAGGTCTAAGTTTCTCTTGTTTCCTTTTAAGTAAAGGAATCTCTGACGTGAGGAAGTAAGCATCCCTGACAGATGGGAGCCACAGAGGCAGAGATCTTGCAGAGAGTGATCTTCAGCTGACCCTGCTGTGATGACAAAGGAGGGTGGCAGATATATTGGAGGTATTCTGCTGAAGTGGGAAACTGAGTTACTAGATGCAGAAACTGATTTTTCTACAGTTTGAGTTGGAAACATGAACGTGTATATAATGTCAAAATTTCCAAGCTCACTTGAGCTGTCAGCGGAGGTCAGCCAGCAGATAGCTACATATGCTTTCAACCGTGATGCTGTTAGTAGTGCTTCTGTAAAACTGATTCCGGCTGATAGATGGAAGTGGACTGAGGAGGTAGGCGTGTTCTTACGAGGTGTATGTCTAGCCAGTGCCACAAGAAATCTGAAGTGGCTTGGATCCTGTGTACCAGTAGTACCAGACACAGTGTAAGATAGAAAGAAATTAAATTTGACTAAAAATAATAATAAAAAAAGAATGGTATATTGAAGTCCCATTTAAGTTGGCCATCTAGGAAGACATGTATCTCAAACTAAGTGCTTCTATACAGATTATAGAAGTGTACATACTGAAATGAAGATTCCCTGTATTCCCAGGGTACAAACAGTATAGAGTAGTCCAACTCTGTGTTTTAGATGAGAAAAGGTAGAGCAAATTGATTACAAATGGCTAACTATGTCAGCACATAGCATTGACTCTCTGGGTGAAATTCCAGGCATAATGAAAATAAGAAAAATACTAAGAAAAGAAAATGTATAAACCAGCCAGCTAAGATGGTTACAGGAACTGAGAAAAATGAATAGAAAGAAAATTTGGGTTAAACAGTACAGCAATAATCGCCAGTTTGATTGCCCCTGTATGAACTAGGTGAATGTCATGAGGTGGAGTGAGATAGAGGCAGAACTGTTGTACGCTGTAAGTGGCTGAAGCAATATTCAAGGAGCTCACTAAGGAAAACTCTTGCTTTGGTTTTGAGCAGCTGCGTGTAAATTCAAGATGTAAAAACTGAAGAATCACTTTGAAGTGGTGACTGTAATGGAAAGTTGTTATACCTTGGTGCTAAAGTGCTTTTGACAAATTTCCTTAACAAATGCTTTTAATTAAACTGAACTACATTAAAATTCACAAGAAGAGCTTCTTATGGATTAATAACTAGTTAAAATACAGCAATTGAAGGTGAGGAATAATGGGTATTTTTCCCCAGTGGAAGGAAAAAGATAGGCTGTGGATGTGACCATGTTATGTGCAGTGGAATTGGGAAGTGTAATAGGACAGTACTATATGCTGTTTCTTGTTGTGTGAGTTAAGAACTGAAGGGAATATTTATTCACTGAGTGCACAATACCGTTGCAGATGATATTGTTATATAGCATAAGTGAGTTCAAAAATGATAAGACATGGCAGAAATTTCCATATGGGAATATTAGACACAAAGACCCTTATACACAAACATGGGTGTCTCCGACTCAGTTCTGAATAAGCTGCCAAATTGCAGGTAGCTAGGACATAAGTCAAGGGTAGTCTTGTCTGTAATTTATACACTTTTTTGTATGCACTACAGATAGTTCATTATGTACATTAGCTGCATTTTTTTTCTTTTTTTTACCGTATCTGTCACAGACTTGGAAAGTCTAGAATTATAGGAACTGCAGTATTTGAAATTGATATCTGAATCTCTTATTCTCTATGAATTATTATCTCTGAATTCTTTTATCTTTCTGCAATTTGTGCAGTTATTTACAATAGTGCAAAACAGAAATGGAATAATCTATTCTAATTTTGTTGTGTTTTAACCCTAACTTACACTACACAAAAGTGAGGGGCAAGAGGAAATCAGAGTCAATAAATTCAGCTTGACCTTTGCTCAGTGGAAATCATGAGCAGAAATCTCAAACAATTAAGGAGTTGTATTTGACACTGGTAATCCCAACAGCACACATAATACAATTTGAGTAAAAAATGCTTTGAATCACAGAAAGTATGTGCATAAATACAATGTTGGGTTTTATTATTAATGTGTCCACGGTTTTCGGTTATCTACAGTATTTATGAGATGCCATTACTATCAATTGAATTATGATTCAAGCTATGGTATCCTTTCTGTGAGTCACTTGTTTCTGATGCAGAGCAAACAATCTCTGCAGTCTTCCAGGGAGAGCTCATTTTTACCTAGAGAAAGAACCATGACTGTAATCATTTAAGGTTATTAAAGTGTCCATTAGTAGGGATATGAATGTAGGTTCACAGCAAATCTGAAAATAACGAATTGCATTCCAATGAAGTGTCTCTATGTTTACCAAAATCTTTGCTTTTGAAAAAAGAATTCTTGATCAAAATCAAGTGACCTTTTACTGCTGTTGCTGTCTTTCATCCTAAAATTGCCATCAGTGTAGTTGTGGTTAACATCGTTACCACATAACTTCAAAATTCTCCTCTTCTCAGTAGGTTTCAGCCAGTTTTAAAGTGTGATAGTTGAGTTTGAACTGTGAAGTTAATGAGGTTTCAGTATACCTGCCTCTAAGTTTTGTGGAGAAGTTGCTTTATGCCTTTTTAACAGTGTTGCCAGTGATGCAGTGGAAATTACGTGTATGCCTGTGGGTAATGTGGAACCAACCCCCTGTGGGAAAGGGACAGTTTCATCTCCCTCCAGCACAACAGAGTGATAGATTCAAGATGGTTAAGCTGCAACCTGCAGATGTCCCTGGAGAATGGGGATTTCCTGTGGAGGAGAAATAGATCTAGCTTTAACAGGTCAGGTAATCTGAAGAACACAATCTTCTCATACCACTGGTTATGTACTGTAACATTGTTTTCAAGATGGAGCAGCTTTAAAAACAGAAGTAGTGAAGAGAAATGTCACTCATACTTGTTTGTGTAGTTTGGCTAACACAAAAAGTATGAAGGGATAAGGATCACAAGGAATTGTGTTTGTATGTAGGTTGCTGAGGCTTGCTTGAGGTCGAGTCTCTCGTATGCTTTTTCTCCTTCTCTGTTTCTGAATCTTACCAACATGTATCTCAGCTTGGAAGCCATGGGCAGGTGATTTTACCAGCTGCAAATGGCTAAAGCAGATTCCTAGATTATGCAGAGGCTTAGGACATGTATGTCTGAGATGTTTCTTAGTTTCTCCGAACGTAGGTCAAACAGTGCAGCTGTCTTTTGTCCTTCACCCTATTCTTCTGACTTGGTAACTGTGAGAGTAACTATTAGGTCATTTGGGGCCAGTATGCTTGCATAATTACTGTGATTATGTCCAGCTGAACTATGATGAGAATTACATATTTTAGAATAACTCATATTAAACTGATGTGTAGAGCTAGTGTCATAAGGCCGTCTTGCAGCATTAGGTTTAAAATTATCAATATTTTGTGCTGCACATTTTTGATATGTCTGATACAAATTTTTAATAAAGATTCATGCAAAAGTGCAAGCAAACATACAAATACCAACAGTCCAGTGTTTGTAAATGGTTTATATTAAAAAGAGCGAAGACGTTGATTGGCGAGCTTTTAGTATTTCAGTGATGAAAGGAAATAAGTTGCATGCTGCATTTAGGGAAAAAGAATAGTCAGCACAAGGTCGGATCGGATTGAAACCACTTTCCTTGCCAGTGCCCACATTTAAGGCTACAATACAGGGTAGCTGGCTGTGTGTATTGTTGCTGTGGTACAATTCTTAAAAAAGCTTTCTGTTAATGTCAACTTGCAAGCTTCTGATTCAGCATTTCACTTTCCCCTGAAAAAGTCAGTTACATTAATATATTAATTATATAAAAGAATAATTAGTGGAAATGTCTTTGTGAACACAGAAATAAAGAGCTAGATAGCCCATTTGTTACTGTGTATGTGCTTCTTGATGAAGAGATACATGCTTATCATTGTACTTTACAAGAAGAATCCCTAAAATGCAAGAAAAGCAATAATGCAACACAGATACAGTGAATATATATATGACAGAAATGCTAAAACTATATTCAGGAGATGTTGTCCCTAATGTAAAACTCTATTAATTCAGTAAATGAATACAGCGGGTTATACCCACTTCATTGAGCAGGAGGCAAAATCACCAGAAAAAGTCTTTGTAAAACTGGGTCAGTGGAGCCTTACGAAGCTTAAAAATGAACAATAGAGCTGAATTTGAAAGAGCTTTACTACTTAGTTTCAGATTCTGGTATTTGAATCTTCATTTCAAATTCAGCTCCTCGTTTCTGACTACCTGACAACAGGAACGAAGCGATGCAAAGGTATCTTGAAGAGAAAGATTAGTGAGATAACATAGAGGTCCCTGGAAACCAGGGAGCACATGATTAAAAAAAAAAACCAAACAACCATTTTGAGACAACTGAGATTTTGACGGTGCTTTTAACTGTAGAACCTGTAAATCACATTGGAGTAAATGGTGCAATGGGAGAGGTAACTTCAAGGTATTTTGGTAGTGGAGGTAATCAGGAGGGGAATTACAGAAACAACAAAGCCAGTGAATTGCCTGCTGCTCTCTCTGCAGTTGCATTTTCTGCCAGAGCATGGCTGCACATTTGTCCAGCTGACAGGTCTGGGTTTACCAGTTCTCCTCCTCACAGATATTTAGAAAACCAGATACAGGCAGATAAAAGCCAGGTAAGAAAAAAGACTTCCAGAATAACGAAAGGGGGTGTTTCATTAGAGGAGACCTGAGAGACTGTTTCTGCCACAAGTCAGAGTGCTCTGCGGAGGTCCAGGTTGCAGGTGCTTGTGTGGAGCAGCTCAGGGTTAGGCGGTCCTGCCCGCTCGCACCCAGCAGCACCCGGACAGTGCCCAGGGGCTAAGCTGTGTGTGATCAACTCTGTAGCACAATCACTGAACTTCTTGGGGGTTATCTGTGTCAAGTACAACTCTGAGGTTAGTGAGGGTGCCTGCTCAGGTCTCTGTGTGCAGATCGTTTTGCTCTTCTGCACTTGGGTAGGATCTCTATTTAAAAATTATACTGGATAATTCCAGAGAAGCAGTATTTGAGCAAACCAGTTTTGGCAGAAGGAAAAAGTGATTGTAAACTTAGGAGGGGGAAAAAGTGGAAGAGTGCGGTTCTGAAATACTGTTTTAATGGTGGAAGGAAAAAAAGCTCCAGCTTTTGAGGTGGTGCCAGGGATAATAAGAAACTGGACTTGATCTTAGATTGGCTCCCCTCCAACCTTATGACCTATGCAACCTGTATGTGATGAAACATTGTGCGCAATGAATCCTGGAGTGACCAAGCTGGTAAAATAAGTGCCATGTTAAGTGTCTGAGAGTGGCTGGTGGTGGAGGAGACAGCCCTCTCGTTGAGTCATAAGGTTCGAAAAAGATCCACTCACATTCTAAACTCCTCAGAGAGGAGTCTAGGTGCAGCTAGATCCAATCCTAGTCTCAGACTTGGTCAGTGGTTTTAGGTCTAAGGGATTATATGTACAGCCACTCATCAGAGTCAACATTTGCCTGTCAGAACACAGTTTAAGGACTTTCACTGGAACAGTTCCCTGAAATTGAAAAAAATATAGATGATTTATTAAAGCGACAGATGTTAACAACTTTGGAATTGCTGTTGTTAAATGCACTTATGACTCAAGTTAAGAGTTCAGCGCTTTGGTTACCCATACTTTCCTGGGTAATGTCTGATGTAGTTGGAGGCATAAAACTTAGCAAAGAGGTGTCTCTGTTTGGGGAGGAGTGAGGTCCAGGCCCATCAACCTGTCTGGTAGTTGGAGTTTTCATCCTGAGGAAAAAAAAAAGATTCTAAAATGCAAGGTTTATACTCACAGTGAGGTGGAACTAAGTCAATTCTTGTGTGTCAGTTGTCCCTTAACAAGGTTCTGTAAGGTCAGTGGGGCCCAATGGTTCAGCACAGAGCAGGCAGCACAGTACAGACAGATTTGTGGTACAGATTCATGGTTACAGATATGTGGGGGTCTTCCTGGCCTTCACTGAAGCAACACCAGGCTGTGAGGCCCCAGCCTCACCCTGGGCATCACTCAGTCCGTTTTCTTGTTAGACTGCATCCCTTATCTGTTTTGTGAGATAGGCATGCTGCTCAAGTCAAACTCCCAAATGCACTTTGAGCCAAATACAGTAATTTCTTGTTAGGTCAGGGTGGAGGGGGGAAAAGGGGCGTACTGCCAGAGGAAGTCATTAGTACTTCACTACCTATGTGGTGGCTGGAGAGCATTTGTGCCAGAGGAGAGCCGAGTTGCAGGAGTGCAGCAGTAACTTCTCTGGTCCTGGAGACGCTTAAAAGTGGTCTGTGAAAGGACAAGTAGTTTTTACTTGAGAAATTTTCTGTGCCAGGAGACATAACCCTGACCCCAAAATTAAGCCCTTGTAAACCCCATCCTTACTTAGAAACCTTCTGATTGAAACAGTAGATTATGATTTTGTAAAATATTTGTGTTTTGTTTGCCCAAATGGTAAGTATTTTACCTGTTTGCTGTCTCTGCAACCTAGCTGCCAAACAAGATGCTTGGTGGGTTGTGGATTTCATTATTGTTTCTTCTCCAAAAGGTGGTGAAGTGCTGGTTTATGGAAAAGTAGGTGCTGGAGTCATTGGACTGCCATGAAGAGTTTGTGGGAGCAGCGCTAAAGCTGAGTACATATGAAATTACGATCCTTTTCTGGGATGTTTTTCTGCCTTAGAGAAGATTGTAGGGCATGCCTGGTTTGTTTTCTATTAACAAAGCTATGCTTTAGCTTCTCATATTTTGTTGTGCCTATTGTTCTGGGTAACAATACCCATTTTTCACTTTAATGAGCACTAAACCTCCTGCCAGTTTTGTTTAAAAGAAAAAAAAATCTTGAAAATACATTTCATGTTAGAAGTGCAGATTCAATATGAGTAATTTCATATTTACAAACTTTGCTCTTTGAGTGTGGAAGGGTATATGTTTTTTGCACTTAGCTCTTCACTACTTAAATATCACTTTTCTTAGTTTTCCCTTTTCTCTACCCCCAACCCATACTAGACAGAAGATATGCACAGTAACTTTATAAATTAATTATCTGGCCTTCCTGCATATAATTCCACTACACTTCCAGACACACATAGCCATATATGCACTTAGACATTCTGGTTTTGAAGAGAAGAAAAATGAAGTTTGAGGATGTTATGATGTTCCTTCTATACAAAGCAGGTAGCTCTCAACCTGTTTCACAATGCTTTTATGGTAATCTGATCATCAGGCTGCTAGGGGAAAATAATCTTACAGAATCGTGTTATGTGGCAACTAACGAGTGAAAAGCTTCAGTAGACAAAGTTCCTTTTACAGGTAATTACAATGAATTAATTAATTGCAATTATTAGCTACATAATTGGGATTCACAGACATGAGAGTAATATGGCTATTTGTAAAACAAGCACACAAAGCTATCTTCTCTCAGAATCCATTTTGGATTCTTGAAATTATGTAGTTGATATTATTAACTTTACGTCCAGGCGTGATTTCTGACTTAAATCTCCGCAGTCCTCAAAGTATTAGAGGCATGTTGAGACACTGTGATCTCCCACACTATAAGATTAGAAAAAAAACCATGTTCATTTAGTGTTTATGTAAGGCCACAGATGCTTATAGTTAGCTGAATATTTCCTTGTTTCTAGAAAACCTTTGATGAAGTTAGATAATAAACTCTCAAGATGGAGGGTGGATCTCTCTGTACCACCAGTAGCACAATGTAATGTGCTAGGGCTAGGATAATCACAATGGAATAATCTGTTGGGGTTTTGGGGTTTTAATTGTCAAAAGACTAAGGCTAAAGTATTCAAACCAAGGTCATGGGATTTCAGACCTGCTGTTTGTACACATAAACTGAACAGAACTCAATTACAAAGGTAATGAATGTGGTATGTCTTACTGAGTTCACACAAAGATTTTGTAAGAGGAGAGTCATATCTTAGTTTGTTGAGATTCTGTGAAATCTTTTAGAATATCAAGAAATTAAAATGCCATAGAAGTAGAGAGAGGTTTGGATGGACTGATTTAGACAGTAACAGGTGAGAAGTTTCAAAACCCCCTCCCCCCTTTTTTTTTTCTTTTCAATACGTGATTTATAAATAGTTTGTCTTCTTAAATTCAGTTAGAAAGTAGTGTTTTCATAAATGTGTCTCCTGAGACTACAGTATTT
This sequence comes from Falco naumanni, assembly GCF_017639655.2. Taxonomy (NCBI): domain Eukaryota; kingdom Metazoa; phylum Chordata; class Aves; order Falconiformes; family Falconidae; genus Falco; species Falco naumanni. The sequence continues at coordinate 71,852,932 of NC_054056.1, forward strand.
ACAACATTCTTCATATGAGGAACTGTGATGTTGTTGCAGTGTAGTGCAGAATACACAGTGGCTTTACAAATAAGAGATCTGATTCTTACCAGGATAATTCTGCAGTTTCCAATTGCAACATCAATAGCATTTAATGCTTGCTGCTACTGCTACGTAGCTACGCCAGAGTACTGACTAAATACCAAATATGAGTTTCAACATACTGAATTTACCTATTGATCCTATTAACAGGATATGGGTATTTACTGTAAAATTTAAATATAGTGTTGGCTAACTAACTTTTTGAACAAATTCCTGTCTTGTGCTGCTAATGAATATCCGATGCTCTTTTAATAGTAGATTACTCTATTATTAACAACAACCATTTTTTTTCTCTTGATTTTCTTTCTTCATAGAATCATAGAGTAGTTTGGTTTGGAAGACACCTTTAAAGACCATCTAGTTCAGCTGCCCCCTGCTGTGGGCAGGGGCATCTCTGACCAGATCAGTTTGCTTAAAGCCCCATCCAACCTGACCTTAAACACTTCTAATAATGGGGCATCCACGGCTTCTCTGGGCAACCTGTTGCAGTGTCTCAGCTCACTCATCATAAAATTTTCTTGCATATGTCCAATCTAACCCTACCACTTTCATCATATGGGTTGCTTGTGTCAGTCAGCTCGAGGTTTAATGCAAACTTTCCTTACCCTTGCACAGTCTCTCTTGTGAGACCTTCTGCCTGCTTCCTCCACACACACAGTCCAAGAGTGCTGGGGGCAAGAAACCCCCTCAGACATCGCCCAGGGACCTTATAAACCTCACACTCCATGCAGCACGTGGCAACTGCTGCTGCCGCCACTGCTGCTGGCATTGGCTTCCCATTACTTGTCAAACTAGTGCTTTTCTCTGGTAAGTGTATTGAACAGTGGGAAGTTTATAATAAGATCCAGCAAAAAACATGTAATTTCTAAAGTTATCAATAATATGACATTGTTATTAGTAACAATTCATTCCCGTAGATGTTCCTGCCCCTCTTCCAGTTTCCAAAGAAAAATGACTCTCAAAATATGTATTTCTAGAGTTATCAAGGAAAATCTTAATCATAATTACATGTTATTCTCATTTGTTCATAAGAAGAAAAATAAAAAAACCTGAACACTTGTGGGAGAGAGTAAGTGACTGTAAATAATAGTATCTTTTGTAATGAAGGATAGTGGGTATTTTGTGCTTTTACATTTGATGGCCCTCAGCCTCATAAATGATGAGTCATTTCTAGAGGTAAAAAATTGTGTTTAGGATATTCTATTATGATGATTTTCAAGGAATTTATTTCTCTCTTTTAAGGTAGGAATACAGTAAGATTGTTAAGAAGCAGACAGCTTCTCAAGAGTCTCTAATCTGAACCTCTAATATAGTGTTGCCCTATGTCACCTGAGGGTCTGTAGTCTTTGTATATAAATCAGAGTGCATTTTTTGGTGTGTATATTACATTTTTTCCTTCCATTAAAACAAGCTCCCTAGGCTGAGATGAAATGTGTTAAACCCTACAAGGTGAAGATCATGCATCTATACCAAGCATACAGTACCTGAAAGAAGTGAAATTTCTGTGTTGACATCTATACTGAGTATTCTATGATATGCCACAAGAAACTCAATACTTGGTTATTTTATCTTGCCTCTGGGAGCTTGGATTGTGGTCCACTGTGCTCATTAATTTTTGATACTTCCACAGTTCCTTCAGCTCAGTGGAGCTTAGCGGTGGAGAAGTGCTTTATAAAATACTGGTTTTTTGCTTAAAAGCCAAACTTCTGATTGTGTATTAAAAAAAAAAAATAATGAAGTAGAGCTGTAAAAGAAGTAGGATATGAAAATAAGACTATCTTGAGTGATACCATTAATTGTATAAAAATATTTTTTAGTATTTATATTTAGTACTCTGAAATAAGAAAAAAAAACCAACTTGGAAGTTGAATATAAATAAATGTCTCTCACAATTGAAGTCAAAGTTGCAATTTAACACAAGTTTAGGTTTTGAATTATGGACTTCACTGGTTTTTTTTCTTACTTAGATTTGTCCCTGTAGAGAAAATTGCTGCAAGTTCATCTATCTGTTATTCCATAGATGCACAAATAAAGGCCTTCACATTTGTTAAGTAGATGTCAAATTTACAGAAATCTGGGCTCATTTAACAGTGTATGTAAATGCAAAAAACTATTTTGATTTCTACTAAGAAAACATTTTATTAATATAAATATAAATGTTTTCCGTTCATATAACAATGCTTTGGCAATCCTATCTGTAGTATACTTACCCTAATTAGAGTTCACAGGTATTGTTTTATTGGGAAGAGATAAAAAGGGATTTGCTGGTGTGGCAAGTTTGTGGTGCAGTAAGAAACAGAAAGCAGATCTTTGGAATGAAACTCCTTGAGCTGTGGGGTATCCCTTTCTCTCTGCATAAGAATGAAGGATAGCAGAAGGGATCTAGTGTCTACAGAAAAGGCAAATTAATTGGCATGTTGAAGAAAACACGGTTCCAGAAAACAAGACATAGTATTTCTCTCTGCAAAGGTTATATAAGGTCTTTCCCCACTATTGTTAGACTCTCCTCTATCCTCTGGCATCCAGTAATATCTACTGAAGATTTTATCCCAAGATCTCAGTAGTACTTGTCTCATGTTTTAAAGATTAACCAACTCAAATCCCAGAATATGCAGGGCTTGTTAATTTTTTTTGAGCCATGTAAAATTGCTGAGTGTTGCTCTAGGTATTTTCCAACTACTTTTGTCAAAGTGTAGGAAGACATTAATTCTTTTTCCTTCAATGAAAGACCTTTTTCTTATATTGTAATTCTGAGCTGATGTTGTATGAAGAAGATTGTTTAAAAGGAAAATTAGACTGTTACAATCTTTTAGTAGTTAATCCTATAAAAGCTGCTGCTTTTGAAGTTTTTCCCAAGTGAAATCTCACCTCTTTATAACACACCATTTCTTTTAAGAGAGAAGTAATTGAATATCAAGCAGGCTAAATGTGAAATTCTTTGTTCTTTTTTAACCGCCAAGTTTGTATTGGTCCTTTTCCATACTAGAAAATTTGTAACCTTAAGGCAATATGGGGACAGATACCTTTGAATGAGTAACTAGGGACAGGGAATTAAATGTGCTTGTATGATCCTGTCAAGTGTAGAACCATAAGCAGTTAGAGAAGTTTGGGGGACTTTGAGGAAACAGTGGTTTACGGTAAATGTTAAGCAGATGCTGTAGCTCCAAAATACGTGCCTCGGCGAGGTGCCCAGAGGAGGGATAACTGTGGTGTGCTGGAGGGTTTTGCAGAGGGAGGCCTGTGCTCACCCTGTGCGGGCTCTAGGCTCATGCCTAAAGCAGGCACTGCTGCACTCGGGGCTTTAGTAGGGTGCATGTGTAGCTGCCTGGATTTAGCTTCATGGCTGAAGAGCCTCTCACTCATCAGGTAGTGCTGATAATTTGACAAGATCTTGCTTCTGTGAGTGAAGGGGGCTCTTGCTCTTGCCAAGCTTGAGCTCAGCAGGAGCTGCTCCGTTTAAGGGTCCAGCAGGGAGTGAGGCACTCTGCGTGTTCAATGATAGGTGTGTTTTTCATGTGTAAGAGGCAGCAGTTAGGGAATCCTAATGAGCTGGGAACTCAGCAAGAGATTGCGTGAATCGAGAGCTGTTGTTCGTAGCAGCGGCAGATGTTGCTCCTGCTAGCAGCAGGCATGATTATTGTCTGGATGGACTTAAGATGTGACAAGTGTTATCTGGCTGGAAATTTGTCATGCTTGACCCCAAGCAAAGACAGAATAAAGCTTGTCAACATAGAGATAGCCTACAGGTACATCGGCCTGCTTACCATCCAAAATCGCTGGGAGTTTTTTATTAAAAATAGAGAAAAAATGAGAAGCAGTTCAGTTTGAATCTGGAATGCTCGGTCAGGCTTAGTTGCCTTTACTTCGAGTAATCCTGTAAGAAATGGGAGTTTTAGGTATATACTTGCCTATTTATTTATGAGAAAGGGATTGTTATTAGAGGATTTGGCAAAATGAAAAGAGGTTCAAATTCATCAAAGCTCACCTGACTTCAATTGAAATTTACATTGATCATCACTTTTCCTACTTCCCTTTTTTTAGTCTGAGTTTTGTATTTTTCAACGTATTACTTTTTATTAGGAAAAAATAAATAAATTCCCATACCTAGTGCTAACTACAGTTAGTTTAATAAGGCAAACTCCATATCTTCCAAGTGGTATTGAAGGTGTTGGGCACATGTTTTGAAGAAGCTGGTTGAGGCATAGTGCCCCTTTTACTCCTGGTTACATGCCCATACCTGGATGACAAAAATAATGGAAGAGAAAAGTACATCAATGAGATTACACAGTTGCTGTTATTCCTTTTAACTCTCACTAGTAGCTTTAGGAGAAGTTCAGGAGTGGCACACCACTTCACCACTTTGTAAACTACCCACACCTGGAGAGCTTTTATGGACAGTCAAATGTTCAGTTCTGTTTGATTGTTCCTGTGGTCCTGAGCTCCTAGTTGTCCTTTGGAAGACAAAGCCAAGTAAACTGTTTCTTTTAAACAAATAAACAAAACCAAAACTAAAAAAGGGCAGAGGGATGGAGAATGGAGACAGGTCAATCGAAAAAGGATGAGCAGCCTGCACAATAATGGGAGTGATACATTTCAAATCCTTCATTTCAAAGTTGGTAAAATGGTAGTGCACTGTCATTCCTCCTCTTTAGTCCATAATAGCCAGACTGAAGTGAAGATCCTGTAGAAAGGGAGACTGAGTTTCCATTGGAAAACTGAAGCTTGAGAGAATACGTAACTGGAAGCCAGGTAATACAGAAATGCTTTACTTGTGCTATGTACCCAACACATTAAACCATGCTTAACTTGGTGAATCTCTGTCACTGTTAAACTAATGTACATGTTGAAGCAGTTTGGCTCTCACTGGATAAAACAACGTAGTGTAGGCTTATGTCAGAGAGAGATTTGAATGCCTTCCAAAACTGATGTCAGAATGTACAGAATCCTTGTTTTATGGTTGTTCAGACAATTTCATGTCATTTTACATATTCATCTGGATGTATATATAAATATATGTGTACCATGTTGATATACATCAAGAAGATGAAAGCAGATGAAAGTGTATCAGTGACTTAACTTACTGTCTGCTGCCCAAATTAGCAGGAAGTCCTGCACGATACTTAAAAATTCTTATGAAATTAATCTCAAGATACCTATTTAAAGATAGATTTTTAAAAATTAACAAGCTACTGGAAAATACATGAAAGACATGAGTCATTAGAGATAGTACTGCAGTACATATTGAAGCTGACGTCTCATGTTGCTACTGCCTTTTGTATATGAAGGAAAGAAAATACATTTTGTTTATATGTTACCGTAGAAATAACTAAACCAGCTGCCCAGTGATGCTGCTGCTAGTGGAAATAAGATGATTATTTCATGATGCATGTCATAGCAAACAGCAAGTGGATTACAGTGCACAAAAGTGAAAAATGACTTCTTCAGGTGTAATAAAAATGAAGTGTCAGGCTCTACAGTTTAAGTGATGGTTGAATCTCAAAAGGCTTAGAGTATTAGGTTTGGTTTGGTTTTCTTTTTGTTTTTGTTTTTGTTTTTTAATCCTGTTAATTTATTGCTGAGCTTTCTTGAACTTTTATGTTTCAAATTGTTACGTATTTTGTGCACAAATATATGTGCTGGATTGGTGAAAATAGTGCAATTGATGAAGCAGAATGGGAAAAAATACCCCTTGTCATAGTGTGGGAGGAAACATCTGGGAAGGGAAGAAGAGACTTCTTATTTAATGTGTTTGCCTATAATTAGGTCACCCATAGACGCAATAATAGTAAATTGCTGTATCACATATTAAAAGGGAAGGTGATAGGTCTGTGTGGAATAAAACCATCCAGGACAAGCGAAGGATGATTTGTCTCTATTTCTGTTTTCAGAGCTCTAGACAGAATAGTGGGATACTGGAATTGCCTGTGAAGTTTAGTACAGCATCTTGCTGTATGTACCAAGAAAGGTAATTTCCCCCCATGTATTTGTTTAATATATCAAAAGAATCTCTGAGAGATACAGACATGTATGACTCCCATACTGCATTCAGCTTTTTATAGAACCATGAAGTTAAATCATTATGCTGTGTTAAATGCCATTAGAGCCTTGAGTAATTTCTCGATGCATTTGTAGTTTATGAGAGTGAAGAATTAAGCAACTGTCTAGGTTACTGAAAAATTATAAGGTATGTTTTTTGTTGTAAAGGCTTATTGGAATGGAGCTTCTATAATGCTGTATTCACCCTTAACATAAGACACACCAAAAAGGTAATAGATGGCTGAGCTTAAAGAAAATAATACAATGAGTCAAGACCAGACTATGGGCTAATGCTTTCAAATGTCTCTTGAGCACTGTCCCTGCCTTTCAGTGTGGCACATGCACTTAGCCAGTGTAATTTCCTTCTGTAATCCCCACCAGAGATGCTATAATTGTTCAGAGAACATTGCTGACCAAAAAGCTGAGAGGTCTCAGAGGCTGATGTCTTAGATGAACAGTGTTGTAGCACAAATTGAAACTTCTTGACAAGAGCCTTAGGCTTTCTATTTCTGAGATACATGAAGTCTGTAAACAACTTACATATGCCACTTGCTTGGTGCCAGATGCTTGCAGCCAGGTTAGCTGAGTCTTTTGAAGCTGTAGAGAAGAAAATGCATCCTGATTTTTTTTTCTTGTTTTTCCTTTTATGGATTGTTATTTTTCACAATGCTGTTGGAAAGCTGAAAGAAGAGTCAGTACATGTTAAGGTTAAAAAAGAGTACCAGCATGATCCATTAGACCTTGTTTCCTTTTGCTGTTTTCCATAATGAAGAAGAAAATTCTGAAAAAAAATCATACTTAGCCTTGTAAATTGGGTAGAGTGTCTTTTATGATGGGTGTGGTAGGCTCTGAGAAATAAAAATTTATCACAACATTTGTTGTGATTCTTTTCACAGCCTAGTGATAGAGCACAAACTGATGATGGTACGGTTTGTCAGAATTGGATGTACAACATTAACCTATAGCTACTTTTGAAAAACCTTGGTTTTTTTCCTGAAGTGGTGTGACCAGTGTATCCCATGACTATGCAATAGTGCTTTCAAATGTTCACTTGTACCAGTAGAATAGACTCTGCTATAGACTGCATAGAAGAGTGCATAAAAGATTGTACTTGAAAAGCACATATTACGTTTCCATAAGGCAATACTTGGCATCTCATCAATGTGAAATATATTCATTTCCTTGCAGCCTTTTCATTTTAAGTTTTAGTAATTCACTTTGATATAAGAAATATTTGTTAGCAGAAGTAAGGTTTAAAAGAGTTACTGATAAATAAACAACTTCTAGCTTTAAATCCAGATTGTGCTTAGCACTTGCATTGCTGTAAAAGAATAAGCAACTGTCTTCCTCCTGTGCCTTATGACAGCCTTGTGAGCCGTCTGTGAAATCTGCTGGAAGATAACTTAGGCATGTCTTCTCTTGCATCAGCCCTCAAGATAGCCATTTCTAAAAAGTGGTTGTCTTTAAAGATCATTTATGTAATACAACTCAGCTTACTAAAATGTGCTTGAAATATGAACTAGTCTGATGCATCAGAGATTTGTAATTAAAATGCTGTCCAAATTAAGCCTCCATAAGCTAATTAGACATCTTTTATATAGTGAGTCTATATGTTTGGCAACCTAAAAGACTATGAATAAATACCAGTCTTGCAAAGTGAGGAATGTCAACAAAACTTACACTTTGGGGGGTTGGGGTGCGGTGGGGAGAATAGATCTTTCTAAAGTAGAATGTTGCAATGGCATCACAAATTTTTAAAGTTTCTTTCATGTCTTTTTCCTTCTAATATATGGTTGATTTGCCAGCTTGGTAAATTACTACAATGACAGATCTGCTGTAGAACTGGCGCATGGTGTTGCATTAGTTCTGAGTTACGATACTGTGTATTTATGGGAGAAAGGGCACAACAGATTCTCTTGCTCTTTAACACAGTTGGGACATCTCTGGCCTGTTTGCTTTATCAGAAAAGATTTCTTGTACTGCAAAAGCAAAATACTATCCTCATTTTACCTGCAGGGTGGTATGAACCAGATTGCTGATGCCAGTATGACTTGGTGAATCCATCTGGTGAATAAAATCTTCTCTTACCTACATCTCCTTTTTTCTTGACAGAATACTCACGTTCTTTGATCGCACTATGATAAGAATTATTTCTGAAACAGTTAAGAATGACAGCTTGAAAGACAAACATTTGAAATAATATTCTTTTTCCTGGTTAAAATTTTATATTTTGGCTTTCATGAATTTAGCACATTATTCCAGTGAATATAAATTTCAAGAAATACGTATGATTCTTTAGGGTGTTATGAGTCAATGAAGTGTAAGGCATTTTGTAAAGAAAGATAAATAGATTGCTCTATGCTGTTGGAGAGGACTAGCGATCCCTAACCCGGTAGCCCTCTGCAGTGCCTGAGTACACCTGTTGTGGTCTGCTTTCAGGGTTCATCCTAACATTTCCCAGAAGATTACCTTAGTATTGAAGAGGGTCAGATATGTTGTAGAGACTTTATTTTAGGTCTTAGTGGACTGTAGGGTTTTGGGAATTATTTTGTGGGATGTGGTGTGCGAGTAGAGGTGGAGTAATGCTGTTAGGGCTTACAGGTGTGCCTCTGTATGTAGGTACTGAAATCTTTCAAATGTATGCCATTCACATAGTTTTGTCTGTGGGGAAACTGAACAGTTGTATTTAGTAAAATGAGAAAGTTGTTAATAGCTGAAAGCAGGCAGCTATTCTTACTTTTGTTTTTAAATTGAGTGGAATGCCTTCTCACAGGCTATCCTCCCAGGTCTAGCACAGAAAAGGTGTGCCAGAGCCATTCCTTAGGAAGTTCCTCACGCTTGAGGGCAAAGGGACAAAGTGTGTCCCTGGGACTGAACTGCTGTGATTGAGGAGGCCTACAGATAGGGAGAACTAAGACTGACACTGGAAATCGAGGAACATGTAAAACTTCGCCTTTAACTTGGAGGTGGTTGATTTAGAAAATTGCCATACTGTCTTGTATAGTTTGGTTTTGCCTAGTGGTTGTACTAATGTATGGATTTGTAGTTCACATGTTCACACAAACCTTTCTCAGATGTTGATGATTAACTTATATTGAATCTCCAGTCTTTATTTGTGCGAGTGAAACACCTAAAAATAGCATGATTTTTTTGCAGATATTCTCACAGTATCAGTTGTAAAGATAAAAAATTGTTACAAGATAAGAATAATAAATAACCTATTGGAAGCACTCTCTTTAAAAAAAAAACATTTGAGGTTATTAACTGTATTCACTACTTTCAAAAGTATTGTTATCCATTTGAAACTAGGAATATTCATGATTTGTTATTTGTTTCATAGCTTATTTTCCATGCATTTTGATATTAGAGAAAATTATGATATGAATTAAATTTTGCCATCATCACCCCTTGTCATGCTTTAGCCCCATCTGGCAACTGAGCCCCACGCAGCCGCTCTCTTGTCTCCACCCCCCCCCCCCCCCCCCCCCCCCAGTGGGATGAGCGAGAGAATCGGAAGGGTACAAGTGAGAGAACTCATGGGTTGAGATAAAGACAGTTTAATAGGCAAAGCAAAAGCTGCGCATGCAAGCAAGGCAAGACAAGGAATTCATTCACCGCTTCCCATAGGCAGGCAGGTGTTCAGCCATCTCCAGGAAAGCCGGGCTCCATCACACGTAACCGTTACTTGGGAAGACAAACAACATTACCCTGAATTTTTCCCCCCTTCCTTCTTCCCACCGGTGGGATGGGGGTGAGAGGCCCTGGCTCTGTGTAAGCACTGCTCAACAGTAACGAAACCATCTCTGTGTTATCAGCACGGTTTTCAGCACAAACCTGAAACATAGCCCCATACTAGCTACTATGAAGAAAATTAACTCTACCCCAGCCACAACCAGCACGCTGTTTTTCTCGTTTTCGCAAACTGCAGATTGCAATGTTTCACAAAAGTCATGGCAATAGAAGCAATGAGGACAAGGAGTTTGATTCCTCATACAATGAAGCTTGATACATTTACAGACAAGATTACATGCTGAGGCTGCTTGTGGATGCTGGAATTTATACTTAGGAGCTGGAGAGTGCTCTTTCAGCCTTATATCCTATCATCTGCTCAGGCCAATGCACAGTTTTGTGTAACACACCGCTTGAAAGAGACTGATTATGTGATCAATCCTAACATTGTTTTTCTGGGGGGGAGATTTCTTTTCATTTTTAATCCTTCCTGAAAAGTTTAGCCGCAGAGGCCTCAGAGATATGTAGTAGGCTGCAGTAAAATTTGACTTATGATCTGCTTTGGCAAGTACCACTGAGTGCCATTTTACAGTTCTGCAGGGTTCCTCCCCAAACTTACATTGTTAGCCATTGCTGACTTTTTCTTTTAACTTCCTCTGTTGTTTGAGCCATAGTCTACTGCCAGGAATTGTAGTGTTTGGTTTTTGTTTTGGTTTGTTTGTTTTTGTTTGGTTTAGTTTTGTTTGTTTTAAACAAACACAATCCCTGAGGTATATATTGATACTGAAGGGAAGTAGGTGTGATTCAGGGACCTTAGGTCATAGTGGACTGTGGAATTTGAAAAAAAATATTTTGTGTCATGTGTTGTGTAAGGATACTTAGCATATATGTTCACTTGACCCTTTTGAACTGAACAGCTTTTGCAAAATTGATTGAGATTGCAGGAAGCTTGAGTTAAATGATCGAGACTGCCAATGTCAATCCTCTGTTCCTAAATTTAGAACTTGAAAAACTTCAGCTTTGGTGTAATGTCTAGTGTCCATATGGAACAGGATGTTATTTTCAATAGATTGCCCTCACCAAGTTTTAAACCAGCCTACATTTTGCAGGGTTGTCACTTAAATAAAAAACTAGGAACAAGAATCAAAAAGCTTATTAGATCTTTGGGTACTAGATGCAATGATCTTGGATACATCATATTCCTACACATAGAAACCTAAAGAAGAGCTTAATTTAAGGTTGTCACTGTATTACAAGATACTGTGTTCTATAAAAGCGCCACTGCTGCTTGAAACTATTGGTTTTGTAAGAACAGAGGAAATACCCTCTATTAGACTTCATCAGACTCTTGAGAGTATTAAGGCATGAATTAAGCTGAACAAAGCTTTTGTGACGTTTTTGTAAGACTGGTTTTAATTAAAAATTCCTGAACATTCCTGGAAGTGTATAATATTTCATTATTTATAATCCTTCTAAACACTCCATCACTGCATCAAGTATCTGAAAAAATTAAAAGGTGATGCTTCCACACACCTTTCCTGTCAACAGTAGTAAATCATCCTGAAAGCAAAATAATTATAGCTCACAATATATACAAATTATTTGGCTTATTAAAATGCATGAATTCTATAAGACAACTTTTGGAAACAAAATCCAGCTAACACTCAGGACTTTGATTGTCAGATTTATGTTTCTTACATATTTAACATTCATATGAGTATCAGCTTGCTTTGCTTTCAGTGACCTAGAGGTGGGACCTCCATAACCTTGGTTTCAAGTATCTCCTAGATAAATTTCAATTGCTATTATTTCACTTGTCATTGCAGTCAAAGGAGAATGGTTTTCCTAATGTTAGAGCAAGAGCTGACAAATCTTGCATGTATTTGTTCCTTGCTTCTCTGTGTACCATTACCAAGGTTTGCCATGTTTCTACTGTAGGTCTAGAGGGGTATACACTGGCAGCTGATAGGAAAAGGGAATTGGTTTTGTTTCTTGTACTTTGTGCTCTCCATCAAAAAAGGCTAAGTGAAAGCTTGAACTTGATTTCCAGTTTAAAAAAAAAAAAAAAAAAAGTGGAGAAAAAAAGAGGTGCAGCTACAGTGTACGTATTTACATCCAAGTTCAACAGTCCAGTATGAAGAAATCTTAGATATAAAGCTAAGCAAGGAAGTATAAGTATTTAAAAGCACTTTTTTTGTGTTGTCTGTTAATTTTATGTAAAATGCAAACATCTTTTCCTCTGTTGAAGAGGCAGTGGCCTGCTTTTTATAGGTAAGACAGCAAAAAATGAGAGAAAATAAAATAATAGCTTGCTTTCTTCACTGTCATTCTCTAGTTTGTGAAGTCCTCCTGACATTTTCCAACTGCTTGTCTTTGGTCTCACGTGTTTTCTTCCTGTAGTAGTCTAGACTGTGCGTTTTGGTCTCCCACCCAAAGGACCAAGTAGGTCCTTGCTGTAGGGTTGTTGGCAGTGCCATAGTCCACAGAGGTGTGTAGAACAGCTGATCAGTGGACTTTTCTGGATACATCAGCTGTTGTCCAGTTGTCAAGGTCTAACCTTACTGATTCACGTGGTCTTTTCTGTCCTGTATTCTTCCACTGTATTTTCTACTGTGATCAGCCTTTCTCCTTCATGCATAGGCTTCAAGGCAGGCTGTTGTTTTCTTTATTGTGTATTTTAATATGATTTGTGACTGCAGAATCTAGCTATACCACATTTTAAAAGCATTTTATTGTGATAAGAGAATGGACAATCCAGAGGTGCATCTATGTGATAAGCTTTAATCTAGAATTTTCTTGAATTAAAATGTAAGCTAATGTATCAAAATGGACTATCATAAAGCAATAGTCTTTTCAATTCTGTATGTATCATTACTTTTATAATCATGTACCTTCTGCAAATTAGACTTCTGTGGCTGAAGTTCTGCTTCAGATAGCTAAATGAAAAGGTAAAGTTAAACCTTTGTTTCAAGAGTGGACCTTTGAAAGTAATGTGGCTACAATCTCTTAGAACATTTGTACTGAACTGTTCTTATCAGTTTTGCAAAAATCATATGTTTTCTGCCCTAAATGGCTACATATTTTGTGTCACCACACACAAAATACCCTTTTCCAGATTTTCAAGTCATTGTATGTTTACTTACTGCTGGGAAGACATTGTTACTTGGAAATCCAGCAGTCATACAAAGGTGAGATAAAAAGACTTGGTTTTCTAAGTGAGTGAGTGGAAGAAGAAGTTATGACCTTTAGTCTTTATTTGACAGAAATCAATCTGTGAGATTTGAGATGTGTAAATTCAGTTTGTAATGGTTTTATGTGCCAAGAGTAAGGGTCAGCATGCCATTTACAATGCTGGAATGAGGCTTCAAATGTGAGCTTGTGATAGGAAGCTGAAACAAAGCATTGGTTTTTGTTGTGTAGGCTATTACATATGCTGAGTATAATGTATAGGAATAGGGAAGTGCAGCAGAAGCTTTAGTTCGAGAGAGCTAATAATGGCAGAGGAAAATTTTTGAGATAATTTTCTGTGAAATTTTGTGTATTTCACGTTTAAACAGCTTTAAGAATTCAGTTTACTTCATAAATGAATATTTGTATTAGACCGGTAAGTATTGTTGGAAAAAACAGCTTGCCTTGAGGCTAACAAAGATGCAGCAAAATTCTAGCTAAACCATGCTAAAAGCAATGGTTGTTATTTTAATCTAACCATGTTAGTAGTTGGATAGCTTATAGGAAGTAGTGGTTATAATCTAGAGATGCATTAGCCTGGAGATGGAGGTAAACGTGCCTTTCACTCACTGGGACAGAAATAGAAATAATACTCAGTAGAGTCAGTGGGTATATAAGAAAAAAATACCCATTTTGCTGTAGAATCAATGTCAAGACTTTTGTCAACAGCAAAAATAGCACCCTGCAGACCCTAGCAGAGACTACCAAAACAAGGCCACCATGGCCTTCCATCCTACGTTGTGATCTAGGCAGAGAAATTAAACAATTAGAGGTTACAGGAAAGATAAGCATACCTTCAAATAAAATTTCCTGGTTCCATTTACTATTTATTTCATATAAACATATATACTTTTCTTCATATACATTTATATAACATATATACTTTTCTTCACAGAAGGGGATTTACTAGTTGTAAATTATTTTTTTTTAAATCTTTTATTTAGCTGCTATAGAAGTTGCCTCATGGAAAACTGAACTGTCAAACTTTAAGAGAAATGTAGGCTGCTGAACCAACTGGTGATGTACTGCACTGAGTAAGAATACAGAATCCATCCTTATTTCTGTTCCCTCTTCTTTGTAATTATACCACATGCATATACTTCTGGAATGGATGGTACCTGAAGTGCATCTTAATCTAGAAAGAGCAATCCAATTTCCCAGTATTCTTACAGTATTTGGTAGCAGCTAGAAATAATTTGATCATCTATTATATGTGACTTTATGGTGCCAGAATTACTATTCACCTGTATTTGTGATTAAAAAAAAAATAGAACTTTTCCAACTGCTGGTATGTTCATCTATGTTACTACAATAGTAATCAAGTGATGAGAAACACAACAGATGCCTCAGGATGTCATTATTTTTGCTAGGCTACTGGGTTTTCTTTTTCCCAAATGATGCCTTGTGTTTTATTCATATCAAGTTTAAAATTATTTTGTTTCTTTGATTTCAGTAAACTATATTTGGTATAAAACAGGTGTGAAAAAAGGGAGGAAATATCTCAGTGAGGAAATTAAATTTGCAGAAGTACTGGTACAAAATGCAAGTTTAAGGCTTGTAAGTGTTTTGTGTTGGCTTGATTATTTTAATGTCATGGCAGTTATATTAATTTCTATATATTGCTGTATAGTAATTGCTTTAAAATACAGTAAGTACAAAATATTTAAATGTAAGGATATCTTTGCTGAAAGATTATAGCACTATTTTCAGGGCCTAAGCACAGAAAGGATTGTTAAATTTCCAGCTTATATTTTAGGTTTTATGACTAGTGATTTTTATGATGAGAGGAATGTATTCTATCCCAAGGTATTTAAGGGGTTATCACTTTGTACTTTAGAAGCTGCTGGACTTAAAAATTATGTATAGTAGAAAACAAGGCTAGAGCTGTTTAGTTGTTGGCATGTTTCCTAAAAGGCTTTGGCTTATTCAATTAGTACTTGCTCAAACAGTATTTAGGAACAATTTAGGGACTGGCATAGGTCAATGGCAGCTCCTGATAACTAGTATAGATAAGACCTTTCTGTTCTGGAACAGAAGAGATTTTAACATTTTGCATGCAAGCCACGACACTTGGTCACAGTGCCACAGAATGGGCTTTGGCACATCTAATTTACCAGAATTCGTGTAAACACAGGGTCCTAAACTGAAATGTTTCCAGAATTACTTGTGTGGTCTTAGAAGAGGTTGAAAATAGCAAACAATATAGAATTTCACCATAACACTACTCCTTCTCCAGATTTACCTGCTAAATTGTAATGAACTGCAAAGTGAATACTTTATGAAAGAAAAATGTTACAGTAAAACAAAACAAACAAACAAACAAAAACCCCAAAAACTTGAACTAATCCCCCCACCCCCCCCAATCATAAACCAGAAAATGTCAAAGAAGTAACTACACCTGGTTTCAAGAACCTGAGAACACTTTAACTGGTGGAAGTCTGCAGCAGATGAGGCCATTATGGGAATTTATTTATTTTAAAAATCATCGTTGTGTTAGTAAGACCATACACTTGCCCACGTGACTTTCCATGTTCCATGGACAGCAGTATATTTTTTTCTGTATATTTCCATAGACAGCAGTATATGCCAGCTCAAATGAATATGGATGTTGATAGGAATAAAGAACAATAAGGAATCAAGCAGTAAAGCTCTGGAAGGGAGAAATAAGAAGAGTAAGTGAAAAATGATTGTCTCAGGACATTACCTTGCTGCTTTTCTTTTTCTGTGCCCAGAAAACTTTAATCATTATAAATTACATATTGGTTTTTGTTATCATTGTATCATTACTGGGAAAAAAAACAGTGCTATTTGAGTTGAAGCTCTGCAAAGGTATGAAAACCAAAGAACTCCTAGCATCTTAGCCAGGTTGCTTTTTTTCATGCCAGGTTTGAATTTGGACTGTCGGTTAGCTTTTTCTACTCGATAATATTAAGCTTTTATTTTACTAACTGAATTATTTTTGTAAATCACAGTAGATTGTTTAAATAAGGGAATATGACCTGAACTCTGAATCTTTAATAGTAATTCCAACAGTATCTTCAGGGATGGGAGAGTTAGAGGCTGTTGATAATATTTCCTAATTCCATTAATTCTTCTGGAATATACTAACATTCAAATAAAAACAAGTAGTGAAGTTGCAAGAGGAACAAATAAAACCTGTGAATATATTTGAACCCCCCAATTTATTTTAGCACCTATTGGTGCTCCCTGGCGGGGTTGCAAGGTTAAAACCCTCATCAATTACGGTTCACACTTTGCAAAGTATGCTTCAGTTGAGGCAGGATTTAACCCACTGACAAAATTCCCATTGACCTTACACGTGATAGCTAACGTCAGAGCAGCAACAAGAACTACTCTCCTCTGAAGACCATAATGAGATTTCCTCTCCTTCATGTCTTTAACACCTATGCCAGGAGAGAGTTGTAGTGTACGTGAGAACTGACTTGAAGGGGAGACCCAGCTTGTGTTTACCTTTTTGTGGGGTCTCATCTGTTCAGGGAATAAGTGGGTTGCATATGTTCACTTGCAGTCCATATCCAGTGGGCCTAGAAAATAGTTATCCCACCCACACCAACCAGTGATGCAGACAGAAAACTCATGATTCTGAAATTAATTTTGCTTAGTCCATTTTTACTCTTGCAACATAGTTTAGGATTTAATGTGGTATCACAGATCAAACCCATTCAGTAAATAATTAGAAGGAAGAAGTAAGGATTTGTTTTGGGGTTCTTTTGTTTGCTTTTTTGTTTTCCCCAGAAACCCTAATTCAGTAATCTGTATGTATCGCAAACTAACTGATTAAATATAGAGACAGAGATGCTTAAAATAAAGAACATGTTGAACTGAGAGAATACTTTCTGAAAGAAGAATGTTAAATATTTGTTTGTGCTGAACTGGAGTGAACATAAGCTCCAAACATACAAAGTTGTTTAACAAATGATTTCTTGTGAAGGGGAGTAAGCAAATAATTTAAGAATTCAGCATTATTCTATTCCAAAGTGCCAAAGCGAAGGAAAAAAAATCTTTCATAATAATTACCAGCAGATTTTTTTTTTTGTAGTGAAATGCTTGTAAACCATCCATGAGCTGTTTTATATTTCTCACTTTGTGAACTTATTTTAACTTGATTAAAAAAAGTTATCTTTAATAAAAATTGAAAAAAATACGGCAACTTAAGGACAAGTAACTTGAACGTCAAGGTCTGCGCAGTATACTTACTATCTCTAAATTGAAACTAAGGTATACACAGCTAAAGTACTTACAGTCTGTTTATAGAGTCTGACCGATTTAAAAAAAAAATCGTAACCAAATATACCAGACTTAAGGGAAAGAAATAACCTATGTTAAATAGATTATGGTAATGCCAAGAGATAAAACTGCAATAAAAACCTTGAAAGTTAGATTTCTCCATTTCTTCCTCTCCATAATGATACTACAGTGGAAAATCTTTTTACTTTGTCGTCTGTATGCACAAACCAAGCACAAAAACAATGCACAGATGTGAGTAGAGCTATTACAAAAGAGACATTCCTACTTTTTTTATCCTGAACTTTAGATGTGCAAGATTTGAGTTCTATTCAGTTTCATTTGGGGTGGGGTGGGGGTGAGGGTGGGGAATTCTGCTTTCACAAAAGGAAGAAGGCTTCATTTATGAAAATGGGAAACTAGCTTCTGCTATTCAAGTCAAAATGATAACTTGCCAGGGAAATAAGCTACCTAGTTGACTGAAGTGTAATTTTGATCAGTGCAAGAGTAACAATTGTTGATTGTATACAACATGAATCTAGATGTTGAACAAGGTTTTAGGCCTTCCTAGTCTCTCATAGTCCATTATCTACTGCATTTTTTCGTTTCCTTCGTGTCCTGAGCTATCAGAGAAAACACTCGGCCACTAAATCCTGTTGCCTTCTGGTTGATACCTGTGAATGATTAATACAGTAGAGCCGGACACAAATGAATATGGAGAATAAGCAACAAATACCTTTTCCTTTTTGCTAAAAAATGTTT
Source organism: Falco naumanni (assembly GCF_017639655.2). Classification (NCBI taxonomy): domain Eukaryota; kingdom Metazoa; phylum Chordata; class Aves; order Falconiformes; family Falconidae; genus Falco; species Falco naumanni. Next base: position 71,871,013 of record NC_054056.1, read on the forward strand.
TAGAAGAGGAGATAAGCAACTTAATCTTTTTTTTTTTTTTTTTGCCTGTTAGCTTCTTCACTTATCATCTTTAAGATTAAGCCTTAAAAATAAGCTTTTAAGAATCACATACTGGAAAATCAAATTAGGAGTACTGCAAGAAATACAAGCATAATGCAAGTCTGATCTTTTCATAACCATGTAGACTGAATAGGCCGTGAAAGAAATAAGCCAGCACAAAGCCAGTACTATCTCCTAGCTTTGTTTATTATGATTGATTTAGATGTCTAAGCGTTTTTAAATGTGTTTATACCTCTTCAAGTATATAACTGTCTTCCTCTTATGTAACTAGAATTTTAACATGATTAGCACCTCATACACAGTAGGAGTCTCAAGGTCTGAGATAGCCATTGAAGGCATCTGTTCCCACAGGACAAGCATGTCTGGTACACTTAAAATGAATTGCCTGGTGAACAAGTCACAGTATGTAGATTCAGATACAAAGGGCCACTGCTCCAGGCTTTCATCATTATTAGAATGTTTCATCATATGCCGTGCATTACATGGTGTGTGAAAAGACAAGGCTAAAACATTGATCTTGCAAACATACATGTACTTAAAAATTAAGAATTTCAGTAATTCTGTTGATCTTCAGGAAAATACCGAATTCTTAAAGCTAAGCATGAAAGAGGAAAACAGACTCTTAGAAAAGAATAAATAAATATGCTAAACTAGCCATCTGAAAAGTATTGAATTTGATTTGTGAAATTGTTTTGTATGTATGTTTCACTACATAAAACTTGAGTGATCCGTGGTGTTCCCTGAATGTTTCCTGGTTATCCTGAAATTGCATAAGCAAAATAGTGTGATGCTGTAAATCAAACTACAATAAATGGTTTAGCCTTTCTGTTTGCCATTTATAAATGTCTGGTTTGCATTTCTATGAGTATTATAGATTATAACCCTAGGCATAAAAGGAATTAATGAAATCAAAACTTGCTTGCATTGTGGAATCTTGTTGTCATGTTCCTTGTGTCAGTTCTGCTTACTGCTGGGTGCTGCATGCTTTTTCTCAACAGGTAGAAAGAGTCTTGCCCTGCAAGTGACACTGTTAATGAGCAGATGGAATTTTAGGCAGAACATGAATGTAGAGAAGGTTTAGAAATTCAAGTGATTAGCTATCCCACCTCTGAAGTTGTCACAGTGAAAGTGCATTATTTTTAAGAGCTAGATGAATTAGAATTTACAGATAATTTTCCTTCTGTTGAGAAAGTTTTAAACAATAGAAACATTTAAGCAAGTACAACTACATTCTGATCTAAACTACGTTATGGACAACTGGAGCCTGATCAGTGCGATAGTGTGGGTCCACCTTGCTTTTGTGAATTTTCAAAATCTACTTCTCTCAGCAAAATCTCAGTTTACAAAGCCCAGCATTAGATCTTGGTTACTGTGATGAAGGCCACTGTATAAAGGTCTGAATGAATCATGGAACTTGTGTTTCTGTAGTACAGAGAAAAATGGCAAGAATTAAGTTTGCTGACATTTCATGTAGGGTGGGAATGACTTGGTAGTAACATGTTATTGCTGCTTGTGTGTGGCTGTTCTTCTCACCTGATCCGTACTGAGCAGAATTCCTTGCTTAACATTTAGAGTTTGCTCCAGGGATTCATTCACTTGATTATCTAAAGACTATAACAAGCTTTTATTTTATGTCACCTTACCATTTTGAATTCTTCCACCCTTCTAAAATCCTCTCAGGTTCTCTGCTAATGTTCTAGTACAACAGACATGGCTATAGGTGAGGGTAAGATAATTAAACAGTCGTGGGGTAGAGGTGCCATTATGGGCTCTCCAAAGTCATCAGAGGCTCTTCAGCAAAAAACACCACAAATCACAAATAGTGTAGTACGTTTTGATTCAGAAGCTTGTGTAGAATCTCCTGGTATTTTCACCTTGCAGTTGCTGTTTGTTTTCTTCTGGTATTGCCTGTCCAGCTTCTGCAAGTGAGAGTATGCAGTTTATCCTACTGCTATATAAAACAAAGCAGTGGGATTCCAGTGCATCGATTCAATTTCCATGTTTAACTGAAGTCAGCACTATGTTTTGCTTGGGATTGTGAGCAACACGGTGATTTAAGCATTTGTGATCATGGACTTGACATGTACTTGATCGTGACTGTGGTCGTAATTGACAGTGCTCCTCTTTTTCACTCATCAACTGTGATCAAAATCAGTGTATGCAGTTTACTGTTTGTACTGCGGTCAGAGTTTCTCCTGCTTAGTTTTCTGTTGATTTGAAATTATAATCCCTCTGGACATCCTATGAAGTCTAAGACATATTCATCTGCTGAAGATTGTCTCTTGTTTTTACAGTTTGTGCTGGACAGCTGCATTTTTGAAGTTGAGTGAAAATATACATGCCACATTGGTTCATCTTAATCTTAGTTTGAGATTCATTTGGCTTGAGGTCATGTGTCTTTCAGAAGGAAAAAAAAACAACAACCAAACACTTCAATGTTTAGTCTACAGTATGGAAGCTTGGAATGTGGAAATCCTTTTAAGTGTTTTTTTATTGCCTGTGATGATTTCAAAGATAATGATCTGGTTTTACAATGAAATAACATCCTGTAGGAATTTTGAGCCTAAGCCTTAGGATTTATGGAAAATCCTGTATTTCTAGTGTAGATAATGAGAATAATCAAACAGTACTTTCAAAAATACGAAGGTTGCTTGTCAAATACTACAGAAATAGTTGAACTGTTCAAGTTCAAAGAATTTCAAGAACCTATTGACTCCAGAGGTTTTATTACATAAGTAGCTCAGCATACTCTTTTCAGTAAAATATAGTGCACATGCCTGAAAACTTGAAATAGTGTGAAATTAAATTTCTGATTGTGGAAGTATAAAAAAATACTGTTTTCTGAAATACTGGCATCTGTGTGAATTTGATTATACTACTTGTAGAAATTTGTAAGAGAAATATGTCAAGTAATAACAGGATTGGTTCTTCTGATTTAAATGAAGTTTAAGACAGTTTTGTCACTTAACATTGCCAGGTTTAGCAACACAGTTGGGGAAGGTATCTGAACTATATCTGGAAATTTTCCTGGATCTGCAGAATTCAATGGCAGTACTTAAATCCATCTAGCAAGAATTCACAATTTCATTTTACAATTATAATAAAATAAATGTACATAAATTCCCTATTCAAATTATGCATGCCCCATGTCACATGGAGTTCAGTTGTTTTCAAGATTGTTTTAATTTCTGGCTAAGTTGTATGAAGGGTAAGATGTATCCCTACAAGTAACTCCAAGAGGTATTCTTGTTCCTTTTTCCTTCCTGTTAAAACAGACTTCCTTTAACTCACATGCCTTTTTTTCTTGCCCTAGTTAACCTTATTCCCTTCACCAGTGATGCCTGTTATGTTTTCTTCTTCCCTGTCCTTGCAAAAAGGCCAATTTATAACAATACGTACTCTATGTGTACACATATAACAATGTGTACTGATTTCCACAAAAATTGTTTTCTCCTTTAAAATGCTTACGGACATTTATTGTAATGAGAATGTGAGGTATACCTCACTGAATTCCTGTCAGGTATGTGATGTCCAAAATCACTGCTTGAGTTACTGGTCTTCTAGGAGACCACTCATCCTCAGTGGAGGAAGAAATGTTAATGCTGTGAAGGAAACAGTGAATGATAACAAACAAAAACTGGGACAAGGATTGCTTTGTGGCAGATGCAGGTGAAGATTATGTGTGCAATTCAAAGCCAAAATAAATAAGGGAAAACAACATGTCACCAAATGTTAAATTGGTCTGTGCTACTGGAAACTCTTCTATGGTTCTAAACTTTTTTTTATTCTTTCATCTACTACTTTATATCACATCTGTATGTTTGATTCTTTATATTCTGTGCTAAGAGTCAACTTTTTATAGGTTTAGAAATTATTTGCAATATGTTAAATACTGTCATAATCTAGATCATAGATCTTAGTTGTGTCCTTAACTTTTCTTTAAATGCAATTAAGAATTGACAAGTGGAGTTAGAACCTCTACAAAGCTTTAAAGTGTCTTAGTTTAATAATCTGAAAAATATATTCATGTTTGATGAATCACAACTCAAATTGTGGGATAAATGCTGTAAAATATCAAAACCAGTACAAATTACAGCCTAGGTCAGCACACAGTAAAGTGTGGTGGACATTATTAAAAATATTTTTAATTATTTTCTTAAAACACCCCAACACCCCCACCCCCCCCCACCACCCCCCCCTTATTGTTACTGGAAGGTTGAGAGACCCTAAATTACACTCTAATTCTGTGCAAGAATGTTCTCCAAATGCTTCTTTTTGCAATAACCTACTGTTTCATATTTTTAATTTGATTTTGCTTTGCTCCTTTGTTTGTATGCTGTCCTCATTTGCCTTGATACTTAATCTTTTTTTTTTTTTTTTCTGTGGTTGCTTTTCATTCTTCTCTATAAATCAAACAGCATGGGATATAGAAAACAAACTGGAGAAAAATGAATACTTTGAGCATTTGTCTTGAGTTATTGAGGAGCATGAGATTATGTTGTTATTCATTTGCTTATTAAGAAGTGATCAGAGAGGAGTCTTGTGTTCTCCTATTTCTGATCAGCCTCAGACAGTGGACCAGTGTTGCAGGTTATATGCATCAGGAAATCATACACAGCTTCTGTGCACAGACTCTTTTCCTTTTGCCTTATTTTTGGTACCTTGATCTTTAGTCTTTTACGTTCGTATTATAGGAACAGCATCCCCCAGGGTCTTGAAGGTTGTATTAAAGAACATAATCCTTGTGGCTATTTAGATCAGATACAAGATCTAGCTTTCATTAGGGTACTGAATATGTGACCTTTGTAGGACCCTTGGGATCACTTGAAAATGATAAAGCCAAAATTTTATGTTGTCAGGATAGGAAATGTCATGTTATATCTGCCATTGCTGAATGTGAAATATTTCCGAAACATTGTGGAAACATTTCCTGTACTCTACAAATATTAAAAAAATCCCAAACAAACAAAAAAGAAAACAAAATCACAAAAAAAGAAATTAAAAAAACCCTAAAAAGCCCTATAGAAGTAGGATCTTCAGGTACTTGAGGGTTATGATAAATGGCTGCCACAAGTTTTATTACTTATATATAGATTTCTTATATTCTTTATGTATATCACTTTTGTAAATCTTTTATGTATATAGTCATAACATTTATGAATAGCTGCATATACATATATACGCATCTATATATACACACATGAGCAATTGCTATACAACTCTTTAGTAATTAGTGCCCATTTGTATATGGAGAATTTGCAGTTAGTTCAGTTGCATGCTGTACGATAGTACAACACTGCTTGCTTTCTAATGCATTTTAAATGGCATTGATCTCAGTCATATCTGAAGGATGGTGTCAAAGAGGATAGGTTGTCAAGTGCTAGGTAGAATGAATCACCCTTGGAGATGTATATGCTTTTCTCTCAGCTAAAGGGGAAGCTAAGGCTAGATGTCTACCTTTTAGGTGGTTGAATGATACTCAGTAAATTCCACCATAAATGCCCTGCATCAGTTTTCTTGCTATCATTCTGCTCATACTTTCTGATTAAAGACTAATTGTACATTTGTTTGTTTTGATCACTGAAATATAAAAATACCACTTCATCTTCCAAGGAGGAAGTGTGACTTGTTTGATAAGTAGGAGAGACAGTGCTGTCATAGAAATGACAGAAATCTTCAGAAGTGAACCTGCTGGTGAAGAGTGAAACAGCTGAGATGGCAGTTGGGTATTTTGTCCTTCTGAGTGAAGGAAAAGAGTGGAAGATCATGAGAATGACAGATCACTGATAGTAGTGAATTGATCTGAAGGAGCAGAAGAGACACATTCTCGCCTATTTATCACGATTTCCACTACTAGAAATAATATGTCTTGAAAGTAAGCCCTTAAAACTATGACTGTTTCTCTGTTCCTTTTTTTTGTTAGTGTCTTATTTAAATAACGATATTCTGCAGAATAGATGTTTGTGGTAGAAAAAGATTGTTCTTTATTTGAGAAATAAACTTTGGCCTTTTAAAAACTCTGCATTTTTCTCCTTCAGATTGCCACTGGAAAACCTTTCCCTGTAGCTCTAAGTGATGGGCAGAATTTGATACATATTTTGATATATTTATATATTTTTGGATGAGTAAAGATGTTATTTCTTTTTAGAAATAATTTGCTAGTTATTTTCATTACTTATGTGGATGAATGAGGGTGTGTATAATACAAGGGAATTGTTCAGTGATGTAGGTAACAGTTGTTCCTTGAAAAGAATCTCAACACTTCCTGATTTAGCAGAGTACGCTTAACTTCTTTGGGAAGAAACAGCCTCCTTAAGTCTTACCTGATCATACTGTTTAACATTTCCATTGACTATAGTTACTCTAATGCTCTGAAAATGCTGAGTGTACTTTGTTTTGCAGTAGTCTTGTTGGTCTGCAGTAAGTCATCTAGTGTCCTTCTGCCTCTGATGTAGGATTATGATGAAAATTTACTCTTATTGCTGTAAATACAATAACCTAACCACTGTTGATTATATTCCTTTTTTATTTGTGCCTTTGGTGAACCATCCATGCTGTACTACCTGTCAAGTAATGCATAGGGTTGTATTTTCATCTGAGTTATTAATTCATTCCAAACTACATGTTTTTCCTTTCAGCTTTAACAGTCTAGTTCTCTATGTTTTACAACCATGGTCAAGGTACTTTCAGTCTGTGCCCCAAAGAGAAAAAGCCCAGTGCACTGAGGTGATGGTGCTTATACTCATGCATAAACCTTTAAATAATTCAAGATACTTTTTTCTCTTTTCCATAACAATTATCGTACAAATGAGGGAATTCCTGCTCACGAGAGGAAATCAGGTGAGTTTTGTCTCTGTAGATCCAGTATTCATTAATTGTGTGACTTGTCCATGAGAGAAGCATGTTAACCTTGGGCACTAAACTAGAGTTATCTTGAAGGAAAACACAACATATGGGAATACAGAAGAAAATGTGTGTTGTGGGAGGTTCTTTTTATAAAATACGGAGTCTCTGTGAAAGCTGCCAGAAGATTAGAAAATTGGAATTGCTCCAAACACAAATAGATTAATAGACATATTTCAACTAGCAAGAGAGTTGACAGACAAATTACCACGTAGTTACTACAATAAAGGATACAGCACCTGAATCTCAATCTTGTACATTGTAACTGGAATGTAGATGTTTGAAAAATTAATTTGTAAAATAAAACTGGGCTGTACAGGTCTTGTATCCAGTTTAAATTAATTTTGATGGCTGCATGGATCCAAGTAGAAAGTCAGTGCATGCTTTCTTCCCTGCCTAAACTTTAAAAATTATGCCTGTTGCTATGGTGTCTTCCTTTATTTGTACATCTGTTCACTAGGTATTTTTCTGATGTCCCACGTAGCCTATAGCTAGCTACCAGCTGATTTTTTGTTTAAAATAGATCTAAATTTATAACAAGATTTAAAATTCTGAAACAATTATCTAGCAATCCCTTCTGAAATGTAGAAGGTAAAATCTTGTTTCTCTTGAGTTGGTAGTAGGCTCTTGCTGAACAAGTTGAATGGACATGTGTAGGTAGGATTGCATTGTGTTCATATAGCCCTGGATACAGGATGTGCTTAAATATTGTTTGTAAAAGTTAATGAATGTAAGGAGACTTTTTCAGATACAATATCTTCACTGTGAGGAAGACTGCATTGTATGAGGAGAGTTTGAATTGCTGTGAGTGAAAATCGCTTGCTCTGGAACATTTAGATGAAAGAAAAGTACTTCAGTTAAATCAGACTCAGAGTTCAGACCCAGCATTAAAGAGCTATTTAAGGTATTGTGGAAAGTCATGTCTGTTTTATAAAAGCAATATAATTTACAACAGTATACCACAAATCAAATTGGGAAGTACAAAGTGTTACTGGTAAGCAAAAATGTTTATGTATCAGGACGTTGTTCTGTTGTGAAGTCAAATGCAGTAAGATGAGTGCAGAGATACAAAACATCACTTTCTTCATCTTCCTCTAGGTATGTTTCAGAAATCTCTTATGTACCAGACCTGGCCAGTGGTAGTGTTAATTTATTTCACAGAAGCTGGTGTGGTGCTGTGTTTTAGATTTATGACCAAAACAGTACTGATAACACACTGATGATTAAGCTTTTGCTGAACAGCATCAAGGCCGTCTCTCTTCTTTGCTCTGTGCCCACAGTGAATAGACTGGGGGTGGGCAGGAGGTTGGGAGGGCACGCAACCAGTCAGATGAGCTGAACTAACCAATGAGATATTCCATGCCGTACAGCATGATGCTCAGGAAAAGGAAGGGAAAAGGGGGAACTTTAGGTTAGTCATCTTTGCTCAGGAACTGGCTGGGCATCGGTCTGCTCCTGGAAGGTGTTGAATGACTTTGCATCACTTGTTTTGTTTTCTCTCTCTCTTCAAGTTCTGTTTCACTTATTAAGCAGTTCTTATCTCAATCCCAAAGTTTCCTTACTTTTCCTCTTCCTTTCTTCTTCCTGTGTCCCACTGGAGGTGGGAATGAGTGTGTGGCTGTGTGATGGTTAGCTGCCCACTGGGTTTAATTCACAATGTCTTACTAGTCTAATAATTTGCTTGCCTCTCCTCTGTCCTATGTGCTATTGAGACCTAGGAACTGTAGGGTTCCAAACTACCATATGATGCATCTAGTATTCATTACAAGTTGGGAAAATATGTATCTTAGTTGGATTATGCATTATGTATCACTCAGTTTTACTGTTTACTGCCTGCTTGAAGTCAGAGGGCTAAACTGGGAATTGCATGTGCGATAGCCAAAAGAAGACTGAGATTTAAGAAAGCATTGGCTTTTCTTTTCAGGGTAACTTTACAAAACAGACCATTACTAGGAGATTCTGTGACTAAGCACTATTAGAATTGGCAGCTTTTGTTTGCAGTGGCTGGAGCTCAGGATGTTCTGAGCATGGAAAACAGATTATTGGCAAATGGGGGGAGAAGGTCCACAAATGGCAGAGGAACTTTCTGTACATGTCCTGCCACAACCAACAAGGCTGTAAGTTTCCTGCACAGTGGTTCCCCTCTGGGAGGCAGTTGGGGAACATCAGCACATCTGCAAATGTTCCACTTGTTGATTTCTTTGTAAGAGAAACCCATTTTGCTTAACACAGACTGTGTGCTGTGTTCAAAAATAAATGGTACTTGTGTTGAAGGCTGTTCCCAGGCATTTACCACCAGCAGTTACCTACTGCAGGAGCTGGCAGAGGCCAAGTTACTTAGATCAATTGGTATTATTGGAGTTAAACTTAGAAGACTGAATTAAGTTCAGGATCTGATGACAAAAAAAGAATAGGCAAAGGCCTGGGAAGAGGTCTGGGGAAGTTGGAAGAGCATCTCGGAGGACACTACTTGCATATGGATATTGACAGTATACATGACATATAGAACAGCTGTCAGCTCCAGTTCCAGAGGAAGTCAGGTAGACTGGTGAGAGCTTGCAATATTTGTCTTTGTATTGACATTCCAAGTAATACATCCAGACAACAAAAAACTCTGGGCCGTTTTCTCATGGGACCTGACATTTGTAGTTAAGATAGAGAACTGATTTTGTATTCCTGCTTTAAGGGAATACCCACAGAATAATAGGTATTACAGTGTTTAGCATAAAGAAATGCTATTTTTAAAGTGTACTGTGTCATTTTATATCTTCTAAGAAAATTAAAAGAAATAATACTGATACCCTTGGATTTTGAGAACATCTTTTTTTCATCACTAGCACGTTCACAAGTTTTGCATGGATATTTGCAAACGTATATCACTTTCTTCTGTACACTTCATATTCTGTGAGTGGGGACAGACCAATATAGAATTTCTGTAGATGGATCTTCAAATATTAAATGCTTCCACTTGTTGCATACAGTAGTGCTGGAGGGAAGGTGTTTGGCCCTTCTTGTGTCTACCTGCCACCATCTCAATAAATAGGTGTTTGGCTGATCCTGCAATCTCTGTAAGCTGTTTGATTCAAAGCTTTGGCTGAAAACTTTGATTTAATTTACTGTAGATATTAGGATATTGAGTTTCACATTTTACAAAAAGGCTAAATGTCATTACAAATCTCACCTTACCTCACCTTCTCTCAGTGGATACATGTAAGTATGTGGTTGTTTTGCTTATTTTTGAAATATGGAATAGATATGAAGGGAGGCTTGCATGTATGCAAAACCAGTTTGTTGAGATGTTTTGCTGTTTCAGAAATATGAAAGCAGTAGTATATTTTCTAAATATGAGTTTAAAATTATATTAAAAGTCAAAATTTGCTATATCTTTAGCTACCTGCAGTTAATTGCTTACTAAGAATGCTAGTTATCAGAAATTTCCTGAGGGTGACGTTCAGTTTTATCAGCTGTGTTTCATTACAGTTTGTGACACCTTAAGACAGGTATTCCTTTGAAAGAAAGGAAGGAACAATTAATTTTGTAATATATTTCATTAGCAGATTTTTTTTTAGCGGGCTCCCTATTTATCTAAATTATTTGTATAATGATTTGTTAATATTAGTTCTGTTAATGAAGGCAGCTGTAGGTTAATCCCTGAATGCAATCTTGGTTTGTATACTACTAGTCGTGTTAATTTCCTAAACGTCTTTTTTCTCTTCTACATTTCCTCTGTTATAGTAGCAAACACATTCTGTGATTTCACAATGCTATCTTTCTTTGACTACTCAACTGACCTGGCCATCCAAGCATCTCTGAAGTCAAACAAAAACTGAAACAGCCCTTGTTTTTCCTGGGATTTCCTTGCTTCCACATTTGGGTGTGCTGAAACTCACAGCATCTAGTTATTAAGAAACAGAATAAGGAAATCAAAGGTAGAATTTGTTCATGGAAAGAATATGAAAAACAGATACTTATTTTTCTCCTCCTTGCCCTTTCTTTATGCAAATGCTAAATGCATGAAAAAGTGACAGGTTCATATGTATATGTAAAATTCTTATAATGCAAGTTTTAAGTTTTTGAGCTAGAAGAGGAGTATAAAGGGAGGAACATATTTTTTTAGTTATATTCATACTGGTTATGAAACAGCAAGATTTTCTTCCCTGATTTCCAGAATCTTTGGATTGCAGGAACCTGAGGGTAGCTCGGATTCGGTAATCTCTCTCCCTTTCTCTCCCTCTTGCCCAGTTTATCTCTTCTTTAGCGTGAGTAATTCTGTAATTTTATGTGAAGCTGCTGTCTTTCAAAAAATTTACGGGTCAAAGAGTTTGTTAATTATTTGCTTAATGGTAATTGAAATTGCATCTAAGACTACTCTGGATGAAAACAGGTTGTGAGTTAGCATTATGTCTCCCCTGAGGTCTTTGAAATGATCACGCTTTCCGTTTTGTGTATGATTAAGATCATGGAGTTTATGTCCTGAACACGTTTCTGGCTAGTAGGGCATAAGCAGCATGTACTATGCATTCCTTTGTGTTCTGCCTTGATTTGTGCTGCATGCCATTGCTTTTTTATCCTTCTTACGAAATAGACGTGTATTCTCTCAGAATTGAGAGAGGAGCCAGTCCAAACTGTTGATAGATACAGACATGAATGGCACAGGAGGAAAAAAAAAAAGCAAAAAAAAGCAAAAAAAAAAAAGCTTTGAAGATCAAATTTGGAAATCGTATTTGGTGTGTGACAGATATGAGGTGTACACTGGTCCTTCTCTCTGCTAGTTTGCTATTTGTACACAGAGAACAAATTTTTAGTTGCATCAAAGGTCCAGAGAATAAAGCAAGGGTGCTTATGATACGTAAACTTGGATTTGGAGTGAAGATTAATAACACAAGAAACATGCGTGGGGCTTATTAGCCCAGAAGCTTAGCCAGACAGATAGATTCTGGGTTTCTACTAAAAGGATACAAATGATACAAAACCTAAGTGATGTGTTGAGAAAAAAATAATACTGCAGACCTCAAATGTCACCACATCCGGAGCTCTGCCAAGGTTTCATTAATTTATTAGAAATGAAAAGTTTGAAACTCAGAGTAACTTTCACCATTTATTTATTTAGCATTTGACCTCTGATTTGTCTGACAATCCATTGGAGAGATATTTCAGTATTCCAGAAAGAATTTGGAGAATGTATTTTAATGAGAAACATGATTTTTATGAAATACTGTAAGGATAGAACATTTTCTTGGTCTAAATCTAATTGATAACCATCTAAAACGTATTCTGAATGCTTACTTCTTATTATCTTTTTTTTTTTTTTTTTAATGGATAAAATGCTGACTACAGATCAGTAACATTTTGGGAATGCTTTTTTTCCAGAAAGACTTGGGCAAGTGTATTGAGATTCACACAACTGAAATTAGTTCCATGTTTTGCAGTTAAAGGAGTGATAAAGACCCATGGACCTTGAAATGGTGTCATAGTTTAAATCCAGTGTATGTTGTTCTGATAAAGGAACAAGAGAAAGTTCACTTTGGTTTTTACTGTCTTGTAATTGCTTTCTGGGAATGTGAAGAACATTTTGCCCTACTTTTCAATTCCACTGTTCTAAATAATTTTGTATAGTAAATATATCCACCATTACAGTGTTGGAACTGAGCAGAACTGTTTTAAAGAGATGGATGAACACACAAGAAAATTGGATTCTATATTTGTTCTTGCTAAATTGTCAATGGTAATTAAGGAAATGCACTAACATTTCACTTCTTTATAAAGAAATCTCTTTTGGCTGCTGGGGAGGACTTATTTAGTCACTTTTTTAAATGAAAAAAAGTGTCAATATACACATTGGAGTATTTGAAGTAAAGAATATTTTCCCATAAAAAAGATTTACTGGCTGTTAACTGTATTATGTTCACTACCAGCTCAAAGGTGTATTTTGATAATTCTTTTCAGACTTGCTTGCCACTGGAAATTAATGCAATTCCCACTTAAACAAGTACAAATGTCACTGATTTTTTAAAATTAATTACTTATTTTTTCTACAAATCTTGAGGAAAATTCTAGATTTGAGAACTGACTTAATTCCTTTCAGATAGGCACAGGTAATGTTTTTTGTCTTGTGTGCACCAATTTTTAAAAGCCTGCTCCCACCCATTAATCATTCTAAAGGTTTGATTTGTAGTATTGCATGGGTTTGTATTGTATTATTTCATTAGGGTTTTTCCAGCACTGCTTTTACTATGAGTACACCAGGTAAAGTAAATTTTAAGTTTTTGTCTTGGTAGAACAATGTAGCAAATAATTGAGTACACAAGCCTTTATCCTTTACAGTGGGAAGAACGTTATTTTCTGTCATGCAAACAAGCTCATCAAACACCTTTCATTTTTCCTCCAGTCTTTATGCCTTTTCCTATTAGTAGAGACGGCTTATTTATTCTATAGCTGTGTTATCATAATACTGTATTAATTTTAGTGTGGAAGGTGAGTGCCTGTTCTGATTTATCATGACTGCTATCAAACTCTGACATCTAAATTTGTGTGAAGTTACTGATAGTCCGCAGGCTTAAAAAGTTTTAATTAATATTACCAATTTTAAAAGTATCTGCTATGAGATACTTTAAGGTCAATCATTTATTCAGGAGAAGAGTTCATAAAGCTACAGACCAACACTCAAGCGTGTTGAAAGTATTCTAATACGTCTGTAACAGCAGGTAGGTATCTTTGACTTGTGCTTAGCTTATACAGTTCACATTTATCAAACATATATTATACAGCATTATAGTTCTTTATTATTTTCCTCAAAGGTCTGTGCAGCACTTTCTTTTACTGCTGCTTTAATGCATATTCTGCTATCATATCTTCACTCTCTTGTTAAATTAATGTTTGGCTCTTGTTCAACAGCACACATTTTCTGATGATAGATCAGGTTTGTTTAGCAGTATCTTAGAGATTAGGGGTAGAGTCATAGAATGGTTTGGGTTGGAAAGATCCTTTAAAGATCACCTAGTCCAACACCCCCCCCCCCCCCCTGCAGTGGGCCGGGACACCTTCCACTAGATCGGGTTGCTCAAAGCCCCATCCATCAGTGTGGTTTCTTCACACAAATGTAGTTCCTTCATGTGAATAATCTTTTAAAATTTTTAAGTTGAAATTTGAAACCCAGAAAGATTATTTTGTCCTTCCCTGCCTCTTATTACTTCCCCATGCCTTTATTTTCATTTTTTCTGTCAACCTATTATTTGTATCTTCACAATTCCTCAGTCTATACTTCTTTCTCACTTCCTTTCTTACTCTTTTTCCTTCCTTTACTTTGCAATTTTTATCCTTTGGATTTATATTAAGAAATGTATGTTTATAATAAGAATTTATATTTAATATTTTATATTACTTTATGGGTTTTTTTCTTATAGGTATTTATACGCTGTCTTCACCTAAAAAACCCATATATATCTTGTTTTTTTTTTTTCCTTCTGTTAAATACCAACTCTGTCCTCCCTGTTTGCTTTTGAATTTTTTTTGGTGTAAATAAAAGGTGCCTACACTGTTTCTCCATCAGCCATGTTGTAGGATATTTTCAATCTGGCCTCCTTGTATTTTGCTCTGTAAAAATCAGTCTTACTGGTAAACAGATTTCTCTGTTACTTTCTTATGCACTTCCTGCTGTCTCAGACATCTTTGTCAGGGTACATCATTATCATTCCTCATCTAGTTTCTCTCTTCCTGAGCTTATTAACTCTTCACTTCTGTCCTGGTTGTAGTTCTTAATGTTTTTCCCCAACTGCTTTTTCAGTTAGTCTCTTGATATCTATCCACCCTCTTGTTCTTCTCTACCTATCTATCCATTCTTAGATTTTCAGCTCACCAGTCTAACAAAAATACTGCTATTCAAAATCATGTTCTTCTAACCACATAATTTCTCTCTTTAAATATTTGTGGTTTATGTTCAGACTCAAATTTCTTCTTTCCCTTCCAAACCATGCTGTACTTTATGATCTGCTGACCTCCACATCATGCTCCAAATATCTCCTAATTACATGTTGTTTTGCTGTTGTTCTAGCTCTGTTATCCTAAGGTTTCATCTCCATCAATTCTGCCTTTCACAATAGTGCCTCATTTCCTCTCAGCTAGGGGCTTTCCTGTTTTCTGAGCACCTATTTTCAACCTCAGAAAAACATCCCTCCTTAAATCCCATTGCATCACAGAATACTTTCTAATTTGCTCGTCCCCCAGTAATAGCTGTGTGCTTTCTTTACTGAAGCTTTATGCTGTACCTGATCTTGTGAAAGACGCTCTGAAGAACTGATTGTAAAGTGCCATGTAAAAATGCAGTGTTATAGAAAGGATGATTAATATTGTTATGAATTAATATTATTTCAGACAAATTTAGAAGTTCTTCTAAGATACTTATGCTTGTGCTTTTCATCTCATAATTTTTGGCTCTCACCTTGTAATGTACTTTCTGCTTCACTAAAAGTATGATAATGAGGCATGCATAATTGAAATGAAAATCTCTTCAGAACCCCTTCTGATTAAATGTGTTGAGAATCATAATCAAGCACTCCTGAAGTTACAGAAAACCATGCATATTGATACACAGCAAAAGTCTGGGCTCTGCGTGAGTCACTTAGTTGGCTGACGCTGTCCTTTGAATTATTCTAATTACAAAAAAATATCAGGGATGCACTAATGGGCAGTAAAAGAAATCAGTATTTTTGCATATGCACAACAAAAGAGCTCTGTATACGTAGTAATGAAATGACAGTGGCAGTTATAGGATGCAGGGTGTGTACAGATATGATCTCCAAAGGAGCAGAGAATCCAGAAGAACAAGAAATCCTTATGCCTGATACACCCACAGCTTTCTCTGCAGATGCATTTTCCCCTGCTGTTGTGAATACTTATGCACTTGCATTTTGAAGTAATTCTTTCCTGACTTTTGGGATAGTAATGCATGACCCCAAACATTTCAGTTCTGACTGCAAATCTTTCTTCTGACAAGTTTCTTTGGTTTAGGAAGATTCTCTTCAACAACTGATTCCTTTTTCTGCATTATTGACATTGCTAAGTTCTATAAATATGTAACATGCTTTGGATGAATAATTGCATCTGTCAATACTGTGAAATAGAAATGTGTTTAAAGTAGTATTGTAAGGAAGTCAGGGCCTGAAGAGTTAAGAAATTGCAGCAGTAAAATTCTCTGTGCAACCTTAAATGCAATTCCTAATCCATATTTGGGTGGATAAAATTTCAAACTGCAGAATGATCTACTATAAAACAAAGTGCCTCATGGAATGCATAAGGTAGACAGTACTGACAAAAGGTGTAGTAATCCAACATATGTTTTTCACAAAGTGTCAGTGTGCTATATTTATTTTGAACCAGCAAGATTCCTTTTCACAGAATATTGTTTTTAGCTGTTTTCTTGCATTCCAGTTATAGCTTCAGGATGCTTTATTATATTAAGAAGTTTCTTTTTATAACATACCTGTTATATATTTTCCCCATTACATACTTGTAAAAGTCACACAGAAAATTAAGGACAAAATTAGCAAAGCTGTCAGCTCATTATTTCAGACTATTTTGCATGCTGTAATACATTATTGGTTCAAAGCAGGCCTTCATTACTAGTTAAGTAAACAAAGCACTTGCGGGGTCCCAGGGGTTGAGTCATATTATGAGAATATTATGGTAACACTAGAAGCATATCAAAGCTGCAGGTGACACCTGTGGTTTATGTTTCATGACTGTCACTGTGCAGGGGCTGCGTGGTCATGTCAAGAAAGGAACCCAGTGTTTCAGCGTAAAGTGTAACTGACTTAATTACGACAAACTACCCATTGCTGCCTTGCAATGCTCAGCTGTTACCGAGAAATTCATCCTGTGGGCACAGTCTGGCCAGTGCTATGAGTGACACAGGAGTTCTGTGGGGAGAAAAATGCTATATAAAACCACACAATTAAACATGTTAATATATCTATACGAGGAACTTGAAGTAGTGCATTGTGGGTGGCTCAGTGTTTCTGTTCACTGACTCTGGAGTACTTGATTACAGTTGTAATTTATGTGGGTTTTTTTTGTTTGGGGTTTTGTTGTTTGTTTTTTTTAAAATGTGCATTTAGTGTGCTTTATTTCTAGCATGTTTTGGGGGTTTGTGTTTTACTTTTCCTCTAAAGAGGCTGAAAAATAAGAAATTGAATGAAACTTTCCTATTCCGAGTTTGGTTTACATATTTTCATTTGGACACTTCAAATATGTCACAGCACAATCCTCAGTGGCTTAAGGTAGTAGTGTAAGTGGAAGAGATTAAAGCTTTTTTTCACAATAAAGATTTGCCTCTGGTCAAGAACAGAGGCGTACTTTTCCCATTGATTTCACAGCTTTTTGCTAGATAGCATAGGACCATGAAGACTCAACAATGGCTGATTTTAAGCCTGTCGAGACACATCCTCAGTTGGTTACAGACTTCTTTTGTCTATTCTTCACTGCTGTTTTGTTCCATCCTTTTCTGTCACTACCTGCCTAGATCACATCCTTTCATCCAAGCAGTTTGAGCAGGAGCAGAATGAATGTAAGAAGGAAAAGCATTTAAATCTGTGTCTGTCTATCTATCTATCTGTAGCACAGCAGTGGATCAAGAAGCTGTAAGAAGTAATTCTAGAGACAAACATAACAACTCCAATAGCATAGGTTGCTATTCTCAGGTACATAAAAAGTCTAGCAAAATGAAGAGATGGTAATGGATTTACCATGCACCATAAATCTGAAGTCTTCAAAGAGTAGAAGAGCAGTGAAGCTGGTGAAGGGTCTAGAGAACAAGCCTTATGAGGAGCGCCTGAGGGAATTGGGGTTGTTTAGCCTGGAAAAAAGGAGGCTCAGGGGAGACCTTATCGCTCTCTACAGCTACTTGAGCTACTTGAAAGGAGGTTGTAGCAACGGGTGTCCGTCTCTTTTGTGAAGTGGCAAGCGATGGGATGGGAGAAAACAGCCTCAAGGTGCACCAGGGGAGATTTAGGTTGGATATTGGGAAAAATTTCTGCATCGAAAGGGTTGTCAAGCATTGGAATGGGCTGCCCAGGGAAGTGGTAGAGTCACCATCCCTGGAGTTACTTAAAAGATGTGTGTATGTCGCACTTACAGACATGGTTTAGTGGTGGCCTTGGTAGTGCTGGGTTAACAGTTGGACCCGATAATTTTAAAGGTCTTTTCCAATCTGAATGATTGAACCGTGATTCTATGTTGTCAGTCTTACAAATTCTATGTATGTCTGCTAAAATAAATTGAAGTCCTGTACCCTGCCCGATTATGTCCATTTCCTATGAAAATGCCTGAAAAATTATTTCTGACATAAAAGCCATTTTTCTGCTTAATTCTCTGTGGTCCTGGATGTTATGATGCAAAATCTGTTTCTGAGAAAGTATTTTTAACATGGGGGAAATAATTTTCTTTTCTCAGTTCCACTCTTAGAAAGAATGGAATTTTTATAACTGACTTTCCAATAGAAAAAGAACAAGGCATATATAAGAAAAGAAAGATCACTGCATTTTCTGCAATGTTCTCTGTGTTAAAATGAGTGCAGAATGCTCTGCATTCAAATGGTATTCTGGGTTAACTTGGATTTAATATAGATCCTGCTGTTAAAGGCAAATGTTTAAGCAAAGGACTGCAGCTCTGGACATCATCCAATTTTTGCAGTTAATTATGGCTAGAACAGCATTTAAATTTTGAATCTTGGCTGTATCTGTGGTGCTGGTTCTTCAGTGTCTTGAAAGAGGTTTGGCTATTAATAGAAATCTGTTGGCTGAGATTCTATCCAGAAAGCCTGAAATTACATCTGTTAGCTAAAGGATTAAATTGAAGAAATGGAGGACTACTGGGTCTGTTTCTCCAGCACAGCATTGTGTACTGTATGCTTTTTTTTTTTTAGGAGAGGATTTTCCTTCTATTTCTCATCATTACAGGAAGGCCCCTTGATTTCTCTCCATGTAAGGCCAGTCCTAAGAACGTCAGCTTTCCCAAAGCTACAGTTTTCGTGCTGTTCATTTGCACTTTTGTCATGTTTATTAATGTGTTCTGGAAATTTTGTTTATAAAGGTTGTAATGGTTATGACCTGAGATAGTTGAAAAACTGAACCAAACATAAATGCCATGCGTCTCTTGGCTTCTTTGTCGGTTCTCTTACTAGTCCTTAAGGATAATTCTTACACCACCACCCACTGTAGAAACTATCTTCCCTTTTTGAATCTCACATTTAGGCACACTGTATTGTTTTCCATGTCAGACCATGGGGCATTATTCTTAGCTGTCACTCTCAGCCTGTGAGCTTCTTTTAGCCTTCATGAGAGTCCTAGTTTGATGTCGTGCCCCAAGCATTTAATGTTCAATTATGCTTTTAAATTACCATTAATCTTTTCCACCCCCCCCAAGCTTTTTTTATATAGAAGGCATAACACTGTATAATGTTTAGTGGTATATTAAGGCATTTGTTAACCTTTGTAGTTAAGTTTTATATAAAGGAATATTCATTATGAAGAAATCATTAAAAATCATAAAATGAGGTGTGGAAAAAATCATAAAAGGTGTACTCTAAAATAGTCACATGAGGAAACATGCAATACTAGCAATGTGACTTCTTAAATGCATCTGATACATAAAACTGCAAGTTTAAGTTCAAAAGTGTGTCTTTTAAAATAACTGTTAGAAACAGTTAACTGCTAAAATATAAAATATTTGACTATTCCACCTGCAGTACAACATTGTACTTACTAAATATTAAAGCATGATAGTTTTGCTATACTGCATACTTCTTAGTAGTGTCCAATTACCTATGCAATTCACTCCTACCAGCAAATTACTGTTTGCAACTGAGGCAAAGCATTTTGCCTTTCAGGTTGGACTCTTCTCCAGCATTAGGAATTTTCACCAACAGTGACCATAGGACTGTTTGTTCTTCTAGTTGCTTTTGGTCTTTAATGTGTATGTAGTAGTAGTTTTGTTTTAGTTATGATTATCTAAGGTTATGATGGAGACAAGTTTTTAAGCAGAAATACTGTAATCCATGTTTTTATATGAAAAAGAACCTAAAAGTTCAGCATATTACTATGGACCAAATCAAGAATTTCCATTTTCCTCTCATTTATCCTTCAACACTAAGACTACTGTAGTTTTCAGTTCCAGAGTCTGATTAATTTAATTAAAAGTAATTGTTAGGAGGTAGAAGGAGAATGGGAGCCATAATCACAGGAGAGAAGCAAAACTCAGGAAGATTAGTTGCAAGGCAAATGGGTCAAATTAAAGCATTACGTTTTGTGTGAAACGAGAAGACGTTGGAAGTGAATAGACGTATCTGATGAAGTTTGAAGACTGGTAGCCCTTGTGGTGTAATATTGCAAAAACTGAAAGCAAAAGGCTGTAATGTGAGCATTCAGATAATGAAAGATTAATGATAAAAGTGCATGGATAAAGGATAAAATAAGCATACTATTATTATTGATAAGGAAGAAAGATTAAATACTACTTTTATGCTATTAGGGGTTTTAATAGGTCTCAGCTTCTTGCTTCAGGAAGCCTTATGTTAGTAAAGTATAAGGAGGAAGGATGTTGTTGGTAATTGTCATGTTGGGGAGGGGGAAGAAAAAAAAAAGTTCTTGGAGGAAAGTGAGAACATAAAGCCCTCTTTGTCCATTTTGTTTCTGCCCTGGTGTAACAGAACTCCTGAACTAGGGCTTCCAATCTGTTTCTGTCTCCCCAGTCAAGGCAATTAAAAATGTATGAGAAGTAGTTATATATAAAACTGGTCAGACATCATGGCAAATACAAGAGGAATAAATATCATGACTGTAATTTAGGTTATAAAAATCTTCCCTGGATTTGTGTATATTACAAAAATCAGAGCTATATGTTTTGTGACAAATTCATAAGTTTTGTTTCAAGGTTAATCATAAGAGTTTTTCAACATTTAATTGAGCTGCTGGATCTCAGGACTAGACTATGAGAAACTACAGTCCTCAGTGCTGTTGGAGCTTGTCTTTATGCCAATGTGAGCCTTTGCAGTGTTAGTCCGGACAATGTATGTGATCAGCTAAAAAGACCATTTTGCTTACTAGAGGACTCGTGTGTGGAAAGGCCCTGATGGTTATGCTTATTGCCATGCCATCCATCTTTAGTCGTAGGAAAGACTAGCAAAATAAATTAAAAAATAAACGGAAATCTGAGCTCAGACGGAAAAAAGGGCTAGTCCAGTAAGTGACTAACTGCCAGGCATGGAATCTTAATGTTTTGCCAATTCAGTGTTTCATTTATGTTTTGGGTTTTTTGTTTGTTTTGTCGAGTTTCACTTTGTGGTTTGGTTCCTTGGTTGGTTGGTTTTGTTTTTTGTTTGTTTGTTTGTTTTGCTTGGTTGGTTTGGGTTTGGTTGTTGTTGTTAACTCCTAATGGGTTAGAAGCACTTGTTGGCTAAATACTTGGATTTTGCATTTCTTTTCTGTCTGTGAAATAACTTTATATATATTGAAGTAGTTGATGTTGTGTAGGTATGTGGGATGTAGATGAGGGTGAAAATAAACGGTGATCTTTTGGGGTACAGGGATAGTAGTAAAAAAGTGAAAAGGTTGGTTTTATCAGTTGATAATGCCAACCATGTAAACAACAGCAATCCTGAGTTAAACAGTAATTTCAGCTCTTAGAAAAGACTACTGCCAATGCCTGTAACTGATTCTTTCCATGTACTCTGTAGCAGGTAGTGCCCAACGATACCTGAAACTGCAAACTAAGTATCATATTGCAAAGTGATATGGTTTCCTTTGAATCAATAAAATAATTGTAACAAACCATTAGGGTTAAAGTTTTATGAAGCAAAGTTTATAGAATCCTTTCTGAGCTATTTAAGGAGAAAATTATTCTACTGACATCTTGGTCCTTCCTTGTTCCTCTGGGGTCTCATGCTTTGTTCCAATTTATCTCCTTAATGCTTTTGTCTTTGCCTGCATTTTTCACTTAGTTCTTTCCTTTTGACTTGGCTCTTATG
The DNA here is from genome assembly GCF_017639655.2 of Falco naumanni. Taxonomy (NCBI): domain Eukaryota; kingdom Metazoa; phylum Chordata; class Aves; order Falconiformes; family Falconidae; genus Falco; species Falco naumanni. The sequence continues at coordinate 71,892,992 of NC_054056.1, forward strand.
TCTTTAGCAGAACTCTCTTCTGATGCACTAAGTTTTCACCTAAAATCTCCTTCAAAACTCACAGCTTTTGGGTTTATGTTAAGCTCCTGAGTTGGCTAGACTGAGCAAAAGAACCTCTAGTGCATAAACTAGAGGAGGACAGTGGCTCCCACTACCCAATAGTTGCCCATCTGAAAAGAATAGGCAAACCTGAACATTTTCATAAAGCAGCAGCCTTGGAAGAAATTACAATTGCAAGGCAGGAGCCACGTAAAGATACAGCACTGTGACAAGACAGCGAGTTGGAGGAAGGTGATTCCCAGGATTAACAAGCTGCGGAATTTATGCTTAACCGAACTGCTATAAACCAGTGAAGGAGGAAAATGAGAGTTATCAAAACAGCTGCAGTGCATGAGAAACATGAAGAAAGGAGAGGTGCAGGCAAATTGGATGGCTAAAAGGATGACTTTTGGAGGGGAAAAGGTTGGAAGCATATATTTTTTTAAATTTTTTAATTGGACAAACTCTGATTTGAAAATTGAAATAAAGCAATCAATAAAAACTGTGAACATCTGGTGTCTTCTGAAAAGTCAGTTGAAAATTCCTGTAGCTAATGTGCCAAATGACATATTCCTTTCTAAAATGGTAGAAAAAATACATTGAAAATGTTACCTAGTGATTGGCTTTATCATAATCCCTATATCTAGACCAGGGAAATGTTTGGCAAGGAAGAAGTGCCAATGTGTGAAATGGGGCAGTTACTTTGTAGTCCAACTCAAATTAATTTGTAATTAAAAAACCCACCCCAAAATCCTAATCAAAATGTGAAGTGAAAATGAGCTGCATTAGCAAATGGTGACCTATGCAATAGTTCAGTGGGCTTTACAAATCTCATCAAGGAGTGCTTTCATACTCGTGTTACTCTTAAAGCCAAACAATTATAAATAAGCAATCTGTGATACTCTTTTGCCACACGTTAATAGTTGGAGCAAGTGATTCTGGACATGTTGGTGAATACTTTATATTTTGGTTCTATTTCTTATATTCAAGAATTTTAATTAGTGAAAGAAGGTAACATCTGAGAAAATGTATTATGAGCGTTGCTATATTGATGAAAGCATTTTGAACTCATGAAATATCTTTAATGTTTTGATTCTTACTTCCTTTCCTGTCAGATTAGAAATGTGCTCATGTATGCTGGACAGTGAAGATGTTCTAATTTCATTCATTTTAAACATTTTGTTCTCACTACACACATACTGTACAGAAAACTTTGAGACTGAATTCACAGAAATAAACTATACAGTTTCTAGGACCTTGCATGTTAACCTTCTACAAGGAACAACTTCTGCTGCTATTTAAACTGCCTGTCCAGAAACTCCAGAATGATGACCTGAATTTTCCAGATACCAGGAAGAAAAAAGGGTATGTAAAAGAATTCTGAGTGCTTTATTGAAAACAGAAAGTGCTGCAAAGAATTGGTGACTACAAGAGAAAATGCAGCAATCTGTGCTTCTCAAAAGCTTTGTAAAACTTTGCAAGTGGAACGTAATAGAGAAAAGAGAAATGGCTGTGAGAGTGAGTGAATGAGTGTCATATGTAAGGCAAGACAAAATAAATCTCTCTGGCAGCATATACTGTTAGACAACCATTTTGAAGTGGATTCACCTATTGATGCATAGCTGCTAATGAAATGGATATGTTTGTTGAAGAACCATGGCCAAAATGAAGAAGACAATCTGTTAAAAGGCTTACTGTAAATCCAATGGTTTCAGATTTATAAAATGAGTATTAGGGATTTTTTTTTTTTTACTGCAAATGTTTTAATTTTCCATTGCTATGTAGGTGGACATTTAAATTGCACTACATAGCACTCAGCTATAGATACAATTCGTACAGTGGTCTAAGTCTTTCACAATGCAGAAAAGTTGTGATAGTGTCTGAGACCCAATTTAGATACCTGCTTCAAGCTTCAGATTCTTAAGGTCTGCAAGATTAAACAAGATCCAGGAGTACCATAACAAAGCAAATTGAAAGAATAAAGGCAGAAATTAACTTGAAGCATGAATAGAAATTCAGACATAAGAAAGGTAAAAATAAAAACAAACTACATCCACACTTAAAAATTAGTCAGGGTTGGATAAAGAAGAGATTAGAAGAGGATGCATCCATTAAATCATGCCTGATTTAGGTAGAGCTCTTGAAATTTACACTGAAAAAACCTTACGTAACTCTATCTGCTTGTTAGTCTTTGCAAAAACAATTGTAGTGTCTGAATTAGTCATTAATCAAAGATTAATTATGTATCATCAGCTGTTAGGAGTGCCTGAATTTATTGTTCAGCATGGATTCTTGCTGAAGCATCTTTCTGTTCTTATATTACAACATAGTTTCAAAGTTGCAGTTTGCTGATCAAGAATTCCAGCAATTTAAATGCTTTTTATTTTACCTCCTAGATAAACATTAATTGCTTAAGCACCTAATGTATATGTTAAGTGTGAGAAGTAGAATCTATTATAGAATTTTTTAAACATATTTACTGTTTTGCTTGGTTTTGATTTTATTTTTTTATTTTTTTAATTTTTTTTGTGGGGGAAGTTGGTTGGAAAAAGGATACAACCAGAAGCTGAAGATTTGGAGTTTATTTTTTGTATGTATTTCATTCACTATGACTTTAATTTTCTTTCTGTCTGCCCATTAAGTCTTCTTGAGTCCTTGCAGGTGACTGGAAAAGTGGTGTATTCTGCTGAATTTTAATCTTCTTTTCTTTATAAGCAGGGCTAGCAATATCACTGGTGGTATGGAATACTGGCATTTCCTGTGTTAAGACTTCATCTTCCATTCCTCAGAAACTAATTTTGCTAAACTAAGTATGTAACTATATAATTAAAAGCTGTATCACAAAGCATTGGCAAAAGACTTCATTGAAGCAAGCAGTCTTGGCATTACACTTCTGCATTTTTGAGGAATTGTTCTGAAACCTTAACAGCATTCTTCTTCTAGTTTTCTTAAGCTGCTTAACTATAAAATATAAATTTGCCATCAATATTAATTTAGCATAAATGCTCCAAGTTGACATCCTGTCCTTCATTTAAAAGAAGATCCTTAAAAAAGAAAAGGATCATTTGCAGAGAGAGGATGAGTGACTATTCTTTCCCATACCTACACTTGAGCTCACACATACCCATAAATTTATAAAATACGTGTATAGATGCATTTGCATGTTTGTATGCATTCACCTTCCCCGGCCTCTCCCCGCCCCATCTTTCTTTAGAAATGCTTCTGTTTCCTTACCCTGTTTTCATTATTTTTAACAAAGTCAGTGGGCCATTTGTACCATATACTGTCTTACAAAATACTTGTGATTTTAATCACAGTGTGGTCAGGGTTGGAAGGGACCTCCAGGGATCATCTAGTCAACCCCCTGCTAAAGCAGGTTCACATAGAGCAGGTGTCTCATTTGCATCCAGGCGGGGTTTGTATCTCCAGAGGAGATTCTACAACCTCTCTGGGCAGCCTGTTCCCATGCTCTGTCACCCTCGAAGTAAAGGTGTTTTATCTCATCCTCAGATGGAACTTCCTGCACTTCAGTTTGTGCCCATTGCCCCCTGTCCTGTCACTGGGCACCACTGAAAAGAGCCTGGCCCCGTCCTCTTACACTCACCCTTAACATATTTGTAGACATTGATAAGGCCCCCTCTCAGTCATCTTCTCTCCAAGCTGAACAGGCCCAGCTCCCTCAGCTTTTCCTCACAAGGAAGGTGCTCACAAGGGAAATGCTCCAGCCCCCTCATCATTGTCATAGCCCCCTGCTGGGCCCTCTCCAGTAGTTCCCTGTCTCTCTTGAACTGGGGAGCCCAGAACTGGACACAGCACTCCAGATGGGGCCTCACCAGGACAACCTCACTTGACCTGCTGGTCATGCTCCTCCTGATGGACCCCAGGATCCCTTTGGCCTTCGTGGCCACCAGGGCACACTGATGGCTCATGGCCAGCGTGCTGTCCACCAGCACTCCCAGGTCCTTCTCCACAGAGCTGCCTTCCAGCAGGTCACCTCCAGCCTGTACTGGTGTGTGGGGTTGTTCCTCCCCAGGTACAGGACGCTACACTTGCCTTTATCGAACTTCATGAGGTTCCTCTCCACACAGTTTCCAGCCTGTCCAGGTTTCATTGAATGGCAGCGCAGCCTTCTGGTGTGTCAGCCACTCCTCCCAGTTCTGTATCATCAGCAACCTTGCTGAGGGCACACTCTGTCCCTTCATCCAGGTCACTGATGAATAAGCTGAACAGAATTGGACCCAGCACTGACCCCCTGGGACACACCACCAGCTACAGGCCTCCAGCAAGACTCTGCGCGGCTGATCACAGCCCTCTGAGCTCTGCCATTCAGCCAGTTCTCAGCCCACCTCACTGTCCACCCATCTAACCCACACTGCCTGAGCTTATCTGTGAGAATGTTATGTGGGACAGTGTCCAAAGCCTTGCTGAAGTCAAGGCAGACAACACCCACTGCTGTCCCATCTGCCCAGCCAGCCATTCCATCATAGAAGGCTATCAGGTTGGTCAGGTATGATATCCCCTTGACAAATCCATGTTGACTGTTCCTGATGAGCTCCTTTTCCTCCATGTGCTTAGAGATGACAGCCAGCATGAGCTGTTCCATGACCTTTCCAAGGATGGAGGTGACGCTGACTGACCTGTACTTTCCTGGGTCCTCCTTTTTGCCCTTTCTGAAGACTGGACTGATATTGGTTTTCTTCCAGTCCTCAGGCACCTCTCCTGTCTCCATGACCTTTCAAAGATGATGATTCAAAAATTATCAGTATCTATGCAGATTTATTATATGACTGTGAAAAAAATGTTTAATATTCTTCATATTGTCTCCCATTAACATACTCTAACCATCTAAACTGATCTGGCAGACATAATGAAGATTATATGCGTCTTGGAGTGTATTTTCTGTGTCATGTTAAGTGATGTTCCAGGTTTTTTAGTAGGCTAGTCAATGTTTCTTTTTGGAATTAGCATATCAGCACTATTAATGTGCTGCTATTAAACACCACTAAAAATGCCTTACTGTATCTATTGTCATTTTAGTCTTCACTTAGAGTCTCAGTCACGTACTGTAAAACAATTGGCATTCAGTTCCCTCATGTTTGGCCTCTATTGTAGGAAGAATTTCCTGTCTCCATTTAAGATATATTGATCAGTGGGAACTACATTATTTTCACTGACTCATTGGGTTTTGGGTTAGGATCTAAACATTATTCCTTAAAGGTATACAGGACTGAAGTAAAACATACTACTTCAGGAAGAGAACAGTGTATGCCCTGTAAAGTGCATGCTGATAATGATAATAATAATGACAATGATGATGATGATGATGATGATAATAGCATTCCTGTAAAACCCCTAAATCTTGTGAGGCCAAAAGAAGCCACAGAAATTGACAAAGATTTATTTATTCAGTGTTTGAAATAGAACTGTTCAGCTCTACTTAAACAATGTAAAGTAACCTCCAGGGCAAAATATAGATAAAAGTTTTCTATCTTGATAGATTGACCTTGCTGATAGACTTGCACAAATATGTTCATTTATCTTGTCAAAAGCCTGAAGTTTTCTTTGTAGCACCATACCAGGACTGGCCGCCCTGGGCCACAGCCAGCTTGAGCTTCTCAGCTCCAGTGAAGTGGCCTCTCAGCAGCTCTCTGTTTCGGAGGATTTGTTGAAACTGTTGACTGTCCATTTGCATTATGAAGTTCTGTTCCTTGAAGATGCCAAAACACAATTCGGAATGCAGTGTTATATTGGTAATACAGTGTTATTGATGTAAAAATGTTGGAGGGTAAAGTGAAATGGCTTAGGTCTTCCTCACTGAGAGTGTAGTACACTCGGTAGCTATGATCTAAATATGGCATTTGTTCTTCTGTAGGTTTCCTTGTATGGCAAAAGACAAGTCACAGTACCTGTCTAGTTAGTTTTTATATGTCTGTATTTTTGTATTTTACAGTGTATTTATATTTTGTATTTTAAATTCAAGAATTAGTCCATGCTAAATGTCATTCTACATTCAGTCCTTCAGTAGATGTGGAGGATACCCTGGGTAGGGGTGGTGGGTGTGGGGAAGTTTATTTAAAGGTGGAGTCCACTTTATTCCTTAGTGCAGGCTGAAATACAGAATCTTAGAACTGCAGAATGGTTTGGGTTGGAAGGGACTTTTAAAGACCATCTAGTTCCATTCTCCCTGCCGTAAGCAGGGACACCGCCCACTAGACCAGGTTGCTCAAAGCCCCATCCAGCCTGGCCTTGAGCACTTCCAGGGATGGGGCATCCACAGCTTCTCTGGGCAACATGTTCCACTGTCTCACCATCCTCATAGCAGGGGTTTTCTTCCTTATGTGTAATCTAAATCTCCACTCTTTTCCAATCACTGCAGGCCCTGGTAACAAGTCTCTCTCTATCTCTGTAGCACTGACTGTACTGCAGAGGAGCTAAGCCTAAGTTGTTTTATCCCATACTTTCTTGAAGACACATCCTGTAACTGACAGGAGGATCATTTATTGGGCTACTTCCTAGAGGCACCTAACACCGTGTACGCTACAGAAGATGAAATGTGCCCAAGTTTCAGGCATGCTGTGTGGGGTATCCAGTCATCCTGTGTATTCAGTTATCTTTTAAGCATGTTTGAGGCTGAATCTTCACTAAACAGTAGCAGAGAATTGCTAGTTTTCTTCACTTGTTCTTCATTGTATTTCAGCAGTGTGTTTTCAATACTCTCTTAATTCTGAAATGCATTGAAAATTGCAAAATACCTTTGGTCATGTTGAAGAACCTCAGTAGGTAATGTGCATGTGCATCAAGAATGAACTTTCTTGTATCCACCTACTGTAGGTTGTGTATTTGTTTAGTTTTCATTTATTCTGAAATGTCTTATACCAGTCATAGTTAGGAATGTTGTACTAATCTAATGTGGAAATTTCTGGGTTTAGATTCCTAATGGATCCCTATGTATGCAGTGATAGAGATCTGTGGAAGGGAAGATTACTCAGGAAGAAGGGATCTTAAGGAAGACTCTTGAAACCTCTGGTGTGATCTTCATGTATTCTAAATAGCTGATTTCTTGAGTCATTTCACAATGGTTATGAATACTTCTGACTATGCTGTTGGGTTAAGGGAATGCATTAGACAACTTTCTCTCACAATGTATAAAAAGCTAACATGCAAACCAAATTCTTCCTGACAAAAGCTGTGGATTGTGTCAAGAGTGAAAATTAAATGCAGGATGGATAACTCAATCTAAAATGGCACTTTAGCCGTGAGGACATACTACAATTTTTTTATTGTGCAGCCTGTAATTAAAAGCCAGAAAACATCTCAATGTTGTCAATGACAAAAGAAAATGCAAAGTACGTGTGTTTTACAAGCAAGTGGTAATTTCATTTTTAGATAACAATTTTTTGGGAAGGTCAGGAAAAAGGAAAAGTTGACAGTCATAAGCCCTGATTATCAGAATTAGAACTGGGCATAATGTTCATTCTTGAATTTGCTTAATGAATTGGGAAAGTAGGGCAGTAGAAAAAGCAGAGACATGCTACTATCTGTGAAATTAACTCATGATAAGAAATAGTTAAGTGATGAGTTCAAAATTTTAATTAGTTTTGTCTTCCAGGTCTTTAGGCTGGATTTGCAAAAATGATCAGCACTTAATTCTTCCTCACTGTGGTCTATAGTAACAGTGACTCCTGGAGATTTCAGAGATTTCAAAATTTAACACCTAAAAATGTGTATGTGCAGTATGCCCTACTCCTAATAAAATTGCTGAGAAAGCAGTGTTCTATGGTGTTTTGAGTTTCCCAGAGCTTTCCTAGCAGAGCATTTTTCAGTCCTTTACTCTTTTTTAAAAAAAAAAATCTTATATTCCACACATATACATAGTCTGTATAAACATTTTCATCAGAAGGTCCCTTCCCTCTTAATTATTTTAATTATTTATAGACGTTCATGTGAAAAGTACAATGGACTGTGTAATATCCAAACTAGTATATGGTTTTGTCTGTTGTCTTTTTGGCTATTCTGGCTTGGTAAACTTAGTTTTAATTTTCTGTGAACAAATCTCTAAAGTAGTTAAATGTAATACTTAATTATTAAATGCTGTATTGTGCAAGCCAGACAAGTTTGGTTTGCAGATGTTGACAGTGGGCCAAATCTAAAACTGGAACAGAAGACTGGCTTTGGGACAAATTCTCTGCCATAGCTTAGTGAAAACTGAACTGAAGACTTCATGATACTCATTGGGAGCTTCACTGCAGATGACCAGACAATCCTATATGAATAATCCTAGGTCTCTGTCTGGATGGTGGGCACTCCCCTCAGGGTTAAAGCCAGTGTGTCCACCGAGAAAGCCCTGCGATGTTTGATGCGTCCACCCAGGCGGAACTGGTAAGGAAGGAGGCTTCAGCACAGGTGGCAGGTTGCCACTAGTGCCCTGAGCCTTCTCCTGAAGAACAGGTAAGTACCTGCCTCAGGTGTGCGCAGGCTGACACTCTGTTACGGCAGGCGGCCAAGTGGCAGGAAGCAGTTAAAAGGCTGCGCAGTATTAGGGGCTCTGAGGTGGAGACTGACAGGAGGCTTCAGAACCAGCTCCTGTCACGGACACCCCAGAGGATGAAGCACCTTGGACCCTAGTGACCGACAAAAGCAGGCCTCTGCTTCAGTCCCCACCCTCCTGCATTACAACCAGAAGCAGATATGAAGCTTTAGCAGCTACAGACACCCATAAGCAAGGTCTGTGTGGAGATACCGTACCAGCAGCACCTTGGTCACTGCAAAAAGACGCGCTGGGCGCTTGCAGTGGGTGCCTGTTGGTTGGGGGGCACTGAGGCGCCCATCTGCAGCTGGTGGGGGTCGGGTGAGGTGGGCTGCTGCCAGGAGCTGAGGTCCGAGGTACTGCGGGGAGGGGGCCACATATTGCCCAGAGCACAAACTGCTGTGTCCTCTGGTGCTGTTCCACGTGGGCACGAATGGCACCACGAGCCAGAACCTGGGCAGAATCAAGGAAGACTGCAAAGCCCTGTGACTGCAAGTGAAAGAATTTGGTGCCCAAGTTATTTTCTCTTCCATTTTACCAGTAATTAGGATAGATAGTACTCTCATTTTTATCTATCTGGATATATTTAGAGTGTAGAAGAGAAATGCACAGTAGATGCCAATTATGCATAGGCATCCATGCCTTTATTTTTACTCAGGTGCTTAGATTTTAGACATATCTTGTACATTAAAAGGAATTTGGAATTGGTAGTAATTCTCATTGAGTTTTACTTGAGTTCTTTATATTCCTCATAAAACAGTGTTGGTGAGAATTATGCTATTACTAAAAAATATAGGAAGATATAATGGTCTGGCTTCCATGCAACTATATGCTGTTATCTCAGATTTTTATGTAACTTTATTATGGAAAAAAAAAACCAAAAGAAAAGAAAAAAGATTTTTATCTCTCAGCTGTAGCTTTCTCACTTTCATTTCACAGACCTGCTGCAAAAGTTTTGTAAGTATTTTTGATGTCATGATATGTAGTGCCATGATGCTTAATTGTTAGGTGGCCAGCTAACAGGGTGAGCTTCAAGATGCTTAAGGCATCCAAAGAGTATCTAGGCTGAGACAGTCATGCATGAGAAAGCTACTTTAGTGTCTAAGTCCCTTTTGTGAAAGTGTGAATGCCTAAGCAGTTAGGAAGGAATTTGGTGCCTGAGAAAATCTTTGTAAGTATAACCAAAAATACCAGCATCTAGGTCATGCCCAGAAAGGCTTGGGGTTTTTGGCTTCATATTGTGTTTTTCAATAAGGACCAAATCAACGAGGTTCCATTGCACTGCTTCTATTTGTTTCTCTTATTTAAACCAAACACCTTAAAAACCTTATCTAGGAAGAGAGTTTATACCCTTCATCAGTGGAACTATTCATCCAGAAAGGTATTAGTGAATGAAGTATCTCTTATACTGGATGGTTTGCCTTAGGAAAGACAGTAGAAATAAACCCAATGAAAGCAGCAGTAATACATTCAAAACGAAACATCTGAGTGGATTCAGGCAGCTTCAATGTGTATGTGCAAAGCTACAACACTGACAAATGAGATCTGCAAGTTTCAATGTTATTAGGTCATGTATTGTGAGGAAATCTATTGCACTGCCTTTGTTAGTATAGCTTTTGGTTATTTAAACCAAAGGATTTCCAAAAATCCAATTTTCTTCTCACTGTTTTGTATTTTGATTTTTACACTTGGTTGGGTTTTGTTTTGGTGGGTTTTTTTGTTGTTGTTTGGGTTTTTTTTAATCAAAAGTCTCTGTAGTTGGTTTCACAATCAGACTGAGATTATTAAATGACATTGTGCAGTGGAGTGACAGTAGAGGACCTAAGCCTCTCATATACCCTAAGAAAATTTTAAATTATTTCAATACTACATGTGAATGATTGAATTTTCAATGCTCCAGAAGAATGCATGTTTATTTAAGAACAGTTTTAATGAAATTTTAAAATTTCTCTGATTATACTGTGATTTATTTGAAAACGAGATGTATTTTAGGCCAATTCAAAATCCAGAGAGTTTCTTCAGTTTAATCACTTTTATTTCTACAAAATTAAGTTATTGTTATATTGAATCCTTACTGTTTATGATTATCTTAACCACATTTCAAACTGACATGGCCCAGACAGTCATAAACAATTTATGTCATTCAATTTATAGGAAAATACCTAATGAACCACACACTGTTTTGCTCTTTACTCAGGACTGGATATGGCTGCCAGTTATTCTTTGCAGTTACTTCCCAGTGATACATTTAATTATTACCTGATAAATGGTCTGAAAAAATGTATCAAAAGTATTAATGGACATGTCTTGCAAGTCGTGGAATTGCACTTTAAATGAATGCCAAATAATATTCAGCTGTTTTTCAAGTAGATATAGATAAATGTACATTGTGAGAAGGCTTACTATATAGTGTTTCAGGAGGAGACAAGAAAGCTCCTTGAAAGCTCACTTTATGTGCTACAAGGAAAGCTTAGTGAAGAAAAAATCAACATTTTGTTCAAAACTCTATCTAAGCAACATGCATGTGAAATTACATTTCCAGATATTGCAGTTTTATTGTGCGTTGAAGTAGTCCCAGATACCCTGTAGATGGAGGAAAGTGCAGTGTAATGTTTGTGCTTTACAAGCTGAGCAGCCATAGGCGGTTGAGTTTATGTTGGATGCTGGTTTAGCTGTCTCTGTGGTTCCTTGAACTGTTTACCTTTAGTACTTAGGAGGTTAAAATACATTTATTGATTGTGATTGCTATGTCTGGAAGGCTATCCTACAAGATAATAAAACTTTTGATACACCTTCTGCAATCTGCGCAGTTCTCTGCTGTGCTTATGCTGGTACTGGGACAAATGTCACTAAATAGGCGAACTAGAAGGTGTGCGTTAACAACTAAATGACCTGGTTGTGTGTTAACTACTTATGTAATTACTATGGATAACAAAGTTATTCTTACATTAAAATAGTGACTGTAATAAGATAGGGCTATGTAATTTTGTAATATTTATCCTGCACAACAGAGGATATTGCTCAGATATAAAGAGGAAATCGAAGACTTTCCTGAATGGAATGCCTTCCCTTTGAACGTTCAGCTCTGAATTCTCTCCAGATTTCCTAGGCTATTTGCTATTGCTATGCTGTGCTACTGTCATTCTTTTGTATCTCTGGATAAATACCTTAAAACCTGTGTTCAGCATTTTTACTTGTGTGCGCAACATTTTTCTGCTCTTTCTTTTCCTACTTTAAATCCCTAAGGAAACTTTTTCTTCAGTTTTGTGTTAGCAGTTTCTCACACCCACAGTTAAATTCATTCCTCTCATTTGGAAATGTTTTAAGCGCACTCTTTGAACTAGAGCACTTTGAGTCCAGGTGGGTTCCAGCAACTATCCCTGGCAAAAATCAGGACACAAAGAGATATTAAAAATGGAGATCTGATTTGGAAAGAAATGCCGAGCTCAAGTTCAGTTTAGAAAAATCAAAATTAAACAAAAGAATCGCTTTGTAGAGCTGTGCATGCTGTGGTGAGTGCAAGCCAAGGTACGGTGTTTGAAAGCCAAAGCATTTGGAAGAAGCAGCAGGAACCCTAATGGCTTACGGGACTTCCCAAGAGCTTGTAACTGGTAGCAGAATGTGCACAGCATGGGCAAGCAGGAGGACTAGTTCAGAATTAATCTCAGAAGGAGTGAATGACTTTGCAGGAGGCAGTGACTGCTTATAAGCCACTCAGTTTGTTAGTTCTACTACTGAAACAGGTGAATAATCCTACGTGGTGCCAGTATTGGTATCAAAAACCCCAGTACCATCAGCAGTTTGGTAAAGACAGTACTTACAGGGACAATTTCATTCACAATGAATATTCAGATAAACTAATTATCTTTGTCAATGTCCAATGAATGCACTAGCCATCCATTCCTGCCATGCAACAGGGAGGTGCCATGTGTTATACAGGGGGAGAATATCCATTTTTTGATTAAATGAAGTCACTTCAACTATGTTACGTAAGTTCCCTTGCTAGGGGAAGTAGTCATTGGAAGGACTAGGAGTGAACATGTGATAGTATGGAAAAACATCCTTCAAGAGAAGAGAAAGCTCTTAAGAGATCGGTGAACAGAAATATGAAAGTTTCTTGTTCTTTGAGTGTCAGGATCCAAGAAAAGTTCCTTGGCCCCAAAAGGTTAAAAAAGGAATGAATTTATTAATTACTTTGGGAAATACGGAAAGATGAGAAGAGCTCATTACGTAGTATTCTAAAGGAATTACATTGCTGTGTAAAAAAGAGCCTTTTCATTATTTGTGTGAAACTGAAATGTTTTCAGAAACAGCAGGTGATATTTTTCTATACTTGGTAAATTCTGGCAGTTGGCCATAGAAAACCAAGGCAGAAGTTTATGGCCATTGATGATTCCTTGTGGGAGTGGTATTTAGCCTGTTTTGCATCCTAGGTGTTTCACTGAAAAAATGCATAAATGTTGTGAGATGAGTCTGGAAGTAGGGAGGGTTGTCTGGATGGTGCTTTGGTTTGAGGAGAAATAGGAGAAGAACAGGACTGGTGACCCTAATCAGTTTTAGAAAGAAACAGAGCCTGCAACAGAACATGTTGTGGAGGAATCCAAGTTTCTAAAAACCCCAGAAAAAAAAAAAAAAAACAACCAGGCTTTCGTTTAGTGTCTGCTGTTTTCCTTTCTTTGAAAATGCAGACAGAAGAGTTTGAAGTTAAAAAAAAGGGATGGGTTAAATGGCATTGATCAGTCTGTGACTGACTTTTCTGTACTATCTAGGTCTGAATTTACTGTCTCAATCAGAGATGCTTGTTAAATATCCAGTTCATTCTGCATTCACCCCTTCAAACTAAACCCAGTTCTCATGGACCAGGACCTTGTGCTTTGCCTCCAGATAGACAATCTAAACCATCCACAGATCAGGACAGTATGGCCTAAATTCTTAATCCTTTTCTCCTCGATGCCTAGGATATAATTCCTCACCATCTAACTTTAAAATTTCTGTTTACTTCTTCATAACTCCTTTGATCAGATCATCTGTAAGGTCTTTCTACTACTGCACTTGAAGGAGGGGCAAATGAGATTATGTGAGCTCTTAATCCCTAAAACGTTGTTTTCCTGGCCATTCCTTTGATGTTTGCAGTGTTTTAATTGCAGAGACATTAGGATCTGAAATGTTTAGAGTCATGTGCAAACAGCCCTACGTATTACCTGAGTGTATGTATCTTTTGCTGTGACTCTTGCCTTTGTGTGATGGGTTGATGTACATGCAGCTGGTGGAGATGTTATGTGTCAACAAGATACCCAAGTGCAGAATGCAGCAAATCACCCTTTGTTGTTCATCAACTGTCTTGTACTTCATCTGTACAGTAACTGACAGCTGTGGTGTTCATAATGCAGTGTAGACTCACAATTCCCCTCAAACTAGCTAGATGTTGTCTCCACAGAAGTTACTTAGGCAGAGAAGGCCATTCTTTTTTATAGCTTTTGTTTGTTTATTCTTTTAATCAGTACTATAACATTACCTTGCGATGACCTTTTCTTGTATTCGAATCCAAAATTCTCTTGACCTTTGTTCCATCTCAGAGATTGTTTTTCAACATAGGCAAAAGTGCTCTTCTGTTTGCTAATGTATGGTCTCAGACTACTAGTACTTGTTCATCTAAGCAATACTTAAGTAAAGCAGACCTATAGGAAACTTGAATTTGTTATGACATGAGATGGCAGCGAAGCCTTCATATTATGTTGTTTTACATTGTATCTGTCTCTGCAAATTTTCTGGTTGGATTTCATAAAACTTTTATGAACATTTTTTCTAAAAAAAACCCCACCCAAATTGCAACATAGTTCATTTTGAGATAAGGCTTGTAAAATGCAGAAGTTATTCATAGTTTCTTAGCCTGCCTTCTAATTACTGGAGACATGTAGCCTTCTCAGTTCACCTGTTGTTTCTTCTTCAACTTCCTGTGAAGTCATGAATCTTGGTGTAGTCACTTCCTTGCCTTTCCATTTGTTATGATATACTAAGTACAGTATGATTGCAGTTTGAGCAAGAGCACATTTTTGCTGAGCCTCTGAGGTCATAGACAGGACAAGGCTGGTAGGTGATATCCACAGTTAAAGTAGCTAAGTGAATGCCTATGTATACCACCCCCTTTTCATTTTAAGCTGAAAAAGCAGAAATATAGCTGGAAGTAGGGAAAATAAATAAATAAATAGCCCTGGTTATCCTCAACTATGAAGTACATGTATCAGATGAGGGATTTGGTGGAAGTGGTTGTCCCTTTCTAAATTTTATTTATTTTTTTTTACTGCATAGTGGTAGCATCAGAATACCTTTTTTGTGTGTCAAATCATATATTGTTTGTTCTCCTTTTGTCTCTGTAGGAGGACAAATCCGTGCAATGGAGTAGTTTTCTGCTTGAAGCTTTTTCTTCATAGTATGTGCACATTTATGTACATGCATGTCAGAAAAAAGACTAAACCCTGTTGTCCTTAATTCCCCAGTATGCTGGGGCATGCTGATGCTTTCCAAAGCTTTATATTAGCATCATGGGCAAAGACTGTAGCTCTCCAAAGAGAATTATTTTGTCTTAGGAGGTGAAGTAGTCAATTTCAGTCCTTATCTGGTGCTTTAGGAAACTTCAGTTGTTCTGAATCCCAGTGTGGAGATCACAACATAAAGACGAGAGCAGAGAACTTGAGTTTGATAGTATACACTGGAAAATCAGTGTATAGAACTTAGTTTGATCAGGCAGCTTAGTCAAACTTCATGTGTAATTCTATAGTAGCTTTCTGTATTTTGCTGGGAGTTTCCTAGGTACTCAAATACTTCCAGTATCTCCAGGTTTACTGCAATTCTGTAACTGAATCATGGGAAAATAGAGGTGAATAACAGAAATAAATAAATAAATAAATAAATATATAAAACAATATATAACCTGGGTAGACATACGGCTTGATTCATTGTTTTGTCAATTACCATCACAAGTGCAAGGCTGCTGAAAGGTGGAAGTAAGACATATGTTTGCATGAATACTGTATTTAAAGGCCAACAGCACTATTTATGTGGAAAATGAGGATCCATGTTTATGCAATGACATGTCTGTCAAATAAAATCATAAATGGAGTATCTCTTTTGCCATCTATAGGTATAATTTTAAAATTTTAATAATACCTTTGGGAAAATAAAATTTATTTACATCTAGCCTGGACATTGAGAAGTTCTTAGAAGAAGGGTGAAAAATATCAGTACATATTTGTAATATTTGTTATTACCCATTTGGGTTAATTTAGTCTGTTTAATTGAAATGTCTCATTTTCATGCTACGTTGTCTGCTTTCCATGGATCCTGATTATTTCCTTCTTTGTGAAGGAGAATGTGTAGTAAAGGGTCATCTAAATTTGCCTGCGCTTGTTAGTTGAAGACTTTAATGAAAATCTTGTAATAAAAAACCTGAAGATGCTGGAGGAAAGCTAATGCTTTTCTTCTGATTGGCTTTATGGATGTGTTAGCCTTCTAGATATTCGTATTGATTGTGCGTGAGTGAAGTGTAGGATTGAATTTTTGTTGGTGTATGTGGATCATCTAACTGACAGCAGAGCTTTCTGTGATTATTAATAAAACAGCTAGAGAATATTCTTCCAGAGAAGTTGCACAGTATTGGTGTAGTTCAAAAACATGGAACCAGGGTTGTTTTCTGCTATAGGGGAAAAAAATATATAACATTGATGAAATAAAGCATTTTATTTTTTCTGTATTTCTGGATTGCATCTGTGCCCAATAATCTGCTACTTACATTAACTTATTATCAGCAGGGCATAATGACTGTACTGCAAAGGTTTGAGGACCTTCCCAAACTTCCTCTCCAGAGTGGTTTGACATCCTCTATTGAATTAACGGGTAAAAACAAAGAAACAGTAGGCCACTGTGAAAACCATTTTATTTTTTTATCCATGTCATTTATTCAAAATAGTCACTAGACCAATAATGAAGAGTAGACATAGTTTTCATCCTGTAGCTGCTTACATGATGTGGGCACCCTGTAGAGCTGGGTACTGGTGAAATGGAGAGGAGCAGCCAGGCGAAAGTGGTTAGGCCTACCCCATTTGCAGACTAATTGCATTCTTTGTAGGGTGGCTTCGGTTCTTTCCAGATAATTAATCCCACAGCTGGGTATTGTTGTAGGAATCTTCTCTATATTTTCAGGAGAAATAAGAATTAAATCCTTTTCCAAAAAGTATATTCGCATCACTACTGTTACTGATATTCTCCATATACTGTGCTGCTGATGCTATAGTCTAACTGCAGACCTCATATTCAGAAATTTCTTAGGGGACAGGCAGCAATCTGCCACATGCAGTATCTAAACTCTATGGTCTCACCTTTGTGTAACATGGGTTTTGGTATGTTCTAGTGATGATCTTCTGCAGTATCTTTTTAGGATCCTCCTCCCCCCCCCCCCCCCCCCCCCCCCCCCCCGTATCATAAAAAAATACAGCAGTTAACAATCTCAGTTAAAAATGCAGATATAGGATTTTGAAAACAGGGAATCAGCCTAGATTCCACCTGAGTTCTGTCAGTATCTGAGGCTTCTTTTTGAATTGCTTTCTGATGTGTGCTGTGCTGACATGTCCTTTTCTCCTCTAGTTCCTGGACAGCAGCACCTCTTTGGTGCCAACAGTCAAATGTCCTTTGCATGAAAACATAGGTTCAAGGTGAAAGGGGAAAGATGGAAGGAGAGGAACATCTACTGCTGTTGAAGAGCTAGGAGCTGGCAGGATGCATGTCTCGGATCGCCCATTGCTTCAGGCAGGACTCACTGGAGTGAAATCTCAAGCAGTAGAGATTGTTGCCAGCCTATGAACTTACAAAAAAGGTGAAGAATAGGCTGAGTGATCAGAATCCATGTTTTGTATGATGCTATCACTGATTCTAAAGAGGTTGGTATGTACATCATGTATCTGTAGAGTGTTGAGCATATTAGACATGTCTGTGACTAGTTAGCCTATATCAATATTCCATTATGACAAATTTTGTGGTGTTTGAAGACAAAAATCTTTCTTGGTCTCATTAAGTTAAGCAAAAATTTATCTTTCCTGAATAAAAAACGTGAAACATTTTACACCAGATAATTGAGGCTAAAGCTTTATTCTGCTTTAAATTTTTAAGTGCTTTTCTGTTTATTCTGCTGTTGCCAGACCACTGTGACAACAATTTCCTAAGAAAGTTTCTGTGAATAATATAAGTCTTATTGTAGTTTGAGACAGGAATATTTTAAAGTATTTATTATTTTGGACAGACAATATATCAAAATAATAGCATGCTTAAGGTGCATGCTTAGGTGAATGAAGCAGCTGGCTCAAAAGTTATTTTGGTAACATTGGCTCCCTTCTATTCCTCCTCATACTACATGCTAATAGAATTCTACCTCCACGTTACTATATTTTCCTGTTTCAGTCTGCACTTCAAAACACCTAGGCCTATGTTTGTTACAAATCAGACAGTCTGTAGTTTCAGTCCTTTCTTAATTGTATTCATGTTAGTAAGATTTCCTCAGCTAGAAATGTAAAAGTTTTCTTTAACCATTATCAGGACCTAATAACCGTAACTTCATTATGCTGACAACCACCTTCTTTACCATTTCCTACCTATATTAGCCTTTTTCACTATGAAATGACAAAGATCATGTGTGGTGTTTCAAAACAACCTGGATAATCCTCTTTAAAGCTGTCTTAGTTTAACCTGGTCAGCAACTAAGCACCACACAGCCACTCACTCACTCCCTCCGCGGTGGGATGGGGGTGAGGATCAGAAAAGTACAAGTAAGAAAACTCGTGGGCTGAGATGAAGACAGTTTAATAGGTCAAGTAAAAGCTGTGCACACAGGCAAAGAAAAACAAGGAATTCATTCACCACTTCCCATGGGCAGGCAGGTGTTCAGCCATCTCCAGGAAAGCAGGGTTCCATTGCACTTAATGGTTACTTGAGAAGACAAACATCATCACTCTGAATGTCCCCCCATTCTTTCTCTTCCCCCAGGTTATATATACTCAGTATGACATCATATGGTATGAAATACCCCTTTGGCCATTTGGGGTCAGCAGTCCTGACTGTGTCCCTTCCCAGTTTCTTGTGCCCCTCCAGCCCTCTGGCTGGCAGGGCCTGAGAATCTGAAAAGTCCTCGACTTAGTGTAAACATCACCCAGCAACAATGAAAAATATCAGTGTGCTGTCAGCATTGCTCTCACACCACATCCAAAACACAGCACTGCACCAGGTACTAAGAAGAAAATTAATTCTGTCCCAGCTGAAGCCAGGTAAAAAGTATTGGCATGATTCTCTCTGAGATAGAATATAGTCAGAATTTCAACAGAATAGTGTTCTTCTGCGATACTTCCACTTTATAGTATTTAATTCATAACCAGTTCCAGATTTTTTACTGAGTGTATTAAATAATTTTGCAATATATAAATGCTGAGAATTTATTGCATTTTAAATAATATTATACTTACAGTATTAGCATGTGATACATTTCTGCACATTATGCACGTGTCTTTCTAGGGAATTCATATCTACTGATGTTTACTAGTAAGTATTTTATTATTTACTAGATACTGCTATTAAGTTACTTATATGCAGAGGGATTATTTAATTTCTATTAAATTGATGCTATCTTCAAAGGGAGCAGTATAATTTCCAAAGCAAGGAAAACACTTACTCATCCTAGATATACTTAGTCCCTCATAGATTCCCCACACATCTGCACAGAGATGTACAGATTCCCCATGCATTGTATCTCACACATAGTGTTTCCAAACTGAAAATGGTTCTAAATACTGTGATACTTTTACGTCCTCAGAGAGTCACGTATTGAAATTACTTGTGTATAACTAGTGTGATTTTCTGTGCTGTCCTCTTCTTCTTTAAATGCAAGTAAATATATATAGTTTCATGGAACTTTTCTGAATACTCAGTCATTTTATTTCCCATGTTTCGTGTACTCAGTATACCCTTCCATTAATAAACAGTTGTATTCCTGACAATGGAAAGAAAAGGTGTTTCTTTCTGGAAGGCGTTTCAGAGGGTCTAAATCCGAATGATTGCCTTCTGCTGCCTTTTCTGTTGACAACAGGGGGAGTGGAACCTACTATGATTAGATACCTGATCTAAAGTTAGAAATACTGAAACAAAGCATTTTTGCCAATATTTTGCACTGTAACTGCACACATAAAGTCATTAATACATTTCTGTTTTCCTTCAGAATCCCATGCATACATGGAAATGTGTATTTTGTCCATATTTCCTAAATGTATTGGGCTGTAGTTTAGCACTTTTTGCTTACCAACATTGTTTTACTTTCATTAAATGTCCTCTTATTTCCAGGTAGGTCATGATGGTTGATTTTATCTCAGATTCGAGTAACATACTTTTTCATTGCAAAGTTACTGAAGTTTGGCTGGGGGTTTTTTGCCTTTTTACTAGTATGTTACAGTATATACACTGTATTGTACTGCATATTTATATTGCTTCACTTGGTAGTTTGTACTGGTTTACATTTATTACATGTATATATATTCAAATGTGAAATTAATTCTTTTATGATCCATATTATGTTAATTATTGACTAATTATTTGGCTCTTCCATACTTATTTCCTATTGTTTTTTTCCCTGATTATCAAGCTATTATAATTCTCTGTTTATTTCATTTCTTTCACATTGTCTACCAAAATTACTTTATCTCTCCTTTTCAGATAGTAGAAAAGCATTTTTTTTCATGCTTTGCTTTTTCTGATCTTTCTAAATTACTGGTGCCCCACAGTATTCAGATCTCATTTTATCTCTCTTCTTGGCATGCAACAGTCATGATACTTAAAAATTCCTGTAGTTTCACATACCGGTGGTTTTTACCTTAAAAATGAATCCTGTTCTCAAGTGTGTTCTTTGTCCTTCAGTTGATTACGTCAGAAAATACTTTCTTAGACTAGCTGTTACTTCATCCCTTATCACTCTTATTACTGACACCTAATATTTCTTTCACCATTTTAAAATGTCCAAAGTAATTTTAAAGTTTTCCTACAAGCACTCTGTAGTACAGAGAAAATTAAGACTGCTATGGCTTAGCTGCAATCCATTGTATCTATTCTAAAACTCCCCCCCCCAAAAAAAAAACAAGTTTAAATGCCCCTCACAAGCTTAGCTTGAAATCTTCCAAATTTGGAATAAATAAATAAATATATATATATATATATATTTTACCAAGGAAATAGGTTACAGTTTGAAATTGACAGTAGTTTTCTACAATAAGGTCTGCTTTTTATGAGTAAACCTAAAAGAGCTTCTCACAATACAGGGCAGACTTTACAGTTGAGACATAAAAACCCATCTGTGTAGGTAGCATTACCCTGACTTACGGAGTCACAGGTAGCTGTCATCTGAGAACTACTGTCTTACTGGGTCTTTAAAGCAATCCTGCTTGCTGGATTCAAAATTCATGGATGTGAGCTCAGAGACTGTTTACTCATCCTGGTTAAAATAGAGCTGCCTGAGCATAGAACTTGAGCAAACATTCAGGGACTGAAAGAACTGCCCAGACAGAAAGTTGGGCGTCTTCTACCTGCTTCTGCTGGCAGTTTGGAGCTAGCTGAAGATGTATTTTGGATATTGGATTATAAATTTAGATCTAAATATTTTCATTGAAAACCAATATGAGTTTGTTTTGAATAAGAAACTGAAAGTTACTGTTCTGAGCCTGTATCTAGTTCTGAACCCAGCGGCCTATCTTTTTTGTTTGTTTGTTTTCTTATTGGTGGAATAAAAATAAATCAGATAACTAAGTGTGACACAAGGGCGAGAGCATGTCCATGTGATTTTTCGCAAGAAGTCCCTGTTTGTTATTTGGCACGAGCCATCTTTAGACTGGGAACTGCGCAGCTCTGCTCATGATAGAGCTACAGGCCCTCCTGTCTGTAGCTTGGCGGTGTCTGGCTGCCTGAGGTTACAGATGCACTGCTTTCCTGTCCAGGCAAACTGCAGACACAGCCCCGCAAACAGACATACCCTAAGACATGGCTTCCTTCCCAGAGACTGGGTTTGACGAAGAGCTAATGATTTGGCCTGGTATTTGTCTTTCATTGTTTCTACAAAAACACACTCATGCTTTTTGGCTCCCTTATGTATCATTCCCGAGATTAAATTTCAGGAAGGAACCTTATAGAGTGTATCAATACAAGAATTATTTACACCACTATCAAAATCTATGGTCCATAGGTCTACAGTGAAACTGATCTGGCTGTAAATGTTAAAGTGCCTCACTGATGTTTAAACAGTAGAACCCAGAACTGTGAAGAGAAAGAAATGAGAGGGAACAGCAGCACTTGGCATCTGCTGGACCAGGTAAACAATTCAGTTATTTGTTCTGCTATGGCACAAAATTTACCCACAATTTACTTAGACATGCTTGATTCTTTAGAGATTAATGGACCTTCACTGTCAGCACCTCAGTCCTTTAAGACTATTTCTCCCTCCATCTCCACTTTACAGGAAATAGATGGGCTATTTATTTTATCTAGATTACACTAACAAGAAGACAGAAAATGGCTTCTTTTTAGTATCCCTCAGAAATGCTGCTATTCTACTCCTCTCCCTTCATTCCTTGATGCTGGGAAGCAGCAGTACAGTGCAAACAATCTCTTTGTGAGCAATCTTCTGTACTTTTGTCCTTTGAGAATTCACTTGATTTTGTTGCTGTGGTTGAATTTTGATGATTTCGGATAACAGCAACAAAAAAAAAAAAAAAAAAAAAAAAAAAAAAAAGTGGGCTTTGTCTCATCTAGTGATGACATTGTGCAGTGCTCATGAGTGGCAAACTTCATACCCAAACTCCTGGTTTTGAAAGGTGCATCTGTCCTGGCATGTGACAGCAGCAGTCCCCATTTTCTGGCTTTAGAGCTTGTACTTAATTAGCCTGCTCTTAAAGGTGATTTACTTCATTTGTGATGTTCAGTTATGTAAAATTTGGAGCTGCTCATAGGTTCCCCTCTTTCCCTTTTATATGCTAACAGGATCAAAGAAAGAAGCAGTAATACTTGCCTGGCCAAAGCAGTCCTTTCCTCTGGCACACTGGCATGTTTCTGGATACAGATCACTGTGGATCTTTTTTATATACCTTTGAGTGCATGTCTACATGATTTTTCAGCTAATCTGTTTAGGCTCCTTCCCTTTAACTGCTACTATGAAAAAATGAAAAGGTTTGTCCTCTATGTCAGCAGCAAATTCTGTATGTATAGTAATAATAATAATTCAGCTACAGAACTGAAATACTTGTAATATCCAGCCTGCCAGAG
The DNA here is from genome assembly GCF_017639655.2 of Falco naumanni. Classification (NCBI taxonomy): domain Eukaryota; kingdom Metazoa; phylum Chordata; class Aves; order Falconiformes; family Falconidae; genus Falco; species Falco naumanni. Next base: position 71,915,895 of record NC_054056.1, read on the forward strand.
ATTCCTCTTTATTTTCTTATATAAGCTTTTTTCTTCTTCTTTTTTAAAATATATAGAAAATCCTAGTTCTAAAAGGTGAGCCAAAGCTTTCCAATGCATGGAGGCAACAGGAAAAAGAAAAAAAAGAAAAAAAAGCAAGTATCCCTGAAGATGTACAGAAAATTATCTAGTCTATTTTAGTTGGACTTACTATTCCAGAATTAAACTCTATTAAGTATATAGGAAGTGAAGGCTGGCAGGATTTGGGTAGATTGGGTTGTGTCCCCAAGGTTTTTATGGTCAGACAGGCAGTGGGATTCAAACCTGTCTGTATTAAGCTCCCTGTCATTCTTCCTGTGAGTCAACGGCAGAATTGCTCTGAAACACCAAGAGTCTTTTGAATGGGGGAGCTATATTGAGTAAAGCAGATTAATATTAAAATGCCTGCAATTCAATTTCCTTTCAGACTAATGTTTTCCCTGAGGATATTTTCAACTTTAAGGGCAATAAAATCATAAGCTAATATCTGACAGCTTGAAAATTACATAGAAGATAAGATGATTCCGTGTAGAGGAGTCTGTTTTTTCAACAAATCACAACAGTTTGCCTGTGGGTTGATATCTACCATCTAGAAACTCAGAATTTGCTGTTTCTTTTACCTGCAGGATTTTGTTCTTTAACTCACTGCTATTAATTTGCCTCATCCCTCGACCATGTGCTCACCATTTGGTCTGCCCTGCTTACAAAGTTCCTGTTCACCCTCTAACTTCTGAACATGGAATCTCAAGCTGTTCAAAAGGGAGACTGGGAAACAGTGTCAGTTTTCTTCTTGTTTCTCAATCTGGCTTTTGATTCTTTTTGGTGTACTTAAGAAAGGGAGATAGTAGAGAGAGAAGGGTGAGTTCAAAGAATGAAAATTGTGTATGAGTAACAGAATAGCAAAATAAATTGGCAGTGCCCCAATGGGAGACACCGAGCAGATACTACTTCCAAGATCTTAGAGTGCTACTTGACAACAAAGTGATGACTCACCAATGATAAGTGAAGTGTAGTTTTAAATGTCACTGATTTTTTTTACATGTAAGTTTATTCAAATATGTAAGTTCCAAAATATTGTCCAAGATGGCCTGATAGTACTGGCTGTTAGTGCAGTTCTATGTAGGGGCAATATGTCCTTGTTTGTTTGAAAGATGTGTGAAGACTGTTGGTCAGAGTCCCAGTTACAATACAAATCCAGTGGAGTCTGCATATCTGGATCGCTTAGTCTGCTGTATTTTGTAAGCTCTCAGTCAGGAACCTCTGATTTTTCTCTGTCAAGAAATTTTCTGTGCATTTTTTTGGTCATGAATTATTGCATATGCTGGATAGGGACATACTATGTATTTTATACACAGTATGTTGGAAATAGTCCCATTTTTTCCATTTCCTGGAGTTTGTGAAACATGCCCACTTCAAAGTGCTTTCCTGATTTGTATTTCTTTCTTCTATTACATAATATCGCTGCACACCAGTACAACCTCAGATCACAGAACTTGCTTTTGACTCTGTTGATTTAGATACATGTACAGGTAAAGAAATGACCCAAAGCTTATGGAGTAGAGAGAAGCAGCTTTCTGCTTCAGCAACTGCTTATGCATAACAGCTTCCTTGAGGTTGCTGTGATGAGCTTGCTTATCAGTGAAAATGACTTGAATTAGTCTGAGATCTCAGTGTCCATGATTCCAATTAGGAATTTAATGAATGCTGAAACCTTCTAAGTCTTCCATTTATTCATAACGTAGCATGACATTAAACAGCTGATGACAGTGGAGAAATTCAACAGGAATCTACTGTTTGAATTAATATTTTTTGTTGTTGTTGTTGTCAGCTTGCAGAGCCCACATCTGTGACCATGACATGGTTACCTTCAGAGAACTCATTACTACTTACATTGTGCTCTAGCAGTTTTCATCCTTCACACTCAGAGGTGGGCAACTGACTTTAAAGGACGTCCATGCTGAAGGGAATGATAAACACTCTTACTGTTTTATGCCCCAGTAGGGCAGCCAGGTCAGTCCTATAGAAAGAGAAAGTAAGTGTTTTCTTACTTTGAATACAAAATATATGACTGGCTAACCTTGGAAATTCATGGTATTAAAAGTTTTATCAGTGATTTGTAAGAAACGCAGACTTTACTTTTGTATCTGGACTTTTCAAAACAGATTGGTAACTAGGTTCTTTCACTTTCCTATATTTGCTGGCTCATGTTACTGACCAGTATTAGTCTGTGACAAGCACGAAAAGAATTGGTTGCTCCAAGCCAGCTGGTGTTTGAGAGACACTTGTTATAGCTTATTGTTGAAAAATACCTACCAGCTGTCACTATTAGTAGTTAGTATATGTAATACAGTTTCTGGTGTTCTAAGTAAAAAGGTAGACATTCAAAGATACTAAGAGTGAACCAGCTTCTCATTGTAAGTAAACAGCCCAATGTACTTGTGAGACTAGGAGATGCTATTCTCACCTTTTCATTGTATGTCTCCTACAGATTCACATCTGATATAGTCTGTTAAGTATTTTGTATGTACATATAGCTGCCATTCTTGGGAGGTTTCTCAGCCTTCTTGCAATATCTAAGGAGTTTCTCTGGGTGAGTTTTGCAGATCTCACAAGTCCTGAGACCTACTGTGTGGTACTATTCAAAGGACTGCTGACTATCAGAAAACTGCTGCCATTCCTGCACTGTGTTCTTCCTATGCTTGCACTGTCCAGTTACAGCATTCGAGGCAGCACTTTGGGCATTTCAAAGAGGTACAAATATGTAAAACAATCAGGTGTCAGTAGTGCATGCATACATGCTGCAGAGCTTCAGGCTTCTAGATCATCCATTTGCTGGGTGTCTTTAATATATCCCAGAATTTACCATACATGAACAAAATATCTTTGCAGGAAATGCGGAATTTATGTAATCCAGCTGTTACACAGTGTATTTGTATATAGTCCTGTCTACAGAAATATGGCGATTGTTGACATTCAAGTCAATTAAAACTGCTTAGACAATAACATACCATCTCCAGTAATTATCTCCTCAATAAAATAATTTGTTTCTGGTTTACAGTCTACTTTGCTCTATAGAAAACAAACAGGAATTTGTAGCTCTTGTATTTTTTCCCCAGTATGTGGGAGCTGGTAGCAAACTAGATCATCGTCAGAATTACAGGTATTGTTAGTTGGACATTTACTACATTGTTCTTTTATGGGAGTGGGAAAAAAATTAGAAATTGTCTTGATCTGAAATATGCAAAAAATTACATTGAATTTTGATCCTGGATGCAAACAGATTTATGATTTTCTCAGTGTCAGAAGTCAGCTTTGGACATAGTATGTGAGGGCTGGGACTCATTTATAAATAAAGGTACGGATAGAATCACGTCCTGCTGCCTTGTCCTTTGAAGTTCTGCACCATGGGTCCTGTCTTTCCAGGCTTGTTAATAGGTTTTCTTTCTTATCTTGAGAGATGCTTCATGTAAAGATCAGATTCCAAGAGTTGTAGACTTCTGTAGCTTTAAAGCACTCCATCCATCATACAAGCCAAAAATATTACAGTGCTTGGCTTGATGCATATTAAAAAAAAAGAAAAGAAAAAGTGTTCGATTGATGCTTAGAGCATCAATGGATTTCTGCACTCCATTTTTCTCAATTTAAACATCGTCTTCTGGGTGTAAGGTTTAACGTACTTGTAATCAGTTGGCCAATGAATAAAGACTTTTCCTCACTGGACTTCTGCCATTCATTTAAAAAAAGGGGGGTTAGTTTTCAATGGAGTAAATGTGTTATATTTTTCATGATCTTATTCTATAAATGCAATTTTCTAAGAAGAGATCATGACTGGAAATAATCCAGGCGTGCTGGTTTTGAAGGTTAAATATTTTCAGGGGAAATCATAATTAGAGATACCAGTTTCATAATTTTATGGTTCTGATTTATTTTCCCTTTGAGGCTGTGGGAACTTTCTCTCTAAATCAGTAAATTGGAGAAATTGATGATGGTGAATGTGAATTGAGATTCCTGTATGTAAAAAAACCCCAACTAATAAATCTGCTGTGTCGTCATCACTAATGAAACACTAGTGATGAAACAAATAATTTGTAAATTTGGAATGTGTCATGAAGCAATTTTTTTTCTGACATAATACACATTTTCCTTTCAATGCTTTTTTAACCAGTGAATGATTGACACCTCCCAAGCAAAACTTCCGCAGCTCCAGTAATGGAATTTTTCTCGGAATCACAGTAAGAATTACCTCTGCTAGAGATCAGCCCTGATGTATTCTGCAAGCACAAGGTCTATGCCTTGTGCAAGTCCTGTTTCAAGGGTGCATTTTACTCTTCTGGATAACATTTGCATCTTGCAGCTAGCATACTAGTTGTACTTGAGTACCCTTGCACATCTGAGTCATGGCACTGTGTTTTTGATGGAAACCTGCCAACTTTATGAAAAGTAAGGATTTTTCTAAATATACATTTTATAATGCCACTTAAGTAAAAGACAAGAGGCAGAGATTTAATAAAATGTTTATCACTGCAAAAATAAATAAAAAAATATTTCCTATAATGAAGCAACAGAAATGTAATCATCACCATTTATAAATTGTATATAACAGTCATTCATCACTATTTTGTGCTTTCCTGTTCTTTGTTAGAATGATGGACACAAAATGAATAAAATAAAGGGAAAAAATATGACAAAATCATCATATTCCTACCAAAAAGTAGCACAAAGCACATACTGAAGGAAGGCCTGACGTTCAATGTGAACAGGTTTGTTTTCTTTGAAGAGATAGACAGTGTCAACTTTAGATACTGTCCATAACATCAGTAGTAATAAATAGCCTAAATAAATGACAACAAATCACCTCACTGGAAATTAAAGTGAAGGCTGTTTTTGTCCTTTTCACACATTTCTGGTTTTGCTTATACTAAATGAAAGTGTTTTGAAGTTGATGTCTGTGCTGCACCCGGTTTTGGCAGCTTTAATGATCAGAGTGTAAATATTTTCAAATTGCATTTAGAAATGCTTTGTAACTCCCTAGTTAATTTTTCTTATTAATTTTCTGTATAAAAGCAACACTTGGGGACACAACTTTTTCTTGTTGATGTTGTTTTGTTTTCTTTCTTCTTATGTGGTTCTGGTTTAAATGAAAATAAAAAGTTAAATTTATAAGCACAACCTGTATAAATATAGTGTAGTAATATTGGGCATGTAATGAATCTATTGCATAGTCATATTTTTGAGGAATGTAATGCTAGATTTGTTTCTTGTTGCTGCAGTTAAAAAAAAGTTAAGTTGAAATTTAATTTACCTGAAATTTAGCTTTTAAAATTAGGAATATTCTAGAGAAGACAGTTGAAATGAAGTTTGAGAGATCATCCTTTCCAATCATTGCCTAGAGCATGAGATCAGCTGTACTTGAACCATTCCTGGAATATTTTAATTTTATTGGTTCTTAGAGAAAAATAACAAAACACCTCTAGTGACAGAAATTCACAGCTTCCTTAGGCAGTTGATTTCTGTGAACTGCTTAGGGGTTCTTCTACTGGAAAAATTCTTCTTAGTGGGTAACCTGTATCTTCTTCACTATGAATTAATCTGATTACTTCTTGGCCTATGTACAATAAATAGTCAAGGGTTTGTTTCCATTCTCCCTGTTCTTTTTGTATGTGCATATATGCATATATGTATTTGGTTGTGTATATGTAGAAGCATATGGCTGCGTGTGTTGCCTTCTCTTGGTCTTCACTGTTCTGGGCAAAAATGACTTAGATTCTCACAGTCTGTCTTTATAGGCCATGTTATTTGGATGTGTGATCATTCTTATTGCTGCCCCCTGAAACACCACCATCTGCTCCATGTTTGATTTTCTTTGGTTTTTGTACCCAAAACTATAAACAGTAGACCACAGGAGGCTTTTGTAGTGCTTGAGCAGATTGGATGGGACAAATGCTCCTTTATTGTAGTTATCTCAAGCCGTTCTCCATTGGCAGTGTAAGCTTGGGAAACCTTATTTCAGCTGCTGACAGAGCCTTCTGTTTCTGAAATTAAAATTAGGACTTTACTAATAACTTGTGCTGAGAAATTTTAGTCTCTGGAGTAAAGAAGGTCTGTACTTAGTAAGTAATGTTAGTGTCAATGATATTTCAGATATTGCAGAGTTCTGAAGGTTACAACGTCAAGAAAAAAACCCACTACAACAGGTTAGTACAGCACAGTGGGAACAGCTGTTTTTTTCTGTAAAGTACATTCTCTGTGTTCTCAGAACTGCTTTACTAATCTGGCCAAGGCTACCCTCCATACGTTCTTACAGATTATTAAGTGGAAAATACAGTGAGATGCTTTTGAAGGTAAAATGCAAGGTAATGGGAATGTGTCATCAGCTTTTGACCTTGCCTACTACCTCTTTATCTCAATTCACAATTGTGGTTGATACTGTCCATTTATTGAGATATTCATACCATAGGACAACAGGAAATATTTATTCCCCTTTCAGTGAACGGATGGCTTAATCATGGATATGATCGTGTGACTGGGAGTGTACCTTCAGTAACTTTAAGACGTAAAATGCATCTCCCTTTGGCTTTATGTTACATTTTAATTTCTTTGGTAGGCTTTCTCATATGGAGATACGTACTCTGCTGTAAAGGCAAACTTATTTTTAGTGTATCTTGCTTATATATCTCAAAGACAAATTATGTCACTGAGGAATATACAACCTCAATGAAATTTCCAGTAAGGTTAAATTAAAGTCCAGCATTTAAATGGTGATTTTGAGTCTGTGTTTGTTGATCTTATTTTTGGAATTTAGAAATCCAAAGCACTGAGATAAGCTGCAAAAATCCACTCAGTTTTACATTTCCTTCCTATTGAAAAATCTACGTTGCTTTTTTATGTTGAATGTATTCCAAAATAGGCACATATAATCAAGGTAATGCACATAATGTGTTTTGTTGTTTTTTTTTTTTTTTTTCAATTGTGGTTTTTATTTCAGCAACTCTCTCAGACCTTTAAAAGCTTTTTCCTGAAAAAAATAATTGTTAGTTACCTTTTCTTTCAGTTTTTATAGAATACTTTGTCTTCCATGTCTGTCTTTTAGGCACTCATATAGCAGTTTCTTACACATTGCCAGATGGCTGTTCCAGTTTGACACCCCACTGATTTTGGTGCAACACCATGCGAACACAGCAGCCTACCGCATACATGATCAGTACTGTGGGGAGTTCTAGCTCCCTGAGGCAAGGACTGCCTCGATAGTACATTAGAGAAGATGTAGAGCTGTTATTAATTTCATCATATTGCATTATCACAATTGAACCTTTTCTATACTTATTTAAAGACTAATTAAGTCTTTTAAAACTTGATTGCTTAACTTCATTCTTTTGCTGTGTAGTGGATAACCTGGTATGTGATATGTTGTGTTTTAAAGCTAGTATTGAGAAAAAACTACAGATTTACCATCCGATTAGTAGTGATGTTACATACTGTATGCAGTGGCAGACTGCTGTATTCAAAACCAGAAACATGTAAGAAAGATAAAACAAAACAAAAAAGAGGGCACCTTCATTTCATTTTTAGGTCAGAGCTTTAAGAATGACAAGGAATTGTATGAAAGCAAAAATCGATACTAGCTTAATGCTTTTATTTCTTAAGTCCTATCAAAAGCTACTGCCCAGTTTGCCAATTGTTTTTATGTAGTGTGAATCAGATTCGATTTTCAAAAACAAGTCTGACAGTAAATTATATTCTGAGCAAGAAATAAATACTGAGACTACTATGTTGGTGTCTTTATTCATTGAGGAAAACCTCTATGAATTCTGCTGATATTACTAACATTTAAGTGCAGTGAATGGTAATGCCTACATTTGGGGATTGCATATCTATTGTTTAACTATTTTTATACCTGCTAAAAGATAAATATAATAAAATAGAGTTGGTAAACTTCGTATTTACGATATTTCAGAGCTTTGCCTTTGTAAATGCTTTCTCCATAAAAGTGGTTGTGTACTGAAATGTGAAGAGGTGTCAGATGTTGCTCCCATACTAAGAATTTTAGAAAAGACTCTAGAGGTTCAGCCATGTAGCTGGTGAAGGATCTAGAGCACAAGTATTATGAGGAATGGCTGTTTAGTCTGGAAAAAAAGGAGGCTCAGGGGAGACCTTATCACTCTCTGTAGCTAAATGAAAGGATGTTGTAGCAAGGTGGGTGTTGGTCTCTTCTCCCAAGTAACAAGTGACAGGACAAGAGGAAATGGCCTCAGATTGTGTCAGGGGAGGATTCGGTTGGGTATTAGGGAAAATTTTATTCATGAAAATGGTTGTCAGACTTTGCAACAGGCTGTCCAGGGAAGTGGTTGAGTCACCATCCATGGAGGTATTTAAAAGATGTGTAGATGTGGCATTTAAGAACATGGATTAGTGGTGGACTTCACAGTGCTAAGTTAATGGTTGGACTTGATGATCTTAAAGGTCTTTTCCAACCTGAATAATTCTTTGAAAATGTGATGAACAGGGGAGGCCCTCGTGCAACCAGAAAAAGCAGGTTATGCCCCAGAAGTGAAAAGGTACTGCTTTAGTGCATTTGGATTGTGATAAACATAAGCTCCAAGTAATTTGGGATAAAGGTGACATGGCTGATGGGATCTGAGAAAATTACTCTTTTTAAGACTTTTAGCATGTTTTCTATCAACCTCCACACTAAACTTCTTTGTTGGCTATGATTGAGACAGATTGACCTCCTGTGGCACATCTCTGCTAATGGTATTGCTTACTTACTACTGAAGTTAGGAGAGTGACTAAGATGCAAATATCACCAAAGATTAAGAGAGTGATTTCTAAAGCACTGCTTGCTGATCTAACACTTGCTTGAACTAACATAACTATTTATTTGGTCTCCAAAACTGCAATGGAAAGACAGGTTAAATAATATATAAATACAGTTCATACATGTCTGAGAGATTTCCCTGGCTGTGGTCCCAGGATGAACTTTGTAGTACAGATGATAAAACGTAGCTGATAAAGGTCACTTGAACAGTTTTTCATATTCACATTTTTTTAAAAAAATGGGGATGATCTCGTTTTAATGAGTTCAGTTTAGTATTAAATGTGAGACTGAAGCAGACTCAGTGAATTTCAAAACTAAATAGAAATCATTCAGTCTCCAAAAAGAAGCATATGTAAGACTATAAATTAAAATAAAACCCTATAAACAACATTGTAGTGAAGTTGAATCTTCATTAGTGTCCATAAAAATGCAAAATATTGTGGGTTTTTTTCACATGAGATAACCTGTTCATTTCTACTCTTTCTTCATTTCATATTCTCATGACTATTTAGTCTAAAAATATTGATAATTTTAAAGCATTTTGGTTTAATATTGTTGCATTTTATTATTACATGAGTCATAATGAATGACACTCACTTTGAAAAATCAGAACTTGTTACTTCTGCTTAAACATTTTGGCAAGCAAGGCTCTTCTGACAGGTTTTAACAGATGCCCATTAAATTACTATGAAAAGAAGTGTCATTACTGTAAATCATGTAAGTGAAAACATTAGTTATATTTACTGTGATATGCTTTGTATGAAGGTGGATTGTGGGGCTAGTGGAATGTTTGTCTCCCAATGAATGCAAGAGTCTTCCAAATGTAGAAGACTCTTCTCACAACAGCAGTCCCTATAATAAATTGTTATAACTGTTGGTGTAAGTGAAACTGTGGGGCTTTAGTATCATGATTGTACCAATTTGTAAAATGCCAATCTGTCTGTTAGAACCAGAGATTTGGAGGGGATTTCTTAGTTCTGTCAGTTTGCTATAAATGGCTTTAAAGATTCCAATGGATGTGTGAAAATATAGCAAGACTCAACATCTTCTTGTTAACCAGGAAGAAACTGCTGAGAAATGTGAAATCATTGGTGTCTTTGAAGGTAATGGCAACATTTTCATTGAGGTCATCAGAGGTAAAATTTCATCTGCAAAACTCTAAAAAATTAAGGTCTGGCTAGGGATAGTAAAATACTCTTGGTGTCTGGTAGGTTTGTGCAGAATCCATAAAAAGTCAAACTTGAGAACAAAGTATAGGACAAGTTAATTAACAGTTTCCACTTGTAAATTACCAGGGTTTTCTCTTAGATATGTGATACTTGCTTATAGATTTTTGTCTTCATTGTTTAACTTCCTCTGATTTCATAAAATGGACAGGAAAATATGAAATGTGGTCATTACCGAGATAATACTCTTTTAAAGCATTAGGTACCCTATAATGTATAAGACAAATCAAATTAATTCCGTATCTTACTTATGAAGATTTGAATATATGAAAATATATGCCTGCTCAGTCCTTTGTAAATTAGCGTTAGACATTGCAATATAAAACTTTAAAGAGGCCATGCTTTCAGCTACATTTCTATAAAGACAGAGTGACCTCATTCTTTGCACTGAATACTGTATTTTATACGTAGGTTTAATATACAACATATATTTATAAAACAATATTAGCACTGAGGTTTGGTTTTACTGTGCTCGGTTATTTCCTTTACCCAGCACAATTAGTTAGCAATACTATAGCCGTCTCACACTTAGATTTTCATTTGTGAAAACATTTTTCTTCTTGTTGGTGATACAAAATTTTTTTAACAGTGGTCATAGAAGTCAACTTTTTCATAGAAACAGCTTTTCATCCAGTCACTTGTGCAGCAGTTGGCTGTACAATCATTGCATTTCAATGAAAAAGTCTCACCCCATTCAGTTGCACAACAGTGAGTGTAAAGAGCCATTATCTTTCACTCCAGGGCAACTATTTCTGTGGCATGTGAGGAAAAGGGCAATGTATTTGTGTAAATTAATCTGTTTGAACATTTGGAGGGTAAGTGGAATTATTATGTAGCTTTTATACTATGCTATTGCTGAAGGCACTGAGCCTTTCTCCATAATTTTAGCCATAAATCCAGCTGTAGCAGTATTTTAAATTTTATTGCATATATGAGACCCTCAATAAATAATATGGTTTTGGAGCAAGACGCATGATGTATACCATATTAACAAAGTAAATGAAGTTTTTAATTACTAAATATCATTTAAATACTATTTGGGGTTTTTTGTGTTGGACTTTTTTTTTGTTATTGTTGTTGAGTAAGGTAAGAGATGCTAACTGTTTACATTTTCTTACAGGTAGCATAAAGAAAAAAATCATTCAGTAAGAAAACTATGTATAAACATATATTGCTATGTGGTCTGGTTGGGTCCTACTACCCAGAATAAAATGGATCTGTCTGTCGACTCTTCCAGCTCCTGCTTGCTTCCTGTGCACCAGCTTGGGTGGTGTCAATGTGTCCTTCACAGCCAAGAGGAAAGGGACAGCCTCGGTGGGGCACGAGTGGTCTTCCCATCCTGTGCCTTGGTGTGGCCCTTTGTCATTCCTCTTTCAATACCTTCTTCAATTCTCTGTATGATTTTGAGAGTGTGGAAAGGAGAGGATTGTTGAGGTGTTGCACAACTTCATATTAAGCTCTGGATGACCAGGTATCCTGTGTTGTCTGTGTGCTGAGGAGCTATAGGATAGTGAGAACCAAATGACAGCCACTTGTGGTTTGTGGCCATGTTCTCACCCCAAGTTTACTATTAAAACCTAGCTAATTAATAGATTTTCATGAATAAAAAGGTGGCCTGAACCTGAACCACATCCTGGTGTGCTTCATTTCCTTTACTGATTCCCCTTTATATGCAACAGATGACAGTGAATATATTATGCATAATCTTAAATGAGCTATTTGACTGATAGTTGCCAAGCTGGTGGCTTGTTGTTTTTGTTTCGGTGGTTGTGAGTTAACATTAGGACACTGAAAGCAACAGTAAATTATCTGCGTTACCTGTTTCTGGTATGGATCAAAATGTGTTGCTCATTTTAACCTTATTCAGTGTGACTATGTCCTGAGATACTTCTACACCTGCTTTTCATGCCTTTTGGCATTGGGATTTTGAAGCTCAATGTTATATGCAATTAGGAGTTTCTATATATTGATTTGAAATTTATTTAGTGAAGGAACAGCTGAGAGAAAAAGGAAGATATTCTATAGCATATTAACTGTGATTAGAGCTTTTTACTCACTGAACCCCCGAGCAGAAACTGCTACAATGTTTTAAATAACACATTAATTTCCACATTAACCTGCATATATTGACCTTTTCTCTTAAGTTGTCTTTCCATAACTGGCTGTATTAACAATAGAATCCTTAAGAAAACTGTGATGTTTCTTACTGGCTTTTGCAAAATGCTTTTAATATAAAAGAGCTATATATATTTTGTTCAATTTGTATACCATATCTACCTTTAAGTGGGAGTTTCAGAGTCTCTGAATGATCTTGCAGCACTTAATTTCAGCCTGGATTGCCAGGGTAAGAATAGTAAGTTAATGCCTTCAGAATATGACTGACATATGTTGTTCTTTCCACCTGAGGATCAGGAAGAGGCGGTTAGAAGTTGTAGTACTTACTGCTCTAGAGCAGAAGTGTGGGTCTCTAACATGCTGACATATTTAACATTTCAGCACTTCAGATTTTCTCCCTGGAATTCTAATCCTGCTTCAGCAGACTAGTCCTGACATGGTTTCATGAAATGTGAAAGGTGAGGTGGTAGAGAATAAAGGAAGGAGAATTAGTTAGTTGTCTAATTTAATGACACTTTGAATTTTAATCTCAAAGTAACACGTTTCAAAGATGCTTTGTTCCGTATTTTAGAACAGTCTGTCTGAAGCTTTCTACCTGGGGGATTACAGAGCGCAGAATATGGGGGTGGGGGTGGGGGAGTGTAAAACCTCATTTTATTCCTGACTTAATTTCTCATACCTGTTGCATCGCTTAACCCACAGTGAGCTTACTGCTTCACTTGTCAGTATAATGGGTAAAGGACAGTTAGCTGCCCAGCATTACCAAGTTTATTATGATTCCTTCTCAAATAAAGGTTGTAGAAAATGAGGAATTTGGAGAAGTGCCTGAATTTAGATAGAGCTAATATAAGCTGATTGTGCATTTATTTAAGCAATGATGTCATATTAAAAAAAAAAATAATCTCTATCTATGAGCAAAGGTTTCATCCTGGACACAGCTAATCCGTCAAATGAGTTACATATTAAGAAACATGTTCTTTTAATGACTACACAGCAGACTGCAATGTGTCTCATCTTCAGTTTTTCCTCCTTTTCTGAAGCAGAACTTTTCAGCGTTTTACAGGGCAGTTTTCAAATTTCTTCCCACTTGGATTTGGTCAAACTTAGGTTGCATCACTCTGTAAGTGTATAAATTCATTATACTTGATTTTCTTCTCTCCTTAGGATTTGGGAAAAACACTGCTATATTATTCCAATGTCATTTTGTTTTCTGGTTTTGAATTACCTTCTGATTTTGGGATATGATTCTTGTATCTGGAATATTAAAAGGAAGAAGAAGAAAAAAAGAAAAGAAATGTTTAGGCATCTCTTTGGGTATGCTAGATTAAATGACCTACAGTTGTCCAAAAGTTGTTAACTGTGATACCTCATCTTTAGAATTTAGAAATGAGAAAACTGTAGGACTTGAAGCTAAAGCATTACAGCAAGTTCTTTCCATCCAAGCTTTTGAAACTTTGTGTACTGTAAGATATTTCTAATACTGTAACCTAAGAAGGCTCTTAAACCTTTTCAGGTACACCGCATTCAGCTTTTCACATAACTTTCAGTCATAAATATTAGGAATTTCAACTAAGGAGAAACTCCAGCAGAAGTTGAAAACAAGACTAAATACAACTTGTAAAAATATAAGGAGTGAGACATAAAATTTTAAAATTAGTAATCAGGATAATATTGGTAGGTTGTGGAGGTGGTCAGGTGGCACAAGCAAAAGGATTAGAAGTAAAAAAGATAAGTGAGTGCAGATTTTATGTATTTATTGTTATGTATAAGCTTTTTGGTATTCTTAGCTCTATGGAAATCAGTGCAATTCATGACTGCTTCCCCAAGGAACTTAAGATCAAACTTAATATAGAAAACACAATTTAGTCACACATAATATACGGATTAGAGTTTTAGCTTCGTCATGGTCTAAATATTGTGAGTGACAAAATAATTAGTGTGTTTGATTTTTGTTGTTCTTTTTTTTTTGTGTGTGTGTGTGTGTGTGTGTGGTTTATTTTTAATGACCTCTGCTGAAAATGGAAGTCAAGCAAAGGACATCATGAAATATATGACACATGATTAACTTCTTAGAAGCTGAAAGGGTTTACAGTGTTGAACCATGTGGTCTTTTACAAAAGTATGAAAATTGCTACGATCGCTGCAAGTGATCTCACCCACAGTAATAGAGGCTAGTAAAGTATCTCATGACTTGGAATACTTTTGTTTTTGTTGTTGCCGTTTGTTTGTTCTATATTCCTTAATACAAAGGGTAAAAGAAGAAAACAAAACAATTTAAAAAAAAAAGGAAAGCATAAAATCTAGTTTCTCGATAACCGTTTTTAAAGCCTTTAAATGTTAGATTTTGAAGAATAATTTGTCATGTATCAGTGTAGTCCAGGAATAACTGAGTGACAGCAAAAGCAGTTAGACTAGCTTATATTGCTTATAAAGTACTTTATGCTATATTTATGGTCTATGTGTTGTACTATACAGCCTTGTATATATGAAAGTTCCCTCCCTGAGACTTTCCAGTAATTGCTATAATAGTGTATGTCAGGATTTATACTTTATATTGCCCATGTGGACTATTTCAGATTCCTGAAATTCCAAAGATTTATTGTTACTCTACAAAGATGTCATCTGATGTCTTTACATTATGCACTGGTAACATTTTTTTTAATGATATGATCAGAATTGTAATTCAAATGTTATCATCAAGTTAAGAAGTCTTATTGAATCAATTACTTCTGGAAGTTAGCTAATCCCAAAATAACTTTAGGATCATGATTTTTTTACTCATAGGGAGAACAAAATGCAGCTTCAATTTTAGTAGATGTGAAGGCTTACTTCAGCAGTATATTTAAATGTGTTTCTAACTTTAAACATGAATATTTCATGTTTCTAACTTTATACGAGTCATGCGAGGAGCTACAGGCCTGTCAGTCAGACCTTGGTGCCAGGGAAGATTACGGAGAAGGTCATCCTGAGCGCCATCACATGCACATACAGGACAACCAGGAGATCAGGCCCAGCCACTATGGGGTTATGAAAGGCAGGTCCTGCCTGATGAACCTGATCTCCTTCTAGGACAAGATTACATGTTTAGTGGATGAGAGGAAGGCTGTGGATGTTGGCTGCCTGGACTTTAGCAAAGCCTTTGACACCATCTCCCACAGCATTCTCTGGGAAGAACTGGCTGCTCATGGCTTGGTTTGCTGTACTTTACGCTGCGTAAAGAGCTGGCCATCCAAGCCCAAAGAGTAGTGGAGAATGGAGGGAAGTCCACTTGGCAGCCAGTCACAAGTGGTGCTCCCCAGGGCTCAGTACTGGGGCCAGTTCTGGTTAATATCTTCATTGACAGTCTGGAAGAGGGGATTGAGTGCCCCCTCAGTAGGTTTGCAAATGACACCAAGTTGTGGGGGAGTGTTGATCTGCTTGAAGGCAGGAAGGCTCTACAGAGGGATCTGGAGAGGCTGGACCGATGGGTGGATGTCAGTTGTATGAGGTTCAATAAGGGTAAATACCAGGTCCCTCACCTGGGTCACACCAACCCCATGCCGTGCTACAGGCTGGGGCAGAGCGGCTGGGAAGCTGCCTGGCAGAAAAGAACCTGGGGGTGTTGCTCAACAGCCAGCTGAACATGAGTCAGCAGTGAGTCCAGGTGGCCAAGGACACCAACAGCGTTCTGGCTTGTATCCAAAACAGTGTGGCCAGCAGGACTGGGGCAGTGACCGTCCCCCTGCACTGGGCACTGGTGAGGCCGCACCTCGAACACTGTGTTCAGGTTTGGGCCCCTCACTGCGAGGGGGACATTGAGGGGCTGGAGTGTGTCCAGAGATGGGCAGCGGGGCTGGGGAAGGGGCTGGAGCACAGGAGAGAACTGGAGCTGTTTAGTCCAGAGAAGAGGAGACTCAGGGGTGTTCTTATTGTTGTCTACAACTACTTGAAAGGAGGTTGTAACCAGGTGGGTGTAGGTCTTTTCTCCCAGATAACTAGCAACATGACAAGAGGAAATGGCCACAAGTTACACCAAGGGAAGTTTAGATTGACTGTTAGGAAAAATTTCTTCACTGAGAGGGTGGTCAAGCATTGGAACAGGCTGCCCAGGGAGACGGTGAAATGACCATCTCTGGAGATGTTTAAAAAACTTGTAGATGCAGTGCTTAGTGACATGGTTTAGTGGTGGACTTGGCAGTCCTGGGTTAACAGTTGGACTTCATGATCTCAAAGGTCTTTTCCAACCTAAATGATTCTGTGATGTTACGATTTCTACATCCTAGTTTCACAAAGTTATTTCTTGGTAAAGAAAGAAAGAAAGAGAGAAAGAAAGGAAATAAAACAAAGGAGAAAAGGAAGGAAGGGAAAGAAAGAAAGACAGAAAGAAAGGAGAAGGAAAAAGAAAGAAAAGAAAAAGAAAAGAAAGAAAGAGAAAAAAAGAAAACCCATTTGGTAAATCCTTGACTTAAAAAGTGAACAGAACGTCGTAAGATGTCGCCCCTTTATCTACTTCCTTAGATAATGTTGTGAAGCCTTGAAATATTCCATCAAATACTAAGCTATGGTTAGATAAAGATGTAATAATTTGCGTTGCACTATCATCAAACCTTTAACTATTGATTTTGAGACCTTATTTGATCTCATCACAGTGTTACCCTACTGTTATTCTATCACTTATATAGAATTATCCCTGGCTTTGAAAGTATAGATTACTGTTTTTAAAGCCATAATGGTTTATTAAGAAGTTGGGGAATATGAACCCATATGCTAAACTGCTGAAGGGACAGAGTCATGAATCCTGTGTTGTCAGTTACAGTGGAGAGGAGATTTCAAAGTGAAAGGTCACTGCTCTGGGAAAGACGTATGAGGAAAATCCAGATGTCTGGCTCACTTCTGCTTATTTTACAATAGGCATTGCAAACTATTACCCATATTTTCCCTAATGGCAGAGTTACATATTTGCGGGGTTATAGATCTGCAGTGATGAATATCAGAAAATGGGAACAAAAGATACAGGCATGGCCTGGTAACTCTTCCAAGTCTGGGATGTTTTTAACTCCAGAGTACAGAACTAGGAATGGGCCTACACCATAGAGTTTCTGTGAAAGTATCTAAATGAACAGAAATATTATACTCTTACTGTTAATTTCTATCTCTTAAGTGTCTGAACAAGAGTCATGGAATTTTGTGGGGCAAGTAGAACAGTAGGTTACAAGTTTTGACAAAAAAGTAAAAGAAGAGACTTTTGCCATATAAACCTTTTGAAAGTCCAGGTGATCTGGGAATAACTACCCCATGTTCTTATCCTCTACAACCAGGTTCCCACACCTCCATTAAAAGTACCAGAAAAAATTCTATGTGGAAAGAGATCTCAGAATAGAAGTTGTTTCCTTTTCTCCTGTGTTTTTGCCCAGCTGTGACCTACCTGGCTTACTGCTGTGTGGAAGTGCTGTTCAGTGAACACATCTGGGGATGCCACAGCTGCTTCCCCAGGAGATGTTGAGAGTTGATCAGAAGCCATATCAGAGCAGGCTTCTAGGTGCAGTGGTGGGAGATATGCACAGGCAGTGAAGGTGGTCTGATAAGCTTGACAGCGTAACATGTTTTTGCATTGGCTATTGCAAGGCTGGTATCTTGAGGGTTTACAGGCAACTAGTCCATGGACAGAGGAATTCCTAAGGCATCTGGGTGTTGTGGGATATACTGAAAGAGACCGATAAATCCCATGATGCTGGAACTCTGTCTGGGAAGATACTTATTTTTAGCTTTTTATTTAGACTTTGCAATGATGGGATAGTTCTTTGACCAAATATGGCAACGTACTGTGTACACTGATGCTGTTATTTTTGTTATTAGAGTAGTATTATTTAAATTATTATTTGTGCCCAGATAGAAAGGTCCCACAAAAACAGGCCACATTGTCTTCATCCCTTTTGAAAACAAGCAGTACAGTCTACCTAAATGTAATTTGGGAACCTAAGAGAGCACATACACTCTGGGGTTCTTTTGGGGAAGGTCTGAAAATACAAGCTTTGTCTTCCCATAAAGGAGAAAAAAAAAGTTGCTTGGATTGAAAAATCATAAATCATTATTGAGGGGTTCACTGCTGCTCCAGGGTCCTCTTAAGAATCTTGTACGTAACACTGCTCTCAAACCTGGAGCAGGACTAGTCTGTTCACAAGTGGTTAAGAAAAACTCCCGATCTATAGATACTAAATAATTCATTGAAGAAAAGTTGCTAAGTGTTGTGTTTGTTTATTGACTAAAGGGTTTGATAGTAGAATATAACGATTGTCAAACAGTAACCTAAATCCTTTGATAAACCTTCCTGCACATAAGAAGATATTGCTGTGCATTCATATGACCTCTCCTTCACCACAACCAGTCAGGTGCATCAGGCATGGAGGGACAATCCAGAAAGGGAGAAGCCCATTTCAGTGGAAGGGAAAGTTAGAAGAAGCATATGCTTTAGATCCCAGATGATGAATGGTGGGATTACAAGGTTTACTCTTTGGAAAGAAACCTGGATATACAGTTATTTGTAGGCTATTCTAGTGTTTTTACTAGAGCATAGTGAGCAGAACTAAAGTTTGCTGAAAAGTTCACACAGAAGAGAGACTGACTGGGAGTTTACTTTCCTTCCTCCTTTAATGTTTTCTAAGATGAACTTAAAATGATGGTCTATAATGGGAAAACTTAGGTACTTGGCTGTTTCAGTCTTTGTGAAGACAGTTAACCCTGCAAGGACTGGCATGATCAGTTCATGACCACATCACATTATAAGGGATTTGTTTTTGAAAGTGGAAGAAACACCATTTCTTAGTAATTGTATGTACACCAAAATCAGGAAGGTAGTGCCTGTTGTTTTCTCAAACATACTGCAGTTATGGCAGCAGATTGTTTATCAATTGTTTCTCTCTGAGATAGTATCTTTTTTAAAACTCAGAGGAGGTAATAGAAGACCATGAGACTGCTTATGTTAAGGACTTGGGTTTTAATCTTTTAAGCTATTAATATGTCATCTCAAAATATATAAAATTTAGTAATGAAAAAAATTTCTCCCATGTTTTTAACAGATATGCCCTCTCTTCAGTTTCTTCCACCACATGATCGTAAGAATCCAAAAGAACTGTGAATTAAAACCTTGGTGGATATTTACCACTTGTCAGTCCTTATGATCTTTCCCAAATCATCTGATGTTCAAGTGGTAGGTTATAAATTCTCATAGCAATACTTCTTAACTCTTACAATATTTTGCAGATACTAATGAGTTTTTAAAATGCTGTGTAAAAACTGCTGCTATTTTAACAGGAAAAAAAAAAAGGAACATAAGCTTCAGACTGGTTTAAACAGCAAGAGACCTAATAATTTTTTATTGAGTGAACCACTGTTTTAAACAGAGGGTGATGGCTGTTAAAACCATGAAGAAATGCAAGAACCTGGAAGCTTGCTGTTGCTATGAGAGATAATAGAATCAGCTTACAAAAGAAATCTCAATTTCAAAGGAGAAGCATTTCCTGAACAGTGAAACACTCTCTAATGTCTTGTTTAACATTCTAGTTTTCACTTCTTTTTCAATCAGGCTCAGTCATTTATACTTTGTGAAGAATTATTTTAAAATATGATCAAGTATTACAGACAATCATAGAACAATACTTCTGAAGTTATCTGAACTCTCTCAAAGGATTCTCACTTAATGTCGGTCTTTATACTTCACAAGTTATTTTTTTTTCTTATATATTTCCAAGCTCAGATAAAGATGCTTCATACTAGGATTTCCTAGACTAATTTGCACTTTGGCATATTTATTAACTGGCAAAATAACTTATATTTTGGGGACTCTGGGCAGCAGAGTCCTTGACAATAAATTTACAGAACTTCTGCTAAGCCATCATTTCTTATTGTCCTGTATATGTCTTAGATTTAACTTGTCTGCTGTTTTCTCTCAGTATGTCCTTGTAGCTTACTCTGATGGTATTGCTGTTGCTTACACTGGAAGAGGCGTCTTTTCCCTGGGCTATGTGGACGTCAACAGTGTCTAAAAATAGTCACATATTTTGTTCCGCTGCATGATCTTAATTTAGAATCATAGAATCATAGATTCATTTAGGTTGGAAAAGACCTTTTAAGATCATCAAGTCCAACCATTAACCTAGCACTGCCAAGTCCACCACTAAACCATGTCCCTAAGTGCCACATCTACACATTTTTTAAATACCTCCAGGGAGATGACTCAACCACTTCCCTGGGCAGCCTGTTCCAATGCTTGACAACCCCTTCAGTGAAGAACTTTTTCCTAATATCCAATCTAAACCTCCTCTGGCGCAATTTGAGGCCATTTCCTCATTTCATATTGCTTGTTACTCGGGAGAAGAGACCACAGCTACCTCACTACAACCTCCTTTCAGGTAGTTGTAGAGAGCAATCAGGACTCTCCTGAACTTCCTGCTTTAATCATTCCTTTGTGACAGGTTTGACAAATCCCAGATCTTCAAACATGATGTACAGCCCCATAACATCCATATTAATTTCCTGCATCAGTGTGTTGTTCTAACATTGACTTAATTTGCTTTAATTCAGTGTGTCACTGGACTTTTGTATAGAGCTTGTTCCCTTTACATATGTCTCTTTCACTCGAATATTTCTAAAATGATGAAGAATGCTTTTAATCAATTGTCATTCAGGTGGTACCCCAAACTGCACTCAAGTAATTTGTTTTCAGTTGGCATGTTACAAGCAGTGAACTTTGATAGTTTTGGTAGCCATGTGAAAAGATTTTAAAATACAGCACAATTACCATAGCCATGTGACTGAAGATGTAAGGAAAGTATCTCTTAATACATCTCTGACCCTCTCTTCTCAACATTACTGCTCATAGTTAGCTTATTCGTAAGATGTACATTACTTCTCTTTCTCCAAATTTGATCTTTTGTTTCACAGGTCTGCTAGGGGGGAGAGGGGGAAAGAACAAAATGTAAAGAGGTTAGGTTCCTTCATACACCTAAAATACTTTCCTTTCAGTTTACAGTCATAATTAGAATATGGAATACTATTGATGATCAGAAAGATAATCTTAGTACATATGGATTTGATCAAACTGACTTTTATATAAGAACAACTTTTAAATTAATATGTAATGGAGAAGTGCATTTTTTTTAAAAAAAAAAGTTTCCATCTTCTTGTCCTTCACATCTTTTTCCTTTTCTTGCCCTTTTTACCAACAATGTCTTTCCTCTTCGCTCATTTTTTCGCTCCTATTTTTATGCTTTTTCCTCTTTCATCAGCCTTCTCAGACTGACACTGTGTTACATTTATTAGCACACACATACTTTGTGGATAGTTTGGAGAATTTTCCTACCTACTTCCGTTACTTTGGGTGCAAAGGATGCTTAAAAAGAACCCTATACCTCCCTCAAGTTCCATATCCCTACAGAGGGAGGGGATGGAGTTTTTAAACTATAACCTTTCTATTGCCTGAAATAGACTTTGAAGTGAAAAAAGGAATTGTGACCTGAACTCTGTCCTCCCCCCTACTCGCTTGAGTGAGAGTATTGGAAAGTAAAAAGGAAAAGAAAAACTCCTGCTTGGCTTCAGTGACTGTGTCTGAAGTGCAGAAGTCCTTTAGTACTTTAGTGTACCAATATAGATGTACACCTACTATACCGATGAGTTTTTGAGACATCAATGGAATGTTTTAAACTACAGTCCCATTTGATTTCAAGACTTCTGTTTAAAATCTTTTGGGTAAGTTAAAATGTAGGAAATACTTGGATCAAGCGTAGCTATGAAAACTTAAGCCATCATATTTTTGTGTATACACTATGACTCAGTTTCAGTTACAGAATCACAATCTAAATTTTCCACTGGAACCCACTTACAAAAAAAGTTTGTTTAAAAAGTAATCCATAATATATTCTGGTACTGTCACAGGTAGACTTGGAAGCTTTAGAGCTGTCATTTGAGTTAGTGTACCAGCTGTAATTTTCTGCCATTTTTTGTGAGTTTCCAAAAGATGAAGCTCCCACTGTATGTTTATCATTATCAATGAAATTGGCTTCAGGCATTGCGGGTAGTTGCATAACACAGCCTACATCCATGGTGTTTAATTTCCTTATCCTTAGACTATGGTGGCTGTGAGAAAATTACCTATTGAGAATGATCTTTATACTAATTCCTGAATCATGTAGCCTTTTTTGGTTTTTTGTTTTGCATAGTACTAGCTGGCATGGACTAAATCCATCTGAGGGTCCATATTTAAAAGCTTAACAATATATACAGTAAATTTGATGACATTGCTTAATTTTAGTATTCTGTACAATAAAACGGGTGCAACACTACCATGTGGAATTTTTGATCTGAGTTTTAGGTATATTACCTTGCATGCAAGTGCTCTATGGTGGTTATAAGACTTCATTTTCACCCTCCTGAAGGTTGTCTCCTTCTTCCATATCCCTCAGTTTGCTCGTGGCCCAAAAGCTCCCACAGTTTGGCCTACCCTAACTCCTTTCTGCTGATCTACCAAGTTTCAGATTCCCATCCACATTCTTCTCATTCTATTCCTGGTAATAGAATAAGGTTTTCAACATGACTTCAGCGTGTTCCAGTCTACTTGACTGTACAGTTCAAATTTTCATCTTCTTCTCTCATCTACACTTAGTGAAGTGTGGGAAAAAAAAAAAATCATAGAAGGACTTACTGATACTACTCCCAGCCATATTCTAATTAGATTGCATCATGACTGTGTCCAAGATTTTACAGACAAAGAAGAATTTCTTATGACTTTACGATACAAAAATTTCAGGGTTTTGCATCCTGGCTCTCAATGAGCTCAAGAACACAGTAAGTAAAATCTAAACTAAGCATTAGTCAATTAGGTAGAAAATGAAAAACCAAAATGAGTAATTCCCATTAAGCGACTAATTAAATAGGGATGGCACCTATAGCTGTCCACCCACGTCTGCCCTGCACAAGTATAATTGTGTGGCAGCTGGGTGTTCTGGGACCAGCACATTTTTCCCCACTAGCCAGTGTTTGTCTGAATCATCCTCAGTTTTAAAAAGTGGAGCAGGCTATAGGTGTTTCTTTGCAATTTACTGCATAACCCCTATGGCAGGATTATCTGCAGGAGAGGGCCGTATGGAAAGCTGGGATGACCATTAAACCGAGTCCAATGCAGTCCCATACAGAAAGATTTTCAGTGAGGGGTGCTGCTCTCAGAGGAGTATTTTCTGATTAGCTTTAAGTGTTTCCCACTGGCTATTTAACTTCACATATTTTAATTTCACAGTACCTTTAAGTGCTGCATTTTCCTGTGTGGCATATTTTGCATATCTCAAGTTCTTTTTTAATACATTTTGACAACGTACTACGGCAGGAACAACGTGACAATAAATAAACTTGACTTGGTATTACAACAGTACTTCTACAGGTTCCTGCTTTCTGAATTCCAGAGGCGTTAAAGAGGCTTTTGCTGCAATCATATAAAAACTCAAGTGGAAGATCTAATTGTGTTGATTAATTTTGAGCCAAGTTATTGGTGTTTGTTTTCTGTAAGTAATGAATTACAGAAGTATCTGCTCTGAAAAGAAGAGAAATGCGACAAAGATTATGCAAACCATGACCATGATATCTCTGATGGCTAGAAATTCCTAGTTCATGCACAATATTATTCTGCTTCCCTTCACTGGCAACTATTTGAAATAGGTCACTCTTTTTTCCCCTTAACCTGGGGACAATTAATTTTTAATAGTAGTGTTTATAAGTGACTTTGCAGGTAAGGCAACACTGTAGCAGCAACTGACTAAACCTTGGGTGCTCTCTATGCCATAGCTATGCTGTCCCAGAGATGAAAATCAAATACATAGATTTTAACAGTGACCAATGGAAGTGTGTGCATGTTTGTTCTGATAGGAATTCTTCTTAGACCGGAATGTCACTGTTGATTACAGGACCTGAGAGTAGAAGCTAAGTTGCAGTTCCAACTTCAGTCTGAAGTGGTCAAATGGTCACTTAATCACATTCATTTAAATATTTTTATCAATCAGGTTTTCAAATTATTCCTTGTATTTTTTTGTGATTAGCTTGGTTATTTATGGGAAAATCTGTAAGTTCATACTTTGGAAAAGGAAATAAAAACAGCCATGAAGAAAATCAGTGACATTGAAGGATCGATGACTTGACACAATAAACAACACAGTTTGTGTAAGCTGCAGTACAACACAGAGATCCCTTGGCCCATAAATAAGTAATTTGGGGTCTTCTTCCTATATTGTCTACTTTGTCTTGCTCTTTGGTATTTCACCTAGGTGATTATGATACCTATGTGTTGTCATTTAAGTTCAGTGTCTCTAAGTGTTGATGTCATGAAAACAGGTATACCTGTTTTTTTCTGTGCTGCCAGCTTGCACTGACTCAGTGTTATTTCACAGTCTCTGAAGCTGTCTCTCTGCCCAGCTTCCTAGGTAGCTTCTAGCCATATTCAACACATCTTTTTACCCCTCGTAGCCTAATTCCATTTCCTGGTTACCAGTGGAGAAACTGACTAGCAGCTGCAAAAACAGTGATGATGGTAATTGCTAAGTAGAAAGCAAGCTTCAATTCAAATATTAATACAGAAACAAACGCTGAAGGGTAAATTATGCCAGTTTTTTCGTTGGGCTGATGTGATTTTTATTACCATCTTGGTAGAAAGGACTGATAAAGTCTAGGGTCCTTTACTGCTGCATTTGATGACCCATCCCAACAAGGTGTCCAGTTCTGTGCGAACCAGTTAGGAGCTTCTGCCACAAATACAGAACAAAACATGTACTCGCAGTTACGGACATAATAGGAAAGCAACTTAAACTGCTCTATTTCAAACTGTTTACAAATGTATTACGTTGTGCTATATAACTTGGTAATATAAAATAACCATTGTTTTCATTTTGTCAGTATAGAGTAGGAATATTCTTTTGAATAATATGAATCATTTAATAAGATCAAATGATAAAATAGAATGAAAATGTTTTGACCTTACTCAAATAATTTAATGCCATCAAAATGAGGAAAGATCAAAATAAAATATTATATTGGGTATGAATTTTCAAGTGAAACTTGGATATTTTATTTTTTTTTGTCCTGGGGCAATTTAAAATTACTTGTCATTTTGTTTATATTAAAGTAAATGAAATTTCTGAAGTTCTCTGAGATTAGATTTTTTCATTTCTTTCAGTTATGCTTATCTTGTTAGTTCAAACTCTATTAAGACATGCTAGATAGAGTTTGTGATTCAAACTGTAACATATGAGCAGGAATGGTGTCATATTCGTTGAGAAATCCTGGTTTCCGTTTTCCTTGGTATATGGGAAACACTTTAATCAATTTACAAAATGGAAATATGTGCTACCTTATACACTTGCAAAATGGAAGTAAAACATGCTTGTATTCATTTGATTCAGTGGATGTCTTCTGTACTGTCTGGTGTCATATCCCTTCATTTAATTCATTTAATCTAGTTTTAATATTTGTTATTTATTATACATTATTATTTTGTTGTTGTTTTTTAAGCAGGATTTATATACTTCAGCGTCTGGGGGAAACACACATTTTTCAGATTTCACTGTGAATTGTTATTTTTCCATTAAGACCTTCTGCAGTTAACTTTGGACCTGACACATATGCATATATACAGGTAGAAATATATGTATCAGTTATTTATGTAGGGTCTAATAGTCTCAAATAATTAAGTAGTATTATGCTATTTCCATTTACTAAAAGTCAAAGCATACCAGAATAAAATCTTCTTCTTCTTTTTTTTTTTTTTAATGGCATGCCATGTTGTTCTACTTACAAACTGCAACACTTGTCTTTTAAATGACATTATAATACTGTTCAATTTGGGGAAAATTAAAGGGAAAATCATTAATGGATTACACTGTCCACACTCATTTAATCGTTAGCATGTAAAAATGTCCTTTTATGCCAAGTAAATACAGCCATTAAAGGAATTGCTGAAAGAATGAGACCTTCTAAGATTTTTTTGAAGTAAATTTATTCCATTTGGTTTTTTCCATACTTTTTGCTATATTGTAAATGTTCTTATACAAATACCCTGTAATATATACATCCAAAACACTGCACAAAGAGCATGGCAGACTAGAGTATCAACAAGAGTTAATTTTAAACATTCTTTTTTTAAGTTGCATACAGAAATGGAGGGACAGTCCTGTTATCAGTGAGGAAATATAAATTATATGCTAGTATTGCATTACTGTTTTTTTAGTCTGATTCTGAAGTGGCAAAGCTGGGATTAGTAGGGATTTTGTCACTGACTTTTGTGAAAAGAGAATCCAGTTCCTAAAGAAATATATTTAGCCCAAACAATTTCACTAAGTGCATTTTACCACTCCCTTATTATATATGGTGCATACAAATTTGCTTAATCTGTGGGTATATAAAACTCAAAAATATTTTGTACGCTCATTTCCTTGTGTGGTCATACTGGTGTTTTGCACCTCCCTATTTGTGAGTCATTTTATCTTAGTTTGCAACAATCCACCTTGTTTTGCTCACACAGGAAAATTTTAGATACTTTTATTGTTATTTGAATATATGTACATTTAGTTATTACCACATGATTCTGAAGTCTAGTTTCATTGGACCTAAAAGGGCTAAATGTCTGTTTTATTACATTAGCTGTCCTAAGTTGTAGGTAAGACGAAGACAAAACTTTGATTAAACTATGACATTGTCATTAAGTTTTCTTACTTTCTTGTTAATTTGAAAATGCATGCTCAGTACTTGAAGAAGTGGAATCATTCCTGTCTTTAGCTTACTTCAGTATCCAAACAATTCCCAAGAGCCTTGCAAAGTAAGAAGTGTCCTGAGTGTTTACAACCATGAATTTATTTCCTAACTTCCTTTAGGAGATTTGTATAATGCTTCTTTATCTGCCTGCCCCCCCCCAGTGAAATTCAAAGATGCAATATGATGTGGAAAGTCTCATTTCAAACTATTATCATTAGGCATAATGCCAGAGGCATGAAAATTGTATTTGACTGGGAAGCAGTTGTCTTGACAGAGGAATGCCAGTACCTCTTCTATAAGCAAATTCTGTGTTGAGAGATAAGGGAAAGAAAAACCAGACTGCAGTGCCAGATAGTTAAGAGAACAACTTCTGTTCGTCTTTGATATAAGACAAGGTTATTTAGGCAAAAATGAGAGTCTAAATCATGATACAGTTCATGCTGCCTCCAGAGCAGTTAAGAATGAGGAGACATTTAGACCCTGCTTGGGCTCTGACATCTGGGCTAGCTCTCCTTGAAGTGAAGTAACTAATTGTATTTAGACACATTCACCAAATGTGAGTGGAAAAGTGTAAAGTTCGTTGGAAAAGCAACAGATCAGACACAAGTTCTTTGGTTGTTGGTTTTTTTGGTTTTGGTGGTGGTTTTTTTTTCTGGCAACATTCCAGGCTTTGACCCAAAGCGAAACTTTCTTATTCCAGTTTGCCATAGAGCATTTCACATAAAGACGTACAGTGGCAGCCTATTGGCATTTAACCTCACCTTTTTCAGATGCTTGTCCTGTAGTACTGCTTTTTCACTCCGAAAAACTTCATGTTCCATTGTTTTTTTTTTGCTTTGCCATTTCCATCAGATTGCTTTTGCCGTGCCAGAACAGACTGGGTTACTTAAATCATTTTGTGCGTATTTGTTCTGGGAGGCACTAGATAATTGTTAGTGCAAACAGTACTGGATAAACAATCAGGAGCCCAAGATACGTTCATTGAGTTAATATTGCTTTGTGGCTCATTGATTCTTAAAAAAAATGTTGTTTATATATTGAATCCTTTATTGGGCTTGCAGACTAAAAATGCTTGCAATTAAAGTAATAAATTATGACATGCAGGTAAATATCATTCTTGTTTATAACAAAGGTAAAATGAATTAAACATTAAAAACCTTGTTAGCTACTAATTGCCAACTTCAATTCCTTTGAAGCATGAGCTTTGCTAAGAGCTGAACGTTTTGTGAAAAAGCTTTGACAGGTGATTATTTTCCTCATTGCTAAAGAAGTGCACAGTTTTGCTGGGTTCAAATTTCATCTCAGTCCTTGAACTGTCAGGTAGATGGAAGTTCATGCAGGTTAGGGGCCTCCAGCTTTATGAGCATCTTTCTACTTAAATTAGTTTCTTAAAGCTGTAATTCTGTGCAGGGGATATATAGATCCCCCTTCATGTGTTGAACTCTATGAGAGAAGTATAAGTCTGTGTTTGGATCTAGAGACCAGACAAGTCCAGTATGTTACTGTGATAAATTACTGAAAATCACTATGTTAACTGAACATAAGTAACTCAGTGTTCAAACAAAATACTATTCAAGTGTGCTGGAAAACAGTAACTGAATAGGGTTTTATTAATCTGTGGTTACTAAACTGATCTTTTGATTTACTATGCTGTCTGCATGCCTATGACCACTCTTCCTGTACTAAACACCGTGTGTCAAGCTGGATGGAGTGAGTGTACCTTCATGAAATTTGTATTTAATGTAATACTTCTTTTTTCCCTAAACTATTTTTCTTTCCCTTCAAGCACAGAGGACCAACTGTGCTATGTGTAAGGATAATTTCTAACCCTTCTTTCCCTATTTACAATAGAGATGCTTTCGGATCTTTTTTTTTTTAAATTATTGCAAAAAAAAAAAAAAAAAAAAAGGCCCCGCAGAGTTAAAAATGTGTGTTTCACTTCCTAAAACACGCAAGAGTGACAGATATGGTGCCCTTCAGACATCTCCAAAATGCAGAGCACAAAAGATGTTGGTAAGAATGGGAGCAGAATAAGGACTTGAGAAGTCAAAGATGAAGTTGATTAGTGAACCATTATCACAGTTAGTTGCAGATCTGATATTTGTGCCTTTGAAATATGGTTTTATTCTGTTTCCTAGTTAGCAATTCAGATAGTTCTCAGACAATAACAATTTTTGTGGCTTATCTCCAGCAAGTAAGAACTACACAAGCTGCAGTGATATCGTATGCAAAATTAAATTGCATTTGGCAATACATAATTTCTCCATAAACTTGTTATTTGTGCATACAATATTGTATTCTTACTTTTCACCAGTAACCTTCAGAATGAAGTCTTTCCTGCTGTTGCTTCAATAGTATTTTATTCGGCTTGTGATGTTCCCAACACTTTACAGTGTCTCCTACTACTGTTGTGTGCACATGAAATTTTCTTTTGGTTTGCTATCTTATTTTATTAAGTATACTGGAGTATTCAGTCATGGAATTACTTTGTGAAATTACATTTATTATACCACCGGAATATGACATGATTTATTATAAGAAAATCAGAGCATAGCTCAAGTGCTCAATGCATTATCCTAAATGAAGCTTTGTCTCTGAGGGCTGCCATAGCCTTCAACGTTACTGTTATGTTTTTGCCATTGATTTCCCTTTAGAACACAAATGCTTTAATAATACTGTTTGGTAAATGTTTCTTCAGTATTGAATAACTGCTTGTTCTGTCAAGGGGGTGTCAATTTCTTTTCCCAACCTGTCTGTCATGTGTTACCTCCTTTACAATCAGCAGAGATGAGCTAAATAAGTTCGGTAACTCAGTTTGGGAGGAAGTGCAGATTGCAAATTAAGTTGAAAGGAATGAAAGTAACTTTTCAAAGCTTGCTTGTTTACATATTTTGTATGCAGTGGTTCCCAACCCATTCAGAGGAAGCTTCACTGCTCTTGGAGCCATTCTTTCTCTTTGAGTAATGCACACTGCTTATACCTCCCCATGTCCTTGCACACCCTACTCTATCCTGACATGTTTCTGTTTGCTCCCTTCAGAGCCAGAGGCAGCTCCTTTCTCACCCTTTGGTGCACAGTTTGTCACTAAGCAATCTAAGGCTGGGGAGGGACAAAAAAAGATCAAATATTGAGGCTGAAGGGTGCTGTGGGCTGATAGCCAGTAGACTGAAAGAAGCTCCTAAAAGAGCTTGAAAGGTGCTCTGTTGAAAGTTGCTGTGATTTAGAGATAAACAGATTGCAGAGGTTAGCCAGAGACTGATGGGGGGTATCTGTCAGCAG
Organism: Falco naumanni; assembly: GCF_017639655.2. NCBI lineage: Eukaryota > Metazoa > Chordata > Aves > Falconiformes > Falconidae > Falco > Falco naumanni. Next base: position 71,946,111 of record NC_054056.1, read on the forward strand.
TGGGTTTCACAGTTTGTCGTTTTACATGTTTTATTTTTGAAATTACTTGGCTTTATATTTTCTGCCTTTTTTCATGTAATGCAGGAGGAGACAGTTTCTAATCACTGAGGCATTTTACCAGCATAAGATCGTAACATTTCTGCATGATGCATTATATGTGTTCCTGTAATTTAATCATCTAGAGTGTTTATTTATGGTGTAAATGCTGGAAATGATGTTTCTGAGCTGATTTATGAGTTACTTGCCTTTGTAATCAAACCTTGTATGTGCTGTTTCTAAAATATCAAGTGTTACAAAATTGCTGATAGTCAGAAAAAGAACATTGATAATGGGCTTAGATTCTCTGTATGCAGCTGCAGGCAAGATTCGGTAGAAGACAGAGGGATACAGAAGCAGTGGCAGCTATATTAAAAAGATTGGTAACTGAGCTATTGAACGCTTGAGAAACAGGTGCACTCATTGCAATGAGTATTATATATTTTGTAATGATACTTACGTAGTTCCAGATTTACATTTTAGATAATATTTTAATAGTAAAAGTGGTTGTCACAGATGATGAAAAATTGCCTCTAACCAGTCTACACAGAAGAAACTCTGTGTGCAAACTTTCTGTATGAAACAAGGAAGTTATTTCTGTAGAAAATGGATGTCAGCATAGTATTTGTTGTATATTGTTTTTACCTATTTTTAATTTAGCATGTAGGGAAAAAAAGCAGGTATGATCAAGGCGATTGGTGGGTAAATGAAGCAGGGCAATGAAGCTGGTGAAGGGTCTGGAGGACAAGTCTTGTGAGGAGCAGCTGAGGGAGCTGGGGCTGTTTATCCTGGAGAAGAGGAGACTTAGCGGGGACCTTACTGGTCTCTACAGCTCCCCGAAAGGGTCGGTCTCATCTCCCAGATAACTAGTGACAGGACGAGAGGAAATGGCCTCAAGTTGAGCCAGCGGAGGTTTAGATCGGATATTAGAAAGAATTTCTTCACTGAAAGGGTGGTCAAGCATTGGAACAGGCTGCCCAGGGAGGTGGTGGAAGATAGTGTTTAAAGGATGCATAGATGCAGTGCTTAGTGACATGGTTTAGTGGTAGACTTGGCAGTCCTGTATTAATGGTTGGACTTGATGATCTCAAAGGTCTTTTCCAATCTAAATGATTTTATGGTTCTATGAGTCTATGATTCTAAATTCAAGTATCAACAGGTAGTGGGAGGCAATATTTATAATTTGATGACTGTCTCTCTGAAGGCCAAGGGCTCTGTTTGCCATGAGAGCCCTAAAGGTGTAGGACAGGGAATTATGATTCCTACCTTTCAGAAATAATTTTGAGCATACCAGAGTTAATGGCGGTGCTGTTTAAAATGTTGGGGTTTTTAAAAAGGATTTTTAAAGGGGTTTAAAAGGGTTTTTGAATAAAGAATTTGGTATTCATGTGAAGCTTCATACTTCTAAGACTGCTAAATTACAGTCTGAGCAGAATTAGAAGTTACTTTAGATCGTGAGCTCTATACACAATCAGCTATGATGCTGTGAAGCCTAGTTGTTGTTGAATGTTCTTCTATGTGGTAATACAAATATTTCTGAAATAAGCAAATAAATGCATAATGCATAACAAAAAAACCCCAAACAACAAAACACACAAGAAAATGGATTAATATTTGTGGAAATTACCTGGATTACGTAGGATTTAGATCAAAGTAGCCAAAAAGGAACCAAAGAAGAATTGTCATTGACCGTGGAAGCAAAATTGCCCAAATCCAAACTCTGAAGAACTTCTATTGATAAGACAGACCATAACATAAGTGAATACAGTTTTGACTGCAGTAGGAATTACTGATGTACATACCTGACATAATCAGGGCCTCAGAACACTGTGCAGTATTTCAGTTTATATTTTAAAGATATATATGTTTATAGATCCAGAAGGCTAAAATGTCCTCAGAATACTTTGCTAAGGTGAGTAAAGCCTCCTTCCCACTTCAGCTTACTCAGCACCTGGAAAGAGAGTTCATAAAACTTGAAAGGAAACATACTTCATTGCACAATGACAGTTCCACCAGAGTGCAAAGTCTCCAAGATGGTAATAGTGACCTTGCTTTTTATGAGCACTTTGACAGCGGAATTACAGATACAGTTCTTTATTGGATCTTGGTGCACTTGTAAAGCTGATAAGGAAGGAATGATGACAGGTCCAGTTTAAACTTGTGCATTGTAACCTAAGCTAACTCTGCTAGAAATTAGTCTAGAGCACAGGCTGTCATCCAGGCAGAGCTCAGTAAATAGAGAACATTAACCTCATGTGTGTGCGTGTGCTTTGGTATAATAAAATTCCATTCAGAGCAGCAAAAAAAATCTAAAAGACTTAATTAAGAGATTAAAAGGTTTTGTTATTATTATTATGACTTACTCTTTTTTTACTATATGAGGTACAGCTTGTGTAATTTTATTATAAACTTAGGCTAATGGGGCAAATTTTGTGTTGGAGCTTTGAGTACTATATACAAATAATTGTAAGCACATAATTAATACAGAATAGCAAATGGTTGATGTAGAGGATTTTGTTGCAGGTTTAATTTCTCCACCCATTGAATGAAATTACTGTTTTGCCCAGGAAGTGTTTCCTGGAAATATTATTGACTGATGCATGAGTATTTATTTCTGTTGCAGAACCAGCAGCAGGACACTGTTATTATCCTCTCATAACAGCCTGTGCCAGTGGCTTTATCTCGTAAATAAATGAATGCATAAGTGTGCATTGGGATGAATACACTTTAGGTAAAGGCCAAGCAAAGTAATAAACACAGGCTTTGGCATGACATTTTGCGAGCACTCACACAGATTCCTGACTTTTCTAACATTTTTTTTTTCCCTCATAAATATTTCTGTACAGTAGACACTGTTAAATGACACTGACTTCTTTGGAGAGATTATAATTGTTAATAAAATGTGAGACAAAAGGTTTTGATGCATGATGGATTTTAATTAGGGGAGGGAAAAAACAAACAACAAACCAGAGTCTTTTAAAGGAGAGAAGGTATTCTGAAAAGTAACTTAGTTGTCTCAATTTCTGTTACATTCTATTATACTCTTATTTTTTGGGGAAAAAAGACATTTGTGCTTGCAGTATGAAAAGTAAGTTTGAATGCCCCATGATTGTGGAAGCATAAACATTCCTTTCATCATATTCAGTGAAACTGGGCTGTGTATTTTGTAAGGACCAGGAACAACTTCTAACACCTTATACTTCCTAATCCTGTTTCATCTTTGATCATTTCTCTTTTTAAGTGATGACTATAGCTGGACCTAACAAAGAGAAGTGCAGTTGCTCAGCACGGACAGATAGCTTTTATGTTTTGCAGTATCTTTTTCATTCTAATGAAATCTTTCTCTCCATTTTAGACAAATATCACTTGCTGTGTCATAGCACATGGATTTCAGGACCGCCTGTGAAGAGGTAGGATCAGATATTTTTATTTTCAAAAAACAGTACAGTCAAAATCAATAAACTTTTAGTTGTTTTTATATGCAAAATTGTTTTTTACCCTTTTTTTTCTGAAATGAGAGGAATTACATAGTCAAATTTACGTTATTCAGATGATCGCTTTATCGTGGTAGACAGACTTCGTAGTAGAAGAATAAAGAATTTGCCCAGGTGTATTCATCACTAGTTCTTACCTCTGTCCATTCCAATTTACCTCTTTAGGCAAATGTAGGTGCAATTAGCTATGTTTTGTGTGAGCTTTGCTATTTGTGAAGTATTTATATCTAAAAGCCTGTGCACAAGGAAAAACGTCAATGCAGCCAGAAATCTCTGGCGCTGTTTAGCAAAATCAAGGGGGAAATGTAGAAGTATGGTAAAAAGCTGAGTGGGGAAGCTGTTGAAGATGACCAAAATGAAAAGTAATTCCATTCTGATTAGATAAGATCAGACAGTTATTTTTGCTTAAAATAGGTATAGTTTGATAAAATCAATACAATACTTCAGTCCCCCTCCACTAGAGATGGGGGAAGTGCTTTGCTTTCTGTTTTCATACTTTGTATGTAAATCAGATGTAATTATAGACATTAGAAAGGAGATCTTATTTAATGATTGTCTATGAACAAATTGTTTTACTGCAGTTTCAAAGCTTCAGCAATTGAGAGAGCAGTGAGAACTATTTACATCAAATTACATAATGATGTCAACGCATTATTATGATTTTAAAAATCACAACAGTTACCTGTACACTGAGAATCGCAAATGATGTTTAGGAAGTTTTGACTGGGAACAAGAAAACTGGCTATATCTTTATGTGTGACCATGATCCTATGAAAAAATATGTGGAGGGATGGAAACAGCACTAGAACCAAGAACTACAGCTAAAACCAATTTTGACCTGATAATCAATTAGTATAAAATGGGGGGGTGGGGGGTGGGGAGTGGGGAGCATGCTAAAGAACATTAAATCAAGACAGCATTCTGAAAGGAGTAGTAAGGTCAAAAAGTAATATTAAAATGAAATTTGCCTTTGGGAAGGAGTCCTGTGATGTTTGTTCAGGATGCTATGTATCAGGCTTTAATACTTCAGAAGATCCATGCACAGTCTACATTCTATAACACAGTATATCCCAGATTATTTTCCTGGAAAAAAACATTCTTGGTAGTTTTGAGGTTTGGCTTTTAGACTAGAATATATTCAGTTAGAAAGGATCTACAATGATCATCTAGTCCAACTGTCTGACCACTTCAAGACTGACCAGAAGTTAAAACATGATAAGAAGAGCATTTTGATTCTTTGTTTGTTTTGGGGTTTGTTTGTCTTTAATTACTGTACGCTAGTACGCTAGTATAGATTATTTAAGGGCAATTAACTCTATGCCCAGCAGCAGTAATGAAAAGAGCAGCCACAGAAAGGTGACCTCTCGTATGAGACCTATCTTAGATTTTACAGTGCAAGTACATCAATGGTTCTGTTTCTTGCTCTATCTAGCTTCTAATGGTAGTATAGATTTCAGATTTAGCTCTTTAAAAATCAGCTGCTTTTGTTGCAGCTTCCATGATAGACAAGGGAAGGAGAGGATGACTCCGCCCACTCTAAAAAAAGGTCTGTAATCTGGAGACCCTAAAGAAGCCCCTTTAGCTTCTAAAGCAATAAAATTAAATGAAGTGGATTCAACCCCAGTTTGTCTGCTTTGTGCAAAATGAGCTTTGTGCCACAGAATCAGTGGTGTCACTTCCAAGAAATTTTGAAAATTATGATCTACGTCTTTCCCCCAAAAACAATGGAAATTAATAAAATATAGACTTTCAACCTACTTTTTTCAATTACTTATGTCTAAATAAATCATCAGCATTTACACATAGTGTTTTTTACGTTTTACATTTACACATATGTTTACACATAGTGTAATTTTTAACTAACCCCTCAGCCCTATCATTTTTGGGCATCATCTACTTCGGATTTTGTTCAGAGGAATATGTATTGAGCTGGATCTGAAAGCTCGGAAGGGAAGCCTACTGCAGCTCCATGCCCCCAGATCCAAGCAGTAGTGACAGTATCCACAATAGGCATACGCACATGGAGCACACATACACAGTACATGTATTCATATATATATGTGGATAAGTATATACTATGTATATACTTATCATATGACCAACCACTCAGATCACATACAAACACACAGAGCAGTCGCACAAACAGCACCAACAGCCTCATCCTGCTTCCTTCTCTGGCTGAGCAGGATGGACATCCTCTCATGAGAATTTATGTGTATGTATGTACAGTGTGGACAGTCTGCCCTGCAGCTACCCCTGGATCCCAATCTTCCCAGTTGCTAACAGCTGAGCATACAAGCCCCTAAGGCCTCAGCCCCTCTCCAGCTGCAGGCACAGAAGATCACACACACACGCACACACAGAATCACGCACCACAGAATCCCTTTCCCTGGAAAATAATTTAAGGAATTTAATAAAGACAACAGAACAGACTGCACTGACCAGGGTTAGGGCATGGTCAGAAAAGCATAATGACCAGAAAACTATTTACATGCGACCAACCCCTTTTTCTCCCCCTTAATGCTCTATTTTCCCCTACTTGTTTGTCACCAAATCACTGAATCCCTTTCCCCACCTTTAGTTCCTCCCCTAAACATCCCATAATAAGTCCTGCACAGTCAAAACCTGCATCCCATAATGCATCCCACACTCCCAGGCAGAGACCCCCACTTAGTCCAAAAGGTGCTCTGTTTTTTTGTTATCATGATGGGTTTCACAGCTAGACACTGGGGCTGAGGCTGTCCCGGGACAGCCCTGGCAGGTGACCAGACCAGAAGTCCCTTGTCTGAGTCCTTAATTTGGGTCCCTGCCTGCTGTTGTGCTCCTGTACTCTTCTGGACTTGTGGTGATGGTCCTTCAGTAGGCTGATGTTCCCTTTGATGGAACTGGGAGGTTGTTATTTGGACTTCCCCCATCTGCTACAGTCTGTATGTACTCCTTTGTGTGTGTGCAGACAAGATTTTATCACATAACCTTACAGTTGTGGTTTTTATCTACTTTGCGGATTCCAGAAGGGTTAATTTATTTTTTTTTTTCTACTGATGTGGACAGTCCTTTCAAGCTCACTATCCAAATATTAAGTAATTACTGAATGATTGTTCATGAGTTCAGTATGAGGTGTAATCATCCATTCTGTCAGGTGTTTGAGTTCCCAGTATATACTTTTCAGTTACTACTTTTAATACAGTTTTCTTAATACCTTAACGTTTGCCAGACTTTTCACCAAAACTTCATCTAATACTTGAGCTTCTTATGAAAAAGATGATACTGACTAAATAAAATACCATTGTGACACTATCTCCTTATTAACTTGTCGTTCTCTTCAACAATGGTTTAGTCACTCCAAGCCACAGATATTTTGGTATTATTTTATTTATTTCAACTACTGACATGAAACATAAAGTAGCTGTAGACTTTGCTCCATGTACATTTGTTTAATTGGTTATCTAGTCACTACATTTACAACTTCAAGCCTTCTTTCCCCTCCATCCCCTCTTGTATCAAATTCTCCAATGTACTATGTATCTGGGAAAAATAATCTCTGGTCTATGCCAAAATAGTTACTAGGTAGATTTTGATGATGGCAATAAAAGCTGTCAGGAGGCAACCTGGCTATTTGATCTTCCTCTTCTTCCCCTCTTTCTTTCTTCTGAATATCTTACTGCCCTTCTTTCCCCATCCTTGAGTTCTGTAACCACCACCACTGTAAAAGAGCTGAGCTCACCCTCCAAAAATGATGAGTGCGGCTCAGACTCTCATTGCTACTTCCATCCTCATCCTTGCTAATGGCAGTAAATGGTTTGTAATGAGTATCAACTAGCATAAAAGCAAAATATTCCACATAGATGCACTGAGTCTAGAGCATGTTTTCCGTAGTGTCCATGACACTTTTTTTTTTTCTCCTTAATCTAATCATTTAATTCTGAATAATTGCTGCTCCGGTGCATTGAATGTCCTTGAGGGAACCTTGTCCTTTCATAGTAATGATGTTTTCATGCATCCCTTACTTTTTCTAGTGTCTACTAGTGGGATTTGGTTTGAGATTTGGACACTGACGTGGTCTTGCCTACTTGTAGGTACCTGCACATGCACTTTGTGCCTAAGTTCCTACTGCAGATCTGAGTAGTACAGTCAGTGGAGCCTAGTGAGCAATTCCCTTCTCCGAAAACCTGCTGAATTGCTCTGTGTGCTTTTTGTCTATAACAAGCATTGATCATAATGAGAGCTTAAAGACTTATATGTAGACAGGTACACATTGACGTCAATCCCAAGATGATGCCTATGGTCCTAATGATTACTTTCTTTCTGAAGCATCTTATCTATAGTCTGTGCTGCCTTTCAACTCATCCTTAAGTAGTTTTATTCTCCAAGAAAATACCTTCTGTGCCAGACAATTCAAATAGCACTACAAAAAATGAGGTCTTACACACATACACATATTTTTTCTAAGGGAAACTACTTGGTATCTGATGATGGGAAACTTACAGTTAATTTTTTGTTGTGGCTTTTCCACTTGCTAGCTGTGGGAAGTTTTCCATTTTTTCATATTTAATTATTCTTGATTTAGTTATTCTGGATTTTGCTCTTTTCCCTCGTGGATCAGCAAATGTGTCCATTGCACTGGTTCTTGTACTTATTCAACAATTTCTAAACCATAAGACTATCCATCTCATCTTTTACCCTTTATCCTGAGCTTTCTGAACTTTACAAGAGCATAAATTGTAGAGTCACTGGGTTCTTTAAACGCTCTCCTGTCTTCACTTGACCTTATTCTATATTCTGAAAACTATCTCTTGGAAGATAACCTCAATCTCTGACACAGTACTGTCCTCTGCAGTGAAAGTACCCTTCTGATTAAATTGAAGACTTGGGATGTTTGTAATCCATTAGAACATTTTCCCCTTAGATACTTTTTTTTAACCTAAAGTTGATATTTTCCATGTGCTTGATGAACAAGCTGCATGAGCACCTTTTTAACTTTTCTAACTTCCTGACTTTTGAAATCCCATCCTTGTATTAGCTTGGCTTTTTTTATTTCTAACATAAGGTCAAACTTACTTAAATTAGTAAACACCCCATTCATTTTCATGTTTATAGTCTATTCATCTTTTTTTACAGTGCTCTCCACTGTTTCTTTGAAGCGTTAGTTTGAATTGGTAATCTGTCCTCTGCTTTATGAATCCTATGAATATTCTTGTAGAGTTCACAAACTTTGTAATTTGATGCAATTTTTTTCACAAGTCTAGTGACCTCTGTTTCTATATCCATCTTGTTGGGGTTTTTTGCCTGCCACAGAATGTGTTTTAATTTTTAAGCAGTATTTTGACCTTCTCATTACTTTATTTTATAAATTTTATTATATACTATTTTGGACTGTTTCCCATCACCTTTATGCCAGCTTCTGATTTGCACTTTTTAGCCTAAGAGGATTATTTCCTTTGTTTATAAATGCTATCAAATGGCAATGCTGGGATTTCTAATACCTTTGGTTTGTGCAATTTTTCTTAAATCTAGCTTCAACTCATAATTTAATCTCACAATCACAAGATGGAAAATGACTGCCAATTTACAATGTCTGTCAGAATGTCATGTAATAGGTGAATTAAATTTAAAGAAACATGCATGTTCACGCAATAGCGTTCAATTTTATGATATCTTATCTCTTGGTCTCAACTGTAATGATATAATCTAGTCCTAGTAAGCTTACTGGCAAGTCAGACATCAAAACTTGTTTGTTTATAGTGTCAGAAAATGAAAGGCTTTGCTCTAAAAAATACCTTAGTTGAGTAAGAAGCTCATATATACACATACTTATATAAATATATGTTTTGTTATAAATGTCTAATTTACATATTGATTAATCTGACTATGAAAAAAGGAAATTCTCTGTAAGACTGTATTCTTACAAGAAGAATGTCATAGCCAAATACTTACCTGTCAAATACCTGGAAAATCAAAGAAAAAGAAGATTAAGTACAAATTTGAAATTTTCCTGCAGTTCTTTTAGGTTGGAGTGTAAAACTCCTGTGGGAATGGACTTGCTATCCTTTGCAGTGGAAGATTTTGGTATCTGATAAAAGATGTTCTGAATGACAAGCTGAACGCATCCCTGTGTATCTGGACTGCATTCCCATTTTTGACAATATGTATGCTTTTCACTTATGATAGCAACACCTCCACAGAATGAGTAGCTGGACCATTCAAAGAAACATCCTTTATGTGCTTCTGACACATATTCCTACATCTCGTATTCATTGCCTTTATGCCTCCGATTCAATTTTCCTTTTTATTATAATAGCTGTGATTATAAAGGAGTGACAGGCACATCTCTAAATACTCAGAGGTCAGCCTCAGTTCAAATGAACATACAAAAATGTGGATATTAGTCTGAACTAAACTATATACATATTTAAGGCAGTTTCTGCAACCCATTCTCCTTAGTGGTATTTGATTCTTCATGATAGAAATATATTTCATGGCTTAAAACTAAATTGCAGAGTTTATATATATATATATATATATATGTATATAAACTGATCTATCTATTGAAGTCTTCCTACTGATGTGAACCTAGAAGAAGCGAAGCTACCTTGATTGTTTTATTACCACAAGGCAAAAGAGATAGATAAGATAGCATAAACAAAAAGATATAGTCATATATAGCCTGAAAACTAATGAAGAGTACTTAAAATTGCCAGAAATACTGAATAAGTCTCCTCCAGAACAAACCACAGAAAAGTTTTAGATTTTTTTTTTTTTTTTCTTATAAGAAATGACAAGGAAAGCAACAAATAGTCGGAAATGTGAACAGAAACTTCTTCAACAGAAAACCTGTCAGTAGCCTTATTTAGGCCAGATAAATTTTTTTAAAAAATAAATAAAATGTTGGAAGTCCTCCAGGAAACTGACTTTGAAATCAATAGGTAACTCTAAAATTTTTTCTCATAGAGTATTAATTTAGGTGTATGTTTGGTAGAGACTCTGCTGCTAGCAAAATATATAGACTGTGGGTTTTGTGTATATTTTACCTGAAATGAATTTTGAAATATTTTGAGGGCCATATATATTGCACCAAGGTGTTTATGGTATGTAAGCTTTTCTAAATTCGTTTTAGGCAAGTTATTAGGGCCAGGTCTTGTACAGAGCTAATATGGACAATGTGCTGTAAGTCAGGGTGTAATGGAAAAAGATTTTTAAATGGCCTTCTTTTCACTCCCTTGTTGCTGGTAATAATAAAGATGTGACCATGTTCTTTGTAGAAGCAGTCTGCCTTGAGGGCTCTGCCAACCTATACGGTTCTCTGATAGTGATCTGAAGTAGAAAGTTCAATACAAACTGGTGTAGCAAAGCAGAGAGGGATGAGTTTTCAGCTCCTCTTGTAGTTATTTTATTTCAGGAACAGTAGGCAGTCTCTAAACTCCTGCCAAGGACATCAGCTCTTGCTGCATCAGTGTTCTTGTCTAACTCAGCTTAAAAGGGTGTGGAATGACACGACAGAGGCAGTACTGTGCAGGTGCAACATTCACTGCAAGTGTCACGTAGTTACCTCTGCCTTCCTTCACCACTGCTTTTATTGAAGTCACTGACTCCTCTCCCATATTGGAAACTCATTCTTCCACCACTGTATTTTGCTTAAATATCCATTCCTTAGTCTAGCTCATCTGCTTCATAAACGTGTGCAACTTTACACAGTTTTCTTGCCCTCTTCACAACAGGTGCCAAACTCTATACATAGGATGAAGAAAGTAGGATGCTATAAATGTAAGCAGGGCAATGTTCCTGGCGATTTTGGCTCAAACATACAGTCAAGGTGTATTGGCGTAACAAATTGTTATCAGCTGACCTATGCTTCTCTATCAATGTCTGTTTTAAGGTGATGAAGTCCATCACACATTTGAGCACCAGAGGATGCCTTGCATGGAGTCACACTGACAGTTACAGTAGTGTGGCTTACGTGCTGTATGCTGTTTTATTGCTGTAAGTCAGGGATAGGGCAGAGTCCTCTGCCAGTGGAATGTAGAATGCTTGAAGGGTATTTTTTTGCACACCCTCTCATGGAATATCTTAACAATTAGTAATGAGTACAAAAGCTAACATCAGTTATGACCCCACACCTCACACAAACACATGCATACCATCTGAGCTCTTAAAAAGTTAGAGATGGCAGGGATATAAGCTAGACATATGATCATCCTCCAACCAGATTTATTTTACAGGGGCCACATGGATGAAAAATGTTGATGTGCATGGTAATTTAAATGAAACCATATATACAGGACATCTTTCTGAAGTTCAAACTCTGGATGAGGATGCAGGAGCTCATATCTTTATTTGATTCAGTTTATTGGATGCTTTGAAAGGGCACGGGGTGCAGAAGAAAAAATAAATTTCAGCAGACAAAAATGAAACATAATGAAATAAATAACTTCCAGTCTTTGTTCTCAAGGACTTCTCTTGAGCTTATCTAATGAAACTGAACTACATGCTTCTCCTTTTCCACATGGTTGTTAACGCTGCTTTCAGGTAGGAAAGGGAATGAGGTTATATAATCGAAGATTTAATTTTGAACTGTATCGTAAACCAGCTTTCATAAAGCCCAACAACACTGAAGTGGTTCATTACATTTTAGAGTGTCTGATGTAAATAAGACCCCTGAGTGTGTATGACTGATCTTTCCAAAGGCCAAAATATTTTGATGTTCCCAAAATTGGTCTCCTTGTTCAGACTGAATAAGCTCAGTCCATACACATTTAGAAGCCAACTTGAATTTTAATTTTATTCTAAATGGCTAATTATGTCTGCTGTGGTTATCTGCCTCTAATTTGCACAAAGAAGCCCCTCAGCAGGGAGGCAGTTACTATAATCAGGGGCAGAATTTATTCCATTGCCAGTTATCCTGGGAGGTGGAAGGGCAGGTCTGCAAACTTTTGTGCAGGAGAAAGACATTTTACATTTTTATTATTTGCCTGTCCATGTCAATCAGTTTCTGTCTCATCCTGTTAAAACAAAACAAAACAAAACAAAACAAAACAAAACAAAACAAAACAAAACAAAACAAAACAAAACAAAACAAAACAAAACAAAACAAAACAAAACAAAACAAAACAAAACAAAACAAAACCTGAATGTTAGAACAAGGCTGTATGATGTCTTCTGACCAGAGCTTTCACTGACCTCTGTGTGAGTTTAGTGTGTAGACCTCTTCATTTTTATTTCTTACTTAACTTAAAAATAATAAAAACATCAAAGCCACTTTCAAAGTTATGGCTGAGTTATATACATTCGTTACTAGTGTCCAAGGGAAAACAATTTCCTAAGCTTGAGTGTTGAGCATGGAGCAGAAGTGACAGAATAGTTTGTTGGTGGAGGACATTACGTAGAGCTATTTAAAGGTTGTCCTTGACCTTTCCACCTCTTTTAAAACCTCTTGAGAACAATTTAAACTTTTCTTCTGCCATTACCTACAGTCAGTTCCATATTTGTTTTTGTTCTCTCCACACGATGGATGTAAGGTATCAGAGCACATTATGGGGAGATCTTCTAAATTCTCTTTTAAACTCTTGTCTGAGAAAGAGCCCTTGGATTCAGCCAGGTCAACCTTGGCAGTTAAAGTTCGCAGCAAGACTTTTGTTTCTTTGATCTCTCTAGCCAACTTTTTACAGAGCGTGGATTGATATCTGACCTGAATGAAGACAACTGAAGTTTTATTATTGGCACTGATGGGTCCAAGATTTTAAATACTTTTTGTATATGAATTTTCTTCTGAGATACATACATGTATACTTACATATCTGCAGCTACGCAATACATAGGTATAAGTATTAATATTGGTGAATTACATGCTGTAAGGCTAAATTTTTTAATTGTTTATAAGCAAATTTCTCATACCAAAAATGCTATACCAACATGACTTTTGTCCATTTATGCAGTGTTGTAGAATGCTATTTTCAATGCAGCATTCAGGGAAACATTACTAAATACTGCAGGTACTTAATCATGCAGACTTTTCCGCTACTCAGACCTCTTATGTATAGTACTCAAAATAAGTAGCACAAGTAGGTACTAGCAAAATGAAGCTGTTAAGTTGTTGGAAAGGCCTTTATTGTATATTGAAAAGTCCTACAGAATTCAGATCTCTAACCATAAATGTAAAACACAGAAGTGGAGCAAAAAGAAAGTTACTAGACGGAGTTGCATTCTTTGATCTCTCTTCTATTATTCTTAACTTCAGCAACCTCATTTGAAAAGGAACATAAAAGCATAAGGAAGGAAAAAAGATTAGGAAAGGTCCACTACAGGTTCATGTAGGCTGTCAGTGCTCATATCTGGCTAGTTTGGCAGTGGTTTACGTATTTCTGTGTCAAAATCAGTGTAATATGTGGAACATCAGCTTTCATTTCCAAGTGAGGTGTCATCATTTAATAAAGAGATGGAAAGTAAGAGCAGAGTTGCTCTGAAGCAATCTGAAAGGAGTTTCACAGATTCATCATGGGCAGAATAGCACTTTTTTATTGCAGTCTGCCTTCGCTACCTGCTGCTGTAACCATCATTCTCTTGTAGTCTGAGCACAGTAAATTAATGCAGTGATCACTGGTAATAGTTTTGGATATTTGTTGATGTATTTATGGTAACTGTACCTATCTCAGCTCTTCTGTTTCAAAATACCACTTCCAAGTAATGCAAAATGCTGAGAAAACTTTTTTTTTTTCTTTATTCCTTCCTTTGAAGACAAAGACAGGGATTTGTTTGCTGCAGGATGGTAACCAGGAGCCTTTCAAAGTGCGACTGCACTTAGCCAAAGATATTTTGATGATCCAGGAGCAGGATGTGATCTGTGTGTCTGGTGAGCCTTTCTATTCTGGTGTAAGTAGTTTTTATTTTTTTCTTTAAGATGTACTTTATAAAACGCAAAATTACTCTGTGTGTATGTGTGTGTGTGCATATGTGCAAATGCATATGTATGCATTTACTCCCATGGTTTGATATTCCATTTTGTTCTGTTAACACTAAGTATGTTTAACCTTAGCAATACTCATCTAAGAAGCAGCAGTAAGATAATGAATAAGTTATATGCATGACTGCAGTATTTTTTCTCTGCACTCACCATTGAATATTGGAGCCACTGATTGAGATAGGAATGACGTAAGCATTGTGATGGCACAAGCACACATATCTCAATGTACTTACATATCTGAGTATTGTCTGTAGAGTTGATAAGACAGTTAATGGATAGTTGTTATGGCAGGGCTTTGCTGGTAGAGGACTTATCTGCTATCCTCTGTTGCTTTCATTGCTTCATATGGTAGCACAACACCAGACTTTGTGCATGCTGCCAATCCATGCTGTGAAGATTACTGATTTTACCAGCACATCATGTTAATAAAGCTGGACTTCAGCTGGAACAGTGTAATAGTGTGATTTACGTATTACTTTTTTTACATGATGTGTCACATTCCTTGTTTAAGCATCGTATTGAATTTTGTGGATAAGAAACTGAGCTTTGCAGGCAATTATTTGAAAGATCTCTAAAATGTAACACAGAATAATATTGTAGGTTCTGGAACTACTCTAATGCTAAAGTTTTTATTTAATTATAGAAGATAGCAAAAAATATTATAAACTATTTACTATTCATTTCTATAGACATTTTTATAGATACTGTAATTATATTTTGCAGAGGCATTTTTAAGATATATGGAAAAATATCATACCCATTCTTGTCTCATTTTGAGCTAAATAAAACCATCATAGGATTTTAAATTAAATCTTGTGATGCATAGCAGTGTAATATCTGTTTATGCAAATGTTGTGTGACTGCTATTATGTCTGTCTTTTATTAATTAATTGCTGCTGTTGCCACATCTCTGTATCTCTAAAAAGAAGTGTAATAAAAAGATAGAAAGCAGAAACCAGAAATAAATTGATGGAATGTTAGCAGTGCTGACAGTGTGGAAGATTAATGGAAAATGTATAGGAGAACCCATCTCTCTGTTATGAACATCTCAAGGTGAATGGTTCTGAGTTTTTCTCTGAAACAAAAGGAACACTCTACCTACGTTGTCTCCATACAGGCTGGGTTTCTTTGCATGACAAATTTGACATTATCTTTTGAGACTTTCATACTGTGCAAATAGAATTTACTAATACAGGTCTGTGTGCTTTATATGCAGTATAGGTGCACCTTTTAGCAATCAAACAGTACCATTCCTCAACATACAGGACATCTAGAAGCCCAGAGAGAAATTATGAGTTCAAGCTCAGTCTATAGCTGTTCAATTAGCAACAAACTCAGCCAGCAAGGAAGGAAGTGGCGGCAGCAGTAAGGTCTGTGCCCAGGCTATCGAGGTGGGCAGGGGGTTCCTGGGTCAGGGGAACCCAAGGAATTGCTGAATACCCTTCCAGGTATTCCTCATGAGCAAGGCTGACACATCTTAGGCATTTCAAGGAGCAATTGCGGGAGATATAAGTGGCCCTGGAGAGCCCTAGTGAGCAGGACATGCCATGGCAGTTCACACAGGAGGGCCCACAGGGAGGGCTGTGCACCCTGCACAAAGGTCCACAACCCAGGGAGGCACTCTGGGTCCCTGCTGGGATGGTGGGCACTCCCCTCAGGGTTAAAGCCAGCGTGTCCACCGAGAAAGCCCTGCGATGTTTGATGCGTCCACCCAGGCGGAACTGGTAAGGAAGGAGGCTTCAGCACAGGTGGCAGGTTGCCACTAGTGCCCTGAGCCTTCTCCTGAAGAACAGGTAAGTACCTGCCTCAGGTGTGCGCAGGCTGACACTCTGTTACGGCAGGTGGCCAAGTGGCAGGAAGCAGTTAAAAGGCTGCGCAGTATTAGGGGCTCTGAGGTGGAGACTGACAGGAGGCTTCAGAACCAGCTCCTGTCACGGACACCCCAGAGGATGAGGCACCTTGGACCCTAGTGACCGACAAAAGCAGGCCTCTGCTTCAGTCCCCACCCTCCTGCATTACAACCAGAAGCAGATATGAAGCTTTAGCAGCTACAGACACCCATAAGCAAGGTCTGTGTGGAGATACCGTACCAGCAGCACCTTGGTCACTGCAAAAAGACATGCTGGGCGCTTGCAGTGGGTGCCTGTTGGTTGGGGGGCACTGAGGCGCCCATCTGCAGCTGGTAGGGGTCGGGTGAGGTGGGCTGCTGCCGGGAGCTGAGGCCCGAGGTACTGCGGGGAGGGGGCCACATATTGCCCAGAGCACAAACTGCTGTGTCCTCTGGTGCTGTTCCACGTGGGCACGAATGGCACCACGAGCCAGAACCTGGGCAGAATCAAGGAAGACTGCAAAGCCCTGTGACTGCAAGTGAAAGAATTTGGTGCCCAAGTTATTTTCTCTTCCGTTTTACCAGTAAGGGGAATGGGTGCAGCCAGAAATAGGCATATAATGCACATCATGTAAATGTGGACTTCCAGCTGCTGCTGTCATGAGGGTTTTGGCTTCTATGGCGATGAGACATTCTTTGACTACAGGCTGTTAGGGAGGGATGGGTTCTCGCTGTCGAGAAGAGACAAGGGAATCCTTGGCAGCCAGCTGGCCAACTTGCTGAGGTGGGCTTAAAGGTGAAGAACTTGGGGCAAGGGGTCCAAAGTGGAAATACTCTAGGCCATCGCATCTAAATGGGGAATAAACCAGGCCAACCACAGCAATAGGTTCCTTAGCTGCCTCCCAAGATGAGTTCCGAAATACCAAGGACCTCAAGGTGTGTGTGGCTATGGTGGATCCTCTTGCACCCCTTCTGGGAAACCGGCACGCTCCATTACCTCTCTGAAATGCCTGTACACCAGTGCATACAGCACAGGGAATACACAGGAAGATTTAGAGATCTGTGTGCAGTCACAGGGCCAGATCTCGTTGAAATTAGAGATATTGAGGGATAGCTTGTGTGACTGGAATGCTGTCATGGATGGCTGTGTATTTTTTAGGAAAAACAGGCCAGAAAGGAGAGGTTCCAGAGTTGCTCTGTATGTGAGGGAACAAGTGGAATGCATCAGGCTCTCCCTAGGGGTGGATGCAGAACAAGTCAAGAGCTTATGAGTAAAGATTAAGGGGCAAGTCAGCATGGGGGATAGTGTTGTGGGTTTTTGCTTACAGGGCAACTGATCAGGAAGAGGAAGTCAATGAGGCCTTCTACAGACAATTGGAGGTAGCCTTACAATAACAGGCCCTGCTTCTCATGAGGGACTTCAGCCTCCCTTTTATCTGCTTGGAGGACAACACAGCTAGGCTCATGCAGTCCAGGAGGTTCCTGCAGAGCATTGATGATAACTTTTGTGATGCAAGTGGTAGAGGAACCAGGAAGGTGAGGCGTGCTTTTAGACCTTGTCTCCACAGGGAAAGAAGTTCTGTTTGGGATATGAAAGCTGTAGGCAGCCTTGGCTTCAGTGACCGTGAGATGGTGGGATTCAGGATCCTGCATGGAGGAAGCAGGGCAATAAGTAGGGCTGCAACCCTGGACTTCAGGAGAGCTACATTTGGCCTCTTCAGGAACCTGCTTGGAGGAATCCCATGGGTTAGGGCTCTGGAAGACAGGGGAGTCAAGAAGAGTTGGCTAATATTCAAGCATCACTTCCTCGAAGCTCAATACGGGTGCATCCACATGAGTAGGAAATCAAGCGATGGGTGCAAGAAGCCTACGTGGATGAGCAAGCTGGTATTGGCAACCCTGAAACAGCAGAAGAAAGTTTACCGGATGCAGAAAAAAGGACAGACCGCTTAGAGATATATAGAACCATTGTCAGTACATGCAGAGAGGTGACAAGGAAGGCTAAGGTCCATTTGAAGTTAAATCTGGTGAGGAAGGTTAAGGACAACAAGAAAGTCTTCTTCAACTACGTCAATAGGAAAAGGATAACTTGGGAAAATGTGGGCCCGCTGCTGAATGAGGTGGGTGCCCTGTTGACGGAGGACACAGAGAAAGCGGAGTTACTGAATGCCTTCTTTACTTCAACCTTCACTGCCAAGGCTGGCCTTTCCATTTCTGAGACCCTGGAGGCAAGAGAGGATTTCTGGAGAAAGGAAGACTACCTCTTGGCCAAGGAGGATCACGTTAGAGATCACTTCAGGAAACTTGATCTCCAGAGTTCTCTACCATCTCTGACCATTCTGTGATTTTGTAACACACGGTGTTGCATCATTAATCCACCAACCCCATTCTGGCATTACTTATTAAAAGATCATATCACTCAAAAATATGACCTTCATTATTGTGCTGTAATATCTGTTACTTTTGCTGAACTTTTTATTTAAATGTCTTCATGCAATGTATATTTAATTTATTTTTTCTTTTTTTCCCATTTAACAGCAAGGCTTTCTCTGACAGTTTTGCCCACCTGATTAGTTTTGCAATGGCACTGTAGAAAATAGTGGGTGATTTGCTTCACCAATTACATTCCTGCTATCTTATCTGCATATTGAATACATAACTCATTAACTGATCAATATTAGTGTGGCGATGAGGAGTTTCGTATCTGTTGGAAATGTCATTGTTAGGCTAGTGAATTTTGAGCACTTTACCCTGATTTCCTCCGGAATTCAGACTAGGTCTTGAATCAGTATGTTCATTCCGAATAAGGAGGATTGGTATTTTGCAGACAGTTAACTGTCATCTTGTCACAGGTCATTTCAGTCATCTGGAATCATGTGCTTTCATTGTATAGCATGATCAGACAAGTTCCATGGGCTTTTGTTTTTGGTTTTTTTTTTCTTCTTCATTTTTTCCTCATTTTTATTCCTGATTTATGAGGTTTCTTTTTTTTTTTTTTTGTTTTTTTGTTTTTTTGTTTTTTTTGTTTTGTATTTTTTTTCATCTTTTACTTTGCTTGGTTGATTTTGTTTTGTCTTACTTTCATTCTAGATGACTGACCACATCTATTTTTCTATATTCTACAGAGCAAGAGCAAATGTTTTCATTAGCAACTGGTATTGAATACCTCATAGAATAAACTGAATAAGAAAAATAAAATTTTTAACTAAGGGACAATAGCATTGTTAAATTTTACAGACAAGTAGCTACAGTAGAAGTCATTTTAATATGTTTTAATAAATAATATTCAAATAATTTTATTACAAATTTTACTTACTAAGTTCTGCACTGTTAAGGAGCAAAAGGCTTGTTACTATGTTTCTAGTTCAGAGGAGTGCCTCTTCTGTTTGTTGGATCTGAAACAATATGCATGCTCCTCTGTGTAGGACAGACTTTAAACAGGCAATTAACGTTCCAGTGGTATCCTGATCGGCATTCAGTGGAATCATATAAATTAAATCGATGGCTCCTTAGGAATGAGGTGTTTCTTAATTTCAGTATACGGGATAAGGACCTAGTTCTTAATTTAGAACACTTCCTTTTTGGTGGAAAACAGTTCTAGTTTCTGAAAACTGAAGTGCAAAGGAATCTTGTTTCTTATTTCATTGTATACATTTTAGAGTAAGAAAATTATATACATAAAAGATCATAAGCAACATAAACAGTGTTAAACACTAAAAAAAAAACAAACAATCTGTTTCTTTAGTAGACTGAACAAAATGATAGTGTTAGTGAGGGTCCTGCCGCAATTGTACTTGTAGATTAGATCTAAATTTGAGCATCAATTGCATCAACAAGTATTACAGAGATTTCTTTGTGTGCAACAAGAAAGACTTACTTTCCAAGAGATATGAACAGTGGGTTCTGCATTATGCTGCTAGTGGTTATCTGATGTCGTTTTGAACTCCAGTGTGAATGACCAGAAGTGAGATGAAAACATTTTGTGAATCTCGGAGTAGAAGGCACTGTCTTTACTAATCCAAATTAGATCCTTGCCTGTAGAGACAAGGATTGTAATATGGGGAGTGTATGTCTGAGTTGGAGTAGCTTGTGTCCTGAAGATATCTATGAGTCCCTCTGTGGGAAAAATGGAAGACAAGACTGGTGACTGTTAGGTCAGGTACACTTTTTTTCTCCCCTAAAGAACTGGACCTTCATAAAATATTTTTTGGTAATTGTGGTATTGCTAACAGACAGCTTTCTTATGACTGTTATAAATCTCCATGACAGTTTATTGTCCTACAGAACAGTTAGAATTTTTATTCTTTTAACCTGAAAAATAAATGCCCTGAAAACAGCTGAATTAAACCATGTAGGAACTTCATCAGTATTGATGATGAAAGTATTGAAGATTTTTTATTTCCTTTTAAAATTACTTCTTGAATTTCATGAAATTATAGGCACAACATTTTGCTATATGGTGTTCCAGATGACAGGTAAGGCAACTCCCAGTCTTTTTAGACTTCTAGGTCAATACCCTGGACTAAAAAGGATGGTCTAATACTGATGTTGCTGAAAATTATGATCAGAGGGAGGATAGCCTAAGATACACCATGTCTGATCTGAAATAGGACTCTTCAATATAATTTTTCCTAGGAAAAGTTTTAATTTTTGCAATTCCAGAATAGTAAAAAAAATATTTTAGAGTTTATCCTTACAATTTCTATCACCTTTTGTGAACATCTGAAATTTAAGCAAAAGGATTATTGTATTTTATCATGAATAGTAGTTTATACGTCTAGGGAGCGGTGGTGGGTTTTTTTTCCCCTTCTTTTCTTTAACAGATTTTATTCATTTGCTAATCGTACCCAGAAGTTTTTCTAATGGAGTGTATGTAAATGTATGATCCATAAGCTAAGGATATGTCAGTGTACCATCTGACAAGATGGATGATTTGATTCTAAAAGACTGAAAATAAATGGTGAGCAGCTGGCAAGTTGCTAAGTTCAGCTACCAGGACAGTTTACATTTTTACAAAGTTTTCTTAAGTATTCTGATAAGGAGTCATAGATTTTTCCAAAATAATGCTAACTCACCTGATGATAAAATAAAGATGATTCTCATTTCTTGTCAGTAATGTAATTCTATGCTGATGTGTAGTAATGCATTTTTTAATTAAGCTAATATTTTTAGCATGTTTTGAGATTAACGATCTTATGGGGAGATTGATGTGAAGATCATTCTTCATTTCAATACTAATAAAAAGTGAATGCACTTTTTGATTCATTTATAGAGCAACAGCTCTCTGAATAGTATGACATTTGTTCAGAGATTTAACTGAGCTTGATACAAATAAATGTATTTGAATATAACCTATGGACCTAAATTGTTTTTTTTGATAGAGGAAAAAACCTTCATCAATAAGATAAGCACCTGTTCCAAGGTCAGAAATTAACACCAACTTAAATTATTTAACTGTAGACAGACCTGATTTCTGGCATTGTTAATCACACAATTATTATTCTTTTTCTTGTAAATATAAGAACACATTATATCTCACTTTTAAAGTTGCCCTTTTGCTATTGTGAAAACAACTGTGTTGAAAGACAGCTCTATAGAAAGCCCATATGGTACTACAAAAAAAATATGTCATGTTAGAGATAGTTTTTCAACTTACATACTTTACACAATAGCATGGCCTTCTTGATTTTTTTTTCCAAATTTGAATGTTAAAGGTGGTATTAAATCTTAAATATAAGTATAGATTCAGAACTTATCACTTAACTGTGACTTGCCTGAGCAGTCAGATTAAGTCATTATAATTTCCCTTGCTTGCACATTTTACAGTTCTGGAGACTTCCTGAGACTCTTATCTGTTACATTGGATCATTCTCTTTTGAGTTTTAAATTTTCTTTTCATATATTTTGCTGAAGGTAAAACAAGTTCAATTAACATTAGCAATGTTAATGAGTAGAAAAATAAATAAAGAAAAAAGTGAAAAGTTTAAAATGGTAAACGTGGTTTTGATTTACTTTCTGTATTATATTTATTTCTGTATTTAGTTACTGTTTTGATTCTGATGTGTGATTGAATAGTATGAATGATGCCAAAGTGAAACTCCCTGTCCTGGAGAGAATTGCAAATACGTGAACAGACAGGTCACCTTTCAGGCACTTTCCAGTCTTGTTATCTTCACAAAACTAACCGTAAGAATAGTGATTTTTTTGTTTGTTTGTTTTTATTATTTTTGTGTGGGCATCTGTCAGCTATTCAGTGGAGTGAATCCATTTTTATCACAGAAGTTGTCAAGTATCTATCAGATGGTAGTAACCTTCCCCCCCCCACCCCACCCCGCCAATCTGGACAGCTTTTAAGTGACAAACTGATATTATGTATATGTGATCATTTATGGACAACCTAAGCCAGCTTATTTTTCTGCAGCTATTTAAAGACTTAAAAGCATAGCATCTACTGGGGTTCAAACACAGGACTGCCATTTGAAAAGCCAAATTTGAAATAGCAGAATAGCTTTTTCTCATGGAAAGAAGGTTTTTTCCCCATAAAAAAGGAAAATATTGCAAACCAGAAAACACTTGGAGAACCTAAAGCATTGATCAACGGCAGCATATGATGTGTGGCAGTAGCTGGAAACTATAGCTGTAGCTATCATGGAACTACAGAAAGTGTTTGTTACCAA
The DNA here is from genome assembly GCF_017639655.2 of Falco naumanni. Lineage (NCBI taxonomy): Eukaryota > Metazoa > Chordata > Aves > Falconiformes > Falconidae > Falco > Falco naumanni. Next base: position 71,969,100 of record NC_054056.1, read on the forward strand.
GCATAGTGGGAATTAAAATCCATATTGACTTTGGGTTTGTGGGTTTTTACTGTTTTATTTCTATATTAAGAAATAGAGTACTTTTGAAATAAATCAATCCTTGGAGTAGAATTTTTTCAAGTATAGACTTGGGTAAATATTTCTGCCTTTAGGCATATGCTTTAGGGCTGGGAACATTCTGAAGTGAGAACAAGCGAAGGGTTGAGTACTCTTGCTGGTTCCAGTCAGTGTTAACACTCTACACAACACAGCTGCCTTTACCATCCTCAGTATCCAGCATGGCTGCAAATGAAAGGGGGTTTCCAACTGACCAGGCATTCTGCTACTGTCCCTTACTGGCAACCTTCTCCAGTTGCCTGAGAAACTGAAATAAGGAGGCAAGCTTTGAATGTCACACAATGGAGTTTATAAGCAGATGAGCAAGTCTGCTGGCAAATCTTGTTAACACTATGAATTCAAAGTGGGATATGACTGACCTGTGTCTTGTGTCCTTTACACTCTGAGTGTAAAGTTTGACTGCTTGTGTCAATTAATCCAAAGAAATGCCACTAAGAAAGATCAAAGCGTTACCAAAAGAGGTTATAAAATCTCCCTTCTTGAAAATGTAATAAATAATTCAATGAAAACAAATAAATTCTATGACATTTTCTTGTTTCAAAATGTGGTGGGATTACTAATAGCTGATAAATTACATGAGAGCATGGCCTTGAGGATATTATGGCATCAAATGTTAACGGGTTCATTTATGAAGTTGCTGCCAGTGTATTATATCTTTATATTTCATTATTCCATTTTAAAAATTCAATTCTAACATTTTTCTCCTTTTTTTCCCTACATTTTTCCATGTCACTGTGCTGTTGTAGATTCCTCTTCACAGTATTCCTCTTTTCTCACCCACTGTTTTGTTCTGCACTCATTCAGCTTTTTTCCATATGTATAGTACCTTGGTGTCTGTTCTGTCCACTGTGAAATGAGAAGTCTTGTTTTCTGTCTGGACCTAGATAAATTAATTCTTTATATCTTTAGTCTTGTAAGATGAATAGCCAGACACACCAGTGTCTCAAACTGAAAATGTAATATTTATATACTAGTAAAAAGGTTGAGAATTGGAATATTGAAGTTTCACATACTGTCAACTCAGTTTTATGAAAAATTTTGAAGTCTCTTCATTTTGTTACTCAACTGTTACTTGACTGCTTTCATAGAAAGATTATAAGATCACATTAGATTACTGGTTTGTATTATACAGAATAAATAATTTGAATTACTAATTGATCATTTTTGTTAAAAGTCAATTAAGAACTATACTTCCTTTTAGATCGCATACTAGTCAGCATGAAATATTCGAATCTTTACTGTCCCATAAGATTTATCTATTAAAAATGACATAAACTCTTCACTAAATGTAAATAGTTAATGATTACATAGGATTCTGTTTTCCTTTCGTGACTATTTACTGTTGCTGTGTGGTGACATGGTCATTCTTTACTTCTAGTCGCATTTAAGCTGATGTCCATGATCTCAAGAAGGTCATACAGATTATAAGGAGAAATTTTAATATCTCTATAATGAAAGCTTAAAAAAGGCATTGCTTCTGTTTGACTGCATAGCTCTGAGGAAGAATTTTTTTGCCAGAACTCTTAGCTCTCCTTTCCAGTCAATGAACATATGTGTGGATGAGGAATTTTCTGAGTTAGAGGCATAGAAAATGCTGACAGCTTGGCAGCAGCTTTGAGTTTTTCAATAAAATGATAACTGCTTTTGTTCTGTTCCAGGAAGCAGCTTCTAAAACACTCTTCTGAATCTTGAGTATAAGGATCCTAGGAGCTCTAACTTTCCTGTTCTTTGGTGTAATGTGGATAATAAATGTGATACTGGCATTACAAGTTCATGGGACATTTTGTATAGTCTTCCTATTGAACTAAGTAGCTTTTCATAAGATTCATGTTTTATTTTGTAAACTTGGAGATGAATTGCTTTTGGAATTTGCAAAGCCATTGCAAATTCAATCATAGAACACTACCTTGTGCAAATAGAGGTAAAAGCAAAACAGTAAAATGTTAATAGATTAATCTACAGCTGACACAGATCTTTAGTTAGATTTTATTTTAAGCAGATCATTGGAATCAATGGAGCAGCACTGTGACATAGAACAGCATAAATGGTCAATGAGGATACTTCGAGCACTTCTTTGCTGGTACAAAATGTGTTGCATTCCAGAGTTGTTGCCATATTTTATTAATGAATAGTTATAAAGCATTTTAAGAACTTTAAGTTATTAGACCAGTGAAAAGTACTTTATTATTTTATTGTTAATTTGAAATGCTAGCATCAGAACAATATAATTTGCTTCAGTTTGCTGGTCAAACCTCTTTACTGTATTAACCATTATATTAAAAATTTTATTTCACATTAAAATATAGCACTTTGCAGACAAGGTTTATTTGATTCACCTTGGTTGAAGATGGCACTGAAAATGAAGCTTGATTTGGGTTTTTTGTGAGTCATATTCAAAAAGTCACATGCAAGTCATGCAAGTCCCAAAGAAAAATTTACTCTAATAAAAGATTTCTGCCAAAGCATTTTAAAACTGGTATCTACCATTACAATGCTTATTCAAGTTACTTTGCAACTCTAAAGGGGAGGGTTCGTCTTTCCAAAGTTAAATTTGACATCCTGACTCTATACTCAATGGAGGACATATATGAAGATGATTATTGCCTAACTTGGGCATGTGCTTTGACTCACCTGGATTGAATGTATTTATTTTTCTTTACTGATTACAGGAGAAAACACCCCTTGACCAGTGACTCAGTTTTAGATTAACTGTGGTCGGATGAGTCCTATCACTTTATTTCTGAACTTCTGGGTTAAAAAAGAGGAGCTAATCAGAGCTGGGGTCTGATCCTAAGCCAAAATTATGGTTTGTGAAATGTGTGATGCTTTTGACAGTTCTGGAAAAGCTGTTTCACTATACTGTTCATATGAACTTTGCAGTCACAGACTAGGAGATTATTGATGGTTTACTACTTGTATGTAATTCTGATTTGTATTTTTAAAGATAAGTAATTGCATGTTTGTAATTGTTAGCTATCATTCTGTGAATAATACGTAAGTCTTTACACTTAAGATACACCGAAGTATTTTTTTTCATGCATTTCAAATGTAAAACAAATTAAATAAATTAAAATGTTTGGCCATTTAAGAACAAAATCATACACCACTTTCTTTGATCAAACATTTACAAGTGTTAGCCAAATAAATAAATAGAAAGTCTTATTTTCGACAATCAGTTTTGTCTTGCCATCCAAAACTAACTAGTTTACGCTTGCTCTTTCTGCAGTTGTGAAATTCATATTTTTCAAAAGTGTGAAAAAGAAAGAAGGCAACTGGATTTTCCCCCCAAATTCAGCAATATCAGTTTTCCAAAACTCTTTTGTGGGCAGCCCCAGATCCTTTCTTTTCCTTTCTGTATATGTAAGGAGGAAAAAAAATAGCTCTGTACATATTTAATTGTCTCTGTCACTGGTATGTGTCTGGTGAGAGGCTTATTCAAATCTGACTGACGCTGGCAGCCTATGCTGGTTGTGCTGAAATATATGAATATATACATACATATATATATATATATATACACACACACACACATATATATATATGTATTTAAAATATATATGCAGAATTATGCTATGCAATACATACATAATGAAATGAGTATAAAATCATCACACATGTAGAGGACATTAAAAACTCTCTATATTCCATCTATTTGTATCTGGAGATATGGTATATCTGATACTAAGTTGGGGGTTTTGCCAATAACCAAATTGACTAATTCTAAGTGGTCTTTGACAATAAAGTCAACAAGACAATAGGAAAAAAAAAAAGTATTTTTTGTAAATATTCATATCTAAGACAGACTCTAGTCTATGGCCTTTAAAGAACAAATTTTAGGATAAGCAATAAAAGGAAAAAAAATGTGCTACTTTAAATAATTGTCTATAACAACACCAAATAAATCATTGGTTATGATTTTTAAACCATAGCCTTGAGGTCAACAGTGGCTCTGTTTGTATTAGCTTTTCAATTTGGATCAGGACTGTGCTTTGGTATGAATTTCTGGATCATGTACGCTTAATCACGCTTTGGTTCACATCACTGAGTGGTCTTGGAGTACACAAGTTGAATTCCTGTTGGGTGAAACTAAATTGGAAAATGTGCTGCAGGACTGCAGTTTATGTACTTCAGCATGTAGTGCTCAATCTGCATATGGGACTAATTTAGGACTAATTGTGATTAAGACCTCTGAAATGCATGTGTTGTGCAATAAGTGTTACACTGTATAGTTCTGTTCTTACTACATTGCAGTACTTGCTAGTATGGTATGAACTGAAAAAAGTAATTTTTGTCTGAGACAGGAACTCTGCTTTTCTTCATGACTTTGTCTTTTTCCTCTGCCACATGGATTTCATGGGGTTTTCATGTTCAGGAACTTGCAAGTTTATTACAACAAGAAAAATCAATGTTGGATGGAAGCACAAAAACCAGTTATTAAATTGTGAATATAGATGTTATGGCAGAAAACATTAAATCTAAAATAAATTGCTTTATTTTTTTTTCCAGGAAAGAACAGTAACAATTAGAAGACAGACTGTGGGAGGTTTTGGATTAAGTATAAAGGTAGGATGGCTTTTTTTGTCTGTTTTTCCATATAACATAAAAAGTGTCTTTATATATAATTAATGTTACTTTTAATGAGGGCAAACTATATTTTAGAGGACTAGAAACAAGAGAATGAACATGTTCTAGGATGTTAGATACTGTCACAGTAGGCAACCAGCAACTACGCTGCCCTGTGGAATGGGAGGCAATCGAAAGATCATTCCTGTAAGATTCAAGCTGAGCAAATCTGTAATAAGATTTCAAGTGAGAGTTGAAAAGTGCTTGCAACTGTGCAGACTGTACTTTTGTTCAACAGCACTCTAATTTAAGTGGTTATTAATGAATGCTAAATTACAGTGGCAGGCACATGGAACAGCCAATAAGTTCATCATCAATTCTCCTGCAAAGAACATCACATTAATTCACTGCAATTCATTAGTAGGACAGAAAGTGTTAGTTGTTTATTTTGCTGTAAATCAAGCAAAGGCAACAATTTATCATGTTACCATAATTTTGCTTTCTTCAGTAAGATTTAAGAACATATTTAACTGTAGGTGATGTTTTTTGATAGAGGGAGAGATGAGGAAAGGAAGAAAGGGTTAATATTTTTTGTCATTATAACCTGTGATTTTGAAAACCTTACCTTAACTTTGAATCCCAGCGCAGACAACACAACACTAATTTTATCTTCTAAACAGCAGTCCTTGGTCTTAATATAGCAATGGAAAAAATGAAGTGTACTTCACATGAATGCAAAGAGGCTTAAATTATGTATATAAAGTGAAAGTATACACTTTCCTGCAAACATCTGTGAGTACTGACCTTATAAGAAGTGACTCAGAAGAGGGATTAATGTGCACTTGTGTTGTCATTGATAAGAATATTGCTGAATAGAAATACTACTTCCTAAAATATGTCTTGGTACACTTGCTCTTATCTTGTTCACCCACTAAAGACCTCTATTCAAGGGAAACTAATTGCTATTTTCTGGCCAAAGTTTCTCATGAGTTCAGTCAACAGCACACAACTTCTTTACCTCCAATATCATTATAGGTTACAGTTCAGTGAATAATGATAAATGCATATCAGTGTAAAATCAAGTATATGGTTGAAAGAGGTTTTATTTAGCTGGTGCTGAGAAATTACTGGTTACATTAAGGACTTATGATGTTTGGAGAGTAAATCTCATCAAGAGTCACTAAAATTTGTTTTTTAGTTGTACATTACAATGGGTTATCTTTTAGAATTAAAATTGCTGACAAGCTCAAGATCACATTATTTAAGTATCAGGTACATTGTATAAAATTAAGTATCGTTCAGAAATATTAATAAAATAGTGAATGTGCAGTGGTCTTTCTTAAACTTTTAGAGCAAGATAAACTTTTAGAGCAAGATATGCATTGTTCTGAGAGAAAATTGTTGGAATTAGCAAAAGTATTTAGAAGTGCCAAAACAGATTGTGAATTCAGTCTAGGAGGGAATTTATCTTTTCTTTTTTTTTTAATTAATTATTATTTCTTTAATGGGATCCTGTTTCAATTTAAAAAAAAAATAAGAGAAAAAAAGCTATATCAACTGTATCAGAAGCAACTGCAATAGAATTTACAAAAAAAAAAAAAAAGAAAAAAAGAAAAAGGCTTTAAATTAATTTATTTAAGATATTTTCTGGGCTTATTTTATTCGTAGATAATTTTATCAAAATTAATCTAAGTAGTTGAAAGGTAAAGCTGCATAAATTCAGGAATGAATAGACAATTTCTTTTAATTTTTTATTAACTCATAACCAGGTTGTGGAATCCCTTCAACAGATGTCATTAAATAAAAAAAAGAGATGTATTTCAACAAAGGAAATTCAGACTTACTGGAATGATGCATATTAGATAATAAAAACAATAGAGCAATTAGAAATCTATGTCTGGGATATTCTGTTTTGTATCAAGCAGTGTGATTTTTTTTCAGTGATTTATTTTTTAAAATCAATGGATATTGGACCTCTTTTGCTAGATCCCTTTGTAAGTAATCCTACTTTCTCAAAAAGAAAGAATGACAAGCAATTGGGTAGCCAACACAATCTAAAACAAATAATTGTTCAATATAATATGCTATTATCATTTTAAACTAGTAGTAGGAAACAATTTAGAACTGGAACTTAATGCTTTTTGTAGTTTTGCAGGCTTTCTGAAGGCTTACTGAAATAGATTTTTTTAGGTATACCAGGAAGTGTCAATGTCAGTTTGAAATATTATGAAAAGTGCCAGTTTTCTGTTTTAAATGGTGTATTCAATCATGATGTACTTCCTTTTGCAGTTGAATAATATTTTGTTACTTTCTTTTGTTCTGTAAGATTCCTGAACTTTAATAAAGGACTTATATTTATTATTATTTTTAAATAGAAAAGTTATTATTTTGTGATAGTGCCTTAAAGTAGAGGTCTACAAGTCACCCTGTAGGAATGAGGAGGACTGAGGCCTTTTTTCCTCCTGGTTTCAGTAACTGTTTCCCACAACCCCATGTACTACAGTAGTTTCTGTTTTCTTGCTACTCCCATGTTATTTTAATAGGGGGGTTTATCTGAGGACTTACTCTCTGGCAGCGGTGTATGTCAGAGAATGCAGTTTATCTGAGCTGTGAGTTATAGCAGTACAGTGACTAATGACCCTTACTTTAAAATATTTGATTGTGCTTTGATACGAACTTGTCTAGTTTTGGCATGCAGCTCTAGGGCATTAACATGCCTTTTGTTTGCTAACTTAAACACTCATTTGCTATCAGAAATTTCACATGATCAAGTCACTTCTTAACTTTAGTGAATTTTGGAAGTGTCTTATCGCACCTTAAGTATTCTCAACCCTTGGATTTTTTTTTTTTTCGCTGAAGAGCCAAAGGTCAAAATATTAATAATTCCAAAATGAAACTCTGTAGTTATCTTTTGGTAACTTGGCTATGGGGGCAAGTCTCATCTTTTGTGTTATAACCTGAGTACTCCAACTATATTTGTAAAAATTGGCAACTCAGCTAACTGCTTAAAAGAATCTGCCCATGAGATTGATTTTTACACAAGATTTGAATTTAAGCCCTTTAAAAAAGCTTATAATACAGTTTTTGAAGGTTTGAATTATCAAAAAACCCAGCTGTTTTGTATTTTTCTGTACTTCATTTTACTGGTTAATGGCAAAAGTGTGATTGAATTTGAAGCAGAACCGCGCTGTTTTACGCTCTTCAGAAGGAATTATTTTCTAATTTCTGAAGCCTCTTTAGAACCTTCACTAATAAACCTCTGTGTGTGAAGGAACAGCCATCGAGTTAGATGTAGAAATTGACACGTAGTGTAGTATTTCAGTCATTTATCGTATCTCTGACAAGTCTGAGATGCAGAAACAAGAAGCTTCTAAGTGTAAGACAAAATCATGTTTCTCAATAATAATGTATTCTTGTGGAAACAGGCAATGTAAATTTATAGTTCATTAAATAAAGTTTGCAGTGACAGTCTTCCTTCTGGCTACCAGGGCTCTGTACAGTGCCATTTTCCTGCCTCTGTTTTGACCCTTCTTTTAAAATGATGAGCAGCATTGAAGATCTGCTGAGATTTGGTTTGACTCAATCAAAATATCTCTAAAGTAAGCACGTGCACCTGATCTGCTCGCATTTATATACATATTTAGATGATTCTCTTCCTCTTCATTCATTCTGGGATATTTTTTATAAACAAATATATATTGTTTCTAATTGAAACAATAAAAAAAATAAACAGGCAGAAAGCTTTAATTAAAAGATGAATCATCTAGCTTTTAATTTAAAAATATATTTTTTTCATCTTTAAAGGCCTGAGTACTACCAGAAGTCGGTGTTAAATGTAGTTTGGAAGTGGTGGTTTGGTTCCAGCTATGCTATACTATTGAAAATAAAATTTTAGAAGTGCCAATTAACATTGGCACATTATTCTCTGTGCTGTTTAATTCCTAACAGGATTACTGGCACAGTTTTGGCTTACACCAACTAGTATTCTCTAAGGCAGTCTGAACACAGTTCAGAGCTTTACATGGACTGCTTCCAATAAGTAACATGTATGAAGTCACCCTTCTTCAGCTGGGAAGATACTTTATCTTCATATCCATAAGCCACATTGTGCCACTAGACCTTAAAGCTATGGAATAAATGTTGCCTTTTAGTATTAAATAAAAATGTCCCCTACATTGCCTAACTCTGAGGATGCTAAAGTCCAACAATTGCTCTATTTTTTACAGATTTGCTCTGCTTGGAAAAACAAATTCATAATTTTCATACTATATTTGGAGCCAAACTCAAAAGCAGCATTTGTCAATTGAAGTTACTAGTTTGAATTGCCCTATTTTTCTGTGACTAAAACTTCAGAAAAAAAAAAACCCCAAACACCAACACCCTTATACATAAAAACTGAGATTAGAAACAATCTTTAGAGCTGTATCATCCAGCACTTTGCAAGGAGGTGTGGGTGACCTCCCACCAGTAATGGCCAACATCCAGGACAGTGAGCTTCAAATAGCTGCTAATGATTACAGCTTCCTCTGACTTTTCTTAGCAGGGCCACCTCTGCAGGTGGGCATTTACCTTTATTCTGGGCTCATCCTTGCCTGCTTAAGGAAAAATGACAAAGAAAATTTGCATTACAGAGATCAGTGTTAGATTTTAGTAGAGGTCTGAGCCGTTAAGGCTGCAACATCATTACTTGACAAATTTTTGTTCCCTCCTTTGGTCTGAGGTTATAACTACATGTCCACACTAGAGGGAGGGAAAAATTAAAACAATGGAAAAGTGGCCTCTGTTCCCAGAGGTTTCTTCAGTAAAGTATCACCTGAGCCTATAAAACCAGTATTTCAATACAGATACACTTTTTCTTCTACAGCCTAAAGAATCAAGTATGGAGGATGCAGGATGCAAGCCTGCAGTTTTGATCTGAAGTAATATTCAACAAAATGTTGCAGAATATATATAGCTTTTTTAGTTTGCTGCAAATGGCTAAAGATGACTGGATATAGATATGTGGTCACCTATTTTCTCTTTCTCATTTTGAATTTTTGTTTCTTAGAGTAGCAGGCAACATCTCCTATGACTAAATTTAAAGGAATCCTTCATACTGGCCAGACTGGGATTCAATGAGAGGAGATAATTTTCCTCAGTACGAAGGAACAAGAACTATTCAGGTTATTACTGAATACTTCTTCAAATCTGCAGTGTAAAGGGACTTAGGTAGATACAGTGAGTGAGAGAGGAATAATCACGTTGTGTGTGTTGCAGGCTGGCTTAGTAATAACAGTAATCTCCCTCTTTACTGGAGAGCTGAGTCTAAGCAGAATAGGGAGGCCATTTTACTGAGAAAAAATGACCTATGTTAGCTATGCTGAGCTTTAAACCCTACGCTGCTGTGCTGAGCTTCAAATATCCTGCATAGTGCAATATCTGTGTAACACTGGAGATTTACGAAGGGACTGACACAATTATTTTTCTGTTTGTTTGAAAAATCTGGAAGAAATTAAATATGCATGTGACTTAATCTGGAGGGTATAGGTTAAGTCTTATAAATTTAGTGATCTTGAAGTGATTATCTTAAGTGAAGCCAGCTTTTACTGTTGCTATTCCTCTGGTGAAAACCATTGAAAAGGTAGTCAACGAGTTATAATGCAACAATTTATTTAGTCTGAAAGCACCTCTAAGCCTGACTTAAATGAAGGTAACCTCATGGTCTTTGCAGAGTAAATGCTCAGTCCATGCTACAAATATCAGTGTATTCTGTGCTTGTCAGTCTCATCTTGTGCAATGCCAAGAAAACTTTTCTTGTAGACATATAATTGTTGTAATATTACCGAGATCCCTATTAACTCAGTGCTTTTAGGACCATTGCAATGATAGCCATTAGCATGAGGAACTTTAATCATATTTAAAATTATATGGTTTCACAGGAAATTCATCTTTATTCCATGACAGAAATAGCTGTTGAGTGCAGGAGTCTGTTCAGTTTCAAACAATTGTTTTGAAGAAATGCATGAAGAAGGGATATATCCTGTTCCTTAGACCATCAAAATACCAATGCCAGTCCTTTCCACACCTCAATACTCAATGCCTGGACCTAAGAAAGCCATTCTTTCCAAAGAGAAATCTGGCTGCTAAAGAGAAGAGTAAGCAAACCCTTAATCATGATTCCTAGGAAAAATAACAGTGTGGCAGACTGTCATTTCTGGTCTAAATTTGTACAGGTTACATTCAGGCTTACACTTTGATGCTCTCTGCAGAAGAAAAATATTTGTGTGTCTGTATATTTCCCTTTCTCTTCCTTTGAGTTTCCTTTTTATTTAAGGTTTCTTTTTAATACTTTATTCTTAAGCACCATGAACTTTTCCAGTCCCAACAGTATAAATTGAATGAAGCAACAGCATTGAATTGCTGTTGAATTGTTGAATTACCATCCAGCTTTCCTTTATTTCTCCCCATATATTGAACACCTATGTTTCCATTTCTTAACGTTTTTTTTTTTCTGTTTCTTCCTGCTTACCCCACTGCTTTGCTCACTCTTTGTGCTTGTGTGACAGAGACAGAAACAAATAAAGGCTGCTTTTGAGATGAGAAGTCCAAACTTGCTTTTCTTAGGCTTTTGTTTACCTGTTTCTTGCCAGCATGAAAACTAAGTGGTCACAGTGTGGCTGCCATTGTAGTGTGATGGCCGTTTTGCTTTTGCAGAACACGATTTCAGGCATTAAGCTCTCCAGAATTCACAGAAACTGATGTCCTTTTTCTTCAAGACTTGTAGAGTTTTAAACAACATTCAATTCACTTCCTGAGCTGATGATGGCAACTGAGAACTTCTTTATAAGAGGTGATAAGGAATTAATACCTATCAAAAATTTAAACTAAAAGAAAAAAACAACTAAAAAAGAGGAAATGCTGAACCATAGTTATTTTCTCAGTCTTTCTGAAAACTGCAGTTAGAGAAGGCATATAATATTATTTTAAGCCAAAAGATATTTCCAGTGACTGATGATATCGCCATTTATTATTTTTTCAGGGTGGAGCAGAACATAATATTCCAGTGGTCATTTCTAAGATTTCCAAAGAACAAAGAGGTGGGTGTCAGATTAGTATACCATGTTTTGACATGCTCCTTAAAGCAAGATGCAGTACAGCTTGAGATTCTTTAAGAAATGCTAACCAAACATTACTGGTTTACCATTTCTCCCTACATGTCATTGTGATCTCTCTCTTCCCCAGAAATCTTCTCTGAAGAAGTACAGATTTTATGTTGGAATACTTTGTTTAACAGACTTTGTCATCTATTTTTTTTTTAAGAAAAAGTTCTTGTAAAGCATTATTTTTAAGAAGAGAAAAAAGAAAATATTTAATGAATGAAAATGTTTAACAACTTTAACAAAAGCTAATGATTTTTGTTATTGCCAGAAAGGTATAGCAGATCAAATATTTGGCCGTTAAAGCATGGTAACACCGGAAGAGAATACATGTTTTTTTATACTGGTTAGTACAGTAGTACTCAGGTGTGGGTAATGGCAAAACCGTGGTAACACCCTTATGTTATTTCAGCATTAGATGCTGTGCTGTGTAAGCCTTTGCAGCAATTCATACATAGCAAAACTGGTACTGCGTAAGGTCTTAAGCATACTTATTTTTAATACAAGCAGAGCTGTTGCTGAAATCTCTGCATTGTTTTTAACTGCCAATGTTTTGAAATTATTGGAATGATACATGCTAGGAAGATGGATAGCGGTTAAACAACTCATGATGTGCACAATGAGGAGAGAAGAAGGCTGTGAATCAGTATTGGTACAGTGTATTTAATAACTTTGTTATGTTTGTGTATATTTATGTACATTTGTGTAAGGTCAGAAGCATAAACTTGGAAGCATTTCCCTCCATCTGTAATGCAATAATTCTAGGATGCTGCTTCTGCACTATTAAAATGTGATAGCATAAAAAAAATAAATATTGTATTCACCCACACAGATAGAGGTACAGGGGAATCAGCATACTGAGAACTGAAAACTAACCCTGAAAGGTAGATGTGAAAGTTGCATGTAAGGAGGCTACGGAATAGCATGCAATGAGCCCCTAAGGAAGACTATAAGGTTAACCTTAAGAAGTTATACTTGTGACTCCATTCTTTTCAGTATACATATAAGTATGTAATACATAACAATGTGGCGTATATTACCTACACTAGCTATTAAAATGCTATTAAGCACTGCAGGAAAAATAAGAACGGTAGACTTGTATTTAATTGAGCACACAAAAGTGCAAACCATTTCCCTTTATTTTTGTTATTTTCCCTTTATTTTGTTGGGTTTTTTTGCTGCGGTAGCTGATGCATTTTTTCTAACCTCAATATCTAGCTGATATATAATCGCCATTATTACTTTCAATAAAAATTGTGCTGATTTTTAGAAAGCTAGTTGTGGGGGACTTCTGCTGTGTAGGAGACTGCTCTTCTGTGGTATAAAAAATGTCATACCATGTGTCTGTACTAGGGAACTTTAATACAGAAAATTATATTTGACCCAAATCCTGTACCTCAAAACTCTGCCCTCCTCCCAGTTGCCTCCAGCTCTTTCTTTGGACTTCTAAACAAAAATGTGACATTTGAGGCAATTCTTAAAACCAGTGATGCACATAAGGTGATTAGGCTAGCACATTATATATGTAGTCATATATTAAATGTTAGTATGTGCAAGCCCAGCATCTGAAGAAGAACATTGAGATATGCAGTTATTTTAGAAAAAATAATAAATAAATAAATCAGAATGTCTATCCACCAATAATTTAAGCATCATTTATTACATACAGCTAATAAGACCAGTCCTTCAAACACGTACTTCAGTGTCATAATGTATGTCCACATTGATTCGAGTTTTACAACTCACGTAAATAAGTTAAGTTCATGGATCAAGTCCTATTCTAGTATTTTCTAGATGGTATCTTCTCTGACATTTTGGAATACTATAGATAAATAATTCCATTTAATATGTTAAAATTCCTTAGTTCTCAGGGGTTATTTATTTCTTTAAAGACACTTAAATAATCTTTGTTGCATTTCTTTATGTGTCTTTTTAAAGTATATTTGCATTTGACAGCTCTGTAAAACAACACAGTATTTAAAACTTGCAACTGTGTAATTAGATTTTGTAAATTCCCTTGTGTTGTATAGGGTAGAGCTTTGTTTTAAAAATCAAATTCAGTTTGGCTGGTGATTTTGTACAGTATAGTGATAGTCTAGCTCTTCAGGATATAAAGTATTACCCAGCATAAATCCTCCACTGAGTTTATCAAAGATGCAGCATCTTTGTTAAAAGCTTACAAGTTAAGTTTGCCATTCATAAGTAGCTCTGGAGTCTCCATGTTGCTTTTTCTTTAGAGTTTGTAAGAAACAATCTCTCATGGGCCAATAGGTCCTAATCCTACAGTCATTTTCTGTTCAGAAAAAAAAAAGCCTGCAGGGTGCTAGTGACTGGTGGAAGATGTTTCATAGTCTTGTACTTGTGCTCAGTGGACTTTTTCATTATAACATTGATATGCCAATGTTTGGGTATTAAAAAAAAAATAATAATAACCAAATAATTTGTTTGGAAATTGTATGTCGGCGTTTTTTATTAGATTCTTGTGTAAACTTTTTAAAGGTTGTGTAAAAACAAATTAAATAAAAATGCATGTACACGAAATGTAGGATGTTTTGTGCAAAATGAGTGAAAAATATGCTTTCTGTTTTCAGCGGAGCTCTCAGGTTTGCTCTTTATAGGAGATGCAATTCTACAGGTAAGTACAATTACAAGTTCTTTGATTTATATTTTCCTAGAAAAGTGAAATGAAATCTATACTTATGAAATGTAGAGTAAGTCTTCTTTTTGTCTTTTTAATAACAGATTAATGGAATTAATGTGAGGAAATGCAGGCATGAAGAAGTGGTGAGCTTTTCTGTTTTCTAGTCTACTTTTTGTCTTTTGTAGTTATTGAGATGATACTGTACACTGGTAGCAAAGCACTGGTATCAGTTGTATTATAGTTATTCCTAAACAAATATGGCTGTACCTTCTAGCATGGCAAGCAACTAAGATCTTAGTGCAATCTCTTCTTCATAACTTTGTTTTAATTGCTTTTCTCAGATAGGCTTTTCTATATTAAAAGTGATTATTTTATTATGCAGATTTTAGCTGTACATGCTCCAGCATTTCTTCTACTGCCTTATAGCTATCAAGTTTCAGCATTGCTACACCTTTCTGCCTGTGTGAGGTCAATTTAATATCAAAAGCTGTAATTTGCACTATGTTGGAAATTTGTAGTTTGGTTAGAGTCTTGCTTTAAAATTGAAACAGAAGTCTTCCTCTGCCTTTCATTCTCTGGATGTTACGTACGAGGGTGTTCTTCAGTTAAGCTGTTGTCAGTGCAGGTTTTTAAATAACAGCATATCAAGGATATTCCTTCTAGAGAAGCCATGTGTATTTGAGAGCTCGATAGTAGGCCGTTCCCTTGGTAAGTCAGCTTTGCTAAAAGTATCATGTACTTTTGTTATATTTGACTTTTTCACTCTTCTGAAGTACTTTCAGGAGTAGGAAACCCTGTACTCCAGAAAAGAATGCCAGAAATCATATTACCAAAGAAATTATCTTTAAGTCCTGTGTAGCTCTATAAATTTTGCCTGTATTTTAAAAATAATGTAGTAATGTTGTATTTGAAAGTTTACTTTTCTAAATCTTACTTTGCCATTTCAAAGGCACTCCATATTTTATACAGCATTCTGTTACATGCCAGATCATCAAATGCATGCCATTCAAGGATAGAAAGCAAGAATTAATAAAGATTTAAGTTCTGATGAACAAGTTAGTGCAGGCTGAAGTATTAGATCACTGCACTGTTCCTCAGAATGCTTTTATGCACTGGTTTTGTGTTTCAAGTTTGTGCTGCAAATTGTGCTTTGTTCTGCAGAGCCTTCATCATGCTACCTCCCATATACACAGGCTAATAGTTGTATTTATGGTACTTCTAAGCTTTGGATGTGCAACAGTGATCAGATTTTCATCTTTTATAAGCTTACTGGAGTTGTTTGGTTTAACATGATTAATATGGTAAATCTGTCAATGGGATTTAAATAGGTTGTTAGAATTTTAAGACATGACCAAAAGATAGTACTAAAGGTATAGACCTGCATACTCAAAGGCATATTGAAAACTGGTAAGAATTAGCAGGATTTTTTTTTTCTTTTTTCTGAGACAATCTCTTAACCATTATAATTATACATAAATCTGTGGGCTATTTGTGATCAGGTTTAAACATTTTCATGGAAAAAAAGATAATTTGGAAAAGCCAAAAGGTGCAGATTGACACAGAGTAACAAGTGTCATCATGTCAAATTTTGTTTTATAACTTGTTATACCTCCAACATAATCCGCTTCTCAAATTACTTAACAGGTAATTCTCTCTGAATTAAAAAAATAAAAAACCGGTTTATCTTACCAGTTTTGAATGTGCATTCATATATGTGCCAGTATTTTAGGAACTTAAGATAAATTTTAAATTAAATATTTATTCTAACTAAGAATAATTCTTAAGAAGTAATATTAAATATTGAGCAATATTTAAATGAGATAAAATCTTCATATGACATTTTATAACATAAATTATGCAGAGGAGTTATAAAATATAGAATAAATGTAAAAAAAAAGTAAATGAACTAATATTATATTCTTTCAAACTATATATATGTTATATATTTCTAGAGTAAATTTGTTGTAAAGCCTGCTATAGTAATGGTATATACAGTTATGCATTGTGCAGTATTCTGCAAGTTTAGACATAGCCCTGAGTAAAGGGCAAGTACATCAGCTGGTCTTCCAGCAGGAGGTATAGGTGGAATTTTGTCTGCAGCATGACTTTTGCACTTAGAGTTGTTCTAGCACTTCTCTCTTGCAGGTTCTTTATCAAATACAGGATCTGTAGCTCTAGTCTCAAGGTAATAGAAAAAAAATGGGAAGTGTATGGAGCACAGTTGCTCACAGCAGGGAGTTGAACAGTAGTGGAAACTTAATTTTCAATGCTTGTTGCATCTAGGTACTTGTCAAATGGCTGTGCAAGGTACAGAAGCTCAGAGCTTTGTTTCTGATTTTTTGGTAACTTAGACTTAGCAAGTATCATATTGTGTGAGAAAATATTAATGTTTTGGGTTGTGTTAATGTTTCAGAAAATATTCATAGTAAAGCAGTGTGGATTTTTTTTTTCATTGTGTAAATTTGAAGATACCCATAGCTAAAAATCAGACTTGTATCTGCAGTGGGCAACCTATGAGTGTTCATTCTTTTTGTAGTTCCAATACTTCTTGCTGCTTGCAGAAACATTTTGAGCTTATACCATGTCTTCGTAGCTGCAATGAAAAGACTTGTGGCATAATCACTGCAGCCTGTTGTATTACACTGATGATTAGTTGGCCCTGGTATTTCACTGTGCTTTACTGATAACTGTACTATGCATATAAAATCATTTGAATTTCAAAATTAAGTAGTTTAATCAAATCTGTGCTATCTTTCATAGTAGGGTGACTCTTTCCCCTGTATATGGTGAACTTGGTTGGCTTAAGGCTTGTGGGCACTCCTTAGTTATCTTTATTGTCTTCCATTAGTTATTAGGTCTGGTTCTAGAGCATTCAGTGATGCACAAATCCTGTTACCCAAGAAATATACTATAATCTGAAGCCTGAAACTGACAAATAGATATGTAGATATGTAGGTAGGCAGATAGATGAGATAGGTAGGTAGGTAGGTAGATGGATGGATGGATGGATGGATGGATGGATGGATGGATGGATGGATGGATGGATGGATGGATGGATAGATAGATAGATAAGACTTTCATAAGACTGGATAGGTACGTTTAGTCAATTCTTAGTGTAGCTTACTGGAGGCCTCTGCACAGTCCCTTTCTGTTTGTTTAGTTTTTGGTTTTATTTTTACCTTTAGGTGAGCCACGTAATTTTGAACTTAGTTTTCTGCTTGTAGAAGATGAGAATATTATTCATATCATGAAAGCACATTATGAGTTTCTATCAAAGGCTGAATGTCAGCTTCTTTTTTGTCTTGGGTTGTAAAGACTCCCATCTGAGTATAGCATAACATTGCTTCAGTTTAGTTCTCTCCTATGTTAAAATAAATACATGCTTTCTGTGGTGAAGTATCAGCATGGGAGGAGGTTGAGGGAAAAAAAAAATCTAGCAATTCTCTTAAAAAATATATCTCAACATCATGCTGTCAATTTGAATCCAAAATTGCAGTATAAACTTGAATATAGAGTTAAAGAGAATTCATTATATCTGATAGTTTTAATTTACATGGATTTGTGCTCTTTCTAATCTGAATTTATTAATTATTCAATTTCCAGTAGACTCTCCTTTATGTTTTATAACAAGACTTTTTAAAGGCTGAAGTTACTATTACGCATAAACAGACCTACAAGCTTAAGCTCCTGTCTGATTAATATGGTCCGACAATGCATAACTTTTCAATCCCCATCCCTAGTCTTTTAAGGGCTCACAATGGATATGATTATTCATAAGGCTAGAAACTAATATATTTGTAGTCTGGAAACTAATATATCTGTAGCCCTTACCTCTATTTATTGTCAGACATAAAACAAAGGTAGGCTCTCATCAACATAATACTGTTTTTGTAGCACATATGGACATTTTTTGTCATTCAGGGTCTAGCTACTGTATCTCTAAAAATGGACAGAATTTTTGGAGAGTTGAAAGGTCTTGCTGTGAGCTACTTCTCCTGAACTACTACTGAGTGGCTCAGAGTAGGACATACAAGTCATCTCAGTTGCATACTAACAAAACCCTTGTGTTGGATCAGCTGCTCTTACTGTTGCCAAGGTTATGGTGTACCAAAACATCTGGAGTACACAAAGGAGGAATAATTTCAGACAAATTAATGCTAATATGTTAAAAATTATGTCTTTGATCTTAATGTTGTGAATAAAGCATCTCAGGTAGTACCAACAACTATGTTTACATATCACTGGGGTTTCTTTGGATTTTAGCATCTGTTTTTCCCTTAAGGAGATAAAAATAGAATTAAATTATTATGGTTATGAAATATTTTTTTTATTTCTTGTATTTGGGGAAAATTCAGGGAATATTTCTAATTAAAAGTGGTAGTTCTTATGTGCTTGTTAACATGACATTCATGCTTTCCTTGAAAAGCAACAGGAAAAACTCATGTAGAGTAGGTAGGTGTCAAGACAGCATAGATATTTATACTTTGGTGGATATTATGTAGAGTAGATAGGTATCAAGACAGAATAGATATTTAGATTTTGGTGGATTTTATGTAGAGCTAGCTATGATATGTAGCACTCTGTTTCAATTCAGTCATCAGCTGCATTTTGCATCATGTATCTTTTTCCAGCAGAATGACCTGACATGGGATGTCTATGTGTGTACATAAAGAATCACTGTCAAAGGTATTAGCAAAAGTGTTTTTAATATGAATTTGTAAAAGTTTGATGGCAAGGTTCACTCTATTACTTACTACATGGAAGAAACATGCAAAGGAAAATTGAATTAGAATCAAGTTAAAAGTATGCACAGAGACCAGAGAGGCAAAAGGGTAAGGAAGACACTGCTGTTGAGTCATGAGGTTCAGAGTGGTCACCCTTGCTTTCTAAACTCCTGGTGGAGCTTAGGTCCAATCTTAGTCTCAGATTTAGACAGTGGTTTATGTCTGATTAGATTTTTTATATTAGTTTTATAATTATATATATTTATATTATATATATTTATATATATATATATATATAAATATATATATATATATAAATATATATAATATAAATATATATAATTATAAAACTAATATATATATATTTATATATATATATATAATTATATATATTTATATTATATATATATATAATTTATATATATATATAATTATAGTTTTTATATTAGTTTATAATAATTAATACTGAGTGTCAATTTCATTCGTATTAATGCAGCATGCTATCAGTCATTTACTGAGGTTCTGTTGCAGGTAAGGGGGCCTCTCCACCTTGGGTAAAGAAAGGTCTCTTAGTCTCAAGTAAGGAATCTCGAACTTTTGAGAGGTTTTCCAGCTCAAAGGGACATCACTGCCATGTGGCCATGCTGCCTGGCAGGGCGAGCTCAAAGGCAGCTTGCTTAGGCTGTCATATTTATGGTGTAAAGTAGTTGGCTCACAGTCAAATTGCAAACAATGGGAAATGTATGCATGAGACTCCTTGTACACGCAACTTTGTTCCTTAGTAAATGAGTCTTGGAAAAAACACCCACTATTCACATGGTAATTGCATGAATATTGTTCCAAGCCCACATGCACTGATGCTCACTGGGTCACTCTGTTCCTTTGTGGGTTTCATGGAGGAGTTCTTGGCCCAGCTCAGGCCAAGCCTGAGCTCAGGCCTTTACCTCCTTTGGAGCCTGTACCAAACTATTTCTAGTTTGGTTAAGGGATTGAATGCATCTGTCACAACGTGCACTGTATTATATCTTTTGCTTCCCCCTTTTCTCTGCATTCATAGCAGGGCTGTAACTGTGCTAGCTCTCCATGACTCATATATGTTACATAAAACTGACAGTATAGGGATTGTAGTTGCTTAACTGCAATCATGTGCAGCTGATGAAACTCTTATTCTGATTTTTTTGTTTGTTTGTTTTAAAACTGTTTTCATTCAAACTGATTTTTAAACCCCGTTCTGAATAGATTTGGTAATGTTTTTCCTAAATGTTTTTAAGCAGAAGAACAAGCATATTGTATTTGTAATACAGGACTGGAAACCAAATGATCTGAAATCTCACTCCATCTTGATTTTGCAGATGTGTCTTTTGGTAGATTACGGTTTATATTATTTTTTTTCCTTAACTGTGAAACAGAGACCTTGACTATTAACAAGTTTAGCTCACCGAATTGTATGATGTACTTCAGAATTTTAGAAGATTTCTACATTAATGTTGTGCTGTTTAGTGATAGTGATAACAGCAACCTGCAAATACAGATTACCGCCTTGTCATATTATGAGACAGAGATTCAGTACTGTATAAGTCATAGCACATCCATTTACTCCTTTCCTTTCTAGACTGAATGGCAACTTTAAATATTGAAGCTGCATAGTCACTGATTCTAAGAGAAGACCATAATCAATCTGCAGGTTGTAACGTTTAAATTTAAAAGTCAAATGTAAACTTTTTGGAAATCTAGTATTTCCTTTATAAGAAGAGACAAAGTTGTTACTTTTCCATACAGCTGCTGTTTTCTGTTTGAGACTTGGGTAATAAAAAAAGTGCTAGTATCACCTTAGTCAACCTGGTCAATTAATGAAAATGTATGCTATTGAACCTATTTATTGTTCATGAAATTTGGAGGTAATAATAATCTCTCAAGTATTTCATCATTGATTTGAAGTAAGTGTCCATCAAGTGAAAAAGAGCATAGCAGGTGTAAATAGTTTACTGTGTTTTTCCTGTGTAGTGGAAATTAATTGGATTAGGATATATCCTGGAACAGTATTCTTAACATATATTCAGCTAGTTTTCTAATCTGTTTTTAGCTATGGCTTTTTAGTGCTTAAAAACTTATTTTTTGTGCCAAACTCAGGCTTGGATTTATTCAAGCACTATGATGTTAAACTTTTAAAATATGTTAATGTGTTGCTTGGCTTCCTAATTTATATTTTCATTTCTTTTTCTCAAGATACCTGTAGATATGTTAGTAATTTTATTAAGATTTCATCTTTTAAAACTACTCATCGGTAATACAGAGTTTTAATAGAGGGGAGTAGAATGTGCCTGCATGACTAATACCAAGTCTGTATGATTGATAGTGTTATTTCCTTATTACATAGCTACGGCCCTCAAATCAAAAATCCATTAAAGTTTAGTGGGACGGAGTGGAAGATTGCATCACCAGTTGTGGTGCAACATCCTTCAAATATCTCCCATTGTTTCTGTTGTTTACATTGATATTTTACTGTAAAGACTTGGGTTTCATTACTTCCTTAGGATGCAAAGAGAAATATTTTCATGTTTGTTTGTACATGTGTGTGTTTTACCCTCCAGAAGACTTCCTGAAGGTTTCATTCTGCACAGTATTTTTCAGTTGAGGAGCTATACTCAGTTTGACTTTGGTACAGGGGTTCAATTTTTTGCAGCTGGCTCTGTGGTAGAGCGCCAGAGTCCCAATTAATTTTAAATCTGTTTCTTTGTGGTTTATATTTGAAAAAGTGTAGTCCACTTTAGTGAAGTGTTTGATTTTTGATTTTTTTGTTTTCCTTTGACTAACTACTCCATAATAGTCTAGTAAGACTAGACAAGAATAACATAAAGCCTCCAAAGCCTCTAAAAGGCAGAAAAAATAAACATACACAAAACACTCCAATTTAATGTAGGAAAAAATAAACCTTCTATAAGCATGGAAATTATCGTCCCTGGTCATTGTTAAAAAAAAAAATAATATTAGAAAATACTGACTGACTGGCAACACCTGTGTTTTCTTTAAACAGGTAACAACCATAGACTGAAAATAAATGTTCACCTCTAAAAGCCAATCTCTGTATTTCTTATGGCTTGACTTGGGCCCAAGAGAGCACATTGGACAAAATAGAGCATGTGTACTTATTTAGCTAGGCAGAAGGAGTCATAAATAAGAGGTGTGCTTAAAGAAGTGCAAATGTGCACACACATAGAGTCTTCTGACATTTTTCCATCAGTTCTAATACCTGATTTAACTCTTCAGAATTGTCATTGTTCTGGCTATAGTAAAATTAGATGGGTGCCAGGAAGAAGCTTTTTATTTAGAGGTTATCTAACACCTGTACATACTTTCAGGACTTTTTTTTTCTTTTTCTTTTTTTTTTTTTTTTTCCCTCTACAATGGGTCTTTGTCTTTTGACAGTTTGTTCGGTGGAGGAGGAAGAGGAAAGGAGAATGGACTCTATATATTTTTCAATATTATCCAGTGTTGGACTGTTCCAGCCAAATACATGGAGGTTCCCAGATGGCCCACCCCATACTTCTCAACCACTAGTATGGTACAGTATGGTACTGATGTTTTGGTATCTGTTTGTCAGCGCTGGGCCTATTTCTAGATGTATACTTTTTTTGATTTGGCCCTGATAGTACTGGTGTCTTCCAACAAGTTCAATTTGGTACTAGCTGGTTCCCTGTTAGCTGTTTTGCAAGACTGTGGCCAGTAAAACATCTTGCAGTAGCAAGAGGTTCACAGATCGTAATAAAAACTTCAGTGCAGGTGTGGTTACAGAGGGAAGAAACTCTTCACTAAAAATTACAAAGGTTACCTGTTCTTTAAATTTTAATGCAGAGACCTGCACCAGTTGTTGCCTCCCTGTGTTGTTAGTACTTTTCTGAGCAAAATGGGGAATAGTCACTGGTAAGACTGAAACAGCATTACCAGGATAATGATTCATCACTTCACGTGCCCTTGTCAAGCCAGTACTGATTCAGCATATTTCAAAGGTTCTAATTATGCTGTCCTGTTAAAAGGAAACTCCTAAGGCAATGCTCTACATCAAAAAAATCCTTTATTTTAGCATGTTGGTGTGCAGTAGAAGATACTGAGGATATTTCTAGGTCCCCTTAAATACTAAAATGCCTTCTTTTCTTACACTTATTATATTCTAAGTATAATGTATCATGATAAACAGACATGTTTCACACAGTCTTCACCATATCTTAACCATATTAAGAAGGTTTTGACATCTTGCATTCAGTCATATTTACATGAACAACCTAATGTAAAATACATTTAAAATCCTCTGTGTGCTTTAGGTTATAATGTATTATTTCTGAATCACTGATTGCAGAGAGAAGTGTTGGGGAGAGCTAGCATTTACCATAGTGAATGCTAACAGATAAAATACTTTTTAAACATCTTTCACCCTGAAAGATTACAAGGTTTTACAGACTATAAAACATCTTTCAATGAATCAATAAGTGAGGTTTTACAGTAAAATGAATCACTTGCCTGACAATGGCAACAAAAACAAATCCGTGTCACAAAGTATTATTTTTTTTTCAATTAAAACACCGGGTGCTTTGGAATTTGGCTGTATTAAAACATGTAAATTGTTACTTTTGCTGCTGTGACTACAGCTTTTAATATCCCAGAAGGTATCAAACCCAGAATCTTTATATCTCAACAGGAAAATGTTATCCAAATGTGTGTGTGCTTTTTTTGAATCATCTTTCTGTATAGATGTTCCTTAGATAGCTTTGAATTACATACCATCAGCAGCACTGTTTTGCCTATTTTCTGAGGTTTTGTAGAAACTGACAACACAAAGACAACTGTAAAACCAGAATTATTAACTTTTGAGGGGCCTAGACTTTCTAAAAGTGAAGCCTGTAGTTTGTGCAATCATTTGTGATAGTCTGACATATTCGTCTAGCAGCAATGTAACAGAATTTTACGGGTTTTGTTTTCTTTTGTTGTTGATGTTGCAATTTTTGCTTCAGAAAACACATCCACTCTATATAACAGTCTATAAATTATTTTTGTTATAAGATTTTATAGTCTCAAATGGTAATTGACTGCTGGCAAGAATGAATTTCCATGGGGTTATTGCATAATTAGAAAAATAAGAAAAGGTAAAATAAGGGTTGCAATCGGATAAGTAGCCTGATCAGTTTGGATTAATATATCAGATTTATGCTTAACTTTGAAAGTTATGAAGACCTCATGCTATAAACTGGTTAAACCTGCAATTCAGCATATTTTCATCATTAGGCTGAAATACAAATTAGGGTTTTTTACTTCTTTGGAATTATATGTCAATCTCTTTCCAAAATATCTGTAAATATCCTCTAGTTAATTGATATGCAGTGTGAGTACCCCGAAACTCAGTTTTGGCCAAGACCCTTAAAATTTAGATGCTGATGAAAATGATCCTAAAAATGCAGAGGCAATATTATTTGTTAAAACCTAATTTTACAGGATAACTGTGTTGCATCCTAGTGCAGCAAAATATGTATATATATTTACCTAAAAGTATGAATTTAAATATTTTACTAAATTGGGGACTTTTTTTTTTGGCAAATACTTACAAAGAACAAAGACAATTTCTAAACTCTGGCTAGATGCAATGCAATTATTCTGCAGCAGAAAGGCTGCATTAAATGTCATGAAAGTATCATCTTATGCTTTTTCCAGCTGAAAACTTTTACCACTGAGCAAATTCCCAGAAATACTAAAATATCTCTCTCGGAGATTAGATCCTGAGCTGCCAAGAAGCTCAGAAGAGGTAACTGCATATATTGATCCAAAATGTTACTTCAAATACAAATTTGTCCAAGAATTATTTTTTATGTCATTGTGAAATTGATAACATTTAGAACTGAAAAAAAGGAGTAGGCTTGTACATTAATATTTATTGAAATTTAGAATTAAAATTTAATTTCAAAGTCTTTAAGACCGTTTTGTATTCATTTTTCATGAGCATTTATATGCTGGTGCTTGATTAGTGTGACTTTTCGTGAAAAGTAAATGTTAAGGTCATATTTGCCAACAGCAAATTTTATATTTAGTATGCAAATGTGAAATTTGCCACTAGCTGTGTGTTTGACCCCAGCCTTTCAAGGGGATTAGTGTGGGCA
Organism: Falco naumanni; assembly: GCF_017639655.2. NCBI lineage: Eukaryota > Metazoa > Chordata > Aves > Falconiformes > Falconidae > Falco > Falco naumanni. Next base: position 71,994,424 of record NC_054056.1, read on the forward strand.
AACTCTTATTCTTGGACTGCTCTTCCCCCGCCCCCCACCCCCCCCACCCCCACCGCCCACCATGAACTTGGGCTCTGCTTAGACAAAATATTCAAACTGTTTTCAACAATCTTAGACATATCTGTGCTCATAAAAGTTTTAATAAATCAAGAATATACTTCAAAATGCTGTATCAGCTGAAAGACTTTCACTCTTCAAGCATTAGAAACAGGAACAATAGCTGACGTTATGTGGTTTAATAATGTGTATACATTTGGAATATTTCTAATGATCTTTTCACAAATTGCATACATAAAAAACTACTTGTTTACTAAATAAGTTAGAAATTTCATATTAAACTCAACTGTGTGAGCACTTGTTCTGGTAAGTTTGAAGTGTGGAAACAGTTCAATTGAAAGAGCGGGGGATTCTTACATATGTAATAGATAAACAAGCAGTCTCATTGTTTTGTTAATAGTCAGGGCTACAAAACTCAGACCCTTCAAGTTCATTGCTACAATGAAAAAAAAAATAAAAAAAGTGCAGTATGATCAACTGTGAAAAGGAAGATCTCTAAATCCTGTAAAATGAATAATTTGATTGGAAATATTTCCTCCTATTGAGGAATACACATTACATGTGAAATTGAGATCTTATATCCAAATTGCTGTCTACTTTCTGTTACAGCTTACTAGAAAAAAACATTTCCACTTCCACCTTCGCTGATTTTTTACCTTATTAAAACAAACAAACAAACAAACAAACAAAAAACTGCTGAAAAAGCAAAAGCTTGTATTCTATCTGAAGCTTTCTGGCTTTAGCATAGTCATAGAATCATAGAATGGTTTGGGTTGGAAGGGACCTTAAAGGTCATGTTTCACTCCCCCTGCCATGGGCAGGGACACCTTCCACTAGACCAGGTTGCTCAAAGCTCCATCCAACCTGGCCTTCAACACCTCCAGGGATGAGGCATCAACAACTTCTCTGAGCAACCTGGTCCAGTTTCTTGCCACCCTCACAGTGAAGAATTTCTTCCTAATATCTAATCTAAATCTACGCTCTTTCGGTTTAAAGCAATTTCCCCTTCTTCTATCAAGTAAAGGCCCTTTTAAAAAGTCCCTCTCCAGCTTCCTTGCAGGCCCCCTTTAGGCACTGGCAGGCTGCTATAAGGTGTCCCCAGAGCCTTCTCTTCTCCAGGCTGAACAACCCCAACTCTCTCAGCCTGTCTTCATAAGGGAGTTGCTCCAGCCCTCTGATCATCTTCCTGGCCCTCCTCTGGATTCCTTCCAACAGCTGCATGTTTTTCATGTCTCTTCAGTTTAGATACAAGGTGCAGGAAGGTGTCAAACTCTTTGCACAAATCTGGGTAGATGACATCAGTTGCTCTTCCCTCATCCACTGACACTATAATCCCATCGTAGAAGGCCACCAAATTTCTCAGGCATGATTTGCCCTTAGTGAAGCCATGTTGGCTGTCAGCAATCACTTCTTCATTTTCCATGTGCCTCAGCATTATTTCCAGGAGGATCTGCTCCATGATCTTGCCAAGCATAGAGGTGAGATTGACAGGCCTGTAGTTTCCCAGGTCTCCTTTATTTCCATTTTTTAAAATGGGAGTTGTGTTTCCCCATTTTCAGTCATTGGGAACTTCACTGGAGTGCCATGATTTCTCAAATATGTTTAATAGTGGCTCTTAGCAACTTCATCCACCAGTTCCCTCAGGACCTGCAGATGCATTTCATTAGGTCCCATGGACTTGTGCACTTTCCTCAGATGGTCTCAAATCTGATCTTCTAGTACAACAGGTCATTCATTCTCCCAGTCCCTACCTTTGCCTTCTGAAACTTTGGTGGTATGGCTGGAGCACTTGCTGGTGAAGACCAAGGCACAAAAGTTGTTGAGTACCTCAGCCTTCTACATGTCCCAGGTGAACAGGTCTCCTGTTTCCTTCTAGAGAGGACCTACATTTTCCCTAGTCTTCCTATTATTGCTGATGTAACTACTGAAGCTTTTCTTGTTGTCCTTGACATCACTGGCCAGGTTTAATTCTATCAGGACTTGAGCTTTGCTAACCTTGTCCCTGGCTGCTTGGACAATTTCTCTGTATTCCTCCCAGCCACCTGTCCTTGCTTCCACCCTCTGTAGGCTTCCTTATTGTGTTTTAATTTCTCTAGAAACTCCTTGTTCAATGTATTCTTTAAAAAAAAATAAAAAAACTAAAATGTATACATTCATTAAAGAATTTCTAGTAATCTTTATTCCAGTTGTAGCTGGGTACTTTAGGAATCATGCAGATGAATATGGAACAATTTGGTTTATTCTATAAATATAGCTGATGTTTTTTTTTATTTTTCTTCAAGTAACATGGGTAATGTCTTTACTCTTTTCCATTTTGCTGAATGTTTTATGTGACTTTTGTATAGGGGATGGAGATTCCTGAGTAGTTAAGTCATTCTAAGTTTTTCCTGGCTAATTGCTGAAATATGCACAACATTTTTCTTCAGTTCAGTTTATGATTATCTGCTGGAATCTGTTGTATTGTAATACACTGTTGGATAGCTCATACATTATAGTTACTTTTTTCTGGATTACTGACTGCATTATTGTGCACTGTGTGCCATATAATACCTGCAGGCCACAAGCAAAATCTTAATATTCTAAACAAGAAATAATTATATTATTACCTGTTGTGTTGGTTTTCCCATTTAGTTTGTTAGTAATTTCATGACAATTTCTGGCCTATATCCAGCACTGAGTGTTTTTGTGACAGCTGTTATCACCAGAAAGTGGCATTCCAGTATAACCTGTCTTTTTGCAGATTACTAGGTGGTAATCAAAAGCTTACTTAAAGATGTGTCAGGGAAATCAGTGATGGACTATTTAGTATGTTGTATATTATAGTACACTGTACCCCAAAATAATCTTTTTTTTTTTTTTTAATTCAAGAAAATGTCTCTTATTAAACGTCTCTGCTTCCATTTAAAGATGGTTTTATCCATCTTTTGGTGTCTGTAATTCTTATCAGAGAATGGCAATACCAAGAATTGTTTCGTAGCCAACAGAGAATTAATTATAGTTCTGGCTTATTCTTATTACTTTATATTGGACTAAAACCAACTAAAATGATACTATTTGCATGAGTAATAAAGGTAGATTTCACAAGGATGTTGTAAGGACATGATTAGTAGGAGAAATTTCTACACAATATCTGTGTATTAAAATATGGCCTAGATTTTGCTTAAAATTAAAAAAAAAAAGTCTTTGAATTTTTACATCATGGATCCCTGAAGGTAAATGTGCAAAGCCTCTGGAGGTTGCTTAGTGTTCTACAGGTATTGACAGCTTTCTTTGAATAGTATCCATAATATGTGGTAAGGAAAAAAAAAACAACCACAATCTCAGCACAGCCTACTGTCACAGCTGGTTTATGATTATTATGAAATCTGAAATCCTTGTGTCTTAAATACAAAATCTTCTGCAGACTGATGGTATAGCCTGTTGTTCATCTGACTGTACACACCAGCGCACACTGGATGTTGTGTAACTGTCTGGCAAAGCTGTGCAGAAATCAGTAGATGCTATTATAACAGTGGTGTAAATGCTTCTTCCATTTCAGTATGAGTTTTATTTTGTTTATTAAGGGAATCACATATTTCTCCCAAAGAAGCTTCAGTCAATATTTTATTTGGACAATGTCGATGAAATTGATCCCAAGCAAAATCTGGTTCCTCTGTAAATTTCTGAGTTATCATACCAGGAGATGTTTACCCAAATATATAAAATTGTAATGAAAATGTGTAGTATTGGTAGAAGATGAAATATAAATGTTAATAAAACTAGTTGAAACCAGAATTAGGCTAATGGATTTATAATATTTGACCGAGGATGGGGCTGAGTAGTTTACCTATATACATGGTAGTAATTTTATCAGTCTCATGGAGTTGTAATTTACAATTAGAAAACTATCTTAAAGTTTTGTGTTGTCCAAAAGAGTTCAAGTTTCCCCTTTCATATCTTTTTTTTTAAAAAAAGTAAAATAAATACTGTTTAGTTTCAACCATGCTAGGAATAGTTCTGCCTGGATTTCTAACATTTTCAGTACAGTTAAGGGACTTCCCTCTTAGCCAGATGTTTTGGAACTCATTGGATACAAAATTACAAAAGATAGTAGCTGTCCAGCAGCTGAATATATAACATTCTAAAAGTGGAAGAACTGTGACAGTTTGAAGTAGCGAACTTCTTAACACTGTATAACTACATAGATCGCTTAGTGTAGCTGAGTAATCCTAGAGAAGTAGAGCCATACATGGAGTTAGGTAATGCGAAAATGAAGAAAGGCAGTTCTGAACCCTAGCATGTACTCAGTACATACAGATACACTGAAAAACCTCTTGAAACTTGGAAAGAGTTTGGGTTGGAGTCTTCTGGTTCTTTTTTCATGTCATGAGTAACTGCATATCTCGTAGAGCTGTATTGGCTAATAAATGCATCTTTGTGTCTTTATTTATTCTATGGACCACAGTCCCAGACCAATAGTAGTCCATGGAATATAGGTTGGGAAACATTAGCAAGACCTCATTGTTTGGAATTAGAATCAACATTTGCATTAGAAACAACAGTCTGAAGCTCAACTGGGATAAATTAAGGAATATACTGATAGATCATGGTAAATAATGTGTTAGAATTGGAATCTATGTAGGCAATTCATACTTTTCATTTTTCAGAACATGGTATGAAGTCTTTTAATACAGGGACCAATGGCTTACCCTATGACCTATGATCAGGGACTTCCAGGGTATGGTGTTCGCAGTTTTGATAGACTTTTTTTTTTTTTTTTTTAACACGTTCCAATTTCTTGCTTTTCATAGTATCTGTATTGGAGTAATGACCTTCTAATGATTTAATATGAACTGTGATGACCAGTAAGTGCAACCTTTAGTGAATCAGAATTCAAAATTAGGGTACATGACTGAAGAATGCAAATCAAGTACTTACAGGAATATTTTTTCCCCCTTCAGCACTGAGAACTTTTGCTTAGGCACTCCTATATTACCTTTGAAAAGATAAACATGCAACTAAACAAAAATTCTGATTGAAAGATTACTAAACATTTTAGTGTTGATTATGGAGCATAAGAAGGCTTAAAAAATTCCAGAAAGCTGTCATCAGATCTTTTAGACAAACTTGTAACTAATCCATTCCACACGTTAGGATTAATAGTTTAAGAACAGATTCTTTTTTCCAACTTGATTGTAAATATGTCACTTTTTACCTTGTAACTGCATTGAAGAAAGAACTGACAGGAGTCTGTGTCCCCTATGTGACCTATATTTTGTCCTTTATTGCCTGATGGATATTTTTATGTGAGTTAATTATATTTCCAATAAATTATTTGCTAAATTAATCTCTTTCTCCTACCTCCTCATTACACTTATTCATGTTGCTTATATCTGATTATTTTAGTCATTTACTATGAAGGAAATACTGTGTGTCTTTTAGTGTCGGCTAATATAAATGGCTTACTTTGCATGTAGGTTTGAAACGTGATGAAATCTGTCTGTTTTTAAAGGCAGATCACTTTTCTACTAATGCTTTATACAGGAGTCTTGAGGTTGCATGTTCTGGTACATCTGTGTCTAAAGCCCATAAGCCTGTGAAAACAGGTAGGGCAACGATCAATGAAGGAAACCTGAATATATAGCTGTAAGATGACTGGTATCATGTTGTCCATTTGAGAAATCATCTGATATTCTAGCTTAAATGAGTGCTGTCACTTGGAATCAATAATAATGTTGTTTCTAAGTGGTCAGTCTGATGGGACTTGTCAAAAAACATCAACCCTGAGTCTCTATTCATGTTTCTCTGAAATGATCTTTTGTACAGTGCCTTAGAAGCTGGAGCATTCGGTGACTTAAGTGATACCTTGATTCAATTCCTATGTCATCTCGAGAAGCCATAAACTCCTGCCTGCCAACTTTCAGAATAATTGCTGAGTGGTAGGCTCAGTAGGGTATCTTTGCTGTAACTACTAATCTTACTGCATCCCCCTGCAGTTTTTTAAAACAGGGCCAGTAGCCAGGTACATGCAGAGGAGGGTTCTGAATAGAAGGGCACATCTGCCTGCATCCTCAGCCTATGCACCGTTCTGCCCTGCATTTCCTCTTGCTTTCTTTGGGAAGCTACCAGTTCTAGTTTGCATCCTATTAAAAGTATCTAAATATCTAACAACGGTTCTGGAACCAGACAGCAAAAAATTTAAACCTAGAACTACAGTGTCAAACTGTGGTCTGAAGTGTACTTGGAGTTTTGCAGCCAGAGTAGGAACTGCTGTCATAAAATGGTTAGTTTGCTAACATTGTACAGTAAGAGAAATCTTCTGAAGGGGAAAAAAAATGTTGATAGTTTTTACTATTATATTTATTGATTAACTGTCATTGTTGACAAATAATGTAATAAATATTGGATCACAGGAATTAAAAACTCATACTATGCTGTTTTTTTAGTGGAAATATTCTGTATTAACTACCTGGCTTTCACTGAATAAACCAGTTGATTTTTAAAAATATACATAATTCAAGATAGTTGTGTGCATGCATTCAAACTTTTAGCTTTGTGTCTGTATGTGATTGTGCCAAAATGCATGTTGTGGTATCTACTGATGCAGTTGATACTGCTGCATTGTGTAACCGCACCACAGCTAGGTATATTCTACTTTTCCTTTTGTTCCCCCCCCCCCTCCCCCTTTCTTCCCCGCCAAGATGTTTATAGTTCAAGGTACTCGTCCCAGAACTGAATTTTCCTTTAAAGTACACTGAAGAGTGGAATTTGCCTCAGTTCAGGAGAACACAGATCTTGGGGCTTGGGGGCTATATAACTCTTCTATTTCAAATTTTTACTTCATTGATAGGTAAATTTCACTGGTAATTTAAGAGGGGATTTACAGTCTTATTCAGGAAATAATACTTACTGAAGTCAGAAGGACTTCATGCTTCAGTGCTTTCCTGAATATATTGAGAGAGACTTCAGCATATGCTCAGATGTTTTCTTGAACTGGGACTTTAAAAGGTTTTATAAAATTAAAAGGCAAAACCATTGTAGACATTATTAAAAATTCAGACTAGTGTTAGTATGTAGAGATTTTATTCAGTAATATCGCACATCACCATAAAATTCCCTTTTTCAAATGCCCCCCTGGCAGCCATTACAATAACTTCATGGCAATATAGATACTGTTACTCCAGAAACACTGGCTCTTCCAATTTCACTATTTCACACACCTACTGGTTCAGTCAAGCACAACTGTTATTTTTTACTTTCTCACTTTACTCACGAATATCTGAACTTTATGTAGGGTTATTTGTGGTAGAAGTAAATTAATTCTTGATCCCACTTGTATTAAGATTATGCTTTGTATAAGAAAGTTTATTGACAACATTTAATGTTTCTGTTTGCGTAGTTCTTTCACATCAACTCATTATACATCAAATATATGTGTGTGTGTGTGTGTGTGTCTGTGTGTGTGTCTGTCTGTGTGTCTGTGTGTCTGTGTGTCTCTGTGTGTCTGTGTGTGTGTGTGTCTGTGTCTGTGTGTCTTTGTGTGTGTGTCTCTGTGTGTGTGTGTCTGTGTCTGTGTGTCTGTGTGTGTGTCTCTGTGTGTGTCTGTGTGTGTGTCTGTGTGTCTGTGTCTCTGTGTCTCTGTGTCTGTGTGTGTCTGTGTGTCTGTGTGTGTGTGTGTGTCTGTGTGCGCACGCGCGCGCTTTCTAAAACAGCAGCAGGAATTTAATATACAGCCATAATGTAGATGATGAGTTAAGGGTTTTCAGTGTCACAGCTTCCTCCTGTTATAGGGATGACTTCATTAGACACTGCACACCAACAAATCAATAGCAGTATTGCTCTCTAGATAAAATAAATAATAGAACTAAATCAAGTAGTAACAGCAATACTAAATAGCTTTTCATTATTTAAGCCATACAGTATATGTATCAACACATTAAGTGTTACTATTCATTGTTAACTATTAAAATAAAAACCTGGTCTAGTTAGGTGATTTCATATGCCTGAAATCTAAGGCATTGGAGAAGATCTCAAAAATACTAGAAAATTGTGCTTTATAGGAAAAAGCCATACATCTTGAATAGCCTCTGGAAATAAAACAGATTATTACCTTTCTATGATACAGATAATAAGCAAAATTTTTTTAATGGTGCCTGATCACACATTATCTGCAATCTTGAATGCAGTGCTTTAGAAAGGGTCAGGTCAAATGCATAGACACACATATTTTCCAAAGGGAGTTTTTCCATGGCTTACAATGGGGAGAAAAAGTCTGGTTAGACTTTCATTTAAATCTACTACTGAGTTAATTTTTTGTCAGGCAAATATTCCATGGATTTAGCACTACAAATTTATCTCACCTTCACCAAACTCTTAATATATGATTAAATATATATATATATATCTTAGGAAGTTGGTGCATTTTTCTTACAAAATTGTTGAAATAATGTTTCTATATTTATTCGAAATTACTATTTCTTCCAATAATATATTTCTTTTTCACTTTTTAGAAGTTGAGTCAATTTATCTTCTTTCACATACTAGGGCAAGTGTTTTAAATCTTTTTATTTGATGTAAATTTAGAAATATCTTCTCTATCAGCAGTAATGAACTGAAAAATCTCTTACTTATATAACTACCTTTCATTAATATTGAAATTTTTTTACCGTTTCCACACAGTGGGGGTGATGCTTTAACTCTGTTTGAGAACTGATAAGAACTGTAATTTTTGGCTAGCATTATCTTTGGTAATTTGATTGTACAGTTATTATAGAAGACTGTTTCTTAAAGTAGCCACTTTGTATCTTAAAAGAAAGCAATTAATTGCAGACTATTAACTCACCAAGTAAATATCTGATTTTAACAAGATGATAAATGTTAGTTGCATTTTACCCAATGTTGGAATATTTTTCGTGAGGGATGAAATCATCATAGATATCAGTGATCAATCAGCAACTGTATGCAGTATCCTTAGTAAAAAAATTTTATGGAAGGTCCAGACATAGTTCTATAGAATAAGAAGTGGGGGTGGAATAAAATTGGCATATATTTTCCAGTGAACTGCTGTTGCTTTTTTAGTCAACTTAAAAAAAAAAAAAAAAAAAAAAAAAGTGGAATTACTTTAATGCCACTATTCAACCTTCAATGAATCAAGTTCTCCACAGTTCTCTATTTTTGCCGTTTAAAATACACCTTACCCCTGAATGGAAAAAAATCCCAAACTAAACCCTACCTTTTTCTAATATGTGGACTAACATATCAGGTATTTAAGGGATTTAACAGAGTTATATCAAGATGTGGAAGTAGACATTGCAAAATGAGAAAAATCTTGAAAGTGTTCTGAGTGACTGCAGATTCTTAAGAGTTTCAGTGCTTGCAGGAAGTAGAAAATAGTCCCTAGCTTTTTAGTCTTCAGTCATTTTTATCTGCATACAACATGAAAAAAAATATAAATCTGGAGTTAGTTACTCTGTTCAACCTAGCTCTAAGGTTTCCTTATAAAACAGAAAATATGCTTTAACTGTGAAAAAAATGTATAAAGGATTAAGATAGCCTACCTCTCTCTTACGTTTGAAAGTAACCCTGGAATATTTCTAAAATTATCACTTCCAGAAATAACAAACACATAATTTGTCAATGGTAGTGTTTGACAAGGTATTGGCAATGTATATACAATAAATGTGGGAGAGCTTTCTTTGAAGTGAAAGTGCAGGATGGCTGAGCAGATATCTATCCATTTCTTTATCTAAAAATTATATCATGATTGACAACTGTTTTCTTCACTATGTTCATGAATTGACTTTAGTGGTAAAAGCTCATTACTGCTTTATTAGTGGAATATGCTACCAGTTCTTCAGGTCCAGATGGGTATACTTGCGCAGATAAATTTATTTTTCCTGAATATACTAAACAAGCAATATATTTACATTCACACAGTCCTCATTTTACCAAAATAGCTCTATAAAGGTTTGAGCTCAAATGATGTTAGGCAATGAAAAAGAGAGAAGAAATAATTACTATGCCAGTAGCTCTGACTATTGGTAGAATTCCACTCGTTTAGAAATTCATACTGTGGTGTATCTTCCAAGCAACCTGTTTGACTCCCAATTTTCAAGTGTATTTTTTCAAAGACATAACTCACCATAACAATTAGTCACATTACTTTTGGCTGCTACCTTTTTTTTTTAAAGTTATCAATTTTCCAATCATGGAACATTTTCCATTCCATGGACATATGTTGTATGGGTATACCACTAAAAATATTCCTCAGTAAGAGTAGATTTCCTATTGTACCTCATTCTCCTTCTGCATGGAGGTACATCAGTATGGCATAGTGTTTCTGTTGAATGAGGACACAAAGTAAATTAATCCTATAAGGCATACTCAGTTTAAAACAGTTCAGTAATTGTTCATTTCTTATGTAAAATAAAGAAAAAAAAAAAAAACCAAAACAGTAAAGCTTTCAACTGAAAGCTATAAATAGACAATAAATTTAATTAAAAATCCTATTTTCTTCAGCTAACCTTATTTCCCAGAATGGCTTTGTTAATTACTAGAAAGTAAGTGAAATGGGATCAATAGCTCATCTCCTCTTTGTTGTAATAATTAACTAGTAGGGGGTTTTTTTTAGTCTTTTTTCTCTCTTTAGTCTTTCTTCTGCATGTCAAAATCTAGTCATTTACTGGATTATATGCCTCATACAGTGGAAAATACACTTCAGTGTAGTAAGTATTGTTGATTTCAACTAAAATGTGTACCAGATTAAATTCTCCATGCTATGAGATAAAGACATTTGAGAGAGAAAGAGAGAGGTTAGAGGAAATGTCATAGTAGACTACTTATGGGAACTTCTAGCCTTTACAGAACAATTTATTAACAAATTAAATCATGTAGACTTGTGGATTGTTTTACCCTTGAAAGAAGAAGGGTTCAGGGGCAGAGTTCACTGTCTCAACTTCTTTCACAAAGTATATGCACTTATTCTTAGGTATCTTAAAAGGTGACTTTACAAATTTAAGTTGATAATGCTGTGACTTCTCCACTTAGTTCTTTCCCATTCCTGAATAAAAAGAAATATGTTTAGAAAGGCAGAGGGTAGCTGTATTTTTCCTGCATTTTGTCTATCAACACCTGTCATTTCAACAGAGAATACATGCCTGTAAGTATCTGCTTTGGCTATGACTCTTCTGAACTGCGTGACTGCTACATAAAAGAGAAGAATTAATTTTCTGTGAAGTCTGAGGATATGGTGTGGTTTCTCTGATGAAATTCAGGTCTTCAGAGTCTTGATCTACTGTTTTGCGTATTACAAGTAATCTTTCTATGAAAGAAGTACTACTTATGAATTGTATGGTATAAAGTATATCAGAACTGGGAGGTCCTCATTGAAGAGGTTCACATTACAGATGAAGTTCTTGGCATGCAGATTAAGTTGTTGAAAATTGTTGTGATGTGTGTGTGTGTGTTTATTTGCACACATACATGTAAGTGCACACTACACTGCAAATTGTGCTTTGACAACCACTGTGCTATTTTAAACAGTAAAGAGCCTAACATTTTAGAATGGATTTCAGATACTGGTTCGAATACTCCATCATCATATTGTTACTCGTCTGTAGCAACCAGTGTGAAGTAGGAAGTACTGTGTTTAAAGGCAAAGTCATACTTTTTTCTTGAAGAATTGCTTTAAGTTAACGTAATGCAGTGATTCCATGTGAAAGCATCCCTGCATACATGCACGTAACTAAATCCGTGGGATAAGTTGTTGATAGGCGTAGATTAAAGAATAGCAATCCTCCATAAATTATTTACAAGGCTTTCTCACAAGCAGCAGTATGACAGAAGGGTTACCTGTGTGTTATCCAGCTACCATGAAAACACAGTAGAAAGGGAGCAGGTACATACTCGTTTAAAACGTTTGTCTGATGTGTCACTGTGTAGCAGCTCTCTAAACACTGCTCCCAACAAGCTGGCTCTCTTCACAGTATGAGCGCAGTCACTCAGAGTTGTGGTGCAATATCCTCTCTTTGTAAGGCCAAATTAAATCAACCCTTGAAGAGTTTTTATGTTACAGAGCCAGAAGAAAAGGAACTGGCTGTTCTCTGAAACAGACCTGGTGTTACTGCTCGTTGCAGGTCGGTTGGACTAGATGACCTTTAAAGGTCCCTTCCCACCTAAACCATTCTATTACTCTATGATTCTTGGCTCTCATGTTATAAACCATTTCAAATGTTATTCCTCCACTGTTAAGTATAGCATTTTGCTTAGTTGCTTTTGTGTCTCCTTTCTGCCACTCTGGCGAGGTGCTTGGAGTGCCCTTTCTCTGCTGTGTGTCTTGAGGTGTCTATCAGGTGTACCACAGGAAAGCTAAAGGCACGAACAAAAGTCTCAGAAGCAATTGTAGGACAGTACAGAAAGGCTAAAAGCATTCACAGTCACATAGGTGATTTACACATTCCTGTGTTCAAAATGCAAGCTTCCCTTTGGCAAAACCGAAGCTTGTGCTTATCTAAGACTTAAAGCTTAAAATAGGTACGTTTCCTCTGTGACTGTAGGGAAAATTAGGTCTCTCATCCATGCTGGAGCGCTTTGGCTAAATTTAACTCTGGCTGTTGGAAAGACTTAGTCATAGAATTATGGCACAGCTGTGGAAACTACTGCTGTTGATTTGGTTGGAAATTTATACAACCTCAGGGAGGGGCAGGAGGGGCAGGAATATATATATATATATACACACACACACACATTTAATTATTTATATTATTCATATCACCATTTATATTACTATTATTAGTATTTATACTGATATTATTATTTAGTATGTATTAGTATTAGTATTAGTATTAGTATTAGTATTAGTATTAGTATTAGTATTAGTATTAGTATTAGTATTAGTATTAGTATTAGTATTAGTATTAGTATTAGTATTAGTATTAGTATTAGTATTAGTATTAGTATTAGTATTAGTATTAGTATTAGTATATACACGCTTGCTAGGCTGGATGATGCCAGAACTGAAAGAAGGAGGTGCACAGCTGAGCAGTGTCAGGGAGCAAGTTTTACAATAGCACAGTGCAAAGCCAGCGGTATTACAGGAGGCCAATGACACCCCTCCTGCCCCTTTACCTGCATGTGTGACTAGAAACACAACAGACAAGCATATAGCAAGCTTTACACCTTGTTTTCTTTTTTTAAAAAACGTCATTGCAATAAATTGCTAAGGAGTTATGTTCTGGTATGTCAAAGCTGTGTGGTGGTGCTTACGTTTGCTAATACATTTTGGTCGTGCATTTATTTCAGGCTGTTCTGTCTGTATTTCTCTTTCAGGTTCAGGTCCTTCGCAATGCAGGGGAAGAAGTGACCCTAACTGTTTCCTTTCTGAAAAGAGCACCTGCTTTTCTCAAACTGCCACTGAATGAAGATTGTGCATGTAAGCCTTTATTACTCGGCCAAAAGAAAACTCAGTTCAATGTTCGTGAATGCTTGCAGCTTCCAAAACTACTGTGCATTGAGGGTGATTGACAGCAGCTTTTTTGTTCAGTGTTGCTGCCTCAATATGAGCTTCTCGTAATTCCAGGTCCTGTAGTAACATTCACCTCAAGCGAAAATTTGCTTCTTTGCTTGAAAAAGAGATCACCATACGTTTGGCTGGTATGAGTCAGCAAAGTCAAAGGTGAAACAGTGGAATTACATTTAGTTCACAATAGCTCACATCCTGATGCAGGGTATTTAAAAGCATTTTTTCAGGCAGGATCAGCTAACATTTTAGTCTGAAAGAATTTTGTCTTGTAAATGTGAAAATGAGATTGTGTGTGTATGTTTAGAGGACTTAACTTTACCATTTAAAATTCAGAGGCTTTGGTGGAGATGTCTGTCTACCTAAAAATAAATTACTCTGGGATGATTAGTATTTTGTTTAAGTCCAACTGAGTTTTAGTAAACTAGCCCCATGAGAGGCATACGGAGACAGCTGTCTTCCTTTAATTATATTAAATTGTAAGTGTGGGTGCATAATTGTAGACAGTTGCAGCATATCTAAGCATATTTATATGTCAGCCTGTGCCTTTTGTCCTTGCTGCTTTCCTTCTGCTTCTTGCTCTTAAGAGGGTGAAATGAATGTCTCAATTTTTAAGCAACAAAGGAATAATATTTTGGTTTCAATACCTTTAGCCTTTGATTTTAAGTTAGTAGGAGCTAAATGAACTAAATCATGACGTAATATTTTATACAATAATTTGTTGAAATACTGTCTTCATCTTTTGCCTAAGTATTAAATTTTATCGAGACAAGAAAAAAATTAGAACATCATATTCTTAAATAAAAATGTATCCCAGTGCATTTGTCCCTTTACGAAAGGCTGTGGTACCACAGAGTACCCGGAGTAACACACAGAAACATGCATTTGTGTTGATCCTATCATGCTACTTTTGAGGTGCAGTGCTGCAATTTCCTAAGCTGTTACAAGAACAGTTGGAACTGTAGACCTCATAGTGAGTAACAAAAGTGTTATCTGACTAGTTCCTTTAAGTGATAACCAAGTGAGGAAGTACACACTTTTATTATCAAATTTCCAAAAACCTCTGGGTTTTTTTTCTTACTAAACAGACTATTAACTCTTCCAAGCAAAGCAGCAGGGTAGGGTTTCTTGAGCCTCCATTCAGCTTACAAAGGCATTCCACTCAAACCAGAAAACAGATATTGGCTAAATGGAAAAAGTAAAGGAAAGTCAGATATGACAAAACTAATGGGGAGAGGGGAATACATGCTTATATACATACACAAATCTGAATTATAGCATTATAGATCAATGAAGATTTATTTATGAATTCATACTTGTATTAGGTGCCCCCAGTGACCAAAGCAGTGGCACATCCTCTCCCCTGTGTGACAGTGGTTTGCATCTCAACTACCACCCCAACAACACGGTAAGAGTTTACATTTATTTGATGGAATTACACAGAATAATAACAATACTATAATAGCTAAGGGGAAGTATATAAGTATATAAGTGGAAGTAATAAAGGACAGCAACACGGGATGAGCTCTAATTAACATAACCCACAGAGGACAAAAAGACTGGCCAGGTATTATGGCTGGGAATTAAACTATGATAAATTATACCAGCTGAGATTGTGCCTTGATAGATGTGATACTTTTTTTATCTTGGCAATAAGGATTTTGTGAAAGTTTTTTCTTCTAGATTATTTCCACAACACAGGAATTAAAAGTTTTCAAATGAAAATATATCTATTTAAGGTAAAGGTTGAAAACTTTTTCAGAATATTTTTCCATTTTTATTTATTTGATTTGTTATATAATAATTTTGGCAAATGATACTTTAGGTGCATTTTTTTGCGTATTTCTAAGGTGACAGAATTTTACTTCTAGCAATTTAGACTTAAAATCTTACTGAAGAATGATAGCATTATGAGACAAAGTCTCTCTAGGATGAAATGCTACAGGTGTTTGACCAGATTTTTGGTAAAAGATGCCTTAGAAGTACAGCAAGGGGCTTTGAACATTTATCTTAGCCAAGAAATGTAAAATTTCCATTATTTTTTATAGTTCTAAAGGGTTTTTTGCTGCATATTTGGCTTTGTGATAGGTGAAAATACACAGATAAAATACAAACCAATAAGTAAGCTGGTGTACAGCATAATTACTACAGATATATTTAAAATACCATAAACATAAGCATTGTTCAGTAGACTTTGCCGTTTCCAATTTTCCACTTGTTTTATTGTTCTTTCTCAATTTACTGGTAAATGTTTTAAATAGGAGCCCAGAAACTTAAAAGTCAATAGCACAGATTTTAAGCCTGACTATAATCTGGGAAACCTTTAGGATTTATACATGTTTCTAGGTGCTGGAACTCATAAAAATGTTAGAAAGCCAATAAAATTGGTGTCTTAATGCAGGACAATTAACAAAAAATCTACATACAAATGTATTATATATAATTAGTACAGCAACAAGAGAAGTAGACTCATGTCAACAGTCTATATATGTATGCATGTAGAAAGGCCACTGCAGCAGATCTAAACTTACTCTGCTAGCCACTTCAATGCTAACTTTGCTTTCAAAAGAACATGCTTTCATTTGTGGGGGTTTTTTTCTGCAGGTGTTGAAACTGATCTAAACTAGCTACAGTTTCTATTTGAAGTGATAATAATTTAGTGAAACCAAGTCTTTTTCTTTCAGTTTAAATAATATAATCAGATATGTTGAGTCTATAATTCACTCGAAATTAAATTCTTCTACTGAAGACCAGGATGTGGTTCTTACCTCAGATGTCCCCTGGTAATGGGAATAGAATGCTTCATAAAAGCAAATGAGACCTCTGTATTAATTCCTAAATTCTGTACAACTCTTAAGCCGTGGTCCTTCCTTTTTCTCAGAATATTCTCTAGAATTAATTATGACTTATGGCCATAGTCTATTTTTTTAATTTATAGCCATGAAAGAGACTTCTGAGTCAAAATTTAGAGTAGACAGGACTGGTTTTGGTCTTTTGTTAAAAATTCAAAATGTTATGCAGGCTAAAGGTAGGGTTAAAATTTCTGTTGCTACCAGATCTATGCCTAGAGTTTGCATGTGAACTTTTTGCTGCATTTCAGCTTTTTCCCTCAAGTTTAATCACAGCTGAAGAAAGGTTCCTGAAAGCATGTCAAAACAACATCCTGGCTTAGTCTTCCTAGTCAATCATTTATTAATTTGGATTGAATCTATTGAATGTTTCGCCAGAGATTCAGTGTTTTAAATCAGTGAATCTATTTATGAAAAACCTGCTGTTCAGCTAAATTGATGTCCATAGTGATCATTATTTTATATACATAAAAGATACAGGAACATATATGTAAAAGTAAATTTCAAGTTGGCAAAGCTTTGTAATTCCGCCAATCTTACACAAAAATTACACTCTAGAAAAATACAAGGTGTACTAAATTTTTGCAATATTTATATTGCAGAAGATACAGGTAAGAAAAAATATCAAGTCTGAGATTAAAAAAAATTAAATGATGTAGGATTGGCAGGTACAGTTTTACTGATATACTGAAAATAGTACATACATTTCAGTGAGCACCACGCTTCTTCAGAGAAATAACATGATCACTAGCACTATTTTGTAAAGCGTTTTTAAAAGAAAGGAAGAGGTGTTGGATTTTTAAAAATAAAAGTTGATCATTTCACTTTCTATAAGCATCTCTCATTCAAGTCTGTATTCTGTAATACTGGTGAAATTAGACTAGATAATGAAATATACATTGTAGATATGAACATAGACATGATAAATTTCTATTTTTGTATAAGTAATGTCTTGTCTAAATAAGTAAAACGGAAACACTCATCATAAGCATGTAGTTTTGACTAAACAACTTTCATCACATGTTAGATCTCATGCACAGTTACCACTTTTTGAGTGATGTCATTAGAACAGACAGGTATGTATATATGTGCATGGCCACAGGAAATGAGTAAATTATGGGTGTATAGTGAACAATTTAGACATCACCTTTATACAAGGTACAGGTATAAAACTAGTAGCTGATGATGTGATATGTAGTAGATGGTCATTTTTATTCATAACTAATTATTTTTTTAAAAAAGGACACAATCTGTTTCCCTAGGTTTTTAGAATAGTGTTTCTCACACTTCATCTAAGCATACTGATGTGGAGGTCTATATAGAATTATTTTATTTGCGAGAAAAAGTTCAGAATATCTCCAGTGCTAGCTAAAACTGATGCCAAATGATCTGGGGAAAGTGGAATACTGCCAAATGGAATATAAAGTCTCCTAAGTCTTATCTCTCTCTTTCCAAATCTAATGAGTACTTCTAATGAAGCCCAAAACTGAGGACTTTTTAATGTTTTTCAGGATACATTATCATGTTCCTCATGGCCAGCATCCCCAGGACTTAGGTGGGAAAAAAGGTGGTGTGATCTCCGATTAATTCCACTTCTTCATTCACGATTTTCCCAGTACGTTCCAGGATCAGATTTGTGCAGGTAAAAAAGTTCAGAAGGTTGAAACGACTTCTTGACTGACAGATATGAGCCTTAGGGAGTTGTCTTGTGTAAAGGAATGTCATTATTAGTTCCACTTAAGCTGTCAGAGACATGAAACATAAGAACTTTGATAGAGGTCTCTCTAGGTCCACCTTAGCCAATATTCTGCTCTGACATCAGCCAGGACCAGGTATGTGAGGAAGATGTGTGATCTTTCCACTTGCACCCAGTGGTCTGCACATTTCTCAGTTTGAGATTGCACATAGGTCATCATATTTAATAACTGTTCATGTTCCGGTCCTCAAAAGATTCTTTATGAGCTGCTTTATTTTATAGCTCTGTTTTTTTTGCAATGAACTGTGCCATTGAGCTCTACAATGTAATTATATTTTTAATAAGTACTTCCTTCTGTTTGAGTTAAATGTCTTGCTTGGTAACTTCATTGGGTGAAATAATCTTGTTGTTCAGGAACAGCAGTGGCTGGCTGCCTCCTGTGGAAGTTGAACCAAAAGCAGAAGGCGGTAGCAAGGCTGGATGAGGCAGTGTCCACACAGACAAGGGCCCTGTCCCACTTCCCCCAGCAGGGGAGCAGAGCAGGCCTAGGGGTGATCTTCAGATGAATCCATCCTGATGAGGTGTGGCTCAGGTCAGGCTGGGAAGTGATCCTACAGGTCAGATCCGAATCAGCAGAATATATGTCCAGGCATGGCTGTAGCTGCAGCCAAACTGAAGCGAGGACCAAGGGTGAGAGCCTGAGCTGATAAGCAGCTCCCTAGTGAAGTGTGACACAGCCCCCACCCCAAGCTCTTCCACAGAACTCCGATCCCAAATCCCACAGCCACACCATGGCAGAGCCATGGCCACTGGTCCCCCAGGAGGCAAAAAAGAGTGGACTCTGGGCTTTGACCAGGGGGAAATGTTAAATAAGCATTCTTGATTTATGTTTTTATAATTTCAGATGACTGTCTTCTCTTTTCCAATTTGAAGGATCCCTATTGTGACCTCATTTTAGGGAAAACCTTATCTAGTTCTGATTATCCTTGTCATTCTCTCCATTTCTTTTCTAATATATCTTCTATATGACAAAGTGATTGGGACTGCAAGGAGGATCCATCATGATTTACATTAAGACTTAATGATGTTTTCCACTTTTTTACTCTGTTTTTATTTTACATACTTTGTAATAATCTATTACCTTTTGACTGTCACTGAGCATTAAGGTGATGGTTTTCAGAGAGATGTTTGTAGTAACTCTTATATTTCTTTCCTCAATGTTTATAGCTACATTAAGGTTGTTGCTTACATATAGCTAAGGTTATTTTTTTTTCCCCATATGTGTTACTTTGCATTTGTTAACATTGAATTTCATTGCGATTTTTCCCCCAATCACTGGGAGAGCTGTCCAAAGCTCATAGTGAGGTTTAAATTTATTGCAACATTGTTTTGGGATGACCATGGCTGGACACCAGGTGCCCACCAAGGGACTCTATCACTCCCCTTCTTAGCAGGGGAGGGGAGGGCAGAGAAAATTAGATGGAAGAAAAGTCATGGGTCGAGATAAAGGCAGCTTAATAATGCAAAAGCAAAGGCTGTGCACGGAAGGAAAGGAAAACAGATTTATTTTCAGCCTCCCATCAGGCAGTGGTGTCCATTCATTTTCCAGGAAGTAAGGCTTCAATATGCATAGTGGTTGCTCTGGAAGAGAAATGTTGTGATAATGAATCCCCCCACTCCTCTGTTCTCTTAGCTTTTGTTGCTGAGCAGACATCATATGGTATGGAATATCTCTTTGGTCAGTTTGGGTCAGCTGTTCTGGCTATGTTCTCTCCCAAGATCTTGCCTACTAACAGCCCTACTGGGTGAGGCATGGGGAATGTTGGAGCCCTGATGCTATGCGAGCACTGCTCTGCAGCATCCAAAACACTGGTGTGTTATCACCACCTTTTCTACCTACCAGTGCAAAGCACAGCACTTTGAGGGCTGCTACGGGGCTCAGCCAGACCCAGTACAGTCACATAGACCTACAACTTGTCATTGTTTAGTTTAATGTTATCCTAGTAAATCAGAAGAAATCAGAAGGGAAGACAAGAATATCCTGGAATGTTCACTTTTTTTTTTATGTATTATGCAATCATATAGAAAAGAAAGTAGCTAAAAAATCCAACAGGACAAAGTAGATCAATAAGCTCATGCTTGTTAAAAGTTTTAAATACCTAGGCATATTGTGGATTAATTTATCACCTGTATATATAAGAATGAAGTTCCAACACTAACGCTAAAGAATTCTGTGCATTCCAGCATGTAAGTCATTAACCAGAAGACAGATGTGTAGTTACACAGCATTTTTCTCCATTATTCCTTATTCTAACCAATCATAAACATTAAACTCTTGAAATAAGCACAAAGGACTTCTCATTATGAGGCTGTGAGGCCTTACTAATTGAAATAAACTCTAGCTTTCCTGTGCCTTCATATCTGCCAGCTTAGATGTGGGAGTCTGGGAAGAATAATGTGTTATGCTATACCCTGTCAGCTCATCAAGCATTAGCAGTTTAAAATTTCCTGGTCCTCCATTCAAACACATGTAAATTTACCGTATTAATAAAGAAAAGCTTCATTAATCTTTCTGGAAAGACTGTTTTGTGAAAGAACCTTCCCCGTATCTTTTTTTTTCTGTTATGCTCACCCTTCCAGTGTTTCTACGGGTCCTACAGTCAACAGTTACCATCTGCCCCCAGGGGTGGGTTTATGACACCCCTGCCAAAACAGGGGAATGAGGAGTTCTTCAACCTCAGCTTGGGATTTGCAAGCAGTTAATTTTATTGTTTCTTATAACAGCCTGCTTCCTTCTCTTTGGTCTCAGCAAACATTTGAAAGTTTCACAAAAGCCTCCAATGGCCTTAGTTGATTATAAGGGCTGTTGTTTCTTAGAAGTACACTACGTGGGATTGCCAGCCTTTTTCCTCTTCATAGAGCTGCAGTTAAAGCAGGTTAGGCACTAGGTGTTTCACCAGCAGGTAATTGTGAAGCTAAAAACAGGCTGCAGCTATTGACTGGTAATAGCAAAATCATATTTACATGGCCACATAATCCTTGTTCTATTGAGGAGCAATGGCTGTCCCAGGAATTCAAGGTGTAAACCAAAGGCTACAGTGGTTTATTACCTGGACTGAAAGGGAACAGGAAAGAGTCACCACTGAGGCAGGAGGTGTTTCAGCTTAATGTTTAAGAATGGTTGAAATAGAAATAATTAAGAGCATGAAGCATAAAGGGCTCAAAATCCTAAAAAGTCAGATCTGAGATCTGTTCTGCTGTATACTTCAGATAAGATATTAAATTGAATAGAATTACTCATGTGGAAAATTAGGACATATTCAACTGTTCATAGATTTAGGGTTTTAAAATTCAGTCTTCTGCATCGATAAAACACAAGCTTAAAGTACGCATTGTAGAACCTGTATGTTAGAAAATTTTTTCAGGTAGAAATGATATTACTGAGATTTGAAATTCCAGAAAATAAATTGAAAAGTGTATTAATACAAAACAAGATAACAGCATTAGTACTCAAATCTTGAATAACTGCTCTGCTTATTTTCTCTTTGTGTCCTTCTGTGCTGTCTAACATGAGGAAATATAAGTACTTAAAAGAAATAAAAATGCAGTATAAATATGAGAGGAAGTGGGATTTTCTTCAAAAAAGAATATAACCAACAGTTTATGTTGCTAGCAGGCAGTTTATATGTGTTTTAAATTACTTTAAACATTTTAAAATGTGACTCCCTCTCAAAACTTTTTATGAGAGAAAGGCAGATAATTTTTAAAAGATACTGCTATAAAGAGCAACATTAAGGAAAGGATATTGAAAATAATATAAGAAAGCAACATGAAATAGGATTTAATTAATTGCGTTTTCTGTAGTTAGTATTTACAAGGCTGTTTTCACTATATAAAGCTTAATAACTTTTTATATTTCAGAGTTTGAAAAGGCTGGCACAGAAATACATCATCTTGTTATCACATACACTATTATGCCTCATAATCATATTCTAGCTTTTCTAGTGGAAAGCTTGAGATGCATGAATTCCAGAGGTCATCCAGGTTAATCTTGGAAAACTTACTAATTTCAAGTATAACTCCTGTGTTCCAGAAGTCAGAGAACCTGAAATGTGTAGCTGAATGACAATTCATCTGATTGTAACAGTGTTTGCTGTATTATAAAATGATTAATCTAGTATTTGTTCTATTTAATACAGAACACATTTAATATGTTACGTTTTTCAGTGGTTTGTATTATTACAGACTTTGGCTGGTAGGCTAATTAAATAAAATACTATTAAAATAATCTAAGGCTAAGGGTATCTACTGCCCAGACACATTCAGAAGTAATTTATTAGATAGCCATGCATCTTATTGCCTGTGCTTATTGGTATGTGGGCAAGAACATTCTGAATGAATGGTTTTGTATGTGCACAGATCAAATACCTAGGAACAGTAGGAACAATTTGATCCCCTGAATGCATCAGATTTGTTGTGTTTAGCGTAAAGGAAAAATTGTGCATCAGGATTGAATC
The DNA here is from genome assembly GCF_017639655.2 of Falco naumanni. Classification (NCBI taxonomy): domain Eukaryota; kingdom Metazoa; phylum Chordata; class Aves; order Falconiformes; family Falconidae; genus Falco; species Falco naumanni. The sequence goes on from NC_054056.1 coordinate 72,017,038, forward strand.
TGGAACATACGGGGTTTTCTTTGCTTGTGCAGGTTAGTGTCACACATTCATAGAGCCCTTGGAATCCTGCTCTGGTTTATAATAGGCTGTGTAAAAAGAAAGGAAGTCCTGAAAATAATGCTGTTTTTCTTGAAAGAGATAATCAACAGATTTGAACATTATGGTATGCTCTTCATGTAAGGACTTCGAAATTTATTCTGAAATAATTAACTATTTATATTTATAGCTGTTTAAAATAAAGGATATAGTAAATAAGTTCTAGCTACATTACCTAAAGATGCTTTAAATAAATCTTTCTCAATTATTGTGAAAATGAGACATTGAAAGAAGTAGTTCTCAGTTTGTACATTTGGGAATTTAAAGAAAATTCACTAGCCATGTGAAAAGGCAACTAAACTGGTAGTTTAGCTAATGGGTTTAGATAAATCACTGGTCTCTGCATGATCATGTTAGGATATAGAAGCCTTATCCTTCTGTAAGAGTTAGTTCTCATGATGGGACTCTCAAAGAAAGGGCATGTGTCAAATTCATTTTTAATGCTTCTCCTGACTGAAGGAAAACCCTGTACTTGACACAGATGCAGCAAAGACCTTTATGATAGAGATAGATATTATCTCTACATTCTATAGATCTAGAATATAATTTCAAGAGGTAAACAAAATCTTTGCAGAACAGATACCTGTCTTGAGATATCAGAAAGTGTTATCAGTGACATTCAGTTTTACCCTGAAGATAACGCTCACTTTACTTGAGCCATTCTCAAAGAATCTGGATGATATACTTAATTTAAACCATGAATTGGTCATAAACAGATGGGTTTGTAGCAGAATGCCAGCAGTGGCACTTGAACTTGATATTCTCTGTATGTTTAGTAATCTCTTACTATGGGATAAGGATTTATATTGAGGTTTTTTGGTTCTGAAGTCAGAGGCCTGAGAGCCTTCCAAAGGCCATTAGCTAAGAACACTATTTACTGAAGAAGTTAGGTCTGCTACTGCTTTAGCATCTCAGAGTTTTCTCTTGTTCTGCAATTGTTCAGTGCTTCAGCTGTGGAAAGCCTGTCTGTGATGCATGACAGATTATTGTGTAGGTGCTGGGGTAGAGGCACCCAGGTGGCCACTGCTTTTTTCATGGGATGTCTCTTGGCATTCCAGTGTATTTTGATAATGAACCTATACTCAGAAATGCAGTGGGAAAAATCGTTAGTGGCATCTGATCAATTTTGAGTTCAGCTCTTCCATTAGCAGTTCAGAGGAGGAAGAAAATTCTATAAGCAAGAGAAACCAACAAGGGATGTCCAGAAAGGAATCTTACTGCATTTAAACAATGTATTAGAAAAAACGAATCAAAAGTTATTAAGAAAAATGTACTGGTATTCCACTGACTTTTGCAAATAGTTGCCTACAGTGTCCAATGCACACTGTCTTTCTCTGTGATCTGCAGTATTAAAGTATTAACTCTCTGGTATGCATCAGATATTTCATGTTTTTAGCTTCTGAAGTCATGCACTTTCAGTCAAGGTTCTGTGGAGCTAGTCTATGGGACTTTTTTATAGCTTCGTGGAAACTTAATATAGTCTGAGCTGACCTTTTAGCATGATCATTTTAATATGTCAGGTATTTATAAAACAGGAAAACTAGCAATTTATCAGTGTTCAGTGGCTGACCTTCATCGTAGTTGAAAGAAAAGCATTTCTACAAGTATTGTTAAGATGATATGTTAGAACAGATGAAATTTTCTTCTGACCTGATCTGTTATGACATGTCTATAGGCAAAATGCATTCCAAGTAATTGCTGTGGATGGAGTTTGCAGTGGAATAATTCAGTGTATCTCTGCTGAAGACTGTATTGACTGGCTACAAGCAATAGCAAGTAACATTTCCAGCCTCACAAAGCACAATGTAAGTATGGATCCAAGTAAGCCAGAATGTTTCCCAATCATATTTGATTATAACTGTCATAAAAGCCTAATGGGTTCACACACAGAATTGTCCGCATATAAACAATGCTTGAGGCTGTCTGAAAGAAGTCAACTCAAGTTTGTCATCAAATCAGACTTTGTGAGAAATCATTGAATGGGAAAATATTCTTCCCTACAGTCATACAGTTCACTTCATCACTATCAAAGTTATTTGCTTCTTAGCAATACCAGCTAGGATTAGAAACAAAGACCAGACACACAGGAGAAAGCCAGGTGTAATGGATAAGCACATATAAAAGAAAGGAATTCTGTACTTTCTTGATAGTTTAAGAAAGCATATCTGTATAAAGACCAGCTTATTCAGATCTGAATTAGATATCTAAGTCTGTTTAAGTAGCATTTAACACAAGGAGAATGACAAGGTGCTTCTGTGGTGTACATACAAATGTTCATTATCAGCAAAGATTAAAAGCATTAATGCTTCATGCACTGTACTTCTATGATCTGGCCTTGTGTGATAGGTATTTCTTGTTACTGAATGTTATGCAAAAGTTTTGCTAAACTACTAGTAAGTTCAATTGAAAGGTCTTTGGACCTTCCTAGGATGTATTTTGCATTTCATAGATGACATGTAGTTTTTCCTGTAGGGGTCTATATTATGCCTTTCCTGGTTTTCCTCAAAAAACACAGAACACATGGGTAACTCCATTATTTTGAATTGAGTTGTAACAAGGAACACCTTGAGGATTTAATTTATATTCTTTCAGTTTTCCTTAAGCCTGCTTTAGTCTCCCAAACCTGCCTCTGAATTTGCTTTTGTTTCAAGTACAGGGAACACATGGAAGTAAGTTATATTTCTTGGAGATTCATATTCAAGATGCAAAACTGTGTTCCATCTGGCAGCAATATGTAAAAGTCATTGTATTATAAAAACGTGACAGACAAATTCATCCACCATCTGCAAGCTTCTATGCAGTATAAGCCAACTCTATGGCTATTTATTCATCCTTACAATGCTGTTGCTATATAGAACATTTCTTGTCTCAGTAATCATCCTGACAATTGAGGGTGCTGTTTTTTACTCTTGCCATCTTTAGATCAGAATATTAATGGTTCTTGCTACCTAAAGCAGTGTATGTGTTTACTTATAACAATACATAAATCCACCTAAATTTTACCTGGTAATGCTTTATGTAGCTCTGATGAGACTAATTGTGGTTGTTTAGTGTAATTTGAATTCTGGTAACACACTGTTGTTACATGTGTTTTAAACATTTTAAATGTTTAAATGTTTTAATTAAAAAAAATTAATTAAAAATGTTTTAAAAAACATTTTCAGTGTTTTAAGAAAAGAGTACAGTTTATAATTCTACACTAGTTTCCATAAAATACAGAAACAATGTATCTGGTGTTTTATAAGATGGAAATAGTAATAGACTTTCATGTCAGCCACGGTTTTTACTTTATCCCAAATACATCCTGTAAAGAAACTGTGAGAGTTAGGTAGGGCTTATGATAATTATCCATTAATCTATTTTTAGAACTGTCCTAATTGTTCATAGCCCATATGAATTTATGGAAACCAATGAGACTCCCTTTTCTGTAATATGCTTTTCTTTTAAATTGTCAGTTGCCAGAAAGAATCAGTTATTTGACAGCCTATGTGGTGAGTGAATATAAGAGACATTAGGAACTCAGAGGGGAAAAAAACCCAAACTGTTGCTCAGAACAATGATTAGATGTGATTAGAGGTCCCTGTATTTTCTTTCTTTACAAGATGGTTATTGACATACACATACTGTTGATGTTAGCATTTTTCCTCTGAGAGGGGCATTTACAGTCATTCTCCCTTACTGTACCACCCGGTACCAAAGAAATGGAGTCTAGGTATTTATTTGAGCTTTTGGACAATTGACTGTTAATTTCAATTAACTTATTTTTGTTTAGGGGTTATGGAAAATAATTTGTTTCATTTAAATGCTGTGTAGCTCGTAGAAATGTTAACTTACATGCTCTTTCTCACCTCTACCTTTTCAATAAGAAAGAAGCAGGTGAAAACAAGAAAGGCTATGAAAACTAAATTGTTTCTGAAAGCATTTCCTTTACCATTGTTTCAAGTCTGGGGTCTGTAGATGTGGGTGGGATTCATATTGCCTAGCTTTAGATGTCTTAAAGCAGAATGTCCAAAGACTGATCCTTACAATTTACTTTCAACATCTATTTTATGATGATATTAATTCCCTCAGGACATGTCAATCCTTCCTTTGGCTGGTAAAGGTACCCTAGGGTGGTGAGTTCAGACTCAGTACCTAAGGAGATACATATATCCTGTCACTGGTGTCTTTGAGGGGCCAGAGAGAATTTCTTTGAATAAATCTGCCAAAGAAATGTCTGGATATTTTTACAAAAAGGATACTAGTTTCAACCAGAAAATCTGAATATATTTCACACGCGGGCTAGCTGAAAAAAAAAAAAAAAAAGTCATCTGATGGTTCAAACCACACAAAAGTGTGTAGGAATCACATGTCTTTATCTCCCCATGTTCCCAAATATATCTTATAGTTGTGAAATGCGAGACCACAGCTCCAAAAATCTCATGTTTGAGTCTATAGTTCTAAATTATTATAAGGATAATGTCAAAATCTGTGTCATGATCTAATATGTCCACATCTGACAGAAAGATCATGTGACTCACTTGCAGAATTGTCAGTGTAGCCAGTCTCTACCAGAGAGGAAGAAGATAACAAAAAGGCAGGAGTAGAAGCAAAACTAAAATGTCTTGACGTTATCATTTTTGAAAGACAGTGTTGCTATCTGAATATGTGTAATGAAGGCTGGAAGATGGTGTCTGCAAGCAAACAGATTTTGCCTGCAGTGGTTAGACTGTCAATCATTGTACAGTGTGAGATAAAACTTGTATTATTATGCAACAAGATAGTTAGAGCTTTAATACAGAGATACATGAAATTATATTCTGACTAGTAAAGAGATTAAACAGAAATATCAATATGCTCACTAGTATAGTTGACTTAATTTCAAATTTCCACCAAAAGACAGACTTCAGGTATGCAATCTTTTTATTTTTATGAACCAAATTAGAACTAGTGTTCTGCACTTCTGGAAGTGACTTAGTATCACACTCTAATTGATGATGTGACGAATCGATAAAAACCTTACATTTCTGAAGATGGGTTTCTCTCCAACTTGAGTCACTTGAACTGCAACTGTGTTAAAAATTCATCAGTTTTAGTAATAGCCTCAAAAACCACAGGATTTATATTAAATCCATAGTTTAGTCTAAGCAATCCTGAAACTGAAGTTCATGTGCTGAAATCTAAATATATTAAGCTGAACCTAGACTTGGGAATTCTAATTCATCTATGAATCAAAGAGGTAGAAGAGGCTTTTATCTCTTTTTTTTTTCTTTTTTTTTTCTGCCAGTTTGTATGGCAGGCCAAAAATGATTAGAAAGAGAGCAAGCTGCAATTGAGACTGATTTCTATTCTTTACCATCTATTTTGTTAAATAATTTTATGAGTATAGTATCCAATAGATAACATGACTTTTAAAGAAACTGCTCTGGAAGAATCTAAGAAAATACTCCCAAATCCTGTGCACTATAAAGAGCCACCTGTTGCCAATACAACCCTAATTTATGTGGTGCAATTTTCAAGGGACGTGAACGGAAAATTTTCAATGGCTTTAGCCGGGGTGAGATTTTACCCAAGATCTTTTTCACATTTGATTTGATTGAAAATTATTTGGGTGCCACAATATTTTATTCAAGTGCCACCAAAAGAAAAGAAAAAAAAAGATGGAAGCTTTATGTCTTCATAACAAAAGAATAATTAAAAAGTACATGGCAGTTAGTATCTTCTAGGATATAGCTTAACAGATTCTTTGGGGATTTAGCATCCCAAGTCATTATTTTTCACTCTCGCCCATTGCTTTCTCTATGGCAGATTTTTCTGTAGCGAGTACAATGATACTTTTCCCTTTCTTTTCCATCATTTACTTGGGATACAGTGCATCAAATGCACATTTATGCTTCTTACATTGAAGCTAGTACATGACAGAGAAGAAATAACATGAAAACATGAACTTGATCAGTCAGGTGTGGCAGGCAACTGAGGTAAGATTACTAAGCAGAAGGTGACAAAAAGTTAGTTTAAAATTTATCTTGAGAATGCCCATAACATCTTGCAAGATTCACTTTACAGTACCTTCAATTTATTCCATCATGGTACATTTTCTAGGTAGAATAACATGTAACGCTGAAATTAATGAGACACACACATGTTGGTGGTAGAAGCACGGCAATGGTGTGTAAGCAGTAGGATTAAGATGTCTACAAACTTAAGTACGAATTTGGCACAATGTCTGTGTTTTCCTGAACTTAGGCCTTTACTTTGAACAAAGTTAAAAAATTCAGTCAAAATTGTGACTTAAATCACATACTGAAAATGTAATGCCTAATGAAAGAAACTGCTACTCACTGCAGATATAGAACAATAATACATTATTTTACAATGCTGAAGTTTGGGTAATTGTAAAGGGGTTCTATAAGTCACGGGGTAAAGGGAGAGGGGGAAAGTAAAAAAAGGACAGACAAAACCTAATTAGAATAATATGATCTGTTCCACATGTGGGAAGAATAAATTTACCACAGGACTACATTCAGTGTGCAGTAAGTTATCGATACAAATTAGTAGTACACATCTCATTTTTCTGGTGGATGCTATCATCAGTAAGAACATACTGTGGAATGTTATATTACGTAAATAATTGAATGTCACTCATACAAATTGAATAGATTTCATGTTTTAATTTTTCAGTTGAAATACCATGGCAGACTATCAGATGCTCTGATGTTAGTCATTTTGAAGTTCTCGGGGATTTTGTGCTCTTAAATGTGCTGTGAATTGTGTTACAATAATATTTAACTTTTTGTTGGTTACTAAGTTACGCATGTTTGGAGAAAATCCAAATAGATCAACATTAGTATCAACCCTCATACAGTGGTGTATTATGTAGTAGTGCAAAAAGACAAATACTATCTCTAAATTAGAATTTGAAAGCCTCATAAAGTGAATACCAAAACAATAGAGGATTATAAGAAGTCTTCATAGTATTACTACTATACTAGGGTTTTTTGCATATATGATTTACTTTTCCCAAGACAGAACTCCTCAGATAAATTGGACATTATCAAATAAATGTTACATTCAACTGTTTTTTAAGCATTTTAAGCATTTAGGTGTTGCAGCACTCTCCAAACTAGCCAGCTGCAACAAGGTCTTTTACCATCACATACCAACATACTCTTCACGCCAGTCCCTCTGCTGCCTTCTCCTCATCTCTCCTCACCCAGAGAGCGCATGCTCTCGCTCTCTCTTCTCTCCACTTCTTCCTCTCTCTTCCTGGGCTGCCCAACCACTTGACAGAAGCAACCACAGCTGCCCCTTGTCTACATCAGCCAACCCACCGCCCCTGAAGCCAGCCCACAGCTGTATGTTATCAATGTTAATTAACCCAGCTTCATCCCTCTACATTTAGGCATTCAGATGTTTACAGAGTTCTGACACTTCAATTTTTTGTTCTGCATCTCATTCTCAATCTTGTAAAGGGAAGTCTGTAGAGGTAGCCATTCCAGCAGTGATGTTTAGGTCTCTGTAGGAACATTTAAAACTCAGAACTGGGCACACTTGTAATATACTATTGCTGGTTTGGTTTGGGTTTTTTCGTATATGATTCTCTTAAGGCACATAGATTTAAGTGAATAAATTGAGTCAGCGCAGCATCAGAATTACATATATCAAATCTCTTCTATTTTTCCTCCCTTTTTTAACCAGGCTGACATTTAAAAACACATCTGTTTCTACGTCACTGTACCGACTGCTACATAGGGCTGTGTCTCATTTTTACTCACATTCTGGGCAATTTGATGCATGTCTTATTTTACTAACTTGTTGATTGAAGAGTTATGGGATATTTTATATCCTCTTGGATGTACTGATTTAGCTGCAAAGAAAAATTAAGTTGTGCCAAACTGTGTTGCTTTTGCTCTAGCGTGTTTCATCTGTGTTTTTATAATGTCTTTGAGTTTAAAGGACAATGTCCACTATGTGGCAGGTGAGGAAAAAAGTGCAAGAAAAGATTATTTCTCCCAGGATAGTCACCTTATCTGGGAAATTTGTTGCAAGAAACTTCTGTCTTCACAGTTGGAGCATTTGTTATGGCACATTCTGATTATGGTGACAGCACTCATCATTAAAACACGCAATCTTACAGTCTTGATTTGGAATATACATTGCAAACTTCAATTAGTCATGATAGCTTTTCAAATGAAATAAAATTGCATTTCTCTACCAAACTTCTCCCAAATATTAAGTCTATTAATGCAATTTTTAATAATCTTTCCAGTTTTGCTGTACATAGTATCACGAGTCTTGCAGTGGTTAATAATATCTAATAAAAATATTATCATATGTATTATTATGAATTACAACTGTACAGCTCTGAAATACAATTTATGAGAAAAATATCCTAAAAGACAACAAAATCAAAAGCCCTTCTTTTTAAACATTCTGCAACCAGGAGAACCACAGTTTACCTGTTAAATGTAAGCCTTAAGAAAGAAAGCCATATTATTGAAGAGAGAATATAATTGCAGTTTTATATATGATGCTGTCACACAGCAAAGTATCCTTGCACTTCATACGATTCATCCAATTTTGTATGGAGTTAAATTAAACTGTAGTCTTGCACTAGTATTTAAATAAAAGCAAAAAATCAGAATATTAAATACGTTCTTTAATCTATGAGGGATTTCTATTTAGCTCTGAGTCTTTCTCTTCCTTCATTCCATTATTATTGAAGGCTTAAGTTGACGGACTTTAATAAAGGCTATAATCTTAGTTACAAGACACTTTGGAGGGATGTCATACTTGCTCTCAACATCCCAACCTGGTGAAAGGTAACAAAAAAGCCTGTAATTAATAAAAAAAACCCAACACTAACACCACCAACAAAAAAAAACCCAAAACAAAACAAACAACACAACCCCCCAAACAACAACAATATAAAACCACTTCATTGATTTAAAGTGGTCAAGAAATGGTGACAAGAATAAAAGAAGTAGGAGCAGCCTGACTGGGAACACAGGTAAGCCACTTGGGTTTTTGCAGAGAGGTAACACATGGAAAAATAAAGCACTCATTATAAATTGCCCTTTCGTGCCAAAATGCCAAGCTGCCCTTTCAGTAGCAGTTGGAGACTTCCAGATACTTTAACCTGTTTTTTGTTGTGCAGTAAATTGTTCAATATTCCACAGTTGGTTTATTTTAAGTGAGAATGTGTTGAAAGTGGCTGTTGAATAACAAACTGCTGTTGATAAAACAGCAACTGAGAACTGGGAGGCTAGGCAATAATAATCTTTTGGTTTTGTATCCTCCTCTTTCCTGTCTTAAAAAAAAAAAACAAAAAGAAAACATAAATATAATTTCTGTTTTAAAGCAAGATTAGCTTGTTTTCACATCTTTTTCCTCTTTACTCACTTTTAAAATATATTTTTAAAAGGCAGTTACGTCAAAAGTTTTGCCTTTCTTCCACAACCAATCTAAAAAATAATTAAAAGAAATTGAAATGTACTCAAAAAGCCATAAAACCTTTCAGGGTATACATTGTTAGTAGGCTAATGAGTTGAAAGCACTTTCTCCTTTTGGTTATCTTGCCATACACATCCAGCATATTCAGGTAGTGCACAGCTTATATTCGCCTGAGGAATAGACTCAGAGGAAATGGCAGAGGGGTGGGGGTTTAAAAGACAAGAATTTCAGTTGTTCCGGGACAGTTTTAAGAGGTTGGGGCAAAGAAGTGACTTGACAGGGAAATAGTCAAAAGAGCAGATGACCACTAAGCAGAATGTGCTGCAAAGGAAATGAGCCCCTAATACTTTGGACTTGCCATTTCTCTACTAACAAAGGTTATGAAACTGTGGCAAGTTGCTTATCTCCTCAAAATACCTCGCGTCGTTAAGTGGTGGGCATCTGCGGGGAGAGTCTGAAAGGTCTGAAACTATAGCCTTGCTGATTGCCTGTGTGTGCATGAACATGATTGCAGGGGTCTTTTGTTTGTTGTGGTTTTTCACCAGTTTGTTTATTTCAGTATATGAGGTAATTATATACAAAACTTATTTCAAAGGCTGTTTATTGAGGTCCTGAGATCAAGGTTGGAAAATTGTGAATGAAGCATCTTGTTTCGTTCTCATTTTCCAATGCATGTTACTCTGTGACTTACTGCACTGAGGAATTATTAATTTCATTTGGAGTTTTTTACCTTTTTGAACTGTTTATAATGACCATATGAGAGATTTTTTCTCTCTTAATTGTTTCAAAAACTTTTTTTAACAATTTTACAGGCTGAAGATATTACACTGATCAGGAGCTGTAGTACAGTGAAATGAAGGAAAATTTTCTTTACTGCGTTTATGGAATCACTTGAGACAACTTTGGTCTTAAATAACCCTAACTTACTTAGAAAGTAATGTAAAACAGAGCTTACATTGATTTCTTTGCAATTGTGTGATTTTCTACCCTTTCTGATAGTGTTTCAGGTTAGAAAACCTAGAAAAGTTAATGTTCATGAATGAAAATATTTAGTTGAAGTAGTTTTCTTAAGTTAATTTAGGATCTTCCTGGCAAGTAGTGGATAAAAATAGATTTGTTGGGGAATGCAGATGCCTTAAATATGAAAGACTTTTTGATTTTCTGGATTTGTCCTGATTCTTCAATACAAATAACTTTGTACTTTACTAATAGGTACAAATATGTACACAGAGAATAGATTTCATATGTGTTAAATGTTAAGAAGGAGAATTATATTAGATCTATATAAAATGTATAAATCAATATTTTGTTGTTTTGTTTCTTTCTGAAATCAAACCTGCAATCCTTTGTTATATGGAACGTCTTAGAAGATATTAATCATGTATATTTGATTGCTATTAAAATGACTATACATTTTTATATTTGATTCAGGTAATCAATTCTTTATTCCCCAATTTTTATTTTTTATGAGCCAATTATCAGTTATGTCTGGGTACTCTGTCAAGAGAGCACTTTATGGCTAAAGTGTACATTCTGGGTTCATAGATTCTGTGTTGATATGAGATCTCCTGTGATAGGAAAGGTAGTCACTGACTTTTAGGTATAGAGAATGAGGAAATCATAAAACGCTACTGGAAAGGAGGCAACTAGGTAGTTAAAAAATGCCTGTTCATCACACCTGTGACTACTTAATGGTTCAATATCATAAAAAACAACATCAAATTCAACTGAGGAAGAATTTGATGCATGTTAATGCTTCCACTTACTTTTAGCAATATTAGCAGAAAGATGGTGTAAGGTCAATGCAGATATATAATTTAGTTCTTTAACATAAATTCCAATTGTATTCATGAGGCTACTTTTGAATGTTGTAAGACAAACCTTATTTCTAATTCAAATCACTGGTATTTTACTGATCTTTCAGTGTGATGCATTGAAAGCACATAGAAAACAAGTAAAAAGTAATTTTATAGCCCATTGTGTCAATAATACGCTGACCATTTAAATAACAGGATAAAGTGATTTTTTTCTTTAGATCATATTGTTTAGTGGCAGATTCAAATATGTGCAACTAATCTATGTAGGGGTGATTTATTTGCATGTTTCATAGGTTTCCTGTTTGTACAGACAAACAAGGAGTCTTAATTAAAAAGCAGAATAAAACAGTATATGTCCAGATTGCAAAAATGTTTGCAAGTCTTATCGGTGAATGATCATACAAATTTATGGCAGTTTTCTCCAAGGAAGAATCTTTACCTGCCTAGCAGAAAATGTTGTTTTCATTGTGTTGATTTCCTAAGGTAATTTTGTAAGGTAATAAAAGGGATGAAAAAGTTCCTATGGTGTGTCAACAGGCTGTAGCTTCTCACATAATTCAGCTGATTTAACATTATCAAAGGAGTTTTAACAGTTCTTCTCTGGTATCTGATCGCCAAGGAAATAGACTTCTTATTATGTAACTACTTTTTTGTAAAAACATAGGAATTCAATCTAGCTTAATTAAGTAATCTCACAGAAATGTTAGGTGTTTGTCCCTGAGAAGGCAAAATCATTTCCACTCAAACTCCTTACATAGTCAAAGGATAGAAGAAAATGTCTTTAAGACTTGAAGAAAGTGAACCAGTCCTCCTAACTTAGGCACTTACTTCTATCCCATTAACTACATCAAGAATGCAGACATCTCCAGGGGGTAATTCAATCTCCTTGAATTAAGTACCTAGCTCTCCCACTTCTAATAGGAAATGGCAAAAGGATACTTTAGCATAATAGCCTACAGGTTGGAAGAGTCACCCTGACACGAGAGACGAGCTCTCCATGCTACTCAGCCTGCAGGCCTGATGCCATCTGTCTAACCCCTGGCCAAAGAGTGTATAGAGACAGAACAGGGCTGAGGCTCTGCTCTCGCTTTCAGAGACAGTTCTCTGCTATCCATTGAGCCCCATGTAAAATTCATGCCAGTGCTGTTTAGCAGGATGCAGGGCTGTCATCCAGGCGGTCCATTAGGATTCATTCAGTGGTATTGCTTAAAGTGCACCATATACGTGCTTATCTGCTGAGTACTGTGTCCCCCATATCATGGGTGGGTACTCCGGTATTATCTACCATGATATTGTGACAAAGTGGACACAGAGCACTCCCTACACTAAAATGCAGCTTTTATTTTTGCAGATTTTATAACCCAGCTCAGTTCACTGATCTCGTAAGGAGTGAAATCCCCCAAACAGTAGTTCTAGCACAACTAAAAGGCTGGGAACATGGAGTGGATATACAGTCAGGAAGAGAAAAGTCAGCACAAAGGTCAGCAGCCAAGTTTTCCATGGAAGGGAAAGATCAGCAAAACCAGGCCTCATATAGATGTCTTCAACTGAGCAGCTGGACATTTTCTATATTTGTGGATGTTGTAGTCAGATAACCTTTCTTTAACTTTTCCCCTTCTGTCTTCTTAGGTCTTCCTTTGCAATCCACAAAGGTTTTAAAAACTAAAAAGAATATCTCTCAGGTTTTGAGATCAAATTGAAATCCGTGCTTCTTGATATGCTCTCACATCACAGGAGGTGTTCCCACCATTTTGGAGTGTTGATGCTTCTTAATTTGTGTCATAATTATTACTGCAAAACTAGCCCACATTGCTTTGGGGATGCCAGGTTGATGCAAAATGTTGGTTTTGGTTTTTTTTCTTTATGAGCAATGGACTCAGTCATTGCAGAATAAAGGGTATAAATTAAAATATTTGTTTTTTTCCCTTTTCCTGTTTGCCCTCCTGTTCATGCGGTTTCTGCTTTCTCTTCCCAAATGCAAATGTACATGGGGAAGATAAGAGTCTTATAATATAGGGAAAAATGCAAGTTTTACTAGGCATTTTGAGATAAATATTTGCTTAATCTTTCTTCACTGGAATACCAACCTACAGTTGCTGTGTTGATTTATAAAAACTTCTAACGTCCATTGTATTTCTTTACTATTCTATTCAGAAAGAAGAAGACATTTCTCATACGTGCATTATGGAAAAAGATAAACTGAGGGTTCTCGTTCATGGAAGAGAAGGGAGGTAATTAAAACATTATGGAAGCTAAATGATCAGATGCTCTAAACTCATTCTAGAAGGGAGAAGAAATGAAAAATTAACCCCCCCAAACTTTTAGTAAGGTTGATTTTATTGAAAGAATGTCCATGGAATTGTGAATATCATTTTAATCAATACCATTTATGAAGAAAGCTACTGCCAAAAAGACAAAAGAAACTGACATTCAGACACCTGTTTTACTGTTTCAGATTCCCTTTGTGCCATACTAATGCTATTAGTCACTTCCATGAAATATTCTGAGATTCTTCTCTTTGTGAGTTTTCCTGAGATACTCCAGATGTCTGAAAAGAAACTCTTGAAGTTTATTATTGTAAGAGGAGTCATGGAAATGTAAATGCAAATGTGAAGCAAATCTTGAAGGGCATTAGCTTTAGAATTATTAAATATTACACAAGTGAGCAATGACTACTTCAATGTTCGGGCTTTTATCAGTGAGCAGTGTCATTCAACCCTACGTACTTTCATATGGTGCACTTGTTAGAGGGAGTGAATGTGTTATTTTTACCACTTTTTTTGTTCTTTGCCAGGCAGAAAAACACAGGCTACTCATAAACTTGTATTTTAATACTGTATTTAAATGTTTGCATCATTTTGTAACAACAGCAATATTAATTTTAAAATGTTGGGGGGGTTACATCTTAAATAGGGTGTTTCACAAGAAGAAATATGTCCTTAGGCTGACATAACCCTTATGGAGTTGTGGAGCTAAACATTCCTTTCAGTTCCTCTCTAAATAATAGATAAATTATAGTCTGTATGAATGCTTAACATCAGAATTGTTTCCTTTTCTACCAGATTAACATAAATGGATCTTGATATTGCTGTGTAAACATAATCTGTAAATTTTAGAATTCTATAGCAAAAAGAATTCTAAAAGGCTCTTGACAAGCTGTTTTAAACAGGTCATTTTTAAAGTTATTTGCCTAACGAGATAGTCAGCATTTCTCTCCTGACTATTTAGCAAAGTATGCCTGCACCTTAATTAAGTTAGCTAGTCTTGCTGCAGCAGTATGGAGATTAGCACATTCATTTACCGAACAGTAACTGTACATAGCATTTTCATCTCAAAATGTAATGAGCAAAAGTCAGGAAAATATAGTGTGCAATTCAAATAAAAAAAAGAATAGTCTCTAGATTTAGATATCAACTAGAACTCTGAGACTTGCACATGGTTCTGCCAGTAAATTAAGATGCCATTTACATAGCTGGATAGGCTGCAGACCAAACATAGCTTAAAGCAATTATAGCTGTCTGACCTCAATTTAGTCTTCTGGTCAAAACCCACTTCCCATTACCTTTGTAAGTTCATAGAATAAATCACAACAAATCACAGCTTATGCATTTTAAGCTTACATCTGTTTTAAACCGTGAAGACAGACACAAAGAAGCTTCCCACTTGTTCCTGGTTATAATACCATTCAGTCTTTACAGTGGAGTGATTTAGAAGGCAATTTGAATTTTGACCAAGTCATCAGCAAATGGTAAAAAAATTAACTTGCTGCATTACTGGTCTGTGCAGCTCCATTGGCCTTGTTGGTTTTGTCTGATCAGAAGTACAGCTCTGAGGCATGGGTTTGGGGGTGGTTTTTTGTTATTTTATTGTTGGGGTTTTTTTCAGATTTGAGTGGACAAGGAAAGAAACCTTTAGCTCCAGAAACATTAACCTTTCAGTTTTAAAAAAAAATTTAAAATCTTACATTTTATTGCATTTTGGTGTCTTCTATCCCAAGCATTAGAAGACAATAAAGGTTAATACTAACAGTGGGAGTATTTTCAACACTGCCACTCTTTTTATCAGGCTGTCATCAACTTCTTAGCAGTTCTTAGATACTGTTTGTCTCTGTTGCTCTATGTACTACTGTTATTTCAGTGATATTTCCTGTACAGCACCGAAGAGTCTACCAATACAGTGTTACCAGTACTAAATACTTTTTTCTTGATTTTTCATATATTAATGCTTCTATAATCAAAAATCAATACATAGCCATACTTTCTGGAAGATGCATACTCTATTAGTCCACTGGAAAGAAAAGAAAGTGTAAGAAAGGACATGGCTAAATGATGAACTCTTTATGAACCTAAAACAGAGGAAAGAAGTAGCAGAGTAGAATTTGTTACTAAGAGTGAGCTCAGGAAGTACGGCATGAGTATATAGAACAGAAAAGTGGTAGGACTAGATGAGATTTCCTCAGCTGGAAAACAGTAAGGGTGAAAAGTAATAGTTTTGACATACACCAGTGATAACAGAGGAGCCAAGAAAAGAGCTGATTCCTTGCATATTGTCCTGACTTCGACAGAGGGGTGGGGAGGAGTGAGTGAGCAGCTGTGTGGTGCTTGGTTGCTGGCTGAGGTTAAACCACAATGCATATTGAAAAGAAAATTATTGGTAGACAATGGCAAGAAAGTCAAAAGTATTGAATGCTCTTTTGGATCAGTATTTTCTCAAAAGGTCAGTTGTAAACAGATGATTTTCACTATTTATAAGTGTGACACAATCTTGAATTATGCCAGAACATGTTAGAGACCAGACAGGGGGCTAGTTATGCATTAACGAGAAACATTTATAATATACACATTCTCTAAAATTCCAACTGTGTTTTAATTACATTACTCATTGTTGTGGTTTAACCCTGGCTGGCAACTAAGCCCTACACAGCTGCTCACTCACACCCCCCTCATCAGGATGGGGGAGAGAATTGGAAGAGTAAAAGTGAGACAACTTGTGAGTTGAGGTAAAGACAATTTAATAGGTCAAGCAAAAGTCACACACACAAACAAAGCAAAGCAAGGAATTAATTCAGCACTTCCCATGGGCAGGCAGGTGTTCTGCCATCTCCAGGAAAGCAGGGCTCCATCACTTGTTACACAAGTTACTTGGAAAGACAAGCACCATCACTCCAAATGTCTTCCCCTCTTCCTTCTTCCCCCCAGCTTTATTTACTCAGCATGACGTGCTGTGGCATGGAATATCCCTTTGGCTAGTTCAGGTCAGCTGTCCCAGCTGTGTTGCCTCCTGATTTCTTGTGCCCCTCCAGCCCTCTTGCTGGCAGGGGCTGAGAAACTGAAGTCTTTGACTTAGTTAAACATTACCCAGCAGCAAGTAAGAGCAACCGATGTGTTATCAACACTATCCTCCCACCAAATCCCAAACACAGCACTGCACCAGCTACTAAAAAGAAAATCAAGTCAAAACCAGGACCCTCATAAGACAAAAGATTGGACTTCTCTTCTAAATCCATTTGCTGTGAATTTGCTGTACAAATATTTTCTAGATGAAATAAATATTAAAGCAGAAATGATAAATTTTGTCTGGCTTAGATCACCCAATGAAGATAGTTTCATATGGACTTCATTTCAGTACTGTTTTTTTTAAGCATGACCAACTCAAAACTAAATATTTTGCAAATTGTATGTGTTAATGCCCATCTAATTACTTCCAAGAACACCTACTATTCATAGTGAAAGAGTAATTCTATATTTGATATAGAAATCGCTGACTTCATTCATCTTTGGGATTATTTTCTTCTTGGGCTTTGAGCTTATGCTCTCGCAGCAGCCTATGCTTTATTAATAGGCATGATATTATTCAGAAATATTAATGTTTTGTTCAGTTTTAAATTCTCCAAATACCACACCATTCTAATATGTATCAGTATTTTAAGTGTTGTTTTAAAAGTGTCAAGATTATACAGCTAATTCACACATTGTGACAATATATAACAATGTAACCACATACAGTTTTACCCTATACATTATCTGGTTTTGTTGCAGCTTGACATACACATTCACTTGTAAATTCTAGCTTTTTTTGTTCTACTTATGCCACTGCCTTCATGGTTCATTATATCTTTGCTGAATAATTTGTTTCTTGATTTTTCTTTTACCTCTAGTGCTGTAGTAATTTTCTGAGCATGTGTGTGTCGTGCCTTTTTCTTTCAGAAAAGATAATGACGGCACTTGATAACGAAAACTTCACTAGAGTAATGAGAGAAGACATTGTGGAAAAAATAATATTTCATTTAATTTATTCCAATCATTTAAGGGCCATGATTCTTCCTTTGATACTGTTTTTTATTGTTGAAACTTAGAGAAGGTGACACGTTAATGTCTTGAAAAGATGCAACGCTATTATTTGCGTTTATTTGCTTATGACATCATGTTTTCCTTTGGACTACAAGAAATATCAATAGAGCAAAAATCTATACTTTTGACTAAACAATTTCTTTTACTGCTGAAATGCAGTTAGACAGTAAGTTGCTTTTCTGAAATCTATTGACACAGATGCACTTTCAATGAAAGATCTTAAAAGTGTTTCTTGAAATTTATATTCCATATGAGAACTCTCACTCATGCAGAAATATGTCGTTTTTAAATATATTTTACTTTTTTTTTTGTTCTGTGTTGAAAAATAATTTTCAAAGATGATATTTCGCCTACTATAATGCAGTGAAATTCAGTAACAGTTCATAGTTTTCTCATAGGCTAGTCTCAAATGCACATTAAGCAAAAGTAATCTTTAAATTTACTTGTAGTATCCTCAGTGCTTGTCTTAGTCATTCTTAATGCCAAGAAATTGGTATTCAAGAGAGACTGGGAAAATTCTGTTTATTTTTAATTATTCAAGAGTCTTTCTGTTCAAGGATTACAAGGTCATATCCAAGGCAAGAAAAATATAGCATCTATTAGTATTATGCTAATTTAACATTATTGTTGTCAAAATTTAAATAGTCCTTAAATGTAGTTCAGTATTTAACGCACTTTAAAAAAAAAAGAAAAAGTCTGAGTTTGAAAATCCATTGGTTTCTGCAAAAAATTATACCCTACTCTTTCTGGTACTTTGACATATTCTACCTCTTGGACTACCTTCCAGCCATGGTCCCACAGATACATAGCTCTTTATATGACAGTATTGCTCAGTATTTGTGAATTCCTTTTCAAAAATATCAGAAGATACTTAAGAAAACCCAAATTTATGAGGACTATTGCTTAGTATTTTAAAATGAATTCTTAGTTTTGAGGTGAAATTAGAGATAAGTAGAAGAAACTGCATTTTTTAGAAGGGAGCTGAATTCAAGACTTCAAATTTATGGCTCAGCAGCTTGTTGAAAGAAGATTATGGAGAGTCCAGTCTTTCCTACTTATGGCAATGCAGAAGCTTTATTGAAAAAGAGTTATTAATTGAAAACCAGCTCAGAGTATAACTGAATACGGTACCTAAAGTGAGTCTGTGATTAATCTGAATGTACAGTGAGCCCCACTGTGTGTAAGGAGGAGTGACCAGAAGTATTTTACAAAATATGAGGACATGACCCTTAAATATAAAAGTACTACAAGTAATTTTGTAGTGGTTAAAATGAAATTTAAAATTATTAGTTATACAGATGAATAGTGAGCTTTTAGAAGAAATAAGTATTGAAAAACTAAGGTTTTTATACCTATCTCACAGGACATATAAAAATATTTAATTAATATTTCTTTTACTATCAGATTTAGCAATTGTGTTAATACCTAGTTCATTATCATGTGAAACTAATGCCTCAGCAGCTTTTTCGTATTATGTCAACCAAATTATTTGAGCAATGTAATACCCAGTGATTTTTTTACCTTACTCGGAAGAAGTTTGTTATCTGATGCTGACAGGCAAATTGTCTTACAAATATTACTGTTCTCCCTTAAAGCTCCAAGAGAATAAGTGTGTAATTCTTTCAGACAGAAAAAGTAAATGTTACACAATACAACAAAGCCTAGGTGTTCCTATAATTTTATTTTTAATCCACTGAAACTAAATTAAACTGACTTGGGTTGATGGTGGGATGGTGGAAGATATAAGACCTGTAAAGACTACAGAAAGCCTCTTTAGCTTCATTGCCTTAGGTAAAGGCATTTGTCTGTGCCACTGGCAACAGACCAATTTATTGAACTTTACCATGAGGAATTAATTTAGACCAATATGCTATGGTATAAGTATTAAATATATTTTTAAAATCACTAGCTACATTTCTATGGGCCGGTGGGTTCTGTCAAGAGGGTTAATTGTCTCATGTGTAATAGGTAATTGTGTAAAATTCCCCATTTCCTCTGCCATTTTACTACCCCCTGTGTCATATCAAATGCCAGAGTGTGAACTGCAAATGTTATCTCTACCAAAGTGAGGAGTTCAAAAGTAATGCAAACTGTGAACTCTTTGTGAGCAGGGTCAGAAGCATGCTGATAGACTGAGATGGCAGGAACAAAATAGGTTTAGCTGCAGTTTTCAACAAACTGCCTCTGTTTCACCCAAGTCAGAGTGAAAAGACAAGGATGGCAAGAAGGACCTAAAAAGCAAGGAGACATCTGACTGAGTAATGAAGCAACTGAAAAGCTGTGAATAGGAGTTTTAGGGGAAAGCAAAACAAGGAAAGCAATGAGCTTCAACAAGTATACCATATACAGAGCAAACTGATGATGGGAATATAAATTCTTTCATGAGATATTTTTCTTCCAGCACCGTCTAATGGTGCGAGTAGAAACTTCAGATGGGAACCAAAACTAAAGATGTCTCACCTACTGTGAATGAGGAAAACCTGGCTCACAAGAGGGTTCTACCGCAGGTCTTCTCTAAAGGGAAATGGTCCCTTCTCAGGCAGTGGTGCATTACAATGCTGCCTGCAGTAACTGAAGTTTCAAGCCTAATGACAGAGTGGAGAAAGAGAGAAACATGAAAACCTGACAGTCTGGGAAAGATGTGAGGTTAATGATCACCCTTCCTATGATGAAGAGATATGTTGGTCATGAGTGACTCACTCCGGTGTGTGATGAAAATGTCAGTCTAGTGACTGGTCCTAACATTGTGGCAAGCCTTCTGTCTCCCAGGAGCTTAAATCTAAGTGTTGTTTCCAAAGCCATCTAGCCAAGTGACAGTTAGCTGGAACTGTTCATTCATGTGGACATGACCAATTTCAGTGTGACTCTAAGCAGATCAAAAGTGACTACAAGACTCTTGAAGGAAGGCTGAGGGGGTCAGAGCTGTTGTAATGTGCTAGTCAGTCCTCCTGGTCATGCAAGAGAAGTGTGTTCTACAATACTTGTATACAGAGGCAGTGTCACCAAAGAGGGCTTTGGCTTCTTTGACAATAGCATTAAATTGCAAGAAAATACACGGTGAAATGGAACTGCTTAGCCTGAAGAAAAGAATGTTTGAACTTTAGAAAAGCTGCACAAAGAGCAGGAAATTTCTCCTTTGTTTCTGTGATGAATTATATGAGAAGTAACGGGATTAAATTGCAACAAGACTATTTTGATATAAGGAAAACTTCCAAAGCTAAGTAGATTTGTACTTGCTAATAGATTGACTCATGGGCATTGATAGTGCTGTCATGGCAGGACTGTACAAATCAGTTGGGCAGAAAACTTTGATCTTTTGAGTTGCTTCTGAGCCATGTTGTTTCTATTCTTTTGTATTACCATAGAATGAACATATTCATATCAGTACTTGCATCTGCATTCAGAAATACTAGGATAAGACAAACTATAGCTACCATTAGACTAAAGTTTTTCCTCTCTTTCTTGGGTATTCTGTGAAAACTTCTGAAAGTAAATACTGTATTTAGATGTGATATTGTCTAGAAGCTGTAAGTCAAAGGTAAAATTGAAGTTGGTGTTACCTACATTATTTAATTTCCTTGAGAAATGAGAAAGCATGAAGTCTGATGTTTTAAACCAGGAGAGACATATAGCTCAATTTTTAACAATTTAATGATCTGGTTTCAGCTGGAAGAATGACATGAGGTTGCTTATTCTGCAGTAATAACTGATGGACAGAGGGGCTAAGAGCTTCAGACTTGTTAATCAACCATCTAAACCAGATAATCAAACATCTAATTGATTATTTGTGTTTAGATAATTATTCCCATTGAAATCTATCCTCGTTAAATGCCAATCTCATCACCTCAAGTGTTGTGTCACTCTAACACTAGGTACATAACGGTACATTTTCATTTTTAGATTTGATTTTTCCTTCATGACTTTTAACTCCCTTATTAGCGGCTATGAATTACCAAAATTATAGCATAAGTATTTTCCAAATGAGAAAAACACCCATACTTGTGTTTTATATATGCATATTGTCTTGTCATCATCGAAGTTTCATAACAAACACGAATATTATAATGCATTAAATAAATGTTAGTCTTGCGGACTACATTTACCCTTGTAAACTATATGTAAACTTTGAAAAAAACAATTCCACCTACAAAAAAGGTTCTGACTAGAACAATGACATTTCTTAATCATATCTAGCACATTTGTTTAATAAGATTTATTGTTCAACAGTTTTTATACTCAAACGTTTTTCATGTGTGTTTGTAGAGACAGATGTGTATTACTGCTATGATTTTGTGAAGGGGAGTGTTCAGAATTTTCTTCACTGTGCCCTTACTTCAAGTCTAGTTCTTTTTTTTGCCTTAACCTTATTGTTTTTACAAGTGCAGATATCTTGAAGTTCCAGGGTGTTGGTGTTTTGTCTAGTAATGTGTTGAGGATGTAACTTCTGCATTTTGTCATCTACTAAACCAGTCATCATGACCTGCTACTCCTAACATATTCTGAACTGTATGATTTTGCGGTGTTATCAGTCAAACTCAAGCATACTATTTTAAACTAACTCATGTAGTGATGTTCGGAAGTTTAGGATCCCACAGTAAGTCAGTGGTGGCCTGTGAAAATTAGTTGTAGATTTCTAGTGCCAAGCATTATCTCCCAACTATTAAAATCGTTGCCCTGTTGCATCTTTATTTTAGCAATCAGAGTTTTGAAAGTTTAGAATTTCTTTAATTTAATTTTTAACAGCGGTTCTAATCACTATTATACAGAGGAAGGATAATGCAACAGCTAAGTAAAACATTGACAAATAGGATGGCATTTCAGCAAAACTTTCCTTGAATATTGAGTATTCAAAATAACATATATTCTGGAGGCCTCTGATAGCTTCTAGACTCTAGTACTTCCAGCTATAGAAGGCTTAAAAGGTTTATATTTAAAGTATTTTGATTACAAGGGACTTGGAATTCATAACTGAAAAAACATTAGCTGGAATGTTATATCTGGAAGTTATATTTCAGATAGAAGTCCTTGGTATCTTCAAAGGAATACTGGGTTGATAGTTACTAGGCATACTACATCTTTACTTGGGAATCTACATATGTTTTCTTAAGAAGTAAATAGATGTGAATACCTATGAAGTATTCAGATGTATTTGCATTGCAAACTGGTTTTAGTAAAATAGTATAAATTGCAAATGAAAGTGGTACCCATAAATATATTTCATTATTTTCTGAGCAGATGTTTTACTGAGGATTACCTGCACCAGTTTTTTTCTTGGTGTGAATGATACTATAGTAAACATACTCCAACGAGCAGCTGCTATTATGATATAAACCACAATTACCCAGTTGCATTTCATTATCTGAAGCAGTGCTTCATGTATCTCATTCTGGGACAAGTTTTTTTGTATTTTTTTTCAGTTCTAATTGTTGTCTTTCTAGTAAATCTTTGGTAGAGAAACATCATGTTTCTTACTTTGACGTGGGACCATAATAGCTTTTTCAGGCACTGGCTTTCAGTTGTTACAATTGTCTGTTTAATAATATGTATGTTGCTGCTGGTATTTTAATTATGGATATTCACTGTTGTGAAACTGTATTGTTTGTAACACAGGTATATTCTTTAAAGAAGCACAATAAAAATGTTATCATTAAGGTAACGTCCAGACTTAGGAATAGATGTTACATATTGCAGGATTAAATTAAGTCATTCATCTGTTAAGTGAACCTTTTTTTCTTTTTCTTCTTTTCCTTTTAATTAAAGTAAAAGTAATTGCAGTGCTATTATTGAAACATCGAAGATGTGTGAAGACTAGGTTTTGTGCTTTTGTCCTTAGTGCTCCCACTATACTTTGCTGTAATAGGCACAAGACCTGTTGGTCTTTGTAACATCCATCCATTACTGCTGTGCTGGTAGTGTTCAATGTGTCACTGAATCCTTTTGAGTGGGAATGAAAATGAAAGAGGTTTGATGGTACGCAGGTTTTCAATCATAGTTCAAATGGCCATTTCTCCTTCGATAGGGCTCTTACATGCCATAAATTGTTAATAATTCTCAATACACAAATGTTTTCTTTGCATACATCAGTTCAAGACTTCTGTTAGGAATTTTTTGTATTCAATTGATTTGTTTTTTTGGGGAGTACTCCTGAGTCTTACTAGCTATCCTTTGTCATCCCCAAGAGTATTTATCAGATACCTGCATGTATGGGAGCTCACCAAAACATGCAAGCTCTCTGTATGCTTAGTACAACTGGGTAATACAAAGGCGGTCAGTACAAGAATTTAAAAGGAAGCTTGTGGAATTATAGATACGCTTTCCAGATGAGAACTCAAGACTATCTCAGGCCTTTCTTCCTTTACTTATATGTCGGATACAAAGTCAAACTTTTAGTTTCCAGGTGGATTAAGATGATCCAAAAGAACTAAGTGCTAATACTGAACCAGAGCAAAGGTCAATCTAGTCCTGTGTCTGGCGATAGCAAAAGTACAGTTATATTTCCCTCTGTCTTTCCAGCCATCTGCTACTTTGGGACTTCTTCGATCAGCTGATTAGGGATTTCCTGAATTATGCCTTCTGTGTCTTAATTGTCTATACTCTTTAAAAGTATTTGATCTCTATGTGTAATTTTTTTTTTACTCCTAAGAGTGATTTTATAACATTTGTTATGTAAGTTGAAACACATATCATCTTGTTTCTCACTTTTGTTATCATCTAGAAACCACAGTGAGAATGATTTAGCCTACAGGTATCTGTAGGAACAAACTCTAAAGCAGAGGTCATGTTTATGCTTATGCATTATTCAGTGTTGTATCAAGCCTATATAAATGTTCATATATTCTGGTTTTTCCCCTTCTTCCTTCAAGGAACTTGATGCTGAGTTCATTTGGGCTGAGAACATTTGCAATCCAGTGCATCTACTCTTGAGAAAAATACAAGTTAGGCCTGCAGATACTAGAAATCATGGCAGTAATCCAAATCTTTCTGTCCTTTGAACCATTTAGCTGGTAAATGTGATCAACAGAGATCAATAGAGAATGGCATCATCCCTGTTAGGTCAGGAGGCAGACATAAACGTTGCATTACATTATTTCCTATGCTCCCATGTTTTCCAGAACACGTTGACAGATCACTTTGCATATCATAGCTTATACAGATTTTCAACCTAAACTCTAAAATCTACTACAGCTTGTAAGACCAGCATCAAGAATTCCTACATTCAGTCTGTAGGCAGTTATACATATATTTGAATGTATTCACCAATGATTGATGTATTTCATATGAACTGTTGCATGCTGCTTTCAAACTTTTTCATTCCTTGCTTTTTTCAATGCGTATATACTCTTGGATAACAAAATTTCACAACCTTACCACAACCTAGCTATCACATTAAGCAAACAAAAGCCTAGCAAGGATAGAAAATAAGACTAACCAACTAATAATTCCAAATGTTAGTTATATATCTTTCTTACTCATTTATTAACATCAGATTATCACAGCATGGATTCATGTTTTTTTTCCAAAGTGTTACAAACTGTAATGATCTTGCTACCTGTTCACAATCACTTAACATCCTATTGGCATGAACTGTATTGCTGCTTTAATGCATGAAATAAAGTTAAGAACTATTTAATGAATTTACATTCTTGTCAAACTATTATATTTTAATTAGCCATTAATTAATTTAAATCAGCAGTTATGTAACACAAGGAATTGATGAAGGTGGCTACAGAGTCTAAATTGTTTGGGGAAATCCAAATATATGACCAGCATAATAATTGTAAAATACTAAAGGGTTCCTTTTTATTATTTTGAAATTTTCTGATAAGGAAGGAGACTTGCAAAGTTACATGACATCTGTGTAACTCGTGTAACCATGACTCAGTGGACTCATGATGGTTCGTTTACTATGATCTCAAAGTGCAAAAATCAAGGCGACCACGCCAAGGGGTTATGCTTCAATCAAACAGCACAATTTTATTGTTTACCCATAAAGCGGCATGTCATAGGTAGAAAGACAGAAAGTGAAGAAAAAAAAATAAAGTAAAAAGAAAAGGAAAGAGGATTATAGCTACCACCACAGGTCCAAGGCATCCCTATGGTCCCAGGTCCAGGCAGCGTCCTGCCGGTCCTTCCAATCATCGTGATCCTTGGTGGGGAAGATCTCCTAAAATTCGGTTGCTAAAGAGTCCTCTTTTATGCCAAGCAATACACGTTGCTCCTCCTCTGGCCCATGGATTGTTGTCAGTCTCTGCCTTCTCGAGCAAGGTTATCACACATGTTCTCGTTCGTTGTTACGACAACAGTTGTTATGTGACG